>NC_058149.1:9236544-12166218 GCF_011075055.1 Mangifera indica
TTTCACTGCTACATATATTGAGTTAATAATCCTTTTTTTGTTAATAGAAGGTATCATATCTAAGTTACGTAGCCTTTTAAGTATGTTCTTTTTTATAAAGTTAGAGATAGCACAAATACCTTTTCATATATTTGGTTTATTTTCAAAATTGTGGCTGATTATACTCCTTTGTCATTGCATTTTTAGTTGAGGATGTGTGCCGGCGATATCCAAATGCTACGGAAGTGAATTTATATGGTGTCCAAGATATGCGCTTACTTGTCATGAAAGCAGTATTATTAAGGTAGTTTCTTTTGTTACGTTTGGCATTGCTATTGTTCTTAGATGAATATTCATTGCCTGGGATGCTTGATTATGAAACCCTTTTTCTGTTATCAGAAATCTTGAAGCCTTAACTTTGGGGGAAATCAAATAGGGGATACCTTTTTCCATGCGATAGTGGATTGTAGTATGTTGAAGAGATTGAATGTCTATGATGCTATGCTTGGTACTGGTGTTCAGGAGATACCAATAAATCATGATCAATTGCGTTATCTTGAACTAAATAAGTGCCGAATGATGCGTGTGTCCATCAGGTGAAGCAATGTTATTTTGTTGAATGGTCATTTACTATCAATCAATATTTTTGCTAAAAATATCTTTGTAGGTGCCCGCAACTCGTAAATTTGTCCTTGAAACGTAGTACCATGGGACAGGCGGTGCTTAATTGTCCCCTTTTGACTCTCCTTGATATAGCTGCTTGCCACAAGCTTTCTGATGCAGCCATTCGCTTAGCGGTTACTTCATGCCCTCAACTAGAGTCTTTAGATATGTCAAATTGTTCATGTGTGAGTGATGAAACTCTTCGTGAAATAGCCCTCAGTTGTGCAAATCTTTGTATTCTCAATTCTTCATACTGCCCAAATATATCGCTTGAGGTTAGTCTTTATATTATAGGTGGTTGGCATATGTTGTTTTGATGTTCCTTTGTTTGACACACTTCCTTGTTTCTTCTTTGAAGTCTGTAAGGCTCCCCATGTTAACAGATCTTAAGCTTCACAGCTGTGAGGGTATCACATCAGCTTCAATGGCTGCAATATCTCATAGTTATAAGTTGGAGGTTTGAATTCTCATGGCTTATTTTTTAGTGTTTCAATATGGTAATTGCATTCAACATGTCAAAACTAACATGATAATTTTTTGCAGGTTCTGGAGCTTGATAATTGTAAATTTTTGACTTCTGTATCTTTGGATCTTCCTCGTTTGCAGAATATAAGACTTGTACATTGTCGGAAGTATGCTTGGCTACTCCATTTAATAATTTTCATTTATTTTTTCCAATCCTAGAGGATTTCCTCAGTTTCTGGGTATCTAAAGTTCAATCCTTCTGATCAATTTCTATGTTCTCTGCAGATGTGTTGAATTGAATTTGCGGACTATCATGCTATCATCTATAACTGTGTCAAATTGTGCTGCTCTCAACCTCATAAACGTTACATCAGACTCTCTTCAAGTATGTTTTTCAGGGAGATGTTACATTTGTATTGTCTATTCATTAATATTTATTAATTAGGAGATTTCTGAGTGGTCTTGTGGAAATGCAGAAATTATCATTGCAAAAGCAGGAGAACTTGACAACATTGGTGTTGAATTGCCTGAGTCTGCAAGAAGTTGACCTTACAGATTGTGAATCATTAACAAATTCTATCTGTGAAGTGTTCAGTGATGGTGGTGGTTGCCCCGTGTTAAAGTCTTTAGTTCTTGATAATTGTGAGGTGTGTGAATTATGCTACTATAATATGTTTATTTTGAATTGGTCAATGTTCCCATGCTTGGCATATGCATGGAAAGAGGCCTTCGTACTTGATCATGATGGTAACTATACTTTTGCGCTATATATATATATTTGCCTGTTACTGCTAGACCCAAAAGCTTAGACTAATAATAGGTTAAGAGCCTGAGAACACAATGTAATCACGACAACACAAGTCCACTTGGTCAACCTGTCTCTGATACTATTAAAGCAAAAGCTTAAGCTTGAGGTATGGGCAACCAATAGTTTATAGACTCTAGCAATCTTCTTTAGAAAGGTTTCTATGTGAAGAATATGAATTTGCAAGCATTTTTATGTCTCTCTTTAATTCGTGTCTTTTTGGTTTATATGCATGAAATGATGCATTCTGACTTTTCATGATCTTCACGTTTTTGAAAAGTTATGCACATGAAGTTGGTTTTGCAAATGGTTCTAGTGGTGCATCATTGTCTTGGGTGTATGAAATATATTCTTAAATTTCATGTCAAATAAATAAACATCATTTTGATATGTTAATTTACTGCCATTTTGTTGTAAGATAAACTCAGAATGGCCTTGTTAAGCAAATGGAAGACAAGTGTGTAAAACCTTGCTGAATGATTGCTGGTAATTGTTATTTTATCAGCATTGAAGATGAGATTTAAAAATGAGATATATCTTAGGCTTGGGTGGGAAAATGAAAAGATGCATAAAAAATATTGGCAAGATGAAGCTGGTCAAGTTGGGCTGTATGATCGGTTCACATGCTGAATTTTAGTTTTCAGAAACTGACTTGCACCATTTTCTGTAATTTGATATTGTTTGGTTGTGTTGAGGATATCTAGCTCCCTTTTTGTGTTGCAGCAAATAGATATACTGATTCTAAAGTACCTCTTCTAATGACTTATCCATGGTGTCTAACTGAATTTTATGTTGCCCAGGGCTTGACAACAGTGCAGTTCTGTAGTACATCTTTAGTCAGTCTCTCTCTTGTGGTTGCCGTGCTATCACATCTCTTGAATTAAAATGCCCCAATCTTGAGAAAATTTGTTTAGATGGTTGTGATCATCTTGAAAGAGCATCATTTTGTCCAGTAAGTGAACATGATTGCACAGTTGCCTTTCCTGCTTGAATACATATGTATTTCTCTGTTTGTACCTTTTATTCTAGAATTAGCACTGGTTGTGGCCAATTCTGTGAATTGATACTTCTAATTCTTATAATTCCAATACCCAAATACTGACCTGTCAAATTGCCGTATGGATTTAAGTCTCCCTTAGAAGCGACAGGAGTATTATAGATTTAATGAATGTAGAAATCCAAATTGATTACATCAACCAATTGATTGGGTCCAAGTAATACTAAGAACTGAAAATGTTCTCCATGTTCTCTTCTCTTTTTTGCAGGTTGCTCTCCAATTGCTCAATCTGGGTATATGCCCTAAGTTGAACTCACTTGTTATTGAAGCATCAAGTATGTCGGTGCTTGAGTTGAAAGGATGTGGTGTATTGTCAGAAGCATCCATTAACTGTCCTCTTTTGACATCCCTTGATGCTTCTTTTTGCAGGTGTGTTGTCTATAGTATCTTTATGTGTGGCTTCTTTTATGTGTGCTGTGATTAACATCTTTTTTCCTTTTTATCTGCAGCCAACTTAAGGATGATTGCCTGTCTGCAACTACCACTTCTTGCCCACTGATTGAATCTTTAATACTTATGTCATGCCCATCTATTGGTTCTGATGGGCTTTACTCATTGCAATCACTTTCAAATTTGACTATGCTTGATTTATCATACACTTTCTTGATGGATTTGGAGCCAGTTTTCGAGTCTTGTTCACAACTGAAGGTAAGTTTTTTATTTTTTTGTTTTTGGATATTTGCATGACTCTACTACTGATATATGTCCTTTTGCCACTTTGCCTACTAATGAATATAGCCCATCACGTGGTAGAGGTTTTTTAGCTTTTCTATTCTTCTCTTGTAATGTGTTTCTGTGCTATTTTATATTGTTATAAAAAATTGTTGGTTTTTCCATCTTCATTTAAGTAGAAGCTGGGTTCATAGTAGTTTGTGGATCCTGGGCATTGTTTTTGTATTGGAGCCTTTGCTTGGAATTCTGATGTCACTATCAATCTTTGAATAATAACTGAACTAGACTATAAGGTAGATATAAAATGCCGTGTTAGTTTCTAAAGTTTTTCTTACACAATGTGCCCTATTGATAGTCTGACAATGGACCAAAACCAGAGCCTTATATTTTCATTGCCTCATCAATTGAATCGAATTTATGCTTTAGTCTGAAGATTTGTTTTTAAGTTTAAAAGCTAATACCCTTTAATTCTTTTACTCTTATGCTGCCAATGTTTTGCCTTTTTTATCAAATACTTGTCTGGTTAAGAAGACTTAGTTCACTTGTTTCTTATTCTTTGCCCTCTCTTAATCTTCTGTCATTCTTGTAGGTGTTGAAACTGCAAGCATGCAAGTATCTCAGTGACATGTCATTGGAGCCTCTTTATAAGAAAGCTTCACTTCCAGCTCTTCAGGAATTGGACTTGTCTTATGGGACTCTTTGCCAGTCAGCTATCGAGGAGCTTCTTGCATACTGTACACACCTCACCCATGTTAGCTTGAATGGTTGTGTAAATATGCATGATCTGAATTGGGGTTCTAGTGGTGATCATCTTGTGGAATCAACTGTATATAGCTCATACCGGATGTTTTCTCATAAGAACGTCTATGACTCAATGGAGTTTCCTGAGCGTTTACTACAAAACCTCAACTGTGTAGGTTGTCCAAATATCAGGAAAGTTCTCATTCCATCCCAGGCACACTGTTTCCATTTGTTATCATTGAACCTTTCCCTGTCTGCCAACTTGAAGGAAGTTGATGTTGCATGTTTCAGTTTGTGCATTCTCAATTTGAGGCACGTGCTCGCTTTTTTCTTGGTTTACCTTATCATTTACGTGCTCTATTATGCACTAATATTTTATGTTTTTCAGCAACTGTTGCTCATTGGAAACATTGAAGCTTGCTTGTCCAAAATTAACAAGTCTGTTTCTTCAGGTATGCAAATTTACCTCCTGTAGTCCCAATCAATCATTTATCATTTAGACCTGTCTTTGCAAATAGTCTTCTCTGAGGCGGGTGATCTATATGATGGTGCTTGATGTGCCTAATTTTTTTTACACATTGATCATCAAGTTACTTTGGCATAGCATTTATATGGATAACTGTGCATCCACTTTCTAATAGATTTGTGTTCTATCAAATTGCTGGAATTGAAAATTTTAAGCCAAGTTTCTTTCTGGGGGTGGTCTCTACTACTTTATTCATCTTGTAAAAGCAGAGTCCTGTTTCCTTCTTAGTTCTCCGATTATGAGTGTTAGATTTATATACATATGTGACTATTTTCCCTTGTGCCTTGGTCCAGTCATTGTTAAGATTTGTTCATGCGTTCCATGGGTGTTCTTAATATTGTTATCATTCCATTTTAATGATTGATATGACACTCTTCCCATTTAACACTGTTTCATAATCTTTGGTGCAATTGGGGCCTTTATTAGTCGTGTAACATGAATGAAGCAGCAGTTGAAATTGCCATATCTCAATGTAGCATACTTGAGACTCTGGATGTACGCTTTTGCCCAAAGGTGAGATTAAAATTGTGTTATTATAAATTAATTACTTCTTAATGCAACAGAAGTTTTGATTATTTATTGATCATGAGTGATTATTGAACTTTTTGAAAATTGGTATGTAAAAGAAGTGTTTACTTTATGATGCAGATATGTTCAACGAGTATGGGGAGGTTACGATCAGCATGCCCTAGTTTGAAGCGCATCTTCAGCAGCCTGACACCTTCATAAAGACAAGATAATTGGAAATTTTTGATTGCTTTAGCATTTTCCAGGCCAGTGGGATTTATTTCATTGAGGTGGTGGCAAGTGGCTTGTTATGTTTGCCAGGATCTAGTATGTGTGATATTGTAAATGGTATGATATTTTCTGTTGCTGTCTTTGATTTTATTATTTGTACCAGATGTGGCTGTCCTTGTGTATTTAACACAAATAAATGTTATTCTATGTTCATTATTTGTAAGTTATCATTACTAGTTTTCTTCTTTGTCCTTGTTTTCCTGGTCTGATTTTTGGCCTGCCAATCTAGTCATTGTTAGTTAATGCCATGGTATATTTTATGACTCTGAAATTAGTACAAATATGGTTCATTATGACTTTGACAAAAGTAATATGTAATTAGAGTTGGATTCAAAGTGAGTTTGTTTGAGCTTGAAATAAATTTTGTTCAAACGAATTTGAAATGAGTCTATCGTATACGAACCTGAGCTTGAATATGTTAGAGAATAGAAACACAGATCTAAACCAGCTTGGCTTGCGAGTTGGGAGCAACTTGCCATCTGAGTTTTTGTTACTTTAAGAGGCGTCATTGCTTCTTTAAGTTTAAGAAACCTAAAACATCATCTTCAGATCTTTTATTCTCCTACTGTCACTCTTGTAGGCATGTCAATTGGGTTGGGTCAAAAGGAGGTCTGATACGAAGCACGAAAAAAGCATAATATGAGAAGACCCAGTTTGATATTGTAACATGTCAGGTTGGGTTTATTGGGTTAGGCTTTGGGTTTTAATATTAAGCCTATAGGTTGATCCGGTCCGATAATGTTTAAAAATTAAAATAAATTTTTTTCCTAACTTTGCTGGCAGAAGCTCTGCATTCCTCTGTCTTGTGGCAAAAGCTTTGGCCTCAATTTTTTTTTTTTTTAATTTTTAAATTTGTTTATTTTTTAATCAATATAAACCCATTCAATTTATTTTCATTTTCACTTTCATTCACAAAATTTTCAATCTCTCAATCTAAATTATTTTATTATATTTTTAATCTTATTTTCTCTTATCAACTCTCTTTCATAAAATATTTAAATTCACAAATAATAATTCTTTGTGTTTATAATTTTATTTTTATTTTAATTTTATCATTACAAAATATTACAAATAGATCAAGTATTAAATGAATTCAATCCCTTTGAATATTATCATAGTATATATTTATTTATGTTTTATAATTTATATAGTATGCAAATTAATTTATTTATACTATGTTACAATTTATAATATTTTTAATATGTAATCACGATATTTCTCCGTCATAAGTGATAAATTATAAATAAAATATTTATGGTACTATCTTCGATTTTAATAATTGAAAAATAATTTGTATTTAAAAGTTTTAAATAAATTTTTTTAAATATTTAAAGCTCGGCCCAATTAAGGTCTATTATTATATGGGTTGGGCCTGTATATATTAATGAATCAGTTCTATCCGAAAATTCATTACTGTTTGGGCTTCAGGCTCGACTTGCCCATTAACTTGATGGGCCGAGCCGGAGCTGGCCCAACCTGGCCCATTGACACCTCGGCTTTGGTGCTTTTGTCTTCAACTCTTCGACGATGTTGGCTATATTTCTCCTATTCTCTCACAGTGACTCTTACTTCTGTCTTTGACTTTTTGACACTGTTGGCTACATTTCTCCCATTCTGTTGTTATGACTATGCCTCCTCTTGCCTTTGTCTACAACTCATCGGTGTCGTCATGACTCCATTGCTTCTGTCTTTGACTCCTGGTTTCAGTTCCTCCTTTCGTGAAAGACTTCAACTCTCTAGCATTTCTCCCACCTTTGAGCCAAACACATTCATTTGGAGTAGAGTAATACGTTCACCTCTGATTATCTGGTTGCATTGTCTTAAGAATGTTTGAATTGATCTTGAATTTCATAGCTACAAAACGAGCCAATCACGAGCAGTCATTTTGTTAGGCTTGCTGAGCCAAAGCTAAAGCTCAGGCTCGCCTTCAATAAAATGAGCCGAGCCATGTTCAGACTCAATTTGGTTCAAATTCAGTCTTACATGTTTACGAGAGAGAGTTACAAAGAAGTTATCATTTATAATATCAAATTAGTAAGAAACTAAGAAAAACAAATTCTATAATAAAAAGAGACCATGCTATTCAAATGACTCAGAAAGAAAACTTTTAATTCATGTAACACTGCATTTAACAATCCTTCACAATTTTTACCAAAAATATGCACATCAATTTACAATATTTAGTTTCTAGGTCCAAAAAACAATTTCAATTTCGGCCTCTTCGTCTGCACTTGTATAAGCATCAACCATAGATTTTTCTTTATTTAACACATCAGAAGGGATGGATTAGAGGAGACTGTTGAGAGAGAGAATATGAGAAACTGAAGCTCCTCTTGATGAGTATGACATTTACAAAGTATGAGAGAGATGTTGGGTCTATGTGTGTGCATCCTACATTGTTTAGAAATGAAATATTTGACAAATAACTTGTGAGCACTATGATGAACACAAAATGGATAATATTTTGATCGTAGGTTAGACTATTAAACCAGAGATCTTACACTAAGAGAGAAAACTAAAGAAAGAATGTAGATGTTTTTTTTTTTTTTTTGAGAGCTAGTTAGCAAACACTGTACTTAGAATCACACTATTAATGAAGGTTCCAAAAAAGAGCAAACACAGCATTACCTGTCCAATGCATTAACAGCAGTTCCAATCTTTGCTTTCATTGTTTTCACAGAAGTTTATCCTTCTTTTCTTGACACATGCAGAAGCAATGAATCCCGATCTTCCAAGGCCCATCAAGAGTAGATTACTGGTTTGATTAAATATTAGTGCTTCAGAACTTTTAACAGTATGAACTTAATGAGTGCTGCCCCATCAGACAATTATGAGTACATTGATTGCAACTGAGACACCAGATTACACAGCAAAACCATAAGTTGCAGGGAGGTGATAAATTTAGGATACCTGAGACATTGTTCAACATCATTGAAGGCAGATTTACCATTTCCAGCATCTGAAGCATACTGTGCTACCTCAAGAACCCAAGAAAATTTCCAAACCTCAGGAACTAGTGTACACAAAAACTGCCATAAAGCAAATCAGAATGAGAATGTAGAGCAATGTTTTCGATATTTTATTCCAACATAGCCTCTGAGATGAAAACAATCTTTAACATAAGATGGAAAAATATAAAATGGCATTCCGAACCAATAAAATTTCTTTACTTCAAGGAGCCCGTCAGTACCTAAACATATTGTAACTTCAATCTCACTAAAATTTTTGTAACAATCCATATTCAGAGCAACAGTGGTCCACATCCTATCAGAGTTTTCCCTCACAGCACCACAATTTAGAACTTTTATTATTCTCGCTATCTCAGTGTAGTGGCTCATGTAGTATATTTTTACTATGATATTAAGATTTCAGCTTGATCAGCAGAAGATAGGATAAACATTATTTATATAATAACCACTGCCAGAAGAACAAGCAAAAAATGTTTACCAACATGTTTCTTTAGCTGAATTGTTTACCGCACATTTCAACAAAAAAAAAAAATTTCTTCTTAAATGAATAGAAGGTTGATGTGTCTTTGATCCAAAAGAGATTGATAATTCTGAACAACACATGGTACAAAGTTGAAAGGCAGTATATAAGTGTAGATAATAAGGAACATGCAATATTTACTACCCAAGTCTTTGATCTGCAACTGTGTTAGTATAACAGGGGGCCTATAAACCCCCAATGGGTCAAGCTGTATCCTGTCAAATACATGCAGAACCAAGAAATTAAGTTGTGATTTATAATCCTTTGAAAGCGCAAAAAGATTAGATGAGCCAACAGGGCCCCAAAAAATCCCAACAAACATCCAAGTAAATTGTTGAGGAAATTACAACAAACACCAAATTAAATAAGTACATTTAGTATGCAAGAAAAGAAGAAATCCCAAATTCCCTCATTTCACCACTTCAGAAATATTCAGCAGCAACTGAACTTGATATTCAAAAAAGTCTACTCTCGCAGGCCCAAGAGAGGGAGATACAAGGTGAATCCAGCAGTGGGAATAAGCCTTTTGGCCCATATTTAAATTGATAACAATTGGTTTTGTTATTACTTATTATTCGGGTATAATTAAAGATACCTGACTTGAATATTATTATGATAATTTATAAATTTAATATTAAAAAATAATAATATTATCGATATAATTTTATATATAAAAAATAATATATTATTATATAATTAAATAAATAAAAATTAAAAATAAAATAATTTTTAATTATATATTCACATCATGTTATTTATGTATAAAAATTACAGCAAAATTGTGGCAAAGGTAAAATGGTAATTCAAAAGACAGCAGGCACATGAGTTGGGTTAAACCCGAGACCCGGTTGCCGATAGTGTCGGTGATCAATCTTCAAATAAACGAAGTAGACAACTTAACCCAAAAAAAAAAAAAATTAAGTAGACAAGAAAGAGCACCGACTGTGCTCCTCTGTTTCATCTCTCTTCAAATTTTTTCTGAAATTCTTAGTAACTCTACGAAAATGGCAACGGCTTTGTGGCTTCTTCTAACCACATTTCTCTTCGTTTCAGCTACTGCCAACATTCAATGTAACCCTCTTCCTTTACTTTTTCTCCATCAATAATCTAGTGCATTATGGTTTTGAACTTTGAATAATGGTTATCCGTTACTACAAATGCTTGATCTGCTTCACTACTTCGTTTCTTTGAATCTTATTGTTTCTTCCTTCTGTAATTTATATGGGTTTATTTTCATTTTTGCAGAATGTAGTTAGTTACTTCTCTTGAGATCATTAATGCTTTGTTAAGTTCATTGGTGCTTATGCCATGCTTAGATTTGAGCAGATCTCTTACTAACTAACCGGTCTTAAACTATTTATTCTTCGAAATTTCTACTGAAATTTCTGTTGCTGTTTTCTATTTTCTATTTTTCGTTTTGTTTTGAAAGATTTGGGTGAGCGATTTGAAAATTTGATCTTTTTTAGTGTTCAGAAAGCCAAAGGATGTCAAAGAACATAAAAGTCAACACTTTTGTAACAATGTTGAGTGGCTGAGCTCTGGAAACTAAAACCAAATTCACCTGAACTTATGCTGATGTTTCTTTCCTTTGCATACTTGATTTCTAAAACTAGTGCGGTATATTGATATCGTCAAGCTTAGTATAGAGAGTTATGATGAATAAGATAAGGATGAGGTTTCAAATCCGACATCATTGTAAAGACTCCCTTCCCATTACTGAGACTTAGTGGTTTTCTGAATTGAAAAACTAAAAACAAAATCGTGAGAGTTTTATGTCTAAAATGATTAATATATTGCCTAATGGGGTTCATATATTACAAATGGTATTACATGTATCCATATTATTACACTGAATATTGTATGTGCATAAAGAAGGAAGCACCTTGTGCACAAAACATAAGCAACATAGATGAATAAAAGGAGAGCTGAAGAAAGGAGAGATATTATGCTGCTTGTCAAAAAGCATCTTTCTGAAGGTTTCAGTTTGGGTATTATATACATTCGAAGCATAACGATAAGGTAGGGTTTTAGTTTACATGTTTGAGTTAGATATTTTGCTTGACATAGTAATGCCTAAAATTCTGGTTCAATCTTTGGAAAGGGATAAACAAGAAATCTTAAGTGTTATTGTCTGTGTTCATGGATAAACAGAGGCTTTGTTTCTGTTTTTGAATTATTTGGGGGTTTATTTGTGTCTAGCTGCCTATCATCATTTGATTTAAATACAAGCCATCCTTGTGCTTTTTGCATTTCTTGTCCTTTGTGCAATTAGTACTTTTTTTTATCTCTCTTCTAGTTTTTCATATGCCAGTTATAGTTATGCAGCCAAAACTAAGCCGGATCCGCAGATGGCAAGGACTTTTAATGTAACACCTGAATGGTGAATAGGGCATTGAGGAATGCTAACAACAATTTCTTATTGACTTGTTTACTCCTTATTCTGACGCATGTATACATTTTTGTCATTTAATTACGACAATGGGATGTTGATTTGGCAATGTTACAGGATAATGGTTAAATTATTTGCTAATGATAGAAGTTTGATGGACACATATGAACATGAGGGGGGGAATAAGGGAACAACAATGTCTTTGATAGATCATACTTAGCATTTCTTCTAATGTGATATTTTGAAACACAATATTGATGTGATCTCATAAAGGGGAAAAGCTATTTTGGAGACTAGTAAGTTGCTAGCATCAAAACTTTTACTCATTCATTGTGCAGTGAAGAGGAGTTGTTCACCACTCTTCCGTCTGTCTAGATTGTCATAAATAACTATTTCAATCAGTTTATTTTAAGAAAAAACAGTTGAGGCCATTACTGAAGTGAAGCCAGATTGAAGCCCTCATCAACAAAGTGATTTCAAAGTTTACTGAAAGAAGTTTTCTTTGGATTAGTCTCCCTCGATATTTTTAAAGTTCTTTTCCTGATGGAGCTCAAGAGCATACAATGAAGAGGATGGAGAATGGAGAAATAGACGAGATATAGGAAGAGAGACCATAAGCTGTAGGAATAGAGGGAAAGGAGGATAGAATCAAGGAGAATAAGCAAGAAACGGAGAAATCCAGAAGAGTTAGAAGAGCTAAGAGATAAGTATATAGCCTGTTGGGAGAGAACCAATCCTCATATTGAATAATAAATAAAAGTCTGTTGGCTTATGAAATGGAATCTTAGTCGTGTGCTATGCTTCCTACATAACCTTTGCTCAGTGCTTTTTCAGCCTTTGCACAGTTTATCTCATAATGTAGGAACTGTCACACGAATCTATAAGACATCTGAAGCATTTAAGTACTCCAGATATTTTATGAGTTACGGAAAGTAACTTAAAAAATATGCATCATTTTCTTATATACTGAAAACTGTAAAGCATTTATCTTCTCCTTCTATTCTAACTTGTAAGATTTGTATCTTTGATGTATTTCTATGCTTTTTCAATAATGAATAGACGGCAGTTAACCAGTAAACCACAATTCTGGATAGCAGGTTATGAACTATTTCTGACCAAAGAATGACATTTATTGTTGTTTGCCTTGATAGCAGAATTCTATTTCTTCTTCCAAATCCTTGATTAAATTGTGTCATTATGCTGAGCATATCTTTATTGTGACATTTCAAATGACTACAGTAAAAGTAACTGACAATCCTGCTGATGAATTGGTGGCTGTGCTCAACAAAAATAGAACTGCACACAAGGAATCATCCCTCTATGATAACGCAGGCCTGGCATGCATTGCTTTGCAGTATATAAAAGCATATGAAGGCGATTGTGATGCTGTAGGAGGGAAAGATGCCAAGAAACCTCCTGATTCTTCATTTGCAGACACTTTTGCCCCCAATTGTGGTGTTCTTGCATCTTCCCTTTCTCAAATTACTGGTCGTTTGTTAGGCTGCCAGTCATCTTATGCCAGTCCCTCTATAGCCTTTTCGGAAATCCTGATGGAAAACAGCAAAAGCTTAGATATTCTATATAGTAATAATCACACTGAAGTTGGGGCTGCTGTGAGTGGTACGGACGGTGGGTCTCCCTATTTCTGGTGTGTCTTGTTTAGCAATGGCAAGCATAATGCAAGCTTTCTTTTTGAGGATGGTGTGGCTAAAATATCAAGGCCTGGGTGTTTTAGTGGCGCTAATGATGAATGCAGTGGTGCTGATGATTTGCGTAAACCCCATCACTTATGGCCATATGTTGTTACAACTTTGATTGCAGCGGCTTATGGGTTTGATTTATGATCTTGTTTAGAGAAGTCCCACTTGTTTTTTAAGGTCTTTTTTATGATATTGTATGGGTTTACTTGGCTTCTGTAATTTGTTATCTATTTATAAATTCGATTGTATGCAAATTCATGTCATTCATTTGTTGTTGTAAAATTCTGAATGTAAAATTGTATGTTATGACGTATGTTTTGCGGTTGTTTAGACTTCTTTTAGGCTCATGAGAAATTATAAAAATAAAAAAGAACAATATTTAGTATGGGATAGTCCTGGCCACGGGCCGGTTTGGCCCGTGAACCGGACCGAAACCGGCCCGGCTAAACCGGAACCGGAATCGGCAGACCCGGAACCGGCAGTGAACCGGAACCGAAACCGTGGCTCTACGGTTCGGTTCCGGTTCACATAAATCGAAACCGTGGAACCGCCGGTTCACACCGGTTTATGAACCGGCGGTTTACTGTGCTGAACCGAAAAAAATTTGAAAATTTTTTGAAATTTTTTTTATTTTTTTTTGAATTTTATTTAAAAAGGCAACGGTTCCCTGCGCAGGGAACCGTTGCCTTTTGAAGAAAATTTGCAGGGGACCGTTGGTCCCCTGCAATTTTTTGAAATTTCAATTTACCCCCTATTTCTAATTTTTTTCAAAAAATTTTTTTTCTATATATACCCCTTTAAATTCTATTCTCTCAAATCTCAATCTCTCTACTCTCTCACTCAATCCTTCAAACTCTCATTCTCATTCTTTAAACTCTTAATATTCTCTCAATCTTTCAATTCAATTAAATTTTCTTAAATTTAATTAAATTCTTTCTTATTTTTTTATTAATTTCAATTTCAATTTTTTTTATACAATTCATAATTAATTATAGAATTTATTTCTATAATTAATTTTATTTATTATTATTTTATTATCTTTTATAATTAATCATATAATTTATTTATATAATTAATTTTATTTATTATCAAAAAATGGCAAGTAGTGGAAATTCTTCCGGTTCACGAAGATTTGGTCAATATTCACATATATCAAATGTGAATGAAAATCAATTTATAGATGATTTTCATTCACAAGAAAGTGAAAACCAATATGAAGAGGTGGAGCAACAACAACAACATCAACAACAAATGGAGATGGAACAACAATCTCAAAAAATTCCTACATCCGATATTTTCAAAATTCATTTCAAGAAAATGCAAAAGGAAGATGGTAATTTTGATGTTGCTTGCAATTATTGTAGGCGAATTTACAAATTCAAACAAGGAGGTGGATACGAAACATTCAAAAGGCACTTGGAGTCAAAACATCCGGAAAAAATGGGACAAAGCCGAGGTCAAACACAAATAACCGGTATGGTTCTTCTACACACAAATCTTTATTTATGTATAGTGATAATAAAAGTAAAGAAGAATTTGCAAAAATGGTAGCAATAGATCATTTAGCATTTAGTTTTGGTGAAAATTTAGGTTTTAATAATTATTGTAAAACTGCATTAAATCCTGCATATAAAACTATTCCAAGAAATACATTAAAAAGAACATTATTTAGTTTATATAAAAAACAAAAAAAAGAGTTAATTCAATTTTTTACAAATTTTAATGGACATGTATCTCTATGTAGTGATATTTGGAGTGACCATTGGCAAGTTCACTCTTATATGGGTATAACTTGTCATTGGATAGATGATGATTTTCTATTACAAAAAAGAATTTTATCATTTAGGATGTTTGATGAACGACATACGGCTGATAATATTTATAGAATAATTAAAGGAATATTAGAAGAATATAAATTACTTTATAAAATTTTTTCAATTTCATTTGATAATGCACGTTCAAATACTGCCTCAATAAATAAATTAATTGAAATTTGCAGACCTAATTTAGGTGGTAGATTTTTTCATATTAGATGTGCATGTCATGTGTTAAATTTATGTGTACAAGATGGTTTAGAATGTCTTAATAATTTTATTAGTCCAATAAAAATAGCAATTTCATATTTATGGACACATCCCCAAATTATGAAAGAATGGGGTAAATTTTGTAAACAACATAATAAAAGACCAAAAAGATTTCCTAAAGATGTGCCGACTCGTTGGAATTCAACATATGAATTACTCAACGAGTCATTTGATTATAAGGATTTATTATGCTCATTTATTTCACAAAATGTGCCACAAATTATATTATATCCCCAACATTGGGATATTTGTTCAAAAATTTTAAATGTATTAAAAAATTTTAATAATGCAACATATACTTTAAGTGGGGTTTATTATCCCACTTCTCATTTATTTTTAAATGAAGCTGTTAATATTATTGGAGCTTTACAAGAAGCCGAACAAGATATTCTTTTACAAGAAGCTGTTTCTTTAATGAAAACAAAATGGTTAAATTACTATAAAATAATTCCAGAACTTTTTCTTGTTGCATGTTTTTTTGATCCTAGATTTAAATTAGATGGTGTCACAGATTATTTGACATTATATTATGAATGTTTGCAATTAGATGAAGTTAATATTCCATTAACTATAACTAATATTATGAATTTAATTAAAGAAATTTATGCTGAATATGCATTAATTTATGGTGGTTCTTCTTCCTCTCTACCACCTATTGCCCCATCATCAACCCAAAATATGAGTTATGGTGATCGTATTATGATGCAAAGGGGCAAAAGACCAAGAGGAACATTAGGCTCCACCTCGGAGCTTGATATTTATTTAACTACTATTTTTGAGTTTGGTGACAGCAATATAGGTAAAGACTTTCCAGTTTTAGAATGGTGGAGTCGACACGCATCAACTTTTCCAATATTGACAGCTATTGCTAAACAAGTTCTAGCAGCACCGGTATCAACTGTCGCAGTAGAACAAGCTTTTAGTTAAGGGGGTAATATATTGGATGAGAGACGATCAAGTTTGGCTCCCGAATCTATTGAAGCTCAAGTATGCGTGGACGATTGGACAAGAGCCGAATTACGACAACAAGAAATAAAAGTAGACTTCAATGAAGAATCGCTTGATTTAACTACAGATAGTTCGATGACGACGGAAAATAATACTCAAGATAGTGGAGGTGAATGATAAGGTAAGGGGGTACTGCCAGCTATTAGATATGCAAAGGTAAGAGAACTACGTAGGCTTTGATTCTTCTAAACCCCAAGAAGATACGTAGGAAGCTTAATTGAAAAATTAAGTCCAAGCCTTTCTTTTAAATTTCAATTATTGTAATTAATAATTTAAAAATTAAATCAAGATCATGTATTAGAATTGATGGTTCAATATCGGTTTCGAATCGAAACCGTCGGTTCCGAATCAAAACCGTCGGTTCCGAACCGGGGCCATGAACCGGAACGGCGGTTCCGAACCGTGGACGAACCGTCCTGTTACGGTTTCGGTTCAGGGTCCTTATATTTTCGAACCGTGAACCGGCGGTTTCGAACCGAAACCGGCGGTTCATGAACCGTGGCCAGGTCTAGTATGGGATATTGGAAAAAACTCAAAAAGAGGCAGACTTTGAGGGAGGCCTATACTCAAAACAACATCGAATTTTGGGAGAAGGTTTTTTTTTTCTCCTCGTGTAAAGGATCTCTTGCCAACACGCTTATACTATTTTCTTTTTGTCAAACTAATTCTTGTATGAAATGATAATTTGAATGGTAAAAATGAGGCGTGCAAACACGACCTACCAAACAAAGGTATGAAGGGTGATTTAGAATGTGTCACACCCACAAGTATGTTGTGAGGGTGATTTAGTTATTTTCACTTTGGATTTAATTTGTGCTCAAGTGTTAAAGTCAAATTACACTATATGATCGTGCATACCAAGAGTACAAGACTGTGCATGTGCCGTGAAGGATAGAATAGCCTTTTTTTTGCAGGACAATTAATTTTTTTTAAATATGGGAGGGCATACAACCATGCATGGAGATGTCATAGGCTTATGCACTGAAAATGATGAATAGTGTCAGTTGGTCACCATGAAAGCCTCTGCATAAGGAGATGTATGATCATATGCAATGTTTGAATTTTGGATAAACACATTCTTAGAGATCGTGTGATGTGATTTTCACTATGAAAACGTTTGGATGGTTGTGAAAAGAGGTTGCACGGCTATGAGTGACGTTATTTGGCCAAAATAAAAAGGAGTTGGTGTTGTGGTTGAATTCACTTACACTTCATATTTTCGAGAGTCCTAAGATAGAGACAAAAGTTGAGAGAGAGTTCTTTTGTGTGACCAGAAGCCACCAAAATAGGGTTTGGATCATTGAAAATTTCTCAAAGCCACGCGAAGACCAGCTTGACATAGGAAGTTTTGTAAGTAGGCTTTGGTCATCCCATTGCTTTGATTATGATTTTGTGAAACATGTATTATATGTTTGGGTGAATTCTATTTACAATTTGTGATAAAGATACGAAATAAGCATGCTAGATATATGTAAATGGCAATGAACATGACAAAACTTAAGATATGTGTGATGTCTAGTATGATTTTTTTTATCTGTATGATATCCATGTGTTTAAATGTCATGGGATGACAAAAATGACTTATAGGGTGGAGACTTACATTTCCTGCACTAGGGAATGTAGCCTGTTCATCGAAAAATGCTAAAATTTTTAGGATAGATGATGGTGCACAAGAAGGTGAATGGATGCACATGCGCTAGGAAGATGATGATCTAGTTATGCACGGGGATCACGATTATGATTTTGTATTATAAGGATGAACTTAAAGGATGTTAGGAAAGGTTAGAAGACCATTAGTTAGCATAACAATGCACGATTGTGACTAAAAAAAGTGCACGCTCGTGCATAGTCATTAAGGTGAACAGGGTGTGCAAGGTCAATCACACATGTACATGTAGGACAAATTACTATTTACCCATATGATGTGTGTTGATCAAAAATGGAAAAAAACCTAAAGAGCCTAATTAGAGGAGAATTAAGGTGTTTAGTAAATGAAAGGTGTCTAAATATGTAGAAGACGACACATACCTTGAATAAAGTGGATTCAAATCAAATTTAAGAAAGTTCATAAAAGTGACAAACGACTAAGTAAACAATCATAGCCACCAGTTGTGTGCAATGTGGCATGTAATATGGGAAAGATTTAGGTTGTAGTTAGATAACTATGAGATGTTTCATGCACTTCGCACCAAGATGCATAACAATTCATTTTATTTTAAGGGTGCATAGAAAGGGAGAATTGCACTAATTTATTTGTCACGTGGTCAATAAGATGTTTCATGTACATGTTCGTGTTAGAGGCCATCCAAGAATTATTTTTTAGTTAATGGTCTTGTAGCTATGCATATATGAAAGGGAGAGATTATGATTAGATTTCTTGCGTAACCAAGGTGTCGAAGCTTAGTTAGCCATAAGCCGAACTAGTGTTATGTTATATGCACTAGTCTTAGTTAGACATCTAGGATGTCATTTTGCATATGTTTTTACAGGATATTCAAGATGTCCAAAATCAAGAGATAGGTATCTGATTGATACCATGAGCTTAGGACTAATCATTTGAGATGACAATACTTACGTAGGAAGGATATATGAAATGTCGTAGTATAATTTGAATAGACATCTTGGATACTAGAAAATATATGAGAGTATATCTTTATTGAGCTAAGAGTAAAACAGAGTATTAGAACACTAGTTGAGCTATCTTTTATTGTGGTGCCTGAATAGGTCACTTACTTATTGAGTACTTTTACACTCACGTATTTATTTTGTATTGTTTTACAGGTAGATAAGGTCAGTAGTGGGGTATGTGAGGGAATTAGTAGGTTAGCCTTAGGCGAATTGCTTGAGGATGAAGTTTAGTGTGATTTTCAGTTTATATGATTGTTTTTATGTTGTCGAAATTAGTTGACATTTGTATTATAGCTATGCACATTTTTATGAATTAGGTTTATTATACTTTCAAACAGTGATTATTGGTTGTTATGTATTATGATATTAAGTTGATCTTTAGACACCATTTTGCATGCAATTTAAGATGTGTTTTATCATGCTTATGAGAATGTTTTACTTTTCTTTATAAGAGTATAAAGTAATTTTAAGTCAACACGTTTTTTTGGGTCTATATTTTCTCTAAAAATATATATTTGAAGAGAGGTATTAGTGGGTAAAAAGTTATGCAAGTACTATGTAGTGACTAAACATGTCATTTGCACATAAGTTGCTAAAAAAACAGGTGTAAAAGTTCCTCTATCCAAAAATAGTGAGAAAAGTAAGCCTTATGAATTTCACAACTTGCTTTTTTGCAGTTCACCTTTATCATATACTTCTTTGGGATAGTAATCATTTCTTACTTTTACAAGATAGCACAATCAACATATTTCCTTAAATATTTAGATTTAATATACCATGGTATAAATATATTTGCTTTTAACTATGTTATTACTCAATAATCTATACCTTTGTCCTATAAATATAATTGTAAAGAGGTAAAAAAATGATATTTTATGTTCTCATATCTTACTTTGCCAAAATCCCTTCTGAAAACTTAATAATATAACAATGAATGTAGACTTTTGATCTATGAGTTAAATCACTTTAAAAATCTCATTTTGTTCATTATTCTTAGTGTATAATTACAACTAATTCTACACATCTGTCGTTAATGATTTTGAATTAATAATAAAATAATACTCAATAATATAATAACACATCATCTATATATCTATTTTATATACTCAAAATATGTATATATAGTTTTGCTCTTATACAAATATACGTTCTTGTTTAGAAATTGAATATTATAAAATAAAACATAAAAATTAAAAAGTCATTTTTTATACCTTCTTTACCTTTTAGATTTTTGTATTTGTAGACATACACAAAAAATTAATTATAGTGAAGTGATACACTGTAGAATCTATTGAAGATTTTTATTAAAGTCATCAAAATTACCTAAAGTTGACATGGTAACAGGCTGTGATGTGTCGGCGTTAGCGTGACTTTTCATGTCTGATGGCCCTTTAGGTTGTGCCTCCATGAGCCCTTAACAAGCAAAGTTGAGGGTTTTCTAAGGCTAAGCTATTAATTTTTTTAAAATTAAAATGTATAATTCATAACCATTTTCAAATTATTATGAAATAAGGGTAACACATCTAAAATTTTATTGAAAATGTCTCACTTATAGAGAAAAACTGTGATTATATAATAAAAAATAAAATAAATCGTACATAATAAAAATAAACTGAATTATACTATTTGCAAGTATCAATATCTATCTATACTTGTTTACTCATCTTAAACATCTATGTTTTTGAATTCTTCAAAAATATCTTTAGCTACGCGATTTTAAAACTTGAATTATGATATCATCTAATCTTTCATGCACATAATGTCTTGACCATAATTGAGTGTAAGTTCGATCATCTATTATTGCAAACACATCCACCCACACTAAAAACAAATTTTGATGCTATAGTAGACATTAGAGGCATCAGTACATCATTTGTTATGATAGAAAATATAAAACAAGTATTTTGATGTGATTTCCATCATGTCAAAATATCAAAATTTTCACTTTGTTGCAAAACTTCAATTAAATTATCAATGTTAATATAATTAAAAAATTCATCATAATTTGAACTAGAACCTACCTATTGCTTTCGTTTATGTTGGATAGACCATAATCGATGTTTGCCCTTAGACAAACCATTTGAACTTACCCATGGTTCTAAAGTGTGTGTAGTGTTTCCATTTTTAGGTTCATAAATAGAATAAATTTCAAGCATAAATTCCTTAACATCATCTGTTATGATACTAACCAGTGTGTGTAATAAATAAAGTCTAACATTAATGATAACAATCATAATAATAATAATAATGACAATGATCAAATCCGTTGTATGCCACTCCATCATTGATCAACTATCTTATTGCTATCACCTCTATGCCTCTCATCTACAAAATCAAAAGAAAGAGGTGAGTGATAAGCACTCAGTATGCAAGAATAATTTTATAGCACCCACAGGTAACCCGAAGGGTATTTTAGTTTTTTTTCTTGCATTTTTAATTGAGTTAAAGATAACTTTTTAGAGGGATGCACACCCGTGTATGTTGGTATACATGGTTGTGCATCATTAGCAAAGTTTGAATTTTAGATAAGATAAGAATCGTGGCAAAATCAGAAACTAACTTAGCTGTATAACACCATACACTCTTGTGTATCACGTTCGATAGTGAAAATAAAAAAAAGTGTTTAACCTAATTCCCATTATTTTCATGCCTCAGTCGTACACCAAAAGAAAGAAGAGATTTTTAGTCTATAGAGAAAGTCATCGATCGTTGGAAATCCTATAACCATGTGAAGACTTAGTTTGTTCAATGAAAGACAAGTAAGTTGGCCCTCTTCTTGGTTTTTTAAGATTGACTTAAAGGGAATTATGCACTAAGTTGTTGAATGACGAATTTATGGGTGTTGTAATGGGATATAATGATCTCATGTATGTTAATATGTGGATAATCTATATTATATTGATATGATGAATCTTGTATACATGTTAGTTAGGATAAAACTTATGCTTTGGTGATAAAATTAATACGATTTGAGGATGTTATACATGTATAAATGTTTACAATTAGAGGAAAGTGTTTATAATTGCTTAGAAGCATGCTAGGATTAGTCGTGTGTGAATTGATTGTTGGGATTTGGCCAAAAAAGCATAGAATCAGCAAAGTTGTAATTTCCAGATCGCAATACACAATAGTGTATGATATCATACATGTTTGTGTATCCTTTGCATAAAGAAGGAAATATCACCTCTTTTGTGATAGTCATAAGAGGAGGAAGGCACACATGGTCGTGTGGTATGTGATACACGACCGCATATGGGATTCCAAAGGTGGACATCGTGTTGGGAGTCTAACATAGTCGTGTATGGGTGTTAACAAGCATATGAGGGTGCAACTAGCGTGACACGCCCATGTATGGTTATGTAGAGGTACACGAGGGTACTTTTTCAATACATGCTCGTGTAGGCACCAAGAAGTAGAAAAAACCGTTCTACCCTAAACTAATTGTAAGAAAGGGGAAAATGAAAAATATGAAGCTTAAGAGACCTTAGCAGATTAAGACAAACAAACATGGAAGATGTGTCCAATTATGTGGAAGACGACATACACCTAGACTGAGTTGATTTTAGGTAAAAAAATCAAGAAATTTAAATAGAGCACCTATTTCGGGCAACTCTCTATCATTTTTCTTTGGCTAAGTGGCATGTATTTCCATGGTGCTCGTTTTTCCAATTCTAGTAATACACACCTAGATAATTATCAATTGTGTGTGTAAATAACAAGATAAGTGAAAAAAAATAAGGTTTTATGAGAGATAAATACCCATAAGATGCATCATGTACTCAACATTAAAGGCACATTAGCCACATAGTTTAGTTCAAATGTGCATCATAAAGAATGTGGCCTTTCAGTTAATTCCTCACGTGATCAACAGAATACATCACATATACCCATGGTATGAGCCATCTAAGGATGGTTTTCAGATAGTAGTCCCGTAGCTAGTGTCTATCATAAAAGAGAGAGTATGATCAGATTCTTTATGTAATCAAGGTATCATAAGTAGCTAGCCTAATATGTTGTATGGCATGTGTGCAAAGCACAATAGTGAGTAGACAGACAAGGTGTCATATGCTTTCACCAGGACATTAGATATACAAAAATCAACTTAGACCTTAGTACCTTTGTGGATAACCTATGTTAGGGCACGAAAGTGACGAATTATGACCACATCTAGCTTTACCAAAGGAACGCCAGATTTTTAGTTTTATGTTTTGTGCAAGGTGTCAAGAGGTTACCAACTTACTAAGTGTTTTCACTAGCGCATTCATTTTCTGTTGTTTTGTAAATAGAGATGAGTAACGAGACATACGAGGGAGCCAATAGTTTAGCAAGTAACTGCATAAGAGTAAAGGGCAAAATCATCTTTTGCTATTTATTATTCCATTCATGTCTTTTGTATTCCAATGCAGTTTGTTATGAATACTTATGCACTTTTTCAGTAGAACAATGTTTTGAAATACCATTATTTGAGTAATTAAATATTGAACCTTTTTGCATGCATAAGTATAAGCGAAATTTCTTGCTTACTTTATCACTTTCCATTGTTTTTAATTTAAGAAGTTAAGTTGTACAAGCTTTTTGGATCATACTTCAAGGAGAAGTATGTGTTTGGAGTGGGATGTTACAATCCCTTTCCTTTTCTATTCTATGCATCCTAAGTTTATTTTCTATTCAATTCTAAGGTTGATCGAATCTCAACAGAAGGAGGGAAAATTGGTACTCACTCTTATGACTGATCTCTAAGGCTTCTTAGTCTTGGTTGTCTTATTTAATTGTCAATTGATAGACTTATGATTCTAACATTTCAATCTTTGGACCTTGATCAACAGACTATTTACGTTCTAGTAAGTTCTGAACCAATTAATAGACTTGCAATCCTGACAATATTATCTATGGATATTAATTGACGAACTATCTTTTACCTTATCTATGAGTCTATGACTACGTCATAGGTTCTCCCTCGTGTCAACTAGAGTCTTATATAGGTATTGATTTATTTATATTTCATGGGATTATCTAATCCCTAACAATATTTGAATATTTGGAACTATAATTCAAATCTTTTAGTTGTTGGTTCATATATTCATTCCACATGCCCAATCTATCCATTTATATCTCAGACACTTCTTGGCACCTCAATAGCCATTAATATCTTAGAAATTCATTTGAAATAATGTCCTGCACGGGCTTTCATAATTTAATCACAAACTTGCATGATTCCTTCTATGTATGATCGTACACTTGACTATTTATGAGCATGCTATATCCTTTTGCTTATAGACGTGCCTCTTTCGAGTGCACAACCATACATCACCTAATGCACAATTCATCTTCTTTCTCAGTGAAACCCTAAAGGTGTTATTGTGAATTTTGGTCATGCAAGACCGTACATAATCTTGATGCACAAGACTACATAACATTGATAAAACATTTCAGATCATGGACGGTCATGTCACATGTTCAAACACCAATGAATCCAAATTTCTAGATTTTAATGCAAGTATGGTTTGCATAACCTATGGATCTAGCAAGAGTCGTAATTTTACGGATTATACCTCTATAAGCTAGACCAAAAAAAGGTAAGTTTTTTTAAAAAAAATTTCTCTAAATGAAACGGTTAAACGAAAAAGCCACCGATTATCATGTGACACGTGTCCAATTACATGTTGTTCAGTTAAGAGCATCAACACACTAAAAAAGTCCTTCTTGAAAATATAGAAAGTAAATAAAGGCTATTATTATTGCCTTACTGGTGTGGTAGATGAAAACTTTTCAATTACTTTTTGCACCTTTTTACTCCCTTCTTTTTCTTCACCATCTTCCTCTTGATTTTAGGGTGACAGTGGGCATATCATATTTATATCAATGGATTTTGACTCCACACGCCACAGCGGCTGACATTTCTTTTCAACTCTAAGGTGCGAGGCTTATTCACTTACTAAATTTATATTATATGTCATATTATTATTTTATTTTTCAATATAATTTATTTTTATGTCAAATCTTTATTAAGAATCTCAAAATTATAATAATAAGCACATCAGGTCTTTTTGGATTGAAGAGTGAACCTAAACCAGTATGCTTAAATTTTAAGTTGTTTTAAGGTTGCATTTTAGTATCTTAAAGAAAACCCTAACCCAAATCACACTGTTTCGATCTTTGAATTCGGCTCAATCGTAACATATTAATTTAGGGGTATTAGTATTGTTAACTAAAGATATTCAAAACTAATTAACTAAACTAGTTTGACAATATTTTAACTAAATCAAATTTTTAGTTTAAAAAAAATTATAAATCAAAAACAAACAAATTTAAAAATGAGTTGATTTTGAATCGAACTAAAAATTCTAATTAACCAAATCAAATTTTTGGTTAACCGATTTTAAAAGAATATCTCAATTTTTTTAAAGTATTTCAACACTTTATTAATTTTGCATTCAATTTTTTTACATCGGTTCAGTTTTGTTGGTTGATTTTAAAAATTAAATAAATTTATAATCGAACTGAAAATTTGATTTTTTTTATATTTTTGAATTGTTATTTAAATTTTTTTTCAAATAATCTATTTTTTGATCGATTTTTAGTTCTGAGATCAGTATGATTTGATTATTGAATAATTTTGAACACTATTATTGATAGCCTAGTGTCTTAATCTTATAAAAAGTTCCTGAAATGTGTATTGTATTACTTTATCATATGATGTTAAAATCATTAATACGTGAGCCAATAATACAAGTTACTTACAAAAATAAAATATTAAAATTTTTAAATAAAAATGTTGGATTCCAGCCTTTTTAACTTACCGTAACGCACAACTTCGAGAATGAGAGACCCCGTCACATCCGCACTTCCAAAATCTACCTGATTAGCATCACTTAAACACCAACCACAGGATTCATTCTACCATTCAACCACATCCGTTGGATGGCTTTATTATCTAACGGTTAGGATCAAAAGACAAATCACAATTATTTCTTTCCGACCCTTGATCGTAAAATTAAGAAGGATAGAGTATTCATAATTATTAGCTCTAGCTCATGTAGTTTTCTCTTTATTTTTTGATCAAGGCACACAGCTCAAAAAATTTTCTGTTAATTTTAGCGGGAGGTATGAGCACACCTTAAGTGTGAGATTGTGATGACTGGTTTTTGATTAGGTGAAGAATTGGAATCGGGTGTAATTTTGAAGCACCGGTAGAGATTTTATTCTTCAAACGAAATGAACCAGGAGAATAATAATCGGAATAAAAAAATGGATTTAAATTGTTTTGGAAAAGGGCAAGGGAAATTGAATCTGGATTTGAATAGGCAGCCAGATGGGTGTGACAGTGAACTAGGGTTTCAGTTTGGGGATAATTATCTGGAGAAACAAACGGAAGTAAACCAGTCTGTTTACAGTGATATAAGAAGAGTGGAGGACAACCCAGATGGTTCTCAAAGTAAAAGGAGGAGATATTCGACTAAAGAGAAGGGAAAGGCTAAAATTGATGAGACTGTGCCGTTAATAGTCATTGACGATTCTGATGACAACCTAAGTCTTGAATTGGGTCAGAAACCAGTTAGAGGACAAAGTGAGGAGAGAAATTTAAACAATATTTGGCCACTAAATGAGGTTCAATCAGCGTTAAAGAATATGGGGCCTGTGGTGGAGAAGAATTTCTTTGAAGCAGAAGCTGAACCTTTAGGTTCTGATAGTGAACAAGAAAATGTTAAGGCGGTAAATTTTTTGTTGGATTTGAGCGAGGAGGTGATAAAAAGAGAAGAAAGGAAAAAGTATCATGAAATTGCAAAATACCATGCGCGGAGTCTTGCGCGTCCTGATGAGGAGTTTCATAGGAGAAAGTCTCATCCGGAAGAAACCAAAGTGGCGGTAAAGGAAGCTGACGATGAATTTCAAGATTTGGATAGTCCTTTTTGTGTAGCAATGATGATGATCAAGAAGAGGAATTCAAGTTCAAGTGGCCCAAAGAAATCTGAAGATGGAAGCTTCAAGTGGGTGCCTTCAAAGGTTACTGGAAGTGGTGTTGTGAAGCGAGGCGTTCCTTCATTGTTGGAGCTTAGTTTGAATGTTCTTGCGAAGAATTCTGAGGCAATGGTGTCACTTGAACATGTTCCAAATTTCTTGAGGCATAAGCTTAGTAGGATGATTTGTGATAGAAGGAAAATGGATGCCTCCTTTTTTGAGCTTCTTGCCAGAGGGTCTCCCACTGAGATACGTGTGAAAAACTGTGCGAGGCTGGAAGAAGATAATTTCACCAAAATCTTGGGTTCTTGTAACACTCAATACTTGACTGTAAGTTAATCTTTCCTTACTGCTTTCGCCATTATTAAGAATTCATTATCTTTCTTTTATGTCTTGAATCACTAGCTTTGTTGATATCAAAGTTTGAATTATTAAAATATTATGTAGAAGATTAATGTATCATCTCAAATTGTTCATGTAGGCAATAAGCTCTGTGTCCAAGGCGCATGTTTCAATAAACTTGGCCTCGCAAAAGTTTAAAATCAAGAAGAGAACTAGTGCAATTATTGCTCACAAATTCATTTGAAGATTTAGAACTTGGATTTCATCTTTTTGTTTTGGAATAAGTTCTGTTAAAAGTAGAAATCAAAATCTACAACCACTTATGAAAGTATTCCAAAATAAATATCATAAATTTATCATGTCAAATGAAAAATAAAATAAGAATAAACTTTTTCATATGGTTAAGAATTGAAGGGATGGTGTATGAACTGATTTACAGACTTTATATCATATAAACTGAATTGAGCACCATCATCATCCATCACTATCCTTATCATTTACTAAGAGATATTCTTTTGGGCACTTGATGGCTGATGCTTTTATGCTTCAAATCTTAGCTCATCTTAAGTTCTTTCATCTTAATTTGTAAAACCTAGATGTCAATTAAAATGTGATGTTCTTTTGGTTCTGGAGGCAGGTATTACAACTTGATCTTAGTGGACAGTCTCTGTCCAATATTGTATTGTGCAACACCTTAGCCAAGTCATCCCATAGCCTTCCTGCCTTGGCTACCATATCTCTGAGTGGCGCTCTCCGTTTGACAGATATCGGGCTAACTGCACTTGTTGAATCTGCCCCTGCACTCCAATCTGTAAATCTAAGCCACTGCCCTCTTCTCACATCTTCTGGCATCACTGCTCTGGTTAGCTGTCTTAAATCTACTTTGAGAGAGCTGTATATAGATTACTGTCAAGACATTGATGCCATGGTTATATTGCCTGCCTTAAAGAAACTGAGATATCTTGAAGTGTTGTCGCTGGCAAGTATTAAGTCTGTTTGTGATGATTTTGTTATTGAGATAGTCAAAGGGTATGGCGTAAATATGAAAGAGCTTGTTTTCGCTGAATGTGTGTGAGTCCTGCTTACTTAACTATGTTCATTGCAACATTAAATTATATGTGTATCTATCAGTTTCTGATCAAGGATTTTTTTTTTCCCCGGATGCAGGGAATTGACTGATATAGCTTTTAAAGCTGTGGGACAAAACTGTTCAAGATTATGTGCCCTAGATCTTTCTGATTTACATAAGCTAACAAATTCAACATTGCAACATCTTGCTGATGGTTGCCAATCAATTCGCTGCCTTAAACTTCACCGTAACAGTTTCAGGTTTCCTTTCATGCATATTATATTTATTTTCTGTTTACATATGCATTAGCATGAGTTAATTGAATATATCATGTCATTTTTACCCTAGTTATCCAATTACTGCATACCAGTTCACTAAATGGTAGATAGCATTTAACAACACAGAATTTTCTTTGACTGTGGCAGTGTCTGTCTTTTGCACTTGCATTAGAGGTAATGGAATAGACTTATTTGTGACTTGGTTACAGCAAGGAGAATCGTCTGGATGGATTACAACTTATGAAAAGTATACCATGTGACAATTTGAAAAATTTAGAAATACACCAGCGACCTTTAAGAATCTCTTTGGTAGTTGCATTTTGATAAATCCCAATGTGCAGAATTCAGTAAAACACAACAAACAACCCAGCAAACCGCCAACACAAAGCAAGTATTATTGAATATACTGGTTTTATTTATAAACTCAGTAGGATTACAACTTGTAACCACTTACGACGACAACTAGGATTTCATGAAAGACTAACCTAAAATGGAAATTGGATAGTTTTGGCAATTCAAGGAGCTGAAAACCTCCTCTTTTAGCCAACGGCTGTCCAATATCCAAAACAATTTCCTCCCTTTCTCTTCCCTTATTTCCCATCTTTATATCATTTGCATAACCAAATCTTTATCCTTCTTGAGCCACGTGTCCCTTCCCATGATTGAAGAATTTTCCAATTTGAGTTATGGTCCTTTGGTGTGATGATCTTCTACTCTCTCTTATGCTACTTATGGTTAACCCTTAAGGCTAAGGTTGGTGTTCTAACATTGCTCACCCTATGAAGTTTTGTCTCATTCTCAAGCTGAAGGTTGGAAAATTGTTGTTTGATGATTTCAACACCCTCTGAATATTCTCATGGTCTAGTAATCCAACCCATTTAATCAACCACTCCAATGTATTTCGTGTGAGTTTCTAGGACACTCTTCATAATAACATAAGCTCCAAGTTCTCGAATACCCCATAGGGAAGTGGTTGACTTTGACCAAAGGGTCTTATCCAATGCTTCCCCTTACATTCACTAATCTCAAGGGAGCCATAAAACTGCACCATTAGTTGGAAGTTGGTGGACCTTTTAGTGCTAAGGGTAATCATATTAAATATCATGACAATGTTCACGGATATTAGCCAAGCCACCAAAAGGTTAACCTCCATAGTTGATTGTAGTATCATAGCAAAAGATTGCCCAAACACATGAGCCAAGCCCACCTTGAAATTGATCCATAAAGCATAACCTTTATACATTCAAACTGAATAACCTCAATTATCATTGTCAATAACAAATAACAATCTTCTTTAACTATCTCTTTTCTCGTCCTCCTAGAATCAACAATAGCAATGCAAGTATCAACCACAAATATAAATGCCACAACAGTATTTGCCAAGGACCATATAATCAAGAAGCCTAAAATTTTTGTCTCAACCATTCTTATCCACGGTGATATAATAGAAAGCGACATCAATTTTAACCTCACAAAAAGCTTTAAAAAATGAGTGTTGATCCTCAATTTCCCAAAAAAAAACATAAGCTCATCAACTAGGTCAATGCATCTCCATTTGTTCATCTCATTAGAATAAGCCCAGTAAGCCTTTTTATCCCTAATCTTGAATTTCCTTGAATATCTACCTCTCCAATTAAAGTTGTCATCATTTCAAGTAGGGCTGGACTCGAGCCGAGCCAGCTCGAGCTCGAGCTCGGCTCAGTCGAGCCCGAAACGAGCCAGGCTTGGCCGAGCTAGAGCTAAGCTTAAGCTGGCTTGGTAGATTTTTTTTTAAAATTTTTTTATACAAAACGATGTCGTTTTAACCAATATATATTAAGAACGATATCGTTTTGATAACGAAAAACGAGCCGAACCGAACTGGAGCCCGAAACGAGCCGGCTTTAGCTGAGCTCGAGCCGCCCATATATAAACCGAGCCGAGCTCGAGCTCAAGCAAGCCAAGCTCGGCTCGGCTCGGCTCGAATTCAGCTCTAATTTCAAGCAATACAATCAACTTTCCTCCATTAGTGCACTCGGGATTTTCCCATTTTGACTCAATAACAGTTATTAACAAATGATAATCAACATTAATAGGTTGTTGGGATTAAATATCTGATTTATATTAAATTGTGTGTTACCTCGCTATCCACCAAATCAACCACCTTCCGTCTTTTAATATCACCCATTAATTTGAGAGTTTTGTAAGAATTGAATCTCATAACTGGATGAAAAGGGAGTTTGACATGTGTACCCTGTAATGATGTTGATTTTGTACCTTGTGGATCAACAACCTCATTGCCACCTTCTTTTTTTAGACAACCCAAAAGGATTCTCAGTTGAGGATTATTTTAATGGTGGCCACGAGTTAACCTTTCGTCACACTTAAAGCAGAGGTCTCATTTTGGTGTTGATCGATATTTCACATCCAAAAGCTGTTGAAATCCATTTCCCCTTCCTTAAATTGTACTATCATCAACTCCATTGTAGTTCAAAGATATTAAAGACACCGATCAAAAAGTACCCGCTGACGATTTATTTTCGTAGGTGTGCAGAGTGCTTGTTGAAAGACTTTTACTCAATTACTGATTGGAATCACCCGAAGGAATCAACTTAATTGAATTTTGAAAACCTATCTTAATTCTCAGGTCAAGGCTTGGGTTTTGGGCCAAACCATTTGTTACTAACTTACCCACCTGATATGCTACTTATTTATTTGGGTTACCCCACTTTCCATTCTCTTCACTTGGGCCACCCCATTTAACATTAAAGTAAACTGAATTACTTGTGTTGGACTGGGCTTTCTAGCCTAAATTTTTTTTAGAGCCTCTTTGGGCCCTTATATGATCCAAACAAATGATCTAGTGCTCAATTATTTGGGCCATGCACATAGCTTGGTTTTGATTTTCTATCTTTACCTCACCCAAAACAACAGGTTCATGGAGTTTTGTACGACAAATTTCCTCATCCAAACTTTGAATTGGATCTTGAGAATCAATTGATTTCGATGCAACCTTCACCAAAACCAAGTTATACATATTTTGGTTTATTTGTCTTCACTAGGTTTTTCAACCTCTTCAATGTATTTACACAAAGTGAGGGATACTTTGTCGTTAGCCTCAGAATGTCTGTGCACGATGATAAGCAAATGGTTCAGATTACTTATGAATATTGTATTGTTTGCATGAAATGACATGTGAATTTCATATCAAGAACGGCTTGACATTGTGTCGCAATGATATTTCCCCTTTGTTATCATCCATATTTAATACGACTATCGTATATCTCTTGAACAAATCTTCAAGTGATGTGTCCAAAATTGTAGTTCAATCTCAATTTCATCCTTTTTCTCCTTAGTACAGAATAGAACCCGAAGTTGTCGATTTTTACACTTGCGACCGCAGGTGAATTTTTCATCACACTTGAAACACAATTCCCACTCTAACTTCACTTTATACTGATAATTGTTTAAACCCACTTCCTTGCCACTTCATTGACTCGTCTCATCCAACCTGTTGATTGTGCATTGTGGTTGACACTGACATCAAATTCTTGGCTAGCAAATTTGTCAGGGTGACTTCCTCCCCCATCAAATGTAAACTCAACTTGAAACTTAACCCACTTCATTCTCCTTGATACCGTCTTTTGCAACAACCAATTTCGAGAATTAAAACAAAGATTATTCTTAAAAGTCATTGTTTTTGTTGCCTCCATCATCTGAGGTGATGGATTACATTTCGACAGTTGGATTTCTTTGATTTTGGCCAATTTTTTGTCAAAACTTTCAAATTTATCATTTTTTATTTCCAACAGTTTAGATATGGTATCAGAGTCTATCGACTTCTCTTTTTGGATCATTGCTGGTGGCTCAAGTTTTTCCAAATGTTCATGCAATTTATTCACAAAAGGGAGATCCAATTTTTCAGCAACCCAAATATCATCCTTCAAAATCTCCCTCATTTTTTTGTTGTGATGGCAATTTCATTTTAGTGTTTCCCATTCTTGATTCCAATTTTTCCATGTCTAAACCTATCCTAAAAATGTTGCTCTAATATCATTTAATAAATCCCTATTACAGAATTTAATAAAACACATCAAACAACCAACACAAAGCAACTATTACTGATATATTGGTTTTTATTTATAAACTCTGTAGATTAAAACTTGTACCCACTCACTCCTACAACCAAGATTACATGAAAGATAGACTAAAAATGGAAATTAGATAGTTCTAGCAATTCAAGGAGTCAAAGACCTACCTTTTTAGCCAACCACTACCCAATACCCAAAACAATATCCTCCATTTCTCTTCCCTCATTTCCTATTTGTATCTCATTTGTATATCTAAATCTTTCTCCTTCTTAAGCCATGTGTCCCTTCCAATGATTTAAAAATTTGCCAATTTGAGTTGTGGTTCCCTAGTGTGATGATCCTTTACTCTCTCTCATGCCATTTATAGTAAACCCTCAAGATTGAGGTTGGTGTTTTAAAACATTTAAATAAAAACCATCATCCTTCTTTATCTTTTGTGTTTCTAAGTATTATGTTATTTATAATCCGCATAATAGAATATCATGTTTCTGATACAAACCTGGAGTTGCCGAAGTTACTGTGCAGAAGATGAATTCAAGCCACTCTGCCTTTTGGCTTACACGTCAGTGTATATTCAACCGTAAGGCCCCAAACAAACTCAAACTTGTAATTTTTAAGTAAACAAAAATTATATGAGACAAAGATGAAACACTTTAGATTGTATTGAATATGTTACTGTAAATAAATACAAAGTTCAGCTTTCAAATATTCTTGTTACAAATAAACTGAAACTGAATACAGAACAGAACAGAATACAAAATACAAAAGAATAGTAAGCCAAAATATAGTTATCCTCAAACCCAAAATTCGAGAAGGTGGTCTCTCCCCTTCCTAATTCTTATATTCTTCCTTGTCTTCTTTCTTCTCCTCTAGGTCTATATTTCTTCTCCACTTCTTTCCATTGTCTTTCCATTCCTGGGCTGCCACTTTAGCACTTTGCATCTTGCTGGTCTGCTTTTTTGCTGTAGTTCCTTTGAATAAACTATTGTGGTCAGTTGAATTTCCTTTCTCTTGTTGGTTGACAATTATACTCGCCAGTCTTTCCTTTTTCGTGCTAGCTAACATTCAGCTTTCCTGGTTTGCTGTCATGTGTCTCTACGAGCTGGTTGACATTTAAGCTTCCTAGTTTACTGCCATGTTTCTCCAATGTTACTCCAGACGCACTTTGTCCTCAAGGTGCAATTGAGGGAAGAGTCGGATAATGTTTTCATATAGCTCCCAAGAACATTCAAAGTTTGGTAACTACTTCCACCTAATTAAAAGTTTCAAATCCCGTTGAGGGGAGTATCTAGGCTGCATTACCCTCTCAGGTTATACTATCAATTCCCCATCATCTGTTAATCCTTCAAAGGTTGACTCTGCATAGTTGAACCCAAGTGTTTTTTAAGATACGATATATGAATTACTGGATAGATTTTCGCTGAATCAGGTAGACTGAGTTTGTACGCCTCTTGTCCCATTTTTTTAATAATCTCATATAGGCCATAGAATTGAGGAATGAGTTTTTCGTTCAGACAAGTTGCCAATGAACGAAAACGATAAGGCCGGAGTTTGAGGAAAACATGTTCCCCTATTGAAAATTCAATTTCTCTACGGCTCTTATCTACCAACTTTTTATCCTCGGTTCTATGTAAATTTGTCTTGAGCTCATCCAATACCGAATTTCTCTTGTATAATCTGATTTACTTTTTTTACCCTAAATTCTTCTTGAACCTATCTCAAAAGTGGTGGTGGGTCTTTTCCATACACTGCTTTAAATAGTCTTATTCCCACCAAACTATGGAAGGAGTTATTATACCAATACTCTGTCCATGCTAACCACTTTGGTCATGCTTTTGGTTGTGAGGTGCAAAAACAGCAAAGATAAGTCTCTAGGCTTCGGTTTACAAATTTAGTTTATCTGTTCATCTATGGATGACACGTTGGACTAAATTTGAGGAAGGTGCCAACAACCTTGAATAGTTCTTTCCAGAAAATTCTTACAAATATATTGTTTTTGTCGATTACAATCATATGAGGAAACCCATAAAAGTCGAACAATCTCCTTAATGAAAATTTCAGTGACATCCTCGGCTGTGAATAGATGTCATATCGTGATGAAGTGTTTGTATTTTGAAAGCCAATCAATCACCACCAATATAGTATCAACTCCCCTCACCTTAGGTAGTCCCAAAATGAAATTCATGGATAAGTCTTCCTGTATTCGCTATGGAATTGGTAGTGGTTGTAATAGACCCGTTGACGACGCTACTTCATACTTCATTCATTGGCAAACATTACGCTCGACGATGCATTTTTTTATGTCTCCGTTCATACCTTCCTAGTACAAGGTTGTTGTCACCCTCTTGTATGTGCGGTAAAATCTAGTATGCCCCTCCAAAAGTAGATGCATGAAATTAGCTAAGAGAGAAGGAATGAAACAGGAGTTTTTTGGGATGACTAACCTTCTATTGTAAAGCAAAGTACTACCTCTTAGTGAGTAGCCTTTATGTGCAATGGGATTACATAACAAGTCTTAGATAATTTTTTATAATTTCTCACTCCCTTCTATCTTCTCTTGGATCCCTTCTCTTCCCACCATTTGTGTTACTGAGTACGCTTGTATTTCCTTCAAAAAATCTGGCTTACGCAATAGAATATCTGCTACCTTATTCTCACACCCCAACCAGTCAACTATCTTGAAATCATACCCCAATATTTTGACAATCCATTTCTGTCGATCATGATTCAATATTTTCTGTTCAATTAAAAATTTCAAACTCTTTTGGCTTGTATGAACCTTAAAATGTCTCCCTAAAAGGTAATAACGCCACTTTTGGAAAGCTAATACAATCACCATTAGCTCCCTCTTATAAACAAATTTGATTCGGTTTCATGGCGAAAGTGTCTTACTCAAAAATGCTACTGGTGTTCCCTTTTACATAAGAACCGCTCACAACCTAGTGCTTGAAGCATCTGTTTCCTTTGCAAATTCTTTCGTAAAATCTTGCATGGCTAATACGAGAACAATAACCATGACTGTCTTCAACATCTCAAATGGTTGTTGTGCTTCTCGGTTCCACTAAATTAAGTTTTTCTGTAGCAAGTTGGTCAGCAACTCTACTATCTTGCCATATCCTTGTATGAATTTTTTGTAATACCTTGTTAGCCCGAGAAACTCTGAGATCCCTGATATCCCTCAGCATTGGCCATTTTTCCATATCTTTTATTTTCTTGGGGTCAGCTTCAACTCCCCCTCTAAATATAATGTGTCTTAAATATTCTATTTTCGCTTGTCCAAAGGAACATTTCTTGTAGTTCACTATTAGTTGATTGTCTCAGAGCAATCCCAACACCACTTTAAGATGCCACAAGTGATCTATGAGCCCTCTTCTATAAATCAAAATATCGTAAAAAAATACTAACACGAATTTCCTCAAGTACAGCCTAAAAATCTCATTCATTAAACTCTGAAGGTGGTTGAATATTGGATAATCCAAAGGGTATGACCAAAAATTCATAGTGTCCTTCATGCATCTAGAAGGCTGTTTTCTCCACGTCTTCTTTTCTCACCCAGATTTGATGGTATCCGGATTTAAGATCCAATTTACTAAACACTTTGGCGCCCATCAATTCGTCTAGGAGTTCGTCGATTGTAATTTTGTAAATAAACATAAATTATATGAGATAGAGATAAAACACTTCAGATTGAATTGAATACTTTACTGGAAATAAATACAAAGTTCAGCTTTGAAATATTCTTTCTACAAAGAAACTGAAACTAGATACAGAACAAAACAGAATGCAAAATACAAAAGAGTAGCAAGCCAAACTACAATTTTCCTCAAACCCAGCATTCAAGAGGCTGGTCTCTCCCCATCCTAATTCTTTTCTTCTTACTTGCCTTGTTTCTTCCCGTCCAACTCTATATTTCTCCTCCACTCCTTTCCATTTTGTCTTTCCATTCTCGGGTTGCCACTTCAGCACTCTGCATCCTGCTGGTCTGCTCTTCTGCTGTAGTTCCACTGAATAAGTTGTTGTGGTCAACTGACTTTCCTTCTCCTGTTGGTTGACAATTATACTCTTCAGTTTGCTCTTTCCTTTTTCCTACTGGCTGACATTTAGCTTTCCTAGTTTGCTGCCATGTGTCTCCAAGAGCTGGTTGACATTTAAACTTCCTAGCTTGCTCTCTTGTGTCTCCAATGTTGTTCTCTTCTTATATTTCTTCCTCACATATAGTTTAGCCCTGAAAATTTCATAGCTTTTCAATTAATGGAAGTAACTTTTCAGGAAATCATGTTTTTGGTTTGGCAGTTTCTTGTAGATCCCCAAGCAAAGTGCGCCTTAGAAGTAAGATTTTACTGAAAAAGACTTGAATAGATGTGGCTTTGATGGGCTAGAGTATAAAACACCATCTTGTAGCTGACATGAAACAATAACTAGGCATTCTTGATTTAATACAATTATTTTACTTCAACTACTACTCTTTAAGTTCCAATGTTCTCTGTTTGCATGGTTAGAACTTAGAACTTGAAGTTATATCATATTGGCATATGGCAAAGTTTTTTGATTCCTTGAAAATTTATTGCTGTCAGGATTACTCAATCTGTTTTCTACCTTAGTATAAGAAATTATTGGAATTTCTAATTATTGCAGTGACGAAGCTGTTGCAGCCTTCTTGGAGGTCACTGGAGATTCACTAAGTGAACTTTCACTGAATCATATCAAGGAGGTGAGACATCAACATACTTTATCTGATATTGTTTTTGGCTTTTTTTTTTTTCAATTCCATTCTGAAGTACAGAAACGACGTATCTTGCTGAACAAAATGAATCCAGAAAAGAGGAGTCTGTTGTACTTCTAATTTTTTGTTTAATGAGCTACTCATAACAGGTGGGTCTGAACACTGCCTTGTCACTAGCCAAATGTTCAAGAAATTTGCTGAGTTTGGACCTATCCTGGTGCCGCAGATTAACGGATGAGGCACTCAGATTTATTGTTGACAGCTGCTCATCATTAAGGCTGCTTAAACTCTTTGGCTGTACACAGGTATGCAAGTCCAGTTTCATTTAGTTTCGACTACAAATGCTGAATTGTTGTTTAGACATCTGTTTCTTTCTTCACTAGCTTGATGCTAAGAAATGTATGAGTTTCTGGTTGAAATACCCAAGTAAGGAAAACCTGAGGAGCATTTGAAGTATGGTTCATAACAAATTTTCTTTTGTCCAATAAAAGAGTCTTTTTTTTCTTTTTTTCTTTTTTCTTGCTTGGTCCCATTTAAGGAATTGTTGATGTTTTCTCCACATTGATATGTATGAGTCCAGCATATCTGGAGAGTGTTATTTAGATATGTTGATTTGCATAGCAGTATCAGATTTGATGAGATTACAATTTTATGTGGTTAAAAGTGGTGGTGATTACTGTAAAACACCTTATGAAATTTGCTTAATATGTAAAAGCTGCAGTAGATGTAATCCACATTTTCTGTTTCCCATCCATTTGACTGGGTAAATTGGAGATTATTACTATGAATGGCATTGATCCATGTATAACATGGCATGGAATCAACTGCTAAGTGGCCCAATTGTTAACACGATTTCTGGTCTTGTTCAAAATTAAGGGGAAAGGTGTATGAGTAGCTTGCATAGCTGTATACTACTAATTGTACCATCGGTAGAAAGCTCTAAACACATCTTATAATTTAATCATTTTCCTTAATTTAACTGTTTAGTTTGCATACTTTATCCATTGATCTTCAATTTTGTGACTACATCTAGGAATCACTCATAAACCCTACATTTGGTTGTTTAGAATTTATCCCAGGGTGTATGGTGTATTCCATGATTTATAATGGTATATGAAATCTTGATTGTTTCTGTTCATTTTGTGCATATCATCATCAAGCATTTATCATTCAGGATGGTCATATCTCATTATTGCTATACTAGTTGGAATTGGTAACCCATCTGATTGGCTATTTTTGGATGTTTTGTGGTTATTTTTTCCAGATTACAGATTTTTTCTGGAATTGTCATTCAAACTCAAAGGTGCAGATCGTTGGATTGCAATTGAAACCATTATTAGAACATCTTGATGCCCTTGAACCTCAGATGGCTCCATTGCGCTATTCCCCATTGACTTCTTTAGTTGATAAATGAAATTCAAAGCTTTCAAATTCTTGATCATTTTTCATTTTGCAACTTGCCACCCCTCCCTCCGCACCATATAGGAAAAGCTCTTCACTCATTTTTCATTAACCAATGTCAAATTTTTTGACACATTCAACATTGAGATGCAAAATTACCACCATAATTTGTTCATCAATTCAAATTCTGCAATTTTGAAGATACAGCTTTCCAATTCTTAAATACAGTCAGACCCCAAACTCACCAAATTCTTTTGAAGATATACCTGTACTGTACCTCTTTCATGGGATGGATGGAATATTGAATAGTTTCCGTATTACAAAGATAATGTATCAGAAACATTCAACTTTAATTATTGATTTTCTAGATAATGTAATGATACTATTTTCATGGTTTTTAGATGGGAAACGTAGCAAGGAATATTTATAGATGATCCATCAGTTAACTGGATTTTCTGTATTGCTGCTGAGCTGATTGTGGTGATAATGTAGGATGTTGTTCTGAAGTTAGCCAGGGAGAGTATTATTCAGTTTTGTTTCCTTAAATTTCAAAAATTTATCAGAAAGAAACCATTGACATGGGACAACAATTCTGTTGAAAACTCTTCTTCCCAGCTGTGGCAAACATTTTGAGTGGTTTCGAAGTGAAAGCAGAGATTTCATATGAAACTTACATCAATTTTATAACTTACCCATCTCTAGGCTCTCAAAGTAATGAAAATTTCAGAACACAAATTGCAGTCAGGCCTTTTAGTTCATCATAGAAGTTTTACACTTCAAAACCAAAGCAAGAACCAAAAGAATGATGATGATACCACCAGAAGAACCCCCAAATCTGTGTATCCAGTAAGGATCAAACCTGGAAAAGGTCTGGTCCAGGTAAAGGGGGGAGGCTATGGCCAAGATGAGAAGCAAAAGCAAAAGAGGCAACCAGGAATCAAGATTGATGAGTTGGTCTTTGAGTTCCAAGTCGCTTGCCGCCCTTCGGTTGATATAGAGAGGTGAAAACACAGCTAGAAGCGTCAAGCTAATAGCCAGCAACCTATCACATGAAGAAGACCGGCTACTCCTGCACATGCATGCAGCTGGTGGCTCCATTCAGGATCAGGAATAACTCTCAGGAGAAAAGAAAACACCCTTTATTTCTGTGGGAACCAAGTTTAGCTAGATCCCAGCTTTCATTTTAGAGAGGTTTACAGTGATTTTCAATCATGTGATTTCCAGTGACGTGCCTGGGCTGAATAATAAAAACACAAGAAAAAGATTGACTCTCCTTCATGATCATTGATTCTGTATACGCTTTACAAACGGAGGACTCTCTTTTTAGCCCATCACTTCCGGGAGAAAATTAAGGATGGCTGCTTCTTGATGAAGCTGATGCTTCTACTTTTGTATTGGATGGATGAGAATAATGTAGAATTCTCCATTAACCATTATATTTAATTGGGAATTCGATGCTTTCTGCATCTTGTGAATTATCAAAATTCTTATACATAATTCTAGTTGACATGGCAGAACATATGCCTACCGTCGTCTACTTTTTTCAAGGACGGCAACAGCAGCAATGCCACGTAAATGAAGAAGTGAACATCAGCATAAGAGGTGGCCAAGTTACTCCGAAAAGTAGCATGTTTCATTTAATCGGTGTAAAAATCATAAAAAAGAAATCGAGCATTCTTCAATTCTACCACGTTAAGAGCTTCAACGTCTTCCTCTTCCTGATCTACTACTGGTCCTCGCTATCAACCTCTCCGGCTCCACTCTCTGTAATGACTACCAATTTGCTCAGAATCTCTCATTTAGTTGACAAGTTGTCCAAGGAAGATATCTTAGGCTTGCATGAGGAGGAGTGTTGAAAGGAAACAGATCGTGGTGTGATAAAATAAGATTATTGAAGATTAGTTAACTGATTTTATCCTATAAATATAGAGAGATATCAATGTAGAATATTTTTTAAACATAGCATTTAATAGAGTTTTATGACATGTAAATCTACTATGATATGTAGAACTCCTACATAAACAGTATAGGAAACATTTAAAGCATGCCAAAAGTCATTATGTGAATACTGTAAACATAAATTACATATTCGGATTTAAGTTTACAACAAAGTCCATTTAAATATGATATGAGATGTTGACGTGACTCATTTTCATAATCCCATTTGTCACCTACTACATTCATTTTAAAAGACATGATCTCTATGTGTCTTTTGTGTTTTATGGTTCTAGTGAAAAAAAAACTATTTCTTTTATAAAATGACATTTCTTATTTTAGAGAGGTAGTTTGGATATTTAAATAGATGTTCAACTATCAATAACTCTCTCATGCCATACAACTGACAGTTAAAGTAGACCCTATCGGTCAATTCATCATGGGTGAACTTAGACCTAATAAATCGAATTCATGCATATTCTAAAGAGATTAAAAAGAAAAAGGTAGCTACCCACTATTTCATTCTTGTTTTGGTCTTCTGTTGAGAATCCGAGTTCTTTATGTTTTAAGGAAAACATTATTATTTGGTCGTTGTCATGGTGATTGATTGGATTACCTTACCTAATTAACAACTTCGAATGATCATGGAGACAACCTAAATAACAACCGCAGGCAGATTTTCCTTACCATTTTTAAGGGACAAGCACTCTTTTAGCTTAGGAAGTGTAAGATAATACTGCCTTTACTGTTCAAGCAAAAAATGTAGGGGGAAATAGAATTATGAGCTTTGGTTGAGATATTCAGCTGACATGTCTTCTTTGTTGAAGCTGGGTGATGACATAAATGAACCTTCCTTGGCTCTTACCGATGTTGGGATTCGTCTGCAGATTGAATCACAAGGAAAATATTTTCAAGCCTCAATGTTAAATTACCCTTTTCAAGATTTTTTACCACCCATTTTTTCATATTTTCTAACATACTTGGCGTCAAGCCATGAATAGAATGGAAAGAAAGAAAGGCCATGTTCAACTATCTTTCTCATGGGTCCTACGATGACAACTTTTCCTTCTTTGTGTTGGAGTAACTTAATTTTTGGTTTGGCACAGGAGGGCTAATGGCCCTCGGCTTCATACTGGTTGTCTTGCCGCTACAGTTGCATGGATTCAGAAGGAATAAGATTGGCAAACTTTCCTCACATGAAAGATCTGTCTTTGTACGTTCGGGGCATACAAAGTTCAGTTTGATATAATATAAAAAATTTTTAAAATTAAATTTTAAAAATAATTTAAAAAATTTTAAACCAAATCAAACTAAAAAAATATGAGTTAATCTAGTTTGGATTACGATTAAAACTAATAAAAAATTATTCACTTTCAAATATTTTATACTTTATAAATAATAGTTGAATTATAAGTATCTAAAATATGAAATAAATATGTAAAATGAAATAAAATGCATATGTAATAAAATAAACATATAAAAAAATGATAAATTAAATATAAAAACCATGTTGCATGCCTAATTATCTAATTAAAAAACTCTATTAAATATGGTTTTTTAGATATTTATTTTAAAAAATATGATTTACAGTTTAATTTAGTTTGAAAATACTCAAATTACCACCCAAACTGTAAACCATTTTTTTCTAGTATTTATCAATTCAAACTAAACTGTTTTATAAACCAATCCATAATTTTTAATAGTTTAGTTTAATTTTACGGTTTGAAGTAAATTACGTATACTCCTCTAACATAGACATTTCATATAGAAATTTTATTGAAATTAATTAGAACACCTTACTTCACTTAATTTTAAATTTTTACTGAATTGCTGTAATGGGAAAAAAGCAAGGCATAAATTTATGTTAATTATGAGATTTTAATAAGTTACACGATGAATGGCATTGCCTATGGATCCATTGGAGTCGTGAGGAATATGGATGAAAATATTTTTATTTATAGAAAAAATAAATTTTACTTATTATTTGCATATGTTGAAGGGACTAGTTGAAAGGGAAAGGAAAATGAAGGCATATTTATTTGATAGCATTAATGCCAAGGAATTGACAAAGGGCTTGAAGGCAGGACATCGGTCTTTTAAAGAACAATATTTAGCAGAAACACTGCTTTCATCCAAAGTTGACACTTTCCAATCTTCCTAACCTAAGTTTCTAATTTTGTCTGTTAACTTTACGAAAAATAATTAAAAGTAATTAGATTAGGCTTAAAAATTTTAATAAAATTATGTATATTTATTTTGAATATATAAATAAATATAAGTTTAATATATATCATCATATAATTGAATAATTTTAATTAAAAAATAATATTTAATTATATAATGATATATACAAATATATTTTTTTTTCCGGTACCATCCCACTCTCTCTCCCTTCTCTCCTCATCACACTAACAATGCAGATGATTGCCTCCAAGTGGTAGTTTCACTGACCAAAAAAAAAGGCTTTCAGTATAATAATGTAAAGATTCAAGTTTTTATTTATGATATTTTAAAATTAAACTCTTGATTAAAGGATTCGTCTTATTCAGTATATTGGTTTTATTCTAAAAAAATAGTCCAATTCGAATAAGATTCTTCGTTATTAAGAAAAAACAAACAAATGATGAATGCAAAGAATCACTATAATAACACAATCACGACTGGCACCATACTGCCATGACTCACATACAACCCCCCCGTTGCTCGGCTTTAAGATTATTAGGTAGTTAAGATTTGGAAAAATAATTGGTTTTAGTGTGAGTAAGAAGAATAATACAAAGATTAAAATAGAGTATTTTTGTTTTTTACTAATCAAAAGATACAAGTAAATATTTTTATTAACAAAATGGAATGACTGGAAATAATGTAAAATTTTATATTTAATTTAAAATTATTTAATTATATATTTATATATAATTATTAGTACTTAAATAGATGTTTGTTATAAGATTTTTTTCCTTTTATATTTTAATTACAAAAACATTCCCAATTTCCATATTCTACATGATTTTCTAAAATAATAATATTATATATAAATAACGATATATTATTATATAATTTAATATTATTTTATTTTTAATTTTTAATTATATAAAAATATATTATTATTTATGTATAAAAATTATACAGATTATATTAGTTTTTCCTTTTTCAATCTAAACACCAATCCTATGATTAAGCAAATGACAATTGGGCTTTTGTCCAACCCCAAACCCAACCCCTTTTGATATCTAATATTATTTATTAATAAAATTATTTATATTTATTTTATATATATAAATAAACACATATTTAATATATATGTATTTCATGGCCGTCAAGAGAAAGAGACAGGGGGAAAAGGGAGGACGGGCCTACAACAGTGATAATAAATAGAGACATTAAATGGTCACGTGACTGGGAACAATTGTCTCTGATTTTGGGCTTTCATTCTACAACGCTTTACATGTGATTAGTGGGCGCCTCTCTCTTCACCATTAAACAGAGGCCGTAGTAGCACATCCCCTTCGCCACATTGTCTTCTTGCTAAAAATAATTGCATGCGGTGGACCTCACCTCCTTTACTGTGACATTTCTCTCCTATTAGAACATATGCTTATTTGATTAGGTGTTCATGCAAAATTATATATAACCACTATTTTTTATTTGGTATTAAGGTTCACTTCAAATTGAGCTAACTCAAGTTCAAAAATTAGTTTGATTAAGTTTAATTTAATTCAAATTTGTTTAAATTAAGTTTGAGCTAAACTCGAGTTAAAATCAGGTTAAAAAGAATACGATTTGATTTAATTTACAAACTAGATGAATGATTAAATCAATTCAAATTTTCTTTGCGACTTTGAAAATGAATATATTGAGAATAACTAAATATTCTTGTAATTTTCTACAAAACTTGCAGGAAAAACTGCGTAGATCTTGTAAAATCTTGACAAATACTAGGTTTGCAGAGGATAATTTCATACTTTAATATTTTATAAAAAAGGGAAAATGTATAAAATGACAAAACGATACGTTTAATATTTTTTGAGTTCAAAAATTCAAACAACGAGTTTAAAACTTGAATTAAATAAAAACACAAATTAAATGTAAATAATTCACGTTTTTAATAACTAAGATTATACCGATGTGTATATTAAAACAAATCAAAACAAAAACAATTCACTTTAAACATTTCGAATAAACAGTTAAAAAGTGCTACAAAAGGCATGAAAATGGCAAAGAACAATGAATAAAACTTTCAAATACACTGTAAACCTTTGCCTCCAAATATGTCAACCTCTAAGTACCTGGATTTTGGCCAAAAATTATATCAGAGCTTAGGAGATTGATTTTTGCCAAATGTGGAGAATTATTGAAAATTGAGTTTTTGTATGGGAACAATTTCATCGAACTTAAATTTAAAGTTTTGCGAGTATAAAAATGGGAATTTTAATAATTTTTTTATAAACCCTTTAAAATTTTGTTATTTTAATTAAAGTCTCTTATCTATGCAATTATTTAAAAAAAAAATGTTATAAACTTTTTTAGTTAGCTAATTAATATTAAACCAGAAGTATTTACTAAAACTAAATAAATATGCATTCATTTAATAAGTAAAAACCACTCATATCATACATCACTAATATGTAAAATTATTTAAATACCCTCATTAAACAATGCTACAAAAGCATACAAAGAATGTCATATAAAACCGAAAACATCATCATCCATCATGTGACACATGGTGTGTAGTTGAACATAACAAAATGTCTCAAATCTCCATTACATAAATAAACATGAATAATACATAATTAAAGATTTAATTGCTCTCATGTCGTATTTATGCTTTTTGATCAATGCTCATCTCGTAGCCATCACAATCACTTGTTCTTGCATCTAAGTTGGGAAGTAAGTAAAAAGTCACTCAATAAATAAGAGATTCTACTACTCTATTTACATAATTTTCAAAATACATTTGACTCGATTTATCATAACTTAGTCATCTGGAGTCTATTTCTAAACTCTCACTAGAATGACAATGGGTCCTATAACTTATTCTGTATCTCAAGAACCTTTAGACTACTTAACATATCTCTCAGCGTCAACCGTGTTCCATTCGATCACTAAGGATCACTTCGGATCCAACTAATGTGACTATATTAACTTTTGGTGAAAACAATATCATTTGTAACTATAATTATAATTGTAACTATATATTATATCAATCAGATTAGATCATCCTTATCCCATGGGCGTTCATTCATGATATTTAAAATGCGTAAAACAACTTGTTTTCACCCCCTATGTGGTCTCTACAAATTTCTCAACAAATCACTGCATTATAACAAGTATTTCTACCAATCTAGCATGTCTGCCACTACCACATATTGGGCTTAAGGCGACACTTATTTTGACTACACTTTTTAAACCGTTGTCTAAAATAAAATAAGTAACGGTTTTAATAGTGTTGTATTAAAAAATTAACAATAAGCGACGGTTGGAAAAAAACCGTTGTATTATGTGATATAAAACAACGAATTTAATAGTGTTGTATTAAAAAATTAACAATAAGCGACGGTTGCAAAAAAACCGTTGTATTATGGGATATAAAATAACGGATTTAATAGTGTTGTATTAAAAAATTAATAATAAGCAACGGTTGAAAAAGAAACTGACATTATGACATATAAAACAACGAATTAGTAGTGTCATACTAGGAAATTAACAATACATTACAATTGAAAAAAAACCGTAGCATTATGAGATATAAAACATTGACTTTAATAATTGTTTTAATATATCAAAATTTTAACTATAATTTAATTAGATAAAAAATGTTATAGTACATCAAAACTATAACATTTTAGGAAGTTGAAAGATTAGATTCGTTTTTTAAACCAAACTTAAGTTAAAAGGTGTTATGTTTGGCTTGACTTTTATTTGACTTAAATTTATGAGTCAAATTAATTGTCGTCTTTAATTTTGATTTGATAAACTCAAGCAAAACTCGAATCGAATTATTTTTTATTCGAATCGATTTGAGTTAGAGATCTACGAGCTTAATTCAGTTTGTATCCACTCTTAAAACAATTGTTAAGGCATCATTGTTCTATGCATAAATTACAAATCTAAACAATAAATCTATCCCAAACTAAACCAATTTTAATTTGATTGAGTATGTAAGAACTGAAGCTGCCCTCCTATTTTTAGATACCAAATTAACATTTCTTTAAGGGCTCATAATTTCTTAAATGAATGGCCCATTTCAAGTCAGGCCAACAAACTAAATTGTTTTGTCAAGCCACTCATAAATCATTCAAAGCCCACTCAAAAACCATTCCGTAAGTGCCATCTCCTCAACAATTCCATTATCTCAGCTTACCAAAAAAAAATACCATTATCTCAGCTTACCAAAAAAAAATCTCTGTATTTCTAATTGATTTTGCTGTCGTTTAACAATATGGTGTGCAAGGGTTGTGAAAGGGAAAGTTCATCTCGCTGCTGCTCGTATCTTCACTCCGGTACTCACCTTTCACTTGTTTATTTGCAAAATTTATTTATTTGGTTCAATTTTTTCTGGGTTTTTCTTAAACTTGGTCAAGATGGGTTTAAGAGAATAGCAATTGCAGTAACATCTGTAGATAACATCAATTTTGTTAATATAAATATGAATATTTTGTAATTTTATTTGATTGATTATAAAACTTTACAATAGGGTTTGTGCATTTGTTTGTGGGCTTTCATTCACTTGATGGGTTAGTTTACACATATTTATCTACAGCAAAGGAGGAGGGTCCCAATAGGCTTGCAGTTGTGTTTGCTTCTCTTGGTTTAATATCTTTTATCATTGGCTCCTTTCTAATGTAGCTATAATTTATATCTCCTATGATTGGTTATGCTATTTTGAATGTCTCTAGTCTTTTTATTATAATTTTCACTATTGGACCACATAATGTAGGAATCAAGATTTAATATTAAATTACAAGGATTTTGTTATTTGAGATTCACGAAATTATTTAGAGTTGAAGTTATTTTCCAATTAAAAACTTAGGGTTATTTATTTTTCATGTTAGGAAAAGATTTCTTTTCTTATTAGATTATGATTTTGAGTTTGTATCTTTTTAGCACTTGACATGTATCACATAGGCCTTAAGTCATGTTTTGATGTAGAAATTGATTCTATGCTGGAAAGAAGAGCAACAACTATCTGCTCAAAGTAATTGTAAACTCTCTTTTAAAATAAAATTAAAAAAAAAAAGAAATACAACTAGAGACCAAATGTCCACAAAGAATTAAAAAAGAAAAAGAAGGGAGTAAAGTCAATGCCTATTCTAGCTAGTAACCATTCTTCCCTGAACAAAAAAGCCAAAAAACTATTGAATATCTACCCAAAACCCTTCCCACTTCAGATGAATTGTTTAAAAAAAAAAATAGATCTAGAAAAACCTAAAAAACTAGAGCTCCAAATTTAAAAAAAAAAAATGGAAGACCTGACTTCATAAAGCTAAAAAAAGTGAAATTGTTTCAAGAGGTAGTATCAGTAACATGTAAAATTAAATAGTAGGTTCACTTAATTAACAAATCAATTCAAGCATAAAGGGTAACCAACTCTTTCTCCAAGGTTCAAGTATAAAGGGAAAGCTTTTCTTTTTTTGCAGCTTAGCTTTACATGCATTTTGTTTTCAGTCATATAATACTTGGGTCACATTATATTGTCAAAGTTCCTTTAAAAATTGAGGACTATCAAAGGATACTATGCTGGAAATTTGTAAATTTTATGCTGGAAACTATGCTGGAAATTTGATCACTCTTTTAGCTATCTTCTTGCTAATCCTTTGCCTATTGTCTTGTAATTTGTGCTAGAATCTCTATCTTTTTCTCCTCTTCTACCTTATTTTTTACATCATTGCTTCTTTTTCATAGGACTTCTAATTTTCTATTATATACTTTATGAATAATAAAGTTTCTCATTTTTTAATTTTTTTTTTGTTTAATTTCTAAAATGCTTTTGTGAATTCTTATTTACTAAAAGTTTGTTTTGATAGATGTTATTAATTGTCTAGGTCAAACACATCTTGGCAATCAATAAGTGATGATGTTTTTGTATCACTTGTGTAATTGGATTATTTAATAATGCAAAAACATCTTTCTTAAGGACAAATTATATTGAAACAACTAATATATTGTAATTTATTAACATACTGCACTATTTCCTCTTTTAAATATTGTAATTTATTTGGCCTTATATTAATTGGTAAGTTCTAGCAACACTATCATAACACATCCATCAATAGGGACCCCTTCATATCAAACATAAAAAAACATGACAATTGTTAGATCAATCTTTTTTAATGTCAAATTCAACCACTTAGACTTTTTTGCTCCATTCATATAGTTATATTGCACTAATTAGTTGCTTAAACTTTTTTACTTCATTATGAAAAACATGACAAATTGTTGCATTATTAATATTTCATATTCATATTATCATTGTTAGTCAAAACAGGTCAAATACATGCATTCATTCATAAAGGTTTTATTTAATTATTTATCATGACAACTTTTTGCTTCATAGGTTTGAGTTATTTATCATAGGATCATTAAAAGTTAATTTTTTGTGTATTATATATATTTGCAGTTTATTAAGGCATGGATCATATTTACAAGCTTTTAGTTTAGATATAAGGTGGGTTATAGATTTTGTGATATGTGAGCATATAATAGTTTGTTAATTTATATTCTAATATTTGGTTAAATAATAATTTAATTGTTTTTTTTTGTTTTTGTTTAGGGATGGTGATTGATGATGCTAGAAAAAGAGTAAACATTTTATGATTACAGAGGAGGCTTGTGATTTAGGCTTCTTTTGAGGACGTCTTTTATCTAAGGACATAAATTCTTTTTATTGATTATGATGAGATATGTTAAATGTGTTTATGTTAAGTACTTATTATACAAATTTGAATTTCTTGACTTTGAATTAAAAATACTTTTGTTACAATACATGACTTTGTGTTATATCCTTTTATTTCTTATTTGATTACTTAGTTTATTATCTTTAGGTCATATATTATTTATTTAAAATAGGTCCAAAGGAAATATATATATAAAAATATCATTGCATCATGTACACAAATTGTTGTATTAAATGCATACAGCTAATGCAACAACAAATATATAACAGTTACTTAACCATTAAAATTGTTGTCTTTACAATATTACAAATCGTTGCAATAACTAAATAGTTGTTGCTTAAGCATGACACAATCTGTCGTCTAAAATATTTGAAACTGTTGCTTAATGGTTTTTAATAATCGTTGCATTAGCTTAATAGCCGTTGCTTAAAAACAATATAATCTGTTACTTAAAGTAGCATATAATCGTCACCTAATCTCTTTAATAATTGTTGCTTTAGTAAAATAGTCGTTGCTTAAAAATGACACAATCCGTTGCTTAAAATAATTTATAGCCGTTGTCTAAAGTTCTTTATAATTGTTGCCTTTAGTAATTGAAACTGTTGTATTTGGGACTAAGCAAATCGTTAACTTAAATTGCACCAAAACCGTTGCATTTGAATTATTAATGCAGCGGTTATTTTTACTGTTGGCTAAACGGATATAAACCGTTGCCTTTTATCTAATGCAGCGGAGGCATTTGTGGCGGCTATGATTTCGTTGTCTAAAGTCTAAAGTTACAGTTTTATGGGTTTTTAACAACGAAATTTAATTGTTACATTAGATCTTTTATGGTGTAGTGTGCAATTCAATCTTTTCTTCATATTACATCGCACAACATCAACACATCATCCTTTCACCATTCATGCATGTATTATTATCAACATACAACATCACATAATCATCATCAATTCCACTGGATGCAAGGTATAACAATGCAACACTAACATATCATAAAACATAATATACATCATACTAATTCTTACAATCCATGGCAAAACTGTATCACAACAATAGACATCATTATCAACTGCTACAATAAACATCTTTATTGTATCTCCAAGATTGAGGATTTGATGACGATCATCTCTTCTCTTCCACTTGCTTGATACTGTGCTCACTGAAAAAGCCTTTGCCGTCATTGAAACTGCCAACCAAATGCTAAGAAATGCTCAAAGTTTCTCTCCCTTTTCTCAGGAAAGCAAATTGGAATAATAGATAAAGATCCCAAAATTTTACCAATGTCTTATAAAACTTATTTTCCAATATCGCCATAAAAGGGCATTCATGCCTCATATGGATGGTCGTTCATCATTTAAAATTTTTCAATGTAAAACTTATCCACTCCAATGGACTTAACAAGAGATGCACAAACATCCTTACCCTATGCACATTCGTTCATCATCTAAAAATCATGAAATTAACTTATTTTCATTTAAACTTAATCACAACAAAATCTTACATGAAAATTAGTGCAAAATGACTAAATTACCCTTAAAACGTATTTGTGGGTGTTACAGTTTATTGATATTTTGTACCATATATGTCATATGCAATATGCATGAAGTCTCGAGTAAAATGTATTATTTTGACATAATTTAGTTTCTAATTTCTTATATAATTCATTTATATATTACATAACACATATTACCATTGCAAGATTGATCAAAATGTTAAACATTATTTTTTTTAATGGATATGAAGAGCAATGGACCAGAATGAAGAGTAACATAATGAATTACATTCATACAAAATTAAAAAATGGTGATAATTTATAGGAAGATGAGATGTGGTGAAGGTCATTGAGTTTGAGAGAGATATTGTAACAAAATTAGTGAATGTTGTGAAGAAGATGAAGACAAAGGTGAAAGTGAAATGTTGAATGTCAATTAGACCCTACCAAATTTTTAAATTTATAGGCAAAGCAAATTAATTTCTTTACCCTTTTACTATTTGATTTGTGTTAATTGAGTTTCATTTTAAGTGAATAAGCGTTTTTTATGTCATTGAATGACGGGAGCTTTTAATTAATCAATAAAATTATATGCACAATTTTTATATATAAACTTTATACAGAAATAACGACTATATAATTACACACAATTATTTATAAATTATCAACTATATAATTATATTATTTATAAATAAAATTATATATATAATTCTACTACTCCTAATTAATTATCTATCCCTTTATTCTAATAATTAAAACATTATTATACATGGACAAAAAATATTAAAATTCTCATATATATTTTTAAAATTAGAAGATTTTTGAAAATTTTAAACCCAGATCCCATATGCCAAGATCATAAAAATTATTAGAAATAATAAAATTGCAAGGACAAGAAAGGGGGGATTAGACAGAAGAAGTTGACAAATAAACTAAAAAAATATAGGACAAAGTATTGCCCATAGAATTGTTGAGAATACAACACTAAAAATAAATAATATATCGCTATCTATTTATAATGGTTGATTAAATATTAAAATTTAATTCATTCCCAATTGAATTGTAGTTATAATTCATTTTCCTATCAATCAATCCAATTAATCAACACAATTAGTCAATCCAATTGTAGTTATAATAATATATATATATTAAAAATCCAGAAATTCAATCCAATTTGATTAGATGGATAAACTTTAGGACACAATGAACAAATTCATAATTATTGTATTGGATAAATTAATATTTTACAAACATAATAGAAACTCAATCCAGAATTTTTCTGTAAAAATTTTAATACTTATTCAATTTTGTTAACACTAAGTGTGATACTCTTAGGCGAATCCCACATCGATAAAGTACGGAAGAGATGTTGGGTCTGTCTATGTATCTCACATTGGTTAGTGGTGAGAAAATTTGATTGGTTAAATAGCTTGTGAGCTCCTTAACTGTTAAGACGTATTTTGGGTTGCAAAGCCCAGAAGTAAACCCATGATGGACTGTGTGTTCAAAGTGAACAATATCTTGACAGTGAGTCAGGTTATTGAACCAGGGATATTACACTAAGTTTATATTAATGGTATTTATTCCCAAATTTTGGTTATCTTAAGGAGTACCACATTAAATAATGTGATTGAATGTCATGAAAATATAACAACAATTATGTATATTGGTCTAGCACGTGAGTTGTGGGATGCATACACCCTTGTTGTAAACTCTAGTGGATGCACCTTCAGATTTAAATTATTAACTAAGACAATATGAGAAGATAGGTAATAAAATACCTGCTTTAAAAGAGAATTTTCTACCACCAATTGATTCTTTTGCATATATTTAACAACTCTTTATGTCTAGTTTCATTTAAGCCAAAAGGGTACCTTAGAGGTCCAATGATAATTAGTTGAGAGAGGGTATTTGTCAAATTAGGTAGTTCGACCAACATGGTATTCAATCAATTTGATAAATTTGGCCAAAACCTAATGATTTTTCAGCTAACCCTCTTCATACTCTCATGTTTTCCGGCCAAACCTCGACATTCGACCAAGTTCATGGGTTTAATACATAAACTTTAAATTTGAATCTAACCTAAAGTAAATGTATCACGTAACAATAATTCATCATCCTTGCATAACTCAGTCAACAATAATTAACACAACAACAAACTAGAAGTATAATAATATTATATATTTTAAATCAAGAAACACATTAATGTGAAAATTGAGTTAAGATGGAAAGATTGAATGAAGATAAAGAAATCTAATAAATGAATAAAAGTAATGTTTATGTGGTTAGGGAGCGATTATGTGTGCTTGTATAATTTCTACTTCAATTAAGAATACTATGATAACTTTTGAAACTAGTTAACGATTTATATTTTTCCCTAAGCCAAGTAAAAATTATTTTAACCAATGTATTTAAAACAAATACAACCAAAAACTATACTCTCTCCATCCCAAAACGATCATGAAATCAACCACCAAAACACCAATAAAATCCAACAAATTTAACATAAAAAACTTAAACCCGAACTTACAAAAAAAAAGAAGCCAAAAGACTTATTCCCACTCAAAGTATAGTAAAATCTCAAACTCCCACTCATTAACTTTTAAAAACTCAAACACCCATCCACAATTAATTTTTCGTTAAAAATTTCAATTAATGCTAAGGGTAAAATCATCATTTAGCAAAAAAAATTAAAGTTTCATCCCAATTTCCTCTCCTATATTTAAAAACTTACATTTTACCCCCAACCCAAGGTTTGTTCCTCTTTCTTCGGTGTCGATTTCTCCTTCCCCGACCATCAGCTGTCCTCCCTTCCCCCCTTATCTCTCCTCCGGTCTCTCTCCTTAGCCTCTCCAATTGTCTTCGTCTCAGAAATCGATGTGATGAAGAGGAACAAACCCTAAGGGGGGTTTTGTCACTTTTCAAACATTGAGGTAAAATGTAAGTTTTTAAATGTAGAAAAGAAAATTGTGATGAAACTTTAATTTTTTGTTAAATGATAATTTTATCCCTAATGTTAATTGAAATTTTTAATGAAAAATTGATTGTGGGTAGATGTTTAAGCTTTTGAAAATTAGTAGGTGGGAGTTTGAGATTTTACTGTAGCTTAGGTGGGAATAAGTCCTTTGGCCAACAAAAAAAATTAAAGCCTTAAAAGATTGCATTCATTCCAGTTCTTAATCATAACTAACCTTCTTTCTAAGATATGGTCGGATTTTGCTAAAAAGTGTTTTACAGATATCGACAATGACTTTTGAAAACGGTGAAGAATGATAAAAAATTCAGTTTGTTTATTTTGGTAATTTGGTCAAACTCAAGACTGACAATTAATATATATATAAAAGGTCGGCATACTTGGTTTCTAAAGTTTGTTTATTTAAATTGATATCCTTGAAACAATAATACACATAAAATTATATGTATGTATTTATATATATATAAATAGATATATATTTAATATATTATTAAATAATTAAAATTTTTTAAATTAAAAATAAAATAATATCTAATCACATAATAATATATTATATGCGTATATATTTATATACCAAAAAGAGGGTATGTATAACATTGTTCAATGATAAAATAATAATTATATTAAAAAAAAGAGCAATACTATGTGTATTCATGTTAAAGATAAAAATAGATATATACTTATTTATGTCATCATACGATTGTGTGTTAAATGATCTTTAATTCAAAATTATATAATTACATAATAACACATATAAATATATAATTATTTATATACTCAAAATAAGTATACATAGTTTTACGGTAAAAAAGAAAAAGAGGTTATTTATTAAAATGACCATATTTTTAGGAGGTTATAAAAATTCACCAAGAACTTGGGAATAAACCAATATAGCCAACAGATTAGATATTGATGAAAATGCCCCCATATGTAAATTGAATTTTTAATATATTGTCCGTCATTTTCAAAATTTTAGCCTAACTCTTGTCGCATTTTCGACCAAAAATATGACTGAAAGCAACCACATTCACCTTCCAAACCCTATAAGGCATGTTTTCTGCTCATCTCCTCCGTCTCTTCAATCAAGTTACTCAAGTATATTTTTGTGTTTATAGTTGGAAGTTACTGTTTTTGGTCTAAGGATGAAAGTTGCGGAATTTTGGTTGTTTTGGTAATTAAATTGCGAATTTGTTTCGGATTCATTGCGTTTTAAGTGTCTTCATAGTAGATCAAGTGGATTTGTATAGGTATAGGGTTTAAATTGATGATTTTAACTTAAAAATCGAAGTTCAATTTATACATTAAACTTTGAAGAGCATTCAGTTTGAAAATCTAATATTTTCAACGTGATTCATAATATCATCATCTATCGTTATCCATCGATCTTCATATTTAACTAACATAATAATATCTGACATTTTTATCAATCTTACAATAATAATGTAATTTACTTTAGAATAAAAAAGTATAATTTAAAAAAATTTTAAACTCCTTGCAAAAATTTATTTCACCCAAAATTTTATGCTATTAGTATATAAAGGACGCTAAACATGTAAAATTTAAAATATCCCAAAGATTCAATATATCCTATTTAACCCCTTATATTTTAAAGTCTTAAATTTACCCTTATTAAAAGTTTAACATATTCATACGAAGTTTAACATAATACTTTTAAACTTCGAGAAGAAAAACATAAAATTTCATCTAAATGATATCATCCATCAATATAGCCTCGTGCTTTCTTTTATACGGCATTGCATCAACTTAAGAAGAAAAAACAAGTGGTTATTGATCGTAATACTTGTATTTAATGACCTTTCTTACTAATTTTTCTTTTTATAGATTTCAGAAATGAGATTTTAAGATGGTAATAATAATAGTTAGAATAAACAGACATTCGGATTTTGTTAAAAGTTTAAAGAAGAAAACGAAATTGTATTTAATTTAATTGTTTGACTATATTAGCATACTCTTTCGATCTCTTGGCTAATTGTGTATAACCCAAAAAAAAAAAAAAATGGTCACTCTAATTAATAAACAATAAAGAAACATTAATGATAAGGTTGGATTCGGAGTATTAATATGATTGGTAAGTTAACAAATTTTAGAGTGAGACAATGAATTGTCCCCTCTTTTTCTAACACATTCATACCTTACCTTTTATGAATACTATGCATAAATTTCATGATTCTAATACCCTTTATCTTCCTAGGACATTATTTTTATTATAATATTTAATTATTTTGAACTCAAAGTTGAATTATTGTATCCATATTTTTCTTTCAATAATAATGCTGAATCAATTAGACTAATAATTGAGATAGAGTAGATATTGTGTATTATATCATATATTAAAATTTTAATTTTTTTATATTATATATCAAATATTATATTATATTATATGATTTTAAAAAAATAAAATAATAAAATAATAAAAAATAAGTAATACTATATATTCATTATATAATTATATGTTACTTTATTCTTAATTTAAAAATTTTTAATCATATGATAATATATATAAGTATATATATATATATTTATGTATAAAAAATATATACACATAATTTTATTAATAAAAAATCTAATTAACACAATATTATTTTAAAATATATCATAAATACTATTAAAAATTGTTTTAATATATTTTTACTAAATTATTTATTTTTAAATATATATATATATTTATATTTATAATATATTTTATTAATTTAATATATTTTATGATATATATATATATATATTATATTATAACAGGATACCCACAATAAAGGTTCAATTTATCAATTAATACATATTTTGGAAATTAGAGGAGGAGATAGATAACATACAGATTTGCAATGAGTAGCAATTGGGTCAGTATCACGTGGCAGAGAGAGAGTGGTGGGCCATATGAAAAAGACATGTTGCCTGAAGAGGAGCATACTGTTACCCAGGAAACATTTACATTAAACACATAAAATAATTGAAAATAAAAAAGAATTATTAAATATCAAATTAAAATTAAAAAACCAAAGAGTTAGAAATAATAATATTATTAGAAAATTAATAAGAAAAGAAATTATTAATTAAATATAATATAGTGGAAGTAACTGGGGCGTTAACGGCGTGAAAGAGCGTCAAGATTCGGGTTAGGTGGGGTCGGAGCCAGAACTGACCTTCCCGAGGTGGAAAAAGTGCACGGTAACTTTTTCTGTCTGTCATTTCCTTTTCTCTCACTCATTTATTTTTTACCCTTTCTCCTTTAAGTGAAAGAAAATAGTAAATCAAATCCAGCAGCTCTTCTGAAACTCTACCTTGTCCAATTTTATTTTTGAATTCAGTAACAATTGAATTTTATTTTGGATGAAGTTTAGTGAAGTGTATTTTCAACTTTGTTTATTAATAAAGTTAGGATTGTATTTAAACTAAATCGATTTTAACTTTGAATCAATTTAACCTTTTCAAATTTGTTCGAATTTAACTTATTTAAGAATAATTGGGTTTAAATTTGACTCAAATTCAATTATAATATCAAACGAATCAAACAAAAAAGGGTCAAAATAATATTATTTTAATTAATTCAAATTGAATATTTACAAACTCACTAGGTTAGTGAACAAACATCTCTCAAATTTAAACTCGATAATATTAAATTTTAAAGATCAAATTTACTTAAACTAAACTTATTTCAAATTTATCCAAACAATTGTTTTTTTTTTTTTACTCCAACACATTTAACTTTAACTTGAAAACCACTTTTCAAAAATTAATTATGTCATTAACTTGTTCGTTATTGGTCTTTACTTCCACTTCAATCCATTTTGCTTCGTGCCCTAATTTCCACTCCAACCAACAAGACTTAAGTGGCATTGACATTGTCCCACCCAAGGTTTGTCTTAAAACACTTTTTTTATCCCTGTTTAACTTAAATAACACTTTTAACTAAAAACCAAACATAATGAACACTTTCTAACCTAAAATTAAAACCCTAAAAACATCCCATAGAAGACTTTTAGCCATTCATCCACCATGATTTTGGCGCCGTTGAATATGTTTTTCTTAACATCTATTCAGTTCACTACATTACGATAATTTCTTCATTTCAATTCCTTTTCTGCGAAAGTCTTCAACAAACTTTTGTCTTTCTTTGTCGTTTTTCCAATAATCTTTGGTATTCGACAATGTCAACTAAGTAAGTCAACTGATTTCTATTTGCTCAGTTTGAATATTGTGAGTCTATGACTAGGGCTTGTAAGTTTATCAGTTTTGCTTTTCAATTTATTGATAAGTTTTTTGGTGTCGTTTCTTCTTACTGAATATTGTGATTCTATGATTCTTCTTGCTGCATATTCTTTTTTTTTTTTCAATCTTTGGCAACCACAAGCCTTGAGCAAAGAACTATCGAGCCATAAAGCAAGTTGAACACAAACAATTCTTTTTCCAGGCTTAGTGAGCTTGAGCTGAAGTTGATGTTTGCCTTCCCAAAAACACGTTGAATCATGTTTGGATTCAGTACAATTTGAATTCAGCTCTACTTGTATCTCTAGTATGAGAAGGTCTTTTGTTCACATCTTGAGTTGGCTTGCACACTAGTGATGCATTTAATCATTGATCGGGTAACTTGTCATTTTTTTACAACTAATCATCTCTTGAATGTCCAATTTGTGAATTTGACCGAGAATGTGCTTTTACAATAACAATATCTAGATTCATAAATAACATATGATTTAAGGTTATCTTGACTTTTTAAATAATATATTTTTAAGTCATGTAAATATTTTTTATTTTCTAAAATCTTATTTTAATTTAGAATCCATTTTACATTCTCTTAATTATTTTCTCTTATTTTCAAACACTTTTTTCTCTGTGTCTCCGATTCTTAAATAAAATAAAACTTTAATTTTATTTTAATAAGTTTATTTTATCATGTGGGTATAGTTGCATTTATCAAATTTTTTTATTATTATTATTGTTCTAACATAGATCTTGTCCATATTAGTTGAACTAGATCCATAACTACTGCCTCAAGTAAGTTAAGATTTTACAAACATAATTGAGACTCAAATTCAAATATTCCTCTTAAAAGTTTTAGTGCTCCATCAATTTTGTCATTTATCTAATTTTAATAATTATATTTTGATTGATGCAGTATGCTCACATCTACAAGATTGATATTCTTTCCTTCTTTCTTAAGAATCTTATTAGCTCACCCGAAAGTTAAGTTTTGGTTTCCCTTATTCTTTATCAAAAAAGTCACACAAATTGTAAAATAAAATAAAATAAAAATACAAAAATATTTTAAAAGAGACACCAGCCCTAACCACCATACTTTTTACACTAGACCTTCATTCTTTAATACTAGTTTAAAGAATGGAGATGAAGATGGAGATGTGAGATGGTTTTTCCCTTTTGCATTTTATTTGTTTGGATTTGGGTTTTAGAAAGTTATATGAGTATAATACGATGAATGGTGAACATTATATTTGTAAAAAATATTGTCATAATTCAGATAGGGAAAAATACAAAAACATGTATATGTAGGTTTAATAAAACAGATTATTAATAATATGTATAGTAATATCAATTCTAATTTTAGTACTTTTCATGGAACACCGGGTTAAACTCAATGTAATCAAAATATTTAATTAGTCATTAGACCTAACATAACACAATATATAATCAATTTTCAAATTATAGTTTCAATATTTTTAAACACAATACATAACCAAAATATTAAGTTATAGTGTCTCAAACACATAACATAGCTAATTAATAAATTACAATAGTTAATTTTTCTATTTTACATTAACAAATTTAACAATATTAGAGGATTTATGTCCCATCTTTATCCTCTATAGCTAGAGCTAATAATTTTTAACATGACTTGTTAACACAACACGATATAACACAAAAAAAAGGATAAGGTTGAGTTTTTTTTACATGAAATTTAATTCAGGTCAACCTGATATGACTCGAAACAAAATTAGATAATGTTACAATTGCTACAAAGGTACCCGACCAAACTCAAATGTTTAGAGATATATTAGTTTATTAGAATTTGTTATAAGTAAATTAAAGACATGCTAAAGGACAAGTATCAACAATAGTTGAAATTAAAGATAATAATTCAGTCTGCCAAACCAAATCCTTGGCCTGCCCTCCCTCTGAATAGGTAAGGGATTCCTTCATAGAAACGAGGACAAAAGCAGCGACAGAGATGAAGGACAAAGATATATATATATATATTTACTCGTTTCCTTCCTGGTTTTGTCCTTTCTCCTATATATCTCTTAAATGCTTAAATATTACAATATTCTTTAAAATTTTTGTACTATTACAATTCACTATAACACATAATAAATATTTTATTATTTTTCTAGCAGGGATAGGCAGAGAAATGGAAGGGAAATTTTCTCTACAAGGGTGAGGAAGGAAAAGGAAGAGAAAAATTTTTCCATAGGGAGGGCACAAGGATAACCCGTTATCCTCTTATAAAGGACAGGACGAGGATGAAAAAAGGTTTCCCTTACGAGGATGAAGATGGAGATTAGGGTATTTGACCCCTCCCTACCTTGTTGCCATAATTGAAATTCTTATATATTGCATATAGTTGTATCTTTATGTAATTGTAATTAGTACAATTTTTCTTGATTTTTTTTTTTAAATTTTATTTTATTATTCAATAATGAGAATAAAATTCGATTACTCAGAGTATTGACGTGTTTTAAAGGTCTTGATATGTAATTTATAAACCATTTGTAAACAAGACAAAATGTTATATTGTATGTTTTGTTAATGGTAGGTTGTGGTAATTTGGTGAAAAAATTAAAATGCTGAAAACACTCTTAAGTGAAAACAGTTGATAATTTTGAGTCAATTTAGTTATGTTTAGTAAACCTAAATATTAAAGAGTTGGGTAAGAGTTGAAAAATTTTAACATGATTTTAATTTGGATCAATTTAGAGTTGAAAGTTTCTTACCTAAACCCAACTTGACATAATACAAACATGGTTTGATGACACAAACTACCGGTCTATCTATTGCTGAATTAGAGTCAAATCATACAAATATCATATTCAAGAATAAAAACACTTGATAAGTAAATATTAATTAACAAAAACCCTAGACCCTATATTAAAAAATCTAAAGAAATTACATTATATCTCTAAAATTTCTGTCTTATCTTACAAGAGAGCTTAATGATTGTTTTACAAAATATGATTAATTAGACTTGTATTTTTTTTTATATATGGTTCAAGATTTGACTTTAATGTCAAATGATAAAGACACAAAGATTTATAAGACAATTATCAATGAAGTTAAGTTTTCTTTACAACAAAAACAATAAAAACTAAAATCCATCATTGCAAGAGTGCTCCTATATAAGTTTGACAAAGTAATAAGTTTTTCACTTTGATTGAGTTGCCAATGTGAATTGTCATTTTCAACCATCAATAAATTAAAAGATAAATTGATGGTGAAAAATAGAAATAAAAAAAAATTGTAAGAGATTTTCAATTTTGAAGAAATTGAACAGGACTTGCCATTATTTGGGTTAAATTTTATATACCTTATATAAATAGATATTGTTTTATCTTTTATCAAAGAAAAAAATTTTAAAAACAAGATAATGTATAATACGAATGTTTAATGTGTAAATTGGACTTTAATACAAGTCAATTGATTTTATGTAATATGAGTTTCAATCTTTACACTTGTAAACTCAATATATATTTCCGATATAGTATCACAACACGAGTCAAACGGCGGGTTTAACAGCCTAAGTGTTCCTAGATACAAGTGACAACGCATCCAGCCAAAAATCGGCTGAGCCGAGAGGCAGGTTTAACAACCTAGGTGCTTGCACTTAAGCGGGAGTGTTAGAGACTCAAATAAAAAGAAAGAAAAAGAGTCTCATACCTAATGAATAGAACATAAGAGAGTGGTATATAAGTGTGTAAATTAGATCTTAACACAAGTCAATTGGTTTTGTATAATATGAGTTTCAATTTTCACACTTGTAAACCTAATATATATTTCCCACAAGATTTAATATGATAAACATATAAAATATGTATTCTATACCTTTTAGGTTAAAACATATAACCAAACATATTTAAAATAGTAAAATATAATAAACACGTATAATACTCTCGTAAACGCAAATTTCCTGACTAAGTTTTCTAATATTTTATTTTAATAATATATGTTTTGGGATAATGATCTTGTTTAACCTTTTGTATACAATTCATGGGGTGTAATATTAACTGCCAAACATGATGGATTACATTGTTATTCACCATAAACATAGACCCAAATTTTTTATTGATTAATTTTTTGAATTTTCATATTATTTATATGGTTTTCACAAAAGTAACTGAATTTTTTTCTAAAGAAATATATTTTGTTTGAGTAAACTTCTTGAAACTATTCCTAATCCTAGTTAATACAACTGTGAAAATTCGTATTTCTGTTTAATTTGTGTATTAAACATGACATATCAAAATTTTTAATCTAAAATGCTAAAATGTATAAAATGTGCATTTTACTTGTTTTCTTATCAAACAACCATTTTATTTGTTTTTATTTTTTTAAAAAAATCTAAAATAACGTCATGTCAATGTTTAAATGTAAAGTACGAACATATCCATTTAATTTTTAATTAATTACTATAATACCAAAAAAAAACTTTTTTTCATTCCCTAGCCTCTTTGTTCATTGTGTTAGGTTCATATTCATAACAATCACAAAAATTTTTTCACATAATTTTTTTACAATCGTTTAGGTTTAACTCTTCATCTTTGTTATCTTTCGAAAAAGTAAACTTTTATTGTTTTTTCTTTTACTTATTTGTAATTTTACCATGTTTGTAATTCTTTTCATATTTGATATATGAACTAATTTGAGATATTGATATTTCATTAATCTTATTATATACTCACATGGTGATGTAGTCACTAAATATGATATATTATATTATATTTATTTTAATAATCAGATAAATACATTATATATGAATTATTATATTGTTTTTAATAAGGAGGATCATAAAATTTATATGGTATATTTTTAAAAATATATTATTAACTAATTATCATATTAAATTTGTTTTTTTATAAATATATTTTTTATTATTTTATTACCTTAAAAAAAAAACTTAAGAAGAAGTAATGGCTGTAATGGTAATTTGACAGGAGTGGAGGGAAGGGCAGTTAAAAACGGAAAGTAACCATGAGATCCATAACTGCCAAACTCAAGGTTAGGTTAAAAAGCAATAAATACGAAATGATGAGTTTGACATACCCTCCCCTGTTTAACAATTTCATTTTACTGCTCTTTCTGCAAACCGAGTGAAAGCGACCCTTTATTCACAATGGCATGGCCACCCCTGCTCTTGTGAGAAAGTGATAGAGAATGATAAAGATAAAAAAATTGTAGTAATTGAGTGAGAGAAAATTTCTAAGTGTTGCAGGTTTTATGGCAGAGCTATGGCAGAGTGTTTTTTTAACTCTAGCTGTGAAATAATTCTTCTCTTTCTCTCTCTTTCTTACAGTTGTACGTATGATATACCTCTCTCTTTCCTTGCTCAGTTTACAGTGTATATTATAGCCATGCTCTATAGACTGCCAGAGCGATGTGATTGAGCGACCAGAGCTTTTTTTTTATCCTCTTTTATTTCCGTTCTCTCTCTTCAAGTTCAACTCTTTTCTTCTTCTTTCTTCTTAAACTAGGAAAGAAGTTAAACAAAGGGGCTCTCTTTGTTGTTCTATGTCGGTGAGTGGAGGCTAAATGAAGGGCAAAAGCTGTTCTGTTGAAGAGTTTTGATGAGTTGAAAATGTTGTGTCGTTTTAAGGTGGTTGTTGGTACTTGAGATGAGTGGTTTTGTGTAAGTATATGGAGTTTGTTTCAAGGGCAGTGATGACATTTCGTGTCCAGTTCATGCTAGTGGCATTTCTCTTTGCTTTGGGGTTTGTTTTTGTGGATGCAGATGATGGTGAGTGTATGATTTCTGGGTTTTTATTTATCTTTGTGTTTGGTTACTCAGGAAATGCAAGAAAGAGTGGAAATTTAAGTGAAATGTTTAGGCTTTGTATGAAGTATGAAGCTTCAGTTCTTAGCTTTCTCTCTCTTAAAATTTCCATTTTTTCCGAGCTGCCAAACAAGGCTTAAGTTTTTCTACTTGTTATACCGTTCAGTGTTTACAAAATTTGTTAATTTCAGTAATATTTCTCTTTTTTGGTCCTTCTTCTTTTCCTTATATTACGTAGTTCTTGTAGTTTGTAGCTTGTACTTCTATCACTCATATTTGGTTTTAAAATTTGAGTTTTCTTGTTATCAAAGTTAATGGTTTTAGATAGAAACTGAGTTAGGTTGATTCTGTGTTGTGTGTTTATACGGACATTGAAGCTATCTTTTGGTTGTGGTTTAAATTTAATCATATGAACAATGTAATGTTGAAGGAGCAACATTATTGGAGCTAAAGAAGTCGTTTAGAGACGTAGATAATGTTCTGTATGATTGGACTGATTCACCATCTTCAGATTATTGTGTTTGGAGAGGCGTCACTTGTGACAATGTCACCTTCAACGTGATTGCACTGTGAGTATCAGTGGGGTTCTTCGGATTACTTTCTTTCATTTCTGTATCAGTATCACTATATCAGTGTTTTGACTTGTTGTCTTTCTCAATATACTGTTTCTTGGATGTTAATGTTGTTTCTTTTTAAATAGGAATGTGTCAGGTTTAAATCTTGATGGGGAAATTTCACCTGCAATTGGAGATCTTAAAGACCTGGTTTCAATGTATGGAAGTCTATCTATGTGCATTTGTTTTAGAATCTACTCTCTCTCTCTCTCTCTCTCTATTTTATTTAAGGTTCTGTTTCTCATCTCTGCAATATTTCTGGGAAATTTTGTTTAGGGTATAACAAATTATGTTTTCTGCAAATATTTTCCATTGAATAATCTCTAGCCTTGGCTTATTTGCTGCTTTTCTATGTGGAGTTGAGCTTGGTTTAAGTCAAAACTGAATCATTTGTGTGTGCTTTGATCAGTGATTTCAGGGGTAATCGTCTCTCTGGGCAAATTCCAGATGAGATTGGTGACTGTTCTTCTCTGAAAAGCTTGTAAGCAAACTTTGTGATGATATATCTGTTACAAGATAATATGCCTATGTTTTTTCGTTTTGCTAATTTAGTTGATTACTGATGATCCCGTGTTATTAGAGATTTGTCATTCAATGAGTTATATGGGGACATACCATTCTCAATTTCAAAGTTAAAACTGTTGGAGTTTCTGTAAGTTATCCTGCAAAAAATCATGTCTCTAAAATTTTTAATTTCATTCATATTTCTAGCTTTTTACCTATGATTGAAACTGCATCATAATCTAATTTTTGTAATCTTTCAGAGTTTTGAAAAACAATCAGTTGATTGGACCAATTCCTTCCACTTTGTCTCAGATTCCAAACTTGAAAATTTTGTGAGCTTTCTATTACTTTCACCTATCTTTAATGATATTTCTGTACTAAATAATTTCATATATTTAGGGTATTCTTACGATATTCTTAATACCTCGTTCCAGAGACCTTGCCCAGAATAAACTCAATGGGGAAATACCGAGGCTCATATACTGGAATGAAGTTTTGCAATATCTGTGAGTAGATGATACTAAAATTGTAGTTTTATCTGCATGTGTTTCCCCATCTGGTTTATTTTTAATAAATCTTGAACCTTACATTATCTTCTTTTCTTTATTACTTTAGCGGTTTGAGAGGGAATAATTTGGTTGGCTCGCTCTCTCCAGATATGTGCCAGCTTACCGGTTTATGGTATTTGTAAGTTTCTTAACATCTCCGTATCTGAGAACGTAAGGCTGTAGAACTCTTTTCTGTGTTGTCTAGTATATAAAGGACTCTGCAAATATAACTGAGTTTCACCTATCGTTGGCAGTGATGTCCGAAACAACAGTTTGACTGGCAGCATTCCTCAGAACATTGGCAATTGCACAGCCTTCCAGGTCTTGTATGTATCAGTTTAACTCTTTGAGGCTAGACTTTCTTGAAATGACTGACTCTTGTGGATTTAACTTACAAAGGCCAGTTAACTTATTTATGTTTGAATCTTTTGTTTTAATGGTAGGGACTTGTCATACAACCAGCTAACTGGAGAGATTCCATTTAATATTGGGTTCCTGCAAATAGCCACATTGTATGTGCTTCCTTCTCTTTTTCTTTGATATCAGCTTGGTCTTGATACTTTGGATTCTGAAGTTGCTCTTCCTTTTCATTGTGGCTGCTAGATCCTTGCAAGGTAATCAGCTTACAGGGAAGATTCCATCAGTGATTGGTCTAATGCAGGCACTTGCTGTTTTGTAAGTACTGTTAACTAACTGTTAAACTGAGTTAGTAGCTTTCTCAATTTAGTTGTCACAAGTAAAGCTTTATGAGTCTCTTTCTATCCAGGGATTTAAGCTGCAACAAATTAAGTGGACCAATTCCTCCCATTTTGGGGAATTTAACTTACACAGAGAAACTGTAAGTATGTTCTGGCCTTTTCTGTAATTTTTTATCTCTGTTTTCTGGTTAGATATTCTCAAATATGAACAATAAAACATGACATAAGTAGTTGGTAGCAGCATGCCACCAGAAAATGAAGCATCATAAACCTTTATCTTCTGCATACCCATGGATGTGTTAATAACTTTTTTTGAAATGATTTCTTTTTTTAAATCTACATATGTTATGATTTACTAAGCATTCATGCAATTCTTAAACTGTCCATCTATCATTGTTCGGAAGATCTTGAATAAAATAATCGTCTACATATTGCAGGTATTTACATAGTAACAAGCTGACTGGACCCATCCCTCCAGAGCTTGGAAATATGACAAAGCTTCACTACTTGTAAGATTACTTCGTCACCGTTGCACACATTCCAGTTCCTAGTATTATATCACAACTGTGTTTGGGTGCTATTAGTTGTCGTTGTGAAAGTGAAGAAGGTTTTATCACTCTCTCAATCAGTACTGTTCTTTGTGCAGGGAATTAAATGATAATCATCTTACAGGGCATATTCCACCAGAGCTTGGGAAGCTTACTGAGTTATTTGATTTGTATGTTCATTCATGTAAATTGTTTCTTTATCTAAGCAATTCAGCAATCACCATGATTGAGCTATTAATGCAAGATTTGTGCAGAAATGTCGCAAACAACCATCTGGAAGGGCCTATACCTGATAATCTTAGTTCATGTACAAATCTCAACAGCCTGTAAGTATGTCAGTCATGCAACCATATTATATTGAATGTTAAACTGTTGTTAAGATATTTATCAATGTTTTGATTTGATGTCAGCAATGGGCACGGAAATAAGTTGAATGGGACCATCCCACCTGCATTCCAAAGGCTAGAGAGTATGACATACTTGTAAGTTCCACTAATGGTTCTATCACTTGGGTTGAATGCTCTGGGATGTGCTTTTCTGGTTTATTTATTTGGTAAAGCTTGTGCTATGTATGGAACGTTATTTTGTATGTTGTTACTTCTTAGGTCCTATCATCCTATAATAATTGTGTTTTTATCATGTTGCCTGAAAATTCCTTCATTGGTCTATCAGATTTAATTTTCACTCTTCATATTTCTCTGTGATTTGAATAATCCATGCAGGCAAACACATATTTGCCAACATATTGGTTTTATTATCATGCATATGCAGTTATTCACAGAATCTGGATATGAATTTCTCAGGAACCTTTCATCCAACAATATCAGGGGTCCTATTCCAATTGAGCTATCACGCATTGGTAATCTAGATAATCTGTAAGTATTCATTGCTCGAGACTATTTCCTTCTATTCATACATACCCTTTTCACTAATTTTTCTCTTGTTCAGGGACCTTTCCAACAACAAAATTAGTGGTTCGATTCCTTCGCCGCTTGGTGATTTGGAACATCTTCTAAAGCTGTGAGTTTGATTGTAATTTGGTTTCTGCTTTTCAAAAATTTTCAGCCTGCTGACACCCTCTGTTTTTCTGTTCAGGAACTTGAGCAGAAATCAGTTAACAGGTTTTATTCCAGCAGAGTTTGGTAATCTAAGAAGTGTTATAGAAATGTATGAAATCTTTCATTGTTCTGAATTATTAGCTTTGGAATTTTAATGGTTTACCTAACAAATGTTCTTGCTCGTGCATAACAGAGATCTTTCTCATAATCATCTCTCGGGTGTGATTCCTCAAGAGCTTAGTCAGCTCCAGAACATCTTCTCCTTGTAAGTTAATAATTGTGACCTTATCACTTCAGACCTTACTAAAATTTGGTGGGAACTATAGTAGATGCTCTGTTGTGATAGTATATACAGCATTGATAAATTTAATGATACCTCCAAAACACTGTTAAGTGTGCTATAGTTTCCAAAGTACAGCATTGAAAATGAACCATGCTAATTTTCAGAAAGCTTCAGTATTTAATGGTTTACAGTGAGCAAGTGCAGTTTTGTCAACTAAAATAGTTTTGATTTTCAATCTCGTTTACAATGGAAAACCACCAATAATGATTATATGTTTCCATGGGTTACATGTTGTTGACATCTCATGTGGTTATTTCCTATAGTTTGTGGATTATGAATTCTAGCAGTTTATGATTCACCTGCCACTTTTGTTAGCTTTGTTTACATTTATAATCTCTTTGCACAAATCATTGTAGGAGGCTGGAAAACAATAATTTATCAGGCGATGTGATGCCGCTCATCAACTGCCTTAGTCTTGCCGTCCTGTGGGTTTATCATTCACAATCTTTTGTTTTTATTTCAAGTTGGCTTGACTTATAAGATATTTGATTTTAAATTTATCTTACAATGTCAAATTTCTAACTGAACTCTTACAGAAATGTATCTTATAATGACCTAACTGGTGATATTCCCATGAGCAATAACTTCTCAAGATTTTCGCCTGACAGGTTAGAAGGTTTTTATTTTTGGAGTTGGTTGCTGCTGCTTTTAAATCTTAAAGCTGAAATCTATCCTATAAATGTTTTATAGGTTTCTAACTTTAGCTCTTATTTTCTGAAGAATCTTTTTCATGACATTAACATTTACATGTGCAGTTTCATTGGAAATCGTGCTCTTTGTGGCTATTGGCTGAATTCTCCATGTCACAATTCTCATCCATCAGAGCGAGGTAATCATTCACTTCATTGAGACAATTCCTGTGAGCTCAATGCCTTATCGATCAGTTTGATAAACAGCTAAAAGCTGCTATTACTCCTAAAATATTTGATAAGTCCTTGGTTTGATGGAGTGCAACACCAATCATTAAACTATATGTATCATAACTAGCACAAGAAGATTAAGTGCAAGAAGCAGAAAACCTAAGTCTTTATTCTGGTATCATATATTAATGAGTTGGGGTTGTTCTAATCTAGTGAGAAATCATTAGAATTTTAATAAACTCTGCAGTACTGGCTGCTTTTCTAGTGGGGATAAAATTCTACTTTCAAAAGCATGACTTTTCTACGTGAATGAATATTCATCCTTTTGTTGTTGTTTTCTATACAGTTACGATTTCGAAAGCAGCTATTCTTGGGATTGCGCTTGGTGCACTTGTTATTCTTCTCATGATCTTGGTGGCAGCATGTAGACCATATAATCCTACATCTTTTCCTGATGCATCTCTTGACAAACCAGGTACCTTTTCATAAATTTTAGAAACTGTGAAAATCCTTCTTTCGCCATGGAGCTCCTCCTAGACAGGGTATTAGTGAGGACTGATCCATCAGCTAAGTTACTGAGCAGAATGACTCACAAATTCAATTTATGTTAAGCTGCCTTGTAACATAAATGAGATCAATCCGATGTTAAAATATGGATATGGTGCCAAATTGCTGATTTTTTTCTTCTTTTGTGGAATAGCAGTTAATTACTCAACACCAAAGTTAGTGATACTTAACATGAATATGGCACTTCATGTGTACGAGGACATCATGAGGATGACTGAGAATTTGAGTGAGAAGTATATAATTGGCTATGGTGCATCAAGCGCAGTGTACAAATGCGTTCTTAAAAACTGCAAGCCAGTGGCTATAAAGCGACTCTATTCTCAATATCCACAGTGCTTAAAGGAATTTGAGACTGAGCTCGAGACAGTTGGGAGCATCAAGCATCGGAATCTGGTCAGCCTGCAAGGATACTCCTTGTCCTCCTCTGGGAACCTTCTCTTCTATGATTACATGGAAAATGGAAGTCTCTGGGATCTTCTTCATGGTAAGTTAGAGAGTTACAACTATTAAGGAATTCTGACCTCTTAACTTCAGAATATATATCTAATGAATTCTAAACTCTTACGTTCTGTTTCAATCTCAGGTCCTGCGAAGAAGAAAAAGCTTGACTGGGACACTCGACTGCAAATAGCACTGGGAGCTGCGCAAGGTCTGGCATATTTACATCATGATTGTAGTCCTCGAATCATCCACCGGGATGTGAAATCATCTAATATTCTGCTGGACAAGGATTTTGAGGCCCATTTAACTGATTTTGGCATTGCCAAAACCTTATGCGTGACCAAGTCCCATACCTCTACTTACCTTATGGGTACCATTGGCTATATAGACCCTGAGTATGCTCGAACTTCCCGTCTGACTGAGAAGTCTGATGTGTATAGCTTTGGGGTTGTTCTGCTCGAGTTACTAACTAGAAGGAAAGCTGTGGAGAATGAATCCAATCTTCATCACCTGGTTAGTCTTTTATTGATTTAACGTGTTATTTAAAGTGCAAAGGTGACATTACATTGGATTTTAAACAAGACCAGATTGTTAACAACTTTTTCAAATTTGACCTTATTGTTTAGATTTTATCCAAGGCAGCCAACAATGCTGTGATGGAAACTGTTGATCCTGAGATCACTGCGACATGCAAGGATCTGGGAGCAGTGAAGAAGGTTTTTCAGCTAGCCCTTTTATGCACAAAAAAGCAACCATCTGACCGGCCAACCATGCATGAAGTGACACGCGTCCTTGGGAGCCTTATGCCAGCCACCACACTGCCAAAGCAACCAACTTCAACCCCAGCTGCCATACTCTCCTCAACCAAAATGCCTTGCTACAAGGATGAGTATGCAAATCTCAAGACACCACACATGCTCAATTGCCCATCAATGAGCACCTCAGATGCTCAACTCTTCCTAAAGTTTGGTGAGGTAATATCACAGAACAGTGAGTAAAGGTAAAGGTAAAGGTAAATTATGCCAAAGAATGGATGATGAATGAATTATCGTATTGTGAAAGTTGATATGAGTTAATGTGAATTGTTCATAGAAAAGATCTGGTACCAATTAATGCTAGGTATTGAAAAGTCAAAAAAAAAAAAAGTACAGATAAATTTGCAAGGTGAACAGTAGTACCAAAAATGGATTGATGTAAGGTAATGTAAGTTGTAGAATGGAAAAATTATAGCACTTTGTTTTAGGGGTGATGGGACCACTGCCTCTGGCTCAATGGTCTGGCTTGGTGGGGCTAAACCTTACACATTCAGAACTCAGACTCTGAGGAGTTGGGGTCGGTTGCAGCAGCTCTGCAATGTGGGTGCATTATGTGTCTTGAGTGACTGAGAGAGCATCAATAATGCACTGAGGACTGAGAAAGCCCTAGTCAGCTGGGCCTTTTGTCAGTCGTTTTATCTCCTTGAATAATTATAGTTCCCATAGTAGATTTTCCTTGCTTTGCCTTTGTCACGAACGTTTTCTGAAACAATTTACTTCAAGAATCTTTCTGGTTTGGCGTTTAATGCACAATTATTCTACTCCGCTGGGGCCACAAGATGAAATTTTATTAACTCTGAGCCTGTTGCCTTTTCCATCTTCAAGTAAAATTGAATGACCCGCTGGCCCCTTAATGGTATAGGATTGTCTTTTTGAGCAATCATCAACATGCTATACCAACAACAATTCCCAGAATTCTAGGCAAATCCACATAAAAGGCTGCAACTTTTAAGTGGGTCAAGAAAATATGAGCAAAATTAAAACTTACAGAGCCATAAAAAAAGCCTCGAATTCAAAGTGAAGCTTATAACTTACTCCAAAAACGAAAAAAAATTTTGTTTCTGCCAAGGGGCTTATTCACTTGCTGAGATTAGTGTTTTCTTAAGTTTATTTATTAATTTTAAAAAATCTAAATACTAATTTATCTATTAATTTTTTTAATTATTATTAGAAGTAAAATTGTTATTTAATAAAAATATTTAAAAAAAACTAAAAGTTTAAAATATTTCTTTCTTAAGTTTAAAAATTAACAAGTTTTTTTTATCTCTTTACCCAAAGTTTAAAAAGTGATACATTCCTCTTTAGGATTTCGATCTCCTTTCTTTGACAAAAAACAACTTTCCAATTGTTGGTGTTCTCTCTCTTGGTTGACTCATCTCTATCTTTATTAATTTTAAAAAATCTAAATACTTATTTATCTATTAATTTTTTTAATTATTATTAGGAGTAAAATTGTTATTTAATAAAAATATTTAAAAAAAACTAAAAGTTTAAAATATTTCTTTCTTAAGTTTAAAAATTAACAAGTTTTTTTTATCTCTCTACCCAAAGTTTAAAAAGTGACACATTCCTCTTTAGGATTTGGATCTCCTTTCTTTGACAAATAACAACTTTCCAATTGTTGGTGTTCTCTCTCTTGGTCGACTCATCTCTATCTCTTGATTGTTTTTATTAGAGATAAAAATAAAATTGTCTTCATGACAAAAATAAATTTGTCTTTGTCGGAGATGACAATGGTTGGGAGAGGGTGAAATGACGACTGGGAGGGAGAACATCGATAGTCGAGAAGTCATTGTTCGCTGGAGAGAAGATCAAAACCTTAAAAAGAAATTTGTTACTTTTTAAACTTTAAGTAAGAAGGTAAGAGGAAATTATTAGATTTTTAAATTTAAAGCGAAAAATATAATCAATTTTTACTGTTTATATATTTTTGTTAAATAATGATTTTATTTTTAATAATAATTAGAAAAATTATCAAACAGGTGAATATCTAAGTTTTTTAAAATTAATAGGTAAATACACAAGAAAAACATTAATCTATGGGTGAGGATAAGCGCTTGGGCTTTTCTTTTTTTGTTTTGGGTTAACGCATGAAGCTTATATATGACAGAAGTCAAAAATGATACACGGCGCCACTTTGCATGTCTTGAGAGGATTATCTATTATTATCTTTGCTTACACACAAATTAAATTTTGCTCTCAGCTGTTTCATTTACGTACAAAGTGGTTTATGCTTTAGCTTTTATTAACAGAGTTAAACCAATTTACACTACTCAGTTTCCAAGGAGCAAGAAATTAGGATTTTCGTAAGCCTGGAGACTGGCTTGCTCTCAAGGAATCGCCTTTCACTGCAAAGTATAGCCAACCTTTTCAATTTGCAATTTCTATAGCTGTAAAAATTGCTAGAACTCTGCTTAAAAATGATTATGTTAGAAAAAGGAACCTGGTGAGAGGCTTCAAATTTCTGCTGCTGCTTTAGCAGTAAATGATTTAATTCAAAGATTAACAAAACTAGTACTGTATTAGAACTTTCAAAGTGGAGGTCTAGGTTTAACTCTCAGTTATGTTTGTAAAACATCGACTTATCTAGTGTGTTTCAGGTTTATCTGTCTAGTAAATACTGACGGAGTTCCTGGTTACCAAAAAATTGAAAATGATAAAGGTAGCTTTGAGGTTTGACTGATAAGAAACCTCAACATTCTGCTTTTCTGAGTTTTTCTTGTTTTTCTTTCATGTCCCTAAGCTGATCTTCATTCTACTACGCAAGTGATTATAGTGTAAATGAAATTCCAAACAATTTCACTATTTGATAGGTAATGGACTTCCATTTCATGGCTCTGACCAAGTGAGGAATTCTACCTTGAGTACATCATTTCTGCAATAAATATTGAAAATATAAAAACAATTTAATGGAGTTTATCCAGACCAGGAAGAAGCAAGTTCCAAATGTAAATTAGAAAGAAAATCTATACCTGTCTAGTGAGAAATTTCTTGGATTGATGTCAGAGCAGGCATATTTTTTTTTTCAAAACTTTCCCAAAAATAATGATTTAAAACAAACTAAATTAGGTCTTAATGGAATGATAGATTGAATGACAAAGAGTGAGATAATCTTTATATAACAACAGTAAGTTTAAATTAAATTAATATAATCTTTAATATCAGTTAAATAAGATCATCAAACCAATAATATTTTCATAGTGATATGTCACTTTTCTTTGCAATTGTCAACAGACAAGTTTAATAGAACTTTTAGGTTGAAAACCGGATTTGAGCCTCAACCACACTTGTAAAACCCTAAAAAAATTACTTAAAAAAATACAGCAGACAGATTAATGAAAAATAGAAAACAGTAAATAAAATACTTGTTGTGGCCAATAAAGAGGGATGGTTTTCTGGAGGGAGAGAGCATGAGGAAGGCTAAATTAGTGTCACAAAGCACTGAAAGTCTGTAGCCTTCTTCAACAATCTTACTTTTCTCTTTGAATATTTTGTCTGCCTTGCCTTCATTCTTTCTACTCTCTTGATTGTCAACTTTCTTCTTCCCATCTTTAATTCTTGCAATAATTTATTTTGAAAATTAAGCTAATTGTATTCAATTTCGACTATGGTTAGTTTAATTTTAATGTGCTCGAAATCAAAATGTAACTATGAGGAGTGTCTAGGAGAGTTGTTAACAATTAAAGTTTAGATATGTTCTCTTCAATTAAAAGAAATACATTCATCAACTTTTACTTTTATTCTACTCATATGGGGGTTTTAGAGGAATCAATTTTAAGGTTACATTACCATAGTGGTCCATTTCACATTGAAGACATCTCATTGAAATGAAATTTTTATTGACTTGCCCCCAAGGGGTTGCTTGGGTGGCCGAGGAACCCAAGTATGAAAGCATGAGTTCAAATCTCATCGGCAACATATCAAAATCAAACTTTTGATTTACCTAGTACAATGGTTATAAGATTGATCACTACACCTAATGTTTTGCATGTTTGGTGTGGTTAGTTTAACTTTGAAGAGACATAACAACTCAAGTAAGAATTTTTCGTTACTAAAAAAATTGCTATTGACTTATTAATATTATCAACAAAATAAAGTGTCGATTTAACAATTGTATTGAATAGAATAAGATTAGTAAAATGTAGTATTGAATAGAACAAGTGTCGATTTAACTTGTCTTTTCATTACTATCTTCAATATTTTACACTTATTTCTTAATAAATCACGAGTAACTCAATACAACTTTCAATTACCATAAGTTTAATGGTTTTCGAGATCAAAAATTAATACATATCATATAAAATTCACCCCAAAAAGCCATAAAGATATGATTATAGGTCATAATATGCATTTAAAACAAATAAAAATGTTTGAAATACATACCAACGTAAATGGTTTCTTATCTTTGAATGAACTCTAAAGCGATTTGTGTTTGTTTGTACAAGGATAAAACAACACCTATTTAGTCCACATAGGAGCAACAAATTATCCTCAATGGAGAGGGAAGCCTAAAAGGACTATAACTACTTTCCTAGAATGATTAGTATAGAGATATCGAGAGAAAAGCAAAGGGTTTTCAAGGGAGGTTTGAGTGTTATGTCAATTGCCTTGTGGTCAAGGTGAAGAAAGTTTGTTTAAATAACACTAGGGAATGACTACTCAATTCAATGGAATGAGCATTCATTAACCTTTTACAATTTTCCCCTTGTTCAAACAAAGTTAACTCTTCCAAATATCATCCCAATCTTTCTTTTATTGAGTTTTTATTTGGTCCTTAGAGGAAAAAAATCTCACTTAGGACCCAAAACCTCATAGAGATCAAAATCACCATTCTGAAAACCAAAAGTGATTCACTTTATGCAATCCTTAGCTTCCAAATTTTACATTCAACTCATCTATTATGTATGATTGAAATGTTCTCTGTCTTTTTGACAATGAACAAAAACATGACTAATCTATAATCAACCAACATTCCATTCATAGACTGAGATTGATTTTTAACAAGACATCATAACGACCCAAATTGTGGAAATTCAATGGAAAACATGAACCTATCAATAATATCAAATTATTTCATCAACTAATATTTTATCAAGGATAAAAGTACAAAAGTAGTATCTATCTTAAATATCCCTTTAATTACATTATTTTATTTGGACTAACGACTAGATAGTATTAGATTAAACAACAACTCAATCTCATTGTGATTATAGATTTCAGTGGCCACTATCATTTATCAATAACACTAATATATCTTCTCTTATATTAGATTAACCTAACTTAAGGACTACGTCAAATAGCTCTAATTAGTACACAAGACGCCCTTGTGATATCAAGTCTAAAGTCTTTGAAATATACACTTATGGTTCTTAAACACATGTTGGAGGATGAGGATTTAAGTCTTGTATAGCATTCTTCAAAAAGATTATAGGAGGAGAGATTTCATTCTTCGATGATGATAGTAGCCATATAAGGACTTCTTCAGTTGATAGATTGAGTAATCATGCTTCTTAATCTTGATCTCCCTCTTTTTGACCTTTTAAAAATGATGGAGAGTTAATCTCAAGTCTCCATCCCATAATTAAGATGATTTGGGTGTGCATTTCTTAGGACAAGTAGGCCAAAATCTGTGGTATGGTAGCTTTTGTAAAGATACATAAATTGGTTGAGGATGGTATTTAGGTAATGTCCATATTCTTTTCTTATGATTATTTTACATATCTTTTCTTTTTATAGGTCTTCGGTATGTTGTTACTCGTTTTCAATGAGGCATGGTTAACATTGTTACATAGGGGTGATTACCTCTATGAATTAGATCGTGTAAAGGACTAGATGTTTGTATTAAGAAGATTAATGACTAAGAAGAATGAGTAGTCTAAGGAATATATAGAATGCCTTAAAACATGATAAGTATCAATGATGGAAGATTTGTCCTCTTGTTAGGAATGTTTATGAATATGGATGAACACTTGAATGGCTTTCGAGCTCAAAACTGTAGGCTTTATGAAATGCTCTAGTTTGAGAGAGGGATCAATAGAGCACTAAAAGAGTGACTTGATAGACTAGAAGGAAGTTTAGGGGAGGCTCTCCACCAGGATGAGGAGTTAAAGAAAAAATTGAAGCCTACTAATGTTTAGGTCAAGGACCATGCTAAAGACATGGTTTTAGAGCTCTTACATTCCATTGGGCTTTAATCTCAAGACTATGGCTTCTTTCTCTAAGGTCAGAGCTATGAGAAACAAGTAAAAGATATGAGATAGTCTTAGACCATAAAAGAGGCTAGTCATGCTCATCAAGTTGAGGTAGAAACTAGTTAGGCTAGTCTTTTATAGAGTTTTTAAAGAACTTACTATTTGGGAAGATGTAAAGGTAGCTTTCATCCTTGCCTCTCATTAAGAGGCAGTAGAGACTCATTCAAGGTTGTTGTTATAAATCCTTTCTTTATTTCTTTATTTTTTTTATGGAATGTATATAAATATAAAGTATATTGCGATATTACCATCTCGATCCTTCACCAATATGCACATACTATCAGGAAATTGCATTGTCTTGTTTATATTTTCCTTTAGTTTGAACTAAAAATAAATAGGTAAACAATTATCAAACAAAAAAATAATAATAAAGAGATTGGAGAAGGATAACTTCCTTGTTTCTACCTAAATTTAATACATAAATCAGTATTCCTGCTTGTAGAATCTTATAGGATAGGCATAATAGCTTTACTTACATGTTTACCAAGGAATCCTCTATTGATGAGGTCTTCTATGGCTTATACTAGATGACAACATTGATTGGTATTATGATTGGTATTGTGACTGATATTATGACAATAATGACAGACTTTATTGTGATCTCTTTAAGCATAATCTCCTTTTATCTTTCGAGGTTGTGAGAATAACCCCTTATGTATGTTGGTTGCATAAATTTGACTAATTGGGTGGTCAAAGTAAACTTGCTATACAAATTGGGATCTCTCCTTTGTACCACCCACAGGAAAGCTCAAGGGTATTTAAGCCTTTTTTTGTATATTTAAAGTTGTTTTAGAATGCTATTAAATTAGAGTTTTAGTGGGAATGTTTGTGCATCGCAAGGGTGACGTTCATTTATCCTTGGAAGGGCAAGAAAGTTTGTTAATTTAAAGGGGCACATGCTTATGTGTCATATCTGGTAGAATTTGTATTTAAATGCAAAATTTGATCATTTTGCTATTATTTTACCCTAGTAGTCACCTAACCTAAAGAGAAAAGACTGAAAGAAAAAGTCCAGCTACCAGAAAAGAGCCTGAGGTTATCGGATTCCCTATAGTAATGCTAAGAACTTATAAGCTTTGCAAGACATGTAAGTATGGTGATCTTCTTGACTTTCTAGTTTAAATTCTTGATAGATAATGGTTTGGATTCATGAATGCATGATTTCTTTAATGATATTATGGTGTTTATCTTGATTATATTGTTGTTTTAGTTAAAAAGGATTAGTTAAACATTATATGGATTTTATGGATTGATTGCCTATAAGAAGAATATGATATTTGGTTGATGAAATTAAAAAGTAAGAATGAATCTTTCTATAGTTTGATGTTATTATGATTTATTCATGCCATCCGATTAAAGAAAGAGTATCTAAGGTGTTTAGAGACATGACTGAGATATGTTTGATTGACTAGTAAAGGACAAAACTCAAATTTGCAACACATACCCGTGCATAGACAACATATGCTCGCGTGTCACCCTTTTTTTGATAAAAGAAGAATGATGAAGTAGAAGCACACAACTTGTGGAAGATGTCCACACGGTTGTGTGGTATGAGACATATACTCATATGTGGCTTCTCCAATAGTAGACGAACTTGTAGAAGAAAGAACAACAAAATAGGATTAATCAGAGAGACACGTTCATTTTTTACCAAACATAACCTCCTGTTTTGTCTAAGGAGAAATATGAGGAGATAAATTAAGAGCATACCCATGTAAGACTAAGTGAAGGTCATAGGAAAGAAAAGGTAAGAGACACTTGTATAAGATACTTTAGTAAAATAAAAATACCATTTTACTCAAAGCTAAGTTCGAGGAAGGGGGAGAGGAAAGAAAGAGAATAAAAGACCCTAGCAAGGTAAGATAAGAAAGTTAGACATAAAGCAAATGTTTGACTATGTGGGTGACGACATAGAGCCTGATCGAATCAAATCTAGGGTAAAAATCAGTAAGGTTAAAGAAAGTGGTCAACACTTAAAGAGCCATCAATAGTGTGCGTAACTAGCAAGATATGCGAAAGTGATAGGGCTTCATGAGAAACAGGTACTCATAAGATGCATCATGCATTCGATGCCAAGATGCATTATCCATATAGGTCAATTTAGTCCAGGTATGCATGATAAGGGATTATGACCCTTTAGTCGGTTTCTCACGTGATTGGTAGGATGCATCACATATATACCCATGATAGAGGTCATCCAAGCATGGTTTTCATATAGCAGTTTCATAATCAATGTATATGGTAAAAGAGGGACTACAACCAAACTTTCTCCATGTGACTAAAGTATCACAGTTAGCTAGTTCAATAAGCTGTTTGGCATGTGTGCAAGGCACTATGTTGAATAGACACACAATATGTCAATTGTTTTCACCAAGACATCAAATATACAAATATCAACTTAGACCTTAGTGTTTTTATGGATGGTCTATGTTAGGGCACAAGAGTGTTGGGTTGTGACCACACTGAACTTCACTAATAAGATACTAGATTTCTAGTTTTATGTTTTGTACAAAACGCCAAAATGTTACCATTTTACTGAGTGTTTTCACTCACACATCATTTTATTGTTTTACAGGTAAAGATGAGTAGCGGGGCATACGGGGGAACCAATGGTCCAGTAGAGCTATGTTGCATAAGGGCAAAGGGCAACATTATCATCTTCAGATTTTATGTATTTATTTTCATTCATGCACTTTATGGATTTTACAATTTGGTTTCAGATACTTGGGTCGTAACAATGAAGAATATTTATGCATTTAAGTCTTTATTTAGTACACCTTTTTACACACCTCATATAAGCATTAAGTATCATGCATTTAATTCTACCATTTTAATTAAGATAGTAAATTGTGCACGTCTCTTCATATTCCATGTAAGGGTATGTGTCTAGAGAGGGGCTTAGTTTTTGACGTGAGATCTTGTTATTGTTCTCTATCAATTTTTCTCTTTAAATTGTCTCTCTTATTTGTTGAAAGTAATTGACTTGGATGTGATAGAAGGTATTTTCAGATGGGCTAGAAGGGTGTCTTCCCCTAAGATGTTAAGCTCATCAGTCTTTTCTATCAAAGTATAAAAAGACATATCAAAGCTTCCCAACATTATCTAAGTCATGGTACATTCAACCACCTTCTTTTAAGAGACCCAAAAGGCATTTAAATGGTTGTTCATGTCAAGTTTATAGGTTTAATGACTTGTTCCAACATGGGAATTTGGGCTTATTATAACACCAATGTCTTGGGACATTAAGTGAATGTTATTTTATAGATGAGAGGTTGGCTCTGGAATTTGTAAGTGTTATCCATTGAATGTCATTTTGTACTATGCATTGGCTAGCTTAGGTCTCCTAATCTACTGTAACTAGATAACGAGCTAATTCGAGACACTGGTTGATAAGCACAACTAAAGAGGTAACAAGCCTATCCTACTATTCAAAGATGAAAAATCATTAAGGCATAATTGGACACCTTTTTTGGAAAGGCCCGATATAACACTCCACCTTAAAAATCCTATCCCTCAAGATAAAATGATATTTAATCTTCACCAAATTCACCAAAAACATGCAACACTAGTAATTTAAACATTTATATAACAAAATTATTGAAACAACCTTATATATAAATTATCACAGAAGTAATAACAATAATCCTAAGTGTTAGCTATAAACAAAACCAAACAAACATCCATAATGTGTGTGCAAAATGCAAGTCTAACAAATAATATATTAAAACATAGATATAAAGTATCAAATCATCATTTATGAGTCTATTCATTTCATGTCGCTCCATCACAAACCAATTGTCTCGTCGTTGTCACATCTATGTTTCTATCCTGTAAAACCAAAAGAAAAGAGTGAGTGATAAACATTCAATAAGTGGAAATAACCAAGTTTAGAAATGAATTTCTTGATCCAAACGACCTCCTTGGGTATATATAATAATGTTATATACTAGACCTTTATTGTGGAACACACTACAAATGTATCATAACTTTCTTGGTTGTTAATGCTTTCAAGTCTAAAAAAACTCCTAGTTTAGAACTTAATAACATAGAAAGGATAATTGAGGGATTTTTTGGTTATTCGGAAAGAGAAAGGGTTGTATGGAAGCCTTCCATACTTGTTATAGATCAAAGCATTAAAGTTTTGATGCATTGTCTTGAATAACAAGATTAGAATGATCAAAACACAATAACTTATACAAAGAATGATCTTTATTGGCCTTTACAAAAGTGCTATTGAGTCTGTCCCACTCCAAAACTATGTGATATCACTTGTTGGGTCTTTATAAAAGTGTTATTAGATCCTTCTCACCTTAAAAGTTAGCTTAGAAGATGAAGTTTTCCCTCATTTTTATATACCTATTTTCAACTTAATTCCCAACCATTATAGGATATTCGATATTCTCATATTTTGTTATAATATTGTAATTATTTTCTATATAATTTCTTTTTGTATGTAGGAAGTATTATTTTATAAAAGTCCAAATGACTTATTCCCATCCAAGGTATAGTATAAATCTGAACTCAGACTTGTTAACTTTTAAAAACCTAAGTACTTACCTGTCTGTTAAATTTTATTGTTATTATCAGAGATGAAATTGTTATTTAAAAATTTTATTTAAACTCATATTTTAGAATTACCCTTAAGTTTTTTAAATTTTATTTATGTCTCCTAACCTTATATTTTTCAAGTTTAAAAACTGATTTTTTCCTCTTCAATGTTGGTTGCAAACTCTAATTTTTTTCTTATATACAACCGCCTCCCAACTTTCTAAAAAAGTTTAGTTTCAACCCTTCACTCTCTTTCAGTTTCCAGACTCATCTCTGACAACAATTTGCCATCTCCAGCCACTAGCTCTCTCTCTCCTATCTTCTCTCTCCCTCCCGATCACTCTCCCTTTCCTCTCTAGTTGCCTTCATCGGAGACGAAAATGACTGGTCTTTGTCTGATGAAGACTCGGCCGAGTCGTGACAACAAGACAACTATCAGTATACATAACCTAGTGCATCATGACAGAGACAAACATGTGGAAATTGACCTGCATTTTATCAAAGAGAAGATAGAAGAGAAGCTTGTGTGCTGCTCAGCATACAGCTGATATTCCGACCAGGGACTTCCTAGACAGTTTTGATAATCTGATGTCCAAGCAGGGACTGGTAGATCTTTTTGCACCGGCTTTGAGGGAAAGTATAGGAGTTCTGTTACTCACCTAAAAAAAAAGGTATAGAAGTTCTGAGTTAACATATTAGATTTTTCATTGATAATATCTTTTGCCTATTTAAAATCCATCTTATTATCACTGCTTTTAATGTATAATCTGTTGAAGTAGTGGTTGTTGCATCATGTTTAATGGTTCATAAATTGCCAAGATTGAAGTTCACTTCGGAGAAATGAGAAATTATATTTGACTTTTTTGTTAATGGTTCTGCGGTTAAGCATTATAACTTTACGTTGTTCAGTGCCTTACAAAACGTGCTTACAGGTATCCTCTTTTTTCATCCGTAATCTCATTACCCAGGTTTTCTCTTTCATCAATACATCACTTTTAAACAGGTCTGTGATAACAATTTCAGAGTTCTGTTTGCTTCAACCCATGTATCTATATAGTTTATGCCCGACATATTGAGTATTTTTGTCTCTTTTTTTTTTCTTAGTCTTCTGCCGCGACTGGAGTGTTGCGCATTTTCAAATGAGGAATATGTAAAATCTGGTCTGGCAGAATTTGCGATAAGGATAGTCAATGCAACAGAGGAGGTAAATCTGTCTTTTGTAGTAATAACTGCCTGAATACAATAGATTTTGAGTCTCAGTTATTACATAGTGCAGTTTGCAGGAAGGTTTTGGCATGAGCTAAATTATATTAGACAATCAGTTGGGTTTCTGGCATGAGCAATAGTTTTCCTTATTTGATCTTTGAAGATGTAAACCACTGGACTAGTATTTTACAATTGAGGTTCTTTTTGCAACGTCTGTAGGTGATACATCAGAAAAGAAAAATGTCCTTGAAAGATCTTAGACAGGATCTATGTCTGGTATGCTTATCTAATTCTTTTTCCAGCCTCTCTCAATATGCTGAAGCAAGCACTTCGTAGATGCTTTATAAATTCCTTTTATTGTGACACTTGAACAGACATTGACAATTAGGCAAATCTATCAGATAAGTACTATATACTGGGATGACAAACATGGCACCCAGAGTGTCAAATGAGGCAAGTCAAACAGCCAGCAAGGGAGCATGCAGCAGACAAGTAGCCAAATCAAGAAATTGTGGCATAAAATTATCATATAGTTCACTGAACTAATATTTATATATATTTTAGTCTATCTTCTTTCTCCATCTATTTAACTGAAGGTAGTTTTCAGATGGTCACACATCTTATGACTGCAATTTTTTCATCACCCATAATATTGAATTTATCTGCCAAAAATCTTAAATTTTTGTGATATGTCACCTCCATTGATTGCGAAATTCTATTACATGTTGAAAATTGCTACACTTAATCAAGTGTCACCATGACTATAGACTAACTATTTTAGGATGCTTTTGTTGTCTTGTCCATATTGCTTTAGTTTGATGAATCATTTTACTTGCAGCGTTCAATTCTCAACTGAAGACATTGATATGGCGATTCCTGTTATAGATCCTTCAGATATTGAAGTTCCAAAGTTTTTGTCTGAATACCCTTGTGCTCAATTTCTGATCCAGCTTCAGACATAAACATTGCGGTGCTTAGTTCAGAAGAATGGCTGCATAATCTTGAGGTCCAGCAATATGTGACGGTTAATGCCCTTTCTATGAATTTAAGATCATAGCTTAACAATCATTTTACTTGTAGAAGGCCCCGGTGAATCTGGGATGATCAGAAATCAGTTAGTTTATTATTTGCTAGGCAAGGGAACACTTGAAGTGGCTTTTCTCCCTTCGGTATATAAATATTCTTCAACTTCATTACTGCAAATGTTGTTTTCAACCATTTTTCTACGTAGTAAAAAGCTTGAAATTTTAGTTAGTACATAGTGTGGGAAGCACGAAATATGATATGAAAACACAATGCATCCACAAACTTTTTGACAAAAACTTTCTGGTAAAGATTACAAATGTCATATTAGCTGCTTATGATCAATTTTCTCGCCAGGAAAAGAGCAAAATGAATTTGAGTTTACATCATTTCTACATTGTTCAAAATCTGCCACAGAGTAGGACCGCCAAGACGATCCTCGTGATCGTGGATGCAGTGGCGGCAATCGTGGTGGAGACCGGGAACTGGAATCATCACTTGTACTAGCGATGCTCTCGGAACTGCTCATGGCGACCGCCAGAGCTAACGAGCTCCGGCTAGAGGTGATTGGCCTCTTGCCATTGCCTCGGTTCTTGTCCCATACATGATTGATGGCAAGTACATTTCTGCGTCTTCTGGTGTATGCATTCTCCTGTTTTGCAATGTCTTTGATTGAACAAGCAGATGATGCTTCTCCTAAACTTGTGAAGGACTTGGATTTGCCGCTATAGAAACTAGAAATCCCCCTCCTGCATCCATTATTACAGACCAATTCACTAGTTAGATTCATTTGAACAAATGCAATTTTAGGATCAAATTTTCCATCAAATCCAGCAATATCCATAAGCAAGTTGATTCATTTGTTTTAATGAAGATGATTACCAAATATAGCCCCTAATAAATAAGGATGCAAAAACCTAGATAACTAAGTTCTCAATTTGACTTCAATTAATGCCATTTCTCTTCATCAAAATCAAAACTTGTGTGAAGAAACGAAGAAATTTCAAAAACAAAGAGAGAGATGTTAACCTCATGGGCAAGACTTCTTCTAACGAATCCATCATATTCAGGGGTCCTTTATAAGAGCTCTGAACCTCGTTCTCCTCTCCATTCTCACCGTCCGATGACAGATCGCTGTTCCTTCCGATCGATGACGTGGACGACGAACTACACCAATGGCGTTCCTTTACCTCCTGCTCCTCCGCCGCTGTAGCGTCGGAGACCGGCGGCACCTCAAAAGTCGCCACCGCGCCACCTCTCAACCCCGAAGGTTCGATCCTATCCATTGCTATCGACAGCTTCTCAATTCTCGCAAACAAAATTCAATAAAACGATCTGTGGAAGAAAACAAGAAAGATTTGATAACGAAGCAGAAAATCAAAAGCCTGATAATTTCCTTGTTTGGATTTGTTGGTTTCTTATATATACAAATACGAGTGGCTAAGACAAAAATATTATTAAAATAAAAGTAAAATAATTATAGCCTTATCCTGATCCACTGGATTGGATAACATTCTTATTTATATAAAATATCTCCGTCCTGGTGACAATATTAAGGGTAAAATTTTAATTTATATAGAAATTCGAGGGAGAGAATAATAAGGATAATAATTTGTTTCTTAAGATAAAAAACGAAATAGATAACTCAGCGTACAACCATTTTTAATTAATATTAGAAAGATTAAATCTATAATTAGCAATAAATCCACCAGTGACGAGGAAAGTCTTCCGGCCTTATCCAAAAACACTTTTAAATTACAAATTTGCCCCCCTGTTTTCATAACTTGGTTTGTTCCAATCATCACCGTCTTTTCTTTCCTGTGGGCTTGGTTAGGGGTAGCCCTCAACCAAGCTGGTGCAGGTTTAAAAATGGATTTGATTGGAATTTAAATCTAATTAAAGTTAAAAAGTTCAGTTCACTTTAAAATCAGATCAAATTTTAAGTTAAAGTGAGTCCGGCTTATTCTAATTTTTAAATTAGTTAAATAATTTGATTTAACTTAAATTTAACATATGATTTTAAATTATATAAAGTAATTATTAAAATAATTTTATTTTGTCAAATGAATAGAAACTATAAATTTGAGCAATAGATTTAACCCGTAAATTTGAAATAAACTCAAATTAAATTTAAATTGAATCATTTTTATTTGAATTAAACTTAAATCATTTTTAATATTAACTCAATAAACTCGAACAAAACTTAAATTCAATTATTTTTTGTTAAAATCAAATTCGATTCAAAGGGTATTCATTCGGTTAATTCATATCTTAATATTTGATCAAACAATAAAACTATATATATATATATATAATTTAAGTATAGAAATAATATATTATTATATAATTTGATAACTCTAAATAAAAAATAAAATAATATTTAATTATATAATAATATATTATTTATATATATTTAAATTGTGTATAAAAAAATTATGTGTATATATAGTATTGATAGAGAAAAAATTAATTTCTGTAGTTCTTGTTTTGAAGTATTGGCTTAAGCCGGCTCTTGATGAGCGGCTCGTGTGTGTGTTTTTTATTACCGTTAGAAACGACGGCGTTTGGATCGAATCAAGCCGGAGGATCTTCTGGTAGGCCCATTGTCCGGATGTGGGGTCTATAACGATGCAACAACTTGATAGAGAATGATTATCATAGGACCACGTGTCAAAGTAGTTGAAATCTAATCGCATTCGTAATTCAAATCTTCTTTTTCACGTGACGACGACTCATATTCTCGACCACTTTTCTCCCTTACTCGCGACAGTTGATTGAGATTAGCTACTCGCGCTATATAACCTTGCTTTATTATCTTTTGTTTTTAAAAAATTATTGGATATTTTGGGTGACCGGAAGAATAACAAAGCAATGCCTCCAATGGGGCAACATTTTATAATTCATTTATTTTTATAATCCAAAGAAAGAATAAGCTCTCATAAATTCTATTTGGTCTCTCCACCATGTGTCAATGCTCTATGGAAAGTTCTGGAATTTCAATACTATTTAAATAACATAATAGTTTTCTATAAATTAATTAAAATAACTTAATTTTGTGAAGACTAAAGGATTTCAATCACAATTTTTATATCCTGCGAATATCTATATTATTTACATATTAAATATGTTTAAATTTTTTTTTTTTGAATCCAAAATATATTAAATACATATTTTATATTTTTTGTATTAAATATAAATTATATGTTATATTTTATATTTATTATATTTTTAAAATTTTGACTAAACTTAAAGTACAAAATTATTTCTTTTATTTTCAATTATTTACTAAAATATTACTGTCGGTTAAAAAAAAAACTCAACATCATTTTATTTTTAATTCTCAATTCTAATTTTATGTTTTCCTCTTTGTAGTCTGTAGAAAGATTCATTTTGATTTAAAATTTGAAATCTAAGCTAATTAATTTGTTTGTTTTTTTCAATTGGTTGGTACATCACTTATTGTATAAAGAATTTCGATTATATATTATGTTATATTAGGTTTAATAGTTAATTAAATACTTTACATTTGAATTATTATATTAACTTTTAATATAAGATTCGTGAAAATATTAAAATTATTTTATATTATCGTATTTTTAAAAACATATTATTGACGATGTGTCGTATTAAACTTATATTTACATGTTTCATACTTTTCCCATATACAAATTTTAGAAATATTTTTTTACAAACATATTTTTTATTATTTATAGTATTATATCTATATAATTTGCATACCTAATTTTTTGGGTTTCGGTATCTACTAACTATGATTTATACAATATAGGGATATGTCAAAATTTCAAATTAATATTCATTTTACTCTCCCATACCACTTTAAAAACCTTATTTGTTGAATACTTTTTTATCTAAAATTTTATTTAAACTTTATTATCTTTATTTATACTATTAGTTGTTATGTAAAATATATAGATTTTTTCGATAGAATTGAGATAAGAATTATAAGAATGATTAATTATATGTAGTTATTTTGTTAATTCTTGTTATTTGTAGTTAATTTTAGATTTAAGAATAGTTTAATTATTTCAAATTTACATTTTCACGAATTATTAATTTGATTTTGAGTTATAATTTATGAAAAAAAACTATCGAAATAGAGTGTACGTGTATTTTGGTTAGAGTAGACATGATATCCCTAATAAAATTAGGTTATTTTAATAATATTTCAAATTTAAAAAGCCAGCTTGCTCTTTCGACAAAATTAAAGGTCAAGACAAAAAGTACCACTTATTAAGCTAGTTGAGCCCAATGACTATCCCCACCTACCTTTGACGAAATAACATGTTCCACACATCAAGTTTGAAAATTTCATTGTGTTAATTTTTATTTTTTTATAAAGTTGGTGAAAAATTAAAAAAATATATATATCATTTGTTTTTATTGAAGCTAAATAATAGTTTCCCTCATTTCCCCTTCTAAACAAATTTTATATTTTTTGTCAACCAACTTTGAACTTTTTATGACTTTGTGACTGTGTCCTCCTGCTACTACTTATTTTCAACTCTATGCACAATTTTTTGGCATTGATACTCTTGCTCACTGCCAATACGATATAAATCTATCAAATCTTGTTACCACTTTTCACCCAAGTTTGACGTTGACGAGCTTTGTTTTGGTCGAAACTTGTCATTTCCATAAACTTTGAGAGACCTCACCATCGACACAACCACTAAGCACATCCAAATCCGTTGGCTCCCTTTGGATGTTTTTCAAAGGCCAATAAATGAAAATGAAGAAAGGAAAAGAAAAGGATCATGGAAAGAAAAAATATATAGTAGCTAAAATGAAAAAAGTAATTTGTTCGTACTATTAGAATTGTAAGTGATATTAATTTTATTATACATTGTACAGTGATAAAAATACCTTTTCACCACTAAAATTAATATTTGACTTTGACAAATGAATGAAAAATGAACTTTTCAAATTTAAACAGGGAGAAAATCATTTCATCAAAGTTCAAGTGGAAAATTTTATTTGGCCAACCAATAGGTTAATCTTGGAGGGTAGAATAGTGATAAACCTTGATATGTATTCAAAACTCTTTTTAAAATATATAAAATTAGATTAAGTTATATTTTCCCACCCGAGGATTTGCCTAAAAACATTTTTCTAGCCCTTAATGATATAAATAACACTTTCTCACTAAAAATCAAATTATATTAACAAAAAAAGAAACAGTGTTAAGATATAAAATTACCATATTATCCATAACTATTTAACTTTTTAAATATTCCGATATCAATCCCAAATTAATAAAAATTAAAACAAACTATTTAAATATTCAAATTTACATTAAAACCCTCTTCCTTCTCATTTTCCTTCACCAACACTCTTTGCTTCCTTGGAACCTAGCCAACACTCACTTCTGACTAGTCGTCTCTAGTGTTGATTCGACTTCTATAGATACTATCAATGTTGATCTATCCATCTCCCGATTAATCCCCTAATAATATTGTTGTTTCCATCTCATTTAATGTCAATGAAATCTAGTAGCATATCTTATACATTAAGCTCCTCTTTCACAACTCCCTCCAACCTCGATTGTAACTTTTGGCAACTCATCCGAACTGATATCAATCTTTTCCACTCTATTTAGCATTGACTTTATTGTTTGTGATGGTGAGATTACAACCGAATGATGACAACAGTTGTAGGAGTGTAAATGTAAGTTTTTAAACTTATCAAAAGGTCAAACTATAATATTTAAAATGCATAGATATGATATGTAAAATGGTTATTTTTTCTTGCCCCATTAATTTTTATTAGATTTTGGGAGAGAATGTGTCATTTAGCTAGAACAATATTAGTGGATTGTATAGAATGATGAGACTTTAGGATAGCAAATAAGGTCTCTTCAACACATAACTTTGTAATCATTGTGTTAAAATCCAAGAAGTCATTTCTGTACCATATAAAGGATTAAAGTAATTCAAAACAATGAATTAATGTCATAATAAGTCGATAAACTCAACATTTATCTCATTCAGTATCATAAAATGTGACATCACGAGGATTATATCATTTTGGTTTAAACGGTGATAACTGATCTTATAAAGTAATCAGCTTAGAGACAGATTTATTAATAGATCATCATAGTTTTTTATACATACGACTAAGATTATTATAAAGTTAAATCAACTAATGACATAGGTACTGGAATAACATTTAGCAAGCAGGTACCATACTTTTTAATAGTCTCGAGATACCCAAATTATAATTTGATGGATGGAATGCAATCATGCCGAAACAATGAAATACTTTGATAGTTTTTATTGTTTCATTCTTTAAGCATCTCAACATAATTGAATCTCTTTTTGTCTTTTCTTTGGACTAGTTTGGCCTTATCACCAATAATATAACATTATAATTTTCAACCTTTTAAGAAAATTAAATATTTCTTGGGCCCAAATAAAATAGATAAACCCATTAGTATGGTACCAATATGTTGTGAGGTCTCTGGTCTCTCCGTTGAACTAAAAGACAACTCCAAGCACAAACATAAACAATTCGATAACCACTAATAAGATGATAGCCCAACACAATTAATATGAAATATCCAATAGCAATCCATGCCCAACACAATCAAAATGATATAAATCTAATAACAATCCAAGCCCAACACAATCGATATGCAATATCCAACCAAAATCCGAGCCCAACTTAGCTTATATGCAATTGAAGCCCAATTCAATAGTAATCCATCATCCAGGCCAATATCCATCACCCATAATAAAAATACTTCCAAAGATTTAAAACATTTCAAATTCAATAGCCCAAAATAATATTTCCAAAAAAAAAAAAAACCATAGTATTTGATATCAAACTCATTCAATATATTGAACAAACAATCCAGGTATTGGAGAAGGAACCTATCACCATCTGAGATCTAAGAGTGTTTTGGAACAATCGTTGATTGTTAGAAAAGAGATCAAACGAGGGAAAATGAAAAATATATCTATTTTGTCATTGGAAAAACAATCATCGACTTTATAATCGGAAAAGAGGACGATATATGTTTTGTCATCGAAAGTCTGCACTAGCAGACGCACCTATTGATGGCTAGAAAAGGAAAGAACAACAAAAAAAATATTATACAATGCCAGAACTAATGACTAACCGGTGAGAGGGGATCCACAAAGACACACATTTATGATCCGAAAAGGGAGAAATCAACACAGAAAAATGATTAACCGACCATAAATAAAATATTCCTTTTGTGTGGGGTAGCAATGAAAGTCCTCAAAAGTCAGAGGTGACAACTATACTTAGAAAAATATTGAGACTTTGAGACCCTTGTTTCAGGAATAAGATAGGCTGTTTTTAAGAAAATTAAATTTTCATAATATATTCTATCAAAGCAAAAAAGTATATTTACTCTTGTTGACGCCGATATTGATTTTGTGGAAATTACAATTCCCCCGTGAATTCTGATTCATCGCCAGAATAAAGAGGCCTCATCTCCAAAGTTGGGAGTCACATTGGGCTTCAAGCACACGAGACATTTGCATGGTTTCAATGAGTACACCGAGCACACCATTTTGTTCCCTGCTGTCGTAGGTACGACCAACGTATGGCCTTTGTGGTTATAGTAGCCGAATCATAAATGTATTATTTATTAAAATTTAATTTTTTATATTATATATCAATTATTGTATAATATAGTATAATATAACATTTAAAAAATAAAAAAATAATTGATAAATCATTTTTTTTTAAAAAAATCATAACAACTCTTAAAAGTCTAAAATTTCTTATATATATTCTCATTATATAATAATTTTTTTCTTTTAAAAATGTTTCAATCTATATCGATTATATGTATCGTATTATATGATATATTCACTATATCATATTAAATTGATATATCTTATGATACATATTATTTTTTATCTGTATCGTATTATATCGTATTAGAGATTTTCATGGTAGATAAGAAGTTTTAGGTTAATACATTTAAGAAAGATTATTTAGATTAGGATATGGTTTATAAAGGAAAGATTGAATAAGATATAAATTGAGTACACTTTTAAGAACACTGCAATCTAAATCTCCCCGTACAAAATTTAAACGGGGAGCTTCTTAAGAATGGCACATGTAATCAAAATTTAAAAATCAAATCAAAATAATTGATGTTCAAAAAGATGACTGATCAAATTAGCTAAGACTTGGGTAGAGTTGTAAGTTTAGCCAAGACACCGACTGCTTGCGAGTTAACGTAAGTGCATGGCTCAGTGCATGATGAATCCCAACGTTTGTCATTGAATTTATCTGCTCGGTTTGGTCCTCCCAGAATGGCTCCTGTTAGCTCATTAGGGTTTGGCTCATCTTTATTGAACCAAGTTGAAAAGCTCATTCCACAACTCACAGACATATCTACTACTGTACATGGCACTGAAGCTCCCCTATGATGCGCTTGTGTTGGTGGGAAATTACCAAATCCAACCATATATGATCTTCCTTCTGGGTTTTTCCCTAGAATGTAATCCATCTGCAATTTCACATTATTTAACAAATTACTTTTTCCATATCTAGCTATTATAAGAGCAAATTTGTGCTTCGATTTCAGTATATATATAATATACCTGCTGCTTAGCAAAAGCCATGAGATGGGTTGGTTCGAATTGTTTCTCACCGCAGCTCACCTTTTGGTTATTTCTGCCAAGTATATCACTGTATATGCTAAACAGTAAAGCTATACCCGTAACATATTGAGTGTTGGCACCATCCCTCAAGTGAAGCAAGCCACCTTTAATGAGAAAACAATTTATAATAATTAATGCCGATCAAGTGAATTAATCAGCTGGCACAGAGAAGATCTTGAGTGTCCTACGTACCTGGACTGATGAAATTTTGGTGATATGGGCTATCAGGAAGATTTGAACAAATAAAGCTGTCAGCTTGGTTCTTGTAGTTTGCCAAGGCACTGTCTCCATGAAAGAAGAACTGCATTTTCAGGGAAACAAATTAATGGAGTTTCAAAAAAGTTTCATTAATGAAGTTATATTACCAATTTTCAGACGTAGTGTGTAAGATAACAAACCTCAGAGAGAATAATTTGGGCTCCAGAATATTTAAGATCCCAGCTAAACTCGGTTACACTAGCGCTGATGGCCTCTTCTTTAATGTACTGCATATACTTAGGGTTCTTGGTGGCCAAATACAACCATGTTGAAGCCCACAATAACTCATCCTGCAAATATTATCATAGCCAAAAACATCCTAAGGAAGTTCTTATTTTTTAAATAAACAACTCCAAAATATTGCAAGGAGTGAGTAGGTACATTAAAACCAGAATAAGAGCAATAGAAGGGGCATTCTCCATCGTAAGTTCCTTTACGGCTCTTAGCGAAATTGAACAACTGTCAAGAAAGAAGAGAAAAATTTAGCAGAATGTAAATTGAAACATGGAGGAGAAGATAATTAGAGAGATAAAAATTATGATGATATCATCTATACCAGCTTGGCTTTGTTGAGGAGAGAACGGGAATATTGGCGGTCAACAGTCTTAAAGACAGCTGAAGAAGCAGCCATTGCAGCAGCAGTTTCAGCTGCAATCTCAGTTCCAGGGGAATGATCATCAATCATTAACACAGTTCTTGGCGTATTCATAACTTCCGGCCGCACCCAGCATTCATGATCCTTCACAGGGTCTCCAACCTGCACGAACAATTTGTTTTTTCTAGTGGCTTTAATGAAATAATCAGTGCCCCAACGGATACCATCAAGAACATTTTGATATTCTCCAGCCGCTTTCAGCTCGGATTCATAGCTGAGAGCTGACCAGGCTAAAGTGGTGATTGTGAAAGCCATGGGAAGTCCATACTTAACGTTGTCTCCAGCGTCATAATATCCCCCAACCAGATCCGCCTGCAACGGCAAAAACTAGTAATTGATTAATATAAATCAACAAAATTCATATAATCCGATCATTTTCGCAGTGAAATGCAAGCTCTCACATGTATATCTTCTCCATCATGAAGAGCAGAATCTCCTCTCCAGGGCACCCGGTTATTGGGAGGAAGTTTTCCTGATCTTTGTGCCTCTAGAAAGATGATGGATTTGGTGAGGGCATCCTTGTAATCAAGACCATCGTGACAATTCACAGCAATCAAAAGTCCTAGAAAAACAGCCAGCCATGCCATGATTATGGCCATGGAAGCTCTCAGTGAAGAGCCCATCAAGGCAAAAATATGTTAACTAAAATAGAAGCTGGTAGAAAATATTATTCAGAGGGAATAGGATACAATGAGAAGCTTTGAATGATTGAAGACTCGAATAGCTTCGAATTATATACAAAGCCAATGGAAATATGGAGCTTCCTCTTTTCTGTTTTTAGTTTTTAATGTTTCAATGGCGGTAAAGCTGTGGCCAAGGAAAGTTAAAAAGTGAATAGCCATTAATGGAGTGGGAAATATTTTGTTCATTGCTTTGAGGGGTTCAGTTTTTGGTAGGTTTCATTAATTTCTATAATTAAAATCAAATTAAGAATATTTTTAGCCAACTTCCTTTAAAATTTCCAAATTTTAAGCTCCAAAGATTTAGTTATATATCAGATAATTATAATTAATGGATATTTTTTCTAAATTATATTAATTTACCAATAATATATTAATTTATATTCTTAGAGCCCCACCCAAGCAATTAGGATAATTTTAAGTCACTCATTCTTGAGATAGCTGCTGTTGTTAAGATGGTAATTACCTAAATCCCTCTTTTAAAAAAATGGGGGAAGACAATAAAGTTTCTAGAAGCTCAAACTAAATATAGAATTTTATAATTAAATTTTAGTAAGTATGAACCCTAGTTACTAAATATAGAAATGACAAAAAAAAAGTACAAAAATTATATGAGTATAATCTGATAAATGGAGAAAAATACATTTGTAAAAAAATGATAATAAAATTTGAATACAAAAAAGATAAGAAACGTATGTACACGGGTTTAATATGACAAATCGTCAATAATATATTTCTAAAACTTAAACAATATCAATAATAATTTTAATATTTTTCACAAATCTTCTAATTAAAATCAATATAATAATTTATATATATATTAATTATTGATATTGACAACATTCAAACAACAAACACATAATTAAACTAGAGTTTCAAACACAACACAATCAAGATCCAAATGGTAGTCCATAACATAAAATATATATAAACAAACAATAAAAACTCAAAAAGGGACACCATCTAGTTCCAAGAAAGGTTATCATAATTCATCAAGTCATCTATGTAAGCCTTAGTGCTTGGTATAGAATCAAAATCTTCATCTATATGAATTTCTTCATAATTTGGAAGTTGCCCCAAATTATCAAGATCTATAGGTTTTAAGTCATGAATCATGGTGGAAGTGAATTTATCTAACATCATCATATTTATCGTCACATACACTAATGTATCTAGCATTTCTTGTAACAACCTATTCTTCTTCTTCTTCTTTTTTTGAGCAGCTCCAATTTCTTTCACCCGATGAAGTTCTACAAGGTTGACTCAAAATTCAAACAACATACTTCTTGAGCATAGGAAGATCATTCCCATTGTAATCTCACCACTCTGCTACAAATGACATAAAAAACTTTTTTTAAATACAAAAAGAGAAGTAATGCATAGAAAAGAAATTCAAAATTTTTAAACTTACAATGATGACTTGTTGCAAACATTGTTTTTGATATAGAGGTAAATAATGTAGATGTTCTATTATGATATAATTGAAACTCTCTCATAAATGTCAACTTTCCTCTACTATAATCATGTTTTCATTAATATAATTGATATCATCTTTCATCCCTCTATCCTATTTAAAATTTTCAAAAAAAATAAGATGGACTAAGAAAGGTAGCTATAATATGTATTTGATGAATGATGTTGTTGACCTGATGATTCTTAAATAATTCCCAAATATGTATGCACTTGTTTGTCTCACTATTACATCGTTTCTTAATTGAAACTTTTTCTTTCATTATTGCTTCATATAAGTCACCACCAGTAGATTCATCACTATCAACCAACAAATAACTCAAATTACGGACTCAAGAATATTTTTAACATCCTTTTTTTAAACTCAAAAATCACTTTAAATAATTTCAGTAACCATTTAACCTAATTTGGTCTTATAATAAATAAAACCCCTCCATTCAAATAAAGCAACAAAGAGAGGAAGTTCATTCTCCAAATCCAACACAGATTGAAGCATTAGAAAGTTTGAAGCAAATCTTGTGGCACAAGTTTGATCTGCTTGTATATTTTGACTAAAAGAGTTAATTGTCTACCTAAATTAACCATTTCAAGAAATGGCTTCATTGTTATTACTACTGTATTGAAGGAATTAAAAATTGAAGGAATTAGAGGTTTAGTGTTAAAAATTAAAGAGTTTCATATTAAATAAAAATAAATAAGTAAATAGTATATAAATATAATATATTGGACTTTAACACAAGTTAATTGATTATGTATAATATAAGTTTCGATCTTCATACTTATAGATCTAATATCTCTCTCACACTCATAATCGGTTATACTTTTTGCTTTCTTTCAAACAATATCTCTGATATCCTTAAGGAGGATGTGAGGCTATCCCTCTACATACTTGAATCATTCACATTGATTTTTGGGGGATCAACTAAATATTCATCCTCTCTAGGTTTGAATACACTTAAATATCAAACAGAAATGATACATCTTAGTTGAAGAAAAATAATTAGAATAATTATAAGTCACTCATTATTAATTTATTCTTTCTATTAAGAACCGTAATTATCTAATTAAATCTATCTTAATTAAAACGAAAGTTTCAATCATGGGTCCTTCTTCCATTTGTTTACCTTTCTAGAAGCTCAAACTATAACTAGAATTTTCTGATTAAATTTTTGTGGGTGAACGATAAAGTTATGTTATATTTAGATACTTTTTCTTATTAAATTTGGTGTAACTAAAAAGTTGGTTATATTACGGGTTTAATTGTTTTTTTATTTTTTATAAATATTCGGGATTACGAGACATTTAAAGTCCCCTCTTAAATTAGATTTTCAGTACAAAAATGAATTTAAATTGGAAATATATAAGTAAATAAACAATTTACAAAAAATATTTCGACATATGTCACTTTATATTTCAAACTAAACTACAATATTATTAATATGTCAAATATTAATTTGAGGTTGAAAACTTGAAATTTCCTTCATTAAACAGTAAAGTTCCAATATTCGTGAAGATTACAATGATGAAAACCCCACGAATTTAAAACTAGAGCTAGAGGTTTGTTATTATTATTAGGCCAAAGGGCTATTTCCCACCCACGTTTTAGTGAAATAATAAATTCTTATTCGTTAATTTTAAAAAACTTAAGTATTTATTAATCTGTTAAATTTATTGTTATAATTAAAGGTAAAAATGTTATTCAAAAAATTATTTTAAAATATTAAAAATTTATCACATTTTTCCTCTAGATTTAAAAACTAACAATTTCTCTCTAACCTAAGGTTTGAAAAGTGATCAAATCCCCTCTAAGGTTTTCTTTTCCCTTCTCCGATGACCATCTTCAATGGTTAGCCTTCTCAAACTCCTCTTCTCCCGTTGAAATATGCCAATCTTTAGTAAAAATTGTCAAACGAAGGCAAATCACCTTCGTTTGATAAAGAGTCGAAAATGTCGTCTTCGTCTCTTTAAGCGGACTAACATTCACGATAGACCAATGACAAAAAATGACAATAGTTTACTGTCATCTTTTGACATTGATTTACAATGAACAAAGATGAATCGTCTTCATCTCTTCATCAGACGATGATAATTCATCTTCATCTAACAAAAATGCATATCGTCACCTAATCTTTGATGGGAGAGGAAGATACAGTAAAGGTCAGTTGTTAGTTAGGATTAAGGTAGTCAGCAGAGAAGGGAAAAGAAAATCTTAGGGAGAATTTGGTCACTTTTTAAATCTTGGGTTTTGGAAAATTGTTATATTTTTAAACATAGAAAAAAATGTAATAAATTTTTAGTTTGTTTAAAATATTTTTACCAAATAACATTTTTACCTCTAATCTGAACAATAAATCTTAACATATATATAGGTATTTAGGTTTTTTAAAATTAACAAGTGAAAATTTATCATTTCACTCCAGCAATGGGTTAACTTTAATTAAGTTTTTCTATTAGAGATAAAGACAAAATCGTTATTTTATCACTAAACTCTAAACCCTATCAAATTTATATAATTTTTCCTCTTTAATTTAAAAAATTAATAATTTTCTCTTAGATTAAACTTTGAAAAATCATATTTTTCCCCCCTTAGGGTTTTTCTTTTCTTCTTCTCTATCTCTGGCAACCAAAATCTGGCCTGGCCCCTCTGTCTCCTACTGTCAATGTTTTTTTCTCTTAGATCTGCCACAAACGATGATGAATATATACATGGGCAGAGTCGACGATCTGAAATCTCTTCATCGAAGAGATGAAGAGATTCTAGATCTCTTTATTGTTGACGAAGTCTCTTTGTCAAGACAAAGAGATCTTGTAATCTCTCCAGACAAAGAGATCTCCAAATCCTTTTGTCAACTTTGCCAACGTACATTACATCGGAGGCAAAGGTAGATGCCTACTTGGTCTATGGAGAGAGAGGTTGCTAGATTTTTTAGTAACCTGAAGTTGAAGATGAGAGCTTAAATTAAAGTTTTCAAAAGTTTGGAGGCAATTGTTATGGGAAAAAAATGGAAACCCTAGGTTTGAAGAGGGGGGCAATATGACTTTTCAAAACAAACAAATTTCATACAGAGGTGAAATTATTAGTTTTTTAAACTTTAGAAAGAAAATATAATAAATTAGATAATTTTTAATAATATTATTATAATGGCGATTTTACCTTTCACCATAACTAAAAATTTTAATAAAAATTGTTTCATAGGTAGATGTTCGAGTTTTTCAAACTCTACGAGTGTGGGCAATAGTTCATTGGCCTTATTTCTATTAAAAAACTAATAGCCTAATCATAGTTTTGAAGATTGTTTGTAATTTCTTAATATTTAACTATAAATGTTAACTCATTTTACAATTATAAATATATTAAAAGCTAATATTTTGTGCTAGAAAATGATAGTTAGATGATAAATAGCTAAAACTCCTATGTTTTTTTGAAAGTCTGAAGAAATGCATAAAATAGTAATAAAATAATATAATTTATTTCTATGAAAGGGCACACCCTTCTCTGTATATTAAAGAATGAGAATGGAAAAAGATATAATTGGGACAGCTATTTGATCCCGAAACCCAAGTAATGTTACATAAATAATTTTTTTATACAATTTTACGTACAAACAACGATATGTTATTATATAATTAGATAGTTAAAAATTAAAGATAAACTAATATTCAATCATATGGTAACATATCATTGTTTGTGTATAAAGTTATATATATAGTTTTATTGCCCTATCCTCCTAATTTCCTGCATCATCACTGCTTAAAACCTAGAAGCTTTGCAGTGACATATTCAATTGCTACAGCCTGAACAGGCAAGGCAATTATCAACCAACATATACTACACTTGTATCATGGCTATATACTTCACCACCAAACTTTGAGACAATGTTTGATGGAATATGAATCACTTCAGCACTTCCTTAGAATACTAGCCACATTTTTGCCGATCTCTTCTTTCGTTTGTTCTGACACGGGAACATCTCCCAGGTACATGTCGAAGAAAGCCCCTGAAAGTAAAACTAATTTTTATACAATCTTGATAATCACCACAACTCTGTGTCGGAGCACTGTTCCTTGAGAAGTTATTGATATATTACTTTGATTCAGAAATGCACTCAATGTCTATGCAATAATAAATTGAGAACAAGGTTGACTTACTGCATAAATCCTTGCTTTTGACTGCTCCTATACGATTACCTCCAACTGCAATTTTTTTTTAAACACTGTAAGATGTATGCACAACATGTAGTGGAAATGAAATAACTTCTTAACTCAGCCCCCATTCTAGAAGTATACAACAGCATGCAATATCTTGCTGTGATTGCACATATGTAGAGCTCACCCTAGGCCAAAATGACAGATAAGGGAGTGGGGTTCGACAGTAACAGAGCCAGATGTGTATCAGAGGAAGCAGCTAGAATAACGATTAAATAAAATAATCCAAAGATAATAACTCACCTTCAGTGATTAGTTGTCCATCAGCTGTTCGCCGTAGATCAATTGTCGTTCCCTGCAATATTCAAAGAAGTTAATGAAACTTGGTGTTACAAGGATAAGAAGAGAGGAAAGCCAAAAAGAAACAAGAGACAATAGACTATTACCCGAGGTAATGGAATATCTTTTGTGAAGTAAGAACCAAAAGTTTTCAAGCAATTATAATCGGTGTCTGGATTTATCTAATATGAGTCAGATAAAATTTTGAGTCAGTAGTCATTCAGAGTAAGAACAATCAAACAAGTTTTTATACCATCTGATTTACCTTTACCAAACGAGCACGCAGAGATTTCTCAAACACACTGCCATATATACACCAAAGTAATTGAATACGAAAATTAGCATATTTTGTCAATTGCACATTGAGAAACAAAATGTAGCTAATCACAATTATCATCGATGAGGTATGTATTAAAGCAAGAATATTCATAAAAATTGGTTTGTGAGGCATTATGCTGACTAATGTCAATTAAATTTTAATGTCATCTTGTGTCTATGGAATCAAAATCCACTAAAATGTAGTGTGTGCATAGGAAGGAGAATTTAACTTACTCCTTCACAGAATTGATTTTCATGCGATTGCAATTGATCACAAGCCTCACAGTCATGTCAATATCCTCCCTGCAACACCCAATAAAAACTTCCTTTAAAAGTTGGGAACAGTAGAAGAAACAAAAAAAATTCAATATAGAACTATTCTATCTCCACGACTTCAAAGTGAAATACTAATCAATGGTTGTCCAACTTAACATCACCAAGCTGATTTTAAAAATTTGAATTTTCTTTATTAGCTGGGCATTAAGAATGACTCTCACTTGTTTACCTCAGAAGATCCTCATAAAACTCCTGGCGTTTGTTCAGTTCACCCACTGGTATAGATGCATATTTTTGACCCAATTTCTCACACACAGCACGAGGATGAACATCTGCAGAAACAAAATCAAGAAAATATATAAATGACAATGATATCAAGGAGTTAATGACAAAAACTGAGAAGCTTCAAGTTGGATCTAAAAAGACTTACAAAAACCAAATGCATAAACCTTCAGAGATTTAATTTTAATTATTTTCATAGTTCTGGATCCAGTTCCAACAAGGACCTGAGCATGTGGAAGTTGTAAGTGTTAATGAAAAAAAATAAAATAAAGAGACAAGGAAACAAGGAGAAACAGCAGCAATGGACAAATGGATTTCTTTAAAGTTTACATGATATCCCAAAGCTTATATATATTATAGTAATCAAACAACAAACACTAATGTACTTTCAAAATTGACAACGACTACACATCTAGCTAAAAATTCCAAAACAATATCCATAAAGCATTGGGGATTTTCCAAAGTGATAATATGCCAAAGCAATTAAATCACCACAATGTATCAAAAGATAAAGAATCAATTACTCAAATTAGGTTCAACAGCATTTACCTCAGAAGTTAAACTGGAATTATTTCCTGTGTCTAAAATGTTGTCCAATATAACTGGAAACTCTATGCCTGTTCTGGGTTCAACAGCATGTCTTCTCCTGTTCAAGTTGGGAAAAGATAAATTGCCACAACGCTGGGGCTCAATCTCACAAGGCTTTTGATCCATGCATTCATGCATTCGTACATCTGTGCCGTCCAATGGAACAGCCGTTATCTTTGAAGATCTGACCGATATCATCATCATAAAGAATTTATTGTAGTAAACTAATGCCAAACAGACTCCCAAAATATGAAACACTAACCAAAAAAAAGAAAAAGGTAACATTAATCAAGCCTGCTCATCTATTGTTTTTTCAAAAGACTTACAAGTTATCAAATGGTGGGATCACTACTGCCGCTAATGAGAGCAAAGAACAAGATTGGATTCCTTCTCCTCCTCTAAGCATGTGTCTAATGGCTGAACTAGAAATCTTGCCTAAAAACACCGAAGTGGCCGATTCACTTTTTGATCTAGCACTAAAATTAAATCCAGCAAGATTAGAATCACTTGAAGTAATTTGCTTAACTTGCATAGAAGATTTACAGCGTCCAGGTTTTGAAACATGCTGAGTGCTTGCTATTCTCCTAGTCAAATTTGAACTTGGTCCACTAGTGAACAAAAATAAACAGGCTCCAGCAAACTTTGAAATGCAGTCAAAAGCTTCATTTAGCACTAGGCTTCCAGGAAGATGTAGATGTTTAGACTGTGTAAGCGAGAACAAAAACTCTGTAGGTAAGCTGTATGGATTCCCTCCATCTAAATCCATGAAACAAAGCCAATCATTCCGCATATTCTTCTGTATTCTAGCTAATAACCCCGAAACCTCAAATAATCTAAATCTTCAAATTGTCTATACAACCACCAAGCAGGAAAAACACAAAAACCTGCATGAAATACAATAATTTTCACTTAACTCAAAAAAAATCTTAAAAAAAGCCTCGTATGCAAATTAGACTTCCTAGTCGATTCATTTAAGAGGAAAATAAAGGTTTAGTTACAAAATTGGCTGAAGAAAAGTTAGGAGCTGTTTAATTTCTCAAATTGAATTCATTGATCCTCAATACAAACCAACAGTAAATTGTAATAACGTGTATAAGCAAAATATGAAAAAAAAAAAAAAAACAAATAACTTCTTCATTTAAGAAAAGAGGCTAAAGAAGCTGATCGCATAATTTTACAGATTTTACCATTATTTTTCATAATGCAGAGCGAACACTAAATTCCCGGAAAACCTCACCTCACATTGATAAAAATACATAGTAATTCACAAAAGGAATTTTAAAAAAATCTATTTTCCACAGTGGAAAGAACGTGGAAAAAGGCAATGCCAAGTAAATTTTAGAAAAGGGTTTCTACTAAAAAGAAGCTTTTGCATTCTGTTTACTTTTCAACCAAATTTTCCCGTGAACCAAACAGAAAACGAAGGAATAAACATACCTGCAAACTGGTACAACTTACACCCCCACGCAAAAGAAAATTGAAAGAAGAAAAAGGGACAAAGAAAGAATTGGGGTTGGGGTTTGTGAGCTTCCAAGGAATTGGGGGGTACTTGTAATAGAAGGAGAGGAAGAAAGGAATATGCTTAGTTCAAGGAACAGGGACAAGTAACAACGGTTGAAATTAGTCTACGCTCATTCAAATTTTCTTTCAAGGTCAGAGGACTTATTCCCATCCAAAGTTTAATTTTTTTTTTCAAATTTTTACCTAAAATCAATCAAACCTATTAATTTAAAATTTTTTTTAAACTCTAAAAATTAATAATTTCTTTCTAAATCAAATTTTAAAAAATAACATTTTTTAAAATTTATTTTTTATTTTTCGATGACCTCTCCCTCCGACAATATCTCTCCCTATCTCACTCTCTAATTGATTGTCCATGTCAAAAAAAGAAAAACAAAATATCTCATTTTCATCTGGAAAAATGATTATCTTTCTCACCTTCCCAGAAAAGACGATGACTCATCTTCTCAAATGAAATTCTTCATCTTCTTGACTTGGACAGTCGGTTAAAGAGAGATATGAGAAGAGAGAGAGAGGAAGCATTGAGAGATAGGGACCATCAGAGATGGCACCGGAGAATGAAAAATAAACTCTAAAAGAGAAAATGTTAGTTTTTAAATCTTGACCTAAGAAAAAAAATTAGTTTTAGGATTTAAAGAAAAAAAGACATAAAATTTTAGTTTATTTTTAATATTACTAATAAAATAACGATTTTGCCTTTAAACCTACAGACTTAACAGTCTATGGATAAAGAGTAAAATTTTGATAGGAAGAAGTCGTTTGGCCCCTTTTTAATGAACAAAATTTAAAGTTGATAGTATTATGTGTACAACGAATATATATAATTTTATACACAAATAATAATATATCATTACATGATTGAATAGTTTTAAATTAGAAATAAAATAATATATAATTATATAGTAAAATATCATTATTTATGCCTATAATTTTACTGTTTAAACCCACTTGCGTTTTTTTTATAGAGAATATTATATACAAATAAATATATAAAATATATTATTATATAATTAAATATTATTTTATTTTTAATTTAAAATATCTAATTATTTAATTATATATATTTAAAATAATTACGCTGGTTTCTTATATTTTTGCTGATATGCTTTAGTCAATTTTTTGTTTTTTGTTTTAATTTCTATTAACTTAACTACTTTGCTTTAATCCATGCCATGCCTATTAATTACTTTTGTTTGGGATAAATAATTAGAGATAATATTAGATAGCATTATTTTAATCTCTTATTTAAAAAATTGTTTGTTTAAATTTTATTTTTAAAAATATATTTTTTCGATAAAATTACTCATGAATTAAAAAAAAAAATCCTATTCCTTTCTACGGAACCAATTTCGAAATTCCATCTTTGACTCTATAATGAAACTATAAATGAGCGCTAGGTTGTGCTAGAATATATCTAGATAATTAAATTATGTGCATCTATTTTAAATATATAAATATTATTTATATATATCATTATATAATTGAATAATTTTAAATTAATGATAAAGTAATATTCAATCATATTATGATACATATAAGTGTGTATATGATTGTATATATAAAATGAGTACATATAATATTACTCTTAGTCAGTTTATATCAAAATTGAGTTCGTATTGTCAAAATCAAGAGGAATCAACCTTTTATTCCATTCATATTGACATGCTTCTGAGTTTAAGGGGAAAAGAAATAAATATTTGTATTTCTTATATGTATAAAAATAAAATTACGTATATTTATTTTTTATACATAATTCATATATAAAGATGATGTGTCATTATGTGATTGGATGATTTTGAATTAAAGATAAAAAAATATTCAATCACAAGATAATAGACCATCTATGTATACGAATTATGTATAAAAACCAGATACATAACATTGTTCTATAGATAATTATTTGAATGATACATCGAAAAATCAAATCAAACTAATCAATACACAATAATTTATAGTGGGAAACGGTATATTTTGAATATATCATAATGGAACCATGTATTTAAAATATACTATAACATCCTTTTTAAGTAGGAAAAATATTTGCTAAATTAAGTTTGTAATACAGGTTATAAAATTGTTTGGGAGGATGGACTTGATAAAAACGTATGCTATCTAATCAATAGAATATAAGGAAGAAAGATGAAACAATAGATATTAGTAGTATGAGATTGAGAGACTTCCATGTCTTCTAATTGTTAATGTAACTAAACAAGTTCAGAAATAATGTTTACAAGTGCTCTGTGTTTTGTCTATGCACTTGATCAAGAAACTATTAAGTGTTCTTACTACACCAATAGATTATAAGATCATCTAGAAATAAACTATACCCATCGGTAAAACGTCTATTTATGGTATCATCTATCCAATCAATATTAGAATATACACGTAATCCAAGTAAAAACTAAACAGAGAAACAAAGTCTATAGAACAATGTGTTATTCATATATAAAGAATATGAAGTCTTATCACAAGATAAGTAGAACAGGGAGCACCCATGAATTGATTAATGATGCGAACAACTTATACTATATCTAGTTGAGTGAATGTTAAATAGATAAGACGTCTAACCAATTGACAACATAAGGTAGGATCATCCAATGTGGTTCCTTCCATAGGTAAAAGTTTGATATTGAGCCAAATGGAGTGGTGACAATTTTATTATTTGTCAAGTTAACATGAGAAAAAAGTTTAGTAGAATATTTGGTTTAAGATAAATAATACCCTAAATTGTTAGAGTAACCTTCAACCCAAGAAAATAACTTAAATACCCAAGATTCATCAATTTAAATTGTGTACTCAGTAATTATTTTAATTTGGTAACACCTTATGGATCGTCTCCAGTAATGATTATATCATCTACACATAGTAACAAAATAGTATATTCCCTTTTAGTTTTACAAATAAAAAACATATCATTATAAGAACTAGAAGAACACCCAAATCGGCTAATGGTAAAACTAAATCTTATAAACCATGCTCTAAGAATGTGATAAAATTTATTTTAGAGTATCAATGTCTACTTGACTAACAAGTTCATTTAAAGTGGAGGAATGACTAGAAGACGAACTCTTAGTGATAACAGCAACTTTGTTATAAATAAATTACCAGAAAAAAAAAAAAAAACAACTTTGTTGTAAGTAGAAGCCTTCATGGACTTAGACTTTGATTGTTTCACTTAATTCTAACAATACCTTCAAAATACTTTATGCTGAGATGAAGAAGAGAAATGAGTAGCTAAAACTGTGTCAATATATAATTTAAACTGACAAGACTTCAAAGTAGAAAGTCAAGTTCCCTTAAGACATAATTTAGTTACCACTGCATCAATATCAAAATAATATCCCTATGCAACAAAGAGGATCTAACGGATTTGAATTTATTATGTAAGACCATGACATAAAGTAATGTATCACAAGCATCAAACCATTTTGATTCAAACAATGATCATTGGTCACATAGAGTTGTACTCTTAGATAAAAATCTTTAATGGACTGACTGGGTTTTTTAATGCATGTGCCTAATATCACTATAAAGTTTGAATAAAACTTATTTCAAGCTCAACCAAGTTTGTTTCGAATTTAGTTTTAATTGCCACATCAATTCATGTAATTTTTATGTGCACAAATTATGTGCATATACTACTGTAAATATGAATACAAAAATTTGCTCATGCATAAATTGGAGAATGTTTGAAGTAAGGCATAAGAAAGGTTTGAAACGAAAGGGCATCATTGAAGGAAACAAAGTTGCAATAGAGATCCCTTAGGTGCCTCCGAGATGATAGGCTAGCTGGACTTGGGCTACACATGTAGATTGGCCATGAAAATGACTTTGTATGAAAGCTTTTGCTGCTGATCAAAATGACTTTGAATGATATCCAAAGTTTTTCTTCAAAAAGGTTTCAGAAACAAAGAGGAATCAACACCATCATAATCAAATCTCCCTTTCATATCTACCCATCTGGGAAACATATTCTAATCTCTTCAAGATTTTCCTCTACAAGCCAGTTGACTAGTTAGTTTCAGATTGATTCCATGAATCAGAAATCTTTGGCAAAAGATGAGACAGAATCCGTACAGACAACAAACTATATTAGAACAAAAATTATAAGCAACTTTTGTAAGTTTTGATGCCTGCTCTGAAACAAGACAGACAAGAAAAAGAATTCTAGGTTGGTTTTTTCTTAATACATATAAGCAGCCAATGGAATAATATGGAAAAAATTTTGTCGTCCATCTGTGTGAGAAACAAATGGAATTCAAAACTTGTGCCCTATGGAATGTGATATACCAGCAGTCAACAAATGGGGTATTTCATCCAACTTTAATTTTTAAAATCTGACCAATTCAAAAGAATTCATGTCTGTTCACAATAAGCCTGCCTCAAAGAGATTTCTGCGTCTGAGTGTCTCGTCTACTAGCTTGAAAGTTTTTTTCACAAGCTTCTGATCAAGGGCAGTGGTTCTGTAGATCTTGAAGACCCGGTCCACACGATCAGGAGTTGTGCTTTGGAAATATAACTCCTCAAACTTCTTTTTCACATACCTAAATGGAAAGTTTCCAACATGGAATAGTCATTTGATCTATTCTGGAAACAAACTAATCAAATTGCATGAAAGTCTACAAAAGCCTTTAAATAATCAACTGGGATAACCTGAATTTTAAAAGCCAATCAGTTGAAGATATTTGAAGCCAATATTAGCAAACCAGAAGGCTCACAAATTTGAAGAGAATTCTTATTGCAAAAAGAGGGACAGTCATTTGTTCACTGAAGATGTTTTAGCACCCTAAACTTACTACACAACCAGAGAACACACGCAACTACAAACTTATGGATGCTTACTCATAGGCATGCTCAATCTCCTGTTTTCCTGTCAAAACTGGCTGGTAATCTTTGAACCATTCGCATACGTTCAGTGGCACCTAGAGAGTACAGAACATTAAAAACCCAAATTGATGAAAAAAAAAAATTGTCAGTCAAATATAAATTTCCACCACTATATTTGGGCTTACTTTTAGAACCTTCTTTTCGAAAATATCAAATTTGTTCAGAAACAGCATGAACGATGTTTTCTGCACCAAAGAAACCAAATATGCGTAAGATTAAAACCCAGCTATCCTAGTACATCCTCAGACATGTACAAACACAAATGCACACTATGCATAGCAGAAAGAGGCAGCGAAGGAGACCTCAAAACATGGTTGCTTCAGAACCCAATCAAAAAGCTCCTTAGTCTCCGTCATGCGGTTCTTTTGTTCATCCTCAAAGAGTGTTTGGTCATACCTGTAGCGCCAAAGTCACCATGTAAGAGCTTTGTAATAGCTAAGATTTTTTTTTTTTGATGTTAGCAAAAAGTGGTCGCAATTTAAATCAGCTTATAGTCTTTGCCAACGGTAGAAAGACAGAAATTTTAGCAACCGTATACATTTTTTTTTTTTTGAAACTTTTTAACATCCATAAATCCACATGCAACTATAATATTATACTGAGAAGCCACAAATCCAAAAAATTCAAGCTTATAGAGAAAAACTTAACAATAGTGTTTAAGTGCTGACATATACAAACTATAAGGGGCGAATGGAAGCAATGCCATTCTTACTCGCTAATAGCAGCACAAAATATTACAGCTGTGACACCTTCAAATAGATGGATCCACTTCCTTCTCTCATTTCTTTGGCCTCCAACATCAAAGAGTCTGTATACTTCACCACTTTTCTTATGCTCTCCTACGGGGCTGGAAAACCATGGCCAACAGGAAGTCCCTCATTGAAAGTATAAGGCAAAACACAAACATGCAGAAGAGCTCTATGCTTCAAACCACAAATTTAAGTTGCTTAATAAAAACTGCTATACTCACCATGCTAACATGTAAGAAAAAATACATAAATATAATTTCAATAATTTATTACGGCCTCCATTTGCAGGTAAAATTAATTTATAAAAAACAAATGGCCAAAATAAGCAAGTTGAAATGGCTGGACCGTAAGACCTAGACACTAACAAAAGGATGCATTCATGAGAAAACAAAAAGGCGATGCAGATGACAACATTAAGTGTCACATAAGATGGTTTGATCATCCACAGCACTTGAATAAAATGATTACCTGAATTGGATCTCTACAACACCAGTTGTGCGAACTCTTGCATAAAGAACATCTTCCTGCCACACCAAATATGATGAAAAACTATTGTATGAATGATAAATTCATGAATATAGTTTTTGTAATACCCCGAGATATAATTGGCTACACAGGGACAATACAATGCTATACTGTAAATGGCATATACTTCAAAAATTGACAGAAGTCGCTGATATCAGTCATCAATACTACAACATAATTACTTCCTAGCCAGAATCAGGAGGTATGAAAAAGAATACAGGGCTGATGTTACTGCCTAAGAAAATAATAATAATAACAAAGGGGTGTTAATTGTAGAAACACAAAATATATGGTAATTTCATAATTTTTCACAGTCCTCCCTTCCCAAGCTAAGCAACTGATAATATAGTTGATCAGCAAATATAGAGCTCATTGAACTTCTTTAGCGAACATGATTTTCATAATAAATTTATGTATAGGATCACTCCAAAACTAACTACAGATGATGAACAAACTAGAGTGTAAATGGATACTGCAAAAAAGTAGACCTTACACCACAAGAAACCATTTACTAAGTATGAATTTGTGAAGAACGTAATACGTTGCAGACAGAATATTCCCATGTAGTCCTTGCCAAATAGTAAGAGCAACACTAGGAGCACGAGCTAACTTAATATGTTAAAGCAGGAACTATGCAAAGATTAAATTTAGTTTCACCTTACCGAGAACAGACAGGAATGACAAGTTACTAACCAACGAGCAGTAATATACACACTGTAAGATTATCATTTTATGATAAACTTGATAAAGCGAATTCTATACAGATCCAGACATCGTTTGAATATTGATGTTTTTAGTATGTTCAGTCTATCACAAGAGGCTAATTCATCATCATACCATAACAGATTCTCTCTCCCAATCAAAACATTCTCATACTTTCTGAAAAGAAGAGAAGCAAAATAGACAGACACACACACACATTACAGAATGATTACCTTTGTTGGAATGTAATTCAAGTCAGACAGTCTTTGCAAATTGTCCATGAAATAATTTGCACAGTCAGGAAGTTGGAGTTCATTACCACGAGCAAATGTTTCCTATAACATATAAACAGCGCATTAGAATCTTAACAGTGTAGCAAAACTTATATATTTAAAAGAACTAAATTGACTGAAATAAATAAATGAGACTGATATAGCAATCAGCATATCTGTTCTACATGATGCAACAACCACCTGAATGGCAGGATCTTTCCATAGAGTTTCTATATCCTGTGCAAGCTCTCTTGTCAAACGTGGATAATCCAACCTGCCTCCGATTTCTGATAGCTTTTCTCCAAGATCCTAATAGAGAATACCAGTTTTAAGTAGTGCTACAGTTTGAACATAGAATTGAGAACGCTAGACAGCATCAGGAAAACAGCAAAAAACCATGATTGGCTATATATTTCAAAAACATAAAACACATGATAAAACATTTTACAACACTTGTACAGCAGAAACAACTTTTGGACAGAAGCAGACAAGATAATCTCACAGAGGCAATGTAGTAGACAAAGAATGATGAATGCTAACCTTATTTTCACTGGATACAGCATACTTTAAGGAATCTGTTTCGTTCTGAGCCAATTCCTTCGACCCATCATACAAAATCTGTTCAAGCATATCGATTATGCTTTATATTAAAGGATTAAAACTTGTGTCATTTAGCTCTAAGAAGGAAAATACATCTCATCCATTGTGAAACTTATATGCCACTATAAACAGCTGACACCACACACACTTTGTTATTCAAAGGGAAATAACCAACACACCCTTTCAAGTATTGCATACTTTTATAGTCTGATAAACATTGGCATCAATGACTGAGGTATAACTCTTTAGCTCTGCCTCATCAAAGCCAGTTTGGAAGAGAAGTTTAATCTGTGTACAATTACACACAAGAAAGAAAATATATATTTAATCAGCATTGTCAGTAGACTGTATACTTTACTTAGAGGGAATATCATTAGTATGTCTTGCCTGCTTAAAAATTGTGGACTTCCCGGACTCCCCAGCACCTTAACAACAAAAATTGACTGTCATTTTAGTGAACCTAAAATATAAAAGAAATAAAACAGAAATTGACAATAACGGCTTGAATAAGAAAGGCAAGGGAAAAAAATTGGGCACATTGTAAGGAAGGCCTGAAAGTGCAGACACTTTCAGAAGGATCATTTTCAAAATAGGAAATGGAAATTAAAAAAGAAAAATATAAACATGAAGTGTAAAATAAATTAACAGATATCTTCGTGAAACACCTTGACAAGGAAACATTTAACAACAAGAGAAATTTAGATGGCTGAAGGAAGGCATCAAGGTAAAAATTAGATTTCATCAAAGATTTGTTAAACATAAATCTTAAAAATAAATCTGCTATCTTTATTATTGGAAAAGGGTGTGTATTCTCCAACCAAATAAGCATTAAATCAAAGGCTTTCATACCCCCAGGGCTGGAAAGCAAAACCACAATATCCATTCATCATTCCAGGAAGGTATCATCAAAAATTACAATGAAAATGTATAACTTGGAACTGCCAATATATTATCAATTTCATGCCATACATAATTAAATAATAAAAGTCAGATACAAACAAAAAAGGGTCTTGAGTCTACACACCTAGTAGTAGAAGTTTCTGGATATGCCTTTCAGCCTTTGTTTCTTGTTCAATGCGTCTTTCAATTTCTGCAGTCTGGAAACACTTGTAAAAATTAAATTGATGACTAAATGTTACATCAAGAATGAGAGATAAAACAGAGGGGATAATTAAAGGACAATTACTTGTTGAATTACAATGACTTTAACCTGTAAAAACAGCAAAGGGGCAAAGAAGTACATGTTTTGTAAGAAACATTACCTGAGCATTCTCTTCAGCATCTGCTGCATTATAACGACGGTTTCTGCTGCAAAGTAAGCCCATGTTTTCTGTTAAAATAGAAAGCATAGAAGAGGCAATAGTCAAGCTCCACCAGGTGTTGCTTGTGTCTTCAATTAGCTTCTATAATGTTGACTCATAACATAACTGAGCGAGCCTGCTCACAAAACAATAAGGATCACGATTAGTAATATCTCCCTCAAAATAAGATCCAGGTGGTTAAGACAACTAACAGGTCCAAAACAAGAACGTACTTGAATCACATGGTAACTATGTTAGTTCCTTACTGAGATTAGATCACATTTAATGGAGGAAAAGTAAAAATTATGAGGTATACATGCTTGCAAGGCTGAATGACCCATGACCCAAGTGAGGATGAAAGCACAAGTATATCAATCTCATTTATGTTCTGATGCCAATATAGTTAAAGCCATTTATTAGTAGAATCTTCAAACAAATTTGCACATGTGTGTGGAGAATGCATCAAGCACAAACTGTGATCTAAGAACAAAAACACAAGCGCGCATTTGTTTTCGGCTACAGACCAGTGCCTCAAATCACATGCCATTTCACGTGAATTCAAAGGAAGAAGCATCAGCCAAAACACGTTGAAGAATATAAAGACAATTAATACTTCACAATAAATCAACTCACAGCACCGTATTTGATATTTATGCAGATAATATATAAAACCAGCACATTATGCAACATTAAATACATCTAGTATTAGGTGCTTCACAAATTTTTCTGCGTCCATATTTCCCATGGTTACCAACCCCACTACCAAAGTACAATAATTAACAGAGTTAAATTTTGACTAGTATAAAATTAACATAATCTCCAACCAGTCACCACACATTACAATCTACAATTTAGCAAGAAACTTTCAAACATCAAGAACAAAACCACCACCGAATTTTCACTTAAAGGCCCCGAAATAATCAACAAGATTAAGCAAGCAAAACAATACATCTTGATCTACTACTGGGATAGCAAAACAAATATCTCAGCACAGAATTCGACCCAGAAGAGGAAAAAATGGAAAAAGAAAGAAAGATCTACCAAGAGAGAAAATTGGCAAATTGAAGACAGGAAAAAGGGTAACCTCGTAGAAGAAAGGCGAAGAAAAGCAATAGAGCCAAAAGGGTTGCTGTAGATTTAGGTGGATAGAGAGTTAAAAAAACAAGTCTTTCTGCTTGGTTCTCGCTGAATACATAAACATAAACATGGATATGTTATTTTAATCTATCTTAAATGCAAATTTAAGCATAAAAATAGAACAAAGGGAGTGTTAGAAAGGAATCAAGAGGCAAGGCAATACAAATCTTGAAGAGAAAGAGAGAGAAAGAGCGCCGAAAGCTGCAAAGCTATTGGCTTGAGTTCAGCCTTCTTCTCTCTTCAGTCAAAGTTAAAGAAATAAAATAGTAAAAAAAAGTATATATAGTCTGTCTTCTTGGGAAAATACACCGCTAACAGCTGCTCTCTTTTGTTATGACCAACTGCTCAGAAAGACTGAACTCCATACAGATTTGCCTAATTGCAACCAGTACCGGTGCAAGAACAACTTTTCATAATCAAGTGGGAAATGCTTCAGTGCATTGATCTTCAAGTTCATCATCAAAGTGTTGGCTTTTTTGAGCCGTGCGATGGTTTTGGTTGGGGGGGTCAAGGGTGGCAGTTGAAGTAGAAGAGGCAAAGGTGTTGGCAAGTTTAGGTAGAATATGTTGAAGTTTAGTCAAATATTCTTATCGGATTTTGTCGTTTGCTGTTTACTAATACAGTAACGCCATTACCGCAATAACCTCTCAGATTCAAAGTATTCTTCATTTTCATTAAAATAATACAGAAAATGACATTGTGAATACTTTTGTTTTCTATTCTACGGTGAAGAATAAAGAAAAAGTAAAGAGACGTGAAGGAGCATGAGACGCGGTGAGACTTTGGAGCTTCAAAAAGAAAATGGCAACCTCTTGGTTGACCATTTTTTCCCCCTCTTCTACACTCGTATCCTATGTGAACAAACTCACTGTAACTCTTTTTTTTTTTTTTTTTGTGTGTGTTGAATTATTATAATTGAGTGTGTGTGTGTATATATATATATATATATATTATATGTATTTATTTGAAATACATAAATAAATATATTTTTTATATTTATTATTATATGATTGGATGATTTTAAATTAAAAATAAAATAATATGTAATTATATAAAAACATATATAAATATATATCAATTTGTATACTCAAAATAGGTATGCATAATATTGTTTATAAAAATATTAATAAAATAAAATTATTTGTATATACATTTTTAGTACATATTCAAATATACCGATAATATATATTCATATGATTGAATAATTTTAAATTAAAATAAAATAATATCTGATTGTATAATAGCACATCACCTATATATCTAAATATATATATATATATAAAATTTTATAAAAAATAACGATGTATCATGATATAATTAAATATTATTTTTATCTCTAATTTAAAATTATTAAATTATATATTAATATATAAAATTATACCTATCATTTGTATACTTATCCCTACCCAAGAAAAATAGTAAATCAAGTGATCAGCCATTAAAGTACAGACCTCGTGACTAGAACACAATGAAGATAGCCCCAAAAATTCTATTGGGCTCTCTATAGCCCAAAACAAATGGAAAGCCCACATTTGAAACTGGGTTCCACTCTATACCATTTTATGCAAAAAAAAAAGAAAAAGAAATCAATTTTATTCATAATTTATGCCTTCAGAATCCTAATGACATTACATGCAGCAATTGGTTTTGGCTCAAGAGGAACATAAGAAATTTTTGACAATGCTGTTGAACAATTGAGGGTTTTCGATTTGAGGCACATGAGACGTCTTTTTTATTACCTCCAACCTCGCCTTCTCCCCAAGAAGCCTGCAACTCAAAATTCAGTAAATTTTAATATCACTCTTCAACTCTAAAATCAACATTATAACTAGTGAATAAAGTCAGTTAGGTTTCATACTCCTTGAGTTCAGTAGCCATCTTCAAAGGAAATATCTGGTCTTGATCTCCCCATAGGATCAACACATCCTGCATACCCAGATAAGCAGCTGATAATTATGATTAATTAGTTAATTAATGAATTAATAAAGACTGATGAAGGGTAATTAAGAACCTGTTGAAGTGGGGAAAGCTTTGCAGAATCGTCCTTTCCAAGGGTGAGTCCCTTCAAGAGTTCCATCTTCTCCTTCCTGTTGTCTGAGTACAATTTCTGCAACCATTCATAGTTATCGGTATCTTATTATACACAATACGTACCATATAATATAATACAATACAATATAAATATAAAGCAATATATATTATAAGGTATATTAAATTAATACATATCATATAATACAATACGATACAAGTATAAAGCGATACGTATTATAAGATGCATCAAATTAATACGATACAGTGAACATATCATACGATATGATACATATTACTTATACGGATGGATACACTATTTAGATAAAATAATAATACAGTAGAGATGTATATAAAAAATTTTAAAATTTTAAGAGTGTTTATAATATTTTTTTTTAAAATGATAACGTGTTATTAAATTTTTTTATTATTTTATCTTTTAAAAGTTACATCATACTAAAGGAGACTTAATATTTGATATGAAAAATTAGATTTTTAATATACGATACAATATACAATTCAACTACCATGAATATAAAAGCATTCTGGTTATTTACAGTGCTACTTAGAAAGGAAAAATGTGAATTCATGCAATACCTTCTTTGCCTTCAACTTGGACATTTTCTAATGCACTTTGCAAGTTTATGCAATGCCTGTAATTTTCTGGTCTCAAGATATTATGTTTATCTTGAATATGGGATCGGTTGTGTGTCTCATTATCTACATGTAACGCATATCATAAAATTAAATATATGTATGGGCCATGCATTTATTATTATATAGTTTTACATGGCACCTAACTATAGGATAAGTGGCTACCAGCTGTATGACAAATTCATGGTTTGATTGATGAAAAGGAAAGATCACCCATGGCTAAATCATACGCATTCAATTCAACCAGTAATGAATGATCGTAATGAAACAACAATGGCTAGAAACAATTGAATAATTACCTCAACAACATCATTGAGGAAAAAATCAGGGATGATTCTGAGTTTCTTGGAGACGGCTAAGCCGGTTAACGTCCTCAACTGCGACGTCGTTTCCGGCAACATAAGGTGCTCGATACTCTCCACCTTCGCCCTCTTCAACAGGGCCTCGTTATCACTGTGTGTCAAGTTGACTCCAGAGCTGGCAATCACGACCTTCTCCACGTTATCCGCCCACATTTTCGCCATATGATACGCCACAAACCCACCGTAGCTGGTGCCCATAACGGAGAACTTTTTCACGCCGATGTTTTCCAGCAACTTCCCGACAGAAACCGCTTGAAAAACCTCTGATCGTTCTTTAGACTTCGTCGTGGAATTTCCAAAAAAGATGAGGTCAGGCACATAGACGTGAAAGTGAGGGGCGAAGAATTTAACCTGTTTCCGCCACTGCCAGATAGCGGCGGGGCCGAAGCCGTGAATAAGAACGAGTGAAGGTTTTTGGAGGGTGATTTGGTCGGGGTTGGGACCCCAGAAGTGAATTGTCGTCCCGTTTTTCAAGTCGAGAGTTTGTGAAGTGAGGCCGGAGGAGATGAAGCAACGGCGGAGGTAAAGGCTGTAAAGGGAAACAAGGCTTAGGAATGAAGGTGCCATGGTGGGGAAAGATTGAGGTTAGGCCATGGTGAAGGAGTGTGAATATTAATGGTTCCTCATCTTGGTGTTTATTTTAGTCAGAAAGAAAGGAGGCGTTGGAGAAATGGCTATTGATTTTTTTTTTTTTCCTTCTTGCTTGAATTACGCCGTTGTTGGGTATTGGGTTGTTTACCTAAGAAAATAAAGGGAGAAATTTGTAATTTAATGTATGATATTTATCTCATTGGGCATTTTAGTAAATTTGCATTATGCGGTTATCGCATTCAGCCCCCCCAAAAAACTAAGAATGTTTGGTGCTTCAATGTATCTCTACAAGCCATGTGCAATTTTTGACTTTAGGAAGGAGCGTATGGCATAGGTATTTAAAACCGGTTAATTAAATTAATTTGATGATTTTTTAAATTGAATAAAAGTTTTAATTAAAAAAATCATAAATTAAAATTAAACTAATTTAAAAATTAATTAATTTTTAATCAAACTGAACAAATTAATTAATTAAACTAAATTTTTGGTTAATCAATTTTGAAGAATTATCCAATTTTATTATTTTTTAATTTTTAAAAAAATATATTTAATATTCTATTAATTTTTTAAAATTTTGTTTGTTTTGATTAATTGATTTTAAAAAATAGTTAAATCTATAATCAATCAAATTAAAAAATTAATTTTTTTAATATTTTTGAATTGATATTTAAACCGATTATTCAAATAACCTATCGTTTTATTTGGTTTTTCGTTCGGAAATTAGTTTGGTTTGAATACCAAATGATTGTGACCATAGCTAACTCTTTATTGAAACTGGAAAAGGTAGATGCAATTTTTAATGAGTTGGTGATCTTCATCCATAGCCTTCTTCTATGGTCCAAAATGTAGCGAAAACTATGGTGATGTGACTACCTTACAAATATATTAAATTTTGTGAAATTATTTGTTTGCATTTGCTAGTTTTCAGCAGTATTTTTAAAATTGAATAGGATTATTTCGTTTGATCAATTAAATCATGAGTTAGTTTATAATTCGATCTAATTTTATGATTTGATTTGGTTTATATATAAATATTAATTTATTTAAAATTTGATCAAATTTGATAAATTAGTTTAACCGAAAAAACCATTTAAAATCAACAGTTTGTAATTGATTTTTTTTATTTAGGTAATGAAATATCAATTGTTTAATTAATATATTTGGAATTATATTTATATTTAAAAATGTGATAAATATTTGATATTATTTAAAAAATATATAATAATTCGATAATAAACTAAACCAATTAATTATCCAGTTAAACAAATCAAACTATGAACTAATAAAATAATCGATTTGTTCACTAGTCATGTTTTAAAACATTAGTTTTTAAAATCTTCACCCTGATGTGACGAAAACGATAGTAACCAAATGCCTTCGTCCAATGATGAAAACGACAACTTCATCATTGGACTTCTTCTTGTTTTTTATGCCAAAAAAAGGGAGAGAGGAAGAGAGAAGCTGATAGGTGACGACGTTGGAAAAGAGAGGAAGAAAAGGTAAAAAAACGAAAGAAAAAATATAATATTCCAAAGTTTAATTATAAGAAAAAATTGTCAGTTTTCTAAACCTAAAAGAGAAATGGATAATGTTTTATTATTTTTAATATATTACTAGTTAAATACCAATTTTATCTCTCTAAAATTTAATTAATTTTGTTAATTTTAATCATCTAAAAATAAATATTTAAGCTTTTAATAATTAACATGTATCAATATAATCAACTTTGAGTGAGAATAAGTCTTTTGACTATTATTCGTTTGCGTTTGATAGTTTTCAGAATCTTTACGTGGGCATGATGTCAATGAGTTGGTTCTCAAAATTTCCCAACAAATTACAGCAAGTTGCCATATTTTAGACGAGGGAAATAACATCCTAAAAATAACATACAGGATTAAGGGAGATGTGAACAAAGTTTATGGATCATATATTAGTTTTTGGATAATATTATATATATTTATTTTAGATACATAAATATATATATATTTATATATATTATCATATGATTAAATATTATTTTATCTTTAATTTAAAATTATTTAATTATATAATAATATATATGAATATATATATAATTTTATTGCCAATTTTCCAGGTTATTGTTGAACTAACAATTACATAAAATTCAATTATTTATGATATTGAATTGGGGATCGAAAGGGTTCTACATCTGCATGAATAAACAATAAATAAGAAAGCCCAGGGATGATCTCTCCTCTATTTTTAAGGCTACAGAAAACGGCCCAACATGCCCTTAACCCCGCTGAAGTTTTATTTTTTTTATTTTTTTTAATATTAAACATGTTATTATATAATTAAGTAATTTTAAATTAAAGATAAAAAAATATTTAATTATATAATAATATATTATTATTTATATATAAAATTATACATATTATTTTATTATTAATATTTTAGTTTCTCATAATATTAATAATAATTTTTTATTATTTTCTAATTTTCAATAATATTAATAAATATTTTTAGATTCTTTATGTAATAACAATTAATTAATATTTTGTTAAATAATAAATTTTTAAAAAAATTGTAAACAGTGTCATGTTAGGTCGAATTAGCTCACAAGCTGAACTTCATAGTCGTAGGCATAACGTACTACAGTAGTAGATTGTGTCTGCACAAACAAGACCAAAAAAGTGGGGTTTGGATCGATCCAATCCCCTTGGCACCTCTACTAATATTCTAAAATTAATTTCAATTTTTAATATTTAGAAAATAAATCTATAATTAAAAATTAAAACATTTTATTTCTCTTGTCAAAGAGTAAGTCTATCAATAGTCACATTGGTATGATAGATTATAAGAAAAATTATTTCTCTTATAATTTATTAAATCTTTTTTTCATTTATTTTTATATTTTTGTCAATTATTATATTTCTTTCCTCAAATTTATATTGAAATGATAGTAATTCAAATGAATTTAATTAAAGGAAAGAAATGAGAGAAAAAGAAAAACAAGAAAAGCAAAAAAAGGAATTTGTAGCTCATGATTTAGGGTCCCAAAAATATGGTTTGGTGGGTTATGAATAGTTTTAGATAGAAGCAAAATTAGTGAAAGAGAACATATGCATGCATGCTACGAACTATAATGGGGCATTTTACATTACACTGTCTACAGTAGAACACGTCTATAATATAACACATTTGTAGTAGAATATAGACCCACAATAAGGTCCACTCTAGTAGAATATGCTTGTAGTATAGCACAATTCGGATTTAGAAATGGTGTAGTGAGAGAAAGGAAGAGAGCTCGAGTTTAAAAAAGTGTCAAATCCTTATAATAAGCTTTTAGAAAGTATCAAATGGAGACCAAATAGGACAAAGTATGACCCAAATAGTAATTGATGAACTAGATTATCCTTTCGATTCCTTGATGAGGCTATGATGTGAGATTGAAACTCGAGGGTGATTTAGAACATGAAAGAAGATAGTTTACTTAATTCTTTCCTTTTACTAAGTGTTCTTATCTTTCACTTTCTTTTATTTCATGATTGTACGTACGGGTGATTGAGCTAGCTATAAGGCAGGGTTAGGTCAATGAAGATAGATACAGGCTAGTGCTGGTTACCTATAGTTTTTGTTACATGTATATGAGATTATTGATTTTTGGCTTTATTCAAATAGTTGTATAGTTGTATCTAGGGATATGTATATAATTACTCCATGATCTCAGATGTTTTTAGATGAGTTTTCATATGAGATATATACATCTTTTATTCACTTCAAGATTTTCAGTTTTCTTATAATAATTTCATAACGCTTTTAGCAACGAGTTTATTTTAAATTTTGTTTTAAAATAAACGCTTAAGATATTAATTCATAATATTTTTTCTCTGAAAAATAACATTTATGGGGAGAGATGTTACAAAATCTAGATACTGTGCTTTGAAATTTATCCGTTCAATCAATCTGAACATCTTTCCACTTAAAAAAATAAAAACATTTAGGATTCATTAGGAGGAGTTAAAGTTGTCCACGGAACTGAATTTTAACATATCATAAACAGTTATGTGTTAGGGTTTTTTTTGAATGATTAATGGTATTTCAATGAATAATTAGTTGGACTTTCAATTTTGAAAAGATATTTCAAGATAGATACTATTCTACCAATAAAATTACGTGTGTTTACTTTATATATATAAATAAATATATATTTATATATATTATTATATAAATAAATCATTTTAAAATAAAAATAAAATAATATTTAATAATATAATAATAATAATAATAATAAATATATTAATTTATGTACTTAAAATAATAAAATTATATAATAATTTATATATAATTAATAATATATTATTTTATAATTAAATATTATATTATTTTTAATTTTAAATTATTTAATTATATAATAATATATTATTAACTATGTTTTCATGCATGTTAAAATATTATCCATTTACGTTACATCAATTAAAACACGTGATTTTTTTTCACACGAAATATATAGCTGGCATGAAATCTATTTTAATTGTGCCTAAATTCTTATTCACTGAACCTTCTCTGGTGGAAATAGTAAGAACCGAAACTAAGAAACCTAATTACCCAATATTCTTTGATATTCATATAATAATATTTATTGTACCTCTCTTCCGAACTTTGAACCAAGTCATGTATGATGTATATATTTCTAGCACGTTTTACGACTTGAACAAAATGAAAAACCCTCCAAATCAGACCGTACGTGTACATATAAATGTATATATAATTTAATTTAAATTATAAAATTAAATTAAATTGATTAAAAATTATAGTTTAATTTTGTTTAATTTAGATTAAAATTCTTTGAAAAATAGTTTTTAGTTTAGATTATAGTTTAGATGATTTTTAAACCAAGCTAAATTATAAATTATATTTTTTAAAAATACATATATAATAAATATATTTAATAGAATTTTTTAATAAATAATTAGGTCTATAATTTGATTTTTTTTATATTTTTTTATTATTTTTTTATACATATATATTATATTTATATTTCATATTTATTTTACATATTTATATAATATTTCAAAAATATATAATTTTATTTAATAATATATCTTTAAAAATAAATAATTTTAATATATTTAAATTGTAATATAAACCAAACTAAATCATATTTATTTTATTTAATTTAGTTTAATTTAAAATTTAAAATAATTTAATTTAATTTAAAAATATTTAATATTATTACTTTCTAATTTGATTTAAAAGAACTTTTAAACTACACTACATTATATCGTATATATCTATAGGGATCTAGTCAAACTCAACATTGGTAAATTACGCCATGACTCGCCTCTTTATGAGTCCGTGAAACACTAAGGCTCTTAATTGACAATCACCCAGTTCAACGAAAAAAACAATCACAGGAATTTTGTTTGACCGGAACAATGAAAAATTTTATTGAATGGAAATGGAATTGAGATATTTATTAGACTTTAATTAGGATTTTGATACACGAAATGATATGTGATTTTATATATATATATATTTTTTTTAACGTGAAGCTTAATTAATGGGAAAACGGAATTAATGTTGAGATATTTATTAGACTTTAATTAATTTCATTAAGAAAAGCAAAGAATCCCAGTCCAAATTCTTGCAATGAGGTGATGCCTGTCTTTTCAAATCTAACTAATTGAGATTAGCAATCGTGTTGATTTATCTGGCTGGCTGGCTGGCTGGCTGGCTGCTATGAAGAAGCTCATACTTAATTAATTAAATAATGGACGTTCAAACGGAGTTGTTATGTGTCACTAATTAACGAAACAGGAAATTGCGATTAATGGTCTTAATGACATCCTGAAAATTTGACCTCTAAATTATTAAAATTTTTTTGTAGGGGAAAGTCTGATTTTAAACTTTTAAATATTAATTTTTTTAGAGAAATGATTTAAAATAAAATTAATAAAATTTTAAAATTTTAGGTAAATTTTTCATGATAGAGAAATTAAGTGGTTGCGAGTAGATTGATTTGTTCACCCCTAACTTTTGAACATTTTCAACAACATAAACTTCACTCTTCTCCATTTCTTCCTACCTCCATGGCATGGCCCAGCTAGAACTTCACAGTAAGTTTGAAGACAATTTTTAAATGGTCGGAAGATTATTTTCTATCCAAGTTTTAATCTAATTTTAAAAATATATTTTTGATATTTTAAAAATTCAAACTCTTAATTATAAATTAACTTTTATTAGAATTTTTTATTATAGACAAAGAAAAAACATTATTTTATCATCATCCTAAAACTTAACAAAATTTATATCATTTTCTTGTTTTAGTTTAAAAAACTAATCATTTTTTTTTCATGATTAAGTTTTGAAAAATTTATTTTTCTTTTTTAGGGTTTCAAAATCTTATCTCCATTTTTCGGCAATTGACTCTGGCCAACCCATCTTCTTCTTCTGTCATTGATGATAAATACTAGTCTTTACTCATACAATCCAATGACCTTTGACACTCAGAATGATAAATCTTTCATCATTTAAAAGACTTATATGATAATAAAAACATATCATCTTCATCATCATTTAAACAAATTAGACATACCCGTTTCATATTATAATGATATTTTACACTATGTTACATATGAGGAATTTTACATACCAATGATGATGTTCCAAAGAAGATTACCAGTCCCAGAAATTTGTTTTTGAATTATGCACCATAGCTTGATAAGGTCAAATTATTCTAGAAGATATACTGTACAACATAGATTTTCGTGCTGTTGTTTCCTTCCACACATATTTATGTAGTACAGTCATTGGATTTATGGAGAACTTAATTTGTACTTTCCAGTTGGTGAAATCTGATCCTGACATTTTACCACCAGAATAATTCAAAACGTCAGATCATAGATAGTTTCAACTCATACAACCAAATAAAAATTGTTTTGTCCTCACCATCTCGAGAACATATTATTGAATACAGAATTCGGAAGACGTAGGATTAGACTTCGAATTAATAAAGAGTCGAGTCGGCGTGATCCTGATTTTATTTAATCAATATGGAGACTGTGCTGAAGGTATACTAGACAATTACGTCGATGGCAATTAGAATAAAATATAAACAATTAAATTAGTTGATTTAGGTGGTTTAGATTCAATTATTAATCCTCTTTTTCAGCTTTTTCTATTAGTGAAAAAGTCAATAGGGACTCATCAAGAGCCATTCTCTAACTCATCCTTTTTTCAAGTCACAATTAAAAAAAAAATCATTTAAGAATAATTTTCCCATATAGATAATTAAATTATGCTTGTATAATAGACTTTGTAAAATTATACCAATTCATTTTGAGTATATAAATATATATATTTATATATATATATGTGATGGTATATATAAGTGTATATCAATTTACATATCAAAGTAGGTATAAACAGTCTTGCTCATGGATGGTTTACAGGGAATAAATCATCAAACAAGCAACCATAAGTCATTGGGAGGAGTTCTCTATAAATATGCAAAGTGATGTTGTAGTAGGTAAGTGTGAAAGTTTCATCCTGTGGAGCAGCTTCTCCAAATCCCCAGAAACTTTTAATTATTTCATATTTTTTTGAGTTTTGTTTAATTGATGCAAGATGACCCTGAAGAAGATAACATGGAAATCTGTCATCTTCACTTGTTCAAGGAGCAAGAGCTCCCCGCTGCCAGAATCCGATATCATCGATAAACAAGCTGTGAAACAATTAGCTTCATTTCAGAGGCTCTCTCTCTCGGATTTAAGCAATCCCAGTTCACCACTTTCTGCCGATGATTTATCCAATTCTGTGATTGGCTCAAAGCTTCATGTATTCACACTGGCGGAGCTGAGAATAGTGACATCCAATTTCTCCAGGAGTAATATGCTTGGCGAAGGCGGGTTCGGACCCGTGTACAAGGGATTTGTTGATGACAAGATGAAGCCGCGGTTGAAGGCTCAGCCTGTTGCTGTTAAGGCTCTGGACTTGGATGGATTGCAAGGCCACAAAGAATGGATGGTAACTTAAATTAACTTTAATTTTTTTAAATCAAACTGTTTAAAGTGATGAGATACAAACAAATGTGCTTAATTCAAGGGTAGTAATGGCTTTGTTTTACTGTTTTTTATAGGCAGAAATAATATTTCTTGGACAACTGAGGCATCGTCATCTTGTTAAGTTGATAGGATACTGCTGGGAGGATGAAAACAGGCTACTGGTTTATGAATACATGGAGAGAGGCAGCTTGGAAAATCAACTCTTCAGAAGTATATCTTCCTCTCCTTAATGCGTTTTATGTCTCCTTAAAGTATTATTTTTGTTTACATATTGTGCTACTTTTGTCCCAGGATATTCAGCAGCCTTGCCATGGTTAACCCGGATGAAAATAGCTCTAGGGGCTGCCAAGGGCCTGGCCTTTTTACACGAAGAAGATAAACCAGTGATATACCGAGACTTCAAAACATCAAATATTTTATTGGATTCTGTAAGCACTCAATTTATCAGTAATCGAACTCTCTTTGTTGTCATCTGTTATGTCATTTTGATAACTTCTAATTTATTTGGCTCTTTGCAGGATTACACTGCGAAACTCTCAGATTTTGGGCTTGCAAAAGATGGTCCAGAGGGAGGAGAAACTCATGTGATAACACGAGTAATGGGCACACAAGGTTATGCTGCCCCAGAGTATGTAATGACTGGTAATGTTAATCTCTCATGATCTCAATCTTTTCTTATTAAAAATCATTGAACATGAAGCCTAATCCAATTCAATATCCTTATTCCAGGTCATTTGACGATGATGAGCGATGTTTATAGTTTTGGAGTAGTTTTGTTAGAGTTGTTGACTGGTAAACGGGCAATGGATAACACTCGCCCGGGTCGCAAACAAAGCCTTGTGGAATGGGCAAAGCCTTTAATGAAGGAGCCAAGGAAGCTTGACAAGTTAATGGACCCTAGACTTGAAGGGCAATATTCTGCTAGAGGAGCTCAAAAGGCAGTGGCATTGGCTTACAAATGCTTGAGCCACAACCCAAAGTCAAGACCTTCAATGAGTGAAGTGGTCAAACTGTTAGAGTCCCTTCAGGACTTGGAAGATTCATTTGTTGTACCATTTGTGTATGTTGTGCCTAATGAAAATGATAGCAAGGAGTATTTTTCAAACGGGAAAGAAGTAACAAGAAGAGAAGAAAAGGATTCTAGGGAAGAAAATGGACAGGAAAATCATCTCGGTTGGAGACATCGGATCAAGCTACCAATGTCGATGATAACTCGATCAAATTCTGGTTTGTACAAAAAAATTGTACAAACTCTAAACTCTCCCAATCACCACAAGGGAAAAGACAAGGATGAGTAAGACAACTCATCCACATTTTTACTTTCAAAATTACTGAATCAGTATACAGGAATTACAACAAGTGTTTATGAAATTTACGTTGATTTGTTTATTAATATTCAGTATGTGAATAGGCTATTTTGTATACGTCACAAGGTTTAAAGAGTATTAAGATGTTTATAAGAAATATTGTCAAAAGAGATTTAAATTCTTATTTTCATATTTATAATCTCATTTCTTTACCATTCAAACTACTATTTTAAGATAACATCTGTTCTAATAAGTGCTTATGAAATTTAAGTTGATTGATTATTAATATTATTTAAGTATTTAAATAGATTGCATTTTATGCCACAAGGCCTAAACAGTGTCAAGATTTTTATAAAAATATTGTCAAAAAAAGATTTAAACTCTTATTTTCATACTTAAAATCTTATTTTTTTATCACTCAGATTATTTATTTACGACATCGTCTATTCTCTGCGGATACATGAAAATGCAAGTGGATCTTTCAATGGACAATGAAAATACAAGTGGTTATATCTAAGAAATTGAAACTAAGAATAGACAGGAACCTAACGTACATGCATGGCAACTTCATTTTGATTCCTTTTTTTTTTTTTTTAATAATAATTTACGAATAGACAAACACCTACCATTTGTTGTCACAATCAAAGGCAGAATTCTAACCATTAAGAAGACATTCATGAAGCAACTTGATTTTGATTATTATTTACATAATGGCTAGAAAATTAGGAATTTCAACAACTGCTCGCTGGTAAATTATCTTCTTCTCGCCAACATTCAAATTGATAACTTAAAACTCAAACTACTTGTGTGGGCAAGTACGTAGTTTAAGCTTTTTTCAAAGGTTTGGTAAATTATCTTCTTTTTTGTAGACTTAAAGACACCAACTATTTGGATTATTTGGAGAAGACTCTTTTAGAAGCTTCATTTAAAAAAATAATAATAGTTTGACGAAAGGCTTACATGAATTATGGATTATATTATATATAATATGATTGGATACATATACTACAATGTGATATGAGACATAACTCGGGCTATGAATATGAGATATTCCTACATAAATCACATAATTCTAAATATAATTACATTTAAATTCTCTTCTAAATTAACTAGATGGTAAACATAGATATCAGTGTTTTACGATACGTATCAAAGATATATCAAATTAATACAATATATCGTAAGATATGATATATATTATTGATACATTTTTTAGAAAAAAAAAACGATGTTATAAATATGAATATGAAAAATTTTAAATTTTAAATTGTATTTATGATATTTTTTAAAATGATGACGTGCTAATTAAATTTTTTATTATTTTATTTTTTAAAAGTCATATTATATGATACGATTCGATACTTGATATATGATACAAATAATTAGGTTTTTGATACACAAAATGATATGTGATTCGACTACTGTAATGAAAAGTGTTAATGAACTCCTAATAAGTAAATACATGTACTATTCGTGTTTCTGTATTAATCGTGTATTAAACACGTTCAAATGAATTTTTGAATCCAAAACGCATTTTTTACGCCCTCCCCGTATTAAACATGAATTATACACAGTATTTTTGAATTTTTTACTAAACTTAAACTACAAAATTGTCCATTATATTTTCAATTATTAACGAAAATGCCACCACTATTTAAAAAAAAAAAACCAACAATAGTTTTTTCTTAATTTTCAGCCCTAATTTTATACTTTCCTCCCCTATGACCTGTACAAAGATTTATTCTGATATGAAGTTTGAAATTCAAACTGATTAATTTATTTGTTTTTCTCAACTGAGTGGTACGTTATTTATTGTATGAAGAATTTTGATTATATATTATGCTATATTAGGTTTTATAGTTAATTAAATACTTTACATTTGAATTTTTATATTGATTTTTAATAAAAGATTCGAGAAAAGTACTAAAATTATTATGAGATTATTGTATTTTTAGAAACGTATTATTAACAATATGTCATATTATACCAATACATACACATTTCATACTTTTTTCGTATGCAAATTTTAGAGTTGTTTTACAAACATATTTTTTATTATTCATTGTATTATACTTATATTATTCACATACCTTTTTTTTAGTTCCCGTATTTACTAACGAGGAGTAAACTAAATGTTTGAGTGAAAAATTGGATGTTAGAATTTCTAATTTCTTGATGAAAATAATTGTGCATGGAAGATATTTCTTCTACTTTTTTCTTTCCTCTAAAAAAAACAAACAATTGTTTGTGGATGGTAAATCAAATGAGCCATCATTAAGTTGATTAAGATACAGAAAGAAGAATATATAAAAATAGCATCTAGCCCTACCAGGCTTATGACAAATAAAAACTTTTCTCCACTGCTTTACTTTTAATATGACAAATTTTATGTTACTTTATAACTTGTATTGCTCTCACTATCACCTTTATAATGCAATAAGTGAAGCTAGATTTTTTCTTTTTTTCAATCAGACCATTCCAAACCCAAACAACTTCTTCAATCGAAAATAAATAAATAGCTTGAAAATCCCCAAGATTCTGTAAGTTCATTAGAGAAGACTAGGAAAAGGGCACACATCACCCAAAAAAATTATGGCCAAAGCACTTACTCCCACCCAACCTTTAGTCAAGCCCCAACACCTGCCCGCAAGGTTTTAAAAACCGAAAAAATGATTACAAATAAAATTTAATAAAATTAATATATATAAATAATTATTATGTTTAGTTAGAGATAATTAAAAATTTTTAAGATATTATTCTACTTAAATATTATTGGGTATAATTATTTTAAAATATATTTCAGATTACTTGTTATTTTAATTAAAAATAAGGGTGTTTTAGTCTTAAAAAAATAGCAAATAAAAATAAAATTATAATAAATCAGTGTTACTTTGATAAATTTTTAATACCTAAGATAGAAATGGTAAACAAATTATCATTTATATTATCTATTATATCACTATTTGTAATGTAAGATTACTATAATTTTTTATTATTAAAAAACTAAATAAAATAATATAAATAATAAATAATATATTATCAAGATAATTTTTCTTTACCGCAAACCAAACGACCCATATATATTACTAAATTATCATAAGTTCGGTTGTTAAGGTTATATATAAGATTAGAATTTTCACATCATCTCAGTTTTTACCAAAATAAATATTAAGTATTTGATTGGTTGCTTATAACAATCAATTAAAAATATGAGATGATTTTGAAAAGGATTGATGTAATGCATACAATTGAAATATAGAAAATAATATTTAAACTTCGAAATTTTGAATACTTACTACTTATTAATCCAAAGTTTTTACAAATTAGTAATGAGAAAATTTTTAAAAATTTTTGTTGAACTTGCCAAAGGAAAGCTTAAAGAAAAGGTTGGTTCTCCAACAATAACTTACAATCTATCAATAACATATATTTTGAGTTATTGCAATTAACAAAATGGTTACAAATTTTGCATTTTTTGCAAGAATTGTTGAACTTTGCAGACGAATATCTTGACTTTAGGCAAATATTTTAGCTGTATAAGAAATCTTGGCTTTGATTTTGAATATTTTGATATTTTACAGCTTTGTAGGAGCTTTGTGGGCAAATATTTTCACCATCTTGCTTTCACCTTTTGCAAGAAACATACTTTAGGTAAATAATTTGCATTTTGCTTTCTTTTATTTTTTGCAAGAAATATGTTTTCCTTTTTTCAAACTTGTTTGGGGAATCTTAGTCATATTTTGCTCTTATTTCTCTTACTTTTGCTTGAAGGATGGTCGAGTCGAGTGGATGTCACATTCTTTAATTAATTTTGAGATTGATTTGACCAAATGGATATCATTTGGATAAGTTCAAATGGTGAAGGACTTTTGCAGAACTTTTTCAACGGCAAATATTCATTAAATGTTTGAGAATTCATAAGAATTCTGAACTTGATATCTTTTTTGAGTAATTGTTTGCACCAACATCTTGAGCTATTAGTTTTTGGGTTATTTGTCTTGATTGGATTTTTTTGAAGATATCTAAGGATTCCTAAGCAATCATCCTCATTGCTTTGACCATGTTAACTAAAGAGTTTGATCCTTCATTATTTGATTTTTCATCATCCTATAATTGGGACAACAAATTTTTTAATTAAAATTTAAGCTCTTCTTTTGATTGGTCTCTGGCAAGGGAGATGAAATCATTTGATTTGTTTTGTAAAAATTTTACAATTTCTAGGGTGATCGCATTTAGTATTTAAGGAGGGTTTAATAAATATGATTGAATTTTTCTTTGGTTAGATAGAAATGATCATATTTTTCCCACCATTTGACTTTAAACCTTCTTTTTAATTGTGAATTTGGGTGTTTAAACCAATAATTTCGTAATCTCATAAACAAATCCATGATAGATCGGATCTAGACAAGAAATAAAGGGTTGGTGGAAAATGAGTTTCTTCTTGGGAACACTTGAAGTTTGATTTTAAAAAATTGAAAAACTACTATGAGAAGATTTTTGGTATGAGACCAAATACTCTCCACCATTGGATAAATCAATATGAGAATTTGAATATTGTATTTCTTTTGAAATAAATCGTCCAGAAGTTTCTGAATTGATCATTTTGATAAAACAAAATATAAAACCAGACATTTTGATATTCCTAATATATATAACTAGAGGGTCAAACATTTAAAAGAATTTTTTAGGCTTTGCAAGATATTTGCCTTAATAAGAAAGATTGAACTTTCATAATATGTAGACATGAATGAGTTATGAAATCAGGATTTTCTTTGCTTTGATAATGTTTGAATTCACAAGACCCAATATGAATTCATAAAACTTGTGTGTTTTTCATCAATCACCTGGGATATAATGAAATCTTTTTGGGAAAATATTTTTTATTAAAACTTTTGGGTCTTCATTTTGAAATTCATCTTGCATAATCAGGACGATTATTTATGCTTTTTTTGAAAAATATTTTTGTTTTGGTCTTGGAGTTTTTAGAGGAATTGTAATAGTTTCAATTTCTTTGTTTCTGGAAAGAGCAATTTCAGTTTTTTTTCAAATCTTTAAAAAAAAAATTTCCATATTTTGAAAAATATTTAGATTTGTAATAACAATTTTTTCAAACTATTCTGGAATATTTTCTTTTTTGTTGTTAATATTTTTTATTCCAATGATGGCTAAAGCCACTTTTAGAGTTTGCATGAACTAATTCACCATCGATTGATTATATCTCATTTTTAGAGCTCATGAAAGAGCTTGTTGAGGCAATTACTTTTGCTTTTGATCTCTTCTTTGCTCTTCTTAGGAAAAATAATTTAAAAATAAAATACTTTGCTTTAATTCATGAAGGATTATAAAATTTTCATAATATATATCAATAATTATTTTGAAAAATAAAAGTCTAGGATGGAAAATCGCCTATCTTGATTCTTTTGAGGACAAAAGAAAATAAAGTCCTTTTCGAATCTTCAAGTGATAGAAGGAAGATAATTCCCTTCGAACTTTTACTTACCTTCTCCTTAACATTTCCATTCAAACATTACATACTTCAACTTCTCAACATTCTTCCTCAAATTGATCACACTTCAACAATGTTGAGAATATACAGTTGACATATTGTGTTGATATATCAAAATATGGTTGTCATGAGATTTAAATGACATGTAAATGGATGGAAAACATTGTTATGATTCCAAGATATTGGTTAAATTGAGTTATAATACAAAATTTTGGCAAAACTAGTAAGTTTTGTCAAACCATATTTGATGGAATGACCATTCCAAGGATAGGAATGGCCGATCCATAACAAATAATGGTTAAACATCATCACGATAAAATGCTCGTCCCAAGGACAGATATGACCATTCCTATCATGTAGACTATAGCTTATGAAGAATGTTCATATTGAAGTGTATTGTGTGATTGTTAATATAGGAATTGATAAAACGGTCAAGAGTGAAACCAAAGTGAACGTTCAAATTAAAAGAAAGTGAATGCCTTTATCCAAGTTGTGAACAACATTTTTAACCATGAATATGTATAATCATTCCATAGGAGAGAACATTCTTTTTCATAAGTTATTCCACTAGTTTAAGGGATATTATAGGTATGTAGTATTACCGAGACATGTCTAAGATAGTACATGCAGTAGGTCATGAATCATGAACATGTGTATGAGTGGCAAAAGCAAAAAGTAAGCTTAAGATAAGTTTAATAAGGGGTTTGAATACAAGTTCATAGTTTCTAGGAAAACATATTAAAGTATTTATGCATCCTATAATACATGTGTGGGATTCAATCCCAGAAAATGTAAATGTTTTTTGACACTTATGAATACATGTTTTCTCATAAAGTATTTTCATATGTGTTTTCTAAGAATGTTGTTACGAGGGTAAGCTTATAAGATTTTTTTATACTCATGCCCTCAGTAGGGCATAACCCTCAATCGTGGCAATCTATTATGCTTGTGTGTAAGGAAAAATGGACTACATATTTATATTACTCATGTAGTCAGGGTGTCAAATCATTGCCTTAACCTAGACCAATCGGCACAAACATATTCAATTATTAGAAAATTGTTGTTTTTTGAGAAATCCTTTCACCAAAAGTTTTCTTATGATTTTTTATCATGCATTACATTACATGTCATCCTAGTTTAAGTCCAAATGTGTAACATAGATGACAAATTTTGATTTACAAATGTGAATGAACACTTGTTCATGATGGAGAATGATTATTCATTCGTGAGATTGAAGATGATTAATAATGAACCGTGCTATACTTTAGCACGGGTATTCATCACGATCTAAATCTACATAGTAGGAATGGTCGTACCTATCCTTGGGATAAACATTCCATTCACCACTGATAAGCCTAATTTTACCTAGGGATGGCCATCCCTATTCTTGGAAGGGTCATTCCAATGCATAAGGAGTGAAGAAATTGACTAGTTTTCATCAAAATTCTCAATGTAGTTTGATATTGGGTGAAAAAATATTATTTATGTCATAAAAGGTGGAAAAAATGTTTTTAAGCTAAACTATGAGTGGACAATGTGGTTTACTTTTTTTTTTTTAATATCACGTAAATAATGAATTGAAATAAGTCACAAGTTGTACTACAAGTTTCATTGTTGAGCTATATTTATTGCATCATCATTTCTATTTATTAACAAAATTGCCACAAAATGTTTTCATAGTTTAAAATTTGATTAATATTTTTTTGGTAATTCAGGAGGCAAAGCTTGAAAAACGAAAAAAGGGATATAGATTAAGGAGTTTAGACGCTTCTAAAATCATATTATAAAATCTCTTAAAGGTTAGGAGGGACTTCAAAAAACATAAAGAAAATGTCTACAAAGGCAAGCCTCTTTTTTGTAATCCAATTTGCTTCATAATTTGTTTCTCAAATAGAACAAGGAATGTTTATATTTCAGTTTAATGAAAACATTCTCTATATGGTAGAAATAAGACCGGTATTATGACCTAGACTAGAATCTTTGCTAAGAATGATATCAACAATATCTTTGCAATCAAACTCTATCTAAAGACTAGGTAGACAACACATCCAAGCAAACTTGAGTCCCTGACAAATAACCCACAACTCTACAGCAAGGGGTACGCAAAATTCTAGTGACACCATAAAACCACCCATAAATTTACCTTTGTTATCTCTAATCATCTCGACAACATATAACCATGTTAACAACAACATCCACATTAAGTTTATACTATCCTACTAGAGGAAGTGTCTATGTGTCATTATGGGACAACACATGACTGTCAGGTAAATTTTTTGAAGAAAAGCTCTAAGCTTCCAAGATTCCAACCACTTACTTACGAAACTAAAAAGGGCTATCATTTGGCCTTAAGAAATCTAGGTTGGAAACGTCTTGGTTTCTCTAAAACCATTGTGAGTAAGTAGTGAAATAATATGTAATATCCCAATTGGAACAGGTTTGAATCGTAAACAATAATTGATAACGTTGTAAAGTTATTTGAGATAAAAAACCAAGATTTCTGATTGGGACAAATAAGGTTCAACTAGAAGGACATGACACGATAACAATCTCTAAGCACGTCAATGTCATTTTCAACCTCACAACTACCTGGAGGGTAGGAATTAGTATTAAAAAGGCCTAATTTGAACTTTCTCTCATTTGTAAGCAATCTGCCATTTCTGAAACGTCATGGAAAAATCTACATTCTCTCTTGTACTTTGAGTTGCCAAATATTTCTCCAAAGTTTATCCTAAGGTGTCAAATCAAAATTCATCAATGTGTTGTAAGTCAATTAACTGAGAATTGGCCATTTTTAGATGAAAGTCAAACACATCGATCCTCAAGATCTCTGTCAAAGGGAAGAGAAAACAAGGACAAGGGGAAGCAGACACCTGCTTGCCAAAGATGCTTGAAAATATTCCTATTCGAATTCCAATTCCCAATTTTATCAATCATATCACAAACTTTAGCACTTCCTAGTGTGTGTGAAATCTGAGATGTACACAAAGAAACGAGAGGGCCAATATTAGCTCGCCAACAATAGTGATCCCAAAAGCCCACGTAATAGCCATTTCCAATATTCCAATTACAACGAGGCTGCATAAGAGGATATACCGAGCAAAATGCCTTCAATGATTACATACCCATTTCAGTCAAAATAACATTAACTCGTAATTATTAGTCTAAACATTGATGAAGCAACTTAAACGTCCATCTTAAAATCACTTATTATAATTTCTTTTAAATTAATAATATCCTCATATGTTTTAATTAATTTATAATTTATCATAAGACTTCTTATTCCATGAAAATTGAATGAGTTTTCCTTAAAAAAATATATATATAATAAAACTATACGCATTGATAATGAAACCCTAAGATTGGACATAACTTTTAAATTTCATAATAAAACCCTAATAAAATCATAAAACAGTAAAACTATACGTATTGATAATAAATATTAATTTAAATATCAATAATAATTATCATTATATAATTAGATTATTTTAATTTTTAAAATAAAGATAAAATAATATTCAATTATATGGTTAAAAAAACAATAATTATTAGGGTGTAAAGGTAAAAAAATAATTTTACTATTTATTAATTTTGAAAATAAAAACAACAACTTGCTATCATACTCAAACATTTTAAGTGTAAAAATTTACTTCTTAAAAAGTTTTGTTGCATTCTATTAAATTCTTTAGGGGCGTAATGTCATTTTTGAATCTATTAAGGGTCAAACAATATTTCAAAAATTTTTAAAAGACTCCCAAAATTTTTTCAAATTATGAATAAACCCTTGAAATTTTCATAAAGATACTTAATATTTTCAAAATTTGTGTTTACCTCTTAATATACGATTATACAACAAAAACCCCTCTACCTATAGAAAAAGATGAAAAATGAGTAAAAGTGAAAAGAAAAAGAAATAAGTAGTTTCTTTTATAAATTTAATTTTTAAAAGATTATCTTTAATTTTAATTAATTTAAGGTAATATGATAATTTTGAAAAATAAAATAGTATAAATAAAATAATAATTTTATTTTTTAATATTATTATTTTATTAAGAAATTTTAATTTTGAAGAGAAAAGAATATTATTTACACTTAATTTTAAATAAAATAATATTATTTATACTAATTATGGATAAAAAGTGTTGTAAGTATAAATCTTAATAATAATAAAATTATTTTTTTATTTTTTTGAGATATTTTACTGTAATTTGTTGCTATAAGATGGTCAAACGGCTATTTCCTATCCAAGTTTAAGTATGTTTTTAAAGTCATATTAGTAAAGTTTGAAAAGCTAAAAGTCACATCTATCCATTTAAAATTTCAGTTAGAGTTAAGAGTAAAATTGTTGATTAATAAAAATTTTAAAAAACTAAAGTTTTATTATATTTGCCCTTCTCAGTTTAAAAATCTTATAATTTTCTCTTATTTGAAGTTTGAAAAATCAACATTTTTCCCTAGGTTTGCAAACCATTATAGGAGACGGTTGTCTCTGACTGCGTTAGCTCTCTTTTTTGGCTTAAATTTTCTTACCAATCACATTTCAACCACCGACGAAACTTATTTCTTCTGACAAAGATGAAATCATCTTCGTTAGAATGTCTTCGTCCTAGACGAAGACAACGTAGTCATTTGAGACCTTCGACAATTATCTTTGTTGGAGAAAATAGGTTTCATCGATGGTTAAGATATGATTAGTAAGGAGAGTTACACCAAGAGGGAGAGCCGATGTGATAGGAGACAATGAAGTTCATTATCTCCGATGACGATTTGCAAACCTTAAAAGAGAAATATTAATTTTTCAAACGTTAGATAAAAAGAATTATGAGATTTTTAAACTGAAAAGAGAAAAAATAATAAAAATTTGTTTTTTAAATTTTTTTGTTATATAACAATTTTATCTTTAATACTAACTAAAATTTTAAATAAATAGGTTAGATTTTTAGTTTTTTTTAATTTTATAAATATGACTTTAAAAATATACATCAACTTATATGAAATATAGTCCTTTATGCCATATAAGATATAGATTTTAAACCAACTGTTGTACAAACCAGGACCCTGAAACCGTAACTAAGATATAACTTGAAAATGAAAGGGCATTGTCCTAAAAAACCAAAAAACAAATGCATGTCATAAATAGTACACTGTACTACATCAAACCGAAGCGACAAAAGTTGTACCGGCTCTAGATCAAGCATCTTAATTTTATCGAACTCTCAGCTACTTTTCCTGAAACTAACTCTCTCTCTCTCTCTCTAACAGAGCGAAGATGATGCACATGACTTTCTACTGGGGGCGCAGCGTCACCCTCCTATTCGACTCATGGCAAACCGATTCGTGGCTGAGTTACGGTTTGACCCTTTTGGCCTGCTTTGTCGTCTCCGCTTTTTACCAGTACCTGGAGGACAAACGGAGGCGCGTCACCCAGATCGGGGCGAAGAAACCTGCAGATATGGAGGTGCCGCTGCTCCAGAAGAAGATCTCTGGAAAGTTATCGGTGGGGAGGATTACCGGGACAGTGCTGTTTGGGGTCAACTCTGGGTTGGGATATCTTTTGATGCTGGCGGTGATGTCGTTTAATGGAGGTGTGTTCTTGGCCATCGTGGCGGGGCTTACGGTTGGATACCTCGTTTTTGGGAGTGGGGAGACTGAGGACGTTGGTGTAGCTGTTGATAATCCTTGTGCTTGTGCTTAGTTTCAATTGGGTCTTTTAATTTGTATTGTTGTTTGCTTGATTACTGGTTAATTGAATTTGTCGTAATTGTGAATTCTGTGTTTTCTTTGATCTGTATATCGTTGCTAAAGTGTGATTGTCACAAGGAAATCAAAATTTGAAATCTTAATTTGGGTTTTAGATTTTGTTTTTGTTTCTTGTTTGGCACAAACAACTAATTAATGTGGTGAGATTTCTAAGGGAAGGATGATTAATTGAAGAAGATGAAGTTAAAGCGATGGTGGCTGAGTAGAATTTATGTTGCGTAGCGTGTAAGGCGGTCAACTGAACCTTCCGGCTTACGGAGACTGGTTGTTGGGACCATTTTAATCTAATCAAGGAGTCATGAGCTAACCACCTGTCTTACACAGACTGGTTGTTGGGACCATTTTGATCTAATCAAGGAGTCATGAGGTAACCACTGGTCTTACCATATGAAGTTTTGATTGGTAATGGCAAGGACTTATTCTCACCCAAAACATGATATTTTTTCAAGTTTTCATATTTAAACTATGAAAATCTCAAATACCTATTTATAAAAAGTTAAATTTGTTAGTTTTAAAGATAAAATAATTATTTTATCTTTAATATTAAAAATAAATTAAAATTTAATCTCGTTTTTTTCCTCAAAACCTTAAAAACTAAAAGTTTGTTTCCAATGTCAAGTTTTAAAAAATGAAATTTCCTTCCCTAGAGTTTAATTTTCAATCCCCAGTGTCATCACTGGTGATGAAGATTCTTCGACGCATTACTATGTTTTTGCAGTCTCTCTCTCCTTCTCTAGAATATCAATTGATGAAGATCTTGTCTGAAAAAACAAACAACTTCGTCTTCCTAAAGCTCTTTGTCTCCCTGATTTTATTCGATGTCAATCGAGCGTCTAGCTAAGAGGAGAGAGATCATTAGAGGGAGAGAAAGTTTTGGGGATGGAGAGAACACCGATAATAACACCGAAATTTGAAAACTAAATCCTTAAGGGGGAAATGTCATTTTTTAAAACTTGACCTATAGGGAAAATAATTAGTTTGTAAGGTTTAGGATGGAAAAAGAAATAAAATTTTAAAAGGTTAGAGTTCCGTTAATTTTAACTGTCCATAGGTGAGTAAATGAGATTTTCAAAATTAAGAGGTGGAAACTTGAGATAAGAGGATATTTTAGGTGGAAAATAGTCCTTTGGCCATTGGTAAATTGGAAAGTGAAAAGATGTCACTAACGGAGTTTATACATAGTTTGGTTACAAATTTTTAAGAGAGTTTATGTCTTACCATAAGATTGTTTTTCTACCTATTCATAACTCACCGGTTATATCAATAGTGAGGGGTTAAATTTGAGTTTTATAAATAGCAACAGATCAATTTTGAGCAAACATAGTAATTATGAGTAATGAAGCAATAGTAGTTTTTGGAACGATACGCAAAATAAGTGTATTTCATTAGTGGTTGTTGAATTTTAGGAAACTAATTTTGTAATCATAGAAAACTACTCTTCAGTATCAAGTTACTATTTGTTAATCGTTATTTGTTGGAGTGGTCTTTGAAGGTCAATTTCGAGTACGACTTTTGATTGTATAACAATTCCTCCTAGTTATGGGAGTGCGATGACAGTGGTAAAACTTCTATAGTGCACAAATTAACGCCATTTGGAAGGTTAAGATTTAAACTAGCTTGATGGCACTAGGTGGTGAGTATTTGATGTGTTAACTCTTGAAAAATTCATGAATGTGATATTGATACATTGTGGCCAAAAGACTAATTCCCAACCAAGGTTTTGTCAAACTCTTATCTGTTCAGTTTTGAAAACTCAAATATGTACCTGTCTGTTAAATTTTATTATTACTATCAGAGGTAAAAATGTCATTTAAAGATTTTATTTTAAAAAATAAAAATTTATCCCTTTTTCTCACATTAGTTTTGAAAACTAACAATTTTTTTCTAAGTTAAATTTAAAAAGTTACTTTTTCACCCCCACCATTTAGGGTTTCCATATTTTAGTGTTAACAACCGTCTCCTCTCAAAATTCAAAATATTGCACTTCCACCATAAAAAATTTATCCTCTTTTTTCGATAACTGTTCTTTCTGACGCATCTTAACCCTACCACCAACACCCTTTCTCCCTCCTCGGTGGTTTTTCGACTTGAAAATCACTTCGAATCTAACCAAAACTGATGGAATTTGTCACACAGATTTGTGCATCTAACGCATAGATCTGTGCATTAGTCGTCGCATAGATCAATGTGTTGGCTGACGCACAATTGGTTGGACTTCGTGCGCACAAACCGACCATATACATGTCAATTGACACATAGATCCGTATTTTTGGTGGTTTTTGCATCAAAAAACCATTGAGGAGGGAGAAAAGGTATTGGTGGTGAGGTTGACAACACGATAAAGTAAATCTCTTCGAAGAACAGTCATCAGAAATAGATAATTTTTTTGAGGGTGTAAGTGTAATATTTTAAACTTTGATAGTGATAATGGTTATTAATCCTAAAATATGGAAACCTTAGATAGTGAGGGTGAAAAAGTAATTTTTTAAAACTAAATAAGAATAAATTGTTAGTTTTTAAAATTAAAGTGAGAAAAGAGGATTTTTTTTTTCAAATAAAATTTTTAAATAATGTTTTTATTTTTATAATAATAATAAAATTTAACAAATAGATAAATTTTTAAATTTTTAAAATTGATAAGATGAGAGTTTAGGGGGCACTAAATTATATTAGAGGGAAATAAGTCTTTTGGCCCTACATTGTTCTCGTTGTGAAGATTCGTTAACGGCCTGAATGGCGTCAAAACTTTTGCCAAGAAAGGTTTTAAGTTCTGTTTCGTTAGTCACTTGGCCGTTGGCAGGGGCGATTATTAGAGCCTGATATGGTCACTCATTATATGCCAGTTAGATCAAGATCCTAAGAGAATGACAAAAGCAGTACTGTGCATGTTGGGCTACACCAAACCGGCTTTGACGTAACCGACCATGCTTGTAGGTTTTGCGGGCAAGGCTGGCTTGCAAAATAGCTAAGGTCCACAGCACAGTCCTATTATATAGGGGTTGTGTCATGTCATGTCGACCATCGAACCTTGAGGTGGGCTACGCATGTAAATATGTTTAAAAAATAATTTAAAATTTCATCTTGTACTCCTATGACTTAACATACAAACTTTAAAAATAAAAATTTTTTCATATAAAATTGCAAACTAAAATCAAATTAATATATTTAACTAGACGTGTCAATAAGCTGCCCTTCACATGCCCTGTTGTGCTAGCAGGTTAGACTCTGTCAAAGTTGCTACAATGCAAGCTTTGTGGGCCTAATCGGCCTACCTGCTAATGAAGGCCTGCGACACGACCTATACTGTGGCAGGACATGCCATGTAACGGGTCAACATGTAGGAATGACAATTTAGGTTTGATTTTATGGACTTCGACCCTCTCCAATCCTAATAGGGAGGAGATTCTTCAATAGAAATAAGAAAAAGAACGGAGACGAGGATGAAAAAATCTCTACAATCGGGGACGGACCGGGATGGGGATACATGTGTCCCTTCCCCTCTCCGACCCTATCTCCGTCCCTTTATATTAATATATTTATTTAAAATACTAATATATTTTTATAGTTTTATATTATTTATGTTTTTCAAATTTATTTAGATTTTTGTTGTGTATATTAAAGAAGTTAATATATTATATTTATGATATTTGAAATAGTAGATTAATTTTAATTTTCCTTAATTTTGTTTTTTAATATATTTATATTGTATTTATAAGGTAAAAAGAATATATTTTTTTTACGGATACGAGGAGGGGATTTTTTCCCCCGGGGATGGGGAGGAAATTTTTCTTTGCGGGGAGAGGACGAGGAATCATTTTCATCCTTGTAGTAGGGACGGGGACGGGGATTGAGATCCCCTCCCCGCCCCTCTCCTCCCCTCCCCTCCCCATTGCCATCCCTATGTGAGCTTTTGACGGGTTGATTTGTTAATTTAATAATAAAATATATTTTTAATTAAATATTATTAAAGTGTATTCACTTTCCACCTAAAAAAACCAAAGGTGAAAGATTGAAAATTTTATTGATAATCTCTCATTTAGGGAAGAGGAATAGTGGGTTATATGATGGAAAAAAATTGAACATAATAAAAATAAATTCATTTATATAATATACAAATTCTAATTCTTATCTATATGATTTTTATTCCATTTTAACATCCAAAATTTTGAAATATTTAAATATATCCTCTGTTACACGATTTTGTAACTTGAATTCAACAGTCATCCGATCTTTTATAGGCATTATTTTCTCGACTATATAAAAGTGTAAGTTGAACCGTTTATTATTCAATACCACTTGTACTAAAAGTTTGTTTTGATAGTACAGTTGACACTAGAGATATTAATAGATTTAGTAGATTGTGTCTCATGATAGAAAGTATAAAATAAATGACCTGATATTATTTTTAACCATGCTAGAATATCGAATGAGTCACCTTACTGATTAATAATTTTTAGAAAATAAACAATATTAATATAATTATAAAACTCACTATTATTAAACTTTAACTTACCTATTGTTTATTTTTATGCAAGACAGACCATAAACTTGACCTTCATTTAGATGAACCATTTGAACTTATCTTTGGTTCAAAAGTATGTGATGTCCTTTTATATTTATTTTCATAAATATTGTACATCTTAGGTAAAAAATCATGAATATGTTATATTTTATAAGATAAACATTCTAACAAATTTTCACTTATAGCTTATAATAAATTTGTGCTCCCAATAATTTTGCCTTAAGGTCTAGAACGACGACTTCAACAAATAGTAAAAGTGTTTCTTTCTAATATTTTTAAAATGTTTTCTCTATTTGTCTTGCAATATCCTGAAAAAACATTATAATACTTATATTTTTTAAGAACATCATTAATTTCTACCATAGGTTTTGAAAAAAAAAATCTACCATAGAGTATAATATTAAATAAATGGTGGGACAATACACACCTGAATATTGATAAGTGGTCATTTTTAGGGTTCTTAACATGTTCATTAGAGCATTAGACATGTCTCAATCATATTCATTCAAAAAATTGTGTTCTCGAAATCTTTTGGTTGTATATCAAAAATTTGTGTTTAATTATTTCACATTTTTTACATGCATTCAACCATATGTTGAATTCCACCTAGTTCTAACATCAATTTTTATTTTTATTTTTTTGTCTTAACCTATTTGTTTATACATTTCATGGTATGTTTATATGTGTGATAGGGATAATGACATGTCTAATTCTTATTTTTCGCTAAACTCAAACTATCTTGACTTATTAAATTCATGATATGACATATGCATTTAATATAAAATAATTTTTATGCAAATAATAAATTTAAATGATTCATCATCAATTCAACTACTTTATTATTATTTTTAGCATTATTTATTGTAATTGTAAAAATAGAGTTATTAATTTACATTTATTAAAATTATCTAATAATGTTTAATGAATTGTAACACTAAAATGAGAATATTCTAATGACCTAAATGCAATAACTTTTTTGTACAACTACCAATTATAATTAATGTAATAGACAGTTGTGCAAAGGTATCCTAAGTCCTTATTAGAAGAAATCCATAAATCAAAAGTAATAAAAATAACATCATTAAAATCAAATAATTCTAATAAAATTTGTAATTTGATCAGTTTATAATTTCTAAAAATGTCAGACCTGAGTATAGTCTAAAAATTCTTCTAAATATTGGTTGAATACTATTTTATATAATTTATTCTAAAATTTCATCATTCATCTTTAACAAATATAAAAGGTTGGTAAAAAACAATAATATATCTGGCCATATAAGCTAAGAACAATATCACAAGGGTGTACATATATATTTTTTTAAATTTATTATGGACAAATAGATATTTTCATATATTTTGTTTCAAAAACTATTATATTTACCCAAACATATTTTTAAAATGCTTATAGCTTCAATAGTTCATAATTTATTGCATTTTGTTTGATTTGTTTAGATGTAATTATCATTTTTAAACTATTATAAGAAATTTTGAAATTTTAAAAATATCAAAAACATCCATTAATTTTTTTTTTTCAAATTTCCAAAAATTTCCTAATTTCTTTATTAAAATCCCTACCACTTTAAAAAATAATAGGTTACTGTTTAAACATATGATTATACTTTATTAACACTTTTGTCTATATTTGTAATAATAAATTTTTTTATAATGTTTAATTGAAATTAATATAAATTATGGGTACAAAAACTATTTAATAAAATTTTAGAGGCAAAGTGTCATTTAGCTTTAGGGTATTTTATTTTTCAACAATTTTATTGAAAAAATTAATATTTTTTTAACAAATTGAATAAATAGGTGAGAAAATAACTTTTTTAAACAAAAAAAAGTACAAAATTTCCATTTCATGAAACCTCAAATGGGAAATAGTCATTTTGCCTAAAATATGCTAAACATGTAAACTTTCAAATACCCCCAAAGCTTTCAAAATTTTATATTTACCCCTTAAAATCACTAAAACCCCTATAAATTTAGAATCTTATAATTAGCCCATTGAATACACAAAACTTATAAAATTCATGAGATTTCAAACTATTAGCACATAAAATATGCTAAATATGTAAAATTTTATAAACCCTAAATGTTCTAAATCTTATATTTATTCTCAAAATCTTTTAAAGCCCCACTAGCTTTTAAATCTTGTAATTAACCCTCAAAATATGCAAAACTTATAAAATTCTAAAGATTTTATGCTAAAGTTTAACATGTTCAACCTCTAAAAGGGCTCACATTTCCTTCGACTTCCGGATTTTGTTGATACACCCTTGAGTAGGTTGGTGAAAATTTCAACCCTTTATGAGGTTTAGTGTAATACACTAAACTTTTAGGAAAAATCTTAAATTACATCGAACTTAGGAAAATTCAAAAATATTGTCACTTTCTTCATAAGATACAACAACCCATCAACTTAAGGAAACAAAAAGAGTACATTTGAATCTTAATACAAAATTTAACAATACTTCTTTTTTTATTTATTTTTTATTTTTTTGTGAGATTTTAGATATGAAATTGTGAGATAGAAAAAAAATTGTTAAGGATGAAGGATGTTAGAGTTATAAATTAACAATTTAACTATATTGATACACATTTTGAATATATAAAAAAATACATATTTATATATATCATTATATGATTGGATATTATTTTATCGTTAATTTAAATCACTTAATTACATAATAATATACATAAATATATATATTTATTTATATATTTAAAATGAATATACACACAAATATATGATTCATTGGACAGAATTCTTTGTCCTTATCATGTACCAACAATTGATAAATTAGAATTGGGTATATATCCTAAGTCTCATATTCCTTTGGATCATTGTTTTTATTCTTAATATGAAAATTATCAATCATCAAGATATTGCAAAAAATTAAAAAAAATAATCTCTTCAAACAAATAAATGTGCATGTTGATTTGATTTTCTATAGCTTTTTCATAGGTTTATTGCTTTGATAATTTTTTCTTTTATTATTAAAACAATTTAAATTAGTTCTAATTTCTTCAAGCTTAAGTTTATAAAAAATTTTGAGTCTAAGCTTCAAGCCTACTCATCCAGGCATCAAACTTCCAAACTTTAAACATATTTTGGTTTGTTCCTATGACTTTAAAAACTTGAAAAAATGCTCCAATAATCTCTTATGGGTTTGAAAATCAGACAAATACATCTCTCTCTACAAAGACTTTTCAAGTCTTATCGAACCTTAAGCTTGAACAATCTTTGTTTAGTCTTGAGCGTAAACAGATTTAATGAACAAATTTTTTTGTCTAGCCCCTGCGAGACTTAAACTTTCTTTAGCTCAAAATTGATTTTTTCATATCAAACAATTGAGCTTTGAACTTGCTCAACCCAATTGAAAAGTTAATTACTGGTATTATTTTATTTGATTTGTCAATTAATAACATATTTTGATCACTTTTTATTGCCAAAGTGACATGATAGATAATATATGAGTAATATGATTATTACATTTATCTTAGGTATTAAAAAATTACTAAGATAATTTTAATTTTGTTATAATTTTACCTTTATTTATTAATTTTTTAAGATGTAAATACCCCCGATTCAATTAAAATAATAATTAAACCTAAGAGTCTAATGTGACTATTTTATCCATGCTCATATACGTTGTAGAACTAAAATGTCATTATACTCAATTAAAATTACTAGCCACTTGATCACACCACCGACAACCACCACCCACCACCACTGAGACATTACCAATGCCCACAAGACTACCACCCTTCCACCACAAGCCACCATTAACAATCAAAAACACTTTTGATCGAGATAGGACAAAATCGAGATTGACCAAAGCAAAATCTACCTCGCTTGATTGACTAATGTTGTTAAATCTATCTAAACACTGTCAATACAAGATCGAGATGAGATGGGTCAAGATTGACCAACTTTCTATCAAGGTGGTGCTCCTGTATTATCGATTGAGAATGGGGAAGTAGCCTTAGCTACCACCGCAGATATGTTATATTTTTTCATTCATCTTGACTTTTGATTTACTATAGTTCCCTCATCATATCTCCTTCGATCCATCTATCTTTGAATTGCTTTGGTTTTTTTTTCCCTATCTCCACACCGTTGATTTAATTTAATATAAGAAGACATTTTAGTAAATATTAAATCTCAATGTTATTTTATTATCATAATTTTAAAAACTAGATTGAATCAATTGGTCTGATTAGTTGAACTATTAACCACTAACCAAATCAATTGGATTATATATAAAACTAAGTTTGACTCAATTAATATAAAAAATTGATTTTTTCAAAAATTCATTATGAAAACTTAAGTCAAAACCTTATTTATCTCATATATATATATATATATATATATATATATATATATATATATATATATCATCAAATTAAGTTTATTTTAGTATTAAATAAATCAAAGTATTATTCAATTATAAATTATATAAATTTTTTAATATTAATTTTAAACACTTAATTGGATTAACTATAATCATCGATTAAACCAAATTATCTTCTCTATTGAATTGATATTCAATCAAATTCTAAAATATTATTTGTTATTATCGATTAAATATAATAATTATTTATAAATGTGAATTTTCTTGGATATATTAATAATTTTATATTCGGTAATCTGGTTTAAGAAATATAAGAAGAGAGGGTCTTTGGTGAATTAATTAAAAATCATGAGCTCAACCTACCATTACCATGACTAAAAAATCTGTACAAAATTAGAGATAGAAAGAGAAAGAGAGAAAGGTCAAATCTTGCGGCCAAGGGTTGTATTTTATTTTGTGGTGGGAGGAATCTGTTGTTTTCTTCTCTGCTCAACTTTCATTTCTTTTTTCTTTTCTTTACCCAGAAATTTTTTTAATTTTTTTTTTTTAATTTTAACTCACTCAACCCACCAGCTCTAATCCCAATAACATTTCAACTCTCTGTAATTATTTCTTTCCTTTGTCCTTATCACATCACTTTTCTTATCCTTTCTTTCGATCCATCGTCGACTCGTCACTCGTCGCTACGGGCTACTATGGATCCATTTGATTTGGTTCGTAAAGGTATATGCATAAACGAGCTTGCTTCAGTTATCGTGTACAGATCTTTGATTTTGATTTAGATTTATTTTTAATTGAATTGATTTAGATCTTTGTGGATTATGTGAAGTTTGGTTCTTTGAATTATTTTTTATAATTATTTTATGTGGTTATTATTGGGTCTGATTGCGGTAAAGTTTTGTTTGGTCAATTTTGGTTTTTGAAATTTTTGTAGGATTTTATTTAATGAGCTTGGTATGTAACTGTGTTTTGAAATTTTATTTTGGCATATTTCAAAAATCGAGTGAAATTGACTTTATTTTTTTCAGATAGAAATCTTAGCCACATGTGAATTTTAGGGTTTTTGAGCCTTACCGTCTTCAAGCTTTCCCCGTGTAATTGGTTGGGCAGTTAGGTTAATTTTATGAGTTTTATTTATTGAGAACGTAGTTTTGATTTTAATTCTTAATATGCTCATATTTTTAACAATTGAAAAACTAGGAAATTATTAGCTTTACAGTTAAATTCAGTTGTTTATTAATCCTGTTGTTTGAGTCGGTTACTGATAATATATATTGAAGATAGAATGGTGTTGCTTTTATGTTTTTTCATTTTTTTTAGAAGTTGTTTTCTAGTGATAGTTTCTATAAAGACTTGTGTTGAGGTTTGTCAGTTTCAATATTTGTGTCACTGGAGATAAGGTTGTTAAGTCTGTTTGAGGAAAAGACTAGAGCTTATGCATGTTTGTGTGTCTGGAAGTAAGGGCACTTCATTTGTGACTAATTTTAATTACTGAAAAAATTAACTGTTTTGCAGGTTTCGGGTGAAGTCTTCTTTAATTCAAGGTTGTTTTGGGGCACTTTCTTTTATGCATGTGGATTCCTTTTTGTTGCTATTTTAGTCAAGAATGAGCTTGTCCAAGAAAGGGACTCAGATTAGTGATACTAAGTTAAACAATCCAAACAAGGCAACTGTTTTAAATCCGAATGCAGCAGAGTTCATACCCTTTGCACTCAGATCACCATCATTTGGAAGTTCCAGTGCAGCAGATGCAACTGCAAGGTTTACTACTTCTGGTTCTGTAGGAAAAGCTGTACTTGATCAATCAGAGTCATCTGTTTCAAATAATTCTGATGAAGAGGCTCACCAGTATTGGTGTCGACAGCTCCCTGATGATATTACACCAGACTTTAAGGTCATGAATGAAGATGACTCTCCTGGACTTGGGGGTCTTTCTTTGGCTGACTTGTCGTTACATGACAACATTGATGGGACAAGGTTTCCTCCTTCTACCGGAAGTGGTTATTTGCTGACTGAGCAACGGGAATTATCTCCACATCTGAATGGGAATAGCTTTGCAGACAAGATGAGATTTTCTGCTTCAAGCTATGGCGAGGATTCTACTGCAGCCAGTTTTTTGCAACTGCCGCCTAAGCCGTGGGACAAGCAAATTTTGGGCGGTGATCAGCATAGGGAGGGACATCCTTACAATGGGAATCTTACCCATGGGTTCTTGGATGACATATCAAGTGAGCATGGAATAATAGATGATACTGAGATTAATCCTGTGGAGTTTTTGGCATCACAATTTCCTGGATTTGCTGCTGAAAGCCTTGCTGAAGTTTATTTTGCCAATGGGGGTGACCTGAACCTGACAATTGAGATGCTCACGCAGCTTGAGGTATAGTCAACTTCTAATTAATCTGCCATTGGACAAGTTTGAGGTGCTCCCATTTCTCAGATGTGTGAAGATGTTACGAAGTAGCATCTGTCGGTTCACAATCACATTTGATTGTTCACTGTTTGAATTTACTATTATTTGGTTGTTTTCCATATTATTTATTTTAAACTAATCACAAAAATGTGATGTTGATTTTATATATGTGATTCCTTGGAACCAGGTTAGAAATATTTCGTAAGAGCAGAAGCTCACAACCTTTTTGCTGGATGAGAAAGGAAATCCATTCCTTACACGTGCTGAAGGATAGTTGGGTGTCTAAGTATTTAGAGCAATCTATTTTATGCTTTTATGGCTTGGCTTATAGAATTTTTATGGTAAATAATGGTAAAAACACTCTTATATATAGAAACCATAGATATCCTGGCCTTGTAGGGGAGGGCCTGCTTTTAATGGATACTTTTAGCAGTGCAACTATTTTTACTTGTTGAGTTGTGTCCTATGTTTTAAAACAACTAAAGATATAGTTTAATACATGATTAGTTGTGTTTGCTCTTCCGTATATCCTCTCTATGTAGGTAAGTTTTCATTCTATGTCTTCTTTTCAAATGTAGCTCCAAGTCGACGGTGGTTTCAATCAGAATTTAACCTCAAAGACCTTGTCAGCTCCCAATCTCAGTGTGATGGACTTTCCTGCACTTACGGTGCCAGAGAGTCAGAGTGGCCCTGGAAAATATTCCGGAGATGATCTTCAGCAAAGTGGAAATCTGTATCGTTCTTCTGACAAGGAGAATTTGCTGATGTTCAAGACCAGCTCTTCTATTCCATCAAGAGGTGCAGTAGATTTTGCTTCTGCTGTCAGAAAATTGGCTTCTCAGGATTCTGGTGTATGGAAATATGATAGAAATGGTTCTTCTGATACCACTATTGGGTCAAGTAGAACTTCTAATGTTTTAGCTAGTGCTTACAGTGGAAGTCATGGGAGGGGACTTTATGCTGATAGGTTACAGAATCGTGGATCAGCTCGGACAGCTCCTGTTTGGCTTGAAACTGGAGAGGCAGTGGGTAATATTCCTCAGTCAACAATATTAATTGCATTAAACACCTTTTTAATTATGGGGTAAATGCTTTCTGCATGTATATTTGCTTTAACTTTGTTGAGATGGCAGCAAATATGTATTCTGAGCTGCGGGAAGAAGCTCGTGATCATGCTCGCCTACGTAATGCATATTTTGATCAGGTTTGTTCTGTGTATTGCATTGTCTGGCAGCTTGAAATCCTCTTACTTTTCTCTCCCTTTCAGTAAAATGGAAACTACAATCTGGCATATACAAGGTGCATTTGTAAAATGCTGAAGGAGATGATGTTAAGTCTCTAATTAACCAGTAAATTGTCACTTGTATATCAGATCGTTACTAGCTTTGCTGAATAATGATATGGTGGGAACCTGATTTTGTTGGTTTGCCACAATTGGTGTCAAACAATTCCCATTTAAAGGAAAACTGTGTTTTTCTTTTAGTCACGCAGCTCTCTTCCCTTTTTTTCCCCTTCTATTTATAGTTTTATCAGTTATTTTTCAGGGACCTTTAATTTAATTCAATTTCAGTATTTTCTGATTTTCTTAGGATTATTCCGTGCATCATATTTCTTATACTTTCTGGCTGGTAGGTTGCTGTGCAGTTGCCTTGGAGCTGATTATACAAACCATTATTTCCTTTAAGTGATGATATTCATGTTTCCACAATGATTAGTTAACATGCTTAACAATGGTTGAAGTAAATATATTCGTAGTGGATAGCTATTCTCATTGAAACAAATTGAATGAAAAGCTAATTATTGTTTCAGTTTATATAGTTAAATAGGTTTTGACGTAGAAACCTGGAATTGTTTATCTGTATCACTTATTTTTTTGAAGGAATGCTGAGCTGGACTTTATGAGAAGAAAAGAGTGATCTGTAAATGCCAAAGTTATAATTATGAAATGACAATTTCCTCAATACTCCCTCTTTAAGCATCACTGCTAGAGCTTATTGATTTCTTAGGGGACCAACATGCCGTGGCCCTGTCATCACAGTAAAGGTTAAATAGCAAGTTATAGGAATGAACTGCCATGGTCTGTTTCATCCTGGTTGAAATACTTTTTTCTATTGTGCCATATTATAGCACATAATGGTTTTATACTTTACAGGCACGTCAAGCCTATCTTATTGGAAATAAGGCTTTAGCGAAGGAATTGAGTGTGAAAGGGCATCTGCATAATATGCAAATGAAGGCAGCTCATGAAAGAGCTCAAGAGTCAATTTACCATCAGAGGTATGTAACTTTTTTGCGGGTTTTACTTAATCATGATCATGACAAGCTGACATGTATGACTGGTGATTAGTTTTCCCCTTTTCTCATGATTTCCCTTCTTGTATTCCCTTGTCTTTGAAGGGAATGAGAAGAAGTTTATTTGCTGAATTATCAGCTCTTCCATTCTTTCCTTCACTTTTCTTTCGGCATTTCTTCATCTTTGAAGCATTTTAAAACCTTAATTCTGATGCTGAAACTTTTTTAATGTAATTAATATGTAACTCCCTATACCCAAAACACTCTTTCCCGTGTTTTTATCTTTGTTGTAACAAGTTGAACTGCCAGGCATACGGTCACGTTGGAATATTTTCTGCAAATATATTTGTTCTTTTCAGAGGGTTGGGAGAGGACACTTGCCATTCACTGACTAGCTTCTCATTGTATTTTGTATTGAATAAATATATAATAAATAACATTGCTTGTATGCCTTTGCCTACAAGGATGAGATCTGTCTTTCGCCCTGGTACCTTTTCTATGCTTTTAAAGGGAAAAAGTTAGGCTGAGACATAAACAGCATTATAATGAAATGATGATGTTAGCCTGTTTGCCACCACAGATGTCTGAGAGTGAAAACTATGGTGTCAATTGTGAATGATATTTTTGTAGGCGTTTTGTTTTCAACTGGGCAATCCAATTGTTGGATCTATTCTCTCACTGTGTTTTATGGGTGATTTTCAGGAACCCAGTTGAGATGCAGGGAAGAGGACAGGATCGGATGATAGACCTGCATGGACTGCATGTAAGTGAAGCTATTCATCTACTGAAGCATGAGCTGAGCGTTCTCAGAAGCACAGCCCGGGCAACAGAGCAACGATTGCAGGTTTATATATGTGTTGGAACAGGGCACCACACCAAGGGTTCTCGAACTCCAGTAAGACTTCCAATTGCTGTGCAGCGCTACTTGCTTGAAGAAGAGGGCCTTGACTACAGTGAACCACAGCCAGGGCTGCTTCGAGTTGTGATATATTGAGCCAAGGACATGACAGTGTGAGGTATAGGAGTTTTTGACAACCATCAAAATCCATGAAGTCATAGTCTTCACAATCATTCTTGTATCTGTACATGGGAAAAAGTGGAAGAAAGTAGTCAGACGTGTGAAAAAAAGGAAAAAGAAAAAAATGGAAAAGAGTGAAGAAAAAAAGGTTGAGAAATTAGGGAAAGAGAAAGGTCAAAAACAAATGAAGTGTATCATTAAGGTTTTAGCCCGTTGACAGCAGCATTACATTTTGGTAGCATCAAGCCTCTATGCGCCCATTTTTTTAAATTTTGTTAATCCTGTACCTTAGTTTTACTCTCCTTTTTTTTTCTTGTTCTGATGTAACTGATAGAATTGAATTACATGATAGCACAATTCATCAAGCATTGAATCTCTACTCTGGCAATGGCTGATAGTTGCAGAATCTTTACTCTTCCAATGACTGATAATTGCAGAAACTTATGATTAGGCCCTAAAGGGTAGCTCGAGGATGAGAGTTTGAGTTTAAGTTTTTCAGTTGGTGCATCAAAATTATATTATTGATTGACTTGATCTATTGATTATGGGGTTGATAACTGAATTCGGGATTTTATTTATTTGGTGTGGTTAGTTTAAACACGAAAAAACAGTTCAGTTTAAGCGGGCATTTTATTAGAAAAAAAAAAAAAACAACATTATGATTAGGACCTGTTTGATTCTTGCAAGGACTGTTGTCATGGGTGTTTCCAGTAATGACAATTCTCAACCGAATGAAATAAATAAGACACCAAAACAAAGAAGTAATGGCACATTGTGTTTAATAGATTATGGTTGCTGTGTTTGTTTTGCAGAAGGATTGTTTTAATCTTATTATAATGTAAATAATCTTATTTTAATTTTATAGAACATGGAGATGTAAACAAAATAGTAATTTGATAATAATAAATTTTACATGGTATTTCAGTATTATGGAAATTAATTCAAATACTATAACTATACCGTCTACATAACTCCAAGAATTATATGGTTATTATACCAAGAAAATAGGAAGTTCAAATTAAATTTTCAAATTTTGTTTAGAAAAGTAAGGCTTCTTATATTGAAATCGATTGTTTGATAAATGGAAAATTGTTTGTAGTTAATTTATGATTTCATTCGTTGAGTGAAAGGAAGAATTTGGTGAAAAAAGTTCGAAGATTTTCCTTTCGTTCAGTATTAAAAACCAAGGAGATCATGCACGGACAAAAGTGACAAGTGTGGTTTCTACCAGGGGACAAAGGACATTTGCCATGTCACGTCTAATACAAGTAAAATGTAATTTTTCACTGAGGGTAAATTGATATTCTACATATTTTGTATTTTTAATTAATTTTTATAATGTATGTTAAATTATATATATATATATATATATATTTTATTTTAACAATTTATTTCCCATATACTAATATGAATTTTGTTTTTTTTTTTTATTTCAAAGATCAAGTTTGGAAGAACACAAAGTTAGAAGGTACATATATCCGATTAATTTCAAGGAAGGATAATATAAATTTCACAAAGTGCACCATTTCAGAGTGCAATTAACCGTAAGAGACATAAGAACACCGTAGGAAAACCTAGGCGAAATTTTAGTCAAAGTCAAAGGCAATTTTTTCAGGGGTCATGCTTTGGATTATTTATTGATATGGAAGAGCATAGTTTAAGTGTTGTGCTCCTCCATTCGGTTCATTTTTGGCATGTTAATCATGAAGACCTATCACTAGAGTTTCAATCTTGAATAAATGGAGTGGACATCTATTTTATCCCTTTGGAGTTTGACTTAGTGGTCGGATTGAGGTTAAGTTACTAGACTGATATATAGTCATATGTGTTGGTCTAATGGGTGAACCAATTGGAGTCAAGATATTTTCTCGGATGTAGTTTAGTTAGTTATAGGAATTTCATTTAGTTTTTGAGGCAACAACTTAAGGGGACAACAACGAGGATGTTGTCAAGCTTGTAGTTCTTTTTTTCTTCACCATGGACTTAAAGGAGCAAATAATAAGATGTAGTTTCAGACTATCTTCTAATATTAATGAATGATTTGGCTATTTTTAGTCATTGCCCATGGGGTGTTATGGTGTGGAAGAAGTATGAGGACGTTGCTAGTTGATATCCACTTTTTGTAGAGATCCCTTTAATGCTTAATAATACATTAATGGGTTTCCCTGTAGCATTCTAGATAAGCAATTTTTGTTATTTGTAAAGGTTTCATTTTCATTATATTTGACTAACGATAAACATCAAATTTCATATTATAAATATAAATTTATAAAACCCTACAAAATCTAGGGGATTGTGTTAAGAGTTTGAAGTTTCAGAAAGTCCCTATATATTGAAATAGAGGACAAAAACACCCTAAGTTTGAAGGACGTGCCTAATATTTTTGATGCAGAGGTCATATATCTTAACAATTCCTATCTTTGTAATTGATATTTTTCTATTAAAGTATTTTTAACTATTAGTGTACTGAATTTATCATGATGTAACAAATACGATTTTGCTTTTGACGAGAAAGGGAAACAAAATGATGTTGACCTATGATAGACTTTTTAGGCTATGAAGACATTGATACAACTCGATCGTTGTTGAGGATAGTGCCTAACATCTAGTACTGAGGACACAACACACAATGATGTCCCAATATGTGAGTTGAAATATCCCATGCATGTCACACCCACTTGCCCATCTGTTGCAACTTTCCCCTAGCTCAAGCTTTGACTTGCCCTTTCTCTAATCTAACCATCGATCTGGTGTTTGAATTTTATATTGGTTAGTTTCAAGAGATGCTCGCTAATCATAAGCATATAGTATACAACCTCATAGCGACAATTTAGGAGTTGTTTGACTAGCCATATGGCTACATTTAAGTCATCATTATGGGATATGCATCAATGATTGGTGACTCCTTGACATGATATGTCTATCACAGGGGTAAACAAAACATGCCTTTTACTGAATTTTCATTTTGTTTATGTTCGATTGTGTGGTATACTTGAATATAATGACTTAACTATTATTTTAATGACAGATAATGATATTGATATTATTATTGATATCCTTTCTTAATATGACCTATAGTAGCTTGGGGTCATCTCAACCATGGTTGGTAATGACAATCTATTGCTAAGTAGTCGTTCACAGACATTGGACGATCGTCTTTTGAAGATTATATCAAGTTAGCCCTTATACAAATATGATGAAGATAAAGAGATCTCAACCTAATGTAGTCTAAATTAGTCATACATGATACCACTGATCTATGTGCAACATTTTATAGTTGATATGACTCTACTTCAAATGATGACACTTATGAGATTTACCTTTTGGGATGTCAAACTAGACAATATTTTTGGACGCCACTTCTCATGTTGGGGCAATGACTTAGAGATGATGTAAAAGTGTGTGTGTATGTTTACGACATGTGTGTCATGCCTTTGAAAAGCATCTTATAACACACCCTTATTGTAAAAATATCATATATTTTAAAATTCATATTGCGTTGTGTAAGACCATCACCAATACCCTTATAAGGAAGATCTATAAAAGGTAACAAAACTCAATGCATTGAGTTAGGAACAATGACATGGACATATACCATAACAAACTAGAACTTCACGTCTTCCATTAGACTTAACTCTCACACTCTGTTCCATGCCCATTATATGTGGACTTTTTTCAATATGAATTGTTTTATCATACTCAGGATCTTCCATTATCATCCATCTCTGCCTTCTTGGTTGCGAGCACCTTAAGTCATAATTTTATCATTTCGCCTATGAACCCATTCCTCAACGGTCAACAACAACACTATATCATGAACATCCGTTAGATCTTCATCATCAATATCAACATTCACATTACACCCTTTACCCTCTTCCAGGGCACATTATGGTTGTTCCATTTCCCTATCAACTATAGAAGAATAATGATTGTCTTCCATTGAAATGGAAGGTCCATTTGTGTGTAATTTCTTAGAACGCTCTTTTTGAAATTTTGGCCTTCTTTTCTTTATGACTTATCATCACATAAAAAAATGTCACTTGTTTTATTATTCTAGCTAACGTTATAAGACATCGAGCATCATGATCATCTTGAATTTTGTAAGGTAATTTGTTGCTTAAGTTTTAATCATTTATTGAAATGTGGATATGCTTCCACTTTGAATTGATTCCCAAATGAGAGTTCAAAGTCTCAACTAATTTTTCGTATATAGTTTATTGTTTAATTATCAACATTTTTTTATTCCTATTAACGTATCCCATCATATTATCATTTATAGATAACCACTGTATCTGACTATAAATACTACTTTAAAAATGAAAAATTCTTGTAGTTAGCAACATTGAATTTATTATAACAAGATTTGTCAAAATACATAAATTTACTATGATTTGACATATTCCACATTTTATATATATGTGTTACAAATTACCGGGGGTGGGGAATATATATGTGTTACAAATTACCTGAAGTTATAAAAATTTATATTTTAGTCTTATAATGCCTAGCTTGTCCAAATTAATCATACCATCAGTTTTTTCTATTTATACACAAATTATAGCTTAAAATCATATGAATATTTCAATGAAATGCATATAAGGTTAATTACCATCTTTAAAACTAAAAGGCCAAAGGAATTATTCCCCGCCCCGCCACACCCCCCCCCCCCCCCCAAAGTATGTTGTTTTCCCAAGTTCCCCCTTTAGCTTTAAAAATTCTAAATACTTACTCATGATTGGTTAAAATTAACAATTTAAGGGCAAATTCATCATTTTATCTATAATATTAAAAATAAACTAAAATATAATATACTTTTCCTCCCCTAAACTTTAAAGTTTAAAAGTTCTTTTCTAACCCAAATTTTAAAAAATGACAGTTCTCCCTTAGGGTTTAGTTTCTAGATCTTCGATACCATTGTCGATGGTCTCTACCTCTTGAAGCTTCCTTTCCCTTCGGTGGACTCTCTCCACTCAGTTGGATATTCGATCGACATCTAAAGAAGCTTTAGAGATGATGAGAGACGAAGAGCTTCGTTGGGAAGACGAAGAGCTTCGTTGGGAAGAAGAAGCTCTTCGCCTCCCAACCTTCATTGGATGTCGATTGGGCATTCAACTGAGTGGACAAAGACCATCAGAGAGAAAAAAAAACTTCGGGAGAGAAAGACTGCCAACAATGGCATCGGGGATAACACTAGAGATTTAGAAACTAAACCCTAGGGGAGAACTATTATTTTTTAAAACTTAGATTAAGGGAAAATTTTAGTTTTTAAAGTTTGGGGGACAGAGAAAAAGATAATATTTTAAGGGATTATAGTTCCATTAATTTTAATCGTTCATAAGTGGGTAAATAGAATTTTCAATGTTAAAAAGTTAAAGCTTCATATTAGATGATACTTTGGGTGAGAAACACTCCTTCGGCCAAACTAAAATTATCAATTAAAAAAAAAAAAAAAGAAAGGAATTGATAACAGGGTATGTATGACAATCCGCTTGGAGAAGTGATTAGGATTTCGAATGGGACAACCATGCGTGGTTGTGGAGAAGTCTTTTTCATCTTGAGCAGCCAACTGGGGCAGCTGAATATTGGGAAGGGAAACGCATCATTGTGAAGAAGCTTTTTTAGGCACATGGGTGGCGACGTAGTATTTAGCCAAAAAGCCTATTACTTCCCAGCTTTAATACTAAAACAAATATGTACCTATAAAATTTAAAAATCTTAAAAATTTCATTTATAAATTAATTTTTATTAAATTTTTTTATTAAATTTAAGAATAAAATTATTATTTTATTAATAATATTAAAAAACTAAAATTTATGACATTAATTATGAAAATATGATAATATCAATTATAATTTTAACACTTTTTATAAATTTTTTGATTAATAATTTTAATATAAAGTATCTAATTAATTATTACATATAATATAATATAATATATAAATAAAATTCAATTATCATACAAAATTTCTAAAAGATGTTAGAAATTTAGATAATAAAAAATTAGGTTTTTGGTTTTATATAATTATAATATTATAGTAATTAATTAAAAATACAAGAAATATTTTTGTATTTTAAAAAATTCATAAAAACAATAAAAATATATATTTAATATAAAAATATATAAAATACACGTTTAATACATTTTAGATCTAAAAATTCAAAATAACATATTTAATACACAAATAATTCATATTTGTTCTATCTAGGGTTTTAAGTTACCTCCCCTCCTTTGAGTTTATTGAAAGCTTTTGACTGTTTTTTACTAATGTTCGGAGGTGAAGACCGACTTTACTAGAGTTGCCGCGAAGTGCAACAAATGTTTTGTAGTGGGATAGTTGGGCTATGACAAAGAAGAGATGATGCAACCATTTTAATCAATCTGTAAATATAAACCAAGTGTCGACGATAATGATCATCCCTACTCTTTCCAACGGGTTGGTGACTTGGTGTTTTTATTTGACAATGGATCTCTTGCAAATACGAAAATGAAATGACACCATGAGTGGCGGTTAAGTTAATCCGGTTCTACCAGATGGATCGTACCGGAATTTTAAAAACTTGAGAGGGAAACCAAACAATGCAAAACCCAAGAAATGTACTTCCGATTTCAACCCAAAACCGGCACCATTTTCTTCTCCTCTCCAAGTACTTCGAACCAGAATCTCTTTCTTCATCTTTTCTCTCTGCAAAAACACCATCTTTCATCTTCCTCCTCTTCCTCTCAATGGTTCTCTCTTCTTCGCCAAGCAATCTCCACCTCCAACTTGGCCCTTGGCAAGTCCATTCACGGCCGTATATTGAATTCTTTCCAGGACCCAGATCGTTTTTTAACCAACAATCTCATTACAATGTACACCAAGTGCGGTTTACTTTTGTATGCCCGTCGCCTGTTTGATATTATGCCCGACCGAGACCTCGTCAGTTGGAATTCAATTCTAGCTGCTTATGCTCAATCCGGAGAACATGACATTGAGAACTTGAAAGAGGGTTTTCGTCTTTTTCGTACTTTACGTGAGTGTGTTGTGTTGACAAGTCGACTGACTCTGGCTCCTGTGTTGAAGTTAAGTTTGTTTTCCGGATATGTTTGGGCTTGTGAGGCGGTTCATGGGTATGCGGTGAAGATTGGCTTGGAATGGGATGTGTTTATTTCGGGGGCTCTTGTGAATATTTACTCAAAGTTTAGTAGAATTAGGGAGGCCAGGGTATTGTTTGAGGGTATGCCAGAAAGAGACGTTGTTTTATGGAATGTAATGTTGAAAGCCTATATAGAATTGGGTTTTACAGAAGAAGCTCTTTATCACTTCTCGGATTTTCATCGAAGCGGGCTGCGTCCTGATGACGTGAGCGTGAGGTGTGTGCTGAGTGGGATTTCTGATATTAGTTCTGATATAGTCAGGAAATACAAGGAGCAAGTTCAGGCTAATGCAATAAAATTGTTTCTGTATGATGATATTTCAAATGTGGTTTTATGGAATAAGAGGTTGACTGAACACCTCCGAGTTGGTGATAATTTTGGTGCTTTTGAGTGCTTTGTAAATATGATTAGATCAAATGTAGAGTTTGATAGTGTTACATTTTCGGTTGCTTTGGCAGCAGTTACCAGCAATAATAATTTTGATTTGGGACAACAAATCCATAGTATGGTTTTTAAATCAGGTTTTAGTTCAGCAGTATCAGTTGGAAATAGTCTTATCAACTTGTATTCAAAATTGGGCTACATCTTGCTTTCTCAAAAAGTGTTCTCTGATATGAATGAATTGGATTTAATTTCTTGGAACTCAATGATATCAAGCTATGCCCAGAGAGGCTTGGAAAAGGAATCAGTTAATCTCTTTAAAGATCTATTACATAGTGGCTTGATACCAGATCATTTCACTCTGGCAAGCGTTCTGAGGGCATGTTCCTCACTGGCAGAAGGCTTTCATCTCAATGAACAAATTCATGTCCATGTGATAAAAACTGGTAATGTCAATGACACTTTTGTATCAACTGCTCTTACTGACGTTTATTCCAGAGTTGGAAAAATGATGGAGGCAGAAAAAGTATTTGAAAGAAAAGATGAATTTGATTTGGCAACTTGGAATGCAATGATGTTTGGGTATATATTGAGTAATGATAGTCACAAAGCATTGAAACTCTTTTCTCTGATGCATGCAAGTGGGGAGAGACCAGATCAGATAACATTAGCAACTGCAGTGAAAGCTTCTGGTTGCTTGTTGGGGTTACGGCAAGGGAAGCAAATTCATGCTTATGTGACAAAGTCTGGGTTTGACTCAGATTTATGTGTCAGCAGCGGTATTCTAGATATGTATGTCAAATGTGGAGACATGGTTGACGCCCGCTTAGTGTTCAATGATATCCCTACACCTGATGATGTTGCCTGGACAACTATGATATTTGGTTGTGTTGAAAATGGAGATGAAGAGCATGCTCTTTCTATATACCATCAGATGAGGCTTTCTGGGGTCCTACCTGATGAATATACGTTTGCTACCCTTGTTAAAGCCAGCTCTTGTCTGACAGCATTAGAACAAGGAAAACAAATTCATGCAAATGTGATCAAGTTGGATTGTGCTTTAGATACTTATGTAGGGACTTCTCTTGTTGACATGTATGCTAAGTGTGGGAACATAGAAGATGCATATCAATTGTTTAAACAAATGAATGTGAGGAACATTGCCTTGTGGAATGCCATGTTGGTGGGTTTAGCTCAACATGGAAATGGTGAAGAAGCCCTTAAACTTTTTAAAGTCATGAAGGCTAATGGTTTTGAGCCTGATAGAGTAACCTTTATTGGAGTCCTTTCTGCTTGTAGTCATTCTGGTTTGGTTTCTGAAGCTTATGAACATTTCCATTCAATGCATGACAAGTATGGTATTGAACCCGAGATTGAGCATTACTCTTGTCTGGTTGATGCTCTTGGGCGTGCAGGGCGCACTCAAGAGGCAGAGGAACTTATTATCTCAATGCCATTTGAAGCTTCTGCATCGATGTACAGAGCCTTGCTTGGTGCTTGCAGGGTCAAGGGGGACAAAGAAACTGGGAAACGGGTGGCAGAGAAGCTACTGGCCTTGGAACCATCTGATTCAGCAGCTTATGTTCTTCTGTCCAATATGTACGCTGCTGCCAACCAATGGAATGATGTTACTCGTGCTCGCAGAACTATGAAGAGGAAGAATGTTAAAAAGGATCCTGGTTTTAGTTGGATAGATGTCAAGAATCAGATTCATTTGTTTGTGGTGGATGATAGGTCCCATCCGCAAGGTGATTTAATATACGACAAGGTGGAGGTTTTGATGAAAAGAATTAAAGAAGAAGGATATCTCCCTGATATGGACTTTGTGCTTCTTGATGTGGAAGAAGAGGAAAAAGAGCGCGCTCTGTATTATCACAGCGAGAAATTAGCTATAGCTTTTGGACTCATAAGCACTCCTCCCTCAACCACCATTCGAGTAATAAAAAACCTTCGAGTTTGTGGAGATTGCCATAATGCAATAAAATACATATCAAAAGTTTCAGAACGAGAAATTGTATTGAGAGATGCAAACCGCTTCCATCATTTCAAGGATGGAATCTGCTCTTGTGGTGATTATTGGTAACGCTGGAATAGATTTTTGTTAGATTTTCAGTATAATAACCATAGATTCTAAAAGTTTTGCTTAGTTGTTTCTATGTTAGGCATTTATAGATGCAAGAAAATAGAGCTTTAGATCAGTGTTGGTGAGAGTTGGGTGAGTCAAGAATTCAGGGAGGACCACCCTCGTTTGCTTGAGTTGAGAATCAGAATCTCTCTCAACTATTTTTATTAGCAATTTATGATAATGTTGTCGACAAAAATGATGAGACTCTTCATTATTCTAGTTTTTCAATTTTTTGAGCCTGGTTTTATATGTCATGTTATGTTAATTTGTTGTGAAATAAAAAAGATAATTAAATGGCTGAAATCTAATAATAATATATTTAAAATTTTTTATCCAAATAATAAAATATATAACAGGGCCAAAAACCCTGAAAATAGAAGTTGAATGCCCCCATATCTTCATGTCAGTCCCTTTACCCGTATCCGAATCCTCTAGGAGACGGCATGACATTTTATTACATATAAAATAATATGAGTTTAATTCCTATTTTAAAATCAAACTTCGACTAATTTAATGTAGCATCTATATAATTGGTTATTAGATTCATAATTTCTTTATATATATATATATATATAAAGGTGTTTTTTTGTAAACCTCAGCTCAGCTGTGTGTTCTTCTTCTCTTCGATTACGTTTTGCTGTTTCCCAAATCCAATCCTAATTGGATTCTAAAATAAAATAACATTGAAATTATCTCCTATCTATTTACTTTCTTACTACCTCTGACTTCTCCTACCCGGCTTCCGATATTGACTTTATTAGTCAGAAGACACTAGTTCCTTGAAAATCATGCCATCAATGCTTCATCTTTCTATTCTCAACTACAAATAGAATCGTCATTTTTAGTATCTTTCAACCCCACCAACCCTTCTTTAGGGCTTCACGTTACTTGTATTTTTTTTTTTTTTTGTGTCTCTTTTCTCATTCAATCCATCATTCTTCTGCAAAATATCAACATGCATTCTCCAAGGATGAATCATGTTCCACTCAGAAGAAGCTTTGATCAAATGAGCTCTTCAACCCCACTTGATAAGGGCTCCCATGGTCTTGATCATGCTGTTGATGACACTTCCTCTTCTACCAGTGCCAACAATTTCAACCCCAGAAAGTCTGTTTTTCTTCTTCTTCTTCTTTTTCTTCTCATTTTTCAAATTTGGGTTGTTCTGTTATTCAAGTGTGTGTTTTGTTTTGTGTTTGTAGGTATCAATTGCAGGTATTTGAAGTTGCCAAGAAGAGGAACACAATAGCAGTTTTAGAGACAGGAGCTGGGAAGACTATGATAGCTGTAATGCTGATAAAAGACATTGCACAAACTATCAAGTCTAATGGTCATAGGAAACTGATTATTTTCTTGGCTCCAACTGTTCACCTTGTTCATCAGGTGTGATTTTTCTCTTACTTCTTATTTACTTTTCCTTCACTTCACTTGCCCAAAAGGAGAACTTTTTAAGAAGTATACCGTAGGGATGCCTATTAATGCTTGCGGCTGGTTAACTGGATCACATGCTGAAAAGAAAATATGGTTTATTGTTGCAGCAATACGATGTCATTAAGATTAATACTGATTGTAAAGTGGAAGAATACTATGGATCCAAAGGAGTTGATGAATGGACTTTGGACTGCTGGGAGAAAGAATATGATCAAAATGATGTAAGTTTGGTTTGTTTATAGCTCACAGATATTGTGATGTGTCATTGTTGCAATCTAACACTGCGTTATCTGTTTTGTTAGGCACAGAAATTTAATGTTGGGAGTTATCTAAAATTAAATCCGCTTAATCACAATTCTCTTTAATTCTAAAAAGTCTTGTTTGCTGCAATTCTTTGGACTTAACTACCATTTCTTTAATCATTCAGTCATTAGCTGTTGTTCTTTTTTGTTGTTTATCTTAGTTTTTTGGGATATATATGTTGGTTGATTCTCAGAAAGTTGTTACCAAAAAAATTGTGTCTTTGTGGAATTTTATAATAGTCCATGTATGTTGCTTGTAATAAGACAAGCACTTTTGTGATACTTGGTGAAAGCTTTTCAATTCATTTGTGATTATAATTTCATGAAAACCTGAAACTTTTTTGATACAATAGTGTTAGGTTGATTCACATACTTTATTCATTTCATGTAGGTATTGGTTATGACCCCACAAATCCTCTTGGATGTGTTGAGGAAGGCATTCCTGAGGCTAGAGATGGTATGCTTCATCATAATAGATGAGTGCCATCATGCTACTAAAAATCATCCTTACGCAAGGGTTATGAAGGTTTATGTCTGTCATCTCCATAAATTATTTATTTTTGCTTATCTTATCTTATCTAATCTAATGCTTCATTTTCTTTTTGTTCTTCATATAATTGTCTTTATTTTTATTTTATTGTCTTCATAATAAGCATCCCAATTACATATATTCTTTTGTGAAGGAATTTTATCACAAATCTAATAGCAAGCCAAAGGTTTTTGGAATGACAGCATCACCTGTGGTGAGAAAAGGTAAGATAATATTTTTTCTGTATACATGTTATGCTAATGGGAATAAGGTGGTTATAATGCTTGAATTTTTTTTTTATCTACTTTTTCTTGATTTATGATTGTGCAATATGTACTTCTTGATGTGTCATGAACTTTATGATTATTTGCTCTTTTTTGTGGTTGAAGTTTTTTAGCTGAATTGGAATTTGAAAAGCTCAATGGGCCTTTTTTACTCTAAGTTTTTTTAGTATTTAAATATGATCCTTTCTATACCTGCTTTTTGAATTTTTTCATTCAAAATTCTATTTCGAGTTTGTTGAATTAATGAACAATCAGCAGTGAGAAGAAATGTATTATTTTGAGTTTGTTACATTAATCAATGATGATAAGAAAGTTCAGCGGAACGAGAATTTTATTCCTCTTTTTTTAATAGGGAGAATCTAGCTACTGGTTTCCAGTGATGTGTAGTGCCTGACTAAAGCCACTGGGATGGATTTTATGAAATTATATCCTTCAATATTTAAATTTTTGTTGAACCACGCTATGTGAAATTTGCTTTGTTTTTGTGAACAATATAACTTTAATTCTTCAAATCATAGATACCTGTTGACAACCTATTTTAAAAGCTAAGACAATGAGAACCTGTTTTAATTCTTCAACTTATAGATTCCTATAGAGGGTATGTCTAGAACTTTTCTTTTAGGGAGCAGTTATGAAAAAGATAGCACTGTATGTTTATGGCTTGATATCGTTCCTAGGGCTTGCACAATTCACCTCCAACAATTGCATTTAATTCCTATGTTTGGCCATGTTTAATAAAGTTCATCACATGAACCTGTGCAGATATGTATTATTTTGAGTTTGCTACATTAATCAACACTGATAAGAAAGTTCAGTGGAAGGAGAATTTTATTCCTCATTTTTTAATAGGAGGGCTCTAGCTACTTGTTTCCAGTTATGTGTAGTGCTTGACTAATGCCACTGAGATGGATCTTATAAAATTATATCTTTTAAAATTTAATTTTTTGTTGAACCACACAAAGTGAAATTTGCTTTGTTATCATGAACAATATAGCTTTATACTGATGTGGTAATCAAAACCTGTTTTAATTCTTCAAAACATAGATCCCTATTGAGGGTGCATCATCTAAAACTTTTTCTTTTAGGGAGCAGTTACGAAAACGATAGCAATTGCTTGTTTATGGCTTGATAACAAGAATCGTTCTTAGGGCATCGGCAATGCACTTCCAACTTTAGCATTTAATTCCTATATATTGCCATGTTTAAAAAAGTTTATCTCATTAATCGCAGATATTCTTTCTATGTATTGTAATTTAATTGAATGCATTGAGATTTCATCGTTCAATGGAATTTTATTTCTATTCTTTGATGAATTCTATTTAAACAATCCTTTTAGCATGACTTGGATGTTCATGTGTTATTTCCCCTGTTGCATTCACTTTCATTCAACCTCTTTATCATGACGTGGATGTTAAAGTGTTATTTCTCATATAGCATTCTGTTTTTATGCCTATTGAGGGTGCATCATCTAAAACTTTTCTTTTAGGGAGCAGTTATGAAAACAATAGCAATTGTATGTGTATGACTTAGTAATAAGAATCATTCCTAGGGCATCCACAATTCACTTCCAAATTTTGCATTTAAGTCCTATATATTGCCATATTTAAAAAAGTTTATCTCATTAACCACAGATATTCTTTCTATGTATTATAATTTAATTGAATGCAGTGAGATTTTATCATTTAATGGAATTTTATTTCCATTCTTCGATGCATTCAATTTAATCAATCTTTTTAGCATGACTTGGATGTTCATGTGTTATTTCCCCTGTCGCATTCACTTTCATTCAACCTCTTTATCATGACACGGATGTTAAAGTGTAATTTGCCATGTAACATTCTGTTTTTGTGCAGTCTTTATGTCATGAATTAGATTTTTTTTATTACTTGCCATGTATTTGCATGCTATTTTAAACACTACTTTGCAATTTAGGCGTCTCATCAGCGATGGATTGTGAGGGACAAATCTCAGAACTCGAAAGCATCTTGGATTCTCAGGTACTCACTTTCTGTTTGATAACTTTGCATTGATTGTTGTTAAACTAAGAAGCAGAACAATAGTTTCTTGAATTGATGATGCTGCAGGTTTATACCATTGGGGACAGGACAGAGATGGAAGTATATGTTCCCTCTGCGGTCGGAAGTTGTAGATTTTATGACCAATCAAGCTTTGATAGTTTGGATTTGACAGAAAAATTGGAAATCTCATGCTCTAAGGTATATGTTCCTAATGCGTACATATTTTTATGTGTTTGATGTTTGTGCCAACACAAACACATTCTCAGCTTTCACCTAATGTGGTTTTTATGGACAGTTTGATGCCTCACTATCAAAGTTGCAAGGATCAGTGCAAAATTCTTACAAAGATATGGATGATAAGCATAAAACACTTAGAAAGCAGCTGTCCAATTATCATGCAAAGATCTTATATTGCCTAGATGAACTTGGCCTTATATGTGCTTATGAGGTATGCTTGGAAACCCAATATGTTTACACTAATGTGGAGAACTGAATGCTTGTCGAATGGTAAAGAAATGTTGTCTTTGTTGAGACCTTATTCTAGGTATCTTTCCTAACATAGGCTGCTACAATAACATAAATCATGAAGGAATTATTCCCTAACATTCAAGCTCATGAATTTCATGTGAAAAGTCCATGTCTGGGGCCCTAAAATGATGTTTTATGAATATTTATATATATTTCTTGGTCTTTCTTTGAAGGCAAGTGTTAACATCCTCATATTTATTATTATTGTCAAGTAATTGTTTGCTGGATACTGGTGAAATATTTTGTCTGTGGTATTTATTTTGTTTCCCTTTGTGGTGTTGATTTGATGTTTTGACTTGTGGTTAGGCTGTTAAAGTCTGTCTGGAGAATGTCCCAAAAGTCCAAGACGAGTGTGAAATTTACAGAGAAAGTTCATTGCAATGCAAATATTTTCTTGAGGAAATATTGTGTATAATTGGGGGATCTTTGCCTCTGGGTATGCCATGAAATAACTTACCATCTTCATTGTTTGTCAAAATTTTTATTCTTTTTCAAATACATTAGTAGTTATTTGTTAATGCCTCTTTCATATATTCTATATATTGTACCTATTACTTGGTATGTTTGGTTTTTGATGCGTTATGTAAGCATTGTCTGCTTTCTTTTGATATTCTATTATTCTGGACCTAGCCTCTGCCTGTGCATTGTCTGTCACTTAATGTACATGTAGAGTGTTTGAAAAACACATGTTGATGCTTTGTTGAAATTGTACATCCATAAGGGAATATAGTTCCATGCTCAATAGTTTTATTGGATTACTTACAGGAGCAATTAACATTTAATGCGCGGCAAAAGCTAAGTCAATGCTAACAAATAAGTATAAATTTTTTTCACTAAAGAATCTTTATTTATATCTTTTCAATGTCATTGATTTTTTTATTAATTTGTTTTATTGTCTTGTGCTTCAATTGAGGATAATTCTGTTTAAGAATCACTGTGCTTTTTGCTAAAAAGCAAATTATGTTTTCAGTGAATTTTCTTTACTGCCTTTTGTTGCCTGTCTAACTTCTATGAAATTGATCAATGGATACTGCTTTAGGTTTTGATTGACTAGCATACTTTTTAGCCATTTTGCCTTATGATACTTTATAATTTAATCCAAATGATATGCCATCTTTTACTTTCTGCTTCAAATGTGATATATTTATCAAGTGTTATTCCCTTCCCATCCCACAGGTGAAAAAAATTTTTTGGATTTTGGTTTTGACTATACAAAGGCAGTAGATTTGGGTTACATATCTCCAAAATTGCATGAACTTCTTCAACTCTTCCTATCTTTTGGGTAATTGAACAATTTAATTGGTTAATGTCTTTTAGTCTTATGGCAAAATTGTTTTGATACTTTAATATCTGTAAATGTTATATCATGATTTGATTTATTGTCACCCTTTTTCTGGCAGAGGGGCTACACAAGTATTATGCCTCATTTTTGTGGAAAGAATTATCGCAGCTAAAGTGGTTGAAAGGTTTGTGAAGAAAGTAAATTGTTTGGCTCATTTCACTGTTTCATATTTGACTGGAAGTAATACATCAGTCGATTCTCTGGCACCAAAAATGCAGAAAGAAATCTTGGAATCATTTAGGAGTGGAAAGGTATCTAACTTCTTGTACAACAAATTCTCCTCAAAAGAAGTTTGGGTGTTTAATTAGCTAATAAGCGATGAGTAAAATGTTTGATTAGCTAATAAGAGGAGTGAAATTTTCTATGTAGGTCAATCTATTGTTTGCTACTGATGTCGTTGAGGAGGGGATTCATGTACCAAACTGCTCTTGTGTTATCCGTTTTGACCTGCCAAAGACTGTCCGTAGTTATGTTCAGTCTCGCGGACGAGCTCGGCAAAATAACTCCCAGTTCATCTTGATGCTTGAGCGGTGAAGCCCTGACCTTGTCATTGTATATTACAAAAACATATGCTTATAGTGTATTTATGAATGACCAATACGCTTGAAGTCTTTTCAAGTCATGAAATGCTTCTTGCAATGCACATTTTTAATGTATATTTGCTTTTCTTGTCTGTATGAAGTTGTTGTAGCACAGAATCTAACCACATGCGCATTACTTGCAGGGGAAACATTAAACAAAGGGATAGACTTTTTGATGTCATTAGGAGTGAACAATCAATGGCGGATACAACTGTGAGTAGAGACCCTGATTCCTGTGTTCTGAAAGCATGTACCTTGGGGACAATGAATGCCTATGTTGTGGATATAACTGGAGCATCAGTAACTGCAGACTCCAGTGTCAGTCTCATACATCGATACTGTGAAAAGCTCCCTAGTGACAAGTATGGAAATGCTTTACTGTTTCCTTTTGCCATGCATAGTTGTGTTTTTTACAATATTATTTTTCATCAGATTCTATGTATGGAGGCCATGCATCTAGTTATAACTGGCTACTGCATAAAATAGGTACTACACACCAAAGCCAATCTTTAAGTACAAATCTTTTGACGAGTCTTATGAGTGTGAAATGACACTACCTTCAAATGCACCTTTCCAAACAATTGTTGGTCCTCCAAGTAGAAATAAAAACTTATCAAAGCAGCTTGTGTGCTTGGAAGCATGTAAAAAGCTGCATCAAATGGGAGCTCTGAATGATCATCTTCTCCCCTTCATTGAAGAACCTTTTGAAAGCAATCTCATTGTTAAAAAGAATCCAGGTGCAGGTATGCATACATCAAATCTCCTGTGCAACTGTTTGGTGTGTGTTATTTTTATGTGAATTTTTTTCCTTTACCACATATGAACAACATCACAAATTTTGACCATTGAATGAAATTTTGGCCGTTTAACTTGTGTTGAGTAATCTAAATATGGGTCATTCATGAATACTGGAAATTCATGCCTTCACTCCTCTAGATCCAAACAAAATTTTGGAAGTCGAAGTTTCACTCTCACTAGCCATGGTAGCTATTTGGACAGTTTAGAATTAATGGTTCAGGCCGACTTGCTCTGATATTATGTAATTTTTTTATAGGAGAGTTCTATTTCCCTTGATAAATATTCAGTACTATGGGGGTTCATATAACCATACAAGCTAAATTTCCATTCCTCGAAGATCTATCTACCATATGAATGCAAGATGATTTCCCATGCCTAGAAGATCTATCTATCATATAAATACAAGCTAATCTACCTAGTACCTACCATGCAATTTCTTTCAAATATGGAAACAAAACAAAAAAAATATTATGAGATAATTTCTCTCCTAATTGGCAGATAATTGGGAGTTATTGTCATTTCTTAAATATCTTTTTGTTCCACAGTATTATATCATTGGTGGTTACCTTTCTTCTGCTCTATATTTGTTAAAAACAACAATGGACCGTCTGTGGTTTCTTGCTCCACCTCTTTTTATATTTAGTTAAAGGTTTTGTCTTACCAATCTTTGCTAATGCTTTAATTTAGTGTGTGGTAAGTTATCTTGCTCTTTGTTTGTGTTTGAAGGAACAACGAAAAGGAAGGAACTGCATGGGACAAATCCTATTCGTGCATTATCTGGAAGCTGGGGAGAAAAAGTTGATGGTGTTGTTTTACATGCCTATAAATTTGACTTCTCCTGTAATATTGCTAGTGAGATTTACTCCGGATTTATGTTTTTGACTGAGTCAAAACTTGATGATGATGTGGGAAATTTTGAATTGGAGCTATATTTGGTCTCTAAGGTGGTTAAGGCTACTGTTTCATCATGTGGGAAAGTGCATTTGGATGCAGAACAGGTCAAACATAAGCTTATAAATTTCATTTATGATTTTACTTTCAACTGGCAAGTATAAAATACAGTGCCATTATGTGTTATTTATTGTTTTGCCTTTGTTTGTACCAGATGACCAAAGCAAAGTGCTTTCAGGAATTTTTCTTCAATGGCTTATTTGGAAGGTTGTTTGTTAAATCCAAATCATCTGGAAAAAATAGAGAATTTTTACTTCAGAGAGAAACAAAATCACTGTGGAATCCATCAAACATGTATTTGCTTCTACCATTGGAGATATTGGGCATTTCTGGTATGGAATCTTGGAGAATAAACTGGACTGGAATTAATGCATGTGCTGCTGTGGTAGAATCTTTAAAGGAAAACTCTTATTTGGGTGCTAATCATTCCAATGGTTACGAAGGAAATTTGTCACCTCATAGGACTGACTCCTCTCAGAAAGAATGCAACATTGAAGATATAATCCATTTTGCTAATTGTTCTGTTGATGCAAAAGATCTCAAGAATAGGGTAGTACTAGCTATCCATACTGGAAGAATCTACTCTACGGTTGAAGTGGTTTGCAATACATCTGCAGAGAGTCCTTTTGATGGAACTGCTGATGGTGCCCCATCAGTGTATACGACCTTCACGGACTACTTCCGTAAAAAGTAAGTGATATTTTATCCTGAATGGGGCATCGTGTTTATTGTGCTCTTTCCTTCTAGATTATCATTTATGCTTCCATTTATACTGTTGGCTCTGATCAGGTATGGGATTGTGCTGAAACATCCAGGGCAGCCGTTGTTGCGGTTGAAGCAGAGTCATAATGCACACAACCTTCTTGTGAATTTTAATGAAGAAGGTTGGTCAATGCTTGAGTTTGGTTTCATCCAATAACCATTTTAATGCCTGATTTAGTTCCCACTATGAATCACGATTTAAAGTTTGAGATATGTGTGCTTGGGTTCTAATTTTTTCAATCAAATCTATGACTTACTGATTCCACATTTGAAACCTCAAGTCACTTCTTCTATGCCATGTGAAGCTCCTTTATAGGGACCACATATTCAGTAAGGTCTATTTGTTATTGACTTCTGAGTTCTATTTAAACAAAAGAGGGTGCCAAAAAGAGGACATATATATATATATATAATATATTATTTCCAGTAAATACTCGTATGCTAATTCTCTTTGTGAACTCACCTCCTGATGTTATGAACATTTTTGCAAATCTCCAATTTACTTCTTACCACTAGTGATTCCTAAAATTTTCACGTTCTTGGGATAGAATTTATTATTGTATGGATTTGGGGAGGGTGTAATGTATGAAAGGCGGCTGCAAAGTCTGGTTAAGAGTTCAAGGGTTTATTGTTCTTTTTCTTCTCACTTTGACATCAGGTCATTGGATGCACATCTGATTCATCATATTATCTATTACACTGTTGTGATTTCTCAAAAAATGCTAGTGAAAAGTAAACAGGAGGTAAAAAACCAGCATTTCATATATAAGTGTGCATTTTAACTATCTAAATGATTATTTTGGTTCAGCTGTCAAATTTGATTTAGAAAATTGTTGCACCATGTTTATCAGCTTCCTAATAATTTCCTGTAAATGAACAGGTGGCTCTGGCAAGGCATCACAAGCTAAAAAGGCACAGATTCATATTCACATGCCATCTGAGCTTCTGATCACTGTTGATGTTCCAATCAATGTCATAAAATCATTTTACCTACTCCCATCATTAATGCAACGGCTGGAGTCCCTGATGTTGGCCAGCCAACTTAGAGATGAGATTGATTGCAGTTCCCTTCATATACCAAGTTCCTTGGTTTGTGAAACTGTGAACTTAGAACAATTCACTTAATTTCGCTGTCCTTTGATGTATCATGCAATATTCAAATTAACCATATTCAATCTTATGATTAGATTTTGGAAGCACTTACGACGCTTAGATGCTGTGAAAAATTTTCTATGGAGCGGTTGGAATTGCTTGGTGATTCAGTTTTAAAGTATGCTATAAGCTGCCACCTCTTTCTTACATATCCAAAAAAGCATGAAGGCCAATTGTCTGGTAGGCGTCAATCAGTTATTTGTAACTCAACCTTGCATAAATTCGGAACAGATCGCAAGTTACAGGTATCAAATCTTACCTTTGTTATTTCTGAATTGTACTGAAATGGCTCAAGCATATTGCTGTATCTTTTCTGATATTGATTTTACTAGGGAGACAATGCTTGTGTAAATTTTTAATTCCTTTCAAAGCTAATGTAAATTGTTATTCATCTGATCGCACATTCTTGTTAATAGCTTTACATTTCTTATTTTCCAGGGATACATACGGGACAGCGCATTTGATGCCCGTCGTTGGGCTGCTCCAGGACAGCTTTCTGTATTCCCTGTTCCTTGTGAATGTGGGGTGGATACTTTAGAAGTACCATTGGAAGGGGATTTTTTTACTGATGACACAAAAGTTGTGGTGGGGAAGCTATGTGACAAGGGTCACAGATGGATGGGTTCAAAAACGATATCTGATTGTGTTGAAGCCCTCATCGGAGCATATTACGTTGGCGGAGGATTGGTTGCTGCACTTCATGTGATGAAATGGCTTGGTATTGATGCTAACATTGAGCCCTCATTAATAGTTGAAGCCATTACTTGTGCATCTATCCGATCATATGTTCCCAAAACCAATGAGATCAAGGATATAGAGAATAAGGTTGGATATGAATTTTCTGTCAAGTTTCTGTTACAGGAGGCCATTACACATGCATCCGTAAATGAGTTCTACTGTTATCAGGTAATGATGCAACGTCAGCTGTTGATTTTGTACTTACCAATAACTTTTACATTACTTGATTCTCGTAAGATGTTTGGAATCACGTGTGAAAGAAATAGGGAGAAAACTCATATTTTTAAAGGTGTATATTGACCTAATAAATTGAATTTTCCAGGCCCAATTTCCATATGATCTCTCTTTTGACTTTTGATCTGATTTTTAACAGAGGCTTGAATTTCTTGGAGATGCTGTTCTGGACTTGCTTATCACCTGGCATCTTTATCAGAGCCATAGAGATATTGATCCTGGCGAGTTGACTGATTTACGCTCAGCCTCTGTTAATAATGAAAATTTTGCTCAAGTTGCAGTGCGAAATAACCTGTATAAGCATCTTCAGCATTCTTCTACTCTACTCTTAAGCCAAATAACAGAATATGTGAAGTCTTTTCCCGAACTCAGTGACACAATTAGTTCAGGCCCCACCACAAAAGCTCCAAAGGTAATCTCTTCTATTGATCTACAGTATTATTACAACTCTATTTATCTATCTTATAGAACTAGTCCTATTTTGTGTAATTATATGGCAATATTAATGCTATCTCATAAGACAGCCACATCGTTATTAGTGCGCAGATTAAATTCTGTTCTTAGTGAATCTAAATATTTTTTTTTACGGTCTTTTGATTTGTGATTTTAGCTTATGTTCCTTAAAATTCTAATTATAAATGCCCTCTTTTGATCATTCCTTTCTGTGCTAGGCTCTAGGAGACTTGGTGGAAAGTATTGTTGGTGCAATATTGATTGACAGCAAGCTTAATCTTGATGAAGTGTGGAGAATATGTAAACCATTATTGTCTCCAATCGTGACCCCTGATAAACTTGAACTCCCTCCACTGCGTGAACTGAACGAATTGTGCGACTCTCTAGGATACTTTATTAACACAAAATGTGCTCACAAGGGGGAAATGGTGCAGGCAGAGTTGAGATTGCAATTGGAAGACACTCTTCTGGTTGGACAAGGGCTGGAGAGGAGCGCAAAAGCTGCAAAAGGAAATGCAGCTTCACAGTTGTTGAAGCAACTTGAGGTTTGTTCTTACTCCAGTATGAAGTTTGTTTACCCTATTCTCAATGTGCATCCTTCTCTCTGACTGTCAAGCAGACAAATTCCATGTAGTTTTATAAAGAAAAGCAAAATGATAGTATTAGTACTAACAAGAATATTATGAAAGTGAAATGCTTTTCACTTTGCTTACAGTTGCACAATGCATATACGAGTCACATAAATGATTGTTTTCTCATCTAATATTTTGCTTTATTTCTTAAGCAGTTCTTCTAGCATACATGTCTAAAGTGAAGTCTTCTTTTTGTTATATAATTTGGCTTCATTTGTCAAATTCATGCATACAAATTTGACAGGCATATGCTAAAGCATTTAAAACTTGTAATGCAACAGACTAGAGGAATTCGCAAAGGTGTATCCAAAACAAGGAGACTGAGCCCTGATCATTGTGATGATTCATCTTGTCTCCACTTGGATAATAAAGTCAGCGGGCAGACATCTGATGAATATTTGCCAGAACAAGCAGCCTGTAAAAAGCTCAAGGGATCTGAAATTCAAAACCCTGTCTGTGACTCTTCCAAAAAAGCCTGCAGTTCCACCAATGCAACCCCAAGTATGTAGCATTCATTTGTTTCTGTATCATTTTTTATGAAAAATAAATTGATTAAGCATGCTTATGCATGTATGGGGCACAATTGCATGACGTTTTCAATATTTTCTGCTTTATTGGGTACTCTTTTTGTGCATTCTTCAAGGACGGTCTTTAATTGTTTATCTATGTTCATTTCCAACTCATTTTACAGTTATTGCACCTATCAACATGAAGAAAGGAGGGCCTCGAACCTCACTTTTCCAACTTTGCAAGACTATGCTATGGCCAATGCCCACATTTGATACCACAGAACATAAATCAAGGTCAGCCTCATCATCCAAGTTCTCTTATTTTTACTTTTCCTCAGATCTTTTGAATTCATTCTTTCCAGCATTATTGTCTTTCTGAACCTTCAAAGCTTCCATTTTGCTATCTGGTAAGTTTAATCTTGGTCTAATTAAATTTCTACTGCCGCCCACAGGACTCCCATGATATTTGATGAAATTTCTGGGAAGAGAGAGGGATTTAACAGTTTTATTTCAAAAATCACTCTGCATATACCAGGATCTGGCAATATTGAGTGCACAGGAGATCCCAGAGCTGATAAGAAAAGTTCATTTGATTCTGCCGCACTACTCATGCTCAACAGTTTTGAACGAGAGGGTAAAATCATCATAAGTGATTCCTAAATTCTACCAGTATCAAAATTTGTTTCAATTATTATCGCAACAAATAATTGATGGTGATATTTTTTCATTGATCGCCATCTTTATTTGTCACCTAACTTAAGGTAGAGCAATGAGGAAACATGTTGGTGACTTGTCCAGTAATTTATTGGCCATGAACCTAGCGTGAGAATAGAAGCTTTATGTGCAGAGACTAACTTAAAGCATCATCCTCCATTTTATTTTGTACACAAACCTTTCATGCCCTTTAATGAAGGTGTACAGTGAACTGGGTTCTATATTATCAAATAATAAACTTCTGCAGATGATTATCAGTGATCATACCGTTACATTAAGTAATCTTTACAGCTAAGGACCTAAATAATATTTTCTGAAGTACGAAGCCTCCCTTCAACAGAAATTCAAGGCAAAGCTATCTTTTTTGCATTGGGAAATGTGTGGGCATGGATGGTGCATCTTACTTACAAAACATGAAACATCATCCTGAAACTGTCAGTGTTGACCGGTATGAATAAATAAAGATTGGGTAATGGGTTGATCCACGTTAAGCCACACTTGCCAAAGTCAATGTTGATCTGTAAAAATAATAATTTTTTTGGATGCATTTCAGAACTGAAAAACTGAAATCCATGCATTTCTGGGCATGAAATGTATCAAATTACAATTGATAGCACTGCCTCAAATCATACAAAAATGTCATCAAAGCACTCATTTAGGTTATCAACAAGAAAAAAAAAAAAATTGATGGTATCACTCATTTTCTGTTCATTACACACATCAAAAGCAGCATGTATACAAACAAATTATTTCTATGACACAAAGTAGGAACTATCTCATTCTTTGTATCCTCACTTTTAGTGCATGGATTTGTAAGTAATGGAGGCACATGGATTATTGTGATTAGCTGACAAGTATCACCACCAGCACCATCGCCTCAAAACCAATATAAGGAGGGCGAACTGTTAAGATAATATCATGCTCTAAGCAAAAGCTCATATACATTACTGTTGTTATCTCCACTTACGCGCTTCAACATCTCAAAACTCTTACGACTTCCTAAGAATTCAATTCGTTTAAAATTTACATAACCATGCTCTACTGTCTCTTTATTAGAGTACACTGCACGTAGCCGATCAGCATGCCTTGAATCAGTGTGAATAGCTGAAATGATCTCATGAGGCAACATGTTCTCCTGCAAAAGGTATCAACACACCTTGAAGATTCCAGGAAGATTCCAACCTACATGAGCCATATAGTTCTAACAAAGTATATAAACAGAGAATGATAACTATAATGCAATTTCCATGTGTAATTCTGAAGACAGATGATCATACGTGATTCCATCAGAATTCCAGAACAGTATTCACAAGCTATCTTAATAGAAACCTTAAACATGTTTACACACACACACACCCATTCTCCCACTTATTCAGACACATAATATTTTATCAATCCACACATGGTAACTGTAGAAGCTAACATCTAGAAATCATACCTGATAAAATTCATAGATATGATCTAACACCTGCAAACATGTGAAGCCATTATCGCTGAAATATGTTCGTGAAGAAGGCCCCATTTCGGCAAATCGATCAATAGGAAAGAGTATGGTAAGAAAATGGTTTTTATATATCAATTCACTTTTTTCACTGCAGAAGCCACATGTAAAAGAAATTTAGTGAGATAAAGTGATATTCAATGATCAGAGACACTTTTGAAAAAGAATTTCAGTTAGTAGTCCAGTTAACCAGACACAGCATAAAATCTGTAAGAAAGAAATAAAAAAGTGTGGTTTTCATAATGGTTTCATCTGACAGGTCATGATTGGCATAAATCATTAAAATCATCCTCCGCACTTGATAGCAAGAAATCACAAGAAGTTTTGGAACACTAAATAATACGATCACAAGAAGTTTTGGAACACAAAATAATACGATCAATGAACTGGAGGACTCAAGCCACAACCTTACACTCAGAAGCAAAGATAAAAAATCTCTATAATACAAGAGAGAGGGAGAGAAAGAGATACCAACAACCTTTCTGTGAGCAATCTGGTCAGGTTAGCAAATGAAGCTTCTGAATCCTTGCCATCCTCCTTAGCATCAAAGAATATGGCTGAATGATGTTCACTAACATCCTCACCACTGAAAGAGTCTGTGTAAATAGAAGCAGTTGAAGTTGGCTCAGAGACAGACCAGCATATTGAATCTAGAAGGCTGCTTGGGGTTAATGGACGTATTGGGGTTTGGCAAGTCTGCAAAAACAGAATCCAAAAACAAATTCTATGATTTATATTTAAGACAAAGTAATCATTTCAACAGTGAAGCTTTCAACAAGAAGTCGAATTTCAAGCCAACCACTAACATTAATACAATTACCAAAAAAAAAAAAAATTGAACATGTAATGTAGTGAAAAGCAAATGACATAAAGATAACTATTTAACTGTAAGCAGAATTATGTGTCAAAATCACTAAGTCAAGATGAGGCATGGCAAAACTGCGAGACTTGCAGTGTAGGAATGATCAGACAAACAGAACCAAGAGTGCATTAAGTAAAAATGTTGCTAACAAAGTAATATGATTAACTACTTGCCTGCATACGACGACTACGCCGATTTCTGACACCAGTTTTAGCCAAATTAACAATCTGTTGCCTTTCTTCATGGGTTGCTTTACTTATACAGCTCTTAGCATCTTGAGGAATATTTCCACCATTAATTTCCTAAAGAAGATACAGGGAAGGGAAGTGATATTTAACACAAACAGTATCAAAGAAACATATTCCATGATAAATTCTTTCACAAAATTTATTTCAACACACATTTAATATAATTTAAGCTGAATTTTTCTAAAATTACAACTGTCATTACACTTGAAAGTATATATGGATGTAATAGCATCCTGTATTATTCTTTTTTCTGAAAAAGCGTCTAAAAATTCTGAAAACAAGTAACCAGAACTACCTCTCTGACAGTGCCATTTTGAAGATTTTCAATCATAGTTCCAACCTGCCTGGCCAAATCAGCTGACATGTGAACAAGCCTCTGCACATTCTTCTCCTTTGCTGTTTTCAGAACCCAAAGAGGCTGAAACACATCACATATCAAATCAATTTTATGATGATAAAAGAATCAAACAAAAGCACTCTTGATAATTAATTATGTACAAGATGTCTTCCATGTTACAGGTGATGTCATTGTTATGACTTTCCTAAATGTGTGCAAGCATTATACAGGGATAACCAAAAAAACATTACTATGGTAGAGCCTAAAAGTTTGAGTAAAGAAACTATTTCAAGTCTCCAAATATGTCCATTTTCAGTAGAGCTATAGAATACTGACTGTGACAACGTTGTTAGAGTGACCAAGATATCTTTGGACGGAGGTCCCTTCACACACTACATAACTTGCATTGCAACCAACAAACCATTGATCTACAAGTGTAGCACCTTCTCTAGCAGCTGCCTCAAAGACCTATCAAACATATTGAATCTTTCAGTGATAAGTCACTAAAACAGATGATGGCATATACTGGTTCAACTTCAACTGGGACTAACTTGTTGAATTCAAAATTTATGCATAGATATCACATAAGGACTTTCAAAAAGAGCTAATTGTAAACTGAGAGAGAACATATTCTAAATAAACCTGGTACATAATAAAAGTTTTCCCGGCATGAAATTCTATGTTCACCTTATTCTGAAGTTCTTTTGAAATTTCTGAATCAACATACAGTGAGTAGCCAGATAGGGTAGAATCTATGCTTCTATTAGAGACTCTTTCAGAGAAATGCTTTTTTGGTTTTGCATTCACATCTAACCACTTTGCATCATGAATGCCAGCTGGGAGACATGAGTTGTCAGCACCTGTTTGAAGTCGATTCAAGTAGTCCAAGTGCATTCCATATTCCTTAATACTCTTAACAGTGTAGAGTGATTCTTTCAACCTCACTACAACACATAAGAACAATTGAATTTCAGATGAAAAGCAAATAACATATTTCAAATTAGTTCTTATATTTTTCTTACTTACACAAAGAAAATAAGTGCTTTTTATTAGAAGAGTTTTAAAAAACATAATTCCAACTCCTTAAAGTAGAAAAAATAAATAAATAAAATGAGACCAACCCTTAACAATTTTGGTTCATGTAATGAAAACCTATGTAAACCGCATAAAAAATATAGACCTCAGGGAGCAACTCTACTTCAATTGCTGGAACCTAAGTCATCTTCTGAATAAGTTATGACCATGTCCAGATTCCAAGGTCTGTCACTTAAACAGTTAAGAAGTATTTGATACTTAAAATTTTCATAAGCATATTAACTGACAATTTCTAAGCAAGATTATACCGGGCAAAAGCATCCAATATACGGACCTTCTTTTGAGTTTCATACTGTACTGTGGTGTGAAAAGATCAAAACTAAACTACAGTAACAAATTGTATCATTGTAGCAGACTCTTACCATTCTTTCGGACACTATCTACAAACCATCCAAGAGTTACAACAAAGAGACCATTTCTTGATCCATGTTTCAGTGCATGCTCAAGCTTACGTCCACCGAAGCTGTAAATCAGTGTTAAGGGTAATCATATCATAAAGCAGGGAACATCTACATACTAGATATGCTAGTTCTGGAAAATAGTGAAAAACCTTAATGTCTACAATTAGTATAAATACAATAACGGAAGTTTCTCTATCCCTTTTTTCCAAAACTATTATTTTCTCTTATTAAACCAGCCAAAGATGATCATGAAATTGGGTTCCCATATACAAGCACAAAAACTTATTTAGTGATAGTAATACAAAAAGGGAGCCCAAAATGCCATTTCCATATTTTTTTAATGAAAAGAGTTTCAAAACTTCATAATTTAATTATATAGGACAAAATGTGTATTTTTCCCAGTATATTAAAGGATATCTGGACTACCAAATGGGTGCATTGGGGATGCAAATCGGGGCTGTATTGGCCACCCAATCTTTCTGTCGCTTCCATGACCTGTTTCCTTGCTTCTGCCAAACAAAGACGCACAAAAAAGACTTAGCCCATTTTTAGCTACAAAATTATCAGTGATCTTATGCACCCAATATGACTATGAATGAACGCAAAAGACCAATGCCGTCACACCAAAGTGAATTACATCCCGAATAACCAAGAGTGAAAAACAAGAAATCAATAAGTTAGACAGCAAATATAAATTATATTTGCTCCAATATTTTCTTTTTCACAAAAGTTTTTGCCCCTTTTCTGAGTCCTTCAAGTTCTAAACTGGGATTACCGTAGAAATCAATATGGCAGTAATTCTAGCAAAAATGAAAGCAGTAAAATTCATGCAAGAGAGAATGAAATAAAAAACAAAAATACAAAAAGCGAAATTCGTGTAAAACAGAAGCAAGACAGGGGCAGGTAGAGTACTAAAATATAAGATATAAAGTATCAAAGGAATGAGGTATATGCCTTTGGAGAGACCGGTGACACAAATCACAAGGCCGGAAAAGGGAGCGTTGGAGGGAAGCTGAAGCAGCGATTCAGAGGCAACAGAGGAGGAGGCAGTAGACGTTACAGCTTCAAAGGATTGCACGCCTCTAAAAGAAGGAACAGAAGAAGACAACCCAACAAACAACCGTGAACATCCCTTGCTACTTATCACTTCAACTCTGCCGCCGCCAGCACCACCACTACCACCACCAACACCACCAGCCATCATGACTTTCACCCTTCTATAACATTTTCCAAAGAAACAAACAAACTGTTGACTTCAACAAGAAAGAAGAATATGAATCTTACGAAATGGGAATTTTGTTTTAAGGATCTTGAATATTAAAAGAAAGTTTAAAAAGGTTAAAAAATTTTGAAGCAAGTGCTATCTGAGGCTGAATACTCTCTGAGTTTATGCTTTATTCGCTTCAAAAGGAAAATTCAACTTCACAAAGCAGACAAGCACGGGTAGTTTTTTAAACTTTCTTCTTCTTTTGTGTTCAAAAAAAGATTGAATTTTTAATTTGGGCTTGTGATTTTAACAAATTACAAATCTACCACTCCACTGCCTTTATCTAGATGAACTAGTCCAATAGGGTAAAATTTAGAGATGACAATTTCAGTTCAAATTTAGGGACTTCGATTCTAATGGAGAAGAGATTCCTTGATATAAATGGAGAAGGGAAATGGGACAGAGATGAAAAAAAATCTTTGTAATCAAGGATGAGGATACATGTGTCCTCTTTCAGTCCTATCTCGTCTCGCCTGATCTCACCCTATCTCGTCCCTACCTTGCCCCCTTCATGTCCCTGTTCTCATCCTCATCTCTTTATATTAATATATTTATTTAAAATACTAATATATTTTTATAATTTTATATTATTTATATTTTTCAAATTTATTTAAGTTTTTATTGTACATATTAAAGTAGTTAATTTACAACATTTGAAATAGTGGATTAGTTTTAATTTTACTTAATTTTTTTATTTAATATATTTATGTTATATTTAGAGGGTATGAGAAGATGATTTTTCCCTATAAGGACGGGAAAAGGATGAGAAATTTTTGTCATCTCTACAACAAGGATGAGGATTAAGATCCCCTCCCCTTTGTCATCCCTAGTGAAATTTATATTCTCATATTAAAATATTAATAAAATTATGTATACATTTTTTTGTACATGATTTAGATATATAAATAATATATCAGCATATGATTTAATAATTTTGAATTAAAGATAAATAGTATCCGATTACATGATAATATATCATTTATATACTCAAATTATGTACCATAAAATTTGACAATTTTTAATACGAATTATTAATCTAATATAATACGATATGAAAAAAATTATGTTAGAGTTGAATTTTTTTACACGAAATTTATTTCAAGTCAATCCAACACAATTCAAAACTAAATTTTGTATTAATATTGATACGAAAGTAACTTAAACAAATCTAAACAGACTCGAATGTTTTGAGAAATATTACTTTAGTAGAATTTATTAGAAATAAATTATACAATTGTTAAAAAACAATATCAACTGTATTTAAAATCCTTACCGATGACATAAAGTTATACTTTTACATAGTTAAAATTATTCATATTATTTTTTATTTTTATTTAAATATTTTATTATTTAGTAATGAAAATATGATTAATTTATAAGATTATTAATATATTTTAAATGTTTTGATATGTATTTTTTGAGTATATATATTTTTATTAATAATATATTAAAGTAATTTGATACTAAAAATATTTAAAGAATAAAAATAATAAATAATTTCAAATTAATTTAATTTGTATTGGAACGATCACGAAAAGCCCACGTATAATACTTTTTGAACAAAATTAATAACTTAAATATGCAGAAGAAATTGAAAAAAAATGCAGTAAAGGTTAGGACCACATCCCATCCATTTTGAGGGGTTGGTTGTTATTGTTGTTTGAATCTAAATCAAGATTAGACAATCAATTAACTATCGTCCCTTTATATAAGTTATATGAAAACGATATATCATAGAATACACACTTCGAGTGAGTTTCAACACACTTTATTTTACCTATCGTAGAAAATAAGGCCAAAAGACTTGTTCCCGCCCAAAAGTTACTGAAAATGTAAAGTTGTATTCGTTAAGTATTAAAAATTTAAATTTCCACCTATAGATTATTAAAATTAACATAATCGATTAATTTTAAGAGTAAAATTGTCTTTTAACTATTATATATTAAAAATAATATAACTTTGTTTTATTAGAAAATAATAATTTTCCCTCTTTGGTTTAGAAAATAATAATTTTCCCTTAAATTAAATTTTAAAAAGTTACATTTTCTCCTATAAACATAGGGTTTCATTCCATCTTCTTTGATAGTCAAAATCCAATCATGACCTCTTTTTCTGTGCAACCGATGATCTCCCTCTTAACGTAATCTCACCAAGTCAAGTTCCCTTTAGTTTGACGTCTTCGTCAAAGACAAAGACGCTCTTCATATGCGTCTTTGTCAAAGACAAAAACGTTGAATCAGAGGGAAACTGACTTGGTGAGATTACGTTAGAAAGGGATATTTTTGGTTTTATATAATTATGATATTATAGTAATTAATTAAAAATATAAGAGATATTTTTGTACTTTAAAAATTTATAAAGAATAACAAATAACAAAAATACGTGTTTAATACAGGAAATGTATAAAATATATGTTTAATATGTTTTGAGTTAAAAAATTTAAGTGGGTGTGTTTAAAACGGGAGTTAAATGGGAATGCATAAATTTATATTTTTACTAATTAAATTTTTAATAATATTTTAAGATTAAACTTTATTATATTATTCAAAAAAATGATTCGGATTTAAGAGAAAAAAAAAGATTTGTGGAAATAAGAAGCAATGCACAAGTAGGTTTGCAAATTCAGAAGCCAGAAATCATCACACTGTCTAGATGTATGATTCATTTGGTATTGGTAGGTCCAACTTGGGAAATTGTTTATTATTCATATATGTTGAGCTAACACATAAATAAATAAAATTGTTCTTGAAGGAAGGTAACCTAGAAAGTGGGATTTTAGCAACTAGTGAATTATTTTATGTATTGATACAATGTCTTACTTAAGTTGAAAGCAATAGGTTTAAGTTGATAATAATAAGCTTAGATGAGTCAAGTGTGGATGCCACCACAATCACATCAACTTTTCTTGTTAGCCACTGTATGTGGTGGATAGTGAGTCAATGAAAGTGTCCCTTTCACTATAATTAACATTGATATCCATTATGATTTATTTTTTATTTTATTAATTACCATCAGGCCAAAATGTTATTCTTTAATCAAATTTTAATATATTTTTAAAGTTATATTTATGAGATTTAAAAAATTTAAAATCATATTCGTAAGCTAATTTTTTTTTAAATCTTAATTAGAGTTAAAGATAAAATCGTCATCTAATAAATTTTATTTTTATTTGAAACAAAGATAATTTTATCTTTGTCTAAGACAAAGATGACATGACTCTCTAAAACCTCTGACAACCCTTTGTCTCGGACAAAAATACTTCAACAAAAACTATTTCATCTTTATTAGAAAAAATTGATTTTGCCAATGGTTAAGATTTGATCGAGAAAGAAAGATAAGCTTGGAGAGAGAGCTAATATGACCCTCCGATGACAATTTGCAAACCCTAGAGAGAAATGTTGATTTTTCAAATTTTTGATGGGGAGGAATTATGAGATTTTCAAATTGAGAGAGACAAATGTAATAAAACTTTAGTTTTTTAAATTTTTTTTGTTAAATGATAATTTTACCCTTAATCTTAACTGAGATTTTAAACAGAAATTAGCTCATGGATAAAATTTTAGGTTTTTAAAACCTCATATGTGTGTTTTTAAAACGCATTGAAACTTGAGTGAGAAATGGTCCTTTGGCCTTACCATTATTTTAATTACTATTAATATTTGCAAATATTAAATTTATGAAACCAAACTAAATTGGTTGATCTCAACCAATTGTGGCAAAATTTAAATTCTCCCTCAAGCTTTCATATAAGTAATACACCCATATGTTTTAGAAAATCGTGACTAATCCTTACTTTCTTTTTTTTTTTTTTTTTGAGAAAAATAACTTTGGAAAGGCAAAATTAAAAAAAATGCTTTTAATTGAATTTAAAAAAACAATATTATATACATTTAGATTTAAGTATATAATTGAGCATTCACGTGATGTGTCATTTTATAATTGGGTGTTAACATCCAACTGCATAATAATACATTTTATGAATACCTAATTTAAGATTTAAAATTAGGTATACATTGTTTTATTAATTTAAAAAATGGTTAATAACTATATACCCTTGAGATTTGTTGAAAGAACATTTTTACCCCTTCATTCTAACAACTGACAACACTCCAAAAATTTTTTTACCTTTAATATTTTATTAGGATCAAAGCATTAAGAACTTATACATTCTTAATGTTTCTTTGTGTTTATATTTTCATTTAAAAAATATTCATAAATGTCATACTGTATTCTCCCATTTGCATAATTTTAACTTGAGAAGTATTTCTTCAGAAGATTCTATTCAAACAACCACAACCAATTATTAGATGTCAATCTAACTTATTATTATCAAGTATAAGGTACATAATGACAATCAGTAGATAACGCCTACAAGCATACAAAGCAAGCCTTTTAACTAAAGGATAACATTTGCTCAATGTCCTTTGACTAGTGCTATATTGACATTGACATACGATTTGAGTTGGGTTATTGAACTTGTAAGCCAGACATGTGTGACCACTTGAATGCCCTCTCTCCAAAGATAGTGGCCAAAAGCACCCAAAAATATATCATGTTGGGAAGTCTATCCCTTGATGCTCTAATTGCAAAGACTAACAAGCTAGACATCAATTCCTCATGCCGACTAGGCAGTATACTTCATTGATTCCCACACTTCTATCCCAAGCTTTTTCATCGTAGACAAGAGTCACTAAGAAAGGAAGGTTGGTGGAAACCAACAATATGATCTCAAAAAGCCTTAAGTGAATAAACTCAAAAGAAATCCAAACCCTTGTGGCAAGTATCTCCTTATTGCCCCTATTGAACAAATGTATGTGAAGCACAAGGGACTATTTTTGCAAGGTAAGGCAATGAAAAGAGATTGTTCTCGATGAGATCACAAGAAGGTATGCCATTATCACAACAATATTGGCTATGACACTGATCAATAGGCATGAATTAAATATTGTCCCAGTGATATCCTATCATTTTAACGAAGGCTGGGGAGCATGCCTCTCAAAGTCCTATAACTTGTTTTACTTTAGTTTGATGGAAAATTACAAATTAACTACAAACTCAAATTAAAGGTATTTAGCAATTATGATTACTGTTGTTATAATCCCCTTACACTTTAGTACTTTTATTTTAAGTTGTAGGATTTACGCTTGTCATCATAGTAAGAGTAATGTGATAGCAAATCATATTGGTTTCACATGATGTTCATATTCATTTAACACATTATGATGCCCATTGGTCCATATTGAGGTTATTTTAATAATTTCATACCATCTATTGATTTGACTAAGTATGATATGTATGTGGGTTATGGAATATTATGTTTGAGTTAAATTTGTGAAATATTAGAAACTTAACTCAACCTCCCTCTCCTTTTATAACTAAAATAGGAAGACAAACTAGAATCTATCCTAATTGTTTAATCTAATCCTTGAGCACATGTCAACCATCCTTTGATAAAAACAATGCATGATCAATCATGTCCCATGAAAAAATAGAATTACACACCCTTATAAAAAAGATATGGAAATATCCATGTGGCAGCCATCTATTCCATGTAAAAAATGACCAAAATTCTTGTAGTCCTTGCACTATAAGAATTGGAGGGAAATTGTTATATGAGATTCTCCAACTTGTGAAATTTCTATTAAAGAAGCATTTCTTCAGTGGATTTAATTTGAGTAACTACAACCAATAACCAGCATCAGTCTAATTCTAAACTATCAAGTATTAAACAAAGGACACAAGTAGACATTTTAGCTTGAGGCAACAAAAAGACCTCCGCTTAAGAAGGAATCTATTTACAATCTTTTACAAATATTTTTTAGTTTCTTATCTATGATAACAAAGAAAAGTTATCTTCACTTTTCCAATCAAGATACTTTTGATATTGTAAATATTTTCTTTTAGTTCAATTGAAATATGATTCAGTCATTAGAATCAGACTTGAATAAGGAATCCATTAATTATTGTAATTTAAATGTAACTTTTTCTCATCAAATCCTATAAATATAAAGAGCCATTTAGAGAGAAATGAGCCAAAGCGGGCCCTAAAGAACGAGATATCTATATTAAATGCATAGATAATTTATTGTATACATCCTCGTCAAAATACCCCTTAACTAATAGCTACACCATGAATATAAGTATTTCCACCATTAGACCGAACCACATTAAAAATTATATGTCTTATTCTTTTTACTCTATATTTTAACTTTCATGCATTTATATCATAAAGTAGTAGACATCAAAGTAAAATCAAATTCTAATGACTATTATCACAACCTTAACTTGTAGAAGACTCTGAATTATGTACATTGGTTGATGATGAAAAGTCGTGTCAGCCAAAAACTATAATAAAATTTTAATAATATAGAATGAATATAATCTCTAATATATTATTTTAAAATAGAAAAAAGAACATATTTTCAATCAAATTCCCTTTATAGTCAATTTTCTAATTTAATTGGATATTCATTTATATAAGAATTATTTCTTAATATTTATGTATAACATAAAAAATTAAATTCCTTCTAGTGTTAGTTAAAAATTAATAACAAAATATTTCAAATAATATTACCTACACAGCTAAAATTCATATTTTTTATTTAAAATTTTCTACAATATTGATACGAGTCGTCCTGAATCATTTTTCTTATCAATTATCATTCTTGACTTTGATCAAGTTACACTTTTTGTTAGTGTATAAACACTAAAGAGTGATTTTGGATGATAAAATATAGGTCAAAAGACTATTCCCACCTAAGGTTAAGTCCATTTCCAAACTTTTGTCTGTTAAGTTTCAAAAACTCAAATATCCACTCATCAGCTGTTAAAATTAATAAAATCTATTAAATATAAAGGCAGAAATATCTTTTAACCAATAATATTTTTAAAAAAAGGTATCTCATGTCCCTCCCTTAGTTTATAAAACTAACAATTTCTCTTATCCAAAAGTTTGAAAAGTTAACCTTTCCCCCTCTATGATTTGCATATTTTCCCTTGCTTCTCTAATGATCGAAGTCAGCCTTCCCACCCATCTTCTTCTCCTGTTCGGGAGACATCGTCAACAGTCGAAGAAGAAGGAAGGGTGACAAATCTCATTTTCGTCCGACATGCAATGAATCGAATAAGGAATAGGCGACGTCCAAACAAAACGGGATGAATTGAAGCGTCTCTAGAGCGTCGTCGTTGTGTGTCGAGAGTTAAGATTGAGCGTTGTCGTTTAGATGAATCATTGATCATCCAGGCGAAAAGATTAATGATTCTTCTACAAACAATTGAGCAGGGCACTGGGAAAGATGATCTGGAAGGAGAAATATCTTCGGGAGAGTGTTAGAGAAGACGGTGGTTCATCAAAAAAATATCACTAAAAAATTGAAACCCTAGGGGAAATGTAACTTTTTAAAACCTAAATCGAGAAGACTGTTAGTTTTTAGTGTTTAAGAGAGAAAGTGAGATAAAATTTTATTATTTTTAATATCACTAATTAAATAACAATTTTACCCATAAAACTAACAAATTTTATTAAATAACAATTTTGCCCTTGGAACTAAAGTTTGTGTAACCGCATTATCAATAATAACAAGATGGATTTTAACATTAAATAGGTTAATAAGAAAATGTAACTTATTATTATATTACTCAATTCCATCATTAGAATCAATTTAATATAGTCTAAAAATAATATCAAGCTAAGATAGGGGAGACTACTGAAAAAGGACTTTCTTCTTCTATTTTTTTCCATTCTACTTCTACAACTTTCATACCTTCACTTTAGTGATTAAAGAAAACCACTTTAACACTAAATTGACTCCACTCAGCCCTAAAAATTTAATATTAAACTGTTTTAAACTAACAAATAAAATAAATTATATATATAAATAAATAAAACATAGAATTTTTTTTAATAATAAATGTGCATAGATCATACTTTAACTTTATAAAAGTAAGAAATGAATTATATAATATGTTAAAAACTTTTCACTAGAGGCCAAATTGCCAATCTAGAGCTAGAATGAGGCCACTTTAAAGGTCTAGCGAGTTGCAATGAGATGAAAAGTCCATCTAAGTAAAATATTCCTGAAAAAGAATTAAAATATGGTGATTGGACTGAAAAATGCCAACTTAGATTAGAACCCTTTCGGCCTCTGCGGTGAAAGTGAATAAAAGATTATTATAAAAATATATATTTTTTATTTATTTTATTAATAATATAATATCATAATGATATTATATTATTAATGATGTGATAAATAATATAAAAAGTAATAAGATTATCAATTGTACTTTGAGATCGTTTGATTTGTATTATATAAATATTACTTTGATAAGTTATATTTTATTACTTATATTATTTTATTTAATTTTTTAATAATAAAAAATTACGATAATTTTATTTTATAAATAGTGATATGGTAAATAATATAGACAGCAATTTGATTACTACTCTCATCTTAGATATTAAAATATTATCAAGTTAATTTTAATTTCATTATAATTTTATTTTTATTTATTAATTTTTTAGGACTAAAATACTTTCACTTTTAATTAATTTAATAAGTAATATAAAATATATTTTATAATAATTATATCTAATAACATTTAATTAAAATAATATCTTAGTATTATTTTATTGTCTCTGATTAAACACAATCATTATTTATATTTATCAACTTTTATTAAATTTTATCAAACACAGTAATAAAGTAATCTTTTATTTTTGGTAATAAAACATTATCCAAACTAAACACCCTTTTAAATACTAAAAGATTATCAAAATAATCTTGAATTTTTTATAATTATATTTTTATTTATTAATTAAAATAACAAATAACATAAATAATATTTTAAAATAATTATTTCAAAGATATTTAAATAAAATAATATCTTGATATTATTTTATTATATTCAACTAAACACAATAATTATTTATATATACAAATATTTATTAAATATAATAATAATTTATATTATATAATTTATTTTTATTAATATTTTATTTTTAATAATAAAATATTATCTAAATTATAGGCAGAATCTAAACATACATTACAAAAGTGCAAATGGCCTTTGTCGGTCCATGAGAAAAAACAGAAGAGGAGAGTGACAAGACGATATGGGGCAAAGAGTATAGTGCTCGGCCTTGGCATCAATCGGTCTCAGTACAAATAGGTTGTTCGTAGGCTTGGCTTGTATACTATGAAAGAAGCTTTCTGTCACACTTCACTCTGCAAAGACCATGTGATGATGGCGCAACTGAAATTTTAAGCAAGTTCAGAGGGTGGTCTTGTTTTATCTTTGGGAGTTGAGAAGAATTTTTCTTCAAGTGACATTTGTGATTTTGCCCTACAATTTGGGGATTGTTCAATTTGTTCATGATACTCGTGTACTGTGCACGCCATCAAAGATGATCCAATTCTTGAGATCTGTTTCTCATTTAAAGTCACGGATTTTGGGCACCATGCTTTCTTTTTTATGGTTACTACTTGTATTCATGGTTTCTCGCTTTGCTTTCTAATGCACTTTAACATTATGGGCTGCCTGATATCTTGCCTTGGTTCAGTTATTACCAAAATGAATAAATTCGAATGGGAACATTATGATTTGATTTAATTTCATTTAGGTCCATGTTTGGAAATGCCATCCTCATGGCAAGTTTCTGATTGACTGTGTCTTGCATGGAATATGTTGCAGACCTATAAAGATGTCACTTAAGCCTATGTTATGTTCATTCTCGCAACATGTTCTATATCACTCCTTTATCTTTTGGCTTGCCAATTTGGACCGTCGGTGCATCATGAATTATCTTCAGTGTCGGAGGGTACTCAGTTGGGGAGACTCATGAGCATCTCTTTTTCAATTGCAATTATTTTGCCTCTGTTTACCGAGAAATCAAAGTTAGAACTCATATGGGTTGGTTCTTGTTTTTGGTTTTTTCTAATTCAGTAGGCTTCAACGCACCTCATCGTGGGAGAAATTCCAAACATGTTCTTTTTCAATTATCTTTATCTGCCATAATTTACTATTTATGGTACGAGAGAAATAACTTAATGTCCCATCAACATCAGAAACCTTATTTAAAGATTGTTTCAAACATTTATGATATAGTTTGAGTTAGCATTATTGACTTGGAATTGATATACAAGATTTCATCTCAGTTCTGAGCTATTTGATAATTATTCATTTAATTTTTTATTGAAATTGACATTTAGGGTATGATCCTCATACTTTTATACTTTTTTTCTATTTATAAAATCTTTCAATTTCTTTTTAAAAAGAAAAGGCCTTGTCCCAAGAAAATAATGTTTCTATGCTTGTTAAATTTTTTTTTTTTTTAAAAAAAAAACACCTTGAAAGCGAGTATTCTTCTGATCAATGCCATGCTTGGCGGGAATAATGTTTATGTGTGTGAACCATCAATTAAGTTTTTTTTTTTTTTTTTTGGCATTGAAAATGGAAAGAAGGAACTTCAAAAATGACAAAACAAACAAAAGCTAAAACTGAAGCCAAAAAGCAACCACCACCAAGCCAAAGTTGACTATCACTTCTACATTCTCAGTGTATGCTCAAACTCTGAAGGAAGAGATAATAGTACAGCATTTAAAAGTGCTTTATCAGAGATTTCTTCACTAATGCCTCTCAACCTGTTGACAAGACTGCATATTTTGAAAATGTATTCATCTACATTCCCCTGTCCACCATATTCATAATTCACCCACATCAACAACTTGCAATACAAATTCATAGATGCCGCCTCATCAAATTTTACCACTAAATTTGTCCATGCCAGCAAAATGATGTTTCTCATTGTCACATTGAGGCACAAAACTCTGGACATCTTGCTATTCATATGCAGAAGACTTGAGCAATTACTTTCCTCCCATTTTTCATGTTTGCCTTTCTCTTCAGGCAAGCTCCTGTGACTTGGTTTGGGTGGTTTGGTTTAAAGAAGAGCAAGGTCCAAGTCCATCATTCCTAGGATAGTTTGCAAATAAAGTTTCCTTCTTCTTTCATGGTTGAACTAGATCATTTAATAAATTAGTGAAAAGAATTTGCTGAAATCTATGATTCTGTGTCCTTTACCTGGTAATGAATATACAAATTTGTGAACTACGCTATAATATGAGGGCCACAATACTTAAATAAATTCTTCAGAAAGCAACCATGTGTATAAAGACATTGAGAGAACAGACGGATTATGACTCTTACTTTCAATGGGGACAATAGAGTACAAATGTAATTTACTTTAAGTAAAATCTTAATAACAGGAAACTGAAAATAATAAGATCTTGGTAACATGAAACTGAATACAACGAGGAAAGTAATTGGCTATACACAAGGAAAGCACAAGAATATATATGGAATGATCTAATTTAGAAATTGCCTTTAGCATGCCCCACCAGTATTGGCTTGCAAGGGTAGAAAACAGCATGCAGAAGTGGGCTGGTGAGAGCATTTGCAAAACTAATCGATAGAAAAGACATGAGCTACCATAAGAGCAGCATTTTAGACTTGGTCACGAATGAAATGATAATCTAAAGCTACATGTTTCATGCAAGAGTAGTGAATAATCGGATTGGAGCACAAAGGTGTAGCACCAACATTACCACAATAGATCACCAGTTGTTGTGCAAGAGAAACACCTAGTTCAATAAGAGGATAGCAGAGCCAATGAAGTTCATCTATAGTGGTAGCAATAGAGCATTATTCAACTTCTCTAGATGAGTAAGCCATAGTTTCTGCTTCTTAAAGCTCAATCAAATAGGATTACAATTGAGGTCAACAAGACACTGGAGGAAGTGCAATTATCATTATTACCTACCCAATCTGCATCAAAAAACACATTGAGAGATAAGTGACGGAAAAAAAAAAAAAAACAACACCATGATACAAGGCCGCATAGAGAGAGTGTGATAGATTCTTAATAGTAGTCAAGTGGTCACTAATAGGTTGATGCATAAACTGAGACAGCTTACACAATGGATATGAAATGTTAAGGCGTGTAAGTAATAGATACTAGAAGGCACTAACAATGATATGACACTCAGCAGAGTTAGAGAGAGAAGATCAATAATAAATGTCATCAACATCAACCAAAAGATACATTGTAGTATTGCCATTGTTAGAGACAGACAGTTTTTTGCATAGGAGTTGTTGAAGCTAGAGGTGACAAAAAACTGATGCAACTTATGATACCAGACTTGGGAAGCCGGTGTAAGACCATAAAAAGCCTTTTGAAGGCAAGATGAGGTTGACTAAGATCAATGAAGCCTTGTGGTTGAGCCAAGTTGCCAAAGGTACCAACCATGGCTAACAACAAGACTAAGAATGAGTCAAATTAATAAAAAATAATTTGACAATATCTCAAACCAAACCATTCTACAAAGTTCAGGCTCGACTTGATGTGGCTTAATAGACTTGTAGATTTGAGGATTTGGTATAGTCATGTACAAGTAGATTTTTCAAAACATGAGGTGATTGAAGGGATTGGTGAACTTGAATATGCCCCAGTTTTGTTTACTAATTAATGAAAAGTAAATAAATTAAAATGCAAAGAACATATAAATACAACACCATATTAAAGTCAGAACTGAAAACTGAGAAACAAATTAAGAAAAGAAGATGAAGACAATAGAGAACACCGTTAGTGATACCCTGCATAAAAAAGCATTAACTATTAAATATATGATGATATAAGTTGTCATTTATATTAAAGATAGTTATGAATCCTGTTAATATGAATAGTTCAAAAGCATCACTCCCCACTGTCACACATTCATATTAAACTTGTTCTGTTCTCCTGTATAAGATATTTCTCCAATCGTGAACACTCTGCAATAACATCATTTAGTTTCCACCCCATTTGTAGTGCAGATTTCTTCACATGATCGAACTGTGAAGGAAGAGACAATACTACAATAAGTACAAGTAGTTCATCACAGATCTTCTCACCACAACCTCTTATTCTATCCACGATACTGCACATTTTCAATATGTGTTCACCTACATTCCCTTCTCCTATAACATATTTCGCCTTCGTTAACTTTCCATACAATATGTGAGATGACTTCTCCTCAATTTGCAGAACCAAATTTTCTATGCCAGCAAGATATTGTTTGGCTTCATCACTTTGAGGCACAAAGCTGCGTACGTGATCAGCCATCTTGTTTCTCATTAGCATCAGACTTATGCGATTGCTTCTCTCCCATTTTTCACATTTAGCTTTCTCTTCAGGCGTGAGAGTGTGAGTTGACTTGGTTGGTTTCGGTTCAAGAAGAGCAAGATCCAAGTCCATCATTGCCAGGATTAATTCAACATCATTCTTCCACTTTGTCCAGCTCTCATACTCAAGATTACTTAGTTCTCTCATGCTTGAATATACATTCATCCCAAAGTTTGTCCTAACTGTTATACATGCCATGGAAACACAGATTATGCTTGTAAGTTAATTTACAGTTTACTACCTTTTTTATACTAACATTGTAAGACCATAAGTTAACTTCAATCAATTCAATTCATTTATATAAAGAAGGACACCACTAATAACTTACAAATAATTAAGAATAGTATGGGATATAAACATATATAATATTGTTTTTCCAGTACTATTTTATTCTATTTTCACATATTTTTATTTATTGTTTGTTCTAAAGATAGCATAATTTAGAGTCAACTAATATTCATTAAAATTTCTCATTTATTAATTTACTTATCATCATGATTCATAAACAGCAGCCCATTAATATTTATTTATTAATGATTTTTAATGAATGATCTTGCCAAATCAAGATAAAATAACATTGTTCTATAGAAGTTTTTCTCCTCAGTCAAATACAATTTTTTTCATCATTAATAAATAATAAATCCAAACATCTTCCGATAACAAAACACTTTAAAGAATAAACAAGATGCGCTACTCACTGCTATATGTTAAAAACAAAAACTAAAAACTGGCAATATGAACGATTCTAATAGAGTCTTCCTATAATGTTTCATATTCAGAAACAAAAACCCTAAAATGCGATCGTAAACCCTAAATCTTAAATTGTTTACTACTAAATTTTTTTAATAGAGTTTTCCTATAATCCTAAATTTTATTCATGGTAGATGGTTTACGATTTACCAAAAAAACTGGCAATATGAACAATTCTGACTCAATTACAATGACAGAATTTCTGAGTAACCAACAACCAATAACCAATAAACTGAAGTGATTACCTTGCATGGCGACGGAGTCCTCTGAAGCAGAAGCCATCCTGCGTGCAGTTTTTTTTAGCACAAAACTATATTACCACGTTTCAATAGGACTGTATTTATAAGCTTCCACGTTTAATTTGTAATTTGACACGTGGGTATAATCAACGGCATCCATATAGTGGGAATATTTGGTGTGACTGTTTGACTGTATTTCAATAAGAGCAATTCTATGTGTATCTATTTTAGGTACACAAATACATATATATTCATATGTGTCATCATATAATTGGTTATTATTTTATTCTTAATTCAAAATCATCCAATCACATGATGACATATATAAATATGTATATATTTATGTATCTAAAATGAATACACATAGTTTTATTGTTTCAATAAATGATACTTATTTTGATTAGATATTAATCTTTTAATAGCAGTATAATTTAAATTTTACCTTGCTAATATTTAGATTGGAAATTAGAAAATTAATAATTTTAAAGGGAATTTATACCATTTTTACTGAGCTCATTGGTTATATAATCAAAATAGAGCCGGTAATTTTTGAGACGAACCGTTAATTCGATATGATACGATATAAAAAAAATTAAGTTAGGATTAAGTTTTTCTGATATAAATTTATTTTAGACCAATTCCATATGATTTGAAATTAAATCAATTAGTATTAAGATTTACACAAAAGTAATTCAATACAATAAGAATTGATTCAAATATTTTAAAAAATGTTACTTTAATATAATTTATTAGGGATAAATTATAAGCAATGGTATGTATACATATTTTTAATATATAATTTGGGTAAATAATTGATATGTCATTATGTGATTAAATGTTATTTTATCGTTAATTCAAAATTATCTAATCATATGATAACATATTATCTGTGTACCCAAATTATGTATCAAAAGTATATATGCATAGTTTTATTGATAAATTATGGAAATATTAAAAGTCAGCGGTTGAAATCTTTACAGATGACATATAGTTTTATTTTTATATAATTGTAATTACTTATATTAATTTTTATTTATATTTGAATATTTGTTATTATTATTAAATCGTAAGAATGTGATTTGATTACTCAGAATATTGACGCATTTTAAATGTCTTAGTATATAATTTTTAGATCGTTTGTAAATAAAATAAAATATTATATTGTGTGTTTTATTTATAATAGGTTACTGTAAATTAAAACAATAAAAACATTTTGAACAATGAAAATAATAGATAATTATAGATCAATTTGGCTTGAGTTGGATCAACTAGAATATTAAAGGGTTGGCTTAGGGTTAAAAAATTTTTATATGATTCTAATTCGAATCGAATTAGAGTTGACGGTCTTTGATATAAAACTCGAATTGATATAATACAAATACAACTTGATGACATGAATTGTTAGGCTAAATCAAACATCAATAATAGTAATAAGGCCAAAGGACTATTTCCTACCCAAGTTTTAATGCAGAAACAAGTATACTCTGTGAGGTGTAAAAAACTAAAATACCCACCGATAAGACAATTTCGGTTAAAATTTTAAGTTAGGGTAAAGGGTAAAATTATCATTATAATAATAATATTTAAAATATATATAATTTTTTATTGTTCCACAAAGTTTTAAAAACTAATAATTTATCTATATCTAAAATTTTCTAACTTTAAAAAGTCACATTTTTCTCTCAACTTTTAAAAACTTCATTTAATCCCCCATCTTCAATTTCAGATTACTCAAAAATTCAACAACCTCTCTCTCTATCGTCCAAGATGGTGTCGACCTTTGCCTTTGGCGTGACATGCATAGTTGAAGCCGACAAAGTGATCTCTTTATTGGATATCTCTTAGTCTCAACGAACAGATCTCGAGACCTCGTTTGCATACATTTTTGTTGTTGTTTACGGTGCATCCAAGAGAAGAAAGCATTGGTGATAGGAGACAAAGAGGTATAGCTGGATTCTGGTCGTCAAAGATGGAGAAGAAGAAAAGAGAAACCTTAGGGGAAAATGTGATTTTCCAAAGTTTAACCTATGAGGGAAATTGTTATTTTTTAAACTAAGGGGGAAAATGATATAAATTTTGTAGGGTTTAGTGGTAAAATAACGATTTTGTCTTTATCTCTAATAAAAAACTTAACAGAAGTTAATCCATGAGTAGGTATTTGAGTTTTTCAAATCCTATAAATATAAATTTGTATTTACATTAAAACTTTGTTGAAAAATAGTCTTTTGACTATAGTAATAATATAATATTATAATTATTTATTACTAATTCCCACTCAAGTTTTAGTTCAATTTCATAAGCACACCCATGGTAGTTCAAAAACCTAAATACTCACCTATAGACTAATTTTCGTTAGAATTTTTTTGTTAAAGACAAGGATAAAACCGTTATTTTAATAATATTATTAAAAAATATATAATTTTATCTCATTTCCCCTTCAAGTTTTGAAAATTGACTTTCAACCCATACATCAACTTTGAAAAGTCACCATTTCCCCCCTAAGTTTGGAATTTTTAGGGTTTGTTTCTCCAGCGACTGAAGTCGGCTTTTTCTCCATCTTTTGTCAATGACCAAAGAAGAAGGAAGGGTGACCACCCATCTTTTGTTCGATGCTTGGATGACCACCCATTTTTCACATTCGGATGACACTCAAGTGATATCTCCCGATTCGTCAATCTCAGGCACGACCCTTGATTCGATAATGATGACTATGAGAGATGTTGGAACAATGACGACAGACGCTCAAACGACACCGAAGAGACAAATCACAACAAAAAAATGGAGACGATTCATGTGAAAGACTGGAAAACGCTAGTTGAGATTCGTGCCTCTGAGTGTTGGACAAAAGATGGGTGGTCCAGAAGAAGGGAGAAGGATGGCTGGACAGTGTTGGTTATCAAAAAGGGAGAGGTTTTGTCAAAAAATCAAAATCTTAAAAGAAAAAGTGAATTTTTCTAAAACATAATTTTGAGGGGGAATTGTTAGTTTCTAAATTAAAGGAGTGAAATTTTATAAATTTTTAGGGTCATATAGTTTAAGGATAAAATAATGATTTTACCTTTCTCTATAACCCAAAATTTTAACATAAATTAACCTATAGGTGGATGTTAGTTTCTAAACTAAATGAGGGAAATTTTATAAATTTTTAAGGTCATATAGTGTAAGGATAAAATAATGATTTTACCTCTCTCTATAACCCAAAATTTTAACAGAAATTAACCTATAGGTGGATGTTTGAATTTTCTATCTGTCATGGGTGTATTTTTGAATTTTGGTTAAAACTTAGATGGAAAATAGTCCTTTGGCTTCCATCCAAAATCACGATATCAAATACAACTTTTATCATTAGTATGTTTCTTTTAAAATCACAAAATCAAATAAGATATTTAAACGAATTTAAATGTGAAGATGTATGTTTGATTGTTTTGTCTTAATATTAATGAATTAAAGGATAAAAAGGAGAAATTTTTTTTTAATTAGCTTTTTTTTTTTTTTTTGTTTATCCAAATAGAAGTATTTGATACTTATAATTATACTATATACATAACTTTATACATAAATAATGAAGTGTTACTAAATAAAAGTATTCAATACTTACATTTATACTATATACATAACTTTTTTGCACACATAACGATGTATCATTATATGATTTGATATTGTCTTATTTTTAATTTTTAATTTTTAATTATACGATCACATGATGACATGTCATTATTTGTGCATAAAATTGTGTACAAAAGTTAAACATGTGATACTACTTTTGATATTTAATATTATATTGGTTATATGACATTTGACACTATAGGGTTAAATGTTATTTTATTTTGGCTAAAGCACTATTTCCCACCCAAGGTTTAGTAAAATGACAAATTTTTGCTTGTTAATTTAAAAAACTCAAATACCAACCTATCTATTCAAATTCACTGTTAGAGTTAGAGGTAAAAATATCTTTTAGTCAAAATATTTAAAAAAAATAAAAATTTATAACATTTCCTTCTTAAGTTTAAGAATTACCAATTTCTCTCTAACCCAAACTGAATCCCCATAAGGTTTTCTTTTCCCTTTTTCAGTGACTATCTCTAATAGTCAGCCTTCCTAGACCCCTCTTCTCTAATCGAAACATATCTATCTTTGGTTGAAATCATCGAACAAAGGCGAATTGTCTTCGTCCGATAAAAAGACAAAGACATTATCTTCGTTTGTCATAAATCAACATCAGAAGATAACGACAAAGGATTTGTCATTGTCTTCTGACACCAATTTAGATAAACGAAGACGATTCATCTTTGTTCAACGAAAATGTATATCATCACATGATCTCCAGTAGGAAAAGAAGATACAATAAAGGTCAATTGTCAACTAGGATTGAGGCGATCATCAAAGAAAGGAAAAGAAAACCCCTAAGGGGGATTTAGTCACTTTTTAAACCTTAAATTAAAAAGAAATTATTAAATTTTAAAACCTAAGAGAGATGTAATAAATTTTTAATTTTTTAAAATAATTTTATTAAATTATATTTTTACTTCTCACTCTAACAGTAAATTTTAACAAATAAACAGATATTTTAGTTTTTTAAAATTAACAGATAAAAATTTATTATTTTATTAAACTTGAACGAAAAATAGTCCTTTGGCCTTTTAATTTTTAGGAGCTAATGATATTTTCTCAATAAAGGATTTTTGGATATTTAACAATTTAAGGCGTAAAAAATTACCTACTACAAAATTTTCATATCATAATGCATATTACCAAGTAATTATGATATTTCGTTTATCTGTCATTCTAAGAGTAAACAAAACAAAATTTAGTATGTTGGTACCCCTCATATTGAAACCTAAATCTGATATTGAAAAACCATACCTAAAATGTGATCATAAACTTTAAACCTTAAATTGTGAACTATAGATCTAAACCCTAAATGATAAACCATAAACTCAAACCCTAAATCATAACCTATAAGGTCAAACTTTAAACCTTAAATATAAGCGTTAAATCAAAAACCCTAGTCCTTAAACTATAAACTCAATCCCTAAATCTTAAACCTCAAACCCAAAACCATAAATTATAAACTTTTTTTTTTTAAAAGATTAGGAATTTTATAGACAAAAAATATGCTACAAAAATACCAGACATGCGCCAAGCAATTGTCATAATAAAAGCCATGATAATTAATCATAGCCCAATTATCTAATTACAAAAATGTTACTACTGATATGGGTTGATACAATAGTTTAACATGATTTATTCAGCAAACCTCCAGCAGACAGCAATGGTAAATTGATCCTGTGATTCAGAGATACTCCGCCAAACTGAAGAGAACCATGAAATTTGCACAAACTTTATTAACAAAATGGCAGGAGAAATGAAGCTTTAAAGAATATATCAAGAAATAAAAAGTTGAGGAACTGTTTTCCATTACACTGCAGGAAAATGATATACACATAACCCAAAAAATGAAACCGCATAGCTCAAAGACCAAATAAGGGAAGCATCTAAACCTGGTGCATACTGCGTGGCATTAAGTCAAAACAAAAGCAGTTTAAATAGTATCTTTACCAGGGGGGCTCCACAAGAATGTTTCAATACAAAAGTGGGTACAAGAAAAAATATGGAAGAGCAGTGCTAGCATATCAGTTTAAAGGTCTGTAATTAAGGAATCAATGAAGATGAGATCACCTTTTCATTTGGAAGGAAATTATGGTCATCAATTATTAGTCATTTTTCATGGAAGTAAGCAGTTTTCTTGCAACATCAGATTTCAATTTGCCCATGAAGGAGAGAATGCCCTGAACCATGGAATCAATTTCTTCCTCCTTTTTCTCGTAGACATAAAATATCACAAAGGCCAAAGGAAATCCTGCAAACATAACGGAGATGATAAATCTTCTGCTTCCAGGGCAATTGATCGCTGTACAAATATTTTTAAAATAGTGATTGTAAAAAGGACAAGGAATATGATTATCTCCTTGCCTTCAATTATTAACAAGATTTGGATTTCAAACAGTAGATGGATAAAATAGGGTAACCAAAAGAGTGATTAAAGTTTATGCGGGAGCACCAGCACTAATTACTTCTAGAGACCAAACAGAAAAATTCATTTATGCCCTTACATATTGTTATGGTTAAGACAAATGCACACATCCATGTATGAGAATAACAATATGTGTGAGAAAGAGAGAGGACCTATAGCGTATACACTCTGAAAAGGCATAGTCCCAAGGAAGCTTAGTATCAACAGAGAGAGAATAATCTGTTTAATTGCCAGAACAAGACGAAATGTTAGCAAACAATCTATCACGCACACAGCAATTAACAAAACAATTTTTAAATGAACCATTCAATGTCTCATCAACTAGTTCATAGGCACAATGATCTTATGAAAGTAATAATAATGACTAGAAAAGCAAAAGCCTTGTATGCATCTCCAGAGTAAATCACTTTTATAAAAAAGGATAGCTTCCCCCACTGCATATTTCCACCACTACCAACCTTATTGCTCATATCAGTGCACATTGAACACATTGAACCATCCTGTCCATCAGCTAAGGTAATGCTGAAACTCACTGATCATGAAAACTAAATTAATGCTTTCATTACATAAATTGAAACTTTAATCCTTCCCAATGAGAGGACAGATAGGTAGAATTATCAGATGATCAGATGCGTTATTTTACAAGAGTTAGTGCAAGACTGAAATTGTAAAAAATCTTATATTTTTGCAGGAGTAATAGGCGGGTATTGACTCTGAAGTATATCCATATCAACAATACTAGTTTGTTTTGAGAAATTCAATGGGAAGATAAAAAAGAGAGAGGGAGAGGGGAAAAGTCTTTCCTTAATAACAAGTACCAAAAACATCCTAATGACCTAGATCAGGGCTTAAGTCTGATTTTTTTTCTATAATCAAGAAAAGTTTAATAGTGCATTCTTGAAGATAAAAGTCTATTACACTACTTTAATGTAGCCAGGTATAAGAAAATGCAACCACGCAAAAGAAAAAAAGACCACAGGCCATTGTATATACCTTGAGGAACAACATCCAGTCATTACCCATGGAAAGAGATTTTAACACATCAACAGCAGTATTCAATGATGAGATCACAGACAGTGTGACTTGGCGCGATTTCTCTTCAGACAATTGGAAATGTGATGTAGGAATTTTCTCAATTGTATATCCCAATCTGCACAAGTTAAAAATCCATTCATGGACATTAATCAATCTGCCCCACACTTGGAACTCTATCATGACCTATATCATTCACAATATGAAACTACAGTGTTACCATCAGGTAATTATCAATCACAGCCCCTATATTACATATTTGACGATGCTGACTAATATTTTTACAAGATGAACAACATAAAGTCCATATTTACTACAAAATTAAACTGATTCTGTAGATGATCATATGACTCAGAAAGAACTAATAGTTTTCTATTCACAATCAAAATAAAGAAATTTTGGCCAATTATGATCCTGATTAATGATGATGCACAACATTGGCATTTTGCTGTATTAGAATTTAAAGAAGAGAGTTGGCATACATACATTTTCTCTGGTAACATTCCGTGGATGAATAAGAGGACTAACATCAACAACAGAAGCTGTGAAAGAGTAGAAATGATGGTCGAACCAGACAAAATGAAGTTGTAGTAAATTGCCACCAAAATTAACACTGCAGTGAGAGTCTGTTTTTTATCTTTCCAGAGTAGTGTGTCAGCAACTGCAAGGCATCAATACAATGACTTTTTTCATCAACATATATACATAACTTCTTCCTATCCCCCCTCTCTCTCTCCTCCTCATGAACTTGTGTGACTTCTAATAATGCTCAATCAATAATTATATCAACAAGATGCTATTATGCTCCCTATAAGATAGACTATATGCAAACAAAGTGCACTTAAGATGAGAGTCATTAACAAAGACACAAGAGATGGTTTCCAACAGATATATTAGGTGATTACATGGTTAACACACAAGAAAAATGACTTGATGTGTCACTGCTTAAGAGTTAATAATATACTGTGTTAGCCAATTTATCATTTAAAATACTATGTCATTGCAATATAAACTAACATAGTCCAAAGCACCGTGCTCTAACTACTCCTAAAGCTTGTGTCTCTCAGTTTGATTAAATAATCAGGGTTTCCCACCTTTGGTACAACAGTATTCTCCTACAATCAACAAATTAACTATGCTTTTTCTTAAAAAAAAAGGAAACTATAAGACTATAATTAAGAAGAGAATGATGTAGGTACATGTGCGAAGTAGAGATCCACAAAGGCATCAAATATATGATGAGGTACAAAGCTACACTAGAAAATGACTAATACTCTCTTCCCCAAGTGAAAACTAGCTAACTATAAAAAATAAGCCCAAAACCCAAAAAAAAAATTCATAGTAAACATAATCAAAATAATCCACAAAAAAGCAGTGGATTATGAATTGTTGCAAGTTTATGTATTGTATTAAATACTATGAGGATACATCCATAGTATTTGGGCTCATGTCACAATCAGATGTAGTAAAAGTAGTTGGATGGAAGGAAAAAAAAAGATTCCTACCCTTTCCACTACCAAGAAATATAGAAGCTTTTGATGGCCCTTCTCTCTTTAATTGAATTTCAGCCCTCAAGTCTGAATAAGATTCAATTGTCTTTCTTAGACCCTCCTGCAGAGTAATAAAATACGTTGTCATAAGTAAACTGTTTGTCCATTGACTAAGCTTTGCATTAAATGCTAAACATCACCCTACAGGAATTTGACCTGTCTGACCACTAAATGTGCGTTGGTAGAGCTCATTAGTCAGTGACGACCACTTTTGGACGTTCATGCTTATATAAAAGAGAACTAATCATCAGACCAAGCAAATTATTGACTAATCTTCATCCAAACAATTAAATAGTTTAAATATAGAATATACATATATGTCTTAAGAATGGGCCAATACTAAGAGACCAGAGCAATTAATAGACGAGGCTACTCTTAAAGTTTAGTTTAAACCCAAATCAAGAGTTATAGCTCCTTAACTTGTAAGTTTACAAGAATATGGTACAAATAATACAGAGAAATACAGCAACTCCCACCAAAAAATTGTCCAAAATTGATCTCTAACAGTTTCAACGACACTCGAGTATCATAAAAAAAAATCAAATTTTCATATTAAGTAAAAAAAAAAATATTCAAATTTTGCTTGTTTCATGGAACAACACAGAACCTGTAGTGAGACAAGAGGTGTGTAGCCAAGTCGTTCTTTTGCTTTTGAACAGTCAAAAGATCTGCTGCAAGAGAGAAGTCTAATTCTTGAAGGTGTTAACTGTGGAACCTTCATTCCATACGGGCCCAGTAGCTTATATGTACACTCTACCAAGTGTGCAATCGGCATCATAACCAGGGCAGGAATCTTTATACTTGGCCTGTAAACTACATCAATTAAGACAAAGAAATAATGGGTGTATATGTTTCTATGACCATATTTAGTTCCTCAATTTTCTTTGGGTAGGGAATACAGAGTACATGAAAAAAAATGCAGTTATTGGAGAAGGCCATAAGCTTTTAATTTTCAGGGCTTAATTAGCAGTTCACCAGTGTCGCCAAGTGAATAATAGATCATCGCAGCTTTAAAAATATAAAACATTGACCAGAATGCTTAACAATTTCTACAACCATTGATGCCTGATGTCAACTCAAAAGTTTTGACGAAAAAAATTGTGCTAAATGCCAAGTTTCCCATATGCAACATAAAAAATTGACCACTTCTTGTGAAAACAAGAACCAAGAGGGTCCACTGAAAATATAAACTAAGAAAAAATAGATCAACACAACAAACCACTGGTTTTCTTTAAACAGGATGAGGAATGAGAAAGGTACCTCTTATAGCCAAGACCTTCAAGAATTTGTGAGACAAATTCCCAAAACTTGATTGGCTCCATATTGGTTATAAAATATGTCTGCATCATCATCATCAAACAGTAAGTTTAAAAATGAGTCTTACACAGTGCTCTCAGCTTATTTGACCAACAGATAAATTGGAGGTCGCAACTAGGGGTGCAATCAAGCCAAGCCGAGTCGAGCAAACTATTTGCTGGCTCAAGCTTGGCTCGATTACTTAAGGAAAAGCTCAAACTCAAGCTCCAAACAAGTTTAGTTATCCCCTAATTTTTTAATTATTAGATTTTAACCCCATAATTTATATATTTATCAATTATCTCCTCTATTTAAAGTGCAGAAATTAAATCTTAAGGGTGTGAGTGTAAGATTTTAAACTCTTTGGAGCTTATTAATATTTTACTCGAAAAGCGCAAGCTTGGCTTAACATTAGTCAAGCCGAGCTCAACTGGGCTTACACCCCTAGTCATGGTAACTGAATAGTTCACCTTTGTCCCATTTTTATATTAAGCAATAAATCAGAGATCAAAAGAAGTTGAGGGGGATTGTAACAGAACCTGCCCAGCAGCTTTCTCAGCAACTGTCAATTCTGCAGCTAGAGCTCGTTCAGCACATATATGAGCATGTGCCACATTTTCAACATAAGTGAAATCATAAACATTATTGCCATCACCAATTATGAACTGACCATTTGGAGACCAAAAGGAAAGAAGAAAATGTTAGATTTCAATGAAGGAAATCTCTACAAATAAGTAATACGTAGACTCATACGCAAACATAGATAGCTTCAATCAAGAAATAGAGACTGCTATACAACCATTATGATTTCATTCATTTCTTAACCAGTCAAGAGTCTTGACCAAACAAAAGAAATCACTGAGATAAAGTGTGATAAGAGTCATTAGAATCAGCAACTCAATCTAACCAATAACTAGAAGTCTAGGTTTGACCACAGAATCATGAGTGTCATGTCAATGATATACTTTCAAACAGGCTGTTGAGAGAAGCCTCCAAGCTAATTATAGAATTCTCAACTTCCACAAACAAACGGATCAGATTTTTAACACTATCCTTAGAAAAAGTTGTAATTTATTTGAGTTCAAGAAAGAAAAAATTCCTAATTGATAAAAGCAGATGAACTGTACAATAAGAATGAACTTCTAATTCAAAAGGTGAAATTCTTGAGTAGCCATGATAAATTTGGTCCTCAATTTCCCTATTTGGATTTCCTTTTATTCATTCAAACACCCTATTAGGGTCCAGCAAAGTATCAAATTTTAATTGTGTGAAATTTTGAAAACTCTTTCGAACTTCTAGATATTTTACAACCATTTAGTTTCTTCACAACAAAATAGGATGGATGGTACAGAAATAGAGGATCTATTTTCCTTTCCTAGGAAAAAGTAATATGAAGATTGTGTAATAACCTGTAACCATAAAGTCACAATAACATCAATCAAGAAAATACACACACACACACATAGAAACAGAAATAAACTATATGAAGACACCAACAAAGGTCGGTGAATATTGACAAAATGAGAATAGGTGTATATATATATATATATATATTAGAAAAGCATAAGGTATTATTTTGAATAACATAAACAGGTCAAAATGCAATCCAAGAACTAACTACGTTCAGATTGCATGAAATAGGGAAATTTTTCTATAATGCAACAAAAATATACTGACTGGTGAAAACAGAATGACATAGCCAACCAGAAGTTTGTTGAGCTGCACAAAGTACTCAATCTAAACTATTTGTAAAATTCCTTAAAACCAATTTCCACATTAACATGCCATGCATACCAAATGACTTCAAGTGACAGGCAGATAGAAAAAGAGAATTACTAAATCTCCAATATACTGATAATACATCATTCCCAGATAAATTCATCAAAAGTGAGAGTTTATTAAAAAATGCAATTAGGACAAAATGTAGACTCAAGCTCCCAACAAAAGATTGAAAACATTTAGTGCAAACTTGAATCACAAAGCTAATGAGACGGGCTCTGGTGCCATCAATGGAAGCAGTTAAAATAATAGGCAGCAACAAAATAGTGTGCATTTTACAAAATCCATAGTCATAAGTGTAGTGTCTATCATGGTACCTTAGACTTTCCAGCCCTTGCAGCATCAACCAAAGAGGGAACCAGCAACCTATCACCAGGACCAAAAATGCTGCTGGGGCGTAAGCAACAAGTTAGAAGCCCATTAGCACCATTTGCCTTAATGACCAACCTCTCTCCTTCAGCTTTTGTAGCTGAATAAGAATCAATGTGCTGAAACAATTGGAGATAAATATCAAGGGAAACTCATGTCAGTTGCAGTTAGAAATATATACAACCTAATTTACAGGAAAATATCAGTATGTAACTTAGCATATGTAGCACATCCAAGTTGACAAAATGGTTGAGGGTGTAATTGAGAGTAAAATAGTATACAGGACTTTCACCTGTCATTTTAGATAAATTCTAAATAAGGTAGTATTAATAGTGCTAATCTTCAAGATAAGGAGATATGTAGACAAAATGCAAACCTTAGAAGCATATGGTAATAATTCATTCCCATTGATAATTCCATGAATTCCATCAAAAACCACACTGGCAGAGCTAGTATAAATAAGTCTCTTTACTTTGCCTAAAATACAAGCTTCAATAACATTAGCCGTTCCTGCAAATTGGACATTATATAAGGAAAAAATCACAAACATTAGGCAGGAAATAAAAATTCAAACCCTATAGACAATGGCCAAACAATTTCTTACCTGCAACATTAACTGAATGATGGAGCTGGTAACTGTTGATGGACGAATTGGGTGCAGCCATGTGGAACACCACCTCAGCTCCTTGACATGCTGTAGACATAGACTTATTCAGTATCCCTTTATAAAAAATTTCAGAAATATGCATCAGTTGATTTCTTTCTCTACAACGGAAAATCCAAGATACAAGATGCAAGTCCTGGTAACCTTACTGAATCAAACAGTTAATGGGAAAACAAGTCAGAATTGCAATAACATTGGCACCGTCATAATCACAACCATGCAAAATGAAAAAAGTAGCACAAAACTGTCCCATAACATTGGAAGACCAGTTATAACATTATCATGATAACACTTATCAATCACGCTTTGGTATATTACTAAAATGACTACACACGTCTCATTACTAACACCATATCCCGTCTCTTATTGTGAATAAAAAATCCATGTGTAATCGTGGCACTTTGGCAATACGAAAATGCAGATGAGCAATGCATGAATTGTCGTAATTTTTTTAGTAGCATCTCATGTTATTTTGCATTCAATTTGACCAATTAAAAATAAGAAAGAAATGCGACCTTGAAGTACTTGAAACTTGTGTCGAAGATCAACAGGGAAATACTGAGCACAGCCAGAACTCAAAGCCTGGCCAAGGACTCCCTGCTCCTCGTGCGGTTCCAGTTCAATGGTGGCGCCTAAATCAGCAATTCTCACCGAAAACATATTGTATTTGATAAGCATCTCCACCAAATGGCGCGCAGCGAATCCCCTTCCTCCCGTCACCACGCACCATCTCTCCTCCCCCCCGGACATCACGACTGCACCATGCTCAACCAAATCACATTCATCAAACAATATAAACAAGAAAAAGAAGATCAAGTAATGACAATTGCTTACCGATTGGATCTTGAATTTCAGGATCTGAGAGTTAACAGAGGGAAATGAAAGAGAAAGGAGAGTCAGAGGACTCTGTGTTTTTCAATAGTAGAGCAGTCAGTGTGATTTTTTTTTTTTAAATAATATCGGGTGCGAGTTTGCAGTGGCCAGCATTTCTTTGTTGTCGTTTCCCTTAAAATTGAGACCATCTCGAAATTCAAAAATCAATTAAACTGTGAATGAAATGAACGATAAGAATGAGAGAAATTAATTAAATTAGTTTTTCTTAATTATGTTATACAATTTTAACTAATAATAAGATTTTTATGGAAATTGCTACCGTGTGTGGATGATAGGATCACGAACATCAAAAATTTAATTTTTTATATCATATATTTAATATTATAGGATATGATTTTAATGAAATAAAATAATTAAAAAGATCAAAAGATAACTTTTTACTCAAAATTTATCTTATAAATATATATGTGATAAATTAAAAATTTAAATATTTATTCATAGACTAACTTTTATTATAATTTTGTGTTAGAGACAAAGGTAACATTATTATTTTATCCTAAATTCTAAAACTTTAAAAATTTATATTATTTTTCTCTTTAATTTAAAAAACCAACAATTTACCCTCATTATTAAACTTTAAAAAACTACATTTTCCCCCCAATGGTAATTTATTCCATCTCCTACGACTAATTACCATTCTCGTCGTTGATCAGCTTTCCCACTATCTTCTTCTCCTCCAGCGAACGCTCCCACTTGATTGATTTCATTGAACGAAGATTATTCGTCTTTCTCTAACAAAGAGACGAAGACAATATCATCTTTGTCTTTTTGATTGGACGAAGATGAATCATCTTCGTTCTATCGAAAGATCGACATCACAAGAATCTTTTGATGTCAATCCGTCGATCGGATAAAGATAATTCATTTTTGTCCAACGAAATTGGTCTAGTGAATGTCAATTGCTAAAGAAGAAGATAGTGGGAACGTCGACCGATGGCAGGAATGACATCTGATGGCTGGAGATGGAAAAAAAAAACCCTCGGGGGAAATGTTGTTTTTCAAAGTTCAATTTATAGGGGAAATTGTAAGTTTTTTAAATTAAAAAGGAAAAATAATAGAAATGTTTAATTTTATAATTTAATAATAAAATAGCGATTTTAGTCTTCACACTAATAGAAGTTAGTCCATTATGTGTATTTGGGTTTTTTAACCGATATAAATATACTTTTGAGATCGGACTAAAACTTAGTGGGAAATACTCTTTTACCCTAAAAAAAATCTAGATGACACATCATTATATTAGAAAATACCACAATCATCTTTAAAATTTTATAATTTCTTGTATAATCATTATATATTATCATTTTTTTTTAAATTGTATTGATCTGTATTAGTAATATATATTGTATTATATGATATGTATTATATCGTTTGATATATTCACTATATCGTATCATATAATATATATCATTTTTTAGTTGTAGCGTATCATATTATATGATACATATCATATATTATACTCATATATAACATGAGAGTAATACTTTCATCACTGCACCTATAGCTTCCTCCTACATTTCACATTCTTCTCCCATTTTTGAACGAATGCTGGCTTCAAATTTTCGCTTTCCTCCGCTTTCTCAGCCACATTGTTCACGGAATTGTTTATGGTATTATTTGAGTTAAGTTCGACGAGAAATTTAATGGAAGTTACTATTTATGCAACTGTTGATGGTACTATTATATTATATATGATTAAAATCATAACGTGTTATAAATATAATACACAAATATAAAAAAAATAAATGATTAAAAAAAATTGAGAAGAAATGAGAGGAAGAGAGCAAAAGCAATTGAGGAAAATATAATTTCCGGATGAAGAGAAGAAAATGTATTCTCATGATTTTACAAACTTCAAGTTGTAAATCGTAAAACTTGAGACTTTGGGCCCATATATATATATTCTCACGATTTCACAAGCTTCAGGTTATAAATCGGATATAATTATCATAATAAAAATAAAGATTCAGATAAATAAATATTCAAATAACTAAATATGTAAATAAATAAATATTCAAATAAATTGAATACAATTACTATAATAAAAATAAATATTTAAATAATATCAGGACTTCTGGTCCAGATTTTTGGTTTTGGTAAGCTTCAGGCTATAAATGATATTCAGGATTTCAGATCTAGATTCATGATATTCAGGACTGCAGGTCCAGATTCGTAATTTTGGAAACTTCAAGTTATAAATAAGATTCAGAACTTCGGGTCTAGATTTATGATATTTCATACTTTAGGTCTAGATTTATAATTTTGCAAACTTCAGATTACAAATAATATTCAAAACTTCGGATCCGAATTTATGATATTTTAGACTTCAGGTCTAGATTTAAGGGTTTCAGAACTTCAGGTCCAGATTTATGATATTATAAACTTTAGATCCAAATTCATAATTTTGTAAACTTCGGGTTACAAATATCGTATAATTATAATAGAAAAATTAAATAGAAACATAACATAAATTAAAAATTAACTAGGACATCACAATTAGGATATCCATATATATAATATATAAATAGCATAATAACATAATGAAAAGATTATAATATACCTGTACTGATCGTGCTGATAATGTATTATAAATATAATGAAATTAATTGAATGATGGAAACTATAACTAAAATTTTATTAAAGGAATAGAAGGAAGGCTTTCAAATGAGATAAGAAGTAAAAGGAAGAAGCAAGAAAGCTTAACTGAAGGAAGTGTGTATTACATGAAGAGAGGAGGGGGATATTTATAGGAAATTTTGCTGCCCCTTCAGTCAACAAAAATGATTATCTTCAAAGTCAATTTTCTAAGACATTTAATGCCTTCACATAATCTTTTAGCAAATGTCTAAATCATGTGGTGGAAATCCAAAGGGAGTGTACCCCCCTCCTCTCTTTGTGTAACACTCACTTCCTTCAATTAAGCTTTCTTGCTTCTTCCTTCTACCTATTATCTCATTTCAAAAGCCTTCATTCTATTCCTTTAACAAAATTTTAGTTAAAGCTTTCATCAATTTAATTAATTTCATTATATTTATAACATAACGGAATTTATTGTTTATAGTACAACTTTTTATTTTTTCATTTTATTTGACTTAATTTATCGTTTTATTAGTTTTTGTGTTAGTTTTATTGACTAATTTAAATGTTATTTTTGTTTCTTCCAAAGATTCTCAAAAAATTTTATATTTGAACCATTTGTATTAATAAATCGTATTCATATCATATCAATATGGGTTTTGAGTTAAAAACTTTAAACCCCGATCTAAAATAGAGTTATACTAAATTTTTTTATTTTTAAATTAAACCGAAATATTTTTAGATTAATTTAACTCTATTTGAATTAACTTAAACTATGTAATAAACAAAATCATGTCAAAATATAACATATAATGATATGATTTATTATGAAACAATATAATTCAGGTTCTATTAATTTTAAATATCGATGGGTAAATAAATAAGATTTTCAAAGTTAATCAATAAAAATTCAGATAAGGGAATATTTTGAGTGGGAAATAATCCTTTGGCCAAAATAAAATTCTCCTAAAAATACCCCATTCATTTGTACAATCCAGCAGAGAGAAAAACATTCACTCTACAAATTTTGTATTCACGCATCTCAATTTGCATTTTCACTCTTCTTCTGTTCACATTTCGTTTTATTAATCTCAAATTTTGCATAATTGTCATTTCACCTATAATATTAAAAACAATAATAAAATCTTATGTCATTTTCTTATTTTAGTTTTAAAATCTCATAATTTTTCTATAATTTAAATTTTAAAAAATAATATTTTCTTTTTAAGGTTTATGATTTTTTTCTTCATTTTTTGGACTAAGTGAAACTAGATCGATAAACCACCTTCTTTACACCAGTCTTTCTTCCTCTTAGCACTCTTTCTCTTTGATTGGCTTCATCTTTTGTCTCCACGAAGACAAAAAGTCCATTGCTGCATCTTCGTCAGCTCCAACCTAGGTTGTATTATGCTATATAATATAAATTGAATTGAATTAATTGATTTTTATGGTCTTACAATTATTAAAAAAAAAATAGTAAACTATAAACATACAAGCATAATCTGTGTTTCCATGTCATATAGAACAGTCAGGACAAACTTTGGGATGAATGTACATTCAACCACGAAAGAACTGAAAGATCTAGAGTGTGAGACTTGGACAAAGTGGAAACATGATGTTGAATTTATCCTCGCAATCATGGACTTGGATTTTGCTCTTCTTCAACCCAAACCAACCAAGACTTTCTAGCCCCCAGGAGAGAGCTAAATGTGAAAGATGGAAAGAGAAGCAATCGCATAAGTCTGATGCTAATGAGAAACAAGATGGCCGAGCACGTACGCAGAGTGTTGAAGCCAAACAATATAGTGCTGGCATAGAAAATTTGGCTTTACAATTGGAGAAGAAGTCATGTGGCACATTGTATGAAAAGTTAATAAAGGGGAAATATATTATTGGAGACATTAAAAAGAAAAAAGGGTTTTAGCGAAGAAGGAATTTCTTTTATTTTTGTCGTTAATACTTTTAATAACGGAAGCTAGACATGACAATTGGGTTAGACCAAATAGAAGTTTAATTCGAAACCCAAAATTCAAATTCGACCAAAAGGGCTCAATCTGACATTGTAGTACAATGAACCCGACTCATGGGTCTTTCAAGTCAGGATGTGGGTTTTAATATTAGATTTATGGGTCGATCCAACCCAATACTGTTTACAAATTTAAAAAAAAAAAGCAGAAGCAAGGCTTTTGTTTGTGACAATTATTTTTTTTTTAATTTTTTTATATAAAGCAATCAAAATCTTTTTTATTTCTAATTTTATTTACAAATCTCTCAATCTCAATTGTTTTATTATATTCTCAATCTCAATTTATCTTATCAACTTTCTTTCAAAAACTGTATGAATTTGTAAATAATAGTTTTTTGTGTTTATAATTTCATTTTTATTTTAATTTTATCATTACAAAATATTACAAATAGATTCAATATCAAATGAATTTAATGTCAAATGAATTCAAAAATTTGGATGTTGAGAATAAGTAGATAAATGACATGGTATATATATTTTATTTATGTTTGTAATTATATAGTATGTAAATTAATTTATTTGTATTATTTTATAAACTTATAATATTTTTGATCATGTAACCACGGTACTCCTCCCTCACAAGTGAGAGATTATAAATAAAATGTTTGGGATACTGTCTTCGATTTTAATAATTGAAAGTTTTAATTAAAATTTAAAAAAATTATTTAAATGGGACAACGCGATTAAAACCCATGAGCCGATCCATTTAAGGCTCGACCCTATATATAGGGTTGGGCTTTGGGTCTTCAAAAATGTATGGGTCAATCCAATCTGAAGGCCTATTACTGTACAAGTCTAGAGCCCTACTCAACCCATGAGACCGATAGGCCATGCCAAAGTTGACCCAACTCAATCCATTAACGTCTCTAACAGACGCTATAATGACGATCGATGATAAAAAATTTTTTTTATTAAAATTTTTTAACAATAAAAAATAAATTTTTAACGGTTATTTTTCTATTGTTAAAATTATATATTTTTTTGATTTTAATAAGAATATAAATAATTAATTGTTAAAATTATAAAAAAAAAATACTTACAATGAAAATATATTATGTCTTTGTTATTATTTCTCTTACTAAAATTAGTATCTTTTGTAGTGAGAAGGGAATACGGGTGAACAGATATTGAAAATGTTGTAGTGCTGTGGATAAACCAAGATGATGGGGTGAGAAGATCTGTGATGAACTACTTCCGCATTTTGTGGAATCGTCTCTTCCTTCCTTCACAGTTTGATCATGTGAAGAAATCTGCACTGGAAATTGGGTGGAAAATAAATGATGTAATTGCAGCGTTTTCACGATGAGAGAAATATCTTCTACAGTAGAGTGAGTTAATACCTTTTTAGTTTTCAGTGAAGAAATATGATGTATTTTTATTATTGAATACATAAATAAATAAATAAATATATATAATATGTAATTATATAATTAAATATTATTTTATTTTTAATTTAAAATTATTTAATTATTTGATAATATATATTAAATATATATCTATTTATATACTTAAAATAGATATATATAATTTTATTATTTTTAATTATTGTATTGAAATTTATGAAAGTTGAGAGTCAATGCAATTTGTATGTAATAAAACTAGTATCTAATTTTAAATATCTAATTAGGTTTTTAAATAATATATTATTATGTTATTCGATGATTTTAAATTAAAAATTATATAATATTTAATTATATAATAATATATTATCTACATATTTAATTAAATACTCAAACTTGAATACACGTAAATCGGGCATTTGTATAGGAATATACTTTTTGAAAATCAACTCAACTTCAAGTAATCTATAATTCATGGGCTTAAAATTTGTAGTTTGTGTATAAAACGTGTAGTTATTGAACTTAAGCTTACCCCACTTTGTATAAAAACATTAAATGAATAAATATACATTATAAATAATCAAACTCACTAAACTAGATTGAATTGTTTAATAATCTTAGTTTGGTTTAGAACATTGAATTGTTTAAGGAAAACAATAAAATGATTTGCAGTTTCTGATTTAGTAAGTGGGTGTGAACTAATTATAACTGATATGAAGTAGATATGATCTTAATAATTATTAAAAATATCGAAATTAATCTTTGAAAAACTGATTTTTTTTATTTTATTTTGAAACATATTAAAAAAATTTACAAAAGATCTATTAAGAACCCTAAAATAGACCCAAATTATAAATTGAATCGAGTTAATCTAAAATTTTTTAGTTTGATTTAGTTTAAATTAAAATTCAGATTAGTTTGATATGATTTTAGATATTGTTAAGTCATTTTTATTGATTTGATTTGAAAAAAGAGTAATATTTTATGAATATATTTTTGATTATATAATTAAATATGTGAGTAATATATTATTATATAATTAAATTTTATTTTAATAATTATTTAATTATATAATAATATATCATTTATATATATAATCATATGTTAAAAATGTGGACAAACAGTTTTTGTTGATGAAAAATATTGAAATGAAACACGATGATAGGGGATTCATGTCATTTTAGAAATCTTTAAGGGAAATTTCGTAAATTTTTAAAATCTCGGGGTTGGGAGAAAGTCAGTACCTTTGACTGGCAGTAGGCCTAAAGTGCAGGGATGAAAAATTCCTTTTCCCTTCTTTGAAATTGAAATCTCAAGATTACGAAGCTCGACTCTTTCACTTATTCTACACACTCTCCTTCTCAAGGCAAAAGCCGAGCAGCGGTAGCGAAGATTGAGTCAGATCGGAAGAGGAAAAATTCTTCGATCTCATCGGCAGATCGAAAGCCGTCAACAACAGCAGCAAGAGATAAGAGTCATAAGAAAAAGCCTAAAATGTCGTCGACCAATCAGGTTAGGGCATCTCACATCTTGATCAAGCATCAAGGCTCACGAAGAAAGGCATCGTGGAAGGATCCAGAAGGTAGGGTCATCAACAACACCACCAAAGACAGTGCCATCTCTCAACTCAAAGCTATCCGCGAAGACATCGTCTCCGGCAAGACCAAGTTTGACGAAGTCGCCTCTCGTATCTCTGATTGCAGCTCCGCAAAACGCGGTGGCGATCTCGGTCCGTTCCCCTTTCCGTTTTATTATTATTGTTATAATTTTCATGTTCTCTGCAGCGAACTTTTGCGTTTATCTGCCTTTATTGATTTGCTGAAACTTCTGTATTATAACAACTTAGGACTAGCCCTAGAATTTTATTAGGGAGTACTCTATAGTTATGAGAAGTATTGAGCCTGGGTCATAGTTTGATTGAATATAATAAGATTAGGGTTTTGTATCTGAAATTCTTGCTAGATTTAAGTGGAAAGAACTCTGAACGTGTGGAAGCAGTCAAAAAAGTTCACGTAGCGGAAAGCAAATAATTGCTCCAAATTTGTAGCATTCACGCTCTAGTGTTCTTAACTTGTGGTTTGAGGGCTTTATTTACCGTAAGTTTGTAGATTGAGCTTATAATTTGGATAGGCATATGACAGATTATAATTTCAACGGGGATATAGCTGATTGCACTGTTGATATAATGTATATGTTTATCGATGCATGAGATGTATGGTAGCGTAATTTCTACCATTTGAGCATTTGTATTAATTGATTGAACTGAATTTTCTTATTTTTTGATCATTTGCAAAGAAAGCACAGTAGTCACTTTAACCTTTGTGCTGCGCTATAGCAATCAGACTATTTGAGCTTTAAGAAATAAATTCTGTAAATTTTTTTCTTGTTACTCTAGTTAATTGGCATGTTTAGAAGGAATTGGGAAGAATTGATCTGCTTTATAGTTTTTTCTTAAAATAAATGCCATATAAAAGTCTCTATAATGATGGATTATCTTGAGTGCCTACAATGCCTATCCTTTTGGTTCTTTCATGTTGTGATACTATTCTTTTAACTACTATAGTCACCAAATCTGAAATTTTTGTATTGACCTCTTATCAAATAGATCAAGCTTTTGGTTAGTGGTTACATATAATCGTTATCAAGTTAAAACTTTTATTTTAATAATTCATGTATCATTTATGTTTCTCAATCAATATATGTAAATCAACTCATATCTTGATGTGTCTCATTGAATCCATGACACACAACTCAAATCTTGATGAGTCTCTTCATATCTATGATACACATTGTTTGTGAAGGAATGTGTCGAATTTTCAATATTAATGCTAGGACTTTATCTAATAGCACAAACTTTTTGCTGAAGGGGATACCTAAGAGTAGTGACATCATTTAAATGTCTAACCCACCCAAGAGTTTTGTGTTTTGTATGTATCAAAAGGATGGATGCCTTCCAAAAAAATTCAAGTTATTTGTGAGGGTGTTGTTTGTTGGTGTCTCCGAGCAGTTGCTTGAGTGGCCTTGAAGGGGGTTCCATGCATAAAAAGGGGCATATGTTCAAATCCCTTTTGGCAGCATTTCAAGATTAAATTATTAACTTACTTTGTGTAGTAGTTATCGGGTCAGTCACTATTCTCAGGGTTTAACCTGCTTGGTTGTTTGTCTGCATTTGTTGTCAAAGAAGCTTCATTGTATATCACATCAGAAACATGTTCTCTTCAATATGTTAATCTAAATGATACTCTTTAAAATTGTGCTTCAGGTCCTTTTGGACGAGGCCAGATGCAGAAGCCTTTTGAGGAAGTTACATATGCTCTTAAGATTGGTGAGATAAGTGATATCGTGGAAACTGATAGCGGGGTTCACATTATCAAGAGAACTGGTTGATTATCTCAGTGCATTGGACAAAGTATCCAAGAATGATGTTTGATTTTGCTTGCTTCTTTCTGGGTCAATTGGACTGTCTTATGATAATGTTAACACTTGGGAAGTGTTACTTGAATCAATCAAATTGTTTTCTAAGTCATTTTAGTTTATAAACATTCCTAATTATGATTTGGCATACATTCAGTGTCTGTAATAATCACATCTTGTTTGGCCATTTTTTATTGAAAGCTGTTACGTGCTATGACAGTATTTTAGCGTGCTTTTATTCAGAACTGACTTGTTATGTTCTATTACTGAGAAAAGTCTTTTTTTTAAGTTATATGCTCTATCAATTTTGGTAATCTCTTTTTTTAAAATGTCGTGTTTTGCCCTTGGTGATATTTGTGGTTTCAGAAAAGAGATCTAATCGCAAAAGTGATCCCAATCCCCAACCCTATGTGTCTGACCTTTTCTTGCGTTGAGTACTTACCGATTTAGAGAATGAGTAGTATTATATGTGAAAATAATATATATAATTAGATAATTTTAAATTAAAAATAAAAAAATATTTAATTATATAACGAGCTATGATTATTTATACATAAAATTGTATATATTATTTATGAATATAGTTTTATTATTTGGATATATGATTCCAAACTATTAACCATTAGGTCAATTTGTTTATGCATGTAAGAAAATATTATGTAATTAGTATTCTCATAAATCCAATAATTTTAATAAAAATCTATTAATAATATTGATAAATTAATATATTTTTTACAGATTAAACAAATAAAATTATTAATCAATTTAAAAGTATTGATGCACAAATAAAATTATTAATCAATTTAAAAGTATTGATGCACGTTACAGTAACTGAGCTCGGACATTATCTATCCCTCTATAGACAAAATCGTGTTATTTTTAATATTAAAAGGTTTAGTCAGAAAATTTTGTATTTATACTTTATTACATTTATCAGATGTGATTTAGAATTAAAATATTAGTTTTACTAATATAATTAATTAATAGAATATTTCAACCTCAGGTATTTACTTTGAGAAAAGAGATAGACATGATTTAAAAAAAAAAAAAAATTAAAACATGCTCTATTTAGTGTTTTTTTTTTAAATTGTTAAGCAAAAATATATTAAAAAGAGGAAAACAACTTAAGCATGCCCTCTCAAAAGGTAAAACAATAAAAAAATATATAAGAATAAAACCGGTAAATAACATAACCTCTTAAGGTCACATTTTTTAAGTTCTTATCAAAGTCTCTTCAAAGATAAAACTTAAGAGAGTGGCGAAGGGATTATCAAGACCAATAAAGTAATTATCTATCTATTATTGGGAATATATAGAGTTATTTTAAATATCTAAAAGTTTATATTCTCTTTAATTGTTTTTTTCAGTGTAAATTTTATAAATACATTGGATATAACATAGCCTAATTCAAGTAATACATTTCCTTTTTCATGTAGAAAATCAACCATGCCACCAAAGGTAATACACAAACTCAAGTGACATGAAGTATTCTTATTGAGTTGTGCAAAATAAAAGAATCAAACTCCAACTGAAAGCAAAAAAATATTGTGAAGTGGTTAGAAGATGCTCATAGCTTTAAGGTATCATGAGCAATAATATCTAAAATACTTAAATGATCAACTGACCTCTTTTAAAAAAAAAGTATTGTTGAACCCAAATATAAATTTTTTTTATAACTAAGACTCTGTCTGTATTTATTAGACCAAATACAAAATATTCAAATATGGTAAAGTACTTAAAAAATAGAGTTTGCCCTCTATGACTAATTTGTATGACATTAATGACATGTCAGCTTGAGTAATGAATTGCTTAAAAAAAAAAAGACGAAATATTTTTAAGGCAACTCTATCCCAAAGCTACCTCATTTGAAATTTCAAATGAATGGTTGAAAAAGTTTAAACAATGACATGCAATTTGTTCATTTCAAATATTTGGGGAGAGTGGTTATGTTAATATGGAGAAAATCAAAGCTATTTTGTCATTAATAAGAGAGGAATTAGACTAATAGGCTTGGATAGATATTTACAATATGAATGAAAATGGCTTATTTTATCCCATACAAGCCAATAACCCTTTTGCAACAAGCCAATTGGAGGGATGAACGCAAAATAAGAAAAGATCTACAATTGTTACTTCTAACACCCCTTCTATAGCAATACCCTTTAGGGGGCGTTTAGTTTGGGTAATGTTTGATTACTAAAATAGAAAGATTACCTTGAAGATAAATTACTTAGAAGATTACTGGGTATAAATGATTACTATGTTTGATAAAATTTGATAGGTATAAATAATTATTGTGTTTGGTTAAAGGTAATAAAAGATTACTAGTAAATTATTTTATTTAAATGCGCTTGAATATAATTATTTTTAAATATTTTTTATATTATTTGTCATATTAATTAAAAATAAATTTATTTTTATCTCAAAAAATTAATAAATAATAATTTTTCTATAATAAACTCAAGATTACCTCAGTAATCTTTAAATACTTAAGGTGAAAGTGGTAATCAGATTATCACCTATATTACCTGTTACGTCAACATTGGTAATAGAAGATTACTGTAATATTTTATTACTGACAAACTAAACAAGGGAATAAAAGATAGATTACCAAGGTAATCTATCTTACCGTCAACCAAACGCACCCTTAGAAGGAAGCACTACAATACTTAAATCTATAGAATTATAAAATTACTACTAAAAAATTTTAACCGGGTTACATGCACATTGTCTCACGTAATGTGAAAGTTGTTGTCTTAATTGGTGCTATCATGACCTCAATGTAATAGGACAGTAATTAAATTTCAATTATGATTGTTGAAATTGAGAAGAATGGCTCTCTAATAATAGAAAATAATTAGTTAATGCCTTGTAGATTATGAAAATCATGGTAGATTTAGTCCATGTTTCCTGTTTGTGGCTTCTAGAAGGAATTATGTCTTATTTAAGGTTTCTTCTATAGGTGACGAGCTAGAGCAAGGCTTATCCGCTAGTCACTTATTGCCTTTGAAAGTCAAATTCGTAAGTTCATAAAAAATGAGTTTTGATCATATAACAACTTGTTATACAAATTTTGTTCACTTCCAAACTATTTGTTTCAAGACTAAGGCTTGAAGATGGTTTTCCTTGATTTTGAAGTAACGTCACAAATGTATGAATAAATTTGTTCATCTTATAATACAAAAGTAATATAACAAGCAACATTATCATCATCCTCGATATTATAAGAAATCTTATTGATTGTATTTTTTCTTTTGAAGTAATCATTACAAATGTATGAATAAACTATTCATACTCATATCAAATATATAAATAAGTATATATTTAATTTATGTTATTAAATGATTAAATAATTTTAAATTAAAGATAAAATAACACTAAATTATATGATTATGTGTGTACTTAATATTTTACCTAAATGACATATATTACACTAATTGAGTAATATAAACAATCGATTAAATCTAGTCTACACATAGTCGATGTTTCCCCTTTTTTATTAAAATTAAACAAATATTTTATGTACGGTAACAATTAATCAACTTTAAAATATATGCAATCATTTTTATGAATGAATTCCCGAATTTTGTCTAAGATTGATCTTACCACCTTGATGTAATGCTTTTTCTTACAAGATTTCGTATATTCATGGTAAGATATTGTAAAAGACAGTTAAAAGATTGATAGAGGTAGAGATTTAAGATAGGGCACTTTTTATAAGGTTAAGGTTACGTTTAGAATGTGGCTAGAATTTCGGGACGAATGTTAAAATTATATTTAATTAAGTTAATTACATTAAATTAGGGTTATTAGTTACATTTCTACTAATCACTTAAAAATGGGTATTTTAATTATAATAAAACTATGTGTATTTATTTTAAATATATAAATAGTATATATTTGTGTGTGTTATCATATGATTGAATGATTTTAAATTAAAAATAAAATAACACATAAATAAATGATGACATACATAAATATGTATCTGTTTGTGTATTCAAAATAGATATGTATAATATTAATATTTTAATTAACCGGTATTTGTTAGATGGGTTTACATCCACAACTACTGTACTGTATTTGTTAGACTAATAAACCCGAAACATAATGTCAGATCTATAACTACTATACTAAGTAAATTAATATTTTATAAACATCTATTATACTAGATAAATTAAAGTTTTATAAGGATGATAAAAACTTAAACTCTAATTTTTACTTTAAAAATTTTAATATTTTAACCGCTTTATTTACTCTTGAAGTCGAAAAAAGTTTAATTTTAGTACATGAGGGTTAGCCAACAAATTTAGAGCAGTAACGGTTGGGCCATTACGTCAGTTAACAGTCGTTCCAAATTATAAGACCCGACCCATCGTAAAGCAACGAAGCCCGAAAACACTCAAATTTCATCAAATTTCATCCTTGATGTTAGGCCCATTATTTGAACCTTCCGTCGTTTTGAAAGTTTGATTTTGGCCCCATTTTCCCTCCACTTTGCCAGCCTCTTTAAAAAGAAAAATAAAAGAAAAACCTTCATTTAAAAACCTATGGTGAAAAGAAAGTGATAACCAGAGAGCACCAGTTCGGAATTATGCCCGCAAAACGCAACGCCTCTCAGCCATTGCCCACTGCCTGTGCCGTTGCCTTCGACGACGATGACGATTTCCAAGTTCCACTCACACAAACACCTAAAATCACAACTTCCGCCTCCAAAAAACGAAGAATCCCCTTCAAACCCTCTAATAATCTCCACCGTCAGTCCAAGCCTTCTTCCAATCCTGGAAAGGAGAACGTGGACCCTAATATCGAGGGCTTTTACTTCAACGCAGACGAAAATTGTAGCTTGGAGTCAATACCCTCGAGCATCGACTGCAGCTACAAGATCACAAGCAGTCATCGCTCTCCGGATTGCGGGGACAAGAAGGGTATTTTGAAAAAAAACGAGGGATATTCACGGAATTCGATTGAGTCTAGGTTATTGAGGTCGAGGACAGAGAATTGCAATTTGAACGGGGAGTCTGAGGACGATTCGGAGCTTGATGTACTGCTCCAGTTGTGCGAGGAAGTTAACGATGATTACAACGAAGTTGAAGTGGATGGCCTAGTTCAGTGTCCACTGTGTGGAGTTGATATTTCGGATCTGAGTGAGGACCTGAGACAAGTTCACACCAATGACTGTCTTGACAAATGCGAGAACCAAGCTGAAGATGTAAGTTTCATAATCTCTTAATCGAGAATTTGTGATAGTGTATGTAAGTTGACATATGATTTCTAATTAGACAAAATTTCTTTTAGGTTGTTTGTCCTGATGTGGACAGAGTACCTCAATTGCCACCACAAGTTGGTGATGGTTTTTTTCAATTACCTCAACAAGTTGTTGATGTTTCTCCCGTTGTTAAATTGCTACACAGTCTGGGTTTGGGTAGATACGAAGAAGCCTTTGTACGGGAAGAGATTGACTGGGACACCTTACTTAGGCTGACAGAAGAGGTTTGTTTCGGCATAAAACTTACATTTTAGATGGCCAATTTATATCTTTTTTTTGAAATCAGTGCTTTGTATAATCAAAAGATATTGTGGTTATAGGCTATAATGTCAGAACGGCTGGCTTCTTGCTATGTCAACTTAATTAAAAAAAGAAATTGTCCCTGATATGAATGTGAAAGCGAACTGTTTCAGGAAGCTCTTAAATTTGTCTTCATTTCTTTTACAGTTCTGTCATGGAAACAACTTTGTTACTGTTTTCGGTTCAGGATAAAATAATTTTTATATTTGCATTCTTTTATCCCTTTTTTTCTTATTGCAGGATATAGTCAGTATAGGCGTTACTGCACTTGGTCCTAGGAAGAAAATCATGCATGCTCTTAGTGAAATTAGAAAAGGTTGCTCCCGTGCAGTTGAGAAAAATGTAAATTCACATGCTGCTAGTGAAGAATCAAGTAGTAATTGTGGATCAGAGAGGCACAATAAGGCATCCGCAACTAGTGTTAATGAAAATAGAGAGCCAGCTGCAAACAAGCTGATTACGGATTTCTTTCCCGTCTCCACTGTTGATGGGAAGAAACTCTCCTCTTCTGGTAGATCAGATGGAACGAACAAAAGTTATTCAGGTTCTGGTCATAAACTTGTTGGAAAAAATCATGCCAAAAATGGAAAACTCAAAGATATTCCCACATGGTGTTGTGTTCCAGGGACACCATTTCGAGTGGTAAAGATAACCTTTCATCTTTTGACTAATGTTATTTGCTGCCCACTCAATTACAGTTGTGTACTTTTGGCTGAATTTGAACTGAACTAGTTCAACTTAACTCGATTCGAACCGAATTTGAACTGGAGATTCAATTCGACAATTTGACCCAAGTTTGGCTCGAATCCCTCTTTGGTGACACTGTTCCTCACGCTGGTTACACTATCATATTCATCTTGTCGATGACCCTTAGACAATCTCTTGTCAAGTTGAATGAGCTTGAGCTGACCATTATGGATTTGAGCCGAGCTCCAACAAGCCCATGTTTGGGCTCGGCTTGCTTTGGCTCAAGTCTAGTCTTAGCTATACTCATTTGGCCCTCGACTTAAATAAAGCAGCTCTACAGATCAAAATAATGCCTCCAAATGTGAACTGTGACAGAGAGAACTTTTCTGACATATCATAGACTGATTTGAAGTATTATAATAATATAAACAAACATCACAGGAATAAAATTCTTACATCTTTGTTGTCTGTATGTGTCTGTGTAGTAGTGAAAGATTAAGCACCATATGCTGTGATTGATAAGAACTCTCCTCAACTTCTTTATTATCAGTGGAGCTGGTCTTGTTGCTAAGTTGTATCTGATGTACCTTTGACAGGATGCTTTCAAGTATCTTAGAAGAGATTGTTCACATTGGTTTCTTACTCACTTTCATATGGACCGTAAGTTCACTATTCTCTTCTTCTCCAATCTTATAGTTTAGATTGAAAAGTTAAGGTAGGATTTATTTACTCTCAGTTACTAATTCAATATATCAATGATTCATGAAGTCCTATCATTTAAATTTGTATAGCATACCCATGTAACTTGTAGCTGCTTTCCCACCTACTCTTCTAGTTCAATCCATTCATTCATGAAGCCCTTCTAAATACTTTTCAAGCTTTAGAGTTACATTTTCTGCATTTTGTTTCCTGTTTTCATCATTATATTTCCATGGTATTATGGATCAAGGGAAGCATTAATGATAATAGGTTAAGAAAATTGCAATAAAACTTCTCTTCATTCATCTTGGGCACTGTTTTTAATCACATACTGATCCATTATTACCATATCAAGTCATCTTTCTGAGTGCAACTTGTGTGGATGATTTACGAATTTTGCTAAGTTCCACCTGTTTCTTTGCAAAGAATCAGACGTAAGCATAATTCTACAGCCTACACCATATTTCAGGATGAGTTGCATTATGCAGGAGGTAGAGAGTTATTAAAAAATGATCATGTTGCTAGCATACTTTTTTCGCAAGTTCCAACTTGGATTGATTGATAGCGCAAAATATTGTGTTTCTCTTACATATCACCCAAAAGATGGTCAATATCACACATTTGTATAGAATCCTGGCTTTTTTCCCTTTCCTAGAAGCAAAAGTTTTTCTACAACTGAATCAAAGGTACCGAGATTGATCCAAGCAATCCTGGCTTCTTTGTATAAACCTAGCCCACATATAAGAAACCACTTGATAGAGTAGAAAGATATGGTTTTGAGGTCTCCCAGTTTTTCTTACACATTTCACTAAGAAGACAAGAGACACATTCTTACATACGTTTACTTTAGCCCTTCCAAAGTCTTGACAGTGTTTCTTTTTGTGGCAACCTTAGACAGCAGCAATGTTGAGAGTTTTATTGACCATTCTATTGATGAGCCCTTTTGTAAACTCAATTAAAACCTGTATTGCATTTATCTTTTCAGATTATCAAGGTTTAACGAAATCCTTCTGTCATGGGAAGATTTATTGCTCTTTGATCACTGCAAGGCTTGTGAATATGAAGATTGGAATACCGTGGGATAGAATACAAGTTTTATCCCTAAACCAAAGGATCACAATTGATGGTATATATGTGACATGCTTAGATGCAAACCACTGTCCAGGTTCCATCATAATCCTCTTTGAACCACCTAATGGTAAGGTGTGGTCCACATTGACTTTTAAGATACTCATTGTTATTTTGATTATCACCTTCTCATCATTATTAAGAAGTATCCTAATGTAACTATAACTTCAGGCTGTTCTCCACACTGGCGATTTTCGTTTTAGTGAGCAAATGGCGAGCACATTGGTTTTGCAATCATGTCCTATCCATACTCTCATCCTTGATACCACTTACTGTAATCCCCAGGTAAGTCTGCAATTATTTCATGTTAAGCTGAAATTTTTAAGTTAGATTTGCTTTGAGTTAAAAAAAACAAGAATGGTAGTGAGTTTACATAGTTGAACTTAAGCCTAGTACTCCATCTATAACCAATCCCTTATTAAAATCTAATATATATGCTGAATACACCAATATATAAAGTTAAAGTCAATGATGCAGATTTTATATGCTCGGGATCTACTTGAGCTCTGCTGAGGTTAGTCTCAGGAGATTTGATCGGCTTTGGGCCTAAGTTTTCTTCATGAGGAATAAAACAAATTGGCTAGTGTGCAAATAGCTTCAATCCATAAAAAGAACATAATTTGCAACGAGAAAATTTTCTTGTGGGATGTATGTTTTTGAAATGTTTAGTTATTTCTTGTTGTTATATGTAATGATGTGTTTACATTACTATTACCTAACTCTGCTTCAATATATAATATCTAAGATCCATTGGAATTTAATTAGTTTAGTTTGTTTTATTGCTTTAGAATAAATAACTTTGCATTCAAATTTTATTACATCATATATAATCTGAAAAGTGAGAGTGATTACATACATCAACACTTTCATGGTATTTGTATATGAAATGTCAGTATAATTGAATTCTCTCTCATTTGATGATTTTTTGCAGTATGACTTTCCAAAGCAGGAAGCTGTAATACAGTTTGTTATTGAGGCCATCCAAGCAGAAGCTTTCAACCCTGGAACTCTTTTTCTAATTGGAAGCTACACAATTGGTACAGGCCACAGTCTCTGTCACTCTTTGATTCATTCTTTCATGTTATATTATAACTTCTGTAATTATCATAGGCAAGGAAAGGCTTTTTTTGGAGGTTGCTCGTGTCCTCCACAGAAAGGTTTATGTGAATGCTGCAAAGCACCGTCTCTTAAAATGTTTGGAGTTTTCTGAGGAAGATATGCGATGGTTTACTATGAATGAACAGGAAAGCCACATTCATGTTGTGCCTATGTGGACCCTTGCAAGCATCAAACGACTTAAACATGTATCCGATCAATATAAGGTGAGAAGCATAATTTTCAACAATAAATGTGAAACTCAATCTGTGTTTGTGAAGAGTTCAGTTATTTATTTAGGTACAAAATAAAAGGAACGATGAAGAGGATAAATTAGAAGCATTGAATATATAAGTGCTTCCAGATTCTGGCTTGGTGAGTGCCTATATGTGCTAGGGCCAAGAACAGCTAGGTTGGTTCGGGCTAGAGCAGTAATGCATATTATGTTATGATCTTCTTCTTCTTCTCTCTCTCTCTCTCTCTTCTTTTTTTTTTTTCTTTTTGGGTTTGAGAAGAAACATAAATGTTATTAATTGAAATAATTACAAAAGAATGAACAAGATGTCCACAAAAGTTGAAGATACATATGAAAGATCACAAAACTATATACAGTAAAAAAGCCAATAAAAAAAGTTATAAAAACTTAACATGTTTTCACCAATGCCACTAGTATGTTGGTAAAACCAAAACTCTTTCCCAATCTAAGTGAATGAAGAAGAAAGATATCCACTAGTACACTCTTCTTGTTATTAAAGGCACTGTTCCAGCTTTATCTGTTGTGGAGAATTAGACCAGCAGTGATTGTCTGGAAATCTTTAGAAAAAAAAAAAAAAATCTTATAGTTTAAGTTAAAGTGCATATAATAAAATGAAACAAAAATGAGTGAATGAAATCCGTATTGATATTGAAGGATTATAAGCATTTTAATTCTCTCATATACTGACTTTGTGATATATCTGGGAAAGACTGGCCTATAATCTCCCTTTAGTGAAGTATATCAATGCCAATGGCATCCCAGATTCAGGAAGTTGATGTGATTGTGTTGCAGTTGACTGGAGTATTGTTACTAAATCTGGAGTTTGCACAAGAGTTCTGTCAAGCTTGACTTTATGTATATGTATTTTTAATTTCTATTTCTCTTCCCATTTTATATTCATGTATGGAAAGTGAACTATCATTTGAAAAAAAAATTCTAGTCCTAAGATTCTCTTGGATGATTCTTATATGCATGGTTATTGTTAATATTTGATTTTAACAATAGATAGTCAATAGAATTATGTTCAATTTATCTAAAATCATTAAATATTTTGAATGGTTATTCAAGTTTATTTGTTTGCTTCTTGTCAGAATCGATTTAGTCTTATAGTTGCTTTCTCTCCTACTGGCTGGACATTTAGTAAAGGGAAGAAGAAGTCTATAGGGAGAAGATGGCAGCAGGGCACAATTATAAGGTTTGCCTTCCACTTTTAAGAAAAATTTAAATTCCTATAGATCTGCAGTCTTTGCCTTGCCCCTTGTGATGTGCAACCAGCTATGGTGTACATGGAGCTTATCATGATTTGCTCCAAAGTAAAGCTGTTTACTGAACTGGCATCCTTAATAAAATCCTACTTGGACTGATTAGATTACAATATTAGTCACCAATTATCAAATAAGCCACATCAAATTTTTTAAGTCACGCCAAATTTAAAATTATGCAAAGAGGTTTTATCATTTGTAGAAGGGGATGGTTTTGTATTTTGAGATTTGAACACTTCAAAAGCACAACAGTTATGCTAAGTGAGCAGCTTTGAAGTTTACCTGAATCACAATTGATATATTGAGGAAAAGGTCTTGTCATTATGCTACTTAATAATGGAAAGTGATATTTTGGTAGTTGCCTAGCCTATTATGGCAAAATATTGTTAGCCCTTTAGGCATGTTAACAACTAAGCAAGTAACAGCCTAATGTACTGTCCCCTATTCTGCTTGTGAAGATTTTGAAGTCCTGTTGATTAGTCTTGATTCCGATTATAAAAATATCTTCTTCTTTCTTGATGAAGTCCTTTGCCAAACACTAGTTGGGTAAAACAAAATTTTACTGTGGTACAAATATTTTCTTCTTTGCTAGTACTTTGCAAGTTTTATCTGTCACAGTGGATGCAAATGTTCGATCTTATGTTTTTATTGCAGATATGAAGTGCCATATAGTGAGCATTGCAGCTTTACAGAGCTGAGAGAATTTGTGAAGCTTGTATCTCCGGAAAGCATAATACCAAGTGTGAATAATGATGGACCAGCTTCTGCAAATAGCATGGTTTCCCTTCTGTTGTCTTGAAGGTTTCACTGGTAGCAGCAAATACAATCCCTTATTGTATTTTCATGTGAATCTGCAGTTGAAGTGCTATAAAGGAGATCGGTGAACCTCCAGGGCATGCCTTTAATGCCTTTATTACCAATTGCATGATAAGAACATGAAGTGCATGTATATTTTGTGGAACATAATATTATAATAATTGATGTTTAAGGATTTTTCAAGTGAAGATGGTACACGGGTAGGGTAATACTACGAGTATATTTTTTTGAATATACAATTGAGTATATAACTGATATATATGATCAGATGATTTTAAAGAGTAATATTATATGTATCTATTTTAGGTATATAATTATGTATATATTTATATATGTTATTACATAATTAGATGTTATTTTATTTTTAATTAAAAATTACTCAATTGTGTGATTATACATATAAATATGTACATATTTATGTATTTAAAGTGGATATATATATATTTTTATTGGATTAAAAATAAAAAATGAAGTATTATTGAATTATATAATAATACATTATTTATATATTTAGTTATATATTATTTGAAAAATGAATAGATCAGACGAAGTATCGGTGAGTGGTATAATCTGATGCTGATTAGTAGCAAAACAAGGGACCGCTCTCCTTTGACGGCTTTCCACGTAAAATAAAACTGCACAGGTTACGTGGTTTAATTACACTTGAGATAATTAATATTGTATGTTGGTGGTATGTTCATTTTCATCATAGTGGTTTACTTTATCTTGAGGTTGGATCTGAATTAAGTTGATTTGGATTTGAAAAATAATTCGGTTTGAATTTATTTATTTTTAATTAAGAGTTTTGATTCATTTTAAAACTAAATAGAACTCGAGTTATAAAGAGTTTAATTCAGCTGAGTTTATAAATTGGATAAATAACTCTATTCGATTTAAATTTAATTTGTGGTTCAATTTAAATTATATTAAATAATTATTAAACGGTGTTATTTTGTCAATGAATCACAAATTTGAATCATATATTTTAGTTATAAATTTGGGTTGTAAATTCAAGCTAAACTCAAATTGAACTATTTTTATTTTTACTAAACTCTAACCACTTTTAATGTTGACTCAATAAATTTGGACCAAATTTTATACTAGTTATTTTTTATTTAAGTTAAACTCGAACTAAAGGGTATTTAAGTTTAACTCAATTTGGTTTATATTTATCCCTACTTTATCCGGTTAACAATTAGAGATGGGAATATTGTTATTATATTTGATGAAGGATGATGATTACATCAATTCGATTTAAGTATAAATAAATTATATAACTTTTTATATATAATATAAAGTAATAGACTGTAATTAAATAATATGAGTACTTATTTTTTTTTAATTTAAAAATTATTTAATTCAACGATGCTATAGTCGGTGTACACGAAATATTATACCATTTATTTGTAAGATATAAACATTCTTAGTACAAGTACGGTATCTCCAACTCAATTCTTAGAGAAAGACTGGCTGTCTGTAATAGACTAAACTTTTGTATATAGTTGACTTTTGAATGAGCCTTTTCCATCGCATCATTGTCGTATCAGGAAGAATAACTCTTACCTCCAAAAATGGAGATATGTGTTACAAATGTGATGGAACCAAGTGCGGATTGCAAATAAAAATAAATGAAGGTTTATCACATTTTGCCACCGCCCATCATGCCCAAAATATTGACCAACTCCCAATGACATTAAAGGCCAAAGTATTAGTTTCCATCTAAGTTTTAATGTATAGATAAATACATATTTATAATTTTAAAAATTCAAATACTCACCCATGATTCAATTTCTATTAAAAATTTTGGTTAAAGTTAAGGATAAAATTGTTATTTATTAAAAATAATTGAAAAATTAAAGTTTTATTATATTTTCTTTCATAAGTTCAAAAATCTCATAATCTCTTTTCTACTCAAAATTTTCAAATTTTAAAAAATGATAATTTTATTATTAAATCTTTAAGTTTTATTTTTTCTCTCTTCTGTGAAGATGATTATCTTAAAATAAGATGAAAAACGGTAACTATTTCTATTAGATGAATTTTCGTTGACAGAGACAAAGAGACATCATTTCTTAATGGACATCTAGAAAGAGATGGAGATAGTTTATATAACATTTTGCCACTATCCATCATGTCCAATGACATTAATTGTGCTCACACAAGATTTTAGAAGCTTTTTTTTTAAAGGTCATAAATTGGTGCCTAATAAATATGGTGTTAAACCACTTATTAAGTAACAATATATAGATTTTTTAATAATTAAACACAGGTGTTGCACAGAACCTTCTTGACAAGTCTTTTTTCCATACGTATTAACAATCGTAGCGTAGCCCAATATGCTTTACAAATTCTCTCCTGAAAGGAAGTTTCTAAGCTGCCCAAAAGAGTGCCAAAGAGTATCCTGAGAGGTTAAATGTATAGAATCCCTCGATAATTCAAAAAAAATGATTGAATTTGAGATTCCCATGTGCCTGATTAAGATGAGATTCTTAAATTATCTGGTATAATAAACGTATGTTTAATTATTAAATTTGAAGTTTTATATATTCGATATAATTGATTCAACTTTAAAAAATTGTTATCCAATTTGACTAAGGGAGCTCTTGACAAAAAAAAAAAAATTTTACTTTCCAACCTATAAATTTATAATTTAGATGGAAAGAAAAAATTTTAAAAAATAATTAGTGATATGGACAGCACAAATGAGCCGAACTATCCTGATAAGCCTTTTAAAATAGAAACCTCCATAATTTAGAAGTTCCACAGAAATGAAGAGTGAGAATAGACGTTGTGATGATCTTCCCCGTTCTCATCAACCATGGGTGTTGGTGGAGGATACAGTTCATCTACATTCATATCCATGGCAATGTCAACCCCAGAATAAAGCCCAAAATCAGATGCAACAGCTCGCTCATGGCTGTCCAACGTACTCCAAAACGACCAATCTATGGTCGATTTATCACAACTGTTACTGTCCTCGTTCACGGGCACCACCGCCTCCTCTGATGATGATACATTGTACTCCAATGAAGCTCTGGGCCGCTCTTGCTCTTCGTTGGCGTATTTTGCGGCAACCATTTGAATCTCTTGTGGATGAAGCGGTCGTCCTCCTGGTCCGGTTATGTTAATATCCGGTGGGTTGTCGGGGAAGTTGAATTTAGCAGTGGCACCTCGTAAACACAACAAAGCTGCGTCGAATGCACGCGCAGCCTTCTCGGGTGACTCGTATGAACCTAACCAAATACGTTCACGGCTGTTGGGAAGCCGAATCTCCGACACCCATTTCCCCCATTTTCGCTTACGAACACCCTTGTATTTTGGCTCATGACTAGTCGATGATGACGCTTCGGCCATGGACTCAGCGGTGGGCTTCACCATATGCTAAGGAAGCATCAAAATTGACACTGATAGCAACAATGGCGGCTGTGGTGCTCAACAAAATATAGTGAACTCTAAACGCGTTGATCGGGAACGGCGAGTCAGAGGAAAGAAACAAAGAAAGATCGTGGACAGAGAGGACACGTGGCAGTGAAAAAGAGGATTACGACAACCTGATCACGCGGTTGGTAGGATCAGTTTAAAAGCACGTGGATTATTGTTTGTCATACTCGTGTTTTTTTTTTAATAAAAGGTTTAACTCGTGTCATATTCTTAATGCATTTTGATAATTACGTCAAATTTATATTTTTTAATTATTAATTAATTACCAAATAAATTATAGTAATCAAATCAAATAAGTAAAATAAAAATCTACAATTTTTAGTGAATATAATAATAAATCATGGCTTGTTGCTGCCATTTATGCTTCTTCAAGGCTTTTTTCTGAAATTTTTTAAGTGCAAAAGAGTTTCGAATACAAATTTCCCAAAAAACTAATAAATCTGGTCAAATTTATAAAATGTATTAGGATATTTTCGGAATTTTCATATTTTAAATAAGCTTAAAAAAAGGCTTACGGCAAGAGCTTCAAATTTGACCTTCTTCCAAGAAGTCCTAAAATTTAAAATGGCATGAGCTCAGCTTTGTATGACTTCTTTGATTTGAGCTTTTAAGGAAATAACTTACTAGAGTAGAGTTTGTATGAAAATTTTGTTTGTTGTTTGACTAAAACAAATATTATAATAGAATTATATGTATAATTTTATATATAAATAATGATATATTATTATGTAATTAAATATTATTGTATCTTTAATTTTTAATTATCCAATCATACGGTGATACATCATTATTTATATATAAAAATTATATATATAATATTACTCTAAATATTATAATATTAATACACACAGAAAGGGTTTTAATGAGAAATTAATTAAAATAAGTAGCTAATTTGTCGCGTAAACTTTTTTTGGCAAAAATTCTTAGCTTTTATATTTTTAAACAAATCATATTTTTCATTTCAAAAATACCCCTCATCTTATATCTCAGCGTCTTTTACTATAGCTTTCGTAGATTAATCTCTTATATTTCAAAGGATACATATTAAACTTAATTTTTTTATATAATAATTTATTCTTATATACTTTTATACAATTACAAAATGATGGATATACCAGAGGTTTTCTCAAAATGGTGCATTTTTTCAAGTGGGTGCAAAAATGTGCGAAATGGTGCATGAAAGGATGCAGATGCGTAGAAGGGTGCTGCAATTTGGAAAGGGTGCGTGAAGGGTACACCCTTTCCAAATTGCAGCACCCATTCACGCACTCGCACCCTTCCATGCACCCGCACCCGCACCCCTTCATGCACCCTTTCCAAATTGCCACACCCTTTCACGCACCCGCACCCACACCCCTTCACGCACCCTTTCCAAATTGCGCACCCTTTCACGCATCATTTCCAAATTTGCTGCACCCTTCCACGCACCCACACCCCTTCACCCACCCTTTCCAAATTGTCGCACCCTTTCACGCACCCGCACCCCTTCACGCACCCATTCCAAATTTGTCGCACCCTTCCATGCACTCGCACTCGTTCCTACACCCCTTCATACACCCTTTCCAAATTTTTTGCATCCTTCCACACACCCTCACCCCTTCACACCCTTTCCAAATTGCCGCACCCCTTCATGCACCTGCACTCGTTCCCGTACCCTTCACGCACCCTTTCCAAATTGTCACATCCTTTCACACACCCGCAACACTTCCCGCACCAAATTTTCGCACCCTTCCATGCACCCACACCCTTTCACGCATCATTTCGCACATTTTCGCATCCGCTCGAAAAAAACGCACCGTTTTGAGAAAACGTCTGGTATATCCATCATTTTGTAATTGTATAAATGTATATAAGAATAAATTATTATATAAAAAATTAATCTGTTTTTCATCTGTAGATATTATTCATTACACATCCTTTCACACACTCGCAACCCTTCCCGCACCCTTTCCAAATTTTCGCACCCTTCCACGCACCCACACCCTTTTAGGCATCATTTCGCACATTTTCGCATCCGCTCGAAAAAAATGCACCGTTTTGAGAAAACGTCCGGTATATCAATCATTTTGTAATTGTATAAATGTATATAAGAATCAATTATTATTTAAAAAAATAATCTGTTTTTCATCTGTAGATATTATTCTTTACAGAAAAATTAAGTTTAATGTATATCGTTTGAAATATAAGAGATTAATGCTGTGAAAGCTACTGTAAAAGTTAAGGAATTAGAAGAGTGGTATTTTTGGAAAGAAAAATATGATTTGCTTAAAAAAGTAAAAGCTAAGAATTCGTACAGAAAAAAAGTTTATGCGGCAAACTGACTGCTTTTTTAAATTAATTTCCTAGTTTTAATGGACAATGATAGATTAAGATAAAATTAATTAAGAGTAAAAAATGTTGTCCCACTAAGGTTTGGTCTAAAAGTACTTTTTCACCCTTAATTTTTATAAATAGCATTTTCCCACCCAAATTCAAACTCTATTAAAAAAACTAACGATGTAAGGGTAAAATGATAATTTTAATATCTATTAATTTTAAAGATAAAAAACAACAAGTTTTTGTCAGACCCAAATGTTTTAAACGTAACTATTTAACCCTTTGAAAACTTTATTACATTTTATTCAATTTTTTGGGGTATAATTGTCATTTTAAAACTATTAGGAGCAAAAATAAAGATCCATGATGTTTTCAAAATTTACAATTTACCCCTAAAATTTCTAAAAGACTCTTAAATTTTTTAAAAGGCCAAAGGACTATTTCCCACCTAAGGTGTAACATCCCTCCCTAGAAGTACTACCCACCGAAGGAGAAATGTTACGAATTAATATTCGGAGCGTCTATTTTTTTCTTTTTAAAAATACTTTAAAATAAATGCATCATTAAAGTGTTTAGGAAGTATTCCAAGAAAACTGAAAATCTGGAAGCGAACAAAAGATGTATATACTCATATGAAGACTCATCTGAAAGTATCTGAAAACAGGGAGTAATCATATGCAACTATACCATAATCTCAAAAAGTCAAAAGTCGATAAGAACATGCCACTGTATGCATGTAATATGAATCAGAGATAACCTGCTCCAACCGGATCTACCTATGCTGACCTGACCCTGCCTCGCAGCTACCTCGATCACCTGTACCTGCAATCAGGAAAGAAAAGGGAATGAGTGATAAGAACACTCAATAAGGGGAAAGAATCAAGTAAACTATCTTTTTTCCTGTTCTAACTCACTTTTGGGACTCAACCTCACATCCTAACCTCTATAAGAGATTGAGGGGGTAATTTAGTTCACTCTTTATTATTTGAGTCATACTTTGTCCCATCTGGTGTCTGTTTAATACTTTCTGGAAGCTAACTATAGGGATTTGACACTTTTCTAAGCTCAAGCTCTTTTTCTTTCACTACACAATTTCTGAATTTGAATTGAGCTCTACTGCGAGCGGACCCTACTGAGGGTCTATGTCCTACTACGGACGTGTCCTACTGCGGACGTGCCCTACTACGGGCGGTGTAGTGTAAAGTGCCCCCTCATAGTTTATAGCATGCATGCGAGTCTTATATCTTACTAATTTTACTTCTATCTAAATTTATTCATAACTCACCAGACATTACTCTTGGGACGACCCTTGAATCTTGAGTCCCAACCTTTTCTTACTTTTCTTTTTCTCTTCTTTTTTTTTTTTCCTTTCTTTTCTTTCTTTTTCCTTTCTAAACTGTGAAATACTGTTCACATCCCTGTTCATTTGACAGGGCAACCTTCTTTTTCATACAATTTCACAGTCCAAACGGTTCCTAATTCATACAAGCTATATATAGTTGAAAAGAGGATTCAAATAGCTTTCTAACAAGCTATAATAGCACTCATAATTCATTCAATCAGGCAGTCAAAACAACAGATAAAGTCAGTGGCAAAAACTGCCTCCTCTGTTTATTTGATAAAGCAGTCCTTGTGGTTCATGCAATATTTAACAATCCAAATGATCCCCAATTCATACAAGCTATATATCACTGAAAAGATAATTCAAAGAGCTTTCCAACGAGAAATAATAGAACTCATAATTCCATAGATAAGGCAGTCAAAACGCGAGATAAACTCAGTGACAAAACTGCCTCCTCTCTTTATTTAGTAAACCAGTCCTTTCGATTCATACAAATATTTAACAGTCCAAATGATCTCTAATTTATACAAGCTATATATCATTGGAAAGAGGATTCAAAGAGCTTTCCAAAAAGATATAACAGCACTCATAATTCATCAGATAAGGCAGCCAAAACATGGGACGAACTCAGTGGCAAAAACTGTAAATATTATACAACTTTCTGCCATGAACAAAATCACATACATAGACATCCCAAATGGAAAAACAATATTCCTCAACATCAAAATCAACATTTATAACATAGATCTAAGGAACCAAAAGCCTAAAACATGTCACATATCAAAGATGATATCCCTTACCTTGTTTCAAGCCAAATCTTTGCAAGTTGGCTTCCTTCTCCTTGTTTTGCTTCCTTTATCACCAAGACCACTTTAAATCAATACCAAAACACACTAACATATTCACATAACATGCATATAAACATAGATGAAAGGGAAAGGAAGGAGATCTTTGGTTACCAAAGCTTCCAAGTGCTTCTTTTTCTTTTCTTCTTATTTTATCTTCCAATATCCCTTCAATTTCTTCCTTTGGCTTCAAGAAAGCAAAGAAAAGGCATGAAGAAATGGTGGCTGCTGGAATATGGACGGAATGATGGAAAAGTCTTCTCTTTCTCTTTATATAATAAGCCTTATCTCTTTCTCTTTTTCTCTTTGTCTTTTTCCTTTTCTTTTCTTTTTTTTTCTTTTTCTTTAGGTATATATATATATATATATATATAAACACACATATACATGTAAAACAAATATATGTACTTAAAATGGGAAATATCTCTAAATAGAGTCAAAAGACATAAATACCCCTGAAACATACCTGAGGGTATTACACAAGGTATGCTTCATTCCCAAGTTGTCCCTCTTTAACTTTGAAAATCCCAAATACCCACCCATGGGTTATAAAATTAATTGTTTAAAAGACAAAATCATCATTTTATCTATAATATTAAAAATAAATTAAAATTTAATCCAGTTTTTTCCCCTAACTCCTAAAAACTAACCATTTCCCTCTAGGCTAAGTTTTGAAAAATAGCATTCCCCCCATAGGGTTTATTTTTCAATCCTCGATGTCAAATCCGGTGCTATTGACGGAGCTTTCCCGATGCACCACCATGCTCTAACGACCTCTCTTCTCTCCTCTGAAACGTTGATCGACTTAGATCTGACGTCATCTTCGCCTGAAAAGTCTCTTCTTCGTCTGGGAAGATGTTCATCTTTCCAGACGTCTCTTAGGAAGACAATCGTCTTCCCAAAAGGAGACGAGGTCGTCGTCTTTGTCTGGGAAAATGAAGAGCTTCGTCTCTTTAACTTTTCAGGCAAAGACAACGCTAGATCTAGGTCAATCGATGTTCCAAAGGAGAGAGGAGAGGTCGTCGAAGCATGGTGGTATGTCGAAAAAGCTTTGTTGTTGGCGATGACGCTGGATTTGATGTTGGGGATTGAGAACTAAATCATAGGGGGGGAATGCTATGTTTCAAAACTTGGCCTAGAGGGAAATGATTAGTTTTTAGTGGTTAGGGGGGGAAAAAGAGATAAAATTTTAAGGGGTTAGGATTCCGTTAAATTTAACTGTTCATGGGTGGGTATTTGAGATTTTCAAAATTAAATGGGGAAAACTTAGGAATGCAACATACATTGGGTGGGAAATAGTCCTTTGACCTTTTTAAAATTGTCAATAACCCCAAAAAATTTTTATAAGGAACCATGATATTTTCAAAAATGTATAATTTACTATTTAATATACGATTATATAACAAAGACACTTCTATCCATAAAAAGAGACGAAAAAATGATGAAACTGAAAGAAAAAGAAAATAAGTGAGTTCTTATATAATTTAGATACTTAAAAAGTTATTTTTTAGTTTTTATTAATTTATGGTTATATGATAATATGAAAAATAAAATAGTTGGAATAAAATGATAATTTCACGTTTTACTACTATTATTTCAATAACAAAGTTTAATTTATGTTAATTAGGGGTGGGAAAGTGTTTAAGACTAAACCTTGGATGGGAAAATGTAATTCACTCTAAAATTAAAATATGAATAGGGATATTTTTTAAATTTCAACAATTTTCATTAAAGCTTATGGGCAACTTAAATTTTTAGGTTCTTGAAAGAGCTATAAGATAGTTTTTGTTTTTGTTTTCCCCATAAATGTACAAGCACTTTTTAAATTAAATTAAACAAAAATCTTTTGATAAATAGAGAAATTCAAAGTAATATGCTGTTATTTATAAATCTGTAAATATATTTAAAATGCAAAGTAAATTTTTTTAAAAAGTACTTATAATTTTAAAAATTCATTTTTAGCCTATAAATAAGTCCAATAAAAAAATAAAAATAATGATATGAAATACTTAAGGGGTGTTTGGTTCAAGGGATAAAAATATTATTTTGTTAAATTATTTGATTGGTAAGTAATAAAATATTTCGGTAATATTTTATTATTAATGATGATGTGACATGTAATATAAGAAGTAATCTAATTATTACTTTCACAATAAAATATTACTAAAATAATTTTAATTTTATTATAATTATATTTTTATTTATTAATTTTTTTAGGGTAAAAATAACCTCATTTTCAATTAGTATATCAAATAATATAAAAAATATTTTAGAATAATTAAACTCAAGGGTATTTAAGTAAAATAATATACTAATATTTATTTATTATTTTTAATAAAACATAATAATTATTTATACCATCAATTTTTATTAAATTTTATCAAATATAACAATAATTTATATTCAATAATCTTTAAAATAATATATCTTTATAAATATATTTTAGTTTTGATAATAAAAGGTTTTCTAAATCAAAGGGCCTCTTATAGAGATAATAGTTATTATCTTAATGCATTCATGCACAACAAAGCCCAAATGAAAATGTCCCACCTGACCTTTAATAAAACAACAAATTTGTATTCTTTTAAGTTTGAAATAGTTTTTCTTTTTAACATTTATCCATGAAAACCAGGAGTTAGTTTTAATAATGATAGAACATTTTTGATATTTTATACAAAATATAATTGGGTTAATATAACTTATATTACATTCAAATGTACATTCCGAATAGTATAAAAATATTACATTTTAACCCTAATTATTATTATTTCTTCTCTCATTTCATATTTTCCTTTTTTCTATTTTCTCATATTTTGGTTGTTGAAAAACACCCATAAACTTGGTTACATGTAGGGCTCGTTAAGATGGTAAGATATCTCAAAATTGGTGAATACAATAAAATCTAACTACAATAGAGTTTATCAACAATTTTAGACACGAGACGAAATATCTAAGTGAGATCTAATAAATTCATATATAATTTGCATTGAGCAAGGTAGTGACATCGATAAGTTATACACAAGGTTAAAATTTTGAAGGTGTTAGGAGGACCTAATCACTCAGTGTGAAGAAGTTGAAAGGATAGTTGACATCGACATAAAAATGATGACAATAAAAGAAACTTTTCTTGTAGGTGATTTTTTTTTATAATTTATAATTTTTATAATTATTTTGTTGGCTAAATGACTATGTCCCACCCCAGGTTTGATGAAATGAAAGAGTGATATCCTTTTAAGTTTAAAAAAAAAAAATCAATTTCTCATTTATCTATTAAATTTATTGAAAAATCTGTTAAAATATGGAAAAAAACAAAAAAAAAACCCATAAACTAAATAACATTTTGCCCGAACAAGTTTATTAAATAATTTTCATACTCCTAATTTATATTACTTTCAATTAAAAATAAAAAATTACTAGTATAAGTATAGATATGGTTGTTAATGACATATAAGTATAGATAAATATAGATAGAGATGTTAATAACATATAATCATATGTTTCGAGTTAATTGTAATTTTTTAAAATTACAATGGGTAATAATGTAAGTTTGTAGGGGTTTTAGCATTCTAAAAAATTTTGGGGTGTTTTTTAACATTTTCCAAATTTTAAACCCCTCAATAATTTTAAAAATTACAATTGCATCTTAAAAATGAATAAATATAATAAATTATTAACATAAATGCCATATTAAACTATTATGAGTATAAATATATTTTAAAAATATATGAGATGAATATAATAATTTCTAAAATGAGATAGGGGTAATGTCCATTTGGCTCCAAGTAAGTTTTGAGAAAATGACACTTATGCCCTCACTTACACTCTATATCATGACATTTAAATAAAATAACATAAATCATTTAACTGTTAAAACTAATGATTAATTTTAAGTTTTTAACAAATGATTGAGAATTTGATTTTCTTTCAAATTTAAAGAATAGAAGGATAGAAAAAAATAATTTTATCAAATTTTGGATTAAAAATAATCATTTGCCCTTATTTTCTGAGGTAAACTGTTATATAATTTAATTTTATAAAAAAATTAAATAATTCTATTAACTAATTTAATATACAATTTTATGTATAAATAATGATATATTATTATATGATTGAATAATTTTAAATTAAAGATAAAATAATATTTAATTATACGATGATATGTTATTATTTGTATTTTATAACACTGCTCATTTAATATGGTGTGAAAAAAAAAATAATATGGTGTGAAAAAAAAAAAAAAAAAAGAGTATTTTTGGAATTCAAAGGCGGGGAAATAAATAATAATCCGTCCGCCTGTTACAAATTAGATAGATTGGCTGTAAGGAAATTGAAGGCCCGTTCTAACCTCGGAATTCATTGTCAAATGTTGTCACCAGTACTTGCTTCTCATCTACATTAATCTCACTCTTTAACCTGCTCTAGACTTGTTGGATTCCCATTTGGTTTCCTTTACTCTCTGCGTTGTCATCCCACATTTAAAAATCTGCAATTTTACTCCATAAGCTCAACATGTTTGATTATTTGTCTCTGAGAAGACCTTCCTACAGACAATGTTTATTTTTGTGGTCACAGAGCAGATTAATGACCACCAGTAAGCGTGTTCAAGACCGCAGCAAGAATAAGAGAGTCCGCGGGCTTGAGATCGCCACAGAGAAGTGGAAGATATTCACCAAATTCAAGATTTTAATGGACATTTTAAAGCAAGAACCTGAGATGGTAATACCCGTTAGATCGTTAAATGAATATAGGAGGCAAATTAATCTGCCTAAGCCTCATAAAGTATCAGATTTTATTAGAAAGACACCGAAACTCTTTGAATTGTATAAGGATCAAAATGGGGTGTTATGGTGTGGAATGACTAAAGTAGCTGAGGATTTGCTTGAAGAAGAAGAGAAGTTACTTGAGGAACACTCAGACAAAGCTGCAGAGTATGTCACAAGGTTTCTGATGATGTCAGTCGATAAACGTTTACCATTAGACAAGATTGCACATTTTAGAAGAGACTTTGGCTTGCCACTTGATTTTAGAGCTGAATGGGTTCACAGGTACCCTCAATTTTTTAGGGTGATTAAGTCTAAGACTGAACCTCAAGTTGAGTATTTGGAACTCACAAATTGGAATCCTAAATGGGCTATCACGGAGTTGGAGAAGAAGGCATTGGGGATAACTGAGGGTGGTGGTGAGCATTCGCCAGGAATGCTTTCATTGCCATTTCCTTTGAAGTTTCCTCCTGAGTACAAGAAAGTTTATCGATATGGTGGTAAGATTGAGCATTTTCAGAAAAGGGCTTATTTGTCTCCGTATGCAGATGCCACAGATCTCAAAGCTGGGTCGTTGGAATTTGATAAGAGGGCAGTTGCTGTTATGCATGAACTTCTTAGCTTTACCATCGAGAAGAAATTGGTGACTGATCATCTCACTCATTTTCGAAGGGAACTTGTTATGCCACAGAAGTTAATGAGACTTCTACTCAAGCATTTTGGGATATTTTATGTGTCGGAAAGGGGAAAGAGATTTAGTGTGTTCTTGACAGAAGCTTATGAAGGTTCAGAGTTGATTGAGAAGGGCCCATATGTTCTTTGGAAGGAAAAAGTCCAAAGTCTTATAGGCTATAGAGGAAAGAAGAAGAAGATTGATACTTTTAGTGACCAATCTGGCATGGAGGATGAGGATTTATTTGGGTCAGAGTCTGAGAATGGCAGCATAAGTACACAGTTTGAGCGAGAGGAGACCATGGAAGATTTAGAAGATGCTTTACTTTCAGATGATGATGAGATGGAGGTTGGAGAAGTTTGCAGTGGATACAAGGATTCTAATACAACTTGAGGTCATAAATTTTTTCTTTGTTATTAGTTTCTGAACTTAATTTAGCGGTGAAACGTCAAATATTTGATAATAAAAGTTCTCTGTGCCTTATCCCTTTATATAGTAGAAGCATTGGCTACTGGTTTGGTTGCACCATCTTTGTGTTGTTTTGATCTCGGAAAGTTCAGAAGCTCGGAATCCCTTATGCATATTGCAGGAATATGTGCTTGCATTTTGTTATTATGCAATTTGAAAAAAAATTACTTTCTTTTTGGTTAACAATAAATCTATGCGTGCATGGCTAGAAAATAAAATCTGATACCTTAATAATTAAACAAAATAAAACAATGGTTTAAGATCAAAAAAACTTTCCAATCCTCTATGTAAATCTATTAGGATCATACAAGTAAAGCGAATATAACAAAATTAAAATAAATCAATAGACATCAGATTTTTAACATAAAAAACCTCTTTAATGCGGAAAGGAAAACCACGAGACTCAGTCTAGATAAATTTTCCACTATCGACAATAATAATGGGTATAAACAAAGTTCTCTCTAGTAAAACCAGAGACATATAATTAATGATACATTAAGAACAACCATTCTTGACAACAAGGAAGTAAATAACACAAGTTTAATAGAGAGAAATCACTAAAACAAGACTTCTGTTTGCACGTTCAGATTCAGGTCTAGACATCTCGAAATCAGATCTCCACACTCAGAATGTGGAGCCTTATGTCGTGAACACCTTCAAAAAATTTTAGCTTGATTCAATGGTGAGTGACTTTGAAACTTAGATTTACAAAAACTATCAGAATATGAGTAAAAATGGAAACATGACCCTTATTCTCCTCTTTTCTCTCTCTATTTTAATAGAGTTTTTAACTCTATTGATTTCCAACTGAATGAGTATTTATAAGTTTTCATTAAACTTGGTGAAAAGATTAAAATAGTCTCCATCCATGTTTAACCAAAAAATCAAAAGTGAGTAACACAATAAATAAGTCATTCTCTCATATAAAAAAGAAAACCCAACATGCACAACTCTGACTTCATAAATGGGTATATATAGAAGTATCGTCATATGATTGAATATTATTAAATAATTTAAATAACACGTAATCACATGGTGACAATTTTTGTATATATCTATTTATTTATTAAAAAATATATATATATATATATAATATTATTCGTTTGTTAAACGTAGTGCATATAAAAATGGTTAATACTTGTTGTGCTGCTTTTGGACACTCCTACTATTCAATGGCTAGAAGCTTGTAGTCAAAGCGAACAGAGGGCAAATTAAGGTGTCCCATGTTTTAACACTGAAAAAATGTGATTTTTTTTTTAATTCCTGAAATTTTAATTCAGGTGCTCTTGATTGGGTCCTTACGTCGAATACCACATTTTATGCTAATATAGGAAAAAACAGTAAAGATGAACAATTGTATGTGAGCATAAATTTCTCTATAATTGGGAACTGAAACCACAATGCAAAGCATGAAAGAAGAAAATCAATTTTCTCCATGTGAATCAGGTAATTTTGTCATTTTCATGGCTTCTTTATTATTATTATTTTTTTAATCAGGAAAGTGATAGAAAATAACATTACATGTGTTTATTGGCGTTGTTTGCTGCTGCTTTAACCAGTTAATAATATAAGCAATATTATTCGTATTTATTTTGAATATACAAATATATATGTATTTATATATATTATTATATGATTAAATATTATTTTATTTTTAATTTAAAAACATTTAATTATCTGATAATATATAAATATGTATATATTTATGTATATAAAATAAATACATATAGTTTTATCATAATAATATGTGTTGTTTTCACGAGCATATCCTAGACCATGAATTAATTTGGTGTCCGTATTTCATTTCTATAATATATGGATGATTCTGTGTTAGGCAAATGTGCAACAATTGACAAGTCACTGACAATCAAGAGAATTAGAGAGGAAATTTAATTTATCCCAAGTAAATGACCTTGTGCAGCTTCAAAGTTGTATATTCCAGCTAAAACCATCTGTAGCTAGGAAGCTTGATGTTAGCTATGCATATTCATAAAAGGCCAAAAGACTTATTCTCATCTAAGCTATAGTGAAATCTCAAACTTTTATTCTTCAATTTTCAAAAATCTAAACACTCACTCATAATCAAATTTCTATTAAAAATTTCAGTTAGAGTTATAGATAAAACTGTTATTTATTAAAAAAATTAAAGTTTTATCACATTTTCCTTCATATATTTAAAAAATTATATTTTCCCCCTAACCCAAAGTTTGAAAAGTGACAAAACCCCCCTAAGGTTTGTTCCTCTTTCTCTAGCACTGATTTCTCCTTCTTCGGTGGTCGATCATCCTCTCTCCCCTCTTATCTCTCCTTCGGTCTCTCTCTTGCCTCTCTGGCCGTCTTCGATTGGAGACAAAGATAAAATCATCTTCATCATAGGAGAGGCAATGGAGAGAGACCAGAGAGAGAGATAAGGGAGGAGGGGGGACAACTGACCACCGAAAAAGGAGAAATCAGGGCCAGAGGAAGAAACCCAAAGAGGATTTTTATTACTTTTCAAACTTTGGATTGGGGGAAAAATGTAAGCTTTTAAATATGGGAGAGGAAAATGTGATAAAACTTTAATTTTTTTAGTAAATGATAGTTTTGCCCCTAATCCTAATTGAGATTTTTAATAAAAATTTGGTTATGAGTGGGCGTTTGGGTTTTTGAAAGTGAAAGGGTGGAAGTTTGAAATTTCACTATACCTTGGGTGGGAGTTAGTGTAATATCCCTCCCCAAAAGTATTACCCATCGAAGGAGAAATGTTACGAATTAATATCTAGAGCGTTTATTTTTTTCTTTTAAAATACTTTAAAATGAACACTTCACTAAAAGTGTTTAGAAATTATTCTAAGAAAACTGAAATCTAGAAGCGAACAAAAGATGTATATATCCCATATGAAAACTCATCTGAAACATCTAAGATCATAGAGTAATCATATATATGCCCCTAGATACAACTATACAACTATTTGAATAGGGCAAAAAATCAACAATATCATATGTATGTAACAAAAACCATAGGAAACCAGCTCCTGTTTGGGTCTATCTTCGCTGACTTAACCTTGCCTCGTAGCTACCTCGATCATCCGTACCTACAATCATGAAAGAAAAAGAAGTAAGAGATAAGAATACTCAGTAAGGGGAAAGAATTAAGTAAACTATCTCATTTTCTGTTCTAACTGACTCTCAAGACTCAACCTTACATCATAACCTCTATAAAACATCGAGGGAATAATCTAGTTTATTCTTTACTATTTGGGTCAACTTTGTCCCATCTGGTGTCTATTTGATACTTTCTGGAAGCTAACTATATAGATTTGACACTTTTCTAAGCTCGAGCTCTCTTTCTTTCTCTTATTACACCATTTTTGAATCTGAATTGTACTCTACTACGAGCATGCTCTACTGCAAGCGGACCCTAATGTAGGTCTATGTTTTACTACGGACATGCCCTATTGCGAGCGGTGTAGTGTAAAGTGCCCTTTTATAGTTCATAGCATGCATGCATGCGTGCATTATATCTTACTAATTTTGCTTCCATCTAAAACTATCCATAACTTACTAGACTATACTTTTGGGACGACCCCTGAATGTTGAGCCCCAAATTCCTTTTCTTGCTTTTCTTTCTTTTCTTCTTATTTTCTTTTTCTCTCCTTTCTTTCCTTTCCTTTCCTTTCCTTTCTTTCTTTCTTCCTTTTCTTTTTCTCCTCCTTTTCTTTCTTTCCAAAAACTGGAAAATACTATTCGTGAGACTGTTTATATGGTAGGGCAACCTTCTTTTTCATATAATTTAATAGACCCAACGGTCTCTAATTCATACAAGCTATATATCTTTGAAAAGAGAATTCAAAGAGCTTTCCAACAAGTTATAATAACATTCACAATTCATTAGATAAGACAGTCAAAATATAAAATGAAATCAGTGGCAAAAAACGATCTTCACTATTTTTTTACTATCACCTTGCCTCGCTGCATTAACACTGCTTCTAAACCATCGTGTAAGGCATCAGTGTATAAATCGTACTCAACTCCCTCCTCTAGAAGTGCTAACACAAGAGTAGTAGTCAATCTTTTTTTCAATTCTTGAAAGCTTGCCTCAGAAGCATTTGACCACTGAAATGACGTTGCTTTCTTTGTGAGGGTTGTAAGAGGTCTGACTAATCTGGTAAATCCTTCCATAAACCTCCAGTAATGCCCTGCCAAACCTAGGAAACTACGGACCTCATTCACTATCTTTGGTTTCTGCCATTCAACTATAACATCAATCTTACTGGAATCCACGAATATACCCTTTGCTGAAATCACATGTCCCAAAAAGGTAACTCTATCTAGCCAAAATTCACATTTCGAGAATTTGGCATACAGTTGTTTCTCTCTCAATCTCTAGAGGGTAAACCTCAAGTGTTGCTTATGCTCCTCTAGACTGTGAGAATACACTAAGATATCATTAATGAATACCACAATAAATTTATCCAAGCAATCATTGAATACCTTGTTCATCAAATCTATAAATACCGTAGTGGCATTTGTTAATCTGAATGACATTACTACAAACTCAGAGTGGTCATACCTCATTTAGAAAACTGTCTTGGGTATATCCTTCTCTGCTACTCTCACCTGGTGATAACCAGACCTCAAATCTATCTTAGAAAAGACCATAGATCCCCTTAACTGATCAAATAAGTCATCAATCCTGGGTAATGGATACTTGTTCTTAATTGTGACTTTATTTAGCTCTCTCTAATCAATGCACATCCTCATGGACCCATCTTTCTTTTTCACAAATAGGATGAGAGCTCCCTAAGGAGAATGGCTCGGTTTGATAAAACCATGATCTAGTAATTCTTGAAGTTGCTTATTCAATTCTTGTAACTCGACAGGGGCCATTCGATAGGGTGCTCTCGAAATAGGTGTTGTGACCGGTGCCAACTCTATACTAAACTCAACTTCTTGTTTAGGAGCTAATCCCGATAGCTCACTCGAAAACACATCTGGAAACTCTTATACCATTGGCGTCTCATCAATAGTTGTGCCTGACTCAACCTTGCTCACTACATGAGCCAAATATCCTGTACACCTCTTTTTCAACATTTTACTAGATTTCAACATACTGATCATCAAACTCTGAATATGACCCTCACTGAACTCAAATTGATTTTCAGAGTCTAGGTTAAATCTCACTTTCTTCTTTTTACAATCAATCTCAGCTTCGTATCTCCCTAATAAGTCAATCCCTAAAATCATGTCAAAATCTGGTATTTCGAACACAATCAGGTCCACCAGTAATTGTTGACCCTGAATCACAATACTCTGTCCTAGCAGCATCATCTCACTAATGACTGATCCTCCATTAGGCAACTCGATCATAATCTTTTAGGCTATTCTAATATGTTGTACCTTTAGCCTCTCAAGCAAACTCTTGGCTACAAAACAATGAGTAGCCCCACAATCAACTAAAACATAAATAGGAGTATCAAGATAGAGAATTTGCCCTTGATTCTGGCTGGGCCCTAAGTGATCGTATAAACTCTGGCTGTGGCCCCTCCTATAGGTTGTTGCTACTCTACTCTCACTAGAGTAATTGTATAAAAACGGGTGATATGTCCAAGTTGATGACATCTGAAACAAACTATCTGGCCTATCAAACACTCTCCTCTATGCTGCTTCCCATATTTTTGGCAAGATGGTATTTCAAGGCCTCTCTATTTCTTTCCACTTTTCTAGTTCTTTCATGCCTCTGAACTGGAGAGCTCGTTTACCCTTCCTGTCTCATTCTGGAGGAGGACCTCTCTTTGCTGAAACTGAACCACTGCTCATCGGAGGAACTGGCATGGTAGTAGGAGGTGTAGCCTTTTACCCTATGGTCTGATTAAACCTCCTCCTTACAAAAAGATTTGCCCTCAAAGCTCTATCGAGGGCCTCTATATAAGTCTTGGGTGGTTGTGCCCTTATCATAACATCTAGGGCTATCTCCGAATCTAGCTAGTACACAAACTTCTATATACGCCCCATTTATGTGCTAACTATCTCGGGGGCATATTGGGACAACTGATTGAACATCGTGAAATATTCCTTTACTGAATCTGTTCCCTACATTAGATTAATAAACTCCTAGGCCCTTATACAAGTAACATCGACATCTCTGTACTCTACCTCAAATCGACACCTGAACTCATACCAAGTCATCTCTGAGACATTGATCGTCTCTCTAACTAAGTTCCACCATATTCTTGCCCCTGACTTGAAAAGATAGGTGGCATATCTCACTCTCTTCTGGTCGGTCATATCAAATAGGGTCATTGCACTCTCTACTGATTCTAACCACTTTTCAACTATTATTGGGTCCTTTGCACCATTAAATTTTTTAGGTTGGTGCATGCTAGGGAGGTTGAAAATAGGATGCAACTGAGTCCTCATTGGGGCTGTTGTAGATGCTGAAGTAACCTCTCTCATATCATGTCCTTGGGTCGGCGATTTATGCGCCGTCTCACTTCCCTGCGTAGGAGCACCTTTATGCTCTCTTATCATTTCTCTAAAAATCTCTCGCACATCATGTGCACTGAGTGCCCCCTAGGGCACTTGAGGGGTTGCTCCTTCACTCTGACTCCTCTGAGAGGGTTCTACTGGTGTTCGACTCATAGGTCTTGAAAATGAACACATTAGTCTTATAAAACTTAGCAAATATAAGTGAAAACTTAACTTACAGTGATCAGCTGCAAGGGCGGTCAGCGTGGCTAGAGGGTATTCCATCTCTGTGTTACTTGGATTACTCCATTTTATTTTAGAAACATCTTTTGGGTTCCCAAAATCATGCTCTGATACCAACTTGTAATATCCCTCTATAAAAGTACTACCCATCAAAGAAGAAATGTTACGAATTAATATTCGAAGTATCTATTTATTTCTTTTAAAATATTTTAAAATGAATGCATCACAAAAAAGTGTTTAGAAATTATTCTAAGAAAACTGAAAATCTGGAAGTGAACAAAAGATGTATATATCTCATATGAAAACTCATTTGAAACATCTAAGATCATGAAGTAATAATATATATGCTTCTGGATGCAACTATTTGAATAGGGCCAAAAATCAACAATATCATATGTATGTAACAAAAACCATAGGAAACTAGCTTCAGCCTAGGTCTATCTTCGCTGACCTGACCCTACCTCGCAGCTACCTCGATCACCCATACTTGCAATCATGAAAGAAAAGGAAGTGAGAGATAAAACCACTCAATAAGGGGAAAAAATTAAGTAAATTATCTCATTTCCTGTTCTAACTCACTTTCGGAACTCAACCCCACATTATAACCTCCATAAGAAATCAAAGGGATAATCTAGTTTATTCTTTATTATTTGGGTCATACTTTGTCCTATCTGATGTCTATTTGATACTTTCTGAAAGTTAACTATAGGGATTTGACACTTTTCTAAGCTCGAGCTCTCTTCTTTTCTTTCACTACACCATTTTTGAATCTGAATTATACTCTACTATGAGCATGCTCTACTGCGAGCGGACCCTACTATGGGTCTATGTCCTACTACGGATGTGCCTTATTACGGGCGGTGTAGTGTAAAGTGCCCCCTCACAGTTCATAGCATGCATGCGTGCATTATATCTTACTAATCTTGCTTTTATTTAAAACTATCCATAACTATACTATACTATTGAGATGACCTCTGAATGTTGAACCCTAAATTCTTTTTCTTGCTTTTCTTCTTCTTTTCTTTTTCTCTTATTTCTTTCCTTTTTCTCCTCCTTTTCTTTCTTTCCAAAAAATGGAAAATACTGTTCACGAGATTGTTTATGTGGTAAGGCAACTTTTTTTTTTATACAATTTAATAGTCCTAACGGTCTCTAATTCATACAAGCTATATATCGTTGAAAAGAGGATTCAAAGAGCTTTCCAACAAGCTATAATAGCACTCATAATTCATTAGATAAGACAGTCAAAATATGAGATGAAATCAGTGGTAAAAAACTGTTTTCACTATTTAACATTCCAAACGATCTCTAATTCATACAAGCTATATATCATTGGAAAGAGGATTCAAAGAGATTTTTGAAAAGCTATAATTGCACTCATGATTCATCAGATAAGGTAGCCAAAACGTGGGATGATGTCAGTGGCAAAAAACTATCTTCACTGTTTATTTGGTAAGACAGTTTATTATGTTCATGCAATTTAATAGTCCAAACGGTCTCTAATTCATATAAGCTATATATCATTGAAAAGATGATTCAAAGAGCTTTCCAACAAGCTATAATAGCACTTATGATGCATCAGATAAGACAACCAAAACATGGGACGAAAGTAGTGGCAAACCTATAAATATTATCCAACTCTCTGCCATCAACAAAATCACACACATAGATACCCCAAATGGCAAAACTACATTTCTCAACTTTAAAATCATTATTTATAACATAGATCCAAGGAATTAAAAACATAAAACATGAAACATATCAAGGATAATACCCATTACCTTGTTTCAAGCCAAATCTTTACAAGTTGGCTCCCTCCTCTTTGTTTTGCTTCCTTTATCACCAAAACCACTTTAAATCAACATCAAAATACACTAACATACTCACATAACGTGCATATAAACATAGGTAAAGGGAAAGGAAGGAGATCTTTTGGTTACCAAAACTTTCAAGGTGCTTCTTTGTTTCCTTTTCTTATTTTGTCTTCCAAAACCCCTTCAATTCTTTCCTTTATCTTCACAAAACAAAAGAAAATAGCATGAAGAATGTTGGCTGCTGGAATGGACGGGAGAAGATGATGGAAAAGCCTTAAAGTTTCTTTGTAATCTTATATATATATATATATATATATATATATATATATATATATATATACACATGTGAACATATATATTTAAACTGGAAATATCTCGAAACAGGGTCAAAAGACATAGATACCCCTGAAATATACTTAAGGGTATTACAGTTGGCCTTCATAAAAAATAATTAGAAAAACAAAACTAACCAACGAGTGTCAAAGTAACATCTCCCTATAAAATTAACAAAAACTCCATACCAAGTAAGTATTTAAACTTTTTGATTGGGAAAATAAAATAAGCCCTATGTACTTTCATACCCAATGGATAAGGGTGAATATGAACTGAACTAAGTTCAAATACCTCTAGGCTCAAGTTCGGTTCATATAAAAAATAGTTTGGTTCAAATTTAGTTCAAATTCATCGAGTCAATATTAAGGGTAGTTCAAATTCAATTCAAATAAAAATGATTTGGGTTGAATTCCATTTGAGTTTAGCTTGAATTTATGACTTAAATTTATAGCTCGAATATGTGGCTTAAATTTATAGTTTGAATTTGTAAATTATTGACAAAATGATATTGTTTAACAATTATTTAACATAATTCGAATCGAGTTACGAGTCAAGTTCAAACTGAATCGAGCCATCTATCTAGTTCATGAGTCGAACTCTCTATGACTCAAGTTTAGTTTGATTTTAAAACAAATCGAATATTTTAATTCAAATTCAATTCATATTCAAAATAAACAAATTTGAATCGAGTTGAACTATCTTTCAAACTTGAACCAGGTCATTTCAGGTCCAAACTTGATCCTGTATTAATTTTGCACTCTTATCAATTTGACTTTTGGCCTTCGTAAAAAATAATTAGAAAAACTTGAAGTCTTTTGGCCTTCATTAAAAATAATTAGAACAACAAAACTAACTAGTGTGAAACTAACATCTTCTTATAAAATTAACAAAAACTCCATACCAGATAAGTATTCAAACTTTTTGATTGGGAAAATAAAATAAGCCCTTTGTACTTTCATACCCACTGGGTAAGAGTATATATGAACCAAACTAAGTTCAAATACTTCAAGGCTCAAGTTAGGTTTGTATAAAAAATAGTTTGATTTAAATTTAGTTTAAATTCGTCAAGTCAATATTAAGGGTAGTTTAAGTTCAGTTCAAATGAAAATGATTTGGTTCAAATTCAATTTAAGTTTGATTCAAATTTATGATTTAAATTTATGACTCAGTTATAAATTTAAACTACAAATTTGAATCAAATCATGAGTCAAGTTCAAACTGAATCGAGTCCTCTATCTAACTTGTGAGCCAAACTCTCTATGACTCAAGTTTAGTTTAATTTTAAAATAAATTGAATATCTTAATTTAAATTTAACTCATATTCAAAATAAACAAATTTAAATCGAGACGGACTATCTTTCAAACTTTGGGTCCAGCCTTACTCATGACCCTGTATTAATTTTGCACTTTTATCAATTTGACTTTATACATGATTTTTATTGCATTAATTTAATATTCATTATTTCAGACTCAACCCAACGCCCAACAAACTTTAATAGCATAATTAAGGCCGAACGAATATGTTGTTATATTTCGCCCAAACTTTGACGAACTAATTTGTTTATCTTATAACTTTTAAAAGTTTATTCCATATGTCAAAGTAATAGAACGGGAGAGACCTCTATTCTCTCCCACAACTATGTATATTTAAATGTTTATCTATTGATTGTAACTCTTTCGTTGATGACCAAAAATGGTTGCTCAAGAGTATTTCGTGCTTCTAATAATTGTTGAATTTTCATTCATTCCTATGGTTATTAATGAGAGAGAGGAAAAAAAAATTTAAAATAAAAAGGGAATGTATAAATTTCTTTAAATTATATACTAAAAATATATACACATAATTTTATCGGATTCAGAAACATGTATTCTTACCCAAACTTAATATTTCTCCATCTTATTTTGTAGAAATTTCTTCCTAGAATTTTCATATACCACATTTTTTGTTTTGGCTTTTTCCAAAGCTTTTAATTTTGAAATAATAGTATTAATTATAAACTAGTCTTAGTCGACTCATAAAATATTTAAAAGCTCTAATTATCTTTAAAATCCCTTTTTTTTGATCTCTCTCCTCTGTCACCTCTACTCACACAATTGTTGTTACATATGCTTTCCAGGTACTGTTTCAGGTATATGGAAAAGAGGGTATAAGAGTTGATTTGATTTGTGTTCATTCAGAGTTGTTAAAGTTTATTTTTTCAAACAGAAAAAACCCTCTTCGAATCAGATTATTATTTTTAAAATTGAATTAATCACACTGAACAAGAGAAACTTTAGATCTAATAAATAATTTTATAATCATATAAGTCAAATTTTTAATTTTGATATATTATCAGAGAAAACTTAAATATAATCTTTTTATATATATATATATTATTAAAAAATCTATTTAGATTTATGAAGTTAAGGATTCTATGTAGCTTTAGCTGAAGAGTGAGTGTGAGTCTGCACTATTTGAAAAGATATAAATTAAACAGCCATTAAGTAGGATTTTATGGTTTTGCTTAAATATTTTTCCTTTTAGGTCATTACTATGTTTGTTCAAGCTACTCTTTTCATTTATATGAGACTTATGAGATTCTTCTGGGTCATTATTGAAACCATATATCTACTAAATCAGTTTTCTTTTATTATTATTATTTATAAAGTGATTTGCAATGGTTCTTTAACATATCTATATGTTATAACCCACGTATACGATTTAATATTTTTTGAACTTTGTTATTACCGCAGGTTGGTGGAAACTCTTAAATGATCCTACAAGGTTTCTACTTTTGTTTCTAGAAAATTAGATGGTACAAGACTTTATTTTGAAAATGTTAGTGTAGAGCCTCCCTTTCAATGACCCATCTCATAATTGTTATATTAATTAGATTAGGAGCTTAATTTTGAAATATTATCAAAGAGAATTTGTATAATTACTTTCATATTTAATATTCCACTTCTTTACCATCTTATATAGTAAATACGTGTTAAATACGTTTAAAAGAATTTTTAAACCTAAAACTTATTAAAGAAGTATTTTACATCTTTTCGTATTAAATACGAATTATACGTCATATTTTATATTTGCCTTTTTTTGAATTTTTGATTAAATTTAAAGTATAAAATTGTTCATTCTGTTTTTAATTATTTATAAAAATATCATTGTCATTTAAAAAAAAAAATCCAACAACATTTTTTTTCTTAGTTCCAAGCTTTAATTTTGCGTTTTCCTCTCTTGTGGCTTGTACAGAGATTCATTGTGATTTGCAATATGAAATTCAAGCTGATTAATTTGTTTGTTTTTTTAAATGATTGATATATTACTTATTTTACAAAGAATTTTGATTATGTATTATATTATATTAGACTTAATAGTTAATTAAATACTTTACATTTGAATTGTTATATTGATTTTCAATAAAAGATTCATGAAAAGTATTAAAATTATAATGATATTGTCATATTTTTAGAAACGTATTATTGACGATGTGTGTATTAAACTCTATATATACGTTCTGTACTTTTCCCGTATATGAATTTTAAGAGCTTTTCTAACAAACATATTTTTCATTACTCATTGTATTATATCTATATAATTCGCATATCATTTTTTTCCCGTTCTCATATTTACTAATTAGGTTTACCACACAAACTATCATTTGAGAGCTTATTTTTAAAGTGGTGACAATTGTTTGGTTTAAAATGCACTTTTATTTATTTATGACACTATATTAGTATAAACTTAAATTTAAAAAAAAATATCACTATGAATTTATCTCATAAAAAATTACACATTAAAATAAATTTGTTATAATTTATTCATTACTCTTACCATAATATTTTATCTTTTAAAAATTGAAAGTATAGCAACTTTTACAATTTATAATATTCATAGTAAAAGCTCTCAAATGTTATTCATCAAATTTTCATGTTCATAGCTAAGTATTGTTATATTTGTTACAACAACTTTTATCTAAAGCAATATATTCCAAATTCTTGCTATAAATTAATGTGCTCCATAGCAAATAATTCTAATATTTAGCTATGAATCAAAAGTATTCATAACATGTATTTTTAGTATTTCGTGATGAACTCACTATGCCCATATCAAATAACTTAACATTTAGCCATGGGCTATGTCTATAGCAAATAATTTTTGCATTTAGTTTTGGGTTTAGTGATCACGTTGGCAAGGTGTTAATATATTTGTCATTGATAATATTTTAGTGGCAAGAATTTGCAAGTTTTAGTTATAAAATGATATGCTTGTGGCTAAAATACAATTATAACTATAAATACTATTTTTCATGGCTAAAAAGGTAAATCTCTTGCTACAAGCTTATTATCATTATTGCAATTGTAGTTGTAACATTTAGTCATGCAAATTGGTATGTTTAACTACAATGAATGACATGACTAGATATGGATAATGTTGCAGTGTAGCTATATTGTTCAAATTTTGGATTTTATATAGTTGAATTGATTGATTGAATATATAACAACCAAATCTCCTAGCACATTTATTGTCCTATTTATAGGTTATAACAAGTCTATTTTTATTTAATAACTTTATATATCACTTAGAAAGTTAAATTAAATTAAACGTATTATGCTTTGTAAAAATCCTAGCTTACAATGAGATTTATAGGTTATCTTATCATAAAAAGTCCCACAAAGAAATCAAAGTCAATCTCTAGTTTATTTTACTTTATTATGTATTATATATATTGCAATGCTTATGGGAAAATCTTATATTAACAAAACATGAGGATATACTGGGTATGCATAGACATCTCATATCACTTATGATAATAAGAAAAAATTGGTTATATAGTTTGTGAGTTTTTACATTATTAAGATATGTTTTGGATTGTAAAACTCAAATGTAAAATTGTGATGAATTTTCTATCAAAAGTGGACAATATCTTAACAAAGGATTGAACTATTGGTCCAAAATATTACAAATGATATTAGAACCACTCTATGTATATTCTTAAGTACTGGTGGGACAAACTTAATGAGAATGCTAATCTCTTAAGGGGGTGAATCTAATTTTCCTGGATAAATCTCATATCAACAAAACATGAGAGAGATGTTAGGTATGTATGAGTATTTCACATCTCTTAAGGATGATAAAACAAGATTGTTTATTTAGCCCATCTGCTTTAAAACTATCAAGATGTATTTTGGTTTTTGGATTGCAAAACTATAATAGATTGAGTTTCTAAAGTGGACAATATATGAACCAAGATTTTACATATATGATGCTTAACTTGGTCTAACTTCTCTCAGTCTCAAAACTAAACATCTAATCATGTAAATGATGACCAAACACCCACAAGCATTAGATGCAATACCATACTACCTAGCAAAATTCATAAACATTCAATTAATATAAAATCTCACAATCTTGCATTACATAGTTTCGACCATTCTATGGTCCTAGTATAAGAAAATTAGTTCATAACTAACCAAAAAATTACAACTATCATTGACATGAAAATATATTGAAAAATTTAGTATGAAAGGAAGGAATATCAATCTATAGTGTATAGCAACAAACCGGGTCTCCTTCGATTCTTCTCAAACCCCAGACTTCAAGATTCTGTAAAATAAAATGAGATTTTTCATGTTATTCATCAATTTATAATATTCATAGTAAAAGTTCTCAAATGTTATTCATCAAATTTTCATGTTCATACTAAGTATTATTATATTTGTTACAACAACTTTTATCTAAAACAATATATTCCAAATTCTTGCTATAAATTAATGTGCTCCATGGCAAATAATTCTAATATTTAGCTATGAATCAAAAGTATTCATAACATGCATTTTTAGTATTTCGCGATGAACTCACTATGCCCATAGCAAATAACTTAATATTTAGCCATGGGCTATGTCTATAGCAAATACTTTTTGCATTTAGTTTTGGGTTTAGTGATCACGTAGGTAAGGTGTTAATATATTTGTCGTTGATAATATTTTAGTGGCAAGAATTTGCAAGTTTTAGTTATAAAATGATATGCTTGTGGCTAAAATACAATTATAACTATAAATACTATTTTTCATGGCTAAAAAGGTAAATCTCTTGCTACAAGCTTTTTATCATTATAGCAAAAAATTTTAACTTTATAGTTATATGCATGATGATCTCGTCCATGACAAATGCTATAAACTCTTAGCTATGAAAGTAAATTGGATGACTCACTTTTAGCCATTCCACTTCTTGCTACAATCAGCTACGAAAAATTACAATTGTAGTTGTAACATTTAGCTATGCAAATTGGTAGGTTTAACTACAATGAATGACATGACTAGATATGCATAATGTTGTGGTGTAGCTTTGTAGTTCAAATTTTGGATTTTACACAATTGAATTGATTGATTGAATATGTAACAACCAAATCTTCTAATGCATTTATTATGCTTTGTGAAAATCCTAGCTTACGATGAGACTTATAGGTTATCTTATCATAAAAAGTCCCACAAAGAAATCAAATTCAATCTCTAATTGATTTTGCTTTATTATGTATTATATATATTGCAATGCTTATGGGAAAATCTCACATTAACAAAATATAATGATATATTAGGTATGCATAGACATCTCATATCACTTATGATGATAAGACAAAAGTAATTAAATAGTTTGTGAGCTTCTACACTATTAAGATGTGTTTTGGATGGTAAAACTCAAATGCAAAATTGTGACAAATTTTCTATCAAAAGTGGATAATATCTTGATAATAGACTAGACTATTGGTTCAAAATATTATAAATGATATTAGAACGACTTTGTGTGTATTCTTGAGTATTGGTGGGACAAACTTAGTAGAATGCTAGTCTCTTAAAGGGGTGAATCTAATTCTCCTAGATAAATCTCATATCAACAAAACATGAGAGAGATGTTAGGTATGTATGGGTATTTCACATCTCTTAAGGATGATAAAACAAGATTGTTTATTTAGCCCATGAGCTCTAAAACTATCAAGATGTATTTTGGTTTTTGGATTGCAAAATTATAATAGATTGGGTTTTTAAAGTGGACAATATATTGACAATGAATTAAAATATTGGACCAAGATTTTACATATATGCTGCTTAACCTGGTCTAACTTCTCTCAGTCTCAAAACTAAACATCTAATCATGTAAATGATGACCAAACACCCACAAGCATTAGATGCAATACCATACTACCTAGCAAAATTCATAAACATTCAATTAATATAAAATCTCACAATCTTGCATTACATAGTTTCGACCATTCTGTGATCCTAGTATAAGGAAATTAGTTCATAACTAACCAAAAAATTACAACTATCATTGACATGAAAATATATTGAAAATTTTAGTATGAAAGGAAGGAATATCAATCTATAGTGTATAGCAACAAATCGGGTCTCCTTCGATTCTTCTCAAACCCCAAACTTCAAGATTCTGTAAAATAAAATGAATAAATCTAAATAAAAACCTCTTAGATCTACACTCTCTACCAAAATTTTCTCAAATTAAAAATTTATATTTATGATAGAACGAGCATTATAGTTGATGGAACACCCATTTTGGATTTAAGTCATGATTGTTCTATTAGTCATTCCTTTGACCATTAGACATTCAACCTTAATTTAGAGTTTCAACTTGAAATGCCTGGTCTAGGATTAGTTAAGATCGCTCCATTAGGAGCAACATTATTCCTCTATCCATTAGACGGTCTGCCTTGATTTGGATATTTACCTTGGAATGACCGTTCTTCCTTCAAATGCCTATTCCTCTTGGAATTTTCCTTCATATACCAACAACTAATTTATGACCTAATTTTGAGAACAAAATTCTCTCTCTTTTTTTTTTTCAACTAAATTTCCCATTTTTACTTATAGAGTAAAATATAACCAAATTAAGGTAATATTTAAAGTAAAATAGACAAAAACTAATCAAAATTAAGTACATGGGAATATAAAAAATGATATAAGTATGTTCTTATCAAGCTCGAGTATAATTCTCGAGTTGAGCTACATTGCAAGAGGTTGGGCTCGTTTACAGCCTTACTTGGAAGCATCCTATTATTGTCACAACTAAGGGAGCCCTTGGAGGGATACAGTAGGTCTGTGACATGATGCATGTTGGAAAGGACTCTAGATCCCCTCTTTGAATGCACCATATTGTTGCCCTTATTGGCAATGATGAAGAATTATTGTGTGGGAGGTTTGACTACCAATTGAGTGGGGAGAAGAGTTCCTAGTGTTGTTATTGGGTAGCGTTATCTAATCTTTGGACCAATGTGTTTTGGTGTTAGTCATGTCATGTGTTGGGCACTATTAGTTGTATTTAAACTATTAGGATAGGTTGGTTTTGTTGGCGACGATCATATGATTTTATTGGAAAGACACTTTTATTAATTTCATTAACGGTAACAGTAAAAACTTTCTTTTATATTTATTCTTTATAAGTATGCATGTGATAGAGGGAACGAGAGACTTTACTAGAATGTCAACGACAGTTTGTTGGAGGCCCTCGCTATAGGTTTTAGCACCGAATTATTGATGTGAAAATTTACATTAATGAGAAGTATATAAGGCTAGAGGTGTGATCATATGCAAGATTTGAAATTGAGAGTGTAATCTTGTGTAAAATATTATGAGAATAAGAGTATTTTAAACATGGTTTGGTTTGTTGCTTTGGAGTATACGTTCACAATAATATTATTTATGTCTCTGGAAAATTCCAACAATACATCTTTATGATTATAGAAAAATTATCATTAGAAGAGTCCTCGAAATCCCTTATACCTTTGTTCATTTTTATTTTATATGGGATAAGATGTGGAATTAAAATTCTATATGATATAATAAGTACATTAAATTCAAACTTAATTCCTATACCCTTTTGTATGGATACAAGGTAATTACATAATCTTAATTTTGTAAGTTACAATTACTTTTCTTTTTAGACACGAGCTAGAGGTTTCTACCGTAATACTCGATTCATATGTAGGAGATATGCCTAATCATTGTCCATATAACATGCCGCGATATTGTGTGAGTTTGACAGAGGAGTTTTCTTTTTCTTTTTATTTTTTTGCATAAAACGTGTATTCTGGTTAGCAATTAATATTTAGATGTGAGTTTCCTTTGTATTATATTACATTAAGAAAATGTTCGAAAGTGTTAGGCTTGCAAAACTGTCGAAAATTCATTATTGCTTTCTTAAAGAGAAGACATGCAGTAGCTAAACTGCGAACAACCAGGCCAGCTGGTACTGACGAGGAAACACAAAAGCTCCCCATCCAAACCCCGTAAATCTACTTCCTTTTCATCACGAGAAAGAAACTTTCAATTACAGTTGCATTATTACCTTTATCAATATTTCCCAGAAATACAGAAAACGATACCCAGTTCAACTTTGAATCTGAACCAACTCTATATCCAATTAATGAAGAATTTAAGACGGTTGAAAATCTTTCAACTGCTCACCTACTTTAGTTGTTGCCAGCATTAACTATCCGTCACCCACCTTTTTTCATTACACTCCCATCCTCATATATATCACCCCTTCCCTCTATTGACATTTCTTATCAGAACGTACTTCAATCTCTTCTTCTTTACTATAATTATGGCTAGAAATGAACAAGACCTCTTGTCAACTGAAATTGTCAACCGTGGGATTGAATCTTCCGGGCCCAATGCTGGCTCTCTTACATTCTCTGTGAGAGTTCGCAGACGCCTGCCGGATTTTCTTCACTCGGTTAACTTGAAGTATGTGAAGTTGGGCTATCATTATCTCATCAATCACGGCATATATTTGGCTACCATACCCGTTTTATTACTTGTTTTTGGTGCTGAGGTTGGGAGTCTCAGTCGGGAAGAGCTCTGGAAGAAACTGTGGGAAGATGCACGCTATGATCTTGCCCCTGTGCTTGGGTTTGTTGGTGTGTTCGTGTTTACTCTTTCGGTTTATTTCATGTCTCGCCCTCGCTCCATTTATCTCATTGATTTCGCCTGTTATCGTCCTCCGGATGAACTCAAGGTACACAACAAACTTACTGCTGAATGGTTATGTTTAATCTTTTGGTTTCATTTGTTGCACAAAATATTATCTTAATTTCAGGTGACGAAAGAGCAATTCATCGAAAAAGCAAGAAAATCAGGCAAGTTTGATGAGGCAAGCGTGGAATTCCAAAGAAGAATTATAGAATCATCCGGTATTGGCGATGAAACATACATCCCCAAAGCCGTGATGACAGATGAAAATTGCTTAACTATGAAACAAGGTCGCCTAGAAGCCTCAATGGTGATGTTTGGAGCTCTGGATGAGCTCTTCGAGAAGACTAGAGTTCGTCCGAAGGATGTGGGGGTCCTTGTTGTGAATTGCAGTATCTTCAACCCTACACCGTCGCTCTCAGCCATGTTAATCAACCAGTATAAAATGAGAGGCAACATCTTGAGTTACAATCTGGGCGGGATGGGCTGCAGCGCTGGGATCATAGCAGTGGACTTGGCCCGTGACATGTTGCAAGCCAACCCCAACAATTATGCCGTTGTGGTGAGCACTGAAATGGTGGGCTACAACTGGTACCCGGGCCAGGACCGGTCCATGCTTATTCCAAATTGCTACTTCAGGATGGGCTGCTCTGCTATCCTCCTATCCAACCGGCGGCGTGACTACCACCGTGCCAAATACCGCCTTGAACATATCGTTCGTACGCATAAAGGAGCCGATGATCGGAGCTTCAGGTTTGCTCTTGTTCTTAAATTTAAGTAGTTTAATTTAAAAATAAAACTATCTTTATGTACTCTAGAATATACAAATTGAATATGTATTTAATATATCATCATATAATTAGGAGATTTCAAATTAAAAATAAAATAATATTCACTTACATAATAATACATCAACTATACACTTAGGAGGTATTTGGTTTGGATAATGTTTTATTACCAAAATAGGAAAATTATCTTTAAGATAAATTGTTTAGAAAATTACTGAATATAAATGATTCATATGTTTAATAAAATTTAATAAAAATAAATAGATATAAATAATTATTGTGTTTGTTTAAAAGTAATAAAAAAATACTAGTAAATTATTTTACTTGAATATCTTTGGATATAATTATTTTTAAATACTTTTTATATTATTTGTTATATTAATTAAAAATAAATTTATTTGTGTTTCAAAAAATTAATAAATAATAATATAATTATAATAAAATTAAGATTATCTTGATAATATTTCAATATTTAAGATAAATATGATAATTAGATTACCACTTATATTACTTCTCACATTAGTATTGGTAATAAAATATTATCGTGATATTTTATTATTGATAAACCGAACAAAGTAATATAAATAATAAAATATTGATTACTAAAATAATCTTTAAATATCTGAAACTAAATGACCTCTTATATTTAAAAATATATATATATAGTATTACTCTTAATTTAATTGTTGTTTGGCATGTTTAGGTGTGCTAGTGGGGAGATATTATGGTTGGATAATGTTAAATTAAATAACGAAATCCTAATAAGAGAATGATGCTGGGGCGTCAATTTTTATTTCTGATACTTAAGAGGGGTATATTATTCTGATGAATCCTGGAGAGGGAAAAGGAAATTATTGTTATCAATAATCATTTAAGTGGGCTGTTGATTTGAAAATCATTAAAGTGGGTTGGTGATGTGAAATTAAGAGAGGAGATCAATATTAATAAACTAGTCATATTCACAATTGTTTATATTTTAGAGTTTAATTTAATAAACCATAATATTATATAGATAATTTTATATATAAATAATAATATATTATTATATAATTGAATATTATTTTATTATTAATTTTTAATTATTAAATTACATAATGATATATCATTATTTTATTAATTTTATGAGTATTTTTAATAAAACTATATACATATATTTTTAAATATATAAATAATATATCATTATATAAATAAATAATTTTAAATTAAAAATAAAATAATATTTAATCAGATAATTATGTATGACAACATTTATTTATTATTTTGACTAGCCCTAGGGGTGACCCCATTGAATCTTGATGCATCATATCACGTGGTCCACGCAAAATAAATTAGATTCTAGGAACTTCATTTAAGTTCAATCTGCATAGTCTAAAGTAATTATAAAATTTTCTTTAGTAAGTATAGTAATTCATAATTACATTGTTATCGCTGTTCAAAATATTGAAAGCATAATTTATTGTGAGTTGTCTCCATTATTTAATAATTATATATACTCATTTTGAATATATAAATATATACATATTTATATATTTTATTATATGATTGAATATTATTTTATCTTTAATTTTATATAATAATCTATATAAATGTGTATTATTTATGTATTTAAAGTAAATATATTTAATTTTGTTGGTATATTAAATATCAATCATAAATAGAGTGGAGGTAAAGATGTTATATAATTGTTATTGAATTTTCCTTTTCTTACAACTTTAATATAGTTGTAGAGGAAATTAATTTTTTTCTTCAATTGAATTATTTTGGTACAATTGTTGATAGTGAAAATTAATTATATGATTGTTTAAGTGTGAAATTTAGAATAAGCTTAATGTTGGCCTGGTAATTGGGTGCATTTCTCTCGTCACCTCCCATTTGTGAATTAATTCATCATTCTAGTATGTGAATTTTGTACTAATTACAGGTGCATTTACCAAGAGGAAGATGAACAAGGATTCAGAGGCTTAAAGGTGAGCAAAGATCTTGTAGAAATAGGCGGAGAAGCTCTCAAAACCAACATCACCACCCTCGGACCTCTTGTCCTTCCTTTCTCTGAGCAGCTCTTCTTCTTTGCCACATTGGTTTGGAGGCACTTATTCGGTGGCGCCGGATCCCCAACATCGCCCAAAAAGCTATACATTCCTGATTACAAGCTGGCGTTTGAGCACTTTTGCGTGCATGCAGCAAGCAAGACCGTGCTGGATGAACTGCAGAAGAACCTGGAGTTGAGCGGCAACAACATGGAGGCCTCAAGAATGACATTGCATCGCTTCGGCAACACATCTAGCAGCAGTATATGGTACGAACTGGCGTACTTGGAAGCTAAAGAGAGAGTTAAAAGAGGAGATAGGGTTTGGCAAATCTCATTCGGCTCTGGGTTCAAATGTAACAGTGTGGTTTGGCAGGCGATGCGCCGAGTAAGGAAGCCTACTGCCAGGAATCCATGGCTGGACTGCATTGACAGATATCCTGTGGCATCTAATTAGGGTCAATCAAATTAAAGGATGATAATAATGTATTAGCCACTAGTTTCTTTTCTAAGTTTGTAGCACCTTGGCATGTGCGATACAGATAATCTATATTATATGGTTTTAGTACGAAAAAATAATGAAATTATGAAGGTTTTAATTAATTTTGTAAATCTGTCTGGTGCAGTCCTCAGCTGTCACCAATATGATCCAGCTAGTAGCAACCAATGAATAATTCATGGTGTAAATTTAATTAGGGAAACTTTTATTGATTGCAATGTTTCATGGTTGTTGGGATTTTCCAAGAAAGTGAAGGAAAATGTGAAAAAACCTAAGGATGAGGTTACTAATGAATATTTGGAGAAGAAATATACAAATTTTAAGTATACAATAACACAGAGTTTCCATTAATGATTCAACTGCATGCCTGCATTATATTTCTTATTTATTTTGTATTATTTATTATGAATTTGTATAATTGGCCCTATCAGGCCAATATTTGTCAGTTTTTTTCATTTCATCGATGGTTGAATTTGTGTATTTAAAATGAGTATGTATAGTTTGAGTACACAAATTCAAATAAAGGTAATACTATGTATATTTATTTTAAGTACATAAATAAATATATACTTATTTATATTATCATATAATTAAGTATTATTTTACTATTTATTTAAAATCATTTATTCACATTATAATATATATAAATACGATATATTTTTATATTTAAAATGAATATACATAATTTTATTAATAAAATAATTGCTCAAAATAAATTTCTCTCTATGCTGTGTTTTAAAATATTTTTGGTGATTAATTAGACAAATAAACATGTATACTTTTCTTAGTAGGCCAAATGATTATTTTTCTAACCAAGGTTTGGTGATACAACAAATTCCTACTTCTAAGTTCAGAAAATCCAATTTGTTCATCTGACGTCTACTTCAATTAGTAAATTATGTTATGCGAAAGTGTTAAAAAGGTAAGTTCAACACAAACCCAAACAAAAATTATCTTATTTGCAATATCTATACATTTTTCGTTCTCCATTTTCTCATTGATTCTTTCCCGTCCTGTCTCACTCAGGTCTTTTCAACAAGTATCAGTCTGTCTCTTACTCTTCTTTCTGCCATTCATTTTCTCTTTTCAGCCTCTTTCCTTTTCTTTCTCCACTTATTTCTTTACAATAAATGACAATTTCTCTCTCTTCTTTCTCCTATCTCTTTCTTAACCTTCTCCCACTCATTTTTTCCAATACATGTCATTATATCTTTTCCTCTTCCTTATCCTCCTCATTTCTCCTAAATTCAAAAAAGTATATATCAGCGGTTATCAAAAGAGTTTCCTAGACATTAAAATTAGGAAGTAGTAGTAAAGATGATAAAAGGAGAGAGATGGTTGGTTGGTGGCAGTGAAGATAACGGGTGTAGAAAAAAATGATCGACAATTGATGGTGAAGAATTGAAGATAATGAGTGAAGAAAGGATAAAAATAATAAAAATAAAAGAATGTCAGATGAACAAATTGAATAAAGGATAAAAATAATAATTTATCATGTTCTCTGTTCGCTCAAATCTGGAAAATGGAAGACCAACTTTAACCCCAGATTTGGTCAAAATTAAAATTAGTATGTAATAATGAAGAAGATCCACTTACCACTCAAGAATAAATCGCCTCAGAAATATGATAAATTCATGTGTCGGTGTGACTTCATTCAAAAAGTCAAAATTCGATTTTCTATTTATATTCAAACAAATTATAAGAGTATGGTGCACTTTTAATTAATTTATATCTATATACTAAAAATGAACTAAAATTTTCTTCACTTTGTGATGGCCTGCCAGAATTATTTAATAAATTTCTACCACGATAGGGATGTACACGGTGGTTGTGGATGTTACTTCATTTTCATATGGAAAATTCAAAGCCACTAGGCGGTTAATCGTTTACTGAAATGTTTGGCTAAATAACTGATGCATGAATATATCTAATTAAGCTACGTTTGCCCGGAAAACCAACAAGAGTAATAGCTTCATTTTCATTGTACATCCAAGGATTTCAGTGTTTTAATTTCATGCACATGGGGTAAGATGGTTTGCCTAGTGCAGTAATATTATACTTCCTCAACTTATCTAAGATAATGTTATAGGTACGTCATTAGATTTGGGATTTCATTTGTTTGGTGATTGGGTGGGTCTCGACCGAACTATCAAGCCCAAGTAAAGCTTTTTGTATAAATTATATATGAAACTTGAATTATATATGAAATCTGAATTGAAACACGATTTTATAATTTTCAACACATACTACATATTGCCCTATGGTTGACTATATATATGACACTTTTAAGTAAATTTCACATTGATAAAGCACAAGAAAGATGATGAGTTAGTCTATGCCTCCCACATTGCTTGGATTGCTAAGATGATGATTGGTTAAATGTTTGTAAACTTTTTAAACTGTCAAAACATGTTTTGAGTTACGAAATTCAAAAACAAAATCATAATTAACTATGTGTTCAAAAGTAAATAATATCTTGACAATAAACCACCAGAAATCATCATAAAATTCTCAAAACTTTATATATGCATATATTTAATACAATTATATATGAAGTAATGAAAAGTTGTTGAGTTGAAAATATATACTACATACATGTTGCTTTTTGACTTGATTATTAAGTTGATAAAAACAGATGAAGAATTTGTTTGACTTTTAGTTCCAAACTTCTTAGTCTACGGGGGACCGGCCTAACCCATAATATATACTTGATGTTAATCATCATATTGACAACCAAATTATAATATTGAAATAAATTAATACTTGTCTTGGCTCCCTTTCAATGTAGTTGCAATGAAGTGTTAAATAGCTTCACGCATCAATCAATCAATGGGGGCTGCGCGCCAGCTGGATATGTTTCATTTTCATGAAGAAATTAACATGCATGCATATATTTCGGTTCCCTTAAAAATCTGCAGACGCACCAGGACATCTTCATATAATCCAGGAAATTGCTGTGATAGTGCGACGGCTTGTACACTTTCTAATAACTTCAAACACTACTGGAAAGTAATATTTAGTTGAAAGAATAATACTCTACGTACCTATTTTAAATACATAAATATATATATATATATATTTATGTGTGTTATTATATGATTGAGTATTAATATAATATTATATATATTGATTTTGAGTATATAAATAGACACATATTTATGTATATTATCATATGAATAAGTATTATTTTATCTTTAATATAAAATTATAAATATGTGTCTATTTATATATCAAAAAAATAAATAAATATTGTTTTATTATTAATTTTAAATTATTAAAAATATATAATAATATATATTTATTTAAATACTTAAGAATCAGGTAGATGTATTATTAGTTGAAATGGAAAAGAAGATAAGCACTTGCTACAATTTTCTAAATAACATTACTATGACACTGCAAAATTCAAGGCATATTTGTCTTTTCCATCGTTAGGCATGGCTGCAGAAACGACAGCTTCAACTCCAATACATGCATGCACATCTCGACAAATTAGAAATAAGTTTTCCTTTTACAAAAGTTGATTTTTCCAAGTGAATTTGAAGTCATGTGAACGCATGAAGTTCCGAGGACCTCCTTATAACTTTCCCAGATGCTTCTATTCTTCGTCTTCCTATTATTTTTCCGAACCGCCCAAGAGTCTTAGCTCACTTCAATTATTTAAAGTATACGACATCGCTTTGAGAGTGGAGGTAGAATCAGTCTGGTCTTTGAAAGCGTGTAGAAATTCGTTATCTTCCACATGGACTATATTTTCTTCCATATGATCGTCAGATTACTGAGCAATTAATATATCAAGTTTATGATTAATAATTAATCAAAGTTGACTTCGCTATGGCAAACAAAATTAATTGATGGATGCAACTAAGTGCTAGTTGAGGAAACCAATTAGTTCAAACACACGATAATAATTGCCGGAAAATTTGAACCAATGAAAAGTATGCAAGACTAAAGGTGCGGTATTGATGCAAAAGGATGAAAAATGAGCGAAATTGCGGGTATAATTTTGTGCAAGCAACAGTAAATAATAAGTAAGACAATCGGATCAATTTTTTTAAAATAGATCACCCTACTATTCGAGAGCATATATTCATTGATATTTTATTGAATTGGACTGAATAACTATAAAATATTGTACTTATTTCAATTTGAGAATTTGTCAATGCCTAACACTATTTGAGTGTAATTGACATTTCAAATGTCGTTATGAACAATTTTTATTAGTAATGATATTATTCAGTATTTCAATTGCACATTTTTACATGCATTTGAGTAAATATTTAAATTGCATACTCTTTTGTTCCGTTGTATAAGTTAAAAGATCAAATTTTGTACATTTTTTAGGTCATATTCTATGTAACAGTATGTATTTGGACATGAATGTTACAAGCCTTCAAGAATCAAAGAGTGCAAATTTAGCTTTCAGTATAAAAGATTGCCCTTGGATAGAAAGTCTAAAGGGGAGGACCAATCAAGTACTGAAGGACATGCTTAGAGCACGTGGCTTGGCCACAGGGCTAGTTGGGTGGAGCTACTTTCATTATTCAAGTTTGTTTATAATAATAGTTATCAGACGATTATTAAGATGTCACTGTATGAGACTTTAGATGGACGGAGGTGTCTACAAACTAATTTCATTCACCTATAATTTGAAATTAATAGTTTACATATTTTATATGTTAATCAGCCATATCCAAATCAACAACGTATCTAGATTATTTCCATTTTTACAACTTATATAAAATCATATTTATCACTTATAATTTTTTTTTTCAAATTTTAAATTATTGACATATTAATTTCATTTTTACAAATTAGTTAAAATTTTAAATTAATATATTAAGAACCAACAGACCCAAAAGCCAAATTTTGACTTGGTCGACTCTTACATAGGGTTTGAACCAAGGCTCGATTTAAATCATGTATTTGGAGACAAGATCCACGTGGATCCTTATCACCAATGCCTCAGGCCCTTTTAAAGGATTAGGCCCTAGACATACAAGTAGAGTTATTCTATCGTGATGTTTTACACATGATAAGTGGAAATTTGTTGATATGAGTTATCTCTAGATATTGCAAATTTACACTATCCTCACTTTGTGTAAGTCCTACTCAAGTTGCTTAGGTTGGATTGTCCTTAAAACAAGTTATACTCAGTATTAGACTTATTATTGGTGTAACCCATGAGACTTGAATTAATTTTTTAATGTCAAAGGTTGATGCCTCCATGATGGAGAGTATTTTTTTGTACAATAAATGTCAATTCTCAACTTCTTAATATGAGTTATAACTCTAGCATGCACACAGAATGTCAAAGGTACATTCTGCTTAGTTGATATTGCTCATACATGGGAATAGATGCAAGCTATAGTCTAACATGTTGAGACTAATTCCAAGGTTTACATTCAGCCACCGTATTTGGAAAGGCTCAACAAGCATTAAAATGGTGGTTTGGGTTTGACAATCAATTTTGTTTTACTTGTCAAAGTTAGGTATAACACCAATGTGTGAGATGTTGAGCAAATGTTATCCTTCGAATAAAGACATGTTTTGTATGTTGAGAGGTGTTGTTTACTAATTATCATTTTATACTTTAGTTTGATAATGCAAGTCATCTCGATTGTTCTAATCGAACATTAACTCACTTTTGATTGACAAAATTCTTGTCCTTAGGATTAGAAGTTATATGTTGAGGTAGCCAAGTAGACTTGGTCATTTTGGAAAGTGACAAACTTTTTTTTTTTATCAGAAATAGTATTTGTAAGTCACCACTATGGTCCATGTCTTTAATAAGCTTGGTTGTCTAGCTAATACATTATTTATTAGAGATAAGATAACCACTGAGACTTCATAATGTAAAAAGTTATTACTTTTTAGGCAAGTGACATAGAAAAAATACTAATTGGTAGATTGCGTTCTTTTGATGAAGAAACTCTATCCACAATTTAAGATACAGATTACAACTTAGCTAATTGTTTCTTTGAAAGTTATATATTTCATATGCTAAAGTTTATTATATAATAGGTATATCACAAATTACTAAGATTTGTCATTTTTATTATTCCTAAGTAAATAAGTTTTTATCTATAATATAAGTTAATCAATAGACATATGATGTAACAAGTCATTGTAAACTATTGGTGGAGCTAATCACATCTTTTATGCTATTTCATAAGTTTGAATAGGGAAAAGATTTTATTTAGTGTTTAACTTTTTTTTGGAAGAATTAAGTTTAAATTAAGCCTTAAGTCAACGGATACATAAAAGCGAATAGGCAATGCCATTGTGACTTGCATCACTAACACATCAAGCAACTAATTTAGTAGATCATTAGACCTCAAAATTATATGCATTGACTTCAAGGAGGAACTGAAGGGCAAGGGTTTACACAGTCAAATTAATAAGTATATATATATTATATATTTTTATAAATATCTCTGCGTGTTTGTGGGTGGGAACACTCAGAATTCAAGGCAGTCTTTCCTAACTTCCTAACTAATGTTTATATTTAAAACAAGTCCATGTGTCCTTGTGTTTCAAAGGAAAAAAAAAAAAATCAATGACTGTATATACTCTTTGCAGAAGAAGAAAAAAAAAATCAACTAAACACCTAGTTAACCTTTGGTTAACGGGCTTGAAAGATTATTTTAGTAATTTATTTTTATAATTTATATTATTTTGTTTAATTTATAAATAATAAAACATTATAATAATTATTTATTATCAATAGTGATATGACATATAATATAAAAGGTAATCTTATTATCATCTTTATTTTGATTTTATTATAATTATATTCTTATTTATTAATTTTATAAAATAAAAATAATTTTATTTTCAATTAATATAAAAATATTTTAAAACAATTATACCCTAAGAAGTAAAATAATATACTAGTATTCTTTTATTTGTTTTAAACAAACATAATAATTATTTATACTTATCAAAATTTATCAAATACAATTATAACTTATATACAGTAATATTTTAAGTAATCTATTTTTAACATAATCTTTTAATTTTGATAATAAAATATTACACAAACCAAACATTGTATTAATACTAAATGTGGTGCGGTTTTGTTAACCAAGTACCAAACCGGTAATGAACGAACTTAATTTAAAATTGAAACTTTCAACTGGGTATTTAAATATACAAATCAATATAAGTAATGAAATCATTTACTGGCCGAGGAAAATGAAAGCGTGGAATAGTATTGAACCTACAATAATTCAGTTAGAAGCTATATTAAAATTTTAATTATATATTAATGAGGAAATGGTCACCCCTCCATCTCTATAAATACCATACCATTGCTAGTAGTTCCAGCATCGACAGAAATCTTATTCATTAAGGCTTAGTAGCTCTATTATTATCAACCAATATGGCTAGGCAGCTGCAAAACCATGTTCAGTATTCAAAAATTGGGATCATCGGGGCTGGTATTAGTGGTATTGCTGCCGCTAAACAGCTTCGTGCTTATGATCCTGTGGTGTTTGAAGCCACTGATTCAATCGGAGGTGTTTGGAAACATTGTTCCTTTTCTTCAACCAAACTCCAAACCCCTCGATGCGATTTTGAGTTTTCTGATTATCCTTGGCCTGAAAGGGATAATGCAAGTTTTCCTTCTTATATTCAGATATTGGATTACTTACATGGCTATGCTCAACACTTTGATGTGCTCAAATACATCAAGTTCAACTCCAGGGTGGTCTCTGTGAGATGTGTTGGTGACAAAGAAATCGCCCAAGCAGCCATAGTTCCAGGAGAATATGGCTCTCTTTTAAGAGGCCATCCCGTTTGGGAGGTTGCTGTGGAGACTAGCGGGCACAAAACCCCTCAGGTTACACACTTTTTGCTTCTTTTTCTCTTAAGATTAGTTATAAAGGGTCCAATCACTGTCTCCTAGGTTTACCTACAGGTTCCGATCATAAAAAAAGGAAAAGATTAGTTATCAAGGACCCATAAGCATCGTTGCATGCATGTTACAATGTTTTATGCATTTGTTACTTTACACTCGTTATGAGAATTTATGTGCTTATAATGATTTAATCTTGTTGTTACATGCAGTGGTATGCTTTTGAGTTGCTTGTGGTGTGCATTGGAAAATATGGAGACATGTCAAGAATGCCAAATTTCCCTTGCAATAAAGGTGAAGAAGTGTTTGGTGGTAAGGTCATGCACGCCATGGATTACTCCAAGCTTGACAAGAAGGCCGCTACAAAGTTACTTGAAGGAAAGAAGGTTGCAATTATTGGTTACAAGAAATCAGCCATTGATCTTGCTGTTGAGTGCGCTGAGGCAAATCAAGGTATATATCAAATTAACTCTAACCAAGTATACTGTTAATTTGCATCAGATCCTTTAAAGAAAATTGCAAAAGTTTTTGCTAGAAAAAAGAATGGTTCAGGTGAAAAGGACCAAGGAATCAAGTTGTGGATTAAAATATTTATTCCAGGGCAATCTTCGTCTTTATAGAAAATTAAATACTTTCTGAAATCTTTATGTAAACATGATCTTCGAGTCTTGGACCAAATAATTTATAATAATTAAAAGTGCCAATTATTAGTTCTCCCTCCTAGGCTCACATGATTGTCCTAATATTATTAACTTAACTGATTAATTATGTGACTTTACTACTAACCACTGGGGGTAAAAGAATATTAACGAATATTCAGGATGGCTACAAATTTTCTTTGTAAATATTTTTCCTCTTAGTTAGTCAATTTCATGGATTTGTCCTCCGTTAGAAATTGATTGGATGCCAGTTGATTGTGATTGAGAAAATGAGGTCTTCTATTTTTATCACATTGGCACCTTTATATAATTTTGATTTGGTTTTTCCATGGCAGGACCAAATGGACAACCATGCACTATGGTGATAAGGACTTTGCATTGGACTGTTCCATCTTATTCCATATGGGGATTGCCATTTTTCTTGTTTTATTCAACAAGGTCTTCTCAATTTTTACACGAAAAGCCAAATCTTAGCTTCATCAGGAAATTGCTTTGTTTTCTGCTTTCTCCAATGGTAATTAAATTCAACTTTACCTTAAAATATTTTCTTTATTTATATTTTTTTTATTAATGATCGAGTTTTTACTATTTTGATTATAGAGAAGAGCCATTTCCAAGTTTATAGAGTCTTACTTGGCCTGGAAGTTACCCTTGTCAAAGTTTGGACTAAAACCAGACCATCCATTTGAGGAGGACTATGCATCTTGCCAAATGGCTATCTTGCCGGAAAATTTCTTTCCGGAGGCGGAAAAGGGGAAAATATTGTTCAAAAGAGCATCAAAATGGTGGTTTTGGAATGGAGGAATCGAATTCGAAGACAAATCCAGGCTAGAAGCTGATGTTGTGCTTCTTGCCACTGGTTATGATGGGAAGAAAAAGCTTCAATCTTTACTGCCTGAGCATTTTGCTAGTCTTATCGTCGACTCTTCCGGGATCATGCCCTTATACAGGTAAACAAAAATGAATTACTCTTGATTAGTTTCTCAATTTTTCATGTATTAATTCAAACTAATTAAGTTTATAAATATGATCACAGGGGCACAATTCATCCTTTGATTCCAAACATGGCATTCGTGGGGTATATTGAGAGTGTTTCAAATCTTCACACGGCAGAGCTACGGTGCAAATGGCTGGCTCGACTGGCCGAGGAGAAATTCAAGCTTCCGAGTGTTGAGAAAATGATAGAGCAAATTGGAAAAGAGATAGAAATAATGAGGAGAACAACGAGGTTTTTCACGAGACATTGCATTTCAACATTCAGTATCAATCACAGTGATGAGATTTGTGAAGAGATGGGGTGGAAATCATGGAGGAAGAAGAACTGGCTCCTGGAAGCTTTCAGCCCTTACACTAGCCAAGACTATGGAGAAGAAAAATAGAATCTTTAAACCTAAAAAAATTATGATGAGAACAATTGAGAGTTCTGTGTCTTCATGTAACCACTAGTTTTATTTTTAATTTCTGTCTCTCCTATCCTATGTACTAGTTGCTGTTATTATTATAGAATAAAAGGATTTCTTAGTATTTTAATTATATATTATAAGGCAGAAAAGCTAGAAATGGATAAACGGGGCAGTGGATTCTGGTAAAAATTTATTAGAAAATATATGGATTTAGTACCATGAAAAATAATAATCTAAATCATGAAAAACAATTTGTTCTTACCCCAATGAATATATGTAATTTTGGTAATCAATAATATTTGAGTTGAACAACTTAAATTATACAAAGATCGATTTAACGTATCAAATAACATAAAATAAAAGAATAAAATTATACAGTGACAAATTTAAAGGAAATCTAGTTATCCCTTTAGGTATGAAAAATAAACATTTAATATTCATTTAGGACTAAAATTTATTAGTTTAATATATTTAAAATATAAAAATAATCTCTGAAATATGATACTAATCTTTCTTAGATTTCATCATTTTTTTAATTGACCCTCAGTAATTTTACTTTTCCACAATTTGACCTTTGTATATTATATGTCTAGGTCCACCACTAAAATTTTGATCTACCATTAAAATTATGTGTTTAAATAAATTATACTAATTTATTTATACAAACTAAAATGGTAACTTATAATTGGGTGATGAGATTATTTACTCTCTTTTTTTTATTATAATATCACATAATCAGATATTACCATATTAGATCATATAAATAAATTTGTACTATTTATATATTTATGCAAAATAAGTTTATACTAATTTATTTATACAAATTAATGCGACAACTAGTAATTGGATGATAAAATTATTCACTTTTTTTATTATAAAATTATCTAATCAAATAATATCATATTAAATTGTATGAATAAGTTTTTCTTATTTACTTATCTGGGTAAGTTTGTTTCACAACAATAATGCAAAGTTGAAGAATAGAAAATAAATGTATAGAATAGATTAGAACATTAAATGATTGGTGAATTCGTGATAGTGTATAGAAGAGGTCAACAAGGGTGGCCAAATGCTGTGGTTTGACCTTTGAAGAACGCACTGGTTCTTTCACATTTGATCCATCTCATATTACATATATTTAATGGGACAATTTAATTATAATACTAAGATATACTCAATCAAAAAATTAACCATATAAAATTCTGCAAATATATAAAAATGCCTAGTTGTCTTCAACTGTGAAAGATATTTGCTTGTCCATGGAGAGATTTTCATTACTTGGGTGACTCAAATTTAAAAAGAAAAAATTGGTTTTCAAAATCATAAAAAATCTTAAAACTTTTATAATAAGATAATTGCTTCTAAATCCCATATTAACAAAAGAAAATATGGTTTTGTCCAAATTAAAAAAAAAACACATAATATCTAAATTTGTCACATTATAGATACAAATTAATTAAGTTCCAATCTATTTGTTTATTAAATTAAGTTCCAATCTATTGACTAAAAAAACTTGCAATCTATTTCTCAAAACGTAAATTAAGTTCCAAATTATTAAATTAGGGTTTGATAAGTAAACGTTTGATAATCGAGTAGTTGTTTATGGGTATGAAGATGGTGGTGGAAGAAGTCAAGTCAAAGGGGTGTCTTTGAGTTCTCTGGTATTGGGTTTTATCATTAGTGTTAGGCCGAATGCCAATGGCTTGAACGGGGCTACCACCAATGATGCTAGCTTTGTTTGTTATGGGAAGTAGAAAGATTTTTACCCCTACGCCAAATAATTTGTTGGTTCTTCTATTTAGATTTGTCAAAGGGTAAGGGCGTTCGTCCTTTTTTTGGCACGGCCCATAGGGGCATAACCTGCTAATATAATGGAGCCTGTCAAAGTCTTGGTGTAAGACTTGTGGACTAACACAATATTTTCTATGAAAACTTTTAAATAATGGAGCCTGTCAAAGCATTGGTGTAAGACTTGTGGACTAACATAATATTTTCTATGAAAACTTTTAAAAAATTAAGTAAAAATTAAAAATAATTAAAAAATTGATAATTTGATTGACTGATCTATAAAAGTGTGTGGATTAACCTATTAAAAGTTGGCATGATATAATATAAGAGGTCCTAACCGCATCGTAAACCTTTTTTATCTACTGGATCAACTTAGTTCATAAGACCCACATTGTCATAGATCTTGGCACGAATTGACCCACCAACATGATAAGCCATGCCAAGGCCGGCTTGGTACAACCTATTACCATGTCTACTTCTATCCAATCCTACTTTAGATGCTTTCCAACTGTACAATAAAATACTATTACTACAAATACATGGTAACGTCAAATGTCCTTTAATAGATGATTAAAATGTGCTGAATGTCACTATGCGAGGAGAAAAATGCACAATTATTTCACATTACAAAGAGATTACAGACCCAGATGATACTGGTTCCACAATTATGAGAGCTGCTTAAATATATATTATATATTGATGAGTAAGAAAAAGCATGCTCCTCTCTCACATTATTTTCTTCAATGGATTGCCATTTTAACATCTTGGCAAGCCTTATTTGGACAAAATTTCTAAAAGACTACCCTTGATTTAAAGAAAAAAAAGGACAGAAAGAAGAGAGACCAGGATTTTATTGACAAAAAATAATCAATCCTTGTCAAGCTAGCCACTCGCTGTCTATTCCTTCAAATTCTCCAATGTCCATGCTGTTGATCACAATTTTACACCATAAAAACAAACACAGAATCAGTAAACTTATCATCCATCATAAAATATAATAATCAATAAACCAATTGAAAAACTCTTATTCATGGGCTGATCTAATCATCAAACTAATTGCAGCCTTTGTAGAAGGAAAGAACTCTCGACACTCATCTCATATGGAACTTGCTTGGATTCTTTGGACAGTTCAATTTGGATATGGACACTGTAGATGTCACCAGTCTGAACTAAAATGGGAAAATTTTTATTCTCATCATTTTCTTACTAGAAACCAACCCCTTCCCCCACACCCCCCCCCCCCCCCCCCCCCCCCCCCTCATTTGAATTCGATTAACAATCACTGAAAATCCAAGTTTTAACTTTGAAATTATTATTCAGAAACAGATTGAATGACTAATATAGATGCATGGAACATAAAACAATTCTACACCTTCAAATTTGACATTTTTAATTGGAAATTTACCAGGGCAAGGCAGGATCTTGGAGATACTCATCTGTGTAGTTGTCACTGAGACGTTGCTGCAAGCAGTTCTCATTTGCATTCAACCAGGATGGAAATTCCATGACTTCATCGAACGGATGAAAACCATCATCCTCTGTTTTCATTTCTTCATGTCCAACTTCCATGCTCTTCAAGAACTTAAACCACCAAGCTGAAGTCATCAAATTCATAGTATCACTCCATTCAATCTGATGTTGCTCTCCTATTGATCTGATCTCTGCCATTCTCTCATCGTCCATAGCTGGATGTAGGCCGTTTCCAGTGCTACCGGATTCGAAGACATCAGAAACGGAAGATGGCCCCCCAGCGTCATGTGAAATTGCAACCAAAGGAAGTTCTTCAGTAGCGAATGGAAGAGTAGGTGGGGAAGATGATGATGGAGATGAGGAAGAGTAGATTGATGGGTTGTTGCTACTGTGGTAAAGAGAAGTATCTAAGTTGTTGAAATCATGAAGGTTGAGGTTTAGGCCTAAGGTTTGATTTGGAAGAGGAAAATTGAGGGTTTCGGTAAAAGGCTGAGAAGGAACTTGAGAAACAGGCCAAGAATAAGGATTAGGAGGAGAGGGAGGGCAATTGGAGAAAGAAGAATATGAAAGATTGTCTAAATAATTAGAGAAATTGGAAGTGTCTGATCGGTATATTCTCGGATTTCTCCTAGATTTTATCTTGCCTTCCTGTTCAAAACATATTTGGGGTGATAGTTGTGATAGTTGTTTTTGTTGTTGCTCATTGGCCTGTTTCATAGCAGCTCTATGAAACTTGAGTGCAGTGACAATTTCTCTCCTAGCCTCAGCCATGTTTAGAAGCCTTTCTTGGTAAGGCCGACTGGTATGGAGCCTCCTCCTAACTTGTTTTTTATGTTGTTGCGGCTGTTGGGGTTGCTGGTTTTTTGGGGTTTCACTAAATCCATCACCAAACTTGGTTAAATTTTGGGCAGACACACCATGATCACCAGCATCAACACAATCAGGATCTTTAGGGCTAATGGGTTCTTTGGTTCTTGATGAGGTCAGTTGTTTCACAAGGCTACGGATATAAGCACCAGAGAGATGAGGCTCATCTTTGAGCTTACTATTCCTAAGTTTGCTGTAAATTTCCATCCCTTCTTTGCCTTCTTGCTGTGAGGATCTACCCCTCATCTCTCCCTCTCTGTGTCTCACTCTTTCAATTCAGAAAGCCAAAGATAAAAGGTGGGTTGGGAAGATCATAGCTTTCTTTGTTTTATTTTTTTCTTTCTCAGAGACAAAGTACACAATGCAGAGAGAGGCAGAGACTGATTTGGGGTACCCTTGATGTCCTCATGGGTATTATAAATACTAGTTCAAGAAGAGTGTAGGCATTTTTAATTCTTTTAGATTTTTCCCTCAATTGGCAACCCACATATATTATTGTTTCATTAAGAGCCTTAAATAGGCAGTTAGAGGTTTGCCATTTGCATTACTAAGATACCCTTTTCTTTCTGCTGTATTTATTAGAGGCCTATTCCTCTATTGGCTGGAATTCTTCTAAGTGAAATTCCTCTAATCTAAGGTTCTATCAGAATTCAACAAAAGAAAGTTGATGAAAGTGCAGAATCATATGAAGGTGGAGTCCAGTGAATCCTAGGGAGAATATATAAAAGGAAAAGTTTTGGTCCCATGGAGAAACAAGGTTCTTTTGGTAATGGGGAATTTCCTTGTTTAAAAGAATTAATCAAGCCTATGGGCAAATTAGGGCTAGAAGATATATGGGTATTCTGGTATCTTGTCTGCAAGTAAGATGGGACCAGGCTCTAAAAAACGTCCGCAGAAACTTTATACAGAGACTGACAAAATAATCTCCATTACTGTTGTAACTTTCTCTTTTAGTATTTCCTCTTTTTAGCAAAGAAGGGAAGGATTCCGATTATCCTGATTAAAACAAACTGTTCAACACGATTTCAGTCTGCTCATAAAAACAGAGAACTTGGACCTTTTGTAAAGACATTCCACAGTATGTTTAAGGACGGAAATTGGCTGTATCGTTGGATTCTAAAGTCTTATACCTAATAAAATTAATATAAATAAATGATATATAAATATAATAAATTAAATTTTAACACAAATAAATTGATTTAGTATAATATAGTTTCGATCATCATATTTATAATTCTAATATATTCTAACACAAAATCAGAACCTAAGATCACCATATTTATAGGTTTAATATATTCTGATATAAGATCAGAATCTAGAAACCAAATGTCTTAATACGTTGTCTATGGTGGTAGAGTAGACTTTGTGTAATATAAATTTTGATCTTTATACTTATAGTTTCAATATATTCGAATACATACTCATCCTCTTTTTTTTATCTTGCATAACTGCTTTTTTTTTTTCAAAACACCTTATTCAAATTAGATATTTTTTAAACTGAACTAATCACACCCCAAGTTTAATAATTAATCCTAGATTTAATACATCAAATAATTCTAAGATCTGTTCGTAATAAGACGTCAACAACACTCTAACCCAATTCCTCTTCCTTATCTTACTTCAATATGTTACTCCAATTGGTGGTTGCAAAGCCAGGGGTGCGACTTCAATGTCTTTTAGTAGAGTTTTCAATCAGCTACACTGGAACTAAACCCTAGAGAAGCCAGGCTTTTACTGCAGTAAATATAAAACAAAACTTCTGTATCTCACAAATTACTATGTCATTATGTTTAGAAGTTAGAACCAACAATAAATTTTTTATTTAATCGGTACCGGCCCCATTTGTTTGCAAGATCAAATTGTTGAGTGCCTGGGGAGCAAAATATCCCATTTCATCTCAACAAATCAATAATAATTAAAACAACTAACACAGATACAAACTTCTACTAAATTATAGATTGAGACATATCCCCAAATATTTTTACCTCCAACAAAGATGTTCTGTTAGCCTACAAGGTAGAACAAAATCAAGATGTAGTTGTTAAAAAGGATTGTAATCTCATTTAAACACCAATACTATAGTGGAAATAAGTTTAAAACCATAACTGAAGATCACAAATCATTCATATGGATCTAGAAGATGTTATATATGTAATATTAACCAGTTTCACAACCATTCTTGTATTTGGAGACTCCACCAAGCAAAATTTCAATCCAAATTCCATTTATCACTTCTATAACTCTTTATAATCTACTAGGGTTTACACTCATCCACACAAAGATAACCACAAACACAAAACATCGTTTAAGGTGTTGTGAGGCTCTTGCGATTTTTTTTCAAAATTTTGAATCCAAAAATTTTGAAAAAAATATTTTTTTTCTCTAAGGTGGGCAGCTCCTCTCATAAAATTAGAGAACAAGTTGAATTTCTAAAAAATTTCAGCCCTAGGTCAAGCTCTTACAAATTACATTACATCCCATCAACTTTGGACCATTTAACCCTAAAAGTTTTATTTTATTGCACTTAGAACCAAAAATGAGTGTGGGCCTCCATCATGATATGATTAAATCCGTAACATTTTAATCATCGTTATCAACCTCTTATGGTGTATGACAAGTGGATACGTGATTAATCTATATTTAATCAATCCTTCATTTACATACTATGAATTACTTCTAATAAGATATTATGACTACTTAAATAATAAAGAATTAGTAGAAAATTTATTTTAACCTTGGTACGAACCCATACAATCAAATTATTTCATCAACCGAAATAAAAGATTTAATCTTTTTGTTAGCAAGGTTTTGCAATATTTCCTCTAACGACTAGGTTCACCACATCTAAAACAAACAACTTTTTCCTCTTTCATTAATGCCATCAATAGGATTTGAAGTATTATGAGGTATAGATTGAGATTTATAATCAAACACAAGTTGGGTCTCAACCTTACTCCTCTCATTTTCTTTCTCAATGCCAACATAAACTAACTTGGCCATATTAATATGAACCCTAGCATCCAACATCCTGACCAAATTAAACATGAATTCTCCCTTGTGATCCTTATAATAGTCCTTTATGAAAATGGACAAGATTCAAATAGAGACGATAAGACAAGGTTTATAGCAATGTCATTCGTAGTATGTGAACCAATATGTTTGGTCTTTTCGATCAACTCAATCATCTTAGACACATTAGTCCAAACTTCAATTTCATCATCCGTTTTACAAATAAAGAGAGTTCCTTCCTTACCTCACAATGCTCTATGCAAGCATGACTTCAAAAAATCTTATGCTACGATCAACCAATTTTTTATCGGTCAAATCGTTTGTTTGCATATCAAGGGTCAACAAAGAAAATATAATGCTCAATGCAAGTTTTGCACCACTAAAGTATTTCTCATAAGCATCAAAATCCCTCAAAGTGGCGTACACTCCAAACTCTGCAAATGAGTCATGAATGTTCACAGCTAAGATTCTTTTCTAATCCAGTACAACTTGAATATGTTAATACTAGGCAATGAATCTTATATCCAACCCAAACTTCTTTTTAGAACATCATTTTAAATTTTAGATCGTATGTGTAACACTCACAAATACATCTTACGAGTAATTTACAATGCTGCTCTTGACTTGAAAGATTTTAGACAGATATATCCTATACCCCATTATTCTAGCCCCACAATCATAGAACACTAATATCCAAATAACAAGTTTTCAAGAAAATTTTCTGAAGTGAAGTAACTGTTCAGGCGTGTAGCTTTCAAGAAGCAACCATTTTCCCTCTAAATAGTAGCCTCGCGACAGAAATTCTGCCGCAAACATTATCTATAACCACCAAGATACCCCCATCAGAGCTATCATTGTCTTACATCTGTAGAGATTTTGTTATTTAAAAAGAAGGCGGTTCAAGCAAGTTGAATGTTAGTATAAAAGGCAATCGATTGCTGTATGAAAAAGAAAGACTTAACAATGGCCGAAAACATGCTAAACAGCTACAAATAATAATGACAAATAAATTACCACTCTTGGCATTCAGGTCTACGGCAACCACTTCCATTACACCTTGGCTTTTTTAACATTTAAATCAACATATACACCTTTCATTTTTATCAAGCATCTCCCTCTTGTTGTTACAAATTAGCACCATGCCAAAGAATCTACATATGAAATGCTTATTCAGTAGATTGTTACGACCATCATTTGCCAAATTTAACTACGGAGATTCAAGGGGGCAGAGATTTTGCAAGCGCTCTATCTCTTCATTCATATCCTCACTCTTAAGTAATCACTATATAAATGTCTAGGGGACCACATACAGCTTTGAATAATTGACAGCTCTCAAAGATTTTGACTGCTCTTCTTGTTTTTTTTTTTTTTTTTTGAAATGTAGCTGTAAATATGCCCATATGAGATTCATAAAACATAATAATTCTAAAGCCTCTAATAACTATTAAGTAGACAACAAAATGGAGATTTCAATGAACAAAACTTAAAAATAAATAAATTTCAGTTATAAAAAATTCCTCAGGAAAAATTATGATCAAATTAGGAGCCAAAACCATAAACCCTAAACGCTAACCCAACTTTGTGGGCACAAGAGAAAGGAAGAAAAATAGATAAACATAAAGAAAGAAATAATGAACCTTAACGTGTAAAACTAAAAGCTCACTAACATCTGAACACACAGAGAAAAAGATAGGATACGACTCCATCTTGCAGCATTATTAAATAAAATAAAATAAAAATAATAGTAGGAGAAAGCATGAAAGAGGTTTTTTTTTCCTTACTTGTGGATAAAGATGCATATGACTTTCGTTTTCTGATGAGAAAACCAGCAATCCCACCAATCCATTTACGCCTCAGATGAAAAAGATAGCTTCCACAAATCACATTTGCCTTTCTTTATATTTTCTCTCTCTTTTTTCCTTTGGATTCCTTTCACACCACTACAGAGATTGCCATTTATGTCTTTTCCCCTTATCCTTTTTACGTTAAACATTCAACTCAATTTATAAGAGACAGTAGCAGCAGCAGAAATTTATTCTTACTGGTTTTTTTAATGGTTCAGCTGCCTATCTGTGAGCTGGCAGGCTGGCCTCGTCCTGCTTGAGCTGTGTGTTTCATACGCATACACCATATCTCTCTTATGATTATTTATGAGCAATGGCCGTTAATATTGAATCCTTTTTAGATTTTTCTTTGAACAAGGGTTGCAGAGGGCACGTTTGAAGTCATTGATGAGAAGGCTATAGTCATTGTCGGGGCCCCTCATTTGCTTCATTGTTCATTCGTTGAATGTGTATGTGGCTATTAGTTTTTACCCGTCTCAACAAAAAATAAAACATCATATTAAATTTTTTACTGCCGATGTGAGCAATGTTTATATGAGATTTTATTTGATGATAAATTTATGTAAAATTAAATAAATTTATAGTTGAGGGGTGTTATTATATAGCATAGTAAAATTAATTCAACTATTTACAAAACTATTTTTTATATTTATATATAATAAAATTATGCATACTTACTTTAATATATAAATTGATATACTTTTTATATGTATTATCATATAATTAAATAATTTTAAATTAAAAATAAAATAATATATATATATATATATACACTTATGTAAAAATAAATATATAAGGTCTAATAATATAAATTGTTTTGCTTTGAATAATTATATTTTTATTAAGCTTATATTAGATTATATTATATGAGTAATGTTATGTGTATATGTTTTTGTTATATAATTTGAAAATATATATTATATATTAGTATGTGATTGAGTATTACTTTATATTTATTTCAAAATCATCCAATCACTTAATGATTCATCATCACTGTACTCAAATTATATATAAAAATGTATAGATATAGTTTATTGATATTAAATTATATATATTTAATATTTTACTGTTTAACTTTGGTTAAAACATGTTCTACTATAGTAAACTTAGTGATTTTACTATTATTATTCATTGAAGATGATAAGGTTCATAGACATGATTCTATGTTCTATAGTTTTCACTTTCATTAACTCAGATGTAAACCAAGAATAATAATTATTGCCTGTATAAATAAATCACTATTGATGGTAATTATCTTTTTTTTTTTTTTTAAAGTAAAGTATATTACCAAGAGGAGTCCCAAAAAGGCAGAACAAGCGAAGCTCACCAAAGTAACATCAAAAAAGGAGGAAACTAAGGCAACAGCTATACAAAACAATCTATGAAAGCATATACGAATATGCACACTGCTAACACAAAGCTATCAAAACCAAGGGGAACCTGCAGAATAAAAGATCCAACTTGAAGAAATAAGAGCAAATAGAGAAGCAATGTAAAGGTAACTTGAGAGTTCTTAAAAGATTATCAAGATAACAAAACGGAGACCAACCAACAATTAAAACAAGAGCCAAAGGGCCACAAACTTCTTCTTGTAAAAATAAAATTTATCATATGAGAGTTTCAGGTAATTTTAGGGGCAATTTGTGGGTAGAGCATTATTATATATTGAGTAGGTGTGTGGGGTTGACTGAGGCAGATGAGGATGATGCGACGCGTCATAATCAAAGGGCTAATTTCGGTGCTAATCTGAGCACAAGGTTGCCACATGGGCTGAGGTTAAAGCCTCCAATCGCAAACACTTTGCCACGTGGGATGTTTCGAGAGGGACAATTTGCCCGGGCCCTACCCTTACCCTGCCACTGCTGAAAAAAGGCTGCTGCCCGTGCCACCCAAACCCAATTTTTCTGTTGAGTACCTTTCTTTAAAAGAAATTATTTTAAATAGCTCCATAAGTGCCGGTATGACCCTATAGGGCAATATCATGCCCTCTGAAATTGAAAGCTACAAGGTGTAATCACCGTCTGAATATTAATTTGATAAGTTTCAACAATCAGTTTGACCCAAAAAAAGTGGAAAATTTACGCATGAAAGATGAGCATATTAACATTAAATTTTCAATAATCTTATTTGAGTCATTAAAACAAAATAAATTAAGAGTTTAATTTTTAAATATTATTAAAAAATACTTTAACTTATACTTTTTTATTTATAAAGTTAAGATAATTGTCTTTCTTAATAAATTAAGGTAAACAAACGGTGGAGGATATCTAAACCTGTAGATAAGAAAAAAAAATTTAAGGGAAGAGAAGAGAGGTGTTAAGGTAAGTGTAAATTGAAGAAGAAAAATGACAACTGCGTCCAAATAGAAAACACAATATGTGAAGCGACACTCGGTGAAAGACAATTTTTGGATTAATGACTCTTGTAATACAATATACATTGTTGTAGTTTCGCAGCTGCAAATGATCACTTTTTAATTATATTCATATGAAAATCATTTTGTAACAATTTTAAACTATATTTTATTATAATTTATTATCAACAAAACTAAATTTTATGTATAAATAATGATATATCAGTATATGGTTAAATATTTTTTATTTTTAATTTTTATCTATCCAATCATAACAAAATTATCGTTATTTGTATATAAAGTTTTGTACGTAATATTACTCATTTATTTTTAATTCAAGGGGCTATATCTTACATGGTTTGTACAAGAGATACCATGTTTTATAGGGTTGTCATTCCATTTTGTATGAATGAATTTGTGCATTTAATATTATTGTCCAAAAATATGTTTTATGATATAATTGAAATGAAACTTGTATAATATTCTAGATTTTCTAGCATGAAGATATATAATGTAAGTAGTTATTGGTATTTATGGTAAAATAAAGAAGACATTTATGGAACATAAGATGATGCAGGAAGGGGCATTTAAGCAGCGAAGCGTGCGGTCACTTTCCGCTATTAGTGGGGGTGGGGTTAATTGGCGCATGCATGCATGCACACCAGCAGCAGGTAGCACCGGCCAGCACCAGCACCAGCGCCCATTGGGACCATCATTCCATTTTTAACCTGTCTGCAGCCAGCCACCACCGCCATCAACGCTTTCACAAAATAACACAACACAACTCTCTCTACAACTCTCTCTCTCTCTCCCTCTTTCTCTGTGTATATCTGCAGAGAGGGTGAATATGAGTTCTAGAAGGAAAAGAAGGAGAAAGTGATTTTGCATTGTTGTAATTTACTCAATTGGAAGACCACAAGATAATGAAGATAGAGATGGATGAAGCTGATTATCCATTGCTACTACTCCATCAACATTCATTCATTAATTAATTTGCTTCTGTTGTTATTAGGGTATCGATCGAATAGTTTAAATTCACTTGAATGCAAGCACATGATACAAGTTGTAGGTGTCATGCATGCAAAAAGTGTAGCAGAGTGTGTGTGTGTGTGTGTGTGTATGTGCATGCATGCTTGCATTCAAAGAAGCAACGGGCTCTCCATCACAAGCCACCAACCAGTTTTAACAAGAAAAATTTTAGATTTAGTAACTAGTTTTATAATTATTATACCTAAGTTTAAATTTAAAATATTGTCGGAGGGAATTCAAACTCTTGCTCTCATGTTTGAAATTTTTTTTTTACCACTCAAGCTAGTCTTAGGGGCGAATTTAGATGACTTAGTGTATACTGCATGGTAAGTGTTAGTGTAGATACTTACAAAGGCAGATGGATATATAGCTTTTTTGAAGTGGGGTATTATTTACTTGCTCTTTCAATTTCAAAAGTAATTCTATCATGGTTGGAATAATGGAATCCTCAAAGTATACTTTTATTTTTACCTTTTTGAAGTGGGACTTATCTTCTTTTTTTACTTTTTCTTCAAGTAAACATGTTACAAATTATATTCCCTTTAAAGTAATTATGTCTCACTCACCCCACTTCCCTTTATGAAAATCAGAAAAAGCTTCAGCATAACTGTGATTTTTTGTTCAAAAATTTTGCCACAGTTTGTGGATCAAAAGATTTGAGATGATTGAAGTTTAGACACTTTATAAAACCATAAATAAGATGCAATATCAGCCCTTTAAATACTTTAATTTAAAAGCTCAAAAATTATATAAAAAATGGTGTAAAAAACAGGGTTACTGATGTAACCTAAAACAAATATATATGCCTTATTGGTTGTCCCATTTTCACAATTTCTCTACCCCGGAAAAGGCATATTTGTGCGGTCCTTCTGAAATTCCATGAACAAGAGTTGGGCCTATAGATGAGCTTTTGAACCAATAACCTAGTTTGAACTTATTTCGCCATTATCCACCAATTAAACAAACAAAAAAATTATATAGATATATAAGTACTATGTTATCATAAATTTTATTCGAGTCTTGATTAAATTTTACAAAGTTGTTTGATTTGCATGTCCGAAGTAGCCAAAATCAAGAATGTAGGACCCCCTTTTAGATCGTCTAATACAAACTATTTCTTCTTTTGTCTCATAATAATACACCCCATTGAACTAAGCAAACCAGAAATAAAGAGAATTAAAGAAAACGGAGGAAGCCTAGAATGGCTGCACCAAGGCCAGCTTGGACATGGAAGTCACCGCCCAAAAACAAATTTACACTTTGGTATCATCACCCCCTTCACCTATTTCCAAGTTTAAAGCTCCCTTTATAGGTACGAATACTTACCAGTGACACTCTTGTGATCAACTATTTTTTGTTGCTCAGGTCATTAATCTAGGTAGCTGATCGATCACATGGCTGCCTTTCTTGCAAATCCTGCTTGTTCCTTGGCTGCCATTTCGGCTACTGCTGGAGCCAGAGCTTCTGTTTCTGAGCAGAAGACCTTCTCTAAAACTGTAATCACTTGTTAATAACTAATGAATTTGGTTTTGTTTATATGTTGGGTTTGTGTTTGTAAAGGAGACAAATGATTCAACATTTTAATGCAGGCAAGTCCTTTGTTTATTGGGTTGAAGCATATTCCGAAAATCCAATTTTCCAAGACGGCTAACAGTTTTTCTACTCGGTCCAGATGCTTCAAGACTGCATTTTCATGCTCTACTGTAAGGAATTTAATAAAAACTTCGAATTAATGGGTTTATTCTGTTTTAGTTTCCTATGATTAGGCTTATAAACTAGTGATCTGCAGGCTCAACCCGAGACATTGAAAACGGTCCAAAGCACAATTGCAAAGCAATTGTCGATCGACTTGAGTACGGTCACTCCTGAAACCAAATTTGCCGATTTGGGTGCTGACTCCCTTGACACGGTATATCTTAATTAAGGTTAAGGAACATTAAATTTATTAAATGCTTGAAAGTGGTTGACATTAAGGGTTAAACATGATGATCAGGTGGAGATAATGATGGCTTTGGAAGAACAATTTGGAGTGTCAATTGGAGAAGGTGGAGCTGAAAACGTTGCAACAGTTCAAGATGCGGCAGACCTCATTGAGAAAGTGAAGGCAGCTGCAACTTAGCTCAATCAATAGGCTACTGGGAATTTATATATGTTGTCATTTGAGTCATTTCATGACAATGAGGGCGAAGAGAGATTTGTCGATGTTAGCTTTTACCCTTGTTTATTTTTTGCTCTTTCAGAAAATTGAAGGTGGCAAGTTCCTTTTCAGGGTGTTGTTGATCATTACATTCCAATCTAAATAATCTCCCAAAATGAATAAAAACACTAGCAGTGTTGACACTGAACAATCCTGGTTAAAAAAATGCACTGCTTTTCAGTGCGAAATGCAAGAAGAACTACTCCATAGGTTTGCTGGTGGCGTAAAATCAACTACACTAGTTGATAATACTTACAAATGCTTGTGGTACATTTAATGTGAAAATTCCGGCTATGTTTTGGCTCAATTCTGTAGCAGAACAATGTTGTGAAGTTAGATTGAGATGAATTCTAAGGTCTAGGCGTCTAGCTGATGCACGCTTGGTAGCAGTAATGCATGTCTTACCATCCTTCGAACACAAATAATAATATACCCACAAGTTTAGTGATCATAGCACTTCAATCTTCAAAACGACTGACCAGTCACTGATTGTTTTAGAAAGGATTCTACTCTCATTTAGCGACAGTTTTAAGGCACTGAGCAATGGAATCAGCTGGAGTATACACACAACCTGCTTGCCATTTTGGTTCCTGGGGAGGTGTAAAGAAAATAATTAGGCTGAATTATCGTAATTAACTTTTCAATTAACATGCACTAGGTTTGTACCAAACCAGATAAACTGTTTTATAAACTAAATTAAATTTTTGATTTTATAAAAATTGTGAATCGGAATGGAACCAAACCAAAATTATTGGGTAATTGAACTGAATTTTAACTTTAATGATTTTTTTTTTGTAATTTTTGTTTTCACTAAACTTCTTAATTAAACTAATTTGAGAATAAAATTAAGTAAGTTTTAAATAACATTATGTTTAATATAAATACATACAAATATAACTCAATCAAGTATTAAATTAATTTACAAAATAAGTACAAACTAGCACAATTAACTAAGGGATATTAATTAAAATAGACAACCGTTTTCCCGCTTAAACCTTTTTTGGTAACAAATTTGATGTTTTACCTTTTTAAGTAAATTATATTTTTCAATCCGAAAATACCCTTCGTTTAATTTCTTAACCTTACCGTAGCATTTCGCCGATTAATTGTCTACCTTTCGCGAAAAACATTAAGATTAAATTATCTGCCATGAATAAAATTTATAAATTGAAAAACAAATTAATTTTTTTATAAAATAATTTATTGTTATATATCCAAAGTAATGGATATATCGAGAACGGTAGGTTTTTTTTGAAACGGTGAGTTTTCTTCTCAAATAGGTTGTCTGAATTTGGAAAGGGGTGCGGGAAGGGAATGAGTGCGTTAAGAGCTGCGAAAATTTGAAAAAGGGTGCGAAAATCTTGTAAAGGGGTGTGGATACGGGTGCGGAAATTTGGTAAAGGGTGCGGAAAGAGGTGCTGATGCGTGAAAGTGTGCGACAAGCATTCCGGGTGCGTGGAAGGGTGCGGGAATTTCTGAAAGGGTGCGACAAGCATTGCGGGTGCATGGAAGGGTGCGACAATTGCCGGAAGGGTGCATGGAAGGGGTGCACAGGCAACAGCGAGCGGCGCCCGCATGCAGGCGCTAGCGCACGTGCGACAAACATTACGGGTGCGTGGAAGGGTGCGGCAGGAATTGCGGGTGCGTGGAAGGGTGCGGTAATTGTTGAAAGGGTGCAGCAATTTGCGAAAGGGTGCAAGAAAAACATAAGGGGTGTAGAAAAAACAGAAAGGGTGCGGGAAAATTATAAAAAGGGTGTGGGAGAATAATAATATGTATTAATATATTATATATTAATACATATTATATTATATTAATATATAATATAAATATTATATTATATATTAATATAATATAAATATAATATATTATATATTTATATAATATAACAAAAGGGGTGCGGGAGATATGTTTCTCCCGCACCCCTTTTATAATAATAAAGTGGTGAGGGAGATTCCCCGCCCCCCGCACCCCTTTTATAATTATAAAGGGGTGCAGGAGATCCCTCGCCCTCCGCACCTCTTTTGTTTCTCCCGCACTCATTTATATTTTCACATATCTCTTCATAATTTCACATATCTGTTTATATTTTTACGCACCTGTTTTGTATTTTCATGTACCCCTTTCACATTTTCACGTACCTGTTTTATATTTTCACACACCCCTTCACATTTTCACGCACCCGTTTATATTTTCACGCACCTGTTTGTATTTTTACGCACCAGTTTTGTATTTTCACACACCCCTTCACAATTTCAAGCACCCGTTTGTATTTTTACGCACCTGTTTTGTATTTTCACGCACCCGTTTTATATTTTCACGCACCCTTTCACATTTTCATGCACCCGTTTTGTATTTTCACACACCCGTTTTTTGTTCATTATTTTCACGCACCCCTTTTATAATTCTCGTACTCTTTTTATATTTTACGCACTCGTTTGTATTTTCACGCACCCCTTTTACTATATTATACAAGCGAGTACGTGAAAATGTGAAGGGGTGCGTGAAAATATAAAACGGATATGTAGGATTACAAACACGTGCGTAAAATTATGAAGGAGTACGTAAAAATATAAACTGGTACGGGAGAAACAAAAGAGGTGCGGGGGGCGGGGGATCTCCCGCAACCCTTTATAATTATAAAAGGGGTGCGGGAGGCGGGGAATCTCCCGTGCCCCTTTTGTTATATTATATAAATATATAATATATTATATAAATATTATATATTAATATAATATTAATATTAATATATAATAGATTATAATTTTCCCGCACCCTTTTTATAATTTCCCTACACCCCTTCTGTTTTTCCCACACCCTTTCACAATTTGTCGCACCCTTTCAGCAATTGTCACACCTTTCCACGCACCCGCAATGCTTGCCATGAGCGCGTTGGTGCATGTGTGCGGGCGTCGCTCACTATTGCCTGCGCACCCCTTCCACGCACCCTTTCAGTAATTGTCGTACCCTTCCACGCACCTACAATGCTTGTCGCACCCTTTTAGAAATTCTCGCACCCTTCCACGCACCCGAAATGCTTGCCGCACACTTTCACGCACCAGCACCTCTTCCCGCACCCCCATTCCCGCACCCACATCTGCATCCTTTTACAAGATTCTGCACCATTTTTCAAATTTTCGCAGCTCTTAACACACCCATTCCCTTCCCACACCCCTTTCCAAATTCAGACAACCTGTTTGAGAAGAAAACGCACCGTTTCAAGAAAAACCTACCGTTGTCGATATATCCATTATTTTGGATATATAACAATCAATTATTTTATAAAAAATTAATTTGTTTTTCAATTTATAAATTTTATTCATGGCAGATAATTTAATCTTAATATTTTTCGCGGAAGGTGGACAATTAATCAGCGAAATGCTACGGTAAGATTGAGAAATTAAACAAGGGGTATTTTCGGATTAAAAAATACAATTTGCTTGAAAAGGTAAAACATCAAATTTGTTGCCGAAAAAGGTTTAAGTGGGAAAGTGACTGTCTATTTTAATTAATATCCCATTAACTAATATGTATAAATTGAAAAATTATAGCAATTAGCATAGGTCAATAATATGTTCTTTTTTAACTTTACAATAATATCTTCAACTTGTAAATAATTAATAAATCAAAAAAATAAGTTTTAAAAAAAGTAACTAGCACTAGAAAATCCTCTTAAGCCTAAATACACATTCAATATAATTCCACATACCAAGATATTGAGCATACAGTCAATAAATTTTTCAAATAATAATAGCCAACCAACAAATGATCAAGTGAAGGAAAACAATGACTCTGTAACTAAAAGAACAACACACAAATTTAAAAAATAGATAAATAAAACTTGAGACTAAAGTATGAGATTGAATAGAATAACTTATTAAGAAAATGGAAAAATAGCATTGAGACTAGAGAGATTATATCAATCATCCTCTAAATAAATAGTGGTAGTTTCCATTGATAAAAGCAAAAATTCTTCAAAAAATAAAAAACAAATAATATTAATTATGATTAAAAGTATTAAATATGATTATTTTCTTTAAAAGAACAATTCTTAAATCACAATCAATCATTTTATAGTATGTATCATAAACAATTTATAAATTATTTATGCATATTTGTGGATAATTTTACTTTTACCGGATTCAATGTCTGATATCTTTTGCAAGCTCTCTTCAATTATGAATGGTTCACATGATCTTTGGATCCAATCTTGCATACAAATAAAAGTCTCCACCATCTTAGGAGTAAAAGAGCTACGAAATGGCTCTAATACATGACCCTCGATACTAAAAGTTAACTCGGATGTAACAGTTGAAACAAACATATCTAAGACATCTCATGCTACCAAAGAGAGAATTTGATATCTTAGTGAATTCATCTTCCATCAATTCAAAATATCAAACTTTTTGTCTCTATCATTATTAATATCTTCAGCTAGATATTTATTCAACTCAGATTTAGGTTGCATAACTTATTGTCTAACCCTTTCCTCATTATAGATAAACTATCATGAAATCTTTAAGATCAAGATTTATGCCACCAATATCAACCTTGTTTATATCATGAGGTTCCTCAGTTGATTGCAAACTATGAGAAACATTAAGCAAACTGTATTCTTCAAGTAAAGCAGACAAAGTCTCTTTCACCTTTGTTTTCAACTTATCAGCATCAACAATATCATAAGAATGATTAATAACTCAATTCACATACTCTAACTTGTATCTAGAATCCAACACCACTACAATGAACAATATTAAGTTAATATTATCAATATTTCTGCAATACTTATCATGTTTTCCCTTCATCTTTCTAGTTATTTGACATAATTTATGATCATTGCTCTTACACCATGTTGAAATCTTCAACCCAATGTCATATATTTCTCGCATATATGCATTACTTATAACATAAAGAGAACCTAACACACATGAAGTTGCATTGTAAAAACTTAAAAAAAAAAACAACAACAAATAATGAGCATATTCCTAATCAAGAGGCATAGGCATCCCCTAAAACATATCCCCATTAAGCTCAACTCTATACTTACTATCTTGAAGCTCTAACAAGTCAAATACTCTCTAAAATTTCATAGCCACATCCAACATCAAGTAAGTTGAGTTTCATCTTGTTTTAACATTCAGAGCTAATATACTTTTACTTTTAATTTTTTCTTACTCCACACAATCCTTACTTTTTCAATCTCATTGGAGAAGACCTTACATACTCACAGTGGAACGAATTCTAAAAGTAAAGTCATCCATATCTTTTAACCTCTCTTTTATAGTTACGCTCAATATATGTGCATAATATCTCATATGAAGAAAATTATCATTCAATATACTACCATTCTAACGTTCTAACATTTGCTTAAGATAATTTAGTCTTATATCTCTAGAGCTTGCATTATCAACAGTTATGGTGAGTATCTTAGAAATTTTCTATTGAAACAAACAACTTTCAACTATCTTGCCAATAATTAAACCTTTATAACTTGAAATTGGATAGAAATTAAAAATCTTTTTGTTTAGTTTCTAATCCTCATCAATAAAATAAGTCGTAAAACACATGTAATTGAGATTTTGACAAGATGTCCATGTATAAATTGTCAGACAAATTCTATGAGGAAACTTAAAAAAAAAAAATTTCAACTTCTCTTTCTCCTCAACGAAAATTTAAAACAATCTCTAGCCACAATATTACATGAGAGAACTTGAAACCTAGGTTGTGCCACACTCATCATTTCACAAAATCTCTCTCGCTTCACAAACCTAAAGGATAACTCATCTATAATGATCATTTTTGCTATAACATATCTAATTAAATCTTGATCAAATTTTCAAGAGTAAAGTGAAGGATGTGTGGAAGTAACTTCAACACCACTTGAGGGATCATATGTGTGTTTTTGAAATATTAAAATATTTTGTTTCTTTTTTGCCACATTCAAAGGTTATTTTTGACATCTATTTAAGCAATTATATAAAGAACTAGTACTACTTTTGCTAGGATAAGCAATGATAGACCCACAATAATTACATGAAGCTATAACATTAGCCTTATTTTCACAATCAATTTTTGTGAAATGATCCCACATATCAGAAACATTTTTTCTAGTATTTGTAGAATTTACATGTTTGAGATATTTAGTTGGTAGTGGAGCCACAAAACTCCCACTATTGTCACTGATGGACAACATCTATAATACCAATAAAACATCATGTGAGTATGCAATATAAATAATATCATGCTAATAGAACATAATAAAACAACGTCATCAAGCCTCTTTGAACTTATATGTATGTGTATTTGTCATTTTCTCCTATTAACTAACACAATTACTTGTCGAAACAACTTGTAATATTCATCTCTATAGTCTTGGTAATACAATAATCTATGCAAAATTTTTGACTAAAATTAACCAGTATATAACTTAACAATTAAATCTTTTTTCCTTTCCACTTGACTTGCAAGTTGCAATTCTCATCGATAGAAAATTTTTTAAATTAATCACATAACTTATTGCAAGTTTTCTTATATTTCCAGGCTCTTTATTATATAATTAAAGTATAATTTTTTTCTTACAAGTTTTCCTGCATTCCTATAATCTTTATTACAGGTGTTATTTTACATTAAATATATATATATATATATATATATACCATTTTCATGATATATTATGCTACATAACATTATATTTATTATAGGGATCATGCAGACTTATTATACTACATAAAAAAATGTACTATCTCACTAACCATTTTCATGAACTAATTTCAATATTTCATTTATCACAGTAATTCTGTTTGAGCAAAAATAATAAACTAAGAATGTCACCAGAAAAAAAGACAAGATAAATGCCATCGAAAAATGACAAGAGGTTGGCTGTAAATGTTGGCAATGAAAATTTTTTCAAATGAAAACGGAGAACACGAAGCCAGAGCCCAAAAGATCTGTTTAGTGCGGTTGCTGGCACAGGTTTGCTGCAATCCTGCAGGAGCCAAAAGACAACTCTCTTGGCTATGCTAGAGCATAGTGGAGAGCAAGGAAGGAAAATCAGCTTTTGATTATGATTTGTGATAAACAAACTGTTTTTTTTTTTTTTTTTTTGACTTTTATATTAACATTAAATGTTTTGAATTTTAATAAAATTTTATTATTAAATATTTAATTTAAAAATCAAACTGATTACTAAGTAATCCATTTTTAAATTTTAGTATATTAAAATTTGAATTAATTTTTTTATTATTTTAAAATTTTAATACAATAATCAAACTAATTTTATGAATAACTGATTTTTCAATTTATATATAAATCTAATTCGATTTTTAAAAAATTTTGATCACCCTTGCTACCTTATCCTATGTTCCAGTTTGCCAGGTCTAATCTCTAACCTCTTGCCCCACGCACAACTCATTTAAAACAACAAAAGGACTATTTCCCACCAAGTTTTACTCACATCTCAAAAGTATATCCATCCCTAATGAAAAACTTAAATATTCACCTAAAATTTAATCTATTTGTACTCATCCACATATTTTCTGTTAAGGTTAAGGGACAAATTCGTTATTTTATTAATAATATTAAATAATTAAAATTTTATCTCATTTTCTCCCTTTAATTTAAAAAACTAACATTTGTCCCATTAATTAAGTTTTAAAAAATTTATTTTTTCCCCCTAAAATGCAGCCACTTTCTCCGATGACGACGGAGAAGTTTTTGTCCAAAGGTCGACCACCTTTGGACGACGATGACCTCTGGACGACGTTTTATCATCTATTCTGAATGACGCTCGTTACTTTCCCTCTAACTATGTCGTCGTTGGTGGCTGGAGGAAAAGTGAAAAAAAAAATTAGGGATTTGGGGGGTGGTGAAAGTCACTTTTCAAAGTTCAGGGATGGGGGTAAAAGTTAATTTTTAAAATCAGAGAGGGAAAATATGATAAAATTATATAACTGGAATGTAAACAGTAAAATGACGGTTTTATCCCTCTATTTAACAGAAAACTTAACGACGGTTTAGAGATGGGTGGATGTTTGAGTTTTTCATCAGGTATGGGTATACTTTTGAGATACGACTAAAACTTTGGTGGGAAATAGTCCTTGTCCCTTCAGAATTTATGTTTCCTTTCTCTATGGTGGGGGTTACCAGATTTGTTTGATTACTAATTGTTCTTTTTTGGGACATCCATTAGTAAAATTTTGAATGCATTTACTTTTCCACCCCGTTTTTGGTTTTATGGTATTTAATATATAGGCATGGTTAGACCTGGCCACGAGCCGGTTTGGCCCGTAAACCGGACCGAAACCAACGCGGATAAAATCGAAACCAGAACCGACAGACCCGAAACTGGACTGAACCCAAACCGAAACCGGGGTTCTACGGTTTGGTTCCGGTTTACATAAATTAGAACCGTGAAACCGTCGGTTCACACCCGGTTTATGAACTGGCGGTTTATTATACTGAACCGAAAGAATTTGAATTTTTATTTAATTTATTTTGAATTTTTTTTAAAAAGCCAACGGTTCCCTGCGCAGGGAACTGTTGGCTTAAAGGGGAAGAAATTGCAGGGGACCGTTGGTCCCCTGCAATTTTCAAAGAAGTTTGGGAAGTCCCCTGCAATTTTTAAAATCTCAATTCACCCCCCTATTTTTAATTTTTTTCAAAAAAGTTTTTTCCTATATATACCCCTTCAAATTTCATTCTCTCAAATTTCAATCTCTCCACTCTCTCATTCAATCCTTCAAACTCTCATTCTCATTCTTTCAACTCTTAATATTCTCTCAATCTTTCAATTCAATCAAATTTTCTTAAATTTAATTAAATTCTTTCTTAATTTTTTATTAATTTCAATTTCAATTTTTATTACACAATTCATAATTAATTATAGAATTTATTTCTATAATTAATTTTATTTATTATTTATTTATTATCTTTTATAATTAATCATATAATTTATTTCTATAATTAATTTTATTTATTATCAAAAAATGACAAGTAGTGGAAATTCTTCCGGTAATAGGAGATTTAATCAATATTCACATATATCAAATGTGAATGAAAATCAACTTATAGATGATTTTTCAACATAAGAAAGTGAAAGTCAATATGAAGAGGTGGAGCAACAACAACAACATCAACGTAGGCTTTGATTCTTCTAAACCCCAAGAAGATATGTAGGAAGCTCAATTGAAAAATTAAGTCCAAGCCTTTCTTTTAATTTTCAATTATTGTAATTAATAATTTAAAAATTATATCAAGATCATGTATAAGAATTGAAGGTTCAATATCAGTTTCAAACCGAAACCATCGGTTCAGAATCGGGGCCATGAGCTGGAACCGTCGGTTCTGAATCGTCCTGTTACTGTTTCGGTTCAGGGTTCTTATGTTTTCGAACCGTGAATCGGTGGTTTCGAACCGAAACTGACGGTTCACGAACCGTGGCCAGGTCTAGGCATGGTATAGATAGGGGGTTTAGAGTAATTTACTTAAACCACAGCATGTTGACTTCCCACATCTGGCCCAAAATTTAGGTCTTTTTATAAATAAATAAATAACCTTAATAATATATAAGAATGATAAAAAATGAATTATCAAAATCTATAATTAATTAATTTGTTTTCTAAAAGGGCCCAAAATAATTAAAAAAAAAAAACTGTGCCTTCAAGCAAAGTAGCATTAAAACGACATAGTTTGGATATGAGAAGAATTATTTAATGGTGGTGTAAAAGGAGATGGAATTCCTCCCATCATCCTCTTTAAGAAAAAGACTTGATAAAGTGCAAACGTCTTCTTCATTTACAGCTTGCTTCCTTGTCCACATGCTGCATTTGGAGGACATATATTATTCTAATATCCTTTTAACAACACCAGGAGGTAAAAAGGAACATTTGGAGCTCTAAACTTTACTTTTACCCCACTTTGGCTTTAACAGCAGCAGATGAAACTGCAGCATACAAGTAACATGTCTCCACCATTGATAAAAACGAAATCTTTATTAGTGAAAAACACAAGCAAGTGTAGTAAGTAGTCCAGGATGTTACAGATGAATCTGAGTTAATTCTACTTACATTGGCTAATTTGCTTTAACAAATCAAACAAATGAAAACTCATGAAAGAATACAAGAAAACTAAAAAATTACGGACAAGTTGCGGCGGGTATGTTGATCCTGGATATATGGCTTGTTTGTCATACAGAAGCCTCAATCCTTGGCTCAAACACGAAGGCAGACATGAACTCTACAGGTTCACCATTCATATAACATCTGGGCAAATCGATCCATTCATTGGTGACCAAATCGCATAAAACATAACTGAAATGCTCTGCAGAGTTTAAGCAAATAAATATCTGGTCACCAGCCCCAACACAGTTTACATCGACTTTTTTGCCATAAAGCTCGTGTGACATTGCCGGTGGCATTGCTGCAATCTGATGCCATGACCACTTATCTTGATCAAATCTCCACACTCTAAGACTGGCACTTTCAAGAAATTCTGAGAACAAAATAACTAGCATTTCTCCTCTACATTGCACTACATCGATGGAGTACTCGGAAAACACTGGCAACAGCCTTGGGTACTCAAAGAAGCTCTTGCGAGTCAGATTGCATGCTACAACTATACCAGATGGGCTAAGGAAATAAGCAATTTCCTCACCATCTTTGCAAGTAATGACTGAAGAGTATTCCTTAGATGGACTTCTCTGCATGTTAGTGGCTACTACATTACCAGCTTTACTAAGGAAGTAAACAGCATCATCATCTTCACCATCGTCAATTGACTCAATGTCTAAAGTTTCATCGACCTTTCTGCTCAGCTCAACCTCTTCCTCCCAGCAATTAACACTTGAGTTGTAGACTTTGAATGACAGTTTTGGAAGTTCACCAAACACTAACACAAGCTTGTAAGAGCTGTCATGTTCAGAACATTTATTCATGACAATGGCATGAAGAGATTGGTTTTCAGGGACAAGATCCAGTGGAGGGAGTTCACGACTTGACCCTGTCACAGGATTGCTCACAATGAAATTTCCAGCTGCATTTCGGAAACAGACTAAACCACCAGATGCTGCAACAGGCATGAAGTCAGATTTGAGATTCCGCTGGAGAAGGGGTGGATGTTTAAGTCCTTTCCAACCTTTTTCAGCAGAATCGAAAACAATTGAGTGGTTGAGATGGCGATCAACCATTAAAAACCATGGATCCCGGGAAGGAATCTGAGAGCAGGCAAGCTTGAAGCTGGCAGAATCTGCAACTGACTTCCATCTCTTGCAAACGGAACCAAGACGAAAAAAAGTGGAGGTGGGTAGCCATGATAATACTCTTTCAAGAAGATCTTGATTAAGCTCATCCATGGAGAAGGTAAAACCACCTTTGTCTTCTTCAGGTGTCTTTCTCTTCCGAGAAGACTTCCAGCAATCAAACAGCTCCATTGATTATATGCTTGTGACAATTACCTGTAACACAAGAGTAAGTAATGTTATTAACAATTGGAGCACAGAAACTATAGTAAGGCTTACATACACTTTGACAACCAAACTTAGATTATGTATGCACTTTAAACTACTCAACTTTATAAGAATATGCCCTAACTTCTCTGATAGAAAAGCTGTGAAACTGAACAAATTATAGGAGATGACAAACAAAAACAGTACATTTGAGAGTGTTCTGATGTAAAGTAAGCAAAGGCAGTGTGAAAATGCTTTAGAATAATGAGACCGATCAAAATTACACGCTTAGAACATCTCCATTTGCTCTAAATTTCAATTCCAAAACTACAATTTCCTTCTTTCAAGAGTAGAATAACAGAATCCCCTCTTGCCTAGTCTATTCTACAAATGCAAATCAGAAGAAAAAATTAATGTAAGATGAGCTAATACCAGAAATTGAACCATAAACATAAAAGACAAAGCCAAGAAAAAATCTCTCCCCGTGTGAATCACATTTTAGATTGAAAAAACAAATAAAATTACTTTACTTTCTAGATGAATAAAACATGGTTTTCATTAGGAATACCCCGAACAAACAAGAACCATCAAATCACAACATAAACGAAAATACAAAGGAGAAAATGGAGAAAGAAACGTACTTGCAGGTAGAGTGAAGTAGTGTGAAGAAGAAGAAGAAGAGTTGCAATGTGAAGTAGGAGTGGGTATCTGAGTGGGTTTAAAGAGAGACAAGAAAAAAACAAAAACAGAAAAAAGAAAAAGAAGCAAAGGTAAAATGAAGTGAGGAAGGGAGGTAGGAAGCTTCCCGGGTGGCTCTTTTTCTAAGCGTTGACACACAAACACACGAGGGGGGATTCCAGTTGACTCCCTCTTCTCCTCGCTATTCACATAGAGTAGAAGGCATTAGGCAAACAAACGATAGTGGCATTGGATTCTGAGTGGGGTTGAGCATCAAAACACACAAAGCCTAAGCAACAGCCGCACTTTAAACATAAAAGAAAGAGAAAACACACGTAAACAGGCTTGTCAAAGAGGGTTTCATCTTCCTCTGACCTTTCTAAAGCAAAAGCGCACTGTGTGTTTCCTTCATTTTTTATTTTTGGGGCGTCCTCGTTGAGGAATCTATGTCTTTAGTTCAGTTCAGTAGGCTTGTATCTGTAAGTCAATGGTGAGAATTTATTCCAAGCAGGATTTTATAATTAAAAAAATGAGATATTGGAAAAATAAAAGACAAAAAAAGCCGTTAATCACGATTCCTTTTTCTCATGTTTTCGATTGGTCTAGTATAATAACGCCAAAGCAGAGATCTCGATGCTAATGCCTACGTGTAATTTTCTAAAATTATTTTTATATTTATATTTTTTTTGTTTAATTGTGGGCCGGTTTATTTTATTTATACATGTACGGACATAATCTTCCTCGAGGTAATGAAATCATGTATTAAAAATTTAGTTTTATATATTATATATCAAAAATTTAATTTTATATATCATATATTAAGTATCGTATTGTATAATATAAATTTTAAAAAATATAATTAATATGTCATTATTTTAAAAAAATATCATGAATATTTTTTAAATTTTAAAATTTCGTATATATACCTCTATTATATTATCATTTTCTTTAAAGAATGTAACGATTCGTATTAATAATATATACATTATTGTAGAATAAGTATCGTATCGTATTAATTATTATATATCTTGTGATACATATCATTTTTCATCTATATCATATCGTATAATACGTATCGTGTATTAAAGGATACTAATAATTATAATCTTAATAGATAAGAAAGTACTGGTTCTAAAAATAATTAAATATTAGATATTTATTTAAATCACTATTTAAATGAAAGCCTCAATGAATTGTTGGGTTAAAAGAAATAAAACATTATTTTGATAATCTATTTTTTATTATTGAAATTATTTTATTTAGTTTGTAAGTAATATTAATGGTGATATGATAGATAATATAATATGTTATCTTATTACCAACTTTACCTTAAATATTAAAATATTACTAAGATAATCTTGAATTTATTATAATTATATCTTTATTTATTAATTTTTTAAGATAAAAATATATTTATTTTTTTATTAATATAGCAAGTAACATGAACAATATTTTAGAATAATTATACTAAAAAAATATTTAAATAAAGTAATATATTGATATTTTTTATTATATCTCTTCAAATATAATAATTATTTATATCTATCAATATTTATCAAATATAATAATAATTTATACTTAGTAATATTCTAAGTAATTTATTTTTCCAATAATATTTCATTTTCAGTAATAAAATATTATTCAAACTAAACACCCCCTAAGAGGACTCGTTATGTTTCTAGCTTAGATATACTACACATAATTTCATGTTAAATTACTTGATTTCAAATTCCTTGTAAGATGGGGTTTTTGTTATGGTTAGGGTCGGATCCAAGGCCTCAACCGCTCCGTGTGACTCTAGTTGAACATTTGCAAGCTATTTTGGAAGTAAGGGAGGGATTGCAGTTGGTTACATATGGAAAAATTGTAAGGTATTTGGAATGGAAAAATGTATATCTTTATTCGATGGTCTTATATCTTTTTATACATATGAAAGCCAACCATACATAAAAAGATAAACTAAAATATTACCTACATTATAATTGAGGATGACCAAGTCTGAAGGAAACTAAATTGAAAACTTCATTTGCTAGGGAGAGCAAATCTAGTCTTCAACAAAATTAAGAGAGCTAGTGAGGAGGCTATGCAACTTTATTCATGTTAAAGAGACCAAATCTTAAGTGGAGAAGACTCTTTCTTTCATGAATGCACTTAAGGGAATGTAGGTTGTAACAACTCCTTCCCCCTTAGGAAAACCTTGTCCCTAAGGTAATAGGAAATCGGGATAATCAAGACTAAAGTTCATTTGACTGGCTCATGACACTTCAAATGCATCATATCCCGGCTATTTAATAAGCAATTCTTGCCTTCATCCTCAACCACAAGTAGACAAAATGTTTTCTCATTGCTTAGAAACACTAAAAAAGTTAGTTGCATCCTCAAGAAGAATTAGGATCGCATTTCCATTAGTGCCCACATGTTTCTTAAGTAAAGACACGTGGAAGAAAGGGTAAAATGAGGCTAGTTTGAGGTTAATCCAGCTTTTATGCCACTTTGTGTATTTTTTAGGATTACTTTGAATGGATTGTAAAAAAAACCAACAAGTTTTTGTGAGGCATTTCTTGAAATTGAAACTTGTTGATAAGGCTTGAGTTTGACATAATCCAAGTCTCCTTCTTTAAATTTGTGATCCACATGTTAATAATCATAAATTTGTTTCATTCGATTTTGGGTTTCATGAATATGACATCTAATTTCTATAAAGGCAATATCACATTGAATTAGTGAATCTTCTACTACTTAAACTTTAGTACTTCATGGGACATAAAAGATGAAAGTCAATGGGGTTCTTCTATAAACTAACTCAAATGAAGTGTCTTGAGTTGATGAATGTACAATTGTATTGTAATAGTATTATTCCTAGAAAATCCACTTGATCCATTCTTATGGCCTTTTGCTCGAGAAGCGACAAAGTTATATCTTTATAGTATGACTAACTATTTCAGTTTGTCCATTCGTGAAAGGGTGATAAGTAAAGCTGAAGTTGAAATAGCTCATGCCAAAATATACTCATGGAAGTAAGGTCTTGATCAAAGACAATGGATTGAGGCATGCCATGTAATTTGAAAATGTAATAAAATAACACTTGAGCTATTGTTGTGGTGGTGTAAGGATGAGACATAGGAAAAAAGTGGGCATGATGATCTATTACAAGCAAAAGAGTTTACAAAAGTTGGTAACCTGTTTAAGAAGTTTACAAAAAGGTTTATCCATACTTGTATTAAGATAGGGAGGGTTGCAAAAGTCTTGTCAATCCTAGTAAATTAGTCTTGTGTCATTGATAAATGTCATATTCTTGGATAAACCATCAAATTGTATCCTTTTTTTTTTTTTCCCAATAAAAAACCCCTCAAAGATGGTGTAAGGTCCTAAGGACACCATTTGTGGTTTCTTCAATGAATTTATCTTTAAATGATTGGAATTAAGGAAAAGTTGTGGAGAAAGCTTATTTTGCCTTTAAAGAAGAGGATTTCTTGTTTTCATTGTCATGATCTCACAGCTTCATTGACTTGCACTAAGCAATTAAACCTTTATAGATCTAAGTGGTCTTGGTTTTTGTAACTCTCACAAGTACGTCTCAATGAAAATTATGTTTTTTTTTTATGGTTTGTGTACGTGGCATAGATTGAGTTGAAATAAGCACTAAATATGAAATTTTAAGTTGATGAACTACTATGGATAAAGGGTGCACATCTATTCATCCAATGTCACATAAGATTAGTGGATAATGTGTCACGTATAAAATTTTAAAAGAGATGCATAACCATGCATGGTGAGGTGCATGCAATTACATGTTGAAAAAATTATATAAAGCACATTATTGCATTAAACATGTCATAATCCCATATTCGTATAACTTCATACTTATCCAGTAAAAGTTAGAGGTTTGTTCTATAAAGAGAGAGATATTTTAGTGGTTGAGACGTTTTTCAACAAGACATAGCAAAAAGCAAAAAATCAATATCAAACTCTACCGCTTGGAGAACAAGTAAGGAGATAATGTGTTATGTTACATTTAAAACCTTGCATGATGATTAGAAGATTTATATAATGTAGAATTGTAGAAATATGTGTATTCTTAATGATGAGATGATCGAATTAATATGATTATGAAATATGAAATCAAATTAGCAATTGTTCATGCATGATGTGGTTAGAGGATTTCTAGAAATTTATTACATGTGAAGTATTCTCAACTTTAGGAGAGATATAATGATTCATGATGAATGATAAATTTGTAGTGTTTGTACAATTTCTTTTGTATCCTATGATTCATAAGGTCACTAGAAAACATTATAGAATATTTGGAATGTTAAATGTAAGAAAGACTAAAGGAAATAGTCAAAATATTGATTTTTAGATGTGTATACAATATCATCCAGAGGATAGGCACAACCATGACATGTATTATTTTACATGAATAATGTGTATTGTACGATCGTTCATGATCAAGACATGCACACTCGTATGCCTGCTAGCTTAGGATTTCCAATGATTGGTGGATGACAGTACGAAGGACACGTATGATCATTTGTCACACATAGGATAGGTCATGATGGATGACCATGCAAAAGAAGTGTACGTCTAATCACAAGAAGGAAAAGATTATTACACCCCTAGGATCTAAGTACAATCATGAAGAAAAGAAGCAAGTCATTCATGATACACACATGTACACTTATGCATAAGACATGCATGCTCGTACATAGAGTCACAGTTAGAGATACTTGTGTATGAGGAGGTCGTGCATGAGACAAACATGTATGCTTGTGTGTAGGGCATGCATGGTCGTGCATTAACTAGTGATCTATAGAACATGTGTAGACATATTTAAAACCATAAAGCATGTGTGGGACTAGAGTGCATGCACATTTTTATATAAAAACATATCCTAGCTAGTTGTCATACGTGAGACTAGTTTTATGATGTATGTTTTCACACAAATAGGGTGTAGACATATTCAAAACCGATCCTACAGAACACATAGATAAGTAGTGATCTATAGAGCATGTGTGGGACCATAGTGCTTTCCATAGGACACATAAAGACCTAATCTATATGTGTAGGATGACTTCCCTAATTATAGTTTTTCACAAAAACACCTAATGAAAACGTGATTTTGTCATGAGTTTTTTTTTATGTTTTCATAAGGTTAGTTACAAAGGGACGCTTGTGAGATTCTTTTTACACACGCCCATAATAGTGCATAATTAGACATAACACTCCAATAATGTGTGTAAAGAAATGAGACTATGCAGTATACAAGTATGTGGCCAAGGTATTACATTTTTGTCTCGACCTAAACTGTTTGGCAAAGAAGAAAAGATTTTTCAAAAAAATGTTTTTAAAATGTTTTCACCCACTTTTACATGCATTATATATAGAATTATTGTAATTTAGGATCTCGAGTAAATCCTTAATGACTAAGATGACGTCATTGTAATTAGAAGACTTTAGTATTTCTCGAGATGATTGAATAGAACTGAAGGTGTTCCCCATATAAGTAAATAAAGTGAGATATGTTCCATGTCAAAAAAGTTCAGTGTCTAAAGAGGTATTCCCCGAATGACATAGTTAAGGTGAAATAAGTTAAATTAAAAAGAAGGATTAATAATTCAAGTTGTAAGTAAAGTTCCAAGCACTAAGGACAACACACTAACTGAGAATTTACATTTTCCCTTTATAATCCTTATTACTTTGGCTTAACATAAAAATGGTTACTCATGGATGATTCTTCAACCTTGCAATTGCAAAAGCTAGGCAACATAATCATATGTATTCTTTAGAAACAAAAAAAAAAAAAAAAGATAAGGGCAAAGAATTTAACAATAAATTCCAAAATCATCCTAATTTAATGTTTCACACAACTTTAAAAATTCTATAAAATTACAAGTTCTCGAGAAAAATGTGTTTCAGATAGGTTTCTATAACTCATTTTATTAACTAGAACTTTTTAGTTTCACAGTTAGACAACCAATATATATGTATGAAATACGCCAACAAAATGAAAACAAATGTGATTTTTAATATATATAACTCCAAAACAATCTAAGACAAGTGTATTTACTAAAAATTATAAATTTTTTAAAAATATAACTACCTTTAACAAAGGTACTTGCAGATATATCATATTTAGATTTTGGAATTGGAACAGAAGCCACAAGTGGGGAAGAATAATGAACTAAACAATCTTATTTTACCAACTTCATTAATGACAAAGAGATTAGAATCTTCCCTAACCTAATAAAAAAGCCCAAGTCTTTAGATTTTCAAAATATTCATTGGAAATATAACCATTTAACCAAAACATGTAGTCCAATAAGAAAATAACAAATTTAATAGGAGAATAAATTTAGTATTTCAAACCATTTGTTCCTCTTTTAGAACCAAAATGAACATGAAAGACTTTAAATATAGTAATTCGTCAATCACAAATCACAAATTATATTTACTAGTCTCTAACAAACAAAACAAAACAAATCAAATCAAAGGGACAAAACCTTAAAACATTAGTGGTGGTGGTAGAGGAAAATTAACATTGGTAATGGTAGTAGGCAAATGATGTGATAGTGATTAAAGCCTAAGTTGCGTGTGTTTTGTATCGAATTAGACAGTGGTAGAAAAAGTAGAGCAAGCAATGGTCAAAAGTGGTGGTGGAAGATGGTAGTTGGCAATGGTTGAAAAGTCAAATTGATGGGTGAGAGACATGATCTAGGGTTTCAATTTTATTGGATAAAAAAAAGTTTGATTTCTTTTTTTTCTTTTTGTTATTTAAGGGCTAACATGGTTGAATTATAACGAGATAGATGATCTCGCCCATTACCACATCAATTGATATAAGTGTTAGTATGAGATGTTAGATCTCAATTAAACTTAAAGATGGAACAAAATAATAAAATTATGAGAGCAAAAAACCGTTCACCTTAAGCCCCCACCTAAGATTCACATCCCTACTTTTAATATGTATTATGTCTCGAGGATTTTAGCTTTAACAATAATTACTATTAATAATAAATTCTAGTTTTACCCTGAACCTATTTTATATATTGTTGTTAAGCTTTTTTATTTAATTTTTAGATAAACCCTAATGTTAAATTTTCATAATCTATAAAATCTTTTATTTTATTTTAATTATTTTTATGAAAATATATTTAAAACTATAAAGAAGGTAATCATATGAAGGGATGAATATAAATCTAAGGATGAAAAATAAATTGCAAAACTAAAAGGAAAAAGTTGGGAAAATTAGCGGGAAAAAAATGGTATGAAAATGGGTAAGCTGTACAAGAAAAGACCTAATTAAATATAATATTTATAAAAAAAGAGTATAAAAAAAAACTTAATTAATCTAAGATGATTATTATGGGTATTAAAAGGGATTTCAAGATGGGAAATTATTTAATTTAACTATTTTTTTAATCATGCCTTATATTCTTAACCAATTTTTTTTGCATTATGTGAAGATAATTTGGACTCTAACTTCACACTTATTTTACTCTTCTCTTTTATTTTAAAAATAATAGCATAAATAGTAGTTATGAACACTGCCTATGAACAATTTTTGCCTACCACATTTATTTGTCTACTCTATGAATAGTATTTGTAAATAGTTCTACGTCTATCTCTTATCTACTCATCTACTCGTATATTCATAAACGGTATTACTATAAACACAGTTGTGGATAGTACTCACCTACCTTATACCTTCCCACCTACCCTTGAAGAGTATTTATAAACAATATTTATAAACAGTATCACACCTATATGCATACCCCTAAACAGTATCACACCTATCTATCTACTCGACTCCTATTTGCCTACTTTTTTCATGAAAATAGAAATATTTGTTTTAATCTAAAAAAACTAGACTTTTTTTTTGTTCTAATATAAATTTGAAAACAAAATAGAATTCATTACTATAAAAAGAAATATTGTATTTTTAATTTCAAATCTTTAAAAAACGCATCAAAAAATATGATAAAATGTTACTTAGATTAAGATGATTTTGAGGCAAAATTTCTTTGATTTTAAACTGATTTTTAATTAAGAATATGGATGAAAATAAGTTTAAGAGGCTAAGGTTATGAGGTTCTAAGATTGGGGATGAGGGTAAAACTAGGGGTGAATACGAACCAAGCTGAGCTCGAACACCTCTTGACTTGGGTTTGATTCGAATAAAAAAATAATTTGATTCGAGTTCGTTGAGCTAATATTAAGAATGGTTTGAGTTAAGTTTGAATGAAAATAATTTGATTCGAATTTAACTTGAATTTATAGTTCAAATCCATATCTCGAATATGTAACTCAGATTCATTATTCGAATTTGTAACTCCTCGATAAAACGACGTCGTTTAAGAATTATGGAACATAATTCGAATGAGCTATGAGCTAAGTTTGAATCAAATAAAATCATCTACCCAGTTCGAGAGTCAAACTGAATCAAACTCTCTCTAACTTAAATTTGGTTCGGTTTTAAAACGAGTCAACCCTTCTAACTCGAATTCGATTCAAATTCAAGCTAAAATTATTTGAATCGAACCAAGTCAGTTTTTGAGTCAAAGCAAACTCAGTTTAGATCCAACTATAGGTAAAACGAATATTAAATTAGAGTTTTGACTATATTCAAATAATATTTAAAAAAAAAAGGATTAAAATTGTACAGCATTGATTAAATAATGGTTAAATTAATTAATACTCCTTTAAAGAGTGTAATCAAAATAGGAGAGAATGAAAAGCCCAACATGGCTGATTGTCTGATTGGACTGGGCTGAGCAAACCGTCGGGCTTTTAGTTGGCATCCGCCTTTGATTTCGAGAAGAAAGTAGAAGTAGACGAAGGTGGCAAAAACAAAGCGATCGAGTCAAACGAACTTCAATTACAAATGGCAGAGTTATTGTTAAGTGTAACACAGTCTGCTCTTCTCCTGCAGCCCAAGCTTGGACTCTCCATCGGGCCCTCTGTAGTGAGACACTCTAACAACATCAGCTATGAGAGACTTAACATTTCTTCTAAGAGGATCGCCACTGTTGCCGGAGTGGTCTCATCTGATTCGAAGTCCTCAACTATTCTCACCAATAGTGTTGACACCGTAAAAGACGGGAGCGAGATCGTGCCCGATATTGGAGGCGGAAGCGACAGTGGCGGTGGAGAGAAGTTTGGCGGCGGCGGCGGAGGTGGTGGTGGTGGTGGTGGTGGAGGTGGAGGTGAGGGAAGTGAGGGTAAGAACGAAGGAGGAGAAGGTGAATCGAGTGGGGAGAAAAAGATGGGGATGTCTATGTCTCAAAAACTGACTCTGGGTTATGCTGCACTTGTTGGAGGTTTATTTATTTAATTATTTATAAATGTTTCTTTTGTTATTTGTTTAATTGTAGAATTGAATATGTATTAGTTTCTGATTTCTTTTTGTTCTAAGTTTGTTTGGTGATGTGCATTCTGGTTAGAAAAATCCACTTTTTTATTTGCTATTTCGTCAACCTAAAAGCCTAGGCACAAGTTTGGATTTTGATGGAAAATAACTTTCAGAAACTAAGCTCGAATCTCAGAATTCTTAATTTTAATCTGATTCAAACTTTTTGTTTTTAGAGTTGAAAATTCTTTTAAAAAGGGAATAACTATCTCTTCTGGTTTCCTGCATTTCAACCAAACACATTTCCCTAAATTTTCTTTTATGTGTTGTTTTCAGAAACAGGGAATTAAGTGTAAATCATATATTGAATCCAAAGTTTTTCGGTTGCTTCACATGGTATCAGAGCAATTATCTTTTAAGTTATTCCAAGTATTAATTCTTCAGATTGTATGTAGGTGATTGTATTTGTATTCTGAAAACCTTTAACTTCTCTCCTAATTGCTTATAATTGAGGTTTTTTGTTTAATTGTGAGGCCCTTGAATAATTCTTGGAGGATGAATTAAGAAACTTCAGTGCAATGGTATTTGTATGTTTACCTATTGATTGATTTGTGTGTTGTTCAATCTGGTCAAATCTATTTTATTGTTTGCTGTACACTTATTTGAATCTTGATTATGTGTATGCTTCCTTACTAGCATATGTAGTAATTACATCTTCTTGTATTTTATATATTGGCAGTGGGTGGTCTTATGGGCTATTTGAAAAGTGGGAGCCAGAAGTCACTCTTGGCAGGAGGAGTGTCTGCCGCACTGCTATATTATGTTTATACAGAGCTTCCCACTAAACCAGTTCTTGCGTCGACCATAGGGCTTGGTAAGGCTAAATACTCTAATTTAATGATTCTATGAGAATGGTTTAAACCATTAGATTAGGTTATGGGATATGCAGTATTAGATACCAGAACTCTTTCAATATGTTTGATAAGTTGCTCTGAATGAGAAAGTTCCTTGGAGTTTTATGAAAATGTTTGTTTATTCCTACCATATTATATGTACTAAGATAATTGTTAACATATGACCTAGGGGTAAGTGAGATTTAGTGCTAATCTAATTAGATCCATATATATTAGAATTTTCAATTCCAATATCTGTGTATATATATACAACCTGATTTGAGTTCAAAGACTGATTTGATATCTGAGTTCAAATTTATGCAGTGATTGGAACATCTTCTATTGTGAACATCTTTAATTTTGGCTTCTAACCCAGTAATGCATTCAAATAGATTAACAAATATGTGTAGAATTGGTAGTATTTTTTTTTCATCTTTACTTTTTCTATTAATAAAGATCAGGCTTTTCTTCAATTTAATTACAAATGGTTCTTGGTCTCACTTATCAATTCATACCTTTCATATGTTTAATAAGGTTGTATCTATGTCAATATAGTTTCTATCATGACTTGTTGAAGGCCACAGAGTTATACTTTGACCGGAATGGTAGTTCTAGATTGCAGGAGTAACTTTGGGTGACATTTCCTTTAGTTTCTTGTACACAGATGCTGTAGTTTCTTAACATTTTGGTACTAACTTTATGTCCTACCTGAATTATATTCTTGTCTCACCATAAGATAAGTTTGTCACTTTTTTGATCCACCTAGTCATATGATCAACCTAACTGCTTTTGTCATGTTCAATTTCTAGGCCTGTCTGCTGTGCTTTTGGTAGTGATGGGTTCTCGTTTCAAGAAGTCAGGCAAGGTATTTCCAGCCGGTGTTGTGTCTCTTGTGTCCCTTGTGATGACAGGGGGTTACCTTCATGGCATCATGCGTAGTATGCACTAAAATGCATAAATGTAAGTCAGACAGTAATCTGAGGTGTGGAGAGTTAGCAAGCCTGTCTATGTGGTAACTTGGTGGGCTTTTTTTTTTAAAGAATTTTTCGGTTTAGTTGATTTGAACGTGGATGTTTAGGTTTCAAGCTTTTCTTGTGCACAAACCTCTGTTGCTCTTGTGTTTGTTCGTAGTATGGTTTTCATACCACTATCAGGCAGTAAATTTTGTTCTGTGAGCTTTGGCCCCACACTACCCCTTTGATTGTTATTTTTGTATAATCTGATATGATTTTAAAATAAAAGAAATAACTTAAAGGAATTGCATCGGTTGATGAAGGCAAGGCTAGCCATACTAGGAATGAATCTTACAGAATTGGCCTTAAGAATATCCTAACACAGAAGTAGCATTTTATCTAGAAATAAAGATTCTTCCACAGAACTCACCGTTTTATGTTTGTCAAGTGACAGCGCTCAATTCTAAGATAAGAATTTGTGGATTTGAAATCGAGGGCGTGATCTGAATGACTCCCGAAAATCTCCGACTGCTCAGCCGGTCATGTCGAATGCACCACCAAATTGCAAATAACTGATGAAAAAGTTTACACTAATAACTTCCATTATTTGATTCGAATTATACTCCGCACACAAACAAACACATGATAGAATCATCCGACAAATACACGAATATCCGTTTCTCAAAACAGCCAGTGACAGATTATAAGTTTGGCATTCTCAGACAAACATCAGACATGAATAATTAAGAAGTCAGACATTTCAACTGCCTTTGGATTAATACAAGCAAGGCCAACTACGTATACAAACATTGAGAGAAAACATACTCAAATTGACCTACCATGAAACATTGTCTGTTCCTCTCGGTCAGCTGAGAAATTGAGCACATGTTATCACCATTATGGTCTAACTTTTACTACAACGTCCTAAGCTTAAATTCAGCTTGTCTGAGCTGCAGCTTTAGCTTGTAATTCTTCTTGAGGCATGGTAGATTTTTCAAAGTAAGCTGCATCTGCCGAATCTCCAGCACTGAGATTGGCTGCTGCATTGTCAGAATTTTTTGTCCCAGATTGAGCAGGATATGGATTCTTGCTCGCCAGTCTGTAGGAAGATACAGAGAAGACGAAATTCGGATGATTATAATGAAATTCCATATCCATAATCCATACAAAATGACTTCAGCATGAGTCAGTCTCCAAAATAGTGTGAAAATTACTTTAATCCTCAATGTAAAATCAATAATCCCAAATTTATTACTATTCAATGCCTAACATAATGGAAGACATTACATGTACGTAGTCCAACAATAGTTGGCAGGACAATGACTTTTATCCTCAAAGATCAATTATAGTTCCAGATACAATAGATGATAATAGAGCTCTAATATCATTTAATCACAGATCTCATGTGCTATAAAAGATACAGACAGAAATATAAGTTGGCCTGATAATATAGTAGTCAGGAGTTTTCTTGCCTACGGAAAGTAAAGGGAGGGAGATTGCATTGTCAGAGAAGTTACCTGTCTCGACGCTTCTCAAAAAACCGCTGAAGGGAATGTCTCCTTGCAATTGGTAATTCTGTACCGACAGAGATTGCAGTACGGAGAATATAATGAGAAGTTAGATTACAATAACCATGAAACAAAAACAATAGAATATCCACATTCAACAGAAAATGTGACTGTCAAGTAATGCAATGGTACCAGCTTGCAGCTTGCAAAAGGAAGAACTCCTCTGCATAGGGTGTGAGGCCACCTGTGGAGAACCCAAAGGTGATGCTGTACTCAGCAGTGAGGGAGACCTTGTTAGAACTGGTGAAGGGGAACGAGAGTTGGTACGAATGCTTTCCATGTCACCAGAGTTAGTAGCGGCGGCAGGAGCAGCGGTGGCAATAAGCATAATTTCATGAACCTAAGCACGGAAGCGATAGTAACAATTAAAATGAGATCTATTTTCTGAAGATATCAATCTCTTCTGAGCTTTAAATTAGAGAACAAACCTTTTCTGCTGGAATTGAATCAAATACACAAACATTTCCACCATAGAAGATCGTAAGCTGAGATGGATTGTTGTTTGCTCCAGATGTTGGCATTGACGTAGGCCTGTCACAACAAGAAACAAGGCATTACAAATTCACATAACAATATTATGGAAGCCTCACATGCATTCAGAGGGAAGCAGATACATAATAACAGAAGATTTGACTGTTTACAAGTCAGAGAGCCATTTATTTTGGGATAATCCCTTTTCTAATGTATTCCTTTAAATGACTGAGAAAATACCTAGTCCCATGTTTTCAACCATTTCTATGTACAAGAAGGAATCTGCTAGTCATCCTTCGAATGCAAGAAATCTGGGGAAATTACTCACATTATGAAACCATGGTGAAACATAAATAAACAATGTCACCTCAAGACAAATTATACAATCATTTTCTGGCCTCAGGCTGTTAGAGGTACTGCTTATCACTGATACAGGCTTTTATTTTTGACTTACCACCAAACTGCTCAAGAATCAACAAAACCACAGTCTAAACTAGTTCTCTACCTATATTAGCCACACACAGAACCAAGCCTCAACTATCCTCTGAAATCAAATTCATCTGACAGACACAGAGAAGTATACAAACCCTCTTCAAGTCCACCACCTGAATAAGTGCAATGGCAGCATGTAGCACCAGCTTTAGTATGAACTTAATTTTAGGTCTACGTTTAAATCGCATGATGACTACTAGAAAGCAGGAATCCACAGAATAGTACCACTCAGTTGATAACCAACATCAGCCACACTATTACTAGCATTATCAGTCACTTGGTCTCATGTTCATTTAAAAATCAACAGTTATAAATGTTCATGTTAAAGCAAATATGTTCCTGGTTCATTAATTAATAAACTAGATCATGCAAGTGCCAGAAAAGAACATTCCTCTAACCATCAATAAAGATTCTTTGCACAACTAACTGCCAATAGAAAACTAAACAGCATTGCAACAATGATCACCAACTAAGTGTGCAAAATTTAAAAATAAATAAATAAAAGAAGACGAAAAATGCAATTAGTAAATAGGATGTAAAGTAAAGGACGCAATGCCACTCACAACAAAGAGCTTACAAGCCATCCAGCATAAAAAGGTGATTTGCAAGGATACATAATAGACGTAAAAGTAAAAGAGCAATGTTACATGTATACACTTTTGGGTATACAAATGAGTACACAACAGATGTATCATCATTTGATTGAGTGTTATTTTATCTTTAATTTAAAAGCATCCAATCACATGGTGACACATCAACTATGTACTCAAAAGTGTATATACATAGTTTTATTAAGAGTGCAAATAAACATATGCAACTCAATTTGGAACTCAAGTGAACCAAAAAAAATTACTGCTTTCAGAATAATAATGTGAACCCAGTACCCCAGTCTAGAGTCTAATAAACAAATTTTTGGGATGTGACAGAAAAAAAAATAATCAAGAGAGCATGCACCTCTAATCATGGGAATCCAGGGTTCACCTCCAGTCCAAAAGGCTTTCAATTTTATGTGGATAGGGCGAGTAGTTTTATTATTAACAGTGTCAATAATAAGAATTCTTGAAATTTCATTCAGTGAATCTGATAATTGTAGCATTAGAAATGCTCTTGCCAAACCACATAAATTTTATTAATTCAGGTTTGAAAAGTTACCATTAATTTTCAATAATTTTTGCTTTGTTGTGCAATACACACATTTTTTTTCATTAGCTTAGTATCTGTTTTCTATCTAATATCTGAATAGATCAAATGATATTTGAATAGACTAGAGTACCTAAATCTGAATTAAAAAGTTTTTTTTTTTTAATGGTAAATTATTAGGCATTTATCATACACACCAAAAATATCTAACCCAAACATTTTGACACATATCCTTTAAAGGGTTGGATGGAAATTTGTTTAAATACAAACTTTATTATATCTAAAAAAATATGTGAAATCTAACAATTTGTTGAAGCATAAATTAAAGTTTCTGAACTCGAATTTTATTGAGATAAAAAAGTTGGCAGGGATGAATAAATTTGCATAAGAATATTTTTTGAGAAAAAAATCATTCAAATTTATTTAGACTTTAGTGTGTGTGTATAAAACTATCTATATGTCTTCATTAAGTTATAAAACGTGCTAATGCCTTACAGTAAGTGAAAAACACACCATACACACTTCATTCATTTCTGGCAGAGTTCAATTAGCATGACTTCAATATCTTTTCCGACACAACATGAAATTCTGAGTTTAAACTCTGAGGCATTAATTAGTTACCTCATTCCGCCACACAAATAAAAGAAATATCCGTATGTTGTCGTATTCAAACAGTCTTAATACATTCAAATATACTACGTTCATCTCAAAAACTGAAGTAAAATTAACAAATATTCTCAATTTTATGACCAAAATACTTGTTCTAATTATCAAAACACACAAAAAAAAATCATCTTAATAAAAATTGCATAGATCTAAGAAACTAATAAGAAAATACAAAATCAAAATCATACTTGAAGAAGTTACTGGTTAAGTTTGCCAGCAAATCAACTGATCCAGCAGCTCCGCCTTTGCCGACGTTGTTCTGGACAACCTCGGGCTCCTTTTTACCCTCTTCTTCTACTCCGGTCTTCAGTTTGACTTCGTCAACGGTCTCCATTGAACTGAGCCACAAAAATCAAATTCAACATCAAGCAAGTTCTTCCTTCTGTTTCTTCGGTCTTGACCTTTACTTTCTGTTTTGTTTTGTTGGTGGCCCTTTAAATTGGCTTGATACATTGAGAAAGAAGTGCCGTTTTGCACATAAAAAAATCGTGATGTCCACTTCTCGCTTCTTTGCACGGTTTTCATGTTTTTTCTTGGGCCAAAAAGGTAAAAATCACAATTTCCCACCTAAATTTTAGACGAAGTTCAAAATTATACTCATAGCAGATAAAAAATCTGAATACTTATTTATGAACTAATTGCTATCCAAATTTTCAATTAAAGATAGGGGTCAAATTATCATTTTACCCATAAACCCTAAAACCAAAAAAGCTATATCATTTCCCCTTTTTAGTTTAAAAAACTCACATTTTCTCCTATGATTAAACTTTAAAATTTTCACTTTCTCCCCTCCCTTTCCAGGATTCATCTCCAATGGCTTAGGGAACCAACTATCGATCGGAAAGAAACGAAGGTCAAGGACAACGAAGGACGACCCTTTATTGTCCAAGTTTCATCTTCGTTAGTCGGAATAATGGTGGCTAGAGGAAAAAACAAACCCTAGAGGTGAAATTTAAATTTTTCAACTTTGAGAATGGGTTGAAGTGTTAATTTTTAAAATCTACATGATAAAATAATATAAATTTCAAAGTTTTATAGTTTATAAGTAAAATAACGATTTTACCCCTATCTCTAACTGAAAATTTGGATGACAATTAGTTCATGGATAAGTGTTTAGGTTTTTCATCTGTTGTAGATATGATTTTGAAATTAGGCTAAAATTTGGATGGGAAATAGTCCTTTTCCCGCCAAAAAGACTTGTTCCCATGTAGGGATGGTGTAAACCTAACCTCATACACACGTTGACTTTTGAAATTTAAATATATACCTATTTATTAAATTTTATTGTAATTATTAGAAATAAAATTATTATTTAAAAATTTTATTTACACTTATATATTAGGATCACTCTTAAATTTTAAAATTTTAATTTTGTCTCTTAACCTCATATTTTTTATATTTTCTCTCCCTAAGTTTAGGGTTACAAACTCTCATCTTTTTTTTAAGTACAACTGCCCTTTGACTTTCTTGAAAAATTCAATTTCACCTTTTTTTTCTCCCTCAGTTTCCAGTTCTTCTCTCTAGTGACTGTTTACCGTCTTCGGTCATCAACTCTCTCTCTCTTAATCACTCTTTTTTCTCTCTTCAATTGTTTTCACCTTAGACAAAGGCAAATAGTTTTTGTCTCAGATGAAAAATGACAGGAGAGGGAAGAGAGAGTGACTGGGAAAGAGAGAGCCGATGATCAGAGACAACAAATGGTGGCCTAAGAGGAGAACTAGAAACTAAGGGAGAGAGAAGGGGTGAAACTGAAATTTTCTAGAAAGCAAGAGACGATTGTATATGAGAAAAAAAATAAGAGTTTTGCAACCCTAGACTTAAGGGGAAAAGTTAATTTTTAAAACTTGGAAAATATGAGGTTAGAGAGCACAAATAAAAATTTCAAAACTTAAGGATGATCCTAGTATGAGTTTAAATAAAATTTCCAAATAACAATTTTACTTCTTATAGTAATAATCAAATTTAATAGATAAATAGGTATTTAAGTTTTCGAAAATTTACGAGTGTGAGTTTGGATTTACACTAAATCTTGGGTGGAAATGAGTCTTTTGGCCTTTTTCTTGATGAATAAAAATGTTATATATAATATAAGTTTGTTTCATTTTTTGATTTGGTTAAAGGATGGATACCAACCGAATCGAGCTAAGTCTAAACACTCCTTAACTCAAGTCTGTTTCAATGAAAAATTATTTAATTTGAGTTAAAAGAGTCCAAATTAAAGGTAGTTTGAGTTCATCTTGTATAAAAAAATTATTCAACTTAACTCATTTTAATTCGAGTTCATGACTCAAATTTATGATTAGAAGTCATGGTTTCAAGTGTCATGTCATGTGCATGGTAATTGAACTTGAACGATGAGAACTTCTAATACCTTTGACACTTTTATTAACATTCCTTGTCTTTTCAAACTCAGGTTCATCAATTGGATTATTTTCTATTTCATCAACACAATTGAAGGCACTCCAATTTGAAATTTATTCTTTCCATCCATAGTTCCAATCCTCAGTTGTTTCCAATAAGTCTAAACATGGCATATCCTACAAGTTTATCATATGCATAAACATCAAGATTCATACTACCTCCTTCGTACTAATTCGTAGGAATTCATCACCCTCTTTTGTATCATTTTAGATGAGCTAAACTTCAATCAGAATCTTTAAGAGAGAACAATATTTTTCTCGTTGAATTTGATTGGTTGGTTCACCGATCATATTTATTGCCCCATTATGTAAGTTATAACCACTTATGAAGTGGAAATACTCTTATCAAATTTGGATTAACCATCACAAATAAAAGAACAAGCTATGATATCTCCTTAAAATAGGTAATATAACATCCAATATCATTAACATTATTAATGTTGTGATACATTTCATTTATACATTCTTAGGTTTTAGAGCTTTTTTGGACAGTAGTTTACTTAAAATTAATATGTTGATGGTCACTTAACAACTTAATCAATCTACCATATGTCATGTCAAGATACATTTTAACCTTTTTTTTTTCTAATATAATTCACTATGACACCCTTTGTTTTTGTTTATTGTTTTTTGTATCAAATCAAAATAATAACATTAGACATTTTGATCAATCCTACTGTAATAAAATATAAAATATACCACAGTCCATTTTAGATTAAAGAAAAGCAAAATTATGTCAAAGATTTAAGTTTTCCCAAGATTTTGCATGATTTTTGTATTGCTTATGTGAATGAGAAAATTATTCAAGAATATTTCATTTACTCTTTAAATACTTGAAAGAGAATTACGTAATTCTCTCGTAGCATAAACTATTTACACTTACCCTTTACTTACGCTAACTCAATTCTACACTCGAGATTTTTACGCTAATTGCATAGTTTTGGACTTCATTTCTTATGGTAACAATGGACAATCATTCTCTAAATGAATTGTGAATGATATAGTTAAAATTGATCTTAAAATCTAGATGTAATAATCTTTTTTGGTTGATTTTGAGTATTAAGTGAAAGATATTACAAATTAAAATTTAAGTTATCGATTGATAAAGTTGAGCTTTATTTTTATAATTTTGTTGGAAGACTCCGAACGAGAGTAATATTATATTTAATTGAAGTTTAGTTGCTTATATTGATATAACCTTAGAGTTAAATGTTGGTTTTATCAACCTTTAAGAAGTGGCTAAGTTTTAATTTAAAAAAATTAGACATCCATATTTTATACTCAATGCAAGATTGATAAATCGAGCCTATTGAATTGAGCTTGACTAGTTAAGCTCTAGTTTAAAATTTTTTAGGATGGACTCCAAGTTTGTCTATTTGAGTTTCAAATTTTTGTTTATGTCAAATTTATCTATCACAAATTTGTGTCAATTCATTCATCCATACACCTATTGTAGCTCCAAAGATGGCTCTAACTACACCCATACTAATTATGCTCTCCCGTTTACATTATTAATGTTTGGCTAAAATTTTCCCAATATTTCAAGTGGCATAATAGGGTTGGATTCAAAATAAATTTGTTCGAATTCGATATAAGTTTTGTTCGAATGAACTTGAATATGACATATACGAACTTAAGCCCAAACCTAAGCTGAAATATTTTTAAAAAAATTTTAAACAATACCACACAAGCTACAAGGGAACCAAATTCAAACGAATAAGTTCAACAAGCCTAAGTCGAGTTCGGCTTGTCTACATGAGCTTTTGATCTATGAAGAGAGTCAAACATGAGCAAATTATTCTCCAGGCTCGACAAACCCGAACTAAGCCCCTCCAAGAACAAGCTTCATCCTGTTTGTAGACCTGGCCACGGTTCATAAACCGTCGGTTTCGGTTCGAAACCGCCGGTTCACGGTTCGAAAATATAAGGACCCTGAACCGAAACCGTAACAGGACGGTTCGTCCACGATTCAGAACCGCCGGTTCCGGTTCATGGCCCCGGTTCGGAACCGACGGTTTCGGTTCATGGCCCCGGTTCAGAACCGACGGTTTCGGTTCGAAACCGATATTGAACAGTCAATTCTAATACATGATCTTGATTTAATTTTTAAATTATTAATTACAATAATTGAAAATTAAAAGAAAGGTTTGGACTTAATTACAATAAATAAAATAAATTATATAAATAAATTACATGATTAATTATAAAAGATAATAAATAAATAATAAATAAAATTAATTATAGAAATAAATTCTATAATTAATTATGAATTGTATAAAAAAAATTAAAATTGAAATTGAAATTAATAAAAAATTAAGAAAGAATTTAATTAAATTTAAGAAAATTTGATTGAATTGAAAGATTGAGAGAGTATTAAGAGTTTAAAGAATGAAAATGAGAGTTTGAAGGATTGAGTGAGAGAGTAGAAAGATTGAAATTTGAGAGAATGGAATTTGGAGGAGTATATATAGGAAAAAAAATTTTTGAAAAAAATTAAGAATAAGGGGGGTGAATTGAGATTCAGAGAAATTGCAGGGGACCAAGTCCCCTGATTTTCTCTGAAAATTGCAGGGGATTGGTCCCCTGCAATTTTTCCTTCAAAAGGCAACGGTTCCCTACGCAGGGAACCGTTGCCTTTTTAAATAAAATTCAAAAAAAAATCAAAAAAATTTCAAATTTTGTTCGGTTCAGCATAGTAAACCGCCGGTTCATAAACCGGTGTGAACCGGCGGTTCCACGGTTCCAATTTATGTGAACCGGAACCGAACCGTAGAGCCACGGTTTCGGTTCCGGGTCTGCCGGTTCCGGTTCTGGGTTTATCCGGGCCGGTTTCGGTCCGGTTCACGGGCCAAACCGACCCGTGGCCAGGTCTACCTGTTTGGGCTTGATTTGGTTATAACTCAGAGGCTTTGTCATAATAAGAGACAGGTGATAATAATATGAGAAATGTTATGCGTATCATTTTTTAGTATACAAATGAATCTGTATATAAAGTATTATTATATAATTGAGTATTATTTTATCCTTAATTCAAAATCACTCAATCATATGATGACACATAACAAATATATACTTATTTATATATTTAAAGTGGTTACACATAGTTCTATTTATAGTAATATACAACATGATTGTTATAAATCATTTTGATCCAATTCAAACCAGTTTGAACAATAGACTGTCTTCATGCCTAAGTCCAAAATTCTTTACTCGAATTTTACCTAATTGAAATCACTTTTTTTGAATCGGATAATTAGACAGTGAGTTTACTCAATTCATTGATAGACTTACTTATAACATGAAAGGTGTAAACAAATCAAATTAAACTGGGTGGAGTAGTTATTAATTTGAGAGTGCATATATAAAGATTGTATTAGAATTTGTCAAACCAAAAAAATCTCAACTCGAGTTTAAATTCGAGACAAAAACAATTAACTCGAAATTGACTTGAAAAAATATATTTTTACCCTTAATTTTATAATTAATTATATTTAAAAAGCTTATGTATTGATTATGTTTATATTTAAAATTAAAACATAAGATTTTATATTTAAACTTTGAAGACTTTTTTATATTTACTCAAATTAATTTTAAACTGATTTTTTTATCAAATCAATTAATATAAAACTGGAGCTTAACTTGTAAAAACCAAACCTAAATTTGATTTTAACCGAGCTCTAAGACAAGCGAATCCGTGAGCTGGGTTCAGCTGGTTTGCAGCCTTGAGCATGACTGTTGTGCGGAGCACCCAGAGAAAAGACCGAGACTGAAAAACGAAAAAAAAAAAAAAATCTCTAAACCTCCATCTGTTAACAGTCATCCGTTCGATCATTTGGCCGGAATTTATTGAAAACAAAGAATCAGTGACACGGAGGGAGATCGGAGATGCCGCTAGAGCCCCCTCCTTTCCAGGAAGCAGCTCGCTGTGACGTTTGCAAATGCAGCTTTAACACTTTCCGGCGTCGGGTACTTTAATTCATTCAATTTATCCTGCTTTACCAATATTTATTATCCGATTTATGTTAATTGATCTGATAAATTTATCACTTTTGTATACAATCTAAATTATAACTGCCAAATGAGATTGGGACATCTGGATTTATTAACAGATTGCTGTGAACTGTTTTGATTCTATAAATCTAAATTAAATGATGAATGGCTTTTGGATGCAATAATATTGTACAATAGGGACTGAACTCTTACTCTTTTTTGTATGGCAGCATCATTGCCGATGTTGTGGCAGGACATTGTGCCATGAACATTCTGCGAATCAAATGGTTTGAGTTTTATTTGTTGGATGATTTTTCGGAATTCAAGTGTATATTTTTTGTTTCTGAAATAGAGCATATGCTTACTCTGCTTTCTGTGATTGAATTCAGGCTTTACCGCAATTTGGCATTCACACCATTGTGAGAGTTTGTGCAGATTGTTTTAATAATTCTTCTCGGTAAATTCAATCTTGACTGACCTTGATGGTATTGCCATTAGTTGTTTTGTTGATTTTATACATTGTGGTATGTTATTTTGGAAAACTTTTTCTTTTGAAATGGGATAAGATACTTGATATACAGCGTGCTCTCATTTTCTTATAAGTTCGTATTGCTGATAATAGGAAGAAGGGAAATGATAAGCTATAGCTTTGAATTTGTTTTTTCTTACGTATGTTCTCTATCCTAGTTAATTTGACCGGGTAGATGGCTTCTTCAGATGTTAAACAAAAGTGAATCCCTTTTTTCTAATTGTAGGAAAGGAAACAAAAGGCCTTTCACTAGGAGCAAATCAAATTTGAATAATAATAAGATGAGCAAGAATTTTGTTAGGTACCTTAACAATGTTATTGACAAGGAAACAAAGAAAAGAGTTGCTATATGTATTGAATGTACTAAATTTACAAAGAATAATAAGGCTGAAATCTAAAACACGCCTAGTTTTGGCTTTCGAGAGGCCGAAATCTATCCTTAATAACGTCTAGCTTTCAAGATGATAGACACTCTCCTATCAGCTGAAATTGTGTAGAATTTTTAGAATACCATCCTCCCCTTTGCATTCTCTTTCTTATTTCTATTATACCATTGTTGCCTTTTCATAAACTTTTCTAAACATTATACATGTGCCTTTGGATATTTTCCACCTCATTAACAGGTCAAGCTCTTCTACTCTCACCCTTACCTTTCTTTTTGTAGACTTCAATAACTGGGTGTCTACAATTACCCTCCACATTGAAAACCATCTTTTCCTCAAGATGGAAGTGAGGAAACTATGTTGTAATGAACATAACCAAAGCATTCTTGTACATGTTATTTTGTTCAAAACAAGAAATCAACGCATTCCATGAAATCAAATCTTTCTTGGGCATTTGATTACACAAGCTTCTAGGTTTACTTTCATAAACTCTTCTATCAAACAACACAATCATTGAATTTGAAGTAATATGTTACTTCCAGGCATTCTATCATAAATGTTCTTTGCCTTCTCTACATTTCTAGCAATAACATAACCAACCAAGACAAAGTTCCATGAAACCAAGTCTAATATAGTGCTTAAATCCAATATTTTTTGTGCATCACTCATTTTTCCACAAACAACATACATATTCATCAATGTATTGTTAACACGCAAATCTGAGTAGAGACTTAACCTTACTTCCACAATGTGATCATTAATTAATATCCCATAAAAAAATGGCTGAAAAAAATGTGCTAGTTTGAGCATGAAGTGGGTAAGTGTACTTCTCAACCCCCACATCACCATTCAACATAAGATTGTGCAAAAAATAGGTTTGAAAGTAAGACAAAATTGGGTACCATCTCATGCTGAACATGTGCAGATGGCATCTGCCTAAGTTAAAATTATTGGTGTCCCATCGATTGAGAAAATTACATCTGATGTTGGCCATGTAACTGCTGAAACCTTTTTTGTGACTAGCCTTGCAAATCATGTAGTTGTGGCAACCCAAATTGCCCTAGTTGCATCGAAGATTGCTTGAATTGTTGTTGAGCAAGAAGTTGATAGTGATACGGGGTGATTGCATCAGTTTCTACCTTTGTTGTTGCTGCTGCTGCTAGGTTTATTACTAAGGGGATAGTGTATTTATCATGTTTGGGCTAGACCTAGGCAAGTTTTCAATGTTGCAATGGAGATGCAGTGGTGTTGTCAAATGAAGTAGCACTAGTAGGATCAAATGGAGATGTCACAGGTCTTCCCTTGAGTTGTGCTCCAGAAGCCTATAACAATTTCCCTTGACTGATGATGTAGACAAAGGTGGAGTGCCCTTCATGTACATACCATATGTATCAGAAATATTGTGCACTCCATCACTTGTAGTTAACAAATCAACCAGATGCATTGGAAGGACAAGAGTCATCTGACTTTGGTCTCTAGGCACCCGTAGGCCGAAATCAAATGCATGCCTTGATTTCCCAACAACAAGCTCACTTTCAACTAGAGCTCTTGATTGAATTTTAGGATGCAATAGGAAACACCACATTCTTGCAAGAATCCACTGCGACAGAATAGTCACGGTATTTGTTCCTCTAAATAATATTTCACAAAAAACAGTCATATAAGAGTCACTTAACTTATCATCTGTCTCCAACCAATGTCTTGAATTTGTATCATTATCAACATCCAAGTAAGCCCTAACCCAGACTTGAGACACAAACTTCCATTGTATATCTGGTGAGTGGCTTGCGTTTCTTTCCAATTAGCAATAGTGCTCATACTTAGCTTCAATGGTGTCTTGGGGTTTTGAAGGGAGCTATTCAAGGAGTTGAAGAGAAGAAAAGGTTGAAGAATAGTAGACAAGCGTGGAAGAAGGTGCTACGATTAGAGAAGTCATAGCTTTGTAAAATAAAGAAAGGTTATGTTGGTGAGTTCATGGTAATTTGTAGTTGTGTAGATTTGCTTTAGATTTTTTAGAGTTGTGTGATAGAAGAGAAAGGTGAGGATGGTGGTTGATGTTGTGGGTGGGTTATGATAGTAGATTGGGTTGGGTGTGGGTAGATTTTAAATGATCATGGGTTTTCGGGTTGGGTAAAATTTTAGTTGGGTTTGGGTGGGTAATTTAGTTGGAGGGGTTTAAGTAATATGGGTTGAAGTGGTGGGTTGGGATGTATGAGCATGGATTTTTTGAATAATATTATGGATTAGTAGATGGGTAAAGCCTATTGAGATTATTTGGGTTGAATAATTGTGGATCGGGTTCAATTTTGGTTGGGTTTGGGTGAATAGAATTGATTTGCCCGAAATAAAGCTGGTGGAGGTGTGGGAAGAGGACAATTGGGCCTATGCTTTGGTTTGTGTTGATGGGTGTTAAACAGTTTGGCCTAAAATAAAGTGGATGGGTGGATGCTAACTGGTTGGCTTTACCTGTTTTATTTTTGCGCTTTGCCCCATTAGGTTTTCTCCCATAATTGCTGACGACTTTAGACTCTAGTGATGTGTTTCTTGTCAACTACCCTCCGTAATTTCTTTGGTTACTACTTTCTTGACTATCGGATTCTTTCCTGTCTCTTTTGTGTATCGTATCCCCCAAAAAGGCATAATCTCTCTTGTTGACGTTGTGTTTGATGGTGTTGGTAATGGTTCTACTGGAGCCTTTCCTTTGCCTCCTCCATTGAGGAGATGATTCTTTAAATCCTTCAAATATACCTTTATTGTCTCAAAATTGCCTTTCAAGTTTTATAGCCTTGGATCCAAATTTTCCAACCTTGATACACATTGTCCAGTCTTCCTTTCATTGTTTTTGGGTCCTTCTCTGCTCTTTCAACTGTTCCTCTCATACTCACTATGCTCTGATACCAATTCTATTAGGTACCTCAACAATATTCCAATTCCTCAACCAATGGAGATCAAGTAATTGACAAGGAGATGAAGAAAAGAGTTGCAATATGTATTGAGAGTTACTAAATGTACAAAGAACAGTAAGGTTGAAATCTAAAACACTCCCACTTCCAGCTTTTGAGAGGCCGAAATCTCTCCTTAATATCATCTAGCTTTTGAGAGGCTAGACACTCTCCTTCAATTAGCTGAAGTTGGAAGAATTTTCATAATCCTCCCCATTGCACTCTCTTTCTTATTTCTTTTATATAATTGCTGCCTTTTTCATCAGGTTTCCTAAACACTATACGTGTGCCCTTGGATATTTGCTGCCTCATCAACAGGCCAAGCTCTTTTAGTCTCACCTTTACCTTTCTTCTTATAGACTTTAGTAATTGGGTGTCTAACAAATTTCAATGCAATTAGTGGATGCGAATAATATTATGCTGTAAATTATGTTTAAACTCTATAAGCCTTCAGTTACCGATGTCACTCATGTATCATCATTATCCACTCAAAGCAACTTCATTTAGCTAAGCATACTATGCATTTTAGTTTAATGCTAAGCAGAACGCAAACATGTTGGTGATCCATAATTTATTTTAGGCTAGGCCTTTTTTTCATTCTTCTTTTGACAATGTTTGCTAGAAATTTCTTTCACCAAACCTCAGACCATTCTAGAAATTTTTTTTTTCAAATCTTATCTAATCTAGGTTTAGAGAAAGAGAGAGAGAAACTTTTAAAAATTAGAGAATATACTATGAAGGGTATATAGATTAAAAATATGATGAATTTAAAGTCTAAAAGGTAAAATTAAAAGCTTACAATTTCATGTGCAAACTGCAACTTAACCATTGCAGAAAGATACACAAATGAAGAAATATTCAATACAACATATATTATATGGCTAAAATGAAATTAGCTATCTATGTTTATCTAAATTAATTTCAAATTTCTTGGGCATATTTTATTTTAGTGTTGTAGAAATTGTGAACTGCTTTCTTATTCTTACTCATTTGAGGATGTTCTTCATGCCATATGAATTTCTCTTATTTTGTGCACCGACTCTAAATATCAATTATTTCCTTAACCTCTTAGGATTTTGGTAAAATTCTTCTTCTACTTGTTATTTCTAACTAGGATTTTCCTGTTTGGTTTCCTTTGCTTTATGGTTATCAATGAATATAAGATATCTTGAAGTTGCCACTAGATTACAGATATCCTAAGGTTAGGAAGTTATCATCAGTCATGCTCTTTCTTATTCTTTTGTGGTTTCCTTTGCTTTATGGTAATCAATGAATATAAGATATCTTGAAGTTGCCACTAGATTACAGATATCGTAAGGTTAGGAAGTTATCATGAGTCATGCTCTTTCTTATTCTTTTGTACTCTGAGATAACTTTAATGTAGCATGGAGATTCATGGCATCTCATTCTATTACATGATGTGTTTGTTCTTTGTTTCCCTGACTTAAAACAAGTTTTAGTGGCTAGCATTTAGAAACGGCTAAGAAAAAGGAAAAAATTGTGTTGGGGGTGTTTCCTCTCTGTCTCTGGGAATCAAATGAGTATGAAGCAAACTCCAAAGATTCAGAAGATGCGTTTGTTTGTTTTGAAGGGATTATTGATCTCTGTATTTGTGACTCAATTAATGTACTTAGCTGATTTTATTGCAACAAAGATAGTCTATTGAATTAAAAGGCATACAAGAACGGACAATTTGTCCATACAAAATGGATAAGCTGTCCAAAAGCCCCAAATTTCAAAAAATCTATTCAAAATGTAAAACACATCCTGTTCTAAAATTGTAAATGCTAAAAATCAAAAACCCCTAATCAACATGTGCAGAAAATCTTCCAGCTTTTTTTTTTTTTTTCATTTTGCTATTACTCTGTGTACCTGTTTACTTTTTCGACTTTTGCTACCTCCTGCATGTCAGGCCATTGGAGGAACTCTTTTGCGGCTTGTCTCTATCAAGTTTTGATTTCTATGTACAAAATAAATATTTGTGAATTTTGTCTTGGGAACAGAGCTGGGAACGATAATCTTCAGACTTCTCCAGATGGAGTTAATCCTGTAACAGATACATTCTCTAGATTAGACATAGGTGCAGATGTAGATGAAAAGATGGAGACAGTTGTGGAGCATCGCCCTGTTTCTGGAGTTGTAGAGTGCAAGTGTGGTATGCCTTTATGCATTTGTAAAGCTCCAGCCCCAACCCTATCCACTGATGCACGTCCCCTGCCAGTATGGATTCTACAATAATTTTATATTTGCTTCTTGTGTTTTTTGCTACTCACAGAATACTACTTTTGGTGCAGATGAAAAACTCTTCCAGCTCTACAGCTCGGTCAAATCCAAAGTCAAAAAAGACAGACACTGTTCCAAGAAATAGAGGTTCCACATCAAATAGCAAAGTTGGGTATGTAATCTTTGGTTTTGATGTCCAATTTATGTTCTTCCGGGACAAAATGAATGAGTTTATGCAGTAGATATTGTTTCTTCATAAGCAATCTAAGGTGAGTTGCTTAGTATATGAACAACAATCTGTTTTGAACCATATCATTATTAATCTGGCTTGACATGATTGAATCTGACTAGAGTTCATTTGATTTCAATTTGATAGCAGAATTGGTAACTCTTCTGACACTTATTCTTAGTCATTATGGTGCATTCATTAAAAAGTTCTTGTTACTCATTCCTGTGGAGCGCATCCATTTACCAATTTTTGTTCAGTTCAGAGTAAGTTATCATTAATTCTGTCATGGGCTTTCAGTTTGAGGCATAGCGTGCCCATGCATGCTAATAGCATGACTGCCTTATGCTTTTCGAGTTTCAAGCAGCCCATATTCTCAACTGTATTGCTTCAAGTGCAATAATATAAATTTGTTCTGCAATTGTTTTACACCAAGTTTTGAATTATGAGTTTTATTCTTTCTACCACCAATTTCAAGTCTCAATTAATCATCTTCCTTTAATTGCTTTTCTTTACACCTCCCAAATTAAACTTACTACAACCATTTCACTTAGTATATAGGCACTAGGATTTGCTCTGATGCTGCAGGAGAACTTGCCTCAAACTAGGATATTGGGAAATCTTCTTGGATGATCATTTCACCGTCAATTGATTGATTCTTTTCCAATCTTCTAGCTCTCATTGCTCCTTTCGTATTCAGCACTACCTTTACTCTTTATTTATATGTTGGATTCCTTTATACTTTATGTTGACAAAGCTATCACATTCTTTATTTTGTTTTGACATTGTACAATGTTAATTTGTGATTTTGATTAAAATCTTGGGTAGTAACACAATTTGGAATTTTTAATTGTGTAATTGACTTACACAAACTTTGCAGTTCTGTTTTCAATCCTGGTCAAGTGACAAATGTTGCCATGGATACACCTCAGCCGGATTATGATGTCAATGGAGAGGTATAAACTAGATTTAGCCTTCAATATTAGTTTTAAGAGGTTCAACCTTGCTGAAATATTCAATTGGTTAGATCATTTTATTTATGCATGTGTAATTGTAATTGCATGTGTTGTCCTTAGGGTTTAAGAGAAGCTATAAAGAATGGAGATACTGCTGCTGTCAAGAAGCTACTGAGTGAGGTATTCATCTTTTTGTTTTAAGACTGTCTTTAAAAAATAGCTTTAAACGTTAAAAGTCAGAAAATGAACTTAAATCATTGACAATGGCGGCAGGGTGTGGATGCAAATTTTCATGACAAACAAGGAATGTCTCTGCTACATCTAGTAATCACTCTTTTCCCTTTCTCTTTCTTTTCTGGTGTGCTCTGCATCATGCTTGCATGTACATGCCTCACTTTCTGTATGCACTCTCAAGCATGAGTACGTTTGCATGATATTTGACTCATTTACATAAAAAAAGAAAAAATTGTATCCTGCTAAATCGCTACATGGTTAATGGACGCAGGCAGCACTTTTTAATCGAACTGATATAGCTTTTATACTCATGGAATATGGGGCAAGCATGGAGTACAGGAACCCACAAGGTATGTAATATTTGCGTTAGAATTGACATATATTGGGTCATTGGTTAGTGGAGGTAATCACTAAAAAGGGTCATGGTGTGGTAATAATGGATGATTAGCTGAATAGATGATTAACTCCGCTAATGGACCAATCAAAATATTTTGAGGTTTTGGTTTGTTAGTGTAGTTTTTCATATTACACAGTGCCACCTTCCATCTTTCTAACAGAATACTTGTACACTTACCACGGCTAGATTGTGGTTTAATGGAGAACACAGATAGTGCTTCACTTAAGTTGTGTGTGTTGGTCAGTCATGCTGGTTTTCTTCTCTAACTAATTTCTTATTATTTCAGGGGAAACACCTCTGGACTGTGCACCAGCCACTTTGCAATACAAAATGCGTCAGAAGATAGAAGAGAAACACCAGTGATATAAACCTCAAAGGATGGGAGGAAATTGGGTATGCAAGTTGTCAGTTTCCCTCCAGGAATTGCTGTGTACAAGTGCTGCCTGGATTTTTATGATATACAGAAACAGGCCACAACTCCTCTTTTCCAAGGTAATAAAGAGAGTTTCAATAATCCTGCAGTAAAGGAGCAAATATATGTGCTTGACTTCAACTGTGTAGTGGATGTGTGGAATAGTTTTCCAGCTTGACTTTGAATATACAGATAAGATGGAACTTAAATGAGGCTGACCCTTGTCTCTCTGGTATTTTTTTTTTTTTTAAATATTATTCTATTCTTTAGATAGTATTGTCTTCATCTGAATGTGTGTTTGCCGAAAGTTATTATGACAAAGAACCAAGCTTTAACTGCTATGTTCATGCATCATTTTATATTACCACCGCCTTTTTTTCGTTCTTTTGCTAAGATGAAGAACACCATGGATAAGATCACTTGATTTCCCACGTTTATATTTCTTTGATATAGCCAAAGCTGGTCGGCTTAATATATATGGTGGTGTGCTTTCTTGACCCATGGAATCTTGGGAAAGTTTGTCTGATCTGCTGGTATAATCCTTATCCGAAACATATAAATAAATTTAAATGCAGTTGCATTTAGTTTTGTTTTAAGATGTATTATAAAGTAGTGTAACTTACGTGCTGATATTATTTTATATTAATAAATATTTTTATATTTTATTATTTTGGGTCATGACCAATACAAAGTGAAGTACAAATAAAAAAGTATTTTACTCTGTAACGCAAGTAATAGGAGTTTGTTTAATGCAATAGTGAGAGTCTGTTTAGAGATAATTTTATATAATGGTGAGAGTCTGTTTATATTGTAATGAGAGTTTATTTAGAAAGAATTTTATAATTTTTTATAATAGTGGAAGTCTGTTTATGTAGTAATGAGTAGGGTTAGATTTGAGCCGAATCGAGCTTAAGCTCGCTTGAGCTTGAGCTTGAGCTTGGCTCGGTTCATATATAGTTGAGCTCGAGTTCGTGAAAGTCAAGCTTAAATTTGGTTCGAATTTGATTTGATTCATTTTTTGTTATTAAAACGATGTCGTTTTAATACATATTGATCAAAACGATGTGGTTTTGTATCAAAATTTTTAATTGGAAAATTTGACGAATAGTTCGAGTTCGAGCTGGAGTTGGCTCGGTTCAAGTCCAGCCCTAGTAATGAGAGTTTATTTAGGCAGAATTTTATACCATATTGGAGAGTCAGTAAATGTAGAGTCTATAAATTATTCTAATTTATGTATTTTAAATTCATTTGTCAATCAAATCAGGAGATTGTTCTCCAAAAATAGTTTTCCTTTTTCCTACAATTTCTGTCCTTTCTTTGATATATAATGAATGGACATCATGATGGAAAGCTAAGGTAAAAAATTATGCATTTAACATGAAATAGTTAGGTCATGATGTATCTAAAAAATCATAAAGCTAGGAATACTAGTTTGATTATCCGAGTGAAGGTTGTGAGCGTTGTTAATTAAATTTACATACGATGACCAAAAAGTTAGAATTGATTAGTGTATTTAAATAAATGGATAATAATTTGTTAAGAGATGATTAGTTAGGGTTAGGGAGGAAGAAGGGGGAAAGTGGAATGGTGATGCGCAACATGTAAAACCAGTTTTGCTTACATTGGATTGGATGTGTGATCCTGGCTGGAGTCATGATAATGTGGGTTTCTTTTCTTTATAATCAAATTATGGTATGATTTAGAAAAGGACCAAAATCTTAACCGTCTGTTAAAAGAGACAGAGAGTAGGTGGGATGTGAGTAGGACGATGGTGTCATGACAGGTCAGGACCCCTTTCTTTGTGATCATGTTGAGTCACTTTCGTCCACTTAATAAATTTTGTTAATATTTATTTTTTAAAATTATATTGTAATATATATTATATTTTAAAATATATTTATTATAATATATTAATTTTATATATTTTATAATATATATTATTTTTTATTTATATTATAATAATAATGTATAGTGTAATAAACAGGAGGGACTTGGTTGTGAATGGATCAGGTGATCGAAGTTTCTGTGGCCGACCACCCTTCCAATTGGTTAATGCCCTGGCCTGCATCACAAACCTTTCCCATCATTATTATTATTTTATATTAAAAATCGGTCCAATCATTAACAATTTTTATTTTCCATATTTAATAATGCATTAAGAAAGTATCATAACGTCATTAAAATGTTACTGGAAATTGAGTGATTAAGGATCTAATTGGTCTATGAGAATTACATTGAGGTGTGGTCCTGTTGGTTGTTAGCTTTAACTTTAACCTATCATTTTCGTGGTTTGTAGAGATAGTAATTTTAGTCCAAATTCAGGATCTTTGCCCCTTCTCAACTCTAGCAGAGAAAATATTTTTTTGATAAAAACTAAAGAAGAGACAAAAAATTTTAATTATAGAGAGACAGATGGAGAATAGGATAATCGAACTCTATCTCTCTTTGTTGTCATCTCTAATGGTCCAATTTGCTTTAGTATGTTAATGCTCTGAGAAAATATGGATGAACACTAACTCAAATTTGTTTACAGCTAATATAAATATAAACACAAACTTCACTAACACCCTTATCATGATTAATTTAAAATAAGATCAACCAAAATTTTAAAAATTCTCTCTAAATTTTTATTATAAAATGTAAAAGCAATGTTATGTGTACATTTTTTTTTAAACATAAATGTATTAACATATGATATATTATCTTTATTTTAGTCAAAGGACTTGTTCCCACCCAAAATTTAATGCACATCTAAACTCCCACCCTCAGCTTTTAAAAAACCTAACTACCTACTTATCATCTATTTTTTGTTATATTTCTAAGTTACTTGAAGGGCAAAAATATCATTTATTAGTAATATTTAAAATATATAATTATTTTATCTTCTTTTTTTTCTAGATTTTGAAAAGTAACAATTTCATTTCAAACTTAACTTTTTCAATTTTGAAAATTGACTTTTTCCCCTCAATCTCTATGGTTTTCTTTTCTTTTCTCTCCGACCATTATCTCAGTCTCCAGTGACTCTCTCTTCCTACCTTAAACCTTCGTCGATACTTCCTCTCCCTCCTTGATGGTATTTCTGATGTTGTTATCACTATGTTTGGTTGAAAAATGAGCGAGAGATTTGAATCTCCCTCTTGTTTTTCTGGAGTCATTGAATCTTTTTCGGTGGTTGATGACATCACATCGAAGGATGAAGGAAAGGGTTGGTTCCTCTTCCCTCTCTTTTTCCAATTTGTTCGCAAGAATGTGCGAAGGAGAGTTGGGTTTTTCCTAGCCTTGGTTGCTCGAATTTTCACTGGCAATGTCGACTTTCTTCATTGGATTTCTTAGTCGACAACGTCAGTTGTGCCTTGGACTTCTTTATCAACAAGAGATGAAGAGAGAAACCACTGGAGATGAAGAGAGAAAATTGTGGAAGATAGGGGTGCAACTGTGATGTTTCTAAACTTAGTGGGGTAGTTGAAATGAAGATTATGAGGAAGATGAGTGTGGAAGCCTAGGTAGGGGAAAATACCATTTTTCTAAACAATGCGCTCTTCAACAAATTTTGGCCTTCCATGAGCATGAGGAATAAATATTAATAAGGGTAAATTAATAATTTAAAATTAAATTAATAGAATATGTTAATTTTAATTATTAATGGGTGAATATTTAGGGTTTTGGAAAGTTAAAGGTGAGAGTTGAGAAATGCATCAAACCTTGGGTGGGAATAAGTCATTCAGCCTTTTATTTTTAATTTAAAATCATTAATTATTTGATAATACATCATTTATATATATATAATAAGTTGATGTAATTTTTTAAAAATATAAATACACCTACACGTGCGCATTTGAGTCACTCTCTCTGGCATTGCCAACTTAGCCTTATAAATGCCCTACTGCCCTTTGCAAGCATCCCTCCCTCTTTTCTGCACTCTTGTTCACTTTTCCCTTTCTTCCTAACTCCCTCTCCTTTCTTCAAATGGGTTTCTTTCTAGATGACGTCGACGCAATACTGTCACACGTTCTCTACAGAACCGCGGTTGCCATTACTCTTCTCAGATGGCTCGTAACATGGGCCATCCGATTCCGCAGCAGAAATCGTGACCGTCCCTCGTTTACTTCAGAGACAATCAAAGAAAATCTAGTTCTCGCCTCTTTCGGAGACGTGCAATGGAGGGTTCCAGAAGTTTCTGAGATGTGTGCCGTGTGTTTGAGTCACATCGACGAGAACGATCTGGTACGTGAGCTCAGAAACTGTTGCCATTACTTTCATAAAGATTGCATCGATAAATGGGTGGATTACAATGGGCAAAAGACTTGCCCGCTTTGCCGCGCCCCCTTGTTGACTCATTCACAGATCAGACAAGAGCCCAAGAACGAGACCAGTTGGGCGGTGGAGAGATTTGTGTATCTGTTTGGCGACGATCTGCATACGGAGATGCATCAATTACAGTGATCGATTATTGGCTGCCAATTTGGTACTTGTGTAAACAAATAAGCTCTCAACTTGTACATAAATATATGAATTCTTTTCCACCTGTTTATGGTGGATGTAATTGTGTTGGTTAATGGATAAAACTGTTCCAGTCTTCCTTCCTGGATTGGCAAAAATTGTATATGGTTGTCTTTTGGTAATGTTGTTAATCGAGCATGATTTGGCCTTGGTCTAGTGGTTCAAAGTTACGGGTGGATATAAATCAAATTAAGGCTGAATATCTTTTTGTTTGACTTTGAATTGAATAAAAAATAATTCATTTTAAGTTTATTAAGTCAATATTGAAGGTGATTCGAGTTTGATTTGAATAAAAATGATTTGATTCAAATTTAGTTTAAGTTTATGGTTTAAATATGTGATTTAGATTTATTATTTAAATTCATGACTAACTGATTAAATGATATTATTTTATCTAATAATTAAATAAAATTATTTTAGAATTTATTTAATATGATTTGAATCGAATCACGAAACAAGTTTAAATTGAATTGAAATATCTCGTAAATCAGATTGAATAAAACTTTATTTAGGGCAAATTCAATTCGATTTTAAAAATGAATTGAATCTCCAAATTCAAATTCAATCTAAATTAGAGTTAAACATATTTGAATCAAGCTAAATAAATTAAGCCAGCTTTCAATCTAGAGGCAATTAGGCCCAGTTTTTATTTTGCATTGTCTTATATATTTGACCCAAACGGATTTTATACGTTAATAAAAAATAAAAATAACCAAATAAATAAAGTAGAGAAATATTTTTAAGCAATAAAGTTAGCCTTAAAAATGTCTACACGAAAAAAATATTATAAATTTAAAATTCACTTGAACTATATATTATAATCTTAAGCCTATATTTCTTACATATATCTTAAATTTAAATTATCATAATCATTCAAATTATTTATTTGATGAAAATATGCTTTTATTTTTCAGATTTTATAATTAATATTTTTTTATTTTTAAATTGAAATAGAAGAAACAGCGTAGAAATAATTATTTAAGATTTGAAGGATATTTTGGGTATTAAATGAAAATTTTCTATAATAATATTACATAAATGGATCAAAAGATGAAATGATAAATAATATCATATGGATGTAAGATATATAATAAAATTATATATATCTATTTTAAATATATAAATAAATATATAATTAAAATATATTATATAATTATATTTTAATTTAAATAAATTAAATATAATATATATAAATAAATATATATATATATATATATATATATATATATATATATATATATATATATATATATATATTTGTGTTAATAAAATACGTACACGCCACTTTCCGATAAAATATTCCTTGGTTGATTCAAACGCATGAAAAACATTGGTGTAAAATAGTCCTTAGCTCAGCATAGGGCCCAGTCCTTGGAATAGGGCGACCAGACCCTATAACACCGGGGTCCGGTTGAAGGGGCGACTTGGGCCCTCCTCCCTTAGCCTGAGCATTAAGCCCAAGCCCTAAGGACCAAGTTTTCTTTTTTTAGTTATAGAGGAAAAGTTCAAATGTTTTAATTGAAGAAAAAAGTTGCATCTAATTTCCATAACTTAAGGGAAAATCTTTCTTTTGTGATAGAAAGTAGAGGTGTGTATGGTCCAATTTAGGAAAATTTTCAAACTAAATTTAAAAAAATGGTTTAGCAAACTCTCAAATTAAAATAAATCATTTTATATTTCAAATCAAACTAAACAGATGTGAATATTTGTGATCTGATTTGGTTTGATTTACGGTTTAAGTATATAAAAATAAAATATAATATTATCAACGAAAGATGTGTTACCAATAACATTTTTTTACATTTTATTCTTTTATATATCTATAAAGTTTCTTGAAATGTAAATATTTTTAGTTTTAATAATTTAGATATATAGATGATGTGTCATCATATAATTAAATAATTTTAAACTAAAGATACAATAATATTTAATCTTATGATAACATATTATCTGTATATCTAAATTATATATTAAAAGTATGTACATATAACATTACTTTAAAATTAAAAATAGAGATAATGAAAAATCTGTGTATATTTATTTGTAATATTTGAACTTTTGATCAATTTTTCTTTATTTAATATATACTTTTTTTTTATACTAAATGTAATTTAGAAGATTGAAATGTAAAGATGTCATCATGCTTTTTTTTATATAGTTTATACATTTTTATACAAAGACTTCTTGCATATAAAATGGTAAATATATTTTTGGAAAACTTTTCATCTTAGAAACAATGTGGTTTATACCAACTACCCTTATGTTATTGTAGTGTTGTCACAAGCCACCATGCCTAGACCAGGCTAGGACACTTTTGAAGATAGCAATGAACCAACGTAGTCAAGTTATCTCGATGATTAAAGATCTAAATAAAATGATAAGACTAGGTTATGACAATATAAGAATGTTTTGTTGTTGGGAGAGTGATGTGAGGTTAAGAAGATGAGGGAACATACTAAAATGACTTATGAAATGACTTTGAAGGTAAACCTAAGGGTGTAAATGAGTCTAAACTATTGTTGAACCCTACTTGAGTTTAAACTTATTGTTAATTGGCTTAGTGAGTTTAGGAGTTCATGACTTAACTTTAATAAAATAACGATAAACACTTAAAAAATTTAAATATTATAGTTAAATTTTTATAAATTTACCCATTAACTTCAAATAAGAAGATAATTGACAAATATATAAATTATTAAGTTTACATATAAAATTAAAAAAAATGTAATGTATAAATATAATTTTTTTATCTAAAATCAAGCCATTTTTGTCTCAAGTTCAAGCTTAGCCTTAATGTCAACAACCCAAGCATGAGCCAAACTTTACTCAACTTAATTTGACTTGATTACACCCTTAAGTGAAGCTGAGTTCAACTGTCACAGTGAAAGATATTAAATCTTAGTCCTTCTTCGCCCTCTTATTTTTCCACTTTACTAAAGTTGATGGTGAACAATTCGTGAACAATGAGTATTTTTAACATAATTTACAACAAATTATGTTGACAATTTATTAAATTGATGCGAAAGTTGAATGGAGACATGTTTTGTCTGAGAAAGTTAATCAAAAGATATTAATGTTATTCGATACGATAATATGATAATTTAAAAAAAGAAATAATTCGATATAATATAATAATTTAATTTTTTAATATTGTGTTAGATTTTTTTTTTCACGAAATGTTTTATATAAAAAAATATGATTAATTCATATTATTAAGTGAAAATAGAAGGGGAAAATGTATATCAGTCAATATACAAACTTCCAACTGGACCCGTGTTTAGTTACTTTTCAATTTTCACCAACCACTTTTAATGGCGACATCCAGGCATCGCAAAATGATGCAGTAGCACATGCACACACACCGAAGTACATACACGCAGCGAGAGATCAATAGATCCAAGTTCAACTCGCTTCTCTATCTAGATCTTGAGTTCTCCACTTAATCACGCACACATTTCTCCTCTTCGTCACTACTCATTTTAAGGTTTAAACATCGCAATTATCCATTCCTTATTTCAGATCTCACGCGATCTTCATTTCTTCATAATTGTTTTTCTATGTGCAGGCGGGGGAGAGAGTGTTGCGTTGTGTAGTTGAATAGGGAGAAATGGCGGCCGGTGGATTCATAAGCCGAGCGTTTGAATCTATGCTCAAAGAGTGTTCCGGCAAGAAGTATCCTGATCTTCAAAAAGCTGTTGAAGCTTATTTTGGTCTGATTTTGTTTTACTTTTCTCCTTGTAGTGATTATAATTGTGCAATTCTTTTTTTGAATTGTAATTGTCGAGTGATTGTGAGTGATTAGTCTTTGTTTATTGCTATTACGTGATACGCACATTTGTTTGAGTATTGTTAGTGACTAGGGATTGTAAGGTAGTGTTATGAGTGAAATTAAAGATATTAATCTTTTCTTTCATTAATGATTAGTCGACCAAGCCTTTTTGTACTTTGATTGTCGTTGCTTGAACTTGATTTCTTGTTGTGTGCTGATAATCTCATTGTTGTTTGTTTTCATCTAAGCTATTTTGTCATCATGTTTATCTTTTTCTTATTGATGTTTCTTCAGATGGCGTTAAAGAGGTGAAACAACCCAGTGAAACAGATCAAGCAGCTTCGTCTGCTGAAGATGGAAGGTGTTTTTTAATTTAATTTATTTTTTCTATTTGCTACTCCTTGTAATTGCAAGTTGGGGTGATATTAATGATTCTAGTTAGGGTTGTAGACGATTTCTTTTCTGGGAACTTTGAGTGTCATTCTTAGTTTGAAGTCAATGTGTTATTTTCCTGGCACTATGCAGCCCCGTATAGTCAACCGATTAGTCATGGTTTGTTAAGAACTTCATAATATTTGTGATGTTTTCCTAGTAGAAGGATCAGATCGTTAATAACTTTTAAGTCTTTATATGATAGACAGATAGAGGATACTTAAGCAGAGGTGTCTGGGGGAAGTTTTACATTAGAGGTTCTATAAAATAGTTACTTTTCCCATGTGTTGTGCTAGGGTAATTCCACTCTATCAGGAAAAATGATGAGCCTTTACTCTCTTGTTATATGTAATCATTTGATTGTCACTGAGTATTATTTAAATTATATCTCTTTGGTTCCTAATAGAGTGTTAGCAGTTATCTCTCCTTAATTCAAGTGTTTTTTGTTATTATTTCCATCTGCTCTTGTCACATTCTCTAATTTTCAGTGAAGTTTCTTATCTCATTAGAGGATGTGGTGAACTGTTTTTAAATCTTAATCTTAATTATAACAGATATTAAGTATGTAGTATTTTACATACTAGTGAGATTGCACTGTGATTTTGCAAATTTCTGCATTCCAATCAGGGTTTTATTTGTTTCAATTCATTTTATTTTGTAAATATAATCCCATCAAACCTTCTTTGTGCAAACACTAGTTAACTAGCTACCATCTTGAAGATTGCAAGCTAATTAGGGCTTTTATTTATAAATCTTTTAAATAACTATATTTGTAATCTGGCTGTACAGAAAATAAAACTGAGTCGTTATTTTGCTTCTTCTTATTCTTCTTTTTAGTGTTGGGTTAAGTTCATAATTTATGCTTGAAAAGTCAAAATCTGCATTAATTTTCTTTTCAAGTATCTGTTTTTTCTCTTTTTTACTTGTAGTTCACTTGAGACCGAAGGCGCAGCTACAAAGACTTCTACAAAGGCTGCAGGGGAGGCAGAACATGTTGGTAGGCCAGTAGGCAGTAGAAGCATTGCAAATACCTTAGCAAATGCTGGTTTCACCTTGGAGGAAGCTGATGTAGAGCTTGTTTTGAATCCTCTTCGACTTGCATTTGAGACTAAGAACTTGAAAGTCCTAGAATCTGCTTTGGATTGTCTTCATGTATGTGCTTCCTTTGTTTTGTCGTCTAATTTTACCAGGGTTCTGCTTCTGGAGAGTGGTTTTCTCTGATGTCCATAAAATAGGTCCAGGAAAGCTTGAGTCCAAGTCCTTATCATATGTCATTATTTCTTTTCTACATCTGGCTCCCTTTATTGCAATTTGCTTTGGGTATTTATTATGTAAGCATCTGCATGTTATAATTGCTAGCTTCATTTGTTTAAACTACAAATTGCAGAAACTCATTGCATATGATCATTTAGAGGGAGACCCTGGCTTAGAGGGTGGTAAAAATGCTCCTCTGTTTACAGACATTCTGAACATTGTTTGTGGTTGTATTGATAATTCATCATCTGATAGGTATGTGTTGTTGAATATTTGAAACCTCTTTTCTTACATATATTGCTTGGTATTTCTATTTAATTTTATGAATATAATGCAGTACGGTACTGCAAGTGTTGAAGGTACTCCTTACAGCAGTGGCATCCACAAAGTTCCGAGGTATGCCTTTAGGGATAAAAATGGTGTTCTTTTATATTTTAACTCTGGTTAAAAGTTATTTGTTTTTGACTGTTTAATGATGCTTCTAGCTATATATGAGTGTTAGGGGGGGTGGATTTTTTGGTTAGTGGATTATGATGTGTCTCATGATATAGTGTAAATAGTACTGTAGTGGAATGCTTTACTCTTTTGATGTGCAACAAAATTTTTTTGTTGGGATCCTCTATATGTTTCTGATGTCGATTTTTTATTAGATTATGGATTGGTTTGGTAAATAGTAATGGACTGCATCCAGGTGGTCTGGTGTGCTGGACAATTTGTAATTTAGGTGGGTGTCACTTTTATGGTCTTGGATAATGAACTGTTCAAGGCCTTGGATAAGTGGCTTGCTAGTTGCTTGTGTGAGGTGATGCTCAGTTAGAGCACTCACTGGGAACTTAATATTGACTTACCCTAAAATCTGTGTAAAGAGATTATGTGACCATAAAGTTCTGTGATTGATTAATGTACAGTTATTACAAAATACAAGGTGAATTGATTTTGATGACCTTCTGATTTAGTGCAGAGGAGGAATTCATTACTATGATTGCCATCATCGTTTCGTTAAGGTGTGATATGCACATAGTTTTATAAATTAACTTGTTTCCTTGGAAGTTCTTTTTTTCTAGCTTGATGTTGTTGAGATTGTTGTTTTATGAAAGTAAGATTTACTGGAAGTGTTTTCATAATGGAGGGTATAACATAATTCTTCATGTAGCCTGCAACTGAGAGGGGCACATAAAAGTAAATTTCTGAGAAGCTAAATACACGTTTTTTATTTTTTCAGAAAATATTTTCCGATTTGCAAATTCAAAAACAGATACAAATGCTTCTAGTATGAGAGAGCAGGATCTAGACAGCCCACAAATGTATTCCACTTAATCAAAATGCTAGTTTTAGATGTGTTTTCTTTGAAAAACATTTTTGTGAATGAGCTACCAAACAGTTTCTGAACTTGAAAATGCAAAATCCAATTTCATGTTTCCATTTTGTGAAATGACTTTAGAGAATGGTATTGCTGGAAGTCACTGAGCAGAACTTAAAATTTTTACTACATGAAAAACTGTCTATAATAATGTGCGAGGTTTAAGTGGGATTTAAAGAGTATTAATCAATTATCTCTTTATTATCTTGGTTCTCTGTATTGGCAATTGTTTTTAAGTCGCAAATTTGCCTCTGTGTTTTCGATTGTTTTTGGGAGATTTAATGCATTTGAGGGAGACAAGGAGGTGAAATTCTTGTGAAATTGTTTGTGATGATAATCTATTGGGTTATTTGGTTGGAAAGTATTGGAGGAGTTTTTGATCATATGAATAAGGAAGATGCTGTTTTATGGGATAGGCTCCATGTTGTTTCTTCTCTTTTGCCATTGGTCTCTAATGATTTTAATGGCATTCAATTTTGTTTTATCCTGGAAAATTGTGAAGCTGTAATTAGCTGATGTTGGGTTTAAATTTTTTTATCCATAGTGGATTTTTTCCTGGTGGACTCTTTTTATTTGTATTACCAAATTTTGTTTCTTAGAACCTGGAATAAATAAATAAATAACAGCATTCTTAAGCTGTGAATCTACTAAGAGTGCATTGATTATCATAATTCTGAGTTTATGGTAAATATCAGAGTTACTGCATCATTTTTTCTTGTGATAATGTCACTATACTTGGATTGAGAGGGCATTTTGGTGCTGCTTTTCGAAATGGTTTCTGAAAATGTATATTTAACCCAAATTCCTAAAATCGATGGATTCTCTTAAGCTGAGTGTCCTTTCTTTCGCCTATACCAGTAGCTCTTATTTACTTTAACAGATCATCCCCTTCACTTAGTTCACTAAGAAGGGTGTGGCCATCAAAAGCAGTCTAGCAGAATAAGATGCAGCCAGAATACCATGGGATATTAGTTAGCAACTTGACCAAAAAAGTAGTGAAAGACGGCATATGGCAGGCATGAAGAATTTTGAAGAGATTGGATGGGGATGAAGGTGCCATGAGTGAGGGAGCAGGAGAGAGGACTGAGTTATTGAGCTGATCAAGTTGAATGAATTTTTGTACTTGAACTCTCTATTCTGAGAAATTTTTCTATTGGGTTCTGTGAGGTGAGTTAAAGACAAATAGCATAAGGATCTTGAGATTGAAGATTTCCGGAAATGTTTTACCAGGAATAAATACGACTATGGTGGTTGTATTATAGATTGGAAGAGAGATAGAGATTGTGAAAAGAGATGTTTGTAGAATAATTTGATGTATTGATTCAAACAGAAGAACAACATTATATAAGAAGTGAATTCGACTAATCTAGGAAAGTTATCAACTATGTTTATCTAACTTCAGAAAATAATCTTAGCATTCTTATTTTACACAATATATTCCCTATTTAAATGATATTACAACAAATATTTCAATACTTTTCCTCAAATTGGAGCATATAAGCCATATGCACCAAACTTGTTACAAGTATTATTAATTCGAAGACCTCGGAGAGATTTAGTAAGAATGTCAGTAAGTTAATTGTTTAAACTGACATGACTTATGGTAGTGCTTCTTGACATAATCTTCTTACGAATAAAATGACAATCAATTTCTATGTGCTTTGTCCTTTTATGAAAAACTAGATTGGAAGAAATGTGAAATGCAACCTGGTTGTCGCAAAGTAATGACATTTGTGAAATATTTGCAAACTTCAACTCCTGAACTAACTGTTTCAACTAGACAAGTTCACAGGTAACTAAGCCCATAGCACAATACTTTGCTTCTGCACTAGATTTGGCCACAAGGTCTTGTTTCTCACTTTTCCAAGATATGAGATTTCCTCTAATGAATACATACCCAAAAGTAGATCGTTTGTTTGATGACGAACCTGCCTAATCAACATTTGAATATCCAACAACTTGTGTATGACCTTTATTTTCATAGAATAGACCTTTTCCTGGGGCTCCCTTGATATACCGCAAAATTCGAATAACTGCATCCCAATGATGATCACATGGAGATTGGAGAAATTGACTCATAACACTAACTGAAAACGAAAGGTCAGGTTATATAATGGTGAGATAATTGAGTTTACCAATCAACCTTCGATATCTTCAAGGGTCTGTAAGAGGGTCCTCCTATCCAGATAAAAGCTTAGTATTAGGATCCATGGGAGAGTCTATGGGTTTATAGTTCAACATTTCTGTTTCTCTCAGAATATCCAAAGCATATTTCCTTTGAGAGATAATAATTCCAAACTTAGATTGTACGACTTCTATACCAAGAAAATACTTGAGTGACCCCAAATCCTTAGTCTGAAAGTGTTTGAATAGGTGTTGTTTTAATTGCTCAATGCCGTTTTAATCACTTCTGTTATAACAGTATCAGCCATATAAACAACCAGATGGATATATTGTGCTTGCAAGGTATGTCTATAGAACATAAAATGATGAGATTCGCTCCTTTGCATGCCAAACTCTAGAATCACAGTGTTGAGATGACCAAACTAGTCACGAGGAGACTGTTTTAGGCTATACAAAGAACAACGAAGTATACATATCAATCCGGACTCCCCTTAAGCAACAAAGCCAGGGGGTTGCTTCATATAAATTTACTTTTATAGCTCACCATGGAAAAAAAAAACATTCTTAATATCTAACTGATGTAGCAGCCAATGTCGAATAGTAGCCATAGATAGAAAAAAATGAACAGAGAACATCTTAGCCACAAGAGAGAATGTATCATAATAGTCTAGGCCATATGCCTGAGTGTAATGCTTGACAACTAACCGAACTTTTAATCTATCAACTTTACAATCCAAACCAACCTTAACAGTATATATTTATCGATAACCAACAATTGAGTGTCCAATAGGAAGAGGAACCAATTCTCAAGTACCATTGACATGCAATCATCTCATCAACTATTGCGTGTTGCCACCTAGGATTAGAGAGTCCCACACGAATAGTGTTAGGAACAAGGACAAAAGACAAAGTAGACGCAAAGGCATAAAAAGGTAACAATAACCAATGAAAACTAAGAAAATTACAAATAGGATGAAGATTTCGAGTAGAATGCATAACTTTACAAATGACAATAGGGAATTGATTAGCAGGAGGCAAGACCCCAGTAATGGAGGAGGTTAGAGCAGGAAGTGGTTGCATAGGATCAACACCATCATCTACGGGAGGATGAACAAGATCATGACTAGGTAGGGAAAAGGGTTGCGTAATGGAAGGAGACACAAGAGATGAAGGAGCAGACTGAGAAAGGAAATCTGGAAAAGAGACAATAGGTGATAACGGAAGGATCCTGTAATACGTTGACCATCTAATGAAGAAGAAATGTAAAGAGATAACTAAAAAAATGTGATATTAGCAGGAAGATAATATCGGCGTGTGTCAGGAGAATAACACAATAACCTGTTTGGTGACGGGAGTAACTAAGGAATACACATTTGAGAACATGAGCAGTTAACTTGTTATGACTAGGAGATAAGTCATGAACAAAATAAATGCATCCAAAGACACGAGGGGAAAGAGAATATAATGGTTGTTTCAGATATAATATAGAGTGAAACATCTGATGTTGTAACACTGAAGAAGACATACGATTTATTAGAAAACAAGCAGTGAGGATTGCATTCGACCAAAATTGGGATGGAACATTATTATAAATAAGAAGGGTGTGGGCAATCTCGATGAGATGCCTATTCTTATGCTTGACAATCCTATTTTACTGAGGGGTATAAACACAAAAAGACTGATGTAAAATACCTTAAGAAGACATGAACTTGGTAAAGGGAGTAGAAAAGTACTCACAAACATTGTCACTACGAAGGGTACGTATAATAATAGAAAATTGTGTTTTTATCTTAGTACAAAAATATTTGAAAATAGAAAATAACTCAAATCAATTTTTCATTAAGAACAATCAAGTGCAATGAAAATAATCATCAGTAAAAGTAACAAAATATTGAAACCCTAAAATAGGTGCGACTTGACTAGGACCCCGACATTTGAATGGACTAACTCAAATAAAGACACAATATGATTATTGACTCGCTTGGAAAAAGATTTTCGAGAATGTTTTCCAAGTTGGCACGACTCGCATTGAAAAGATGATAAAGAAGGAAGATCAGGAACCATCTTTTGTAGTTTGGAGATACTGGGGTGTTTGAGATGATTGTGAAGAAGTATCAAAGACTGAGTAATCATGCAGGTTACAGAATCAGGTGGCAGATATAAACGGTAAAGATCCTATGACTAATGTCTTGCACTTGTCGTCCGACCCATATTGCGGTCCTGTACAACAAAAAAGTCATTAGTGAAGGTAATGACATAGTTTAAGGAACGAATAAGTTTAATAGCAGAAATAGGATTAAGCGGACATGCAAGTAGATAAAGAACAGAATGTAAAGGTAAAGAAGGAAGAGGATAAGCATGACCGAGGGTCGTTGCATGGGTGATTGATCCATTAGCTAATGTAACCATAGGTAGAGATTAAGATTCAGTATAATGAAAGAGTAAATTAAGGTTACCAAAAATGTGATCGGAAGCACCGGAATTGAAGGCCCATGGGCCGGTAGGGGAAGACTAAGTGAGACACACTGCTAAAGGACTTATGTGTGCGATTGAAGCAATATTGGGAGAAGACAATTTGCAGGCCTGATACTTGAGGTATTCATCATAATTGACACCTATAAGAGTCAAAGAATGTTGAGATGGAGAGCTAGAGGTAGCAGGAAGGTCCGTTTGAATTACATTGGCTACTCGAGGAGGATGACTATGTAGTTTATAACATTTTTCTCTGGTATAACCCCATTTGTGGCAATAATTACATCGTGGTTGATTTCCTCGACTACCACGATCACCTTGTTGTGTCTGAGAGGCAAGAGTAGATGTGTTGAGGCTCGAAGAACTCGAGGAATTTGTTACAACACCTGGAGAGGACACATGGAGCAATCGAGCAAAGACCTCAATAAGGGATCGTATAACAACATTGGCTAGAATTTGATCCCAAACAGAATCAAGTTCAGGATTGAGTGTAGCTAAAATCAACACTATAAAGAATTTATCCTACTAAGCTAAGTTTTATGTAACTAATTTACTGGCAGGAAGAAATGAGTTGAATTCAGTTTTAAAAGAGGCCATCTGTCTAAGAAATTATGACATACTCATTCCCTGTTGTTTTAGATGAACCATATTAGATGTCATTGAGTGTAATTGTTGGATGTCATTGGTATAGAGAAGATTGACTTGAGTCCATATTTCACAACATGTTCAATAGACCTTGAAAATGGGTTGAAGTTGTGTCAATAGTATTCCATAACATACTACATAGGGCAACGTCAATTTTAATCCTGATAGTTGTATTTGATTTAATGTTTGCAGTTTTGGGCCTTAAATGATCCTCAATACTTTATTCCATACACCACAATTCAATAGTAGCAGCCCATCAAACATAACTACTATTGTCAACTAACTTCTCAGTTGTAATTATAAGAAGTGAATGAAAAAGTCATATTGGATTTGGAGCTCCAAAAGCCATATTGAAGCGAAACACATGGAGAAATCAACTAGAAATTAATAGAAGTTGTTGAAAACACACCTGGAGATGAGGCTGATAGATTGAACATAGCTTGGAGGGAAGGAAAAATCGGCAAAAACTGTTTTCTGGTTATAGTAAAGACTCCTAGTGACGAATAGGAGCGTGGTTGACTGGAGAAGGTTCACCGGGGCTATCTAAAGAGGATGGTGTCGACGGTGTAGTTCCACGTGTGTAGGAACAGTAGATCGAAGAGCACGACCTATGGAGAAAAATAGCCAATGCGTGCAACAAATTCCGATGTCTAATGACGGCAGCGTTACCATAGATAGACTCGCCGACGTTGTTTGAGTCTAATGGGAAAGGGGGTGTTGTTGTACGGTCGTTGAATAGAACATCAACAACGAAAGCTAATGAGAGAACAAGCGGCGTGGGGAGGCGCATGCGGCGGCGAATGGTGATGCTTCTTCAATGGATTTGTCGGCAAGATAGTTCCGGTCACATTGGTATAGGCACAACCATCGAAAAATGACAAAAGCACAGTGATCGGAGAAATAGTTGGAAAAAGGACTTGGAGTTGCTAGAAAATGGGTTGAGAACATCGGAAAAATTTTAGAAGCTTAATATAGACTTTGATATCATGTGAAAAGAGATGTTGTAGAATAATTTGCTGTATTGATTCAAAGAAAAGAAAAACATTATATAGGAAGTGAATTCGACTAATCTAGGAAAGCTATTAACTACGTCTATCTAACTTGAGAAAGATATCTTAGCATTCCTATTTTACATGATGTATTCTTTATTTACATGATATTACAACAGATATTTCAATAGAGATTGTATGCAAGGGCTTTCCTTTTTTGATTAACATTCCTATTTTACACGATGTGTTCCTTATTTATATGATATTACAACAGATATTTCAACAGAGATTGTGTGGAAGTGCTTTCCTTTTCTGATTAGTGAGTGGGTTTGAGAATTGAAGGAGGTGTCTGTATTGAGAATTTTTCAGATGAAGGGGAATGGATGGAGACTAGTATATTGATTTTTAATGAGTAGCATGTTAGACTATTAGACTCCCAAGTATCTTAGTTGTGATAATTATTGGCTGTTGCTCATGCTATTGATTTGTTATCTATGCTGATTGCTCTGTACTTACACTGTCAAGTTGACCCATTATTCTTTCAGTTTATATATCTCTGGGCTGTTCCATTCGTTGTCTTTTCATTTTTTGGCTAGTAAGCCAGGGTTTTATATTGTGTAGTCAATTTCCAGTTTATTTGTAAAATAATACATCACAAGATTTAAAATCTAATTAATAGAAGATAGGTTTTAGAATATATATTAATTTGCCCAATAAATAATTAATGTATTATTTGTTTGGCTATATATAACAATTGGGTGGGAATAGTTATCAAAATATTGTTGTTGGACATATTCATTTGTTCTTTATTTTTCTATTTCTAGATTTTAATGACAGACACCGTTATTTTTTCCATGAAATTTGTATCAAAATGTGTTAAAGTGATTGTAACTCTCAAGAATGAACACTTTGTAAAGCTTTTGCACAGGCTCATGATAACTCTTTGTGAAGCTTTAGCCCCTTTCTAGATTTTTTTTTGGCAGTGGTAGTAGTGGCATCCTGATCCACTGTCTAATTTTTTTGTTACATTAGTATACATATATAGGTTCCTAAAAAATGAAAAAAAAAAAACTCTCAAGAACCTACACTCCTGAAGTATAGCATAGAGTGTTCAAGATGGATGAAGTGAGGGTGGATTAAATATTTCACACTGCTGAGTTAGAGAGGGTCATCGAGCTAGATATGTAGGAGAGTCCTTCCCATTTATATGAAGCCTTTTAGGTTATTTTAAATACCAAACCATGTAGAATAGTCCCAAAGTGGACAATGTCATTCTGTGGGAGTGATCATTATGTATGTATCCTTAGGTCCTAAAAATAAAAACAAAAAAATCTATATATAGTTCTCCAGAAACAGGATCTAATGGGCCCTAAATGTATCCAAAATTTTACTTTATTATGTAATAATAATGATTCATGCGAATTCTGTTTGTGGGTTAGGTATCTGAATCCAACTATTACATTATTATTATTATTATTTTATTTGTGAATGAAGCCCTTTAAGATGCTTTGGTGCTGTCTGAGCTTATATTTTTGTGCAATTATGCCAGTAAAAGTCTGAATGCACTAGCAGAAATTTTTGGTTTATATTTTAAATATCTTTTTGTTGTCTGGAAGTTGTCTTTCATAGTTGAAATGCAGTTTTAACGGTCAAATTTTTGTGTATTTTCTCTCAAATACTTCCAGTCTGTCTTAGTAATCTTCCTTCATGGTATGCTTGTTTCAATCACAGTGCATGGGGAACCTCTGCTCGGAGTTATCAGAGTATGCTATAATATTGCCCTTAACAGGTAGTCTTTTGTACTTAATAAGGATAAAATTAATAAATCTAGAAAATTCATCATTCATAGTTTGGATGTGCAGCAAGAGCCCCATAAACCAAGCAACATCAAAGGCAATGTTGACACAGATGGTCAGTATTGTGGTCAGAAGGATGGAGAATGATCAGGTTTGAAATTTAAAAAGTTTCTTTGTTTGAAATTTTTCTGTTTTTCAAGTCTGGCATGAAAAGAGGAAACAATTGAGTTGCTTTCACTAGAAAATTGTAACTTTTTGTGGGGAATCCAGGTCTCGACCTCATCTGGATCTTCTGGGCATACAGAATCTTCATCAGAGGATAATTCAAGCCCCAAAACAGAACAGACTACCTTGAGCGACCAAAATGAGAATGGAATGACTTTAGGAGATGCTCTTAACCAGGCCAAAGACACATCTCTTGCCTCTCTTGAGGAACTTCATAATCTTGCAGGTGGTGCTGATATCAAGGTGTGTCTATTTGTCTGTAAATTCATCAATTCAATTTGTGCTGTAGGTATAGTCAAGTGCTTTTCTTTACAGTGATGAATATTGCCAGACATTTCTCTCTTTCCATCCAAGTATTCATGCATTGATAACGCCACCTTTAGAGGCGTTCTTTCTTCTTTCTCTTTTTCCTTTCTGGGATAGTGTGCACTGGTCACCAGGTGAACTTTTTACATGTATAGGGTTTAGAGGCGGTTCTTGACAAAGCAGTGCATACTGAAGATGGTAAAAAGATCACAAGGTATGGACATGCAGTACTTTCGATAGTACATGTAATATTTCTTGGTCAGAATGATAATTGTTTTGGGATTTCCTTTTACGGTTGGTGAATTATTTATTAATAAATTTTAGAGGGATTGACCTTGATAGCATGAGTATTGGACAACGTGATGCTTTACTGGTATTCCGAACACTTTGCAAGGTTGGTATTTTTTATATTGTCCACATTATTGTTAGAATTCTGTGACTCTTTTTGATTTCTTGAATTTAACATCGCAGATGGGGATGAAGGAAGACAGTGATGACCTCACAACAAAGACACGGATTCTTTCTCTTGAGCTTCTGCAGGTTAGTCATACGAACTTATGTTGCTTTAGTTGCAGGTCTTGGTTGATAAAGTCTTAGCATAACGTAATTATCCCTGTTCTACTTGTGTTCTGCTTATCAATTGTTTGATTCCACTTTCTCTAATGAAAGGCTAATGGATCTGGTCTTTATTGTTTTGTTTGTTCAACTCATTTTAAAATCCTTGCTGTAGTTCTGCTTTTAACAACTGGAAGTTTGAATGTTAGAGCCAAGAACCATGCAATAATCAGGTTATTTGGTGTGAAAGGAATAAAATAATGTTTGAAGATTCTAGGGATTTTCTTATTATTACTTCTTTTTGGGCTTCGGTTTCTAAACAATTTCAGGGGATTTCTTTATTCAGAAGGATTGGAAAGTTGTAGAGACTTGATTTTTTTTTTAAAATCTTTGGTGGACCTTTGACTATGATGAATTTTCTATAATTAATGAAAGTTTCTTCTTTTTCTTTAGATAAAACCCCCACAAAAATCTTATTTGAATATTATGACTGTGAAAGATCTTATTATAATGTTTTATATGAGCTCATTTTTTGTTTTTGATGTTGATTTCTATCTGGGTTCTCACCTTTGCTAATTGATTCAGTTTCTTAGCATCACATTTATACAGATGATGACTTATTATTTGGTGATGCAGGGTTTGTTGGAAGGGGTTAGCCATTCATTTACAAAGAACTTTCATTTCATTGACTCTGTAAAAGCTTATCTTTCCTATGCTTTGTTGAGGGCTTCAGTTTCACAATCCCCTGTCATATTTCAGGTTTACCTCTAATAGTTTTTGTTTTATTCATATGGTTTGACAGCACTCTGTTAGATTATTGTTAATATTTGAATATGCATTTTTTGTTGGCAGTATGCAACTGGAATTTTCTCAGTGCTTCTATCGCGATTCAGGGAGAGTCTTAAAGTATGAGATCTGGACAGATCATCTGAGCTAGTCTCTTTTAGGGTCATAATGTTTGCTTTGGTTATAACCTTGTTTTTTTGCTCTTACATTTTTGCCCAGGGTGAGATTGGCGTCTTCTTTCCCTTGATAATCCTACGATCATTGGATGGCTCTGAATTTCCTGTCAACCAAAAAACAAGTGTTCTTCGGTACAATATTCATTCTGAACTATATGTTGAAATAAATATGCACAAATTGCATTTGGGTGCCTTTTAACTTTTTATTTCTGCATGCATTCATGCAATGTTCAGCTTATTTCCATTATATTATTTCAGATGTTTCCTTTTTTATCATCTGATCGAGTTTAGTCTTGGCAGGATGCTTGAAAAAGTTTGTAAAGATCCTCAGATGCTTGTTGATGTGTATGTTAACTATGATTGTGATCTTGAGGCCCCAAACTTGTTTGAACGCATGGTATAGCTTCTCCTATTCTTAAATATATGTTGAGTTATATATTTTCTTCTGTTTGAAAGTGTCTGTTGTGCATGTAATGGATCTGCTTTGTCTTCTGACATACTATATAGGTGACCACTTTATCCAGAATAGCTCAAGGGACTCAAAATGCAGATCCCAATTCTGTTGCTGTATCCCAGACAACTTCTATTAAAGGTTCATCACTTCAGGTAGGTGCTTTCTATCAACTCTTAGAATTTTACCAGTTTATTAATTTGCATGTGTATATGAGGTTAGCAGGAGGTGCTGACGAATCTTCCTTGATCACTGTACCACTGTAGTGTCTTGTGAATGTGCTTAAATCTCTGGTTGATTGGGAGAAGTTGCGAAGAGAATCTGAACAGAACAGTCTAAAAAGTCAGTCTCTGGCAGAAGAGGTTAGTGCTAAAGAATCTGTTCAGATAAAAAGCAGGGAAGATATGTCTGATAACTTTGAGAAGGCAAAGGCTCATAAATCTACTATGGAAGCTGCCATCTCTGAGGTAATTCATGTGGTTTATGTTCATAAGAGAACATGGCACGATGTATTTGTACCATATTTTAGTTCTTAATTTTTGTTTTATTCCTTTCTAGTACTTATGCCATAGTCGGGGACTCACATACTTTATTGCAGTTTAACAGGAAACCTGTAAAGGGTATAGAGTATTTGATATCAAATAAATTGGTGGAAAATAATCCTACTTCAGTGGCCCAGTTTCTAAGAAACACTACCAGTTTGGACAAGGTAGAGTCTCTATTCTAACTTTGATTCCATTCTTGGTGTAGAATTATGTAATGTTCTTTGGTTTTGCAGGCTATGATTGGTGATTACTTGGGCCAACATGAGGAGTTTCCCCTTGCTGTTATGCATGCTTATGTAGATTCAGTTAAGTTTTCAGGAATGAAGTTTGATGCTGCAATTCGTGAATTTCTTAAAGGATTCCGACTTCCAGGAGAAGCTCAGAAGATAGATCGCATTATGGAAAAGTTTGCAGAACGGTATGAGGAGTTTTCACATGTGTATTTGTGTATGATAAAAACCTGTGTTAGTACATGAAACTTCTTGTTTTCTAAAACATTCTCTAGAATGTTATGCATGACAGACATAAACTCTAGTTTAAGACCTGCTTGTATTAAAGACTGGACAGTTGGGATGGGTATGGTATTTGCATTTGTTGTAGGATGACACTAATAATCCGGTTTGTTCACGCGCCATTCTTTTCTATTCAACATTCTTCTCTCTTTATGCCCTGAAACCCTAGTGGGTGTGGTGGAAGTTTTAAGCCCTCTGTGAAAGTTACAGCCATGGGGCTCATTCTAGAGATTGTGCAAGAGTGGTTTATTCATGAAAGCCAATAATTCAAATGCCATGTCATGCATCAATTCATGTGATAGGCAAAATAAATCATGCTAAAATTCAATAATCTCTGGTTATCATTTAGATTTATGACACTTTAATCTAAAGGTAGGTGCTGCAGTTATTGTCTATATGGACTTAGTATTGTAAATTGAATCTAGGGACTTACTGATCATGACAGATGGAGAGAAGTTTTACAGGGGTATAATGGAATCTCTGTTAATGACCAGTGTTATTGTAGTATAATGCTTGAAAATGAGAGTTTTCTATCCAAGTTTAAAAATTTTGTTGTATAGAATGAAAGGAGAAAGAAACATAGTGAACATTTACCATATAAGAGCATTTAACTGGTGTCTCTTTTTTATACTGATGTTTAAAAATAAGCACAATAGATAGATCAGATTCCCCTATGTATTGCTTGGTGGTGATTCAATCTTTAATATTTTGTTGCTCTGGCAGATATTGTGCAGATAACCCTGGTCTTTTCAAGAATGCAGATACTGCTTATGTTCTCGCATATTCAGTTATAATGTTAAATACTGATGCACATAACCCTATGGTCTGGCCTAAAATGACAAAGTCTGATTTTGTACGTCTGAATGCCGTGAATGATGCTGAAGAATGTGCTCCTACAGAACTCCTGGAGGAGGTCTATGATTCGATTGTTAAAGAAGAGATAAAGATGAAAGATGACATGATTAAAAGCAACAGACAGAAGCCAGAAAGTGAAGAGAGAGGAGGCCTTGTCAGTATTCTTAATCTTGCTCTCCCAAAACGGATGCCTTCAACTGATACTAAGTCTGAAGGTGAAGCTATCATCAAGCAAACACAGGCTATATTCCGGAATCAGGGAACTAAAAGAGGAGTTTTCTATACTTCACAGCGGATTGAACTTGTAAGACCCATGGTGGATGCTGTAGGATGGCCTCTGCTTGCTGCTTTCTCTGTTACAATGGAGGAAGTTGAGAATAAACCTCGGGTTGTTCTTTGTATGGAAGGTTTTAAAGCTGGGATACATATTGCACATGTTCTTGGAATGGATACCATGCGCTATGCTTTCTTAACATCCCTGGTCAGGTAAAGTAGCATTATTTTCTTTTATGTGCTATGCAATTATGATTTCCCTTTAGTTCATTGAAAAAATTGTCTGATTTGCTCTTGATCATGAAGAAGAACTTTCGAGTGTTGTAATTTTGCTTTTAAATCTGTTTCAGATTTACTTTCTTGCATGCACCAAAGGAAATGCGTAGTAAAAATGTGGAAGCGTTGCGAACTTTGCTGGCTCTATGTGACACAGATCCTGACTCCCTTCAGGATACATGGAATGCAGTGCTGGAATGTGTTTCTCGGCTTGAATACATCACGTCAACTCCAGCTATTGCTGCAACAGTTATGCTTGGATCAAATCAGATCTCCAGAGATTCTGTTGTTCAAAGCCTAAAAGAGCTGGCTGGGAAACCTGCTGAACAAGTTTTTGTGAATAGTGTTAAATTGCCCAGTGATTCTGTCGTGGAGTTCTTCAATGCTCTGTGTGGTGTATCAGCTGAAGAATTGAAGCAAACTCCAGCTCGAGTCTTCAGCCTGCAAAAACTTGTTGAGATCAGCTATTACAATATAGCTCGTATACGCATGGTATTTCCTTCATTTACTGACACTGCTTCCATATTTTTGGCTTGTTTGACTCAATATTAATTGAGTTATTATGGGTGGTCGTAGAATCCTCTTTGGTGGATTGGCCCTTGTTCACTAATTGTTGCTGCTCTTCAAAACTAATTGAGGTTGTCAAACTGAAATTGGCTAATGGAAAATTGATTTTATCTAACATAAAAAAAATTGCTTGTGCCCATTTAATTCCTGCAGTTTTTGAAGTAAAGGAGAATGTCTGACAGAAATAAGTTGGCAGATTTTAGTTTATCCTCTCTAGCCGGAAAAAGTTTTCGTTGGCCTGTGTCTATTAATTTTGCTGCTCTTGAACTGGAATAGAGGATCCGAACAGAAATAAGTTGGTACAATAAGGTTTATCTTATTGGGCTTAAAAATTTAGTAGGGATATTAATGATAGTGCTTTTGCTTAAGGTGTTTCTGTCATGCTCAGACTGGAGCTTTACTCTTCCACTCTTCCACCATTCAAGAAACCTTTTAACTTGCTCAAAAGTGTACTTCAGATAGAACTAAGCACCAGGAAAGAAAAAAAGAGGATGAAAAAGATAGACATCTTGACTCTTATCATAGAAACAAAAAAGAAAGGAAAACAAGTTTAGCTGGTCTAAAGGCACTACTTACTGTTATATTTGATATCTCCTGCCAATTTTATTGTGGTTACATTTTAAATTTGGTACTAATCTGTCTTATAGGTATGGGCTAGAATATGGTCTGTCCTAGCAAACCATTTTATTGCTGCTGGAAGTCATCCTGAGGAGAAAATTGCTATGTATGCCATTGATTCTCTGAGACAGCTTGGAATAAAGTATTTGGAGCGTGCTGAACTCACAAATTTCACTTTCCAAAATGACATTCTTAAACCATTTGTTGTTCTTATACGGAGTAGTCGAAGCGAAAAGATAAGGAGCTTGATCGTCGACTGTATAGTTCAAGTATGCTCAGCTTCCTTCCTAAATGCTTATTTTATCTTTCCTTTTTCTCTGCATTTTTATCAGTAACTTCTATATTGTGCTGCATTTGGCTAATGCTGGTATGCATTGCAGATGATAAAATCCAAAGTTGGAAGCATAAAATCTGGGTGGCATAGTGTCTTTATGGTTTTCACAGCTGCTGCAGATGATGAATTGGAATCAACTGTTGAAAGTGCATTTGAAAATGTTGAGCAGGGTAAAATTTACCCTTTTTTTCCTGTAATAGTTGACTTGATGCTTTTCCTTCTTTTTTGTCTATTTTAGTTCATCTAACGCCAAGGTATCTGCAGTTATATTGGAGCACTTTGATCAGGTGGTTGGAGATTGTTTTATGGACTGTGTCAACTGTCTTATCAGGTTTGCCAATAACAAAAGCTCTCATCGAATAAGTTTGAAGGCTATTGCACTACTCCGTATATGTGAAGACCGTTTAGCAGAGGTTTGTTGTCTTTTCATCAACTTAATATACACATTTATCTTTTTCCAAATCTTTTAGATCGGCATCCAGATACGAATATTAGCTGAGTTTACCTGTATTACTTCTCAATTTAATAACCATGCAAGCTTCATAAGCTCAGTTCCTTGAGGTATACCCAAAAGAATTCTTATAATTTCATCTGTGTGACAGAGAACAGGGTCTTTTTATGATTAGTCAATCATTTCCTTCAAGTCAACACGGTGTGTTTGAAGTGTCTTAGAACATTCTAATCAGAACTTTCTAACCTTTTATGTTTAGACAAATTGTTTTTTCTTCCTAAGCTGCATGTCTCAACACGACTCTATATAGAAGAAGACAAAATTTTGGGCAGATCTGTCTTATATGAAGAATGGAAGCAAAATACTAATGTAGATTTTGTATAAAATGTATGGATAAAGTGGTCTGGTGATTTTATTTCCTCAGTTTAAAAGGATACTAATATACTATGGATGCTGCATCATAAATATACGTTATTTTGTGTAGATCTATTATGCTTTATCACCTTCCACCGCATTGATTGTTTTTTGAAGTACATTGCCTGGCATAATTTACATGCTCTTTTATCAGGGGCTTATACCTGGTGGAGATTTGAAACCCATTGATGTTAGTGTGGATGCAACTCTTGATGTGACTGAGCATTATTGGTTCCCAATGCTGGCTGGTTTATCTGATCTGACGACAGATCCTAGACCAGAGGTCAGAAGCTGTGCACTTGAAGTTTTGTTTGATTTGCTGAATGAAAGAGGTAGCAAGTTCTCATCATCGTTCTGGGAGAGCATTTTCCATCGGGTATTGTTTCCCATTTTTGATCATGTGAGACATGCTGGAAAGGAAAGCTTAATTTCTTCTGAGGATGAGTGGTTTCGTGAAACCAGCATTCATTCCCTTCAGTTACTTTGTAACCTTTTTAACACTTTTTACAAGGTATTGATTGGCTTACTGTTTTTCTTTTTAAGTTTTTAGTCTGTACCTACGTGATCAAGCTTCATACATATCAAGCGAGGGAAGAAATTCTAACATCCCAATCCGCTATCAAGATATTGTAAATATATCTCTTACTACCTATCAAATAGTGGGGCTTAAAGTGCATCCTTCCGGGTTTGAATTAAAAGGGACATGCTTCATTTGTATTTGGTATTGCAATGTTGCATTAAGTTGTTGAGGATGTCCAACATTATTTTTTAGGCTATCATTTTTATTTGTAAAAAAATTATTGGATGTTATCCTCCATATAGGGGGAGTGACTTATTGGTCCTTTTAACTTGTTTGAGAGAGAACAGAAAAAATAAAAGTTTAAATTATATGTTAAACATTTAATTCATTGATAAACTTACCCGCAGACCATTCATGCAGGCTGTGAATATACAGTATTAACTTGTTGATCCCTTCAGCTCTATTTATGCTTGTCTTTAGATTTTCTGATATTGTTGATGACAAAAAGTTTCTTTGCATTCCTTTCCATGCAGGAGGTGTGTTTCATGCTGCCGCCACTGCTAAGTTTGCTGTTGGATTGTGCCAAAAAACCTGATCAGTCGGTTGTTTCAATTTCTCTTGGTGCACTAGTGCATCTCATTGAGGTTGGAGGACACCAATTTAGTGAAAGTGACTGGGATACATTGTTAAAAAGCATAAGGTGAATATCTCTGATATTTTGGTAAAGTTGTGTTTCTATTTTCTGTCTAACGCATTCATCTTGATTACAGAGATGCATCATACACTACTCAGCCGCTTGAGCTGCTCAATGCTTTGGGATTTGAGAATACAAAAAACTTTGCAGTGGTCATTAGAGATTCTGAGGTCAATGTAGGTGAAGTAGATACCCAGTCACTAGCTTCCCCAAGTATTGGTGCTGATGGCATTGCAAGGACTCATGCATCAGTCCCACTGGATCATAATCAAGAATTGGGTCTACATGTTGATGGATCAGAAGGTTGGCATTTCAATTACTTTTCAGAAGTATATCCTTATAAGAGAACTTTCAGACAACCAAAACAATACAGTTATGCCAATAGGAAGGTTGCTTTTATAGAGACCAAATTCACAGAAAATTTTGATAAACAGTTGATGTAATTCAATCACTCAGGAACCCCCAAAGTTGGTTTCTTCCTTACTATTTGGATGTGTAGGCTGACTTCTTTACTCTGGTCTAGAAGCAATGAAAGCAGACATTAATATACTGTGTTCAAGTGCCAACCTTAAGCGTGAGAAGTTTTGTTTTTGTAGGTGTTCCATCACCATCAGGAAGACCTCACAAATCTTTTGAAGGGGAGGCTCTACAACATAGTCAGAGCATAGGCCAAAAAATCATGGGAAATATGATGGATAACCGTTTTCTTAGGAGTTTTACCTCTAGAAAGATTCCAGTACCAGATGCTTCAATACCATCGTCTCCACCTAAGGTACTATCCTAGGCAATATTCTCAAAGTTACAGAATATGTTTTTGAGTTTTATCATAACAATAGATGTTGTGTTTCTTTGTAGTTGTTGCTTTCAACGAACTTGTGTTGATAACTATGTTTAAACCTTGAGCTGTTAATGATTTCTTATTTGACTGATTGGTTATTAAGCTCCTGTGTGAAATTTGGGTTGTCTGGTGTTATTGGCATGAAATCCTTTGACCACTGGCTGTTTGGATTGCTAAATATGGCTAGTTATGGTTCTGGTGCCTTGTTGGTGTGAGTTATGTCAATAATTTCAAAAGAAATCAGTTTATGTTTGTGGAGCATATACACATATTTACATGTAGATATATGTTGCATCTCCCTTTGTTCCTAGTTTTTAAAGGCAATTTCATATTTCTAACACAGACACAGACACAGACACACATATATATATTAAAATAAGGATACACATTAGAAAGCCTTTAATGTTTTGGGATATAGAGTGTGGCATTATTGTGATATCCTAATTACAATTGCAGCTGAACCGTTGAGTAATTGAGGTGTAAATAAGTGATAGGATTTCTAAGTTTTTTATTAATTGATTGGTTCTTGCAGTTTTTGTGCAACTGAAATGTGATTTATTTTGGTAATTTTCTGTTGCTTAAGGTGATAAATTTTTCCATCCTTACATTACAAATATTTAGTGCCTTACTGTTTACATATTCTTTTGCCTTTTGGTTATTTGCATTAAAACATATCTTGACTCAAGATATCTTCTTTTCTCAAATTTTTCACGTCTTTTTAGTTTGTGAGAGTATTAAAATCTCTGAAATGCTTTATTTACAAACTATTGCACTTACATAGCAATTTTCAAGATTATCAAACACTCTATGGCAATTTAGAAATTGCACTGTTTTTACTGGATTTCATAGTCTTCCAGATGTTTATAAATTTTATGGTTTTAATTTGTAATGCATCTAACATCAAATGCTTTTCATATCTCTTGTTTTCTTAATGCCAACTCTGTTTTCTTGATTCTGTTATCCTAGAATTTATTTTGCGGTGCTTCCTTTGGATTCCAAGTTCAACTGAAGTTGTTAATTCTTGTAGCCTTAATTTGTAATGTATCCAACTTTAAATGCTTTTCCCCCCATCTTTTCTTGGTTTGATTCCAACTACAGCTTCCTGATGCTGTGGAGCCTGATGCCAAAGATGAGGAAGAAAGTCCACTTTGGGGAACAATTAGGGGCAAGTGCATCACTCAATTATTGCTTCTTGGTGCCATAGATAGTATTCAGGTATGGTTCTGATTGTTTTACATCTTTATATCATAGCATACCATTGAAACTTATTATATAAATTTGGCATGGACCCTGGTAATTTTTCATGTAATTTGACGGTTGTGGCACAAGAGATTTACTTCCCTAGACACTTCCTCTGTTGATTTGATGCAAACCTCATCTGTGAGGTGTTAAATTTTTTTTTCTTTATGGTGGAAAGTGTGCACTTCCCATCTGTTAGGTGTAGGGCTGGACTCGAGCCGAGCCAGCTCGAGCTACTTGGCAGATTTTCTAATTAAAATTTTTCATACAAAACGATGTCATTTTGACCAATATATATTAAAAATGATGTCGTTTTAATAACGAAAAACGAGCCGAACCGAGCCGAATTCGAGCCCGAAACGAGCCGGCCTTAGCCGAGCTCTGTCGAGCTCGAACTTGAACTTGAGCTCGAACTCGAGCCACCCATATTTGAACCGAGCCGAGCTCGAGCTCGGCTCAGTTCGAATCCAGCCCTAGTTAGGTGCCAACAATAGTTTATGGTCTGTTGATGGGAACTCTTGTAGGATTTAGTTTGATTTAATGCTTTACAAGAGTGAATGACCTCTCTCTGGTTTGTATGGAAGGCTACAACACCTTTTTGTGGTTAGCTTGTCCATTTTTCGGTTTCTGTTAGCCTTATAACAACTCTTTAGATTATATATAATATGAGAGAATTTAGCTGTTTTAATCATTAAATGTCTTGAAAATTTGCAGAAAAAGTACTGGAGCAAGTTGAAAGCATCACAAAAGATTGTGATAATGGACATTTTGTTTTCTTTACTTGAATTCGCTTCTTCATATAATTCATATTCCAACCTCAGGGTGAGGATGCGCCAAATTCCTCCTGAAAGGTCACAAACCCTACTGAAATTTCCTTAGTTCTTTTCGTCTGATAGTTTTTTAACCTTGAAGTGGAAGACTGTATAACATATTAATTTTTTTCTTTGAACAGGCCTCCATTGAATCTTATACGTCAGGAATTAGCAGGGACTTCCATATATCTAGATATCTTACAGAAAACAACTTCGGGTTATGATGCCAGTGGGGAGCAACATATTAAATCTAATGGTTCTCAAGATTTAGATACTGCTTCAGATAACAATGAATCAAGCTTTATTGAACATTCTAATGCAGAAGAGAAGCTGCAAAGGATAGCAGAGGAGAAACTGGTGTCTTTCTGTGAGCAGATACTCAAGGAAGCATCTGATCTTCAGTCCAATCTAGGGGAGACTACAAACATGTCTATTCACCGTGTTTTGGAGTTACGCTCTCCAATAATTGTTAAGGTATGGTATGCAACTCGTATGGTGTGTTTTGATTCTTTAATGGCTGTGTAATGCCATGTGTTCATTACTTGCCTTGATGACTTTGAAGAAGTTTCTGATTCTTTGGATTGGTTGTACATTTTCATATTATAAGATCGTATCTTTATTTTCATGCTTCTGTGTATCTAAACTCGCTGTCCTCATGTCATCGTCTGAACAGACATGACTTTTTACTTGATTATAATTCCATCTACTTAATGTAGATTTCTGCTCATTATTTTGTCTTTTTCAGGTGCTTAAAGGCATGTGCTATATGAACAATCAGATATTCAGAAGGCATCTGCGTGATTTCTATCCTTTGCTGACAAAACTTGTCTGCTGTGAGCAGGTTAATCTTTTCTGCCACTTGAAGGGACTTCATATCTTTGCTGTTTATATGCATAAATTAGCAAACCTGTTGAAAAAACTGATTTCATCTTGATTTGTTCAGATGGATATTCGAGGAACACTCGGAGATCTTTTCAAGATGCAGTTGAAAGCTCTCTTACCTTAATATAATTTTCACTTTGTCGAGTTGTTTGGAAGGAATGATTTTCAGTGTTGGTCCAGAGCTGATCAGCTGGCCGATTGTTTAGCCAATATGTTAGTATACATCCCATTTGGTAGAAAGAGTAGCCGGGCAACTTCATCAGAAAATCCTTGTCCTCCTAAAGAGACACACTTTTCATAGCAGTTACCATGTTTTGGGGAGGAATGGGAAAACAACTGTTTGATATTGGCCTGTTGTTTCTGTGTAGTCTCCAATTTTTGGCTAGTGTTTTAAGTTATAAAGAAAGCTGCTTCAGAAATTATCCAAATTTGAACTATTAAAGGTTTCTCAGAATAGTTATTTTGATGCTGAAGTTTATAGGCACAGAAGGCTCCACTCTCTAAAAAGTTGTTAAATGAGCTGTCCAATGACTTGATAACTCAGAGATTTTTAGCTTTTTTTTAATTTTATTTTTAACTGACTGCCAAGTAGAATTTCACTCATCAATTTAACAATGGATTCAATTCTGGGAGTCATAAACTTTACTAATGTACATTACCATGATTAAAGGCCTGTTTTAATAATCTTTGGTTGCTTTTATAATTTATCTTTTATTATAAGCATTAATTTGATTAATTTGTTTGATTTATTAAGTAATATAAGTTAATTTAATAAATATGTATTAAAAAATATTAAAATAATTTTAATTTTATTTATAATTGGATAATATAAAAATGCTCAATATGTTATCAAAATAGAAAATTAAAAAAATATTTAATAACACACGTTAGTAGACGTTGGCTTTTATAAATTTTTTTTAAAATTTTTTTGCTCAATGTCTTAACCACACTATTAAAACCAAACTTTTCAATCTTATTTTTCATTTTCTTCGTTCATTCTCCCTTTATATTTTTTTCATTTAATTTCAATCTCAAACTCTCTTAGTTCTTAAATCTGAACCAAATTTTAATTCTGTCTATCTCTAATAATTTAGTTTTTGTTTGTTTAAAAATTTTGAATTATTTATTTATTTTTTGTGTTCAGTTTTCTATTAAAAAAATTTGAAAAAAGTAATTATTAAACTTTACTAATTTATATTTTCTTTTAAATTAATACAACTGATGATAATAAATGACAAATCGATCATTTAAATCTCATTTTATTTATATTTTTAATTGATGTAAAATTATTTTTTATTATTAATTAAAATATTCTAATTAATTTTTTTTTTATTTTATCAGTGACAACACGTTGAGACTTACTTTTTCTAACTACGTTTTCTTGGCTTAAGATTTAGAACAATTGTTATTTATATGTTCTATCAACAAAAAAAACTGAGAAACTCGCGTGTATAACCTTCAGGCAATATAACTCGTTTTTTTGCTTTATCTACCACTTTCACCATTTCCTTAATATTAACAACTTAGTTTTTTTTTTTTTGTTAATTATTATTTTTCTTTAGAATATTTTGATAATAAAAAACTTAATATGTTTTAAACTAAAAAGATGTGCAAATGATTGAGATGACTTTACTTTTGTAAGCTCAAATGACAAGTAAGAGTTCTTATTTTTATAAGATCTCTTTTACCGTGTTTACATTATACCAATTTTTAATCAATTAAGTTTATAAAATGAAGTCATCTAATTGTTTGAACTTTTTCGTTTAGAGTATATCTAAATTTTTTTCATTACGAAAATATTTTAAAGAAAACTAATAATTTGTAAAATTGAAAAAACAAAATAAAATTTAAGTTATTAGATAGTAAAGAAATGTTGAAAGTAGTAGATAAAACAAAAATACAAGAAATAACATCGTTTGATGATTACGCACATGAGTTACTTGGTTCTTTTTGTTAGTAGAATGTGTGAATAATAGTTGTCCTGACTCACACGTTGGATAAGCTAAAAAAACATAGTTAGAAAAAATAAATTTTAATGTGATATCACCGATAAAATAAAAAAGTTTTCTTTAATTTGAATACGTAAACAAATAATAAAAAATTATTTTATATTTTTTAAAAATATATATAAAATATGATTTAGAGAATTGACCAATAATTTATTATTATCAATGGTATTAATTTGAAAAAAATATAATTAATAAAATTAAATAATTATTTTAAAATTTTTTTAATATAAATTATCGAACCAGCCTAATAAAGGTTCAACACATATATAGAGTCATGTCGTGCGCCTTAACTTTTTGGTGGATTGATCAAGTCGACAAGGCTCACTATTGTATTGGCTTAACCCGATATGGGCATAAGCACAATGAACTGTGCCAAAGATGGCCTTGCCCGATTTGACACGACCTATTGTCATCACTAGACATGTCCTAATTCTAAAAGGTGGGATAAGAACATGTAACTAAAAGTTAGGATTGTAAAATGACGAAGGCGAGGAAATTAGAGTTTAGGCATCCTTTGGCTGGAGGAAGGGTTCCGAGGTCTCGGATGACCAGAATTAGGAAGTTTCACTTTTCGAATTTTCGGTTTATCCACTGTAAATCCCCAAAATCAATAAAAATAGCTTATGTTGTCTTCATTTGATTTTGTTTTTCGTTGTTTTGGTTGAATATTGGTTGCGATCCTATCAAAATGGTATTAAAGCCTTGAAATCAAGAGTTTCTGATGCGATTCCAACAAGGGAGGAGGTCATGGAAAGTGGATCTACAAGGGAGAAGGCGAATCGTAGTTTGAAAAGGGAGATCAACAACAAGAAGGTGAAGCATCGTAGTGGAAGCTTGGGTAGAGCAAATCGGCCAAAGGGAAGTCGAATCAACTTGGGTGGAAACTACGGAGATAAAAAGGAGTCAAAATAGGCGTGGGGAGACATATCGACACACAACATATTGGAGAAGTCAGAGAGTCGTGGTGGAGGTTACAGAGAAGGTAAATTATCAGCGTGCGAAGATGAGTCGGTGATGCATGGTGATGGAGCAGTGAATCAACAATTGAAAATCGTGTGGGAAGTTGATTTGTCACCGAAAAAGTTGGGAAAGATGGTTGAAAAAGAAAGAAAGAAAGAACAAAAAAAGGGAGGAAGACGAGACAGGGGAAGATTGAAAAAAAAAAAATGAAAAAGAAAAGATAACATATTTTGGCTAGCTAAGGGAAGGGGAAGAACAAAAGAAAAAATTTAAAAAATAATTTATTATTAAAAAAAAGATAATATATAATACATACCCACAAGATAAAAAAATTTGCAGAACTTTTTTGTTTTTTTCCAATTTTTCTACTTTGTGAATAATGTGACTTTCAAAAGGGTTGGTAAGTAATTTTCTTTGGATACATGTCCTAATTCTAGAGGACAAAGTAAAGCATATAGAAATGAGAGCTAAGATTGTAAAATTGGGAAAGAAAGAAGATTAGGGTTTAGACAACCTCTAACTGTAGGCAGTCTTTCGGTTGAAACAAGGTTTTTGATGCCTCGAACAGTTTCGACTTTTTGAATTGTTAATTTACCCATTATGAATCCTCAAAGTTAATAAAAATAATTTTTGTTCTCTTTACTTAATAGTGTTTTCCTTGTTTTAGTTAAATATTAGTTGGGATCCTATGAATATTCTACTTGGTTGACAAGAAACTCTAGATGTAACAAGAGCACATTAGTGAATGTGATCACTCATTTTTTCCACTATCGGCAAATCTTAAGATCTCCCATTTGAAGAAAATTACAAAGAAGATAAAGCTAAAATTTGTAGTTCACTAAATGCTTGAGAGTATATGTCTGAAGCATCCAATGCTTATCCAATTCAACAATCTGACGACTTGGCTACAATTTGACAATGTTTTTTTTTCTAACCGAGGAATCCTATTCAATTTTGTCGGATAGACAAATATTAGAGCATAGTAATTGGATCCACAATTATTGTATTGGGTTACGTCAGGGTTTCGTTATTCAATCCAAAATTAATTAGTTAAAGATTTTTTTAATATGAGTGAATAAGTTACTCGAATCATAACTTTTCACAAAGGGGCTATTTTCCTTAACTACTTAAGCTAACCCTTGGGGGCACAATTTGACAATGTTGGAACAAATTGAAAATAATAATAAAAATGAAAAGATATATAATGTAATGGGTAGCAAATTATAAACCTTATCATTTTAACAAGTGGAGTTTAAAATATGTTAAAACCTACCATTGATAAAAATGTTGATTCACATAAGTTTAAAGAGTTCAAACTTTTCAACATGATATAAAACAAGGTTTATGATAACTCCAAGGTTAGTTTGAATGGTGAAGTGAGAAAATCTTTTTATGAAAGGTCAGAGTTTGATTAGTATGAGTGAAGATTTGGTGGCCGATGAGTAGTGGATTGAAGCGTTGTCATCGGTTGTCGGAGATGGTGGTCGAAAAATGTCTGAAAAATAATCCCTAAGTTTTAGAGGGGAAATGTTATTTTTGAAAGTTAGAAAACTTTAGACAGAGATGAAGTTGTTAGTTTTTAAAGCTGTGGGGGAAAAATATAATGAATTTTATATTTTTTTAATATAATTAATAAAATGACGATTTTATCTTTACTTTTTTTTAACCGAAGTTAGCTCATAGGTGGGATTTCAGATTTTTCAAACCCCGTGGGTGTGTCTTTAAAAGGCCACTAAAACTTGGGGATGAAATAGTCCTTTGGCCCCTTGATTATACACTTCCGCAAGTCTCAAGGCATTCTGATGGTTACGGTCATAATTATCAACATCTTATGATATATTATAATATAAATAAAAAATATTTATATTATAAAATATATCAAATTAATACGATATTGTGATCATATATACGATACGATATAATACATATTACAGATACAAATCGATACATTTTTTGAAAAAAAAAATAATATAATAGAAGTGTATGTAAAAAATTTAAAATTTTCATGAGTGTATGTGATATTTTTAAAAATAATAACGTGTGAATTATATTTTTTAATTATTTTATTTTTTAAAATTATATTATATGATATGATATAACTATAGAAAATTAAGTTTTTTATATAGAACATGATATGCGATCTAACTATTAACGGTAAGGTTCACATTTTCATTTTTCTTATGCGGGTATATCATTGATGATGTTTTCCTTACTTTGCTAAGACTAGAGAATCTCCGGTTGTTTCTTTCTTTCCATAAAAAAACATAGATCATGGCTCCCAACCCATTTTGCAAAGAATATTTTTAAGACAATTCCTTTCCCAGTTTTCATAGCAATCTTCTATGTAATTGTTCCAAGCTTGCTCTCTATAATCAAAGCTATTTGCCTCAAGAACGACCTTCCAAACATGCTGAATTCACATTGAAAGAAAAGAATAAAATATATTTCACTTTAGTAATTTTTATAGGTCTTCATTGCTAAATATCTCTTAAGAAATAGCTTACATTATTTCTCAACCGAACTCAAATAAATAATAATAATAATATCACTTATATACATAAACGAGAAATATTTTAAGTATACAAATAGGTATATATTTGATGTATGTTATCAAATGATTAAGTGATTTTGAATTAACAATAAAATAATATTCAATCACATGATTATACATACGTATATACTATTTATGTATTAAAAAATGAATATACATATATTACTTGTATGGAAAAACAATATTCATCATTAAATTTAATAATACCTTTTGGGAATAATTATTAATTTTTTAAATGATGATCATCAAAGTCACCAAAAATTGCACACACTGTAATTGTGGTTAAATGAACAAAGTCTCAACAATAACATCATTTCATGGCTTGGCCTTGGATTGAGAAGAATCATTGACACAATTTACCAACTACGCACTTATAAAAATTTAAGTATTATTAATTAAGAAGATTCTGAGATTGAGCTCAATTTAACGTCAATGGAGCCAAACTCAAACTCAAATTTGTTGAATTCATTTTAAAAGTGTTCAAGTTTAGTTCATTTAAAAATAATCGAGTTTGAGTTCGAATCAAGTTTTGAGCTTCGCTTAATATTATAACAAAATATAAATAATTAAAATGATATCTTTTTTTATGTATTTGTTAAAACAATATTGTTTTAATCTATTCGTATAAACAAATTTCTAAACTCGCGAGTTCGCTGAGCAATTACACCTAAAGTTCAAACTAAAAAATATTTAAATTTTAGGTTTGAGTTTGAACTTGTTTGAGTGAAGTTCATTTTGGATTTGTTCGAATCAAGTTTATATTTAGGTTCAAACAAACTTGATTTAAATCCAACTTTATTGAGATTCTATGAGGATGGTACATTATGGTGTCTACCCATAAAATTTTGAGGTTAGACCGAGGCTCTAGTTCTGAGCCATCCATGGGGAAGAATCAATGTTTGTGTTCACTTCATTCCTTTCTTATATTATGGGTTACGTTTCAGCAAGAAATGATGTTCAACAAGTTCACTTCATTCCTTTCTTATATTATATGTCCTCTCCAATTGATGAAATGGGTTACCACTTGGAATCTTTAATGCAACTTTCCCATTCTTTTCAATTCAATAAAGCACATTTTCCCTCACCTTTTCACTTCAAAATCTTTCTATTAATTTCCCCCAAAATCCTCTACAATTTTAATCATTTTAACAAAAAAAAACATGGGAAAAGGCCACGGTTTGTTGTTATGTCTGATTTTGGTTTGTCTTTTAGGTGAAGGCCTAACCAAGGGAGTTCAAGGCCTGGCTTGCAACTGGGGATTGCAATCGACTCACCCACTGCCGCCGAGCATTGCTGTGAAGCTCTTGAAAGACAACGGATTCAAAAAAGTGAAGCTTTTTGAAGCTGATCCTGGGGCTCTATTGGCTCTTGCAAATTCTGGTATTCAAGTTATGGTTGGCATTCCTAATGAACTCTTGGCGCCTCTTGCAAGCACCGTCAATAATGCTATCAATTGGGTTCAACGAAACGTCTCCTCTTATATCTCCAAAGGTGTCGATATAAGGTAAAGAGCAATGCTATACCTACACATTTTTTAGCTAAAATTTATCAGTTGACTGAAATTGAACCGATTTGTATTGGTGTTCTAGGTATGTGGCTGTGGCGAATGAGCCTTTCCTCAAGACCTACAAAGACACTTTTCTGCGTACTACATTTCCAGCCCTGCAGAATATTCAAGCAGCCCTGATAAAGGCTGGCTTAGGAAAGCAAGTTAAGGTCACCATTCCACTGAATGCAGATGTCTACCAAAGTGAAAGTGGCCTGCCCTCTGCTGGCGACTTTCGATCCGACATCCATGGCTTGATGATCTCTATCATCAAGTTTCTAAGCGACAATGGTGGCGTCCTCACCATCAACATCTACCCTTTCCTTAGCCTCAATTCTGACCCCCATTTCCCCGTTGAATATGCCTTTTTCAATGGCAGCTCTGCCCCTGTTGTTGATGGCTCCATAGCTTACACCAATGTGTTCGATGCCAACTTCGATACCCTCATTTCAGCCCTCGAAAAGAACGGTTTCGCTTCAATGCCCGTCATTATTGGCGAAGTTGGATGGCCAACCGATGGTGATCCCAGTGCCAACAATGAGTATGCCCAGAGATTCAATCAAGGACTACTCGACCGGATAAATTCCGGCCAAGGCACGCCAAAGCGCAGCACCCCACCAGAGGTTTACGTGTTTTCTCTGATTGATGAGGATAAAAAGAGCATTCAACCCGGAAATTTTGAGAGGCACTGGGGGATTTTTTACTTCGATGGAACCATAAAGTACCAACTGAATCTGGGGAGTGGAAAAGGCCTAATTCCAGCAAAAGGGGTGAAATATATGGCGAGGCAGTGGTGTGTAATGTCACCTTATGCAAGCACATCAGACCCCAATTTCGAAAACAGCATCAACTATGCCTGCACCTACGCAGATTGCACAAGTCTTGGCTATGGTTCATCCTGTGGAAATCTGGATGACAGAAGCAATGCTTCTTATGCGTTCAACATGTACTACCAGACGATGGATCAAAGAAAAGATTCATGTTCATTCTCCAATTTATCAACCATCACCACCATCAATCCTTCGCGAGGCACATGCCGATATGAGATCATGATTGACATAGGAAAACATGAGCTGCCTCCAGCTCATCACGCACCTTCAGCAGCTGGAAGGAAGCAACAGTGCTCGCTGATTATGGCTCTCATATTAGTTTTGGCATTGATTATTTAACTGCATTCATTTATCAAAATAAAATTTTCATGGTTTTTCTTTACTGTAAATAATTTGTGTAAAAGAGTTGAATACTTATTTAAGATTTTTAATTAGTGTTATGTATTATTATTTATATATAATTATTGTTAATATAATTGAAAATTTATTTACAATAATACTATGTGTATATAATCTTTAAGTATAAAAAAATATATAAATAATATATCATCATGTAATTAAGTATTATTTTATTTTTAATTCAAAATTACTTAATTAAATAATAAGATATTATTGACTTAAATGTAACATAAATATATTAAATAATAAAATTAAGTAAAATTAAAATCAATTCACTATTTTAAATATCATAAATATCATATATTAACTATTTTAATATACACAATAAACATATAAATAAATTTAAAAAATAAAAATAATATAATATTATAAAAATATGTTAATATTTTAAATAATGATATTAATATAAATAGACAATGATAGAGACAAAGGTAGAGATACGACAGGGATAATATGTGATGGGGAGAAGACACATGTATTCTATTTTTTATTTTTTTTTAATTTTATCAAAATTTTTTTTGTTAAAATAAAAAAAAATTAAAACTCTTAAATTCGGATGGAAATTAGTATTACTAATGGAAGTGGACATTTAAACTAAATGTACACGTTTTAAAGGAGGTTCAATGAATCCACTAAATTGCCGTGATTGGATAAATCCCTCCGACCTTTAAGTTTTCATTACAAATTTAATCAATTAATTATTTTTATACATATATCTATATATATATTTTGGGGGGAGTGAAGAAGGAGAGAGGAAGGGGGTTTGCAGGAAAAACCCAAAAAAGCGCCTAAACCAATGATTAACGAATCTTATTCGCAGAATCTTCCCTCTTCTTCTCTTTAATATAACGAAGGGACTCGCCGTACAGACCGCGCGCCCACCACTGACTGCTCTTCATTTTTGCTTTTCTAACACTGATTCTTCCTTTTTCTTTATATCCAAATCCACCCGTTAACTTCTTATTGAATTTTTTTTTTTTTAAGTATTATTATTGTTATTGTTATTTCTTCTCTCTAATCATTATTTATCTAGGGTTTCTTTAATTCTTTTTTTTTTTTCCCTCTAATTTGGATCGAATGCTAAGTATTTGCTCGTTATGTTAAGAAAACAAAGGCATTTGCGTTTGATCTTGAATCAATTTGCTAATTCCTTTAACTTGTATCATCACAATCTTGAAATGATGTCTTATGCGATTCGTGGCGATCTCTTTTGCAAGGGCTTTCACTCGCATCCTCAATCTTCTTATCTGGAGAGCAATAGTGGTGGTGGTGGTTGTAATGTTAATACTTTTAGAATAAAAACCAGCCAAGCTAGTGGCTTTATTTTGCGGGGTTCTTTCGATTCTAATTATCCAACGGCCGCTGATGAAAAAGCTGGCGCCTTTGCTCGCCAAAGGGTGCGGTATTTGGATTTTGAAGAGGATTGTACGGACGCTAGCTTGTTTAACGGTTGTGGCTCCCATCAAAGAGGATACCCTCTTGGTTTTATTGACCATACCTTGCCTGAAAAGGTTGCTGTTGCTGTTGACGTCGATGAGGGTATGAAACGTCTTTGTTTAAGTTTGAGCTATTTTTTGTTTTTTAAATTTATAATCCTTTGACAATATTTTTATTTGTAATTTAAGTAATATGAAATGGTCAATGGCATGGAATTTTTATCAAAAGCTGAGAATTTTATGTATGCCTTTTCTATTGGGTACATTGTTTCTATTTAGAGTGTGTGATGAGATTGCAAGGCTCTTGCTTTGTGATCATTGGTTAATTGATTTTGCATTTATTTTACTAATTTGTTCATATTAGTTCTGTCTTCTTTTGGGCAATAAATATAACACGGATTATTTGGGTTCTCTATTCTGATACACATACTATTTCTTTCCTCTGTTTTCTTATAATCAGTTTTAGGAAACTTTGTGTCGGCTCTGAATAGATTTATTGCGGATCGATATTCTTCCAATCATTCATTTTCAGAGTATCATGTGTACGAGTTCTTCAAGGTATTATCTGATAACTTTGTGATGAATTTTCTATTGCATAAAATGGTGGAAGAGGATTAGAAATTTTAGTATTCATAACTAGCACAACATATGATCTGGTTTCTAGAGTGAACTGCATGGATCCCTGGTGTCTTTTGGTACAATTCTGGGTGATACAACCGTTTACATTTAGCTGGAGATGGACAATTTGCTGCATGTTTTATTCTAGATTTGGGCAAGTTCAATTGGACTTAAAATGAGCTAAAGTGATCATTAGGAACTTATGAAAATAACCTCTTTTGTTTTTTCCCACTGTATTGTGTATCTTAAAAATGAGTATTGGATTTATGTTTACTCATTATGGATAACTAGAAGCAACTGCTTAGTGAGGCATCAGGTTTTTATGCTTGGCTGAGACAGTGTTTAACTTACCATGACTGATCTCTTTGTCCTAGTATTTAATAAACTATGAATTCCTATGTGGAGTTGCGCTGGTGCATATGACACTTCTGTGCTGTGATTATGTTACTTATTATGTGACTGGACATTCCTTCCAATTAATTTAGACTTCATATTATCAGTGTTGTGTTATAAATATCAGTTTTTATCATGTCACAAACCTGATCAAAACTAGTCTTGAAGTCAAGATGCTTCCCTTACATTTTAGTCTATATGCTTTAGATTGTCCTATATTAACCAAAAAAATATATGAACAGTGTAGATTACCAATCAGGAGTACCATTATGTTACAGACTTTGTGTTATATAATTTCATCCTCCTTTCTTTCAATCAATTTGGTAAGGGAAATTCTGAATATCTCTGCTATGTATTCTGATCTATTTTTTTCTTCTGCTGCAGATATGGAACTGTTCACGTGATGAAGGTATTGCTAGGGATATCAATTGCTTTAGCTGACTTGCAATTTAGGGCCTTTTAATTTTAGTGTTATGTGAGATACATTAATTCAGTATCTTAAATGAGCAATTGTAACGGAATCTTATAAGTTTGACTAACAAAATTCTTTATATATAATTTGACTGGTTTCCTTAACTAGCTTTAACTACTAAGTTCAGTTGGAGTCTTATGGAATATTCTTTGATGTTTTAACTGTCTGTAAATGGATCACAGGACTTCTTAGGAAGATGCTAGTTTAATTAATAAGGGCAAATTTGATTTGTCATGAATCTGTTCTTTTTTGTTTTCCTGATCTTTTACAGATTTTGTACCAATGTGCTTGTGTTTGCTTTTTGTTTTTTTTCCAGTTCTTTCAATCTTTTTTGAATATTTAAAAAACATTATGTACCATGTGTGAGAATGCCTTTGAGATATAACTATTTGTTTGTACTTAATTTTGCAGTATTGCAGTCATTGCCTCATGTTTTTCTTCAAGTGCAGCATTGACTGCTCGATGTTTCTTATATGAGAGATGTACCAATCATGAAATCAATTGATTTTTTAAAATATCTACTTTCATGTTGTGACAGCTGATATCCGAGTCCATGAATTCTTTAAGACACCATATTTCAAGACAGGCATCCACCCTATCCCTGGTGCCCAAAAGGCACTTCATAAGTTATCAAGATTCTGTAACCTTTCGGTTGTGACGTATGTATAATTCTTGTAATTTCTTCTGTACCTATAATGAAGTAAGCTGAGCATTAACTGGATATAATTATATATGATTAGGTCTCGGCAAAATGTGATCAAGGACCATACTATTGAATGGATTGAAAAACATTATCCAGGACTCTTTGAGGAGATTCACTTTGGAAATCACTTTGCTCTAGATGGAACATCTAGACCCAAGTCAGAAATATGCAGGTATGCTATGATTCCCTTATGTGTGGCATTTTGTATGTTCCCGTGATTTTAAAATGATGCTTATTGGTAAATGCATTTGGAACTTGTATCTTTGAAACTGAAAATATAATTATTAAGAGTATTATCTTGTTTTACTGCAACTTACCAGCATGTTGGGTTTTTGAGTATTCTTATGTCAAGAAGCCTAATTTGCAAGACCTACTGGATTGAATTACTGACAATTTTTGGCTTGATGAATTGTTTCTCTCAGGTCATTGGGAGCCAAAATTCTCATTGATGATAACCCAAAGTATGCAGTTGAGTGTGCTGATGCTGGAATCAGGGTTCTACTTTTTGATTATGAGAACTCATATCCCTGGTGCAAGATGGAGTCAATCGATCAACATCCCCTGGTGACTAAAGTTAATAACTGGGAGGAAGTGGAGCAACAAATAGTTTCAGGGATTGTTTCTTAGTATCGAAGTCCTATAATAAGGTTTGATCATGACCACCATTCTATCAAGATTTCTGTGAACTGATTCTAATGCTGCCAAAAAACGTAACCTCATATAGTGAGTTTTGGTGAAGTCACTGTAGAGCCCACCTATGTAGGGTTATGATGTACAAGCTGAAGTAGAGGAGCATTGGAAGTGGATCAATCAAAATACATTGTTTTTAAGTTTCTTCATCCCATTTGAGGGATAATGAAGAAAAACGGGGGTTCCAGATTTTTAGAATTAAGGAAATTCTATGTAATTACGACATTCTTGATCGTTCAGAGGTAATATTATGATTATTGTTGAATTCAATACTTTTTGTTCTTGTAGTTCCAAGTGAACTTGCGAGGTTAGCAGTTCATTTGTGTTCTTGTCTGCTTATTTTGTGTAATTCACGGAGAGAAACAATGGACAGTACTATATACTGCAAATAGAAATGCGGTAATTGGGATTCATATCTATAAAATACAATGAAACCATTTACATAATAATAAAATGGGAAATTAAAATAATTACTCCAAAGATAAGGGGGCAAAACTAAATTACCCTTGCATTTTACTGTTAAACAAAAATGCCCCAAAATTGTGAAGAGATGAAAATGCCCCTCAGAGACGAAATGGACGATAACCACGCGCATTCGGCTAAACACACAAAAACATAATTTTCGAATACACATTTTCACGCACTCGGCAATATCGATTTTCTCTGACGATTTTTGGGACTTTTTCGGCCACAAATATGGACAAAAAGGTTAGTAAAACAACTCTTGTCATCTCCTTATGTATTTTGGTTGATGATTTGAGCGATTTGATGTGAAATTACCCAGTTTAGCGTTAGGGTTCCGATTTGAAATGATTGACGAAAATTCTTGATTTCTTTGTGATTTGGATAAATATTCTTGGGGTTTTTGTGTTAGATTAGATGTAAAGTTGATTGTTGTTGAAATGAAGTTTGAAAAATAAAGTTTGGATGGTGAAATGTGGCCACACAAATTCGGCAGTCACCACGCGAATGGCCGAGTGCCCACACGAATTCGTGTGGTGAGAGTTGTTGAAGACGAGGTTGTTTTTTGCACTTTTCAAACTTTATGAACTACACAATATCGTGTGCTTGGGGGTGAAAATACGTGTTTTCATCGTGTGGTGGGGCATAATATAAATTGGAAAACTTTGTGGACTCACAAAATTTTGGTCAACCCTCCGAATTCGTGCGGTTGACGCGGGAATTCGTGTGGTGGGGGCAAATTACGGTTTTCTAGAGTTATCTAGCATGCGATTCGTGTGGTTGGAGTCAGGGGGCAGATTGCGATTACATAAAATTTTAGGGCTTTTTTATATTTTTTATACGGGGGTCAAATTGAAATTTATCCATCTTAAGGTTTTTTGACATGTAGAATTCAAATTTGATATCTGTTTTTTCGAATAAAGCCTCTATGTATAGAATTGAATAATTTATAATATAAATTTGATATAAATTTAATATAATTGTGATTTAATTTTCATACAGGGAGCTGGACAAAAGAGAACAAGGGACGAAGGCAGGGATGAAATGCGATTTCCTCCCGAAAAACACTTCAAGGCTCAAGTTACTACACGTGGATATAAAGATGTGAGAGCTGTGATTAAAAAATTATTAACAGAGAGACAATTACAAATGTTTTGACGTACCTGTTTCAGACACTTCCTAGACTTGAAGGATAGTCGATTTAGTGGGGTTTTTATACATTCCTTCATCCTTCGAGCGGTAAATAAGGTGACCTCACGAGAAGAGTTATGGTTTCGAGTTAATGATGTGAATGTTAGATTTAGTGCGTATGAGTTTGCTATAATGGCAGACCTTCGATTAAGTCATTTGGTAGATATCGACCTCTATATTCCATCGAAGGCCATAGATCAGATTCTCCAGACATATTTTCATAGGTGTAAATAAGTTACATATATTGATCTGAGCCGTGTTTTCCAGCAGAGACCGTGGGAGGAGGATGACACTGATACAGTGAAGTTAGCACTGTTGTTTTATCTTCACATGAGATTGTTAGAGAGTGATTTAAGGAAAACAATTCCCCAGAAGATATTATAATTAGTTGATCATCTTGATGAGTTTAATGCATACCCGTGGGGAGTACGAGTGTGGCAAATGACATATCGCTCTATATGTGATAATATCTCTAGAATTTCTGTAGATTCTGGCCTGAAAAAGAAAAGGAAAACCAGCTTAAGCAGTATGACATTATAGGATTTCCACTAGCGTTTCAAGTAGTTATGATATTTATTAATTCAAAAAAAAAATTTGTGTTTAAAATAAAATTAGTTTAATATGATTATAAATATATACAATAATCGATTTATGTTGATATTGTAGTTTTAGATATATGAGACGCTGGACTCGTTATATCGATAGACGAATATGTCGTCGATTGTAGGAGCCTCCCGGATGTTGAGATGGCACATGAAGGACATTCCGGGATGAGATTCTATCTCAACTATCTTCACTGGAGATACAGTAAGTACTAATTTATTAAGCATTAACATATACTTCGGATATAACAATAATGAATACTGAAAATAAATATTTTACAGGATGATGTTAATTTTTCAATAAATTCATCTCCGGTTGAGAGAGATACAGAGTGGTATGAGGATATCGTCTGATATACAGGGGTGTCGGATAGTCGATCTTCTTCGGCGTCAGGAGATACATCATCGAGTCATCGTGACATTAGTTCTCCGATCGTTGCTCCTCCTCCTATTGATGCTTATGTTCAGCCCCCTCCCACTTGCCCAATTAGCGACCCTGTCAAGGAGCATATATCATCGGATCTCGTGCCTAAGCCCCCTACCATTGAGCATATATCACCGGATCCCGTGCTTATACCTCATACCACTGAGTACATATCAGATAATCCTTCTGTCACTAGACCAGATTTCTCCATTCATCACTTCGATGCTGCATTGACTCGATAGGGAAATCTTATCTTAGTTCGACTTACTAGGTTAGAGGCTAAGATGGAGGATATGTTTAGTCGCATTGAGGGTATGATGACTCTTATGGAGGATAGACTGAGTCGTATAGTGGATACGACGACTTGTACAGAGGTCGGACGATCTCATCACCATACAAATATTGTCAGATAGATAAAAAAGTTAATACTTTACAAGATATTTCATTTATTTATATACACAATCATATAAACCTTATAATAATTGTATATGCTATTATAGTCTTCTCGGGACGATGGTGACAGACTATCGATAAGGGCTCTAACATTCCCATCTCCACCTATGGTTGATGTGAGTGCTAACTGCTTCGAGGATAGCTACCAGTTCCTTCCACTCTTTACACGTATGGTGAATGCAGATTACCCACCTGAGTTGCATTTGCAACCTTGGGGTATGATCGATGAAGTTAGTATTTGAATCTCAAGTACCTTTCGAAGAATAATGGATTAAGATATAATACGTATTATATCAATGTGTGCAGGTTTATATCTCAATAAACTTCGATAATACGCATTAGGTAGCAGGGGTATTGGATTTGAAAGAGTGGAAGATTACGATTTACGACTCCTTATAGAGTTTCACTGCTGACTCGGAGCTATTTAGGCGAAAGATGTTGAGATATACATCGATGATACCACATTTGCTAGTTGCGACAACATTTTGGTCTGAGACACGTTGGAGTCTACGAGACGATCCATTTGCATTACATAGGGTGGTGGATATACCGCAGCAGACGCCCCTGTCAGGTGACTGTGGAATGTTCATGTTACGATACATCGAGTGTTTAGCACTTTACCGATCGTTATCCTTTGAGTGGGAGGACTCGTTACGCTTGCGCACTCGTTTAGGCACGCAGCTATATTTTCAGGATATTGATTGACGATTATTTTATATGTTATTTGTATTTGTATATAATTTATTTATTCATTTGTATATATGTTTATCTATATATTGATTCATTTATAAGTATTTATCTTTTATATAGTTACTGTAAGCGACAAACATAATGAAAAAAATACATAAAAAGATAACATCCTATAGTCAGAATCTGTCCTCTGTAACAATCACAAGCATTAGGTTTACAGAAACAAGTACAAGGACAACATTTATATTAAAATTAACAACTACAAACATTAGAGTTACAGAAACAAATACAAAAACAACATCTATATTAAAATTAACAAGTACAATTAACAGATGCAATTATTTTCCATCTTTCTTCTTTTTTCTTGAACTTGATGGTACAAAACTAGGTACTGGAATAGCGCTTCTGTAATTCCGTCTTGTATGTCCAGGTTGGTGACATCGGCTACAGATAAGTTGTTCAACAACTTCTCCTTGAGAAGGACGTCTGTTTTTATTTGCTGGACGACCTATACGATGATGATGCACATACGGTGGGTGGATAACACGTGCCTCCTCCGGATGAATTCACTCTGACTGATCTCCCAATGGATTGACTGTGTCCGCATAAACTGCACGATAAAAAGCTGTGCTATAGTATGGATGCACCCATTGAATGCAGGTTGTGAGCTTCATATATCTGGCAACAACACTAACATATATGCAGGAAATCTGTGATAATTGAAATTTTCTACAAGTACATGTACGCTCCGTCAGGTCGACCAAGACATCATATTGGCCACTACCAAGGACCTGATATCGATAAGATGTTATAGGACGCACCTCCAAGTTTGAAGACTTCCATATACGTTTTGCAATCTTATCTTCAACCTAAGGTGTGACTGGGCTGGTATAAACATCTGTAAATCATATAAATATAAACACATTTGATTAGTAATCAAGTATAAGTTTAGTAACACGCAATTATAACATATTATAATAGTAACACGGGCCAATGACTTCATGACCTGTTGGAATTCATACTTAGTGTACGCCTTAGCTGTTTTCCAATACATTCATGCGACTTTAACATTCTTTTTGTATTTGGATCGCATGTTACAATAGAGGTGGTGACAACAATAACTGTGATGCACACTAGGGAATACTTCAGCCATTGCGGCAAATATGCTGACATGTCGATCTGAAATGATGGCTAAATGAGATACCTCACCAATACAATCCCTCAGCTTTGTTAAAAACTAACTTCATGTGTCATGATCTTCTCTGGGACCAATCCCAAAAGCAAAGGGATATATCTGATTATTCCCATCCAATGCAACATCAATTAATAGTTGACCCAAATATCTACCCTTTAAGAAAGCAGCATTAATGCAAATAACTGGTCGAATATGATGTTGGAATGTACGAATACTATAACCGAATGCTATGTAAAAGTACTTAAATCGATCCTACTTATCTGTTAGTGTATATGTCACCATTCCCAGATTACAACGTTCTAAATTGAGGAAATACTCTGGCAGCAACATAAACGACTCTTCTGGTGTCCCCTTCAATGATTGAAACGTCCAATTTCTTGCCCTTCATGCTTGTGCGTATGATATATCAATTTTATATCAGTCTACAATATTAGCAATGATCTCCTTCGGTCGATAAACACAATCAACTAATATGAATTTGGTCCTCAAAATTTGACCTAAAGCTCGAGCACCTGCTTCCCTATGGTGAGGTAATATCTGATTTCTGCCATATGTGTGATAGCTATCCATACGACGTAATTCAAAACTATCACTTTCTCCCACCCTAACTGCTCGTGCATGCTATTTACATTCTTCGTTACGACATTTAACCACCCATCTAATCGTATTTGATTTATCCACAAAAAATTGATATCCCCTCTAAAGCGCGTTTTGATATATCGCATCAATGACATGTTGTTTACTTGGAAATAATGTACCAACTTTTAAAGAATCACTATCGATCGATACTTTTGAGCTTCTGGATGTAGATGGTTGATCAGAAAAATGTGGTAACCAATGAAATGCATCAGTATGAACATTCCCACCAGCAAGAGTAGTTTTTGGAAAACTACTTGTACCTCCATTATCTTTATTAACATAGGTCTTCTCTTCAACCTCTGATTCTTCGATTGGAATATTATGTACAACTTTTCCTTTAAATTCACTCTAATCTAGAAAAGTTACTTCGTACCCATTAAGAAATTCTTCTGCGCGATACAATGCATCAACATTAACTTCATTTAGATATGCAAAATCTTCCTTTATAAATTCTTGTTTCGGATTGATCTCGATATTTTGAATCTCTTCTACATCAATTGTTTGATTTTCTAGATAACTGCTCGACTCACCACCTTGTAAATCTTCATCTGCTTGTTGAGCCTCATAACTATCATCATTAACTGTAGTTATAACAAAAACTGAAACATATTCTTTGAAGAGATTAGATAGACTGTTAAGAACCTCGACATCTTCATCATTTGAAATTTCTATCGGAATACTGTCGTCGAGATATTTCGGTTTTATTCTTAACTGAATATTAAATATCTTTCGATCTATATTACACTTGTCGCTCACTATTTGGATTAATTTTTCAAATGATGTGTGTTCTGAAATTTTAATCAATTTCCTAGTATCTCCAATATATTTTATAACATTGTCACCCTTTTCTATCCAATTTTTCTCATATCTAATTGAAGGATATCCAACCATTTAGATTAATCCTACAATAAAATATATAATCAACATAAATAATACGACTGAAAATACTATTTACATATGTCTATTACACAATTATACAGATTCCATAATTCAATTATATATTGTGACTACTTAAATATATCATGTTTTGGTATTACCCTTTAAAAAATAATAATTTAATTTAAAAGGGTAGTTTTGGTATTTAAGGGGATATTTGAGGTATTTTCGTTTAAATAATTTAATATAGAGGTCTTTTTGCTTAAACCCCAAAATTTGGGGTAAATTTGTATATTGCCCAAATAAAATATATAATCAACATAAATAATATGATTGAAAATACTATTTACAAATGTCTATTACACAATTATACCTATTCCATAATTCAATTTGACAGAATAATATTATTAAACATAACCTACTAATTTTTATTATTTTACTTATTACACACAACTATAATTTATTATATAAAATATCACATATAATTACATTATTAATAAAATAATAACGATTGAAGTAATATTTTGTTATCCTATACTACTATAATATTTACAACATAACCTATTTAATTTTTATTATTTTACATATTACACACAACTATAATTTATTATATAAAATATCACATATAATTACATTATTAATAAAATAATAACGATTGAAGTAATGATAGAGATAAATACCTCGAAATGATGAACTTTTCTCTTCACGCTCGAAATCCTGAACACGAACTTATTTTCTCTCTTCAGAAATCTCTCTCAAATATGTTAAAAATGAAGGAAGATATGTGGTTTATATAGAAATAGAGAAATGGTAATTTTGGTATTATTTTAGGAGATTTTTGTTTAAATGTTTTAGATTAAGGGTATTTTGGTTTAAACCCCAATATTAGGGGTAAATTTGTTTATTACCCTTAAATAAAATAATAATTTAATTTAGAATGGTAGTTTTGGTATTTAAGGAGATATTTGAGACATTTTCGTTTAAATACTTTAATTTAAAGGTATTTTTGTTTTAACCCCAAAATTTAGGATAAATTTTTTATTGCCTAATAAAAGGGGCATTTATTTTAATTTCCCTAATAAAAATTTCCAAATTAGCAGAATGGTTCCTATGTGTTACTGTAAAAAACATCTTTCTCTGACCGCAAAAACAAGCCATCCTACTCTGTATCCTCATGGTTTGTTGATTTGAGATAGAAATCAAGCCAGTATTCATCCTCAGTATAGAGCCGTTCTTATAAAAAACAGAGTCCAGTGCCATTGTGATCTTTAAAGTTCTGATTATCAATTTTGAATGCATAGCAGCAGCTAAATTTCAAGGCTCTCGCAGCCCATCATAATTTAATGTACGAAATGGTCACAGTTTAAGACCATATGAATAGCATCGCATGAAATGCAAGTTATCAATTCCAGGTGCAATGAACTTGCTATGTTGAAGATACAACTTCACATTCAGGAAATCACTACACTTATTCTGAGGTGTGTGATATTACAAACTTGATACTAACACTGATATTTACTGAACAGGAACCTCACATAAGATTAATTGACATATGATTGCATTTACAAAGTCTTCCAGTTGAGTGCTGGTCGGGTACTTTGTCATGCCTTCGGCATCGAGAGGCTACAAGTGGTTCTGGCTTAGGTTTTGTCAAGTACGCATTTAGCTTTCTGGTTTTGGAAGATTGTCTAAAAATTAGAGGTCATTCAGTCTTCTCCCCCAAGTCAATACCGTACGCTTGCAAAATTTCCAATGCTGTAACATCAAAGTAAGAAAATGGTAAATCAATTGATTCTATGCCTTTCGATTCAAGAAAAAAGTATTGTAATGCCATGTTTAAATTCGGGTGCAAGCGAAATAGGAAGACCTGGAAGTGGCATGTTTAAATTTGGGTGCCAGAATGCTCAAATATCAGAGGAATCTATCTATTGTGCAGTTTTAAAAGAGAACTCAATTCTTTGATTTGACATTACCTGGGGCATATACTTCAGGTTCAAGAGGTCTTAGGACACCTCTTGTTTTTACCTTGTTTACGAGTAAGAGCTGCAGTGACAAAAGATTATAAATAAATGAATAAATTAAAGTATTCTTCCCTGATCATAAAGAGAAACACAAAGATGCTGTGACAAGTACCAGAGCTCCTACGGCTGCTGGAATACCAACAGTTAGAGCCATGGCAGAAATCATTTTCCCATTCTTTGTTTTCCCAAATTCCAATAAAGTGGCTCTATGCTTCTCCGTAGCCTTGCCATCTGGAAATTCTACCTCTACTTCGTGATGTAAAAGCACCATATCCTGTCCAAATTCAAAGAAAATGAAAAAAAAAAAAAAATTGACAATTTCACAGAAGAAATTCTTCATAAATTAAATTCATGATGGAGCTTATGCCAAACATGTCTAATTAAGTATGCTTGATTAACATAAATCTTAGTAGATGCAGAAGGCCACATGAATATACATACATATGTGTTGTAGATTCAGTTTTGGCAGGATTGCATAAATGTGAAGAGAACATGCTCCTTTTCAAGATTATGCTCAGAAAGCATTGAGATCTTGCAACATATATTTCTGACTGGATTTCTGCCTCTTGATGCAGAAAAAAGGATGATATATTCTTATAATAGACTATACATAATAAAAAGGAAGGCATTCCAGTGCCCATATTCTGTTTCAGTTTGGGCTATTCAGAAACTGAATTTCATTTTTGACAAGATATACCTGCTCTGTGTTGGAATAGGCTAGCCTTTCTTCCATGCGAAGACAGCTGACATCAAATGCACTCTGACAGGATTCAGGAATTTCCGACTGCTCATTAAGCCCCAAAAATCTAATGGACATGAAAAAGAACAATTCAAGCAAGTAAAATATCACTGTTTCTGAATTTAAAATAAAAAAACAAAGAGAGAGAAAATAAATACGAACATTGTTGCTAATTGGCCAGTTAAAAATTCTGTGCCAAATGATAATTCTCACAATATAGTGGTTACTCACATTATAGTTTTGGCTGCACTTGTTGCAGTTTCTTGCTCTTTGCAAAATCCAAGTGAGAGAATCCTTTCTGATATGGCCTTCTCTCCTATTAAAGTTTCATCCATATTTCTGCTATCAACTTTCAGAAGTTCACAGAGGAACATTCTGAATGACGGCCGCTTTCCATTTTTTAGAATCGGATGACCTTCAGTACTAAAAAGACCCATTCTTGTAAGCGTTCCCATAATTTTGCCAAATCCTGCACATATCATTTAGATAATAAATGTTAAAAACATATAACTAATAGAGGTACATGTTGATTCAGTCACAGTGAGAACCTATATCAGGATTTACTATTGACCATAATTTTTGTCTTCAGCCATTAGTTTTATTTTTAATAACTCATTACCCTGGATAATCTTACATAATCAAGTTAATTAATCAGGTTCTTAACTGTATTGACCTTAAAAAAGAAAAATAAAGAACCAAGTTCAAGTCATACTATTAGGATCTCAAGTGCAAGGTATTGGACATAGATTCAAAACTGGAAAGTATGGGTTTTTGGTGTGGGTTTTATGTCTCTAAACTCTCCAATTTCAACAGCAAACTTTTGTGATAGGATTTTTCCAAGGTTTATATAACATACCTTCATAGCGAAAGGTCCCTCGAAAGATGGTTGATGCTTCATTTGCTATGCCATATACATCTCCGTAAACCAAAGAGTTACGATTAGGAAGCAACTCTAATGCAAAAGCTGGAAGATCTGGAAGCCGATATCTGTGTGCTGAATCATAAAGTTTGTCCCCTACAAGTTTGTGCCAAAAACTTCAAGAGTTAGAGAGGGGGAGGGGGGATATGTTCATACCAATGACTTACTAGTTAGCATGAGATGAACATAATGTGTTTAGACAAAGTGCAAGAAATTATTGACATTTAAGTAGTTTTTAAGATAGAGATACACCCTTTTATACCATTAACTGGAAAATGTGCAAACATCCATTTATTGGAATGTGCAAGAAAGGGTATGCACATATTTTACTAGCTCCCTATATCATAAATCTTTTGGATTGCACACAGCTTACCATCAATATGTAGAATTTCACCATGATATTTATATGTGGCAGGGTTGCGCCCAACTTGTATTGCTCCTGCAGGACTCCAACTGAATGTTTGATACTACAGTTAGTAACGACCATCATATAGCCATGGGACTCGAGTTAAATATAACAACCAAAATGATAAGTAGGAAAGCTTGAAAAATGCATGACAAAAGAATAGCAAGAAATTCCTTGTCCAGAAGTTTGTAACTCCCATAACTCCAATTTGATTGATATAGGAATCAAGGCTGAAAACGAAATAACAATTAGAGAGAAATAAAAGTAGTTGGAGCCCCAGAAATTTCTTTGTTACAGTAATCTGATATTAAATTTGATAATGGGCACATATTATTCAAGGAAATGCAGGCATGTATTGTCTGATCTTTAATAGTGTATTATAGTTCACATGTTAGAAGAAAACATAAAATATTTTTGTTTATCTTCTTAAGAATATAAATAGTCTCTAGCTGATTTAAAATCCATGGATTTGTAAAACACGTAACTAAGCACAAAATAACTCGTTGGTTGACCAACAAATAGGCATTTTCAGAGCATTTTGCTGCTTCACATCTTTGGCAGCCGAAAAGGAAATCTGTCCTATGATGGTAATTCTTAATGTCCTCAAAGTTCTTGCAGTTTGAGTTTTAGTAACAATACCTGAATTTGTATGCTAGTGGATTGTTAGCAGCCGCTGGAGATGGGAGGCCCCCACAGAAAGAAGTGAAGGACCTTATTTTTCCTTTTCGGGCATGTGCTTCGTTGATCATCTTCATTGCCAACATATGATCTGAAGAATTTTTTATGTACTGATCAAATTAAAACTAAGTAGATCATCTTTTTACCATGTTATGGTCTGAAGCATTTTATACATAAGGAACAAAATAAAACCAATGTCACAGAACTGACATATTTTTTTCTTTTAGACACTGGATCTTCCATTATGAAAATTCTGAGTAGGGACCTAAGGATATAAATAGGAATATAAAGTATGTCCTAAAACTTGAAAAATAGTAAGAAAGTTTTCATTTAAATTAAATGACATGAAAGTCATCTTACATTCTCCCTAGACTGCTTCTATATTTCTCAAAATTCTAATTTAAAAGGATGAGGCCTCATGAATATGGACATGGTAAATTTTTATTGGTGTTTTTAGCTTGATAGGACGCAAGGCTAACAATTATTCATTGGTTGTATAGACAAGAGTTACACACTAACAGTTAAATAAAAACTTAGGGACAAACACTTCAGTTGGTTCGTTGATGAAAATTTTAAGAGATGCATTAACTAAGAGGAAAATAAGTGGCACAAAAACTCATCAGCAAATTGAATTTCATTTATATGTTTTCTATTTCTATAAGTCAGCATATTTTTCAAAAAGAAAAAAAAACTTATTTCACACTATTACATGTCTGGATATCAAAAAGAAAATTATCTTCTTAGTATCACTCAGATATTCATGTTTGAGAGTGCAAGCTACTGTTATATGCCGAAGACAATATTTTAAAGAAACAAATCAGCATGGCTTAGGATGTTAAATACCTATTCCAGGGTCCAAGCCCATCTCACCAAGAATTGTAATACCAGCAATCTTGGCCTTCTCGTTTAGCTTAGACATGGAATCATCAACGTAGCTAGCGGTGACAAGATGTTTTTTAAGCTGCAACAAGAGGCATAATCATGTCATTAGCTAAAGGAAGAGTGAGTGAAAAACAATTCATATTGTTATATCCTATAATTGACATTTTAGTGCTAGTGTTTGTTAAGATGGTATCTAATACAGAAGTTTAGAGTAAATATATGATTTCTCTGATAGTTTGGGAGTTGATAAAATTATCTTTTAACAAGATATTCTGTAACTTTTTCCATTTGAATATATAAGCTCCTTTCCATGCACATCTGGAGAGCCCTCAACATTTCTAAAGGCAGGATACATCAAAAGAGTCCTCATAATTAGGCTATTGTCACTATGATTTTTCTGTTCCTCCCTTAAACGCTATTGCTAAACTCTTGATGCCAATACTAGATAGGATACAGAAAGTATGAGATAGTATAAATTACCTCGATGCATGCATTTGCTACATGAATGTGGAAAGTAGTGGGTAGTAAACTGACAACAACCTCAACCTGCACAAAGCCAGAACTTAATGAAGTAAGTGATCAAGGTCTGATTATTTAGAGTTTCAATCCTACAAAAGAGCAAAAAACTAAGAGGTTACTAAGTAATAAGATTGTAGATTTTATAAGACCCTTCTCGTTTGTTTGGGTTTTACACAACCCTTTACTACTGCACCAGTAAATTATCAATAAATATTGAATAGCAGTTACATGTTCTGAGTTCATGTTGGATACCAGCTTGTATCTCATTGTTTTTATTGCAGATAATTGATATGCTTTAAGGATCATTAGAAAGTGGTTTTAAGAGATGCTGTTGGACTGTTTATCAACCATTCCTACATAAGATGAATTACATAAAAAGATTAAAAAAAAGAAAAATTACCTGTGAAATGTACTTGTGAAGACTTTCGCGATTCATCACGTCAAGCTGTACCGCTACTGCATTTGGAATGCCTTCAACAATCTAATTCAGATCTATTAATATCATAACATAACATTCCTCCCCAAACACATAACATACACACAAAGATAAATAAAAATATATATGTGCACATGACTCTCATATGCAGTATGATGCATGCCGTTAGAGTTAAAATACAATTGTTAGGTCCTAACTGGCATCTTATGCTTATTGGCAGTAATTTAACATCATATGAGAGTCCAGCTGACCAAGTATCTTGTGTTTGAATCCCCCGGTTGTATTGATGGTATAATAGTGATTTATATTGGTGGCTGTAGTTCTTATGGTGGTGCTAATAGTCCACATGCCATGTTTGAGTTTAAATATTATTGTGAGACACTTATAAGGTCAAGTGGTGATTCCACACACATATGCATGAAGCTTCTTTGTGTATATGGAAGTTGAAAACATTTCACAAAGAGAAGAGATGCAAAATTTTGATGATCAACATTACAGTAATGGAGCTAGAAATCTACAATGAAGCCAAAATAAGGGATTTTATTCAGTTATACCTCTTCTGCATCCCTAAGAAAGAGAGATGCAACAAGAACTTGAATACGCCCTTCAAAATCATTTTCCAAACAAATTTTAAGCCATTTACGCGATGAAATGCTTCCAACTGATGCTAACAGCTCAGCAGCTGGTTGACATACACGGCCTGCACCAAGAATTAGAACTGCACTCGTACTTTTTGTTTCAGGTTCCTTCTTAAGTCCACTCTCCTGAACCTTACCAACCTTGAGGGATATCTCATTTCCTTTCCTACTTTGGAGTCCATTATTTTCTTTTGGATTAGCTAGAGAAGTTAAAGAATCAATAATTTGATCCAGAACTGCTCTATCGTCTGCTCCAACCTGTTCAGAACAATAAGGTGACATATGATGATCAGTTCAACCTTTGAATCCATGTCTCATGACACAAAAATCATACTAAAAGATGATATAGAACAAGATAAGTGTAAAATAAAGTAAACAAGACTTAAAAATTTTAAGCATCTCAACCATGCAATGATGCAATGTCAAAATAAACCAGGAAACCAGACTTCAAAACTCCATGCATCTCATCTGTGCAATGATGTAATATCAAAACTATGTAAAAAAGGAAAAAACTAGACTTCAGAATGAATATGGTTCAAGTGTGACATGAGCATGATCATAAATTTACTCTTCATAATAAACAGAAAAATAAACAAGAGAACAAGACCAGTCAACTTACTTCAAGTTCTGAGTATGATGTAGCATCAGTACTTTGTCCCACTTGGCACTTAACCAAGTGGAAAGAGCCACCCGCAGCTTCAATAATATCCAAAGCCTCATTTATCAGAAATTGATCAAATAAATGACCGCTTAAGGATACCTGTCAATTCTAATGTTAATTAGAACCATTTAACAAGATATATTGTGGTAACTACAATGAACAAGATGATTTGTAATAATAAAAATATTTCTCATCATATTAAAAAAAATCTATTTATTTGAAAGATGTACAGACCTATTATATAAGGAAAATAGAATCAACACCTAAAGCAAAACTGAAAACCTACCAATATATTGTAATTCTTCTTTTTCTTTGATGAGTTGTTTTCAAGAATATTTGTTGTTTCTCTGCAAATAAATAACATACATTCTTTATCAAAGATGATACATCCAAACAACTAAGTTAATTGGATGACTTTTTGTAGAACTGAACATCTGAGTCTATATATACACATCATACGATTTTTATAGAAAAAATATTACCCAGTATAAACAATTAAGTTGATATAACTTGAAGTTGGAAGAAATTAGTTGTTATTAAATTGAGAAACTCACTAAAAAACCAAAATGACACAGCCAAATGAACTCAAAGCTTACTCAGAATCAGAATTTCGCATTCGTGGAATATATTCGTATAAGGATGTAAGTGCTCCCCTGTGGACAATGCATGCTCGGCTTAAGTGTGAAGGCAGCTTTTTGATGTCTGTTGTAGAAGCTAAACTGCCAATAAACTCAGATAGTATGTCTCCAAAATGTCGGGAAGCCTTGCCACAATTAAGGGCATATAAAATAAGATCATAAAAATTTAGTACACAGAGATATACAACTGTAAAAATGCATTGTAAGAGCACCTCACCTCTTTCGCAAACTCTGTTGGAAGAATATCAACAGCTAAACATATCACACCATTACCGTCCATATCATCATGATATGAATTATTTAGATGATCATATCTAAAAGAGAATGATTGAGCAATTTGTCAACACAAATGGAAAGATACGAGGATAATATATTACTAGTTGGAGGAGAATCTGTTTAAGATCAACAAATAAAAGCCAACAGGGAGGAATAGTATGAAATGCAATGCAAACCATAAATTCCAGAAAGTGCAATTGTGGCCAGAAAATCATTATGGCAAGAATACAACATTTGGTTCACTACAACACAACTTCTATAAATCAATATGTGTGTAACTGAATATTATGGTTTATCATCTAGCATCCTTACCAAAACTGATAGTTTGTATTCTTAGAGAGCTTTATTGAAGAAAAGAAAGATTAAAACCATATTAAAATCTGCTCAAAAAAAATAAACAGTATCTTCTTGGGTAAAGTTCTATATTTTTTATAAGACATGATAATTTTTTTTAATGGTGAAAATAAATTAGAAAGGTGTAAACTGGAAGTCCGTTGAATAGTAGACAAAAAAACATGAATTCAACTACACTACAAAAACTCCATCATATAGGGCTAGGAATTTTGAAGTAATTTCCATTCTCTTTATTCCAAGGGATTAAGAAGACTCTTGCGAAAAAATTTATTATAATTGAAACAGTATTTAGATGGCAAAGCCTGAAGCAGAAGGGGCAGCCCCGTCTTCTGCATACAAGCAAAGTTTGTTTTAATCTTCAAACTAAAATACCTAACCTGTAGATTTCTTAAAATTATTCATCAACTTCTGCATTAAATGATGACAATACCACAATGGGATAGAAAGTTCGAAAAGTCTGGGTTTAGTCAGGGGCTGATATCTATACAGAGGGCCATGGGATGAAATTAAATCTCTCAATAAATTGTTCTAAACTTTGGCCCCCTACTTACAATTTGTACACTGCCAAAATGCAAATTCTTTTGTCCAACATTGGGTCAAGTAACAATAAATAGAAAACAATAATTAAGTTGAAGTTCAGAAACATTACTGTATTGTCAATTATGCTTAAGTTTAGACAACCAAAACACTAATTCAGAGAACAGAATTCCAAAACAGTTAAAAATGATGTAATTCGCAAATGGCATGAAGTTTTCAAATTAATACCTGAAAAAAGGTGAGTCGATTGATGTGGATTGGTTGACAAACTCAAATGAGCCCCCAATATCACAAGTTATATCAGAAATTCCAACAAGTGGACATCCTTGCTTCATTAGATCTTGGAGCTGCTGGGTACTCAACAAACGAGGAAATCTTTTCTCCCAGTACATGCAATTGACTGTGACAAAGTGAATTTAAAGAGAGGAATTCATCACAAAAAAATTCCAGCACAAATGAATATAGATCATATGCAGTGCAACAAATATTTAATGATACAAAACACAATGGGAGATATGGCTTTCAGGTACTAAATGTGAAAATGGAAAGGCAATAAACATTGTAATATTGACACAAAGTACAAGCAAACATTGTAATAAGAAATTAATCATACGACCGCACATAGGAATTATAGGGAAAATTCATTTAAGAAAAAAATATTGATGCACATGGGTATCAAGTACTTATAGTTCAAACAGGAAAGGTTATAGCATCTGTTTTTCAAGCTTGCCATCTCAAGCCCTATCATAACATCCTCGGTTTCAATACATTCTGATGCAACATGCATCCAAAGATCTAATTATGACTCAATTAAGATAAGAAAAAAGCAGATAAAGAAATCTCCATGGTTAAATTGATAATAATCACACAAATTAAGCTACATGATGCATGGAATGAACATCGCATATATGCAAAGTTTATCACTGATCTTTTCTTTCATATGAGAAGGATACCAACTTGTTGAATTGTGAAATATGTTGAATGTCTCCATATTCAAAAAAGATATAGCCTCAACCGAAATAGAAAAAATACAAAAACTGAAAGGTGAGAAAAGAGTATGGTCTGCTAGAAAATGTGTTTCCATACAAAAGAGAATAACATACCAATAACAGATGCATATGGAACTATCTTTTTATGGAAAATGGGGTTGTAGTGTTCTGGGTGTGCATAATAATCTGCCTGAAATGAAGCATCAAAAAAGAGGTTTAAAGTTAGCTGCCTCTAAAAAATTAGGCTGATTTTCAGAGTCTCAATTACGATTGAAGACAAAAATGATTTCAATCACAGACAAGCTTATCATCTGTAGAAAAATTACATCCGCCAAACCATAAAATTACTTTTGCTTTACCTGTAAGCTTAGGCCTGAAAACTTAATTGACTATATATCAAAATAGCTCATTGTTGACATTAATTTATGTTAAATGTTACTAAACAGCTAGAACAGAATAAAATCAGCCAATGGAATTTGTGGATGGTGATTTACCTGCTGATTAAGTATTAGTTATAGACCTCAAATGCTAAAATGTAAACTATTAATCTAAATGCTATTTCTCTCTGTTTCTCTGGCTTGTAAAAGTGTTCCCTTGTGACCATAATAAATAATTTAAAGTACATATGTATTAGAGGTTCTCCAATTACCTTACTATCACAAGATTTACACATAACTTAGGGCATGTAATTTTCTTTTGTGTTTCAATGTCTAAGCCTGGCATTGTTTATTTACATATTGTTTGGTAAATTTCAATATTTTCTGTCTGATTGGTCCAGACATGAGATATGCAGAAAAAGAGACACATAATTTGATAAGAAAAGGAAGAAATTTAAAGGCACTGTCTCTTTCCAGAATAACATATATGAACCAAGTACCTGAGACAGAAAGATGGAATTACTTACTTTGTCAAATTTTTTTGTTGGATCTTTGTGTTCAACCATGTCTTCACTAGTCACAACACAACCATATACTTGGAATATTCTCTTTGATTTAGGTTGAGATGAATCCCTAGCCTAAAAGCAGAAAGAGAGAACATCAATGACATTGGTTTTATAATTATTCAGCATGATGTAACTCGTACATACTCGCAGAAAAGAATTACATGTAAATGACATTTATTCAAACACCGATGATTCTTTCAAATATTCTGGGCAGGAAGGCACTGGAACCCATAGCCTTCCAAATAAAATCACCTAGTATGTAGTATCTTCTCACTTTCTGTTTTAATTGCTTTTTGGTCAGGATTAGCATTCATATTTAGAATTGATCTAACAAAAATTTTTCTTTCTTCTAAGCGCACATTAAACAAGAATGGGACAACAAATCCTTGAAAAAAAAAAAAAATCAGGCAATTTCTTGAACAGAGTGGTTTCCTCACACTTGCACCTGAGTGGCCAGAAGAGAACCTGACCTCTCATTAATTCTGTTTCTTGAGGAGATGAGGATCCCATGCAATAATAAACAAAGAAATGAGAGAAGCAAAGTCTCAAAAGTAAGAAATTAACCAGGAGTTTGAATCAGTGAGCATAATAAAAACCATAATACAGAAGTCCTACAACAAGACAACCACTTGCAAGAGAATGTTAAGCGAAAACTCAAGCTCACCTTTGCAAATATTTCAGGAAGTTTACTTGGTTCAACATAAACATGAGGTAGCAGCTTAAATATTTCTTGAGCACCAAGAGAAACTGCAGGTGATCATAAATTGCTATTCTCAGATTCTAAATGAAAATATCAAAACAACTACAATCTGTATCTAAATGGCCATATTTGTGGAATGTGAAGTCAAGACATTGGATGTAATCAACAAAAGTATCACAGAATTATTATTATACCATTTCCCGAACCAGTGAATATAAAGACTAGAGGACAGATTCCTGATGGCAATCCCAATGTTGCTATCTCTTCACCCACAGAAATTACTGCAGCCTTCGCAGCAGCCAAGGAAGAGTACATATGTGAGCCACCTAGTGAAAGGAAAGGCGTTGAATAGCCAAGACCTAAATACCCTGCAATTATTAGGGAAAAAGGTGAATAACTTAGCAGTGTCATCAGGGGAAGCAACTCACCCCAGATGCATGCCAAGTAGAACAAGAGAGGAAACATAACTAATTAAAATTGAGCTACATGATAGGAGACATGTAGTATTTGAAGCCCTATGTAATGGATATATGTAACAAAAGTAAAGATCAGTATTTCTCCTAATTAAGACAGAAAATTTAAAAATAATTGGTTGCCTTTGTTAACTCAGTGAAACTGACATATTTTGCAGATTTTGGAATACACTGACAAAACCTTAATAGCATTCATAAGATATTCAAAAGCATGAAAGATTATGTGAACATATACAAAGTAAAATCTTATACCATGAAAACAACTGACTAAATTCAAATGAAGCAATATTAGGAAAAGAGTTTAAAGGTGATGAGCATACGCTGTCCTAGTCCCTGCAGAAAATCAATCATGCCTGCTCTACCAGCAAATTTACCAAATGCAAGTAGTCTTCTCCCATTGTCTCCAACAATAAGCTCATAGTCATAGAGTGAGCATTTCTCTGCTAAGATCTACATACAGTATAGAAAATGAGACTGAGGGAAAATCAAAAGCATATACTTGATAACAATGTGAATATGGAGATAACCTTATCCAACAATGGCATGTTTTCTTTCTGAGCCTTGTGGGTATGAGAAAAAAAGGCATAAGCTCTATCAGGAAGAATCATCTCTATCTGCATCAAAGCCAAACAATCATATTAGAGTTCCTGAGCTTCTTGCTACAATGAAAGCAATGCAAAGTACACAGGACTCACCTTTGGTTGCTTAACACCCACAATAAGACCACATTCTGACAAATCCTCTGATATATGACAACCAACATCCTCATATTGTGCATCATGATGGATTCGCTTAGTTGATGGCTGCACAATTATGCGGGTCACCCCAGATTTCTCCTTGCCACCATTTAGAAGTCGAGCACAGTGTGATGGGGTTAAAGGTACCCTTCTTTCCCACTTATTCACAGACTCGGAGAGGATTCCAACAACTCCGTTTCCAAGCATAGTGTACCTTCACCAGTTATACACAAAGAATGATCAAACAAAATACCATTTTCTTTCAAATATCAATAAAATCTCCTTGGTATTTCAAAATTATTTACTCTGTGATGGAACACAAGAAAGTCAGTTACTTCGATTGAGTTTAAATCACTTATAAAATACCATTTCTTTCAAATATTCTTGAGTAACCCAGAAGCTTGTGATCATTGACCAAGCGTAAAAGGAAAAAAAATTCTAGATATCTTGTGGTGTGGTGTGGAGTTTCAAATATATCCCAATGGTATGGAACAATGTTTATAATTAAGGTTTCAAATAAGGTGAAGAATACAAAAGAGTCAAATTGAAACTACCAGACATAAAAAATTAAACGCTTTCTTGTTTTCTGTCCTAAGTGATATCCAGAGAATGTATGATGCTCAACAATACAAACTCTCACTCAATTCATCAGAAGTACCGGCGAAAATTTCAGAAAAAGTTTAACTGTCAACAACTAAATGGTGAAGCCGCATTATGTTTGTCTCTGATTAGGGAAAAAAAAAAAACCAAAACACTTTTTGGTTTCAAAGTTTGCTCAAGCAAACACACAAACATCAGAATATCACAAACAGAGATATAACAAAAGTTTAACGCAGAACAATGAATTCACAATATGATCAAACTTACTGTACATTACTTACTCTAGATGATCAAAGAACTAAAAAATGATAATCTACACGCAAGAACTAAAAATTGTTACTCAAACTAATATAATAACACAACAACAAAACGAGTATATCAAATAAAAGAAAAGACCAATAACAGAATAATTCAAACAACTCAAACAAATTCAAATCAAATGAATCGTCTGATTCTGTCTGATAATTTTAATCAAGCATAAACGTACAGGTTTTAAAGGGAATAAATGTCCTTCAAATTTGCCAAACAAACAATATATCTCTCATGCAACCTGGTATATCACTAAATCAATAAGCAGAAAGAGCCTTCAGTCACTTAAAAAACAAAAAAAAATGGTGCTCTGCAATGCTGATTGTTATGGGTATTAATAGCGGAGTGTTTGGTGGAAGGAGCTATCAACAACAGACGATCATGTGCGTAAATATATTCTGTTGATGAGAGCGCTGTTGATAAGGATATGACGCAGTGAGGTATCCACTTGCTTCCTCTGCAGTCACTTAGTTGGTCTCTATACAATTAAATACAGACACGCGTCTTCCAATAAAAAGGCCGATCAGCCAATTCCCAGTGTTTGCTGTTGGGACAAGTCATTGTGGCTTGGCCTGTGCATCAGCCAAATCACTTTGCGTTACGTCTCTCGTGACACAACCCATTCATTGTTGTTCTTATCTTTTTTAATACAAATTTGTCCAATGTTACCTCCTTTACCTGATCTTCCCACATCTAGCCATTACCGAAAACTGTGTAGTTGTCATTTATTAATTTGTTTTTTACCAACAAAAAAAATTCTCAATCAAATTATTATTTTTTTAAATCAAACAAAACAAACTTGGTTAATAACTATTTCACGACTATTAAATTAATCAAATAAAAAATTTTAATATTAATTTATTATTAAAAAGTTTTAAATTTATATTTTATTATATATAAAATATTTTTTTATCACTTAAATTATCTATTTAGATTTTATTTATTATTTTTTATTCAATTCAGAAGATTTTAGAATCCAAATTATAAGGAAAAAAATATAATAAAACCATTTATAGATGTAATAATTATTAATTTGTGTATCAATAATTATTTATTATGAGACTAATTTATTTTGAATTAAAAATAAAATAAACAGACTATCATATTACAATGAAACTAAATTAAACAATGTTATATATATATATTTTAAATATACAAAATAAATATATAAATAATATATTACCCTATGATTAGATGTTATTTTATTTTTAATTTAAAATTATTTAATTATGTTATAATATATTCTTTTTATATAATTTCCTACATCTTTGAAACATTTGAACTGTTTCTTAAATTACTTCCTAGTCACCTCTATACAAATTCTATCTATTAATTATTGCCTTTCCAAGTTGAGTAATATTGTTACACTAATAATAATTATTAATTCATTAAATTATATGTGTATATTTTAAGTGTATATATATATACTTAACTTGGAAAGGCAATAATTAATAGATAGAATTTGTATAGAGGTGAATAGGAAGGTAATTTAAGAAACAGCTCAAATGTTTCAAAGATGTAGGAAATTATATAAAAAGAAATTCATGTCTATCCATAACTGTGTAGCTGACCGACCATTTTCCACTCAAACTTCGAGAAAATGATCCTATGCTTTGATGAAACGGTAAATATATATTTGTGATACATGAAAAATTTAAATATTTATTCAAATTTTAGTTTTTTAAGATACATTTATAAATTTTTTATTAGAGTTAAATAATAAAATTGTTATTTTATCAGTAATATTAAAATAATTAAAATTATATCTTTTTTTTTTTTTAGTTTAAAAAATTAACAATTTTATCTTACGATTCAGTTTTAAAAAAATTCATTTTTCCCTCTAGGATACTAATTCTGAAATCTGACTACTTTTTCCTGCGAATAACAACCCTTTGGTAGACAAAAAAGTTGTCATCGTCTATATCTAGATGACGAGTTATTTAGAGATCTGGCTAACGAGTCATCCAGAAATCTAGACAATGAGTATCTCCCAATGAAGGATGATGAATGTCGTCTAGAGTTGAACAACGCTAGTAGTCCAACAAAGTTTAGGGTTTTTGGCCCCCATCGATGGCCCGAAAAAGAAGTGAAAAAAAAACCTAGAGATTTGGGTGCAAGGTGAGGGGAGAGGGGGCGGAGGGGAAGTCACTTTCAAAGTTGAAGTATGACGGTGAAAGTTAATTTTTAAAACTTTAAGATTGTGTAAAAACTTTAGGGGGGGGGGGGTTGGTTGTCAATAATTGTGCCACTCAAATTGAGGGAACGAAATGACCCTGTTTGTTAAATTTAATAAAATAAATTTTTTATTTATCTTTAATTAATAATTATAAAAATAAAAGGTACGGGCAGGCCAAAATGCTTTCGTCAACATCAAAAGCCTTCACAGTCTCAATTGCTGAATCGTCCTCTTCCATAACAACGTTGCCCTAGGATTTGAACATCAAAGATTGAGACTTATTAAATGAGGCTTTAAAAAAGGCATGTAGTTAGGGTTTTCAATAAAGGAAAGGTGGAGCCATTTCCTCTTCCAACATAGGCTAAAAAGATTGCTTGCACCACCATCGTGATTTGATCCTCTATCATTTTATTGGTCGTAAAGTCTCTCTCATTCGTCACAAATTAAAACACCATCTTTAGAAACCTTAGTAGATTCAAAGCATCAAATGCTGCACTAAAAAATGTCGTCTTAAACAATGCCATAAATGCAAAAACTGGGTGTATGCATATTCTAGTTTGGTGTGTTTTAAGAATATTTCTAACCAAACTAAAAAACGGTTTTGAAAAATTTCAAACCAAGTTAAAAATTACCACTTGGTTTAGTTTAGATTATTATTTGAACTTATTAAAAATAATTTATTTTAAAATATTTCATACATAATAAATGATAATTGAATTATAGTTAATTAAAACATTAAATCAATATGTAAAATGAACTTAAAATAAACAGGTAAAGAAAACCAAATTTCATCTTATATAAAAGTGTAGTTGTTTTTGTCTCAATTTTTCTTCAAAACTTGAATTAGGAAAAAGTATATTATCGCTTTACTTCCTCTAGTTGTAATGACCATATAATCACCCATGAATAAAGATCGATCGATCGATCTAGTAAGCTTTATGTGAGTTTGGTAGACGTCAATTCATTCAAATACCTTTAGAACTGAGTTTTAATCATGGGGTGCATACTAGCGTAATTATAGAAAGGCAAAAGACTTACTCCCACCCAAGGTTCAGTGTAAATCCAAATTCATAGTTGCTAATTTTTGAAAATCTAAATACTCATCCATTTATGAATTTTGGTTCAACATAAACATGAGGTAGCAGCTTAAATATTTCTTGAGCACCAAGAGAAACGGCAGGTGATCATAAATTGCTATTCTCAGATTCTATAATATGTTCTACTTATTAATTCATCCAGTGTTACCTCCTTTACGTGATCTTCCCACATCTGGCCATTACCGAAAACTGTGTAGTTGTCATTTATTTATTTGTTTTTTACCAAAAAAAAAAAATCTCAATCAAATCATTATTTTTTAAACCAAACAAAACAAACTCTATCGGGGGTTAACAACTGATTTCCCGATTATTGGATCAATCAAATAAAAAATTAAGAAATAAAATTATTATTTTATTAGTAATATTAAAATAATTAAAATTATATCTTTTTTTTTTCTTAGTTTGAAAAACTAACGATTTTATCCTAAGATTAAATTTTAAAAAAATTCATTTTCCCCTCTAAGATACCAAACTTGAAATCCAACTATTTTCGCCAGCAAACGACAGCTCTGTTACAAATGAAGGAGTCATCGTCGTCTAGATCTGGATGACAAGTCATCTAAAGATCTAGACAATGAGCATCATTGAATGAAGGATGATGAGTGTTGTCTAGATTTGAACGACGCTAATAGTCTAGCAAAGTTCAGGGTTTCTAGCCACTATTAGTGACTCGAGGGAGGGGTGAAGAAAAAACTTAGGGATTTGGGGTGAGGGGAGAAGTTACTTTTCAAAATTGAGATATGAGGGTGAAAGTTAATTTTTAAAACCCGAAAAAAAAAATAAGATAAAATTATATATTTTTTAATATTATTACTAAATGACAATTTTTTTTTCATATTTAACGATAATTTTAACGAAAGTTTAAGAATTGATGAGTATTTGGTCTTTTATCTGTCATAGATATAGTTTTAAAATTGAATTAAAACTTTGGTGAAAAATTGTCTTTTAGCCTAGGAAATTATGTCTAATGAAATTTATCTTTATCTTTAAAAAAGGCATGTAGTTAGGGTTGTCAATAAAGGAAAGGTGGAGCCATTTCCTCTTCCACCAATACTTTCATATCGGGGAAATGGCTTAAAAACCTTTTGGTAGTGTCAACATAGGCTAAAAAGATTGCTTACACCACCATCGTGATTTGATCCTCTATCATTTCATTGGTCCTAAAGTCTCTCTCATTCGTCATAAACTAAAACACCATCTCCAAAAACCATAGTAGATTCAAAGCATCAAATGCTGCACTAAAAAATGTCGTCTTAAACAATGACATAAATACAAAAACTAGGGGTATACATATTCTGGTTTGATGTGTTTTAAGAATATTTTCTAATCAAACTAAAAAACGGTTTTGAAAAATTTCAAACCAAATTAAAAATTATCACTTGGTTTAGTTTAGATTATTATTTGAACCTATTAAAAATAATTTATTTTAAAATATTTCATACATAATAATTGATAATTGAATTATAGTTAATTAAAACGTTAAATCAATATGTAAAATGAACCTGAAATAAACATGTAAAGAAAACCAAATTTCATCTTATATCAAAGTGTAGTTGTTTTTGTCTCAATTTTTCTTCAAAACTTGAATTAGGAAAAAATATATTATCGCTTTCCTTCCTCTAGTTGTAATGACCATATAATCGCCCATGAATAAAGATTGATCGATCTAGTAAGCTTTATGTGAGTTTGGTAGACATCAATTCATTCAAATACCTTTAGAACTGAGTTTTAATCATGGGGTGCATACTAGCGTAATTATAAGAAGGCAAAAAGACTTACTCTCACCCAAGGTTTAATACAAATCAAAATTTGTAGTTGCTAACTTTCGAAAATCTAAATACCTACCCGTTTGTTAATTTTGGTTGTTATTGTCAAGGGTAAAATTGTTATTTAGATATTTTATTTTTAAAAAGAATCATTTTCATACTTTAGTTTTAAAAACTAATAATTCCACCGTAGTCTCAAATTTTTCAAGTTAAAAATTTGACTCCCTCCCACCCCCCAAAGTTTAGGGTTTGCACAACCTCCATATTTTTTCCATTGACAACCACCCCCAACCTTCTAAAAAATTTCAATTTCACTGCCACTTCACCTTCAGTTTCCAAATTGTTGTTGACGACTTTCTCCCTTTATCTCCGACATCTCCACTATAAAGCACAAGCTGTTGATGTCCATCTTCCTGCCATATCTCTACCGTCTGATGTAAAAGCTGGCCAAAATTAAGCGAGATGGCTTTTCAAGAGAATAAAGAATAAGCTTGAGTGTAGTGCTTCTCTAATTTCTTCCAACTCAAATGAATTGTTTGTATAAGCCTTAGGGGTTGGAAGTGATGAAACAATCATTAGACATTTGAAAGTAATTGTTGACATAAAAAAAAAAAGACGTTTTTCTTGCTAAAATACTCAAATGAATGGTCATTTAATATAAATACACACTAGTTTTTTACCATAAAATCAAAATACCTTGGTCAACACCACCAATGGTTGCTTGTTCATTTGTGCCAATCCACGACGCAATTGTGCATTTATCATGCATAGGTGTTAATTGCGTTATGTTCTGAAAAATCCAGAACCACTAACACTTACATGAATGGTTGCATGCACAAGTGATATTTTGTCTTTGTATGAGCGTGCACACATCTTGAGCAATCGTGCATCTAATGTTGATTTTATTTTGTGTTGACTTAAGTATGATGCACGAGTTGGTTGTGAATGGTTCCCCTTTGTTGTTAATCCTTCATAAAGTCATGAATGGTTGTGCATATTTTTCATGCACGGTCGTTTATTAGATATGGACCTTTCCTACATTGACTCTTTTTTGAAAAACAAATGATTCAATTGTGCATGAGATACCTTGCTCGTTAATGACTCTATATAGGTCATGTACGATCATGTGTCCAAGGTGCACAATAATTCATTACATGTCTGAAACATACCAAAAATTCTATAAATCATAACAATCTAATGTTATAAGCTCACCATTGCATGATTGAAACATATATAACTATGCACGGTTGTTTGTCAGGTATGACCAGCCGTGCATATGCTTGAAACTAACATTTTTCAATTTTGATTCAATTTGGTCAAGACCTAAGTCATGCCTTGAACAAGAGATATTAATTAAAATAGACAGTCGCTTTCCCACTTAAACTTTTTTCGGCAGCAATTCATACGTTTTACCTTTTTAAGCAAATTGAATTTTTCATTCCAAAAATACCCTCGTTTAATTTCTCAACATTTACCATAGTATTTCGTTGATTAATTACTTAGTTTCACTATATGTATTAAGATTAGATTGAATAAAATCTACAGATTGAAAATCAAAATAAAATCTATGAATAAAATCTATAAATTTATAAAATAATTAAATTTATAATTGATTGATATATATAGAAAATAATGGATATAAACGGTGCATTTCTCAAAAGGGGTGCGGGAATTCTAAAAGGGGTGCGGGTGATGGAATGGGTGTGGGAATTCTGAAAAGGGTGCGGAAATCTGGGAAGGGGTGTGGGAAGGGGCGCGGGTGCGGGATTTCAGAAAGGGGTGCGAAAATTTGAAAACAGGTGCGGGTGTGTGAAAGGGTGCGACAATTTTTGAAAGAGTGCGAGAATTATAAAAGGGGCGTGGGAATTATAAAAAGGGTGCATAAAAATAATGAACACAAAACGGGTGCATACAAATATAAACGGGTGCATGAAAATGTGAAGAAGTACGTAAAAATATAAACGGGTGCGTAAAATATAAAAGGGATGCAGGAATTATAAAAAGGGTGCGGGAAAATTATAAAAAGGGTGCGAGAGTTATAATATATATTAATATATAATATATAATATATTAATATAATATAATATAATATATTATATATTAATTTTTATATATTATATTATATTATATTAATATATATTATAAAGGGGTGTGGGAGATCCCCCGCACCCATTTTGTTTCTCCCGCACCTCTTTTATATTTTCCGCACCCTTTTTATAATTCTCGCACCCATTTTATATTTTACATATTTGTTTGTATTTTCACGCACCTGTTTGTATTTTCACATGCCCGTTTGTATTTTTACGCACCCCTTCACATTTTCACGCACCCATTTGTATTTTCACGTATCCCTTCACATTTTCACGCACCCGTTTATATTTTCATGCACCCCTTCACATTTTCACTCATCTGTTTGTATGTTTACACACTCGTTTTGTATTTTCGCGTACTTGTTTGTATTTTTATGCACCCCTTCACATTTTTACGTACCCGTTTGTATTTTTATACACCCCTTCACATTTTCATGCACTCGTTTGTATTTTTACGCACTTGTTTTGTATTTTCACGCACCCGTTTGTATTTTTACGCATCCCATTCACATTTTCACGCACCCGTTTGTATTTTCACGCACCTCTTCACATTTTTACGCACCCATTTGTATTTTTACGCACCCCTTCATATTTTCACGCACCCGTTTGTATTTTCATTCACTCATTCTCGTACCCGTTTGTATTTTCTTATAAAAGTATATAAGAATCAATTATTTTATAAAAAATTAATCCGTTTTTCATCTATAGATTTTATTCATTACATAAAACTTAATCTTAATGTGTATTGTCTGAAATGTAAACAATTAATCGGTGAAAAACTACGATAAACGCTGAAAAATTAAATAAGGGGTATTTTTGGAATGAAAAATATAATTTGCTTAAAAAGGTAAAAAGTAAGAATTGCTGTCAAAAAAAAGTTTACGCGGAACACCGACTGCCTATTTTAATTAATTTCTCCCTTGAACAATTAGTATATTTTAACTTGTCTTTTCATCATGATGTTTGCTAGGATTTTCATAATTTTATGTTTGCCTCCAACGTTGTTGACTCAGATAGTCACAATGCTTTTATTTTGTTGATAACATACTAATATGTTATTAAGTATATTTACTAATGCTTTTACTTAAATATAAGCTTAAATTATAAAAACTTACCCAATGCACTTAAACATCACAGTGAGAAACCAAGACAAAACTTAAATGATGAATTTTTGAAGATTTGAAGAGGAACTTAAATCTAGATAGTTTTTATTGTAAACGTTAAACATAAGTTTTGATTAGAAAAAAATATGTGAATATAAAAGTTCTCTTAAAAATGTATTTTTCAAATTTTTTGGGTTAAAATATCAATTTTAAAACATAATGGGTTAAACCAAACTTTATTAAATCTCAATATTTTATCATTTAACCTATTCGAAATGTCAATTCTAAAAGTTAGGATGTTCCCAGAATTTTAAAATGGGCTAAAGTAGCACTTTTAAAGGTTTAGGGTGAAATCAAAACTTTTCAAGAGTTGAAGGGGCAAAATGGAATGATTTTGATTGACTGAATTTATTGAAATCACCAACCGAATTTCACCCATCGGATCAAATAGAAGCCATATTTTATATTTACAAATATCTACTTAATCAAACATAAATTCAATCAATTGAATTGAGTGATTGATTTTATGATAACTAGTGTTATAATAAGTGTCACGTCACATTTAGAAAACCACATTGTGTCACTTTAGAATTTTGTTTTTGGGCATAACAACTATTTTTTTGAATCCTTATATAAAAACCCAAAGAACTTTTGCTAGTCAAAATTTTCATATTAAAAAGAACAAAACATTCTTTTAGCTATTCACCTGCATTTTTATTATTTAAATAAAAACCACTGTCATACACTTTTATTTGTAATTCTAAAGATTGAGTTACATTTTGCAATACATTTTCATATATCCACACTTTAAGAGAGTTCTCAATTTATACTTGTCAAAATTTGAATTGTGAAAGAGTAAGTTTCAATTTTGAGATTTTAGATGTTTTTAGTGAGAGAAAATGAGTTCTCTTGGTCATAAATGTTAATTAATAACACCTTGAATGTTAATTGTAATGGGAAGGAAAACTCGGTTGGGTGTTTGACAATCAAGAGTTTGTAGAATACTTCAAGAGAGACAACTTGAAAGAGTGGATATCGGACAAGTTGTGTTGAATCATTATATGCCACATGTTTGCTTTTTCTAATCTCTTAATTTTTTATTTTATATTATATGATGGGGTGTGTGTGTTAAATATTTGTCATATCTCTTGTCATTTTCATAAATTGTATTAAAAATACGCAAACTTCACACAAGTATTATAAATTGTGTTTAACCTTAAAATCAGTCTTAAAAGTGTTAAAAGTCTATTCCACCCCCACTTAGGCTATTCAATTTTTCAAACTATACCATTATGTTCACCCTTTATCCTTATTCATTCTCCTTTGTACCAAACTAAAATAACAATAAAAATTGACATGTCAACCAATCTTACAATGAGAATATATAATTTCATAAGTTAATTATTTAACAAATAATAAAAAATTCTAAAAGACTCAAATGTTTGAAAAATTTTCATTTAACCAGAAATTTTCAGCATATCACATATTTGACACATATGATGAAAAATATCAATTTCCCTTTGAACATAAAATATCCATTAACACCCCATTTAATGTAATTAACGTAAACTATCAAGAAGCCTTTTACACGGCTCGCATGATCTAATTTCATTTAGGCCCTTACAAATGTAATATTTTATCTACACCCTCACATGGTAAAAAAACAAATAACCCCCTAATGATGGCGAACTATAAAATGTTAGTTCAACCCCCATGTGTCACACATTCTTATTTTAATCATTCATGTTTATGAAATGCACTTCAAACTTATTAAATCAAATCAACACACTAAAAACACTATACATTCATCATATAAAATGAAATTTAGAGTGAATGTTCGTATAAATATCTGAATATATCGGGCATTCAATGTGAGTAAAAGAATGAAAATGAGAATCTTTAGAACTTATAGAGGCGGGTTGTGATGTTTGTTTCATGGAAATACTAGGATTTTTAAAAAAGAGAGTGTAAATATTTTTGTGATTAAATTTGAGTTTTTGTTATATTTAAATAACTATTAAAGAATTGATCAATTTTATTTACATATTTAAATAAGTCATTTTAATAAATTAACCTACATAAAGTTTTATAATTTTCAAAATTGGAAAGTTTATCTATTTTTTATTGGGCAAAAGACTATTTCCCACCCAAGTTTTAGTTTAATCGCAATAATATACCTGCAACAAATGAAAAACTCAAATACTCACCCATTCTTAAATTATCATTGAATTTTCTATTAAATATAAAAGGTAAAACTGTTATTTAATAAAAATATTAAAAAATATATAATTTTATTTAATTTCCCCCTTAGATTTTAAAAATTAATATTTAACCCTCATACCTAAACTTTGAAAAGTGACTTTTCCGCCCCCCAAATCCCTAAGTTTTTTCTTCACCCCTCCCTTCGACCATTGGTGACTGGTGCAACGTATTGCTAGATGACAAGCGTCGTTCATATCTGGACAACTCTTGTCGTCTCGTCCAGAGATCTAGACGACGCTCGTTATCTAGAGATCATCCTCTAAACGACTCCGTCTTGTTCCTCCATTATTGATTTACTGTTTGTTGGAAAAAGTGATCAGATTTCAGATTTATATCCTAAGGGAGAAAAGTGAAATTTTTAGAGCTTAATCAAGGGGAAAAATGTTATTTTTTCAAACCAAAGAAAAAATGAAATATAATTTTAATTATTTTAATATTATTGGTAAAATAATGATTTTATCCGTTAAACTTAACAAAAAATTTGTGGATGTATTCTAACAGATTAAAATGTGGATAGTTATTTAAAATTTTCATTTGTCATACCTATATATTTGTTATTTTATAAAAACTTGGTGAGAAATTATCCTTTTCCCTTATTTATTTAATCAAAATTGAGAGGTGTATTTTCATCATAATTATAAGGAAATTAATATATTTACTAATTGACTTATTAATTTTGTGGTATCTTTATCTCTGAGGCTATATGAATTTATATCTCCAACTAACAAGATTTTACTTTGATTTTTTTTTTAATAATATTAGTAGGATTGTTTACCCTCCTAATTGAATTTTAAATGTTTGGCCTGAGTCCTGTCTGTTAAAAAAAAAAAAAAATTTGCAGTAGTTGGCTTTCGCAATTAATAATGGACTACTTCTTATGGGCCAACTGACAAAATCAATAATATCAATCAATCTACTTAGTGGATCCAAGTCACTATAAATCACTCCAACCATTTTACTTCACTCTTCACAATCTTCAAACACCCTGTTCTACCAAAAATGTCACCTTCCGGCACCCAAGTTGCCACGTCCAGGACCAGAAAAAAGCTCTTCATAGCTGTCTTTGCTTCACTCTTAATAGTCACAGCCATAGTTACCATTGTTGCCGCCAGGAACAAATCCACCACCATCTTCAATCACCAAATCGCCGCTCACCCTGTGGCCAAGTCCTCCTGTGGCCTCACATTCTACCCGCAACTGTGCTTCTCGGCCCTCTCTACAATTCCAGACGCTGCTTCAAAGATCACCTCTACAAAAGATGTGATCGCATTGTCATTAAACATCACTATAACTGTGGTCCAGAAGAATTACTTGAGTATCAAGAAGCTTATTAGCACTCGTAAGAGCAGCCTCACAAAACGTGAAAAGTCTGCTCTAAATGACTGTCTTGAATTGGAGGATGAAACTCTTGACGAGCTTTACAAAATTGAAGATGAACTCAAGGAGTATCCTGTGGTTAACAAGTCTGTATCCCAACAAGCTGATGAACTCAAAATCCTGTTGAGTGGCGCTATGACCAACCAGGAAACTTGCCTTGATGGCCTCTCTCATGATAAGGCTGATAAAGAGGTAATTTTTTTTCTGGGTCTATTGAATATTCCAGGCATCTTCTTAACACTGACTAAGCTCTTCTTTTGTTTAAAGGTTCGTGAGGCATTGATTAGGGGTCAAATGCAAGTGTTTAAAATGTGTAGCAATGCGCTGGCGATGATAAAAAACTTGACAGACGCCGATATGGCAAATGAGGTGGAGACTTCAGGGAGGCATCTTGATGAGGTAGAAAATGAAAAGGGGTGGCCTGAATGGTTGTCAGCCGGAGACAGGAGGCTGCTGCAGGCGACAACAGTGACTCCTGACGTTACTGTGGCTGCTGATGGGACGGGCAACTACCGCACGGTGTCGGAGGCAGTGGCGGCTGCACCTGAGGGGAGTACAAAGAGATATATTATAAAGATCAAAGCTGGTGATTACAGAGAAAGTGTGGATGTACCCAAGAAGAAAACTAACCTGATGTTTGTAGGAGATGGGAGGACTTCCACCGTTATTACTGCTAGTAAAAATGTAGTCGATGGGAGCACCACATTCAACTCAGCAACTGTCGGTGAGTAAGTTTATTTTCTTTGCTCTTCATTTCACGTCAAAAATACTTGCAATCAATACGCTCCGTGGAAATTAATTATTTCTGAGTCATTCAATAGACCCAGCTGTATACGTAGGCCCCATTCATTAGACAGACCTTCTGGAAGCCATTTGAATGAGCTTCAGTGCATTAAAGTTCAAGGCAGATGATTGAAATTTATTATGCTTTTACGAATTTCTCAGCAGATAGTTATGTGTTGCAGCTGTAGTTGGGACCGGGTTCTTGGCGAGGGACATAACTTTTCAAAACCATGCTGGCCCATCAAAGCACCAAGCAGTGGCACTGCGTGTGGGATCAGATTTTTCAGCCTTTTACAGGTCTGATATATTAGCATACCAGGACACCCTCTGTCCGTAAGATTTAATTTACATTAACTGAATAAATTCAGGCAATCTATCTATAGATAAGGTATAAAATACTAAATTAGAATTTAAGATTATAAAAATATTTGAAATGTCATGTAATATGAACTGGTCAACTTTCTTGAATTACTTGTATAAGGATAATTTTCAATGAGAAAAACTATACTGTTTGGTTTTAGAGTAGAGACATAATTAATATATAATAGGTTGATAGACTCATTAAAAGTCTAATAAATTTTAAAGCCCATCCTAATGTTATATACTCAAATCATAACCATTTAAATGTATTGGTACAGGTGTGACATGTTAGCATACCAGGACACCCTCTATGTCCACTCACTCCGCCAGTTTTATGTGAATTGCATTATAGCAGGCACTGTGGACTTCATATTTGGAAACGCAGCAGCTGTGTTTCAAGACTGTGACATTCATGCTCGCCGCCCAAATGCTGGCCAAAAGAACATGGTGACAGCCCAAGGACGAGATGACCCTAATCAAAACACCGGCATAGTCATCCAAAATTGCAGAATTGGTGCAACTTCAGATTTAAAACCTGTAATCAGCAGCTTTCCAACGTATCTAGGCAGACCGTGGAAGCAGTATTCGAGAACAGTGATAATGCAAACTGATATAAGCAATGTGATAAATCCAGCCGGGTGGTTTGAGTGGGATGGCAATTTTGCACTCGATACATTGTTCTATGCTGAGTATGCAAACACTGGTGCGGGCGCTGACACATCAAATAGAGTGGCATGGAAAGGATACAGAGTGATTTCTAGTGCAAGTGAGGTCCAAATGTTTACTGCCAGGAATTTTATTTCTGGGGGCAATTGGTTAGGCGCCACCGGTTTCCCTTTCTCCCTTGGTCTCTGAGGCAATATATCATAGCTTAGCTGCAACCTTTTCTCCTATTTGATAAATAATGATTTGGGTTTAAGGGGAAAATTGAACGCTTTGAGCTTTTTTGTTGTGTAAGTTCCCTCAAGATTTATGCATTGCTCTCTAAATATAATTCCATCTGATGAAAAAAAATCTGCCATAAATGAATGTGGTTCAAAAAAATAAATAGATAAATCATGCATGTGAAAGCTGGTGGATTTCTCAGTAACTCGAATTTCCTATATATATATGCATGTTCAGTAGCCCTGTATAGATTTGAATTTGAGATGATGAATCTTGGCTAGTAACTCTCTACAATTACAGGGGACAGAGTCTGCCTGTAGCAGAACTTAGGTCAGCTGGAATCATGCTGTCAAATAATGCCAATTTTAAGAAAAAGTTAGAAAGTATGATTAAACTGAGGGCAAAGGACTTATTTCCACCCAAATATTACTGTCTTATCTGTTCTCCCTTGCAACTTTAAAAAATTCTTTTACCCATATATAAACGGTTAAAGTTAACCAAATCTATTAGTTTTAAAATTTTATCTTATTTTTCCTCCCTAAATCATAAAAAATAACCATTCTACTTAGGTTAAGGTTTAAAAAATAATATTTTTCTCCCTAAGGCTTACTCTTCAATCTCTGACTCCTCTTCCAATACCACTTTTGATGTTCTCTCCTTTCTCTGACAGACAATTAAAATCAGAAAGATGAAACTCTTTGTTTTCTCAAATTCAATCGTCAGTTAAAGAAAAGAGAGATTATTAAAGAGAGAGACTACTGAAGATGACACTAGAGGAGTGGTTGGAGATCGAAGAGTCAACTTTAGAGGGAAAAATATTGTTTTTTAAACCTTGACTTAGGAAAAATTATTATTTTTAACGGTTTAGGAGAGAAAAAGATAAAATTTTAATTTATTTTTAATATTACAGATAAAAAAAAAATTCTCCTTTTAAAACTAATAGAGTTAACCGACCATAGGTAGGTAAAAAGGTTTTCCAAAGTTAAAATGCAGGAATGTGAGAAATGAGCAATCTTTGGGTGGAAATAAGTCCTTTGGCCTTAAACAAATTGAGTTGGCATTCCAAAGTTAGCAACAATCATGTCTCCGTAATGGTAACAAGCCTTTCCCTACCTTTATGAGGTATGTCTTTTCAAAACCGACTGAACCCATGTCGGTTATTTGAATTGCAACTTATTAATTAAAATTAGTTTTGATTCACTTGAAAATTATTTTTTAAATTAAACTACCTTACATCGAATTGAACCATTTGAATTGCTCAATATAATGGGGTAAAAAATGGGGTTGACCTGGTCAACCTTAAAAAACAAAAATTTATTTTAAAAATTAATTATTAAAACTTAAACCTAAGTTTTATCTATAAAATTTGAATATGTATATTATCAAATCAAATTTATTTTTTATCAAAATATTTCAAATTATATATTTAATAATAAATTATACAAAATTATTTTAAATATTATTTTTAAACAACCAATTGATTTGATTACTGGTTTGACTGAACCACCCTCTTTACCGGGTGAATGTCTGGTGCAGTTTTAAAAACATAAGGTAAAAAGATGATTTATGGAAGTTTATCTTAAACATAAATTAATTAAACTACATAAAGACCTAAAATTTAGTAGAAAAACTTTTTTTTTTTTTAATTCTCGTCTAGCTTTTCTGAATGATTTACATCAATACAATCAATTACAACAAAAAATTTTTGGAAGCTGTCATTCTGTAGTGGAATGAAAATTACATGATAATATTTACAAATTCAATCGTATATCACCATTTCTCATCAAGATGGTGCATAGATATTATTTATGTTTAACTTCTTTGAAAAAAACTTGAGAATAATCAATTCGAGGATACTTTTGTAAGAATATTAGCTAATTGGTACTCTAATCAAATCTTAGGTAATTTTAAAATATTTCCATCAAGTTTCTTTTTAACGAAGAATTTGTCTAGAGATAAATTTGAATTGAATTAAACTCAAATTTGGATTTGTTCGAGCTCAATGAGTTATAACAATGTTTATGAATCAAACAAGGAAAAGGTACAATATTGTAATCACTTGTCTTTAAGAACTCTTCGAGAATCTATTCATAAAATAAGTGTTATAGATCTACCATTTTCCCTATTCCTAATATAAGATTTAATATGCATGAACAAACAAATAATCCTAGTCCACAAGATCTACGTAGATATTATAAAATGTTGAATTAAACTTTAGAGTTTTAATAATACCTAGATTGTCATGCAATCTAATTCCACAAAGCTTCTAAAATTATCTGTCGAGATTATCTCTTGATACGATTTAGTTTTCTACTTCATAAATCTCCTTGAATGAGACATACTGCATTAGGTTTTAGAGCAAGTCTTTAGCCAATATATAATAGGGTCATTGATCACCCATCAAGATCCAATAAATTTCAAGACTCATATTTATACTGTCTACCCAGATAATAATCTTTAAGTATATTGGATGGATCATATAAGTCTATATATAAATTGACATTAGATTATTTAATTATCTGATTTTGTTAAACCAAAAATATAATCAAAAAATTTCTAACACATAAGGCATATTAGTAGTGTGTTCTACAACTACAATTGAATTGTATATGAATGACGTTTAGTTAAGGGAAATTATCAAAAATGGCCAAAATACCCTCCCATTAAGCAAAAATGCCCAAAGTCACTATTTTCAAGCAAAAATGCCCAAATTTACTATTCCTAAGTAAAAATGCCCATGACTTTTTCTAAAATGTCAAAATTACCCTTCCCTTCATTTATATAAACCTCCTCACTCACTAGAAGGGGTTAAATGAAATTTTATTAAAATTAGGGGGTATTATGATATTAAACATTATAAATGCATTATAAATTTCTCAATGAAATTTTAGGAATAGATAATTGAGGGGTCAAACGAAATGTTATTAAAATTTGGGGGCCATTTTGATAAATCGACTCGTATTTTTTAGATTTCCAAAAAATTTTTCGATTGTTACCATTCTAGGGTTTTTCAACTTTTAGAATTCGAATTTCAGTTCTGTTTTTTGAATTTCACCGTTTTACGAGATATCGACTCGTATTTTTCAGATTTCCGAAGAATTTTTCGATTGTTGCCATTCTAGGGTATTTCAACTTTTAGAATTTGAATTTCAGTTCCGTTTTTTTGAATTTCACCGTTTTACAATAGATCGACTCGTATTTTTCAGATTTCTGAAGAATTTTTCGATTGTTGCCATTCTAGGGTATTTCAACTTTTAGAATTCGAATTTCAGTTATGTTTTTTCGAATTTCACCGTTTTATGATAGATCGACTCATATTTTTTAGATTTCTGAAGAATTTTTTGATTATTGCCATTCTAGGGTATTTCAACTTTTAGAATTCGAATTTCAGTTTCGTTTTTTCAAATTTCACTGTTTTACGATATATCGACTCGTATTTTTCAGATTTCTGAAGAATTTTTTTATTATTACCATTTTAGAGTATTTCAACTTTTAGAATTTGAATTTTACCATTTTACGATACATCACTCAAATCACATATAGAATGAAATCAAATACATATCTATATATAATGATAGATAAAATGCATCATACACATACATACATACAATAAATATATACATACGAACATATGAAGAATGATAAACAAACGAGGTAACTAAATATACATTCGTGAGCTACTCAATACAGTAAAAATACAACTGCGACGCTAAACGTTGACGCATAGAGGTAGACGACTCTTGGGAAAAATCGTAGCTCCGTGACAATGCCAAACACTTAAAAAAACGTAACATAAACACGCCACAGTCACCGGAGCCTAATCCCTGCTGAGGGACATTCGTCGCTCGATACAAAAGCGAGGGAATCACGTCGTGGAGTCCTCCCATAAGCTATCCAAAAACTCGTCGTGTCTAATAATGCGGGAATGAATGTCATATACGGTCGCATGCGCTGCTCAAGAGACCTCATATTCCCCAAATATGTGCGAGAATTATCCTGCACAAATTTTAAAAATTCGTTAGACATTCAAAAAAATAAATATGTAAACAAATGTATTCGTGAAAAAAACATAAAAAGAAGAAAAATACGAAATAATCAAAAATGAAATGACAAAACTTAACAAATAAGATTGTTCGAATTCTAGATGTTGAAATACCTTAAAATGTCAATAATTAAAAAATTGATCGAAATCTAGAAAATACGAGTCGATATAGCCGAAAACAGTGAAATACGGAAAAGCTGCAATGAAATGTGATTTCTATAAGTTGAAATACCATAGAATGTTAACAATCGAAAAATCGATCGAAAATAGAAAATATGAGTTGATATATCCTGAAATGATAAAAATCAAAAAAACGGAATTGAAATTCGAATTCTAAAAGTTGAAATACCCTAGAATAACAACAATAAAAAAATTCTTCGAAAATCTGAAAAATACGAGTCGATATATCGTAAAACTTTGAAATTCAAAAAAACGGAACTGAAATTCAAATTCTAAAAGTTGAAAAACCCTAGAATGATAACAATCGAAAAATTCTTCAAAAATCTGAAAAATACAAGTCAATCTATCGTAAAACGGTGAAATTCAAAAAAATGAAACTGAAATTCAAATTCTAAAAGTTGAAAAGCCCTAGAATGGCAACAATCGAAAAATTCTTCAGAAATATGAAAAATACAAGTCGATATATCGTAAAACGATGAAATTCAAAAAAACAGAACTGAAATTCGAATTCTAAAAGTTGAAAAACCTTACAATGGCAACAATCGAAAAATTCTTCAGAAATCTGAAAAATACGAGTCGATTTATCGTAAAACGGTGAAATTCGAAAAAACGGAACTGAAATTCAAAAACACGAATCAATATATCCTATAAACAAAAAAATCGAAATATTGAGGTGAAATTACGTCATTACATCGTAAATTGTGTCAAACAGCTCCAAAATTCGAAAAATCGAATCTCAAATTTGAAAATTACATATGAAAAAACCCTAAAACAGAAAAAACGGATATAAAATTCGAAAACTACATGATCAGAAACCCTAGATAACAAAATTCTCAATTTACCCCTCATGAAAATTCCTTTTTAAAACAGGTCAACTGTTATATGATAAATTTCAGAAAAACCCATTGTGTTCTAAGGAATCTCCCCCGGCTCCCCAATATTTTAACAAAGCTATTTTACCTCCCTAACCCACGGTCAATGTCTGCTGACCGTGGGAGAAATCGTTTGACCGTGGGAAATACTGTTCCCACGGTTGGACTGCCGATCTTTCGATAGCCATTTTCGACCAAAATTTGGTTGTTTTGGCATCCGATTTTTTTATAAATCAAATCTACACGTTGTATAACACAAAACCCCTCAATCAATTCAACAAAAACAACCAAGAATCAAAACATTTTAAGTATTGTTCAAATCGAAACCCTAAAATTTCAAACCTCAAAATCTCAATAATATGAGCAATAACTTGATTCAAACAAGATTACGGGAGATATACTAACCTTCTTTGCCATTTGCGGTTGCCGGAAAGTAAGAAAATCGACGAAAATTTGGTCGACCGTGGGAAAGTGGGAAATTTTGAATTTTCTTTGAATTTGCACAGTGAAATGACTGTGGGAAGTAAGGAAATTTGCTGTGTTTATATATGGGGGTAGTTTCGTCATTTCACAAAACTTGGGCATTTTTGCTTAAACCTGTATATTTTGGGTAATTTTCTTTTACCTCCTAAATTTTGGCTATTTTTTATAATTTCCCTTTAGTTAATCAATACGAGGCTAAAAAATGCCAATATTTGACCTAGTCCATAACAAAGAAAAACATTAGTTTAAATACCCAGCTCAACACAGTAAATACTAACACATTAATATATCACAATACTACACCCATCATATCAAAACAAATTTAAATAAAAATAAAAGAATGTGTCACAGGCCAAGTATAAAAATGTCAGTTTCAATACAATCACAAAATACAGCCTGTGTGCAGGTCTTGTTTTATACACATGGAAACTAAAATGTGAACACAGATTTTCCTGGTTTGCCTATGCAGTTGTATTTCTTCTCCACTTTGCCATTTTGAACAAGTTAAAACAACAAACTCTCAGAGGGGATTAGTTGGCCCCGGTTCAGTGAATGAAGAAGGGCTGGAATTTCCCCACTCAGCTTCTTCATTTATTCATACACATTCTTTTGTAGTTCCCTACACATTTTTTCCACGTTTTTCATCAATAGTAGTTCTTTTCATATCTATTGCTTCTGAAATCTACTGTTAACTACTAATAAATGTGATGAGTGTTGACAGAAAACAGCATAAATATATTTTTTGAGTTTATAATTAAATATATATATTATCACCTATTATTTATTTATGCGTCTAATTATTAATAAAAAAAAAGTATATATATATATATATATATATATATATATATATATATATATATATAGTATTATTCAAATAAGAATAATAAATGCATGTAAACTTTTAAAAGATAATTTGAATGACAAAAAAAATGTTTCATATATAAGAGAATATGAATTCAAATCTACTCTGGCGATATATTAAGATAAAATTTTTAATTTATTTAATTTTATAGTTATGAAATAAGTCATTGAACCTAAGATTTAATTTATTCGATATAGTTGGTTCTATTTTGAGAGGGCAATCCGCATCGGATAGGGTTTCTCCTTTAAAAAAGGCAAAAAAAGAAAAAGCAAATACATGTGAAGTGGGCCGACTGAAAACAAGGATAACTTCAATCGATCTGCGTACCATAAATCACTGGTCCTGTTTTTTAATAGAATTCATTACAACATCAAAACCTTAACCGGCAAATATGTCAACCTCCGCCACTCAGGTTGCCACGTCAAAGAGAAGGAAAAAACTCTACTTTGCCCTCTTTGCTTCACTCTTAATTATCACAGCCATAGTTACCATTGCTGCCGCCGTATCCTCCAGGAACAAATCCACTCTCATCAATGACAAAATAGCTGCTCATCCTGTTGTCAAGTCCTCCTGTGGCCTCACATTTTACCCGCACCTTTGCTTCTCAGCACTGTCAACAGTTCCTGATGCTGCAGCTAAGATCACCTCACCGAAAGATGTGATAGAAATGTTACTTGACATCACTATAACTGCAGTCCAGAAAAATTACTTCAGCATCAAGAAGCTCACTAGCACTCGTTCAGGCAGACTAACAAAACGTGAGAAAGCTGCTCTACATGATTGTCTTGAAATGGTGGATGAAACTCTTGACGAGCTTCACAAAATAATAGAGGAGCTCCAGGAGTATCCGGCTGTTAACAAATCCATATCCCAACAAGCGGCGGAGCTCAAAATCCTGTTGAGTGCCTCCATGACAAACCAAGAAACTTGCCTCGACGGGTTCTCTCACGATAAGGCTGATAAAGAGGTTATATAAACAAGCTTTATTCATCAATTTTTCTACTATAATATCTTTGTTATACTGATTTTACTCTTCTTATGCTAAAAGGTTCGTAAAGCATTGATAGAGGGTCAAGAACATGTCTTTAAAATGTGCAGCAATGCACTAGCCATAGTAAAAAACTTGACTGACAGTGATGTAGCCAAAGAGGTCGAGACTTCAGGGAGACATCTCGGGGAGGTTGAAAATGAAAAGGGGTGGCCTGAATGGTTATCAGCCGGAGATAGGAGGCTGCTGCAGGCCACAACAGTGACTCCTGACGTTACTGTGGCTACTGATGGGAGCGGCGACTACCTGACGGTGTCGGAGGCTGTGGAGGCTGCGCCAGAAAGCAGTAGCACTAGATACATTATAAAGATTAAAGCAGGGGCTTACAGAGAAGATCTGGAAATACCCACGAAGAAGATTAATTTGATGTTTATAGGAGATGGGAGAATTAACACTATCATTACTGCAAGTAAAAATGTAGTTGATGGGAGCACAACGTTCAATTCAGCCACTGTCGGTGAGTAAATTAACTACATAATATGGTAAACTTTTTCTTTTTAAATTACATGATTCATTTGTCGTGTCTTGGGAAGTATGGATTCTTCTATTTAAAAGCCTGAGATCGGGGCTCACTCTTTTAAAGGCCCAAGGACTATTTCCCACAGTTTTAGCCAACCTTAAAAAGTATACTTAGTGACAATTCACTCATTCATAGATTTTTTTTATTAAAATTTTTAGTTATAAGTGAAAGTAAAATCATTATTTTATCATTAAATACTGAAACACTAAAAGTTATATCATTTCTCTTTCTTCCTTCAAGTTTTAAAAATTAATACTTTACTCTATTTTTAAAGTTTAAAAAATTAGCATTTTACCCTTAGGGTTTGATTCCTTTCTTTGGCCACTACTATTCCAGTTATCTTCTAGATCCGACTACGAAGGACAACGTTCATCATCTTTATCTAGAAAAAGCGATAAAGGATGACACTCCGTCATGTCGTCTAAACAATGAAACATTGTACTTCATCGCTCTTTTTGATCTCGACAATGCTTTCTTATCCAGATTTGGACAACGAAGGATTGTCTTTCATCGTAGAAGATTGTCGGACAATCTTTGTCAGAGAAGATTGGTGACTAGATTCCCTAAGACATCAAAGATAAAACCTAAAAATGGGGAGAAATTTGAATTTTTCAAAACTAAATCATAAGAAAAATCATTAGTTTTTTAAACTAAAAAAGAGAAATAATATAAATTTTTAGAGCTTAATAGTAAAATGATCATTTTACTCTTGCTTCTAACTAAAAATTTTTAACAAAAATTAATTTATAGGTGAGTGTTTGAATTTTTGGATTGCTAAGAGTGTGTCTTTGAAATTATGCTAAAACTAGGTGGGAAATAAGTCCTTTGGCCTCCTTTTAAATCATTCAAGGCAATTGTCGGTGCTTGTTGCCTATAAATTTGCGACCAGTAGCCAGTAAATTTGAAAATTTGTACAATATTCTTTAACTTATGCGTTTTTCATAGGCAAGCTGTCGATATGAATACTTGCCAAAAGAGAAGACAAAGGACCTCATTTGTTTGATTTATCTGTTTATTAGTCAACCTAAAAAACCCAGAAGAGTGTTCTTATATTATAATAGGAAGCAATTGGATTAAGTTGAAGGTTTTAGATGCAATGTTACCTAATCAGACAAGACTATCAAAAATTGCAGCTGTAGTCGGGACCGGGTTCTTGGCGAGGGACATAACTTTTCAAAATACAGCAGGGCCATCGAAGCACCAAGCAGTGGCGCTACGTGTAAACGCAGATCTTTCAGCATTTTACAGATGCGGCTTTATAGCATACCAAGACACCCTTTACGTCCACTCCCTTCGCCAGTTTTTTGTGAATTGCTATGTAGCAGGCACAGTGGACTTCATCTTCGGAAATTCAGCAGTTGTTATTCAAGACACCGACATTCATGCTCGCCGCCCAAATGCCGGCCAAAAGAACATGGTCACCGCACAAGGGCGAGACGACCCGAATCAAAACACAGGCATAGTGATCCAAAAATGCAGAATTGGTGCAACTTCAGATCTACTTCCTGTAATTGACGAGTTTCCAACGTATTTGGGTCGGCCGTGGAAGGAGTATTCGAGAACAGTTATAATGCAAACTGAAATCAGTGATGTGATAAACCCAGCTGGGTGGTTCGAGTGGAGTGGGGATTTCGCACTTGACACATTGTTCTATGCAGAGTATGCAAACACAGGCCCTGGTGCGAACACATCAAATAGAGTGACATGGAAAGGGTACAGGGTTATTACTGATGCAAGTGAGGTGGAAATGTTTACAGCTGAGAATTTTATTTCTGGGGATAGTTGGTTGAACTCCACAGGTTTTCCTTACAGTCTTGGTCTCTGAAGTCATATTATTGCTTAATTAGCAGCCCATCCCCATCCCCCTTGGTAAGAAATAATAATTGTGGTTTAATGAGAATAACGTTAGAATTTTTCGAAAATTATGGTGCTAATTTTTAATAAAATAATTGTTTTATGTAAAATCGGGATGATTTGATAGATAAACCTAAAGTAAGCATTTATTGTTGAGTGGACGAATCTTATCTATTTGGGCTTAGATTGCTTGCTTAGTGTTTGGACGCACGGAATGATCCGTTTAAAGAAATAAAAAAATTATAATTTATCGGATTAATTCATCAAAGGTTAATATAGGCATGATCTCATATTTTGAATCTTGTGTTTTTGTCAAATCGTCTAAATAGTAAATCTCAACCTAATCTTAGACAAGAGTCCAATGGGCTATGTCAGGATCATCCTGGCCTAACCCATTAACACTTTTAAATAGAACTATTAAAAAGGATATTTTCGTGATAATTAAAGTGTTTAATTAAGTTTTGTATCAAAAAATATAAAAAAATTTTAAACTCCGTTAAAGCGATTTTAAAGTTTATCTAACAATTTAAAATCCAAATTTGGCTTGTTTTCACTTGTTATTGGTGGAATTAAGTATCAAAATCATCTGTAAATCTAGTCTAGATCAATTCTCATAGTTTTAATCGAAGTAAAATAAGAGAGCAAACCAATGTTTTCAGCAAACCAATGTTTTCAGCAAACCAATTCAGCCGGATGTTGAAGACTCACTCTAGTTGACACTCAAACGTGAGCCTGGCGTATGGGCCTACTCTCGACCTCGGTTTTTCCTCTAATTTTTGTTATGTTGTGTTCAAAATCTAAAATCTAACGGATTTATAATAAAATTATGTATATTTGTTTTTAATATATATATAAATATATATTTAATATGTATTATTAAATTGTTAGATAATTTTAAATTAAACATAAAATAACACATAATCATATGATAATATATCATATGTGGATTTGTTTTTATTCTTTAAAATAGGTAAGAATATCATTACTCTTTTTCTATGGGTTCAATTTTAATTTTTGAACCTTAAGAATATTTATTATAAATTTGTATTTATTTTATGTGTTGAAAATTATTTTTTTTTTAATTCTTTTAAAAAGCAATTGCCATTTTAACCATTGTTTGTTGGAAAAATCAAAGTCTGCAACAATAATTTCGCCATTGCAACTTACAGTAAACCTCTCACCCTCTTCTTACGGTAAAAAAGGTAATTAATTAAAATAAGCAAAATTTTAAGCGTTTATACTTTTTTAGGCCACCTTAAAAAAGTTTTATGAAAATAAGTAAATCGTATTTTTTTTACCCTTTTACCCTTATGTTGAAAAATTTCTGAGAATGTGCGTCGGTTTATAGCAGTTACAATGGTGGGTAGGGATTTTACAATGAAACCCTAAATATGTCGAATTATGTATATGGATATTTTTGAATGTTTCGAAGGCTTAAAATGATATAGTTTCGATGTTAATGGATGTCTGGAAGTGTAGCCGTTGAGAGATAAAAACGCGCAAATTTACAGTGTCACGCAAACTACGCAAATTTACAGTGCTGTGCAAACTGCGCAAATCGCGCAAACACTGTTTATATCGCACAAACCTGTTCACATCGCGCAAACATTGTTTACATCTCGCAAAAGTAGATATCATAGTCTGTGAACAGTATTTTTTGCGCGATTTTGCAAGCAGTTTGCGCGATGTGAAAAGTATTTACGTGGTTTGTGCAGTTTGCGTGACACTGTTTACAGTTTGCGTGACACTGTTTACTTTTTGCGCTTTTGTCTCTCAACAGCTACACTTTTAGGCATCTATTAACATCGAAACTACATCATTTTAAGCGTTCGAAACATTCAAAAATATCCATATACATTCGACATATTTAAGGTTTCACTGTAAAATCCCTAGCTATCATCGTAACCGTCATAAACCGATGCACATTCTCAGAAAAAATATTTTTATTTGGTTTTTCAACATAAGAGTAAAAAGGGTAAAAAAAATACGGTTTGCTTATTTTGATAAAATTTTCTAGGGTAGCCTAAAAATGTATAAACGCTTAAAATTTTGCGTATTTTAATTAATTACCCCGGTAAAAACATCCTTAACCCATGCGAAATCTTCCCACCCTTTCATTTTCTAACATCTCTTCTTCTACTACTACTGTTGATGAAATTTACGTACACCAATAAGAAGTGCACAAGGTTAGACCAGGTACAAAGATATGATAGTGGTAATTGGAGTTAGGTGGGTAATTATGTATGCACGTTGTCTGATGATGAATGGATATAATTGTGAATATGTAAAACTGTGTAAGTAAATTAGACCCGAAAAATTTTTAACATGATTTGTCCCGTTGTTTAAGAGTTTGCATTCACGATTATATTATTTAAATCTTTAGGAAAAGTATCAATGGAGTATTAGTGTTGCTACAAGAATGTTTTTCTTGGAGAGATCTTCTACTTCTGTTCAATCTTTTATAGATACAATATCATAATATTCCTAATATAAATATAAATCTAAATATTTATACTTATTTTAATCATATAAAAATAGAATGATTATATTAATAAAATGATCTTGATTCAATAGAAAATGATTATTTTTCCCTATAAACACGAAATGAAATAAGAAGATAGTCTCATAGATGGTAAGAAGATATATTGTTAGGTGAAGTTTTACTCACTTATAAACTTTCTATTTGTATTCTGACTTAATCTCAAAATAAATAACATATTTCATCACTAATCGAATAGTTTGTTGTTAACTACTTAACTTTTTAGTGTCGATTTATGTGAGTTGAGTTAAGAAGGATTTTAACAGTGCGTAAAACAATAGCCCTCAGTTTATGGAATATGAGTAATGTTGGGAATTTTGGGATTACATCAGGTAAATATTAAAACAACACTAGTGGAAACAATATAAAAATACCCAAAATTCCACACCAAGATCAAGGTTATTGAATCAATTGCTTTATTAAATCAAATAGGATATTTAGATTACGTACCAATGTTTGAAGGCTCTTCTACTTTGGCATTGTGCTTCCACCTATCTGTTCAAGAGTAGAAAGGCCACTAATGTCCACACACGGCACCAAGAACAATGAACAACCGTTTAGAAGTGGAGGAATGACTTATGATCAATTGCTAGATTGACCGATATTGATTAGGGTTAATTTTAGGGTGAAGGGACAACAAAGGATAGAAAGGATTTTGCCTTGGCCAAATTCCCTTTTTTTTCCCACAAGTGGTGTCCCTGGATGGGGCTTGAAAAGAATGTGTTTATATACAACACATTCAACTACCCCAGTAAAACTCTTGGTCAAACCCCAGTCCTTGTCAAACCTTGATTAGGTTTATTTACTATTGGACTGGACTTGATGAATTTAGAAGTTTATCCAAGTCCAATAATAGGCCACTTCATGGGTAATTACTGTAATCTCTACATGGTCGTAGAACAAATGCATGACCAATGAATTCCTCATGCTCTTGGAGTTTTCCAATCTAGATGAACTCCATTAGTGGCCGACTATTGATGGTGACTTCAACTACATTGAGTCATTTATGATATCGTATATCTCATACATCCAAACCCACAAACCAAATATTAGTTGTTGAAGTTAACTAAAATGTAAACCTACAAACATATAAACAATGTCATGTAACTTTATTTGTTATACTCTTTAGTAGATGAGTATAAAACCACACAAAAAATATGTTAAATATATGTAAGACAACAAACATATTTGTTAGAGTATAGAGTCTGATCATACCTAAAAAATATCTTTGTAAGATTGATCGAAAGTTATTAAGGAATTAAAAAAATAGATTTTCGATCTTGTAACTTGATTAATGGGTGGGGGTTAAGGGGGGTTGCCCTTTCTAGGGGCATGGGGCGAAACCCCCAAATAGAATTTTGAAACTTTAATTAATTCAACGCTTACAACACAAAAAATAAACGTCTTCTTTTAAGATATGGATGTTGATCTCTACATAAATTTGAAGTTTTGATTGATTCACACATTAATCAATTATTTAAAAAAAAAAAAAAAAACCTAAACCCTACTTTATAATAACTTACCCTTGTCTAGAAAATATTATATAAGCTCAAGGGTTGCACCTTCAATTTGCTCAAGAAAAAGTCTACTATTAAATATCATTTACCTTTCACTGGATGTAACACTTAATAAAATATCATATAGTACCTCAAAATGTCTATAAAACTTCGATATTTTTGCCTCCTCAACCCCCAACGAAAACATAGGATAACATACAAATATAAAAATAAATCCTAAATTTTTATTTAAAAAAAATACAATAACATTTATTTCTTTAAAAAAAAAACCACATTTTTTTTATGCTTCTATTATGACAATTTAACACCTAATTATCCAATACCTAACAATCAAAACCTTTTAAACTTCTGAACTTCTAGTATAAGTAGCAAATCAAGTTAAACAATAAAACTATTTGTATCTATTTTGAGTATATAAATATGAATATGCTTATATATATCATTACATAATTAGAAGATTTTGAATTAAGGATAAAGTAACATTCAATCATATAAGAACATATATAAGTGTGTACATAATTATATACTCGAAGTAAGTATACATAGTATTGTTCTAAGTTAAACATTTAATCCCAATAGCATTTGACACTAAATTTGCTAAATAACTTCAAATGAAAACATATAATTGAGGCAGTGGGGAAATGTTTTCCTTACGTGAATAAAAAACAATCATATAAAAAGGTGGAACACCGACGGCCTCTTTTACACTATTTTGCTTTTCATCCAAATCATGAAGAGTTGCAACAGTGGGAGCTTCCTGTTAGGCCTAAAGACAAAGTAAGGGTCACGGCTATTGAATAAAAAAAACCAACCTTATTAACAATAGTAATGACGGTAAGAATAATATATAATAATAAACAATAAAAAGAAGGAGAATATAAAAAAAATAAAGTCATATAACACATTAACAAGTTGTTCTTATAAATACACCCAAGTTATATAACACATTATAGAGGAGATGAGTAATATATCAGAGAGATGAGAAGAGAAGATGCATTCAGTTTGATTTTTAAGTACACTTGGTTGGGAAGAAAACAAGCAAGCTAATAAGACCAAAATCAAACTCTTTCATTCTTAATTGAACTATGTATAACAAACAATCAAACGCAAATATAACAGAAAAAAATATCATAATTTGATGTGGAAACCTATTCAATATGAAGAGTAAAACCATAGGACATCACCCAAATAAACAAATCTCTACCATCTAAAATATAGTATTAAATATGTCTAAAATTCTGTTAAATTTTAAAAGCAATCCAATAATAAATAAAAGAGAAAAAAATATTTTTCTTTAAATTATTTAAGTTGAATTGCAACATTCAATCAACCACATTTCAATCAATCAAAAGTGGGATTTATTACGTATATTATTTCATTTATTTGATATTATGTCGGTTTGATTTACATTTGAATATTATCTTTTTTTCCCGTGCAGCCATAGATTCCCGTAAGATTATGCTTCCCCCTTTATGGCTTTTAAGACATAGGTTGATATGGACTAATGGGTATGAAGTAAATGGCATGTTTCCAGAGTGGGCCTAGAGGCTCCATGTGAGATCCACTTTGGGGTGTCCTAGGTGCACCCCAAACCAGGGCCCAGTATTTTAGAGTAACTTTTTGAGCCCCTAAATAATCTAAGGGTAAAGGACTATTTTTCACCTAAATTTTAGTTGAATCTCGATAATACATCTATCATAGTTAAAAAATTTAAATATTTATCAATAGACTAACTTTTATTAGAGATAAAGATAAAATTATTATTTTACTATTAAACTTTAAACTCCTAAAAATTTATATTATTTTCCCAACCTTAATTTAGAAAATTAATAGTTTTTCTCCTAATAAAACTTTAAAAAATTATAATTTCCCCCCTAAGATTTCAGTTTTTTAGGTGACCCATCGAGCCACCGAAATCTAGTGGCTCAATGGCAATGAGGAAGCGTCTAGAAGCGCATCAGTGTCTGATCGATGCTTCTGGAAGCGTTGATGCTCTAGACGATGCATCGTCATCCAAAAGCGTCTACGCTTTGGACGACAATGAGTTGACTCTTCTGGACAACGTTTCATTGTCCAAAGGCGTTGATCTAGATGACGCATTGAAGCGTCAATCTGGATGATGCATCGTTGTCTAAAAGCGTTGATCTGGACGATGATGCATCGATGTTTCTGGATGCTTTTCTATCATTATTGAGCCATCAAATTTTGGTGGATCTAGGGTTAAATTTGAACTGAGCCCATTCGAGCTCGAACTCGAACTCAGTTCTAACGAGTCTAAAACGAGCCAATCTTATGCAAACTCGCTCGACCTCGAGCTAACACTTTCGAGCTCAAGTTACTCGTCAAATTTATGAATTAAAAATTTTGATATAAAACGATGTTATTTTAATAACGAGTTATTTAAAAACTTGAGTTCGAAATGAGCCGAACTAAATTCGAGCCGAGTTCAAGCTTAACTTTCATGAGTTTGACGAGTTTAAGCTTGAACTCAATCTTTACTATACAAAATCGAGCTGAGCTTAAGCTCGGCTCAGCTTGAATCTAGTCTTGGGTGGATCAGTGGCTCACTTGAAAAATTGAAACCCTAGAGGGAAATTAAAGTTTTAAACTAAAGAGAGAAATAATATAAACTTTTAGAGTTTTAAAATTTAATAATAAAATAATAATTTCACCTTTATCTTTAATAAGAAATGATGAATAGATATTTAAAATTTTAAATTATTATGGGTGTGCTATTGAAATTCAACTAAAATTTGGGTCGAAACAGTCCCCCGCCCTACTCAGAAATTGAACTATGCAATTGCGTGAGCAGATTCAAGTCAACTAAGATCTGAAATTTTGATGTTGACGCTGCAATAATGATGTCGTTTATTAAGTTTGAAAAAAAAATCAATTTTCTACTCATTTATCAAAATTAACTATTAATTTAAACTAATTTAACAATATTTATATATATTTTTTAAATATAACATTAAAAGTGTATTGTTTGGTGTCAATATTATTTTTAAAAAAGTTACTAAAGATAAATAGATATTTTTTCTACTTATTTAGAAAATTATCATCCCTATCTTATGTAATTTTAAAATATAATATTTATATCTTTTATTTATTTAATAAAAACAATGGTTAAATGTTTATTTTTTAATAATTTTATGAAAAATTTAATATAATTTATTAAAATATTTAATAAATAGATAAAAAATTAATCTTTTTAAATTTAATAGATAAAAACTTATTATTTCATGGGACATTTGTGGGAATTAGTCATTTGGCCTTTTACTTACTTTCTGGATTTTGTCACGCTCTCTCCATTCATGCACGGTGCGTCGGTGCCCTTGAATTAAAGTGATCTTGTTTATTCTGTATCTTAATGCCAAACTTTTATATTCTTTTATTGTTGAAAATATATGCTAATTTTGCGATTTGGTAACGATTTTTAAAATTAATATAAAGTTTTTGAAATATTTACAAAAGGCCAAATGATTTTTTTCCGCTTAAGGATAGGTGAAATCTCAAATTTATATTTATTAATTTTAAAAAACTTAAATATTAAACTTTCTGTTAGATAAAATTATTGTTTAATTAAAAATATTAAAAAACTAAAATTTTGTTATATTTTTTCTTTAAGTTTAAAAATATAATATTTTTTTTTTACTCAAAATTTAAAAAGTGACTATTTTTTCTTTGAAGCTTTAAAACCGTTGTCATTTTCAACGGTCGTTGTTGTCTTTGGCCATATTTCTCTCTCTTTATTGTCGACCGTCTTCATCAAAGATAAAGACTATTTGGAAGAGAGGGAGAGAGAGAGAGACCAGTAAGTTTACTAAAGAAGAAGGGAGAAAGACTAGGGATATAGATGTCTCTAGTGATGGTTTTAAAACCTTAAAAGAAAATTATCAATTTTCAAATTATAAGTAAAAAAAATTGTTAGATCTTTAAATTAAATAAATAATTATAATAAATTTTTATTTTATAAATATTTTTAATTAAATGATATTTTTATCTTTAATTTAATCATAAATTTTAATAAAATAATAAATATTTAAATTTTAAAAAATTAATGAATATGAATTTAAAATTTCAACAGAGTAAGCCACTTGGAATAATTATATAAAAAACTTTAAACTCAATTCAATATAATATGTATATAGACGAAATTACTAAAAGAAATAAAACAAAGTGTAGTTGAACTTGGTGTAAATTACATCAATAATTGAAAAGAAGGGATGGTTGACGTGTTGAACTTGACAAGTCAATTAAAAGATGTTTAAAAAATAATATCCCACTGAGAGAATTGGTCGTCGTGCTTTTTGCAAACCCAGCAGCTAAAGTGGAATAATTAATTAAACAATTAACAGTAAAAAAGAGATGACCTCTCCGTGGATTTATCTCACTAATGACTAATTACTTCTAGATTTCTCACTAATGAAATTCTTCCACACATGTTCTACGCGAACAAACTTTAATTATCATTAAATAATGCCCACTGTTTATTTTTTAATTAAAAAAATATATCTTGGTAATTTCAAAATTCACACAATATTTAATTAATTTATTTTTGTTAATCTTTGTATGAAAATTATAAATGGATTGGACAGGGGAATTTGGAATCCAGCGGGATGGATTGTGATTTACGTAGTCATCTGGGTTAAGTTATTTAATTAGATATCGACATATTTTGTTATACGGTTAGATGTAACTTTCAAAAAAAATATTGCAAAGAGGATAATACAATAAAAAAGGATATGGTAAAATATATTACTTAGACGCAAGATGACTTAAAGTATTTAAAAGTGAATTATAGTCTTTACATTGTGTATGCAAGGTTGTTTGAACATATAGAGTTTTAGTTTCCATTAACTCATGTGTCCCATGAAAAGGAAGTGTGTTAGCTGCCATTGAAACACCCATCAAGGAATAATCATTATTACGATCAACTTGCGATCTAAATCACATTGAATGTAGCATGACAACATTATTTCTCATTGTACAAGTATATATGTGTTGTCCATGTCATCTATGATCTAGGTCCCTGCATCTCAATAATTATAATAAGACGTTTCTCTTTTTACCTTATAAAGGGGAGGGGGGAGAGGGGAGAGGGTGGGAATTTTTACCCTTTTTACTATTTTATTGCTTTTGTCAATCACACTCAAATACTCTTCATTACACTCTTATCACAACTCTTGCATAATTTCCCTAGGTAGTTACATAATTAGGTTGGTGCATATTTGAACATCAACAATTTTTGGCGTTAGAAGGATGACCTTTCAAAAAGTTTTCTTCAGTCTTTTAGCAAAGTTTATTCTAAGCATTATTTAGCAAGACTTTACTCATGGCTCACACCAGAACTGCTTCTAGAAATGCTCTATTCGACAAGGTTGAGTGAAATGAGACAGTTAACTACATCGATGTAGCTTATGCCCTCACTAAAATAGTTGTTACCCACCCTAATGAGAAATCTTTCTAAGTAGTCGATGTCAACATGTAGATGAAAATTAACTAGGCCACATCTCAAGCTGAGAGATGGTTAGAAACAACAATCGATAACCTTGCTAATATTATGGAAACCTTGAGTTAGCATCTACCTGCCATCTCAATAACTATTACCAGATCTTAAACTCTATCCTAGTGTGTGGAGAACTCATGTCAACTATGATGTGCAAATAACTCATGTCAGGTTCAATTGCAAAATAATAAAAAAAAAAACTTGTGTCTTGTACTATAGATAACTTATAGTAGGAAAGTGTCATTTCCTAATGTATAAGAATCCCTTTTTGTCAAATCATGCTATGCCCACGTAGGAAACTCATATGCCCAACATGTAGACAACTCATGCTCATATAAAGACAACTCACATCTTTGAACTTGTAGAAAACTCATGCCTAGGCATGCAAAACACGTATGTCCTAAACATGTAGATAAATTGTGTTTGTGTATAGACAACTCACATTGTACACAAGTGGATAACTTACACTTGTGTACAAACAACTCACACTATCATATGCTACTTTAGAGACACCTATTTAACAAGCTAACCACAATCCTAATTGTTATGACCTTTATTTTTCGCATAGAGGAATCTCTTCTCAATAGGGTTTAAGGTCTCATTGTGTTCAGAAAAGTCTCATTGTTTTTTTTTTTTTTTTTGAAAAGGTGAAGGTCCTATGCGACCACAACAAAGTTTGCTTCACGCATAGCTCTTCCAACTTTTTTTCAACTTAATCTCTAAAGACTCAATCTCGATAAGGTGGTTCCTCTTTAAAGCTGCTACTTTAGTTGCATGCTCTTTCTTTAGAGCGTCTAGCTTGGCCTCTATATTAGTTATGTGTTGCCTTGTCTTCTCAAGGTTTTTCTCAAGATTGTTTAACCTCTAGGCCTTTTTCTCACTATTTGCATGAACCAAACTCGCTTTTGATCAATAAGGCCATGTTGGAAAGCTACAAATGAAATATGGTTAGCATAACATTTCAAGACTGTTGTTTACTTGAAAGAAAATGAATCTTGAGACATACTTGAGCAAACATTTGGATAAAATATGTGAAACTTCTCCACCTTAGGTTGCCTTTTAAACTCTTATAAAAACTTTTGAGGTGTAACCTATTTTACCAAGTTAGTAACCAAGGAACCATGCTTATGAAATCCAATGGTTACCTAACCACACTCTCAAGAAACATAAGTAGAACTTTCCAGAGATTGTAGAGGGTCTGTTGTTGTGGCTATTTGGTGAGTTGTCACCATATAACCATCTAGGATGGTTTGAAAGAGGCCCTGAAACTTCAATGTTTTAGCAATCTCTTTGGCCATTTGATTTCCTTTGTTAGAAATTAGAAACAAATTCCTCTCTTTGGCTTGCTCAAACACCAAAGGTAAAGTTTGAGGAATCGATGTAGATGCCTAAACTACACCATTGGATGCACTAGGCTTTATGTGATATACTAGCCTAAGCTCCTAAAGCTATTGTTTGTATCTCATAAACTTGTTCCTAAGGCTAAAAAATAAAAAAACTATTAACCAACTATACAAAGAGAATAAAAGCAATTGAAGCATGAGAGATGGAGAAAATTTACCCTTAAAAGAAGCCTACCACCATGTAGCATCCCCTTTCAGAAGTATTGCCTTTCAAAGAGAGATACTACTACCCTTGACTATTTATGCATGATTATCCTTAAAATAAACTTGCGAAATTAAAATTTAATGAAATTGTTGAATTAACTTCATCAATTAAAACACATAGAACAAAAATCATGCAAAATATGTCTTTTTGGTGCTTTATCTCTAGGATCTTTTGTTAAACATTCTCTGAATTTGTTTTAGAAGTCTTTTAATAATTTATCCAAACCACTCTCTATAATTGTTCCTGAAAAACACATTATAGGATAATAACTTTACAATAAACGTAGATTTTATTTTAACATCTGAACCACTTGAAGGACTTCTTCTCTTTTCACCATTTAATTTCTTTTGTTAATTACGCACAGACGATATTTATTCAACTTTCATAACAATTCTTACATAATATTCTTACAACATCGTGATAATGCATATTCATATATTAACTTATTTGAGTCAACTCATTCTATTAGTATATTTCTTATTCACAATTTTATCTTACATTATAATAATGTTAGATTTTCTCAGTGTTTGTCTTAGAAAAATAGTCAATAGCGCTAATGAAAATTTTCTTTGAAAGTAACATAAAATTAAAAAAAGAAAAACTTTTCAAAGCGTTGGAATGATAATATAAATTTTAATAATTTACTAAAACTAATATTTTACATATATAATTAAAATATATAAATAATATATTATTATATTATTTTATATATTACCTATATATTTAAATTATATATAAAACTTTGACCGATCAAATCGTGTTTGTCGGCAGACGGATTGCCGATGGAGGAAGCAAAGGAAGACAGACACACGAGCACGACATACAATTTGGTACGTCCACGTGACGGACCAAAAATCTGGACCCCACCCCCCCCCCCCCCCCAATAGAAAATACGTGGACTTGAAGCTGCTCTTAAATTAATGTACTTTCTTAAACAATACGACTGGAAGCAATTAGCAAGCAAGCTGTAAAACGCGTTTTCTCAGCCTTCAAAGCCTATCTGATTCCTTAGCTTTTAATGCTTTTCAAAAGGATCCCTCTGCTTTTTTATTTTATTCTTGCAGCAGCATCTCCAGGAACTTGTTTTTAGAATAAAAGAATTATATAAACACCACTTTTTGTTTTTTTATTCTTCCTTTATTGGGTTAAACTTCAAACCCTTGCATGGCTACTTTTCCCAAATGTTACAAGGTTCAGCCGGTAGTCCAATTCCAAAGCCAACCTTGGTGGGGGGATTTTTTCTGATTTTGCTCCTATCAGACTATATGAGTATTAATATCCTAAGATATACGATATAATATGATATAAATAAAAAATAATATATATCTTAAAGTATATCAAATTAATATAATATAGTAAATATATTGTATAGTATGATATATTTTATCAATATATATTAATACATATTTTTTAAAAAATTGATAATATAATAGAAGTGTATATATAAAATTTAAAATTCTAAAAATATTTATGATATTTTTCAAAATAGTAACGCTTTAATAATTTTTTTATTATTTTATTAATATATTATTTTTTAATTTTGAAAAGATTTATTCTATAATACATAATATAATATGTAATTCCACTACTGTGATTAGGGAGAAATTTTTGCAAATATATATAAAATTTTTAAAACTTCCAGAAAAAAGGAGTTTGTGAAATCCACAACTCAATTTGATGAGGTTATCCTTTCACATGGAAAATGCGTAGTGACAAGTCAAATTTCCAGCTAATGAAAACGTTTTTTCCGTTTGATTATTTATTTGAATAACCCATTATTAACCATTTATAAAATTATGTGTATATATTTTTAGTTTATAATTTAAATATATAAATAATATATTTATAACATGATTAAATAATTTTAAATTAAAAATAAATAATGTATAATAATATAATAACATATCATTTATATTTTTAAATTATATATATAAAAAATACATATATAATATCATTCTAATCAAATAAAAAGGTAAATCCCATGATTAATTTGTAACGGCTATGTGAATTTTACTTTAAAAAGACTGTTTAACTTATCAAATTATAAGTATTTATCGTGTTTGTAAAATTTTAACTTATTTATTATAATAATTATAGCTCTAAGTATTATATTCTTATTTATCCGTATGATAAATTCAGATGGAATTCTGGTTATTTAAAATTAAATTAAAAAAAAAAAACCCTTGTGGTTGGGGGGGTTGGTTTTGGGCGGGGTTGTGTGGTAAAGGGTGAGTTTGGAAGTTCCACCATTTGCTGAAATATATGAGAAATGTATGATCATTTAAACTTCAAGGGTGCGTTTGGTTAAAGGTTTTTAAGATTAACTTGGTAATCTATCTTTTATTCCCTTATTTAGTTTATCAGTAATAAAATATTATAGTAATCTTCTATTATCAATGCTGACGTGACAGATAATATAAGTGGTAATCTGATTACCACCTTCACCTTAGGTATTTAAAGATTATTGGGGTAATCTTGAGTTTATTATAGAAAAATTATTATTTATTAATTTTTTGAGATAAAAATAAATTTATTTTTAATTAATATGACAAATAATATAAAAAATATTTAAAAATAATTATATTCAAGGGTATTTAAGTAAAATATTTTACTAGTAATCTTTTATTACCTTTAACCAAACACAATAATTATTTATACCTATCAAATTTTATCAAACATAGTAATCATTTATACACAATAATTTTCTAAATAATCTGTTAGCTTAAAATAGGATTAGGAAGACCGAGAAGATCAAGCGTGTTAAAAAAAGTGGAGTTTGATTCTCTGTGTGCTGCTGCAACGTAATAAGAAAAGTTAAAGTTTTTCAAAAAGTTGATTTTGATTCCTGGGCCTGTTCTTGGCAATTGAAATCAAAAGCACGGGGCATCAGAAATCCGACAATCAAATTTGGTAAATTGGTGGGACCATTTATGATATTCTGATTTCTAAGCTTCTCTATTACAATTTTATTTTTTTATATGCAACGAAATCGGCTCCTGTCCTTTAATGTCCAAGGATTGATGTTGTTGAAATATTCATATTGCTTAATCAACCCATTGTCCTCTTATTTTTATATGTGAATTTTCTCTTTTTCACATTAATTGTTACGTACTTTTATACTATATGTGTTAGCTTAACTTTAAAATCCAAATTGTCTTTCCGTAAATACGATCATATCAAATAATTAAAACTTCGATTATAATGATTTATCTTATAATTATTATAATAGATAAATTATTAGTTTATATAAAATTTTATATATATGAAATGACTATAAATGTTTCATTCTAATCCATATTATTTATATATAAATTATAAAATATTAAATTTAAACTCTTTCGGATTATAAAAATACCTAAAATTATCTAATTTTATTAAATTAAAATCATATTTAATAATAACCTATATTAAAAACTTTTCTTAACAAATTAATATTAAAATATTGTCAAACTAGATTTGAAGTATTATTTTCAAACTTTAAATATTTTTCTTTCATCACTCAATTTACCTTTTTCGAATGAAAGTAATAAGGTGTTGTTTGAATGCTCCATTGCTCCTGGTACACAATTGGAGAAAATGAATACTTCCTGAGATAACTGAAAACGCCGACACGTAGATAAAAGCCTTGACGATTTAATCGTTCATGTCGTCGCTCTCCTCTTTAATTCCCTCACCTGCCAACCTCAACTTCCCCTCCACTTTCCTCATAAATACATCTTCTTCTTCTTCTTCTTCTTCATCACCCCCGTCCTTAACCTTTTTATCTCCCCTCACTCAAACATGCAGCTCTTTCAACTCTCACCATTTCTCTTTCTTTCGCTTGCTGCTGCTTCTTATGTCAGCTCTGATACAAGTGTCTTCCCCTCTGAGTGCTTAAAGGTTCCAACTTCCACATTCATCACCTCTTTGCAGACCACCATTACCGTCATGCGACACACCACTCCTATCATTTCTCAGTTTGCTAATTTGTTAGGAGATTTTCGGCTCAAAAATGCTGTAACGGATTGTCTTGACTTGCTTGATTTCTCCATTGATGAGCTCGACTGGTCCGCCTCTGCTTCTCAAAATCCTAATGGTAACATACTTTCAACTATAAATGCATAAATCTTTCTAATTCTTCATAAATCAATACTAATATAGCATGGTTGGTTGCAGTAGTCTTAGTATACTCACAGCTAGATAACAAAAATCAATGTTGAATTACAGAAAAACACAACAGTAGCGGTGATCTAAGTTCAGATTTGAGAACATGGTTAAGTGCTGCACTGGCTAATCAGGAGACCTGCAAGGACGGATTTGAAGGCACAAATGGCCTCGTCAAAGGCGTGGTGGAAGGAAGCGTTGATCAAATCTCTTCATTGGTTCAGGAACTTCTAACAATGGTGCATCCCATCTCTAGTGGCCAGAATGGAAGCAAAGCTAACGGTGGAAGCGGCCGTGGCGGTGGCAAATCCGAGCGGAAGTTCACACAAAACAGCCAATTTCCCTACTGGTTTAAACGTGAGGACAGAAAATTATTGCTAGTAAATGGGGTTCAAGCTGATGCCGTAGTAGCAGCAGATGGGAGTGGAAATCATACTAGTATAATGGAGGCAGTGATGGCAGCACCTGATTATAGTATGAAAAGATATGTAATCTATATTAAAAGAGGTATATATAAAGAGTACGTGGAGATCAAGAAGAAGAAATGGAACCTCATGATCTTTGGAGATGGAATTGACGCCACAATTATTTCTGGGAATAGAAGTTTCATCGACGGCTGGACCACCTTTAGGAGTGCCACCTTCGGTAAGTGTCTCTCTAAATTCAACTCCATCTTGTACGCCTTACTTGTATGGTTTGGCTTAATTTTTAGGCATAATTACGTCTATTTTTAATTCACTGGTAAGAAAATTTATATATACTGTAGAATGCTATATATATACATACACTTTTAAATACACAATTTTGTGTTATCATTAGGGTTGGATTCGAGCCGAGCCAAACACGAGCTCGGCTCAGTTCACATATAGTTGAGCTCGAGCTTGTGAAAGCCAAGCTTGAACTCGGTTCGAATTCAACTACGTTAGTTTTTCGTTATTAAAGCGACGTTGTTTTAATACATATTGATCAAAATGACATCGTTTTGTATCAAAATTTTTAATTAAAAAATCTGGCAAGCATCTCGAGTTCGATTGAGCTCGACTGGGGTTGGGTCATTTCAGGCTCATCCGAACTGAGCTCGAGCTCAAACTAGCTCGGTTCTAATTCAACCTTAGTTATCATATGATTTATTATTACTTTATTCATAATTCAAAATCATCCAGTTACTTGATTACACACATAAAAGATATACCTATTTGTATACCTAAAATGGATACGCATTGTTTTATTGATATATATTATATATAAATATTCACTTTAAACATTATTAATAATGAATAAAGTTATGTATATATATTTTTAATACATAATTGGGTGTATAGATATATCATTATCTGATTGAGTATCATTTTATTCTTAATTTAAAACATCTCAATCATATACAGTTTTATTGATAAAAAGGTCCGCCGAGTAAAATATTTTTGAAGACACAGGAAGATTATATTCTTAAAGGGTAAGATGAGAGGTTGAATTGAAATGGAAATGCACAGAAGGACCACATTTACTTGTGTGCAAGGCTTTAAATTTGGTATGGTCATCAAATCAGCCATATTTTTAATTTAATTTAATGTAATGTTAGGCTCTAAATAGACGATATTTTTTACCTGTACGCTGTACCTAGTGGTACTGGACTGGCTGGCACAGCCTATTGTGACCTCTCAGCTTAGCTGATCAGCTCAAAGATCATTATCAAGTCCCTAGGAATTAATTAGAAATCTTAAGTTAATGTTTACCCAGTTGGGTTTGATCCTTTTTTTTTAAAAAAAAAAAATTCTTTTAAGCTTTTGTTAAAATAGAAACATCTTAATTTTGTCGAAATCTTTTGTTCTTTCATGGGAAAAATGAACAAATCATTTTCTCGAGCTTTTTTTTGGTCTGTGATGGTGAATAATGAAAATAATTGCTGCCACATGAAGAATTAGGCTCCCATGTGGAAATAAATAAAACAGTTGAGCCAATTAATGCAGAATTCTGCTTCTGGCATTTAAGATTTGCCAGAAGCCTGCTGAATTTGAAAAATCAAAGTCTCTTTAGTTTAAACTAATGGGATATTGAGTTGGTGATGGCCTGTGAATGATTAATTTTTGTTGTGAAACCTGCAGCTGTAAGTGGAAGAGGATTCATAGCACGAGACATAACGTTCGAGAACACAGCAGGACCTGAGAAACACCAAGCTGTAGCACTGCGATCAGACTCCGATCTCTCTGTATTTTATCGATGTGCAATTAAAGGTTACCAAGACTCCCTCTATACGCACACAATGCGCCAATTCTTCCGCGAATGCAAAATCAGTGGCACAGTTGATTTCATTTTTGGCGACGGCACTGTGGTGTTCCAAAACTGCCAAATTCTGGCTAAAAGAGGCCTGCCGGATCAAAAGAACACCATAACCGCACAAGGCCGCAAGGACCCGAATCAGCCAACAGGTTTCTCCATCCAATTCTGCAACATCACCGCTGATTCTGACCTCTTACCAAACGTGAATTCAACCGCAACGTACCTTGGCCGACCCTGGAAGCTGTATTCAAGGACCATTTTCATGCAGAATTATATGAGCAATATCATAAGGCCAGAAGGATGGCTGGAGATGAACAATGATTTTGCTTTGGACACATTGTATTATGCGGAGTATATGAATTATGGGCAGGGGGCTGGCCTGTCTAGCAGAGTCAACTGGCCCGGTCATCATGTTCTGAATGGTACAGGTGAAGCAAATAATTTTACGGTGGCGCAATTTCTTGAAGGAAACTTGTGGTTGCCACCAACTGGTGTTAAATACACAGCAGGCTTGGTTGTGTAAACAGAAAATGTACCATTTTCTTGTATTTTTACTTAAACTGGTATGAAGCAGCAGCTGCGGTGGAATTACTGTAAGTTGAAATAATTTACCTTCATTTTTTGTCGAAGAAAATTTGATTTGTTCCGCTGGAGATATTTATCACTTTATTTGTATAGACAGAACTATTAATTTACCATTTTTATGCAACTAGTGAAGATTTTGAGCTTGGCTTATGCTTGTTTCAAGTAGCATACATACATTTCGCCTCTGTAGATTTTGTTTTATCACATTTACCTACCCACCCATCATTTTTGGATGTCAAAATGCATATTGGCAAAGCATGTATTTTGGAAAACGTAGTTTGATGTTTTGTGTTTGGTCCTCTGGCCATACAATATTTTCCAAAACTCAGGAGTCACTTATGTAATCCTGTATTTTGCTCTTTTAACTGGGTCCAGGACTCTATTTTATTTTTACCTCCAACATTGAAAGCCAAAGTATAGACTCGGTTGTTAACATTCTTTCCAGCAACGATAAAAGGCATTCCAAGATTTCTACACTTCAAGAATGCAAAGTTCCCGTAAATGAATGGAGAATGTAATTCTGAAACACTCTTATTTTAAAAAACCCAAGACCATGAAGAAGAACTTAAACTGATTTAATCCATTAATCTCAAAATGTGTTAGAGTCTCGAGATTACACGACGTCAAATTGCTGTAGTACACTGATAACGATAAAATAAACTTCTTAGTTGAACCTATAAACTCATTTAATGCTTATTTTGGCCCACCATGCCTATGTCTGGAATATTTCAATCTTATACTTTTATGTCTTATCAATAATAATTTGTTCCAATTTATATACACAACCTATTACAATAATCGACGTTTTAATTATTTGTTTTATATGCAAACTTCTATTTATTTATGATATGATATTATTTAATTTCTAAGAGAATTGTTATTATTTCTAAATGAAAAAATTAAAAATGTTCACAATTATTTATCTTTGTTGTCCTTTCTTACCATTAACATTGTTTATTTAGATATTTTTTCCCTGTTGAAGTCTAGTTAACCTTATTACTTTGTATGAGAACCCAATCTCTAAAATATGTCCCTTGAATGCATCTTGCAACCCATCCTTGCCGTTGAATATATATTTAACTCCAAAACCCCTCTCAAGTCCACCAAAACCATCACTAATACCTAATGTTTGAAGATCTGGGAAAGACGATAGCTGATGTATCGAGTTAGCTACTATCACATGCATATTAATTGGAGATACACCATGACACATAAGGCTTCCATGCTTTATTCTCAACCCAGCTTCACCCCTTGCTCCACATTCATTTTAAGTCCACTCGAATCCACATTCATTGTGTCTTCACACTTAAAATCTTTGACACCAAAAGAAACCTAAGAATTCCTTTTCTTTTCTAACTTTTAGACCTATCTACTTTCAAACTATAGCATTTCTCTTTTAGCAATTTCTATCAAAAACTTAGAAACAACAACTAAGATGAATCCGTTAGAAATTTATCCATTACTCCTTAAGTTCAAAAGACAAGCAAGGCATGGTAGATCTTTTGTATCTATTGAGTTCGTTGAAACATCTACATCAAATTTCTAAACCTTCGTTCTAACATCTAAGTCAATAGAAGACACAAATACTATTTTTGCCTTGTTAAAGCGAATTAAAAATTCTCATATCTTTTTTTGACTTAATTTAATTTTAGAGACAAAGACTCTTTATCATTCGTGAATGAAGGGAAAAAAACATTCTCAAGGCTATCAGACTTCTCCACTCAATGAAACCGAGGAATTATTACAAATGTATGGAAATGGTTTGGGTTTGACCTTTTACCATAGGTCCAAGAGGAAATTACAAGCCAAGCGGTGCAAAATTTTGGGTATGGGAAAGTCACAATAAAGTGGCCTCCTCTTGTTATTTCCACGGCTAATCTTAAGGGTGTGTATAGTTTGGTTTGATACAGTTTAAGAATTTTTTTAAAATCAAATTGAAAAACAAATTTGAAAATTTTCAAACCAAACCAAACCATTTTAAGTTTCAAATCAAATTGAAAAAAATACAATTTGATTTGAATTGTGATTTGAACCTATTAAAATCATTCATTTCTAAATATATATTATTTAATAAAATTAATTGAATTATAGATTTCTAGACAATATTGTAAACATATAAAATAAATATGAAATATATATAATAATTATGTAAAGATAATGACAAAATAAATTTGAAAAAAAAGTCATTCATCTAATTGTTTATTGAAAAATTCTATCAAATATAATTATATATATGTACTTAAAAAAAAATATAGTGTACTTTGCTCAAACTGTACGCTAGGCTGAAAACTATTTTTAAAGAATATATCAACCCAAGCCAAATAATTTTAGAAACCAAATTATAATTTTTAAACAAATTGATTCGATTTTACTTTTTGATCTAAATTATGCACACCCTGTCTAATATACTTATGTTGCAACGCTAGATGCAATTAAAAGAATTGGACCCCGTTAGAAGTTCTATGAGCAGGCCTCAAAATGCTTTAGGACGATAAATATTCCTTGTACTCTTAAATATTCATAGGAACTCAGAGAAATACGGCTAGCTCGAGACAAAGCTGGTAGAAATGAAAAGGTTGTGAGAAGAATAGAGGCAGTAAAAAGCATAAAGAAAGAGTTTAAGGCTGAAGAGGTCAGTAAAGAAGAGGCAGTAAAGAGCAGGAAGCAAGTGTTTAAGTTGGAAGAGGTGAGTAGAGAACTAGCCTAGCCCAGGGATGAGGCAAAGTCATCTCAAATAAGGGAGCTCGAACTTGTGGCCATGACTGAGACCATAAGGATGGGACATTTGGCTGAGGCGAAGTCAACATGCCACTGTCTTTGAGGAGTTGGTGAATAGGGTGGAAGAGTGAATGGAAAATATGGTTTATGCTGTTTGGTCCCTATACCCAAACATCAACTACTCTTTCCTTCCTGAGTTACAATGAAGCCATTGAGGAGTGGAGATAATGTCCACTACTTTTCATTAGGCTTCGGGACTACAACAGAGTTAGCTAGCCATGGAGGATACTGGGCTTTTCGAAGAGGGAGTTTATCTACCTCGTCCTTCCAAGCATCATACCAGTTCGGGTCCATTGCCCTTCTTTTTTCACGTACAGGGCATTGCTTTCAATCGATATTAAGCTAGTGGCAAATCACCTCAAGCTTGATGCCCGCCAAGCAAAGATGGCTAAGTTCCCTTTCAAGAATTTGATCAATTGCTTGGCTAGCCGGTCATTGAAATCGCTCTTAATTTTCGGTATGCAGGTAGGCTTTGATGATGTGAGTTATCTACATACTCCCTATGTGAGTTGTTTTAGACACACATCAAGAATCTATCATCTGATAACTATCATTTGACTATTTAGTTACTATTTGATTTATCTTTATTGATCATTTAAGTTTATTTATAAATTATTATTAAACTATTCAATTATCCAATTTTATTAAACTAAAAACATAATTAATGTTAGCACACACCAAAAAATCTATAACCTTAATTACACCCCGGAAGGAAAGAAGGTTGGTCTGCCAATAAATGAGGGCAAAGGAAGAGAATAATCATACATACCATGTAAAACGATTGAAAATTTGTAAGAATGAAATAAATTAATGATCAAGTTGCCATGTTCATATGCCAGGACGAAGAGCAATCAAAATTGTTGGGTGGGTTGAAAATTTACACAAAGATATGAGAGAAAATTTCCTTGATTAGGTACATGTTTGCATATGAGGATCTAACAGTAGAAACCAATATTTAGTTCATCCATTCATGGAAGTATTTGTCATCAAGAAAATCTGAATTTTAAATCAAACCAAATTATTTTATGTTTTAGAACAAATCAAATCAAATTAAAAATACAGTTTAATTTAATTTTATAATTTAAATATATTAAAAATCATTCACTTATAAATATTTTTTATTTAATAAATAATAAATGAATTTTAGTTATCTTGAATATAAAATAAATATAAAATATATGTACAATAAACATGTAAAGTCTCATAACTTCTATTTCAAATAATCTCATGTACAATATAAAAGTTATATCAATTTGTGTTGCATCAAATACTTACACTTAGTCTTTAAAAAAAGAATAGATAAAAAATGTATTGAATTTGTGTTATTTTCCATTTTTGTAGGGATAAATCTTATTTTTGAAACTGTAGAAGAGTATTATTAAAATTTTAAAAATACTTTCAAAACCTAAAAATCCTTTCAAAATTTTATTACCACCTCTAATATTTTTTTTCTAAAATTATAGTTTATCTTCAAACATTCGATGATATATCATTGATATCCCTATCTATATTTATACTAATAATTTTTGATAAATTTTTATTGACATTAATATAAATTAAAGATACAAAATATTATTTACTATAATCTTGGAACAAATAATTATTTAATTTGAGAGCTTTTTATTTAATCTTTTCAATAATTTTATAAAAAATTTAACATCAGAAAATGATTTTTCAAACTTAAAATGTCAAAATCAATGATTTCATCAAACCTTAGATGAAAAATACTCACCTGACCTTTATATGTTTTATAAAACAATAAAACTATGTGTACATATTTTGGGTATATAAATATGTACACATTTATATATGTCATCATGTGATTGAATGATTTTAAATTAAGAATAAAACAATACCAATCATATGATGACACATATGAGTGTGTATACATTTGTGTATCCAAAGTGGGTACACATAGTATTGTTCTTTACAAAAATATCACTTATGTATTTGTTTGGTTTGGACCTTGTCCAAACTGGAATTTGCTTATTCAAAATTTATTGACTTAAATAGAATTGTTTTATAAAAAAAATAAACCAAACTAAAATGTAATTTTTAAACAATTCGATCAAATTTTACAACTTGAATTGAATTACACACCAATCTATCTTTTAATATTTCAAATTAACTCAAGTTGAAAACAATATCTTAGACTATAGATTAACCTTTATTAGAATTTGGCTTTCTTCAGTAAATACTACCATTCAAGATTTTAAAATTTTCATATAAATTAACATGAAATTAGGCCAAAAGTTTTATTCCCACCTAAGGTTAAGTTTGTAACCAAACTCATATCTGTTAACTTTCGAAAATCTAAATATTTACCCGTTAATTGTTAAAATTAACAAAATTTGTTAGGTCTAAGGGTATAATTGTTATTTAAGTTACAATATTAAAAAAAAAATTATCTCTTTTTTCCACCTAATTTTTAAAAACTAACAGTTTCCTCCCAGCTTAAGTTTTGAAACTTAACTTTTTCCCCAAGGTTTTTTTTTTTTACTTTCCTTCTCCAGCTGAACTCATCTTTCCACCTATCTTCTTCATTGACTCTCTCTCTCTTTGTGTCGATTGTTTTCGTTGATGAACTCTTGTCAGAGATGAATCATCTCTCTCTTCATTGATGAAGAGATGAAAACGAATTGGCGAAGAGAAAGATGATTTGTCTTGGGTTTTTCATCAGCTTGTTTCCTCAATTTTACGTTAGCTCCGTCGTGGGTTTTTCGTCACTTATCTTAGTTGGCAAGATCTTGGTGAATCGAAAATGAAGGGTGAAATTGCCAACGTTCATTGTGATAATGGTGGAAGACACTATGAAGGGTAACAATAAGATGAAAATTTTGAATGATATGAACTCTTAGAAAAAAAAGGGGGGCGGGGGGACGCGGGGTTAAGTCATTTTTGAAATAATGCACTCCATCAAATTTTGTTTTCTCATATATATGAATATATAAATATTAAAAAAATAAATAGTTAAATTAATAAATAAATGATGAGTAAATATTTAAATATTTGAAAATTTCTGGATATGAGCATTTCAATAGACTATTCCTTGGGTGGGACGAAGTCATTCGGCCCATGAAATTATAATTGAAATATTCTCACGTATCAACCATGAAATAAAGCCAGTCTCGATAATCCCCATTTTGTAAAATTGAGGAATGCCGTCTTTGGCGCTACATGAAACATTGCAATCAATGTTCTTGTTTTCAACATTTCAAATTCCAAGAGTACACTCACTCCTGCGACTTTTGCCACGGCCAATGACAGTTTTGATGAAACCAGGGTTGGATTCAGTCAATGGATTTGATGCAGTATGAACAATTGTGATAAGGGAAAAGGCTAATTTAAAACCCAAAATTTACCCTAATCTTAATTATACGTATAAGTGGATGAAAAATCTAAACATCCACTTAGAGATTAATTAACATCCAAATTTTCAGTTAAAGATAAGGATAAAATTATTATTTTATCTATAAACCCTAAAACTTTAAAATTTATAGCATTTTCTCTCCCTAGGTTTTAAAAACTAAACTTCAACATATTCTCAAAGTTGAAAAAGTTTAGTTTCAGTCCTACGGTTTATTTCCTTCTCTTGCCACCATCATTCCAACCGACGACCAACGCTTTTCACCTATTTTTCAGATTTGACTACAAAGGACAGTTATCCAGATGTGACAACGAAACATCATCCTTCATTTTTTTGGAAGACTCGATAAAGAACTACGCAATAAAGGACAATGAAGTGTTGTCCTTTGTCGAGTCTTCCCAATCAGGATGACGAAGGGTCATCTTTCATCTTAGAAAACCTTCATTTCTTCTCGATCGTAGGCCGGTTTCCTATGCCACCAGAGATGAAACCTAGAAAGGGGAAAAAAGTCAATTTTTCAAAGTTTAATCATAGGGTAAATGTGAGTTTTCTAAACTAAGAGGGGAAAATGATATAAATTTTATATATTTTATGATTTACTGATAAAATGATAATTTTATCCCTATTTCTAGCTGAAAACTTGGATGATAGTTAGTCCAAAGGTGAGTGTTTGGGTTTTTTCATTTGTATTGGGTATGATTTTGAATTTGGACTAAAACTTGAGTGGGAAATTGTTCTTTTCCCTTATGATAATATTTTTAGTTTGCGTTAATAAAATGTTGTGTGCACATTTGTTGTATTATAAGGTCTAAGCCTCCAGATGCAACAATATAGTGTTTTTTGTCTTCTAATATGATATCATTTTAAAATTGGATAATATTATACGTATCTATGTTGGATATGTAAATATATATATATATCATTATATGATTAAATATTTTTTATCTTTAATTTAAAATTATCCAATTATATGATGATATATATAAATGTGTATATATTTATCTACTCAAAATAAATACACATAATTTTATTATTTAAAATTTATATTTTAATATAATTTTATTTTGACACTTAGATTTAGTCTGAATGTTATCTTTTGATATGATATTAATTTGATTAATTTGATATTGACTATACCTTATAAGGTTAAGTTTACTACATAACCAAAAAGAACATAAATTTAATTTGCATTAATAAACTTTCAATAAAACAATATACATTTAGAATATATACTATTTGTATATAAATAATGATGAATTATTATATGATTAAATGATTTTGAATTAATGATAAAATAATACTCAATTAAATGATAACATATTTTTTTAGTACTCAAATCGATACTTATTATTAGTGCATATAATATTACTCATAAACATTATTTTTTACATTATATCAATAAATTGACACATTCTGTTTACTAAAAAGTTTATTAATATAAATTAAAATTTTTTCTTGGCCAAACGACTAGTTCCTACCCAAGTTTTAATGAAATGACAAATATATACCCATGACTGTTGAAAAATTCAAAAACCCACCCAAATTTTACTCTGTTAGGACACACCCATAAATTTTTTGTTATAGTTAAGAGGTAAAATCATCATTTTATCAGTAATATTAAAATAGTTAAAATTATATCTCATTTTTTTCTTGGTTTGAAAAACTAACAATTTTTTCCTAGGATTAGGTTTTGAAAATTTCACTTTTCTCCTCCTAGGATACCAAACTTGAAATCTGACCACTTCTGCTGATGAACAGTAGCCCTACAAAGGACAAATGAGTCATTGTCATCTAGGGGATGACCTTTGGACAATGAGTGTTGTCCTTGGACAACGAGTGTCGTCTAGTAAAGGATGATGAGCATCGTCCAACAAAATTTGAGACCTCTAACTACCATTGGTGGTCGAAGGAAGGAGTAAAGAAAAAACTAGAGATTTGGGGGAAAAAAATCATTTTTCAAAGTTGAGTTCTAGGGGTGAAATATTAATTTCAAAACCCGAAGAGAAAAATGAAATAAAATTATATATTTTTAATAATATTATTAAATAACAATTTTAACCTTTATATTTAACAACAATTTTAATAAAAGTTTAGAAACAGATGAATATTTAGATTTTTCATCTATTATGGGAATACTTTTAAGATTGAATTATAACTTCGACAAAAAATAGTCTTTTGACCTTTTTTCTTTTGTTTTTTTAATATTATACGTTTGATAATAACACAATTTAATTGAATCTGCCAAAGCATATAAGTCAAATAACGAAGGATATGACCATTTTTTTTATTGAGTAATTTAAATTGAATCTAACTTTTTATTAGAAATCCTTATCATAAATTTTTTTAATAATTATATAAGTTTTATTAGAACATTTTTTCAAAATTTTTAATAATATAATTATAAATATTTATTTTTTATCATCGGGTTAAACTATATAAAAGCTACATTGAATTTAATTTGCATGAATTCTCATTTCTCTTAGTTATAGTTGATAACAAAATCTAACCGGCCATGGGTGGTGTTTGGTATTTCCATAGTTAAAAGGGGGACTTTTGAGAAATCATCAAACCTTGGGTGGGAAATAGTCGTTTGGCCTTAAATTTAATAAGAATCTGAACATGTGAAAATTTGGCAGATACAAGCGACAAAGCATTGAGCAGAAATGCCCTAGTCTCGTGATTTTTCACAAGGCAACTGTTGAGTTGCTCTTCTTTTTGGCTTCCTTCCCACTTCATTTCTGCACCAAATTTTGCTTCTATTGGGTTCTTATCAATAAGAAACAGTATCACCGGCAAAATAATCAACTTAATATGTAATAATGAAGCCATATATGAATCTCACCAATCAATCATGATGACCATTTCTTTTGAAAGTTTCCCTTGCCAACTTGCTAAAAGCTACTTGACTTTTTTACCAAAAAAGTGTTGGCAGAGAAATGAAGCATTGTATTGTATTGTATTATTGAAATGTTCAGTCAGTGATAGCACAGGTAATGGCCCCCACACCAGAAAGAAACCCAACTCTCCCATCGGATGTTACCTTTTCTGTTTGTTTTTGACTAAATACTGTTTATCCCTCTTCTTTAAAATGCACAAAATTCCAAGAAACTTTGCGAGTCTTAATGTGATATGATATTTTATTATATAAACGAGTGTCATTTCCTCATTAATTTAGAATATATGAATGAAAACAAAATAATAAAAAAAAACTAATAGAGATAGAGATTTTTTTTTTTAATTCCAATGCAGCCCACCTCTCAACTCCGTGAGAAATCAGTACACAATCTTTCTTTCGTATTCATACATACATACATACATGTTTGGTTTAAGGTAATTAAATAGTCTTTTATACAGGTGTTTCTTTGATTTGGGTAAATTTTTATTATTAAAAAAAAAAATTATCTTAAAAATTGATTAATTAAAAGGTAAATTATTATTTTATTTTGTAAAATTTAATAAAAAACTTAGATATAAATAATTATTGTATTTAGTTAAAAATAATAAAAAATATTAAAATATTATTTTACTTAAATATCCTTAAACATAATTATTTTAAAATATTATTTATTATATTAATTGAAAGTAAAGATATTTTTTATTTTAAAAAAATTTATAAATAAAAATATAATTATAATAAAATCAATATCACATTGATAATTTTTTAATAACTGTCATATTATCAAAATCTTTTATTATTGATAAATTAAATAAAATAATGATAATAATAAAAAATAGATTAACAAAATAATTTTTTATTTCAATAAATTATACAACTTTTGATAATCCATATTTTATATTGACTTTTTTAAAATAATAAAATATTTAAATAATTTTTATTACGAATAATAATAATATAATTAATAATCTATGAGTAAAATTAAGCTTTCTTGCACGGAACATGGGATTATAAGTTTTATAAATAATAAAATTATATGTATTTATTTTGAGTATATAAATTAATATATATTTATATATGTTATTATATAATTAAATAATTTTAAATTAAAGATAAAATAATATCCGATCATATAATAATATATATAAATATGTATATATTTATATATCTAAAATAAATATATGTAATATTCCTCTTTTATAATGTCATACACAATTTGTCATTTTTTATTTTTTTCCAAAGACCAACGTCACTAAAATCCATGTAATTGAATACGTTAGTCTAAAATACAAACTCCATGCATTGTATGTTCCCCAAAAAGCTTATTGGAAAAATTATATGTATAATTTTTTATATATAATTTTATAAATAAATAATGAAATATTATTATATAATTTGATATTATTTAATTTTTAATTTTTAATTATTTAATTACATAATAATATAAAATTATTTATATAAAAAATTATATACATATCATTACTCAAACCTGAAAATAGAGAATTATAAGAAATTAACAGCTTCATTTCCTCCAACTTTAAAGAGACAATTCCTCTACTTCTGCATTCTTTGTGATGGCTTTCTCCAATATGAAGCAGTGCCTTCTTCTCTGCACAATCCTTCTCTCTTCTACATCTGCTCTTAAATCTCCTTCCACTTCTTCTTTAAACACCAACATTTCTTCCATAACAAATCTCTGCAACACCACACCATACCCAGATGCCTGTCTTGACTCATTGAAACTCTCTATATCAATAAACATCGGTCCAGATATACTCAAATTCTTACTCCAAATCCTCCAAAATGCAATTTCAGAAGCTGAAAAACTCAGTAACATTTTTTCCACTGCAGGAGGCTCGAAGCTTGTTGAAAAACAGAGAGGCACAATCCAAGATTGCAAAGAACTTCATCAAATTACCTTAAATTCTTTACATAAATCAGTGTCGATAATTCGTTCATCCGACCCAAGAAAACTAGCCGATGCAAACGCCTATCTCAGTGCAGCTTTAACCAACAAAAACACATGCCTAGAAGGCCTTGATTCTGCGTCTGGTCCTTTGAAGCCAGTTCTGGTGAACTCTGTGGTAAATACTTACAAACATGTTAGTAACTCTTTGTCAATGCTTTCCAAGCAGGTTCCTAACAAAAAGGGAAACAAAAATCGCCGCCTTTTGGGGTTTCCTAGCTGGTTGTCAGGAAAAGATCGACGGATTCTGCAGAGCTCTGGCGATGAATATGACCCGAACGAAGTACTAACGGTGGCTGTAGATGGAACAGGAGACTTCACTACTATCACCGACGCCATAAACTTTGCTCCAAATAACAGTTATGATAGAACAATCATCCATATAAAACAAGGGGTTTATGTAGAGAATGTAGAGATTCCAAGCTATAAGACTAATATTGTGCTGCTTGGAGAAGATCGTGATTTAACATTGATTACTGGTAACAGAAGTGTCGACGATGGATGGACCACTTTCAGATCTGCAACTATTGGTAAAGCCAGAAACTTTTCATTTTAATCACTGAATTTTTTCTTATATTATCATTAGACTATTAACTTATTCTAAACTTCTACTTTCAGCCGTTTCTGGGGATGGATTTCTAGCTCGAGACTTCTCCATTGAGAACAGTGCTGGGCCCGAGAAGCATCAAGCGGTAGCCTTAAGAGTAAATGCGGATTTTACAGCATTCTATAGATGTGGCTTCTATGGCTACCAAGATACATTATATGTTCATTCATTTCGCCAATTTTATCGAGAGTGTGACATCTACGGAACCATAGACTTCATCTTTGGTAATGCTGCAGTGGTCTTCCAGGCGTCAAACATTGTATCCAGAATGCCAATGCCGAACCAATTCACAGTCATTACAGCTCAATCTAGAGACACCCCGGATGAAGATACCGGAATTTCAATTCAAAATTGTTCAATTCTGGCTACGGATGATCTCCACTCAAATTCGAGCACCGTTAAAAGTTACTTGGGGAGGCCGTGGAGAGTGTATTCAAGGACTGTGTTTCTCGTATCCTACATCGATGATCATATCGACCCAACTGGGTGGACCAAGTGGTCCGGTGATGAGGGCTTGGACACATTGTACTATGGAGAGTACGATAACTATGGTCCTGGTTCAGGAACCGAAAATCGGGTCACTTGGCCGGGGTTTCATGTGATGGACTATTATGAAGCGTATAATTTCACCGTATCAGAGTTCATTTCTAGTCAAGAGTGGCTAGATTCCACTGCAGTCCCTTATGATGATGGGATTTAACCATTGAAATATCTTCTGTAAAACCCTTTTCTTCTCACCTTTTAGTTCTGTTGTGATGGGAAAAAAGTTCCTCAAAGATAGCTAAGGTAGATCACACAGACAACAAAAAGTGAAGCCCTAAACCTTTCAATCTTTGAAAAGTGAGAACAATGAGATTTAACTATGTAGATGCCCTTAAAGGAAACCTTAAACAATAATTTTCATTACAAGTCTTTTAAATGTATTGAGTATTGTTATATAAATGGGTAACATAAGCCAACCATAGCATGTGGATGTATTGGTTTCATTTAGATTTTTTCCAATGTTAATTGATCCATTGCCAAGTAAAATGCTCAACTTGACTAAGCTAATATCTATGACTGGAGAAGAGTTGGTATCACAAAACAAAGTCAGGCCATTTTGTTGTTTAGGATAAAACCAAGTTTCTTTTTTATACTTGTCTGTGCGGACTGATCTGTTGAATTGACTGCTGGATTTTGAGTCTGTTCAGTGCCGTATTCAGATTCTTCAAAGAATATTAATAATAATTTTACAATGTGTCTGTGTCGCGGAGTAGATTTTTTTATTAATTTTTAAAGAAAAGTAATAAAAACTAGATGCATTGTATAACCTAAGGTTTCCTTTATAAAGGGGAATTAAAAAGGGAAAACCACCAAACAGCTGTATTTAAACTAGAATTTTCTACTCCCTCCAATGGGATGGTCGTTTCAAGTAATAGAACACTTGTTTCAAGTTTCCAATGTGTTAATTCTTCATGAAAACTTTTTCATTCTACCTTTCACAAATTATCATGTTTTAGAATGATTATATTCTCTCTAATCTCAGAATGATTTGAACACTTTTGAAGCTAGAAATGATAAAATTTTTAAAATAAATGTTTCGCACTACATGACACTTAGAAGGGCCGTTCACTATGATAGAATACTTGTTCTATTAACTTTAGGATCTTAAGTGAATTATTTGTGATACGTAATGACTTTAGAGTAAGTCCAAACAATGTTTGAACTTCTTCAAAGATAACAACTTTGTCAACATCTTTGCTATGTTATATTTAGTGTACACCTTATCTAACAAAATCTCACTTGAAGAAATCAATTCTGTGATCTTATGGTACCTCACAATAATGTACTTGGTTTTCACATGATACACTTAATTTTTTGATAGCTCAATGAGACTTTGACTATTACAGTATAAACGAAGAGCTTGTTTCTCAATTACAATATCTAGCATAAACCTTTTTAACCATAATGCCTCTTTCCATTGCTTATGTTACCACAATGTATTCTACATTGGGGGTGGATAATGCTATCACACTTGGCAAGGTTGACTGCCAACTAATTGGACTATTTGCACATATTAATATATAGTCAGCAGACTTTCTACCATCTATATCTCTAGCATAATTTATATCAAGATAACCCACAACAAAAATTAAGTTGTTATTGTGCCAAAGCAAATCCTATAATTTGTTGTACCCTTTAAATATATGAGAACCAATTTGATTGTCTGCTAATGTTCCTTGCCTAGATTAGATATAAACCTACTAATCACACTAATTATATGTGCTAAGTCTAGTATAATGTCAATCATTACATACATTAAACACCCAACTGAATTAGCATTAGGAACCTTTGACATAAAACGTTCCTCTTCATCAGTTTTTGACATCTAATAAATAGACAGAATAAAATAATTTGTCAACAAAGTAGTGGCTAGCTTGGTTTTGTCAATACTAAATCGATCTAAAACCTTTTCAACATAATTCTTCTGTGAGAGTCATAATAAGATTGGCGAAGGACTGCCTCTAATTTCTTGCATACAATTAATAGACAAATAAATGTTTCCACTCATTTTAGTCTTGTAGGAGGGGTGCATATGTTTTACTTTAAATTTCACCAAGGAATCCTTTGTCAATGGAGTCTTCTATGGCTTCCAAGAGACGATGGCACTGGTTGGTATAGTGACCAATATCATGTTGATAATGTCAACTTAATCATGATCTTGTTAGGTGTAATCACCCTTCATTCTTTGGGGTTATGGGAATAACCTTTTGTGGTTATTGGTCATATAGATCTTACTAATAAGAGTGGATAGAGTGTGTTAATACAAGGTGGATTTTTTTTAAACTTCTTGACATTGAGACTTTTGTGATCCCATTATTGTTCTCTATCAACTTTTATTTTCAAACTATTTTCATTGGTTGATGATGAACTTGGAGCAATTGAATGAGAAGTGGTAGGTGTTTTCATCAAATGGTTTGGAAGGATATTTTCACATTTGACACTTAGCTCACTAGTCTTTGCTATCAAGATGTCAAGAGGCACAATGAAGCTTCAAAATGTAAATTAAATTAGGGTTTATTCGAACACCTTTTCTTGAGAGGCCCATTAGGCATTCAAGTGGTTGTGTCTATTTGGTTTACAAGTCCAATGAGTTGTTCCACCAAAGAGTTTGGATTAGTTGTAACACCAGTATTTTGAGACATTGACTAGATGTTATATTGTAGATGAGAGGTTAACTTTGAACGTTTGTAGGTGTTATTTATTGAATGTCGTTATAGACCACAAGGTAGGTGGCTTCAATCATCTCACCTATTGTAACTAAAGACACCAAGATGGCTTGAGACATAAAATGATAAATGAGATTGAAGAAGTAGTGGAACCTATTCCTTTTGCAAAGGAGAAAGAAGCATTGAGGCGTAGTTAGCCACATTCTCTAAAAAAGACTTGACAAACATTCAAGTGATTGTACATTGATGTCCTCAAGGTTGGGGCAAACTTGGTTGCTTATCTTGTCATCAATTGAGGTCAAAGTAGTGTTAGATTTGTAACCCTTGGGGATTACAAGTGTTTTCCTAAAATGCCACCTTAATAGAGCTTGATAAAGCGTATAATGGTTCAAGATGTTGTGTTGGATTTTTGTGATCCAAATTCTAATATGATATGATAGTAGAACAAGGTGAAAAATAAAAATTTTGGACCATCAAACCCTATCCTAAAGATCCAAGGGTTGTTATACATATAAAAAGATGGTTCATTTTGTAAACCTACATTTGATGGCTCTTTCAAACCATAATCCACCTTGAATTCATTTCAAACACTTTCGCTACTCCTTACAATGTAGTAAAGCCTTCACTCGTCCACATAAAAGTAGTCATGAACATATGACAATATGAAGGCTTGTTTGAGGCATATTTGAGGCATAGGTGATTGTTAGATCACCACGGATTAATGAATGAGGAGTGAAAGTTTTAAGAGAATTTCTTCTAGATTCTCTCTAGAATGAGCGGCTAGCATTTCAAAAAACCCTTTTAGGTTATGATAAATGTCTCTATGTATATGAGATAAACCATAATCCTAGTCCACTTTTTATATAATTCAACCGATGAGCTACCTTATTGCATCTTTGGTCTGATTATTTAATAAATTTTACTTGGCCTTTAAATGAACTTAATATTTATTCCTAAATATTAAAACACATTTCCAGATATCTAAATTCATTATATTTGATATATCTCATATATTACAAGGTGATTTACTTTTAGTTCAATTAAGCCCAAATCTAACTTCCAAAAATTACATTCTAGCCCTTAAATAATTAGATTATTACCATATAACCCCTAATATATTAATCTTATACACTTAGATCTAACAATAAGTAAGACATCTATTATGATATGAATGGATTTAGATTTACTCACTAGTAGAGCTCCAAATCACAATGTTAAGATTGATTCACTTTATGAATAATAATTCTTAACCTTTTAATCACGGCTAGTTATCCTTTAATTAACCTACTATAGCCATAGATTTTAGTTCATTGTTTTAACCGAATGACATATTGAGATATTTGTCTTTGTTCTCGAAAATGATGAATCATTTATTGATCTACCATAAGCTTGTTATACTTCTCGACATTCCTAACCACTAACATTCTAATAGCCCTAAAAAAAGAAAGGTTTTAGGCTACTATCAAACTAGACTAATCGGTGCAAAAAATGTTCCGATGATCTCAAGTGTAAGGATTATATACACTATTATCCATTAAGAAAATATGTCTCACAAACATTGGGATTACTATCTATGTAGAATCCTCTTGACGAGTTAGTCAAATAGACATGCTCTTAACATGCCTATGTGTTGCACCAGGTTAACACCTATAGCCTCAACATATAAGATATGTTGTTAACTTTTAGTAGGATCATTAAACACTATGATAGTCTTATCTTATTATTTATACCCTTGGTGAAGGTAATACTAAGGCTACAAACATTTTAGATTAGCCATTATATGTGTTCATACTCACGATCAAACACTTTATTGATCTCTCATTACAATTCTACTAGTCTTATCTTACAAATAAAGATTGCCACTTGAATGTTCAAATATAAATTTTTGTAAATTTATATTGTCAAGAAATTTGGCTCTAGAGCCCTACTCCAACATGTTGTTCTCTATTAGGAGCTAACAGGGGTCAATGCGTTAATAGTTTATTTATCTCTCTTGTTATGGTTGAAGGTGAGGAGTAAGAGAATTTCTACATGGTGTGGATGTATTTTCAATCATTTCCTTCCTATAATTGGGCTCTTATAACATGTTGCTTTAGTTGTATAGAGAGATTAGTTTAAGGTCTAGGGGTTGTACGTTTCTTAGGTTATGATGTACAAACCATAAAGATGAAATGGCCTTAGGATAAAGGCCTTTGACCACACTTCGAACTATTTGAGGACCAATTGTTTAGTATCTTTTGATGTCAAATTCCTTGAGTCATCATTGAAATTATAAGAGAGTAAGATATGCATATGCCCTTTTTTCTAACATTAAACTATTGTTGTAATTTCTTGTTATCAAGTGATGTATGCAATTTTGAATCTTGTGTATGATAAGCTATGATAGCATATGATTAGAATATAAGAAGACTCCAACAAATATGTGACGTGTGTAAGAATATTTAAGGCAAAGAATTGAAATAGGTTAGATAAATAATTATGATAACGGACTGTTTAAATGGTTTGACTCAATGATCAAAATTTCTACGTCCACAATATTCTCATTAGTTTGAACATGGTACAAGGATTATACAAATTATGATACTAAATGTTTAGTAATAACACCCCAATCAAAATATACACCCCTAAGTGGAATACATACACCATCTCATAAAACCATAACATCTATACAATCATTGTGTCTAAAACCAAAACTAATTAAAATAGTGCATACAAAATCCCATAGTCTCTATGAATGAAGAAAATACATAAAACTCAAAATAACATAAAAACATTAATGCCCTTCCACCTCATGTAACATTTAGAGTTAGACCACTGACTCCTCCATATGTCTTGCTACTAAAAAACCATAGTTCGACATCATTGGAAATCAATCTTATCCAATTTTTGAAGTCGATGTATAATCGTACATCCTAGTACATGTGGGCATACATCAGTCACACTTAATCAATTCTTGTGATAAACACACAATGACTATTATATCTTCAACTATGCATGTACAAGCATACACTCTCGTTGTGTATGACCATACATGACTCCAATAATTCACATAGATGAAAATCAAACATAGAAAAAGACAAAAAAATACCCTTGACCATACACATAAGTGATATACTAATATTTTCTCTCTTTCTTTTCTCTATCCTCGATATATACAAGTTTTTCTTTTTTTAGAGAAAAGTACATTTGAAACTCCTTTTTCTTAGGGCTTTGACCCATGATTTTTAAGTCTAAATGGATAGATTTAAGCTTATATCAATGACTTTTTTATTTTTGTGGAGATGAATATTTTGTTGGATGACTGATATAAAAATATTATGTCATGTGATTCAACTCAGCCCTTCCTTTAATAACAACAAGACAACAATCGCTTAATAAATTGCATATTTTGTATAATTTTGTTATTAGTCACTTCTCATGATATTTGGGTTTCAAATTCATTATGGACTTCATGTTCAAGAGTTAATTATTTACAGTGTACTATGTCGAATTATACTTCGAGAGTTAACTTTGAAATGCTCAATTTAACCACATTACAAGAATTAAATTCTAACTCCTTTAAAATATATAAAAATAATTGAATAAAGGGTATTAATGGAATTAATTAAACCTATAACATAACGAAATAAATTTAATTTTGAAACTTGGAAATAAAATGTCTTAAGAAATGTGGTTTCTCTAGTTAATCAGTGGTACCAACAAGTCCACTCCTTGAGTAATACTGATTTCAATCATGAAAAAAATAATCTAGTATTGTAGTTTCTCTTTTAAAATGCCACAGCTTCAAATTCCTGAAAGTTAACAGGGACATAGTATGACATAATATAACTATTATAAATAAGTCATAGCCACACCAAGAAATACGGCTTGCCCATCTTTCCCTACACCAATTCACATGACTGCCCCTCTTATTACTAACTATACTTTTCTCATTTATAGACTTAGATTATGTATACAACATTTGAAGCCAAGAAACTAGGGAAAAACGATTTTAAGGGGCAACATTCTGTATCACTCATTTTCCCTACCCAAAATTTAATGACAACACCTGAAAATTCTCCTGTCCATTTCTGTTTCTGGGCATTGCACCTGGGTTAATATAATTGAAGTCTCAAATTTAAGGAATTTTTTTTTTTACATTGTCCCTCTCTTTCTTTCTCAGCCTTCTAGGCTTGAATGTAAGGCAGAGACGTCTCTGCCTCAGGCCTATTAGAATGGCATTTCAAGATTTTGACCATATATCTGAAATCAGAAGGATTGACAGACAACGCAAACTTAGAAAGAGAGTTGCCATCGCCCTTGTTGCCTTTATCTTACTTGTTTTAATTGCTGTTGGGATATTTGCTGTTGTCAGTTCTGAAGAAAAAGAAAAAGAAAAAGAAAAAGAGGCTCGCTCATCAGGAGATTCATCCCCTAAAAGTGTTGCGAGGGTTCAAAAATTGATTAAAACTATATGCAATGGTACCAATTACCAGGCCTCTTGCAGTCGCACCCTCTCTGATGCAGCAAAGAAGAATAGTTCCTTGAATCAACCCCATCAATTCATCAAAGTTGCTGTAACAGCCATTGATGATGAGATTGACAACGCCTTCAACAAAGCCAAAGGGTTCAATTTGAAAACCCCAGAAGAGAAAGCCGCGTTGAAAGTTTGTAAGAAAGTAATTGACGATGCTAAAAAGGACTTGAAGAAAGTTATTTCCCAAGTTGACACCAAAAATCTGCTAGACCAGCTCCATGAAAAATCTCCTGAGTTGAATAACTGGCTAAGCGCAGTTATGTCTTATCAACAGACATGTGTTGACGCTTTTCCTGAAGGGGATTCAAGTGCTCAGATGGAGAAGAACATGAATATGACCAAGCAACACACCAGCAATTCCCTTGCTATCATTAAAAACTTCTCGTGTTACCTTTCATCATTGAAACAAACAATAGGAACATCTCGCCGCCTTCTTGAATCCATCCCTCATTCATTAGACAGCGATGGACTCCCTTCTTGGATGAGCCATGAAGATAGGAGAGCATTGAAGGGGAATAAAAAGGATGATAAGGATAATATTAAAGCAGATGCCACCGTCGCCAAAGATGGAAGCGGCAACTTTAGATCAATTAATGCTGCATTGGCAGCAATGCCAAAACAACGCAAGGACCGGTATGCTCATTTTGAATTTAAAAAAATTATACGTACTTATTTTGAATATATAAATATGTATACACTTGATATGTGTCATCATGTAATTAGTGATTTTGAATTAAGAATAAAACAACACTCAATTACATGATGACACACATAAGTATGTACTTATTTGGGTACTCAAAGTAGGTATACGTAGTATCATTCTTCCGAATTTAATTATAATAATAAACATATGTTTACATATTTTGAGTATACAAATAGATACACACTTATATGTGTCATCATGTTATTAGGTGCTCTTTAAAGGATTAATGAAAACCTAATCAATTGATGATACACATAAATGTGTACTTAAAGTGAATACGTATAGTATTACTCTAATTCTAAAGGCCAAAACACTTGTTCCCACCTAAGATTTAATGAAAACTTAAACTTATACTTGTTAACTTTCGAAAATCAAATACTCACTGTTATGTTAAAATTCACTATTGAAGTTAAGGATAAAAATATTATTTAATTAAAATTATTAAAACAAACTTAAAATTTATCACATTTTCCTCCCTAGGTTTAAAATTGACAATTTTTTCTCATCTAAAGTTTAAAAAGTGATAATTTTCCCCCTAAGATTTCGTTTGTTTCCTTTTCTTCTCCGACCAACCTCCTATATCGGCAAGTGTCCAGTTTATCAAATGAAGACAAATCATTGGCTAACCAAAGGTCGATCGATGATTCATCAACTGAAGTCTGTGCAACGCATAAATTTGTGTGTCACACAACTCTGTGTGTTGGCTAATTTGTGTGGATCGGTTGACGCATAGATCTATACGCGACACAAATCTGTGCGTTGAACAAACTTCAACCGACCTTTGGTTGACCAATAATTCGTCTTCTTTTGGTAGATTGGAGGGCTTGTCGGTATGGGAGGTTGGCCAAAGAATAGTCGTCGAAGAAGGAAAGAAAAAAAAAATGAAACCCTAGGGGAGAGGTTGTCACTTTTCAAACTTTAGATGAAAGAAATTTGTTAGTATTTAAACTTGAGGGTAAATGTGATAAATTTTAAGTTTTTTAAAATAATTTTAGTTAAATAATATTTTTAACCATAATCTTAATAGTAAATTTTAACATAAGAATGAGTATTTAGATTTTCGAAAATTAATAAATATGAGTTTAGGTTTTTACCAAACCTTGGGTGGAATTGGGAATAAGTCTTTTGGCCAACTATAAATATTGATCGTATATATGGAAGAGCGTATTGAGATTAATGTTTCATCCACTCTAATGCCAATGTAGGTATGTCATCTATGTTAAAGATGGAATTTATGAGGAAACTGTGACCATCACCCAGGAAATGACAAAAGTTACCCTCGTTGGAGTTGGATCTCAGAAAGCCATCGTCAGTGGAAAGAAAAATGTTGCTGACCGAGTTAATATGTATGATACTGCAACTTTAGGTATGTTTGACACTGAAAATATTTTGCAACTTTTAGTTTTAGGCCAAAAGACTTATTCCGACTTATTCCCACCTAAGGTAAAGTGCACACCCAAAATTCTCCTCATAGGATTTTAAAAATCTAACTATTCACTTATCATCCAACTTTTATTAAAATTTTTCAATTAATTATAAAAGTAAAACCGTTATTTTACTTTTAATATTAAAATAAATAAAATTATATTTCATTTTACCCTCTTAGTTTAAAAAACTAATATTTTCACCTCATTCAAAGGTTTGAAAACTTATATTTTCCCCCTAGAGTTTGATTTTTCCAGAGAAGGTTGTCGATCAACTGCAAGTTTCCAAATTTTTTGATGTGGTGAAAATGTTATTTTTTTAAACTAAGGGGGCAAAATAAAATTTAGTTTTATTTATTTTAATATTAAAGGTAAAATAATTGTTTTACCCATAAAACTAATTGAAAATTTTAATAAAAGTTGGATGATGGGTGAGTATTTAGGTTTTTGAAATCCTATGCGTAGAACTTTGAGAATGCACTAGCCCTTGGATGGGAATAAGTATTTTGGCCTTGGTTTTATGAGGACCTTATATATGATGACAAAACACAATTTTTGCAGAAATTTGAACAATTAGCTTTTAATTAAAGTGGTATTTATACATTTTACTTCTAGCAAGAACATGACAGTAAGGGGCGTTTGGTTTTTGATAACCAATATTATGTGGATAATCTATTTTTTATTTTTTAAAATTAAAATAATCTTATTTTTAATTAATATAAAAAAATTATAAAAAATTATTGTCAAAGAAATTTAAGTAAAATAATATTTTGGAATTATAGTCCAACCAAACACAAAAATAATAATAATTTATTCTCAATAATATCCAAGATAATTTATGTTTGTATAATCTTTCATTTTTTGTAATCAAAGATTACTTGAGCCAAGTATATCTAAATGTAGAATTTACCTTTGTTTTTTGTTTTGCAGTGGTTATAGGAGAAGAGTTCATGGCTAAATCAATGGGTTTCAGAAACAATGCTGGTCCGGATAAGCGTCGGGCGGTGGCTGCTCGAGTGCAAGCTGACCATTCAGTTTTCGTCAACTGCCGTTTTGAGGGGTACCAAAACACACTGTGGGTACAGGCTCACCGCCAGTTCTACTTCAATAATGTAATTCTGGGCACCATTGACATCATCTTCGGTGACGCCATGGCAATCTTCCAAAACACCCTGATTCAAGTTAGAAAGCCTCCTGACGGCAAACAAAATTCAATTCTAGCACAGGCAAGGGTAGACAAATTTGAAACCACAGGATTTGTACTACAAAACTGTCGAATCGAGCCTCACGATTCGCTTAAATCTGTAAAAAACAAAGTCAAAAGTTACCTTGGCAGGCCCTGGAAGGAGTACTCGAGAAGTGTTGTAATGGAATCAACAATCAATGATTTGATAGACCCTAAAGGGTGGGTGGCTTACAAGGGAGATTTCGGAATCAAGACAGTGTATTTTGCGGAGTACAATAACAAAGGATCAAGGGCGAATACAGATTCCAGGGTGAAGTGGCCGGGTTTCAAGGTGATTCAGAAGAAGGAGGCAGTTAATTACACAGTAGGAAGTTTCTTCCCGGGAGATTGGATCACCAAGATGGGTGCTCCTGTTCACCTAGGCTTGTATTAATAATTAATTTCTTGATTTTTAAAGATTATCACTAGTTTTATTTAAGAACTAAGACTGAGTATTATGAGGGTTATGTTCTTGAGTCTGTTTCATTTCCATCATGATTTTACTGATTGTTTCCATTGTCTGAAGAACAATTGTCCATTTGGAAAACGAAGAAGAAATTCTATCATATGGTTTCTATGTATCTCAACTCTTTGAAATTGAGATAAACATGAGGACATTTATTGAAGTTAGATTTTTTCCCCTATTTATATGAACAAAAATTGTGCACATACAAGGTCGGATCCAGGATTTAATGTACTGTTACATGAGCCAAGAAACAAAAACGGTGGCCGTGAGATGAAATTTAGAAGAGACACCTTGAGAGAGAAGAGAAGAACGTGTTTGTTAAAAAATTAGTCTCTATCCAGGGGTTATACAGATACAAACAACTCAACAAAGATATATTTACGTTTATTCGTTATCTTTCAACACTTAAAAAAACCCTAACACTCTTCATAATTTAACTATCACTTCCAACAATTTTATTATAAAATTCTCATTAAGAAAATTACAAAATCAAGGTATGAAGATGTATTTTTATTGCTTTTCATTGTTATTAATTATTTTATAAGATTCAAATGGAAATTGACTAGTTGACTGGGAGAGAGGTAGGCATGATATGCTCTGCTAGACGAATTTATGCTTACCAGACTAAAAAATATTTTCGTTTTGTTATTTAAAATTGGGGGTATTATAATATTTTACATATTAGGGGGTTAAATGATAATTTATTAATAAGAGTTAAACTATATATTATGCATTGAGGGTTATATGATCTTTTATGGATATGAGGTTATTGATGATGGGTTAAAATAATATCATTCATTTAGAATTTTGCATATTTAATTGTACTTTTACGATTACAGGTTTAAACAAAATGGCATATGAAGGCAGCGTGGAGTTGTTGAACTCCTGTTTGTGTATGACCGTGAAGCTTAAAAACTTTGTCAATATGCACTACAAGAAAATGAGCATATAACAACTAAGTAAATAGTTGTTGAAAATTCGAATTTAGTTGCAGAATATATTTAGCGTCTATTAAAACTTGGTCGCATAATAGTTGTAGAATTACTGTCGAGGAAAAAATACAGAAACTAAATTAAAATAGTTTCTGAAAATTGGTTTTAATGCCTAATATTTTAGTTACTAATTTTAATAAACGTCTTTTCTTTTTGTTGCACGATAGTTTCCTATTATTGACATCATTAGTGGATAGCTCGGGAAGGACAAGGCTAACGTCAACTTGGCTCAATTGAAGGAGGACGCCGAAAGAATACCAGAAACTGAAGTTCAAGAGGAGATGAAACTATAATTTTTCAAAGTTATGGGGGGTGGCTCAAATTGAAAAGGGTTTTGGAGAGAAATGTGACTTTTTAAAGTTAAAAAACTTTAAGTAAAGATAAAGTCATTAATTTTTAAAACTTACGAGGGCAAAAGTAATTAATTATATATATTTTTAATATTATTATTAAAATTGTCATTTTCCCTCTAACTCTATCTGAAAATTTTAACAGAATTGGTTGATGGGTGGGTATTTGAGTTTTTAAAAATTAGAAGGTAGAAATTTGAGATTTCATTATACCTTGGGTGGGAATAAGTCTTTTGGCCTTTAACTAAAACTAAAGGTTTTTTTTTTTTTTTTACTTTCCCGGTTGAGCTTTTATTCATATATATTTAATGGGATGATGAGACTTCCCTAATTATAACTTACTCTCCAAATTATTTATACATTAGTATTCAATTGTTTAACACATTAACTTGATGAATGAAGCTATTATTATTATTATTATTTTTGCCTGATAGTCCTCAAAGAAGATTAAATACAATGGTAGTTTATGATTGTTTGTGTTAGCTATTTTTAATTTAGTTCTAGGATGTTTTTATAGATTTTTAAAATTGTAAAGACATTTTATAGTTTTTAAAGTTGTAGGGCCGATCCAAAAAGACTAAAGTCTAATTCCCATTAATAAACCAAGTTTGAACCAAAATTTTAGGGCCATAATGGGAATGCTCAAAGCTAGACCCTATAATTTTTTTGGGCCTAAATTTAAAAGGCAAACCATATTCAATAGACCCGATTGATATATTTACCTACGTTCACAAAGTTTTATGAAAATATCATTTTTTTTCTACTATCTAAGCTTGAACAATCATTGTTTTCATCTCTTATTCAGTTATGTTCATTAATTTTAACCAGAAAAGGGAATTAAGTTAACTTAATAGACGCCTAAAAAATGGGTATTAAAAATTTTTTTCAAGTGTTTATCACCTGAATGGATGACATGTGGCCTCCAAAACTTTGCATTGACAAATAATTATACTGAACAAGAATAATCATAAGTCAATGCAATTAGGATGGAAGAGGTGAACGCATTTTGGAAGAAACACAACGTTTCATTGATTTCAAACTTGCTTAACACACATTGCACATTCAAGAGCACATTTAATAGAAAATTTTGACAATCCGTTAACTAATCTTAGCCTAAAATATAGAAACGTAACTACAATCTAAATTCTAGAAATTTATAATAAAAGTACATGGTAACAATACAAATAATATCTTCAAGATCAATACAAACAATATCTTCAAGACTATCTTTTTTCGACTTCAAGTGTGGCAACTTATTGTTTAGACATAACTCACTTGAGTGAAAGCAATGCTATTGCCGGCCATGTGTAATCCAAGTATTATCTTGGATGCCTCCTGTAACTTATATTCAAATTGAACTGCAATCCCTCTTTGACTTCCTCAAATTTGGCATGCAGTGCGGCCAAGTTGAAGACCGACAGCACTAGATAGCGACAAAATTTAGACTTTATGATCAACTGGCCTAACACTTCTATTAAATTTCTATAAGATTAGAAACACAAATTAAACTAATAATTATTTCAGAAATATATGATCCCCAGATAAGAAAAGGTCCATGGTTTGAATCAGGCAGTAATTGCACACTACCTAATCTTGGAAAATATCAAAAAAAGAATTTCTAATTTATCAAATCCTTTTTTTTCTTAACCTTTCTGGCAGTTAAACCAACCTTACCCAATATTAACAGCAGGAACTAATAAAAGTTGGTAGGTTACAAGATTCACTTAAAAGATGTTTGAGTTATAAGAAAACCTAAACTTTATCCGGTGTTAGGATTATGAGTTTAGTTATTGTATTCTGAGATTTACCTATTCAATCAAATCAGATAGAATTCTCCTATCATTAAAAAAAAAAAAAACTTTTCTTCGTATGGTTTGAGGTTTTGCAAATTCCTTTTAAGAAATCAATATAAAAAGTTCAGGGACGACTTCGTCTAATGTATCAATAGTTTGAAAATTCTAATGACCGATTCCTGGGTAACCTCATAGCTCCCTCCATGTCAACTGCCATGTATAAAACTCTAGTTTTCAACCTTCTCACCTCAACACAACAAAGAAAGCCCGAGCTATGGAGACAACGAACTCTTTCAAACGCTATCAAGAGCAAGAGTATCGCAGAAGAACCCGCAAGCGTCTGATCATCATCACAGTTTCCACCATTATCTTGATCATAATCATCGTCGTAGCTCTAGTGGGTATATTAACAGGAAATGCCAAATTGAAAAATTCTCCGCCAGCCTAATCATCGGAATCCACCACTGCTATATGCAATGTTACTTAGTATCCGAAGTCGAGTGTTTCTAGCATTGCATCTCTCAAGAGGTCCACCAAAATCGCTGATTGGAACTCAAATCTAGAAGAGTTGTTCGAGCTCTCCATGCAAGTTTCAGTCAATGAACTGACAAAGCTTTTTTCTTTGTCTGGCGTGTTAGACATGTATAAGTAAGTCTTCTACCTATCTACAGAATATGAATTGCATATAATAGGATCTAAAATAAAAATTTACGGAATATAAAATCTAAACTCCCGTCATTGGGAGTGTTAATTTGTTGCTGAATATCAATTATATTCGTCCTTAAATGTGAAGTCTTCCATGTAATTTGTAGGGAAATTATAGAATAATACAAAAGCAAGCATAGCGGAATCTTAATTTAGAATTTTTACAAATAATTCACACAAAGTCATGATCTCAACTGAGATCCGTTTATAGTCATCATACCACAAACATGCATAGGCAAGCATAGGGTGCTTTTGAAGAAATACATGGGTGGCTCCTTCATTTTTTAATTGCTAAAACAAGTACATCTTTGCTCTCAATCCAAGTGTAGGATTGTGCCTTGGTATCCACACAAAGCACAAACCAATATAGAGGCTCAAATGAACACAATTTGTTTGCTAAGACATTTGTGAACGAACTAATGGAGGCTTTCAATCCTAGTATAGGACTATGTCTTAGTATCCACACGAAACACAAACTAATGGTGGCTCAAATGAACACAATATGTCCACCTAGATAGGGTCAAACATCAATAATTTCTTCTGCATCCAAGCACCTCAAGATTATTAAATTTTGATACTCAACATGTGATAACTCACACTTTGAGCACAAACACCTCTCAAGACGCAAAAACGACTATCTGGATACTAGACCTCATTCATCTAAAATAATCCAATTCTTCTAAAATTTGATCAACTCTAATTATGTGTGACCTATAGGTTCTTTGTTAGGTCGATAGTACACGAATTCATGTCAAACCTACAATCTAGTAGTCATCTATACATAAATTAAGATTGATATCTAGCAAAGTATCATGAACACTCCATTAATGAAGTGTTAACAATTGACTTTTAACCTGTCAACAATAAGGTTGCACATAAAATTTGATTCATTTGTCATACAATATCTTTTCAAGGTTGAAACAAAGATTTAGTGTCTACCTTAATTATGAACCCTCAATATGAATGAACTAACATTTGTGTCAGTGACCAAATGGTATTGTGCTAAGCAGCAACTCAATCCTATTGTGAGAACATATTCAGGTGGTTATTGATATTTGTCAGTAAGCCTATAACAGATATCAACTCTCATACTCAAAAGTGATAAATCATTTTTGATCCATTATAGCTTTTATATATCTTTCCATGTGGCCAATCACCACTTTTTTGGAAACTCTCTCTCAAGGACTACATTTAGTTAATGTTAAACCATATTGATCCTTATATATGATAGTCTAGTGACCTTAAGTCAAAGAATCACATGTACCACCGTTTGTTAAGAAAATATATTTCTTAAACACTAGAGCAATCATCCATATGAAATCCTTTTGGCGATTCAATCTAGTGGATATGCCTACATAATATGCATCCATGATATATGAGCCTTGAATTCATTGTGGGTTTCGAGCTAAATAGTTAATTAGTTACTATTAGTTGGTCATTTTATTTGACTATACTTTGTGGGTTGACTTCAAAATGCTCAATTTGATTGTATAACATAAATTAAATTTCTTTGAAGTTAAAAACTTGAAAAAAGTCAAAGCAAATGAAAAGTAAGGTCAAGACAATAAGAAACAACAAAATGAATTTGTTAGGGTTTCACTGCATGCATAGGTTACCATTGGTCAAGTTCCTAACATATATTTCTTTTTTCTAATATTTTTTACTTTATTTATTATATTTTCTCTATGTTAGGCCAATCTCTATGTTTCCATAGCCAATGCCTCCAATTTAACATGTTTGAATTTTAATTTGTTAAAATTATTTCATTGTAACTGTAGATAACAACTAGAACCCAAATGCCAATGTCCCTCAAAAGTAAAGAGATTTATGTCTTGGCTTAAACCACACATATCATTTCACACAAACATGTGATTCAATTCCATTTAAAAAAAATTGCTCTCATTATATAAAATGTTAGAAATTCATGCAAAGCTCTTAACAAAGTTATAGTTAGTTTTTGTTTATTGAGCTCGTTTATTCATTTGAGTACATCAACAAGGCAAATCAATCAACAACAAAATTTGATATTTTTTATATGTAACAAAACCTTTTATTGTACATGTGCACATAATCGCTAAGATTATATCTTGTAAGTGAGATGTTCATTCTCAAAGGCCTCACGAGTATAGCATTAAATTTGAGCATTGCTCATAGAGAGGAAACATCACAATTGCCTTGCATGTAAAGATATGCATATAATCATATGAGACATCTCCACTTATCCAAACTCTTTCTAAGACATCATGTCTTAATGGAATACATGATTTACTATTAAGCTCATGTACAGTTGGCTCAATGCCTCACCCCTCACCCCTCCCCCCTCCCCCAAAAGATCTTGGAAACTGTGAATGTGAGAGTATGCATCTCATTATTTCAACCAGTTCAATGTCAATTCTCTCAACTAGACCATTCAACTAAGTAATATTAGATGGTGCACACAAGGGTGAACAGTCGTACATGGCTTAGGAAAAAGATGAAGTGGTCATGCATGGGTGCATTGATGTAAATTTATATAAAAAAAAGTAGTGTGTAGACATGCCTTATGGGGTGCACACTCGTATATATAGAGCATTAGGTTGTACAATTGTGTGTTAGTGGAGTGTGATGAGCTAGAATTAGGTTAATGGACATTACGGAACCATTAGAAGACCATTAGTCAACATAGTGATGCATAGTCATGACTCAAGGAACCATACATATGTGCATAGTCATCAAGGTGAATCGATGTACAAGGTAAGTCACACCTGCACATGAGAGACAAATTATAATTTTTCCCCTATGTTGTGTGCTAGAATAGAAAAAAGTATAGAGAAACCTTACTAGAAGAAGATTAGGGTAATTAGCAAATAAAGAGTATTTGATTGTATAGAAGACATCACAAGCCTTAGACGAAGAGAATTCAGGTTGAATTCAAAAAATTGATAAGAAAAGAGAGAAATGTTTATGTACATCAAGACAACACCAACTATGTGCAATGTGGTATAAAAAAGATAAAAACATTTAGGTTGTACCTAGATACCCATAAGATGTTTCATGCACTTAGGACCAAGGTACTTCGCAGCTCACTTTTATTCAGGTGTACATGAAAAGAGAGAACTACACTAGATTATTCTTCACATAGTTAACAAGTAGTTTCATGTACACTTCCATGGTAGTCCAATGATAGTTTTTAATTAGTTGTCTTGTAGCTATGTGTACATAAAAAAGAAGAGACTATGACCAAATTTTCTATCGTGACTAGAGTGTCAAAGCTTAGTCAACCTTAAGTCTGACTAGTAATGTTCTATATTCACCAATAGTAGTAGCTATCTAGGATGTCATTCAAATTTGCTTTCATAGGGCATTTGAGATGCTCAAGATCAACAGTTAGGTTTCCAGTCAATACCATGAGCTTAGGTTTAGTCATTCAAGATGACAATGCCTATAGAGATAGAGCATATGAAATGTCATAGTGTAGCCAGATAGGTATCTAAAATGTTAAAAAACATCCGAGAGTAGGCTACATATATGTATAAAAATATTGTTTAGCTTTGAAACACTAGCTTGAGTCTTATTGTTATTCATGTGTCTCAATAAGTCACCTATTTACTGAGTGTTGTAATACTCACATATTTCGTTTTGTTGTTTTACAAGTAAACGAGGTCAGCAGAAAGGCATATGAGGAAGCTAGCAGTCCAACTAGTCAAGTTGCATAAGGATGAGACTTATTTTATTTCTAGTCTTGTATTTGATTCATTTTCAGACTTTGGATGTCATTTTTTATATTTATATTTGTGCATATTTTTTTTTATTTTAGCATATAGTGATGTATTTTGTCTTGTGATGTGAATTGTTATATTTACGTTGTTATTTAGTGCATTTCCAAACACCCTTTTGTACATAGATTAAAAAGTAATTTTAATCATGCATAAATGTAAGTTAAGTTTAGAGATTATTTAACTAAGTAAAGCTTTAAGTTAATACATCTTTTCGAGTTTGTATTCTCTCTTGGGGTATATACCTTAGAAAGGGTGTTACAGGTAGTGGCAACCCAACCACCCTCATTGTTATCTTTACTTTTCTAGTCTTCTCCTTTCCTTTGTTCTTTCTTCTTAATTTATGCAATACTTCTTGATATGCACTTTCAAGTCACAAAGATGACATTCCATATTGGCAAACACATTAGTCTTCTTTGTAGTGTAATCTTATTCTTCAAATCTCTACTACTACTTGTCTCCTTTTTTCTGCAATTAAAACTGTGACTTTTTCTCATCTCTTAATTTAGAAAATTCCTTTTAACCAAGTCCATTGTAATTATTTCAACTGATATTCAGTTATACAAAGAGGTTTGGAAGGTCTCCCATAAGTCTAGTAAAAGTGCCAAGTAGCCATAATCCTAGTACCTAATCATCAAACTTGATTCTCATTCCAGCCAAATGATTGATAATTCCTTGTAATTTATTCAAATGATCAATTATAACAACTCCATCTTCCTACCTCAAAACCATCATCTGGTTTATCAAATACTTTCCTAGCACGAACTCCTCAAGCTTGTTCCACAAAGTGTGAGCATCAACTACTCCACTAACATGGTTCAGTATTTATTATCTAAACATTATATGGCGTATCCACAAACTTGTCTATGAAACAAAGTTCATTATACATCAATCTTCATATTCGGTTTCTTAGCAGCAAGCAATAGCAAATAATAATCCTTCATATAAAATATATCTTCCATATTCCATATATGATAATTTGAATTATTTAAATTAATCATTACATTTGTATTAGCTTCTACATTGAACACCCAAGACAAAAAACAAATCATAAACTTTGATACTACTTTTTTAGGAGAGAACACAATATAGAATCACTCGTACGATTTTTTCTCTCTTTATGTGAACTAATATCAAACTAATAAATAAAATAATGATATATACAATCTATAAAGCTCCAATATAGAAGAATAAATCATACATTCACCCACAAGAACACAAAGGCATGTACCAAAAACTCCAAGGTTAAACAATCAAAAGTGAACAAGTTTTAACAAGATAAATCTAGGAAGTTTCTCACCAAAATAGGGGGTCAATTTTGGTCTCAATTACTCTTTTCGAAACTCCAAAGCTAATCTTTACCATTTAGAATGAAGAGCAATGAGTCACAAATCTACAAATAAAATTTCAATTTAATTGGACCATAGATGGACCTCAATCCGAGCAATTGATTAAAACAAGTTAAAACCCCAAAATCTAAAAATTTTTTGCCTCCCTTATTTTTTGGTCTTTCAAGCAATTTTTAATCACATTTTCTTCTCATCTAGTTTTCTCTTTATTAATATTTTATATGGGTTTAAGATACCATACACGGAGATACCCAATCCAATCTAACAAATGTAGATTGAGAGAAGAGATAAGTTAATTTGGCATTGACATCTAAAAAATGCAAATTAAATTTATGTAACGCATTAATATTAAATAGAAAAAAATTGCCTCTATAATGTGGAGGTCTTTTATCTTCATAAAAATAATATTTATAGAACTCTACTACCTATTAGTTATGAAATTAAATTTATAATTAATATTGACATTAAATTATAATTCAAAATATTTAACCTTTGGTAATATAAACATATGTTCAATAAAATTATATATACGTATTTTGAATATACAAATAGTTATACAAGTATCATTAAATAATTAGATAATTTTAAATTAAACATAAAATAATATTTAATTATATGATGACACATTATATACGTACTCATTTATGTATATAAAAATGAATACGCATAACAGTACTCACATGGGTTTTGTTATTATACCATAATAATGTCTCCACTTGACACCACTTTTATTAATTCCTAATTGTTATAAATTTTTATAAAATAACAAAGAACAATAAAGTGAGAAGATAAAGATAATAACATGACGGAAGAAGAAGGAAACCTATTTATACAATTTCTTACCGCTCCTTTACCAAGTAAGATCAATTCATCTTCCAAAATCATTTAATGTATTCACATTCAAGTAACCACCCATAAATTTTTTGCTTTCACGTTTTGTGGAAAGTCATCACATAGGTAATACTAATAAGATTCTAAACAAGTCGATTTCATTTCATTTCAGCCCTACACATTTCACATTTAAGCTCACATGCAATAAGTTGAATCCAATTTCTTGTCACCTGGAAGATGAAGCAACAGGGACTCAGAATCAGCCAATGAGAGAAAAAAGTAATATGAACTTTTGTCAAAATTTCCCGTACTGGGGTCCAGTGGTGTATGTACCATATCCATGGCATGTTCGTTAAGCAAAACGACAAAGACGATGCCGTCTAAATAATTAAAGCTTTCACACTGGCAATTTTAATTCATTATTAGATTTGCACTGAAAGGATTTGACGTGTCTATAGTCAAACCATAAACTTATAATTAGTAAAGAAAAAGCATTCCTGATTAATAAGTCATTAAGCCAAATCTTGCATGTAGATGCACTTTCTCCATCACTAACATGTGCCTTTGTCGCAGCAGAACGTTAACCCCCAACATGTGGCACGCCATTTGTGACCCACTCGCCAGCCGCCACAATTGAAGGCAATGCCTTTTAGTCTTATCATGTTATTACTTTTTTTCAAATAATATGAGTATACAATTTTAAATTAGGTATAATATATCCATATAATTTTATTATTATTAAATATAAAAAAAAAATATTAATAGTATTAGAAATAAAAACTAATTTGTGTATTAAATAAAATAGGATTATATAATTGAATAATTTTAAATTATATATATATAATTATATAATGACATATCATCGTTAATATATAAATTAATAATCATTTTTAATATACAAAGTTTTACTAAATCTATTTTTACTTTATGTGATAGAGGTCGTAGTGGGTTGTATCGAAATAAAGTCTAACAGTAATGGACTTGCAGACCGGTTGGCTTATAAAAATACTAAAACCCACAACATAAGCAATGTTTTAGAGAGTCATGTCGTGTTTGACCCTTAACGGGATACTCTACAGGGCTTTACCAAGTTGGCTTGTAAATTAACTAATAAAAAAAATTTATTTTAATAATTATATAAAATTAAATAAAAATTATTTTCAAATTATTAAAACCAAGGATAATACCTCAGAAAATTTATTGAAAATATTTCACTTGTGATAGAGGAATATTGTAATTATATAATGAAAAAATTTAAAGATAATATAAATCAATTCATTTACGTAATATACAAATATAAGTTCGATTTATATATCCTCTAGTCATTTTTAACATCCAAATTCTTGAATTCTTCAAATATATCTTCTACTACTTGATTTTGTAATTTAAAGTTAGTGGTCACCCAATCTTTCATATGCATGATTGTATTGACCATGTTAGGATATAAGTTTGATTGTTTGTCATCCAAACATGTATTCACATGTACTAAAAATTGATTATGATGATACAATTGACATCGAAGGCATTAGTAAATCACATGTCATGATATAAAGCACATGATAAGTGTCTTGATGTGTTTTCCACCATACTAAAACATAGAATTTGTCATCATATCAATTTATAATTTTGGGATAATGATCAATATTAATATAATTATAAAACTCATCATAATTTGAATTTTATCTAATTGTTGCCTTTGCACAAGATAGACCATATATGCAATTTTCTCTACCTAAACCACATGAACTTACCTCTGGTTTGAGAGTATGTGATGTCATTTCATATTTATGTTCATAAATATTATACATTTTAAGTAAAAAAATCATAAGCATCTTATGTTTTATGAGTGTTTGTTTGTAACAAATTTCATTTATAGCATCTAAACAATTTTGTACTTCTAATAATTTGGCTTCAGTATCTAAAACCGTGGCTACAGTAAAAAGTAAAGTACTTGTTTTCAATATTTTTTTAAATTTATCACCCATTTGTCTATAAATTTCTTGAAAAATATTATGATACCTATATACTTTAAAAATAAAACAATATTATATGTACTTATTTTGAATACACAAATAAGTATACATTTATATATGTTATCATGTGACATAGTGTTACTTTATTTTTAATTCAAAATCAATCAGTCACATGATAACACATATTAAATATGTACCCATTTGTATACTCAAAATAGGTACATATAATTTTATTGTTAAAAATATCACTAATATTTACTATATTATATAAAATTATACATGTGGTAGGATAATACACACTTGAGTGTTGCACTTAATTTTTAAGTATATTTACATGGTCTAGGTTTGACCAATTATTGCATTTTAGGCAAAATATTTAGGTTTAGGATTAGTTTTAAAACTGATTTTCAGGTTTTATTATTTATATGTCGTCTTTTTTTAATTTTGTAAGACATTTCACAAAAATTAGGAAGAGAAGCTTCAAAATAAAATGGAAAACAACTAATTTTTTATTACATTAGAAAAGACTAGAGATTCATGCAAAAGAGGAAACAAATCCAAGTTGCAAAGGGATATGGACAAATCAAGAAAGATCACGGATATAGCACTGAGTAAATCCGAGTAGAATCAAGATTCCTACTCTTGTGAGGAGGAACATTATGAAAGAATTACCAAGCCGCGTAAGGAATAGCTTTTGGCATTTAGAGTTTTTCACATTCAAAATTTTAGCTCCTACAGTAGATGATAGTTACTTCTACTCTTAGGATTTCCATAAGCCACCAGGAAACAATGAATACATAACACAACAATAACCAAATTAGTAATCCGAGTGCATATACGAGGGATAACTATAATCATTTTACTTGATTTGGAATCTTTGTTATGTGTTCTTATAATTACTATTATAGGTCTATGATTAATATATGAGTGGCTAACTTTATCATCCTAGGAACTAAGAGGGATCCTTTAATCCTCATAAACTTGTGAACTTTAATAATTTTACATTTTAAAAAAAATTGTCGATGTTTGATTTAATGAATGGTTTTGTTTTGCCTTGTGTCAATTGGAGAGCCCAACTTTGCACATGCTAGTAGGTTCACGTATACTATTGAAAGGTAGGTGCAAAATTAGTGCATGCATTCATCAAACCTAGATCATTGATACTAGAGATAGGTTAAGCCTTTGTGGAGTCATCAGAATCACAAAGCTTAATAGGTTCATATTAATCAAGTACCATGAGAGTTGGTGCATGTTTAATGTTTACATGTTTAGTCAACCTCAAAAAGGAAAGTAGGGTAACTCAAGATATCCAACCATTAATACATTGTGATTACAAAAAAAGCATTCATCGTTGATTGTAAGTTTACACGGGATTATTGGTGAAATCTTATTTCCTAGATATAGTTGATATACAAATTTTGTTAGTAGAAATAGAGTCGTATCAGTTAGTGGTATTAATCAATAGAATTAGTAGTAGTAGGACAATTTTAATCACATTAGTGATTTTGATCTCAGTACAATTTAGACTCCCTAGCTAATCTAGACTATGAAACAAATTAGTAGTTGATTTTCCAATCTCTATGGAATCGATATCTTTTATAATACTTGCCAATTTGTGCAATTGTGAATGAGATGCAACATGTTTATTAGAGCATTATAGCCAATTTGTGCACTTGTGAATGAGATGCAACATGCAATCTCCCAATCATATTTAGTCAAAAAAAGTGCGTTATCAAAATCTTTTGGTTGGATTTTGAAAAAGCGCATTATAGCTACTTCATATCCTTAACATGTTTTCAACATAAGATATGTTGAATTTCACCTAATTCTAACATCAACTTTTAATTTTTTTTCATTTGAACTTTATTTGTTTACACATTTGATAATATGTTTGTATGCATGAAGGGGATGACGAAACTTAAGTGATGACATGTCTAATTAGTGATATTTGATCTTTCGCTAAGCTCAAATCCTCTTAAGCTATTAAATTCATGATATAACATGCACATCTAATATGGAATAATTTTCTACCAAATGGTAGAACTAAATGATTCGGTATTAATTCAACAACTTTATCATTATTTTTTACATTGTCTAAGGTAATTGAAAAAATAAAGTTATTAATTTTATATTTATAAAAAAAATATTAGCTAATATTTGATAAATAGTAACACTAGTATGAGGATATTATAGTAACATAAAAGAAATGATCTTTTTGCAAAATTGTCAATCAGAATCAACATTATAAGCAATTGTGCATATCTTGATTAGTTACAGTTCATAAATCATAAGTAATTAAAATAACACTATTAAAGTTGTTTAGTTCTCCTATAATTTTTAATTTCATGAGATCATTATTCCTAACGATGTCAAACCTAGGATTTTTTCTAAAGGTTGGTTGAACGCTCTTTTGACTCATCCATTTTATTTCATCTTCAATATATGAAAAATGTTAGTCAAAAGCTATAACATATTTGACTATATAGTTTCTCATCTTTTGTTGATCGTAGATGAAATGCATCATTTCTCCAACGTGCCCTGAACTACTCAGACTACTTGTTACACTAGAGTTGTCAATTGAACGTGATCTGGTAAAAGTAATTTGTTGTTGTCTTCTCATGTTGTGTGATATTTTTTTTCAATATTTAGTAATATAATGGCAAAGATGACTAGTGTCACCGAATTGACACATATCAAATAGAAACAATAGTGTTTGTACATTATTTATCGAATTAACCTACCTTCGATCATTTCTTCTATTTGATCGACTAGTTACACACCATTGATTATTGTTTTCTTTTTTTTCTGTTGAGACTGACACACTTTCATGTGTCGATGCTCTAGATGTGTTATCAACAATATCATCACCTCTAAAGTGCTCAAACGGATTAAACTAATTTGAGTTTGAATCTATTTATAATTTTTTGTTGAATAAAAAATAATAATTAACAAAAGTATAACACAAACAAAAACAAAATTGCTATACACAAACAAATATTGATTGAGAATTAAGAGAGTTTGGGAATAAGAGATTGATAAATAAAATTGTTGAGTGAATGTGAGATTGAAAATGAGAATTGAGTTGAGACTGTATGATTTTTGGGAGAGGGAGGTGGTTTATACAGGAAAAAATTAAAAAATTAAAATTTTTAGCAAGGCCAACAGCTAGTGGCCCGTTGGCCTATCCTAACAGAAGTTTTGTGGGTGCAAAAGTTCTTGCACACCCATAGAACATTATGGTTTTTGTAATCGGCATACTGCAATATTGAGTTATGTCAAACCAACCCATGGCATGGCCCGAACAACCCCCAGTCTGATACGGCTTGCTCTAATAGTGAGTCATGCTGCTGCATACTAGGCTACGAATGGGGTCCAACCCCTTGCTATGTCTATTGTGTGATATTGTGAATATAACATTTGCATATTAATAATCGTATCAATCTCATCCTTGTGTTTTTAGCATCATTTTTATTATGTTATTTTAAAAATTTATTCAAACTTAAAATACGGTATTCTTTACGAAATAAATAATTGTATTATTCTAGATTTCAGTCTTTTTGTCTGATTCATGAATTTATATGTGGTCCAAATCCCCATATATATCAATGTTTATGTATGATTAATGAATTTTGAATTTATGTATGATTAGACAATTTACCCGAAACAGACCTACGACCGGCCCCTTAATTCTACCTTATCTCTTGAGATTTATATTTTCATCGCTTATAAATTGATTAAAAACGCTGCATGCAGTTTATAATTAACCAGTTGGGTTACAGATATTACAAATTCTATCAAATGAAAGCAAATATTGATATTGTCTTTAATTTAATAAAACTCAGATAAATGTATAGTCCGGTGAATTTTATTTTGTGGGTATATCGTGATCAATTTTGTTAAATATTTCATACACTTAATAAACAAAATCTGGGTTATGAATTTGTGAGTTTAAATTATTGAATTTATTGGATTTTTTATAGAGGGATTCAATAAACTATTATAAAAAGAGGTTAAGTCACATTTTCTAATGTATGCACGATTTTCCATCCATTCAAATATCATCATATTGAGAGAGATTATCCATCCATTCAAATATTGCCATATTGAGAGTATATAAAAAATAAACATCAGTGTCACCAGATCGATAATTAATTAGATTTAGAGTTGATTTGATATCAATTATAACATATCAAGTATGTTTAAATCTCTAAATCTTTTAATTTTAAATATTCTATAACCTGTATGTATGAGAATTAGTTGCAATTTAATTCATTGATTACATGAATAATGTGTATGGATTTGTTTAATTAATCTCACAACAGATACAGGTACAACCATATTATCATCCTTGTTTTTTTTAGTGTAAATAAGAATGAAAGAGATCTTGAATCTCAATTGTTGTATAATTAATATGAAGGCCATGGGACTATTTTCCGCCGAAGTTTTAAACTAATCTCAAAAAAATATCGTAATAATTTAAAATTTTAAATATTCACTCACGATTTAACTATTGTTAAATTTTTTTATTAAATGTATGAGTAAAATCATTATTTTTTCATTAATATTAAAAAATATAAAATTCATTTTATTTCTCTTTCAGATTTTAAAAACTAATAATTTCACCATTGCTCAAAGTTTTTTAACTTAAAAAAGTAATATTTTCTCCACCAAAACCTAGGGTTTATTTTCTTTCCTCTCTAACCACTATCTTCGACCACTGACGACGACGTTATCACCCTTAAGTTGTGGATGAAACTTCGACCACCATCTTGAGCCAAGTTGACGGTGCAACAAGCTAATTAAATCTAGCCTCCCATCTACGATGAAGAGGCATGGTACGATGTGGCAACATCGACTTTCGTTGGTCCAAAACACTTCATTTGGACAACACGACAAAGGCATCGTCTAGACGAATCGTTTGGATTCATCTTATTTGAACGATTTCAGATGAAGGTTTGCTCTTAGGAGGGACAACGACGACTTTGGGTTTAAAGGAGAGTTATCGATGGCTAGAGATGATTGCCGAAGAGTTGTTGAAAATAAATGTTAGGTTTTGGGAGGGGGCGAATGTTCTTTTCCAAAGTTGAAAAACTTTAGCAGAATTGTTGATTTTTAAAATCTTGAGGGAAAAATATAGTGAATTTTATAATTTTTTAATATTAATAGTAAAATAACGATTTTATTTTTTATTTCTTACAAAAAAAAATTTTACAGTAATTAAGACATGGGTTAGTATTTTGGGTTTTAAACTGTTACGGATATATTTTTGAGATTGAACTAAAATTTGAATGAGAAATAGTCCTTTGACATGAATTTGATCGGTATCTTGAATCCAATGATATATACAGGAAATATATGTATATAGTAAATTCTAAAGTTAATTGGACAACCGATAACCTGGAAACGTTTCCACAATATTAAGATTAACACAATATTCAATCAAGCACTAAGTGAACTTTAATCTTATATGCAAATTATAAAGTTACGTTATCTTTTTACTCGCCGAATATTCGTAAAACAAACAAACAAAGCCAAGCTAGATATAGTAGAACTTTCCAAGTAGTTCTTTTAACATTGCCATGAAATGGTTGGGGAGCAAAATAATAAAGAGGGAGACCAAGACTTTCTGAATAAAGACTTACTAATGGAACTTCATCCATCACATATAACCAAGATAGATCAATTTTAAAAGATATTTAGTAATACTTAATTTTTTAGACGGAATTTCTAGCTTTCTAAAACGTATCAGAAATACCCTTTTTAATTATCACACAAATTATGCAGATAATTCAAAATTTCGTTAAATATAAAAATATTAATAAATGAAGAGACGGAAAGAAAGGCAGTGAGACTAAGGGGTCAGGATTTGTCTCTTTCAGATGGCGTTTGATCTAAGTCCATTCTATTAAAGATTCGTTGAGTGATGGACACATATAACAACAAAGCTTTATGACCCACGTCAAAGCAATTAAGCTTTTTTATGTTGAAGGTTATCTACATTAATTTTATCATATTCACATCTTAACCTTTTTTAATCTTGTTACCTTGATTGAGATAATTATTCATGTCAATTACTTAATGATAATTATATGTAAATCTAATTATAGGCCAAAAATTGTATATACATAATATTAATCACCATAAGGATACCCTTTAGCTAATTTAATTAAATAGAATCAATATTTTTAAAACCAGCCAGTAATCAAATCAGTTATCTCACTAGTTCGTAATTCAATTGGACAACCAACTGATTTAACTTATTATCAAATTATTATATATTTTTTAATTTCAAATAATTACCATATTTTTTAAACATAAAACATATAAAACATAATTTTAAATATATTAATTAAACAATTGACATTTCATCACATAAAATATGTAATGTTAACATTAATTCAATTAAAATTTTATAAATTGTAACATTTTTTTTGTTTTAATAAAACAAAAATGATGTAATATTATATAAATCCAGTTTTATTGGTTTTAAATAGTTTTTTAGATTCAAAAAGTTTATCGAGTTTGACTGAATTTTAAACAAATCAATATTTATATATATACCGAACTAGACTATAAAATCAAACTGGATTATGGAGTGATTCATAGTTTAATTAATTGAATCAATCAATCCGATCTGGGTTTCAAAACAATGGATAGGACAAAGACATTAAAATTTTCAAGTTATGTTAGGAAACAAGTGATAATATAAGAGTGCTGACAAAGTGAAAAAGGGTTCCTCGTGTACTCACTAAATGTTCAATATATTGGTGACCACCATCATTTGTCAAGTGGCTTAAGATCAGCCCCACACTCAAAAAGATATACGTGACATCTTTAGCTCAATTTATTTGTCATTACTCATGAGAATAGACCTCCAAACTAACACTAAATGCTCCTTGCCCACATCCAAATGCCCACCTTGTAAAAATAACATGGCACTTTATCACTTAATTATAAATTGAAATAACAATCTATACATTTTTAATTAAATAACCCTTTAGTAAGAATAATAATAAGATAAAATAAACTCCTTTCACTATAAATATCGACCCCATTTCTCCAATGTGGCTGTGAGATTTGTGAACGGATGGTTTAACATGGGAAAAATGCTAAAGTCTACAATGTTTTGGCTTGTGGGATTATTTGTGCTTTGGGGAGCCACCATTGCACCGGCTGCCATTGATGGATTTCAACAACAAATCCTGAAAGCGTGCAACTTCACTAGATATCCTTCCCTTTGTGTTCAAACCATGATGAAATTTGAGAGCACTGGGCATGATGATAAGCATGTTCATATTATACCTGCTCTTGTTAACATGACCATTTCCGAAACCAAATTGCCTACTTCATACCCCGCCGAATTTTCCTCCCAGTTTCCCGAGCTCCAGGAATCTCAAAGTGTTCGTGCTGTCACAGGTGCTTTTGTTAACCAATTCTTCAATTTTTAGATATATTTGTTACAATTATGCTGTTTCAGAATTTATTTATATGGCATATGTATATGTGCATCTTCATCATGATAGCAACAAAAGCCATTTACCTATTTTATACGTATATTTACACTTCTGTCGGTGCCAATTTTGTTCTTTTTCTCTGTTCATTATTATTCACTAAGGCCCATGGCTTTTTTGTACATGCAGATTATTGTGAAGAGCTCATGAGTATGTCTTTGAAACGATTGGAGAAATCAGTATTAGCTCTGAAAGAATCTCCGAAGAAAAACAAACATGACATTCAAACATGGCTGAGCGCCGCCGTGACTTTCCAGCAAACTTGTAAAGACTCGGTGGAGGGCCTCAAGCTGTCCGGCGAGCTTAATGAAAAGATATCTCAAAAAATGGATTATCTGTCTCAACTGGGGAGTAATCCTCTGGCCCTTACCAACAGGATTACTGGGAATTCAAGGCAAAAAAATACCGATCGCCTTCTGAATGAGGAACAAATTTTTCCCAACTGGGTATCCTCTAAAGATCGGAAACTGCTTCAGGCTCCGGCCATAAAGGCAAATGCGGTTGTGGCAAAAGATGGAACGGGCAACTATAGAACCGTAGCAGAAGCCATTAATGCTGCTTCTGGAAATCGATTTGTGATTTACGTGAAGGCAGGAGTTTATAAGGAGAAAATTCACACGAAAAAGAATGGTATTACGTTGATTGGAGATGGAAAATATTCCACTATTATTACTGGCAGCAGTAGTGTAGCTGGAGGCTCTTCCATGCCTGGTTCCGCAACATTCAGTCAGTATTTTCTCTCTCACTTTCTCGTATTGCTTGTTACATTTTTGTCTACGTTATTGACTTCCACCCTTAGAGGATTTTGATTAGAACTGGAAACAAAAAGTCGCGGGAGGTTGAAATTAACTTGAGAAAGACTCTCTAATTATATATGCATATATATACTAAAACTTTTTGGGAAATAAATCTGAGAAATTTAAAGGGAGCATGTTATGCATACCGTTTTTGTATATATAAATAAATACACATATAATATGTCATAATATAATTGGATGTTACTTTATTCATAATTCAAAACCATTTAATCACTTGATGATATATATCAAGTATGTATAAATTTATGTACTCAAAGTGAATATATATAGTTTTATTCTTTTATATATATATATATATATATATATATATTGTACAAACTTATATATACAAACTAAAATTATAATTTATGATTAAATAATATGATTGTTCACTTTTTTTCTTAATCACTTAATTAGGTGTTACCATTTCAGTTTATACATACAAATTTATATAATTTATTTATACATATAGTATTATTTTATATATAATACAAACCAGGGGGATGAAGGAGCATTATCTATATATATAAAAGGAAAAAAAGAAGGGTCCAAATGAAAACTAGGTTGAAAGGAGAAATAGAAAATTTTACATGGGACAGTCATGCTCTCTCACTTTGACTTGTATAGTAAGACATTCCAAAATTAACAACCACCATAAAAAGAAGTTTTAAAAATTAATTATACATACCTTTATTTTATTAATGTGATAAAACTGTTTCATAAGTTTTTCTCAAAAATTAAACATCTATATGTTTTTATATCTTGAGAAATTATGGAGGGCCACGGCCCTGCAATAGAAATAGAATATCCTTTTAGTTCGGAAATTCAGGATGGGTAGGGTAAAATCTAACCTCTATGATTGATATGTGTTTTAGAATTCAATCCAAATTATTTAAAGTGATTTAAAAATAAAATAATATCTTGTATAAAAATGTGATGTGATTGATCTAAGTTAAATTATTAATACATAACTACAAGTCGTTTTCCATTCATTCATATAAAAAAAGAAAGGAACTATATATATAAGTATCATAATATACAAGTCTATGAGATTGAAAAAATGATACCCTTGCTAAATGTTACGAAGGAAAATGAAAAAAGTGACTTCTTTTTCAATTAGGTTATGCCTATTGCATGTCAACACATTAAAAAATTTTCTCTATGTGATAATCAATTAATTTATGTAAATTGCAGCAATCACTGGTGATGGATTCATTGCACGCGATATCGGCTTCCAAAACACGGCAGGCCCCGAAGGAAAACAAGCTTTAGCTCTTTACGTCGCCTCCGATCATTCAGTCTTTTACAGGTGCAGCATTGTGGGTTACCAGGACAGTTTATACGCACTTGCACTTCGTCAATTCTATCGCGATACCGATATCCACGGCACTGTAGACTTCATATTCGGAAACGCTGCAGCAGTCTTCCAGAACTGTTACATTGTCCTTCGCCGTCCGAGAGGAGCATATAATGTAATTCTTGCACAAGGAAGAACCGACCCTGGACAAAACACCGGCTTCTGTTTACAGAATTGTAAAATTGCAGTTGGCGAGGATTTTTCCCAAGTGAAGCATAACCATAACTCGTATTTGGGAAGGCCCTGGAAACGATATTCAAGGTCAGTTGTGATGCAATCGAATCTGGACGAAGCGATCTCACCGAGAGGCTGGATTGAGTGGCCTGGAGAAGGAGGTTATGGGAAAACTGTTTACTATGCGGAGTTCTCTAATGTAGGCCCTGGAGCTTCAACTTCCCAGAGAGTTAGTTGGCCTGGTTTTCATGTTATTGGAGCTGATGAAGCTGTAAAATTCACTGTTGGAGAATTCATTAAGGGATCAACATGGCTGCCTTCTACCGGAGTAACTTTCATCTCCGGCTTGCGGTGATTTAATATAGTTGAAGTTGAATCCAAGTAAATAAATAATCAGGTAGAAATGCCAGACCAAAAAAAAAAAAATTTAAATTTTAAAAAGAATCATACTATATGTATAACTTTGTGTATAAATAACGATATATCACTATTTAATTAGATAATTAAAAATTAAAAATAAATTAATATCCAATCATATGATAATATATTATCATTTATATATAAAATTGTGCATATAATTTTATTGTTTTAAAAGTATTGGAATACGTTTATGGACGTGTGTAATGCCGGTGTCTCTCTGTATAATTCATAATTTAATCAATTGAATAATTGAGAAGATTCTCCCCTTATTATTTTAGCCTTGCATTACTGTATAATAATAAGAATTGCTTAATTATTTTTAATTATTGTGTGGTCAATTCGCATGCACACAAGAGCAATTGAACATGCAAAATTGTTTGTTCGAAGTGTGTATCTTTCTGAATGTTGTGGAAAATTCCATCTTGGCTTGCGGCAATTTGTATATAAAATAAAGGCCAAAAGACTTATTCCAGCCCAAGGTTTAGCGTATTCTCAACCTTTTATCTACTAAGTTTTAAAAACTTAAATATCTATATTTCTTTTAAAATTTTCAGTTTTTTAGGGTTTTCATATTTTTTTTCCATTTACAATTGCGATCCCGAACTATTGAAAAATTCAATTTCACCTCTCTTCAGTTTACAAATCACCCTCCAACGAGCGTCTCTCCCTTCATCTTTGGCCTCCTCTTTTGCATGAGATCGAGACAACAACGACCTTGCTTTCTTTCCAATGCTTGAGTTATCCTCCGACGACATCACGGTTGCCTTCCCTCATTCTCTCTAGAAATTGACAAGACCAGACAAAGACAATGTTGATATTTGGTTAGACAAAAACGATTCTTCTTCTTCCCAAAAAGATAATTTGTCTTCGTCTAACAAAAATGGTTGTTGGGTGTCAACATCTGACAATTACATCATCTTCGTCAAAGACATCATCCAGAGACGTGAACCTAGAGAAAGGGAAGAAAATGGGAAGTCAAAAAAGGGAAAGAAAAGGGGAGGAAGAAAGAAGTCAATAAGAGATGACACTGGAGAAGGGAAAGAAAACCCTACAGGTAAAATGTAATATTTTAAAATTTAATCATATGAAGAAATTATTAGTTTTTTAAATAAATAAAAAATATATATAATATTTTATTATTTTTAATAATTAATAGTTAAATAACGATTTTATCTATAAAACTAACTAAACCTATTAGTTTTAATAGTCTACAGATAGAAATTTAAATTTTTAACACTTAATAAATATCAATTTGAACATGTCACAAACCTTTGGTGGGAATTAGGCTTTTGGCCTAATTAGTAATAGTATTGTTGCTTCACTACACTTAAGTGGATAATTGGTAGGTAGTAGGTAAGGATCAAAATCAATTATCATTAATCTCATATCTAACAATATTAAATTACGATGTCTAATCATAATTGTGGAGATTCAAAGTACAAATAAAGCACACGACTTGATTCACTAATAGCTAGAAATAATACATCCTCATAGCTTTATAATCAAAGACTTTCTCTAAGTAGCTAGAGATCCCATCCCATCAGTTTGGCTTTAATTCAAGTGGGTCGGAAAAGGAAATCCAACGCTTCCATTAACTAATTAAATATGTCATTCATGACTTCACCCTAATAATTAATCAATCACACCTGTATCTTTCAATTACTATTTCTTGTATTACACATATAATCAACTCATATTCATCCTTAAATTTTTATTTCATGTTCGTACAGCTGTAATTCTTATACGTATACCTACAAATTCCTTCCACATATAACACTGCTTTTAAGTTATAAACGTCTGTTATGATATATTAATTGCGATGAGATGGCATCAATTCATTTTCAGACCAGTAATTCGATTGAGAGTTTATGTCATCAAAATAGTCAATTGAAAAGATAAGAATGAAACTTTTGATTGCTAGTGTAAAACTTCGTAAAGAAAATGATGCAACAAGATTTGGTTATTAGAAATTTCTGAGCTGATTATTAGCAAAATATCCAAAATAAGTTGGGTGAGAGAGAGTGTAATTCAGCTGATTAATATTCTTTCAGTTGTCGGGATAGATGAGGACAAGGAGTGAAAAGAGAGAAAAAGGAGTGTGAGGGAAGTGAGCTTGAGTGTTTTGTAGAGTGTTCTTCCTTTGTATATTTCTTGTAATTTTCTTTTCATGATTGTTAATGGAATTCTCTTTGATTGCCCTTGGAGTGGATGTAAACAATCGAACTGATAGCTAAACTATTATAAATATTGATCCCTTTTTTTATTTGTTTTGATTAATCTTTATTTCTTCGTCATCTTGTTGTTTTGTTTGGTGTTACTCATGTTACAATTTCATTAAATAGTCTCGAGGTTGCATACTTGAACTTAATTCCAAGGGTACTCTGAGAACTGAGAACTTTTTATATTGTAAGAAATGCTATAAATTTAATATCATTTAGAAATATAAAAATGGGTTTAAAAATTAGAACACATCACATCATTTTATATAGCTGACATGAGAGTGCTATAATAAAGTTTAGGGAAGCTAACTGCCTGAATGACTAGGCTTTGTAACGAATAAGGTTAACTAAGAAGAATCTCAGATAAGACTGGTATAGAATCTAGGCTTGAAAATGGGAGATGATCAACCAACCCATTCTATAGAATCTAGGCTTGTAAATGTTCCCGAATAAAGTGAAGAGAAGAGGTAAAAGAGTTGGTATTAATATGGGAGTTGATGAAGGATCACCTAACGAAAATCAAAGAATTTTAACTAGTTCATAGGCGATCACATCTAGACTAGGAAGCATGGAAACCAGATTTGATGAGAATATGCTTAGTTTGAAATTAAAGTTGTTGAACTCCAGGAGCAAACTAGTATTATTAACTAAGAAGTTAGAGAACTTTTTCTTTTAACAAGAAACCCCACATAAGTCGAACCATCCCTTTGACACTGAATCGACCACACTAAATAAGTAAAACCCCAAGTACAATAATTGGCTCCATTACCAATGTACTAAGTAAGTTGAAAATTTAATTTTAAAATATTGTCAGAGAAGATTTGAACTTATACTCTCTTATAGATGAAACCCCTTCATTGCTACTCAAACAATTCTTTGGAGGCAAAGTTCAAGAACTTTCTTATAAGATCAACAGCCCCATGGGCATCCAGGAATTAGATGATGATGTTTTGAATCTTAGTTTTTTTTTTTTTTAACCCATGTTTTTGTTTTAACTTCGTGCACTCGGGAAACATTTGTATTGTTTTGGGTTAATCAATCCCTATGTACTTTGCACTTGTGCAATATATGAAATTTCTTATTGATGGTTATTTTCATTTAATGTCTCAAGCATTGTGTTGGAATATTAAAAGTAAAAAAAATATGGAAATACATACTTGAGTTGTGATGAATCGGTGTTGTAGATGGCTTTGGATAAATTGTGATGAACGGTTGTGTTGCAATGTTTGAAATGTTTGTATTTGAAATGATGCAAAATAATACCCATTTTTCATCCATGACAAAAGGGGGAGAGTGGTACCAAAATGGTATAAATCTTTTTACAAATTGATGTTTGTTATAAATGGTATCATTCTTTCTACATAGAGGGAGAATTTCTTTTATTAAATGCACCAATCTTTTTGTGAAGGGGAGCTACATTGTTGCAAGGGAAGATATGTCATTTTCTTGTATCCTTTTGCATTTCTTTCAAATCAACTCTCAATTATTTGTTTTGTCATCAGTTAAAAAAGGGAAAATAATTGGACCTAATGTGTTTTAATGATTAAAAAGACAAGAATGATGGGGAAAATGTGTTAACTTGTTTAAAGCATGACTCATGTCATGAGCAAAATGGAAAAATCTTTAAAAATGTATGAAAAAAGTTTATGAACGTCTATTCTTAGTAGATGAATGTCTAATGTCCATTCTAAACCAAATAAGATAATTGTTCTAAGGCATGAATGACTCATCACCCTATCGGGCTTTTGACTTACCGCGCAAGCTTTGGTAGCTTGAAGAATGCCTATTTACATTGAACAAATATTCATTGCACTTAAAGTCTAAACCATTACTTAAAAAACAGAATCATTCACATATGTTATTCATTTTAAAAAGAGATAAACATGAGAAGAAAGTCGACAAGTCACAAACGCCCATTTTTAACTCATGAATGTTCTTGAGAGAAATTCGTTGAAGCAAAATTTGAAATAGTTCAAGTGCTCATTAGACTTTCAAACAATTTCAAAAGAAATCAATGAAATAGGGAACACCCATTCGAGGAACTAGGATGCTCATTCCAAGTTTTGGCGTTGAAGAAATGTAACTATTGGACTAATTTTGCTTTTTGAAGATATCTCTTCCCATGATACATGAATGATCATTCAATGTGATAGAGCACTTGTTCTATAGTTAACTTCAACAAGAAAATTGTCTTTTTTAGAGTCAAATGGCTACATAGTCTCATTGAACAGTTACTTTGACTTCTAGAGCTTAATTTTACTTAATAAGGAAGTCTTTGGGATCATTTGAAGGTTAGAGGAATTGCACCAAGATATTATTCAAGTTCAAATACTCAATTTTACATTTTATACTCTTAACTTTTATCCCGCATGCACATGTACTTGTATTCAATTGGGAGAAATTTGTCATCATATGTGAAATCAACCTACCAAGAGGGACTTTCTCACAATATTTCATTTGTACTCAAACTTTATAAGAGCAAAATCTCGATTCAGTTATTGTAAGGCAAAATTCCAAAGAAAACTAAGTGTATCGGTTAGATATGATCTGATAGAATTTTAAGAAGGTTTCCTTGAAAAGTTGATGTAGAAGGTTTGGAAAAGAAACTTTGAACCACTCTAAATAGACCAAATAATCTTTCTCCCCTTAACTCTTTATATTGATTGCATTGTGTTTGTTATTTATATGGGCTATATACTTGTTGCGTGGACATAGATTAGTTAAACTTATATTCTAATAAATCTTATATATTCACCCCACCCCTTTTTTTTCCTACGTGTATATATAGTCATATAGTTTTTCAAAAGGTCGTTCATATTGAAAATTATCTCGTTAAAAAACAAGCGTCGGAGATTCTCCCTCAAAAGCCAAATTATTGGTATGAAAATGTGCATTAACACGAAGTACATAGAACCAAAAAGACTAAGATGCAAAAATATAAATAGGCATGATAATGTAAATATGATGAAGATGATTTTTTTACCTTGTTAAACCAAAAAGATTAATTGTCAACATCCACAGTGTTGTTATTGATTCAATGATGTGATATTATAGTGTAAACAAAAAGAAATAAATTGTAACAATGGACTATTGAGTGTGCCAATATTTTTTAGATGATCCATTTTTTTGCTCCCATCGCTTTTTATTTAAAGTTGTGAGAGATGGGTTCACATAATTTTTCGGATAGTGCAATAATTCATGGCATAATGTATGTTGTGATAGTTTTGATGTGGGAAGAACATAACTCCACTTTAACTGTAATTACCGATTTTAAGTAGGTGATTCATTGACAATAGAAAAAACTCATTTAGTGCCGAATGATTATTGTAATCTTGGATAAAGTGGTCTTTGTCTCCTATTTTGATGCTTCTAAAAGAGAACACTTTTTTTCTAAGATTGTGCTTTACAATTATTAATATAAGCAAAATTATTAATCAAAGTTCAAATCATCAACTGTTGGTGGCAAGTTGGAATATAATAATAAGTCACCAATCTGGGAGGCCGTTGTAGCATCAAGTATGGCTAAATATGAGTACTGGTTTTATGAATTTCGCTAGCGGATACCTTGTCTTGTCATTGACAATTAATTTTATAGTTATACAATACAAGTAAAAAACGATACATATCATAAAGTGAATTAAATTAATACAATATAGTAGATATATTTTATGATATGATACGTATTATACGATGCGATATCATATATATTATCGATATAAATCGATATACCTTTTTTGAAAAAATAATGATATAATAATAATGTGTATGAAAAATTCTAAATTTTCAAAAGTGTTTGTGATATTTAAAAAATAAATAATTTGTCAATTAGAATTGTTTATTATTTTATTTTTCAAAAGGCTTATCATATAATACAATATCCATAATACACGATACAAAAAATTAAGTTTTCAGTATATAATATGATACACGATTTAACTACTATGAGTAATTCTGTAATAAACAATTTTATCTTTTAAATTACAAATTGGAGCATGACTTGAGCAAATGGACCCAAGTCGGCGGCTCCTCAAGGGGGCCAGTCAGCCCAAGCCCATATATTTTTAAATTAACAATTATAATTTTTAGGGTAATTAATTAAAATATTTTTTTATTTTTTATGTTTATATGATATTAAACAACCCTTTAGGGAATATATAAATATAGCGGAGAAAACAAAGTAATATTTATTTTACCTCATCTCTAATATTTTGTCAAGTTTAATCGTATCTTTTCATCTTCATCTACAGTTATACTTAAAATTCAATTAAAAATTACAAAATTTGATAACAAATTCACCTTAATCCAAGTAATTAAGTATTTGATTATATGGTTTCTTATGTTTTTCAAGAATTGATGTAACTTTTAGTCTAAAATTTGAATATCTCTTAGGATAGATATGATTTGCTCCTAGTAAGGATAACTCTAGTTTTAATTTCCTTCTTATTTCAATTCTTCATCATGTTATGTTTTGCTTTTAATTTGTTAGAAATTTAAATTTTGTATTGTGAATCTTAATTATAATAATGATTTTTAGCCTAGCATATAAGATTTTGAGTTAGAATTTACGCAAATTGTGAAGAAATCTTGGATATTAGTAAGATAGGAGTAGATGTGTCTACTAATTAAAAGGTAACTTGTTTTTCTTATGTTAATTTTGCATTTTTATAGTGAATTTTAGTTATAAGTATAACACTTAACCATTTATTTACTTCATTTCTCCATTGGTATGAAGGATGGGGATGATTTTGAGTTATAATTTGTGCAAAACTAAAAGGAATCTTGGGTAGGACCTTTGGAGTAATTTGGTTGGAGTAAGTATGATTTGGGGGGAGGCACATATACGCCTAGAGAGCCAAAGTGAATTTTTCAAACCATTGGGAGTGATTTGAAATTTTAAGATAATATAGGGCTTTTTTAAACAATGTTTAATTTATATACATTAGCATGTGAAATTTCATCTGATGTATTATATTATTATTTTGTCAAATACTATTATATATTCATATATTATGATAAATATTTGAAGTAATTCTTATGGTTGGATATAGAAGACAGTTCATATCTCCTAATATAAACACGATGAACTAAGTTGGTAAGAAATAGAGAATATTGATAATTGAGCAATAAATAAAATATGAAGGATTAGTCGAGACTTTGAGTTTATGTTTGGGAATAAACTAAGGCAGAAATGTATCCACATTATAATGAATTTTGAAAACTCGTTCAAGACCATCATGATATTTAATGTCTCATAGCATTAGCTATAAAAATGAAACAAGTGACACATCTTTAGGATTTCGAGAAACAATCCATGGATAGACTTTTCACTTCAATGAAAGATGGCCATTATTATTTATTTTCTAGTTGGTGCAAAAATGATACAATCGTAGTATGACCCAGAAGAAGATTGCTATTGTCCAAGTCAGTATGAAGTGGAGAGGTGTAATGTAAACATTGATATTAGTTCGAAAGACTTTCAGGAAATTTCCAATGTGGAATTGTTAATGATTATTGAGTAAGGTGTTCATGTATAGAAGGATAAAGTCTCAACTTAGGTTGCTTTTTATTAGAGAGTAGAGATGAATGATATTTTGGTGGAATATCCTAGGTTTCATGATACAATCCACATTGAAACAAATTCATGTACAACAAGTGTGGAATTGAGTAAGGGAGTCGAGTTTAGTGAAAGACATGAAAGTTTAGTATGTGCAACTCCAAGATATATGCATGTCATTGTTCCTAACTTGATGCATTGACTTCCACCTTATTTGGATCTTCCTTATGCCGATATAAGTGATGTTTTCAACACTAGGCAAGAGGGGTTTTAAAGTACCCAATCTATTTGATGACAAGAATGCACTACAATAAGTATTTAAAAGACATTCCTTAGAGCGTGGGTTTAATACAATGTTTTACGTTCAACTAAATCTCATTAAGAGATCAAATGTTTGTATGACTAATTTTAATAATGGGCAGAGGCAACAACGATTGAAGGTTGTGAATTATTTTTAACTACACTGCTTAAATAATGACCACACTTATTTTTAAGATAAAATAATGTCCCATTATCGATACGTTGGTGCTCAATCACTCGAACAAATTTTAAAACAATGTTTATTATAATTGACCATATTTACGAATTAAAAGAAATCATTACTAATATTATAGACATATAGAAAATTAATATTTTATATATACAAACATGATATGTCAAGAATTGAACTTTAAATCAATTAAAAAGTTTACCCGATGAGTCATTCATACTTTAATCAGAGTACTATTATAACCTTATGTAATCCCGATACAGTGACATATATCGAGATGGATGATTCAAATATTTTTAAAATCTTTATTCATGGCTTTGAGCTGTTCCTGAATAGGGTGCTTCCTGTGGGTTTTCCCCTCGGCCTAAAATTTTAAAAAAAGAAAGAAATTACCAAGCAAGTCCAGCCCAAGTTAAGGCCCATTAAGTTCTTTAGAAACTTCTCTGCCAAGACAATCTCTCGCTACTCTCCACCATTATTGTTTTGGCGCCCCACTTGACTCTATTTCAAAAACATCAGCTCTTTCATTTCCCTCCATCGTTCTTGGCCTCTCTCTCTAGGGCTCAACAGAGATATCTGAAACTGAAAGCTGATGGAGCAGCAGCAGAGGAACCAGAAAATGGCGCAACATCAACAACAGCAACAAAATGAGGAACTCGAAGAGGGACAGCATGGCCCTTTCCCTGTCGAACAGCTTCAGGTAACTACATTATCAAAATTTTATTTATAAAAAAAAATCCATGATTTTCTTCAATTAATCATATTTTGAGATGAATAAGGGTTTTTCGTTGACGGGTTTTTTTTAAGCATTCTAAATTCTTTATCCCAGTACTTGATCAGTTGTTGAAATTGTATTACCATCATAATGAATTTTAGCTAGAGTTGCCAACAAAAGGGGTTTTCCTAGACTGGTTCCTCTTCATTCTGTTAAAAAAAGTGTTCTTTATTAGTTATCTTGGTCTATTTGATGAACTTCCTGTGTTTACATTTTTGTTGTTAATTTCAAAATTTTCATTTATGGATGTTGTTCAAGCTTGAGTTTATAATGAGTGTAGCCAGAGATGGGTTCTTTGCCAAAATTTGCTGCAGGAAGGGTCCTTGTGTGTGTGTTTAGTTTTCATATCTAATCGCTATATGTTGTTTATCAAGATTATAGATTTTTTGCATGTTTGATGTTGTTCAACCTTGAGTTTATACTGAGTTTACACAGACATGGATCCTTTGCCAATTTGCTACAGAAAGGTCCTTTATTGTCTGGTATGGCTTGTGTGTGTGTGTGTGTGTTGTTTATTAAGATTATAAAATTTTTTACATGTTTATATGTTGTCTTGTATGGTATAAGTATGTGTGAGTGTGTGTGTTATCATCAAGATTATAAATTTTTGAGTGTTTGGATATTGCTCAAGCTTGAGTTTATACTAAGTGTAGCCAGAGATGGGTTCTTTGCCCATTTGCTACAGGAAGGGTCCATTAGTGGGTTATGTGTGTGTGTGGGTTATATGTGTGTGTATGTGTGTTATTGCTATATGTTGTTTATGAAGATTATAAATTTTTGAGTGTTTAAGTTCTTTGTCATACCCTAATTTTTATTTTTTGTATTGGATGGTGCTTTGAATGCAATAAACCATCTTTCTTTTTGCCTAAAATGTATTGTAACAGCTTAAATCTGTATCTTCATTGCATTTTCATCTATATGTAACACTAAGATAAAATCTCTGATTTACTTACAGATTGTTTATATCTCCTTCGTGTTTTAAAGTTGATTATGAGGTACATTCAGTAATACTTTTGTTTCCTCTAATGTTGAACTAAAGATGTCAGGCATTGCTGCCCTTGACATAAAGAAACTTAAGGATGCAGGTCTTTGCACAGTTGAATCGGTTGCCTATTCCCCAAGGAAAGAACTTCTGCAAATTAAGGGAATCAGTGAGGCAAAAGTTGACAAGATCATCGAGGCAGGCATGTCTTTATCACACTAACTCTTGTTTTCTTCTCATTTTTATCAATGGCATTTATCATCATTAAGCTTGAAACTGAGATATTTTTGCCTGTCTGCTTCCTGACAGCTTCTAAACTTGTGCCATTGGGTTTCACCAGTGCTAGCCAACTTCATGCCCAGAGGCTTGAGATAATTCAGATGACATCTGGTTCAAGAGAGCTTGATAAAATTTTAGAAGGTAGGTCATGTTCACATGTTCCAGTTAAAAATCGAACACTGCTTGGAAATTGAGTTTTTCTTTTACCAATTTTGGAATGAGAGTTGGTATTGTACAGATCAAGTGATGTTCTAAGTTCTAACACTCATGTAATTATTCTTTGACAGGGGGAATTGAGACAGGATCTATCACTGAGATATATGGTGAGTTTCGCTCTGGAAAGACTCAGTTGTGTCACACATTATGTGTCACATGCCAAGTAAGTGCTTTCCTTTTTCTTTTTATTGCCTTGGCATTAAGACACTGGTCAATTTACTGCCATGTGAAATAGGTCTGTACACTTTTTGTTATGACTAAAATCAAAAGAGAAATCAGCAATATTGGAGGTGTGAACAGTGCCTTTGCCGATAAAATGCTTTTTAGTGGTTCGGTTTCTCACTACATAAATGTATATGTATTAAGTGGGATTTCAACTGTGATAGCTAAGATCCTCCCATCACTTTGCAAACCTGTCAAACTATTATTGTCTTATCACTTACTAGAGGAACTTTAAAAGAATTCAAAGAGACACTAAGTTCTTATCATTGATTTGTTACTCGAGTAATTTAGTTATGGAACACTTCGACATTTGATTTTTCAGCTTCCACTGGATCAAGGAGGTGGTGAGGGAAAAGCTATGTACATTGATGCTGAGGGCACGTTCAGGCCACAGAGACTCTTACAAATAGCTGACAGGTGTTATGTCTACTTTTAGATGTATCACCGCTTTTCAGTTTGTGGCACTAACAGTGAATGTTGCTAAATGCTGCAGGTTTGGATTGAATGGTGCTGACGTCTTGGAAAATGTGGCCTATGCTAGAGCATATAACACTGATCATCAGTCACGGCTTTTGCTTGAAGCTGCCTCAATGATGGTGGAAACAAGGTATAATTGCATCATTAGTGACCACAATCAAGAATATATTCAAGTTCCTCTCTTTTGTCTTCTTGTTTGAAATTTAGTAAAATTTTAGTGAGTTTGGGCTTTTATAAATTGGAATCAGGCTTGATAAAAATATTGAACCTTTGCTTCTGTGTCAAGCATGTGAAATTTTTTAGTTCCCTTATTGCCACTTTGTTGGTCCCGAGGACATTTGGCAACCTACGTTCATGTTTTTGAACCTGACAAATAAACAGTTATGTGTGATGATAACAATGCAGCATATTGATTTCTGTTTAGTCCAATCCTCCTTGCTAAGGGGTGATTCGTTTTATAGTTTCTCGATGTATAATTTACGGAGGTTTTTCTAAACTGTATGCATGTAGCTTGTTGGATATAACCTGAGTTTAGGATAACTGTCTCGGGCAAAAATTTATTAATTAATGGATTCTGCAGGTTTGCCCTTATGATAGTAGACAGTGCTACTGCTCTCTACAGGACAGATTTCTCTGGAAGAGGAGAACTATCGGCACGGCAAATGCATCTTGCGAAATTCCTCAGGAGCCTTCAGAAGTTAGCTGATGAGGTAGAATCAGATACTCTGTATATCATACTTGTGCAGCATGCACATAAACATACTTGTTCATCAAAATATCCTTTGTATTATCTGTTATTGTAGTTCGGTGTGGCTGTTGTGATTACCAATCAAGTAGTTGCACAAGTGGATGGTTCTGCAATCTTTGCCGGACCTCAAATTAAACCTATTGGTGGAAACATCATGGCTCATGCCTCTACAACAAGGTTGTATCTCTATCATCTAAACTTCACTTCTTAACTAAGAAGGGTTCTTTACTGTTTCTGTGCTTATGATAGGCTTGCTCTTCGGAAGGGAAGAGGCGAGGAGCGCATCTGTAAAGTAATAAGCTCTCCTTGTTTGGCTGAAGCAGAAGCTCGATTTCAGATCTCTACTGATGGTGTTACTGATGTCAAGGACTGAACATTTTAGACAATTTCAGCTCCTATTCCAGAGCCCGTGTGTACCTCTTATGTTCTTGTATGTATCACTGGATTTGCAAGAACCCAATGTGTCACAAATTTGTGATTTTTGTGTACTATTTGCCCAATTTCTGAATAGCTGTCCTGAAGCATTATAGCTCTTGTGTTTTGGCTGCTTTTGAGAGAACGTTTTCTCTATTTAATTTTCTTCCCCTATATGAAATGGCAAATATTCATTTCGAGATATCATTGACTTCTGACCGTGTATATGTTTTGATGGATCGCTTTTGATTTATTAGCAAAATAGTGGTTTTTGTTATCAATAAAATTGTCAACATATTTTTGAATATATAATTAATTATATAAATAATATGTGATTATATAATTAGGTGATTTTAAATAACTTTTAATTATATAATGATGTATTATCTGTATATTTAATTGTATACTCAAAAATCTATATATATAATATTGTTGTATTGTTATTTCAGAATTGTTAAAAGAGGTTTTTGTTATTAAAAACTTTTAAGGGTCAATTTTTTTAACTCTTAGAGCACATTTGATTTTGATAATATTTTATTATTAAAATTAAAAAATTATTTTGAAGATAGATTATTTGAAGAATTATTATATATAAATTATTATTATATTTGATAAAATTTGATAAAAATATATAAGTATAAATAATTATTTTATTTGATTAGAAATAATAAATATTAGTATATTATTTTACTTAAATATTATTAGATATAATTATTAGAAAATATATTTCATGTTATTTATTATTTTAATTGAAAATAAGATTATTTTTATCTTAAAAAATTAATAAATAAAGATATAATAGTAACAAAATCAATTCTCTCTCCCTCTTGGTTTTTGTCATCTCTCTCCTTGGTTGTCTTCATCTTGTCATCATTTTTCAAACAAAGACTATTCATATTTTATCTATTTAACAAAAATGATTCATCTTCGTCTCTGACGAAAACAACTAGAGAGGGAGACAACAGAAATAAAAAGGGAGAGAGAATGCGGTTGGAGACAATAAAGTTTGCCAGAAAGTGGTAACTAAAAAAATTAAACCTTAGAGGGAAAAATATAACTTTTTAAAACTATAGAGAAAAAATTAATGAATTTTTTAAACTAAAAGTGAAAGGGGAAATGAAATAAAATTTTAGTTTTAAAATTTTTTTATTAAATAACGATTTTATTCTTAAATTTAATATAGAATTTTATGAATAATTGAGTTTTTTAAACTCTATGAATGGCAGTTTGGGAATAGGTCAAACCTTAGGTGGGAACAAGTCTTTTGGCCATTTATGTGCAAGGCTAAAGTTTCGCCAGGCCTGAATTCACACTCAAGAATTGAAATTGTAAGGTTTGAGTCTCACTGCGCTTAGCCGGAGTTGGGGGTGAAGACAAATCTTGCACGCATTCTGTGTTTGCGAGGATCCCACGACTTTATGGCCACATGACTGGAATCAGTCATTAGGTCTCTCTGACTCTGCCGCGAAGTAACAACACTTCATTTTGAATACACCGTACCATTGTAAAGTCTCTAGAATAAAAGCCGCGAAGCTATTTCTATATAAATACTGCAAAATTTAAAGACAATGTTAAAAAAAATATGTGACAAACTCAGCTTTTCTGTAAAGTCCTTGCAAATTATGAATGTCAGTTTTTCTAGGGAACATCGTTGTACAAACTCACATTTCAAGGTTTATTCCTGAGATATCAGTCATATTCTTCCTTGACTGCCTACTATTTTTGATACAAAACAATTACAAAAGAATAACACTGTGATAGGTCTCAAAACCGCCCATCAATTTGGGTATTTCTCGGCATCTTGAAAACGCTCCATCTGTTCATGCCCTAACTGAACATAAATCCTCCTCTGTTGAAAACCGTGTGGCAACCTTCTCTTGAATCAGAAATCACCAAGGTGAAAGACTGGAGACTTTTGAACTAAACCCATAATAGACTACATTGACAACATTAACTACTTAAAAAATAAACTGTGCGCATATCTGTGTGGGTACGCTAACAAAATCTACAGATTATTGAATTGTACAGTAACTCCAGAGAAAATCCACCGCCACTGTCCCTGGTGAGAAAAAAATTGTTGGCTTTAAAGAGCCATTTTTACCCTGCTGATAACAAAAAAATTATCACACCACTGGACATATTAAAAAATAAATAAATAAAACTAAGCAGGCATGGAAAAAGAAATTACAATGAAAAGAAAAAATAGAACAGGGGTTACAATGAAAAGAAAGAAATAGAATAGGGGTTTTTCCTATTTAACTTACATCTTTGACATATACAGGCAAAAGGAACATAGGATGTGGGTTTTACGTTATGAATCGAGGGAGGAAGTGCCCTGTGAGTTTTCTTCAAAGATATCTGATTGGGATTCACTGCGAATGATCATAGGGGGTGACCACTGATCCGGCACCATCAGAAAATATGTGCTCATAGCTTTCCTGAAACGCTTCTTGTATTGTTGCGGGGAGATAACAGTCGGAGATGTGTTCTTGGGTCCACCAAGGATCCCACTGGTCTTCACCCAAGTTTCTAGGTGCTTGTCCCATGTATATTGCCTCATAAAATCAATTATCCCAATCACCAGTTCATGCTTTTCCTCATCCACACCAACCAGTAACGAGTAGTCCATCACATCAATTGACTGCAACCACGTGTACAACAACATGTCACAAAAAAAATAAAGCAACTCAAATATAAAGAGCAACATTAGCAGTTTTGCAATGCATTAGAGGAGACTAAATCCTATAGATGGCCACTGGGAAGACGAAAATTAAGGCACGGAAGATTTCTCCAACAATTCTCCACCTTCCAAAATCGGAAAATGAACACAAATAGATGACAACAACTACAAATGGTGTTTCAAAACAATACCAAATTCACCTTCCCAATATCATTATTACCTACTCTAACAACAGATATACCAGTTTTTTATTCTAGTGGCAAAGGAAAATTATAATGGAAACAACAATAAGAATAAAATCCTGTATCTCATCCAATACGCCGGCACTGAAAACATAAAGTCTATGCAGTATCAAGTCAAGCAATCAATTCCAGCTTACAGCAAGAAATGCAGTATCATTCCAGACAGCTCTTACTAGCAGTCGCTTTGCCCTGTTTCCCACAAAAATTGGAGAAGTTGGCATTGCTTCAATCAAATTCTGATCTAGCAGAACTTTATTACTCCCACTTGTATCTGGGTTATACCGTGATCGGGAAGAACCCTTGAGGTCATATAGTCGAGTAATATTGCGCCTGAAAAGAAGATTCTCCATGACTAAAACATCCATCTTCGTTTCTTTCCCTCCTTTGAGGTGCTTTGATGAAACCTTTAACAGAAAACCAACAATAGACAACAAAGTAAATTAACATAAGAGTTGCATCAACACAAAAACTGGCTTGAATTGACATCAGAAATAAATGGTGTGAAAGCTAGCGTAATGCAGTTGAAAAAAAATTTAATCCTATTTGTTAGTAGTAATAATACAGTCAACGTCTCACCATCAGAGAAATGTTAATTTTATCCCTATAACCTGTTTATATTAACATGCATTAGATGTGGTACACATGACATGTGGCTCGTATATAAGGCTCATGGGGAATGGTTAAAGCACCAAGCTGTGCAGCAAACTAGACAAATATTTATTTCACTAAACCATCTGATGAGAGCAAATTCCCAAAACATGACTTAAAGAAGAAGATGGTTTAAGGATATTGAATGTTACACTCTGGAGATTTTCCTTGAATTGTTTATCATAGGTATTAAATGATGTGGTGGCAAAAAGAAAGAATTATACCTGATAAATACCTAGGATCTTTGCCAGGCAAGTTGGGCTTCCTGTGCCAATAGACTCTGACAAGTACTTGAAATAATGTGGCCCAAACTTGATGAAAGACTCCAGCTCTGTCTTTGTAACTTGTTTGATAATAAATCGATCGTCTAAGGTTTTTGCAAAGAAGACATTGCTTTTTCCACCTTGGGCCCCCCACTTCTTACAACGACTTAGAGATCGTATGAAATCTAACTCAGAAGGGCAGCATATTCTCCTCAGGGCATCAAATCGCTTAGCATAGTAACAGGTAACTGTGTACTTTACTTTACCAAGAGGGCCATCATCTGTAAAAGAAATTCTGGCATGCAAGTCCTTTGTGTATGACAGTGGATCCAAAACTTGGGAGCTCCTAGACCCAGACATTGTTAAGATGCTCTCATCAGTTGACCCAAGACTTTTAAAACTATCAAAAGAGGCATCATCAGAGGTGTAACTTGAGGATACATTCACTGGATCAAAAAATGCAGAATCAGCAGCATCTTTCTGTTTCTCAGACTCAGAAATCTGGACATGATAATCCGATGAGATAAGTGCATATGCTATAATACTAGTAGGTTCATCATCATAGACAGGCACAACAGTGTCATTAATACCAACAGGTAGAAGCAACCTAGCACCACTTTGCCGTTCAAACTCCCAAAATGACAAAACATATGTAGGATTGTACTCCGCAACAGCAAGCTTTTGAGCATTAAGTAAAGCATTTTTATTAAATGAACTATAGAATTTCAGAAAAGGCATCCCAACCCAACTTTTGCAGTATTCCTCATGGTCAGTTGTCTTGGAAGATAATACAGAGCTATGAGTAGGTAACACTTCAGACCCACCTTGATTGATACTACTCATTGATACTGAATTAACCATAGTTGAGGAACCAAACAAGGCAGGGGCAGGAAGAGAACAGTCATTCTCTTTAGCAATGATGTTTGCTTGGTGATTTTCACCAGTCCATGCTGCATCAAGGGTGTCAGATAAATTGGCCATGACAGGAAACTCTCCCTCTGATAAAGATCGTCGGACAATTCTCCTAGATTCCTGTATTTTAGATTTATTGCCAACACTTGGACAATGCTCTGCCTCATTCTTGAAATTTAGGTCTTGATCTACACCAATTTGTTTGTGAACTCCATCTGGCTCACTAATGTCACCAGAAACTCCTCCTTGAGTAAAATATATATAAGGCTTTTTGTCCTGAAGTACAGAGTCACAACTACTAAAGCCTTTATCCGGCTTGGAAGTCACATTCCCCTCAGCAAACTTCTCTATGAAACTGACTGGCTTCTCTTTGAATTTTGTGGTACTACTGTTGCTACATAAACTGGCTGCATGTATCAGGCGCTGGTCCCAAACATATGAATGGAAAAGTAGCTGCCTTCTTAATTTGTTGATCTCAAGAATATCAGTTGCAGGTTGGCCAAGTTTTACATCCTTGCACACCGCTTTCAGCAAAGATTCCTAAAAAATTACATACAGCTATCAGAAATAGGGAATTCAAGGAATGAAACTTCATCTCATGGAGAATCTTTTTTGCAGCAACAAGAAACAGGTTTTGCCTAGTTATCACTAAGATATGAATAACATACTCGCATATAAAACTAAAAGTTTAATATCAAAATGTAGCCTAAGGATAGATGATCTTAAGCAACGATCTGATGTCTGATTTTAAGCAGCATCCAATCCAGTACCTTAAGCTCTGATTTATCCCGTTCCAGCATCTCTTCCAATTCTGAGATAGGAAGTCTTGATTCATTTTTCATGCCCCCATCCTTTGAACCTGCCCCTATTTTCACTGAAATCTGATGTAGAGCATTATGCACTTCATTAAATAGAAATTCTGCTTTGCTAAATACCTATTAGGCAAGAAAATAGATCTCATAAGCATTGCAAAAATTTACAACTGCTGGTTAAAACTAAAAATAGTATTTGTAATCATTGTACCTCATTTGCTTCTTTTTGAATCCAATCTTGATTATCATAGTTGAACTCAAGCTTCGATGGTGGAAGATAAACAGAATGAACATCAATTGAAGCATAGCGGAAGCAAGCAACCATTCTCCCAAAACTGTAAATATGACAACTATTTTAGACAACAATTAAGAATACAGTTGTCTCTTCTGGTTCTTAAGCCCTTTGGTGCTTCAACCAATACGTTGGAGTCCTTTCAAAAATTAACAATCTTTATTATGTCATACAACACATCATATTTTCTTCATACATCATTATCTGGCCTATATGTTAGTAATTACCATCAAGGAAATTTTCTGGACAAAAGAAGCAAAAACTTGCTGGCAAATTTACTTCAGAGTTCTGGAACTCTTCCGGTTTTTCTTTTTTTTTTTTCTTTTTCATTAGCAAAAAAACTTTACTTCAGTGTTCACCTTAAACTGCCTAGACAGGTAGTCATTTCATCTTGTATGGTTTTTGTTGTCTTTGGGTTCTTGGGACAGCTTGCCTTTTCTTGTATGCCTTTTTGTTCTAAATAATGTTGTTTCCTAGGTAATAACTTCTTGTCACTTCAACCTAAAAATTTCCAGGTAGAGTCTAGAAGATCACATAACCAAACTATGCAGTCATGCAACCAAGCATGCTAATTGCATTTTCCCCATAAATCAAAGATACTCATAGTCGTTTCATACCCATGTCAAACGATATAAAAACATCACCTTATACAGGAGAGTCAAAGGTCCCCTTTTTTCTTTAATAATATTTTTACACCAGTGACAGATTGAACATACGATATGCACAGACAATGGACCAATCCTCAATGTAGGCATGTTTTCAAGTAGTTGATGCATATTAAACAATATATTGAAAGAAGCTTGATATGCTTCATGCGTGCAGTGTATACATTCTTCAAAAGAAAGCATACCCATAGAACCGGAGACAATCCCTGTGAAGCGAATGACCACAACTTGCAACTCTGCTTGCAGCAGCATGATTAGAAAAGCTAAGCTCCAAAAATTTCCCAAAGGATAAACCCCAGGCAGCATCAGACATTACAACCCTCCTAGTAGCTGGAGGGAACCCATTGGTTCGAGGACACCGCAGACACCTGTGCCACATCCAAATTTTTCCTTCCCGTTCTCCTGGTAAGAGAAACTCTGGGAGTTTCTTAACAGATATTGTAAGACTACCTTGTCGATGAGTGTAACAATGAACATGAGCATCTGATGGCTGGTCACATGAACGACAACGATAGCTCTAACAAAGGAGACAAAGCAGATCAAACTCAACTGACAGCAACAAAATTGCCAAAGGATAAAAATATATTTCAGGAAAAGATTATAACAATAATTATGACTAAAAAAACAAAAAAGAAAAGAAAACCTGATCAAACAAATGATCTCGTAGAAATCTCCCCAAAGGCTTATCAAAGCTATTATAATATTTGATTCGTAGAAGATGGGCCTGTTCACAAACAGTTCCCTTCCATACACAGCGTGTTGACAAGGACACCAAAATGCTCTGATGGTCAGAAGGAGAGGGAGGAAATTCTTCCTTTGAAGATCCTATCTCTTCATTGTTATTAACATTATCTTGCTTGGACAACAACTCTGGAGTTGCCAAGGGATTAACGTGCACAATATTGCAACCATCATCTTGTCTTGATATGTCTGAGGTGCCAAAACCACTAGAAACTGCATGATCATCCAGAGCAATTCCTCCAGGGTCCAGTATTTTAGCCTTGACAAGTTCTTTAGGAACCACTTTATTTTCCTCCTCAAAGGCATGTTTGGGTGAGGAATCAATGTGGTAAGAATATGAGATATTCTTCCCAGTAGGAGATAAGGAAACAGAGAAAGCAGCAGCTTCAATAGAGCCTGCAGAAGGTTCAGATAAGGAAGTTGAGTTGACTCCTTTCAATTTAGACACAGAATCGTAATTGATGCTTGAGACTCCATCTGAAATAAGGTCTTTGTTGGATTTCTGTAATTCACTAATAGGTTGATGAGTTGATGGCCTTCCAGTGGCAGGGATCATAAAGCCAGGTATTGTGGAAATGGACCGATCAATGCTTGATGGCTTATCGGGTAATGCAACAGTTATCAGAGATTTCAAGGGGAGCTCTGGAAGTGAAGCACCTTCATCAGCCAGAAATGATGTCTCCAGAGCCAGGTGATAAGCTGCAAAAACACCATACTGCACCACATGTTTCACCTTCTTCAAGTCATCACCACTGGCACCCCTCAGCAAAATCTGAACGAAATAAACCAATAAGGCCATCTTAATTCTTTTCACAACTTTTTAATCTGAAAATGATAGCCCTATAAATAATTCAAAGGGGTGACTAAGGTGATCTACAGTAATACTTAAATACACTTGGAGCATCAGCAGACACTGAAGAACCAATATCACATATAGAAAATTACTTTAAGCAATTAATGTGATTGCATACTACTCTTAATCTCTGCTGCATTATATATGTAAATTGACCGCAATTTTTTTGGTGTAACAAATAATGGTATAAAATTCCATGCATGAAATTCAAATAAGAGTCCTATAGAACACCAATACACTGGCAAGTTTTCTCAAATATATCAGAATAAAATCAAAACCACAGTGCTTGCATAAATTGCAAGTAAATGCAGCAAGACTTACAGTAAAGCCCAAGGGCTTGGGACAACCCTCAAAGAACATTAGTGTCTTCATCAATTGTTTACCTCCTTGTCCTGCACTACCATGTTTTTCAAGAAATTTCTCCACGTGAAACATGTCACAATACCCCAATTTCTGTGATTTGAGATGATCAATTGATGGGACAATTTGTGCACCAGTGCAGCGAGCTACACGCTCCAAAAGTGGCCTCTTAATATTCAGAACAAGTGATATGTCTTTTGCAAGAAGATACTCCTGTGCATACCGGGATACTGACTTCTCTACCAAAAGAACATTGGGGTGATGAGCAGCAATCTTTGCAACAGCCATCTTCAAATGGTCCATTTCCTGGAAAAGAGAAAGGAGCCCATAAATACAAATATTATGACTTACAGCTTCTGGATGTGGCAAACAGTGTGTGATTAAAGGATTGTCACCTATGGTTTGGTTCCTTATTAGAAATCAACAGACTCAATGTAATACTTTTACAAAACCAAAAGTGGAGGAATGGTAAAAAATATAAACCTGTTGCAACAAAGTATCCACACTTGACAAGTGGTTAGCGACACGCTGATACTCCAAAGCTCCTCCAAGGATTAGAAAATGTGGTTTATCTATTTTTGATGTCATTCGCCGATGGGCAACATTTTTCTTACAAACAACTCCTTTAATCACCATACTAGAAAAGAAAAATAAGAATCCCATCAGTATAATTTTAATTTTGGTGGACTGTAAAAAAAACACAAAAATTTTAAGACAACATTCTAAAGATTATATGCAAAGCAGTGACATTGGCAGCACATTTGCTGTTAACCATTCAGATCTATCTTAAATTTTTATAGAGAAAAGAACCTACTCTTCTTTGCAATCTCCACCCAGCTGCTTCAGAGTTACATATCATACATGAGAGTTCACTACAGCAACAATTAATATTCGAGTATTATGTAGTACAATGGACTTCACATCATAGCTGACCATGATGTGAAGGAAAATATTGCCAGTAAGATGCATTTGGAGAATTGTGTCAGACCCAAAAAAATCTAATTCATGTTGCAAGAACAGAACGACAAATCTAAAACATCTTTTGAACGCAACAGAACTGTCTGCCCCACCAAAAAAGTCCCAGCAACAGGAGGACAAATCTAGCAATTCAACATTCAATTATGTTCATTTCCTAAAAATGAGGCCACATCTTAGAAGTATTTGTACAATCAATTATTAGCTATCAAAAAATTTTAATAACACAGAATTATAAGTAGGCACAAGCCATCAAAATATCAACCATTCTAAAACCAGTACATCAAAATAACATCCCAAATGAGTGCACAACTGCATTTGTAGATACATTCATAGACAAGTTCTCGATATATCTATTATATTACCTGTCACTACGATGTCCGCTAGCTATACATTTAACCTTCACATATCCTCCAGGATCCATCCCTCCACTAGTGCTTGTGTCTGGCTTAAGAAGTGTTGCAGCTTCCCATGACAAAGATGTAATTATTTCTAACCAACTCTCTCTGTCATCTTCGTCACCCATAGGTAGGTTTTCAACCTGCAAAAGCTGAGATACCAAAGCTCTAAAATGCCCTTCTACCACATTCTTCATGGCCTTTCTATGCTCTTCACTCGACTTATCTCTACTACGGCACTCCCCACTACCAAAGCTGTTGGCAGTGCGTAAATATCCCCACTCCCCTGTTGCACCCTCATCATTATCATCATCATCACATAGCACAGCTTCTCTCTCATCCTCTTCATCCTCAGGCTCTGGAGGAATCCAGAGCAGCCCCTCATTCTCAAAATCCACAGGTGCACTGTTGGCACCCTCCCCATTGTATAAAGGAGTTTCACAATCACCACTGTCATCTTCTCGAAGCTCCTTTATTTTTTCCGTACCCTGTGTATCAAAACTCTCAGATAACTGTGAACAGCTTAAATTTTTTCTACTGGTGTTCTCTCCTTCAGGTAGCACTTCATGTGGTCCATAAGTGTGATCAATTTCATCTATATTGACAGCACCATAATAGTCACTGCTCTGAGAATAATGCCTCATCTCTGAATCTGAATGATAAACATGATAGTCGTCATCCTCATCATCACTCCTGCACGGATGAAAAGAAGCAACAGATGACAGATTAAGTTACAGTCAAGACAGCATTGGTAAATAAAAGCAAAATAAACATTAAGTAAAAGAGCACCGTCTGAATCTGACACTGTCACATGTCTCCAACCCACACCTAGAAAAGAAAAAAAATGGTTTCCCATCCACACTTAGACAACCATTTAACAAGAGCATTCATACAGAAACAGAACAAACTTTGAGCTTAAAACTTCATGGGTGATATTGCTTTGTGAGTTACTCAGAAAAGTAAATCATGCAACAAAATAGTTACCTGTTCATGCAGAAGCCAAACTGATTAGGAGCGGAATCAAACAATATAGCAGCATCTGGGCTTTTGCTTGTCACAGATGCTAGATTCTCCTGCTCGACAGTAGGAGGATCCATTTGTGCAGACTGTCGAGGGCTAATGCAAGATGTGTATGGCACGTGTTGATAAGGTCCAGTTGAGTAAGGAGTTGAACCAACAGTACAGCTGCTACTGTTACAAGTACAGTTGGACTTGGTGCTGGCCAAGCTTGTAGCAGATGGTGATGGGCTGAGACCAGGACTGGGCACATGGGCGGTCCCATTATCAACTGCTCCTATCCCCTGATCCCATTGCTTGAAGCAATAATTACAAACCCTAATCCTCTCTGAATCTTCACAGCTAATCCTTGACTCATCAAATGAAGCAGGAACCCTGTTTGCAGTGCACTTGGCACAGAAGACTAGTCCACAAAGACGACAATGATGCCTACGGTTGAAAACAGTGAATTGGCTGTCACACTCATAGCATACCCTACAGCTGTGATCCGGCATCCAAAAATCTCTTGACACATTTGCAGGCTCACCCCGACGAGGGATCCAGGATCTCACTACGTCTAGAAACTCAGATAGTTTGTTATCGGGGGTGCCCATCGGCAATGGTCCCACCTGAGCCTTATCATTATGAGACACTCATTGGCCACCCTCATAAGCTATCCACAAGCCAGTATAAAAGTTTCATGTAAGAATCAAACCCAAAAAACACTTAAACAAGCCAACAAAAAAACTAAAAAAAGCAAACTCCATATGAAATTTAATTCATAATTTCATGCATCCATTTGATAAGCAACTTAAAGTCTAATGGAAATAAAGCCACAGTCATCATAATTTGATCCAAAAACTGCATAATTTTAAGCCTGTAATAAATATATGAGTTGGAATTGTTTTCATGCTATGCTTACAAACGTAAAAGAGTTTTAAATTTATATTCATAAGCAACAAATATTAAAGATGTCAATCCATTCAAAAACATTCCCAATTCTATCTAGTTCCAATTCATGGCACAAATTCAAAAACATCCGAAGCTTTATTTCATATTTATACAACTTCCTCACAATAGTCAATCATTCCAAAAAAGAAAGGAAAAGAAAATTACACATTCCATTCCATTTTCAATTGCAATTTTCTAATTGGTAGTGAAAGTACCTGCTTAGCCGCAACAAATTTTTTAACAACTTATAGCAGTTACTTCACTTCACCAAATGTTCACTGCAAAATAAAAAAAAATAAAAAATCAATTCATGCAACTGCTGAAAAGTTCTTTCGCCAACCTAAACTAGACAAATAAAATCCCTAATCAATTAAAAACCATAATTCGACCAAAATAAAATTAAAATTATTATTCTGAAACCGTCAGTTTCAAATAAAAAGAACCGCAATCAGATCTCTTCTCCAGAAAAAAATACAAAAAATAAATTCATAACCAGATTTCGAAGAACTGACCTTGTCAAATGATCGATAACAACAAACGAAATTCCACTCCTAGATGACGAAACTGTTGAGGGCAATGAAATTATAAACGCGAGAAATGGAGTTAACCGACACCTGTAAATTCCTGCCGGTAAAATTGCTGTTGATTATAGAGAGTGTAATTGGTTAACAATTGAGAACAAACAGAAATGAAGAATTAAAACTGCAATTCCTTCTTCTTCTTATAGCTATGGCAGTTGAGCCTTGCCTCCTTTGCGTTGTGTTTGTCTTATTACTATAATTTTTATTTTGGGTTTGTCTGTTAGCCCTTTTTTTTTTTTAATTATTTTTATTATTATTTTCCAGTGCACATAAAAGCCTCCTCCTCCCTTCTCTTTTTACTGGAACCGCATGTGTCATGCGATAAGTATTTTTCTTCTGAATACTTTCTATTTATCACCACCTCATTTCCAACTCCACTTTTAATTAAAATTATTTCATAATTATCTTATATTTAAATACTAATTTTCATTTTATAAAAAATAAAAAAAGACAAACGTAAGCGCGTATGCTTCAAAACTAACCACATATAAAGAAAACCTTTACTAAATTTTTATTTTTTTCAAGTCAAATATTTTATTTAACATGAATTAAATTAAATTAAATTAAATGTTTATAATTAATATGAATTGAGTTGACGCTGGGGTACGACTGCAAACCGATGAGGCGTGACGTGAGGCAGAGTCAAAGGTTGAGAACGTGAAGGATCACGATAAAGGCAACTGAAAAATAAGAGAAAAAGAGAAACAAATGTGAGGCCTGGAACCATTCAAAAGCCGATGAAAAATTATTGGCATCAACCCTCAAGACTCGAGTTTAAGTCAATAAATGTGAAAAACTAGAGATTTATTTTATCAGCAGTAAAATTATGTATATAAATAATAAATATAAATTTATATATAAATATTATTATATTATTATATGACTTAATAATTTAATAATTTAATAATTTAAAATAAAAATATTTAATTATATAATAATATGTTATCATTTATATACAAATTTAAGTTTATTATTTGTATATATAAAAACGTTTGCTTAGAAATAATCAAAGATTACTGTGATAATTTATTTTGTATTATTAGTATTACCTTATTTGGTTTATCAATAATAAAATATTTCAATAATTTTTTTTACAATGGTAATATGATAAAATATATAAGGTAATTTCACTTTAAGAGGGCGTTTGGTTAGGGAAATATTTTATTATGAAAAATAAAATATTACCTAAAGATACATTACCTAAAAAATTATTAGATATAAATTATTACTAGATTTAATAAAATTTAGTAAAAATTTATAAGTATAAATAATAATTATATTTGGGTAGAGAAAATAGGTGAATAATATGTATAATTATTTAAAAATATATTATATATGTATTTTAGTTCTAAAAATTAATAAATAAAAATTAAATTATAATAAAATCAAAAATAAATGTCACATCAGATTATCACCTACATTACCTATATTACATGTCACATCACCTATGATAGATATTAAAATAAAATCAAAAATTAAATTAAATTAAATTTTAATATCTAAGATGGAGGTAATAATCAAATTATCACTTATATTACATATCACATCACTATCGGTAATATAAGAGTACCATAATTTTTTCTTACTAAAAAACCAAAGAATATAATGTAAATAATAAAAGATAGATTTTCAAGATATTATTTCTATAATACAAACCAAACGGTGTTTAAGTATTAAAATATTACTAGGATAATCTTGATTTTATTATAATTATATTTTTATTTATTAAATTTTTAAGATAAAAATAATGTCATTTTCAATTAATACAATAAGTAACAAAAAAAGTATTTTAAAATAATTATATATAAAGTATTTAAGTAAAATAATATATTTGTATTATTTTATTATCTCTAACAAAATATAATAATTATTTATACCAACTAAATTTCATTAAATATTATAATAATTTATACACAGTAATCTTTTAGATAATTTATATTTAATGCAATCTTCTAATTTTAATAATAAAATATTATCTGAACCAAAACTATCATAATATTATTTTTAAGGGTTGTTGGTTGGAGTTTTATGAAAACTTATACGATAATATATCTTTTATTACTTACATTATCTTATTTAATTTATCGATAATAAAATATTACGATAATTTTCTATTACTAACAGTGATGTAATAAGTAATATAAGTGGTAATCTATTTACCACTTTCACCGTAAGTATTAAAAAATTATCAATGTAATTTTGATTTTATTATAATTATATTATTATTTATTAATTTTTTGGGATAAAAATAATTTCATATTCAATTAATATAATAAATAGCAAAAAAAATATTTTAAAATAATTATACCAAAAGGTATTTAAGTAAAATAATATATTATTATTCTTTTATAATTTTTAACTAAACATAATAATTATTTATATCTATTATTTTTATTAAATATAATAATAATTTTAATCAAATAATTTTCAAGAGTGCTTGAATAAATATTTATGGTTTACTAATGACATAAAATTAAACAACAAAAACCCCGTGTAATTAGGGAAATAGCGAAAATGCTTTTATTATTATATTTTATGTGAAAATAAAGAGCAAGAGGATTTGGTAAATAATTATCAATTTGTTGTTGTGAAAGTGAAAGTAAGCGTAATAATGCCAGTAGAGGAACGACAGCTCTTTTACGCGTTTTGACTAAAAAAATTAATAGTCTATATCTACGGTTCTGTTATTATTTTGGTAATTCATGATTATAAAGTGACCAATAATATTGCTAAGTATCTTTAAGCAAGAATCATATGATCTTTCCCTTTTTCACCGTTCGATATTTACAGCAGCAAGAGTTAGACTTACGTAAGTTTTAGGATAATATAATGATTAAGGACATGATGAATATCGTTGTAGTTTTGATATACTGAGAGAGTACTTACACTTCAATTATGATTATTAATTCTAAGAATAATGATTTTTTGATAATAAAAAACATTTATGAAATGTTAAATGATTATTGTGATCATAGTGAAATTAATCTTTATTTCTTGTGCCCTAGCTTTAAGAAAAAAAACATCGTACTCGAGGCTTGTCCCACGACTTATAGGCTAAAATGATGTTCATTTATTAATCACTATTTATTACTAGGACTCGTTTTACAAGTTTATTTAAGAAGGAATTTTTAATGCATAACAATTACCTTGAGGTTTTGAAATGCGAGTAACACTTCAAAATTTCTTTACCTCTTCAACATAGTTGATCAGAATTATGGATAAAAACACATGTATATCATTTCTTGTTACAATTATATAACAAAACACATTACAACTTTAGAAAAAATAGTTAAATCCGATATACCTAAATTATAGATAAAAAATGTATATACATAATTTTATTGAAAAAATAATTAAGAAATCTCAATAACAACTTAAATTTAAAAAAATAATAGAAAAATCAAACACGCTATAAAATCAATTATAAACACATTAAAACATATGAAATGGGAATAATCAAGATTCATCTACAAATATAGCACTTAATTACAAATTCATATCCTAACATCAAAATATGTGATTAAATAAATAAATCTTTTACATTATTTTTTCATTTAACACAATTGAGCAAATTCCATAGTCAAAACATATAAACCCAAATTATTATTTAGAGAGTAAATCACATGCCACCACCGAAGTTTTGGTCGAACAACACATTTTCACTCTTTTAATGGTCTAAATCACACTTTTTTAAAATCTAAAATCAAACTCTATTAACGAAAAAAAAACCCTAACATAGTATTAGAAAATTAAATTGTCATATTATCTCTAATTATTTCACTTTTCAAAATTATCATATCACCCAAAATTAATAAAAATTAATTTAAATCCATTTGGATATAAGATTTATTTAGCACCCTCTTTTTTACGTTTTCTTTTACCCTCACCCTCTTTATGTTATGTGCCCACTAAACCCTAGTCGTCATTCTTACTTTTGGCAACTTATCTCGAGAGTTTATTTGACTTGCACACCTAGTCTTGAGACTAATCTTGCCATCTTCAACCTTTTGCCTTATCTTTGCGAATTACTCATTCATCGTCTATGCTTGAAACTTGTCAATGTTATCCTCACAATCTTTATCCATGACATGGTTCAATCTTTGTCATACCTCTTTGTTGCATCTCATATGTCTATCGTCAACTTCAATGATTTGATCTCAACGTTTGCAATGTGGCATGATATTGTATCATGTACACTCAATCTCAACATCCATTAATTATATCATAATCGATCTTGATGTTTGTCAGTTGTATCACACTTGATCTTGATATTCGATAGTTGTATGATGCTTGATCTTGGTGTTCGTTATTTGTATCAAGCCCTCATCATCTTCTGCTTCTCTTTACAACATGGCTTGATTTGCAACAACAATAATGGTAAGATTTTAATCAAAGTAGTAGCTAGGGTTTTATATATGGCTAAATTCAAATCGAGTTGACTCAAACTTGTTTATAAGCTCGACTCTACAAGCTTGAAACAAGTTTAACTTAGTCAAGCTCAAGCTTAAAGGTTTTATATTATATATCAAACTTGAGCTTGGGAGGTGTTTGATTTATCAAACTTGCAAATTTCAAAAATTTTGATTCGAATCAACTAAAATAATGTTGTTTTGACTAATACATATTATAATAACATTGTTTTGATTAATTTCGCCTTAGCTACAACATTGAGTCAAGCTCAAGTAAAGTTTAACTTGGTACTATAGTTGAACTTAAGTTTGACTCTCTTCAAACCGAACTGAACTCAAATTAACTTAAAAGAAACTTGTTGAGCTCAAGTCAAGGTTGGAGCTTTATTTTTTTAAGTCGAATCGAACTTGAGTTGACCCAAGTTCAAGTTCAGCTCAACTTAAATCCTGTTTTAGTTTCAAGTACTGAATTGCAGGTTTTCAAACCTCTAAAGAGTCTAAATATATATTTAAGCGTTAAGGTAATATTTGGAAAATGTTACTTTTAAATTCATACTTTTAGATAATAAATTTATTATTTTACCCTTATAACCTTAACATTTTTAAACAGAGTTTTATTTTGAATTAAAAAATATAATTTATATTATCAAAGGGTTTTAAAGTGTTTTTCGATCAAACTTTTGATGGAAAATGTAACCTACTCCTTTTAAATATTCTCTTTCACCGTAATCACAGCCGCAACTACCAAAACAACTTGACTCATTGACAAAACCCCTAATGATCTTGAGAAGCACCCTTACTAGCAAAAAATTTAACCTCTTTGCAAATCCAATGATTTTCATGTTTGAGATATTATCAACTAAATTCTAAACTTATTTTTTTGACCTTTTTTTTTTTTTTATAAATCTTTGCTATTAACTCTCAATGCTTTTTAAATATAAAAAAAAAGCCAAAAGACTTATTCCCACCCAAGGTATAGTGAATTCCAAAATTCTCATCCACTAACTTTCAAAAACTCAAACACCTACCCACAAGCAAATTTATGTTAAAAATTTCAATTAACGTTAGGGTTAAAATCATCATTTAACAAAAAATTAAAGTTTTATCATATTTATCTCCCCCATTTTTAAAAACTTACATTTTCCCCCCAACCCAAGGTGTAAAAAGTGACAAAAACCCCCTAAGGTTTGTTCCTCTTCCTCCAACGCCGATTTCTCCTTCTCAGGCCGTCAGTCGTCCTCCCTTCCCCTCTTATCTTTCCTGCGATCTCTCTCTATAGCCTCTCTAACCGTCTTCGACCAGAGACGAAGACAAAATCATCTTTGTTGGGACAAAGAGATCGGAGGCTATAGAGAGAGATCGACAAACAGATAAGAGGGGAAGGGAGGACGATCGACAATCGGGGAAGGAGAAATCGATGCCGGAGGAAGAGGAACAAACCTTAGGAAGGGTTTGGTTACTTTTCAAACCTTGGATTGGGGGGAAAATGTAAGTTTTTAAATATGAGGGAGATAAATATGATAAAATTTTAATTTTTTGCTAAATGATGATTTTATCCCTAACGTTAATTGAAATTTTTAAAAAAATTTAATTGTAGGTAGGTGTTTGAGTTTTTAAAAGTTGATTGGTGAGAATTTGAGAATTCACTATACCTTGGGTGGGAATAAGTCTTTTGGCCTAAAAGAAAAAGGATAAAGTAGATAATTTATTGAAGGAGAGGTGGTCATTTGTTGTTTGTAAAAGATAGGTTGAGCAAATGTTGATAAAAGATCTTTATAAAATACAATAAAACAACATCGGAGAAGCTAAACTGGCAAGTCCATAAATTCTTCCATGTCGCAGTGGTCCGGAACTTAAGACTTAATGATGAGAAGTGAAACTTTGACTTTAGGGAATAGAAATTTAATATCACGATCCTCAAGTCTCAAATAGCGTTAAATTTGAGTTTAGTCGGATGGAATTTAGTTCATATAAACTCAATATAATTTGATTTAAGTGAAATTGAGTTTGAATTTGTTGAGTGTATCCAGAGTTATTCAAACTTAAATTATTTAAGAAAAATTAAGTTTTAAATTTAATAATATTATCAAACTAAGTTGAATTTTAAATTTAATTTGATATTATAATAAAATAAAAATATTAAAATGATATTATTTTAATATATAATAATTAAAACAATATTATTTTAATTTATTTATATTAAATTTTTTTATATTTATAAATTTAATATTTTTTATATTTAAATTGAAACTAAAAAATATTTAATTTATATATTTAATCACAAAATTATTTAAACTAAATTTATTTTAAACTAACTAAATTTAATTTCGAACTCTGTCACGGTAAAATCCAGCCCTTTCGAGCTAATCTATTTATGGGTAAAATTCATAAACACAAGAAAATTATAAAAAGAATGAAAATAAAAAATAAAAAATATGAAAAAACGAAGAAGTTTTAGCAGAAATTCAAGACAGACGGAGATAAGTCAGAATGAGTCCTTGCAGTGGGACCCAGTTAAAAAAGATCAACCAAGAACATTACATAATTTTAACTCCTTTCCAAAATAACTTTTACTAGAATGAGCAAAGATTTGGTGATGATCATCATGATGATCGTGATCAAGATTTGGACAATAACAATGGCAATTGTCTCTGACGCATGAATTGTGTCGTGTCAAAAATCAAAAACAAAACCAAAAGTGAAATTATATTATTAATTTAAGAATCTTCTTTTTATATCTTTTCCAGGAACCAGAAGAACAAAAAAAAAAAAAGAAAATGATTTAACAGATTTTGGTTTTGGGTTTTTAATCTAGTGAACAAAAAATAAAATAAAATGTAAAAAAGATATATTTTTTGTATTCAATTTGAGGTATTATTCTGTCAAAAAGATCACACGGGGTTATTCTGTTTTTATTTTTGGAAATCAATGTGTTTTGGATTGAAGTGATTGGGTGTGAGTTTAAGAAACTGTAGTGAAAACTGACACAAAAAGAAAAGTCTGATTGATTTAATTAGTAAAGCATTTTCTTTTAAAGTTTGATTTGTTTTAATTATTTAATGCGAATTTTTGATTTTGTGTTTGGTTGATATTTTATATTTATTCTTTTTTTGTTGTTAGATTTTTATTTGGACGAACAAGTTTGGAAAAAGAAATGTCATTTCGGGGTTTCTCGAGATTTCATTATTAGCATAGACCTAATGCACACCTAGGGTTTTTTAATTTTAGTCCTCGCTCTTTCTCCATTTTGGTCGTTTTAAGGGATTTTATTCTCTTTTTTTTTTTTTTGGTGATTTTACCCATTTGGTGGCTTAATTTCTTGCTTCTCTCATCTGGGTTGTTCTTCAACTTTGTGAGCCTTTACTATTTTGTTTTAGGGATTTCGAAGTGTTTAAAGTTCGTGTTTTGTTTGGAATTCTCACTTTAGAGGGTTTTTCTCTCTGAATTTCAACAACTGGGGTCCTGAATTTGTGGCAAATCTTAGGGTTTTGATTTAATTTGACATTCGTTTCTGTTGCTGCAAAGCTCTGGGTTTGTTGTTTAAGTTATTTTTCTTTTTAACACTTGAGGGTGTGGTTATGTATGCATGATGTTTCATGCACAAGGTTCTTCAAGGAATCATTGTAGTTTGCTTGCAGTTCTCAGCAGAAAAGTTGCTATTAATGAGCTAAAACGAGCCGCTTCTGATGAAAAGCCTAAGTACCCGTTTCCAGAACTCTCTTCATCTGGCCGACTTGAGGTGTAAATTATAATATTTTGGCTATGAGTTTCTTATTTTATGATTTTTTTTCTTTTAATTTACCAGATTTCAACATTATTGTCCTTCTTTGTCGTTGAATGCAGGTTCAAGTTTTGAGTAATCCTAGTACTGATGAATTTCAGAGACTTCTTGAATCATCAGAGCCTAATATTGTGTATTTGCAAGGAGAGCAGATTGATGATAGTGAAGAAATTGGTTCTCTGGTCTGGGGGGATGCCGACTTGTCCACTCCAGAAGCCTTATGTGGGCTCTTTGGTTCCACATTGCCTACCACTGTGAGTTATCCATCAAATTATGATTGTCAGTTGTAATGTATGTTGATCATTGGATGTATTCCATTAGTGGCGTGAGAGTTTTGAATTTCACATCTGCTCCTGAGGTTGTGATATTTAATGCACTTACTAACTAGGCACTAAAAATGTGGAGTAGGATTTACTTTGCTTGTAGTCTTCTTCTTGTATGTCTGTGTATGACATATATTGCATGAATATCGCTACTCTATTGGTTTTGTTTTATGTGGTTTAACCTTTGGTGTCATTTTCTTCAACTAAAGCATAAGTCTTTAGCTCTCAACTAATCTGTGATGGGTTGAGCTTCTAAATTATCGGGACAAAGGGTCAATAAAGACTATTTAGCCAAAGAAAGAACAAGGTTAATTTTAGGTGGGACTGAACATTTTTGTTTTAGTTAGTTTCTGGATCCGAATGTGATCCTTCTATTTTATCATCTCAAACTAGTTGTGGATAATATTTTTCAGAGTACTTTAGTCTGAGGAGGTCATTTAAATCACTATAGTTTTCTAGAGTGGTTCTTTGTTTCAAAAGTTATTAGTGGTACCCTTCTTTTTTGATTCATTCTAACGTTCTGGATCTACTAATGGCTTCTTTACAGTGTTTGCATCTACTTTTGATGGCCTAACCCATTTATTTATCTTCTTAATCTAATATCAAATGTTTGTGCAGGTTTATTTAGAGGTTGCAAATGGTGAAAAACTGGCAGAGGCACTTCAATCAAAGGTCACTGACATTGTGGGACATTATTTTATTTTGTTGTAAAATTTGGACTAAATAGATGTTTGGCACTGAAAGTATTGGTAATCTTGGAATCCAAGCCCTACTTGGAAGAAGGGAATCTACAATATATATGTTTTTAAGCTCTTTTTTGCCAAAGTTGCTCACTCTGGTGTCTCCACTCTTGCAGGGAGTTCCCTATGTTATATATTGGAAACATTCATTTTCATGCTATGCAGCTTGTCATTTTCGTCAGGCACTTTTATCAGTGGTGCAAAGGTTTGATCTTCTGTTCTACCTTGTTTCTATTTAGTTATGTTTGTAATTGTAACAAACAATTTTAACAAGTCATTGTAAACTAACATGATAGGAATCTATGCTCCTCTGGGTTACTGCTGCTAGTTTTTTTTTCTTGATGATTGACTCTGTAAAGTAATGCATATACTTGTAATGATGCAATCAAAGTGGTCAGGTTTTCAGCTTTTTATTTGATGCAATTATTGACCTATCAATTGTGGAAACATGTACTTACCCTTTTTCCAATGGACTTCTTTTGAGATTTATTTATGTAGATGCTGGATAAGTTTTTTGTGGCAAAGCTATACAACATGTCTCTTTATAATTAGTAATAATTGGTAAAGCTATACAGCATGTCTCTTTATAATTAGTAATAAAGACAATGTTTGGGACCACCTTTTGTTCAATGCAGTTCATGCAGCCATACATGGGATGCATTCCAACTTGCCCATGCGTCTTTTCGGATGTATTGTGTTCAAAACAACAATGATGTGTCTTCAAACAGCCAGAAAATTAGTAGTAAGCTGGGACCATATTTGCTTGGTGACCCTCCCAAGATTGATATTACTCTACCTGAGGTAGATATGCAGGTTGAAGAAGATTCTCCAGAGAATCTTCCTTCTATAAAGATATATGATGATGATGTGACCATGAGATTTCTTGTTTGTGGAGTTCCAAGTACATTGGTAGGTTTTATTGATTTAATCTTCAGATCTACCTGCTGTTTGATTGGTGAATCATCAATATTATTTTCCTAGTATTTTCTGTTGACAAACTATACTCTTCACAGGCTGCATGTTTATTGGGACCTTTGGAGGATGGACTGAATGCTCTTTTAAACATTGAAGTAAGTTTGACGCAAAGTTCTATTTAATTATTTATTACACCTCAATTTCATGTTGTAGAGTTGATTTGTTTGAGCCTTCCACAGTACATAAATTCTGGTGTTAACAAAGAGTTTCTTTGGCTGGCCTCTTTTCGGGGATGGGACTGTCACTTATCAAATTCTGATGACAGGGCTGGCCTCAATTTGATAAGTGAAAATTTATCAATGGAACTTTAAAAGCTCAACCCTGTCATCATCATCGGTATCCAATCCAAATATTACCCGCTTTTTGAATATAACCTCTTAATACATGATACGAAAAAAATCAGGTTAGAGTTAAGTTTTTCATACATGAAAATTTAATTTGGGTCAACACGACATGACTCAGAGTTAAATCAAGTCATGTTCGGGTTAGCATGAAAGTAACCCAAATTAACCTAAATGTTTAGAAAGATGTTTTTTTTGGATAAGTGTTTAGAGAGACGTCACTATTGTAGAATTCGTTTGGGATAGATTGAAGAAATGTGACGGACAAATATCAATAATAATTAAAATTCTTACATATTGCATATAGTTGCATCTTTATATAATTGTATTTACTTTGGTTATTCTTGAATTTTATTTAGAAATTTTATTTTGCAGTTATTTACTTTTCCTGCCCAAGGTTTGGTCTAAAAACACTTGTCCACTGTTAATTGGTAGAAATAATACTTTTTCACCCAAAATCAAATTTTGTTAATGAAAAAAATGTTGAGAAGTGATACTACCATTTTGTCCCTACTATTTCATTTTTCAAAATTATCATATAATCCTAAATTAACAAAAATAAAAAATAAACTCTTTAAATATCTAAATTATATAAGAACCTACTTATTTTTTTTCTTTCCATCTTCACTTTCTTCATCTCTTCTTGATTTTAGGTCGGAATGATGACAATTGATAGTAATAATTGTAATAGTAAAAGTATAGATAAGGTGGTCAATGACGTATGATTGTATGTTTAGGGGGTGCACTGTAATATTTGAAAATGTTTGATTTTTTTGAAATTTGAACAAAGTTCAAGGGTATACAAATTAGAGGTATAAATGTCATATTATAAACTATTGGGGCCATAATAATATGTTTAAAATATATGAAAGTGAATATGATAATTTGTGATTTCAAGGATTGATTTGTGATTTTTGAACTTTTTAAAGGGTTAAATTGTTATATTAAAAACATTTGAGCATGACTTGTAGAGTTTTATTTTTAAAAATTACTGCCCCCATATGCTGTTAGTTTTTTCTTTTTAGACAGAGTTTAATTTTGGATAAAAAAAATATTATTTATGCCAACTAGGGGTGGAAAAAGTGTTTTTAGGCCAAACCTTGGGTGAAAAATTGTAATTTACTCTTTATTTTATTTTTTGGTTTTAGAATGAAATTTGGTTACTAAGATTATTGACATGTTTTAAAGGGTCTTGATATATAATTTTTTATATTATTTGTAAACAAGGAAAAATGTTATGTTATGTGTTTTGTGAATAGTGGGATGAGGTAAATTTATGAAGAAATTAAAACGCTAAAAATATTAGGAGAGTGGAAAAAATAGATAATTTCAGGTCAATTCGGATTGTGGCACGGTAACTTGAAGTAGTTCAGGTTGTGCTAGGGTTGGAAAATTTTGATACGATTCTAACTTGAAACCCGAAATGATATGACACGAACATAATCCAATGACACAAACTGCCATGTCTAGATTTATGTGTGGATTTTTTCATTATATATATCATAAACGAATCCTTTTTTTTTTTTTAAAATCCATTCCAAACTACACAATTCTGTTATTGTTCTCTAAAGTTCTTCACTGTGTCTGTGTATGCGTGTTTTCTATCAATAACTCCTTTTTTTAACCATGGTGATGTTTCTGCAGGTGCGAGGAAGTAAACTCCATAATCGGACAAGGTACATAATGATCATGTGCCATAAACATGTTATTTTCCACTTCCTTTTTATACTATGACTTGTGTTTGAGTTAGTGACTTCATGAAGTGTACTTATTTTTGGATTACATCTCCTCCACTGCAATGGTTATCTTTTTGTTTCGGTAGTCTGCTAATCATTTGAACTCATTGTTTCCAGTGCTCCACCACCACCACTTCAGGCCGGAACATTTTCTCGTGGTGTAGTTACCATGCGCTGTGATTTATCAACCTGTAGTTCTGCCCACATATCACTTCTAGTGTCTGGGAGTGCACAGGCTTGTTTTAATGATCAGGCAAGGACTATTTATCTGTACAAGATTTGACCATGGTTTGAGTGTTAGATCTCTAAAGTTCATATATGTGCACTTTTTGGTTTGTTTCTCAGCTTTTGGAAAACCATATAAAAAATGAGATTATTGAGAATAGTCAACTAGCTCATGCATTGCCAAGCTCTGAGGAAAGCAAACTGCCTTCATCTGAGCCTCGAAAATCTGCTTCAATAGCCTGTGGGGCAAGTGTTTTTGAAGTTTGCATGAAGGTTTCCACATGGGCTTCACAGGTTAGATTTCTCTAGTGTTGTAACTTCCAATCTATCTGTCTCTTCTTTTGATTCATGTTTTATAATTGTCTTTAGTTCCTGTTTCTAGAGTTCCTGGTTGCTTGCTGGTTATAGACACTTGTATTTGTTTGGTTGACACTAATTTGCTCATCTGATGCGATGAATCTAGTATCTTGTTATTGCTAATCGAAAACTAGTGTGCGTTGTATCCCCAGAGTAGAAATTTGAACTTTTTTTGTGATGTGCTCCACAGATAAATGGATTAAGGCTTTTCTTGAGAATAATTGATTCAGTGACAGAAAGCTTCGGGTCAGCTTGATTTAAAAATTGTTTAAGCTTCTGGTACTTTTTCTTTGTTTGACATAGTGGATGGAATTCTAAACTTTGATGTGCTTATGACATAAAAAAATGATTACAATTTATTGTAGCAATAAACTGTTGATGACTAGTAAACAGTTTCAATTAAGGTTTGCTACTCAACGCTTCAGATACTCATTATAATTGCATTTAATATTTTGCCATGAGGTCAATATCCTCTATACTCATGGCTTTTTATTGTGGTGTGCATTCACAGGTTTTAAGGCAACTGGCACCGGATTTATCTTATCGCAGCTTAGTTATGCTTGGAATTGCTAGCATTCAAGGGTTATCTGTTGCTTCATTTGAAAAAGATGATGCTGAACGCCTGCTTTTCTTTTGTACAAGACAAGGAAAAGAACTGCATACTGAAAATTCTTTTCGCACTAGGCCTCCTAGTTGGTTAACAACTCCTGCACCTAGCCGTAAGAGATCTGAATGTTGCAGAGAAACTAAAGGCCTTGAAGCTGAAAATGGAGGTAATGTTAGACCAAAAGTGAATGCTGCTGCAATGAGGCCAATCCCTCATACTCGTCGTCATAAGATGCTCCCTTTTTTGGGGTTTTCTGAGGCTGAAAGATATGATGGTGAACAAGCAAAGCCTATCTTGCCTGTAGCCCCAGTGAAGCATGGTGCTGCGGGCTCTACTCCTGTGACACATAGGAAACCTTCGAGCTCTTATCAGGCTCAACAACTAATTTCATTAAATCCACTACCCCTTAAGAAACATGGCTGTGGTAGAGCCCCAATTCAAGTTTGCTCAGAGGTTAGTATTTGTAACTTCTCAGAAGCGGTTCGGGATTTTCTCATGATGTTAGTATGTAGAGTGTTATTAAATTTCTCAATAGGACTCAACTTTTTTTTTGGGGGGACTGTGGTATTGTTAAGATGGAGCATATTGAGCTACGATTTAGCAAGGGAGGGCCTTTAGGAGTCTCAATTTTTTCATTCACTCTTTATTTTTATTATTTTGCTTACTTGATTCTATCATCTGATAGCATCCTTCGAAATTGTTTTATGTTTTCTTAATATACAGTTGCCCAGGAATTGGCTACTTCCATTATGTATCTTCATATCGTTACTTGGTATTAGTCTTAATTAACTGGCAAGTAACATCTTCTTAAGAATCATCTGGCTAATATGGGCCATAACATTATAGGTTGAATTGACTTTAAATTATTATTGGAGTGTGGTTTTAGTACTCTGGGCTCATCAATTAACCCTTTTTATCTTTTGCTTTATCCCTTACCAAAAATAAAAAAATAAAAAAGTTTATTATGTGCCAAGACACTAGATCGAGTGCCTCTTAATAATAAAGAATAGGACTTATCTGTTTTTGGTTGATTAGAAATTTTCTTATGATTCTTGTATTCTGGCAGGAGGAATTTTTGAGGGATGTAATGCAGTTTTTGATTCTTCGTGGGCATACTCGTCTTGTTCCTCAAGGTGGGTTAGCAGAGTTTCCTGATGCCATTCTCAATGCTAAACGTCTTGACCTTTTCAACTTGTATAGAGAGGTATGCTCTAATGATGTGCTTAATATTATTTAATAGTTACTAGAAATCAATATTGAGCTATTGGGTCCTTCAGGTGGTTTCAAGGGGAGGCTTTCATGTTGGAAACGGTATCAACTGGAAAGGACAAGTTTTCTCAAAGATGCGCAATCATACATTGACTAACAGAATGACTGTATGGTTTCTCTCGACTAAATCATATTCTTATTATTAGTTTTATGTTGCTCTATATGAAAATGAAGCATCAAGGGATAAAAGAAAAAAGAAGGGCATTTTTATCTGAGTTTAAAGAAAATATTTGAGACATGTTCAAGTTCATAAGTCTGAACTTGAATTATATACTCCATGAACTCTTCTTACATGTTTGCTCTCTGCATTTGTGATGTGAAATTATATTTGTTGCAAACTATTGAAAGTATTTTGGTTTGTTCTGATATTTGGTTTACATTTAACTTATTTTCATTTGACTTAAACTTCTCTTGATGTTCAATCCTTCACTATATCTTTAAACCACATTATTCATTTCTGAGTTGTCTTCTTGCTTTGTTATTTCCTTTTGTAAATTATAACCAATGTCTTACACCATACTAATAATCCCTGAAAGTTTGGTAACTTTATGATGTGTAATAATATGCTTAACAAACAGGAAATATTACCTCTCCTATTCTACGTTTTTTTATGCTACACCTTTCTCCAACATGCATTCTCAATTTAATTTTAGATTTCGTTTTTTATTTCAAATATATATATATTATATGATTTGATCTGATGTCACTAGCTTCATTTCTTTTCTCATACCATGTTTCGTGGTGATTTGTGAATATCATTTAAAGTTTTAAAAGCCAATTCATAATGCTGGTTAGGGGTTATGCACTCATACATGAAACCTTTGAGTCCTAGGATTGCAAATTTAAGTAATTTCGATGTGAAAGATAAGTGTGTTAACCTCTTAGATTTTAATTTAAGGCCTGATGACACCGCACAGTCAATATTTTTATCACCTGTCCAATGCAGCAAAGATTATACTGTCTTTACTGTTGTTGGACATGGATATCACTATTGCGGGAGATAATCTATTGCTTTAGAGTTATCCTTGTAATCGTGTCATTATTGCGAGGTTTTAGTTTACAATAATGTAACATATCCCAAGTTTCATTTAAAAGGGACATGCTGTCCAATGTTTTATTACCAGATCATCTGCCACACTAGCTCATTGTTATCTATGCTAGATAGGAAGACACATCGAGTGGTGTGGTACATGCATGATGAGATTTGGATTTTATAGTGTTATCCTTCATTTTATGCTGGGTATCTATGTGAAAATGTTACTGGCATTCTCAATTGAAACTTGTCAATCTCATTTTGAATACTGTTATATACTCTTATGACATTGGAGATTTTCACTGATTCCTTCTGTCTGGTTATCCAGGGTGTCGGCAATACTCTTAAAAGACATTATGAAACTTACCTTTTAGAATATGAATTGGCTCATGATGATGTAGATGGGGAATGCTGCTTATTGTGTCACAGGTCTCTCTCTCTCTCTCTCTCTCTCTCTCTGCTTAAGGATACAGCAATTACACAATTGAATGATTTATTGATAATTGCATGTTTTGGGTCTTGCAGTAGTGCAGCAGGTGATTGGGTTAACTGTGGAATATGCGGTGAGTGGGCACATTTCGGCTGCGATAGGCGGCAGGGGCTTGGTGCCTTCAAGGTTATTTGCACTTCAATTTTTACATCATAATAAAAATTAATTCCATTGCTTGAGGTGGCAAACTGCATCAGATTCATCATCTTAACATTTCTGTGGTAAATGACAGGACTATGCAAAAACAGATGGCTTGGAGTATGTGTGTCCACAATGCAGCGTCACAAATTTCAAGAAGAAATCCCAGAAAACATCAAATGGCTATTGACAAGCCCTAACTTAAAATTTAGGTTCCTCTCTGAAAACCTTTCTTTCCTAATACAAATACGTGAGAAGGCATGGGATTAGGAATGTAACTATTGTTGTATCTTTTAGCTATGTTTAATATATATAGATTATGCCACTAAAGTCCCCCCATTTTTTTTCCAGGAAGAGTAATTTGTAGATTACATTTTATTAGTTAGTTAAATTTAATGAGGTAGTTCTCTCAAGTATTTCTGGTAAACTCTATATTACAACTCAGTAAGATGAGACTCCAGTTTCTGTTATTACTGCTGCTGCTGCTATTATTTTGAACAACACTTGCTGAACCTGAATTTCTTCCAGTCTTCAGAAACAGATGTAGATGATGATGATGATGCCTTTCCACTGGATATGGTGGCAGCCAAAGCAATAGGCATGAGGCAGAGACCTTTTGTCTGAAGATGTTGCATTGCCATAGTCACATTTGTTTCCATTAGCTTCACTACTTCTTCTTCGAAGGCAACTTGATCAGGATTATGAGAAATATCAACTCCTTTTCTGACTGGTTGCGACTGCGACAAACCTTTAGATCCCTAATACACACAAATTAAGGTGTCGGTTGTGTGAAAAGTTATTATTTAATTTCTAGGTATGAAAAGAGTCATTTTCTTGGCAGAAAAGTAGTCTTCTTTCAATTTGAGCTTCACCATGGATGGTGACACCAAACTAGCAGAGGATTACCATGGGTAAATGCCCGAGTATTTGAAATGAGTAAATCGTGATTAATTCAAATATCACTACCCAGTTTGTAGAAACAGAAAAAGTTTCCTATTAAAGAAACAATTTCCAAGAAAATGATTATATCTATTTAACATAGGGAAGGTTGCAGCACCTCGTCTTGGCCATCTGTGATGAGAGGAAGAACTGCCCCTGCGGCCCCCAACTTGCTCATGCTTAGTACCTGAAATTGTTAAACCTCGCAATATCAAGGTGCTTTGAAGGTAACTGGACTAAATTTATTTACTCTGCCGGGGGTCACTAAAAATAAATGGTTATCTGTAATGCTGCCCTTGAAATTTAACAACAATTTCTTAAGGAATTAAACTATGAAACTACAGAGACTCTTTACCTTGACCTGGAGTTGAAGAAATTTTACGTAGTCTATGATCTCATCAAGCATGGATGCCTTGCCTATCTGCAGAAACAAGATGAGGTCTGATAAAACCACATATTGCATGATTAAGCCTGAAATCATCATGTGTGTGTTAATGATTATAGGTATGGTGTACTGGTACAAATTTTAGTTATGGTAGCTGAGATAAAAGCACTCCCGTCTATGTGGGAGAAACTGTGTGTGTATGTGTGTGTGTGTATTCCAGCGGTGAAATCATAAACGCAAAGTGTTCATCAGACTAAATCTCACTGAAAATGAGCCCGTGAGTTAGCTATCATTACATCTCCCGTTTATTGTAATTAAAAAAAAATTCCTTCTTAAAATATTCTTGCATAATTATCCAATATCCCTAGACATATCTGCTACAAATTGATCCCAGTTTCAAACTCTGAAAAAACATCTGGATAATCACTAAAGAGAACAGACATATTAGAATTGTAGTTAAATGATCATGGAAACAGCTTATAGAAGGACCTTGTTGGAGTTAGGTACAAGCTCTTGCAAATTCTTCATCCTTTCAGCAATTTTCTCTCTCCTGAGCTGCAGTTGTTCATTTTAGGAAAAAGTAAAATATATCAAAATTTAAAGTTACTGGCAAACCAAATCAGATGATACAGCTACTTCAAATTATGCAACTTGACTCCCAACTTGAAAATGTTGTAAGAAAAATAACTGATGATATTTATAAGCAATCAAAACCAACCCTTTCAGCAATGCTGTGTGGGTCAGTGGCCTGGCCTCGACGTGCCCTTACGCGAGGCTTTCCAGTTGCATTAAAGTTACCAGTTGGAGTTGTTGATACTGTCTGTATTGAGAGGTTGAAAGCTTATTAGTAGAATACTTCGTAGGACTCCCCTTCAATTTTTTAATTGCTGCGAAGAATTAGGTATGATAAAAATTGAGATTTCAATATAACAAGAACCTGCTGTATAGATGGTATCACTATCTGGGGTGCAGCAGCAAAGGATGATAATGGATGATTTTGCAATTCTTGTTTCCCCTGCAGCATGTTAACGAATAATATATCAATTCATGCTTCCAAAGATGGTAGCATGGAGATGGTCATGTGCCACTGAGCGTCAGGCTTTCTTCTCCAAAACTTAAATTATTATTTCCCTACTAATTCGATTGCCAAAAGTATTGAATATAAGGAAGGCGCAAAGGCATGAAAGTTTACTATCTTGTCAAGTCAGTTTTGCTGTTTGATACAACTATTGAGCAAAAAACATATCATTTGTATTTATATGAATACCTTGGGGCATACTGAAGCAGGCAAGTTATCAAACTGCAAGATTTTTTGCATCCCCACATATCTGTTCCTAGTAGTATCTCTATCATTGCTTATATTTGCTGCTTGCAGACCAAAGCACTGTATTCTATCTTGTCTTACAGCAGACAAGGATGAAACCTCCTTATAAGATGACGGAAGCCAAAATCCTGGAATTGGAGAAACAGTGTGTAAATCTCTGATGGATCTCTGAATATCAGACAATTCACTGCCATTACCTCCAAGGTTTCCTGAGTTGCTCAAAGAAAGATCAGATGAAGTCATGTGATTGACCACCGGAGGCTTCTTTGGATAACTGAGATTTATTGAATCAAAGGCAGGAATAGCTGTATCACATCGCAGGCCTACATTTCCAAGTTTTAAACTTCCATTCATCTTACTTGAGAGGCTGCCACTGCAGTTTTGATAATCCTTTAGCGCTTGAGCATCTTCAGAAAGTAGATTCTTGTCATCACTGTAATCTGACTCTTCACCAAGAACAATAGACAACAAATCCTTATAGGCCAAGCTCTCCATTGTTTGGTTTGCACTTACAATACTTGCAGTTGAATTTTTCTCATCATCTTCATATACTCCAAGTGAAACCGGGAGCAGTCCATTTTGTTGTTCACAATAGTCCCAAGTTGACCTTTCCCTTGCATTAACATCTGACCATGATGAAGAAGAGAAATATTGGTCGAGATACTCATCCATGTCATATATCACTGCAGAATGTTTTTTTTTTCCTTTTCTCTCTGTTTATATAACGGACTGAACAAATTTTAGAAACTGAAATTTCGGTTATCAGGACTGAGCCTATAAAATGAAGCTCCTCTGCTCATACAGTTAGGCTGCACCTTCAGTTTATGAAAGACAGACATAATCAGCGTATAAACAATCCCTAAACAAGTTAAGACATGAAATACGATAAAATATCATCTTAAGCAACTTTAAAAAAACGGCACTAAAAAACTAACAAATGAGCTTAATTACAAAATTAAAAAGCTTGATCCAAGCCAAAAATTAAAAAAAAATGAAATATAAAAAACACTAGTTATGACATGGAAACTCCTTCATAAACCCCTTTTCTTAGGCTACAAGAATAATGTAATCTTTTGAACCAGGATAATCATTCTTAACACCACCAATAAAAAAAAAAGTTAAATTAATAAAGAAATTAATAATTGGAAAACATTTGGGACAGATTGACAATTATTGAGCGGCCATACAGAACTACAATATTAAGAATGTTATCAAATAATCTCTTCAAAATTTAATGATTAATAAATCTCCATCTGAAAACTCATAGTTCATTAAAAAAATTACTGAGACTCCTACAACAATAAAAGAAGATTCCATTTTTCCCCTGTCTTCTAGCCAAATCACACATCCAAGTACAAGAGGAAACTTTACAGTAATAGGAACAAAAAGGAGCCTCGGACGCCATTCTCAAAACCCAAAATTCAAGAAAACAAAAAATCAATCACAAGATCACAGTAAACAGCTCAACTGTACCTCTATCAACTTGTCAAACCAACATTTTGTAACTTCAACCAACAAACTTCATGCGAACAGCTTATAAGCTTGTGCATGGAAAACCTGATAGACATATATCCACATTACATAGAACACAAAAACAAATTATACGTTAAAAAGATAACAATCAAGATTCAAGCATTGAAGAAGAAAACTCACAAAGAGAGCAACAAAGGAGAGTGTAGTAGAAGCACAAGCAGTAAGCAAAAACAAGCAGCAGCTGTTTCTCTTCTGCGGTTTGATTGAAGAAGAAAAGGAGTTCGACTTTTAGCTTGTCATGAGTAACCGCTATTTTTATAGTGAAGGCTAATTTTGCTTCTATTTTTAAATTATATGCTTTTCTGTTTTAGTAATTTATTGGACGTGTCACTAGGATTTTATTCTTCGGAATTGGGGGTAATATGGTAATTTAAGGAAGAGAAGTTCTTTTATACTCCGATAAAGCAGAATTCAGTTATTGATTTGAGTAGATTTTGTGCCAGGTGACTGTAGAAGTATAATACAATAAATAATAAAAATTATATTTATAAAAAATAATTATAAAATTTAAATATAAAAATAATATGAAACATGTGTATATAGATTTAATATGATATATTATTAATAATATATTTATAAAAATATGATAATATTAAACATAATTTTAATATTTTTTTATAAATATTTTGATTAATAATTCAAATAAAAAATCTCAAATTGACTATTAAATTTAATATAATATAATATATAATCAAAATTCAATTATAATAAAAAAATTATTAAAAGAGATTAGAGATTTGAATAAAAAATTAAGTTTTTGTTTTATATAATTATGAGATTATAGTAATTAATTAAAAATGTAAAGAATATTTTTGTACTTTAAAAAATATTTTAAAAATAAAAACATAAAAAACAATAAAAACATGTGTTTAATATGAAAAATGTATAAAATACGTGTTTAATATATTAAAAATTCAGAATAATATATTTAAAACACAAATTAAACACAAATAATTCAAATTTTTATTAACCAGACAGGTGATAGAGTAATTTAATATATACTATCGTTATTAAATCGCACACCAATTATAATACACAAATAAATATATATTTATATATATCATTATATAATTAAATATTATTTTATTTTTAATTTAAAATTATTTAATTATATGATTACACACATCAAATATATATTTATTTATATAATATGCATAATTTTATTATTTCTGAAAAATAAAATAAAATATCTCTTTTAGAAGGAATAATCAAATTGTGGTTCCAGTTAGTAGATGCCTGGATGGTGATTTTGACAATGGACTTCAGCAAGTGACAAATCCAGAAATAAAATTTATTAGAATAATATAAATAAATTTTATATTAAAATAAACATAAATATTTCATTAATAAAATATTTCTTAACTAATATGATTAGTATGGTAGAATAACATCATTATTAATAATCTTAAATACATCTTTATTTATATAAATAACTAACTCGATTCAGTTTGATTCGACTCAAATTTGTTTAATTCTAATTTAAACAAAATTCGAATAAAAAAATTCGAATCATTTTTTAAATTAAACCAAACTCGAGTTAAGAGTATTCAATTCGAGTTCCATTCAACTCAAATTGATAGCTTAAATTAATATAATATACATTATTTTATACTATATTAATTATTACACTTGGAACAATAATGGTGTAGATTAGAGAATTCATCTGAGGGAGCCCCACAGTTATAACAGAACGCAGCTCCACACCTGTGTATGATAATGGCCATTCAGAAAATAAAAAAAATAATATGGCATTTGTTGAAATAAGGGATCACATCAGAAGAGAAAATCATTTTCATTTTAAGTTTATTTGTACATAAAAGCTAGTTGAAAGAAAAAACTTGAAGATCCAACCCTAAAAATCAGCTATTCTGCTGTAAACTATTTAAAGAAATTCTCAAGCAATCAAAGAAGGCAAAAATTACACCTACTTCCCACTTCATCAAACTTAAAATTATATTTACATCCTATGGAAGATGATTATTATATCACTTAACTTTCTATATAGACATTTTGAGAAGCCAATAATCCACAGAAACATGGAATACTACAAGCAAATCTGAGATTTACCCAATTGATCAAGAAGCCTCCTGAACAAAATCTTTAATTACATTTGCTGTAAATAGCTTCAAACTAAGGGAAGAGTTAATGAGATTTTAGAAATACAACTTTTCATGGACTTCAACAACAGCCCCTAATTTCGAAAAAGAATCAGATCTATTGCCAAAATACTGTAAACACTTTTAATAACTGCATGACAGAGAATTTGATTCCAACCAAAATCACCATAGCCATCTATCTAACAGACACACCGTTCACTTCACCAAATTACCAATACATTGACTGTTTTCCACAAGAATCGATCTTCTCCAATGCCTCAACTCCAACCCAATAAAATTTCATAGTTAACTTTTCATATCCTAAAAGCAACCTTAAAAGAATTTTTTAAAAAGGTATAGATGGTGAATAGATATTAAAGTCAGTGTACCACATCTACAAAAGAAAGCTTGGTTCCATCCTTGTAACCTTCTAACCACTTTTTCAACAAGCAGCAAAAACTTGATGGTCTATAATTATCATTCAAGGAAAAGCCAAATACTTCAAACTCCAACGATTTATACCTCATGATCTATTTGCCAAAGAAGCCACTTTGCTGTCTAAAGACTGAGTCATATACAATCAAGCAACAATGCCAACTACTATATCCATCTAATTGGACCAAGCCTTGTTCAGATCATTTACAATTTCAATGATCTATCATAACCTATATCAACTTATTTCTATTAGAAGCCTAAGTCATTAAAGTTAATTTCTCTGACAGTCGTTTGTTCTACCATATTAAACCACTGAAGATATTCCTACCATATTCAATGGATATATCACCTTGGTGAACAAAGAACCAAAGCTTTCAAAGATAAAAAATTTTACCTAAGCGTAGACGTTGTTAGACAACTAAGCCCACCACAGAAATAAGACCTTCTACAGCACAGTTTAGGAAGGGGATGACAATTATATTCAAATATAGAAAGAGTTAAGAACTCAGACACTCAATCATGTTTCAAGGAAGGGATCATTTTAAAACCAGCTATGAGGTTTGCTTGAAATCCAGGGATGACAGGATTTCGAGCAGTGTATATGATCTGACACAGTAAAGGTACAACCAGTTAAGTAATACATCCACAAGAGACTATGAAAAGCACTGAAATGTAAAACTGACCTGCACTTGATATACAAGCAACCGTCTTTCTTCTCAACATAGTACCTACAATTTGGACACCTCTTCCATTTCTCATTTTGTGCTACCTTCATCAACATAATGTCTTCTTTCTCTCTCTCATCCTCATTCAACTCCTTAAACACGTCGCACTCAATCCCTGCATGCCAAGGGACCTTACACTGTGCACAAAACATTCTCCTACAACTAGGGCACTCTGATTCCACGATAAACTCCTCTCCATCATCAATCAAAAGAATTGAGCAATCTTTATAAGGACAATAAAATTTTTGATCTCCAAGAATCACAGACTCACATAAAGCAGTGCCCCACCTAGCAAATAAGTCGTGAGGAAGTATATCACGGCAATACTCAGGCTCTAAAAAACCTTGACATTCTGTTTCTAGGCAACAGATAGATGTAATGTTTTCTTCCAATTTTGCAGCCACATACTTGACCACACAGTCTGTACAGTATATATGAGAGCAACCCTGAATGCTGAATGATTCATTTGAAGCCTTGGTTTCAGTGCAAATCCCACAAACAAAAAGATCATTTTTAGAGTTTGAAGGCTGCCCACTTTCAGTCATGGAAATACTGCCACATGATCCTTTAAAACCTGGAAGCAATATTTGCTTTTGCAGTTGAATGAATGATTCTTCAAAGGTAGCAAACTTTTCACACATGGACAATACTGCCTCCTTAATGGATTTAATATCCTCCTTCATTGCCAAAATGTCCTGGCCATATTTATTTAGCTGTTCATCAGTCTTTACTGTTTCATTCTGAGGTTGCTGTGAAGGAACCTACAAATAACATGTACAATGTGCTAATGAACAAATACTTGCATTTTGAAATTAAAATGATATGATAACAAGAATAAGGAACTTCCAAAACCATCTGTGCCCCATAGCAACTTCATAAACCTTCATCTCAGTCTTCCACCAAAAATAAGTAAATAAAAAATACGCATCAACTCACTACAAGTTTCACATTTTCTTTACTAGCCATCTCCTTATGCGGCTGAGCTTTACTCCTACCCATTAATCAACATCGAAAAAACCATCAGAGTTTGAGTAAACCAAAAACAACCTTATTCAAATAAACTGTGGTGCTACTTACAATTGGTTCGTCCCAGCAAGTCCACTTAGATTTGTTGTGCCACCATTGATCAATCTCCGCCTACTGTGCACACCAACAGTATCAAACATGGGCCTTTTGCCCTTATTCTTGGAGTTGGTCATGCTACTGTACATAAAGTCAACAGTTTCATATATTTTAGCTCAAGAACATGATGAATCAATGTAAAAAATTAGTAATCACAATTAATTTAACTGAAAACGTGCATTGTTAACAAAGATGCAATCACAATAGAATCAAAAACCAATAAAATTTAGAGTCAATTTCTTTATTTGTGAAATACCCGTCTCTGTTTCCATATTTATTCAATTTTTATCTGTTTAATTTGTGCATATTGCAGAATCTTATACAACCCAAGACGATCTTTGTTTTTTTTCCATATGGGGTTGTTTACAGTCCAGTAAATCAGTCAACAAATACGATAAAGAAAATGGTACCTGGCAGTGAAATCTCTGAAGAGAAGTCAACAAGCAAAAGAGAAAGAAAGAGGAAATTAAATCGAGCTGAACTTCTGCAAAGATTTAACTCTTATGACATTGTGATAGTGTTGCTGTTGCTGTTCTAGTCGCTTACTGAATCCAAGAGCTTAAGACTTTCTAGTTTCTACGATGAAAAATAATAAATATTATTTTTTCAAACTTCTTAATATTATTCCCTAATTATCTTGTTTTTAAAAGTGATTAAATCAACCTCCGGTTTGAATAAGATAATTATGGGAAGATATTACATCTTCATATGAAAAGTTTCTACTATTCATAGCCGGCAAAAGGTTTCTTTTTTGAGCCAAAAACCTTATTCCCACTCAAGGTATTGTATAAGCACTATTTTTCTCTACAGGTTTTAAAAACTAATAATTTTATCTTATTTTAAAAACTTTTTCAGTTTTTAAAAGTAGGTCCCTAGGTTTGTTCCCTCCTTCTCCAACGACCATCTGACAATGATAGTGGCTGAGATGAGATGGTAACAAATGTCTCTTCATTGATTTTTCATCTGCATAGACAAAGAGATGTCTCTTTATAGAAAAAGATGAACAAATGTTTGTCGATATCTCATCTCACCTATCGCCATCATCGGAAAGAGAGGGAAGAAACCTCAAGATTTGGGGGGAGGGGGGAACCTACTTTTTAAAACTAAAAAAGTTTTATTTGTTAAATTTAAAAAACTCAAATACCTATAATTCTGTTAAAATTCATTGTTATAATTAAAGGTAAAAATGTTATTTAACAAAAAATATTAGAAAAATAAAAATTTATCACATTTTTTCTTTTTAGTTTAAAATTTTAACAATTTTCTCCCATCAAACGTTTAAAAAGTGACTATTCTCCTTCTTACAACTATTTTCTTTTTAATTGTCTGCATTTTTCTCCCTCTTGGTCTCGCTTGAGACGAAAATAATTTTGTCTTCATTTCCAATAAAGACAATAGAGGAGGGTGACAAGAAAGACCAAGAGTGAAAGAAAACCTCAATGATAAAAAAGGAAATGATTACTGAAAAGTAAACCTTAAAAAAAAATGTTCATTTTTCAAACTTTTAAAGAAAAATATTTATATTTTTTAATTGAAAAAAATATAATAATTTTTTAATATTTTAAATATTTTTAGATATAATATTTTTACTTTTAGTCCAAACAATATATTTTAATATAAAGATGAGATTTTAGATTTTTTCAATTTAACAGATAAAAGTTGATCATTTCAACAAACCTTGGGTAGGCAAAAGTCCCTTAGCCCTAATTTAGCGCAATAAAGACGTCAACATTGGTCTAATAATAAAGATTCTCTTAAAATTTAAAAAGCCATTGCTCCCTATTAAGTTTAAAAACACCAATTTTCACCCATCTATACAATCTTTTAACAAATTATGTTAATTTTCAGATAAAATTACTGAAAAAACCATTAAAAAAAAATCCCAAATTAAAGGACATTTTACCCTCAAAGTTTATTAAATAATTTTATAATCAAATTTATATTAATTTCAATTTTCAAACAACATAAATACATATGGACCATCATTGGTCTCTCCTTAAACTATATTTTCCCATCAATTTTAGATTTATAATTACAGATTTGATCACATATTGGGTAATGAATTAATTTCAGAATTCAGCAGACTAGTGCCACACCCAGTAAAAGTGCAGCCGAAAGCTAAAACTAACAGCCTAGACTGGAATAAAGATCTTCAAGGGCTCCATACAAAGGCTCAGCAGCTTTCGGCCTGTCCAATGTCCCGAGTAGAATGTCTGCAGTAGTCAGATAAGGATCACCATAAAACCGTAGATTCGTATCCATCCTCGTCACGACAATGTTCCCTTCAAGCGACACTCCAACAAATGCTCCTGTTAATTTTGAACAACATAAGCATCATGTGGGTCAGTAATGAAGCAGAAATACATTAGAGAAAGAAGAAATATCAGAATGATCAAGCTCATAAATCACCAAATGAATTTTGTATTACTTAACAGAATGTTCAGCAATAATTAGCCCTAAGTTGACACATACTTCTAACAACCACCAGCAAAAATGTATCTATGGTATCTATAGACATAACAGTGGCATGACATGCATCCAGAAGAATTGTAATACACACCAAGCATCCCTCATAAAATGTGATGGTAACACTAATCGAATGAATGCTCCCACCAACTACAAATACAAAAAGGGTTTTGCTAAAGTATGCAGATGGCAAAACAACGCCAGGAAATGAATCCAGCAGAATTGTCACATCAACCATGGATCCCTAATAAATTAGATTTTGTAAATATAAACATCTATCGAAAGCAATTTTTTTAATCTGCTTAGTTCTAAGATCTAATTGTGGTAAATTAATTTCATTTAACTTATACAAGAATAATCCTAATTAAGTTCATTTGACTACTATACACAAAAGTTAGATGGTTTAAAAACCCGAAAAATCTATACACAACAGTCTAATTAAAAAATAAATATGTGCAAAAGAACCCTGGTCTCTCATCATAGAATACCCAAAACACAGCTCTTCGACTAGTAAATGCTAAATGTCAGAAACTTGAAACAAATTTAAAAAGAACTTTCCAAAAATGGTGCAAATTGTAATCAATATCAGAAACTAACAACTCCAAACAAGTTTTATGGCTCACCCTCCAAAGAATGTCTGTCCTCAACTTTTACTAATACAATCATCATCAAATTTTTATATCACCCAAAGTAAAAGATAGTAATTCTACTTAACAACAAAGTTGCCAATAGGGATACAATACCTTTGCTACAACTGTAAGTATAACACATGCCAGAACCTCTGTCTCCAGCCCGAATATCTGCTTCCAGCACTCTCCCAACCGGTCCTGCTGCAGCACTGCAACCGGCACCAAGAGAAAAATGCATGCGACTACAAAATGTCTTCACAGCTTTTAAATCATGGAGCACGATTATAAAGTCCATGAGTTCACCACCAATCTGACAAATAGACTAATAAATCAATTCAAAACAGGATACATACATTTATTTTTTACACACAAAAAAAAAAAATTGAAACATATACATTTATTTTTTAACTTGCCTTGGCCATATAAATACTGATCTCAATTATAGAAACAGTACATACTCAAGGAATTCTGACCCACTAAAATATTTACCTGAGCACCCCATCCTAAACCAGCTGACATTACAGCTGATGGAGCAGACCAGGAGCCATCTGACCTTCTAGCAACAACCAAACCAGTGCCAAGTTTGTAAGAAACGAGCACACCAGCTTTAGCAACTGTTAAGATAGCAAGGCCTTTGGCTTCTTTCAGAACAGCTATAGGTATGGACCTCTCAGAATTCAATGCAGCAACCTGTCATATCAACAAATATAGGATATTATTTAGCAAAAAGATATAAGTGTAAATAGTTTTTGTACGCTGAAGCACCAAATCTTGCAACAAGAAAAAAAAAACCTGTCACAAAAAAAAAGAAAAACAGAATTCTCATGTGGAATTAAGACCTAGACCAATTACAATTAGAATTAACAAAATGAATCCATCATATCTAAGAACAGTAAGAAGACAAGACCATAGTAATATACAATTCAATGAAAACCAGAAACTTCACCTGGCAGTAGCTTCTTAATGCATTAGAAGCTTTGTATATCTCATATTCCATAGACAAACCAACTGGAAGATTAAGCCATCCCCTTGCACACGTCCAATCCGTCACATCATGTTTTGCCGCTTGCACAGCATTGCTGATAGAGTTAATAAGAATTCCTTGCAAAGGATCAAGTCTATCATAGCAGGCATCACAAACCCTCTGAGGATTTCGTTCCCTAAACTTCACAGGTAACAAACACCTGCCCTTGGTGCATGCTCTACAGAATATCCCTCCACAAAACCGACAATGATGTCTACCACGTGTAAGTGCAGTAAATGGAGCAGTGCACTGCATGCAAACGGTAGTGGAACTATCAGGAAGCCACTCCGGTGGATCAGCTTCCAAAACCTCTTTGTAAGCAGTACATTTAATTCCATCAGGCTCAAGAAGTGGTGGTGCACTTGGTATGTACACCGAGGAGTGCAAGTCTGTATCACCATTCTTCCCAGATCCAAGAAATGAAACATTTGAAGTGGGCTCTTCCTGAGTTGTGGAAACACTTGGAGCTTTGTTTTGCCCAGTTATGATTGCAAATATCCCATTCAGCACATTTTTCAAGTTTACCTCAGGAGGCATATTATTACTTTGCATGGCATAACATTGATCCTCACCTGAATCATATCCTTCATCAATGAAGTCTTCAGATTGACGTGGAAACTGGTATGTATAATCTTGTTTGGTGAATTTTTTGTCTTTTAGGTAGGTTTTCTTGTCTTCCAACACATCCCATACAGGTTCCCTATATGGGAACTTACTATCCTCCCTTTTTTCCATCTTAGGAAGGGAAGAATATACAACTCTATCATCATTTATCGCCATGCAGCAGACCACATGCAATCAAATGATTAATGATCAAACGCCACACAAGTTTCACTGCAAATTGAAAGAGGTACCATATCAGCTGCTCAGAAAAACTATGTAGCACGGAAACGAAAACGGAGAAACGTGGAAACGCAGAAACAGAAACGTAGAAATGTATTTTTTAAAAAATATAAGAAACGGAAACGTGAAGAAACTTATAAATATGAAAAATATAAGGATTTTTTTATAAATACCAAATTTTTTATAACAAAAACATATAAACTTAGATAATATAGAAATAATTAATAAACAAAATGAAGAGAAAAAATACTATAAAATAGAATCATAAAACCTATTGTAAATTATTCTTGAGCAAACACATGTAGATATTTAAGAAAAAAATAACAATACACATTAATCTATATAATATGCTAAGTAGGAGATGAGTAACACATCGAAGAATGGAGAGGAGATGAATTCAATATGAGATTTAAAGACATTTCTAGTTTGAAAATACAAAAGATGCGTGTTCAATCGATTCCATTATTTTTCTTTTAAAAGAAATGCATTTCAAAATTTTTCAAAAATTTTAAAATGACCCGAAACGTTTCCTACAAGTTTCAGAGAGTTTCAGAAACAGAAACATTTCTGAAACGTGGAAACGCACCCCATTGTGAGTTTCCATGCTACTTTGCAGAAAAATTCCAGCAACAAAATACATTAGTTGAAATTTATAGAAAACACAATAAAACGAATCACATACAACACAGCATGAAACATAAACATTCAGGGAGAAAAAGGCATCCCGAATATGCAATTTCAGTGTGTATAAAAAAAAAAAAAAACTGCAGTTAGTCACATTAAGCATCTGCAAGAATTAAATTTTCATTTATTTCATTCACAAAGTTTGTAGCAATATTATTTACACAAGACAGGGAATGAAAGAACATAAACTTATAATTAAAATTCGTGGTTTATAATCGCATAAAATGCAATTCTCATAAAAGTGCGAGTGATTTTCAATCAGAAAAGATATAGAGGAGATAATTATGTTAATCTGAAGTAAAAATTGCTTCCAATTAAAGCTTCTAGATGTTACCCTCGTCTAGGATTCTCAACCAAAATTTCAGATTTAATAAAAAAAATCACAAGTAATAATTGAGGATATAAGGATGATCATATACTAACCTTTCCGTCTATTTGGCGTTGGAATTCGAGCTTCGATTTTGAGTCTTCAATTGTACGAAAGAAGAGACAACAAAGAAGAGGTAGCAGAACAGAGAGAAAGATACAAGGAAAATTTAATCCTCAGTCGCACGGAACTCTTTCAATTTTAAAAGATAATGGAAATACAGCCGCCTGTGCCATTAATCCTTGAAATAAAACAAAATGAAAATTGGGCTCCGAGCTGGGATTACAGCAGGCCTGGTTCATGGGCTTACAGAGACAACACAACAAAACAGGATCTTATCATAACACATTTTTTTTAAATATAATTTATATATATAAATGATATATTATTATATAATTAAATAATTTTAAATTAAAAATATAATATAATATAATTATATGATAATATATCATTTATGTATATATAATAATACCTTTATTACAAAGGTTACACAAATTTATTAATTATCACCAAACAACACTTAAAACGATATTTAGTACTTATAGTTTAAACTATAAAATTTTTCACCCAAACTTTGATAAAATAATATTTCTCATTTTTTAAAATTGGTAAAACTATTTTTTTAATAAAAATAGTTAATTTCGACTGTAATTTTCTTATAATATATTAAGGTTATAATGATAATTTTACTTTATTTTTTAAAAAATCCTTCTCTTCTTTTTTTTTTTTTTCCTCCTCCATTCCTTTTTACTTCTCCCTCCCCTTTCATTATCTTTTTCCACCTCCATTCTCAACACATTGAAAGAAATTTTGATACCGTTTATTCAAATTATGACTTTTGTATAGTAGATAATTAGATCTCTTTTAAAAGTCAGTTAAATCTTGCAGCCCATACTAATACTGTCTATCTAAATTATAATTTTTAAGTGTATTTAACTAATTCTTTAATAATTACTTAAGTTCATTTTTAAATAGTTATGAAATTATGAAATTATTTAGTTTTATTAAACCAAAATTATAATTATTATTTGCTCAAATAATAACTTTTAGAATCTTGTATGAAATAAAGATATGATAACAATTATTAGTGATTAAGAAAGCTCGAGTAAATTTGCTACAAGTAAATGAGAATAAATATTAAGATAAATGAAGATAGGTAAGAGACAAAGATGCAACACTGAAATTTTTGCATGGTTCGGGTGATGATCTAAATGCCTACCTCCATGGCATTCTATTTGATTTTTATGCAGTACAAGAAAGATATAATAATCTCTAATAATCTATCCATATTTTCACATCTCTCTCACTCTCCTCTCATCTTCTTCTTCCTTGTATACAAATTTTGAGAGGAAAATATACCTTTGAATCCTCCCTTTTCTTCAGGCCTTTGACCCATGATTTTGAGGATGAATGACAATACTTCATTTTCTTCATGTCTTGACCCATGATTTTGAAAATGAATGACAATACTTCATTTAAGTTGAGTAATGAAGATGATGCAGTGTGAGATCCGATCTGAGACCTTCTTTGACAACCGCGAAACATCTTCTATAGATTTGAAATTATTTGCTTGCTATCAATTGGTTTTAGTATTCAACTCTTTAAAGCTTCGAACTGAAGAGTACTTGTAATTGTCCTCTATTGGTAACGTCTAGTCATACCCATAAGGTTGACTTTCGAGATTTTTTTAAATTTATTTATTAGAAATTTGGATTCATATATCAAGTATCATTTCTGCCTACTTACTACAATTTCTAATCACGAGAAGTATGGACTATATGTGGTGCAGTGGAGTCTTCATTTAATTTCTAATCAGAAAAATTCAGGAATCTGTAACCTAACCATCTTGTACAGTTCGGGCACCAATTCAACTACTGATCATGGTGGCCTCTTCATTTAATTGTTCAATCCATTCATCCATCAGCAACTCTTCAAATTAAGTATTTATCTTCCGAGGAAAAGGAAAATAAAAAATTTATTAGCATCCTTGCCCTTAAAAAAAAGAAAAAAACCCAGAAAAATTCATTGTCAAAAAATCATACAAGATTCTTCACACCTGCAAAACTATATATCAATTTAAAAGAGCAGACACACGTGCTTCCTAAATTTTTCTGTTGCTTCAGTTTTATGAACAAATGAAGACAGATTGCAGTTTATGAGAATGCTGCAAGTTCTAGGATCCATATAAAGATTTTCACAGTTACATATTAGAGTCAAACATCTGTCTAATTCATACTCGAGCCTTTTTTACAGGCTGTAAATCATCATCATGATGGCCCCCTTCACTTCCTTCTTTCTCCATCTTCTTTCTAGACAATATCTTATTAATCTTGTGCAGCTCATTGTTAAGTTTCTGGTCCTTGTTCTGTTTTCGTGTCTTCCGCCCGTCTTGCATTTTCACACCAAACTGAAAGGCAGCCTTTGGCATGGCTTCCTTCTGCTCATTGTATGTTGCCCATTCCTCTTCTGTCTCAAAGTCCCACCTATGAAGACGACCCTTCGCCTGTAGAAAAATATTTAGAAAATGTTATTATACCAATTACTTTTTTCAAGTCAAAACATTTTGAGTAAACTATTAAGAGATGATGAGTAAAAATATAAAATGTCTTTTATTCACACTAGCAGTCTCTTATGTAGCTCCTTTTAAGATATTGTAATTCTTATGGATTGAAGACTTAGAAGAGCTGCTATAAGCCTTGCTCTTTTCTTTTCCAAATGCATTTATTCCATGCCAAACCATCAACTCAAATGAAAGTAAAGACATCATGCATAAGAATTCCCTACAAAGAGAACACTTACCCTCCCTCCCATATCCATTTTTGACAAGTCATCTTCATCATCACTGTCCACAATCTCACGGTTATATTCTTGATACCCAGGATAACATTCAGAATAACTTTCGGAGATGAAGTTGGGATCCTTCTCTCGGGCATCCTTCTCTCTCAATTGTTGAAGCCTTTGATCATCTCGCTTGAACACAGAACCTAAGCCCCGATCCTTCTCTTCTTGAGTCATGAAGCGTGGATCTTGAGGCATATTCAAACCTGGTTGAATATCATAACCCTGCATGTCTGGTTGTAGGTATTGTTCAGGATAAGCCAATTGTTCAGCATATTGGTAGTCCTGCCACTCTCCCTGGTAGCCACTAGCCAAAACTTGTGCTTGCATGGCATCATATCCATTCTGAGGTTTTAAAAGAGTCAATGCAGAGAAAAAAGAAGAGGAAAAAAATCATAGCAGAAAAGACAGTCAATAATTATTACAAGGCACAACTAACGTGCAGTAGCTTCAAATTTTTATACTATTTCTTTCCCCCAGTGTTGTGATTAAAATGTCAATTACTACCAACTAGCTTACACACCTGGAATGATAAATGAATGGGAGTATCAGCTTACCATATCTTGCCAGCCTTGAGGTGCAGCAGGTGGAGCTGGACCATAAGCAGGTTCATTGAAGTAGGAAACTTTTTCCTTATTTCGAGGAGACTCTTCCATATCCTCAGAAACAGGGCTTTGGCTGATGTCCTTACCAGGAACCTCATAGTAAATACCATCGCCCACAAATATATCTTCTTCTTCTGCCCTGGCAACAGCTGGGCCTTGCTTCTCTCTTGAATCAACATGACTTTTCCTGGGAAGCGGTGGAGGCGGTGGCAAGATCTCTCTTTCAGTTCTATTATTTAGTACCCCACCATTAGGTTTTAATGGCTTATCATCTTCATCATATTCATTACCAATAACAGTTGTAGTCTTTCCTGTAGCAGAAAATTTAGACAATATTGAGAAAATCAAACTTGGGCACACAAATTATAGAAGATTGGCATACCACAGTATGTCTAAGATGAAAATAGCAATATCCCAATAATGATTACAGATTTAGATTTCTTTCTCAGTCTTAACCAGAATGCTACCAGCCAGAGTCATTAAGCTTTGCTGGATGTGCATTATCTAAAAGACTCAATATTTTTATAAGCAAAAAGTCAATTACTTTAACGCCCCTGCTACTTCAAGCACATCCCCAGTCTCTTAGGCACAACACCAAAATGACATTTTTCTTCCTCATCAAGGAATTAAATACAATGAAATGTTTTAAAATTTTATGTTTCTGATTTATAGCTTCAAGTTCTTTAAAGTAGGGCTTCAAATCGAGATCGACTCAAATCCAAAAAAACCAGCTTCAAATCGAAAAGCTAAGGCTCAAACTTGGCTTAAAAAAAAAATAATAATAACTTTGGATTCAGTCTGAACTAGCTCAAACTTGGCCTGTTCATAAAAACGAGCCCATTCCTAAGCTCCAACTTCGTTCGTTTGATCTTAGTTCAACTTCAAGCTCAATCAGCTTGGATTGAATCCAACCTACTATAGAGTAAAGCTTCTTCTATTGTGCACCAAACTATATGAAGATCCTAAATGAAATGCCCAGAAATGGTGTCAGCTACTTACGACAAAAAGCAAAGAGAACCATTACCTTTTGCATCTCTTTCCTTCTTTTTCTTCTTGAGAACCTTTCCAGATGATCCAAGGCGAAGATATGTCATGATTTTAGCAATTCGATCTAGCACAGAACCATCAACACCAACAGTGACCATTTCCTACATGGTAAATAGAAACCAAAATCAGCAAGCATTCAGCATTAGAACTAATACATCTTGAAAAAAACCCTAACAGAAAAGGGTGGAAATTTTACAGACATCTGGAACAGGACAATCAGCTTTACTCCTTTGCAAGGTAGTTGGTATATCACTAGAGTATCCACCCTCCTATATTGTGAGGAAAAAAAAAAAGACAAATTTAAGTCAGAAAACTAGCTTTACATGACTCTCAAACATAGTCAGAAAAGCAAAAACACATAACTAAGTCTAGGCTCATACTTACTACAACTCCACACGCTTAATTTGCATGCTTTTATCCAACTTACGAATAAAAATAAATAATCTTCAGAGAGTACATCCAACATTTAAAAGTTCAACCATATTTGGTCCTAGTTTACAGGGAAAATCAACACTTAAACAGGCTACATCTTCACTGGTTTTGCATATAAAAAATCTTGGTGAAACACCAAAGAAAAAGATGGCCAGTGGGATCATGCAAAATGTGGCCACCTAATCCTTGAAATAAATCAACTAACAATTGGAACACCATTTGCATTACCAAATACATTAAACTCAGCAACACACCCAAATTTAAGATCAATCAACCAGAGAAATTCTTCCAATTGTTAAAAGTTGGAATATAGCACGGTAGAAACCAACTTCAAGCAACTTCCAAAGAAAGATTACGATGATTGTTTTATGATCAAAATGATAAGATTCATATCTGAAAAGAACAAAACTGCATGAGCTGCCCAAAAAGACCACAAGTTTGTCAACGACCATAGATTCATAAAGTAGAACAGCTAAACAACTGCTATTAAACAATAAGCATGGGAGGGAGGGAGTTCTTACCATGTTAAATATAAATGACATTCGTCCTGGAAGGAACATCTCATTCGTCTTGATAACAATTTGAGGCTTGACTATAGATTGATACACTGACTAAAGAAGGCAAATAGGTCATTATTACAAAGAATTTATGCAACGTCATAGACTAAGAAACTTCTTATTTTAAAGCTAAGTTCTAAATAGAGAAATGAACCTTGGCAATTGCAGTTCGAAATGACACTTTGTTGTCTTCTTTTGAAGCTCTGCCAGTAAAATGATAAATCACAGGTAAATGAAAGAGTAGACAGAACTAAATTACAAAATTAATAGAAAAGACATATTTGATATATTTTGCCATCCCCAGTCCATTACCCCAGATATGAATAAATATCTTGACCATGATTCAACCTCCAAAGTCAAAACAGGCACTGTTAAATTGTTTTATATTATTATAAATTATAATGTTTAAACCTATACCATAATTTTAATTATCAGGGGTAATAAGGTAGAAGATGGTAACAAAAGATGAAAATTGCATCAGTCAATACATCCTTAAAGTGTAACACAATTAGACAAATGACCATCTACTCAAAACTCAAATTTGGAAGTCAAAGACACTTTATTTAAATTTAGTTACCTTGACTTTCCATCAGCATCATCTCCAGCATCGGGCTTCTTGTCAATCTCACTTCTCACTTTGTTAAGTAATGCATAATCCAACCCTTTCACCAAATGTGTGTGCTCCACATCACCTGATTGAGATACATCCAGTCATTTAAAAAAGAAAAAAATACTATGAAAATTAGCATTATAAATTTGAACAATTGCTCCATATCTTGCCCTCCACAGACAGTAATTACCAATTTTTATTTCTACATCACATTATTTCACTTGAAGCTAACTAACTTTTACATAACAAGAAATCAATGAATTTCAGTTCAGTAAGCCACCATTACATCTCGTAATGTAAAACAATGTAATGTCATTTAACAAAGAAAACAACAGTAAATGTTTGTATGATAACAATATTCTTATCACAGCGGGCCGTACGAAGGCCACTGCCATTTTGCTACCCTACATAGAACGGTATACAAATCTAGAAGCCCAAAATCAATAAAAAGGCTTAAGAAACACTAACCTCCAAGGTACTTGCTCTTCTCGATGGATAATTTGTTAGCATCAGCCGACCTACGAATTTTAAAGCACATTCATATAGTTTACAGCAAAAAAATAAATATAATTGCGTTAATTCAGTAGGGGACAACGGGGTCCAACCGAAGATCAACTGTGCCGGGAGGAGCGACAGCGTGAAACGAGCCCAATTCTGTAGGTTCATAATCAGGATTCTGATCCTCTCTTCGCTCCTTAGCTCGGTCCCGATATTTCGGTTGCTCCGGCTCCTCCGGTTTCTCCTCTCTGCACAAATTTATTTCAAATTCTTATATAAGCGAACAGAAATCTTTTATCATTTATTAAAAAATAAAGAAAATTGAAAGTTAAGAAAATCCATTACTTGCGACGGGTGATTTTCTCCTTGTAATATTTCTTAGCAGACGTCATTGGAGAGAATCTTTAGTGTTATCCCAGCTAGCTATTCTCGTTAGGGTTTAGAGAGTTACAGAGGGAGGGAGACTTCACAGGCAAAGACGAGCGACGAGAAGATTTGGAGGTAATACTGAATTCCAAAAATAGCCTCGCTACCGTGCCACGTGCGCTCACATGATGAGACAAAATAACTCGTTTATCTCTTCATATCTGCTACGAAAGGCAGCCTCCAATGATAGCTTAGAGCCCAGGACTCCAGGATTTTCGTTTACAGACGGAGCCCAACTAAGAGAATTGGGCCCAGTCCAATTTGCAGATACTCTTCATATCTGCAAATTTTTTGTGCTCAATGTTGATCCATTTCTTTTTCTTTGTATTGTCAACTATTTGTCACCCTCCAACAGTTTCCCAAACAAGCATCAAACGTTTGTATTCTTTCTTTCTTTCCTTCAGGTTTAATGGAAAGTTTTATTTTCAGCTGCTCCTTATCTTCTTTTTCTGTTTTTTTAATTGGTTGTGGCCTGATGAATTCTGCAAAAATAGAAAGCTCATGACAGTCCACCCATTCAACTGTGAATCAGTAAGACAATCAATTCCATCACTAATCCAATTTTAAAAATTTTGATATTTAAGGTAAAGTTAAATTTTTTTTATGTTAATTGGTAAAGAATGACGGAGCCATGTAGGCCTAACAAAAATCCTGGTTGGCCACTACTCAGAGTAATGGAATATTGAATGCTGAACAATACAAAGCGCGTCAAAATCGTCCCATTGCTTTTAAATAATCGCTTTCTGAGACTTCAGTACAGACAGTATATGAATAGACGATATCACCTGACATTGAAGCACTGATAAACCCAATGGCAAGGCTAGTTTTCCGCTCAGAATTCTTGAACAGATGTGTAATTCTGTTACTGTTTGTCAGTGTGAAGGCTTCATCAGGTAGTTCTCTGGAGAAGACTAGTGCCTTCTTCATCTTTGGAGACTCCACTGTAGATACTGGAAACAACAATTACATTAAAACCACCCCTGAAAACCAAGCAAATTTCAAGCCCTATGGCCAGAACGGCTTCTTTGGTGGACCAACGGGTCGCTTCTCTGACGGTCGCGTGATTGTTGATTTTATCGGTATCTCTTAAACACCTTTTGCTTGGAAGATTAACTGTAGATAATTGCTAATTTTTAATTAATCTTCCCTTTGTTCAGCGAGTTACGCAAATTTGCCATTGATTCCTCCGTTTTTAGAGCCCTCCTCTGATTATATCAATGGTGTTAACTTTGCTTCTGGTGGAGCCGGTGTACTTCCTGAAACCCATCAGGGTTTGGTATTTTCACAGAACTCAAGTTACTTTTAACTTGAATATCTACATACTTTTGAACTTTTTGTATTTATATTGGTGCTGTCACTGCAAGGTGATTGATCTTCCTACACAATTGAAGTATTTTGAGAAGGTGAAGAAGACCTTAACTGAAAACCGTGGAGAAGCAGAAGCAAAGGTACTTATATCAGAAGCTGTTTATTTCATCAGTATTGGAAGCAATGATTATATGGGTGGCTATCTGGATAACCCCAAAATGCAACAAGATTATCAACCGGAAGATTATCTTTCCATGGTCATAGGCAACTTAACAGAAGCAATCCAAGTAAGCTTTCTAGCACATGATTTTGAGATTTTTTTTTTTTTTAACGAGGGATTCTATTCAAATCAAATTGTCACATTAGGGGAATCAAGCAAATCGAATAGGGAAAACCTCAAATTGAAGACTTAAACTTGTATCATTTTATACATAAAGTTTCTGCTATTACCACTCAAGTTACCTGTGGCAATATTGAAAAAGCATTTATGTTGGGTTAAGCAAATGTAAATATGAGGCTTTTTTTTTTTTTTTTTCCGTTATATTAATGCCTTTTTCAATTTGCTTTTGTTGAATATTTTCTTATATAATCAGGTGTTGTATCAAAAAGGAGGTAGAAAATTTGGGTTTCTGGGCTTATCTCCATTAGGGTGCTTGCCAGCCTTGAGAGCTTTGAACCTCAATAAAGAAAGTGAAGGTGGTTGCTTTGAAGCAGCTTCTGCTTTAGCAGAAGCACATAACAATGCTTTAAAAGGAATCCTCACAACCCTAGAATATATTTTTAAAGACTTCAAATATTCCAACGCCAACTTCTACAACTGGCTTGAAGACAGAATGAACAACCCTGGCAACTATGGTATGTATTAATTCTTCATTGATCTCATCTTAAACGAAAATAGGTGCATTTCTGGTAACTTTTTCTATTAAAAAACATTAGATTATGACTATATTTACTGATTAGTTTGTTCTGGAACTTTTCATTCCAAGAGCAAGTGATAAATGGGAGTTTGACATTCCGGTAGGCAAAAACTTATCTGAAAGAGGAATCTGGTTCCGGGTTGTTGAATATTCTTTTTTGTAGATGTCATCCTGATTATTGACTTATTCATTATTGGCGAAAAGATGGGTAAAAAAATGAATGAATAAAATTAAGTAAATAATTTTGTGCATAAATAATGATATATTGTTATGTTATTAGATATTATTTTATCTTTAATTTTTAACTATTCAATTACATGATAATACATCGTTATTAATTAGATTTTGTTTTATTATAAAACTATGTATATATATTTTGATATACAAAATACATATATGAATAATGTATATTCATATATTAGATAATTTTTAATTAAAGATAAAATAACATTCAATCATATGATAACATATAATCTGTATATCAATTTTATGTACTGAAAATGTGTATATGTAATATCGCTCTTTATTTTATATGCAATAAAATTATAAGCACTTAAAGTATATAAATAAATACATATTTATGTGTTATTAAATAATTAAATTATTTTAAAATAAAAATAAAATAATATATATAAATATGTATATATTTATAAGTTTAAAGTCTATAGATATAAAATTACTATTTTATATGTTTGATGTAGATATATGTAAAATTTTAGAAAATCTTTTCAGGTTTTAAGGAGGGAGTAAATGCTTGTTGCGGATATGGGCCATACAGGGGAATGTTCACCTGTGGCGGCAACAAGAATATGAGTGAGTATTATTTATGTGACAGTCCTGATGATCATGTTTGGTGGGACTCTTTCCACCCAACAGAGAGAATCCACGAGCAGTTAGCAAAGGCTCTCTGGGATGGACCCTCTTCTTCTATAGGGCCATTCAATCTTCGGGATCTCTTCATCACCACCACCATTGCTGATGCTGTTGATTCTCCTCAACCTCGCTCATACCATTCTCAGTTTTAATGGTATATTGCTTTTACTGTTTATTTGACGAAGGCACCTAAATATTGGAGTGTTAGTTTATATATAAATAATAACAATATATTATTATATAATTAAATATTAATTTATTTATAATTTAAAATTATATAATTATATAATATATTATCATTTATATATAAATTTATAGGTATATTTTTATTATAACAGTTACAATCGAATAATTGACCTGTGGAATGACGGGGGAGGCCTTTTCTTTTAGAGCAATACTATATGTACCTATTTTGGGTACACAAATGTATATACACTCATATGTATCATCATATGATTAGTTATTGTTTTATTCTTAATTCAAAATCATTCAATCATATGATGACACATATAAATGTATATACATTTGTGTACCCAAAGTGGGTACACATAGTTTTATTGTTTCTTTTAAACGAGTAGGATGATCAGTGGGTAGGATTTATTTATTTATTTAAGATTTGAACTTTTATTATTTATAAAAAAAGCATCCAAGGGTAGGTTTGTATGTGAATACGACATTATCATTGAATATTGTTTATTAAATTGTGGAATGAAAATTAATGTCCACATCCATTTCGTATTGTATGTTTAGAACTAAACTCGAGTCACAGAAAAGATTAGATTTATGTTTAGGCCAAAAGACTTGATCCCACCCCATGTATGGTGAAAACCCAAACTTTTTGCTTTTCAATTTTCAAAAATCTAAACATTCACTTATGAGTCAAATTTTGTTAAAAATTTTAGTTAGAGTTAGGGGTAAAATCATTAATTTATTAAAAAATTAAAATTTTATTATATTTTCTTCTTCAAGTTTAAAAATCTAACAATTTCTTCTATTCAAAGTTTGAAAAGTTACCCTTTCACCACTAGATACGGCTTCCCACGATCTTCAAGGTTAGTTGATCTTCTCTTTTCGACGACTAATTTCAGTTGGACAAAGATGAGTTGTCTTTGTTTGGCAGAAATCAGCCACCATAGAATCGTCCAGCCAGCTTGAGAGGAACCACATGTGTCTTCGTTCGGCCATTTTCTTCAGTTAATTGCCTTGGTCGACAAAAATTACATCTTAAGATCAGCATCTCCAGAAACGAAGTCCGACAAACTTGGTCATTGAAGACAAAAGATTGGCCACTAAAAAGAGAAGATCAACCAACCTTGAAGATGGTGGGAAGCCAACCGATGGTCGAAGAGGAGACTGTCACCAAAGGAGAAGGAGAAAAAAACCTAAAGATAAAAATATAACTTTTCAAATTTTAGATAGAGATGAAATGTGAGTTTTTTAAATATAAAGAGAAAAATATGATAAAATTTTAATTTTTTAAATTTTTTTAATAAATAACGATTTTACGTCTAATCTTAATTAAAATTTTTAACAAAAATTAATTTATAAATAAGTTTTTAAGGTTCTAAAAATTAAAAAGTGAAACTTTCAAATTTCACTATACCATGGCAGGAACAAGTCTTTTGGCCCTATATTTATGATAAAATAAGGCCAAATGACTATTTCTCACCCAAGGTTTGATGTTTTCTCAAGTTTCCACCTTTTAACTATGAAAACACTAAACACCCACTCATGACTGGTTAGATTTAACAAAACCCTAACGGTGGTAAATTTAATCTCATTTTCCCCCCTAAAAGTTTAAAAACTAACATTTTTTCCTAAGCTAAGTTTGAAAATATCACATTCCCCCCCTAGGGTTTATTTCCAAACCCTTTCACTTTCTCCGGCGCCATCACTGGCCGTCTTTCCCTCCCGACGGTTTCTCTTCCACCGACGGCCCCTCTCAACTCTTGTACTATGCATCCGACGAAGAGAGAAGTCGTCTGGGAAGAGAAATCGTCTTCCCAGATGAAGATGAAGACGACGACGATCGCAGTTGTTTTCATCGTAGTTAGAAGATGAAGACGACGACGACTAGGAAGACGAAGAACTTCGTCATTAAGCTCGATCGCAGTTGGAAGATGAAGAAGACGACGACTGGGAAGACGAAGGACTTCATCTTCCACGACTTCTCTGACTCCGATGGGGCGTCCAAATGGGAGGAAAGAGATTGTCGGAAGGAGAGGATACTTTAGGAGGGAGAGACCGTCGGCAATAGAGTCGGAGATGTCGCCGGAGATTTCAAAACTAAACCCTAGGGTGAAACTGCGATTTTTTAAAACTTAGGCTGGGGGAAAATTTTAGTTTTTAAAGTTTAGAGGGGCAAAATAGATTCTATTTTAGTTTATTTTTAATATTATAGAGAAAATAACGATTTTACCCTTACCACTGTTAGAGTTTTGTTAAATCTAACCGGTCATGAGTGGGTGTTTGGTGTTTCCATAGTTAAAGGGTGGAAACTTGAGAAAACATCAAACCTTGGGTGGGAAATAGTCATTTGGCCATAAAATAAACTTTTTTAAATTGACGACTACATGTTAGTAGGTAGGGATGGCAATGAGGAGGGGCGGGGAGGGGATATCAATCCCCGTCCCCGTCCCCGCCCCGTCCCCGTTACGGGAATAAAAAATAATCTCTGTCCCCTCCCCGCGAAGGAAAATCCCCTCCTCATCCCCTCCCCGTCCCCGCGGGGAAAAATCCCCTCCCCATCCCCGCCCCGTCCCCGTGAGGAAAAATCCCCTCCCCATCCCCGCCCCGTCCCCGCGGGAAAAAATCCCCTCCCAATACCCATAAATATAAATTTTAATTCCTTTATGTATTTCAATAAATAAAATAAATCATATTTTCCCAAAATATCACTTGCTACAAGAGCTACAAAATATTCATTATTATTTTAGTTCAAATACAAAGTTTTCATAAAATCTAACAATATGCAATAATCAATCTCTTCATTAGTAGCTCTTCATGTATGTGATTTAGGGTAATTTTATAATAACATTAAATTTAACACTTTTCATTCACTTCAATTGATTTTATCAAGTTTATAATTTGTTTTTTTTTGTGTAAAACCTGGTGGATTGACTAACTAAGTTTTAAAGTTGAAATAAAATTAATTTGGTGCATTTGTATTTTATGATAATGAGATTCTGGAGTTTTTTTAATATGTTGGATTGATAGTTCAGAAATTAGTAAAAGCTGATAATTGATAATTCAAAAATTTGTAAAATTAAAATTATAGTTTTAATAAATCATAATATAAAAATTTCTAGAATTTAATAGTTTAGAAATTATTATATTAATATATTAGATTTAAGGGGTGGGGCGGACCGGGGAGGGGATGGGCCGGGCCGGGGAGGGGAGGGGAGGGGAGGGGCAGGGCGGGGCGGGGCGGGGAGGGGAGGGGAGGGGCGGGGTGGGGCGGGGACATATGTATCCTCGTCCCCGACCCGTCCCCGACTACGGGGATTTTTTTCATCCCCATCCCCGCCCCTTTTTCCGTTTTTATCGGAGAATCCCCTTCCCGTTAGGGTCGGGGAGGGTCAGGGCCCCTAAAATCGGGTCTAAATTGTCATCTCTATTAGTAGGTAAAGAATGACAAAGCCATGAAGGCCCTTTAGCAAAAAGATTACTACTATTTATACACTATTTTTTTTTATATAATTTAAATAATCATATTATTGACGTTATTTTATTTCAAAATTGTCTCATTCCTGTCAAATAATCGCCTTTCGAAACTTTAGTGCAGCCGGTTTATGTATAGAATGAGACCTGATCACCTAATATTGAACCTCCGATAAACCCAATGGCAAGGCTAGTTTTCCGCTTAGAACTCTTCAGTGGATGTGTAATTCTGTTATTGTTAATCAGTGTGAAGGCTTCATCAGGTAGTTCTCTGGAGAAGACAAACGCCCTCTTCGTCTTTGGAGACTCCACTGTAGATGCTGGAAACAACAATTACATCAACACCATGCCTGAAAACCCAGCAAATTTCAAGCCCTATGGCCAGAACGGCTTCTTTGGTGGACCAACGGGTCGCTTCTCTGACGGTCGCGTGATTGTTGATTTTATCGGTATCTTTTAAACACCTTTTGCTTGGAAGATTAACTATAGTTAATTGCTAATTTTTAATTAATCTTCCCTTTGTTCAGCGAGCTACGCAAATTTGCCATTGATTCCTCCCTTTTTAGAACCCTCGGCTGATTATATCAATGGTGTTAACTTCGCTGCTGGTGGAGCTGGTGTACTTCCTGAAACCCATCAGGGTTTGGTATTTATACAGAACTCAAATAACTTGAATATTCATATACTTTTGAACTTTTTGTATTTATGTTGGTGCTGTCACTGTAAGGTGATTGATCTTCGTACACAATTGAAGAATTTTGAAGAGGTGAAGAAGTCCTTAACTGAAAAGCTAGGAGAAGCAGAAGCTGAGAAACTTATATCAGGAGCTGTTTATTTCATCAGTATTGGAAGCAATGATTATATGGGTGGCTATCTGGATAACCCCAAAATGCAACAAGATTATCAACCGGAAGATTATCTTTCCATGGTCATAGGCAACTTAACAGAAGTAATCCAAGTAAGCTTTCTAATACATAACATTGAGAAAGTTGTTTTGCCGGTTTAGGCAAATAACAGGAATAGACAGACCCAGGGTTAGCTTGACTTAAGTGGTTAAACAAAAGGATCCATGTGAAAGCTCAGGGTTTAACTAATATAATCTCTCTCTTGTGAAAAAACTGTATTGATTAATGTGGGATTGATTAGTGAGATGCTACAACAAAATGAAACTCTTGATTATCCGATGCAATGATTATGGATTAAATCATTGTCTGTGAAATTGGCAGGGTTCCCAGCAGGATAGACTTTTTAGTTGGATTTTTTTCTGTTATATTAAGGCCTTTGCAATTTGTTTTTGTTGAATATTTTCTCATATAATCAGCTGCTGTATAAAAAAGGAGGTAGAAAATTTGGGTTTATGAGCGTATCTCCATTAGGGTGCATGCCATCCTGGAGAGCTTTGAACCTCAATAAAGAAAGTGAAGGTGGTTGCTATGAAGCAGCATCCTCTTTAGCAGAAGCACATAACAATGCTTTAAAAGGAATCCTCTCAAGCCTAGCATATATTTTCAAAGACTTCAAATATTCCAACGCCAACTTCTACAACTGGCTTGAAGACAGAATGAACAACCCTGGCAACTATGGTATGTATTAATTCTTCATTGATCTTATCTTAAACAAAAATAGGAGCATTTCTCGTAACATGTCTATTAAAAAACATTAGATTATAACTATAATTGTTGATTAGGTTTTTTTGAAACTTTTTTCATTCTAAGAGCCAAATATGACAGTTCAGCTTGTGAAATTGGATATTCAGCCTGTCTTTTTTCAAATATGTAGAGAATTTTCTATAAAGACGGGGATAGCTAAAATTCATGTAGGTAAGGATGGAGTGGGAATAGGGATAAAGACATCCCAAGCCGTCTCTCTTTCCCAGTTCTTTCCTTCTCTTATATATTTCTTATACCCTTCTATATTGAATCACTATTAAAAGTTTTGAATTATTATATGTTTAAATCTAATAAATATTTTATTATTTTTCGTGTGAGATATGAGGGAAAGAAATGGGGAGAGAAAAAGGAAAGATGTTTTCTTAATTGGGAGGGGATGAGATCCCCATCATCTCAGGATGGGGATGAAGAGGGGACGAGGAAGGGAGAGGGATAGAGATTAGGGTGATTGGCCCCTAACCAACTGAGCAAGTAATAAATGGGAATCTTTGTAGTTGTCATCCCTAATTGTTAAATTATTCACGATTGACGAAAAAATGGGTTGAAATATTTTATTTTGTATGTTGAAGTTGGTATATGTACGTTCTGCAAAATTTTAGAATATTTTCAGGTTTTAAGGACGGAGTAAATGCTTGCTGCGGTTCCGGGCCATACAGGGGAACGTTCACCTGTGGCGGCAGCAAGAATACAAGTTCATACGATTTGTGTGATAATCCTGATGATCATATTTGGTGGGACTCTTTCCACCTAACAGAGAAAATCCATGAGCAGTTCGCAAAAACCCTCTGGGACGGACCCTCTTCTTCTGTGGGGCCATTCAATCTCCGGGATCTCTTCTTTCCCACCATTGCCGATGTTGTTGATGCCCCTCAACCTCATGGATACATTTCCCAATTTTAATATTATATGGCTTCCACTGTTTATTTAGCACATTTGAATAACACTTTATGTTTAAACAATGAATATAAATAAAAATATTATCATATAATTAAGTGTTATTTTATTTTTAATTTAAAATCAATTCAATCAATGAATAATATATTATTATTATTTATATATAAATTTGTTCGTATAATGAGTTTATTTTCTTTTAAATGAGTAAGATAATAGTGGTTATGATTTATTTATTTAATTATTTAAGATTTGAACTATTATTATTTTAACAAAAGCATCTAAGAGTAGGTTTATTTGTGAATACGACATTATCATTGAATATTGATGATTGAATTATTGAGTGGAAAGTTAATGAACAAAGACAAGTTATATAAGTTAATTAATATAAAGATAATGCTACATATAAATAAAGGCCACATGACTATTTCCCATCCAAGGGTTGATAAAATGGCGGATTCTTACTTTTTTTTATGTTTGAAAAAGTTAATTTCACACTTTTCTATCAAAGTTAACTATTAATTTTAATAGCTAAAGAGTAATATTATATGTAAATATTTTTAATATATAATTTAAATATACAGATGATGTGACCTCATAAAATTGAGTGTTATTTTATTTTTATTTCAAAATTATTTAATCAGATGATAACATATTATTTGTGTGCTTAATTTGTATATTAAAAATAGTGGTGTCAATAGGTTAGGTCAGGTCGGCCTTGGCTTGGCCCATTGGGATAATGGGTCGGGTCTGAGGCCCAAACAATAATGGGCCTTCGAGCTAGGTTGGCCCATTAATATATAAAGATCCAACCCATATAATAATGGGCCTTAATTGGGTCAGGTCGGGCCGGCCTATTTAATCAATTTTTTTAAAAATTTTAATGAAAAATTTTAAACACAAATTATTTTTTAATTATTAAAACCGATAACAGTATTACGAATATTTTATTTATAATCTCTCACTTGTGGTAGAAGATTATTGTAATTACATGATGAAAAATATTATAAATTGATAAAATAATATAAATAAATTAATTTACATATTGTATAAATTACAAAACTTAAATAAAATATATCTACTATATAACATTTATCTACTCGTATTCTATATCTAAATCTCTGAATTCTTCAAAGATAAAGAATTATTATTTGTGAATTCAGATATTTTATAATATTTTGTAATGATAAAATAAAAATAAAAATAAAATTATAAATATAAAGAATTATTATTTACGAATTCAGATATTTTTTGAAAGAGAGTTAATAAAAGAAAATGAGATTGAAAATATAATGAAATAATTGAGATTGAGAGATTAAAAAATTTGTAAATAAAAGTGAAAATGAAAGAAAATAAAATGGATTTATCTATAAATAAATAAATTAAAAAATAAAAAAAATTAAGCAGAGGCCAACGGCTTCTGCCATTTCTGCCTCTGCCTTGGCAGAAGCTTGCTCGGCTAGCAGTTATATACAGTTAGGGTTGGATTCGAGCCGAGCCAAGCTCGGCTCGCAGCCAGCTCGGGCTCGATTCGGTTTATTTATGGTCAGCTCGAGTTCAGCTCGTTTACGGCTCGATTCGACTCATTTTTCATATCAAAACGATATCGTTTTTTATATATATAGATCAAAACGACGTCGTTTTGTATAAAAAATTTAAAAAAAAAAAATCTATCAAGCCAACTAGAGCCAGCTCGAGCTCGATCGAGCCGAGCAGAGCCCGGCTCGTTTCGGGCTCAAACTGAGCCAAGTCGAGCTGGCTCGGCTCGAGTCCAACCCTATATACAATATCAGGTCGGGCAAGGCTAACTCATGGGCTTAATATTAAAGCCTTAAACCTGGTATGCTACAGTATCAAGTCGGGTCTTTTTATGTCGGACTTTTTTTTTTGTACTTCGGGCTTGGCCTCTATTTAGCTTGGTCCAATTAACGTATCTAATTAAAAGTGTATATGCATAGTTTTATTGATGTTAAAAATTATTATACCATTTTATTCAAATATTATAATAATTGTGTATTGTTGAGTGTCAATATTATTTTTTTAAAATTTATCAAGGGTGAATGAATATTTTTCTTATTTTGTTTTAAAAATTATTACATTCACCCCATATATTTTACATCCCTTTTTTATTGTTTTTTTTTTTTTTTTGGTGTAACTATTAAGTTTGAAACTAATAAGGAGCATATTAAATTTTAAAAAATTTCAAAAATACCCCTAAGCTTTTTTCAAATTTAAAATACCCTCCTTAAAAATCATTAATGCCATTAATATTTTTAAAAATTATAATTTACCCTTAATCATATGATTATATCTCATTGACACCCCTATCTATATTTGTACAAATAATTTTTTAAAATTCTTAGTTGAAATTAATATAAATTAGGGTATAAGATTATTTGATAAAATTTTGGTAGTAAAGTGCTATTTAGTTTGAGACTTTATTTTTATTTTTAAGTAATTTTATCAAAAGGTTTACAAAATTTGTTAAAAAATTTAATAGATGGGTGTAAAATTGACTTTATCAAACTTAAGGGGTGGGCTCGGTGTTTCATCAAACCTTGTGTGGGATTAGACATTTGGCCTAAAATAAATAGTTGAATTTAGGGATGGCAACAGAGAAGGGCAGGGAGGGGATCTCAATCCTCGTCCCCGTTCCCATAGGGGATATCAATCTCCATCCCCGACCCGTCCTCGCTATGGGGATGAAAATGATTCCCCGTCCCCTCCCCGCAAAGAAAAATCCCCTCCCCATCCCTTCTCCATCCCCGCAAGGAAAAATGCCCTCTTCTTACCCGTAAAAAAAAATTCTTTTTTTTTACTTTTTAAACACAATATAAATATATTAAATAATATAATTAGATAAAATTAACCAACTATTTCAAATATCACAAATATAATATATTATCTACTTTAATATATACAACAAAAGCATAAATAAATTTGAAAAACATAAATAATTTAAAACTATAAAAAATATATTAGTATTTTAAATAAATATATTAATATAAAGATATGGGGATGGGGATGGGGATGAGGGCGGGGCGGGGAGGGGACACATGTATCTCCATCCCCAGCCCGTCCCCAATTGCAGGAATTTTTTTCATCCCTGCCCCCGTCCCCTTCCCCGTTTCTATTGGGAAATCCCCTCCCCATTAGGGTCAAGACCCCTAAAATCGGGCTCAAATTGTCATCCCTAATTGAATTCTTATACACAAATAATTTAGTAAATACTAATTAATATAGATAAATAATGTGCCAAAAAGAGTTGTATTATATCAATTTGTAAATGTTACGTTACTGATATTAGGAAAAATAAATTGTCCCCATTCATACTTTGCTTAATAACATTTTCCATCCTCCAACTTTAAAAACAACATTTTTTAAGCTATCATTCAATTTTTACCTTGAACTATTAATGTAAAATGGCATAAAAGTAATTCACTATGCACCTAAATGGCAAAAGTGGAATGATAAAAGCCTTTCATCTTCATCTTTGTTTTCTAATTTTTTGTAACTAAAAATGCTAGTGTACTACTAGAGAAGGGTGAATAGGAATTTTGTAATATCAACTTGGAATTAAAATTTAAATATAGAATAAAATTTAATCAAGCAATCTAAAAAAATATAAATGTTGTAAATTAAATGGTTGAAGATTATGAGCTTTGAACTTAGAATTGATGCACTTTACATTGTATAAACTTTTCCTATGAATCCTAGCCCTTAAATGTGCTTCCAAAGCTTGCTTTTATATTGAATGTTCAAATAATGATGCAAACTAACCATTTGAATTGAAATTTAAGTCAATATCATTAAAAAGCTCTATGAATTTGTTCTACATAGTTTGAGGAATAGTTGTTCCCTTTCTTGGAACAAGTTTTCCTAAAAAAAAGTTTTTGATATATTGAAAGTTTTTTCAATAATTCTAAACTCTATCAGATAAAACTTTTGTCTTCTTACATTTAGAACGAATATTCAAGTTCTTTGGAATAGATGTTTTATGTTCAACTGAAATTATCCAACTTTGATAGACTAATGAATAGTTTTAAGAATAGTTACATTCTTTATGGAATGACTTGAGGATTGCCTTTGGGGACAAGTGTTCAAATTATGGAACAAGCATTCTAAACTTGCACTTCAATTTTCCTCAAAATTTTCCAAACCCTTGAACAACTTCTTTGACAAGCTTATTCCTAATTTTTTTTTTAGCTAAAACAGACATTCGTCATATAAAACAGAAATTTTAAACTTGATCTTGACTTCTTCAGTCTTAGGCAAAGGCTAAAATAGTTGTTTTTAACTTGAAATCTTCTATAATAGGTGTTTGATGTCGTGAACTGGTGTTCCATTCTTCATTCTTCAATTTAGGCAATCCTATTCCATTCTTCTAGAATAGGATTGTCTTGGTCATTCTTCAATTTAGAATCTTGAATGACCAAGAAAAGAAGATCGTTTCTTGTTTGAATAAGTAATGTAGAAGTAAAACAGATGTTTCTTTTTGATAAACCAGGTGTTCCATACACTTTTTGAACCATTTTTGCATTATCAAACTAATGATATATTTTGGATAATGTCAATCTAATTTATTGTTTGAATAAATTAGTCAAACATAAAAGTCATGTTTTGCATTATCAATTTGTTTTACATTATCAAACAAAACCTAGTGTTTCTTGTTTGAATAAGTCATGTTTTAAGTAATGTCAATCTAATTTATAATCATTTACTTGATTTGTCTCATCAAAGTACATAAAAGTTAACAATCTCTCATTTTCTATTAGTGACAATGTAAGTAAAATGAGTCTTTTAAGTTATGCAAGCTTCCTTTTACACTAATACATTTTCATTTAGTTTAAAATATGCATATTTCACCCCTATAAGCAAGACAATTCAACACAAAACTTCATAATTCTCCTCCTTTTTGTCATGAAGCAAAAAATGGATTCAAAAAGCAAGTTTAATTAGAAGAGCAAATTACTATCAGTGAATTTCATTTGGTTTCAGTATAAATTATTGTGTTGTCTTTTGTTAGTGTAAGGACAAAAATGCTTTCAAGATTTAATATGTCCTTATTATTTTTGAAATTATGAAAATGACCCTATTAAAATGGAGATTTTAGTTGACCATTTGTTATCCAATAATTTTTAATTTATGATTTTTTATTTTTTTAAAATATTATTTTTCTTTATTATTTTTTATTTCTTTTTTTCTTGTCATATTTACCACCAACATCATCAAACATAGTTAGCGCTCTCTAACAAAAATTTGTCATCTTCATCAACGATACCAACAATTATTAGTAACCTCTTTCTTTTACGAAAATTTTACATTTATGCTCATCTTTTTAATTACTCATTCATTTTTGCTTTCGATCTCTCCTTATGTCATTTTCACTATCAGTTGTCAAATATTTGTTATTTTCTCTTCTTCTCTCTAATAAAAATTTCATTTTTATGTTTTTTTTTCTGGGCCAAACTGACTCATCACTACTCTCCATAACCTTTTAGCCCTTCTAATTAACCATTTACACTATCATAATCAACAAACAAGTGGGAAAATAAAAAATTTTAATTCAACGGGCAAAAAATTATTATTTCATTAAAGTTTGGATAGAAAAAATCATTCTAAAAAGTTATTAGATCATGATGAAAATTTTAAAATTTGTAGGAGAAAATTTATTATTAAAGACTCAGAACAAATGGAAAAAAAATCTTTTTGTGTGCATAATATAATAATTATATAAACAAGCAAATTGAAATTAAGAACATTTATAAAAAGGTAATTAAATTAAATACCAAAAAATCAAGTGTATAAAGCAAATTTACCCACTTTTATCAACACTAAACTAATATATCTAAATATTATGAATTGACAAATACCCCCTAAATAAACAAATATTCATCATTTCTACAAACCACGAGTTCTCGCAAATTCAGTGTACACATTTACAAAAATATTTGGAAATTTTGATTAAGTAATTTTAATTTTGGGTAATTAATTTAAGTTGTTCAAAAAAAGCAATTTTGCTTTGAGGTATGCAAAAGTGGATACTTAATTTAATTTTCTTTAATAAAAATACAATAGAGTTAAAATGTAAAAGTTGACAGAATTAATAATTTTTTGGCCAAATGACTATTTCCCATGCAAGGTTTGTAGCAAACCCAATCTTTCATCTGTTAACTTTTGAAAACTTAGATATCCATTATTCTGTTAATTTTTGTTATTATTGTCAAAGATAAAATATCATTTAAAAAATTTATTTAAACTCATAATTAGAATTACCCTTAAGTTTTGAAATTTTTATTTTTACCCTCTAAGTTTATATTTTCCAAGTTAAAAAAAAATACTTCTCCCCTCCCCCAAGTCTAGGTTCCAATTTCTTTATCTTTTACCCATTTACAGTTGCCCTTGCCTTATGAAAATTCTCAATTTCACCCCTTATTTGATTTCAATTTTTAGAGCAGCTTTGACATCGTTCTCCCTCCATCGCCAACATCTTTCTTTGCCGAGACCAAGGCGCCATCGCATCCTCCCTTCACTGACCATCACCAATTGACGAAGACATGATTCCAGATGGCAACAAAGATGTGATTTCAAACAGTTTCTCTCGACATTTTTCATATGCAATTTTAGATCATACAACGATGATGTCTCTTAGGGTTTTTTCATATGAAACGAATTGTGTTTTCATCTGGAGATGAACAAATGTCATTGTTAGTGGGCTTCGTCACTCGATGAAGGGAGGATACTACAGCGGTGGCTTGGTCTCGACAGAAGAGGACATCAATGACAAAGGGAGAACGACGTTTGAGTTGCTTTGAAAACTGAAATCAAAGAGAGCATGAAAATTGAGAGATTTTAGAAAGCAGGGGCAGCTTAAAAATGTAAAAGATAAAGAGTTGGAATCCTAGATTTTTTTGGGGAGGGGGTGGGGATTCGGAAAGTTTAGAAGACAAAAATAAAAATTTTAAAACTTAGAGATAATCCTAATTATGAGTTTAAATAAATTTTCTAAATAATAATTTTATCTTTGGTAATAACATCCAAAATTAATAAAAAATTGATATTTAGATTTTTGATAATTAACAGATGAGAAAGGAATTGCATCAAACATTGGGTGGGAAATAGTCATTTGGCCTAATTTTTTTATTGTGTTAGGCTGTTAGCAGCTCGTTAGCTATCAAAATGTCAATGCATCATCCTTAACACGAGCCTATTACTTAGTACTACAAAATGTCAATGCTTATCCACGTGCATTTAACTTGGTTAATTTGGTGCTCAACTTCCACATGTCCAAATTATGATTTGACCTGTATTGACTTGTTTCACAACATCAGCTCTCTTCTAGAACCTTCCTCTAGAAACCCTGTCACATGCCGACATATGTGATGTCATTTGTTCCAATTTTAGCCACAAGATATTTTCAGCTTTTTCGCCAGTATAATATATTTCTGTGGATGAGAACATCTAAAATATATTTTTTCAGTTTATTGTGAGAATTTTTGAATCCGTTTTTTTAATTTAGTTTTAAAAAATTCTGAAATTTTTAAAAAAATTTAAAAATATATAAATTATTGTTATATTTAATAAAAATTAATAATTATAAATAATTATTTTATTTAATTAAATATAATAAAAATATTAAAATATTATTTTATTGACAATTTTAAAAAACCGAATGATTGGCAGGTGATCCCAGCTAATGAGGCGGACGTTTCGTGAGAAACAAATAAAATAATCATGTAATTTCCTGCAAAAGCAAAACTTCAAACATATCAATTCGTTGACCGCCTGCCTTAACCACAGTAATTTTACACGTGTGCCGTCGGGAAATTTAAATAATGGGGATATTTTTTGTATTATTATTATTATTAGATGTGAATGTGATTAACGATACGGCAGACGGTACATGCCACGCGGCTACTTGTACCCCTAATGGCATATTCTCTAACTCCAAAAAGCGACAGGTCAGAATCCCGGGATTTAGTACATTAAATTGCATGAAATCCTATAATACAAATTTATAAATAAGGGAAAGCCCAAATTTTTGCCTAAACTCAAAAGTATCCCTATCTCTGTTAAAAAATTTAAATATTCACCTAAAGTTTAATCTATTTGGATTCACTCATATATTTTCTATTAGAGTTAAGGGGTAAATATGTTATTTTATTAGTAATATAAAATAATTAAAATTTTATCTCATTTTTTCTCCTTTAATTTGAAAAACTAACATTTGTCCTCTGAATTAAGTTTTAAAAAATTCACTTTTTCCCCTTGAAATGCCGCTACTTTCTCTGATGATAAAAGAGAAGTTTTCGTCCAGAGGTCGATCATCGTCCAAGAAGGATGACCGTCATCTAGATCTAGACAATAAAACATCGTCCAGATCTGGACAACAAGTGTAGGAGCGTTGTCCAGTGAAAGCTAACAAGTGTCATCCAGATCTAGACGACGCTCATCACTCTTCCTTCAGTTACGTCATCGTCAGTGACCGGAGGGAAAGTGAAAAAAAAATTAGAGATTTGGGGGGGGGGGAGTGAAAGTCACTTTTCAAAGTTTAGGGGTGAGGGTAAAAGTTAATTTTTAAAATCAAAGAAGGAAAATGTGATAAAATTATATAACTTGATTGTAAATAGTAAAATGACAGTTTTACTCCTATATTTAACGAAAAACTTAATGATGATTTCGATATAGGTGGGTGTTTAAATTTTTTATTAGACGTGAGTATACTTTTGAGATAAAACTAAAACTTGGGTGAAAGATAGTCCTTTTCCCTTATAAATAAATTAGAAATCTTTCAAAATGGGACAATTTCCTATGCACAAATTATATATATAATTTTATTAATTATATATTTATTTTAAATATATAAAAGTAGATATATATTTTATATATATATTATTATATAATTAATTAATTTTAAATTAAAAATAAAATAATACTTAATCATATAATATATAATTTATTTATATATTTAAAATAAATATATATAATTTTATTTATAATTTTATATATAAATAATAATATATTATTATATAATTAAATAATTTTAAATTAAAAATAAAATAATAATTAATTATTTAATAATATTTTATTATTTTAGCATAGACCTGACAGAAATTCTAAATCATTTTTTAGCTTCCAGTGTTTTAAATATTGAAATTACACATGATAATGGGTCAAGACAACCCCCCTTGGGCCATGCCTAATTGTTAAATATACCTGGTTTGTTAAAATGATAAATTTTATATATATTAAAGTAACCATTGATAGAAAATCCATTTGACAGGTATGTTCAGTGGGCACATCTATACAACGTATACCTATACATTACACTTAATTATTCATGAATAGTTTTGACATGTGAAATTTATTCCCACTTTTTAATAGAGTTGTTTAACATTATGATAGTCTTCGTCATGTTATCCATGTCTTTGGTCAAGAAAATATCAATAATACGAATGTATTCAAAACAATCGCTTATGTGAGCATATAATTCTCACCATCATTGTATTGCAAAATTTCAATCTTGATTGTTTGATTAATAACATGTTTTAGTATATACAATTTTGAGATCAAATCATAAAATTTTGTAATGATCGATGGATATATTGTTGTATGTTTATTTTAGATAATAGAACGTAAATTTTGTTGTCAAATTATTCAATTCTATGCCATTAATTTTGTTGGATGAATTGTAAAGTATGCAGGTTGTGAAAATTCTGATTGTATAGCTTAGGTTTCGCATTATCATGTGAAATCGTCTTCATTATGCATCGTTATGCACATTTAGGGTTGCTATTGGAATAAGATAAGCCTTCGAACCATACCGTCTCATTCTAGTAATGTCTTGTGTGCATGAGTCCCAACTTTGATGGGTTGCACATCCTTGCTTTAGCTCAAAATGTGATTTTAATCATGTTGACAAAAATGTGAACCAAAAAATAATTTTTGAAACCATTGGGGCTTGAATGCTAGTTTGTAAGATTAAAGGTGTAAACTGTAATGATTAAAATAATTAAATGGAGACCAAAATTTACTAGGATTAATGTCTCATACACCTTGAGTATTATAGATGTATTCTTAATTTATGAAAGAGAATACGAGCTCATTGTGAAATGATACAATGATGCTGGTTCCCAAACGAATCAAGATGATTTTATATCACAATTGAGATTTATGTTCTGTTTGAATCATTTTTTTTTCTATTGTTAGCCATTTTTCAATCCGTAGACATATATTAAACATAAAATGACTAAAATAACCTTATAATGTAACTATTAGCGTTACATGAAAGTGTCGTAGTAAGTTGTTTACTTTGTAGTTTTTTCTTTCTTTATGTCGATTTTTGCTAGAAATCTAAACATTGCTTTAGCTATGAGGATTCTAATGAACAACTATTGTGATTAGGTAAGCAATTTGTAGTTGAGAGAGTTCAATCGAATCCATCATCTAGAAGTCTAAACCTCCAGAACATAAGCCACAGTTTAGGAATGTAGGCCTGAGGTTGACAATATAGATTTGCTAGAACCTCCTTTTAAAGGAATGCGGGAGAAAGAATGTCTACTTTGTATGTGTGGAAGTGGCTATAGGGAAACTACACCTACAAATAGGTTAGGTAGTCCCATTCCTCCATCTTGGTCTTCCTCTCATTGGCCTTTTGGGCACAACAAAGAATTAGTCTATAGCATTTATCTTGTTGTAGAAATGATGCAAGAATGTAATTCTTAAGATTGAATGGGTAAGAGATCATGGTATGACAGCTCCTACAAAATTGCAACATGTAATGGAGGATGGAATGAGGGTAATGTCTTATTTCTTTACTCTTGTGCTTGATTCTATATAGCCCTTTGCAATTGTGAGTTTGCATTTCTTTTGTAGGTTTCGTTAATTAGTCGTTCCTTTTCCATGAAGTATGACTAGTGTTATTATGTGAAAGCGACTGTTTTTATAAATGAGAGCATCTTAAAGACCAAGTATCATTTGCATCCTTCATTAGAATGTATATACCAGAATTACGTTGTCATGCATTTTCTCTAACTTTAACTTGAAATAAAATTATAACACAATCAAAAATTTAAATAAAATTATTGGAATAATAAAAGGTCAAGGAGAAAGTGCCCCCTAATTTTGTGTGTAAAATGATTAAACAAATAAATTGTATAGCTTATTCTAGTCGTATGGGAAGGGCACTTGCAAAGTTTCCAAGAAATTCTTTGTATATGAGGTATTCTGTGACATTTAGGAGACATGATAGTAATGGCAGACTTGACCATGATCATTTTTTGGGCTCATGGAAATGACCTTTTATGCTTATTAACCGCATAGATTTGACTAATAAAGGTAATTAGACATACTTGCTATATAAAGGGGGATCTTCTTTGAATATTTTAACATTGAATTCACGTAAACCTATAACAATTGATGAACTCGTATTGTCACTCATTCAATTCCCTCTTTTTTTGTTGTGCAAGTGATAGGTAATCGTGTCGACATTGATGCTAAATGGTCAAGTACCGTGGGCTTATATAAGGGGCATTATTGTCATTTCATTATGTTTACATGCTTAACTATGTATTTGGACATTTTATTATTATTTGGTTTTGTTACATTGTATTTAGGATTTGGGGATTGACGTTTATGATTATTTGATGACGCCCAGCATTTGGATATAGTTATATTTATATTTGACATGTAAATGATTAATATGGAGTGATGGATGAGAAAATCAGGGAACTGATTTCTATATGAACGTAGCAAACTTAAATATAACAAAATTTTACTTACACATATCAAAATTGAACTCTTGAATAATTGATATTCATTTTCCTTTTTAATTATTACAATTCTTCGTTCTCCTAAGAACGATTCGATAAAGAGTAGGGATGATAACGGAGAGGGGTGAGGAGGGGATCTCAATCCCCGTCCCCATCCTCGTCCCCGTCCCCGTCCCCATAAGGAATATCAATCTCTGTCCTTGTTACGGGAATAAAAATGATTCCTCATCCTCTTCCCGTAAAGAAAAATCTCCTCTTCATCTCCGCAGAAAAAAAATCCCCTCCCCGTACCTGTAAAAAAAGAAATATTTTTTTTATCTTTTATACACAATACAAATATGTTAAATAATATAATTAAGTAAAATTAAAATTAAGCCGCTATTTCAAATATCACAAATATAATATATTAATTACTTTAATATATATAACAAAAACCTAAATAAATTTTAAAAACATAAATAATTTAAAACTATAAAAAATATATTAGTATTTTAAATAAATAGATTAATATAAAAGGATGGGGATAGGGATGAGAATGGGGCGAGGTGAGGAGGGAACACATGTATCCTCATCTTCGGGCCGTCCCCGATTGTTGAGATTTTTTTCATCTTCGTCCTCGTCCCTGTCTCCTTCCTCTTTTCTATCAGAGAATCCCCTCCTCATTAGGGTCGGTAATAGTCGAGATCCCTAAAGTTAGACTCAAATTATTATCCCCAATAAAGAGAAAGATTGAAATATAAATAGTAAAATAAATATAAGTTTATTTGTTTTTTAAATCAAAATATTTTGATCAATATTTCAATAAAAAGCTTAGATCAAAATATTTTAGTAGTCAATTGTGTCCTGATTTACATGACATGAACGATCATGCATGTTCTTGACCCGAACATTTGCCAATTGTCAAAGAACCTAGATAAATAATAAGCATATGAGTATGCACATTTTTATGCACAATTGTACTTAACATATGGATAATAAAATTATGGACGTGTTACGATTGTGTCTATCCTTGAGACAACTATGCAAGTCTGTCCACAACCCTATATTTAGTCCATTCTATATCAGATTTCGCACCTACAATTTTTCCAGCATTATCCTATATATTCTAAAATGTCTTTACGCTTTTGAGTGTATACAAATAAGACTTCAACATCACAGATAATACGTTACTTGTTCACGCCAACAAACATACACAAACCATTAGCAAAAATCATTTTATATATATATATATATATATATATATATATATGTATATGTATGTATGTATGTATGTATGTATGTATGTATATAGAGGCAGACCCAGTCACCTATGCAAGAAGATTTGAAGTCGTCATCCTCCGATTGACCTTCACTAGAAAACCTCTCCCACCACCTGAAAACCAAGTCAGATTTCTTTCTTTCTCCCTTGCTCTCAAATGGATAAGATTGTGATACAATAATTAGGGAAAATCCTTCCCATTAGAGGGATAATGTGCCTTTTATAATTTGTCCAACTATAATAAAGTGTATAGACATGCATTCTAAACATATTCGAACATACGGTTCTTTTTAAAAACTCTTCCATGACAAGTAATCTATTTGACTAAACGGTATCAAATAAATAGACATGTATTCTTTATATATAATCGTTCATTAACTTAAAATTTTAATTAAAATGCTACCTTTAGAGTTAATCCTTGATTAACGTCATAATAGGCCAAAACTCACAATATTTTGATTGAGTGAATGAAAAATTGAAGCTTTTGTAATTTTCCAACTTCTTTGAAAATGGAAAAGTATGTTTTGCCTTATATTTTCTTAATTCTGTTTAAAAGAGGAAGTGCATTTATGATATTTTATCTAAAAGGGAAAAAATTATCATATTCCCAATCTGTTTGTATTCAACCCCAAAAAAAAAAAAAAAAAAGGAGGATGTCTTTGCCATAATGGAAAGGCCAAAGGACTATTTCCCATCCAAGGTATGCGCATTTTGTAAGTTTCTCTCCGTCAACTTTGAAAATCACTTTTATCCACCTGTGTATGGTTAAAATTAACTGTTTTAAGGGTAAAATCATTATTTTGTTTGTATTATAAAAAATAAACTTAAATTTAATTTAATTTTCTCTCGTAAACCCTAAAAACTAATAATTTTCTTCAACCCAAGTTTTAAAAAATAGCAATTTCCTCCCTAGAGTTTTTAATTTTTCAGATTCAATTTTTTGGCGTTGTTTCTTCCTCTTCAGTGACCTCCAAGCGACGACTCTTCCTCTCTGATGCGGTCTCTTTCGGGCAGCTCTCCTGGGAGTGGTCATCGACTAAGACAACTCGTCTTCGTCTCTGGATGAACGTCTTCCTCAGAGACGAAGACAAGGTCTTCGTCGACGACGAAGATTCTTTGTTGACGAAAAGTCTTCATCGATAATCACTCTTAGGAGAGCCGTCGGAAGAAGACCAAGCCGGAGAGAAAGAGCCATCGCCTGGAGGTCGTTAAAGAGGAAGAAACGACACCGAAAAATTGAATCTGAAAACTAGAAACCCTATGGGGGAAATTCTATTTTTTAAAACTTGAGTTGGGGTGAAATTATTAATTTTTAGGGTTTAGGGAGAAAAATGATATAACTAACGGACTCAGTTAATTTTAACAGCTTATGGGTGGGTAAATGAGATTTTTAAAATTAACGGAGGAAAATTTGGGAAATACACATACTTTGGGTGGGAAACAGTGCTTTAGCCTATTGGAAAATGTTTGAGCCAATCAATGGAAAACATAGGGGTGGATTTTATTTCCAGTTTTGCCAATTCTCACCCACAAAATCTAATAGAAAAATCAACTAGCAGGGCAATGAACAGTGGGCAGCCTCTGCCAGGTAGTTTACAGGTAGTCGTGGACGCAACCGTTAGCTTCAACGACTTATGCCTCCGCCCACTGTTGCTTTTGCGAACCATGCTTACAAGTAAAAAATGCTGACTCATCTGCTAATCTCCGAATCACGCCCAACAAATCCAAAGATGTCAAAAACATTATGATAAATAGTTTACCATACTTACACACATCAAACTCCCAAATATTTATTAAAAATATTTATTTATGAAATTTTTAAGATATTCTCACAACAGAGAAAAATATTACTTTTTTATCTCTATTATTTAAAAAAAAAACTAGAGTTTAAAAGTATTATATGTACATTTTCTAGATAAATTTTTAATATATATATAATTCGATTTAAACCGTAAAATCGAACTAAGCTACTTAAAATTACACTTTAGTTTGTAAAATAGTTTAATTTGAGTTAAATTTTTTAAACTTTCTTTTTTCAATTTAGATTATGATTTAGACGATTTTTAAACTAAACCATAAACTGTATTTTTTTAAAGTACATATATATATATCTATATTTAACAGAATTTTTTATTAAATAATTAGATATATAATTTGTTTTTTTTATATATATTTTATCATTTTCATTACATGTATATTAATATTTTTTTTAATATTTATTTTACGTATTTATATTATATTATAAATAATTATAATTTAATTAAATAATTTATATTTAGAAATAAATAATTTTAATAGATTTAAACTGTAATTTAAATTATATTAAATCATATTTTTTTAATTTTATTTAGTTTAACTTGAAAATTTTGTATACTATTTTCTTTGTTTGATTAAAAAAAAACTCTTGAATGTATTAAATCTGTGTTTTGCTACATGGATGAAATGAAGGGAAGAAAATTCACGTTGGAAAAATTCAAAAGCTTGAAATTGACTAAGATTGGTCAGAAAAGAAAAATAATGATATATAAATAAAAATAAAGTAATAATAATAATAATATGTGTGGATGGAGAGGAGAAGTTGTGGTTTTCATTCGTTGGTTTGGTGGTTGTTTTTGGATCTGATAGCTTCTTCGCCTTTCTCTCTCTTTTTAAGAAAACAGAGACAAAGACAAAAACAAAAACAGCTACAACATTATACATAGCCAAATCAAATAAACAAACATAATCAATTATATATTGCTTTACTTTCTTTCCCCAACCTCCCAACATTTCTTTCTTTCTCTGCTTGATCTTTTAAACCTTCCTTTTTCGACACTTTTTGTGGAGATCACGAAGAATATAAAGGCACTGTGTTTCTTTGGCTGTGAATGGAAGGAAAGAAGGAAGGAAGGAAAGAGGCTGACTAATAGAAATATATTTTTTGAGTTGTTGAATTTTCAGTAGCGCTCGTAGCTTGTATTATTATGATTATTTGTTTGTTTTTGAGATGTTGTATTTGAAACAGCCTAGCTCTATTATATGTAAAGGCTGTGATCATTTGAGGTAAATTTATAAAGAATTCACCGACTGGTGCATGCTTTTGTGATCATTTCCCTGAGCCGGGGGCTCGGGGGAGATCTGAACTGTCAATTTTGAGATTTTTGAGAGAGTGTCCGGTGATGGCGTTATCAGAGAACGGGACCTTCTCTCGGTCACTTTGTTTGCAAAAATTCCGGCTCTACGAGACCCGATCGGTAATTTTTTTCATCATTATTTTGTTTGATCTCTTCAATTTCGGCTGCATTTGTTGCTAAATATGATTATTATGTTTGGATTTCGGATTCTGGATTGGATTTTTATATTTTTTATCTCATTTTCTAATGAGATAGTTTAATGCTGCAAAGAATTTAATTGACTTGCAAATTCGCTACTTATAGTCTTAAAAGATTTGTGAATTGAGCTGCTTGAACTTCTTTCTCATTTAGTTCGCTGTTCATATAATGGTTTTAACTAGTAAGTTCTGACCAATTTATGTTCAGATGTTTTACATGATAGGAAGAGACAAGGATAGAACTTATTGGAGAGTGCTAAAGATTGACCGGTCAGATCCTTCAGACCTAAACATCCGTGAAGATTCTACCACGTATACTGAAGGTCAGTGTTCTGAGTTGTTGAGACGGATACATGAAGGGAACTTATCGACTGGTGGTCTGAAATTTGTCACTACTTGTTATGGCATTATTGGTGAGTCGATTTTTGTTTGTGTTGTATTTTGGAATGATTGTAATTCTTAATGAGGTGCTAATGGAGTTTTTATTTCTTATTATTTTTTGTAGGGTTTGTTAAGTTTTTGGGCCCTTACTACATGCTGCTTATCACAAAAAGACGGCATATTGGTGCAATACGTGGTCATAATGTTTATGCTGTTTCCAAAACAGAGATGATTCCACTTCCGAATTCAAGTGTCCAGTGCAGTCTCACTGATTCTAGGAACGAAAGCAGGTTTACTATCCATTCTGTGTGTAAATGTACTTTGTCATGGAAACTATCAGTATTTTTCAGACATAAACGGTATTCTAGATCTTCTTTTGTTTCAAGTATTTTGTGGACGCTATAGTTTTCTATGTGATTCTATGTACTCTTTCAACCTTTTGCAAACTAGCAACTGGATTGCAATTCATGCTTCAGTTTATATCAGTTTTGTTCTGCCAACAATATTAACAGTTTTTCACTTCTTATGTATAGCAAAAGTTTATAGTGTTGAAAGGAAGTATGCATTGCCAAACCATTGTATCAATTATTACATTTCATTTGATTTTTTGAATTTACGGGCAGTATTAATAAAATTCTGCTGTTTTTGGAGGCAAACTACATGCTTGCATGTTTTAATTTGATCAGAAAAATGTGCTATTAGGATTTTTTTTGCTATTTTTAATAAATATTTTCTAGTATTTTGTCATTTTTTTATTTAATGTTGTTTTCTCTATCTGCTGTTGACGTTTTGATCTGAGGTTTCTGAGGGTTTTGTTGTTGATTTGAATATTCTGTGTTTCGTTGGTGGCTAGATACAAGAAGCTTCTGTGCATGGTGGATCTTACAAAGGACTTCTTTTTCAGCTACTCATACCATGTTATGTGTAGTCTTCAAAAGAACTTATATGATACTCAGACAGGGCAGGTCCTCTATGAAACCATGTTTGTTTGGAATGAGTTTTTGACCCGAGGAATCCGGAACCACCTCCAGAATACTATGTGGACTGTTGCATTGGTATATGGCTTCTTTAAACAGGTAAGTCATGGGTGGTGTGTTGATGATGTGACCCTCTGATAACTCATTGTAAAAATTATTAGTGCAACCAGCGCAAAACTTTTCCCTTCAGGTGGATGTTTCAAGACTTCCTTATTTGTCAGTTGTACTGGATGTTATTGGCCAATCGTTAATTGATTTCTGTAATTTCGGAATGTTATGCTGTATATATAAACCATAATTCTCAATATCGTTTTAACTGAACAAGGAGAATTTCATTAATCTTGTCTTTCATATCTATTTTAGAATGCTGGTTTATAGGCATATACTTTTACTTTAAAAGTTTCGTTTGTTAGACAATGATTGATTTACGGTGTGGTCAGTTTACCTGAATCACTAATGAGCTCTAAAACATACTGGTTTTTCTTTATTTGGAATTTAATTTTATGTTTCCAGGCATCATTTTTTGATGTTTTACTTATGGTTTCATGCTACATGAATGTAGGACACACTTTCTGTATCTGGACGCGATTTCAAACTTACCCTTATTGCAAGACGTTCACGACATTATGCTGGTACTAGGTATGATTATACATGCACTTGGAAAGTTTGCAAGGATATATATTTCTTAATTGTTTGCCTAGGTTGAAAATCAACAAGGTTGTGAGAATTTGAGCTGTTTTACTGTTATTTATTTTTGTGATAGGAAATTAAAGCTATGTGTTACAGTTTGAAGCTTTAACTATGGTGCCATTGCTAAGTAAATGTCATTTATGTCTTTAAAGTATTTATCAGGGGCCTATTGGTGTTAGATTGCTTGCACATGCTCACACACTCTCAACACACACACACACACACACACACACACACACACACACACACACACACACACACACACGTATGAAAAACGGTGATCTATTGGTTGTGATTGTGTTAGGATCCCAAGTGCAAGGTATGAGACTTGGATCCCACATTGGAAAGTATGAACAACTAATGTGGGGTTTATATGGTCTTGGGTTCTCCTATCTCAATAGCTAGCTTTTGAGGTGTGGTTCTCTTAAAATTCGTATCATTTGGTATCAGAGTCATCACCATGTCTCTCAGTTGCAATCGTGCGGCACGGGTGGTGACGCCGGCATTGCAGTGTTCGCCCGGGGCTAGCAGGGAGCTAGCGCACAGCCAGCCCGTGTGGGCGCCGGGGCTGCGGAGCGTGGTGGTATGTTAGGATCCCAAGTGCAAGGTATGAGACTTGGATCCCACATTAGAAAGTATGGGCAACTAGTGTGGGGTTTATATGACCTTGGGCTCTCCCATCTCAATAGCTAGCTTTTGAGGTGTGGTTCTCCTAAGGTTCGTATCAGATTGTTACTTATAAAAAGCTAATATGGTTAGAGATCAAGATTTTGTAAGTTCTTATATTTTCTAAAGCATCACATTCTCTAATAATATGTATCTTTGATGTCTGTGTAAGTTAACTTTATAGTTTTTTATCTCATCATTTAGGTATTTGAAACGAGGTGTGAATGAGAAAGGTAGAGTAGCTAATGATGTTGAGACAGAGCAGATTGTGTTTGAAGATGTTCCTGAAGGCTTTCCAGTGCAAATAAGTTCTGTTGTCCAGAACCGTGGTTCCATCCCGCTTTTTTGGTCACAGGAAACCTCACGTTTGAATATTAAACCAGATATTATATGTATGTTGCTGCAGTAGTCATGTTACTTAAGGTAATGTCATACATATTTCTTTGGAATACTAACTTATTATTCCTTGCAGTGTCAAAGAAGGACCAAAATTATGAAGCCACCAGACTTCATTTCAAAAATCTTGTGAAGAGATATGGAAACCCTATTATTATTTTGAATTTGATTAAGGTAATTTGCTTAAATATAGCATGATGGATTTTTTCCTTCTTGATTTTCATAACTATCACCATTTTCCTCATCTTTACATTATCATATTGAATAGGCCCTGTATTTCATCTTTATTGCTATGGTGTACTGGTTTAACAGCTGGATGATATGTTCATTTATGATAGTATATGGACATATCTTGTTATGAGAGCTGATCCCTGATTTCAATAAGTATATTTTAGACCATGGGCAAAGAAAGGTTTATTATTTTTCATTATGCTGTAGTCATTTTGATTCCAACACCAGTAATACTGTCATTTGCATTTATTATGTTGGCATTGGTATTATTATTATTGTTATACATGGAAACATCCTTCTAAATTAATAATTGTGTTCAAAAAAACTCTTTTAAAATGACTATATGAACACCATGATGTAGAATTAAAAATGAGTTGGGTATTGTATACAGTGAAAGATCTTCAAATTATTCTGTTACCGGCAGAAAATGAGGGGATCACATGGCTCCTTCAATTTGTGTGAATGTGATTCAGAATTTGGATCATTTTGTCTTTCTTTAATACTCTTTTGCTTATCATCTCACCTTTCTGCTATTAACAGACACAAGAGAAGAAGCCTCGTGAATCAATTCTTCGTCAAGAGTTTGCTAATGCAATTGATTTTATTAACAAAGATTCATCAGAGGAAAATCGCCTGAGGTTTCTTCATTGGGATTTACATAAACATTCCCGAAGGTACATAAGCTTAATTGTTATAGCTTTACACTCCCTTCCCCCAGTGATGCCCTTCGAAGATTTATTCTTACTGCATATAAATTTTCTCTTCCCAGCAATGCAACAAATGCCTTGCTAATTTTGGGAAAAGTGGCTACATTTGCGCTGACATTAACAGGGTTCTTTTATTGTCGAGTAATGCCAGCCCTGAGGCCAGATGAATGCATAAACTGGCCTTCTTCCAAGTAAGTTCATAACATTTCAGCACCCTCTAGGGTCATTTATTAATTTTTGGTCTGTATGAATTGTTCTGGAGTTTTGGTTGGTTGTTTAGTGATATGGTTTATTAGCCAGTCACTTTTTAGCAACTTCTTCTGACCTTGTTACTAATTTTCTATTTTTTTTTTTCTAATTATGGTTTGATAGCAGCTAAGTTGGTGTTCAAATTGGATGCAGGAATGTGGACAATGGCAGCTTCTCTCAGAATATTTGTGAAATTGATAATGAAGATGCACACAGCTTAGGGAGGAATCATAGTGTTGGTAATGGTGTTGCTAATGGAGACCATCCTATTAAGTCTCCCAAGTTACAGAGGGGTGTGCTGAGGACCAATTGCATAGACTGCCTGGACCGTACAAATGTTGCTCAGTATGCATATGGGCTGGCTGCTCTTGGAAAACAGCTTCACACTCTAGGGGTTATAGATACCCCAAAGATTGACCTGGGTGCTCCATTGGCAGATGATTTGATGGGGTTTTATGAAAGAATGGGTGACACACTTGCACACCAATATGGTGGCTCGGCAGCTCACAATAAGGTATTTCTAAATTATGATGGTGCTTCAAAAAATTTACATTTTTTTTTTCAAATAGAGTCGTATGTTATATCTTGGGTATATTCGGTTTTCCTTTTTCCATAATGAGAAGTCACCTAACATAAATTTGAATGAATAAGTGACAGGAGTACCTTTCCAATTTTGAGATTATATTAATCGATATAGAAATTCTTACATCAAAGCAAAAATTTCTGGCCTGGAATGAAGTGAGCCCATGCTAGATCTCACCAATTCTGAGTCCCCAAATTTGTTAATTAAAGTGATAAAAAATTTTCCAAGTTGTATAAGCTACTCTGATTGGAGTTTGACTAATAATGTAAGGAAAAACGCAGTGGTGGTTTTAAGCGCTAGTGTAGCAAAGAGACATACAAATATCTCATTCATTAATTGTAAAGAGATGTGGTAACTGTTGCTATCAATCAGTAGCTTCCCAAGGTTTATTCTTTATCTCATTCGCGCTCCAACTCTCTCTGCAGTGTGCAGATAATTGCAAGCAATTTTCTGGTTTTACATGTTCTCTAAATGTTTTAAAACTTTAATTGCATTCAGTAGCCATGGGGATTTGATGATGGACCTTGGGAATTTGATTAGATAATTATTGTCCATGTGTTTGTGAATCTTCACATTAACACTCTTGTTTAATCTAGCTGTCAAAGATATAATATGTGATCATCTATTTATTAATTGTCCCATTTTGTTATTCACAGATATTCTCGGAGAGACGGGGTCAGTGGAAAGCGGCTACCCAGTCCCAGGAGTTCTTCAGAACTCTTCAACGGTATTATAGCAACGCATACATGGATGCCGAGAAACAAGATGCAATTAATGTGTAAGCAAGTTGTGTTTTCTGTACTGCTTAGCCTGCTTTCCTTTCAGGGAAATGTAGGGATGTCTTCAATAACTTATCTTTTTACATGTGCATCTGACTTTCTAAGTTAACCCATCCACTTATGACTTTCATGTGTTTGAGAAATAGCAGGACTTTGTTGTGTGGTATTGTTTAATTATGCATTCTGTTTCTTCTTTCTATATTTGTTTTATTTCTTTTTGTAGATTTCTGGGCCACTTCCGGCCACAACAGGGTAAACCTGCACTCTGGGAGCTGGATTCAGACCAGCATTATAGTATGGGAAGAAGTGGGCAAACAAATGTTGATGATGATGGAAGGTTAGCTGACCATAAAAAGCCATTCACTTTTCAATTACGTTTTGTCAAGGTGTAATAAAGGAAAAATGCTAATCTTAACTGCTCATTGCTTGCTTATTCCTGGAAAAAATGTCATTCGGAACTCAAACTACATTCAATTCCTTTAAATTTCATTGTCCTATATTCTCGAATTGGGCCTGTTAACTATAAGTTGTACCTCCCATATATTTTTTACTTGTGAAGATGGGAGGTCTAATGTGTAATTGGTGAAACTTAGAGCTTCAGTTGATAGTAATGGTGTTATAATGGTATTTAGGTTTTAACCTGCTCCTTCACAGACGGTGGGTTTTAATCAACTGGCTTTTTCAAGTCAAGCAAACACAAATAAAGTTTAAGTAAGTACAGGAGGATTTGGACAGAAGGCATCTAGGTCAAACTGGCTTTTTATATTATGTTGGGTAATCATAACCTATACTTTTTAAACTAATAAGTAAGGATTTAATTACAGTATTCATTCTCTAACTTGATGGAACACTAATGTGGTATCAGTTGTTAATTTTCACCATCTGGAAATTTTAGAAATCTTAGTCTCTATTTGTTTTAGTGTGAGAGACATTAGTTTGAAGAGTTTAGGATGCTAAAGCTTTGAAGTTCCCATATGTTTCTTGAATTTTTTTGAAAAAATTTGTTCAGCATGGAAGAGTCTACAGTCTATCCATCTTGCTGGTGGTTGATTGTGACTTTAATGCATCTCATCAGCTTTAGACACCTACTAATATTTCTTGAGAAATTTTTTTACCAAAACAAAAGAATTGAAGTATTGCATTCCTTAAGTCATGGTAGTCAATAAGTGGTTTTTTACGTGGTGCTTAGTTTTCGATCATTTGGCAGAAACCTTGCAATCTACATTTCACTGACTTGAGGTATGTGGTGGCTTGGTGAGGGGTTTTTTTTGCTCATTATTAGAGCTTAAGCTTTTCAGGCTTGGTAGTAATTTAACATAGTACCAATCAAATCTAGTACATTATCGAATTTGCGGTTCTGTAGTTGTGGTTTAATCGTCTCGCATAAGGGAGCATGTTGGAAACTTTTGTTTTTAGCAGTAACTAGATACCATATTTTTAGAGGCCACTGTTTTGTATTATTTTTGCTTTAGTGTGAGCTAAGCATATCGTCGTTTGAATTTTTCACTGTAGTGTATCTGTTTGTGATTATATATGTATTTTCAGGTCACTTTTCAAGAGATCGTTTTCAGATGGAAACATACTTGGTGAAACTGGATCACCCATGTCTGCCACGAATGTCAAGCAGGAGAAAGTTTGCCGTTCGGGTTTTCCCAATCAATTGCAGGGAGGAAGCAATGGTCTTTTAGAGTCATCTCCTGAGATATCAACCTCTGAAAGTGATATGGCATTTTCAAGGTCAGCATAGTCCTCTTTGCTTTGTTGAATAATTTAAGTCCTTATCACTTATTGTTTTTGCACCTACAAAAATTGATACTCACATTTTGTGCCACTAGGAATTGAAATCTAGGTAGTTTTCCTAGTTGTAAGGGTGGGCTCAAGCTAAGCTAGCTTGAGCTCAATTACCAGCTCGGCTTGAATAAGCTCAAAATGAGGTTGACTTAGGCAAGCTCGAGTTCAACTTGGGGATGTTTAGTTTGCTAAGCTCATAAGCTTGGAAAAGCATTTAATTCAACTAAAACAGCATCGTTTTGACCAATATACATCAAAAAGATGTCATTTTGATTGATTTTGGCTTTACTACAATAACAAGCCGAGCTCGACTCGATATTGTAGTCAAACTCGAGTTAGATTCCCTACAGACAAGGCCAAACTCGAACTTGTTGAAGAAGAGCTCCTTGAACTTGAGTTGGCGGAAATTGGAGCTTGGCTTGAATTGAATCCACCCCTACTTGACTGTAGGGTTGGATTTGAGCTAAGCTCAAAGTCAACTTTAATAGAGCCAAGCTCGAGCTTACCGAACTCACCTCAAAGGCATTCGAGTTTGACTCATTTGATAGAAGTCAAGCTCGAGCTCGAATTGAGCTTTGACCTCGGTTCGATAACAAAACAATATTATTTTGATGCATATTGGTTAAAACGATGTTATTTTAATCAATTTATATCAAATTTTTCATGTTTGCAAACTTTATGAGCAGAACACTCATAAAGCTCAAGCTTGAGCTCAAAAATATTAAATTTTTAAGTTCGAACTTGAGCTCACTTAAGCCTAGCTTATTTTGGATTTGTTGAAACCGAATTTGAATTCGAGCTCAAACAAACTCAGTTTGAATCCAATCTTACTTGGCTGTATTTTTAGAGCTTTAAATTTAGTTATGTCAAGTTTAGCTATTATGTATCTATTTATTTATTACTATTTTTATTTTTCTATGAGCATTGTTTCAAACCAATTATGGCTTATTAGGATAAATAGAAAAAACTATACCATGTGTTGATCAAGTCTTTGCCTTCTATAATTTCATATATGCTTGGTCAGCCTTTTGTTTTCTGATCTTATTAATTAGTAACACAAGACAAGTGTTGATGGGTTTGTGATCTCGTTCACAAAGACAAATAGAAGTTGATATCGGTTAACTAGACAAAAAGGATAACCAAGAAAACTATGCAAGTTACACCAAATTCTTAAGAAAGCAAATATGAAATTTTATTGAATAATTGATTTATTGATGAACGAATTATTGAATTACAAAGACTCTTGTAATTTATAGGGTTACTTTACTCAACTAGAGTAGGAAAATTTAAATACATTAGGAAAATGAGTTAAACTAGAATTAGAAATTTTAAATAATTCCAAATTCTAGAAATTTGGACTCTAGGAAATAAACTTTAATAGACTTGAATTGAAGTTTCCTAAACAATGGAATCCTAAAAACTCTTTATTTTTATATTAAAATAGGACTTTTTAAAGACATTAATTAAGTCCATAAAAAAAGGAAATTGATTTTAAATAAAATACTCTAAAAACTAATAGGAAACTTGAATTAAAACTCTTAACTAAAATTATCCTACACGGTTTAGGAATTTCACATGCACGCAGCTCCACATCATCACATCATATCACCTTGCCTCGTCTCGTCATGCCTCTTTGCCGCATCATCACGTCACATAAGCTATGTCGTCCATATCATCCACTCTTTCTCCCTTTTGTCATGAGTCTTCAATGTCATCAATATCTTCCACCCTCTTGCTATGGTTCTTTCTTGTCTTCATTTGCCTTTTTCGCCTAACCTCTCTTATTTTGGATCTTTGTTTAACGTCTTTTCTCTTCATGTCTTAGCCTTATTTTTCCTCTACAAGTTGAAGGCTTTGGTCCCCCATTAATTAGTCAATTAAATAAATTGAGGAATTAATTGTTGCATCATGCCACTGCTTATTGCAATGAATTGTAGAAAAAGTTTATTTTATGCTACATGCCAATGTTTCAGACAGTTTCTCGTTGATGTGACTGGCAAATTAGCTATTAATTTTACTTCTTTGTGTAGGTATACTCCCTCGATGCCTCGCAAGCAGCTGTTTGGAGAAATGCAAAGAGACCGATACCTTGAAAGTGATCATATATACTTCTCTGAAAATGGAGATGCATCCAGCTTCTCAAACTTTGTTGATCTGGACTGGCTATCATCCTCTGGAAATTCATGTGAGGAAGATCCATATGAAAGGTATTTAACGTCCTAACTCTTTTGTTCATTATCCTTTCGTTTTTCCCCTTTTTTCTGTTCTTTTGGTGGTAGATTTAATTTGTAGAAAAATATGCCTGTTAATCTATAGACTTTTTCAATTAAATTCAGGGTCTAACCGACTTATTCAGTTAAAATTCACTGAGAAAATTAGGGCACAGTAAATGGATTATTTTTCAGTAAAGAGTTTATCTAATGGTTCCATCTCGTGAAGTTGGCTAACTATGTACTAGGGATAACTGGTTCTTGTGTGATCTTAACGTGAAAAATAATACGTTTTCCTCTTTTTCATAAATATTTGAAGGTCATCAATGCTTACAAGCTCACCAATTGCTGGGCTATCATTAGAGAATGTTGTCAATGGAGTAATTGGAGATTCTACCCCTTCCACTAGTGAATGCGGATCCAGCATAAAGGTTAGTTCCTCCTATGCAATGCGAGGTGAATTTTTCTTGTCAAGCATACTTGCTGGTTACTCCATAATCACACTATCTAGATATCGATCTTTCTTTGATTCACTTGCCAGCTGTCGTGCTGCAGGACAGTGTGACATGCACGGAAGCAACCATTTGCCCATTGCATCAATTTTTATTTGGATATCTACTAAATTATGCTAAGAAAGAATAATTGCATATATGTCTAAATTCATAATCCGTTAGTTCAAAATTTGTGTTCGGATGTGGTTTTTTCCCCCAAGGGAGATGTTTTCTCTTGATTTTGTTTTGATGGTCAAAATATCTACAGAAAATTACTGAAAAATAAATACTTAAAAATTTTAGACAAGAGTGGTTGGTGAAAAGTTGAATTTATGTTGGAAAATGGTTGATATTGTGTTAATTATACCCTGATATCTATCTATCTATGTTATGTTGTGTAGGGAAGGGAGCAGACTGGAACAGAAATAGAGCTATGCTACGTGGATGCTGAGGATTCCAATGTTCTTGAAGACTATTCCGATAGCTTCGTCCATTGGGTAACCTATGGAGAGACGCTCTGCCATTGAAGTGGGACTCATATATTTCCCTGGATTTAATCATTCAACTCAAGACGATCCAAATCAGCCAACTCATCAATGCATAACAAAAATCATTGGATCAAGGAGAAACAAAGCAGCAGTAGGGTTGCAGTCTTGGTAATCCTTCAATCCTGTGTTTTTTACAATTCGCAGAATTGATTCCATCTGAACCAGAGCCGGTAACAAATTAGGGTAAAAGAGTAAATAGCAGCAGCAGCAGCAGTAAAAATTCTTTTTGGAGCTCATGACTTTGTTATTCCATGTGTTTATGGTCAATTTGAATCTTGTAAATATATAAGTACTTGGCTCTATGAGAGCTCCAGTTTTAGAGTTTAAGGTAATTAATTCTTTATTTGTTTGTTCATGTTTATTTTATTAGTGGTCCGAGGTGAATTACTAACATTCAAGTTAAAACATATTTTGGAAGAAAGGCCAACAACAACATTAGGACTGATGTTGTTACTAATTTAGTGTCTGTTCTCCTTATTCGATGCTCCTTTTCATGGAATTACTTTGATGTCTACTTCGAAATATCTCAATGCATGTGTTGTGGTATGACTGATTTTAGCAGAACAAATTTTCGACGGTACCAATGTGATAATGGGTTAGTATCGATTCTGATTATTTTGAATTATAGAGAATTTATCCGGATTTGGTTCTGGAGTGATATTATTTATTATATTAATTAAAAATAAGATATATTTATTTTAAAAAATTAATAAATAAATATAAAATCATAACAAAGGTGATCAGAATATTTTTCGTGGATTCTTTATAAAAAACAAATTTCAATGGTCCATATTTGAAGTGAGCTTCGACGAGGGGCGTTCCGAGAATCGAACTCGGGACCTCTCGCACCCAAAGCGAGAATCATACCACTAGACCAAACGCCCTCATTGAACGAGGGGTGTCAAGTTAAATTAATAAATAAATTAGTGAAAACCCTCTACCAAAACCACATCCCCATTTTGTTTTTTTTAATGCTTGAATAATAACTAAACTTGGATTCGAACTGAACTTGTTTAAGCTCGATTTGAACAAACCCTATACAAGCTCGAGCTACTCATTAAATTTCTAAATTAAAAATTTTGATACAAAACAATATCATTTTAATCAATATGTATTAAAACGACGTCGTTTTAATAATGAGTTAGTTAAAAGCTTGAACTCAAAACGAATCAAATCAAGCCTAAACTTAGGTTCCACGAGTTCGAACTCAAACTCTACTATATGCAAACAGAGCTGAACTCTAACTCGACTCAGTTCGAATCCAACCCTGATGATAACCCTATGACTTGAATTTATCTTTGTTACAGAGATAAAAGTGGAACATAAAAAATTAAATCCCTCTATGCAAGTAAATAGAAAATCGAATCATTATGACTTATTATGTAGTTCATTCAACGTGGAGTTCTTATTGTTTGTTCATGAATTGTGTGCCGTTGAATGCGATTTGAATCTTGGTTGATTTATATATTTGAAACTCTAGTTTAAATCTTGGTTATGTCAATGTTTGAGATATTATAATTAAATCTTTGTTGAAACTAATCCAAATCTTGTAAATTAGATTTTACGATCAATTTGAATATTTTACATTTAAAATATAATATTATTTTTATCGAATGATCCATCTGACAAAATTAAGATTGATATTACCAAATTTTTTAAATATTAGAAATAATGTCTTATATTAAACTTGTATATATACTTTTCTGAATCTAAATTTGATATCTATATTTTTCCATTCACCTCATAAAAGAAATACGACCACTGAAGTAGTCAAGTTTCAAAACTCTGCATATTCATATCCATTGACATCAAATTTTAATGTTTTTTAACGCCTCTGCTGCCGATTTTTTTTTTTTTTCAAAGTAAAAAATATATTGACAAACAAATAACGGATTCTCCATAAAGGAATCCGAAAACAACCTAAATTAGTCCCCCCAAGAAGTACAACAGCCAAACTAGCAAGACTAGAAACAAAACCAAAAGGAAACCTACATCATCTCACTCTTGGGGGTCTATCAAGATTCCTAACTTGATAGAGCTCAAGATGAGCGACCCACACGACCTATACATCCCAAACTAAGAGCAGGGCAATCTACCAAGAAAAAACTACACAATAAAAACTATTCAAAAGAACAAAAATAGAATCAGCCACGCCATGGCTGTCCTTAGTCACTTCTTGATAGCTATCACAACAAACTAAACATTACATATGAAGAAAACAAAATATTTATAATTTTCTAATATCTTCTACCTCATAAATTTTCCCGTTCCCAGATGAGTGAGTTTATGTTTCAAGATGTTTTTGGTTCAGACCCAACATTAAACTAATTGTACTAATAAATCTCCACCAAAACAAATTAGTTTATATAATTAAACTATTTAGATATCAGGTTTATTTATTTAATTTGAAGTTCGATTTTTCACAAATTAGAACGTGCACATTATGCATCAAACTGGTAAACTTGAATGTTAATAGATTCCAAAACCGGAGTTACAAGAAAATTTCATGAGAAAACATAACAGAAAATTAAATAATATGTTCTTTGATGAGAAAATAAAACAACTTGGCTGTACAGCAACAAATCTTAGAGCAACAATAAAAATTCCTGGACTCACCCGAGAATGGGAAAGATGCGAGTAATATGCTCAAATGGGATGCTATCAGCAGTGTTTTTCTTAAGCTCAGGATGGTTAAATTCATTGCGTGGCAGGACGATAAGATGGCCCCTTCCATGACCCTTCTCAAGAATCCAGCCACAATTGGCCTCCTGATGCTCTAGGAATTTGTCAAGGGATAGACCTTCAATATTGATGGCCTGAGATGATCATGTTGAATCAGAAAATTTACATTGGAAGTAACAACAAAAGCAATTTAAAACAATATTCAATTTGACTCTAGAATGAAGCAGAAAATATAAGACAGACATTTTGCTATATATGGAACAAACAAGGAATTATGAGCAGTTGAATGAAAATAACACATACCTCAGCAAGCTCAGGCCTGGGTACCTTTTGATAGGTCAAGGAAAGAACATGAATTGCATAGGATTGGATTGCTTGCTCAAAACCTGCAATGGACCCTTTTGTAAGCCATAGGACATTCAAATTCCCCTCAAATAAAAATATAGAAACAAGAACAGATTATAACAATAGCACAATAACAGTAAAGCCAATAGCATCAATGAGGGAAGCCAGACAATCAACTTGTCTGAAGAGCAGAAACTCGGTCTCCATGGTGAAAAGCTTTTGATGTAGGAAAACAAAGCAAATCTCACAAATAAACAACTATGGCATATAAACTTAATCAGATTAAGCTCAAAGTCCTGGCTCAGAACAGGGGTTAGCATACCCCAGAATTCAGATTTGTCAAACGAATCCCCAATTATGCACTACTAATATATAGATATATCTATTCCTAAGTGTGAAAAGCATTCTCTAATCAAACTATGCAAATAGAAGTACCAAAACAGAACTTAAAACTATAGATATATAACCAAATTCCAGTATTTTTTCTTTAAAATTAAAATCCCTCAACCTTTCATAAGTGTTCTAAATTAAGGATTATTGTTGGACTATATAAACTCAGTCGTTAGAAAACTTAGTCAATATAATAGTAGGTGGCCCCAAGGGGAGTTAAACTATTGACCGTCTTGCTTTTAACCAAAGGTCTTAGCCAATTAACCCAACCATTGGGGTTAATTAAATTATAAACTGAACACATACTAAACATCTTGTTCATAAATGAATAAATAAATAAACAGAACAAACACCAGCAGATCATCACATAAAAACTTGTTATTACCTGGCACAGATTCAACTATATGGCGACTCTTCGCTGCTTCATCCCAAAACTGACGGAATCTTCCGGTCTGCAAGCAAATGTAGGCATGAAGCAATCCACCAATTCACAGACATCTACAGCCACAAACAGCAAATATACAAACCTCCAGATAGTGAGAGAGAACAATAAGTGTCTTGAACTGCTCCTCCATTTGCTGATAGCACAATTAAAAACTTTTATAATCAGCCATTAGAAAAAAGAAAACACTGAGGCTCTAGAATAAGCTCAATTTAGGGCAAACAAATCTCAAAGTAGATTTATAACAGTTCTGTTATTACAGATATTTGACCACCATGTGTAACGCTAAAAAATTTCAAAGAACCAGTAAAACACACTCTCCTTGTCTCTATAAATTCTTGGTAGCACATCTTTCTCAATACATGCATATACACATAAATAAATATATTCAAGCATTGTGCTTAGTGCATATATACAGTGAATAAAGAAATTTTCCAGGGATAACCTATTGCAATGCTTACTCAAACAAACTTAATTGTGGATGTATGTCTACATGCATAGGCGCTAGTATGTTTGAAATACAAGCAAAGATATTGACAGAAAAATACCACTGTTTTTTTATTAGAAAGAGACAGAGACTGAAATCTGGAGCTGGCATTGCCATGAGAGCCTGCTCATAAGAAAAAAATAGACGATCAAGTATCATAACACAATATATGTCAATACGCAGCAAATGTGTTCTCTCATGGTTTGAAAAAAGGCTAAAATATACCTTAACCAAGATGCGAGAAATAATTTGAGTACTCATTCGTTCAGGCTCAAACTGCATAAAAGATCACAATATTAAGCAAAAGACAAAAGAGAAACAGAATTTTAACTAAATCTTCTCCAAAGATCCAACTTAAAGAGAAACAGAAAAAGGAATGATTGAGAATACCTGATAGAGGCGAAGAAGGCAAAGATTGGCATCCAGACTGTATGCTTGTGATGAAACCTAATAAACAAAAAAAAAACCCTTCTTATAATTGCATTCTTAGTATATAAATGAAGGCCAGATTGATCAACAGATCGATCATCAAAGGCTACACAATCATAAATTCATTAGCCTCAGGCCATAGAAAAGAATTTCAGTTCTACTCTGTGCTTCAATTTGTGCATATGAATACATAAGCTAGATAGCACATTTAGTAGCCACAGTCAAATACATTACTTACTACTAAATGTTATTAGGAAAAAAAAAAATCTAATTCCTACAACTATACCAATGAAGAAAATCAAAGCCTTCAAATTATTTCCACAACCTATAAAACTATTGAAACTGATAAGTTTGTACAATTCGTAACTGCACGTACTGTAACTCCATATATTACAACAGCCAGCGTCAAAAACGAAAATTTATCCCATAATTGGACACTTAATCATAAAGAAAACATGCATTAACCATTAAATTTCAAGTACCTGCTCGTTGACGTAGTTTTCGAGACGGGAAGGATGTCGGGGTTGTACGGATTTACAGCAATCAGCTGCTCGACTGTATAAGAAACCGGGTGGGGTTTCTGAGTTTCTCTTTCTCTTCCCATATTCTATTTAGTATTTTTCGTAACAATACTTCTTTCGATTAGTAAAGTAATAGAGCGATAAAAAAAATTCTCAGAAACCCTAGCTGAAGCAGAGAGATGACGAAATCGACTAACGGGAGTGGGAGGGCTTTAGTGTAATCAGTAAAAAGACTTGATTACCCTTTACTTTCTTCTTTTACGTGACTTTAATCAGTCCAGAATTTTTTTTTTTTGGAGAAAAAAGACATTTCGTTATTTTCATTTTCAAGTCTTTTTTTATTTATTTAAATGTTAATAAATTCTAGTTATGAATTATTATTATGGCCAAAGCACTATTTCCCACCCAAGGTATGCTGCATTCTCAAATTTCCACCTTTTATCTTTGATAATACCAAATACCCACCCATAAGCAGTTAAAATTAACACAACCCTAACCCCTAAAAATATTTTCTCTTTTTTGCCCCCTAACCTCTAAAAACAAACCATTTCCCCCTAGGCCAAGTTTTGAAAAATTGCATTCCCCCCCTAGGCAATCTCCGACACATAATCCAACTCCATCGCAGACGACGAAGCTTTCCAGAGGCATCACCATGCTCCGACGGTCTCCCTTGCCTCCTCTGGAGTGACAGTCGACCGAGATCTGGCCTGGAAAGAAGAAAAGCTTCGTCGGGAGGCATCACCATGCTCCGACGGTCTCCCTTGCCTCCTCTGGAGCGACGGTCGACCGAGATCTGGCCTGGAAAGAAGAAAAGCTTCGTCGGGAGACGAAGCTTTTCGTCTTCCCAGACGAAGACGACGACCTCGTCTTCGTCTGGGAAGACGAAAAGCTTCGTCTCCCGACGAAGCTTTTCTTCTTTCCAGGCCAGATCTCGGCCAATCGTCGCTCCAGAGGAGGCAAGGGAGATCGCCGGAGCATGGTGGTGCCTCTGGAAAGCGTCGTCGTCGGCGATGGAATCGGATTCGGTGTCGGAGATTGCCTAGGGGGGAATGCTATTTTTCAAAACTTGGCCTAGGGGGAAATGGTTTGTTTTTAGGGGTTAGGGGGCGAAAAAGAGATAAAATTTTGATTTATTTTTAATATTATAGATAAAATGACGATTTTACCCTTACCACCGTTAATTTTAACTACTCATAGGTGGGTATTTGGTATTATCAAAGATAAAGGGTGGAAACTTGAGATTGCAGCACACCTTGGGTGGAAAATAGTCCTTTGGCCTATTATTATTTGTCAGAATAGAATGGCACAAACTGGCCACCACAAATACAACGAGGATTGGGAGTGAATTGATACAGATGTAAGAGATTTGATATCAGATTCCAGCCATCCATGACTTCTTATCAGCAGGATCAACAAAAGTCAACTCAAACATCTCCTTGCTAGCATGTTCACCGGATTCGCAAAAGCCGACAAGTTTCACAACGATTTCGGCACTCTCTTTCACATGTTGCATATTAAGAGGGTCTGTCCATAGCTTGTTCACCAGTTGCAGCCTTCTCTGTTTGCCTACTGCTGGAATATCCCATTTCATATACAGCATTTCTCTTTCGTCTGCTGTCAGTTTCCAACTCACTCGCTTCGCTAGATATTCTCTTTCATGCTTAAGAGCCTTGATACTGCGGCATTTCATAAATAATGTCAAAAAGCTTCAAAGAGACGGAGATACCAAAATGACACCTATTTATTCATACCTTGATGACAATGAACCTGCAGGTTCATCGCCTAAGAGTGTGGGACTTGCATTGCCGAGCTCTGACAATTGCTGCTCTAACCATGTCTACCTTCTGAGCTCAACTTCCATATATATTTGATCTGTTGGATCTCCTCTGAACAGCGAATAAAATTGTGTGCGGTGTACAATTGAAACATGGCACAAATGCCATAACATGATGATCTGCTTCCTCTGCTCCTCAAATATCAAGTGCCATGGCATTGGAGATTGATAATCCATCATATCTGTCTCCTCAGTGGCAGCATCATTTGCCTCCAGCTCTAATACCTTGTGCAAAACATGTGGCACAAGTGTAACTTGTTAATGTCATTTTCGATGTTAATAGCAAGATACAAACATTTATGGTGGTGACAAAGAAACACATACAGAAAGCACTTAAAAGTTTTGATGAATATAAGGCAATTCCATAAATAATCTTCATCGGTAGTTTTTCGCATATTCTACTTATAAATGCATCTACAAAGCTTGACAAGCAATCATCAATCAATATTCAGGCAGGGAAGAAATTTTTTTTTGGAAACAATATTCGAAGAACTGGAAACTATATGCCAGATTATTTTCACTTGTAATATGCAGTGATTCTACTTCCAAACCTAACATAACATAACTCAGGCATCTCTTCTTGTTGTTGAGATTAAATGGTGAATTCTGATATTAGAAAACAACACATGATATACGTATGGTTCTGACCTGGCAAACAAGAAGCTGTTTTTGATATTGTGTTAGAACTCATATATCACTCTTGCAGGAAGAAAATGTCTCTAAAGACACATTGCAGTAAGATAAAGGAGCATACAACAGAAAGTCATCTGCCAACATTATGCACAATAGGCCCACAATTAACAGAGGGGACCACAGGGCTATTCATAGTTGAGGTGGCATCACAAGATTGGAGGAGGCACTGCAAAGAGGAGGCTGGTATAATAGCGGTGGGAAAGAAAGAAAAGGGGGGAGAAGAAGAAAATAGAAGAATAGGCAGTGAGAGAAAGACCCAACCTCTCAAAAGCTAGAGGGAGATTAAGTTGTTGTTGATTCTTAGTAATTATGTTTTCTGTGATTTGTTTTTAATAAAAGTAAATATGTCAGAAAGTTAATCTGAACAATCTGTATTTTATTTCTCAAGTGTTCAATACAAAATCTTTGTTTATCCCATTGTTGTTGGTTCTACATTTTACGTACAAATATCTATAATTACAACTTACTTCCATTGTTTGTATTCTGAATCTTGGTTTGGATTCTAGAATCTGAGGTTAGTTTTGCAGTTGAGGAGACTTGTTTCTGCTGGTTTCTGGAGAGACATTTCCGGGTTCCTAACATATTGAAGCTTTGCCACCTGTTCTTTTAACTCTGAAACATAAGCTCTAATGTTGCAAATGTTCTCCTCAGCTGCATTCTTGAACATCCTCTGCATTTTCTTCACATCAACAGAATTTGTTTGCTGCATTGGAGTTCCCTCCCTTGCTGAGATGGAGTCACCTTTCTCATTACCCTTTATATGGGTATCAACAAATGACTGAGGCAATATATTGCTATGAGGCACCACCATATTATTATTGTCAGGTGTCTTATTCTCAGTCTCATGTTCCATTATCTTCCCGGAGGAGGATAGTGGTGAGCATGGAGACCGTAATAGATTTTGCATGTTTGCACTGTTGTTCAAGGAGAAAGGATGCATTTTCTTCTTCTTGCATTGAATCTTGAACTCTGGGGTCTTAGACCCTAGAATCTCCTGGCTGTTCTGAAAAGATGACATGAGAATGTCCATAGATTTCTGAACATTCTCAAGCTTCCTTTCTAAAGAAGCAATCACACTCCCTTGAGAGTTCAATCGAGTGAGTTCTTCCTTCAGGTTAGCTTTCTCTTCTATAACAATATCTTCAGGAATGGAGCCAACTGTTTGCATGTCCTTAATATCAGACAACGGCCTCATTATGCTTTCAGCTGTTTCTTTACTCCCCAAACGATGGGAAGCAACCTCATTGTGAAGTACTTCAAGTGCTCGAGTTGCTTCCTCACCAAGTAGCCTCTGCCGATGCTCAAGTTTTCGAATTTCATGCATAAGCATCAATGGATCAGTTGAAGTAACTGACTGTCTCACCATTGCACGTTTTCCAACAGCATTTATAGGTTTAATATCTTATAAAGGTTTATTTGTTTCATTTTCCACAGGAAAGGAAAGACACCTGGCTGTTTAAGAAGGCCTACACTGGTTTGAACCCTGAAAGTGTAATAGCCTTAAGTTGACTGCAAACAACAGAATTGAACTTAGATACTTCAGTTACACTATAGTACCTTCAGCTCTTTATGTGCCCTTCTTTCTAGTTCCAGTTGGGATTGTGCAAGGTCTCTTTGACACCTAAGCTCTTTCATTTCTCTCTCCATCTGGAATTTTATTTATTTCAGAAAGAGCCAAAAAAAAAAAGACAAAGTCAAAAAGAGAAAGAGGGTGGTCTTCTCATCACATCTAGCTTTCTCTTTTTAAGCTAAAAAACAGTAATATTTCCTTATCAAGCAAAATAAGGAAAATATATATAATTGATGGCAGAGAGGGAGCCGTTTGTTCTTGTGTTTATTCCAATAAAATGAAAAATGATGCCAGACCTACATGGCTGCATGGTAACCTTGCTATTCAACATCTAAAATGAGCAAAAGAATTTAAAATTATGTCTGCAATCAATAACTTGGCAAACATAGATCCTTAGAAATTCCTAGAATATGTAATCTATTGGGGAATAAACTGAAAATTATTTATATTGCACAAGGGTTGTCTAGACCCAAGTCATCAATTGTTCCAAAATTACAAATGACTCTTGAGGTAAAGAAGTGACTTTTTTTGTATGATTAATAACAAAATAAATTTACCTGCTGAATTTTCTGATCCTTTTCCATTAACAGAGACCTGAAGGATGGAGAGGAGGAAGGGTCTGGACTTTGTAACTCAGCTTCAAGTCTGGCCAATTCCTTCTGCGAAGGCTTTACCAGTCTCTTATCTGAAACAACCTGAATAAAAAGATCATCCCAACATAGAAAGACATCAACAGTGAAAGGCCTGTACATCTAGTGACAACATGGAGAACCAGCACGCAAACACTAGTGTTTTATTGCATGGCATTACCAGGATATCTATTAAAAGTTAAGGACAGGTTAATGGGAAACAACAAGGACATTTTTACAAGAGAATTTAGAGGTCTCACTGTTAGTCCCATAGATAAAAGTGCAAAACAGTGTCCAATATTTCCAAATATAATAAAACTAACATGGATTGAAGATTATACCATGTTCACTTTGGCATTGTTGGTAACTTCTTTCGCACTAGTTGCAAATGAAAGCGTATTTTATGTTTGCTCAACATGACTCAAAAAGGGACTGATTGTACATATAATTGATGTATGAGCATTTCCACCAAGTGAATGCTGCAATATACGAGTAAGTTTTGAATCTCTGTAAGGTATGTGACCGCTTCTTTTTCCACCACTGCAAACAGAAAAACCAAGCTAGACGATAAATCCTATACACTAAAACTTTGACCAAATACATCAACCAAAGGCATTGGCTCATGGTTAAGGCAAAGTACACACACAAAAGATCTTTGCAACAAACTGGCCATTCAGTAACTCAACAGACCACTGAAAGAAAACTCAAATAAATATCATATGTGATACTTTTTACCAGATCATTTGCTCTTTGGCAAACTGAACTTTCAAATTTTATGCCTCTTGCAAAAAAAAAAAAAAAAAAACAGACAACATAATACTGGGACACAAGCCATGCAGACTGTATATATAATGTAACTGAAACAAATTGTTTCATTATCGATCTTTTGCTCCAGCTCACCTCAGCTTTCTGATAACTGTTTAAGTGTCAACAAACTGCGGTTGATGTGACTGCCTTCCTTAAGCCTTATTCCATCTGCATTTGTTCAAGAGGCACGTTCACTTCCCGCAAGGTCCACGAGATTCTACAAATTTTATGGCACTTCAATCAACACTCTCGTTGATACAAGAATCTTATATAAGATGAGCCTAATAAGCATACCAAACTTGCTAAGAATGACTTTACATGGCCCGAATTTGCCCGAAGACTACTCTCGATGGTCTGAAATAGGCATGATCCATCAACAGAACATGTTAACACTATGCATTGCATATGAACTAAAATGTAATACATGATTCCAAACCAGAAAAGTAACTTGTGATTACAATTAAAAAATAATGATAAACTCTAACTCCATGGTGGCTGCAAGTAAACTATAAAATGAAAGGAAAAAAATAAGAACTATCTCATACTTGCATTGACATACAGGGTTAGCAAAAGAATATTACTTACTTGAAGCACATGTCTTATGAACTATGATTTCACCCATAATTTGATTAACCAAATTGATTAAGAGAAAATTAAAAATTAAGGAAAAAAGAGATCTAAATGAACCAAAAAGTACCTAAACACAGTTTTCCTCACCAACTGGCCATTGAAAGATGGTTCCAAATAGACACTAAGGTCTACAGATTACCAGCATATAAAAAATTCCTCATTCTTACCCCAGAATCAGTATTCGATAATAGCAAATCATAGAAAATAGTTCAGTTAATTGGAAAAACCTAGAGCAGCCATAATTGTAAAAATGAAGGAAATATAAGCAACATGTCAACAAAATTAAACCATGCCTTGCAAATGATAGAATCTGTTACAGCTTATCGCAAAAACCTAAAGCAACCAGACTAAGATACCAAATGAAAATTATGCGCTATGTGAGAAAAATTAACAAAATTATATATGGACATGCTAAGCCTACCAATCTGATTATCTGATGTGATCTTGAGCTGTTATCATTTAAAGCAGTTTCTCCCTGTTAGGACTAATGTTTATATCTCATGTAGGAAAAAAGAAAATAAAGAGAGGACGGCAGTTGGCAGCAAACAGGAAGACAAGATGGCCTCAACTCTACCAACAAGTCAGCAACAGGAGAAAGGGATACATGACACAACATTAGAGGAAAAGAAGAAAAGATTAGTTGAAGAAAGGGAGAAAAAGGGAGCAGGTGGGAGTGCAGAAGGGGCAGAAGAAAAATTAGGAATGTGGGTGTGATAGGAACCTGACTCTGCCACAACAAGCTGTCTGCTCCAACTCCAGTGAATGAAGAAACCAACGTGAGAAATAGATGCAGAAAGTGTGAGAATGTAATGTAGATAACACTGCTGAGTGTAAATCTAATGTAACTCAATGTAACAGTAATCAAATTAGTTTTTCTTGTATTAATAAGTACTTCAAAGTGAATTCAACCTGGTTCATATAAGCTCAATGCTAGCACAATCACTATTTAAGAGACATTACAGAAAAAAAATAATAACAAAAATCAAGAACAATTCCACCAACTTTCGAGAGGTTAGGACTCTCCTTCAATGCTCTACTTTTTCAATTTTTTTTTTCCTCCTCTGCTTTTTTTTCTGCCTCCTGCTTATATTCCCCTATGATTTCATAACTGCATCCTCTCTCTAAGGCTGCCACCTCAACGTACACACTCTCAATGGTCCTATTTTCTGAAAGGTTGGGCACTGCATCCTCTTTGTTGTCTGTTGCTTGTCTCTTCAACAGGTTTTTGCCATCTGTTAGCTCTCCCATTTGGCCACTTGTTCTCCCCATTGCAGCTCTCTGCTTTCCTTTCTTCCTCACATAAACTCTTTCTCTAACATTACCCCCACCATCAATAGGCACCTTGTCCTCAAGGTGCAGAGTAAGAAAGAGTTGTTTAATTTTAACAAAGAGCTCCCAAGAATTTTCACAAGTAGGTAAATTTTTCCATTTAATCAATAGTTCTAACTCCCCTTGCTGATTGTACCTGTGAGTAAGCACTTCTTCGGGTTGTACTTCCAACTCTCCTGTTTCATTTAATCCAACTGGTAGTGGTTGACAGGTAGTTTTCGCTCCTACCTATTTTTTGAGCTGTGAGATATGAAATATAGGATGTATTAGTGTTGTATCAGGTAGTTTAAGCTTGCATGCGACTTTTCCTACTTTTTCAATTACTTCATACGACCCATAGAAACGTGGACTTAGCTTCTCATTGTGGCAGGAAGCTAACAAACGAAATCGATAGGGTTGTAGTATAAGAAATACATAATCCCCCACATGGAGCTCCACCTCTCTACGATGTTTATTTGCATTTTTCTTCATTCAAGACTGAGCCTTGCTGAGATTCACTTTTAGTTGATCCAATACCGAATTTCTTTCTTGAATCATTACATTCACTTCTTTCACCTTTGAATCCTCTTCCATTAATCTTAACAGAGGTGGTAGTCCTCTCCCATATATGGTTTTAAATGGTGTCATCCCTACTGCACTGTGGAAGCTCGTGTTATACCAATATTCAGCCCACGTCAACCATTTAACCCATGCCTTCGGCTAGTCCTAGCAAAAACAGCAAAGATAGTCTTCAATGCTCCGATTGACAACCTCAGTTTATCCATCCGTTTGGGAGTGGAAAGCCGAGCTAAATTTTAGAGTTGTTTCTGTTACCTTAAACAGTTCTAACCAAAAGTTACTCATGAAGACGCGATCATGATCAGTGACAATGGATTGAGGGAAGCCGTGAAGTCGCACAACTTCTTTTATAAAAATTTCAGCGATGTCTTTTACAGTGTAAGGAGGGCGAATTGCGAGGAAGTGTCCATATTTTGTGAGTCTATCGATAACCACCAGTATAACATATGCGCCCTTGACCTTTGGTAGCCCCATTATAAAATTCATTGAAAGATCTTCCCAAATATTTGATGGAATCGGCAATGGCTGCAGGAGACCTGTTGGAGACGTTGTCTCGTATTTAACTCGTTAACATATCTCACATTCTGCTACATATTGCTTAATATCCCTTTCCATCCCTTCCCAAAATAATATTGATTTAACCCTTTTATATGTTCTAAAAAACCTTGAATGTCTGTCGTAAGGGGAGGCGTGAAATTCCGCCAAAAGCTGAGGAATGAGTCGTGACTGCCTTGGCAACACCAATCTGTTTTTGTAAAGAAGGGTATCGTTTTTGAGTGAATACCCTTTATAGCCACCTTGTTGATTAATTATTTGTTGAACCACCTGTTGGAGATTTGCATCATTTAACACCTCTTGCTGAATGCCACCACCTTGCTTACAGAAATGGCTTTAATTTCTTCATTAAATTTTGGGTTTCTGGATAAAGCATCTGCTGCCTTATTTTCACACCCAAGCTTATAAACAATTTCGAAGTCAAACCCTAGCATCTTGATCAACCATTTTTGTTGTTCATGCCCGATTATCTATTGTTCGGTTAAAAAGCGTAAATTTTTCTGATTCGTTCATACCTTAAAGTGTCGTTCTAAAAGATAGTACCTCCATTGTTTCTGATTCGTTCATACCTTGCTTAGAAATGCGATCGGCCTCCCTTCTTGCATGAGCACAACAACTAACCCTTGCCCAGAAGCATCAGTCTCCACTATAAATTCTTTTGAAAAATCCGAAATGGCCAACACGGGAGTAGACATCATAGTAGCCTTCAAACATTCAAAAGCCCTCTGCGCTTCTTCATTCCATCGAAAGGCATTCTCTTTTAGCAAGTTAGTAAGAGGTTCAACAATCCTCCCATAGCCCTAACAAACTTACGGTAATACCCTGTCAATCCCAAAAATCCTTTTAATTCCCGTAAGTCCTTTGGTGTGGCCCAATTTTGCATATCTTCAATTTTTCTTGGTTCAACCTCCACCCCATTTTTGGTGACTATATGCCCCAAATATTTCATTTTTTCACACCCAAATAAACACTTTTTTCTGTTAACAACCATGCTATTTTCCTACAGCAAACGTAACACTTCCCTGAGGTGTAGTAAGTGCTCTCGAACTCCCTTGCTATACACTAATATATCATCGAAAAACACTAGAACAAACCTTCACAAATGAGGCCTGAAAATTTCATTCATTACACTTTGAAAGGTCGTTGGAGCATTCGACAGTCCGAAAGGCATAACAAAGAACTCATAATGCCCCTCGTGTGTTTGAAAGGCAGTCTTCTCGACGTCGTCTTCTCTAACACGTATCTCATGATAGCCAGATTTAAGATCTAACTTACTGTAAATCACGGCTCTAACCAATTCATCTAAAAGCTCGTCAATTATTGGTATGAAAAATTTATCAGGGATTGTGATCTTATTTAAACCCGATAATCAACACAAAATCACCATCCACCGTCTTTTTTTCTCACGAGAATTACCGAACTCAAAAACGCACTTGTGCTAGGTCTAATGCTTTCTCTACCTTCCTTCGGTATTCCTCATAGGAGAGTCGTCGTGGGTTTTCATCTCGTCGTAGAGTGGAAGAAGATGCGATTGAATTCATGGGAGTCCTCATGGTTGTAGAGGTTACCTGTAGAGTTTGGTTTATGCGAATTTGAGGAGGGGGACGGGTAATTTTGAGGCTTCTAATCAGGCTAGTTTGATGGGTCAGATATGTATTTCGGTTTGGATTGAGATGAACGGTGTGGGTCAGGCTGGATGCGGTTTGGCTTTGGGCACGATTCGAATGCTAGTTTGATGGGTTGTTGAAGGTAAATAGGCCTATGAAACGGGTGGGGTTGGTCGCTTGTTTTGGGTTTGTCGGGTCAGGTCGTACTCCCTGTTTTCCATCAATTATCTCATTATTCTCCTCCACCTCTCTTTCACATTGCATTGCCTCCTCCAAGTCACGTGGATGAAACAATTTGGTCTCTGCTTGGATGTCATCCACCAAGCCATTCATGAATAAATCAGTTAAAGTCTCTTCCGTCATGTCATCCACCGCCAACGACAGTAACTCAAATCGACACTGATACTCAAGAACTGAACCTATCTGTCGGAGAGCCAACAACTCCTCTTGGGGTGTCCGTTCGTGCCTTGATCGAAAACGTTTGAGCATGGCGTTCCTAAACTCCTCCCAACTCCGAAACCTCCTTCTCTTCTCTCTCCATTTCAACCACCCATGAGTGATACCTTCCATACACACCCCAGTCGCTATGAGTCGTTCTCGTTCGTCCAAATGGTTGAAATCAAAGTACCTTTCACACCTGAAAATCCATTCGAGAGCATCGTCGCCGCTAAATATGGGAAGGTCTAAGCGTCGATAAAGGGTATCTCGACGTCTTCCAGTAATGTCTCCTGAGGTTGCTCCTTGTCCTCCTTCTGTCTCCCCTTCTCTTGTGATGGGTAGAGCTTCTGCCTCTGGTGGTGGTGGTGGTAATAGTGGTGGCGGCGAAGAAGAAGGGGACACCCCCTGGCCCATTGGGGCCTTGCCCTTATCTTCATTCTCCTTTCCGACGATCGCATCTCGCAACTCACGGAGGTACCCATGAAGAGATTCAACCTTCGATTCCATGTTATCCATTCGGTCACTCATTTCTCTGTTCATCTCAACCATCTGTTTACCCATCGCCTCCAAACTTTCTTTCATCCCTCCTATTTCTTTCTCGACTCCTTCCACCTTAGCCTCCATTCTGGTCATGCTCTGATACCACTATAATAGGAACCTGACGCTGCCACAACAAGTTGTCTGCTCCAACTCCAATGAATGAAGAAACCAACATGAGAAATAGATGCAAAAAGTGTGAGAATGTAATGTAGATAACACTGCTGAGTGTAAATCAAATGTAACTCAATGTAACAGTAATGAAATTAGTTTTTCTTTTATTAATAAGTATTTCAAAGTGAATTCAATCTGGTTCATATAAGCTCAATGCTAGCACAATCACTACTTAAGAGACATTAAAAAAAATAATAATAACAAAAATCAAGAACAATTCCACCAACTTTCGAGAGGCTGAGACTCTCCTTCAATGCTTTACTTTTTCAATTTTCTTTTTCCTCCTCTGCTCTTTTTTCTGCCTCCTGCTTATATTCCCTCATGATTTCATAACTGCATCCTCTCTCTAAGGCTGCCACCTCAACGTACACACTTTCAGTGGTCCTATTTTCTGAAAGTCTGAGCACTGCATCCTCTTTGTTGTCTGTTGCTTGTCTCTCCAACAGGTTTTTGCCATCTGTTAGCTCTCCCATTTGGCCACTTGTTCTCCCCATTGCAGCTCTCTTCTTTCCTTTCTTCCTCACATAAACTCTTTCTCTAACAAGGTGGGAGACTGCCAGCCTCTCAGAAGCTGAGCAAGGAGGATGTTGGTTTACTGCATTTTGTGTTTTTTTTTGTGAATTTTGGGAACCTAGTCTGACTGTATTTGTGCCTGTGCTATTATGGGAACCTATTCCAATTCTGTACTTCTGTAATTATCAATTATATTAGCTGGGAAATAGTCATTGTATTGATGAAAGAATATTGCAATTAAATTGATGAATAAATCAATACAGTACGTATTTTCTGCTCAATTTACAAATGCATGTTTTGTTTTAGGCTGAAAATTACTTTGCTTCTGCATTGCCATCAGATTGGTGATTTGAGTTTGATAGGGGCCTGGTTCCAGAATGATTAACGGTTGCTGTTCAGTTGCACTAATGGCGATGACTTCCTGACTTCAGTGATAGAGATGGCTATTTGTATTTGTGAGATGTATGAAAAGAGATGCAATATAACAGTGTTCAATCTAAACAGTTAATGAAATAGCAAAATAATTTTATATTTCACTCAAAATATCCTCAGAATCAAAATGATAAGCTGAGTACAAATCTCCTTTCACAAAATAACACACAATAAGCAAAACAGGTTTCTATGACTGTCTTCCAGCTTTCGAGAGGCTGGGTCTCTCCCTCACTAATGTTTTTCTTCTCCTTGATCTCTGATATTTTTCTCTATTTCATTCATCCTTTTGTAGTCATCTGCCTCTTCCCTGGTTGCCACCTCAGCACCTAGTATTTCAATGGTCCTAATTTCTGATAGCATGGGTACTGACTCATTCAGATTGTCTGATGCTTGTCTCCTAAAGTGCGTGTCTGCTGCCTGCCCTTCCAAGTGCTTTCTGCTCCAAGTCAACTCTTTCCCTTGTCCAGTTTCTTTCCTTCCTTTCTTTCTCACGTAGACCTTTTCCCTAATATTACCGCCCCCATCCAGAGGCACCTTGTCCTCAAGGTGCATTGTTGGGAAGAGTTGGTGGATTGTAGTGTAGAGTTCCCATGAATTTTCACAAGCTGGCAAGCCTCTCCACTTGACTAACACCTCCAATTCTCCCTGTGGATTATACTTGTGAGCAATTACATTGTCGGGCTTCACTTCTAACTCACCCTCTTCGTTTAAGCAAGTCGGTAATTGTTGGCAGTTAATGTTGGATCCAATTTGCTTCTTGAGTTAGGATACATGGAAGATAGGGTGAATTTTTGCAGATTCAGGGAGTTGTAATTTATATGCGACCTTTCCCACCCTTGCTAAGACTTCGTATGGGTCATAGAAACGAGGACTTAACTTTTCGTTCGAGCGTGATGCCAGCGAACGAAGGCGGTATGGTTGAAGTTTGAGGAAAACATAATCGCCTATCTGAAATTCTATATCCCGACGATGCTTATCAGCGTTTCTCTTCATTCGTGACTGAGCTTTACAAAGATTATCTTTCAGGTGATCCAAGATGCTATTTCGTTCCCTGATTATGCTATTTACTTCCTCAATTTTTGAGTCTTCTTCCACCAATCTGAGGAGGGGTGGTGGCTCCCTCCCATACACGGCTTTGAATGGTGTCATCCCTGCTGCACTATGGTAAGCCGTATTGTACCAATACTCAGCCCAAACTAACCATTTCACCCATGTTTTCGGCTGACCCATGCAAAAACAGCGTAGGTAATCTTCAAGGCTTCTATTGACAACTTCAGTTTGCCCGTCCGTTTGCGGATGGTAAGCCGAACTGAATTTTAAAACGGTCCCTGCAGCCTTGAATAATTCCCGCCAAAAATTACTGATGAATACCCTATCGCGATCGGTTACTATGGTCTTTGGGAAGCCATGAAGTCGTACTATTTCTTTTACAAAAATTTCAGCTATGTCTTTGGCAGTGTAAAGGTGTTGGATTGCAATGAAATGACCATACTTTGTTAATCTATCAATCACAACCAATATAGCATCCACTCCCTTGACTTTTGGCAGGCCCGTTATGAAGTCCATTGAAAGGTCTTCCTAAATGTTGGTTGGTATCGGCAATGGTTGTAGTAAGCCGGCGGGCGCCATTGCTTCGTATTTGACTCTTTGACATACATCACATTCAGCCACAAGTTGCTTAATATCCTTTTTCATTCCTTCCCAAAACAACACCTGTTTTATCCTCTTGAACGTTCTAAAGAAACCTGAGTGCCCACCATAAGGAGATGAATGAAATTCCTTGATAAACATGGGAATAAATCTGGACCCTTTGGGTAAGACCAACCTGCCCTTGTAGAGAAGGGTACCATTCCTTAACGTATAACCTTTACAGTCTCCCTGTTGGCTGAGTAATTTCTGAGTAAGTTGCTGGAGTTTTTCATCTTGTAATGCTTCCTGATGTACCTCTTCAGTTCCCATAATCTGAGTAACAGAGATAACTTTAAATTCACTACTGAATTTTGGATTCCTGGATAAAGCATCAGCGGCCTTATTTTCGCACCCCGGCTTGTAAATTATCTCAAAATCGAATCCTAGCATTTTTACCAACCACTTCTGCTGCTCGTGACCAACAATCCGTTGTTCAGTTAGGAAACGTAAACTCCTTTGGTCTGTATGCACCTTGAAGTGCCTTTCTAAAAGATAATGTCTCCATTTTTGGAAGGCCAATACTATGGGCATCAACTCCCTTTCATATACTGATTTTCCCTTGTTTCGAATTGATAATGCTTTGCTTAGAAATGAGATAGGACGCCTATCTTGCATAAGGACAGCACCCAAACCACACCCTGAAGCATCTGTTTCTACAATAAATTCCTTGGAAAAATTAGGCATGGCTAAAACTGGAAGGGAGACCATGGCTGCCTTCAAGTCTTCGAAAGCTTTCTGTGCCTCCTCCGACCACTTGTAGGCATTTTTTTTTTGCAGGTTGGTGAGCGGTTCTGCTATCTTTCCGTACCCCCGAACGAATCTTCGATAATAACCTGTTAAACCCAAGAATCCTCTCAGCTCACGTATGTCTTTCGGTACAGGCCAATCCTGCATATCCTCGATCTTTTTGAGGTCCGCTTCCACCTCTCTCTTTGACACAATATGCCCCAACTATTCAATTCTTTCACTGCCAAAAGAGCATTTTTTTTTGTTAATAACCAAATTATTTTCCTGCAGCAGTTGCAAGACTTCCTTGAGGTGCCACTTGTGCTCCTGCATGCCCCTGCTATACACAAGTATATCGTCAAAAAAAACCAAGACAAATTTTCGCAAAAATGGTCTGAATATGTCATTCATGATGCTTTGGAACGTTGCCGGAGCATTCGAAAGCCCAAAAGGCATGACTAGGAATTCGTAATGCCCTTCGTGTGTTCGAAAGGCAGTCTTTTCCACATCCTCTTCTTTGATTCGTATTTGATGATAACCTGATTTGAGATCTAGCTTACTGAAAATTTCTGCCCCCATAAGTTCGTTTAACAATTCGTCGATTGTTGGAATGGGAAACTTATCCGGAATAGTGATTTTGTTTAATGCTCGGTAGTCCACGCAAAATCTCCATCCTCCGTCCTTCTTTCTGACCAAAATTACTGGACTCGAGAATGGACTTACATTGGGTCTGATTATTCCAGCCAATAACATCTCTTGAACAATTCGCTCTATCTCATTTTTTTGGTAATGCGGGTATCGATAGGGTCGAATGTTGGGAGGAGTGGCTCCTTCTAATAGACGAATGGCGTGATCTTGTCGACGGCGGGGTGGAATACCGTGTGGCTCAGAAAATAAGGATTGAAATTCTTCCAGCAGGTCGCTAAACTCAGGTGCAGAATAGTCTTCATTTTGTATTTCCTCTCCCAAGATTGAACTCATCTCTATCCAGTAACCTTCCCCTCCTTCACACATAGATTTCATCAGTGTTCTAAGTGAGGTCTCCAGACGGGTAAGAAAGACATCCCCTTTAATTTTAGCTCTCCTTCCCTCCCACATAAATTCCATGGTTTAGTTTTTCCAATTAATCTTTACCTCTCCAAGTCTACTAAGCCAATCCACGCCTAAAATTAAATCTACTCCTCCTAACTTGAATGGAAGGAAATTCTGTGTAATTTGGACTCCCTGAACACTAATTGTGACGTCTTCACATCTCCCTAGTCCCTCTACTCTCCGATCGTCACCCAAGACTACAGCAAATTTGGCAGCCTTCACTGGAATGTTCAGCTCTGTAACTACTCTATCTGAGATAAAATTATGGGTGGCTCCGCTGTCTAAGAGGATCACCACCTCCTTCCCCTTGATAGTTCCTAGCACCTTCATCGTTTTAGAGGTGTTGAATCCCATGACTGAACTTGAGTTCAACGTGGCCTCCATTTCACGTTCCTCCACAGGCGTTGGCTCTTCCTCGTCAACGGTTTCTTCTTCTTCCTCTCCTTCACATGCTATCATCACCCTCAGCTGCTTAAATCTACACCTGTGACCTGGGACGAACTTTTCATCACACCGAAAGCACAATCTTTTTTCCACTTTAGATCGGTACTCCTTATCGGAGAGGCGTCGTGAATTGCCATCCCATCGTAAGGTGGACGTTGCTGTTCCTGAGTTGAAAGGAGCCCTAACAGTTGCTGTCACATTTTGGGGGATGTTTGAACGATTTTGTGGGATGAAATGAGTATCCTCAGTGCAGCGAGTTGAGCCGGATACTGCATTCTGTGGTGGTTTAATATTATGAGCCTGATTTGGATTAAAATTAAGTGTAGGGCTGGATGTTGTCTGGCTTTGGGCCCGAATAGGCTGTGGCCGAGTTGGGCTGGTGAGTGTAATTTGATTTGTGTACCAGGCTGGAAAGTTTTTTGGATTGGGTTGGTTGGGTCGGATCTCATATTTTCCATTGATTATCTCGTTCTTCTCCTCTATCTCTATTGCGCGTTGTATCGCCTCTTCCACGTCTCTAGGATGAAAAAGTTTGGTCTCCGCTCAAACATCCTCTATCAACCCATTCATGAATAAGTCAGTCAAAGTCTCTTCTGACATGTCATCCACCGCCGATGACAGCAGCTCGAACCGACCTTGGTATTCCAAAACAGAATTTGTCTGTTTAAGAGCTAATAGCTCTTCTCTGGGAGTCCGTTCATGCCTTCCTCGGAATCGTTTCAACACTGCCTCTCTAAATTCTGCCCAACTTCTGAATGCCCTTCGCTTCTCTCTCCATTTCAACCAGCCGTGAGCTATTCCTTCCATGCACACCCCTGCCGCCGTAAGGCGTTCTCTCTCGTTCAGTTGGTTGACATCAAAATACCTCTCACATTTGAAAACCCACTCAAGCGCTTCATCGTCGTTAAACACCGGAAGATCCAACCGCCGATAGGGGGTGTCTCGACGACCCCCTGCAGAGTCCCCCTCTCACCTTCCTTCTGAAACTGTTTCTTCTACTCCCAGCACTCCTTCATCCCCTGGGGGCGGAGGGGCTGTCGCCTCTGGTGGTGGAGGGGAATATGACGGTGATGCCTCTTGCCCCCTTGGTGTTTTGCCCTTGTCTCTGTTTTCCTTTCCAATGATGGCCTCCCTTAGTTCACGTAAGTAGCCGTGGAGAGATTCCACACTGGCTTCTAAACCTCCCATTTTGTTGTTTGTTTCTGTGTTTAGCTCCACCATTTGTCGACTCATCTCACCCATTTTCTCTGTCATGTCTTCCATTTCTTTTTCAATTCCTTCTACCCTCGCCTCCATCCTCGTCATGCTCTGATACCACTATGATAGGGGCCTGGTTCCAGAATGATCAACGGTTGCTGTTCAGTTGCACTAATGGCGATGACTTCCTGACTTCAGTGATAGAGATGGCTATTTGTATTTGTGAGATGTATGAAAAGAGATGCAATGTAACAGTGTTCAATCTAAACAGTTAATGAAATAGCAAAATAATTTTATATTTCACTCAAAATATCCTCAGAATCAAAATGATAAGCTGAGTACAAATCTCCTTTCACAAAATAACACACAATAAGCAAAACAGGTTTCTATGACCGTCTTCCAGCTTTCGAGAGGTTGGGTCTCTCCCTCACTAATGTTTTTCTTCTCCTTGATCTCTGATATTTTTCTCTATTTCATTCATCCTTTTGTAGCCATCTGCCTCTTCCCTAGTTGCCACCTCAGCACCTAGTATTTCAATGGTCCTAATTTCTGATAGCATGGGTACTGACTCATTCAGATTGTCTGATGCTTGTCTCCTAAAGTGTGTGTCTGCTGCCTGCCCTTCCAAGTGCTTTCTACTCCAAGTCAACTCTTTCCCTTGTCCAGTTTCTTTCCTTCCTTTCTTTCTCACGTAGACCTTTTCCCTAACAGAGTTATTGAGTGGGGTTCTGCCTGGAGTTGTTTTGGTTCTGAAGCATTGCTCAGGTACGTATCACTCCCACTTGCCTTTGAGCTGCAGAAAACATTTTTGATTTGCAGGTTACACTTGTTCAAAACATTGAATCTGACTGTAGAGTTATGTCATTAAACAAAAATGAGTTTAATTTTATCAACAATTGGAGTAGATATAAAACATAACATCACTATGAATATGTGAAAAAGTAAAATTAAAGCCCACATTACAGCATTGGACATTCAATAGCTAACCCAAGCTTGCTTAACTGAATTCTATACTAATTTAGAATTTCTTTTTATTTTAAAAAAAGCACAAAAATCAACTGCTTACAGAAAGCTATTATAAACACACGATCTTTCAATACCTTCACAAATCCCAATTAAGTGCCTTAAATGTTGGCTGTCTTGAATAACTTCTTCAACTAGATTTTCCACAATGATCCCTTTCTAAATATGGAAACAAAATTAAGAACAAGAGTTACCACTGGAACGTAAAAGAACCACTAAGAAATTATTGGTCAGTTGAGGAAAAAAGTACCCTTGTGTACCTCAGGATCATCCAAAAGCCGCAAGGAACCAGACTTATGATTCAAAAGGTCTACTACAGTTTCATTGTATATCTCCAAAGCAGAAATTTTCAGTATAAAATCCCTCTCTTGATTCTGCAACAGTAATACACAACAAGAGCAAGTAACAGAATCAACTCAAATCTTATTTATTCCAAACTATTTGACCTCAAGCCATTGAACTATGCTAAGATGTAAATTACAAAGAAATTTGCCCAATATTTATCCGGTAAGATGATGAAATTTAGCTATCCATGCATGAAAATTTCACCAGTATCTAAACTTAACATGATGGATGATATCCTATAATGCAACTTGTACAGTATCTTCAAATCTGACTACAATAACTTAAAATGATGTGAAATACACTTACATTTTTTATGTGTTTATAGATGTCTTTAATTGCATTTTCGGATATTCCTCTCATGGTAAACATTTTACCACCACCAGTCTGACCATATGCAAAGATTGTTGCTGCAAATAGTTTTCATAAAAGAAAAAAAAAAAAAAAACTTGCAATTTTTTCCCAAAATAATATAAAAAATCTTATAAGGAAATCATTAGAAGGCGCAGAATTATCTTAACAATTAATAATTATGCGTAGTTACCATTAATTCCTGTTAGAGCAGATAAGGCAACATCCTTTGCCCCTTCTTCATAGACCTTTTGAGTTGAGCAGGCAGGCTCAAAAACTTTATCTGTCACGTATACATAACAGTAAATTAAAACTTCAACTATCTAATAAAATTACACAAGAAACTAGAAATTGAAACCAGTATTCTCTAAAAACACATTCCAGATTCCAATGATCCTAAATCCATTTAGTTAAATCAAACCAAATATTACTTTTTTAAACCTTCTCTAGTTAATAGTCATAACAATAAGACTAGTTAAACACAGGTAAAATACCGAAGGTGTAGGGGGTGGTGGGCTGTTCATGGTTTGGATTCTTGAAAACAATCTTCTGGTCGTCTATGCAATCCCAAGCAATGAGGTCATACATGGCTTGTTCTTTCCTGTTCAGTGGCCTCATATGTACAGTAACTAATATCTTCTCTTCGCTAATTTTTGGACCACCTGGGGTACATGAAGGGGCCCTCTGAAGAGGAGTAGATGAAGGGATCCTCTGTATCTTACATAAAGGTGTGGCTGGGTCCCAACCATGTTCACCCCTTACTATTCCCTGAAGAATTCCAGAATAAAAATGGTATATGTTAATCATAATTAGAACTCAGATTTGAAACCATGACTAACAATTTTTTTATTACCAAGGAAACCATCCCTTATTATGGCTAAAAGACGGAAGTCACTAAGAGAAACTTTAGCAGTAAGCTCGCATTGTTGTATAAAAAAGCATTTGATGGAGCATAATACTTTAAAATTGATGATTACAGGAGATAAAATTATGGCCGTGCTTTATACTTAATCAGCATTATTAAATCCATAACAAAATATAATCTTACCAGTAGACAATCAATATAAAATAAAAATGAATTTAATTAAATTTTCTTCTTTTTTTTTTTGTTTTTTGTTTTTCCTTTTCTATAATAACAAATTAAGCTTCAGTAGACACAAAACATCATAAATTATACTATGTTGGATTATCAAGTTCTTTAAAAAAAATCAAAAACATGTAAACAGAAAAGCAAATCAATTCTTGCACATTCAACACATTTCGCCTAAATAAACTGAAAAAATAAAAATAAAAATGAAAGTAATAAATATTTTACTAAACTGAAATCACACGAACTTCTTTAACTTGCAAGAAGAACATTTTTCTCTTTCTTTCTTATCTTTCATAATTTTTAAATAATCCAACGAAAATCACCTAAAACAAGACAGTAAATGAACAAAGAAAATGTATCACTTACAGAGATATCGAAGTGTTAAAAGATTCAAAAAGAGAGCGAGGCGCCGGAGTTCCTGAAGACCGGCCGCCGTGGAATCAAGAAGTCAGTGAAAAATAAGTGTAAGCAGACTAATTCCGTCGGTCACATGAGAAGAGGAGTGACGAAGGTTTCTAAGAGAAATTGATTTTTGACACTACAGAGAGAGCGAGTTTTGAAGATACCTGTGTTTTTATTTTAATTATTGTTTTTCTGTTCCTTTTCCCGTTCTGTGCGCGCACCTGAGAGGAGAAGAAGCGCCTACATTTTGAATCGAAAGGATCCATTGACAGGCACGTGTGCCAAATTAAATGCCATCAGGTTTTGTGGGCCTGGTAGCTCAAATAGTTAAGAAGCCCAGCTGGCCACTTGGAGTTTAAACTCCGCTTATGGAGGAAAGGCACGTTTACATTTAGAACTCATTTAATTGGTAATGGATTTTTTATTTATTTGAATATTAGATTTGACGAATTTTCTATATTTTATTTTTTAATAATTTTTTTATTTTATCCATTTACAAAGCCGTATCTCGTTCTAATGAATTATTGGATTTTCATATATTAAAATTTTAACATGTAAATATTAGTACGTCATCAATTTTTTTTTATATTGGTATTTTATTTTATTTCTTTGAGTTTTACAGTAGATGGGTTTTAAAATTTTTTTTTGTAATTGTCGTACATCCAATATTATTAAGTAAAAAAAAAATAGAGTAAAATAATAAATTATATTGAGAGAGAAAAAATACTATTTCTTTAATACGTTAATATATTAAAATTTAGTTTGTGATGTTAAAGATATAGTGTACATTTTGATTTTAGTTTACAAATTTAAGCAAAGTAATGTATTGGTATATGATTAATATTATATGTTAATATATAATCTAAATACATAAATAATATATTATTATGTAATTGAATATTATTTTATCTTTAATTTAAAATTATATAATTATATAATAATATATCACTTATATACTAAAAATATATACGTATGGTTTTATTGATTAATATATATAATTAAAGTATTAGTATATTAAATATTTTAACACAAATAATCAGCACACTAAATTATTTGTCAAATTGTAATGTAATCCAATAATTATAAGTTATGTCGAATATATAAGAATTTGCCATCGGGGTCTTTTATTGAAACAAAAAGATGCACTTACAATTGGAGTGGTTTTTGAATTTAAAAAAGTAGTGTTATATATATAATTTTATATATAAATAATAATATATTATTATATAATTAAAAATTAAATAATATTTAATTATATAATAATATATTATTATTATTTATATATAAAATTATACATAAAAATTATATGCTTACTCAACAGGCTTTCAACTACGAAAACTTATCCTGAGCTGAAGCACGTATAAAAAATTCTGTAGACTTCTAGAAGGTAGCAACGGCGTGGGTGTTGACGAATATATTGGGCGTTGGTTTGGCAGGGACTTCCTGACTAAAATTGCATTCCCCATGACATAGGTGAAATGACTTATTCCAACCTAAATTTATTATATTTTTAAATTAGTATTTCTTAATTATTAAAAATTTAAAAGGAAAATTATTATTTAATATTAAAAATAATAAAATATTATTTATTTTTTTATCTAAATTTAAAAAATTAATAATTTTTTTGAAATTAAATTTAAAAATTTTTTTTTTCTTTCTCTTTTTGCAATCTTCCCCTTTTACGGGGAAGCAAGTAAAGGTAATTGAATGGAAGTGAAGAGTATCCAGAAAGTGCAACGTCATGTAAATTGATGGAAACGTGGCATGCATGCGGAAATCAATAATGGTGGTTATAGGTTGACACTCTTATTTTATACGCCCAAACAGTTTTGTTGAGAAATAAATATTTATTATCAGCAATAGCTTTATGAGACGAAAGTCACACCTACATTTCAATCAATATCAACGTGAAATTGAAGAATAAATGGTTGAAACTTGAAATCGGTAACCACGTGGGATGTCACCAGTAATTGTTTTCACTGTCATCTCTCTCTCTCTCTCTCTCTCTCTTCCATTATGCACATGCTTCTTATCATGGAAGGATAAAATTCTAGGCTCCATGGGCTTGCTTTTAACACCGACGGAGTGTTGCATGCATAAAAGGATTCAAGGTTCAAATTCTCTTCCACGTCATTTTAATAATATGTATTTATTGTAATATATATTTATTATATTTAATTATATATATTATTTTTTATTTATATCATATCATATTTTAAATTAAATATTATATATTTTAAATGAGATATTGTACTACAATAATGGACCTGACCTAAAATTTGATTTACATCAAACCTTGAAGAAGATATCCCAACACAAACTACACCCACTTACAAAGGTTACTTAACTCGGCCAGAAAACCAGCTAGAAAAAGCTTCTTCATGGACAGTGGTACTTAATTTTAAAATAAGATATTTATAATAACAATATACTCCTAACATGGAAGGAAAAGATAGGTTTTCTTATAGACAAAGAGAGAATTAGAGAAACAATAAGAAAATCATCTCGTAGATGTTGAGGAGAATTACTACTTGTTAAGCTTCTTCTTACCAAGATAGTCGAATCATATATTAAAAATCTAATTTTATCTAACGTATATTAAATATCGTATCGTATGATATAATTTTTTAAAAAATAAAATAATTAAAAAATATAATTGATACATCATTATTTTGAAAAATATTACAAATATTTTTAAAATTTTCAAATTTTTTATAAATATTTTATTGCATCATTTTTTTTTTAAATGTATCAATTTATATCATAAGATATATTAATTATATTATATTAATTATAAAATATTTAATGATATTTATTGTTTTTTATTTATATTATACTATAAAATATTAATAATTTTTGAATGATTAACAGATCAGAGAGATACCCGACGACTATTATTGTAGCTAAATGATTGCTTCATGATGATAGCCGTTTAACAATTGTCAATCCCGCCTAACTTTTAGAGTGCTAAATGACTTCAAAAACTTCTTTAGATATTGGTTGGGCCAAACGACTATTTCCCACCCAAGGTTTGATGTTTTCTTAAGTTTTCATTCTTTAACTATGAAAACACCAAACACCCACTCATGATCGGTTAGATTTAATAAAACCCTAACGGTGGTAAATTTAATCTCATTTCCCCCCCTAAAAGTTTAAAAACTAACATTTTCTTTCCTAAGCTAAGTTTGAAAAAATCGTATTCCCCCCTAGGGTTTATTTTTAAACCCTTTCACTTTCTCCGGCGCCATCATCGGTCGTCTTCCCCTCCCGACAGTTTCTCTTCCACCTCCGGCCCCCCTCAACTCTTGCACTATGCATTCGACACAGAGAGAAGTCGAGATCGATCGACGCATCCGACGACTGGGAGAAAATTTCTTCGTCTGGGACAAGACGATCGATCGACCCATCTGACGACTGGGAGAAAATTTCTTCGTCTGGGAGAAGACGATTGATCGACACATCTGACGACTGGGAGAAGACGATCGATCGACGCATACGAAGAACTCTTGCACTACGCACTACGCATCCGATGACTGGGAAGACGAAGAACTTCGTCTTCCCCGACGAAGTTCTTCGTCTTCCACGGCTTTTCCGACTCCTATCGGGAGTCCAAATGGAAGGAAAGAGATCGCGGGAAGGAGAGGATGCTTCGGGAGAGAGAGGCCGTCGGCAATGGAGTCGAAGATGTCGTCGGAGATTTCAAAACGAAACTCTAGGGTGAAACTGCGATTTTTTAAAACTTAGGCTGAGAGAAAATTTTAGTTTTTAAAGTTTAGGGGGGCAAAATAAATTCTATTTTAGTTTATTTTTAATATTATAAAGAAAATGACGATTTTACCCTTATCACCGTTAGGGTTTTGTTAAATCTAACCGGTCATGGGTGGGTGTTTGGTGTTTCCATAGTTAAAGGGTGGAAACTTGAGAAAACATCAAACCTTGGGTGGGAAATAGTCATTTGGCCTATTGGTTGGGACAAGAGTTTCCTGGAGATTAAAAACAAGGGGATTGTTTGGAGAACAAGGACAACTCGTGTTTACACTTATTGTATACCACATATATTGAAAAAACACAATGGTAAATGAAGTTCCCGGATAAGGAGATAGTTTTAATAATATTGTGTTGTATTTCTTATTTATGCTTTATTGTTAACACAAAATTATAAAAATCATTTATTATAATTTTTTTTTTAATCATAAAAAATCTTATCTATATTTATAAGGTTGGTAAATTCAAAACACAGTGATCGAGATTATAATTATTATTTTTAAAATTAGACTGATGATTAAATCGATTATCTTATTGATTTATGGTTTGATCGGTTCGATCAGTTTAATTGGAGAATCAATCGGTTCAGTTTATTATCAAATTATAATGAATATATTTTACTTAAAAGTTTATAGAAAATAAAATTAATCAAAATACTTAAATTTGTAGAGATTAGAATATATCATTTTTAAGGAATAATAATTATTCATTTGATTTCAATGAAATAATTAAAATAAAGAAAGTCTCGATCTCATAATCTAGAAAAAAACATAATTATATAAATTATTGTCTATAGAAAACATTACAATAGATATGAGATACTTTTTTTTTCTTTTTTATTTTATTATTCCTTATAAACCTTTAAAAATTCATCGAACCTAATAAAAAATAATCAAATTACTCAAAAATAATTAAAATTAAAAAAAATTAAAATTTTGATCAAACTTGGTCAAATCCAATTTTTGACCGATTCAATCTGTCAAATCTAGTTTTAAATGGGGTTTGACCAAGTCAATTAAAAAAAAACATATTTTTACATTAACCGAATTAGATTTGAAGTTAATTTTTGATTCAACCAATTGAATCGATCAATCCGATCATGTTTTAAAATCATTAATTATAACTATTATATCAGATAAGTTATAATTTTTTAAATGTAACAAAAGTTAAAACTCATATATCTTTTTTAAAATTTTAAAATTTTATCAGTTTTATTAACTTTTAAATATAAAAATCATTCATTATAACCCTTAATTTGTTCGCTATCATGCCACTAATCTTTTGCGAACTTATCATTGGTAAAAAATTTTGAATAAACAAAAGGTATATTGGCTGATGCATTTCCTATTGAAAGTCACCGCCCATATTTTGTAATTTACTTGTGATTGTCGATCACTTTCTTTTTAGCAATTAAACAGGAGAGTTGTCCAAAAAGTTGCTACAAATAAAATAATATAATTAATTGATATCCATTTATTTAAAGGGTAATTATATTGCCATGCGCCGGCTTTGATAGTGAGATGTATGTTTAAGAAATATTACTTATTATTTAAACACATTTTATGAACAGAGCTTATTTATTTAGACAATGTATTGCATATTTAAAAGAATGGTTCTTTGGATACCACGTCAGCATAGATTTCAAACATCTCCCTCATTGGAAGGGGTGGAAAAAAAAAAGTCTTTATTAATAGGTTTTATCAATCAATGATAATTGAAAATAAAGTAAAATTGAGAGAAAAGTCGGGATTGAGAGAGAACATTGTTGTCATTGTCTTTGGCTACCAACAATAATAACTAGAAAAATCCTAAGAAGAAATATTAATTTTTAAAATTTTGGATGAGAGAAAATTTATTAGATTTTTAAATTTAGAAGAAAAAATATAATAAAATTTTATGGTTTTTATAAATAATAATCTTATTTTTGATAATAACATTAAAATTTAGTCAATAGATAGATATTTAAATTTTTAATAATTAATTGATTAAAAAAAATTTGCATCAAGCCGTGGGTGCGAATAGTTATTTGGCCTAATTTTTTATTATGCGTGAAATTAAAATAGTGAAAAATAATTAGTGGTTGGCAAGTTGGAGCAAAAGAAAGGCAGAATCACCATATACCACCTGAACTCTGATAGAATATCTTTTATCTTTTAAATTTCATTTTCTTTAATAAAAAACGTGAGTGTTGCTATCTACCGTCACGGCGCCAAATAAATCAGGGATTTACTGTTTTAACCTTTCACATATGAAAAATTACACTACTTGGGCTAAACCCTCCAAATCTCTCTCTTCAAAATTGGTAGATCCGTAAAACACTGTAATTTTTCTATTAAAGATTTATAAAAAATTGGCAGGTCAGAGAGATAAAGTCCAATCAATTCGCAGATCTCGAATAGTCATAGCCATTGTTATTGGAGTTCTTTGTCGGATGCAACTTTGCTTTCTTGTTCCTTCAGCTACAATTCGCCCACCGGAATCGCCAAACAATCAAATCCAATCTCCAGAATTCAACAACTCATTCACCTTTTTGACTGCTTACGTTTTCGTGATTTTTGATTGCTAATGTCAGTCATTTCTAAAGTCAAACATTTGTTGTTCTATTCTTAAATTCGATTTAATGTATTTACTATGAATAGTTTCTGGTTTTGTGGGTCTATTGGCTCAAATAGTTAAGGCCACTTGGAGTTTAAACTTCGCCTATGGAGGAAAGGCACGTTTACATTTAGAACTCATTTAATTGGTAATGGATTTTTTATTTATTTGAATATTAGATTTGACGAATTTTCTATATTTTTATTTTATGCCTCTCCACATCTTCCCCTTTTATGGGGAAATAGGTAAAGGTAATTGAATTGAAGTGAACAGTATCCAGAACGAAGGCGTTTAATTTGGTAAGTGTAACGTCATGTATATTGATGGGAAACGTGGCATGCATGCGGAAATCAACAATGGTGGTTATAGGTTGATGCTCTTATTTTATACGCACCAACAGTTTTGTTGGGAAATAAATAAATATTTATTATCAGCGATAGCTTTGTGAGAGAAAAGTCGCACCTACATTTCAATCAATATCGACGTGAAATTAAAGAATTAATTGTTGACACTTGAAATTGGTAACCACGTGGGATGTCAGCAGTAATTGTTTTCACTGTCATCTCTCTCTCTCTCTCTCTCTCTTCCTTCCATTAGGCAGATGCTTCTTTCTTATCATGGAAGGATAAAATTCTAGGCTTCCCTGGGCTTGCTTTTAACAGTAATGGAGTGTTGTTGCATGTATTAAAAGATATGAGATTCAAATTTTCTTTGACATTATTTTGATAATACGTATTTATTATAACATATATTTATTTTATTATATTATATTAATTTAATATATTTTATATATAAATCAAGTACAATGTATCTTAAATAAGAGATCGTACGAATACTGTATCTGAAGCCATGGTGGAGTAGCTTAAAAAATGGGGGAGAAGGAATATTTCCCACCTAACTTTTTATACGTTTTTAAAATACTATCCATGATAGATAAAAATCCACTTTTTTTATCTGTGACTAAACTGTCGTCCAATTTTTCAGTTAGAAACAGGGGCAAAATCGTCATTTACTATTTAAAACCTTAAAACTTTAAACTTTTACCATTTCCCCCCTCCAGGTTTTAAAAACTAATAACTAATTCATCCTCAAAGTTTGAAAAGTTTAATTTCACCCCTAGGGTTTGCTTCTTTCTCCGGCCACCACCGACGGTTGACGCAATCAATCGATCTCCTATCTCCGACTATAAAGGACGACGAAGGACGACCCTTCGTCATCCAGATCTGAAAGAACAAATAAAAGACGACGCGACGAGCGACGAGCGACGAAAAACGGCGAAGTGTCGCCCTTCGTCGTCTGGGTGGAGCGACGAAGAGATCTCTGTCTCTTCATTGCACCACCGCCGTCGCACCAGGAGAAGGAGGAGGCCGATGACGACACTGAAGACGACATCGGGAGATGAAGTTGAAGAATGGGGGTGAAACTGCTAGTTTTGAAAGTTATGAGGGGCGGTTGTATTTTGAAAAAATATGAAAACCCTAGGTTTGGGGGTGAAAAAGATAGTTTTCAAAGTTTAAAACTTTAGGTAAGGTGAAATGTTAGTTTCTAAAACTTAAGAGGAGTGAATGGTAAAACTCTTACATCAATTTTGGGATGAATTGTGCAGACTAAATTGAGGGGTATTTTTGTCATTTTATCTAACAAGGGTAAAATGGACCTTATAATTTTACCCTTATACAAATAAATATCATCCATATTAACGGCTCACGGGTGAAAAAAATAGATTTTCATCAGTCGTAAGTGGTATTTTAAAAACGCATCAAAAGTGAGGTGGGAAATAGTCCTTCTCCCCCTTAAATGGCCCTTGCCTAATGTTTGGTTTACATCGGATCTTGAACAAGCTATCCCAACACAAACTACACCCACCTGCAAAGGTTACTTAACTCAGCCAGAAAACCAGCTAGAAAAAACAAACAACTTCATGAAAAGTAGTATTTCATTTCAAACAAATTCAGTTAAAAGTGGATAAACTCTCTCTGATGCTTGACAATTATTTATTTGAATAAGTAATTTATTTATATAAACAGTGATATATTATTATATAATTAAATAATTAAAATTAAAAATAAATTAATATTTAATTATATGAGAATATATTATTATTTTATGTATAAAATTGTACATATAATTTTATTGTATTTATTTACAGGGTCAGTTTTATTTTTTTTAAGTAAGTTAAATCAAAGTTTCATAAATATAATAAAAGTTTGAACTCAGGTTTTTTCTTTAAAAGTTTTAATATTTCATCAGTTTTGCTAACCCTTGATATGAGTTAATTTGATTTGGGTATAAAAAATTATTGCAAAAATAAATTACCTGAAAAATTACTAGTATAAATTATAATTATATTTGATAAAATTAATAAGTATAAAAAATTATTGTGTTTAGTTGAATATAAACTAAAATATTATTTTACTTAAATATCATTGAGTATAATTATTTTAAAATATTTTTTATGTTACTTGTTATATTATATTAAGTAAAAATTAAGTATTTTTTATTATAAAAATTTAATAAGTAAAGGATAGAAGTGTAATAAAATTAATATTAATTTACTAATATTTTAATACTTAGGTAAGGTAATAATCAAATTATTTTTTATACTACCTGATATATCACTATTAATAATAGAAAATTAATGAAATTTTTTATTATTGACATTTCTTTATTAGTAATCAGAATACTTTTTATATTACATTGGTTGTCACATTATTATTAATAATAATAAATTATTGAAATATTTTATTATTTAATAAATAAAATAAAATAATATTATTAATAAAAAATAGATAATTAAAGTAATTTTTAAACACTTGAATTAAACTACTTCTAGAGCAAGTTTGAATCAAGAAAAGTACAAACATGTACCACCTTAGATTTCAACCACGATAATTACAATTAGGACTAGATTCAAACTAAGTCGACCTCAAACTCGTTTGAGTTCGAACTTGGCTCGATTTATATATACCATAGCTCGAGCTCGTGAAAGTCAAGCTTAAACTTGGTTCGAATTTAGTTTGACTCATTTCAAGCTCAAGTTTTTCATTATTTCGTTATTAAAACGATATCGTTTTAATACATATCAATTAAAACAATGTTGTTCTGTATTAAAATTTTTAATTGAAAAATTTGTTGAGTAACTCGAGTTCGAGCTTGATCGAGCTTTTATAGGGTTGACTCATTTCGGGCTTAAGCTCGAATGGATTCGATTCGAGTCCAGCCCTAATTACAACTCAACAATGATAAAAATTGATGATCTTCAATACAGACAACTAAATTAATTAAAATCTATATGCTATGCATGATTAATTAAAAATTCGGTACATTAACAAAATCATTAATTTTAGGGGTCACGATTTCCCACAAAATCATTGAAACGGCACCATTTCCGTATCCTAATATAATATATTTATTTGAATTTTATATGTACATGTATAATCAAATTTTGAGTAGTTCGAACAAGTCAATAACCTAATAATCATCATCAATAATTTTTAATAATGATATATTATTATATAACTGAGAATAATTTTATGTTAAATTTAAAATCACTTAATCACATAAATGACACATTAATATCGTTAATACACATATTAATACTTATTATTAGGGTATATTGATTTATTTAAATAAAATAAGTTTAGTTGATATGTTAGTCCATATTTGCTTTAACACCATGCACATACTCATATATATTTGTTAATGAGATTTCTTATTATCAACTGATATATACAATTCAGAGTTTTACATAAAAATAGACTAAGGTAGCCGCATTGAAGATCTAATAATAAATCTTGATATCTTTTACAATGTAGGATGAATCAAATAAAAATAATTTGAAAATATAAGAAAAATTTTTATGTGATTTAATCCGATGGTTGGAAAATCGACACTCACAATGCATTATTAATCAATTTTACAATGCAAGATATCTCGAAAAAATATGTGAATGTGAGCGAGGATGGTAGTAGTGTCTCTTGTCTATTATCTCAACCTTCCCCTTTTTAAGTTTTCTCATATTGGGCATTTATATTTATAGGATATAGGACATAAAGAAGAGGGTACATTCAAATAATAATATGAGATTATTGCTAATTTAAATATAATTTTTTAAGATTTATTTATGTTCTAATTGAATTTAAATAAAATATTTATAATAACAATATAGTCTTAATATGCAAGGAAAATATATCTTTTCTCATAGACAGAGAGAATTAGAGAAAGAATAGGAAAATCATCTTGTAGTTGTTAAGGAGAATTACTGCTTGGTAAATTTCTTTTTACCATAATAGTTTAATCGTGTATTATATGATATATTAAAAATCTAATTTTATATATCGTATATTAAATATTGTATCGTATGATACAACTTTTTAAGAAATAAAATAATTAAAAAATATAATTGACATGTCATTGTTTTGAAAAATATCATATACATTTTTGAAAATTTAAAATTTCTCATGTGCATTTTTACTACATCATTATTTTCTTCAAAAAGTGTATCGATAGGTACAAGGTTTTTAAAACCGGATCGGAGTAAAAACTGTTTTAAGTACTGGTTTCAGTCGGACCGTTTGGATCGGTTGGTTCAATCGGAATTCTAGTTGTATATAATAACCTAAAAAAATTATATTTAACTGCATGTGTTTTTCATACTAAATTTTATGTTATGCATACTTTTCATAATTAACAAAATATATGTATTATTAAACATCAATTTAATAAGTAATAATCATTAACTTTGCATCAAAACAAAACATATATTTTAGAAAAATCAATTCAACAAACATATACATTATTGAATACTCAAACAAAACACAAATATAATATATGCATTAAATAAAATATAATACAAACCAACCAACATAAAAATTATTGAACAAATAATATTCAATTCAACATTTAATAAAACATATAAAAAATATAATTCGTCTAACATAAAGTTTAATAAATGAATAATTGATTATTCTTCATCATCACTAATAGTAAAAGATCTTGTCATCGTTCCTGTTGTACCCTTTATAATTTGTTTAGCTTCTACATCATCCTCTTCAATCGTATTATCTACAAATTTGCAACGGTAATAAAAATATTAAAAAATAACAATGATGCATAAATAACAATTGTGTTACCTATTTTGTAACCATAAGTTATAATAAATAAAAACAAAATCATTTACACGTTAATGCTCTAATTTATTTCTCCTCTTAGAATGTATGTGTTAAAAAACACTTTAATTAGGCTCTCAGTCTGAAGATGTTAAAGTTTGACTGAGAATTTTAATTGCAAGCTTCTATAAATTAGGAGTACTGTACCCATAAGTTCTCCACTATTCATCTGATACAAAATAACATGTAAATAATTATGTAATAGAATTTTATAAATTAGAAAAAGAATTGAGACATAAAAAACATATAAATTAAATTCATACTAGGTCGCGTGATTTTACACATTTCAATAGCAAACTGATATGAGAAACTCCCCTCACAATCGTGAAACATTCAACTCTTTTCCACTAACTTCGTTTTACTTACATTAAATATACATGTTTTACTCTCAATAATATCTAGGAAACCCTGCAATACCTCTAGTTTTGTGCAGAAAGATTCGTGATCATACTGAAAGGCAAAATTCAAGTAATATGCAGCTATATGAATACCTTGACGCAATCTCTTATCCCACTTCAACTTGATTATTTGAGTATAAGGCTTGTATAATTTCTTTTTATTCTTAAACAACTTCTTTATCCTTAACCTAGCTCTATACATTCCATCATAGACATATCCTAATGAAGATCTCTCATCTGAGTCTACAATAAGAAGCAAACGCATAAGAGAACCCACAACTTTTACAATTATACCCATTTCATTCCAAAAATCATTATTTAGAATTATGATCATAATCTCTTTGGCTTGATTACTCTTTGCATATCTGGAATCAATAAAAAATCTATCAGTGACTATCACTTGTAAGTCATGCTCATGCTCAAAAAGACTTTGTAATGTTATGAAAGTCATGCCAAACTAGGTTGCACCAGGACGTATAATTTCTCTCCATCCTTCTCGTTTCTTCAACCAAGCTAACAATAATGTATGATTATAAATAAACTTTGTCACAAGAGATGCACATTTGGAAATTCTAACAATGTGATCCATTTCACCAATATCTTTCAAAATCAAATAATACAGTGTGCTGCACAAGGTGACCAAGTAATATTTTTATATTTTTCACACAATAATCCTTCAGTTGCTTTATAATTAACTCTATTATCAGTCACAAAATGGATCATGCTCTTAGGCCCAACCCATAATATTATTTCCTCAAATAACCAAAATAATGTGTTCACCCCCTTTACAACATCAGATACATCCACTGATTTGATAAAACAAATCTTTTTTGGACAATATATTAGAAAATTTATCAGCGACCTATTAGAAATGTCTGTTTAATCATCAGCGTAATTTTTTATGTGACTATCAACAAGTAATTGCACTTCATTCTTTGAATCGTTCAACAAATTCACTCGTTCTTTATAATATGTTAGTTGCTTATATTTAGACTCAATTGCAGTTATGACATCTAATATAGGTTGAAAATAAATAGAATTTAATACATTAAGAAAGATGCAAATATCATATAAGAACCTCACAACAACCATGTCGACTCTCCATTTGACTTATTTTCCAACCAAAACACTTCTTATTAAAGGTTAAGCCTCACTAGTAGTCCTTGGAGCAAAAAAATCACCAACTCCAATCGGTCTTTTTCTTTTTGAATTATTTGTAAGTCTAATTTGTTTTCTAGAATATCTAGTACCAGTATTGCCTTCAGACATGTTCATAGGAGGAGACAACCCTTCAAAATTTTCAACTGTAATATCACCCTTAAATGAAAATATAGTAGCACTAGAACCATAAGGAGTTGTATGCCTACAAAATTCTTGTCTTTCTTTATTTTTCACTGTAATCTCATCTAATGCACTCACCATTTGATATCTAACATTATGAGGAACTTTAGTGAATGGACCAACATCTTCTTTTTTCCTAGCCAAATGTTGTTTTATTCTATATATACCATCTCCTCTAGTTGTCTTACCATAATATAAACAATTCAACATCTTTCTTCCATTCTCATTTACACTCTCGGAAACATGTGTCCAAACAATATCACATTTCACTCGATATGGTGTCGAAGAAACCCTAGATCCAGATGCTGACATACTTCCACTTTACCTACCTGTTATATATAAAAATAACAATAAAATCATCATACTAATTATATATATATATATATATATATATATATATATATATATATACTAAACTTTAAAAATAAAAAAACTTTTATAATTTTAACATCCATAACAACCATACATTTGTTATAAACAATAATATTCATAATTTGATCATTAAGCTGGCTTGACGGAATAAAATTGTTATACATTGATTTATTATATATAAATAGGGTATCACAGAAGTTTGATAGTCAACTTTTAAATTCTTGAAAACTAATCACATTACGAATGAAATACATTCAATTCAGACATCCAATACAAATATATAATAAAATTATAAATTAACAATAAGTCAATTAAAAATTAACAATAACATATTGAATTGACAAAAACAATAAGTTAATTACAAATTAACAATAACAAATTGACCTATTATTAAACACCAAAAATCATAACACAAATTGACAAGCACCAAAAGCTAAAACCTGTTCAATTAAAATTTAAAATATCAAAATGCTGATTTATTGTACACTATTTGACCATATTATCAGAAGAAAAAATTTTAAAAAACACTGTACAATATGCTTCAAAGTTGAAACAAATAGTATATAAAATAAACTTTTTAATTTCAACAAACCATTTATAAAGCACAAACAGACTTAATTTAAATACTATTTGAACTTCAAACAATATATAAAGTTTATAAAATTGTGCTTACATAATTATAAACAGTGTTGCTGGCTGAGTCGTCAAATAGTAATTTAAGACTTAAACAGTGTTGCTTAAGATTTATTTCTAAAGCATTTATCTATCATTTGAAATAGAAATTTTAAGTAAATTATGTAATAAATTTTTTTTGGCAGGCTTAATATTATAAACAGTATTGCTAGCTGAGTCATCAAATAGTAATCAGTATATATATAGAGTTTAAACTTCAAACAAATTTCAAAATTTAAACAAACAACTCACAATGCCTTACAAAAGACTAGTCTGTCGTTGTTGCTGTTGATGTATAATTGCCGGTCACAACAGCAACGAAAACTCGTCGTCGTCAGCCACTATTGGAGTCCGAGAAGTTGTCATGAAAGGTTGCAAATATAGCACTAGATACTCTTGTCTTGTGAGCCTATGATTGAATCCAACACCCCTCAACGTTGTCGTCGTCCTCGTCGGCAAGAGTTGAATCAATGGATCTTTGAATTTGCAAAGTTGGAAGATGTCGTTGACTGTAGGAACTGCTCTTCTGCATACACAACAAAGAAGAAAAAGGTAGAAAGGAATAAAACTTTGATTTTAAATGCAAAACCTTGAACCGGAAACAACCTAAACCGAGTTGGACCGCAGTTTAGGTGTGAACTGATGGTTCGACCGCGATCCAACCCAATTCCTAACCTAAAACGATTCTGTCTTCTACAGTACTCATCTACAGTGTCGGTTCAAGGTCAAGCCAGTTCGACCGGTTGATCCAATCCGATTTTCAATCTTTGGATTCATATCATAAAATATGTTTATTATATTATATTAGTTATAATATACCTTATGATATATGTCATTTTTTATTTATATCATATCATATTATAAGATATTAATAATTATGCTTCTTCCTACTTTAGAGTGAAAGATCTATTCACACTATAGGGTGATTAACAAATAAAAGATATGCTCTATGACTATTATTGTAGCTAATTGATTGCTTCATGATGATATGAATAATAGATATCTCTCTAATAACTGTTTTGCGGGTGAAAAATCTGCCGTTTAACAATTGTCAATCCCCCCAATTTTTAGAGTGATAAAATAACTTCAAAATCTTCTTTAGACACTGGTTGGGACGAGGGTTACTTGGAGATAAAAAAACAAGAGGATTGTTTTGGGAATAAGGACAACTGGTGTTTACACTCATTCTACCTCATATTGGCTAGGATATTGGAAAAACATAATAATAAATATAAGTTTTTCGTCCATATTTATTAAGTGGATAAATATGAAACATAATGATTAAAATTATAACTATTGTATCAGATGAATTATAGTTTTATAAACGTGATCGAAGTTTAAATCTGTATATTTTTTAAAAATTTTAATATTTTATCAATTTTATTAACTCTCAGATCTAAAAATCATTCATTATAATCCTTAATTTGTTCATTATCATGCCACTAATCTTTTTCGAACTTATCATTGGTAAAAAAATTTTTATAAACAAAAGGTATGCTGGCTGATGCATTTCCTGTTGAAAGTCGCTGCCCATATTTTCTAATATACAAGTAATTGTCGATCGCTTTCTTTTCAGCAATTAAACAGGAGAGTTGTCCAAAAAGTGGCTACAAACAAAATAATATAATTAATTGATATCCAGTTATTTTAAGCGGAATTATGTTACCATGCGCCGGCTTTGATGGTGAGATATATGTTTAAGAAATATTACTTATTATTTAAATACATTTTATGAACAAAGCTTATTTATTTAGACAATGTATTGAATATTTCAAAGAATGGTCCTTTGGATACCACGTCAGCATAGATGTCACACATTTCCCTCATTGGAAGGGACGTCTTTGTTTGAAGAAAAATAAATGATTTTATCGATTTCATTGATTAGTGATAATTAAAAATAAAATAGGATTGAGAAAGAAGTCAAATAAGAGAATGCCATTATTACGGTCTTTAACAATCAACAATAATAACTATAAAAAGTCTAAAGAGAAATGTTAATTTATTTAAATTTAAAAAAAAAAAATTAATTAAATTTTTTAATTTAAAAAAATGATAAATTTTTAATCTTTTTATAAATATTTTGATAAACAAAAATTTTATTTTTGATAATAATGATAAAATTTAATAGACAGATAAATATTTAAATTTTTAATAATTAAAAGATTAAAATTTAGATTTGCTTCAAACCTTGGGTGTGACATAGTCATTTGGCCTAATTTTTTTATTATACATGAAATTAAAATAGTGAAAAATAATTGGGGGTTGGCAAGTTGGAGCGAAAGAAAGGCAGACTAACTATTTACCCCTGAACTTTGATAGAATATCTTCTATCTTTTTAAATTTCGTTTTCCTTGATAAAAAACGTGCGTGTTGTTATCTGCCATGACTGCACCAAATAAATCGAGAATTTACCACTTTAACCTTTCACATATGAGAAATCACGCTATTCGAATCCAAGTTTTTCACAGGAAAATTATTTCTCTTCTTCACTTAGAGTAAACCCTCGAAATCTCTGTTCAAAATTGGTAGATCCGTAAAACACTGTAATTTTTCTATTAAAGATTTATAAAAAAATGGCAGGTCAGACAGATAAAGTCCAATCAATTCACAGATCTCGAATAGTCATACCCATTGTTATTGGAGTTCTTAGTCGGATGCAACTTTGCTTTCTTGTTCCTTCAGCTACAATTCGCCCACCGAAATCGCCAAACAATCAAATCCAATCTCCAGAATTCAACAACTCATTCACCTTTTTGACTGCTTACGTTTTCGTGATTTTTGATTGCTAATGTCAGTCATTTCTGAAGTCAAACATTTGTTGTTCTATTCTTTAATTCGATTTAATGTATTTACCATGTATAGTTTCTTCAAAATTCTAGATTTATAGAGAATATCTATGACAACGGACATTTTCATGAAGCAGTACAGTGTGCTTCAAGATCTAGAAGTACGGTTTGGATCCATGTCCATAAATTATGTCTGCTTCATAGATATTGAAGGCTGAGTTGGTCAAATAGAAGGAGTATGGTGTTTCCTTAACCGACAAATTTTGAAGAGAGAGATGAAAGAAAGAAATTTTGAAGGAGGATCTGGTTTTGAACAGAGATGTGAAAGAAGGAAGAAGAGTTAAAAAAAAAAAACAAGGGGAAGAAGAGACGGCAGATTTTTTTGGGGTAAAATGATATTCTTACCCCTTTAATACTGTTAGATCTGGCTAAAGTTAGTTTGAGCTTGAAACTAGTTAGGTTTGGTTTTAACTTATTAATTTGAATTTGAGTTGAATTAGAATTAAAAAGTTCAATTCATATCCGCTATTTAATATGACAATTTGGCAAACGAGGCAAGTGAGTGGTGACCTGGCGGGCGATTAAATTTAGTGTAAGAATACCAGTGTCCCCAAAACCACAGTGGTAGCCACCAGATTTTTAAAGCTACCAAAATTATAATAATTAATGAATGGATATCTCTCCTCGCTTGAGAGTAAATTAAACTTTTTGTCGGTGTTGCCACGTCAGACTTACATTTCTTACCAAAATATACCCAATCCAATTCCACACTTCGCTGTCTCGTACTTTCACGCTGGCTGCCCACATTAAATTCCCACCTATATTTGATTTTCATCGGCCCAGATCTCTTGCCTTCTTAATTGTCCAATGATATATTTTCTTTTGTTTCTATTTCTCTCCCTATCGGCTGAAATGACTTAAAAGCCCCTAATAGCACAGACTTGTCTGGCATGAACAGTCACCTTTGCGTGTTTCTGGTTTTTAACATGAAAAACAAGGGAAGATAGTCAAAATCCCAAAACAATCCAAGGGAAAACCAGAGAAAATGAATTTTCATTAAACGAGAAATAAAAATATAATTTCATCCTGATTAATCGGAGAGTAAAATGGCGAGGAAAAGCGGTTTGTGAAAGCAACAATGAAACCGCGGGCAGTAAAAATGGAGTTTTCACGGAAACAGAGGCAGAGCACCAACTCTTTTTGTGTATAAAAACCTCCCTAATCTCACCTTCTTCTACATCTCATTCGAAAATCCTTTCTTCGCTTTGCATACTTGCGTTATTTGTGTTTCAGATCTGCGTTCATTTCGTTCTTTCTTTCTCTGTTTTGTTGCTTTGTAAGGTAAAGCATTTTCCTTCTGCTGATTTCTATTGTAGGTGTGATAGGTCATGGGGTTGTCTGATGATCATGATCGGACGGTCCACAGTCACCAGCATCCAAGAGACCCCACATAATACATCACGCTCAACCAATCCTTTTGCTTTCATTTTTCTTCATCGCTCTCTTTTAGTCTTTGATTGTTTGTTAAGTTTCTTCAACTGTAAAATATCCACCTTCCATTATTCACTTTCTTTCCTCTTTTGATCGTTAGGTTTCATTGGTTACTTGTTCAGTTCAAAGCTTTGTAGTCATTGACTGTTGCTTTGTTTTCCATATTTTCTGCGATATTTTCCTTACAAATCAAAATTTGTTTTTTCTGCCTGAAACCTATCGAAATCACGGAAGTACCCTCGAACCAGTTTAATTTATTGCCTCCTCTTGTCACAAGCATTTGCCCTTTTTGGGCTCTGTCCGTCTATAAATTTTAACGCCTTTCAGCTACTTAAGCATTCATTTTTCGTACATCCTTGCGTTGTGCCGTCTGTTTATTTTGTTTAGGTGCTTTGTTTCTCTTCTTCTTGTTATTTGTTTTACTAGTTCAGCTTCAGTTTATTTTTGGTTCTGAATATTGTGTCTTAGGTTTTCTTTATAAAGCTCTGTGGATTCTTCTACTTTGTTTTCTTACATTAACACAGTTCTGGATCCCGGTATAGTTGCTTGTGATCTTCATGTAGATTTTTGAAATTTCTTGTAATGAAAAGTTCAGTTTCAAGCTCTGTTGCTAGTCAGAGTTAGTTTTTGGTTCTGTTCTCTTTGTGATTATTGAATACGGTAATCATGCACCAAATGCAAACATGTTACACAGAGATCTGAATCTCTGTTTAAGTAAAATAAGACAGTAATCTGAGTTGAACTGTAAAGATTAAACTTCAATTAATACGTTAATGTAGTTGGTTGGTGAGACTCGGTAGGTTTTGAATTTCAGAACTTTTCTTCTAGAATAGATCGTCTGAGGTTGGTTTTGACTTAAATGACGTTTATCCATGATCCCTCCACCTGTTTAATTCTTAACTTTGTTTGGATAATTTTCTATATGTTTCTTGCTCTGTGATCCTCTGTTGAAGTAGTCTGAGATTTTGTTACTGTTGCTTGTTCAGAAACAATGGCCGAACGTGCTTTGACTCGTGTTCACAGCCTCCGTGAACGTTTGGATGAAACTCTTTCTGCCAACAGAAATGAAATCTTGGCCCTTCTGTCGAGGTAATTTGCAATGATCCTTGTGTTTTTAACTACTCTGAAAATTAAGAAAAATTGGGCAAGTGGGAATACATTATTAGTTAAATAAATAATTGATAAGTTGGTGTATTTGTGTTGCAGGCTTGAGGCTAAGGGGAAGGGGATCCTGCAACACCATCAGCTTGTTCTTGAGTTTGAAGCAATCCCTGCTGAGAACAGAAAGACACTGAGTGTTGGGGCATTTGCTGAAGTTCTTAGATCCACTCAGGTATATCATCAACTTTGTTTCCTTTTCTTATTATTTTGCTTTCTTTTACAGGGTTCATATTCTTGTTTTTACTGATTTCAGGAGGCTATAGTTTTACCTCCATGGGTTGCACTTGCTGTCCGTCCAAGGCCTGGTGTTTGGGAGTACATTCGTGTGAATGTCCATGCTCTAGTTGTTGAGGAGCTACGTGTGGCCGAATATCTCCATTTCAAGGAGGAACTTGTTGATGGAAGGTAAAACTTCGGTTTTGATCTGGAGAGTTTCACCCCCTCTCTTTTATCTACCGAGTTTTGTAGCTTGACATGAATGTTTGTTTGTGTATGGCAGCACCAATGGCAACTTTGTGCTGGAGTTGGACTTTGAGCCATTCACTGCATCATTTCCCCGCCCAACTCTTTCGAAGTCAATCGGGAATGGAGTAGAGTTCCTTAACCGCCACCTTTCTGCCAAACTCTTTCATGACAAGGAGAGTATGCATCCACTACTTGAGTTTCTCCGAGTCCACTGCCACAAGGGCAAGGTATATCTATTGATCTTTAGATTTACTGGATTGCAGGATGTGAAGATGTTCTTAAGCAAATGACTGGTGTTCTAATTTATAAATGTTATGTGCAGAATATGATGCTTAATGACAGGATTCAAAACCTGAATTCTCTTCAGTATGTTCTGAGGAAGGCCGAGGAGTATCTGTCTACGCTGGCACCTGAAACACCCTACTCTGAGTTTTTACTCAAATTCCAGGAGATTGGTTTGGAGAGAGGGTGGGGTGACACAGCAGAGCGTGTTCTTGAGATGATTCAACTTCTTTTGGATCTTCTTGAGGCACCTGATCCCTGCACTCTTGAGACTTTCCTTGGCAGAATACCCATGGTCTTCAATGTTGTCATTCTCTCTCCCCACGGATACTTTGCTCAAGACAATGTTTTGGGTTACCCCGACACTGGTGGCCAGGTATTGAAGTTGGCCAGCCTAATCTGTTATAGGTTTAGTTGGTGTTATGATTTGTTAACCAATTTAAGTTTCTTCCAGGTTGTTTACATCTTGGATCAAGTGCGTGCCCTGGAGGATGAGATGCTTCTCCGTATTAAGCAACAAGGACTTGATATCACTCCTCGCATCCTCATTGTAAGTTTTTTTTTTTTTTTAAGTTTAATGGGTTATACAAGTCCCTTGTTGTGAGTTAGTTAGTTCAGCTTGTAGATCTCTGGTCTTGTACTAGAGATCTTTGGAATCACCACTCACACTGACTTGGGGAAGGTTGAGAAAGGGTTTGGGTTGATTCAGATTTTGAAAAAGTAAAAATATTAATTTCTTTTAGTTTATGCAATGCTGTGTTATGAGCCTAATTTACATTTTGTGCTAAATCTTTTTGTATTACACAGATTACTAGACTCCTCCCTGATGCAGTTGGGACAACTTGTGGTCAGCGACTTGAGAAAGTGTATGGAACTAAGTATTCCGATATACTCCGAGTTCCCTTTAGAACAGAAAAGGGAATTGTTCGCGAATGGATCTCGCGATTTGAAGTTTGGCCCTACCTAGAGACTTACACTGAGGTAAAAACATCTTAATTTTTTAGAAGGTTTACTGATTTAGATTTCCTTATTTTAGTTAAATAATGAGCCATATACTTTTGATAATGCCAGGATGTTGCAGTTGAAATTGCGAAAGAGTTGCAGGGCAAGCCTGATCTGATTGTTGGAAACTATAGTGATGGCAACATTGTTGCTTCTTTGTTAGCACATAAATTAGGTGTTACACAGGTTTGTTACTAAGGCCTATAACTCATTTCTCTTGCTGCATTTAGGTTCTTATCTTTTTTGCCTTGTGAAATATTGATGGTTTTCTCATGTTTTTACTGCACTTTTCAGTGTACCATTGCTCATGCTCTTGAGAAAACAAAATACCCAGATTCAGACATCTACTGGAAATCATTGGATGACAAATACCACTTCTCTTGCCAATTTACAGCTGATCTTATAGCCATGAATCATACAGACTTTATCATCACCAGTACCTTCCAGGAAATTGCTGGAAGGTCAGATCTCCTTAATACATTTACCATATTATTTACTTAATTTATTAGTAGTGCTATTATCTTCAGACCTAACATTCTTTCCTTTTTTTTCTAATGATTTCAGCAAGGATACTGTCGGTCAATATGAGAGTCACACTGCTTTCACTCTTCCTGGACTCTACCGTGTTGTGCATGGTATTGATGTGTTTGATCCCAAATTCAACATTGTATCTCCTGGTGCTGATATGAGCATATACTTTCCATACACTGAGGAGAAACGAAGATTGAAATCTTTCCATCCTGACATTGAGGAGCTCCTTTACAGCCCAGTTGAGAATGAGGAACACCTGTGAGTTTGCCTCCCTTGCTGTATTTTATATTAATTTGTTCAAAGTAAATTGATAACACAAAATAAATTATTAGAATCAATTATCATTAATTAATGAATTCTTTCCAAACAGATGTGTGCTTAAAGACCACAGCAAGCCTATCCTATTTACAATGGCAAGACTGGACCGAGTAAAGAATTTATCTGGGCTTGTGGAATGGTATGGGAAGAACACAAAGTTACGTGAGTTGGTTAACTTGGTTGTTGTTGGTGGTGATAGAAGAAAGGAATCCAAAGACTTAGAAGAGCAGGCCGAAATGAAGAAGATGTATAACCTAATTGAAACATACAAGTTGAATGGCCAGTTCAGATGGATATCATCTCAGATGAACAGGGTCAGGAATGGTGAATTATACCGCTACATTTGTGATACAAGAGGAGCTTTCGTGCAGCCTGCATTGTATGAGGCCTTTGGCTTGACTGTGGTTGAGGCCATGACCTGTGGATTGCCGACATTTGCCACTTGCAATGGAGGCCCAGCTGAGATTATCGTTAATGGAAAATCTGGCTTCCACATTGATCCTTACCATGGTGAGCAGGCTGCTGAAATCCTTGTTGACTTCTTTGAGAAGTGCAAGGAGGATCCTTCTTACTGGGACAAGATGTCACAGGGCGGCCTGAAGCGTATTGAAGAGAAGTTAGTGCAATGTCCTCTGTCTCTATAAGTTTTTGATGAGTTGTTTGTAGTTTGTTTTGAGATTCTTTCTTCCTTTTCCTCGTGTAGGTACACATGGAAGATCTACTCTCAGAGGCTGCTGACCTTGACCGGAGTTTACGGCTTCTGGAAGCACGTCTCTAACCTTGACCGTCTTGAGAGTAGACGCTACCTCGAAATGTTTTACGCCCTCAAGTATCGTAAGCTGGTAAGGTTCTCCGAAGAGTCTCAAGACATTCTTTTACGGTAGAAAAAGTTGGTAAATGAATGTAGTTTCTCTAGAGCCTTTTTTTGATCATATTGCATTTCATCTATATGATTTTTTCAGGCCGAATCCGTTCCTCTGGCCGTCGAATAAATGAAAGCTGAGGCAGTGTCATGGTGGTTGGTCCAGGGAGGTTTCTGCGATCGGACAAATGAGAGAAGGATTTTTTTTTTTTTCAAATCAATATTTTTATTTAGCATTTCTCAGCATTGTTTGCGTTTGGGGAGTCGAGCCCAGCAATTCCAGTAAAGTTTGTGACTTTTGTTTTCTCATCTTTCAGCCTTCGTTTCCTTATGGTAATCTTAATATTCCTGTCAATCTAATTTTTTACTCTGCCAAAACGGAAGATCAACATTGTGGAAATAAAATATGTAGTAGAGTTTTGTCCTAAAGAATCTCTTTGAGTTGATTCATGCCAAGAGGAGCAGGACAAAAACAACATTAATAATATATTATTATATTATTAAATATTATTTTATTTTTAATTTAAAATTATTATATAATAATATATTATTATTTGAACGCAAATTTATATTAATTCTGGCAAGTAAACAAGTAAAAGGATTAGATCTCTAGTCCTGCTAGTGTGGTGCCACATAAGTTACATCGGTTAAATGATAGGCAAGCCACTCAAAATTTTAATAATTAATGTTAACCAATCCTGTGACTCGATCACGGGCTCTTGAAAAACGATCGCACGGCTGACAAATATTTTGTCATAATGGTTAATCAATCATTTTCAATATCTTTCCGGTCTTGGCTACTACACGTAGGAAATAATGAATATAATGAAATAATAATGGCCAAAAGACTTGTTCCCACCAAGGGTTGATGCATCTCCAAAGTTTTACTTACCTATTTTCAAAAATTTCTAACTCTATTTATAAATCAGTTTTTATTAAAAATTTCAATTAGAATTATAAGTAAAATTATCATTTAATAAAATATTTTAAAAAATTAAAATTTTATCATATATTTTTTAAATTAAAAAATGTATTATTTTTTATTTAAAATTTAAAAAATAAATATTTGCCTCTGAAGATTTGTAATTTTCTCATCCTACTGCGTTTCCTCAAGTGACCGTTACTGAAATTGGTTTGAATCTGCAACACTATGATTTAATGAGGGCCCATTTACAGACTGATAAAAGACGTCAGCCGAGTGGCAAGATTTCCTTCATAAATTTTTTGTGGGGCTGAATAATAAAATCCCGACAAACTTTCCGGAGTTTTCGGTTGAAGAGAATATTTGTTTGTACCGCATACTCCTAGACCAAAAGGAAAAAGGAATGGAAAAGTAAAAGAGTCGTAGTAGTACCTGCATGACACAGAATTCAAAGCCCAAGCATTTGATCCATACGATTTTCAGAATTGCAAAGTTTACCATAAGATGTTTGGTGGGTAGCTATAAGGGCCATCAAGAATACTCTAATTTTCTGTACTCTATGGTTTTGGATAGACAATCTGTAGGGCATGGCTCATAAATGTAGCAAATCGTGTTGGGGCCTTAGGTTAAGGTCTGCAAGTTGTTTGGCACAGCCTAAAACCTCCTAGATCATGCCATAGGCCTTTTTCATCTAGTGGGCTGGCTCGGCCTAACCCACCAACACAACGGCCCACGTTGAGGCCAACCTGGCACAACCATGTAGTTGTGAAAAAGTGAAAACAAATCAACAATAGCAAACATGTAAAAGGTGAAAACTTGGAAATATACATTTCTTTCTTGCTTACAAAGTTGTGAAAAAGTAAAAGCAAATCAACAAACACAAACATGTAAAAGGTGAAAACTTGAAAATATACATTTCTTTCGTACTTACAAAACTTGCCCTGGTATTTGATCTTTGACTTTCTAGGCTGTACACTGTGATCAGTATATGTGCCTCTCATATGTGCAAGCCGAGTCCTCTGCTATTGAGATTTTGCCCCTTACAAACAATGCAATTCCTAACATTCAACATTTTTTTCTGTGTTCCCTATTATTCTGCTCACGAATTTATAGGAACATTCTTTCGAACCCGACATCACAAGTAAAATTGATGGAAGTTGCCATCGCCAAGTATGAAAGTAACTCATCCATTGACAGACAATTTTGTTCACTCCCCAGTTGTCCTTTCAGTTTCTTCCCTTACCAGAGGCTGTCTTGGATACAGAATAACTGCCAATAATAAAGAGAATGCAAGACCAAATACTCCACTGAACGGTTGGAATGGGTGAGTTCCAGTTACCCAAACAGGGAAATCCGAATTGTAAGTTAGGAGGCCACCATTTTGTAAAATGAAACTTGAGGCCATAATCCCAGCACGCAAACCAATTGGAACAGAAAGGCTGCCTTGACTTCTTTGATGAACACCTGCTAGAGCCAAAGAAAATAGCCATAGTCCTGGGATTGCCTCTGGAGACCTGTAATCTCAATGGCAAGTTACTATAGGTTGTTGGCAGAGTGATACTCAACACTCAATGCAATACAATACAAATTAACATATCTATTGCTGAAATTTTGGGGAAAGCCAACATCAACAAAATGATCAATGAATTGCATATAGTGAAACATTATCATATCATAAGAATTACTGCATTAATTGAACCTGGCAATAAAAGAGGTTAGGTCAGCAAAATATGGGTATCAGCAATATATGTAATCTCAAGATTCTCAAATGGAATAATACCGTTTGATCAAACACCTTAAATTAGCATGGATATTCATTTACTATTAAACTAATTTGTCAATTGAATCTTTAAAACTACATTTAGACCCAAGTGAAAGCTGAAGGGCCTAAAGAAAATTTTGTTACTTGTCTTCCACAATTTAGAAGGGCCTAAATTTCCATGGTAGAACAACCAATATATTTCTAACAAAATGGGAGATAAAGCAAAATCAAGATCAAAAAGACTAGATTAACTCCTTCAACTTCATATGAAGTAAGGAAGGGAAAAGATATGGAAAATTACATGAATATAATAATACAAAATTGCAATTAAAAATATACCTCTGAAATAGAGAAAATGCAAGTCCCGAGATTATAATTCCACGATGATAACCAAGATCTGCGGCAATTTCTTCAGGCAACCATGACCTGAAAAGCAATTCTTCAACTAGCACAATGGCAGTTGCTGTTATGATACCACGGCATGCCAGCATAAAGGATTTCCCACACACTCTGAGCCATGTTGCACCATTTAAAGGTGATGGAATACTTGATGGCCAAGAGAAACTCGCACAACCAAGTAAAGCCTTCACTGACTGTAGTAATAACACAAGGATGAGACCTGCAATAATCCCCTTCAAAAAATTTTGGACCTGCTAAGGAAAAAGTTCAATGTTAATTGTTTCTCCATGACAAGCAAAGCCAGAGGATGCATATCCATTTAAGGACCATAAGATTGCTATACAATATGTAAGTCAGGCGAATCAATATCCAAACAACTAATTAATTTAAAAATTATATATTCACTAAAAAGTGGGGAAAAATAGTCATTTAACTACACCATTGATGAGAAGAGATCAAAGAAATCAAAAAAATTAAGAAATCTAAAACTGCTTTTGGTGGAATGGTGTACTGAAAAAAATGAAGCATGAGAGACTTTAAGAGATTGTTTGCCCAGGAGGGTAGTTACTTAGTCATCAGCACAAATGCCAGATCCTTGCAATCTTTCACTACCTTAAAATCAATAGACAATTCTAACCTAAATGCACATAATGATTCTTGCAACATGCCAATACAGCTGCACACCACTTAACTAGTGGGTGAAATTTGATATTCAGGCTTAACCTTCAGTTCCAATGATGATAAGCCAATCGCCATTGGGAACATAAACATTAGGTGTAAAGCATAGTGCAGTTATCACTAGCAGTTGCTAAATAATGATCAGATCAAGTCTGACTTATATTTCTAGGTTATACTCATACCTTGGATAACGATGTCATATCAAGCCCATATCGCTCTAGTGGATTTTCATATCCACGTATTCTTCTGCCCCATAGCACAACCAGTATCATAACAGCAGTATAAAGACCAATGATGCAAGCAAGCTCTGCAATTCTGGATGGATTATTTGTTGTCCAACTCTGCACAAGAGTTGGCAGCAGTGGAACAACGACAGGGGACCATAGAACAAACACCATGCCAACAAACCCAAGAATTCTGAGGTAAGAAGCAAAAATTTAAAATAATAATAATAATAATAATAATAATATACATGCATTTTCTTATTAAAAAAAAGTCTGTCACCTCATTCAACTGTACAAAATTCTTATTACACCATCTAGGGAAGACTAGCAGTATTTTTGCCAGTCTGTTCTACTGGGGTCAAAAAAATAGAGCATAAGCCTATAGTTCAAGTAGGCTGCAGTGCTCATATGAATCAAAAGCGAACACTATCTTCCATTTCAGCTAAAATAGGGAAAAACACTTTATAAGTAAAACTAATTTTCAGGGATTGAACGGAAGTTTCATATAATATGTTCCTAAATCATTATGGACTCTTCCTGTATTATTTTAATTCCTGTCAAGTTAATTTTGGTTTACTATAGTTTTCCTAAGGGAAAAAGTTGATTGACAGATGAAACATTAGATGCCTTCATAATGACCTTTAAGAATACCTTTGGAACAATGGGCGATCAGCTATACGCAGAAACAAGATAAGCCTATCAGTCAGACTCATTGCACCACGTAGACCAGCCCAAAGCAAAGCAATTTTGCCTACTAGCTTCAACATGCCACCCCTTTGTCCTAAATCGGCCAACATTGTGACCAATCTGTTCATGTAGGATGTTAAAAAAACTCTGTTAAAAAAATAAACCGAATAAGTATATCAACAGGTTATGAGTTAAGACCTTTCTTGATCGACTTCACCATCTTCGTTTGTTGGTACTACTGGACCAGCAACTGACATGGCTTTCTCAGCGAGGCTTGTCACTATGCTATTCCGGTTTTTTTCAGTCATTGCCCCCTCAAGTTTTGCAGGTTCTTTTTGATGAATTTCTTTCTCATTTAAGGGCTTGGACATATTTTCAGAAATTCCCTTGTCTTCGTGCAAATCCTTCACATTTACAGTCAGCAGCAAGCATGAGAAACACACATACTCCCGTCCCCTCAACCCAAGAACAAATAATAGATAAAAGCATAATGAAAGTTTGTAACTACAAAATGGAAAAGAAACTTGCTCCTATCACATAGATAAATAATACAGATTAATTAATATATTGGGCAGTAATATTCGTCAAGAAAAGAGATATTTATAATGCTCTCAAGCACCTGAGAAACAAACTGTGGAAAAACTATCACACAGCAAGTCTGCTACCTAGATTAAGAAAGAAAACTATACTCAATAAAGAACTTATATGCTGAGAATGAAGTTTGTGTGAGTTCAGTTTCATACGATTAGTTTAGAGAAGCCACACAGAAGAAGGAAATACATGCATGTCAAGTATGCACTTAAACAAATTAATTGATACCGATTGCTTTAGAAGTAGTGCAGATGCTCCCAGGGCAGCAGTAACAGCACCGACCATGACACCTCCATTGTTTAAGTTTTTCAATTCATTCCGTATCACTTCTCTATTTACTGAACCATTTGAAATAGTATTTTTGTCAAAAGGCATCTGACAAATCTCTGTTACCCTGGCCTTGTCCTCTTTTCTCCCTCCAGATTTCCTGTTTAGATAATAGATCTTTGGTTCTTTTTGACTATTATCATTCTCAGTAGACACATTAAAATATTTTCGCAAAGCAGCTAAACTAGAGCCTACAATAACACCAACTGGAAGTACTTTTCTCAGATAACTTGTGCTCTGGACAGCAGAGGTAATGGCTCTGATTATATTTTCACCTTGAAGTGTGCCAAATTTTTTTGAAGTATCGTCAATAGTGTAGTGTTTATCATCCAAATACCATATATGTTTGCTGTCACTCCCAACAGCCAAAGAGACAGCATTAGCCACATATTTTATATCTGTAGCAACTTTTGATTCCATTTCTTTCCTATCAAATGGACTTAGTTTACGTTCAACTTCGACCTTCAAAGAATTGAACATAATATTTTTCACCAAACGCATCAACTCTGTCAATGCAACCCCAGTACTTTCAACATTTTCATTCATATGATCCTTCATTTTGTTTCCTCTCATGGGTTCTTGCTGTTTATCTGTATCTAATATTAAATATGCTGGTTCAATAAATTTATCTGCGTCATCTACCTCTTCAAATGAGTGGGTGTGCACTTCTATGTTGCCATCCACACAGGTCCTAAAATCACCAATAGAATCTCCGAAATTTCCAGCTTGCTCCAAGAGCTTCCATTGACCTTCTTCTGGAAAGTAGTCAAGCAATAGAGCAGTAGTTGTATCTAGATCCAATGATTTGGCATTTGGCAATTTTGACATAGGATACCTGCTTAAGTATTCATTTTGTATTGAATCCCCATAAAGATTCAGAGGATTGTATAATGGGAAGTTATTTTCATTTAGTTCATCTGAATGGTCAGACAAAAGTTTGCTCCCAACTAATTCCCTCTTTTTCTCCACATCTAAACTTTTAGTTATCTTTTTTCTGTGAGAATTATTAGGACCACTGCTATCACATAAAATGGGATTTTGATTGTGTTCACTCTCCAGCCTCTCAGTTCTTGCTTCATGCTGAATGTCCATACCACTCTCATGACTATCATGTGCAGAAGGATCAGATGATGCAGGAGACTGTAAACCCTTATCGTTCCCAGTGCCTTTTGATTTTGATCTTTCATGACTTCCAATTCTTTGTTTCTCAGAAGAATTATCAATTTTCTCATCCTTAACCTCAGTTTTCTCCTTGATATCATTTTCATCATCATTTTTCTCTTCCAACTGAGTAATCATATTTTCTATTACACCGAAAACATTATTAACAGCCATTTGGGTGGAATCATCCATTCCTGTCAACGCATCTAGTGCTTGAGAAACACTGAAGGTGGCAGGATTAAGATCAGTTGCAGGCTGCAAAATTTTATTTTCTCTCTTCTGATTATCATTTCCTTCCTTCTCCATTGATTGAGCTTCTGAAGAGGATCCCAGAGGTGAAACTGCCTCCTCTGTAACATTGGCAGATGTTGTCTTATTATGATCAGAGTTAGGATCGAGAGCTTTTTCTACAATTTTCTGGGTACTATCCTCACATTTTGTTTCTACCAGGGATACTCTATCATCCTGTTCCACTTTGTCCTCATATTCCTCGGAACCTACAGTCTTTTCAGGTTGGCTGGTATTGCTAGAATTAGCACTTGTTTCTGATTCATTTTCACCAATGTTAGGATATGGAACAACTTTTTCTTTAATGATCCCATCATTTTCATGATTATTTCCAAACTCACTAGTGTTCTTCCTGACTGAGCTAGAAATGTCAACTGGTAGACCATTCATTGACTGAGATTGGCCTACATCATCAGATTTTTGCAATTTTTCTAAAGGCAATCCACCATCAGACTTGGCCATGTCGGGTTGCACATTGTCAGAGCCCTCTGCCAAATTGTCAACCCTTTTCACCTGATCTGCTCTGTGAGGATCTTTATACAACCCTTCAGCACTTGATATTCCTCTGACCTCTTGGATCTTTGACTTAAACTCTGATGTTACCCTAGGTATCTTACCAATACCCAGAAGTCCATCTAATTTTAAGTTTGTGCCCTCAGCATGCAAAAACCCAGATACTGCAGCCAAAAGATTTCCACGCACATCTTCAGGCATGGCATCTTGCAGAGCTTTCATAAGTGTCTCTCCTTTACCAACAGCAGTTAAGACCTGGAAATAAAGATTACTGAAACATCAAAATAACCGAATGAAGGAACAAATTAATAAGACTGGAAATTTTATATCCTAAATCTTACAGTACAAGCATTTTAACCAGAATAAGTGCTCTTTAATACAAACCTAAAACTTCAATTTAAAAAAAAAAATCATAGTAACAATATTGAAAATAGATTTATATGATCAATTTGTTCATAACAAAAAGTTACTTGTGGTACAATATATTGATAGATTGTTATCGTATCAGATGTATCATCACATTAATTTTTCGTCTCATTTCTTTTTTCATATGAGAGATAAAATGATCCATCTCATTCTTTTCTCTAACATTGAGTTTAAACTAACATGTTAAACAGAGTCAAAGGAAATTACTTAGTGAATATGGTTATCCTCACTTGAATTTTATTTCAAAGAGGGGTTGGCTCATACTAAAGATATAGAACTATTTGTATTTGTATGGGATGACTTTTCATAGTGGTTTTCTGGTCCACGTCGATAAGTTCATCTTATTTTGATTATTAATATATATTATAAAATTTCTCATAAAAAAAATTAAAAGAATACCAATCTTTTATAGGCATATATCAGCGTAGGATCCCCTTAAAAAGGGTCTAGATGGTTGGCTACCCAAAATAATCATAATAAGAAAAGGCCCATTCTCAAAATCTTAATTTCTATACAATCATTCAACTTCCCAATATATTGTGTATGTTGATGATATCATAATTACTAGAGATGATTTTGTAAAGATTATGAATCTCAAACATAAATTAGAGTTCGAGATTAAAGACCTGGATTCAATAAGATAACATAGAGTAAAGAATGGATTTTGATTTCTCAAAGAAAGTACACACTCGATATTTTACAAGAGAAAAAAATGCTAAGATGTAAACCTGTTAGTAGACCTTTGGAGAGAAACTGGAAGCGGAAAAGTAGTGATGATGATCCTCCAAAGGATAAAAGAAGATATCAGAGATTAGTAGGAAAATTGATATATTGATCTCCTATGTCGTTAGTGTGACAAAGTTAACTCGAACACATCCCAATGCAGCTTCACATACTTTGAGATACCTAAAGGGAACTTCTAGAAAAGAATTGCTACTTCAGAAGACTAAGGATAGAAGTATAGTTGGCTTTGCAGATACAGATTGGGTTGGATCTCCAGAAGACAATAGGTTAACATCAGGTTATTCAAAAGTGTACAGTAATTTGGAGACGTGGAGGAGCAAAAATCAGTTTGTAATTGCCAAAAGTAGTGCAAAGATTGAGTATAGGGTAATTACTCAAGGAATTAGTGAATTGATATAGTTAAAACAACTTCTTGAGGATTTATAGCTACCTATGACTAGTCTTACTATTCTATTTAGTGATAGCAAATCTGCTATCAACATTATTCACAACCCAGTTCAACATGATAGGATGAAACATGTAAGAACAAAAGTAGATGAGAAATTGAAAGAGTATCAATCTAGCCTACATACCATCCACAAAACGAGAAGCATACATATTCACCAAAGCTACACTTAAACTGGGCTTTGAATCTCTAGTGGGCAAGTGGGGAATGATGAATTTCTATTCACCAACTTGAAGGAGAGTGTTGGAAAGTCAATTTAACTTATTAAATATCTTCTTAGTTTAGGATAATTTTGATTTCTCTTTTATTGTATATTTCATTTTTCTATTTCACTTCCTCGCTTGTCTTGTATTTCCTAGTTTGTGTAGATTTTTATAGTTTTGGATCCTAGCTTATTTATATAAAATCCCTTCAGTGTTTCATAGAACAGTATGACAAAATTCATACAAAACCAAGAAACCCACTATATGAAAAATACTAAAATTGTCACATTCATAAACTTTTGTCCTCTCTATGTTGATCCACTATTTCACATGCATCATGAAATAATGGTCCATTTAGGACTGCTTTGGACAACTTTTTACCACTATTATTTAGTGTGAAAGAATGTAAGGATAAAAACTTTGAAATAAAGAATGTAAGGATAAAAACTTTGAAATAAAGAATGTAAGGATAAAAACTTTCAAACTGAAGATTACAATATGACGTTTTTCTGGATTAGAAATTATAAATTTCATAATAAGAATTAAGAGCAAGTATGTGAATAAACTCTATGGACTAGGTGCCACGATGAATCAAAAAATTAAGGGGAACCAAATTTTGTACGAAATTCAATGAATAATCATCCCTACCTTGGACACAAAGCTAAAAAACTATACAAGATTAACTAGAAGCCTCGTTTAGATAAATAAAGAAGAAATACATAAATCCTAAGACTCCTCGAGAACCAAGACCCAAAGGAAGCGAAAAAGCAAACTCTTAGGCAGGTAAGAATATTTTATTTGAAAGTGAGCAAGAAGTAAGAAGTTGTACAATTAGTTATTTTTTTAAGATGCCAACTATGACCATATTGCGATAATAAAAGAGTTTTACATCCAATTTAATCCATTTTACATGCACATATACCCTTGAATGCTCTATGCACCATTTCAAATCAATCATGTACACAACTAAGACTCCAAAAGTGTAATTTTAGCATGCAACATATTGAGACTAGAGTAATCGGGAGATGAATGTCAAAACAAGAAATAGCAAATTCGATCATTACCTTTTTCTTCTCTTCTTCTGTCAATGTGCCAGGCATAGTTACATCAAGCATATTTATAACCACTTGCGTAGACTGTAATACTTGGCTCCTTTCACTATCTATTGGATTGGCTTCCTCCTCTTTGACCAGTTCTGCATCAACTGGACCAGTCTGCTGCAATGCACCGTTGTCCATTTCTTGCAATTCCTCTTTGCCAAGCTCTATTTGTGACTCTCTTCTGGAACTTTGATGGATGCAATCATTATCATTACTTTTTTCTGGCACCTCATTTATATCATTGACAGAATAGATGTTCAAACCGTTTGTCCGACTATAATCTAAGAGCTTATTAACTTTAACATCCTTATTAGTTGCTCTAGCTTCCACAAGAGCTAAGCCTTCTGAAGGGTTGATGGTAACATCTACATCTTTTAGAAGTGGATGATGACCCTTCAAAAGTCCAAGCTCCACAGCTATAAGCCACTGCATTCTCAAAAAGAATACTGGTCTGAATATCACTTGTCACCCTATTATCCAACATGTTTGATGGAAATAAGGGATGGAAATATAATCCCAAATAAAAATATGATAATTTGGTAAGGCAAATACTCATTACAATTATCAACTTAAAAGTTTTCAGGCATATTGATGAAGAGATACTTTCTTTTCATTTTTTTTAGAGATAATTAAATTATATTAAAGAAGAGGTTGAGGTATGCATATTAGTGTATTACAAATCCACACAGATTGAAAAACCTGGGTAGGGAAAAATTCTCTGCGATACAGTAAAACAAATATGCCTAGTATAATCTTCCCTTCCCTATCCTAGAATAAGCAAACAAAGTTAGCCCAAGATCTCCTCCCAACTTTGAAATTGAAGCCTAAATAGAAGCAAAACGTCTAACTCTATCCCATAAAGCCTCATTGTTATCTACTCCTTTCTCACCAATCATACGGTTATTTGCTTTTCTCATATAACTCAGCTAGAAAGAAATTTAATTGTCTTTCCCTCTCAAAAAGCAACAAATGAGTGCAACCAAGAGATTCCAACACAATAAGTTCCTTCAAATATTCTACTGTTCTTGATGATCAAGATATGAAGGAAAATCAAAATGCTGAGGACTGAACAGAAAATAAAATACATTAAAAAGCAAAGCAAAGCAAAAAAAAAAAAAATTGCTATAGCTGAGCCTCTATTTAAAGTATTGTTGTAAACAAGAAATGACCTTCATTCCCTGAACATCAAAGCAAAATGACAGGGAAAAAAAATGTAACTCTCTGCAAGCTTTCTCAACAAAAAGAGTATTTCTCATTAAATCCTAACACAAATATATTCCACACGGGTAAATTTAAGTAAATATAAGAGACATACTGAAACTTAATTGAATACACTAGGATTTCAAAAAGTGGCTACAAAGAATTCAAAACAAAGAAATTCAGAGGATCTGAGTCCTCTAAGTTATCTATATGTTACCTTACAGAAACCTCAGAATGATTCTTATAAATACTGTAGATGACAATTATTAAATGGTTCAAAAGACTGAGACATTGCCATGAAATTGATAGAAATTATTACCAGCCCATTCATACAAACAACCCATCTTTGTTGACAATGATGTAGATTTAAATTCCTGCATTCAATCTTCAGTAGGCATAGAGAAATAAATCATTACCTCAATGGTAAGATGCTGGCACCAATATTCAGCAGCTCTACCACTTGCAATAATAGTAGATGGAGGACAGGAACAAAAGAGAAGGCTAGTATATGGATTTTCAGCTATCAAACTGCGTGGGATAGAAAAAGGTGGCAGTGTTCCATTATCGTTCTGAAAAGTTGAAAGGTTTATGATAAGTTAACTTCTGTTGAAGAGACTGAATGCTTATCTAACAGTGGAATGGTTAACAAGCAAGACATTCTTGACAAAACATAATTGATGCATATTTTGAAAAATCACAACAATTACTGACCTTTTGAGCAGAAAATTGAGAAATATATCCATACTGAGAGAGAGATAAAGTTAAAATATATTGCATCAACCACAAAAGCTTTCCAATTTTTGCATTTAATGGTAGATAACAACTTATCATGTGCATTATTTACAATATTCAACAAATGTGCTAAAATATAATCATGTGTATGGATGCTTGTAGAAGAACCAGAAATAGTAAATTAATTACTAGGTTTGCAAGTATTTGGTCGTAAACGAGTCAAGCCACAGGTGAACTGCTCACGGCTTGGGTTGATTATTGTTGAGTCAACTTCAAGCTTGCTAGTGGGCTCGGTGAGCTTGCAAGCTTATGACCTAGCTCGGGTAAAACATTAATAAACCCTTAAACTTTCAAATCTTACACTTAAACTCCTAGAATCTTATCTTCTAACTTTAAATATATGAGGTAATTAATAATATACAAATTACGAGGTTTAAATATAATTTTTTGAAACTAATGGAGTTTAAATGTATTTTTTCAAGCCAAGAACTTCTTGTCTTAAGCTCAAGCTTGAGCCAAGAATTTCCGAACTTGGCAAGCTCAAGCTTGATTACACCCTTATTGTCTCCGTACAAAAACTACACAGCAACCTCAAAATAGTTGAAGTATTTTTTATAAATGTGTGCAACCTCGATAACTCTCCTTACAAATGTTACATAAGTTCCATGTCCTCAAGTGAAAATTGGAATGGATCATACAAGTTATAGAAATTTTGGAAATTCGTCAGTGCGCGTTGTTACTAAAGTTGCAAGTTAATACTAGCCATACTCGCTCACCCTGGTAAGAGTTAACTTAATTAACCTGCCACTGGACTCACAACAACAAATGAACCCATTTTGACCAACCTACAGCTGGACTTGACTCCAACACCTAAGACTGATAAGGTATAACACTTGATTAGGATTACTTATGATTTAGAAAACTGAAGCTTAAGAACCCTTTATATCTAGCTCAGTAAACCAAAGTAGAAAAATGGATTTTAAACGATGAAGAAAAGATCCTAGAAAAATGATCCATTGAACCATACAAACAATACCATAATTTTGGCCATATTTGAACAGGCATAATTCAAGAATAATTTGGTCTTGTGCAAAACCCAAACCAAGATAGAATTGGAACCACAAAAACATGCACCTGTATAAAAAGAACAGGAATCTTCAGATTTCCAACCACACTTTGAGTGCTAGATTTTGCATAGAAGTCTTCAATAGCCTTAAAACCATAAGATACCATAGATATTGCTTCTTCAAAATCACGAACGGATTTTGCCAATAGAGCCTTTTCCATATCAAAGCCTTTTGCTCGGCCTTGAAATAATTCCTGGCAAAATAACTTAGAATATGAGAACGAACATAAGAATCCTACATAAATTAAATGACCAACAAGATTTGAAAAAAATAAATACTGAGAGTTGCATTCCTCCAATCAGCAATTGAAACATTTGCACTGGAAGAGTAAAACATCTGAAGCAATAATCAACCTTGTTAGATCGCAGGATATCTATCAATCCATTAGTGAGCTTTTGATCCAAAGCAATGTGATGAGGAGAGGACCTTGTGGCCTCCTCCAAGTCAAAAGGATTGTCGATGCACGTGACAGCTGTAAGAGGTGTTCCTTCTCTGACTTCTGCCAAGTATTTTGTCAACATGTTTGCACCGTATCCCCAGCCAACACCCATCAAAGTTGTCCATGGCCTAGCATTGTTGATGAACTGTATGGCAGTGCAGATATCATCACTGTCAGCGGCTGTAAATAACCTACATATTGTTGTTAAGCAGCCCTACTATTAGGTAAGTTTTGGAAAGAATTTAAAAAAAAGAACCCGTATAGATTATTAATCAACTAGAGCTCAAGTATGAGACTCATTACTTTAATATGTATAACAACAAATGCAAAGTTTTATTTTTATTTTTGAATCTAACAAATGACAAAGGGGAACTCTGCCACAATCTCATTCATTTGTCATACTGGCAACAAGTCATGTTTCTTTTTTAGCTTCACTTCGTTCACCCCTATTTATTCTCAGGTTTTTTTCTACACAACGACAGCTCACATCCTTACTAATACAACAACCAAAATCAAAACCATTGCAGTGTTGGCAACCGGTAACAAATTGTCAATTATAAGGCCGATTCGTCTAATTGACACAGCGACCTAATTGTATCCAGAAATTTCCCACACAGCAACATATATTATTTCAATATTTTAAAAAGTTTGAAATGCTCCAAATAAAAGCAACTTAGTGGCTTACCGAGCTGTGGTAAGAGGCGAACCACCGCAGCCTCTTGGATTCATAACCACCGGAAAGAACCCGTTCTCCAGCGCTTCACAAACAAACGACCGAATACCCTTCTCCATGCTGCCCTGCGCGGTTCCCGGCACCAACAACAAAGTGGTGTCCAATCCATGCTCCTCCAGCAGGTCCAAATTCGCTGGCCAATCTAACGAAATGACACCACCATCCTCCGTATTTACACACACTCTTTGGTACTTCAATTTCGCCTCCAATTCACTCGCCCTCTCATCGTCTCCACCTCTCACCTGGATCCTCCCGTTATTTAATCTCACAAAATGTCTATCTTCCTTCACGAGCTTCTCGTTTACACTCTCTAAGAAATCACTGCCTTCTAAAGATATGGATGGGCACCGAAGAATGACAAAACGATTAAAAGGCGTCGGACTGGTGAACAAAACCCAATTTCCAATACATGATAGAGGGGGCGGTTTATCAGAAATAGACTGAGAGGCATAAATAGCCAGTCCAGAGAAAAGGCCTAAAGCTGGAGCCAACAAATCGAGGGAGCTAGTTGAGGCGAAGGGGTTGGGCAAGCTATGAAAGAGGTTTTCGAAAGGATAATTGATGCTACTTCTAACATTAAATTTAAAACGGCGGCGCTTTCGAAAGACGCGAAATTGGATGAAGTGGATGGAAGTTTTATTGAAGAGACTAGTGGAAGTAGCAGCGGAGGTGGAGGCGGTGGCGTGAAAAGAATTGAGGCGGAGATCAATTGCAGAGAGGTTCATAGTGATCTCAATTGCATAGATACGACAAAGCGTAAAGCGCAAAACAAATTCTGGACAGGGGCAATTTGTAAGGAGAGATTGGAAGTTGACGGTGGTGGTCAGGATTTTGAGCCTTTGATTTGATTTCCCCGCCAAAGGACAAACGGTTGCGGTTCGTTCCACCTGGTAGTGGGACCAGGAATGAACTGAACCGTTTATAATTTATTTACCGAATTTGCCACTGATAAATGCCCTAATTATGAATTTTTCCACATAATTCGAGCAACTTTAGCTTTTCCGAAATAATAGCGAAAACAAGTTTCGAGAGAATTTGCTACAAGTAATTCTAGAGATCATCAAGTGTCTGGATTTACATTAAGGAACTTCTAAAGGAGGGAGAGTAGTAGTCTTAAAATTAAACAAAATTTTAACTTACTGGTCTTCGATAGATTGAAATATTGTGTGATTTGATTGGAAAATGAAAATGATTTATTCAGATAATAACTAAAATCAATCTTCAAATATTTTTTAAGGTTATTCTTTCCAAGTTTGGATAGAAAACATTAGGGCAAGGAATTGGTACTCTGGTGTGTTTAGACTTCGCCTAGTTATATGTATATCAACTGCATTAAAAAGACGGTTACTCTTATGATCATTGATTAAATATGTCATTTACACACAGATCAATTTAAAGGGTGAGTAGAAACTATTCTATTTAGAAACAACAGTTTTCACAATCTCGTCAACGTGTCATTTCTAGTTTTCTGGTATTATGAAATCACTTCTTTTCTCTATCTCTTATTATTATGAGATTACATAATTATGTCATATTTTAATGGGACAATTTGATAAGTAACTAACATTTGGATATCTAGATTCATTAGATTACAGTCTAATATAATTATCCAATTAATTTTTTCATTTATCTTATGAATTCACAATTATACAAAGGGTTTGGGGGCTCATTTTTTTGTAACTCATGTTGTTAATTTGTTGAATTCTCATAAAAAATATTAATAAAATAACAGTGAAAGTAGGTTTTCTAAGTGATAGACCAAACCATTTTCAAAATATTATTGTTTATTATTATTTCTTGAGTAACAATACACCACCGTCGATAGTTTGATGTTAGAAGAAGAGCTTCCAAGATCCTTTTCCTTTTCCAACATATCTTTTCTTATGTCGGATCACCAACAACACTTTTTTCTTATGTTTCTCTTAGGCCAGTTAAAGTGTCTCTCCTTCAAGACAACTTGATTGTGTTGTTGAAATCCAAAATACCTCGATAGTTACAGTGCAACCAATATAACACTTGATAGAAAGGTATGATTGAACAATGTCATTGGTTGCCAAACATGACTCATGCCATATAGATGCCAACTCTCAATTTGTAAAGCATGAGTTTCATCGAGCAAGTTAATATGTCAACATTTGTCATATTATAACTCATCTCATAAAGGTATTAATTCTCGATGTATAGAGTATAACTCACTTCAAATAGGTCAAAACATCAATAAACAAGATATAAATTATAACTCATGTCAAGAGAATACCATTTACTCACCTTCACTGTGTGATGGTACATGAAGTGTTTTTGAGAAGCTAGGTAACCCAAGTTGCCAAGCCTAAAAAAACTTTTCTTGTGCAACACTTAAACACTTAACAAGCCTCTTTGGAGAAGATGGCCGAATGAAACATAATGAATATCCTACCACATAAGCTTAGACAAGCTTTTGACATTTTGGCAGCCCAAGGTAACAATTAGAAACCAACATCAGAGATTCCCTTTTCTCCCTATTAGTAAGGCATGCACCTTTACCTAGCGGTTTCAGGGCACTATCTATAGCTTCGTTTTATGGATTAGACATCCAAATTCACTTGAGATCTCATGGAGCTCCACTAAGTCTCTAACCTAGCTAGATGTTAATGTCTAGCAACTCCCTAAAGAAGTAAAAAAGTGGTTCAAGAAGTTACTTGCAGGTTTCATCACGTCGTTGAATCAATTTCCTACACGACTCCTTGAACAATTCCAAGCAACTAGAAGGTTTTCAATGTCATTAAGCCACCGAGAAAATGTGAATCAGAAGAAAGATGAAAAAAATGAAGTCTCACCTGAAACACTTCAATGCTAAACTCTCAAATACAGTCTACGCTCTAAAAGAATCAGTCCAAACACTGATTGTAGATGGAATCTACCCATGTATGGAGTTTTGGAAAGAACTTGCACAGACTTTTGGCTTGCTTCTACAAAATGTTTAAAATGTATTCCATGAACAGAGGGGAAAAGAAAGGACAATTAAGACAGGCAAAAAGGCTTCAAAAAGCAATAGACAGAAGAATAGATAAGGAACCTTGCTTTGCTTGCCTATTATAGCGACTATACCCATCAGTCACTCCCATTGACCACATTAGTCATGTCTGCTTAAGTTCCCAAGTTTAAGGGCTTAAGTTCTTTAGTGTGTAAGCTTAAGTACACATAAGTCCAGTTGCTTGGTTCGTTGTACATTGAAACTATAAAAACTGAAAGTAAATGTGTGACAAGAAGTATACTTGAACTTTTTTTATTGATGTAATCAAGTTGTACATCACTACGATATGTGATATATGAAAGAGTTTTTTCTATCTAAAACACTATACAACAACGAAATTAAAATTTTCATATCAAAATACTACCCCATGGATCAAGGGGGTTATTATACATATAATATACATGAAAAGGAACCTTGTAACTGTGTTTTGAGGCTCCACCAGGCAGATTTCATCCCAAATCCATTTTCACTTCTTTCGTCAATTCAATGTGGCCCTATTTATCTACACAAGAGCACTATGACACCATGAATTCGTGTGAAAGCTTTAACAGATGTCACAGGTGCTAATCTGTGTGATTGGTTAAGTGTTTATGTGAATTTAAAGGTTTATCTCTTTTATTGATGATAAACAACTAGGCTTAGGGAATTATAAGGTAAGTCTCAATTTATATAAGAGATCTTACAACCATATGTAACACCCTTAAGTATACTCAATAAGCGTTTTAATCATTTCCCTTAATTATGTTTGAATATGAATTTGAATAATCAAGAATAGAATCAGATTTTGAATTTTGACCTAAGGTACAATAGTATATGCTCGTACAATAGCCTACCACAAGCATAGTCCATGAATATTGCCACATTGATAGACTTAATGGATGTACACTCGTGCATCCTTAGAGGGCATGGTTATCCATGACGTTTTTTATTAAGTCTTATTTAAAGACATGCTCTAGAGTGGGGGGGGAGGGGGGGAGGGGGGAGGGGAGGGGTTTGAAATCTTATTTCTCCTTTATAAACCCTAGCATATGTCCTTGAAAGAGAGAGAAAGAGAGGGAGTTGTAAAGCGTGGAGAGACCTCTGGTTAGCAGAGCAGCAAGTTTCAACATGTTTGAGGCTTTGACAATCAAGAATCCAAAGAAGAAGAATATAATCAACTCTAAATCTTCTTGCTGGGAACTAAGGTAAGTAGCAGTTGATCTTGCTTCTATTGTTTTTGAAATTTGGAAAACTCCTTTGGTTGATGATGAGATCAAATAGTCTATGAATATGAGCGATCGAACGATGGCAATTTTGAAACTTGATATGTTATGTGTGAAAATATTTAAAGAAAGCATGTCTTCCAAGATTAAATGTTCTTGATGCTTTTTCATGTTGCTTGATGCTTGATTATAGATTAATATTCACAAAATTTGATCGTGATTACATGTTTTTACCCTTCAATTTAACCATATGTTATAGATTATCCATTCTGACCATGCATGAAATTTAGGGGAGAAAAAAAACTTCATTTATGAAACCTACTTATTAATTCAATACAAAAAAGAATAACTCTGACCCTCTTTCCTATCATAAAAATTGATGCCGAAGCCACCTTTTGATTGCTAGAAATTGTCCAAACCTTGGCCAAAACACTCTCCATTGACTAGAAGTATAAATACCCCCTCTCATAACTGATAAACACAAATAATGGGATAAGGCCATAAATTCAGCAATACATGATCTTAAATGAAATCTCTCAGAAACCGATGGCATAGTCGTTTGACATGACACAATATTCATATTGTCCACATAGCATACTTACGAGAAGGCGTACACTATTTATATACGCACAATTGTTTATAAGGCAAAAAATCCAAATCTTTATATACTATCGTTTTTAATCTTTCCACACTTGCGAACGGGGCCTTGGGCATTCATCCCCGTTTGGGCTTGGCACCCCCTCCCTAGGCCTGGACCAGCAATGGCAGAGAGCAGTGACTGTTCGAAAGATTTTGAATGTGTGATGAATGTGAAAAAATACGACAGAGTTTTGAAAGAAGATTTAAGGAAACTTTCAGATTCAGCATATTTAAGATAATAAAAAGCTATTTTCTTTCGCTTATATTATAAAGAAGAGAAGATTTTGGGATCAATGGGCTTCCATAAACTATCAGAAATTTTATGCATAGAATTGAGAAATTGATACCCATTTGCAAAGAACATTTGAAAAGGGGATAGTGAACAAATAAATGGGTTTAAATACCATTAATGAATGTCCCGGGGAAACCGAGTTAGACATTGGACTTGTCTATTCTACCAAGCTGGTACCATTAAACCATATATTAGAGAATTATATTTAATAAATGGGTTTAAATACTAATAATGAAGCTCCAATGAAAACGGCTGGGATAGACTGAAAGAGAGAGAAAATACCAACGGCCAAATAAGAAATCGTCACCGAAAAGTTGCCAAACGAAAACCTATTTAAAAAAAAACAATGAGTCTACAAACGAAAACCTATAAATAACAAAAGGGCCAGGAACTTGTGGCTGATGTGGTTTTCACATCACGATCATGAAATAATTTAGAGAATCAACCCATTTTCGGCCATTAATTTCAGACATTGGATGCCACTCAACAGTGCGTAGCCTCAACTATTCCAATTTCTACCTGCATAGTCAAATTTCTGCTGATGTGTATGGACAATGTCAAGTTATGCATATCTAGAGATGACAATAGGGAGGGAGGATCTCAATCTTTGTCCCTATAAGAGGTAATAATTTCTGTTTTTAGTCTATCTTTTTTGTAGGGATGACAAATATTTTCTATCTTTTTTTTACAAAAAAAAATATTCTCTTTATTCTTATTTTTACGAAAAAAGATTTATTCTTCATATACTCTAAAAATAATATAAATATATTAAATAATAAAATAATATAAAATTAAAATTAATCTAGTATTTCAAATGTCATAAATATAATATATTAATTACCTTAATACGTATAATAAAAATATAAATAAATTTAAAAAATATAAATAATTTAAAATTATAAAGATATGTTAATATTTTAAATAAAAATATTAATATAAATCAACGAAGACAGGGACAAGGACGGGACAAGGTAGAGAGAGAACACATTTACTTTTGTCTCTAGTCTGTCCTTGATTAAAAGGATATTCTTAATCTCTATCTCCATCCTCATCTTCGTCTCTATTTCTATCAGAAAATTTTTTTTTCATTAATATTAGAAAAAGTCAAAGATTTTAAATTCATATCAAAATTGTCATATTTATGCATAATCTCATTAGCTTTGAAACTTGACAAAGTTAATTATTGATCATAGCCAGAATCCTATGAAACAAGTATCAGCTTCCCAACTCTCCCAAAGGAGAATTTGAGCGCCCCCTGAAAGGCCTAAACCCTGGTGACACAACGCACATGCCTCCATAAACATATCAACATTTGCTCAAGAACGTGCGCCCCTCAACCTCATTTTGTATTCAATCACTCTATCTTTTAATAATGTTACTTAATAAGTAGGAAACAAAAAGAGCTCGAACGTGATCTGCTCTGGGTTACGTATAATGCAAATGATATTTTCAATGTCTTGGATTTTTTATCTTGATAACGATAATCTTATCTGAGTTTAAATATTCTTTTATGATTGAATGAATCATTGAAATTAAATAAGTTAAGATTTTAATTTTAAAATATTATTAAAAGAAGTTTGAACTCATATTTTTTTATGTATAAAATTAAGGGTGTGTATAATTTGGTTTGGTATGGTTTATGAATTTTTTCAACCCAAATTGAAAAAACTGATTTGAAAAATTTTCAAATCAAATCAAACAATTTTATATTTTAAAAATATTTTGGGTTTTTTGTTTTAATAATGAGGAATCTAATCTGAGTCCAATTATTTTTTTAAAACTAAATGAGCCATTAGAATTAAATAAGTCAAAAATTTAATTTTAAAATATCATCGGAAGATGTGTGAACTTATACTCTTTTATACATAAAATTAGGGGTGTGCATGGTTTGGTTTGGTACGGTTTAAGAACTTTTTAAAGCAAATTGAAAAAGTAGTTTAAAAATTTTCAATTCAAACCAAACCATTTTAGATTTTCAATCAAAATAAATCAAACTGAAAAATATTGTTTAGTTCGGTTTAAATTAAAGTTTAAACCTATGAAATCATGCACTTTTAAATATATATTATTTGATAAAATTATAGTTTTCTATAACATAATATAAACATATAAAATAAATATGAAATATTTATATAATATACATATAAAGAAAAATAATAAAATAAATATACAAAAATAAATTATACATTTAATTATTTATTGAAAAATTTTATTGTATATATATATATATAGTTTACAGATTGATTCAAAAATTATCCAAACTATAATCTAAACTGAAAAAATAATTTAAAATTTTTTTAATCTTAAACAGATTATTTTATAAATCAGGCTAAATCATAATTTTTAAAAAAATTTTTTTATTTTATAATTTAAACTAAATTATACTAAATTTTATATAAAATTTTCATTTTCATCGTCCAAATTATTTCGTATCTTCGAAATTGAAATTTAAAATATCATCTGTTCATTGATTTCGACAAACCTGCCTTCATTATTACAGATTTCAAAGATATTGTCTTAATAAAGACATGGCGAATCTTAAATCGCATTCTCTTTGACCCACTTCACTTTATTCTTTTTTTCTTATATTCATGTACTAATTTTCGTTAACACCAAAATTAGATTTACAAAACTTTGAGAAGATCATGTTTGATCGACCATCCAATCTCCATTTGTTTTTATCCACAGATTTCAATTTTTTTTTATTATCTTTTTTATTTCAATCATCTAGATAAAGAATTTAAAGATCAATTATATATAATGCTTTATGGTGTTGGTTTGTTTTCAGGCATTCATGATTATGCTTAATGAATGTATTGGTGTCATGAATCCAATGCATTCTCGAACTTCTTTTTCTTTAAAATAAATTCTCCGTGACTATAAAGAGTAACAAAATTAATAAAATTTTAAAATAAAAATCTAATTTTAAACTTCTATCATACTTATAAAACTTTAATTTATCTAATATAATAATTATAAGTCTGATCAATATACATTGAATTTACCCGTATTATAAATATGAATGAAATCTTTGATTATGAAGAAAAAATCTTCGTGATCTGATCGTGAAAAATAATACAGTTATTTTAGGAGTGTGTTTATATATTATGTTCTAAATTAGTGTCATATCACTTAAGATATAAAATGATTTGTTCTTAAGATTTAGCTTGATTTTATGTTTCATGTGAGACAAATTTCAAACAAAATTGAGTTTAGTACATTCACTTAACAAAAATGTTATATGTACTCAATTTAGGTACACAAGCGGATATCCACTAACGTGTTAGCCAATGTGGCAGATGCCATCTTATTTGTTGCGTTCTCTTATTGTCGTATCAAACATAAATTATTAAAAAAAATGCATTTTACGTTCAATAGAGTATACACATAAAGCTGAATTAGAAAATGTAAAATCTCTTAATTTTCTAAAACAACCAATAGTCTACCTCCCTCGCGTCCACTACCATCAACCATCATTTGCTGGACCCATCATCGACCATTGTTTTTCAAAACCATCTTTGGTCGTCGTTTTCCAAAACCATCATTATAAAAGAGAACTATTAGTCAAACACCTAAAAATAAGCCCGATGATTCCAAAGCTCTTGTTGTAATTAAGAGTAAACTCTCCTTTTGACTCATAAATAGCAAACTATTTGTGATTATACATAAATTGCTTAGTCTTTTGTTGATTATGTTGAATCTTCATTGATTCTTCTATAAGTTATAATATGCTTTGATGTTTCTGAGCTCTAAAACAAAGATCTTTTATCGACTAACTTGTGAGTTTTTTCTTTATTTTCTTAGCATTCATTTTCGGATTCTAGGTGAATATCTTTGTATTCACTTCTACATTGTGTTTCTATAAATTTTGCTTCATTTATGTTCCTTCAAAGAGTAAAATTTTAGAGTGGTTTCTTATTAACTAGTAATTTTTTTCAGGCTAAATTAATCAATTTCCCTTATTAGCTCTTTCAACTATTATAATTTTTTCAAGAAGATTATAACAAGATTATATTTTTCAGTTGATTTGTTTGAACAATGATGAGATTATGTCTCTCTATAAGTTTGATCAAAAAAGAGTTTTACTATATAATAAGTTTTTCTCAACAAAAATTGGTGTGAGAGTGATTGATCTCTATATCCTTATTGCAGCGAGATAAAATTTAGGAATTATATTGCCGATTTCGACAAAGGAATAATAGTGCGAGGGCAAAAATTACATTTTCTCACCTAAGATTTGGTCAAAAAAACATTTTTTCACTCTTATATGATATAAATAATAATTTTTCCAATCTCTATTTAAAAAAAAAAAAACTAACAATGTAAAGGTAAATTTTTATTTCACCGTCCATTATTTTTGAAAAAAAAAATAGTACTTTTACAAATTAGACTCAAATATTTTGAAACAACAATTTAGTCCTCTAGAGGATTTAGAAACTCATAAATAAATCCTTAAATTTTTTGAAAACCGTGGCCACTAGCATAATATCTTTACCGCTACCACAATTTCATCGCTATCAACTGCCATCACCCTCGCTTTCATTGTGTTATAAGCTGTTATTGACGATTTAGTCAAGTGAAACTTGTCATCGACATTAGAATGAATTTGTCAAATCAAAGAAAAAGATAAAGTGAAAGAAAATGGAACAAAAGAATACAAAAAGAAAAGGAAGAGGGTAAAATTGATAGTAACTTAAAACCATAAAGATAAGAAGTGGACGGTGATCAATGAAATAAAAGAAAAATAAATAGATTCTTACGTAATTTGGATATTCAAAATGTATTTTAAACTTTTTGTCAATCTAGGGTTAAATGGTAATTTTAAAAAATAAAATAGTAATTTGACTTTTTGATAGTATTTTAGGTTTTTTTTTTTTTAATTAGCAAATTTTGAATGGAAAAGTGTTCTTTCATGTAGTGGTCAAAACGATTTTACGACAAACCTTGGGAAGGACAACGTAATTTATTCTTCAAAAAAAAATATGTGAACAAAAATTATAGTTTGGTAGTTAGAACTTAAAATTCACATGGGAGGCATGGGTGTGATTGGAAGTGGGTTTAACATGATGACGTGGTTCTCAAATTGGGACAAGCTGAGTCAATGTGTCCCTCACATGCCCCTGTTTACTGCCCGCCGCGTGTCGTTATCCAAATGGAATTTAATCTGTTTCGCATGTTGTCTCTCAGACGTCTTTATCTGTTTTTTTTTTTTTGTTTTTTTTTTCAGACTTCGCGAAAAAGTGAAACATGGTAGCCATACCGGATAGAAAATATAATGGAATATAGTAAAAGATTTATTATTATATAATTAAATATTATTTTATTATTAATTTAAAATTATTAAATTAAATATTTATAATTATAAATTTAAAATTATGTATATATAACTTTATTATTCATCATAACCACAAAAATCAATTATAAAAAAAGATCCTTTAATCTTCTAAGATGTAACTCTTAGAAATTATGTTCTTGTCATTTTATAAATTAATCTCTCAGAGTAAAGTGAATAAATGACATTTGTGTTCAATTTTTATCAATTTATTTTTTTAAAAGAAGTTTCATTGTCAAATTATTGAATTTCGGATTCAATAATTACTTTTACAATTATTACATCAGATAAGTAAAAAATTTAATTTTAAAATATTATAAGAATAAACTTAAATATATATTTTTTTATATTTGAAATTCTCTATTTTATCATTCAAATTATCTTTTTAAACGAAATTATTATGGTTAAACTTTGTCTAATTTGCACATTTTTCTAACAATTTTTCGGTAAGATGAGCTCCATGAGTATGGATCTATCATTTTGGACTTATCATGATCATATCTTATTTAGTAGAAAAAGAAAAAAATCCCATGAATCATCAAAAATTATATTTATCAAAGTATTTTGCAGCATATGTTAATTAAAAATATGAAGTAACTATTAATGTTAATATGTAAATGATGAACAAACCCATATAATTTTTTTATAATTTTAAATTAAAATTTATAAATATAATATAGACTTGAATCTATATATATATTTTTAAATATTTAAATATTTTATTAATTTTACTAAATAATGTTATCTCTATCAAAAAAAATTAAAAAAATTATCTTTTGTGCTAATAAATATTTTATTTGAAAATTAGGTTAGTTACCACCAAATGATCCTTTGTTATTCAAGATGAGGGGAGATGGGGAGTCTCCCCTGCATTCCACCACCCTGCACATGCCTGTCGCTTTCAGTAACAAGGTTTTTTAGATAATTTATGTGGAATTAAACAGTTGGCATGTGAATACAGACAAAATTACCCACCCAAGTCTTTGTATTCCATTTTACCTTTTAATTTCTTTCTCATACGCAATTTAGGTATCAATATCCTAAAATATATAATATATATATTTTATAATATTATAAAATACAAATATAAAATTATATATACATATTATAAGATAATATCAAATTAATAAAATAATAAAATATATATCTTATAATATATATTATCATTAGATCAATACACTTTTTAGATAAAGTAATGATATAATAGAGATGTGTATAAAAAATTTTAAATTTTTAAAGGTGATTATGATATTTTCTAAAATTAATAACATGTCAATTAGATTATTTAATTATTTAATTTTTTTAAAAGTCGTATTATATGATACAATTTAATATTTGATAAATGATATAAAAAATTGAATTTTTAATACACGATATAATATGTGATTCAATTATTATGCTACATAATAATAAAATTTTGTACACTTGTTTTTTTAATTATATAAATAAGTAGATAAATAATATAACATTATATGATTTTAAATTATAGATAAAATAATACTAAATATAATTATATATAATTTATATATTTATTTATGTATTAAAAAATGCATACGCATAAATTAATTAAGGTTTAATTAAGATTAAAAGTTAATTAATGTTACTTTAATATCAACCCATGCCTCATGCCTCCAATGCCTCAATTCTTGCCGCCATTTTCTATATCAAATTACCTTTTTACCCCTATATATCCCCTTTATATGCCAACCTTCTCCCTTGTCACGCACACCTCTCTCTCTCTCTCGTCTCTGTTTCTATTTTTCTCTCAAACCCAAACATTTCTCATCCAGTCTCTAATGGCGATAGGTGGCAAGCTGATGAAACTCAAGTCAGTACTCAAAAAGCTCAACTCATTCAACAAACAAAGCGGCGGACGTCCTAGGATTACCTCCGTAGTCGCAACCACAGATGATTCCTGCGCCAACGCCGGCGACCTTCACCCTGTTTACGTCGGAAAATCCAGGAGACGATATCTCATCAGCTCCGACATTATCGATCATCCGCTTTTCAAAGAACTGGCTGAGCGATCAAACGATTCGTCCCACACGATAAACGTGGCGTGCGAGGTTGTGTTGTTTGAGCACTTGCTTTGGATGCTGGAAAATGCCGATCCACAGCCCGAGTCTTTAGAGGAACTCGCTGAGTTCTACGTTTGTTGACTGTTGAACTTGCATGCTACGGTAAACAGAAATATTAAATATTAATAACGTTGAGTGAAGTGATTGTGTGAGGTCACTCCTATGCTATAAAGTTGCAAATGATGATGCAATTTTAATAATTATGATTAGCGGTGTAAGTAGAGGACCGAAGATTCCAGAGAGAAGAGAAGATTAAAGCAATTTGAGAATGATGAGAGGAATTCGTTGCTTTCAACGGTGAGGATTAATTAACCCATTGTACACCGGCTAATCGCTACGCCTGGTGATCGTTATTTGTAGTTATCGCTACTGTCATTGTTTATTTATTTAATTATTTTTGCTATAATATTAATATATTTGTATTTATTTTTTTATTAACTCCTTTTATTTTGGTAAAATAAGAGTTGCACACCAAAATAATTGCCGTAAAATCTTGAACACGACTGACTTTTAATTATAAAACAGAAATTGAAACGCAAAGATGGGTCGAGCAACCCTAATGAAGCTTTAAATTTGAGATCTATTGACACCTCATTAAAACGAGGGTTATACCTTTTTAAAATAATCGGTTCAATCTTTAAAAAATAATTTAATTTAAATATAATTTCTTATAAAAAATAATAAAAATGTGATTTAACGAAGTTAGAATCATTTACTTAATATCCAAATTAATGAGTGAGTTAGAATATAGTGATACCCCAATTCAATAATCTAAAAATTTAATAGTGTACACTAAAATTTGGATTTTTTTTATAAATAATATAAGAAAAGATGATAAATTCTTTGAATAAAATTTTTAAAATATAATTTTATTTTTTATAATAATAATCAAATTTAACTAACGAACGAATGAAAGTCAGGATTGCACTCAAGCTTGGTGGGGATCAGTCCCTTTTGGCCTTCTGAAAATTTAGTGGTGTGCGTCCAACAGAAGATATAAAAGTGACACGTATCGACAGAAAGTGGCTGCAGAAGCTGTGAAGGACAAGGGGGATGATTTATTAATAATATTCTTCGTCTATAAGAAAAGTATTTAGTTTATAATCTAATGATTAGGTTGTTACAAGATTCCTAGGATAATTAAACAATAAAATGTATAATTATATATATAATTTATATTATATTATTTTTAATTATCTATTTATATAATAATATATTATTATTTATATATAAAATTATACAAATAACATAATTTATAATTAAAAGTCACACGCTCTATTTGTTTAAATTGTTGGTTGCTTTTGAAAACACGTATTTATACCTATAACGCGTTGCCAAGTTGTCCACCCTTAAAGTACGCAAGTTAGCTATGGTTTGGGCCACACCTTCCTCTATTTTTTTCAAGGCCAAAGGACTTATTCCCACCCAAAGTAATATGTTTAGTGGTACAATAGTCTTTTCATTAATGTGAGGGGCATTATCATCATTTTCTATGTCTATGTGTTTGTTTGTGTATTTGGACATTTCATGTTTTTGTAGTTATGCTACATTGTATGTTGGGTTTGAGGATTTCTATTGTGTTCATTTGATTACACTGTACTTGGATGATGGTTTTATTCAAATTTGGCATCCCTTGCACGATTTCACTGATGTTTTGAGTAACAGGGTATTTTTATGAGTAATGCTATGTATACCTATTTTTAATATATAATTCATATACATAATAATGTGTCATTATATAATTAGGTGATTTTAAAACATATATCATCATATGATAAAAAAATATCTAATCATATGATAACGTCTTATCTGTGTATATAAATTATGTATCAAAAATAAGTACACATAATTTTATTATATTTTTATTCATTATTGAAGAATGTAATGTATGGATTGAGAATTTCAAAGTGAATGCATACTTTAATAGTTGATATAAGTGAAGCTTCCTTCTGGAAGGCAATTTATTTAGAAGAAGGTGTTACATTTTATCCAAAATCCTCGACATACCTTTCTTCAAAGAAAACCCTTATGAAGTTTTACTAACACTGTCTCAACTAGATGCACTAATTTCTGACGAGGTTATGCTTTAGTTATCTAGAATTTTGCCTTTGTACATTAGTTAATTCAAGATTTCGCCTTTTATAATAGTTTTGATAGGATTTCACCCAAGTTATTGCAATGCAAAATAATTACAAAGAATATGCCTCTAACAAACTTCTCTAAAAGAATATAAGTTTTAGAATAAGGAGAGACTAAAACCAATGATTGAAAAATTGGACAGGACTAATCGGTTTGATCGGTTTAACCGTGACCCGGTACTATAGATGGTTTATATAATGGATAAAACCATTTTAGAGTGAAAATCAGGTTGGACTATGGTTGAACCGCCGGTTCACGGTTAAACCCGGTTGGCAGTTCACTGTTCAGTATTTTATTTAAAAGTAAACAATTTTTTTTTTCTTCTTCCATGCTGTGAAGTTTTGGCTGTCGGCGACTTATTCTAACTTCATCCCAATAGTTGATCTTTTGCCGACGATGGTTGGAAGACATTTGCTAACGACGACAATAGTTGACGACGACAAAGACACTGCTGAATATTAATTTCGATCAAAGGTCTAGACAACAACAAATATTAATGTTTGTATTTGTTGCTATTGTCGAAGATATCGTAGGCTGAGACGACGACAAATTCCAGTATTACAGTGACCAACGATTGTCCTTCAATAGTACCAATGACAGACTAGTCGTTGTAAGATTGTGTAATTTTGATTTAAATTTTTTCTATTTGAACATATAAAATTTTTTTCGTTTGAATGTATAAACTAATAGCTGGAAAAGTGCATTCTAGAAAAGTAAAAGTAGATTGTTTATATTTATTTTGAATTATTGCAACAATAGGCACTTTATATTTGTATTCTTTTATCAAAACGCGTAACAGTAAATTTTTGTTTTCTTTTGGTTAATTGATGCACAACAAGCCAGCAAAATCATCATCATGTTTTTTTGTTTTTGTAATTCAATATGTTTTGGCTTTTAGTACTTAATAATAAGTGAATTTGTTATTGTTAATTTAAAATTAACTTATTGTTATTGTGTAATTAATTTGTAATTTTATGTTCTAAATTTATAATTTTATTATGAATCTATATTATATGTCTGGATGTATTTCATTCATAATATTTTTAGGTTTTTATATAAAACTGTAATTTCGGTCCAACTAATCGGTTCAAATAGTCCAACTGATTCGACTGAAACCAATACTTAAAACGATTTTTATTTCGGTCCAGTTTTGGAAACCTTGACTAAAACTTTAAGTAAGAAAATAAACTTCAAGTAAATGAATTTGGATAGATATTGAATTTTCTCTCGAGCACTTGTATAACCTTCAAAATGGTTTTCAAGTCTTCTTTTTATACTCGAAATATGCTCTAGAAGTCAAATTAGCCGTTAAATATAAAATATATTATTTGACTTTGAATAAGATGGTTGGATTTGCAGCAATACCATGAAACATGCATTCCTAGTTGTATTCTAAAAAGTTCACTTTTGATTAACTCTTCAAATGTTATTTTGTCAAACTCATCCAACACAACCATTCTAGTTATGTTTTGTCTTTGTACTATCTAATTTTGAAGTGATCTCCTCTAAGCTACTTAATATTCATTGATTTTTAGTCAATGACTTACACTTAACTTTCAAACCAACTCAAACTTTCTTGTCTGTCCTTCGACTTAGCTCATATCATCTCTAGGCATAGAGTCAATCGATCTTATCAAGTACATCTTCAGTTGCAACTAAAAACCATTTTTCATTTCAATCATTTTTTTTTAATCCCATACGATGAAGTGATTCTCCAATCTAATTTACTTATCTAAAATGAAGCATTCCTAAATCATATTTATCATCATGTTAGATATTTAGTACTTGGAAAATGTAATTTTCAATCATTACTATTGAGATTTCTCCATTTCCATCTCATATGACTTCTAATTTTATAGTAAGTAATATTATTAAATACACAATTAACGTATCAAAATATAATTTAGTGTTATTTCATTCTTAATTTAAAATTACTTTATTATAATTTCGAACCAAACCAAATCTACTTGTCTATTTAGATCAAAGACTTCCATTGTCAACAGATGCATGGTGGGACATTATCTAAACTAACGCTCAACAAGAAAAAGTAACTGTATGAACAAAAGGAAGCAGAGAACAAAAACGACAATAAAGAGAAGTGTTTTTAAAATCGGATCGAAATATTTGTTTAATTGGTTGAACTATGAACCTATCTATAATTCGGTCTAATTTCATAATCCGATTTGATCATATCCATATATTAATATGGACTTATTTGAAATACAATCAAACTCAGTAAATCCATTAAATCGAAAAAACCATTTAAAATCAACAATGTATAATAAGTTTTTTCTTTGTGTAATGAAATGTCAATTGTTTAATTAATATATTTAGATATTTTATGTTTTAAAAATGTGACTAATTTTTTATACTATTCAAGAAATATATAATAATTTGATAATAGATTAAACTGATAGAACTGTAAACAAACAAAATGACTGGTTCAATGACTAGTTCGATTTTAAAAACACTGGTAAAGAGAGCACTCATACAAGGACCGTTAAAAGAAAAACTTGCATAAACATAAGATTTGAAGTAGAACATTCTATATGGCTCCATTAAAGCACAAAGGTAACCTCATAAATTAATCAACAAGTGTGAAAGCTTATAAGCTTCTATAAAACTAGAAAGTCCTAGTTTTCCTCGCGGTGAATCTCTAAATTGTTCAACACTTTGTTCAGCACAATAAACAGCAACCGAAATAGGGAAGCAGCGTTGGCGAATGCATGGCTGACTGCTGTTAGTGTCAAGGAAGACAAGGTGCCATGTCTCAGAGGTCGTCGCTATTTTGCAGCTTTTCGTCAGAGATCTACCACAATCACATTTACGTCGTCGTTTTCTTAGTATGTCAGTCATCACTCAAGCGGAAGCCACAGAGACCATCCCATGTGAGGCTGAGAGGTCAAATCGGATTTTGGTTCATCAAAACTCTTCTTATCAGTCATGTTACTCCTCCAATTTCTGTCTCCAAATTTGTACAATACATGCTCCTTAAAATCTTATACAATATATGACCAGATGGTGCAAAGGTAAAATTAGATTCAAATTGAATTAAATTTAAGTTTATTTACATTTAAATTTGATTCAGTTTATATATAATTGAGTTTGAGTTTAAATTTGAACTCGTAAAAGTTAAATTTAAACTCAATTTGAATTCAATTCGATTTATTTTTTATTATTAAAATGATATCATTTTAATATATATTGATCAAAATAATATTATTTTATATCATAATTTTTAATTAAAAAATTTTAATTCAAAGTGATGTGATTTCACGTGTATCAAGGTGTTGGTCTCCCATATTTATTAAAATAATGTGCAAAGGGGTGAAAGCGGCTAAGGAAGAAGAGATGATTTTAGGGGGTTTTCTATTTTTTTGTATCAACTTAATTGAAAAACGACATCCCCGGCAGAAGCAATGGATGGGACCAAACGAGGGAAAGAATGGAAGGAAAAATTGTTTATACCCCATTTTTTATATTAAACTAATTATATTAGACTAGATAAATTTTAAATTTAATAATTGATTTTATAATTATTAAATTAGATAAATTAAAAATTTAATTTTAATATGTGATTTAAACTTATATGTTTTTATACATAAAATTTTTTCTTTTATCACTTAAACTACTTTTTAAGAGTATTATTTTGTGATTCCGTATTATTTTATTTTTAATTTAAAATTATTTAATATATAATAACATATTATCTATATATCTAATTTTATATCCTAGTGGTTAGGTTTACACCCTCTTTCATTGAGAAGAGAAGCATATTCAGGCACTAGCCTCCAAATAAAATTGAGACCCGAAACGACATAGCATGTGATGTCTCTTTTAGTGAAATCCCAGGTTCACCCACAAAAGAAAACAGTGTTTGATTTAACAGATTCATCCTCTCAAACTCCCTACTTTTCCTGTCTACAAAGTAGACAATAACAACATCCCCCATCGTGTGCTTGTCCAAGAGTCCAACAGAATCATCTATCTATATGCAATAAGACATCGATCAGGTCAAACAAATATTATTATGCATGTGAAATAACAAAAATTGGACCACTTTAGCCGAAAAGGATGATGAAAAATCGTTCTCATTTCTTTGATTTTACGGAATTGGTGATGTGATGCCAAAACTGGCAACCATTTATGCTTTGTCATGTCTACATGTTTAATGTAGCTTGGTTCGAAAACATCGCATAGATCTAAACATCGTTTGACTGAGTTGTGCGTTGGTCAACATACAACTCGGTTACACAAATTTATGTGATTTTGTTGCAAAGATTTGTATGACAAATCTAACCATTTTAATAAGATTTTATATGGTTTTTGTGCTAAGTTACCATCAGAGAGAGAGAGGAGGTGTCGATAGTGGGATAACTGATACACTAGAGTGAATCATTAGAAAGAAATAATGCAATTTTAGGGGTATAAACATAATATTTTTGAACTTTGAGGGGACGATTATTAATCCTAAAAATAGAAATCCTAAGTTAAGAAGAAAATTGTTAGTTTTTGGGAAAAGAGAATAATTTTTTCTTTTTTTAAATAAAATTTTTAAATAACATTTTTACCTCTGATAATAATTATAAAATTTAACAGATGGATGAGTATTTTAAATTTTTAAAACTTAAGGGGATAAAAATTTTAAAGTTCACTAAAACATGGGTGGGAATAAATCTTTTGGCCTTTAAATTATATAAGAACAGAAAATTCATATTTAGAACAGAGAAATTGAGTCAAATTTTTGTGCTTTTTTTTTTCTTGAGCAATTAAGAATCATATTTTTAAGGGTATAAGGAATTAGCCAAGTGGTTAAATAATTTAATTACAATTTTGTCCTCATACTCAACTTTCTAACAATAACCTTAAACACTACAACGAACATATGCACTATTTATTTGTTTTTTTAAATGATATTTAATTAAAAATCATTAGAAAATTATAAAAAATAAAAAAACTTAATAACTTATTGTAAAATCTCTAATAATTGCCATTATAAATTAAAAAATTTTAAAACTTATTGAAGTATTTATAATAATTGATACTATTAAAATATTTTCTAGCATTTTTTTATAATTATTATATTAAAAATGACAAGAAATAAAAAAAAATAAAAAATGTATTGTGACATTTACAACAATTGATACTGTAATAATATTTTAATAACATTTTAAATTATTTTTCTTAAATATGCTTAATTCGGAATATATTTTTTAAGTTTATCATAAGTATTTTTTCTTCTTGTTGATTTTTCATATTAAAATGTCATCTCTCTCATATATATTATCTTTTATTTTTTCATATGCAAATTAAAAACACATTAGAATTCACCAAAATTGAAGGGTCTTGAGCATGTGGTATGATAAGGGGTGTGAAGTTTTTGGCACTAAGGTTTGGGGTATCATTATTTCATCTTCCATTGTCACAAAGTGGACTCACAAGCACCACAAATCTCCTACAACCTCTCCCTATAACTACCAAGTGTGGGTTAATGTTTCAATGCACTTCATCAATGGGTTGCCCCTTTCAAAGGGCAAGACAACACTCTTTGTGGTTGTTGATGCCTACTTCGTGCCTCTTTCACACCCATACACTATGCTCATCATTGCCCACATATTTTGTTGTAAACATCTCTTAAGTTACATGGGATGCACAATCAATACTTTGTAACCACAATCCCAAGTTCACAAGTGTGTTTTGGAAGGAGTTATTCAAGCTATAAGGGTATGAAATTTAATTTTAGTTCTTCTTATAATTCATAACCCGATGATCAGATAGAGATAAATCAACTGAACTATCAAAATACACTCAATATGTTTTACTATCTCTTAACCTAAGGTGCTCATATCTCCCTTATGGTACATTGGTGCATGGGTTTAGTTTAATCTTAGTTGATTAATTATTATATCTGGCAAGAATGTTTAGCTGAAATCAGACATTAGTATTTATATACTGGTTAACATAAGAGAAAACCTTATAGTTGGAGAGTCATATTATATGTTCATATGATAAAATTATCATAACTATGCTCAAATAAAATATGTAAGAACAATACTATGTATACTCGTTTTTAGTATACAAATGAGTATACATTTATATGTATCATGACGTGATTGCGTGTTATTTTATCATTAATTTAAAATCACCCAATCAAACAGTGACAAACATAAAGTGTGTATTTATTTATGTATTTAAAATTGGTATATATAATTGTAATAAAACTATGTATACCCACTTTGAATACATAAATTAGTACACGTTTATATATGTTATCATATCATTAAGTGATTTTGATTCAAAGATAAAATAATACTCAATCATATGATGATACATATAAATATGTATTTATTTATATACCCAAAACAGGTATGCATTAAATATGTAAAGAGCAATACTATATACACTAACTGTATTTTATTGGATAGACAAAATATCATCTATACATTAGTGCAACAATAGAATTTATTATACTTATATTAACATATTCATATAAAAAATAACTAATCGTATATATTAATGTGTATGTGGCATGGTAGTTTTCCAGACTTTGTTAACACATCAAATAAGGAATAAAATATAACAAGTAATACTTGATAGCCTGGCAAACCACATATGTTTCATACTCAATTAAACATTAGATTCAGGTCACATGCACCAATACAGAGGTTAAACATTACCACTACCAAGAGCACACTATTTCTAACTACAAGTTTCCTATTGCTTCACTTACACAGAGAAGAAATGAAAACTTAAGGGGAATATCTGAATATAAGGAGACTGCTTTACACCAGGGAAAAAAAAAAATCAGCCCTATATCTTGTCCATTAGAAAGGCCAGCATAATCTGCCTATTCTTCAATGGTTTGTGAATCTGCAGTTGCAAAATCACCAAAGAAACTTTACTTCAAGTAAAAAGAGGATGACAGCAATAAAAGCAAACAATGTATACAATAATGTTACCCTACATAATGGTGAATTAATGTTTTAAGGTAGTGAAAAGTTTGGCACGTTCGTGATTAATGTTATGAAATGAACTTCCAAACACCGTGTCAAACTGTCAACAATAAAACATTAGGAACATGACATAAGAAAAGCTACCTGAGCTGTCATCATGGTAATCCTTCTGATGAGTCTCTATGCACTTGAGAAGATACTTGAAGGTCTCGATCTCACAAGGAATTGTGAGCCCGCCACAATGATCAAATCCAAACTCTTCTTCAGCCTTCTCCAAGAGAAGCTTAAACACAGAGTGGCTAAGATAGCTGGTGGGAATTATAAACCTCCGAAGCTCCAGCCCAACGTAAACCGCCAAATAGCCTTTAGGAACATCAGGTGGTGGTTCAGGGCTATGGCAGCTATCCTCATCTGAATCACAACACTTAACATTTGTCAACATTTTGTTAATTACCGGTGTAATTTCCCCACCATTTGGACTAGAATGAGAGTTGCTTGATTCGGGACTAATAGTAACAGATTGCCACTTTTGGAGGATTTCCTTCAGCCTAATAATCGTTCGTATTCCTATCAACTTGGCTCCACCATGGTCATTCATTGCTAAATGTTTAACCACAACAGTGAAATGAAACCCAGGATTCAATTCAGAGTGTTTGATTGCTGACAAAATCTCATCAGATCTTCCACTACACACACAAAAACATTGCTTTAATTTAAACTAATAACATCACAAAAATTTACCCCACTCAATCCTTTCTATTGAAGATTCAGGGACGTCAATTCAAGATAGTTGTACCATAAGTAAATCCTCTTATATCTATCATTTTTTTCACAGAATTAATTACCAATTTAATCCGATAAAGCCATTACCTGAAATAATATCTTTGCTAATCCCAAAACTCTATGCCGATTTCAAGGAAATTACATTTCTAGCATATTTCAATCATCAACAATAGATTTGTTTCAAGTAAATTACAAATCATTTATCTGCACATTTTCAAATTTCCTGGATTTCAACATATGAGCCAGAAATTATTCGAAAAATGTCTAACGGTTAATATGAAGACAAAAATGTCACTTGCAAATTAATTCTGAGCTTTCATTCAAAAAAAAAAACAAGAGAGTTTTATCAACTGAGAAGCGGCTATCATGGTGGTCGCATCGTTCAGATCTACAGCATTTTGGATCGAAAGTATTCATTCCAAAACAAAAGAAGAATTCGTATCACAGATTTATAGCATTAAACATTGTACCTGACAGAGAGAGAGTCAGCGGCGAAGACAGAGAATAAACAGCATCGGAGCTTAGAAATCCGATCCGAACACAGAAGCGAGCTCTCCAAGGAGAGATTGAGAGTTTCTTTGAAAAGAAAAATGACACAGATTAAGTGTAAATTCAGAAATCAAGGAGCTGGTTTTGTTTTATAATCTCATTGATCAAGACAGCGAAATTTTCTGAGGCACACCGAAACCATCTGTTTTTTCTGTTTTTCTTTATCAAACAACCAACGGCTTTCAACTTAAATAATTAAATAAAATCGATTTACACGTGTCATAATAATTACACCGGCTTCCCGCTTCCTCTCACGCGAATAATTAAATAAAAACGAAGACAAATATATTGCAATTTACCTTTTACTCCTCATGTTTTCAATATGGTTATTGATACACTATCTTAAGCACATCAATGTGACACTCTAAGCATGATATATCTCTAGTATTGCAAATTAGATCACATCAATTCAAATACAATCAAAAGGGGTATTATAGTAATTTTATATGAAGTTTTAAATTTCTATAATAGTCATAGCCGTATGAGAAAATAAACTCTTGAAGTCTCCCGTCCCCATATACACACACAGTATACATAGACAGTTGTAAATCACCTGAAAGTGTAGGCAGGCAGTAGTAGACAGCATAATTCGAAACAAAAATGGTAACCCCAAGATGTGGTGAGTGTCATACATGTTTTTTCAGTTTGGGTGGAAAGTTTTACCAAGTATAGCAAACCAGACCGTGAACCCCAACCAAGCCTTCTACTAAGCCTTCTTAACTTTTCTCATTCTCATCTGAAGCTCGGCTCGCCACTCATATCAAAATCTTCTCTTTCTTCCACCCTCAGAACCCTCGGCCTCTGTAAAACCATATCTGAAGCCTTTCATCAATTAAAAAAGCCTCAATCAATTTGACATATTATAGTACCTTGATTTTTTTTTTCTTTATTAACAGCTATGGATGTTTTGTTAATTATTGATATCTCCATTGTAAAATAGGAATTATTGGGCTGCAACAGTTATGTTAATTCCTAGGCTTTTGAGAGCCGGAGCTAGGATGGTCAAAGAGCTCTCAAAAGGTATGTATGTTTACCATTTCTAGTTTTGATTTGTTTGGATTAAATCAGCATTTTGATTATTTGGCAGATGCATTTATTTTTTAGTAGCTTTTTATAGCTTAAGTTTGTTACTTTCTTTTTAGAAGAAAAAAGAAATGTGAACTTTTTTTTATTGGTATAAACTCTACGTGCTTACTTCTTGGCAGATGGTTATACATGTGTATTTCAAACAGGATGTATGCATCAACGCTGGCAACCTGTGGTTAGTGATCTTTGTTTCTATCATAGACTGTCAACCACATTTTTTTATTATTACCCTTAAGAATCAGGTTGTGTGCATCTTGTCTTTACACAAATTTCTAGAGATGGCTCTGTGATTATTTATTCCCTTATCCATGCTTTTCGTAATCACTACTGAAATTTTCAGAGTCTAATGAGGATATGGTAGTGGCCATCTTAAACTTATGTTTTTGCATTGACCAGAGTAATTATTTTATAATTATGGAGTTCAAAATGAAAATAATTCTGGACTGGTCTTGTCTGCTGGAACAGGAACAAAATATTCTGGCCATGCATAAACATAGAAAAAAAAATTTCAGTGTGGTTTATCGTTATAATACTTCAAACAATATTATGTATTTTGGCTTCTTCTGAGAATCTGTAAAAAGTAACATATACTGATGTTACTTTCCATGAGCTCAAGGAAGATAGGAAGATCAAGGATATTGGAAGTCCTCTAGGCTTTAGTAAGGAATTAGCTAGAGCTGTTCTGTGACTTCTATATCAAAAGGTTCAGGGTTTCCAACCTGATTAGTCACTACCCGGTATGTACTAAAGGAATTAAAGAATGCCGGGTATCCAACTTTTCATAAAAATTCATGTGAAATGCCAGTCTTTTAACATAATAGATTTGCAGTTTTATGGGGCTCCAAATATTGAATTGGTTATTAGAGTTATAGGTGCAATCGATAAGCTAAATTTTGTTTAAGATATGGAAGCATAAGGATTTGTTACAAATTTTAAATTTTTTTAAGTTGTCTAGCTTTGAGCTTTATAATATTTGGAGTGACCTCCAACACAATTAGCTAAACTTATCTTCAATATATACATAATTCCTTCTTTTATTTTTTGGTGGAAACAGTTTTCATTACAGTCAAAAACCAAGGTTTTCCAAGGTTCCATATTTCAGAAATATCTTCATTTTTCTACCACAGCTAACAATGACTCTAGAGATGAAGGCAGTGAACAAAAAGACATGTAAGCTATTTCATTTGAAATTACAAGCTTTCATGATTCAAGAATTAAAATTGCAAATTTATTTAGAGTCTTCCAATAACAATAGTTTGAGATTATCATTCGATTTTTTTTTTTTTTTGTCTCTTATATTAAATTTGTTGCTTAAAGAGTTAATTTAGTTAAGAATCTATATCTGCAAATTTAATGCTACTCGGTAGCTGCTCTAGAATGAACTTCAAATTTATTCTTTGTTAAGTTTAAGGTTAGGATATGTTAACCTCATGCTTGATTAAACAGATAAATTCATCATTCTCCCTCTCAAACAAGCAATAACAAATTAAATTAAACCCAATAACTCCAGAATTTGTGCAAGTCCAATCCAACACTCAATTGATACAACAATAGCGATGCAAATTGAAGAACAAAAACTGGAAATAACAGTAGAAAAGGAAAAATAAAGTCTCCAAATGGCTAGGCAATAGGGTTGCCAAAATCCCGCACAAGGCAACAACCTTCTCCCCAATTCTTTTGATTTCCTCTTAATCTCTTTCTGTGTTGCCCGCTGTTTTATAGCTGCTTCTTTGGATATTCCATCAGTGCCCTTTTCATTTCTATGTGTATGACTCTCTTTACATCACTAACTGGTTTTGCCACTTCATTGCAAGAGGAAACTCTCCCTAAGGACTGCCACCTCCTTAATTGGGGCCTAACAATAACACTAAAGCCAAGTTGACCATAGGATATTTTACAAGCATTCAAAGGATTGGAAAGTTGCTATTTTAATTGTATATGTAGATGATATAATTTTAACAGGTAATGATTATATAGAGTCGCAAAATCTAAAGGAAAAATCTGTTGAAGACTTTGAAATCAAAGATTTCGGTTAGCTTAGGTGCTTCCTCGTTATGGAATTTGCAAGATCCAAGGAAGACAATTTTGATTATTTGGTTGACAAGCTGTCTATGGAAGATATCTTCAAGCTAACTTGAGGGGGAGTGTTGAAAGGAAAGAAATCTTGTAAGGACCAGATTATTAGGGATTAATTAACTGATTTTATTGTGGTAATTTAGAAATAGATAAGTGTAGAATATTTTAAATATAGGATTTATAGTTTTATGGTATGTAAATCTCCTATATAAATAGGACCCATGTATATTCTAAAGAAACATAGAAAAAAAGTAGTTACCCACTATTTTATTCTTGTTTTCAGTCTTCATGTTATAGAGATACTGTACTGTCAAGTACTAAATTGGAAACTTCTTAAGGGAAATATTCTGTTTGCTTCTAGAGATGGTAAGACAGAATTTCAGTCATCCCTAATTAACACATTTATATTATTTGTAGTTTAAATTTGAATTTTAGATTATTTGCTTGTTTTAATGACCCAGAAGCTCTTTTTTGCCGGATAAGTGTGACATTTGTTGATAAAGATGGAGAGGAAAAGAACATTAAGGTTCCTGTTGGGATGTCTATGTTAGAAGCAGCTCATGAGAATGATATAGAACTTGAAGGCAAGTATTGATGCTTCTTAAGTCCAGTATTTTGCACCTGTTTGTTCTTTTTTTTTTTTTAATTTACTGCTATCATTGTTATCTGTGAAATAGCTGTTATACTTAAGTAATCTCCGCATCAAAATTTTCATTAACTGTGAGATTTGTCTCTTTCTTTTGGTAATGGAGGCGTTTTTTATCCTTTGCTTTTCGGAATACTGGAACCCATTGTATGGCTTTTCCAGTATCATAACATGGGCTGATTAATTTCTCATCATGGACTCTACTTTAATGCTGTGTGCTTTGTTCTTGTCAGGCGCATGTGAAGGCTCACTTGCATGCTCAACATGTCATGTAATTGTTGTGGTACAATATTAGTTATATATTTGCATTCCAAATTTCTCATTGAATGTTCTTTTGCAGCAGTTCAAAGAATATGTCAATCTATTTATGAGTGACTTATTATTGAACCTTATTTTAGGATGTGGAGCAATACAATAAATTAGAAGACCCAACCGATGAGGAAAATGACATGTTGGATCTGGCTTTTGGGCTTACTGAGACGTGAGTTCTTACAGGATGAGTGTGAACGTAGCTGGTTTTTGGTTTTCAACTTAGATTGAATATTATGGTTTCACTTTTTAGGTCTCGTCTGGGATGTCAAATAATTGCAAGGTCTGAACTTGATGGAATTCGCTTGGCCATTCCTGCTGCCACTCGAAACTTAGCTGTAGATGGTTATGTACCAAAGCCACACTGGATATACTACAACAAAATTAGCGTTAAGTTAGGATGCAATCATCCAATTTTGGTTCATGGGCAATTGTTATACCTTGTCATTGATTTTTAATTATATTGGGTACCGAATAAACAGCAGATAGATTAAACAATTCTGGCGGAAAATCTTTAGCACAAGCCTGATTGTTAATTAACTGACTGAAATTTTGATTGGTTTAGAATTGGAAATATAAGTGTCAAAGTGGTCTTTCATATTCTTCTCTCTTTCAACTCTAGTCTGGTTGCTCAGTCTTGGGCTATGCAAGAAGATATCTTTGTAAATTCAGTTTATTCAATTTCATTGCTGTTGGTATTTTGTAGAACTGCATTACACCAGAGCATCATCTGTATGGCAGAACATTGCCTGGGTTTGTTTATATATGTTGTGGTTGAGTGAAACAGGTAACTCTTGTGTGGTATTAGTTTGTGGTTTTGGTTGATTTCAAACTTGCTTTACAACCTAGCAATTTGAGAACTTCGACAAATTTTATAGTATTATAATTAGAAAACTTTGACAAATTTGTTAAATTTAGCATTAATGGATAATTGTATACAAGGAAATAGAAACTGAAAAAGCAAACATTCACACCTAAGACTCATTTTTTAACTTATTTCCTTAACTTTATTCAATTAGTTTTATAGTACGAACTGGCACCACTAGAATACTTGTTCGGTAATGTTAACTGAAAGAGACAATACAATAAAAAATCCCATAAGTTACTCTGAACAATCTAACCATATAGTTTAATATACATAAAACCCACTATTAACAACAGTAAGCATACCAGGAAGATGGACATTCTCCAGAAGAAAAATCTAAAACGTGCAATAATCTCTCAAGACCTGCCTGGCAAGATCAATTGCTCCACTCTTTTTGTAGATCAAGTGCAGATTGAAAGCTGCCTCGCGGCGAAGATCACAGTAACCAGATTCTTGATTTTCAGTATTGTCTGGAATCTTTGTATGATGTTTTGGAATGGGGTAATCCTTTTCTTTGATTGCAAGTACCTTTTCATAATATGAAGCTGCCAGAGATACCAGGCTGACATGGTGACATGCTCGAGCAATGTTGTATTGAGCCTCCTGAGAGAGATTATAGAGCAATATCAACAGGCATAATTCTATTTTTATTCTTACTGAAAAGATAGTTTAAACCTTGGCCATAAACATGATTTTGTTCCTGGCAGCAATATATAATTAATTCATTCCATTGGAATTACAGAAAACAGATGAAAATGTGATAACTTAAGGATAAAAAGGCTCACTTTGTCACAATCAACAGAAACAAATTGTCAATTCAATTATGCATGACTGAAAGAGTCTACAATTCTATGAGGAAAATACGGATGTTGTTATGTACATGGCAAGAACACACATGCTCAAGTCACTAAAATGAAATGTATTTCAAGTTGGGCAGTAAAGCTTTCAGCACTTGATTCACAATCCTTCAACAAATACAAATTACCGATTCTCCAGAATAATAGAAAGAGAATATGAGAAGCTAACCTGGCTGTTGTCACAAAGCTGCAAATTCTTGTAGAGAAAAGCTAAGCCTTGTGCAAGGCAATGATGCTTGTTTTGGAGTCTAAATCCAAGGGCTAAGTTGATTAAAGCCGTTCCTACAGTGGAAAGAAAATATATACGTTGGAAAACATTTGTAATCAACGTGTATGCTACCTCTAAGGGAATGAGGAACATACCCACACATAGATTAATTAATGGATTCTCAGGCAACAGTTTATAAGCTTCTAAGTAATCTCTTGCAGCATCCTGATGATGGCTAGCAAAGGTAAAGTGATGCCCAGAAATTATAAGCGGTGGTGCACAATCTTTGTATTTGGCTCGCATATAACGTAGAAACTTGGAATGCTTATTGTGGCTTTTACCCAATCTATGACACCCAAAGAAAACGATCAACAAAGTACAAATATGTAAATTATGTTTCAAAAATCAGCATGCTATAAGATTGCAGACCGAGTCATGTCCTATTAATATAAGTACACCTAAGGTATTTGTACCTGTTCATATGACTCTAACACAATATGCCATGGCAGCACAAATACTCTAAATACAAAAATATCTGACTCTGATCAAGAGGACAAGTAGACACAACCATTGCTTTACATTGATTAAACTGATAATAACTCAAAAATGCAGCAAGCTACTGCAAAACAGCATACTAAATTATTGTATACCTGGAGATTACTCCATAATAGCAGTTCCAGGCAGCAAGACTGTAGGGATGCTGCTGAACAAAGTATCTTGCACAATCAAATCCATGCTTAGGATCAGTGCTGTCATATGCCATTTCTGTTGAATCACAGACAAAAGGTAGCCTACATTAGAAAAGTGAAAGGTTCCAGCCAACAATTCAACCAAACAATCAATACTAATCGGTAACACAATGACAGATGAATAATCGATGTGTGTTGATATATGCTCTGTCTCAACAATGAACCACAGACTAATTACATTCACAGCACTCAGAGAAAAAAAAAAATTAAACAGAAAGCTGCTACGCCCTCCCCCAAGCCTGGTATTTGAGAGGCCAGGTTCTCTCCACAAATGCTTCCCACAATATTTTCTGCTTCCCCCTTTTTTTCTCTCCCCCCACTTTTATTCTCAGCCATCCACGTGGCCTCCCTCTGTCCTGTGGAATCTTCCAAAATCTCCCTTAGGTCCACCTTCCTTTTCCTGGACAATTACTCTAGTGGCAGCTCCACCATCTCTTACTGTGCACCTTATAGGCAGGGGCCCTAACAAAAACCCTCAAAGGTCCTCCAATCTTTTCCATAAACGAAGATATAATGGAGAAATAAAAACTAAATAATCTTTTCAGATGAAGATGAGGAGAAAAACCTAATCCAAGAAATTACTATAAATTTTATTGACCTCAGTAGTGATAAAAATGATCTGACAAAATTACAGTAAATTTTCTTGCAGTTTTCATCAGAGTTGTCAAAAAACTCCACGACAAGGACAGTTAATGTCAAACCAGTGGAATTTGCTGTCAGCCAAAATTCAGAGGAAGCCGATGAAATTTTACTAAAGAATTAACAATTTGGAAGTTTATGACTTACGAGCTCCAAGTGACCGAAGCTCATCCTTCTTCTTATAAGGCATTATGTTATAGGCTAATCTTAAAGAGAGGTTAATGATGTCTGATGCTTCCTCGTATCTTCGCAGAGCTGCCAATGCCTTGCATAACTATTAACCACAAAATTAAAAAGTAAGAAGCACAAAAAAGTTAACAAAAGTGCAGATAGCAGTAAAAATTCAATGAAAAGGTGAGGCACTCAGTAAGAGGAAGAGTGAAAAACTAAATACTCTAACAATATTAAGGAAGGATACATGCAGAATAAGAACCGAAAAGAAAATAAGAAAATAGAAAGACTGAGTACAAGGAATTGAAATAAAGGAAACAAAGATACTAACATCTATGATGACACATTGATGCTCTTCATCTTTTAAGAGATTGGGTAGAGGAGGCTCTCTAATTACTTCTTGCTGAAGAAATCCCAAAAAAGTATGATAACCAGTTTGTCAGGTCCATGTATGTTGAACAGTTGGACAAAATTCTGTACTCTGGTGAGGCACAACATAATAAATCATAAATTACCGGAGAATCATCATCAGTATCATCACTATGCCATTCGACTCCAGCAGCCATTGCCAATGCTTTCTTCTCTTCCTTCAACATTGCCCTCTTCTGAAGCAACTTCTTTGCTCTAACAGCTTTCACCCTTATTCAAAGCAGCAACCATGAATCAGTTGACAGTCTACTACTGGTGACACAATGTGGAAACAGGAAGTGTACAAGTCCATATTAATGGATGAATGACTACATATTATTGTAATTAACAGTGAAAGAGTTGACAGTTCACAATGGAACTCATATGGAGATAAATATTGGCAACTAATAAAAAAGACAATTACCTTCTCTCTTGACTCTTTGTTGAGACAAAAAATTGGCTAATCCTTTAATGAATAAGTTTCACTATTTGGTTTTCTAAATAGAAACAATGTCAATATCATTGACTGGAAAGAAAAAAATACAAAAGAGTAAACAAGCTGTCCACAAAAGTTTTGATCCATTTAAAGGATCACAAAAAACTCTGCACAGCCAATACAACATTCTGTATATATATTTTGTACAATTTTCACCTCCCTCCAGAGGAGCTGAACTGACAACATAGTGGATATCCACATAATTTTTGTACTTCTCTCTTTCCATTTATATACTATTTTGTTTCCTATTATAAAGGCAATTCCTGATAAAATAATATAGCAATAATAATAATAACTGCCCACTAAACCTTAATACAAGAATGCTCTTGAAATTAGTCTTCATGCGGAAAACTATGAACCTGGGGTTATTAAAATACAAGATATAACATAGATGATCCCTACGAAGTTAAAAAGAGTCATTGTCTTTGTACGAATTCTTCAATGATATATGCTCAAAATGATCCCTAAGGTTAGCATATTATATAAAATAAATAAAACATTTGCAGTCAAAACCACTGAAATAGCTGAATACAGCCAATTTTAATACAGTAAGCAAAAAAGTCAGATTTACTACTCACAGATCTGATTTAGGAGCTACTGGTCTGATTCCACACAGTATGTTATCTGTTTGTGGAGTACCAAGTACTTTGGCCCTTTCATGGACAACACTTGCTGGTAGCCTCCTTTTTACCCTAACCTAAATTAAGAAGCAATCATCAAAATAAGAAAAAAAGCTAATGAAAAACAAGATCTATCTAAAGAGGCAACTGCAGAAGAAATTGGATGTTCTCAATCAAATGAAAGGCGGCAGAAAGTGACCTTTTGCATAACTGACCTTTCGCCTTAGAGCTTCTATAGAAAGTGATTCATGAACCATGGGAAAGATTGTAGCAATGAAGTCTTCGGGCATTCCTTTAGCTCTATAAATTTGGAAAAGCTTCATTATTATTTTTTCATTTAGCCACCACGGATTAGATTTATCAAGATTTTGATCAACAGAATCTGAATATCCAAGAGACAACCAATAAGAAAAAAACTGAAACATTTTTACATGTATAAAATTCAAGACAAGTGGTTGAAATATATATACATATATAAGAATAACAAATATACCTAACAATTTTGGAGGGGATAGCAAAGTAATGGCCTGATCCTGTTTACCATCTTCAAGCAAGAGAGAAGCCAAACTTAACCGAGCATCAATGTTATCCTCAAGCATATGCACAGCTGAACAGATAGTCTAATCAGCCAAAAGACAAAAGACAGCTTACAAGAAAAAAATTAAGAGATGCAAATAATTCATTCATTAGAATCACGGGTCAATGAACACTCCCAAAACAGCTGCATTTGTTTCATATACAGTATCATCTCATATCTACTAGCCAAGTATGCAGATAATTTCCCGTTTTGAGAGAGTTAAGACAATGTCTACAATTTAGAAGAGGATGAAAATGCACTAGTCCATTAACATCGTCCAAAGAAATCCACCTAAAACTGTAATGCATCAGAGCATAAAGTTTATATAACCGTTCACAGTAACAGAATATAGTTCATTGAGCTCCAAGGAATTATTTACATTGTGGTAGCAATGTATTAGTCACCTAAAAACAATTTTATGTTTGTGGTTCAGCCATGCTCTATAAGAAACTTTCACCAAAAGAAAAAGAAAATTTCTACATAGATCAAATTCAAGATGCCTGTTAGTCTTAGCATAAAAAATAAGTCCCACAGCAGTCATAAACAAGAATAAAACTACAGGTAGCAAACCTGAAACATTAAGTTTTGCAGATTAAAAAGGCCTTTCAGAGGGTATAAATTTGAATGAGTAATTCAATATTAGCATCTCATGTACAAAACTCTTTTACAGCGACCTGGAAACTACAATAAAATTGCAACAAGGAAAAATAACTATTAAATAATTGTAGGGGCCAGCCCTCAGTCTTGAAGATACAGTAAAATTATGCCACAAAAAACAAATCCACCGGGAATGCTGCCAGCCAGGACCAGTTGCATTAATTTTAATCAGACCCATATGTTTTGGATCTCAGGCCCACTAAATAACAGGTGGATGATCATTCATAGATTAGATTACACTGAACAAGATGATAACTATTTTAACCGTATAAAGCATGAAACTGGATTAAAAGAAATCATCATGAGTTAGTCAAGCAGTTGTATGATTCCTTTGCAGCAGCATCAGGCTGATCAAACATCCAATATAGCATTGATGCATCTAATCCGTTGTTAGAATCCCGAGTACAAGGAATGAGATTAAGATCCCATATGAGAAATTATGAGATTCTAGAATGAGGTTTATATAGCTTTGGACTCTCCAAACTCAAAAGCTAAGTTCTCCCAAGGTTCATATTATTTGGCATTAGAGTCACCATCACATTTCTCAGTTGCAATCGTACAGTGTCAGTGATGATGTCGGCATTGCAGTATTTACCCAAAGTTAGCAAAGAGCCAAGCGGGCACTGGGACTATGAAGCGTGACAGTATGTTAGGGACCCAAGTGCAAAGTATGAAACTTGAATCTCACATCAGAAAGTATAGGCTTTTGATGTGAGGTTTATATACCTTTGAACTCTTAAATCTTAATAACTAGCTTTTGAAGTGTGATTTTCTCAAGGTTCATACCATACATTGACTATCTATACCCACTTAGCTTTAAAAAATGGGCTGATTTATAAACAAAACAGACAACATTATATTGTCATGAATTAGTACTTATTTCTGAATTCATAGAGAAGAAAAAATGAGCAGATTATACACACACATTAATATTATTCTTTTGGATAAGACATTCATTCTCTCAACAAGAATGCTATGATCCTATGAAGAATGATAATGTTTTCTGGATTCTGTTAGTTCCAAAGTGATGCATCTAAGAGCTAATTTCATCAGAACTGTAGATTTTACCTTTGTGGAAGTACAAAATCGCTTGTCCTTTTTCTTTTAAGTACAAGTAACACTGAGCAATTTTGAGATATAAATAGCCCTATTAAAGAAAATGGCAACAGAAGTCAGCAACCAACAGTTAAACCAATGCATGTATTTTGTTTAACAAACACCACGTATATCTAGGAGAATGAACAGAATTGAAAAGCGAAAAACCCACAAATGATCAAGGGAACAAAAGAACAAAGGGGCTTTGCACAGACTTATGCATTTCAAAGTAAGCAATTTAATATGGCTTAGAAATTTGGTTTTTCATACAGATTAGTTTTAGATGTCCTTAAGAACAACCACTTCACTTTCAGTATCTTCTTTTGTTCTAATATATGTTTTGTTTCTTATCATAAAATAAAGAAACAAATAAATAAGAGTTTCATATTGGTTTTTCCACTACATGCTTTTCAATAGCTTACTTTATAGTAATGGAAACACAGTTGTATCACAAGAGTAAAATAGAAAAGAAAATTCAATATGTATTGTTAAGATTTTCTTATGGTCTCCAAAATGGGTTAGAATATGAGGAAGAGAGAGTACTTATTTGTTTCAGCACACAATAGAAAAGGTATTGTCATGTCTACAGCCCAACCTAACAGAATAATTTGAGCAGCAAAATGACCAAAAGCATTACTTAATTTATGCATTAAATTATCAATCTATAAATCATGCCAAACCAGGTTAATTTACAGCTTCTCTCCAAAGTGTATTTACATTAAACGAGACAATTCATTACACAACACTCGATAACCACAGTAACCAACTAGGATAACAAGTGGCCTTTATGGTGTTGGAGTTCTAGGTCCATTCACGGGACAATGTAATCAAACTTAAAAGTCTAACAATCAAATCTAAACAAATCAACAGAAAACAAGGACAAATATATACCATAAAAGTGCAAATATTCATAATTTTCTAGTAGGAAAGAAGAAAAGTGAAAAAAAAATATTTAGTTTTCCTTACATTGTCAGTCCCACCATTTGCCTCCAAGATATAATAATACTTCAAAGCAGAATTATACTGCTCAAGACGCATAAATGAGTCGGCAACTTCAGTAATCAGATCAGCAAGATCACATGCATTCTCCCATTGCAAAAGTCCGAGGAGATTCTAGACATCATGTGAATAAGCAGTTAAAAAAAAAGTAATGATTGGTTAAAGGAAAAAGCCAGACATTCCAATCCTTTTCTCAAATTTCTCATCCCAAGTGATGCATATTTTAATTAGGAATTGACATATAAATAATTACCGGGCGTAGAAATTGATATGGTAATGCAACAAATGATGAAACATTACAGAGGATAAGAAAAACAAGTCTAGAGATCTACTATCACCATAACAAATTTTATTTATATGACCTCAGAAAGAAATCCAAAATCTAGAAGATTGCCATCACCCTGTTTCAAAAATGAAATGCAGGAATTGATAAAAGGCCTAAATATTCCCAGGAAAAAATTTTTGTAAAATTACTCATCACCACCATAAACCAATGAATAATCACTTACACCACCACAGCATTGTGCTTCCCTCATCAACAACAACCACAACTATTACCAGTATGATTTCATTTTCAACAACCTATAACAGCTACAATTGCTACTTTTTATTTGAATAAATGAGTAAGAAATTATCGATTTAACCTATAAATGCAACAAACCTCAGCATGCTCCTTATTTCCAAGCTGAAGGTGGCAGAGTCCTGCTTTAATTTTCAAATTTAGAGGCACTTCTTCCCCTGAACAATAGACTGTGTGTGCAAGCTCAATATGTTGCAGAGCTTTATCATGTGCATTAGAACTCATGAGTATGTCAACCAGCTGATCAACCATACTCAAATCAACTTCAGAAGGATGATCCTTAAGATAGTCCTCCAAAATGCCAACAGATCGTTCAGTCTTACCACATTTAATGTACAACTGCAAACAGAAGAAAAAATTAGATTTCTCAAAACACAAAACAAAAATAAACAATAACTTCAGTCAGAAACACCGATGTTTTGCTTCTATAAGAACACTATTACCAATGAATGCCAACAGAGACACTAAATAAGCCAAAGATTCAATCAAAATATACTGTGATTCCTTACAAAACATCCCATAAGATTAGAATTCTGTTATTGTCCAGCATCATATATAGAATCAAGGCCAGGTTTCATTGGATAACAGATTTGGGCATCATGAACAGATTGCCTTTTTTTTGTTGGTCAACTAGTCTGTTATTTTGTATGTTACTTTCCTAATGCAAGTTGAATTGTTTCCTAGGAAAAAAAGGGCAAAAAAGATTTGACAAATCTATCACCAATTTAATACACATCTCTGGTAGCTTCAGAAAACAAATTACAATAGTATTACTGAATCAAAGAAGGCATTTAGTAAACGAGATGAAAGTAAAACCTTTGCCCCTGTTCTGAGAGCTTCAATATCGTAAGGGCACAGTTTGTGTATTTGTTCATATGACTCAGCAGCTCTCTCGAAATCTCCTACCTCAACATAAAATGAAGCCATATAAAATCTTAGACTAATATCTTTAGGATCGGCTTTTATTGCTTTATCAAGGCAAAACCTGGCTAGACCTGTGTCTCCCTTCTCTCTGCATTTAGTATGAGTTAACAGTTCTTGGTTACAATCATAAAGGTGCTAGATGTACATGTACTGAAAAGAATAACATAAATGAACATGAGAATACTCACAGAGCCCTAACAAGAAGTTGTTTCCACAAAGATGAATCTTTTGGTGAAAGAATTGCAGCAAAAACATAAAAATGACAGGCTTTTTCTTTGTCACCGAGAGTGTCATGAATAAGTCCAAGCGTTTGGTAGGGATCAGGCAGATTAGGAGCCAATAAAATAACTTTATTCAATGCAGTTATAGCCTAAAAATACAAAATAAAATAACTTTATTTAATGCACATATAGCCTAAAAATACAAAATAAAATAACTTTATTTAATGCACATATAGCCTAAAAATACAAAATTAAATCTAAGAAAAGCTAACACCTTTTTGAAATCAATAAAAACAGGAACTATCATGATGTACCTGTTCAAAACGACCATAAGCATAATGAAGAGTTGCTTCACCAAGCAATTTTGTAACTTCAGGACTCTGTTTTTTCTTTGAACCTTTTCTCCTACCTCTTTTCTTATTTAGCTGCAAAATTGAAAAATTAACAAACAAAATATACTTATTTATTTGGAATTATTCTATTGATCTCCTTGAAGGTTTGTTTCACATTTTTCGTGAACAGCCTCTCAAATTAATAGTTTTATGGTTGAGGCAATCTTTTATCCAATGTACACTCAACTACCACACACATTCAAATCAGTAGGAACAAGAAATTCAGTACAAGACTTGTAATGAATAACATTATTCTAAAGAAGCCTTCAACTTTCATTGAAATTCAGCCAAATCTCGGTGAACTTAAAATTAAAAACAGAAAAAGAATACCTTTCTTGATTTTCTTCGAAAACTGCCGAAATTGAAGGTTTCCATGAACTCATCCATACTCATTCCACCAAAATTTTCTTCACTGCAATCAATTGTCAATCAATATCATCAAAAAGCAATCAATCACTTCAAATTATTGATTGAATGCCAAAATTGTTAATACCTATGAGAAGTATTAGTCTCATCTTGGCATTTTCGTTTTCGTTTGCGCTTACGTTCAGCTAGGGCTTCGTATTCAAGCCGTTCAAACTGCTTGTAAGTTTGGAGACCTGACAAATTATTTTCCGTCAAATCCAACGGATTCACTCCGCTGTTGAACCTGAATACGTACTCTTCGTCTTCTCCTTCTTCTTCTTCTTCGCTGTCATCGTCTCCTTCTTCGTCAAAATCGTCGTTTTCGTTTTCATTCTCAAAATCTTCATCGTTGTCCATGTCTTCTTCTTCTTCGAGTTTGGCTTCTTCGAATTCGTTCATTTCTTCCAGTTTTTAAAAATTACATCATTTCATCTCTATAACTTCTGCCACCTGGGAGACATTGTCCGAGAACAAATCACAGTTTGCCACGATTAATTACATTTGCTTTTGAGAAAGGCCAAAGATTCCCCCCTCTCTCCCTCCGATGTCATTACTGATGGCCTCTCCCTCCGACGGTTTCTCTCCATCCATTTGGATGCCTAATCATTGTCGAAAGAGTCATGAAAAACGAAAAACTTTATAGGGGAAGACGAAACTCTTTGTCTTTTACAGCTCTTTCGATGCCAATCGGATATCTAAATAGGTAGAGAGAGACCATCGGAGAGAGAAAAAGCTTCGGGAGGGAGAGGTTATCGATAATGACATTAGAGATTTGGAAACGAAACCTTAAGAGAAAACAGTTATTTTTTAAAACTTAGGTTAAGAGAAACTTTTAGTTTTTAAAGTTTAGAGGGGGAAAAAGAGATAAAATTTCAAGGGGGTTAAAGTTTCATTAATTTTAATTGTTTATGGGTGGGTATTTAAGATTTTCAAAGTTAAAGAGGAGAAATTTGGAAAAACATTATACCTTGGGTGGGAAATAGTCCTTTGGCCTTTAAGAAATTATCAAGCCTCACATACAAAAAAGGCCAAAGGACTATTTCCCACCCAAGGTATGTTTTTTTCTGCAAATCCCCCCTATTAACTTTGAAAAACCCATTTACCTACCCATAGGTTGTTAAAAGAAAAGTCAGATTGACAGATTCAACGGCAAAATCGTTATTTTATTTGTAATATTAAAAATAAACTTAACTTTAATTTCTTTTTTACCCCTAACCCTAACAACTAACAATTTTTCCCTAACCCAAGTTTTTAAAAATAACATTTTCCCCCCTAAGGTTTCCAAACTTTTGGATTGAATTTTTTGGCAACGACTAATGATCTCCAAGAGACGTCTCTTCCTCCCCGATGTCTCCTCTTTTTGACCGTGCGACGTTTTCCCCTCCTAGGTGTCATCGTTGACGAAGACCATTTATCTTCGTCAGAGATGAAGACCTCGAGTCTTCGTCGACGACAACGCCATATAGCGTCGGAAGTATACGACTAGAAGGAGGGACCGTCAGAAAATGAGAGTAGGTGCTTGAAGATCGCCGGTCATCATCGGAAAAATTGGATCTGAAGGTTTGGAAACCCTAGGGGGAGAATGCAATTTTTGAATATTGGGTTGGGGAGAAAGTATTAGTTTTTAAGGTTTGAGGAGAAAAAATGATATGACTAATGGATTCAGTTAAGTTTAACGGCCCATGGGTGGTTAAATGGGATTTTCAAAATTAACGAGGGGAATTTGTTAAAAAAAGCATACCTTGGGTGGGAAATAGCTTTGGCCTATAAAAAACTAGAAATAATTTGATACATTACAAGATGAGGATTTATTATAGGGGTGACTGGAAATGGGTACACCGTAAATATTTGAGGCACCAGAACCTGGAACCTGCAAGTTTGGTTCCGGTTAGGAACCGACCCTGCAGGGTTCAGAATAGGTTCCAGTTCGGCAATTCCTATTTGGAAACTGTTTTTCCGAATTCTATAATTTTTATTTTAATGTGAAACATATGTTTAAATAACATTACTCTATAAAAATAAGGTGTACCACCTGAAAGCACTTCCTAGTTCTCACCAAACAAACAGAAGGAAAAAGCACTTCCCAGCTTAAAAAGAAAAAAATTGGAGCAACCAAGCATAAGCAAGATGAATTTCCCAGAAACCCAACAACGTAAAAGGGACTTCATCAATCACCAAACAGAGGGAAAAAAGCACTTCCCAGCAATCAAAGATAGGCAAAAAGCATTTCCAGTTATGCAACAGAAATTAAAAGCACTTCCATGAGTCATCGACCAAACCAAAGAGAAAAAAAAGGAATTCCCAGAGAAGGAAATAACTAAAAAGCACGTCCCACCAGCCATATGCGAAAAATCACTTCCCAGTACGTCAACAGAAGTAAAAAAGCACTTCCCATAAAGCAAACACAGGCCAAAAACAAAAGGAAAAAGCACTTCACACTTCACAGGGAAGAAAAAAAAAACAGAAACCGACTAATCCAACGCGAATAATCATCTCTAAATTCATGTTCAATTTTTCAAGGAATCGACTAATCAACAAAACAAAAATTCGAACAAACTCCTTCTATATAACATAGTACCTGTGAGATTTGAAGAATAATCAATGATGAATTGAAGAAACTCGGAATCTTCAAAAGTTCCAGAAATTTTCCGATGAAGAAGACGTGAAATCAGCGAGAGCTATTGTCGTTTGGGGAAAAGGAAAATCACGGTGCAGAGGAAGGAATGGAAGAGGTGATGGACTGACTAGGGGAAAAATAAAGCATAATATGAAACTTTTGGCAAATATATAGCGGGTTTTTTGAAACTTGGATTGATTGATTAGTTAATTAATAAAAAGGGATTTAACGACGATTTGGATTGGGATAGCATATGTTGGGATGGCATATGTTGGTAGGACTCAATTATGTTTTCCAATTTCTATTAGGCCAAACAACTTTTTCCCACCCAGGGGTTGGTGCCAACTCACTGCTTATTTGGTAATTTTTAAAAATCAAAATACTCGTATTTCTGTTAAATTTTGTTATTAATGCTAAAGATAAAATTATTATTTAATAAAAATATTTAAAAAATTATAAATTTATCATATTTTCTTTCTTCTCAGATTTAAAAACTAACAATTTCTTTTTACCTTCTCATCACCCAAAGTTTAAAAAATCACTATTTTCTCCTTAGGATTTGCATTTTTCCCTCATCACTTCTCTAGTAACCAGAGTTGGCTGACCTCCATCACCCCCCCCCCCCCCCCCCATCTTTTGGACAAGGAGAATCATCAACCGATAGGAGGTCAACTGACAATTCATCAACAAGACATGAATCTGTGCGACACACAGATCTGTGTGTAACACATATTGCATCGGCCAATCGATGCATCAATTGATGCATAGATTTGTGCATCACTGACAATGCATCCTCATCTAGAAGATAGAAGAGAGGAGGTTGGTTAGCTTCGGTCATCGAAGAAACGACAAAACAGAAAATACAAATCTTAGGGGAAAAATAGAGATTTTTCAAACTTTGGGTGAAGGGAAGGTGGCGGGTTGAATTGTTAGTTTTTAAACCTGAGGGAGAGAAATGTGATGAGTTTATAATTTTTTAAAATATTTTTATTAAATGATGATTTTTCTTCTGACAGTAACAATAAAATTTAACAGAAAGATAGATAATTAAATTTTTTATAGTTATAGGATGGAAAGGAGTTTGCACCAAACCTTGAGTGGGACACAGTCATTTGACCATTCTATTATTACTTTGTTTTTTTTTTTTATAAATGTTTTTCTATTTTTGTTAAGATTTTGTTATCAACATTTAATTACTTATAATTTTATTATTAAAAAAAGGGCCAAAAAAGTTATTCCTACCCAAAGTTTGTTATATTCTCAAATTAGTATCCATTAAGTATTGAAAACCCAAACACTATATTTGAGTGGTTAAAAATAACAAAATTAGTTAACGTTATCTATTTTCTCATAGATTTAAAAAACTAATAATTTATCCAATAATTAAAATTTGAAAAGTTATATTTCTCTTATAAAGTTTCAATCTTTTCCTTCCTTCTCTAATGATCGAATTTCAACCGAGACCGTCTTCATCCCATCCTTCTCCCTCTTCCGCTGATGATAAAGGATGAATCGTCGAATTAAAGTTTGTCTTTGTCTTCGTTGAATAAGCTTCAAACAATGAGAAATCAGAGGTGCTTCCCTTGATTCGACTTCAAAAGAAGAGAAAGAAGATGCAACTCCATTGAATCAATGTCTATGGTGTGCTTCTATCTTCCAAGGGTTTCAATTCGATGTTAGCTTCTTCACTTTGTCGGCTTCACGTTGTGCACCAAGGTTTCTTCTTAATAGGCCTTCATCAGCAACGATGACAAAGGGAGAAAACTAGGTGAAGGCGATCTATGCTAGAGTCCGGTCATCAAAGAAAAAAGAAAAAGATTAAAACCTTATTGAGGAAAATATAACTTTTCAAAGTATAATCCTAGAAGAAAATTGTTAATTTTCTAAATTTTTTTTGGGGGTGAGGAGGGGATAGATAATGTTTATTATTTTTAATTTATTATTGATTAAATGATGATTTTATCCTAGAAACTTAACTAATTTTATTAATTTTAACTATTCACGAATGATTGTTTATATTTTCAATACTTAATGAGTACCAATAGGAATGTAACAAACTTTGGGTGGGAATAAGTCTTTTGGCGTAAAAAAATCAGTGTAATACATACACATTTTTTAGTATCTAAATTATATATTATCAAGTAATTACATGTTATTTTATTTTTAATTCAGAATTATTTAGTCATATCATAATACATTATCTATATACACATTTATATACTCAAAAATATAAATATATAGTTTTATTATTATCCAAATATCCTAACTTATAATGATAACCCAATGTATATTTGTTGTTAACTTATAATAACAATAATTTATTATTAATTTCTAACCTCAGCGAAAATCTCTTCGTGTCATCACTTACTTTGTTAGTGCTATAAGAGTTTGTCTTGTTTTTGCCCCCGTAAAAATAGTCCCAAAACTTCCTTCTTGCTTGCACAGAGATTCCAAATTCAGATGGGAGATGTTTTTGAGTAATTTTTATAAATTGAATTTTGTGTGAAAGAGTGGCAATAGTTTAAAGCAGCTATTGTTATTTTCATGACCCTTCAAATACTTTGAATTTTTCTAGCTTAAATACGTAGAAAACTTTGAAATGTCACAAAGTAATATTATATATATATAAAATATATCAACACACAAATAGTCGGATCCATATTCTACAAAATGGAAATTTCTGTAGAACAATCTAATCAAAGTGGGATTTAATCCATGCCCAACTCAAGATCAGATCAAATTCAAAAGGGTCATCTCAAAATTAATGAGTTAAACTCAATTTGAAAAAAAAAAAAAAAGCCCTTTAGATTCGACCTATATAGATTGAGCTCAAATGTTTGAATCAAGTTAAACTCATCTCGCTCAATTAGGGTTCAAATTCAATATTGAACAACTCTGATCAAATCTAAACCAGTAATACTTTCAAAAGGAGAAAAACAATGCTATGACATAAATTATGCAGGTTCTACAGGAATACAATTCAGGTTCCAGAAATGCTCCTCTTGGTAACATCATCAGTCTGGTCCAGTGGATTACAATATGCATCAAGATTTTCTCCAGGATCATAGTAATCTTTAGCCATATTCAGATTCTCACCTATCCTGTTGACAGACAACAGTTGGACTTCTATAATTCGTCACAGTCCTTTGCAGCTAGAGGTTAAACCATATCGAGTATTTCTTCAGGCAGGAACACTCTGAACACAGCATAGTGATGATTCAAGCTTTTCTCGCCTTGTAGTCTATGAACACTGCCCAATGCACCAGCATTGTCATTTGGTATCGCATAAAATATGCGTCTAATTCTTTGATGGATAAGTGCCATTGCACACCTTGCATATTGAAAATGTAAATATATCAGATTACAAAAACCAACCCCATTTACGGGTGATAGAACTTTTTCTCAGACATGAATATAAATAAAAAAGCGCATTTGGTTTGAGAATCTTACATTACACAAGGCTCCCAAACAAGATAGATGTCATATCCAGTGCATAAATAAGGTCTTGCCGATGAGGAAGAAGAACCATTGGAATTAGCTTCGGATTCCTCAGCATTCTGAACCTGAAATAGCATGAAGACATAAATTCCATTACCATAAGATATCAAGTGAAGCAAACGATAATAGAAGGCTGCAGTGGTTCAACTCAAGAACCAACTAAAATCATGTTTTGTAGATTCATTATTTAGATGATTATGACATATCAGTTCCTTGGCCTAAAACTTTTCTAGCTAAGATTTATACTTTCTATTTGGAAGTTTCATAAAAATGGGTTTAATACATTTGAAGAAAAATAATTGGTAAGAAACTTTTTAGAGTGATTTCATTTCCAATGTTCAAGAGGTTGATTTTGCATAGGTAGCTTCATAATGAATCCAGTTCAGCTTTGGTTTAACAATTATCCAACCAAACCCGATTGTAGCCTCACCTATGGTTCCACTGATAACAAGCCTCTACTGATGGTAAGAAACACCAAAATAGTAAAAAATAAACAGACACATAATCTGTTTCAAAAGAACAGTCTTCTTTTTGGGGGAAATAAATTGAAGGACAAAGCATATGGTCTTGCACTACCCAGCCTCAGTGGTTCTCTAAACAAACCCAACACTGCATGGCTATTAAATGCAAGAAGAAAGAAGTTAGCTTACATTTGGAAGGTCAGTCTTTTGTCTTTTTGCTGGAGCATCTGTGGAAGAAGACTGTATACCATCCACTGGAATAGAATTATCTCCTTCATGTCTCACATTTGGGTAGAGGCGTCTGTCTTGTGCAGCAGAAGATTCAATGGCAACCATGGCAGCATGTCTTAGAGGATGCCAATTACAAGAAGTTGAATGTGACTTCTGATGAGCCCACTGCCAAGGATTCAAACAAGAAACACCAGCATATGACCCTTTGTTTTCATTATCTGAACCATTTGAAGGCAATGCTATGCTGCCTACTACTCCATTGGAACCAGGATGGATGCTCAATCCTTCATGATTCTTCGAGCAGCTTTCCATGCTATTTGTCATACTAAAACTGCAAGAGCAAACCTGATCACATGCACTTGCAATCACCTGCTTAACCGAAGGATCTACTATGACAGCAGCATTTACTATCTGCATAGCAGAACAAAAGAAATGGCTTCAGAGAAAAACATCAACCATAGCAACAGCACAATAACAAATATTAAGGTAACTACATAGGACAATAACTAGAACCTAGTAAGGTTTGAGATAGGGCTGGATTCGAGCTCGGCTCGGCTCACATATAGTTGAGCTCGAGTTTGAGTTCGAGCTCGTGAAAGCTAAGCTCGAACTCGGCTCGAATTCGGCTCGACTCGTTTTTCGTTATTAAAACGACGTCGTTTTAACACATATTGGTCAAAACGACGTCGTTTTGTATCAAAATTTTTAATTAAAAAATCTGGCGAGTAGCTCGAGCTCGGTTAGGGCCGGCTCGTTTCTGACTCGTCTCAGCCGAGCTCGAGCTGGCTCGGTTCGAGTCCAGCCCTAGTTTGAGAATCAGATCACAAGTTGTCCAATGCATTAATGGAGGACTAAGTATTAGGACAGGAAGTATGACATAAAGTAGTTCTGAATCTCAACTGATAAAATCTATATGTTGAACTCTTTAACTTATTAATCAAATATATTAATGCTAACTCAACTTATTATCTATCAGAGACTCAACTTGAGTCTTTAAAACTAGTAAAGAAATCAACCAAAGCTTTGGTAATAAGAGCCACAAAATAGATTACACTGCTAAGACTGAAGTAGAAGTAGCACATTTATAAAAGATGTATGAGATGAACCAACCCATGGAATAAAAATGATATAGTTACCGAACCATCACCAGATTTTGCCAACTCAACAGTAAATTTCATGAAGCCAAAAATTGATTGTGAGGCCTCTTCACTGAATCCAGTAATACCATCAATATTGCTGCAGAATAAAAAACAGGGTACTTGAGTTGATGTTCTCTTAGTAATGTAACTTGATTTCCAAAAATCCTTAGCTATTGAATTGGAAAGAGGATAAGAGATCAAATTAAAATTTTGAAATTGGAAGATAGAGACAGAACACAAACTATCATACTTTCATAAATTTCTTATTTTAGAAAAGGAACAAGATCTCTAGATATCAATGTTTATGCTCTTTAACAACAGAATACAACTACGCACTTGTATGTAAGTAGTAACTCAGATATGCATAAATATTAGGCAAACTGTAGTAAGATATTGTAGGGCTTACTAAGTTGGTGGATGATATGATGTTGGCCACAGCTTGCATTGCTCTTCCCATTCTTCTTTTGATGATGCAGCATATTTACACACCTAAATTAGTTGAAGTAAAAAATTAAAATGACTATCTTGAGCAGACCAAAAGAACGTCCAATGGCCTTAGTTGACTAAGAAATACTATAGCACAAAAAATACAAAACTGAACAAGAAAAAAAATACTTTAATTATCTGGGAGTTACTTTCACTGAGGGCCAAACATTATTTTTTTTTTATCAGTTCTTGAACCAATAATTTTCAATTTTTGAATTTGAGAACTTTTCTTCAGTGACAGCAACTTCAACAAACAGAGTAATTTCACATTCAAATTAACCATTACAAACAATTATAGCACAACTACTGAACATCAAGCAGCTAATATCAAAATCATAATAACATCAGGGGGAAGGCGAAGAGAAAGCAAGCTATTTTAAAGCATAACAAATCTATACATTTTAAAATGCACAACCCAGATAAAATTCCTGAAAATAAAATAACACAGAGAAAGAAGCAATATAAGTATGTTGATAAGTGCAGAAGGCCATGACTGATTGCAAAAACAAATATCCCACAGTTGCAAAAGATGTACATACCTTAAATAACTACAAGAGGAAAAAACAAATAGGAAAGGAAAAAGAAACTCAAATATGGCCAATTCTCAGAAACTGTAATTACATCCATAAAACTAGAGCTTACAAACAAGGCTACAGAAAACACACTAGAGCAACTGAAGACAAACCTATAACAGTAAAATATCAATAGCAGAGAATTGTCACTCTGCATCAACATTATATACATCCTAATTCTTTGCAATAATTCCTTCCCCCTCCATCTCAAATTCTTTGAATTTTATAGTAATCTAATATGATTGCTCTGCCCTAAAACATATTACAAAGAGCATTGCAACCACCTCACAAACCTTTAATAGAATACACCAACAAAATTTACTAACAAACCCTAACACTAGAGTCTCATCATTATGCACTATAATGGATTCCGTAATTAACAAAAGCATCAAATAAACACAAATTCCACAACAAAAAAGGAAGACCCACTTTCGTGATAAAAGGACGCAAATGGTGCGAATTGATAAGCTCTTGTACATCCTGAGGGATGTTGTTCAATTGGCCATCATTTTCACCAGCTAGACATAAGATCACTGACAACTGAGTTTTTCCTGCCACAAGTAAGCCAATTATCACCAGGATATTCTAGAAATATCCCAAAAATTCACAGAATAATTTGTTAAAATAGAGAAAAAGAGACAGAGAGGTGGATGTAGAACAATGTTCTTTCACATCTCATAATGCGAAATTAAGATGCACTTGCTGAATAGCAATTCCTACAAAAGCACCCAGTAACACTTCACAAAAGGACACCTATTAGGTGTTTGTTAAAAAACCACTCCAAATGCTTCTCTGATCTAAAAGAGTGTTTACCTACTTTAATCCACTAGTACCTTTGGAAGTGGTTTCAAAAAAGCTCTTCTAAGTATTATTTTATTTTATCAAAATAACATCTTCTTTACAAAGGCTCCTCAAAAGAAACTCCCAGTGCCTTTTGAATCCCATAAATGCCTTTCTCGATTTAAACCAAATATTACAAGATAAACACCAAAACCCCTTTAGCTATTTGAAAGTGTTCATAACCATATCAAATCACTTCCAGTTGCACCAAAAGACTACAAAACAACAACACATAAAAAAACCCAACCCCATTTGAAAACTTGACCGTTGATATTGTCACAAACAGTCCTGCTTTACAGTCAATGTGATAAAAACAATTTTTACCCGAAATAAAATTTAACAACTATTTTTCACAACTAAAAACAAATGTAAGTTTTAATCAACTTTCACACAATATAAAAATGAAAGTAAATAAATAAATAAACATTAAACTACCAATTAACCTGAAAAACAAACACAGACCTCCTTCAAGCAACTTCTTCTGTATTCGTTTCACATGCCGCATATTTTCCAGGGGCATTAATTGATTTAATCGCCTATTCAAAATTAGCCCAATATTAAGTTTATTATTTAAAAAAGAAAAAAAATAAACCTTCTATGTAATGGCTAAAAGTTTCTCATTAAGTTTTACAAAATTACCTTATAATGGTGTTGGTGAGCTTTGGCTCAATGGGTGAAGCATATACATTCACTACAAAATAAATTAAAAAATATATATAATTAAATTAAATTAATAAAATTTAAATAAATTATTCAAATTTAAGACAAGGGATTTCAAACTGACCGGTCGGTTGTTGATAGGGAGAAATGGGTGGCTTGTCCGGGATGTGGAAGATTCTCCATGTGCCCGACCGTAAAGGCTTATTGCAGTGGCGTAGCATCCCAAGCCCAACGCAGAGGTATGGCGTTTCTTCCTCTCTGCCGAAGGCCATCAATAGTTTGGAGTTCGAGGGCGCTTTAGTTTGGTTTTAGAGAGGGGAAGTGGGGATGGTGATGCCTGGATTTTGTGGGATTTAATATAAATGAGATGACTCTCAGACTCTCTCTCAAAATTGATGGGGTGTATTGAAAAACTAAAAACCTATGCGAGTTTTATTGTATTCACTCTTCTTGTAAGTAAGGTCTAATTTTTTTGGGCCCGAAATTTTAAAATAATTTTGCCTACTTTGGGGTTTCATAAAGGCCAAACGACTATTTCCCACCCAAGGTTTGATGTTTTCTCAAGTTTTCACCTTTTAACTATGAAAACACCAAACACCCACCCATGGTAGGTTAGATTTAACAAAACTCTAATGGTGGTAAGGGTAAAATCATCATTTTCGCTATAATATTACAAATAAACTAAAATAAAATCTAATTTTGCCCCTCTAAACTTTAAAAATTAAAACTTTCCTCCGGCCTAAGTTTTAAAAAATGGCAGTTTCAAAACCAAATCCTAGGTTGAAACTGCCATTTTTTAAAACTTAGGCCGAAGGAAAATTTTAGTTTTTAAAATTTATGGGAGCAAAAAGAGATAAAATTTTCAGACATTAGGGTTTTATTAAATCTAACCTGTCATGGGTGGGTGTTTGGTGTTTCCATAGTTAAAGGGGGGACATTTGAGAAAACATCAAACCTTGGGTGGGAAATAGTCATTTGGCCTTTCATAAACAAACAAATTCCCCCAAACATTAAATACATTTACACTTGCAAGTTGTTAGAAAAAAAATATGGTTGGATTCAATCTAAATTATTCAAATTCACGTTTAAACTCAGATCTAATTAGTCAAGTTCAAGTCAAAGGTTGAACTTATTTTTATAAAACGAGTCAATTTGAACATTAAGTTCACACCAATTTAGACCGAATCTAAAATGAAATTATATTTTAGTCAAATTTAAGTCTCATCTCATCAATCTTAATCTATCATTTTTGTATTTGAGTTGATCTTGAATTAAACCTTGTACAAACTCAACTTGGATTGGACCCTTAAAAAAATCACCTAAAGGGAAAAAAAAAACAATATTGATTGAGAAATACAATTATAACATGAGGTTAATTAATAAAAAATTCTCCAAATTAAAAAATAACAAAGAAATTTATATTGTCAATAACCAGTTAAAACTTAACGAGAGTTTTTTATTAATTAAAGAAATTATAATAAGATTTTTATTAATAAAATCTGAAAAAAGCTATATCAATTTTTAATTTTTATATAATGCAAAATATCATATATATATATATATATATATACACACATGATATTGGCTTGAGCTCACTTGTCAGGTCGAACAAGCCAAAAACGTGTTTAGTTTTGGCAAGCTTGGACTTAAAATTAATCTATTATTGATCTCGAGCTTAAGCTTGAAAATGTTCAATTTGCCAACCTCGGAAGAATGTAAAAACTCGGTTCGAATAGGTTAAAATGACATTGTTTTGACTAATACTTATAAAAACAACGTTATTTTAGTTTATTTTGACTTATCTATAATATCAAGTCGAGCTTAGCTCAAGCTTAACTTGATATTGTAATCAAACTCGAGCTCGACTACCCTCAAACTAGTTTAAGGGGAGCTCGACTTTTTCAAGTTAAGCCAAACTCGAGTTTGGTTTGGCTCGAATCCACTTCTATACTTATCGAAACAAGTAAATTTTTTGTTCTCATATATCTTTAAGGCACACCAAGGTGTAAACAAACCAAACCAAATAGAGTAATTTTTGGCTCAAGCTCAATTCAATCACAAATATTCAAAGCTTGAGCTCAAAACTCATCAAGCACTTAAGACATCAACCTGAGCTCGAGCTTAAGACAAAGCTATTGACACAATTCAACTTAGAAAATTATATTTTAATCCTTGAATTTTAGAAAAAGAAAAAGTTGTTTTAAGATTTGGAGATTTTTGTTGGGCATTAAGATTTGGAGTTTGGATGTAGAATATATTCTTTTACCAATAAAACCGTGTGCATAACTTTTGTGTAAAAACAATGAGGTATTATAATATGATTAGATGTTGTTTTAATTTTAATTTTTAACTATTTAATTACATAATGACATATCATTATTTGTACATAAAAGAGAAAAAACATTGTAATAATTCAAATTGACACCATTCTAATTATATCTAAAGAAGTCATTGGAGTGTCATGTGAAACTACTACTGCCTTTGGGTTCCAATCTAATCAGTTGAATAATTGCTTTGATTTGAATTTTAAACCAGGGTCATGAGTAAAGATGATATTTTCAATCTGAATTTAAAGTTTTCAATCTTAATAGAGAGAAAATTTTCCAATCGAAATAGGAAAGGGAATGAGAACAAAGATAAAAAAATATCTCTATATTCGAGAATGAGAATACATGTGTCCAACAGTCTCCATCCTCGCCCTTGTCCTTGTCCTCATTCTCGTCCCAGTCTTCATTCCATTATTTATATTAATATATTTACTTAAATATTAACATATTCTTATAATTTTAAATTAATTATGTTTCTACATACATATTAAGGTGATTAACATATATTATTTGTGATATTTGAAATAGTAAATTGGTTTGAATTTTAGTTAATTTTGTTGTTTAATATATTTATATTGTCTTTAGAGGATATGCAGAAAATATTTTTCCTATGGGTACGAGAATGGTGAGAGAATTTTTCTTCACGAAAATGAGAATGGCAAGGAAATTTTTTTCTACAAATAAAGGATGGGGAAGAGATTTTTTCTCTTGAAGAGAAGATGAAAAATCTTTATCATTCTCATAATGGAGATAGGCTGAGAAAAGAGATTGACATTCCCCTATAGGGATAGAGATGGAAAATAGGATATTCAATTCGGCCCCTCTCCGTTGTCATCCCTAGTCACGAGTAATATATATTGTTAATTCCAAATTGAATAATTTAATATATATTGTTATCCAATCCATCCATCTTATTATTTATTTAACAACCAACAAACGCCCTCTCTCATAAACAGCAGTGCAGTAATTCCATTATTCAACACCATCAAAAGTACAATATATATTCATATTGGAATTTTCAAGCATCCTGAGCTAATTAACCAACATAAGCTATTGGTTCCTGTCATTGCAAATCTTGAGCTATTGATTAGACAATCGGTTTGAACTTTCTCTGGAATAAGATAATTGTTCATGGATAATGTTGGGAACTTGTAAGATTACCCATCGAACTCATAAATTGGGCCAAATGTATTTCCCATTCAAATTTTGATGAAATTATTTTTTCTTTTGTTAAATTTGAAATGTCTATATTTTCGTTATTGTTAATAAAACCTATCAATATTTTTTAAAAATTGGTTAAAAGACAAAAATATCTTTTATCTTTATTGAAACTAAACAACAATCCACTCCCAAAATTTAATAAATTTCTATATGCTTAGGACTAGAATTAGAGAAACTATTCCTTTTGGACGAAACGATAAAAGAATTCTTAAAAAGACATATATGTTAGCTTGGGATAGATCTCCACAAAGAAACAATCGAACTGATCAAGATTTCTATATTTGAAGATTATATCCATATAGTTTTGCACTTATCTACAAATATAATAGGAAAATTTGGTGGTGTTTTTTATTGTGGGATCGATTAAACATTCATCTTTGTTTGATTGTTGTTGGATTTTGTTTTGGACAATTGATTGTGCTTATGAATTAGAATAAGTTTGTTGGTTTTGCTCACAAGGTGTTTCGAAAATAGCTTGTTTGGTGTGCTACTTGGGGTTGCCCATAATGTGTTTGACAAATTACTTGTATCGAGTTGATTTTGCCACACTCATGCCCAACCTCCAACTTGCAACTCACATCTCAATTCTAGATCTATCGGCTTTCCCCAAGTGTTTTCCAATGGCCAAGAAATAAGAAAGGAGAAGAAGAAAAAAAATATAAAGTTATAGTAGAAATATAATTTATTTATACTATTAAAGGTATCATATAGAATATAAAGTGACAAAAAATTAAAACTAACACTTCAACGAATGAGTAAAAAAATGATATTGTTTAAATTTAAAAAGATGTGTTTCATTAAAGCTCGATGAGAAATAGTTACTCAATCCTCATGGTAAATATTTGAAAACGGTAGTTTTGTTTCTTAATAACATTTACACAAACATATATAAAGTAAATTTGTTTTCCCACATAAGGTTTGACTTAAAAACTTTTCACCCTTTGATGGTATAAATAATATTTTTTAATCTAAAATCAAATTTCATTGATAAAAAAAACTGAAACAGTGCTAAAAAGTGAAATTACCATTTTATCTTTACTATTTCATTTTTTAAAATTATTTTATAATCTCAAATTAACAGAAATTAAAAACCCTTTCAATATTTAAATTGCATAATAATTTTTTCATTTCCCCCTTTTTTTCACATTCAACCATTTCTTCTTTTCTTCTCAGTTGTCACCCATCACCTCTCTTTCTCTGGTAACCCATCTCACAACCATAAGTCTTGATTTAGAGTTTGCAAGTAAGTTGATATACTTTTTCGTCAATCTCATCATCAACTTCGAGATACGATAAGTTGACTATGAAATCACATAGTGTAACAAAACTTTATTACGCCAAGAAGTAAACGAGCCGATCTCATAATCTATGAAGAGTTGATTGATGTGAAGAGGTTGAATGCAATTGTAGCAGTGGAAGGTCATGGCTAAGGTGAGCTTTTGTGGTGGTAGTAGTGCTAAAAATAGTGTTAATTAAGCAATTAGGGTTTAAAAGAATTGTAGGGATTAATTTATAAGTTTTTAAACTTTAATAGATAAATTGTTAGGTTGAAAATGTTTAGGCATTATCTAAAAACGTATTTTATTCGTATGTATATTTTGTCCATCCTGGATTGGAACTAACTCAATCAGTTAAATTCTTCCAATTTTAACAATTTCTATATAATAAAAAAATATTATATGCATTTATTTTATATATAAAATATATTTATATATATTATTATATAATTTAATATTATTTTATTTTTAATTTAAAATTATTTAATTATATAATAATAATATATATATATATTATTATATATTTAAAATAAATAACCATAATTTTCCGGTGATATAAATAGAAAGCAATGACTACAGTCAGTTGCTATATTATAATAATAATAAAAATTCATTTATCCGTTTGAAAATGATAGTAGTTGGTACATGCATGCATCGTGAATTTTTTAATTCAAAAAGCTGTTTGCATAGTTAGGAAAACGTGGCATAATCAAGAGAGTGAATAAAATTAGGTTTATTTATTTTAAATATATAAATATATTGTTATTTATTTATATTATTATATGAGTAGATAATCTTAAATTAAAATAAAATAATATTTAATTATATAATAATATAATAAATTTATACATATTTATATATCTAAAGTAGACATACATAATATCACTTTAAAAGTTACAAAAATAATAAAACTATGTGTATATATTATATATATATATATATTAATATGTTATGATACAATTAGATAATTTTAAATTAATAATAAAATAATATCAAATCATATAATAATATATTTTTATATATACATATTTATATATAAAAAAATGCACATATAATATTGCTTTTACAAAAATGTTCATCAAATCTTGTTGTAAAAAATTATGTCTTAATCACAATGAAACCTATGAGTTTCAACCGAATCATTAACATATACGAACAATAGAATATGATATTTAACATATATGTTTCACGAGCTTCATGAATTAATTGATAATTTATAAGGTCAAAATACTTATTTTCACTCGGGGTTTGGTGTATTTTCAAATTTTTACCTACAAAATTTAAAAAACTTAAATACTCACTTATCTCTTAAATTTTGTAATTAGTATTAAAGATAAAATCATTATTTATTGATTTAATTTAAAGATAAAAAAATCCTCCCCTCTTTTCATCTTAGTTTTGAAAATTAATAAATTTTTTCCATAATTTAGTTTTAAAAAATTACTTTTTTACCCCTACTATATAGGATTTCCATATTTTAAAGTTAACAATTATTTTTCCAAAGTTCAAAATATTACACTTACATCTTAAAAAAAACATTCTCTTTTTTTAACGATCGTTTTTTCTACTGATTTATTTTGATGCATCCACTAGCACTCTTTCTGCCTCTCAGTGGTTTTCGTATCAGAAAACCATTGGAGAAAGAGAGAGGGTGTTGGTGGACGTGTTGGAGTGAATAGTTGAAAAGAACAATTGTTGAAAAGAGAGAATGCATTTTTTAATGTTAGTACAATGTTTTGCATTTTGAGATGGCAATTGTTACCCTTAAAATATAAAAACCTTAGATGGTGGGGATGAACAAGTAATTTTTTAAATTAAGTTTGAGGAAAAATTATTAATTTTTAAAAATAAAGTCGAAAAAAATATTTTTCTTTAAATAAAATCAATAAATAACGATTTTACTTTTAACATTAATTACAAAATTTAATAGACAGATAGATATTAATTTTTTGAAACCTTATAAATATGAATGAAAATTTCTTCCCATTAACTTTAATTAATTAGTAATTGACTAAACCTTAGGTGGGAATAATTCTCATTAGCATGAATCCATTGCATAACACAAAGGGGTTAAATTTCTCTATCATGTGACTTCGTAATTACTAAAATATATTAGGCAGAATATTTGTTCCCACCTAATGTTTAGTCTATTAACGAAGTCTCATCTGCTGACATATTTGTGAAAATGTTGATAGGTAATTCTAATTAATTCACGAATTTCATTATTCTATTACGAAAAAAGCCTTTTGTGAGGATATATTCCATTATAATTTATACCAGTCCAAGATTTAAAAAAAAAAAAATGGTGTCCATGTTACACTACATAATTGGAGTCCAGTTAACACGTATTTGAGCATTACCTGCGGCAGGTGGGGGGTTTATTTTAAATGTGTTATAAATACTTTATTTCCAACAAATATGAGCAACTTGTGTGATGCTAACACATCAACCACTCCATGGTACCTCGGACAGCATTTAAACTTACTGCCTGCACTATTGCCTTCTCGTTTTTAGGATTGAATTCGAATTGAGTTTGAGTTTACTAAACCTATTTTAAAAATATTCGAGTTTAGTTTATTTAATATGAATTGAATTAAAGTTAAGATAGAGTTTGAACTCAATTCAATATTAAAACGATATTATTTTAATTGATTTATATTAAATTTTGTAAACTAGGTGAAACACTATTAAAATTTGAATTTGAAAATATTAAATTTTTAGATTTAAGTTTGTTTGAATCAAACTCATACAAATTTAATTTAAATCTAATCCTATTTGTTTTGCCGGCCTTTGTACCACATGTAAAACATGCAGCGGTTTGGCGATGTCTGTTTTATTCTAAGAAGTGAATTTGAAGCTAATTAGAAAGTTGTCAAACCAACAAGTGTACCTAATCAAGAAGATTAAGATTTTTAATGTTGTGAAATTAATTAGTAGACTTTGCTTTCAGGTTTGGTTTGGTACGTCGTTTTAATAGCGTGGAGATTTAAATATAAGTGAGCGTACATACCAACAATACTGTATAAAAATGAAAAGGTGGAAACTTTAATAATGATTTATGACTAGCCTATCACCATTCTGGTTAATTTCAATCTCTACCAAGTCCAACTGCTCCAAAAATTCGGAAATAGGCGGCGGTGGCGGTGGTTGTGGTCAGTGTGACAAAAATTAACCTGAACGGGAAAGAAACTGGTACATATTGGTGTCAATTTTTTTCGAGCCAAAGTTGGTGAAATTAACTGCAAATTGTACTGCAAATCGGTCATTTCAGTTTTGCAGTACAAACAGGTTGCGCGGAAGATTTAGGGCAAAACTTTAATGCAGTACAAATGCTTGATGAGAGACCTTCCAGAAAGGCCTAAGTGCAACTGATGACCATAAGCGGCCTTTTCCGTCTAAAGAGAATAGAGACGGTCATAACAACCTATTTTTTATTATTTATATTATTTTATTTAATTTATAAATAATAATATTTTATTATTAATAATAAAAATATAAAACACAACATATTTTAAATATTAAAAAGTATTAAAATAATTATAATTTTATTTTTATTTATTAATTTTTTTAAAATTAAAAATAATTTTATTTTTAATTAATATAATAAATAATATAAAAATTTTAAAATAATCATATTAAAAAATATTTAAATAAAATAATATATTAATATTTTTTATTATTTCTAATTCAATATAATAATTACTTATATCTATCTATTTTTAATTTAATTTTATCAAACATAATAATAATTTATATTTAAATAATCTATTTTTAAAATAATCTTTCAATTTTAGTAATAAAATATTTTCTAAACCAAACATCTTATAAGTATAACATCTCCCATTCTTAATTAGTGTTTCTTCTAAAAATAATGTTATGTATACAAACAATAATATATTATCATATGATTAAACAGTTAAAAATTAAAAATAAAATAATATTTAATTATATAATAATATATCATTATTTATATATATAATTATATATAAAAATTATATATATAATATTATTGTTGGTCTATTATCCAATGTGAGAAAGCCACCACAAGTCAACTCATCCACATCGGATCTGCATGAGAAATTGTATATACATGGACTTCATTTATTAGCTTATTGATGGAAGCCTGACAATTAAAAAAATAAAAGTCCATTGTGGCGCGGAATATTCTTGCATTTATCCGGCTTCTCTTAAAAGGGGGAAAAAAAAAAACGCTCAGATATTACGTTCGTTTCATCTACTTCTTATTAAAATTGGATTTAAATTAAATCAAATTTAAATTCAGTTTAATTTAATAATAATAAAGTTCGAATTTAGGCTCATCAAGCTAGTTATACTTAAATTTAAATTAGGTTTGAGTTTGATTTGACTTGTTTCAAATTTAAATATTCGTTATTAAAATGATATTATTTTAATATATATTGATCAAAATGATATCATTTTGTATCAAAAATTTTAATTTATAAACTTTGATAAACAAAATCAAACTGAAAAATACTAACTCAAACTCAAACTTATTTGAGTTAAATTTGAATTTAAATATACTCAGTTTGAATCTATCTCTATCTCGTATGATTTGATTTTATCTTTCTACTTGGGACTGTCTTGTCAAAACAAAGCACTATCCATGCGAGGAAGGAGGGGTGATGTGGAGCAAATGTAGGATAGAATACCCATTACACCTAATAAAATTATTAGTCTATTCAATTTTTAACAACCCTTTTATTTTTATTATATACTGTTTTTATTTTACTAAGCATTATTAAGACACTATTTTATATATTTTCAGCTAATAGACAAGTCCAACTAATAGAGCTTTATTTATGCAAGTAATCCCAACTTATATGCACAGTTATGGAAGGTTAATGCACAAAGAACATGATTTTAGTGATTTCAAGAAGCATATATAGATTTTATCTGCACATGTACATAGTATTTCTTGTAAGTGGGAAACGGACATTGAAGTTCAAGAGGAGGTTAAATGCTATTTTTAAAAGTTTTGGAGTAGCTAAAAGTGGAAAAAGATAGAAACTCCAGATTTATGAAAAAAATATAACTTTTCAAAGTTAGAAAATTTTATATAAAAGTAAAGTTGTTAATTTTTAAAACTTAATAAAGAAAGTATAATGAATCATATATTATTTTAATAATATTATTAAAAAAATAATTTTACCCTTAATCTTAACTGAAAATTTTAACTCATAGATAAATGTTTAGATTTTTAAAAGTTGAAAAGTAAGACTTTGAGATTTTACTATACCTTAGATGAGAACAAGTCTTTTGGTCTTGTTTAATAATGTCCTTGTCTCATAAACAACTATCAGGTTTTTTTTTTTTGATAAGAAGCAAATTAATTCTATCAAATGTACTAATTCCATTATATCTTAAAATAATTTGAGCATCAAAAGAGAAAATTTTATGTATAAGAGAGTATGAGTTTAAGTTTTCTTAATCGATATATCAAACTTTTAATTATCTAATTTACTGTGATTAATTTTGATCTAATGTGAGTTGTTGTTATGACAAACTAAATAGGCAATTTTGGCATGATTTTTTAATGCAAATTAACTGTTACCCAAAGAAATTTCACGTGAATTACTTACCAATAATCTTTGCTTATTAATATCAATACGTATACATCACTAAAAAGTTAGTTAAACAAGTTTTTATAGTTTATAAAATTGATAAAATATAAAAAATTTTAAAAAAATTTAATTAATTTATTTCACATAATAATTATAATTGTAATTATTAAAGCGGAGAATTTTAAGGGTTTTATCTGCTTGTATTTTAATTAATACAATAGAAATGACATTAAAATTTTCATGTAATTTTCTAGTCATACTTTTTTATTTCGATATACTCGAGAGTCTTATTGAAGCCTGCTCTTTCTTACCAATAATCCTTTTTTTTTTTTTTTTTTAAGTTGACTGTAAATATAGATTAGCCAAGTTTAAATGTGCGAGCTACGGAGGGTTGTGGTTTAAATTCTCTGAAATATTTTTTCATACGCTTTATTAAATGGGCAAATTATCAACCACTCTAAGCACAACTGGGTACAGGCGTTGAAATGGTGTGGAGAGGTCGGTTGAGAGGTGTTTGTCTTGTTTGTTTTATCTCCTAACTGGACTTCCATTTTCATGCTTATGCAGAAAGAGAGAACCTAAATAATAATAAAAGGTACCTGAAAATGCCATCTGTTTCGTCGTTTGGAAGAAGCAGTCCACACTCGGTTTATAGCCGTACGTTCGAATTATCGGATGAATACGGAGAACTGCATTCTCGACGGGACAGCGACTATGGTCTCGGCGGAGCAATGTTGCCGATTTTTTTGAAGGATTTGAGGAGAAATAACCAACAGCAAGAGGATTTAGTTGAAGTGACGCTAGAGCTGGAGAAGGACGCCGTCGTTTTGTGCAGTGTGACTCCAAATGTACCTCAGTCCAGTCATACCGAAGGAGACAGTTCCGACGTGCCATCCGGAGTGCTTGAGAGGAGCCTCTCGGCGACCTCCCGACTTCGGAAAAAATTTAGTTGGTTAAGATCAGGATCGTCACGCTCAACATCATCCGATATCTTGGACCGTAAGATTTCGGAGCGTGATGCGCGGAGAATCAAAGCTAAATTTGAACGGACGAGATCGACTGCACAGAGAGGACTGAAAGGACTACGATTTATCAGCCAAACAACAGGAGCGTCCGACGCAGAGGAGCTCTGGAAAACAGTTGAGTCAAGGTTCGAGCCGCTGGCGAAGGACGGCTTGCTCGCGAGAGAAGATTTCGGTGAATGCATCGGTAACTAGTTTAAGAGTAGTACAGTTTTAATTTTGATTTTCAATTTTGCTCTGATTTTTTAGTTTGACAGGAATGGTGGAGTCAAAGGAGTTTGCAGTGGGAATATTTGACGCGTTGACACGACGGCGAGGTCTAAGGGTGTACAAGATAACGAAAGAGGAGCTTCGCGAATTCTGGTTGCAGATTTCGGATCAGAGCTTTGACGCTCGTCTTCAGATTTTCTTTGACATGTATGTCACTTTAGACTTAACCAAATCAGCGGTTTTGATTATTCGTTTAACAGCTGATTCGAAAGCGTTTCAGGGCTGATAGAAATGACGATGGAAGAATCACGAGAGACGAAGTTGAGGAGGTAATTATTGCAGTTCTAATTTTTTATTCAAGTATTGATTGTGAAGAGCAATATGGTAGATTTGACTTCGTTATTTGAAATCACAGTTAATTATGCTGAGTGCTTCTACCAACAAGTTGTCTAAGCTGAAAGATCAAGCAGAAGAATACGCCTCGTTGATAATGGAAGAACTGGATCCCGAAAATCTTGGTTATATCGAGGTACTTACTTACTTTTGTAGCGTTGAATTTACGCACACCCTTTGTCAACTTCCTTTTTATAAAAACTAAACAATAAAATTATACATATAATTTATATATATAATTAATGGTGTAACAATATATAATTAAATATTAATTTATCTTTAATTTTTAATTATTTAATCACATAATGATATATTATTATTTATATATAAAATGATATATATAATATTACACATAAATAAATAGATATCATCTAATAATAATATTATATACATAACTTTTGAATATAATTTTATATACAAATAATGATATATCATCATATGATTATGTCTTATTTTATATTTAAATTTTAACTATTTAATTATATAATAACATGTTTTGATTTATACATAAAATTATACGCATACCTCTTCTCATCATCTAATCATTAATTCAATTAAATAAAATATTCTATGTACAACCTTGATTCCACTGTCACAAATGTGGATAAACAAATAAACATCATGGATTGAAAGTTTTTAAGAGAAAAGTGAAAGTCAGAAAAATTTCCACGCAGTATTTCCCCCCAACAACATTTTCCCAACAACTTTTAAAAACAATACTTTTCTACGTGTTAATAAAATTGATTAATTTTTTGAACAAATATATTAAAAATATAAAAATAACCTTATTAATTTAAATATATACTAAAATTAAATAACATTTTATCTTTAAAAAATTTTAAATATATTTTCATTCCTTGTTTATTTAATTTTAAAATTAATATTTATAAAAGCTAAATTTAAAAATTAAAATTATCTTTAATAACAGTTAGAATTACATCAAAATGATGTGACTCAACCGAAATTGAATTAAGATTGTATGAATTTTGCTTCTATCTACCATATTCACTATCAATGACTATTTTAATCTTTTAAATTATTTTTTAATGTTTCAATTTCTTTAATTAAAAATAAAAGTTTAACTGTAATTATTTAAATTGGTAAAGAGAGATTTATTTTGTCTATATTCTAGAGGTATAAGTAATATTGATCCTAGAATATAATTTGACAAAAATACCCTGTAACATGTACTTTTGAATTTTTTTGAGACGTGGGACAATGTTGTTTTTTAAATTTAAAGGGAAAAAAGTGTCATTGAAACTAAAAATTAGTGGAAAATTGTAGTTTCCTTTTCTCTTTTAACTGGCATTTTATCGTAAGTGTCCATAAAGCACTATATTTTTTTCCTATCCAAATAGAAAATATGATAATTCCAAACTGATTGACATCAAACATAATAACAAGCGTGGCAAGATTTGAATCCCATCAACGAGACCATTTAACTGTATTACAAGATTGTGAAGCTAGTTTAGCAATGAGCTATGGTCCTGGGCCTTCGGTCAAAGCTACAAGAAGCTGAAAAACGTGAGACCAGTTAACATGAGTCACTGATAATGGCGGTTTTGGTTTTGGCATAATCAGTTGTGGCAGCTGGAAACCCTACTCCTACAAAGAGACACCTACATGAACTACAGCAGACCTCTCAGTTCAGCAAGTGTAAACTGGAGTCAGAACTTAAGTTCATTAAGACCCATGGGCATGATCCATAGAGTGAGCAGTAAATGCCTGTCTCTATTTCTAGAGAACTGGCAAAGAGGTTGGATTTTGTTGTTGTGGGTAATGGTAATGGCTGCACTCTTCACTTGGAAATTCATCCAATACAGAAACAGAGCAGCATTTCAAGTGATGGGCTATTGTCTGGCCACGGCCAAAGGTGCTGCAGAAACTCTCAAACTCAACATGGCTCTGATTCTTCTACCTGTTTGTCGAAACACCCTCACTTATCTTCGATCCACTATAGCGAGGTCATCTGTTCCCTTTGACGACAACATAAATTTTCACAAGGTGGGCAGTATTGCCGTGAATACGAGGTTAACATCTCATATCTCTAACGCATTTTGCATATTAGGCCTGACGTTTTTTCATATATTAACTTTGACAGACGATAGCAGGTGCAATAGTCATTGGAGTCCTAAGCCATGCCGGTATTCATTTAGCATGTGACTTTCCCCGATTAGTGAACTCATCTCCAGAAAAAATTGCCTTCATATTTCCTGACTTCCACAACAAAAAGCCCACATACACAGACCTTGTGACTGGTGTCGAAGGTGTGACTGGGATTTCTATGGTCATTTTATTGGCCATAGTGTTCACCCTGGCAGCACATAAATTCAGGAAAAATGGAGTGAGGCTACCCCCGCCTTTCAACAAATTAACAGGCTTTAATGCATTTTGGTATTCTCATCACCTTACTTGCTTGGTCTACATTTTGCTATATGTCCATGGAACCTTCTTATTCTTGTCCCACAGGTGGTATCAAAAAACGGTAAGAACCGTAAAAGCAAAAATACAATTGTGAATATGACAGAGGAATCAAATATAAGGTTCTAACAGGAAGCTACATTGGATCCCTTTGTAATCAATTTTCCAGACATGGATGTACATCTCTGTTCCCTTGTTGCTCTATACAGCAGAGCGGCATCTGCGGACGCGAAGATCAAGCTATTATTCAGTAAAAATACTCAATGTAATTTGATTCATATCTTAAACTTTTGTGCATGTAATTATTAATGCAATCAAAAGGTCTATTCACAACTTAATTTCTTATGCAGGTTTCTTTTCTACCAGGAGATGTCTTCAGCATAGTCATGTCCAAACCAAATGGATTCAAGTACAAAAGTGGGCAGTACATATTTCTCCAGTGCCCATCTATCTCCTCATTTGAATGGTGAGAGAAATTGTTGGAGATACTTACCTTGATGTTTCTATGCACTGAAATGGCTCTCATTTATGCTCTCCAGGCACCCATTTTCTATTACCTCAGCACCAGGAGATGACCATCTCAGTGTTCATATCCGGATAGTGGGAGACTGGACACAAGAGTTGCAGCAAGTTTTCTCAGACGGCAATGATTCAGCCTGTGTTATTAATCGAGCCAAATTTGGTCAACTTGGGCACGTGGATCACCATGGGTAAGCCCTTAGGAGCAATGTTATGCTTACCCACTTAGTACACAAATTGATATATATTTGATGTGTGTTATAATGTGATTGAGCGATATTTTATTTTTAATTTAACATCACCAATAACTTAATGACACATATTGTATCCAATTGAATACTTAAAGTAAATACATATAATTTTATTGAAGCCGTTACTGCCATAGTAATTAACTTGTACAAATATGTATGAAAATATTAACCTGGCAGAATACACTCATGCAGGCAACCAAAACTGATTGTTGATGGCCCATATGGTGCTCCGGCACAGGACTACAGAAATTACGATGTCTTGCTCCTTGTGGGGCTGGGAATTGGAGCTACTCCTTTTATAAGCATCCTTAGAGATCTTCTCAACAACACAAAAGAAGACCAATTGGTAGAGTTCACACTCTGGTCTAGAATACGAGAATTCTATGAAATTAATTAATAGCTGAGTTCTAGTGATTGCTCACCAACATTCTTATGGCGCCTAGGATTTAAATGGGGACACCAGCAGATCAGATGACAGTTGGAACAGCTTTGCCTCGTCAACCATGTCTACAGCTTCAAGTTTGACAAAGAAGAAATCTCCAAGGACAAGTGCTCATTTCTATTGGGTTACCAGGGAACCTGGATCGTTTGAATGGTTTAAAGGAGTAATGGATCAAATTTCAGATATGGATCACAAAGTAATTTAAAAAAAAAAAAGCCTTGTAATCAATAATGCATCCAAGTGATGATGTTCTAACTTGTTCCTTTGAAACAGGGTCAGATAGAGCTGCACAACTACCTTACAAGTGTTTATGAAGAAGGGGATGCAAGGTCAACCTTGATCACCATGGTTCAAGCTCTCAGCCATGCCAAGCATGGTGTTGACATCTTATCTGGCACTAGAGTATGATCTGTCATTGACTCTAAACTCCCCATCCCTTGATATGTTGCCATAGTTTATTTGTTTACTCTTTTAGCCTTCACTTGCAGGTAAGGACACACTTTGCAAGGCCAAATTGGAGAGAAGTGTTCACCAAAATAGCTTCAAAGCATCCCTGCGCTACAATAGGTAAAGATGATTTGAGTAAAAAAAACTGAAAGAAAATTGAAGTTAAATTGTTAAATCGTTAAATTGCAGGGGTTTTCTACTGTGGGATGCCAGTGTTGGCCAAGGAGTTGAAGAAACTATCGCAAGAGATGAGTCGTAAGACATCCACGCGCTTCGACTTCCACAAGGAGTATTACTGAGACCATTTAAAACTCTCATTTTTTCCTTTATAATTTGTGTAATTAATCAAATGAGAAATGTATATTTATATTCCTGAATGTAGGTCAGCCAGTTACACATAATTGATATGGTAATGTTGTTCAACACACAACATTTTTATTAAACAATACAGAAGAAGTTGCAGCTTTTTGGTTTGGTTTGGTTGGACCAGTAGTATCTAGACAATGCCAACTATTGACTTTGTTAACTTAGCCTAACCCAGTAGTTAATTTATTGAAGTGAACAGTTGTTGCAGTATTCTAATCAAGACAGCATGAGCTTATTTAGACAGGGACAGCAAGTTGTTTAATCTTTTATTTCAGATGAAACCATTTGCCACACACTGTCTAGTTTGACTTAATTAGCTTCAGAAGACTCAGCTTGCAAAAATAAACATTGCTAGCCAACAGTTTGTCCTCTTCATTAGGCTTGAGAATCGCCATTCATTAGCATGCTCTGATACTGAAAATCTATCAATTTATTAATATAGCCATACTGGTTGATTTCATTTTCCTAATCAAAGAATAAAATATAGTAAACAAACAGAAAGTTCCCTTCTCATATTGAACATTGAAATATGGATTTGAGAAATTCCAAAGAAGGAGATTCTTGTTCTTGTCTCCACTGGCTAGAACCGTGCAATCACCTGAAGATTGCCCCAGGTGTGGCTCTAATTGTTTCATTCACTAATAACATGCAAAAAATCAAAGTCATTGTTCTAAGAACGTTGACAAACAAAATATTTAACCCTTTCAAGAGATCTACAAGTGCTAAATCTGTTGGTTGTTTTGAGATGCATATATGACAGTTGGTCAATCTTTTCTTTTTCCTTTTATATTTATTTTTTGCATGTTTCTATTAAGGATCACTAACCATCAAACATGATGAGTCTACTGCATTACGAAATGAAATCATACAATAAAATGCAGTTAAGGATGTGCAAAGGTACAAATGCCATCACCCTTAAAGTTCTTAAATCGTGCAAAATGTTATATAGAAACAACATTTGGTCCTGTCTCTTCATTATAAAGCACACAAACAGCAATTCTATCAACAAAGTGATGAAATGCCTAATGATAATACTTAAATTAGCACAAGACACCAACAATTTATCAATGAAGTAAGCTACCTGCTGGAAAATTCTTCAAGTACACGTCAAAATGGTAAAGGCAACACTAAATTTCAACATCTTGTCTAGCAGCAACTGTCTAGCAGGCATCAATCATCTTTCAACCTCTTCAAAATTTTGGAAGCCCAGCGTCGAACACGTCGCTTCAGTGTGTAACCAACAACAACTCCGGCAACAAAGAAAAATGTGCAGAGCTTTGAACAAGTCCACAGTGACACCACTTGTCTGCAAGTGGACATAAGATGATTGAGAACAGGGACAAAGGAACAAAAGAAGAGGCAAACATAAAGTAACAGCAACTTTTTTTTTTTTTTTTTCTTTTCCAACTCTTTCACCCAAGAGAAATGACAAATTTAATAAAAGAAAAAGATTAGCAGAGCAAACAGATATAGCAATTTTATGCCACTGAAAAAATCAGAGCCATCATTCCTGCTAATCACAATTTTAGAGTTCTTTAAGGTGTTCAGTTCCTGAATTTATCACCCATATCTAGAAACTCGACAAACTAACTGAAGTTATTTGCAGCAAGCACCTTTTCCCAATCAGCATAAATGTAACACTCAAACTAACAATAGTTTAACTCATACCTTCCTAAATACAAGAAGCACTATTGCTAAAGAACAAAATAAATAAATATCAATAAAACTATATGTACCCACTTTGAGTACACATGATGTGTGTCATCATATAATTAAATGATTTTGAATTAAGGATAAAGTAACACCTAATCATCTAATAATACACATAAGTGTGTACTTATACCCATTTGTATACTCGAAATGGGTACGTACAGTGTTGCTCAATAAACATACATACATACATACATATATATATATATATATATATATATATATATATATATATATATATATATATATATGAAGGGAACATAGGAAAACTGGAAATCACACTTAGAATCTCTTTGGCTGTGGACACTAATTTAAAAGTCTTCCTTATAAAATTTCAAAAATCTAGAGATCCTGAATAGTTATCATACAATCCAATAGTTATGAAGCGACATCAATATAACATAAGGGACATTCGGTTTTTTATTATTTTTTTTCAGTAAGTATGGGACATTCGTTTTTACCTTTCTCCTCTGGTCAAGAAAAATTTCCAATTTGAAAGTATCATGTAGAATATGAACATTTTGAAATCTAGATAAAGAGCATTGCTTCTTTATTATTATTTTTCTTAAGAAAAAAACTTGTATAATCAAATGCCCTCATCCGGTAAGTGGATCCTAATAATACTGTAAACCAACGAATAGAAAGTCTGGGCATTTGGTTATAGAAATATGACCATGAATTTCCCATTAAACCAACACCAATAGAAAATTCTGTTAAACAAGCTAGCCAACAAAGGGCAATACGATCAAGTGAAATTACAGAAAAAAAATTATATCAATTTTCAACTAGCATGCAATGTATCTGAAACTCTGACTTTATAATCCACTCTGAAACAAGAACTTAACAAGAAAAAGAACGTTATTACCTGGGAGCTCTGGAGACCAAAAGACGATTCTGATCAGAAGATGACAAAGCGGTAGATAATTCTCCATGACGCCCAATACCACTGGAATTATACGGGCTGTCCGATAATGAAGAAGCGGCTGATTTAGCGGTTTTTGAAATTTTACTGACAAAGTTCTGCAATCCTTCCATTTGTTTTTCAAAAATTTTAGGGTTTTAATTTGAAACCAATCAGGCTTATTTAACAAAAATCCATTAGAGGAGAAGAAAATTGAAATATGATTAGGGTTAGGGCTTAAATATTATATTTGGGTATTCACCATTTACAGGCTAAAACTCAAAATTAGATAAGAAAATACCTCCACACCGTACCTTTTAAATAAAACCATAATTTTGTCAATAAAAATAAAAATGAACTTAAATGGCTAAAACTCAAGTTTAAACAAACTCGGCTTGGATCTAGTTGTGCTCCCACCCATATTCCAACATTAAACCCGAAATAAAGGGAAAATTTTATTATATCTAAATATCTATATAATGATTAACTTTAAAATATAATTATATGATGATTTTATATTATTATTCTGCATGTTGATTTGATTTTCTAAGTTTAGATTGAATTTTTTTAAGCACGTATGATTAAAATCTAGTATGTAACATTATGGCAGTTGAATTATGTATTACATCGTATATTAAAGACTTAATTTTTTTATATCGTGTATTAAATATTATATTATAGCATTTAATACAGTTTTTTAAAAAATAAAACAATAATAAAAATAATAAAAAAAATTTAATTGATATATCATCATTTAAAAAAAATCACAAATACTTTTAAAAATTTAAGATTTCTTATATACACTTTTATTATATCATCATTTTCTTTAAAAAGTGTATCGATCGATATCGATAATATGTATCATATCGTACAATACGTATTATATCATATGATACGTTTACTGTAATATATTAATTGAATACTATTAGTGTATGTTGTAGGAATAATTCGTATTGTTGGTTTCAAGACATTTTATTTTGTATATAATCTTTTAAATAAGTTGTTTTCTTTATTTGCAATAATATAAAGTATGTGTATAAACTATTTGAATGACGCACTTAATATAAACTGAATTATCGAATTGTTCTCTATGGATGTGATATAATTTCGACGATTATATCACATAGTATACTTCCATTGATATAATTTATACTCTCGGACGTGACATATTGAATACTTCTATTGAATGCCATGCGATGACATTAGTGCGGGTAATGATGATGGTCATGTCATTAGGGTATCAATATGAATCAATAGTTAGAAAACGTTTTTCGAACATGACCAATAACAATAAATCATATAATCATTAAATCGTACTCAATGACTTATCATATGATCCTTTGAACTAAGATGTTATGATCAGATGCAATATGAATACGCATGGTTCATGTGGTGTATGAATACGAGGTTAATCACATTCTGTACGAAAAACCATATTAATCATATGTTATTTGTGTAGGAAGACGAATGAAGATCAAGATAAGATATGTTGACTCGAAAAATATTAGATTCTAGATATCCACTGATTCGATCTAGATCTGAGTTTCAGAGTGAATATCAATAAATATTAGAAATCAAAATCTCTAGCTAGAATATAATGTAAATCATGCAAATGATGTTTATAATAACATGTTCCAAATACTTAAATCGACAATTCATGAAGAATCGAAATTAGGATTTTGATGATCCATCCGAAATCAATCTAGATTGGACAATGGAAAGATATTACTTGCACGAAATGTATAATTGGAGATATTAAGTTTAATGGAATATTTCTTCATTGTGGTTTAGAGACTATGACACATTTTAGATGTTTACTATAGTTATTGTATTTTTGGATACACTTTTAAATCATCTAAAAAGGTACTTACGGCTACGTTATGGTGAACCTAAAGAGTCACACTAATAAACTAAGCTTTCGATAAAAATAATTAATTATCTAAAGATGGTTAATACCTTTTGAAGGATAATGAAAATCATAAAAATGTTATATAGGTACAAAAATAACATTTTAAATGTTAAGATATTAGTGAGATGAAATTAGAATGACTAAGGTATATATTTGATATACATGCATGACAAGGTTTCAAATTATTAATTTGTTGAGTCAAATAAGAATTTTAAAATTGCAAAATAGGTCATCGTTATATAAAATGCATTTTAGTTTATTTTGAATTAACATAATGTAACATCCCTCCCCAAAATTGCTGTCTTTCGGAGAAAAAATATTACGAATTAATATCTGGAGTGTTCTGAAATTATTTAAAAAAAACTAAAAGTCTATAAGCGAACAAAAAATGTATATAACTTATATGAAAACTCATTTGAAAACATCTGAGATTATAGAGTAATCATGTACATGCACTTAGATATAACTGTACAACTATCTAAATATGACAAAAGTGAACAATATCATATGCATATAACAAAAATCGTAGATAACCTGCCTCAACCTGGATCTATCTTCGTTGACCTAACTCTACCTCACAGCTACCTCGATCATCTGTACCTACAATCATGAAATAAAATAAAGTGAGAGATAAAAACACTTAATAATGGGAAAAAATTAAGTAAATTATTTTATTTCCTGTTTTAAATCACCCTCGGGGCTCAATCTCACATCATAACCTTCTCAAGGAATCGAGGGGATAATCTAGTTCATTCTTTACTATTTGGATCACACTCTATCCTATTTGGTGTCCATTTGATACTTTCTAAAAGTTGACTATAGAGATTTGACATTTTTTTAAGCTTAAACTCTCTTCCTTTATCTTACTATAACATTTCTAAATCTGAATTGTGTTTTACTACTAGCATGTTTTACTGTGAGCAGACTCTACTGCGAGTTTATGTCTTACTACGAAGGAGTCTTACTACGAGCAGTGTAACATAAAGTGCCCCTTCATAGTTCGTAGCATGTTTGCATACGTTATCTCTTACTAATCTTGTTTCCATCTAAAACTATTCATAACCCACCAGAACATACTCTTGAGATAACCCTTGAATCTTGAACCTCATATTCATTTTCTTGCTTTTCTTTTTCTTTTCTTTTCTTTTCTTTTCTTTTCTTCTTTCTTTTCTTTTTCTCCTCCTTTTCTCTCTTTTTTTCTTTTCAAAAACTGTAAATTATTATTCATTGGACTGTTTATTTAGTAGAACAATTTTTTTATTCATACAATTTAATAGTCCAAATGGTCTCTAATTTATACAAGCTATATAAATAATTGAAAATAGAATTTAAAGGACTTTTCAACAAGCTATAATAGCACTCATGATTTATCAGATAAGACAGTCAAAATATGGGACAAAATCAATGACAAAAAACTATATTTATTGTTTATTTGGTAAGACAGTTTTTTTGTTCGTGCAATTTAATACTCCAAACAGTCTCTAATTCATATAAGCTATATTTCATTGAATTGAAGATTCACAGAACTTTCCAATAAGCTATAATAGTACTAATGATTTATCAGATAAGACAGTCAAAATATGAGATAAAATCAGTGACAAAAAACTATATTTATTGTTTATTAGGTAAAATAGTCTTTTTATTCATGCAATTTAATAGGACAAACGGTCTCTAATTTATACAAGTTATATATCATTGAAAATAAGATTCAAAGAGTTTTCCAACAAGCTATAATAACACTCATGATTCATCAGATAAAACAACCAAAATGTGAGATTAAATCATTGGTAAAATTGTAAATATTTTTCAATAATCTGCCATGAATAAATTACACACATGGGTACCTCAAATGACAAAATAACATTTTTTAATTTCAAAATCATCATTTATAACATAGAACAAAAGAAACAAAAAACATAAAACATGAAACATACAAAAAATGATTCCACTTACCTTATTTCAAGCTAATATTTGTCAATTTGACTCCCTCCTTTTTGTCTTAATTATTTTATCACCAAAACCACCAAGGCCTCCAAAGTGTTTTCTTTTCTTTTTTTTTCCTTACTTTTCTTTCAAGACATTTCAAATCATATACTTTCCTTCTAAAAACAAAAAAAAAAAAAAAAATGAAAAATGCTACTTTCTTCTGGAAAAGACAGGAGAAGATGATGAAAAAACGCATAAAGTTCTCCTTTTTTGTCTTTTCTCTTTTTATATATATACATATTTTTTTATATATATATATATATATATATATATATATATATATATATATATATATATATATATATAGACACACACACATATATTTGAACATATATATTTAAAACTGAAAATGTCCTAAAATAAGGCTAAAAGACATAAATGCCCTTGGGTATTACACATAAATATTCTTGTACTTTATTTTTTCTCACAAAACAAATTAAAAGCTCTCTCATCTTTCTAAGTTTTGGCTTAGAAAATGCATTCCTTTGGAGATTCTTCAAGTGAAGAGCTTAATCCATTATTCTATATCCTTATAGAATACAAAAAAGTACGTAAAAATTTTATCATTCTCTTATATATCTCAATCATGTTTTGATTCTTGTTCTACCTACGTATATGACATTCTTTGCATCTTTTTTCATCTATTATCTTTTAGATACATCTCATAATGTGTATCCTTTTTTATTTATATCATATTATATCGTAAGATATATATTATGTATAACAAAATATTGATAATTATATATAATATACATACTAGGTTTCAACGAAATTTTATATTGTGTAATGTGCATGGAGACTTTTTAATATCATACTATGTATATTGCATAAGGAGTCTTATTGAAAATTTTTACTACGTGGGTATAAGGGGATTTATTGGTATTTTACCATATGGGATTGACAGAGTCATTAGGTTTTTTTTTTTTTTTTTAATTCACTTACTAAATTATACATTGTAATCATAAGATTGGTCAAAATGTCGAATTTGGTTATTTTAGTTAGATATGAAGGATAATAAATGAGTGAAAAGGATAACATAATATATTATATTGGTGACAAATATGATAATTCAATTGAAACATATCGACAGAAAGTCTCAGAATTTAAAAGATTGATTCATAAAATTATGATTAGAAGAATGTTAGGTACCTTAAATGTCAAAACATGATAATATGGATGAAAGAAGGGTTGATTCTGCTTGATTATATTAGATTAGACTGATGCGTGTCATTTGTGGTTTGAAGATACAGTGAAGATTAAGGGACAAAAATGGGGTCGTTTGGATAAAGTTTTCATTGAAGATGGAGCAACAAAAATGGAGTCTACCGAATACAAATTTAATAAAATTATCCGTGTTTATTTTTAGTATATAAATAAATATATATTTATATATATTATTATATAATTAAGTAATTTTAAAATACATATAAAATAATATATATTCATATAATGATATACATAAAAATAATATTATACGTATTTATTTAAGTATATAAATAAATACATATTTATGTATATCATTATATGATTAGATATTATTTTATTTTTAATTTATAATTATTTAATCATATAATAATACGTATCAAATATATACCCATTTATATATTTAAAATAAATCACATAATTTTATTGTATATATAAATATATATTTATTTATATATACATAGCATTATTCTTGGTCAAAAGAGAGTAAATAGGTTTCCTTTACTATCAATACATTTTTATCCAAAAATATATTAAAAAAATAATATTATATATATCTATTTTAAATATATAAATATATTTATATTTATATATATTATTATATAATTAAATATTATTTTATTTATAATTTAAAATCAATTAATTATATAAAAATATTTGTAAATATATATATTTATATATTTAAAATAAATACTCTTAATTTATCGTAATTCCTATGTTTTTCGAAATCTTACTTACAATTGGAATTTGCTGCGTTTGTAATATAGGAGAAGATGCTGCGGTCAGCAATTGTCCACGCACAAGCCAGGCTATCCCTTTCTTGAAGGAGCACCATCGCCTCTCTTCCTTATCTTCCTCAGACTAAACTAACCAATCTACTTTCAGTTCTAACTCAATCTCATCAAACATATTTCAACCCACTTCAACCAATTCTCTTTCTCTCTAATGGCTTCCCTCACTTTTCAAAACCTCTCTCTCCCATCTTCACTTCCCATTCAAACTATTAAAACCCCATCTTCTTCAAGCTTCTCAATTCTCTCAAAGTCATCACAATCTCAATTCTATGGACTCACTCTCTCTTATTCTTCCAGTTTGTCAATCCCATCTTCCACTTCACTCAAGACTTCCATTTCTGCTAAGGTACATTGCTGATTGCTCCACCACTTTTACTAATGTCGTCTACTGTCTTGCTTTTGTATTCTGAATGTGAATATTGGATTTTTCTGCAAAAGGTTAACAAAGGTCAGGTGCCACCTGCATTCACATTGAAAGATCAGGATGGGAAGAATGTGAGCCTTTCCAAATTTAAGGGGAAGCCTGTGGTTGTCTACTTTTACCCTGCTGATGAGACCCCCGGCTGCACCAAACAGGTTTTGAAAATAATCATAATAAATAATAATAAATTATTTAACCTGTTAAATTCTTTACATGTTTTTATGCTGCTTCTGGGTTTTTATTCATGGGCAATGTAGATAGGGTGTTATGAAGAGAATTGAAAATATGTATTCTTTATTCTGCCACTCTGCTTACTGTGGGTTTATAATTTATATCAAGTAATTATCAGCATATATATAGTTTCGTTACTGAAGAACACTGATAAATATTTTTGCCCTATTAAATTGTGCTCTTATCACTTACTCAGTAGTGTTTTCTTGTAAATGGCTGCCTCTTTATGCTTGAAAACCTGCAAAACTCTTTAGATTCATCCCTACTTTTAGAATAGTTTTACTCAGCGTTTGTAGGCAGTAGTAGAGTGTCTGATTTCTTGGCATATATAGCAATTAAATTGTTGTGGAAAAAATGCATATGATCAAAACATCAACCACATGTGAGATCTTGAAAGAGTTCAGAAGCTAAAACAATGTGATCCTTTTGCAGGCATGTGCTTTTAGGGATTCGTATGAGAAATTTAAGAAAGCAGGAGCTCAGGTTGTTGGGATAAGTGGTGATGATCCGTCATCACACAAGGTAACAAAGTTAATTTTATATGAAACAGCTTCAGGATTGAAGGGTTCAATCTTTTTATCATCCACACTATAAAATTTCAGCTTGTGTAAAAATCCTTCCCATTTTGAATGACTTCTATATAAAGTCATTTCAATTGGCCTGCTAGGTGAGCTAGTTTTTTTGATAGTTTCAAATAAATTTCTCGGGTGAAACGGTCTAAATCCTTAAAATCCCTGTAGTATGATAGGTAAATTACCTATACAAATTAATAATCCAGTAATTTAATGTAACCTTTCCTCTTTAGTTAATTAAGTGAACCAATTTAATCATTGAACCTTATCACACTTTTGGATTTAGGCAAGTTGTTTTAAATATCCTTAGGTGGAGTGCAATCGGGGTTTGACACTAGAAACATTTGCTTTGAATGGAGCATGTTTCTTTTTTACTATTATTTTCCACTGATAAGATATGTAACCAACCTTTTTCACAAAGATTTTGAATAAAACTTCCATCTTTAAGAACGATTGCAGATAATAAATGGAGGTTTTTCAAAGATCCTTAGTCACATCAGAGTTATACGGGGGGCTCAAAATTTGGCCATCTATACATGGTCAGATTGCCTTATATAATAAATTTTGGAAATCTGAAAATGTCATATTGAAGTTCGACAATACTAGCTTGTTGTATTCTGAAATTTTACTGGCATTCTAGCTATATATGTACATCTCTCACAAATTCTTTTCTTTCGTGTTCCCATTTGCCAAAAAATGTAATAGGAACAGAAAACAAGAGGAATGAATCTTGGACCTCTGACATATTCATCCATGATCAAATTTGTTTCACAATCGTTTATAGTTTGTATTTTCAATCATGCTTGAAGCTGACCAGTAGTTGCTTGGATGTAGGAATTTGCAAAGAAATACAGACTTCCTTTTACCTTGCTGAGCGACGAGGGCAACAAGGTGAGAAAAGACTGGGGAGTGCCTGCAGATCTGTTTGGAGCATTGCCTGGGAGACAGACTTACGTTCTAGACAAGAATGGGGTGGTTCAACTCATCTACAACAACCAGTTCCAACCTGAAAAGCACATTGATGAGACCTTGAAGCTTCTTCAAAGCCTTTGAAATTCTAAATTCGGAACTCTTGTTTTTCTTCTTGTTATCCCTTATATATTTTTCTCTTGGAGTTAGATAAGTATCTGTAATTACCTTAGCTGTAAAGAAATGGGTCCGAACCCTCAATTTCTCGAGGAAGTCAATTTCCCCGACATTTATGAGAAATTAAAATGTTTTGTTTTTGGTGAAGAAAATCAACATTTGCTGCACATGGCTACTTCAGTTTATGAATTTCTCAAAGTAAATGCTAACTAAAGTTTTGACTGAGCTGGTTTGGACAAAATTAGAATAAGAACAGAGATGCATAAACTTTATATCCAGATTATATCCAGATATGCGTAGAATTTTCTCCCTTTCCTTAAATATTTTGATGTGCTAAATGAATAATTTTGTTAGAGCTCTATTTTTCCAGCACATAGTCCTGACTGCCATAAGGGCTAAATGCTTCTGAAAACCAATTCTTCTTCCTCCAAGGATTCCACCCCATTTCTTGACAGATTTCATCACTGTGATTGATGCTGAAAGTGGAGATACAGTGCCTCTTGTAGAACCTGGTGGACTGCTTTGTGACTTCCATCTCTTTAGATATTTGTTCAAACATCTTCTCCACACTGGGGAGCTTGAATTTGCTGTCAATCAATCGAGCCAGCCATATGCTCCTTAGTTCAGCAGTGTGAAGATTTGACACACTTTCAATGTAACCCACAAAACCCATGTTCGGTATCAATGGATGGATGGTGCCCCTATTAATAGAAGATTGAGCTCATATTAATAACTTTCTTGTTTGAGAGATTTAGCGACATCAACAATAGTTTAGAAAGTAGATGTTTATGCAGTATGAATTACCTGTATAAGGGTATAATACCAGAAGGATATTCTAATAAGCTACAAAAGGGCTCTGGTAAAATAGCTTTCAGCTTTTTCTTTCCATCATAACCAGTGGCAAAAATCACCACATCGGCCTCCAATTTAGTATTGTCTTCAAACTCAATGCCACCCTCCCAAAACCACCATTTTGATGTCCTTTTGAACACAATTTTTCCCTTATCAGCCTCAGAGAAGAAATTTTCAGGCATGATAGCCATCTGGCAAGAAGCATAGTCTTCCTCAAATGGGTGATCCGGTTTAAGTCCATATTTGAGCAAAGGAAGCTTCCAAAGCAAGTAGGACTCAATAAACTTTGAAACTCCACGCCTCTGTGTCAAGAATCATGTATAATGATACGCTAATATGTTTAGCATTTCACAACCAAAAAAAGGAGAAAATACAGTGTAATTTAAGGAATGCCATGAGCTTACAATTGGAGATAAAAGGAGGCAAAGTAGAGTCCTGAGAAAAGTTTGGTTGGGTGCTCTGTGGAAAAACTGAGAAAATCTCGTGGAATAGAAGAGAAAGAAGGGCAAACTCCAAACCATGTAATGGGGGACTGTCCAGTGTATTGTCCTTACCAACACCGTGCATGGTTGTCCGTCCGCTCCTAAAACATGTGCAACTTAATCGGTTTATGTTTCATGTAATATATATAAAATTATTTATACAAAATGGTATAATAATAACTGATTAAATAATTTTGAAATAAAAAAATAATCACTTCATCAAATCAAAAGTTATACACATAGTTTGTAGGTGCTCAAGATTGAATTGAAAATTCCTATCTTACAACATGAAACTTTATAATTTATAAAACATTTAGACTTCACACTAGTTTATCTAATTTTTTTTCTATAGCATAAATATATGCATATAAATAAATTATATAAATTTATCTAGATAAACTAAGATGATAAATTTTAATTGAGTGATATAATTATTTATTTTTTTATTTTAAAATTATTTAATATCACGTTATATGATATAAATAAGTCTATATAATATATTTATAAACATAGTATTACTTTTTGCCATAAGCTACACTTGGTCTAGTATTAGAAAAAAGATAAGCCATTAGAATTCGACCTTTTCATCAATCAACTACTTTATTCCGAGGCAAATTACAAAGTGTTTGTTGAAGAAATGAAGTTGAAATGCAAAATATAAATTAAGAGATAAAAGGAGCAAGAAGAGATTCTATAATTAATTGGAGAAGTTATTGACTATCATCCATAAATTACCAACCTTTCTCACAATTCTATTTATATATCTGTCATGCATAAACCAATAACACCATAATATGTATATATGGAAAAACAACCACTCATACATGGGCCTTGATGGAATTAAAATTGATGATATATGATAGATATATGTAGAAAATTACCTTGATTTGCCTCAGCACATTCCAAAGCTAAATCTATAGCCGATTTCTTGTAGCCAACAACAACAACCCTTCTGCCCCTGAGCAGCTGAGTAGCAGCTTCCTTGTCCAGCTTACAGTAATCAAGGCAATGCAACACCTCCCCCTCAAATTTCTCAGGCCCTATGTTCTCTGGGAAAGTTGGAATTCTTGGTATGTCGCCATACTTCCCCGGACAAACAACCACAAACTCGAATCCGTACCACTGAAAAATCAAACTTCACATCAGTCTATTAGGATCCCAAGAAGGTATGAGACTTGAATGACAAATTAAAAAATATGAGTTTCTAGTATAAGATTTATATGATTTTGAACTTTCTTTTAATCTCAATAGTTAATTTTTGATATATGATTCTCCTAAAATTCATATAATTTAGTATTAGAGTCATTACCATGTATTTCATTTGCAATCGTGCAACATGAGTGGTAACACTAATATTGCATTATTAGCCTCACACAACCAATCCCTGTGGGTTATGGATTTTTAGAATAAGATTTATATAGTTTTGAATTCTCCAATTTTAATAGTTAGGTTTTGAAGTGTGACTCTATTTATATTCAAATCACAATCACTACCCTTCTATTCTTTAAAAACAAAGATATATAACATCGATGCATGCACATATATACAGACCCATCTATGAAGCTACACATAAATAAATTTAATTATATGCTCGTCAACTTTTGGAGGATAATACTCATCAGAAGATGTTAAAAGGCTTTGAAAGAGTATTATAAGTATATTTAGAAGAAGTAATAACGACCTGAATGGAATCTGAATTGTTAGTTTGCACAGCAACCTCCCAAACAGGATGATCCGGCAAAGGGGTGTCATATTCTCCATCAAAATCAGCGGTTCGTGAGGCAGCGATGAAGCGGATAGCCACCACTTTTGAATTGAACCTCACACACTTTAACAAATCAAAGTGTTTTGCGTAAGATTCGAGGTAATCCAGCACCTCTATATGAGAAGGAAAATCAGGACTACTTCTGTTAGGCCAAGGAAAATCAGTGAACTCGTAATCAGAACGAGCCGACTGAAGCTTGGTGGAGTGGTAAGAACAGCCTTTCCAGACTCCTCCAATGGAGTCCGTGGCTTCAAACACTATCGGATCATGGTGACGTAGCTGTTTAGCCGCAGCTAAACCACTTACACCAGCGCCAATAATGGCTATTTTGGAGACCACAAGATTACTTTGGGTGTTGATCGCCATGCTTGCTTGGAATAAGATAGGGTTTTGTTTGTTTAAATGAAGAGGTTCTTTGTGAAATGGCCAGCAACTTTGAGGTGTATTAATAATGCATTAGATGGGGTTTTCCTAAAAGCACGTGAATGGACTTGGAAAGATTGATGGAGAAAGAGAGGAAAGGATGACCATTCTTCCCTTGATTATTTATATGTTTATTAGAGTGAAATTGCTTCGTTTTTGGGTAGAACTTTCTTATTAACTATAATAATAAAGTTATATATAAACAATTTTAAGTATATAATATACAGATAATATATTATTTTTACATTAAATAATTATAAATTAATAATACATTATAATATATCTTATTATATAATGATACATTATTATATATTTAATTATATACTTAAATATATATATATATATATATATATATATATATATATATATATATATATATATATATATATATATATATATATATATATATATATATATATTAATGCTGTAATGAGAAATATTAACTTTCTTTGTATCTTGGAAACTGTATGCATACGATCTATGAAGTTACCATGGCCGCCATGCCATGTTATATTTCTTCCAGGAAAAGCAGGCAGCTTAATTAGACTGATTACCTCTTAATCTTATATTATATATAAATATAATATTTGAAGTCAATGCTACAGGAAATTTTCACTTATCTTTCATGAGATTTGGTTATTAATTCTAACAATTATGCTTGAATTTTCTTGATCATTTCCTCCGCAAAACCAGTTGGATCAATCCACTGCATGATCAAGCCTTAATTAAAGGTTAAATTTAACAAAAGCAATAGAAAGTAATTTCGGGGTTTCATGTCTAAAACATGTGTAATTTGAAAGTAAATGGCTTTTTATTTCATGTAATATTATAAAGGCCAAAAGACTTGTTTCCACCCAAGGTTTGATGTAATCCAAGTCCCACTCTACAATTTTTAAAAACCTAAACACTCACCCATAAGTCAATTTATATTAAAAATATCAGTTAGAGTTAAAGATAAAATCATTAATTAATAAAAAATTTTATAAAATTAAAGTTTTATTTATTTTTCCTCCTAGGTTGAAAAACTATCATTTCCCCCACCTAAGGTTGAAAAATAAACATTTCCACCTGAGGGTTTGTTGTTTTGTCTTGCTACTGGTCCTCCATTGATCGGAGCTAGCCAACTACCATATTGGCACTCCTCCCTCTTTCAGATGATGATGAATCGTCGGTCAATTAGATATGGGTCGACTATTTATCAGCTCGAAGAAGAAACAGAATAGAAGGAGTGTCGATATAGTGGTTGGCCTGCTCCAGTCATCGAAGGAGTAGCAACGAGGCAAAACAACAAACCCTAAGAGAAAATTGTTTATTTTTCAAACCTTAAGTGGAAGGGGGGGGGGGGGGGGGGGGGAATAATAGTTTTTAAATTTAAGAGGGAAAATGTGATAAAACTTTAATTTTATAAATTTTTTTATTAAATAATGATTTTACTCTTAACTCTAATTAATATTTTTAATAAAAATTACCTTATAAGTGAATATTTAAATTTTTGAAAATGGAAGTGTAAGAGTTTAGGGTTATATCAAAACATGGGTGTGAACAAGTCTTCTGGCCTACTGTAAAGGTGCTGACATGGTTTTGGTTCTTTGAAGTAGTCCACCAGGATCTTGCTAGGGCCAAACTTGAGAGAGGTCATTGACTTTTTTATGAGTGATGACGCCTTCCGATGGCAGTTTGACTGAAGCAGAATTTATAATTTGGCATCACTTTCGTCATATTCAAAATGTGTTAATGTATATTATCACACGTGTATATTGTGGACACGTACGTCTATTTAATGGATTCAGTCTCCATCTCCATTTTGGTGCCATCCGTTTTGCTCTCACCTTCTATGGCAGAAGAGGCTTTAATGATTTCTCTCTAGTTTTAAATGAAGAATTCAGAATTATTTTGCATTGAGAATTAATAATGGGAATCAATCACATTAAATAAGATAAATTTTAAATCCAATAATCAATCTCATAATCACAGAATCAAATAAATTAAGAGTTTAATCTTGATATATCGTCAGATAAAACTTAACCTTATATTATTTTATATATAAAAATTTTTCTTTTGTCACTCAAACTACCTCTTAAGATAATGTTCATATATGTTACATGTAATATTTTATACGTATTTGAAGATAAAGAAGGAGAGAGGGCTGGCTATATTACATGTTACATGTAATATTCAATTATATTACATGTCACATAATTAAATATTATTTTATTTTTAATTCAAAATTAATTGATAATGTGATAATATATATAAGTATATATATATTTATATATTTAAAATAAACACATATAGGAAAAAAAAAATACTTGTTAAGTTATATTTTTATTCGGGTTTTATTAAACTGAACCATGATTAATATTCCTCATATTCAAAAAATTTAAAAAAAAAAAAAATTGAGTAAAGAATATGTAGAAGAAAAAAAGAGTTATGAAATATCCAAGAAAACATTAAGAAGGTCATGGGAAATACACAATACACATGCTTCATGACAAAGTTTACACCATTTGAACGTGGAATTTGAAGATTGAGAATTACACGTTTCTTGTGAAATCAAAGTCTCCATTTTTACACTTAACTGCTACCAATTCAGCTCCATGCAGCGACCATTTTCGTTGCTGAAGCTTAATTTTCTGAATAAGTTGATTCACATTAACACTTTTGATAATTTTTCTTTCTTGCAATGTGAATCGTTGGGCCTCATTAAATCAACAGATTAAATATTAAATATTGATGAACTTTTTTACTCAAGTTAGAATTTGAACCCAACAACCCCTTCTACCACTGCCTTGTCGAGACTATGAAATTGAATATTAATTGCAGAGAAAGAATAATGGAGAGAGGACTAGTCAGACTATAGGAGATTTTAACAACAGTATGAGTTGACAATTTCATTATTCAATTCAAACCAACCCATGAATTTACCTTATATTAAATATTAAAAAATTATGAATTCACGAATTAAATTCATAATTTAATATATGTTATTTAACAAATACAAAGTTTTTATAAAAAATCCACTGGCTAACATGTCAATATCATTGACAATTTGTCACATTTATTGTTGATTTTTTACTTTACTGTTGACTCACCCTGGTAGGAATGGTATTGCGTGAAAATGATCTTGCAAATCTAATTTTATTTGTTATATATCAAATATTTTATAATATAATTTAAAAAAATAATAAAGTAACCTAATTAATTTATTATTATTCTAAAAAATATCATAAATATCTTTAAAAAATTTTATATATACTTTTACTATATTATTATTTTATTTAAAAAATGTATTGAATCATAATATTTATTCTATGATATGTTTATTATATCATATTAATTTAATAAATTTTATGGTATGTATCATTTTATACCTAAATTATATTGATAACTATACGTGTAACTTTCGGTTGTAGAATATTCCTTTGAGAAAAGGGAGCTCAAAATAAATAGGACCACCTGTAATTTTGTTTAAATTAGGTAAAAGGAATGGTGTCGCTGGTCTGCCTAATAAATTGAGAAATTATGAGTGGGGGTTAGCCTAATTAGGCAACGAATGAAAACGAAAGTGATTCATTCCACTTGAAATGTTTTTCATGAAAATGAAATGAAAAGAGCATTAAGGTGGGTAGGTTACGTAGTCCATATTTGAGTACATGTGTGAGTGAATTTACTAGTATTATTTTGTTTAGTTTGGTTTGGCCTGTGACAGCCCGGGGGACATCAACTTTTCTAGTGATTTATTGCTTAGAAAGTGGAATAAGAGTATGTTTAAATCATAAAATTAGATTAAATTATTTAAAAATTATAATTTGATTTGATTTGGTTTACAAAATAGTTTGTTTTAGATTTATAAATTTTGAAAAAATAGTTCATGATTTGGGTTAGGGTTTGAATGGTTTTTAAATCAAATCAAATCGTAAACTATATTTTTAATAATATATATAGGCCAAATAACTATTCTCAACCAAGATTTAATGCAACGGTATATTCTCATATTTTATGTTTGAAAAAAAACATTTTCTTACTCATATTTAAATTTATTAAAAAATTGAGGAAAAGACAAAAAAAAAACTATTAAATTAATAAACACTTTGTTCCTAAAATTTTATTAAATAATTTTTTGTGTTCGGAATTTAAATTAATTTTAATAAAAAATATATAAAAAATTTACAAGTACGAATATATATGGAGGTATCAATTATGTATAATCGCATATTTAGAGGTGTTTTGGTAATTATAAAAAAATTTAGGGGGGGTCCATGATTCTTTTCAAGGGGTTTTTGAAAATTCAAAAAAAAAAAAACGTTTAAGGGTGTTCTTGAAATTTTTGAAGTTTTAATATGTCTTTCAATAGTTAAAAAAAACAATAATTACACTTAAAAAGAATTAAATATAATGCAACAAATTAAGCGTTTCCATAACTTATTATTTGTATTTATCTTGTTATTTTTTTTACATGTTTATTGTATATGTATTTTATATCCATTTTACATGTTTATTTCATATCTTAAATAACTATAATTTAATATTATTTATTAAGTGGGAAATATTTAGAAATAGATAATTTTTAATAGGTTAAAATTATAACCCAAACCGTATTTTTTTCGTTTGATTTGATTTGAAACCTAAAAAGGCTCCAAACCATTTTTTTAATTTGGTTTGAAAAAATCCTTAAACCATACTAAATCAGATTGTGTACACCCTTACACTGGTAGGGTAAATGAATATAAATTTAAGTCTAAAATTTAACAGGACCTTATACTTACAATACAACTAGTTTGGATACGAGAGAATAATGATTAAATTAACACCTACCTTATTGATCAAACAATTTACCAATTGAATCTAGCATCCATGCTTTGTTAGGCTTTTGGGTCTCTTCCTCTGTAGAGAAATCCAAATTTGTTTTATGTGAAAAGTCTAACTCATTATCTTTATTAGTTAGGGCAAAATAAAGTTTAGTATAGCAAAATAACATATATAAAACACACAAGAAGTCAGAACACAAAAGAAAATATTAAAAGAAAAAACGTTGTGCTTAGATTATCTGTGAACATTTGTGAGAGATTTTCGTGTTTTCTCAATTTCACAGTTAGTCACTCTAATTTTTGGACTGCTAGTAGAAAACTCATTATTCTTTATTCTGTATAGTAGAAATCTTATTTTGTTTCTCAAGTAATCTGCTATTAGTGTTGAAATGCAACTGATTGTATGTTGCAGTTCTATTTATACAACTCTTAGAAAAACATTTTTTTCTCCTTTGTCTACTATTCGATTACTTTCAAACTTTGATAAAATTTTAGTCACATTTGGTGTTATATTGTGGATGGTGGAGATGTGTTTTTGATGCTCATAATATAAGATATAGGGTTGCGAATTTTATTATGATATTCTTTATATTTTGCAGTTATGTTATTGTTGTGTTTTATTGCTTTGGAGGATGTATACCCAACTGTAGGCTAAAAATTGTGTGTCATTATTTTGTATATAGTGGATTGGTTTTTTAGAGGTGATGCCTTGTGATTTTACTCATCACATCAAAGAGGTTTTCACATTAAATTGTGGTGTTCTTTTCTATCATACTTATTTTGATTGTTTGATATAAAAAAATCATATTTTAGTTGATTGTTTGTTAGCACATAGATCAATCAAGAGGGGGAGAGTTTGGTTTTGGTCTTGCTAGTTTGCTTGGTCTCTCTAACAAGTGGTATCAAAGTTTTAGTTGTTATTGTGATTGATTAATTTAATTGAATGATGAAGTTGAACTTAAACAAGATAATTTGTTTGAATGACACCATTTATCATATATGAAAGAATAAAATGAATGATATTTTGTTTGTGAAAATATTGCATCTTTCGGTATTTGCTTATGAGAAGCCTAAGTCTAAAAGTGATGAAGAGTGGGCATTCGAAGATCAACAAGTGTGTAATTTCATTAGGCAATTTGTTGATGATAATGTTTATAACCATATTTGCAATGAGACACATGTTCACTCTTTGTGAAGTAAACTTGAATCGTTGCATGCCTCAATTGGGTAACAACAAATTGTTCTTACTTAAGAAAATGATGCAATTGAAATATAGTGAAGAAACCTCTATGACATATTACTTAGATGAGTTTTAAGGGATTGTTGATCAATTGTTTGACATGAATTTTAAGTTTGATAATGAAGTTCTTGGGTTGTGGCTACTTATGGCTCTATTGGATACTTGAGATGCTTTTTGTGTCTCGCTTACTAATTCAACTCCAAATAGGGTTGTTTCTATGGAACTTGTCAAGGGTGCTATTTTAAATGAGGAGGTGAAAAGAAAGTCTCAAAGTTTATCATTATAGTCAAATATTTTGATTTCTAAAAACAAAAGTAGAAATAAACAGAGAGATAAGACTTCTAGAGTTAAGATCAAAATATAAGAATCTTAGTTAAGATCAAAATATAAGAATCTTAAGCGTCATCATTGTGGCAAAAAAGGTCATATCAAGTAATTTTGCTACTAGAGGAAAAGAGAGAACAAAAGCAAAAAAGGTAATGATAGGCAAGAAAAGAAGAATGCAGAGAATAATGACCACATTGTTACTATTGGGTCTAATGATCTCATTGTTGTTTATGATGAGAATGTGATCAATGTTGCTTCCTATGAGACTACTTGGGTGAGAGACAATGATGTTTCTCTTCATGTTACATTTTGGAAGCAGTTATTCACATTTTATATTTCTGATGACTTTGACATGTTGAGCATGGGTAATGATGTCCTAAACATGTTGTTGATATAGGAGATGTTTGCTTGGAAGCTAGAATTGGAACACAGTTGATACTTATGGATATATGACATGTACCCGAAATCTGTTTGAATATGATTTTGACCAGTAAGCTTCGTGATGAGGGTTATTGCAATACCTTTAGTGAGGGCCAATGGCATTGGGATTTTTGGGTTGCTGAAGTTCTATGAGGTAGCAAAATAAACAATTAAAAATTCAACCAAACCACAAAAACCCCACTGAGGATCACATTTAACATTATATTGTCATGAAATATGAAAACAACACTTATAGGGTGTTTGAGAATTTTAAACATGCATTAGATGACTCCTTCGGTCTTTATGTGACAATATAAACACTCTTCTGGCCCTTGGTATCTACACGAAGCATGTATGACGAAGAGGCTAAAATTGTTCACTAGAGGCTGTAAGGGCTATATGAATAAGTTATCTGTGTGAGTGAACGAGAGTTCATCGACTAGGGTTTTTAAAAGCTTTTGAAACTATGAAACGTGTTCTTATATATAAAAAACATGATGAACAACTGCTCATGTAATAGGATGGTCATTCATCCTTGATCCTTATCCATATGATCCATGATTTATCTAGATTCTTAGGGGCGAATTTGGATAAAACTTTATCCGTAAACTCACAATAAACGGGCATTCATCGTCCATGAACGGATGTTCTTAGTCAAAGAAAAGTCAAATTGGGTTGATTTAGTCCTATTGAACATTTCATAAGGTAAGTATGATTCAACTTAGTAGGCAATATTAAGCCAACTAGACTGAAATACAATTTTCCTTTGTAAAGGAGTAAATGATATTTCACTTAATATGGGATTAAAGGATATTTTATTTGTATAGGGCTTTAAATATTTTATATATGAAGGGGTTAAATGAAGTTATCTAATAAGGATTTTTTTTTTTTAAAGTATTTCTTTGTATATCCATAAGTAATTTTAATATTTCATTTATTTAATGTTGCATGATTAAACAAAATAGAAGATGTGATGGTATTGCCGTCAATTGTAAATTGTAAACCTTAAATCATAAACCTTAAACAATAAACCTAATCCATAAACCATAAAATTTGATCCTTAAACCCTAAACTATGAATCATAAAACTTACAACCATAACCCCAAAATAATAAATTGTGAACTTTAAACCGTAAATCATAAACTCAAAATCGTAAACCATAAATCATAAACTCTAAACTTTAAATCGTGAACCATGAACTATTAATATTAATCGGTCATAGTGGAAGGCCATCCAATGAAGAGACGACAAAGGGATGGTGTCTCTTCGTCAATCTCTTTATCTCGAAAAAGACAGAAACAATTTGTCTCCATATCTTTCGAGACAAAGAGATGATGGAAAGTCTCTTTGTCATCTTTTCCTCGATGAAAAGATGCACAAGCTTCTAAGGCGACTAGCAGAATGATTCTGATAGTGAAGGTGAGAAGAGAAAGTTGTCAATGACGGAGTGGTGGTAAGAGAGGAGAGAAGAAAAAAACGTAGGTGTGGGGGGAGGGGGAATAGTCATTTTTCAAAACTGGAAATATTTAGATAAAAGTGAAGTTATTAATTTTTAAAACTTGAGGAGAGAAATGAGATAAAATTATTAATTTTTTAATATTACTGATAAAATAATAGTTTTACTCTGACTCTAACATAAAATTTTAACCGAAATTAGGTGATAAATAAGTATTTAAATTTTAAAAAATTAAAGAGTATAAGTTTAGGATTTTACTATATTTTATACAAGAGTAGGTCTTTTGGCCTGTCAAATAACCATCATTAAGCGTTAGCCCCTGGTACAATAACAACTAACATATTCCTTTTGGCGTCATTTTGCCTACCATAATTTCATTAAGCCACCAAAAACTTATGAAATATTTATTTAATTCCTTTTCATTAAAAAAAAAAAAAACTCGTAGGTGGTGTGATTTGCCCAATAGACAGCTACGGGGCAAATGACAACTATCAAAGGTTTTTTAAGTATATCTCCCTTGTCTTAAATATTTTGATTTGCTAAACAAGTAATTTTGTTAGAGCTCTATTTTTCCAGCGCATAGTCCTGACTGCCATAAGGGCTAAATGCTTCTAGCAACCAATTCTTTTTCCTCCAAGAATTCCACCCCATTTCTTGACAGATTTCATCACTGTGATTGATGCTGAAAGTGGAGATACAATGCCTCTTGTAGAACCTGGTGGACTGCTTTGTGACTTCTATCTCTTTAGATATTTGTTCGAGCATCTTCTCCACACTAGGGAGCTTGAATTTGCTGTCAATCAATCGAGCCAGCCATATGCTCCTTAGCTCAGCAGTGTGAAGATTTGACACACTTTCAATGTAACCCACAAAACCCATGTTCGGTATCAATGGATGGATGGTGCCCCTATCAATAGAAGATTGAGCTCATATTAATTACTATCTTGTTGGAGAGATTTAGCTACATTAACAATAGTTTAGAAAGTAGATGTCTATGCAGTATGAATTACCTGTATAAGGGCATAATACCAGAAGGATATTCTAATAAGCTACAAAAGGGCTCTGGTAAAATAGCTTTCAGCTTTTTCTTTCCATCATAACCGGTGGCAAAAATCACCACATCGGCCTCCAATTTAGTATTGTCTTCAAACTCAATGCCACCCTCCCAGAACCACCATTTTGATGCCCTTTTGAACACAATCTTTCCCTTATCGGCCTCGGAGAAGAAATTCTCTGGCATAATAGCCATCTGGCAAGATGCATAGTCTTCCTCAAATGGGTGCTTCGGTTTAAGGCCATATTTGAGCAAAGGAAGCTTCCAAAGCAAGTAGGACTCAATAAACTTTGAAATTCCACGCCTCTGTCAAGAATCATGTACATGTTTAACATTTCACAACCAAAAGAAAAAGGAGAAAATACACTATAATTACAGGTATGCCATGAGCTTACAATTGGAGATAAAAGGAGGCAAAGGAGAGCCCTGAGAAAAGTTTGGTTGGGTGCTGTGTGGAAAAACTGAGAAAATCTTGTGGAATAGAAGAGAAAGAAGGGCAAACCCCAAACTTTGTAATGGGGGACTGTCCAGTGTATTGTCCTTACCAACAATGTGCATGGTTGTCCTTCCGCTCCTAAAACATATGCAACTTAGTCAGTCTACAAATTTATTTATCCAAAATGAAATAATAGTATCTTATTAAGTAATTTTAAAATAAGAGAAAAAATTAACTACGTATCACCTAATCTCAAGTTTTTAGGCATAGCTTCTAGCTGCAAGAGATGAATTGAATTTTCATGATTTCTAGGCGTTTCCATAAAGGTGAAGGTTCAATTTTGCCCGATTTGCTAAGTAAGGAAGCTAGCAAATAGATTTTCAAACGTTTCCATAAATGATGAAATTGAATCAGGCATGCTTCATTCAATGTATAAAAGTCAAAACATTAATTTTGGAATTCCAATTTGTGTAATTCAGAATGTTGAAAATGAGCATGTGCAGTCAACAAGTCAAAACAGTACCAGATTGTTGCTAGTTTCACGCTTGACCACGCTATTAATTCAATTCAATGCCTGCCTAGTTAATTTTTATTGCTTTTTGTGTGGCTTTAAGTTTATCATTTATAAAACAGCGAGACTTCACACTAAGTATATATATATATATACACGAATAAGTTATATAAATTTATCTATATAAATTGAGATAATAACATCTGATTAGATAATATGATTGTTTACTTTTTATTTTTCTTTAAAATTATTCAATTAGATACTATCGTATCATGTTATATAACAATATTAAAAAATGATGAGTCATTAGAACTGGACTCTTTCATCAATCAACTATTTTATTTCGAGACAAATAATTAAGTGTTTGATGAAGACAACGGAGAAGTTATTGACTATCATCCACAAATTACCAGCCTTTCTTCTATTTTATGTATCTTTCATGCATCAACCAATAACACAATAATATGGTATGTATGGAAAAACAACCACTCATACATGGATCTTGATGCAATTAATATTGATGATATATGTAGAAAATTACCTTGGTTTGCCTCAGCACATTCCAAAGCTAAATCAATACCCGATTTCTTGTAGCCAACAACAACAACCCTTCTGCCCCTAAGCAGCCGAGTAGCAGCTTCCTTGTCCAGCTTACAGTAATCAAGGCAATGCAACACCTCCCCCCCAAACTTCTCAGGCCCCTTGTTCGCTGGGAAAGTTGGAATTCTTGGTATGTCGCCATACTTCCCCGTACAAACAACCACAAACTCGAATCCATACCACTGAAAAATCAAACTTCACATCAGTCTATTCAGATCCCAAGAAGATATGAGACTTGAATGACAAATTTAAAAATATGAGTTTCTAACATAAGATTTATATGATTTTGAACTTTCTTTTAATTTCAATAGTTAGTTTTTGATATATGATTCTCCTAAAATTCATATAATTTAGTATTAGAGTCATCACCATGTATTTCAGTTGTAATCGTGCAACGCGAGTAGTTACACCAGTATTACATTATTAGCCTCACACAACCAATTTTTGTAGGCTATGGATTTCTAGTATAAGATTTATATAGTTTTGAATTCTCCAATTTTAATAACTAATTTTTTAAGTATGATTCTCCTTATGTTCATATCACAATCACTACTTACCCCTCTATTCTTTAAAAACAAAGATATATAATATCCATGCATGCACATACATACAGACCCATCTATGAAGCTACACATACATAAATTTAATTATATGTTCGTCAACTTTTGGAGGATAATACTCAGAAGAAGATGTTAAAAGGCTTTGAAAGAGTATTATAAGTATATTTAGAAGAAGTAATAACGACCTGAATGGAATCTGAATTGTTAGTTTGCACAGCAACCTCCCAAACAGGATGACCCGGCAAAGGGGTGTCATATTCTCCATCAAAATCAGCGGTTCGTGAGGCAGCGATGAAGCGGATAGCCACCACTTTTGAATTGAACCTCACACACTTTAACAAATCAAAGTGTTTTGCGTAAGATTCGAGGTAATCCAGCACCTCTATATGAGAAGGAAAATCGGGACTACTTCTGTTAGGCCAAGGAAAATCAGTGAACTCGTAATCAGAACGAGCCGACTGAAGCTTGGTGGAGTGGTAAGAACAGCCTTTCCAGACTCCTCCAATGGAGTCCGAGGCTTCAAACACTATTGGATCATGGTGACGTAGCTGTTTAGCCGCAGCTAAACCACTTACACCAGCTCCAATAATGGCTATTTTGGAGACCACAAGATGACTTTGGGTGTTGATCGCCATGCTTGCTTGGAACAAGATGAGGGTTTTTTTGATTGAATGAAGAGGTTCTTTGTGAAATGGCCAAGAACTTTGAGGTGTATTTATATTGCATTAGATGGGGTTTTCCTAAAAGCACGTGAATGGACTTGGAAAGATTGATGAAGAAAGAGAGGAAAGGATGACCATTCTTCCCTGGATTATTTATATGTTTATTAGAGTGAAATTGCTTCGTTTTTGGGTGGAACTCTCCTACTAACTATAATAATAATATATCGTATGTGTATCTAGTGATACTTAAAATTGTTTACATATAAATAGTTCAGTTTAATTAGGTACATATAAATATATCGTATGTGTATCTATGAAGTTGCCATGGCAGCCATGCTTTGCTATATTTCTTCCAGGAAAATCAGGAAGCTTAATTAGATTGATTACCTCTTAATCTTATATTATATATAAATATAATAATTAAGGATAATGTTAGGGGAAATTTTCACTGATCTCTCATGAGATTTGGTTACTAATTCTAAAAATTTTGGTTGAATTTTCTTAACCCTTTCGTCCACAAAACCAGTTGGATCCACTGCACGATTAATCCTTAATGCATAAGTATAGAATTTAACAAAAACAATAGAAAGTGATTTTGGGGTTATATATCTAAAACACTTGTAATTTGAAAGTAATTGGCTTTTTATTTCATGTAATATTATAAAGGTACTGAAATGGCTTTGGTTCTTTCAAGTAGTCCGCCAGGATCTTGCTGGGGCCAAACTTGGGAGATGCCCTTCACCTTTTTGTGAGTGATGACTCCTTCTGATGGCAGTTTGACTGAAGTAGAATTTATAATTTGGCATCACTTCAATCAAATTTATAATTTGTATGACTTCTTCATTGTTCAAATCTAGATAATTTAGATGTTTCATTCAAAGTTATTATTTTTTATCAAAAAAGATCGGTTGATGATCCTACGAGAAAATCGATGGTCATCTTAGGTTAATGAATGTGAGTTTTTGAAATATTATAAATATATTTTTTAGAAGGTCAAAAAACTTATCTTCATTTAAGATATAATAAAATTTTAAATTTTTATTAATTAACTTTCAAAAAGTCAAATACTTATTTATAATTAATTTTTAATTAAAAACTTTAATTAATGTTAAAGATAAAATCGATGTGCCTTCGTTTCAAACAATTGATTGAATATAATCGTTTGGTCTTTGGGCCTTTTTAGAATAAGTTAAAACTTGGATGGAATATAACCGTTTGGTCTTAAAATTTTTTAGGAGTGATGACGCCTTCTGATGGCAGTTTGACTGAAGCAGAATGGACAATTTGGCCATCACTTTCGTCAAATTCAAAATGTGTTAATGTGTATTATTACACGTGTTTTTTGTAGACACGTACGTCTACTTAATGGAATCGGTCTCCATTTTCCTTCAACATGAAATCAAAGTGCAAGATCAAGATTTTGCCTTAACCTTCGATCTATTCAAAGTAAAATTTTCCTTGGGTGAATTGTTTTAACTGAATTATAAGAAGATTAATGATGCTATTTTACATCTAATTTCTTAATAATTTCTCTCTCGTTTTGAATGAAAAAATATAAGAATATAAGAATATAAGGATATAATTTGCAATTAATAAAAACCCGTCAAGAATTCAAAATTATTTTTGCATTGAGAATTAATTCTCAACCAAATTTTTAACAACAAATGCTATAACAACAGCCGACAATCAAATTTTCTCCTCGTTAAAATTTTTTAATGACAAAAAAAATATTTTTAACGATTATTTCTTTATTATTAAAATTATAAATTTTTTTAATTTTTTCAAAAATTTAGAATTATTTGTGCATTGAACTTTAATTATCAACCAAAATTTTCACAACGAAAGTTATAATAACGGTCGACAATCAAATTTTTTTCACCATTAAAATTTTTCAATGCCTATTTTTTTATTATTAAAATCATAAATTTTTTTAGTTTTATTAATAATATAAATAATTGATAGTTAAAATTATGAAAAAAATTACTTATAATGATAAAATATGCCCCCTCATCATGGTTTCTCTTGCTAAAGTTAATATTTTTTTGTAGTGTATATTGTGATTTCGAAATGAGCATATTATACCGATAAAAAGACTTGTTGGACTATATATTTACCTTTGTTTTTATTAAATTGAAACATGGTTAATATTTGCCTATATCTAGGGCTAGATTTAAACCGAATCTGTTTGAGTTTGAGTTTGAGCTTAGCTCGAACGAACTTAAAACGAGTCAATCCTATATAGGCTCAGTCGAGCTCGAGCTATTAGTCAAAAATTTTAATTAAAAATTTTGATACAAAATGACGTCGTTTTGACTAATATGTATTAAAACGATATCGTTTTGATAATGAAATAATTAAAAACTCGAGCTCGAAATGAGTCGAATCGAGTTCAAACTAGACTTCCATAAGCTTGACGAGTTTGAACTCGAACTTGAGCTTTACTATATACAAATCGAACTGAACTCGAATTTTACTATATACAAACCGAACTGAACTCGCGTTTAAGTGAGTTAGAGCTTAACTCAACTCAATTCGAATCTAACCCTACCTATTACCCAAATATTTTGTAACAAAATTGAGTCAACAATATTTAGAAGGAAAACCACTTATGAAATATCCAAGAAAACAATAAGAAGCTTGTAGGAAATATACATGCTTCTTGACAAAGCTTAATCCATTTGAACGTAGAATTTGAAGAATGAGAAGCGCACGTCTCTTGTGAAATCAAAGTCCCATTTTACACTTAACTACTAATTCTTCAACCGCATGCAGTGACCAATTTCATCGTTCAAGCTTAATTTTTATTTAAGGAAATATTATATATATCTATTTTGAATATATAAATAAGTATATACTTATACATATCATCACGTAATTAAATATTATTTTATATTTAATTCAAAATTATCTAATCATAAATGACACATATTAAATATTTATATATTTATATATTTAAGTGAGTATATATAATTTTATTATTTTCTTTTTCTCGGTAAAAATTCAAATTAACTTTATTCAAACATTTAAAATAATTTTTCGTCCTTGCAATGTGAATCGTTGGCCTAAATTAACAGATTAGATATTGGAGAACCTTTTTTTTTTCAATAAAACTATGTGTACCCATTTTGGGTACACAAATATGTACACATTTATATGTGTCATCATGTGATTGGATGATTTTGAATTAAGAATAAAACAATAACCAATCATATGATGACACATATGAGTGTGTATACATTTGTGTATCCAAAATGGGTACACATAGTATTGGAGAACCTTTTTTTTTTTCACAAAACTTAGAATTTGAACCTAACAACCCCTTTTACCACGGCATAGTGGAGACTATGAAATTTAATATTACTTGCAGAGCAAGAATGGAGACAGAGCTAGTCAGATTACGGTAGATTTCAAGACCATTATGGGTTGACAATTTCATGCTTCAATTCAAACCGATCTAGAATTTTCTAGTTTAATTGCAAAACTTCAAATTTGAATTTGAGCTCATTTAAATATCAAAAAATTATAAATTAATAAAATATTATATAATTTATAGTATTATAATATATTTTAAAATATAATTTTAATCTTACAAAATATAAAAATAATATACATTAAATTAGAATCAAATCAAATTAAATCAAAATCAGATCGAATTAAAAATAAATACAAAGTTTTTATATAAAATAATCGCCATCTCTTTAGCAGTGACACAATGATAAGTAACGTCAATATTAATGATAATATTCAAAGCAATTTACTTTAGAACTTGGACTAAAACTAGAGACCGATGAGCCAAAATCGATGGGCTAACATGTCAACATCATTGACCGTTTATCATATTCATTGTTGATTTTTACTTTTACTGTTGATTCACTCTGGGGTCAATGGTATTGTGTGAAAATAATCGCATCCACACTTGTAACTTTTACTTGTTAAATATTTCTATGAATAAAGGGAGCTCAAAATAAATAGGTACTTAAAGTTAAAAAAAATAATAAGAAAAATGTAAAGCAACTTTCATCCAAAAATCCTGCAATTTTGTTCATGTAAATTTTTTGGTGTGTTTGGTAAAAAAAAAATAAAAATTACCATAAACATAAATTATTAAAAAAATACCGAGAATATATTCTTACCATATTTAATAAAAATTTGTAAGTATAAATAATTTTTATATTTAGTATATAATAAAAATTCTAAATTATTATCTTACATAAATATTTTAAAGATTATTGAGTATAATTATTCTAAAATATTCTAAAAAATCAATAAGTAGGATTAAAATTATAATAAAATTAAAATTTTGTTAATAATTTTTTATTAACTAAGATTAAAGTGGTCATAAAATTATTTATTATATTATTTATTGTATTATTATTGATATTAAAATATTTTATTATCTAACAAATTAAACAAAATAATATTAATAATAAAGGGTAAATTATCAAGTTAATCTCACAAATAAATTGAAATAAGAATGTAAGTGTGAGATTAGTCTAATTAGGCAACGAATGAAAACGAAATTAATAGATTCCAATTGAAATATTGTTCATGAAAGATAATGAAAGGAGAAGAGCATTAGAAAATATAACGTGGGCATGTGTAAGTACACGTGTGACTGAAAGTATTACTATTATTTTGTTTGGCTTTGGGATGCAGCCGGCGGCGGCTTCAACGTTAAAGACGGTTCTCTTGTGACATCGACTTTTCTAGTGATTTATTGCGCATACATTGGCAGACAAGATGAATCCAACTGTCTAAGTCTTAACTTTTATGAGGACATCGTGCATACAACAAGCCAGCCTGGGTTTGAAAGAATAATGGGAAAATTAGGGCCAAAGCATTTTTCCCACCCAAGGTTTCGTGCAGCTCAAACTCTCACCCACAAGGTTTTAAAAATTTAAATATACACCTTTTTGTTAAAATTCACTATTATAATTAAAGGTAAAATTATAATTTAACCAAAAAAATTTAAAAAAACACTAAAATTTCATCTCATTAGATTATAAAACTAATAATTCTCTCACCCAAAATTTTAAAAAATTAACTTTTTACCTTATAGGTTTTTTTTCTTCTTTCTCTGATGACTAGAACCAACTAGTCGACTTTATGTCAAGTCTTTCTCTCTCTTTGGTTTCATTCCATTGAGATTGATCAAATCAAATGACGTTCAATTGCTCTTCCCCCAAACAAAGACAAAGTCGATGCTCTTCGTCTATTGGCATCAGATGATCAAAGATTGATCATCTTTGTGGCTAGATGAAATCAAATCATCTTCGTCGAATAAAGTCAATTCAACATCTTTGTTCGATGAAAATGGTTGTGGGTATTAGCATATGATGGGAGAAAAAAGTTAGTGAAGGTTGGTTGTTGATTGAAACAAAGATGGTCACTAGAGAAAGAGGAAAAAACTCTAAGGAAGAAAAGATAACTTTTCAAATTATGGGTGAAAAAAATTATTAGTTTTTTAAACTATGAAGAGAAAATAAAATAAAATTTTAGCTTTTTAAATATTTTGTATTAAATCATAATTTTATATTTAATTTTAACCAAAAATTTTAATAAAAGGCTATGTATTTAAGTTTTTGGATTTTTGAAATCTTACAAGTGAGAATTTGAAAATACACCAAACCTTGGGTGGGAAGAAGTGTTTTGGCCTAAAATTATCACCTACCCTTTTCATCAAACAATTCATTAATTCAATCCCACATGCATGCCTAACAACCATTACTTTTAATTTATATATTAATCTTTCAGATATTTTATATTGGTCATACATTTATAGTTGGAAACACTCTAACATTCCGCTTCATTTATGGAAGAATCAATCCTTAACCCTTGAAAATAGCAATAGTATTTTGATTTTTTTGTAATAATAAGACTCTGTATACTTATAATAAGTTCTAATTTAAGTATCAAAAATAATATATAACCATATAATTAAGTGAATTTAAATTAAAAATAAAATAATATTTAATCATATAGTAACATATCGTTAAAAAATACACAAATTGGTATTCATTATGAGTGTATATAACATCACTCATTCCATAATCTAGATCCCATAATGTGATGCTCATAAATAGCATCCATATCAATTCTTTTAAGCATTTTTATTGGAAAATAATAAATTTAATTAACTATTTTGAGAGTTTTTATGATTTTAAGCTACTTACAATGAATTATATGAATGTAGCTAAAACATTTCAAATAATGTCAAAATTACAATTATTCCTAACTTTATAAAAAATTGAAAATTATATTATTGTTCACCATATGAATTCGTCAAACACCACAAAATCAAGCAAAAATTTTGTATAAATCCTCATACAAAGATTGATTATTGGTTATTTTGTTGTTAGTATAATCGATTTAAAAGATTCAAGTAGAAATTTTTTAAATTTAGAAAAGATGAAAGTTTCATAGGGTAGGTGTAATTCAACTCAAAAGAATTTCATGTCGAACAAAGCTTCCAATATCTCATTATATAAGAATTGTACAGAATATATATAAAGACGTCTTCTCAAATAATCAATGATATAACTATGAAATCTGATTAAAATTAAGCCTAATAGGATGTTAAAGATAGGTCAAAGACATACAAGATATTTTACTAATGATATTCTACCTTAAAGAATAAATACAAAATATTTTCAAATAAATGCAAAATATTCTAACAAAATAAATTTAAGATATTCTAAATATTCTAACACACCATCTCAAGTTGGAGCATGGATATTGCAAATGCTTAACTTGCCAAGTAAGTGTTGAAAAGAAGCATTGTTAAAAGCTTTAGTGAACAAGTTCGCTACTTGGGCAATTGAGCGAATATGAGATGTGCGCAAATCATTGCAAAAGATCCGGTCACGCACAAAATGACAATTAATTTCAATGTGTTTAGTGCATTCATAAAAGACTGGGTTAACAGTGATCTGGAGAGCCACCTGATTGTCGTAGTAAAGAGTCATTAGTTTGGACAAAGTTACTTGCAAGTCACCTAGCAAAAAACAAATTCATAACAATTCACTAGTAGTATTAGCTATAACTTTGTATTCTGTCTCAGTTAAAGATCTAAAAATTGTTTGATGTTTCCTTGACTTCCAAGAAATAGGGTTATCTCTAAAAAAGACAACATATTATGTGATGGAATATCTGGTTGTCAAGCAACCATAACTATGGTAGAACGGGAGAAAGACAATATATCCTCTAATCAAATCCTATATTGTAAACTTTAAACTTTAAATCATAAATCCTAAATTATAAACGCTAAAATAGAAATTATAAACAATGAACCATAAACCTTAAATTGAATATCTAAATCTTAAACCGTGAATCAAAACTTTAAATTGTAAACCCTAAACTGGGTATAGTTAACCTTAAACTATAAACCATAAATTATAAACCTCATGTTGTGAATCCTACCCCCCAAAATTGTAAATCATAAATGCTAAACCTTGAACCATGAAGTATAAACACCAAACCCTAAATTGTATATATATAAAATAAACCACAAAACCATATAACAATTTATTCAAATTGTTGTACTACGAAATAAGGCAATGTTGTTAAATTAATAGTACAAACTGATTTAGAATCTGGTTTCGAAATTTATTCAAATTTATATTGTAACAGGATTTGGTTTCCCATTTTTGAAAACATCAGTGATTGATAATACGTAATGCATAATCGAAGCATGACGCATTTAACTAGTCCTTTATTTGATTTTTTATCCCTGATTTGTAACTGAGTAATTTAATCCAATATGTCATGTTTAATGTCGATGACGTGTTCATATATTGACATCTTACCTTTTTTATATGGAGGGCTATGGACATTTTTGTTGGAGGATAGAGTCTACTCATGTATTAAAAAAAAACTTCTTCCCAAGGTTGACGAAGGGCCATCGTGGGGGCACATCCCTGCAATCGAGGGTCAAGAGGGGCCAGCTTTCTGGTTACAGAGTCCCCAAACAAAAATTCAATAAGAGATTTGTGTGTAATTTTATTGTCCTAAATTCCTGTGTGTGTGTGTGTGTGTGATATGGCCACATATTTGTATAAAAATTTGCACATAATCGATCTGTATTTGCTAATAAAAAAGTAATGAACTTGAAACATTTTTAAGTATATCTCCCTTTCCTTAAATATGTTGATTAACTAAATTAATTTTATCGTTAGAGCTCTATTTTTCCAGCACATAGTCCTGACTGCCATAAGGGCTAAATGCTTCTAACAACCAATTCTTTTTCCTCCAAGCGTTCCACCCCATTTCTTGACAGATTTCATCACTGTGATTGATGCTGAAAGTGGAGATACAGTGCCTCTTGTAGAACCTGGTGGACTGCTTTGAGACTTCCATCTCTTTAGATATTTGTTCAAGCATCTTCTCCACATTGGGGAGCTTAAATTTGCTGTCGATCAATCGAGCCAGCCATATGCTCCTTAGCTCAGCAGTGTGAAGGTTTGACACGCTTTCAACGTAACCCACAAAACCCATGTTCGGTATCAATGGATGGATAGTGCCCCTACCAACAGAAGATTGAGCTCATGTTAATCACTTTCTAGTTTTAGATTTAGCTACATTAACAATATTAATAAAACTATACGTAATTACTTTAAGTATACAAATGAATATATGTTTAATATACGTCATTTATGTGATTATATGATTTTGAATTAAAAATAAAAGAATACTCAATCATAAGATAACATACATAAATGTATACTCATTTATTTACTCAAAGTAAATATATATAATATTGTTCAAACAATAGTTTAGAAAGTAGAAGTCTATGCAGAATATGTGAATTACCTGTACAGGGGTATAGTACCAAATGGATATTCTAATAAGCTACAAAAGGGCTCTGGTAAAATAGCTTTGAGCTTTTTCTTTCCATCGTAACCAGCGGCAAAAATCACAACATCGGCCTCCAATTTAGTATTGTCATCAAACTCAATGCCACCCTCCCAGAACCACCATTTTGATGTCCTTTTGAACACAATTTTTCCCTTATCAGCCTCAGAGAAGAAATTCTCTGGCGTGACAGCTAACTGGCAAGAAGCATAGTCTTCCTCAAATGGGTGGTCCGGTTTAAGTCCATATTTGAGCAAAGGAAGCTTCCAAAGCAAGTAGGACTCAGTAAACTTTGAAACTCCGCGCCTCTGTCAAGAATCATGTATAATGATATGCTAATATGTTTAGCATTTACAACAACAAAAAAAAAGGAGAAAATACAGTGTAATTTAAGGAATACCACGAGCTTACAATTGGAGATAAAAGGAGGCAAAGTAGAGTCCTGAGAAAAGTTTGGTTGGGTGCTCTGTGAAAAAACTGAGAAAATCTTGTGGAATAGAACAGAAAGAAGGGCAAACCCCAAACTCTGAAATGGGGGACTGTCCAGTGTGCTGTCCTTACCAACACAGTGCATGGTTTTCCTTCCGCTCCTACAACATCGAATTTAGTAATTTAATTTTAAAGCGAGAAAAAATAAATATTCGTATTATCGGATCACTAACTGTTATTTTGAGCAATTTGTTGCCACTCATTGTCTTATCCTTCATAAAATGGTTGGACTTCACTCTACTTTATTTATTTATTTTTGGCGTAAGCCATACTTTGTCTAATATTAAAAAAAGATGAGTCCTCATAATTCTTCCCTTTCATTAGGCCAAAAGACTTATTCTCATCCAAGGTTTACCCATTTTCAAACATATATTGATAAAGTTTAAAAAACTTAAATACTTATTTATAAAAGATTAAACTTAACCAAAATTATTAGTTATAAGGGATAAAATCGTTATTTTATCACTAAATCCTAAAAGTTTATATCATTTTCTCCCATTGATTTAAAAAGCTAATTATTTTCTCATGATTAAGTTTTGAAAAATTCACTTTTCTCTATAAGGTTTTTTCTTCTTTCTTTGACGATCGGAATCAGTTCTCACTACAGTTGGTCTTCCCACCATCTTTTTCTTCCGTTATCCGTGTTTTTACTATAACAAATTCATTAAACGAAGACAAATTGTTTTTGTCTGATGAAGAGAGAAAAATGATTTATTGTCTTTGTTTCTGTAGTCGAACAAAGACGATTCATCTTTGTTCGACTGAAGAGACAAATCACGTCTTTATCAAACAAAGACGAACGATGAATCTATTACAATGGGAAGGCCGATGGAGGGAGAAGAAGATGGTAGGGAGGTAAGCCAATGGCAAGAATGGATTTTAGTTGTTGAAGAAAGAAGAAAAAACCCTAAAGGGATAAGTGAATTTTTCAAACTTTTTAGCGGAGAGAAAATTATTAGTTTTATAAATGAAAGGAGGAAAATGATATAAACTTTTAGGGTTTAATCATAAAATAACAATTTTATCCTTTATAACTAACTGTTACAATTAAGTTTCCTCATAGTTGAGTATTTAAATTTTTTCAACTCTACCAGCATATGTTTAGAAATGGTCTAAACCTTAGGTGGGAAAATGTTTTTTGGCTCTTTCATTAATCAGCTATTTTATTCCGAAATTAATAAGTGTTTGATGGGAACATGAAGTTGAAATCCAGAACATAAAATATGAGATAAAAGGAGATAATTTGAATTAATCTGAATTAATGTTTTTAAAATCCGGCAGGTAGCTGAAATAAGTGTCTTATTGATTTTTAGTTCAATCAGTTTAACCAGATAATTAATTGATTTAATTTATTCCTAAATTATTATGTATTTCTTAAATAATATTAAATATTTATTATATTTTTTAAATATAAAATATATAAAACATATTTTTAAATTAATAAAACTATGTGCATAACTTTATGTATAAATAATTATATGTTAATATATAATTCGGTGTTGTTTTATTTTTAATTTTCAGCAATCTAATCACATAATAATATGTTGTTGTTTGTTTACAAAATTATGCACATAGCACTACTCATTTTAAATATGTTGACTAAACAATTGACACTCCTTACATTGATAAATTAAAAAAAAAAAAAACCAAATAGGTTTACCACATTTAACTAAATTTCAAATTAGTCAATATTTATATATAAACCGAATTAGATTGTGAAATTGAACCAGGGTATGAACTGATTCAGGATTTAATCGGTCAAACTAGTTGGTTTGATCCGGTTTTAAAAATAATGATTCGAATCTAGCATAAAATGGTATATACTATTGGTAAAATGTTAAATGATATGACATGCATGCGTGGAAATTACCTTGATTTGCCTCAGCACATTCCAAAGCTAAATCAATGGCCGATTTCTTGTAGCCAACTACAACAACCCTTTTGCCCTTGAGCAGCTGAGTAGCAGCTTCCTCGTCCAGCTGACAGTAATCAAGGCAATGCAACACCTTCCCCTCAAATTTCTCAGGCCCTTTGTTTCCTGGGAATGTTGGAACTCTTGGTATGTCACCATACTTCCCCGTACATAAAACCACAAACTCGAATCCATACCACTGAAAAGCCAAACTTCACATTAATTTGTTAAAATCCTAAATATAAAGTATGAAACTTGAATCTCAAATTAGAAAATATGGGCTTCTAGTTTGTGGTTTGTATGACTTTGTGCTATTTAATCTCAATAACTGTTTTTTTAAGTATAGTTCTCTCAAATATTCATATTATTTAGTATTAAAGTCATCATTATATCTCCTAGTTGCAATTGTATAACGGGGATGGTGATGCTAATATTGCAATGTTCGTCCATGACTAGTAAAAAGCTAATACGAAGCCAACTCTCATGGTTTTTAGTAGGGTATACTCTCATATGATTGAGTACTATTTATCTTTTATTCAAAATTATTTAATCACATGATGATACATTATTTATATATTTAATTGTATACTCAAAAATGTACATATGGTTTTATCGATATAATATCTGTGCATGCACATGCACACCCATCTATCAAGCTACACATACATAAATTTCAATACATACGTACCCATCGATGAAGCCACACATACATAAATTTAAATACTGTTAAAAGGCTTTGAAAGTGTATTATGAATATATTTAGAGAAAGTAATAACGACCTGAACGGAATCTGAATTGTTAGTTTGCACAGCAACCTCCCAAACAGGATGACCCGGCAAAGGGGTGTCATATTCTCCACCAAAATCAGCGGTTTGTGAGGCGGCGATGAAGCGGGTAGCCACCACTTTTGAATTGAACCTCACACACTTTAACAAATCAAAGTGTTTTGCGTAAGATTCCAGGTAATCCAGTACCTCAATATAACAAGGAATATCGGGATTACTTCTGTTAGGCCAAGGAAAATCAGCGAACTCGTAACCAACACGAGCCGACTGAAGCTTAGTAGAGTGGTAACAACAGTTTTTCCAGACTCCTCCAATGGAGTCCGTGGCCTCAAACACTATCGGATCATGGTGACGTAGCTGTTTAGCCGCAGCTAGGCCACTTACACCAGCTCCAATAATGGCTATTTTGGAGACTACAAGATGACTTTGGATGTTGATGGCCATGCTTGCTTGGAACAATATGAGGGTTTTTTGAATGGATGAAGAAGTACTTGGTTTGTGAAATGGCTAGCAACTTTGAGGTGTATTTATAATGCATTAGATGGGGTGTTTCTAAAAGCAGGTGAATGGAATTGAAAGATTGAAGGAGAAAGAGAGGAAAAGAGGAAAAGAGGCCATGGGTGACCATTTTCAATTATTATTATTATTTTTATTTTATTAAAGAGAAATTGTTTCCTTATTGGGTGGAACTTTCGTATAAATGACAAATGTTGATCTTCTTTGAATCTTCGAAACACTAAGATAATGAATGTATGCATACAATATATCAACTTGCTATAGCTGCCCTGCCATGTTATTTTTCTTCCAAGGAAAAGCAGGAATAATAGTTAGTAATATCTTATAATATACGATACGTATCCTATGATATAATACCATATAAATGATAAACAATAAGTATCGTGAGGTGTATTAAATTAATACGATACGTATCCTACAATACAATACTTATTACAAATATGGATCAATAAACTTTTTTTTAAAAAAATAATAATGTAATAAGGGTGTATATAAGAAATTTCAAAATTTTAAGAATATTTGTAATATCTTTTAAAATGATAATATGTCAATTAGAATTTTGTATTATTTTATTTTTTAAAAACTATATCATATAATACAATACGATATTTCATACACAATCCCGAAAATTAAATTTTTGATACATAACTTGATACGCTATTTGACTACTATAAGAATAACTTAATCAGATTGCTGATTCCCTCTTAATCTTATATTATATGTATAAATATAATCATGTAATTAAGGTTTATGTTAGGGGGAAATTGCTCTGATCTCTCAAGAGATTTGATTATTAATTCTACAAATTATGCTTTAATTTTCTTGATCCTTTCGTCCACAAAACCAGTTGGATCAATCCACTCCATGGTTAAAGTATTATTAATCAATCTAAGAGAAATTATGCAGTATAATACACTTTGATAGGGGTGTAATTAACGTTTTCCTAATAATTATATAAAGTTGGTCTTTTTAAATGAGATTAAATTATTTTCAAACATTAATTTATGCAAGAAAGGTTATGCGAGAAAGGGAGAAAAACCAAGTTTGTTCTTCAACAATCACGCGAATACTCAGGTATGTCTAAATTAAATTAATTTGTGATAATTGTTAGTTGTAATTTTTTAATAATAGAATTTGGACAAATTTAAAGTTAATAGAATTTAAAAAAAATGTTTATACATATTTAATGTTTTACATTCGCTTAATACATATTAAAATTTAGAGAGAATATTTTGTATTTTTACGTTAATATATCTAATGAGTTTTTTGAATTATAGTATTTAGTATTATTGTGATTAATTTTTTGCCCTAATTTTAGTAATATTAATTTTCAACTAAAACAATGGAAAGTGATTTCAGGGTTATATATAAAACACTTGTAATTCAAAACTAATTGGCTTTTTATTTCATGTAATATTATAAAGGTGCTGAAATTGTTTTGATTTGAGTATCTTACTAGGGCCAAACTTGTTTTGAGAAGTCATTGTGCCTTTAAGTTTGACTGAAGCAGAATTTATCTGCTTAAGTTTCCATTGATTTCCTTTAACATGATTGTCAAGTTAAAGTGGAAGAACAAGATTTTTTCTTAACCTTTCCATTCAAAGTACAATTTTTCTTGGGTGGATTGTTTTAACTATATTACAAAGAGATTGATGATGCTAGAGTTGGTAATTTTTAACACGACTCGTTAACTCGACACAATATAACACCAAATAAATCAGGTTAGGGTTTTTTCTAACACAAAATTAACTTCAGATCAATTTGATATGACTCAAAATTAAATTAGATAGTGTTAAAGTTACACGAAATTAATTCGATACGATACGAATTGATTCGAGTGTTTTGGAAAAATGTTACTTTAATATCATTTGTTAAAGATAAATTGTGAATAATGCTATGTGTACTCTTTTGATACATAATTTAAGTAAACAAATTATGTGTCACTATATAATTGGGTGTTACTTTATCTTTAATTTAAAATTACTTAATTATATAATGACATATTATTTGTATACTTAAATTGTATTTCTCTCTAGTTTTGAATGAAGGAAATATATTTGTAATTAAGAAAACGCCATAAAAAATTGAGAATTATTTTGCATTGAGCATTTATTTTTTAATTTAGGCTAGCTTATCTCATTAGTAAATGTCGGTAGACATGTTGTATTGTATACATATTTGAAGAGAGAGAGAAGAGAGAGCTAGCTTGGGTGGAAAGGAAATAATACCAACTGGCATGCATCAAACTGGCTGACATTGAGGTAAAATATTACTAATAAGCTTCTTGACAAAGGTTATGCCATTTGAACGTAGAATTTGAAGACTGAGATGTACTTGTTTCTTGTGAAATCAAAGTCTCCATTTTTACACTTAACTACTGCTAATTCAGCTGCATGCAGTGACCATTTTCGATGTTGGTAAAGATATTAAAAATTCAAAAAAGAATAGTAGAAGGTAAGAATTATTACTCCTTTCACATTGGCTATATATATATATATATATATATATAAAATATACAACTTTGATCCTAGTCAAATTTTAATAATAAAAATTTGAAAATTAGGAACCTAATTGACTATACATTAAGATAATGCAATAATAAAAGGTAATAAGTAATCTTTAATTAAAGGTAATGACAAAGTTTGATTTTAGGAATTGCAAGCGTAATTGAAGGAGATGATCTTGATTGTAGGAATTATTTAATTGAAGGAGATGGACTTAGATTTGAGGAATTGTTTTATTGAAGGAGATGAGTTTGATTTTAGGAATTTCTTAATTGAAGGAGATGAGTTTGATTTTAGAAATTTTTTTTATCGTGTCCCCACAAGATGGAGCCAATCTAGTATGTAATAAACTAAAATTGTGCACACGAAAGTTGTTTGGTGAGAACATCTGCTAATTAATCTATAAAAGAGACGTGTTATTTGAAGAGTACCATTTTGAACTTGTTCATGATTGAAATAATAATCCAAAGCCATACATTTTATATGAGAATGAAAGACTGAATTAGCACACAGATTCATAGCACCAATATTATCACAATAGATCACCAAGGGTTGTGGAAGAGAAACACCAAGTTCACTTAGAAGAGAACAAATCCAATTAAGCTCAACCATAGTAGTTACAACTTATCGATATTCAGCCTCAAAAGAGGAATGACCCATGATTAGCTACTTTTTAGAGATCCAAGAAATAGGATTGCAACCAAGGTAGACAAGCTAGACAATAGTGGAGGTGAAATCACCTTTGTTACCTACCCAATCTACATCTAAGAATGTATGGAGAGTTAAGGATGAGCGGCAATAGAGAACAACCTTATGATCCAAAGTCCTATAAATATAACGTAACATGGGCTTAACAACTATCTAGTGGTCATGGGTGGGTTGATGCATAAATTGAGAAAGCTTGTTTACCCTGTAAGCAATATCAGGGTGTTTAAAAGACAAATATTACATGTTACCAACAATAGTACGATACCTAGAAAGATCGGAGAGCATCGTGCTAGAGTGAAGTGTAAGTGTATAAGCAGTAGCAAAGGGTGTAGCAATAGGCTTGACATTGATCATGCATGTTCAAGCAAGGAGGTCTTTTATGTATTTGCGTTAAGACAAAAACATGTCTTGAGAATGGGGAACCACTTCAACTCCGAGAACATTAATGGTCCAAGATCCTTAAGGGAGAATCGATGGGCAAGAAGTTGGATAAAATTTTGCATAGTCTCATCATTATTACCTATAATAATAATGTTATCGATATAAACCAAAAGATAAATCATAGTTTCACTATTGTTAAAAACAAACAAAAAAGTGTTTGTATAAGAGTTGGTAAAGCCAGAGATGACAAAAAACTGGCACAACTCATGATACCAAGTTTAAAGAGCCTGTTTAAAACCACAAGTAGCTTTGTAAAGTTTGCAAACATAATGAGGATGATCATGATCAATAAAGTTTGATGATGGAGTCATATATACATCCTTAGAAAAAGTACCCTAGAAAAACGCATTACTGACATCAAATCTATTTGTGAGAGCTAGCTTGGGTGGAAAGGAAATAATACCAACTGGCATGCATCAAAATGGTTGACATTGATGTAAAATATTACTAATAAGCTTCTTGACAAAGGTTATGCCATTTGAACGTAGTATTTGAAGATTGAGATGTACTTGTTTCTTGTGAAATCAAAGTCTCCATTTTTACACTTAACTATTACTAATTCAGCTACGTGCAGTGACCATTTTCGATGTTGGTAAAGATATTAAAAATTAAAAAAAGAATAGTAGAAGGTAAGAATTATTACTCCTTTCACATTGGCTATAAATATATATATATATATATATATATATATATATATATATATATATATATATATATATATATATATAATATACATTTTTTATCCCAGTCAAATTTTAATAATAAAAATCTAAAAATTAGGAACCTAATTGACTATACATTAAGATAATACAATAATAAAAGGTAATGAGTAATCTTTAATTAAAGGTAATGACAAAGTTTAATTTTAGGAATTGCAAGCTTAATTGAAGGAGATGATCTTGATTGAAGGAATTGTTTAATTGAAGGAGATGGACTTAAATTTGAGGAATTGTTTAATTGAAGCAAATGAGTTTGATTTTAGGAATTGTTTAATTGAGGGAGATGAGTTCGATTTTAGGAATTTTTTTTATCCTGCCCCCGTAAGATGAAGCCAATCTAGTATGTAATAAACTAAAATTGTGCACACGGAAACGGTTTGGTGAGAACATCTGCTAATTGATCTATAAAAAAGACATGTGTTATTCGAAGAGTACCATTTTGAACTTGTTCATGAATGAAATAATAATCCAAAGTCATACGTTTTATATGAGAATGAAAGATTGAATTACCACATAGATTCATAGCACCAACATTATCACAATAGATCACCAAGGGTTGTGGAAGAGAAACACCAAGTTCACTTAGAAGAGAACAAATCCAATTAAGGTCAACTATAGTAGTTATAACTTATCGATATTCAACCTCAGAAGAGGAATAACCCATGGTTAGCTACTTTTTAAAGATCCAAGAAATAGGATTGCAACTAAGGTAGACAAGATAGATAGTAGTGGAGGTGAAATCACCTTTGTTACTTACCTAATCTATATCTAAGAATGTATGGAGAGTTAAGGATGAATGGCGATAGAGAACAACCTTATGATCCAAAGTCCCACAAATATAACGTAACATGAGCTTAACAACTATCTAGTGGTCATGGGTGAGTTGATGCATAAATTGAGAAAGTTTGTTTACCCTGTAAGCAATATCAGAGTGTTTAAGGGACAAATATTGGAGGCTACCAACAATGGTACGATACTTAGAAAGATCATAGAGCATCGTGCTAGAGTGAAGTGTAAGTGTATAAGCAGTAGCAAAGGGTGTAGCAATAGGCTTAACATTGATCATGCATGTTCAAGCAAAGAGGTCCTTTATGTATTTGCGTTAAGACAAAAACATGTCTTGAGAATAGGGAACCACTTCAACTCCGAGAACATTAATGGTCCAAAATCCTTGAGGGAGAATCGATGGGCAAGGAGTTGGATAAAATTTTGCATAGTTTCATCATTATTACCTCTAATAATAATGTTATCGATATAAACCAAAAGATAAATCATTGTTCCACTATTGTTGAAAACAAACAAAGAAGTGTCTGTATGAGAGTTGGTAAAGCCAGAGATGACAAAAAACTGGCACAACTCATGATACCAGGTTTAAGGAGCTTGTTTAAAACCATAAATAGTTTGTAAAGTTTGCAAACATGATGAGGATGATCATGATCAATAAAGTCTAATGATGGAGTCATATATACATTCTTAGAGAAAATACCCTAAAAAAATGCATTGCTGATATCAAATTGTCAAAAGACCATCCATGATTGATAGCAAGACTAAGAATGAATCAAACAGTGGTGAGCTTGACTATTAGACTAAAAGTGTCATGATAATCAACTCTAAGGCATTGATGAAACCCTTTTAGAACTAAGCGAGCCTTGTACCTATCAATAAAACCATCAAATAAATACTTAGTACAAAGATTCACTTGTAACGAATTAGATTATGTGTTGGATTAGGTGGAACAAGTTCCTATGTCTCATTCAGAACAAGAGCATTATAGCTGTCAAACATAGCTAAACACTACTCGGGATCTTTAATGGCCTGAGTGATAGAGGTAGGTTCAAGGTCATTAGAGGTAACAAGTTGGGCAATGAGGTTTAATTTAGTGATTGACTTGTGAATGTTATTTTTGGATCTAGTGACAATAACTTGAAGAGGAAAGTCGACAAATGAGAGAGAGGGGAGTAATATTTCAATGGTAGAGGTAAAAACAGAAATAAGGGAAGATATATTAGGAATTGGATTTGCAAAGGGGTTGATGTTGATGTCATAAATGGTATGTCAGTGATCAGGAGGAAAGACACAGAGAGACACTAACAAAAGTGTGTTTCATAAAAGGGGCATTCCAAGTAAGACTGAAGTGAAGTACATGGGAAAATAAACTTGACAAATTTGACATGATTTGGCATGTAGATATGAGGTGAGATAGGTTCAAGGCAAAGGTATGCACTTTGGGTAGACAAGTAACCAATAAAGACACAATGAGAGGAATTGAGGCAAGTTTATAGGACGAGTAAGGTCAAAGCCATGAATAATAGAGAAATCCAAAACTATGAAGTTTAAAGTACCTTGCAAGAGTTCCAAAAAGTTTGACATACGAGGAGAGGAGATTAAACATTGGGGTGGGTAAACAATTGATGAGATAAGCAATAGTGGCGAATGCATAAGACCAATAGGATATATGCATAAATGCATGTGAGAGAAAAGAGAGACTCATCTCAACAATGTGATAATCATGACATCTAGAATATCCATTGTATTCCAGTGTGTGAGGAGAAAAAGTGAGATAAGAGATGCCATTGGTAGCAAGACAAGTGAAGAGAGCTTGATATTCCCTCATCGTCAAAATAAAATGTGATAATTTTCTTGTGGAAAAGTTTTCAACAAGTGATTTAAATCAAACCAAAATATTATGAACATGTGATTTTTGTTTAAATGAATATAATCAAATGTATTTTATAAAGTGGTCAACAAAAATAACATAGTACTTGAATCCATTAATACAGGATAAGCGAGGTTCATACATTAGAAAATATAATTTTCAAAAGAGAGGAAGTGACAAGAGAAGAGATTGAGAAAGGTAACTTGTGGCTTCAATTGCATTTACACAAATTATAATTAAGATTCAAATTTAAGGGATTTGACATTTTGAGGTAAAAATTTTAAACAACATGCCTATAGATAGAAGAAGATGGATGCCCTAATCTGCAATGTCACATAGACGAAGTGGTCTTGACAGTAGAGAAAGCTACCAATGAAAAAGACTTTTTTTAAAAAGACGGCTACTCATACACACTATCTTTAGTTCGACCCTACAAAAAAAGTGCCCCATATGCGAAGATCCTTCACAATAAAAGAAGTAGAAAAGAATTCAATTGAGGTATTATTAGATTGACAAAATTGAAAAACAGAAATAAGATTTTTTTTCGTGGTAAGAACACAAAAAATATTATTCAAATAAAAAGTATGTAAGAGAGTGTAAAGGGACTTAGAACCGATGTGGGTGATAGAAAGACTTATGTCATCACCAATCACAATGTCATCAAAAACATCATAAGTAGTATGAAAAGAGAGATAACTCCGGTCAATGGCAATGTGGTGCGAAGTGACACTATCAAAAAGTCAACTAGAATTAGTAGATGTGTTGGCAATGGCAAGATTAGCTCATGGTTGTCATGGTGTTGTTGGATGAGATTACCATTTTGGAGTTGAACACGAGGTTTAAGGTGGTTGATGGTCACTGTGTAACAACATGACCTTAAGTATAACACCACTAATTACGATCTATGTAAGGTTAAGGTGAAGGATGACTATCATATGTTATGGTTTGATATAACCAAATATAGGAACATTCGTTGATGGTAGAAAGGTAGGTGAACATCCATGGTGAGTGTTGAATGTAGTTGTCATCAACACCACATCAAGTTCATCAAATGAAATTGGTGTGTCACAACCTTTAACAACATCAATGATAGGCTTGAAATCATCCTCAAGACCATCGAGAATTTTTTGAATGAGATCTTCATAATCCATAGGTATGGTTATGGCTGCAAATTCGTTAGTGCAGGTTTTAATGAATTGCATATAATCAAAATTGTTTAGCTGCCTTTGGTGGCTTGTTTTAGTTATTCTTTGATTTTCTTAATGTGCCCATGAGAAGGCCTATCAAAGGTGTTGGCAAGAACCTACCAAACATCACATGAGGTATGTGATTGAGAAATAAGTGGTATGAGAGATTGGAAAAAAAAAAAAGAACAAGCTTTCATAGTTTCAAGAAAATAGACTCGGATACTATAGTGAAATTAAAAGATAAAACAAATTGTAAAAAATACGAACTATCACTCCTTTTGCATTAGATATAACAATATCTATCTTACAATTTTGATTTTAGATAAATCTTAATTATAAAAATCTAAAAATTAAGAATCTAATTGACTATATATTAGAATAATACAAAAATAAAAAGTAATGAATAATCTTTATTAAAGGTTATGACAAATTTTGATTTTAGAAATAAAAAATTTAATTAGAAACGATGAATTTGATTTTAAGAACTACTACTTAATTGAAAAAAATTAGCCGAATCGAGGAATTTTCTTTTTCAGTGGAAGTTTAATTTTCATTTTTTTTCTGGTAAAGATTCTAAATAATTAAGTTGATCCAAACACTTTTGATAATTTTCCCTTTTTTGCAATGTGAATCGTCGGGCCTAAATTAGCAAATTAAATATTGATGAATTTTTTCTACGTAACTTAGAATTTGAACCCACCAACCCCTCCTACCACGGCAGAGAAAGAATGGACACCGACCCAGTCAGATTACAATAAATTTTAACAACTTTGTGAGTTGACAATGTCATTATTCAATTCAACAGAGCTCCAAATCTGAAAACGACCTCGTATTAAATACAACGCTTTTATATAAAATATCCTCTCTCCCTCTCAACTAAAGTCAATATATTAATATCCCTGGGCTACCCCAGCGGGTGGCAAAAGAGTATGATGTCGAGAATCAGAGTTTGGGTTAATTTTGATCATTGGTTTATCAAAATTATATTTTTAATTAATTTAATGAATAATTATAAAATCGATTTTCAGATAAAAGATATCAAAATTATGCTGTTGATTTGCTCGGGTAATATTTCAGCTCAAAATAAATACCAAATTAATTTATTCCAACTGAAATATTGTTCATGAAAGAATAGAGAAAATGAAATGAAATATTGTACACCTGTGCGGTTGGCAGCAGCTTCAACGTTAAATAGAGTTTTCTTGGGAGATCAATTCTTATAACATTTTAATATTAAATTATAATAATTATGATATTAATTACTTAATTTAAAATTTTACTTATTTAAAATAGTTTATTAGATCTTAAGAAGACAATAGGATTCTAATGAGTTTCAATGAAAAAATTTAAAAAAAAAAACTTTTCTAGTGATTTATTGCTTATACAATAATAGGCTAAATGAATGTTAACCTAAGTTTAAATTTAATAAAATTATATATATTTATTTTAAATATTTAAAAAAATATACATTTGATATATGTTATAAAATAATTAAATAATTTTAAATTAAAATAAAGTAATATCCAATCATATAATAACACACATATATATATAGTGGATACGTTCATTTAAATTTTATGAGGACCTCTTAATTATAACACGACCGATCTAGGTTTGAAAGAATAATGATCAAATTAACACCTACCCGATGGCCAAAAGACTATTTCCATCCAAAGTTTAGTGTATTCTCAAACTTTTCTCGTAAGATTTTAAAAACTCAAATACATGTTTTTTCTATTAAAATTCTATATTAGAGCAAAGGTAAAATACTTATCTAATAAAAAATTTAAAAAAACTAAAATTTTATCTCATTTCTCCTCCTTAATATAAAAACTAATAATTTTATTCTACTTAAAAGTTTGAAAAGTTCATTTTTCTTCTTAGGGTTTTTTCTTTTTTCTCTAACAACCAGAATTCATTCCCACAATTAGTCGACCTTCCCACCATCTCATTTTCATCAAATAAAGACGAATTGTCTGCATCTCTTCGATCAAACAAAGATAATTCGTCTTCATCTAGTCGAAGATTGGCATTAGATGATTCTATAGATGTAAAATCGTTCAACCCTATTTTTATGATTATATTCGTATAATCCCTAGAATATTGACCAAAAATTAAATTAATAATACTATTTTCACAATTTTTATGTACAACTTTGTACATAAATGATTTTGTATCACTATGTGATTAAATATTATTTTATTTTTAATTTTTAACTGTCTAATCACATAATTATATATTATTGTTTGTATATAAAATTATAAAAAAAAAATTATGTATATAAAACTACTCAAAATAAAATGGTATAAATCCCCAAAAAAGGTTAATTCAATTCATCCAAACTGTTCTCTAAAATTATACTATTGGATAATCTCTTTTGTTGATTCTGAATAATTAAAATCAACTAAAGTAAAAACACATACTTTTGAATATGACACTGGTCCGTGTAGACTTGCAAATCGAGCCTACTAAAGGGGTTCGGCTTCTTCAAGTCCAAGCTTTGGGCCTCATATTTGTTCTTTAGGTTTGGTTTATTAAAAATTTTTTTGGGTTTAAATCTATTTTGAAAGTACTTTAACTATAACCTGATAACTTTAAAAATTTGTAAAAATATATTTATAATCTTTTATAGATTTAAAAACTTGAGAAATACACTTTGCCTATAATAAATTTTTGGGTTTATTAGGTATCGGGTTTGAACAACCTCTGTTTAAGCCAAAATTTTGATGGACATTTTTTTTTTGTTTATGCTCGCCTAAAGGCCAAATGTTATTCGGTTTGAAATTGATTTTTTTAAAACTGAACAATTGAGTATTGGGTTTAAACAATCGGTTGTTGGGCTTACACAACCCACTTGACACACCTAAACATGTGTCTAACACAATAAAATTATGTATACATATTTTTAATACATAAATCATATATCATCATGTGATTAGATAATTTTAAATTAATAATAAAATAATATCTAATCATCTGATGATATATTATCTGTATATAAAAAATATATATACTCGTGCCAACAAAACTATGTTGTGATTCTTCATCCTTACCACATAAAGAATAAGTTATAAAGCCACTTTAAGACACATTTTGTATCACTAATTCCCCACCAACATAAACAACTAAAGAAGATTAAAAATGACCGCCCACGTTTCGCTTTGGCTAATAGGCAACTCATACTTCTAAATTTAACACCAGGGGAAAATACTAACTGAGAAATAGAAGAAAGAAATATATAATCCCAGTTGTGCTTTAAAAAAATTTATAAACTTGCACAACTTTGGCATTCTGATTTTAATTGCCCTCCCTGTTAGTGAAACAAGCTCTCATGTGGGTGATGAGCTTAGATTGTGTCTTTTGGATTTAGTAATAAACTCTTACCTAAAAACAGAAACAAGCTCTGATGTGGATGATGAGTCAGCAGCTGATGTGTGTCTAGCTGTCAGAGCTGGTTAATAAGCTCTTATATACGTTAATATTATATATATAAACAAATTATACAAATTTATTCATACAACTTAATGTGAGATTATCTGATTAAGTAATTTTAAAATAAAAGAAAAAGTAAATAATCGCATTACCCAATCACAAGTTGTTATCTCAGTTTGTACAAATAAGTTTATATAATTTATTAGCACACATAATTTTATTTTTAATTTAAGTATCAAATAGGTGTATTGGAGCCTTATATTGGATTTAATTTAGAAGGCAGTGATGTTAAATATTACATTTCTTAATTACCTATTTATTTATGCTAGAAAATATTGTTATTGGGCATTAAAGTTGATAGTTTTGATTTTGGCTTCAATTTTTTTTTTTTTCAAACATTAACCTATTGGGCCACTAGCTGTTATGGGCCATTGCCTTTTCCGTTGTCATTCACTTAGTGGTGGAGCAATCCAAGTTGAATGTTGGCTCAAATCGCTTTTTGATTCGATCAAATCGATTTTGAGGTGAAGAAATTTCAGCTCGAAGTTGACTCCTCGTTAACAATTATTTTTTCTTATTTTAGATAATCATTCTTCTTCATCATCAATTTTTTTAATTCAAACAATATTTTTTTTTCAATGATTTTTTTATGTTTTTGTTATACAGTTCATCAATCAAGCAACACTGAACTCAATCTCAAACTAAATGTTCTTATTCAAGCTAAACTCAAACTATGACACACTAAAAATCAATTTAACTTGAATCAAACACTCGCTTTGATAAAAAGTAGATTAACTCCTCTCTCTTTTATATTTTTGTCTTTAACTTTCTTTTTTCAATAATTGTAGTATTGGCACCAATTTTCATGTTAAGACCTAAATATAATAAAAAGAGAACCATAATATTACTCTGCTGCGGGACAGAGGAGTATAAATTTTCCAAAGATAATAAGATCGGACCGGATTTGAAACCAATTTTGGGTTCGATCCGGTTTTCAAACTAGTGCTATTTTGAGTCTTTAGGATGACTTGAACATTATTAAATGGATGTTCCGTGGACGGAGAACATAATTTAACGCACGTAAAAAATGCCTTTTAGGAAGGCCTAGTGTATTGGCATTGGCTGTGACCTCAGTCTATGAGGCTACTATCAGAAACGTGGGGATCAAAAGCTACATATGAAATCACGTGGGCCTTCAAAGCGTGTAATTTTACGAAAGAACCAATCAAGTCTTCTACCTTACCTAACACCATAAATTCTATCAATTATTACTCAAATGTCATTTTCAAATAATCAAACCCCGTTTTGCTTCAACTATACCAAAACTTACCCACCTAACACTTCACCTATCATATACCACATGATTATCATACTTTGACTTCATCCAACGGTTCGCCCATGAATCCTTTTGACCTTTGTCTGTACAAATTATTAAGATAAAGCAAGGTAAACGTAACGCAGTCAGATTCTTGACAGACCATTTACGTGTTCCCACGTGTAACACTGTCATCCAACACTCACGTTCTTACATTTTTATCTCTCTATTCATACCCTATAGTGGCCGGTATCAAAGCAGGATTCGGGATGATTAGAAGATCCATTCTTGGCCTTACACGTGTCAATGCAAATCATCATTTGGGTATAAATTTTGGATCTACCTTAACGAAAGGCATCTTACCTTTCGATTCTCGGCATCTCCAATCAGATCCTACTTCCACTTGCTGCATCCAACGCCCCATATTCTCCCTCGTTTCTCCATATAAATTTCTCCTTTCATTCGCCATAACTTCATATACCTGATATCCACAAACAATAAAATCATGAACATGTTGGAATCCCCTCTTGAAGCTTTAGCCTTTAATTACGTCAGCTTTGGGTTGTTCACGGTAGTGAACAATCTCTGGACGTGGATTGCCGTCATAACCGCGGCCGTCAGCTTCTGGAGGATCAAAACGCAAGTGAAACCGGCCGCGCAACCTCGTAATGATCGAAACATAAGTGCGTCTCAAGCGGTTGCTGAAATCTTACCGGATGAGTCGCGGTCAGGCGTTGAGCCAGCAGATTCAGGTAGAGCCAGTCCCGCCAGTCCCTCAGTTTGCAAGGTTAAAGATGTGGAGGGGGTGACGAAAGGTAAATTTACTTTGTATTATTATGAGGAAGAGAATGAAGTTGAGAGTGAAACAAAGGGAGTTACAGTGTGGGAGGATAATTTTAACGGCGGTGAGTGGTGGGAGAGAATGATGAGAGTGAGAAGAAGTGAGATGGGATGGTATGGTTACCAGGATTTGACGGTGGTTAACGGCAACGTTGTGAGGATATGGGATGAGTGTAAGTTCTCCAACTCACGCTGTGTTGTTCGGTAGTTGCTTGAATTCAACGAAATTAGGGTTTAAATTAAAGTTGTTAATTGTATATTCTATTTTGTTGTTGGGTAGAACAGAGCAACCATTGTAATACATATTCAGCTTTCTCTAATGAATATGCAACAGTTGTCCTCTATATTGCAGAATTGTATTTATTATGTGTTGAATGAGATGAGTGATGATTCTCGTTGTCAGACTTCAGCCAAAATTTTGTAGAGTTTATCAGTGGGTGTTCACACCGGAAATGTTTTGCCAAAACAAAATTCTGAACTATAACTTATATTTAGGCCAAAAGACTTAGTCCCACCCAAGGTTTGGTGTAAACCACAACTCCCACCCACTAACTTTCAAAAACCCAAATATCCACCTTTCTATTAAAATTCTCAATTAAATTTAACAGTAAAATCTGTTATTTACCAAAAAATATTTTACAAACTAAAATTTTATTTCATTTTCACTCTTTAATTTTAAAAAATAGTAGTTTCTCTCAAAATATAAGGTTTGAAAAGTTACTGTTTCTCTCTTGAAATCTTAAACTTAAAAACCAACCCATTTTCCAAGGACAAAATCCACTCATATCGTAAACCCTACCATCTTCTTCTTCTCGGCAAACACATGAAGATCGACAATCTCTTTCATCAGACAAAAACGAATCATCTTCATTCGACGAAGATGATTGTTGTCTTTGTCTCCTCAGGTTGGATGAACATGATTCGTCTTCGTCTGATTGAAGATCAACAATGAGAGAATCCATTTTGTTCAATCCTATGTCAGAATCTCCGAAATCTAAAGTCGATTCACAAAGGAGAAGTTGATGGAAGACGAAATCTAGAGCCAATTCAAGAGGTAGATATGTTGAGATTCGAAGGGTTCCTCTGCTATCAGGAGTGACATAGAACACCAGAGAAAGGTTGTCAATCAACTAGCACTTGGCCGAAGTGGATTTTGTCAACGTAAAATGGGTTGGTTTTTTAGTTTAAGGTTTCATGGGGGAAATGGTAACTTTTCAAAACTTAGGTTTTGGAGGAAACATTATTTTTTTAAAACTAAGGGGTGAAAATGTGATAAAATTTTAGTTTGTTAAATTTTTTAATAAATAACGATTTTATCTTTGACTCTAACTGAAAATTTTAACAAAATAGTGGGTATTTTAGTTTTCAAAAGTTTGCAGGTGAAAATTTATTTACACCAAACCTTAGGTGGGAATAATCTTTGGGCCCTTATATTTACAATGCTTTTAAGTTGCTGGTTAATTAACTTTGTAAATGTTAAATATGGTTGGAAGTCTTCACAGATAATTTGAGTGACAATAAAGAGGTTTATACATAAAAAGACAAGAGTTTATATTCAAACTATTGACTTACTTGAAACAATGAATGTGGAGTTGATTATTGGACCCAATGTTTTACTTATTTGGTGTGGTTAAGGTTGTATTCAAGCTCGTCGAGTTTGTTTCAAAGGTGTTCGAGTTTGAATTGATGCAAAAATGATATTGTTTTGATATGTATTAGTCAAAATAATATCGTTTTAGTTTATTTATATTAAATTTGTCATACTTACGATCTTTATTATCGAAACAATTCTAAAGCTCAAACTTGAGTTTAAAAATACTAAACTCTCAGGCTTGAGCCCGCTTGAATTAAGTTCATTTCAAACTTGTTCAAATCGAGTTTAAATAAGCTCAATTTAAATCTAACGTTAAGTGCAGTTGGTTCAACCCAAATAAACGGTTTGATTCGTGTGAGATTTCTCTTTCCAAAAAAAAAAAAGGTTGGAAGGGCTAAATGCAGTTCACATATAAACCTTGAACTATATGGTTGGATAATAATTTGTATTGGAAGAGCCAATGTCATAGCATATATGGTGATTAATGAGTAAAGCTTGTGGCTCTATTTATGACCCAAAAAAAACATATCTGGGGTTGTTCTAGAGTACAATCCAGAGCTTGGAGATGACTGATGATAACTTATATAAAACACCCAAAAGACAAATCCCATGATTTTTTGGCTAATATTGTGAGGTGAGGGACACCCAATCTGGACAAAAGGGATTTGAAATTTGCATTTGTTAGACTTGCATCTTTTTAGCCAACAAATTAAACATTGTATTAATTTTTAAATTATTTTGCATTACATCATTCTATAATCTATGCAGTATTAAAAATATAATATATTGAAATAAATATGCCCTATGGTGTTACTTTTCTGATGATTATACTATTAATTTAATATTGATTTAAATTAATGGTAATTAATATATAAATTAAGTCCAGAATAATCCTCATGTGCACACACGTCTATGGTTTGCTGTTACTCACAAAAGAAACTCTCTTTCCTCGATTCGTAAATCGATTGATGATAATCACTTAAAAAAGGTGGAACCCTCTCAGATTTTTATTAATTAAATATAAAGAACTTGAATATTTATCAATAAATTAGTAAAATTAATAAAATTTATTAATTTTAAAGATAAAAATTATTATTTAATTAGTGCATTAAAAAAATTATTCTATTTTTCTTTTTAAATCTTAAAAATTAACCTTTTTTTTTCATAATTAAACTTTGAAAAACTACATCTTCACCGTTGTTAGGGTTTTAGTTTTTTGACGATATCTCTCACTTTATATCATGTCTCTTCTTTCTAGCCATCTCCTCTCGACGTTATCAATGATCTTACTTAGTATCTTTACCTTTGGACATACTATCTCTCCCACAAATGTTAGGTTGTCTCTATACACATAATCTCTCCCACTTGAGATTATTTGATTATAGATTTTTATATTTTAATATTGATAAGGCCTAAGGGTGGATATGTATTGAAAACTATTATATGGGATTTTAGAATAAATAATAGTATACGTACTTATTTGAAATATACACTTATACATATATAAAATATTTATTTATATATTTAAAATATGTACATATAGTTTTGTAATTTATTGTTTCGGAAATCACTACAATAATATCCAAAGTTAGCAATTACATGATTGGTATATGGTAATATAGGATTAGAAATTAATTTTGGCATAATACATGAAAAGAGTTGTAAACAACTTCCACAAGCAACTAATTAATAAGCTAAGTGAGAGCCCTCATAATCATGGGCTGATTAGTGACATTTCTGAAAGCTACCAATTAGAAAATAAATATATTAAGGCATACACAACAACCCTACCAAATTTCATATCGAATGTGTAATTTTATTATTATTATTATTATTATTATTTTAATAATGAGAATGTCATAGTGGTAATGTAAAATTGTTGATTTATACAGTGAATGGCAGCTGAATTAAGTTTGAAAATTGAAAAAAGCAACCAAACTGCATTGTCTTTCATTTTATCTCACTTTGAGATTGCAATTGCAGACAAGTATTGACTCTTAAGTCTTGGCTTTAGCCCTAAATATTAAATAAAACGGACATCCACTTGGTTACATCTGAAGTGGCAATCAACAACTTAAACCCAGCTGCCTCCGACTCGGAGAGTATACTCCAAGTTTCAGAGTCACACTGTGATTTATCTTTTGAAAAGGCCAAAGGACTTATTCCCACCCGAGGTTTCCTCTTTCGCTCACTCCGGTTATTTTTGATGATTTTTATATTTGTAAACCATCGTAAAGAGAGAGAAGGTGTCAGCTATAGAGTTGATAATACGTTAGAGTGAATTTTCAAAAAAAAAAAGAATGAATTTTTGGAGATATAAATATAATATTTTAAACTTTAAAGAGAGTTACTGTTAATTTTAAAATATAAAAACTCTACAAAGCTTATATGGTGGAAATGAAAGAATAACTATTTAAAATTAAGTAAAGAGAAAAACTATTAATTTTTAAAATTAAAATAAGAAATAAAAATAAATTATTTTTTTAAATAAAATTTTAAAATAATGAATTTATGAAACAGTAAAATTTAATAAATAGTTATATATTTGAATTTTTAAAAGATAAGGGAAAAAATTTGAGACAAGAGAAAACATTGGGTGGGAAAAAGTCCTTTAGCCTTTTGAAAAAGGATCCTATTTTCCAACCCTTTTTTTCAAATGAGACTTTCTAACCTTCTTCCAGGTTTTGCTAGTAAAATCCATTCAATTTTAGAAAATAACATTAAAAAATAGACAAAATTTTCCTTAATAATTTATTTGAATTTTTAATTAAAAAAATAATTAAAGCAACCTATTTTTATTATATTTAAATGATATTAATCAACATTATATGGATATATAGATATATCCAAGAAAATGTATTTTACCGAAATTGTTTAATTATAAATGGATTAGTCAAATTATAGTGTAATTTGTGTATAGAAATGGTTTATTTTGTCGAAAAATGATAAATTTTTCGTCGGTAAGAAATTTTCAATCTAGGGTTAATTTTTTGAATTTTGATTATTATATTAAAAGTTCTTTTTAATTTAAATTAATTATTAGATGATGAAAAAATGTTTTTGGTTAATTTATTGTTTCATTTGTTAAGTGAAATGATGTGTTTAAACAAATTTCTTATCATCGGGCATGAAACTAGGGCCACGATCGTGCCTACTTAATATTTATCATATCCAATTGTTGTTTATAAAAATTGGGGGGGATAACTGATAGGTGAGGCACCTATTAAGGGCAAATTAATACTCATCACAAGCCCAACAAATGTTTAGGGTTCAATTAAATCAAGGGGCAAAAATGAGTCCGATGCCTACTTGGGGCCAAATGGATAGTTTTCCCTACCCAATTCTTGCTCATTGTTCAATGAAAAAGAGAGGTAAATAGACATATGGGTTGTCTACTCTCGGACAAATGGATATTTATTAGGACATATCTATTAAATTATATGATTTACAAGTCCGACATGACCAGTAACTATGTGGGTTGTGTTATCACAGCTTCTGTCAAAAAAATGGAGCTTAGGTCATGTCATGGGCCAATCCGACCCTATTGACACAAGGATTGTCAATGTTGTTATAGCTTCCATTGTTGCCTTTGTTTGAAGTTTGTGTTGAGTTTCAGTGACAAAGTTGACGACCGCACAAGAAAAACCTTTCAACTTGTCCTTTTATTTAAGTTAATATTTAATTAAAAAAATAAAGCTTGAAAACCTTTGGTTGATGCAAACTAGCCCAACCAAGGTAATCGCTCGGCCCTAAATAATTATGGGCTGGCTCAAACAGAATTTCAATCATTAAGGGCCCTTAAAAGTTAAGAAGACAGATCAACATCAACAAAATCATACTCTGTTTAAACCCTACCTAAAGCTTCTTCCCAAGCTAGGGTTTTCTGCAACAAGGCAGTTAATCGCCATGGACGACACCTTCGAAATAGAAGATGGCTCCACATTCTTTTCAGAAGAAGAGGACTTGTGTGATTCAATCCTCTCCCGTTTATCAAGCTCCACTCAACACGACCACCAGCATCTCTGCACCACAATTGGCGCCATATCCCAAGAACTCAAGGACCATAACCTCCCTTTAACTCCCGTCGCCTACTTTGGTGCCATCTGCTCCTCCCTCGACCTTATCCTTTCCTCTTCCGACCCCGACTCCTCCGCCCACAGCATCGCCTCTCTCACCACCCTTCTCTCTATTGCCGTTACTAAGCTTCCATTGCCAATTATCAAAAAGAAGGGACATTACTTAATCGACCTCGTGGTCCGGGTTATTCGGTTGAACTCTGTCACGCCTGTTGCCACCGCTTCTGGATTGAAAATTTTGTCGCGTTTGTTAATCAGTACAGAGAGGGTCAATTGGTCTGATGTGTCCCAGATGTACGGCATTCTTTTGGGTTTCATCACTGATCCACGCCCTAAGGTGAGATTTTGCTATAATAGTTTAGTCTGTTATGTTAAAAAGTTGCGACTGCAACGAATGTTAATCGTGTTTTTAACAGGTGAGAAGGCAGTCGCAACTGTCCATCCGGGAAATCCTAGCAAGTTTTCAAGGGACTCCTGTATTGTCACCGGCGAGTGAAGCGATAACAAACATGTTTGAGAAGTTTCTTCTGCTGGCTGGTGGATCAAGCACAAGTGCTAATGAAAAGCCGAAAGGAGCCCAGGAGGTTCTTTCTATGCTGGACGCTTTCAAAGAGTTTCTTCCTCTAATGTCGATGAAATATATGACCGCAATCCTCAAGTACTTGAAAACTCTCCTTGAACTTCGCCAGCCACTGGTTACCAGGCGTATAACTGATAATCTTAATGTAATTTGTATCCACCCAACTCTGGAAATTTCGGCTGAAGCTCTTCTGGAGCTGTTATGTTCATTGGCTATATCTGTTACCACAAATGAGATGAATGCGGATGGAATGACATTCACTGCTCGTTTACTGAATGTTGGAATGATAAAGATCTATTCTCTTAATAGGCAAATATGCGTGACTAAACTTCCCATTGTGTTCAATGCCCTCAAAGGTTTTAATGAGTCTAATTGAGTTTCTATGTGTTTTTGTTAAAAATACGAAGATGTGGCTAACTCAAAGTTTTTGGCAGATATTTTAGCATCTGAGCATGAGGAGGCTATATTTGCAGCCACGGAGGCATTTAAAAGTCTAATAAATGCTTGTATTGATGATAGCTTGGTCAACCAGGGATTAGATCAGATAATGAATGCAAACTTGGATATGAGGAAATCTGGACCAACTATAATTGAGAAATTGTGTTCAACTATCGAGAGCCTACTTGATTATCCCTATAGTGCAGTCTGGGACATGTCTTTTCAAATAGTTTCAACGATGTTTGATAAATTAGGTATTGTTTTTGCTCATTCATGCTTTTTCTCTTCTCACTGTATGTTTTTATTCCTACTCTGCTTGGTGAACAAGGAACTAAGATTATAGAATGCTCAAGAAGTTATGTTGACTTCACTGTCTTTTTTTATTGAAAGTAGAAAACTGACAAATTGCAGTATGTTTTTATTTAATGATTTCTGGGTAAAGTGGTCTTTGGCTTTGTTCAAGTTTGATTGTGGAAGTTAACTGAATTTCTAATGTTCAGGCAACAATTCTTCTTATTTTATGAGGGGAACCCTTAAGAACTTGTCGGACATGCACAATTTGCCAGATGAAGATTTCCCTTACAGAAAACAGGTATGGATGTGCTTGTATGTAAAATTGTTCAATATAAATCTTCATGGTGCCTATGGGCATTTGATGTTTTGTCAAATTATTTTATTCCCCAACTTATTAGTGGCCTCAAACCATAAGTTGCATTATCATTATGCCTATATATGTTCTCAATTTTGATGGTATTTGGGTGTGGCTGGCGACTGATCGTTTGGAATAGAATTATTTTTCCATGCAAGAAACCTTAAAACATTGAAACCTCAATAACAAGACTTTAATAGGACCTAGGATTCAGTTTGAATGATTTGCCCTTAAAAAAATTGTAGTAGTGTTAAATACCAAATATTCAAGAGTTGAGGGGGAGAAAATTGGAAAAAAATAAACTTAAGAAAGTATATTACTTTATACATTAATTGAGTAATAAAAAGTGATTAAACAGAAAACAAATCTTTTGAAAAAAGAAAAGCACCCAGCCGAAATTTTCTAGCCAATACCTATTTTGCATATGATGTATTGGGCACATGGTGACAATTTGTATGATTGACATATGCTGCTGTTGTGTATTGGTACTGTTACTCAGTAGTTGATATGTGTGTGGTTGGTTGAATGTTAATACTTGGTTGTTTTCCATAATTGATATGTTCTCAATGTTGGTGGTTGACAATTGTGTTCGGCATTGACCATTATTTAGAAGTACTTATCTTTTTAGAGTTTGTACTGTTTCTACATTAAAGGGAAATACTCTGTAACCCCTCTATTGATACTAGGTCCTTATAGACTATTAGATAAGGTTGTACATCCTATGATAAGAATGAGCTAATTGTCAGCATTTATGCATGACAGTATTAATAGTGCCCTGTACTGTAGTATGGTTGACATTCATTATAATGTGAAAGCATATTATGTATTTCATTGGTATCTTCTCAACATTTCCATTTTTTTAACTAAAGTGTAGATTTATTTCCCAATTTCAGCTGCATGAATGTGTTGGATCAGCTGTTGGTGCAATGGGACCTGAAACATTTTTAGGCCTTCTTCCTCTCAAGTTAGAGGCTAACGACCTTTCAGAGGTAAATGTTTGGCTGTTTCCCATATTGAAGCAGTATATGATTGGTGCTCGTTTGAAATACTTTAAAGAGAACATGTTGCGTATGGCTGGATTGATGAGGCAGAAATCGAAAAAGGTATGAATATTCCTTGCGGTCCTTGTTGCCTTCTTGTTTCTGGCATTTGCTTACGTGTAGCTTTTGGCAGCTTGAATTAGAAGGGCGGGTTCTTGCAGCAAGGAGCACTGATGCTCTTTTCTATTCCGTGTGGTCCTTGTTGCCTTCATTTTGCAACTATCCTCAGGATACTGCTGAAACTTTTAAGGAATTGCTGGAAACTTTATGCACGGCCCTTCGTGATGAACATGGTGTTCGTGGAATAATATGCTCCAGTTTGCAATATCTAGTTCAGCAAAATAAGAACGTCCTTAAAGGAAAAAATGATTTTGTTGGTGTTGAAATAAATAATGCCAGACAGCGAGCAGTGGCCCATTATACCCCCCAGATTGCTGCTGATAACTTGGATGTGCTGAAGTTGTGTGCTCGTGAATTGTTGTCTGTTCTGTCACGTATCTTTTTGGAAACTGAAAAAGATGAGGGAGGTTGTCTGCAGGTACTTTGCTTTCTCAGTGGATTCCATTTTTAGTATTCTTTTTAATACTTCTTGTATAACTTTACTTTTCTATTTTGGGAGAAGTTTTTGTTGGGAATGTTCTTTAGAAGTTGACTATCCACATCTTAAAATCTTAGAACCATAAGTCAGTTACTGGATGTGAACCTACGATTTATATGAGCTGATGTTCTTCTTTATCATTGTTCTTTGATATTTTTAAACCACTATTTGCCAGAACCTTGAAAACTGCTACACATTAGTTATTATATCTTAGGCTCAGAATTAGTACTGAAGATGCTGATTGGGCATCAAAACTCAAACTATAATTCAAGTAATCTACACTGAACAAAGTCATCAACTGATTCAAATCTGTAATAGTTTCAATTGTGTTTGTGTGAGCTCTAATGAGTTCATAATGATTTTTATGCCATTAACAGTCCACGATTGGCGAATTTGCCTCCATAGCAGATAAACAAGTAGTTGCAAGGTTATTTAAAAGGACAATGCAGGGGCTTTTGGAGGCCACCCAAGAGGTTGGGAAAGCAAAAAGTTCTAGAAATTCTAATTCTATGCAGATTGATGATTCATCAAATAAAAGCTCGCCATCTCATGCGAGGTAATATAATGGTTCCTTGGAACCAATATATATGTATATATATATGGATTGTGCAGCATTTGACTGTCATTACTCCTGATCTTAACTGCAGGGCCCGACTATTTGACCTGGCAGTTTCACTTTTGCCTGGCCTGAATGCTAAAGAGATTGATGTTCTATTCATTGCTGTGAAAGCTGCGCTAGAGGTCAGTGATTCAACATTGTTGCATATTGGAAAACATCCAATATTTGTTTTACATTGTAGATGTGTGACTATTACTTACAGAGAGCTTCTTCTTGAACTGCAGGATGATGAAGGTTTGATCCAAAAGAAGGCATACAAAGTGCTTTCAGTCATTCTTAGGGTATATCTTCTATCATTGTGGAAGTTTATGAATTATATCTTTCAATTATGTCAGTGCTTCGTAATTATGTGTATTTATGTCCATATATGGTGACTAATATAAATTATATAATACATGCTTTTTTTTCTGTATGTGATATCAATATTTTAGTAGTTGATTCATTATGATATGATAGTGGGTCTTATCACATACACACTCAAGAGAAAGGGTAGGCAACATGGTGGATAATTAGGAATTTTCAAGGGGAAAGGTGGGTGCTGGGAAAATGCATGGGTACAATGTGTTAGTTGTTCTATAGGATCCTTGACCTGACCTTGGTCAATACTTCAGAAATTAACTAAAATTTTGTTATTATTTTGAAAACATCTGGACACAGGCACAAACACTCTTGCCCTAGGAAGCTCCAAACTGCCACCATCATATTTGATATCTAAGATTTTTATTCTAGTCATTTCTCCATTATGTCCCCTTGCTTCCTTGGACACCAAACACAGAAATCACCAAAATCAAGGTCACAGACAACAGTTTGATAATCATGATGTAATTGCTGATTGTATTGTCTCCTTTGATGATACCTATGCTGTCTGTAGTAACCTGCTTATCACTGTTGAATCCTGCAGCTGTGTGATCTGGTACATTGTAGTTCATCCTCATCTTCAGTATCATCTCTATGATATTGATGAATTCACCACTAGAACAGAAAGGTTTTGGCAGGATTTTTGGTTGGGGGGTGTTGGGCAGGGGATGGGTTTATGTATTTTTAGCCAATATGGGTATGTGGCGGGTTGGGTGAGTATTTTCCCCTGGGGGAATGGGAAGAAAATCTGTCCATTCCTACTTGTTACCATTCGTAATACATATTGATTTTATGGAAGAGAAATTGAGTATGGTTGCTTGGCATCTCATTGTGAGACTGTACCTTTATTTTTTGTTCATTGCTCTGATTGGTGTTTTTTTTGGTATTTGTGTGGCTAGAAATGTGATGGTTTTCTTTCGTCAAAGCTTGAGGAATTGCTTGGACATATGATTGAGGTGTTGCCTTCTTGCCATTTTTCTGCCAAGCGACAGAGACTTGACTGTTTGTACCATATCATAGTTCATGTGACCAAGGTCATTTGAGATAAAGCTTTTTTCCTTTTTCTTTAAGCTTATGATGGTCAAGGGTTGAAGTCAATTTTCCTATTTGATGAGCAGACCTTCAAATCTTGAATAGCTTAAATTTCTCTCTACAGGACAATTTTGAGCAGAGGAGACGTGACATCCTTGGTTCTTTTCTGACTGAAATAATACTTGCTCTAAAGGAGGTACAAAGCTTAACTACTGGAATACTTGGTTAGACAAGTATTATTTTTTTTTTTTTTTTTTTTTTGTGTATGTGTTTATTATTTGGTGGTCTGTGATTGATCGTTATGTTAATTTGGTTACTTGTTAATTTAATTGATTTATACTTGCTTTACTTTTTGGTTATCATACTGAAAACAAAGATGGGGACAAATATAATACACACTTTATTTTCTTTCATTTTTATGTGTATCTGTCCGTTATGAACTGGACAAAAGCACTGTGCTAATATATCATTTTGATTCATTTTCTTGCAGGCTAATAAGAAAACAAGAAATAGAGCTTATGATGTACTTGTCCAAATTGGTCATGCTTTTGGGGATGAAGAGAATGGTGGAGGGAAGGAAAACTTGTATCAATTTTTTAACATGGTAATGGGTCTAAAATATTTTATTTGAAGCTCTATGCTTTAGCTATTGTAAATTGTAAATTTTAGCAAAATTCTTCAGGTCATGAGGGGAATTGTGTTTGTTTTTTTCCTTGCCCGAAATGCCACCAGTCATTTTGAATTTGTTTCATGTGGGTAATGTTTTATTATCATCATTAATATTTCAGAGCTTATGTTTATTTATTGTTGCAGGTAGCTGGGGGGCTGGCCGGAGAAACTCCTTACATGATCAGTGCCGCCGTGAAAGGCTTAGCTCGCTTATCTTATGAGTTTTCTGATCTTGTTTCTAATGCATATAAGTTACTTCCTAGCACGTTTCTCCTTCTCCAAAGGAAGAACAGAGAAATCATTAAAGTTTGTTCCTTCTTCTTTGAAGATGTTGACTGTCTTCATTTTTTTTTTTGGGGGTGAACTGCATAATGCATGTTTACTCTTATCTCTTTCAGTATTCTTATCTGTAGTCAGCTACTTATTAATGCAGGCCAATTTAGGTTTTCTGAAAGTATTGGTGGCTAAATCACCCGCTGAAGGGCTGCAAATACACTTGAGAAGCATGGTGGAGGGCTTGCTCAAGTGGCAAAATGACACCAAAAATCACTTCAAGGCCAAGGTTTGTTTCTCCTTTCTTTCTGCTTCTTAACCCATGGATTTTGGTGTCAAAGTTTAGTCCATATCATAGAAGCATTCTATATGATGTTGTGCTGAATTTACTTAACAATTGAATCTGATCATGTGCTTTCATCAACTTGCTAAATTCTTGTTACCAGTGCTATTTTGCCATGTATGTGATATATTGTTTCCTCAAAGTTGCTTTTGGCTTTATCTGTATAGATACATCACTGCAGACATTACACCGGCTGGGATGTTTATTGTGTCTCAGTACCCATATTAAGTAGAATTGCATATGAGGGTCTCTTTTTCTGTTGGAAATTATAGTTGGAGTATGATGTTTAATACAGCTTATACTGAATAGCACGCACGTGTTTCACTGACATTGTGACATTTGTTACTGAATAGCTGTCTCTGTCTGAAGTAGAACCAAATTTATTTTTCTTATCTGTCACTAACTATTGAATTGTTTCCAGGTTAAGCTTCTTCTGGAAATGCTTGTGAAGAAATGTGGGGTTGATGCTGTTAAGGCTGTAATGCCAGAAGAACATATGAGACTCCTTACTAATATAAGAAAGGTTTGTCAAATTAAAATGTGCTTCTTTAGGATGCAATTTGATATGGCCTCAGTTCTTATGTATATATGTCATTCAATTTTGTTGCCACAGATGAAAGAGCGGAAAGAGAGAAAAAATGCAGTTAACACTGAGGAAACCAGATCTCACTTTTCTAAAGCAACTACTTCAAGGTTTGAGTTTCTCTCATTAGGATTTTGGAATATGCATGTAGAAATTCTTTGTAAATTATACATTTGTGTTTTTATTTGCCTTTAGTTCTTATATTAATTTCATGTTGTATCACTATCTAAGAGCCATTCCCAACTGCATTAGGCTTTTAGTTTTATTTGATAGTGTCATGTGCCTGGCACAGCCACTGTACTATGGTGCTTTGAGCAATATGTTTGTTCCCAGGAGGTATATGCTTTTTAGCTATGACAAGTAATCTGTGTGTTAGAAAAAGTGACCTCTTCTCTTGGTTTTGTGATCGTTAATTTGCCAGCTAAAAAGCTTGAGCCTTGTATCATAAAAAAATAAAAGGTGGGAAACTGCCCTCTCTCTGCTGTGCAACTTATTTGAACTAATTGTTCTTTAAATGTGATTAGTTATTGATGTCACTATGCAAGAGCCCATGTCATTGAAATTCATATGCAAGCCTGTTGACATACCTTATTTTTTTGTGAAGATTATTATAATCTGCACATTGTTCTCGGTTTTTATTGTTTGATTGAAATCAGGCTCAGCCGATGGAATCATACAAAAATATTTTCTGATTTTGGTGATGAAGACTCTGAGAATAGTGATGGAGAATACATGGATACAGAGACAGTTTGTGGTCAACGGAGCAGGGCTTTCTCACAGCTAAAATCCAAAGCATCATCATTACGGTCAGTTAACTAACATATTCATTTATGTATTCATGATTGGGTGGAATGCATGCACTTCATAAATGCCACTACATGATTTGTTCAGTTAAATCAGTTAGTAAGGGCCAAAAAGTTCAAAAGAAAAAAGGGTGGATGTGTAATTTTATGGTGCTTAATGTTGAGAGAGTAGCAAATTTAATAGGAGCATTTATGTGTCCTGGCCAAACTGAGGGTTCTGTGCACTCAATTTTATCAAGAGTATAGCTTGACTTCATAGTACCTATGCATTTATATTTTCATCCAATTAACTGTGGCTGATATGCAATTATATTTAATTCATCCAGGGTCCATAAAAAACGTAAAGCAGACAAGAGCTTACCAGAAGATTTGTTTAACCAGTTAGAAGATGAGCCACTTGACTTGCTTGATCGGCAGAAAATAAGGTCAGCTCTTAGATCATCTGAGCATTCCAAGAGGAAGGCAGAATCAGATGATGAGGTGGAGATAGACTCTGAGGGCCGCCTGGTAATTCATGAGGGAGAAAAACCAAAGAAGGTATTGCATTCAGACCCCGATGCAGATGGAAGGAGTGAAACAGCCAGTATTATGTCCATGAATTCCACAAGGAAAAACCAAAAGCGTAGGAAAACATCTGAGTCTGGATGGGCGTACACTGGGAGTGAGTATGCTAGCAAAAAGGCAACCGGGGATGTGAAGAGGAAGGGAAAGCTTGAACCGTATGCTTATTGGCCTCTTGATCGCAAAATGATGAGCCGTAGACCAGAGCATCGCGCAGCTGCTAGGAAAGGTATGGTTAGTGTTGTAAATATGGCCAAAAAACTTGAAGGGAAGAGTGTGTCAAGTGCACTTTCATCCAAGCCCACAAGAAAGAAAGGCAGCAAGAAAAAAAGCAGGTAGAAGGCTGCAAACACTGATGAATTGTTTGGGAGACGAGTGATCCCGGCCGTGAAAATTTTTGTTAAAGAATCATATAAAGTTATAGGCGTTGGGTTCTTTTTTAAGTTCATGCATCAGGTAGTACGATGTTGTGTACATAATTAAAAAGTGAGGCAAAGCTATTCTTGAAAAAAATTTTGCTGTTTTAATGTTCAATTGATCTCATTTGAATATCTAGGAATGGTATGTTCTGGTTTATGTAATAAAGCGTTAAAGATCGTGGTGATGTCTGTTTGGCAAACACATCAGATTAGGCGGTCAAAATGGGCCAAGTTAATACATAGCATTAGGAGAATTGCCTTTTCTTTTAAATTTGGCAGCTATTGTCATTTTGCTTGTTCGTCATTTCATTATTATATATAAAGTGTGGTTGTACAAATTTTACAATATAATATATATCATTTTATGATATGATATGATATATATAAAAACTAATGCATATTATAAGATATAATAAATTAAGATAATATAATAAATATATTATAAGATTTGATATGTATTATATAATATTATGTATATTATTAATATGTATAGATATATATTTTTAAAGAAAATGAGATTATAGTGTGTATATTAGAATTTTTAAAATTTTTAAGAGTTTTTTTTTTTTTAAATGATGAATTATTAATCAATTTTTTATTATTTTATTAATATTTAATTATTTTGTTTTTCAAAAAAGTAATGTATAATATTATATATAATATTATAAATTCGGTTTTTAATGATTATTATAATATAAATATCATATGTGAAAGTAGATTTATTGTTTTATAAAACGAAGACAGGAAAGATTCATTCTCATTTGTAGGCTGAGACTGGGATATATTTCCTCTCAATTATCAGTTTCAAATACACGAGTGAACGAGAAACAAACTGGCTGGCATGCAATAGAGCGGTTAGCCTAGAAACTGCTAACTTAAAATTCGTTACAACTGTGTATCAAGACAATTTGATCAGCCACCTACTTCTACACAAAAACAAGAAATTGACTGCATGTAGTGGTTTTTTTTGGTTCAGTGGCTCACATTAACTAAAAAAGGCCCCACTTTGGCAATTTATGAGAAAAAGAAAACAGTATAAGCTAATTCCACATAACCTCTTCCTGATCTTGGAGCATTGTCCTTAATCTTTGAGATATTCATCCGTCTTTCTGTGAAGCTACTGCACTGTCCAAGCAATAAGTTTTTAAGTCCACATGCGCTTGACTAAAACATATACCCACATTTCTTCCTGGGTACTCTGCAACATGTAGTCAAGCCCTATCATCAGTATCCATCTGAACAAGAACACTAAACCATAAAGTGCACCATTCTATTTCTCTACATCTAAGTTGTGCTTCTTTCCCTGATGCAAATTAAGCTGTATATCTCGTGAGTGGCCTAAATATGATGAAATAGAAGAATAACAAAATGTGCAAAAAAGATTTAAGAATATGTGATATTACAATTTTTTTTTTTTCTACGCAATGCCCATTTCTAAGGGAAGCAATGACATACCTTTGTCATGATACAGCTACAGTTGGAGTAGCAACACAAGATTTAATTCACTTGTAGGGCACAAAAATGATAGATGAGTTGTGGCCACCAAATCCAAATGAGTTAGACAATGCTGCCTTAACCTCTAATCTCTCTTTCATCGGGCCAACTAGCACTCTCATATCCTGGATTGGTGGGATTACGTTAAGAGTGAACGATAACAAAAGCTCAAAAGGGGAATGTCTTTTAGAAAATTAAAAACAATAATTATATATTTACAAAAAAAAAAAAAGTAGACATATAAGAGCAACATACCACTTCTTCGTCTGGGTTTTCGAGGTTGATATTTGGATGTACCCACCCAGTCCTTATAGCCTGTAAGAGAAACACTAGACTTAGTGAAGACTCGGAACAAAACAAAAAGTGGAAAAAAAAAAAGAAGCACCATTATTATGTTTGCCTTTGGTGGTAAAATGACATAAACAAAAACTCAAAAGAAAAAAAAAACAATCAAAACTTCCTCTTAAAGAAGAGAATATTGAGTTACACACGCACACACATTGCTTTTTCCCTTGAGTGTTTACCTGCACAGCTGCGATGGCTTCCACAGCACCGGCTCCTCCCATTAAGTGGCCAATCATTGATTTTGTCGAGTTCACCCTCAACTGTCCAAATTGGAGACCTTATTGACATCACCACAGAATAATACAGAAGAAAATACAATGATCTAAAATTACCTCAGGATTCTGGCCAAAACAATGCATGAGAGCTTGATATTCTTTAAGATCCCCAGCTGGTGTGGATGTAGCATGTGCATTTATGTAATTCACATCTTCCCTAGGCACCCCAGATTGAGCTAAGGCTTTTTCTATGCAGAGAATTACACCAGCCCCTGATGTATGATGGTAAAGAATATTAGTTTAAGCTTTACCCATATTGACCATGCATTGTTCTGTTCTTGAAAGCTCAAGCTTGATTCATGCCAAAAATAACAATTTAAATACATTGAACCAAACTCGAACAAGCTCCTGCTTGGCTCATTCCATTACGGGATAGGCGGCTAATACCAATCTTATAACTGAAGTAGTTTTCATTAACAGTCCATGTATCTTTGCCAATTGACCAATTGCGTAGATCCAAAAAAAAAAAACCACTTCCTCATGCTCAGAAAATTCTTTTGGACTTCTGATAAAGTAGTGTGGGCTGAAAGGACCTTGTCATATAATGAGGAAGAAATGGACTCTAGAGATACCACTAATGGAATAGGGGAATAAAATTGCATTACCTTTTATAGAAATACATATTCACTCAAGCGGACGGGGCAGCAACTCACAGCTCATATATGAAAGGTAAACTTGTTTACAGTGCCATAAAAATTCACTCAGAAACAAGATAAGCAAAGTTGAGGTGCTTCAAGTCTAAGAGCAAATCCTTCATTAAGAACTCATGATCATTGCAACAGGTGATGGACTTGACAAGTCAAAGACCGAGACAAAATGCATTTCAATAGTGAATTTAAGTTTCAAATATATTGCATTATATTCGTCCAACAATTATTGAGGTATCATAGAAATTCCACAAAACAGGAAATAATTAAGGAATAGGACTTTGAAAAAAATAAAGACTGGTAACTGTTTCATTAGGAAGAGATAAATTTTGGCAAAAGGAGCTGTTTGTATGGCTAACCTGGTAAATTACGACTCAACTTATAAGCATTAGACTGATTAGAATTCCTAATAATTCTTTAGTAATGCCATTATACAAGACAGAAAATCATAAAGCTCCATACCAACTATTTGTAGAATTGTATGCTTATTTACACAAGGGGAATTGCACAGTCATACTCAACATTGTAGCTAAGTGAAATGTAGAAAAAGAAGAAAATTTTTCATAAAGCAGGACACATCAGAGGGGCAGGCTGCAAACTAATCCAAAAATGTACTCTAAATTATTTGTAACATTTCATAATAAGAAAACTCTACCAAATAGAAGCTACTTAACAAAAAGCACAAAAATGTAGGAAATTGAAATTCAAACAACTGATCAGTCAAATAAGAACAAGAAAACAAAACACTGCCTTTTTGAATAGGAACATCCCAACCAATATTGCATTTACAATAGCTAATTTGTGACAAGATATATTCTCTTTCTAAATGTTGTCAAGAGATTGAAATTTAGATTGGATTCAAGCTGAACTTGTTCGAACTCAACTTGAACTCGAACGCAAGTTTGAGCTCGAGTTAGAGAATTCAATATTTTCGAGCTCAAGCTTTAGGAATGTTCACCTCGTCAAACCTATGAACTTGAAAAATTCAATACAAAATGACATTGTTTTAAGCAATGTGCATTAAAACGACATTATTTTAGTATCAAGTCAAGCTTAAAACTCAATTCGAGCTCGGCTCGGCTCGAATCTAGCCTTCATTGAAATATTCTACTCAATTAAGTAACATGGACAAAAGGCATCGGATAGAAATTCAAGGCACCCAAAAGTATTATATAAGAGGCAATATCACATTACCTAGGACCTAAAATCCAAGTGATAAACTAAATTATAATAACACCTCTCAAAGGATAGCTGGAATAGAAATCGTAATCCATTCCAGCCTCTAGGCATTGCCAGGTTTTTTTAAATCCTTGGCCTCTTATGCAAAAAACAAAAAAGGTTAAAAAAGATGGAAAGATGGCCTTGGCAGATGGCCGCCTTCCTCATAGTTCCATCAGGAAAAACCTGGAAAGTTATAGATAGCAGACTCAATGGAGCAAGATAGTGAGCTACCATAATATCTAGATGGCAAACAGAACCCAGGCATTGAGTGCGACAAGCAAGTGCCTTTACACCTGTCCAGCTGCCTCAATGGCATGGATGTCCATATTAACAGGACTTCCCTAGCATACGTTATCCTTTATTTTTCTTATGCATACAAATTACATAATTTTGAGACCTATTTTCCTTATAATTGGATTGAAAAGTTCACAGCTACACAATGGTTTCATCTGCATAGAAATTAATGTTAAAAATGGCACATACCATCAGGGCGTGGCTCAGTTATATGATAAGCATCACAGGTGAAGCTTCCACCAACAAATTCTGCATAAATATTTGCACCTCTTTTCTGCAAATTACACCAGTAGAACAAAAAAAAAAATCAGCACCATACGTTTAGCAGGCTAGAACAGTAAAAGACTGAGTCACAGAAGCTAGAAAAGAAGCAACCAAGGACAAGGAAAGTAATCTGATGATTAAGTAAGAATGACAAGGACAAGGTAAATGGGATTAATACTGGACCAAGAAAAAAGATTACACAATTTAACTGTAGATGTAGCCCTACTTTGAGATGATAGAGAAGAAAAAAAATGTGCACAGACACCGGTAGACTGTGTACCTTGGCATGCTCTGCTTCTTCTAAAAGCAGAACACCACATCCTTCCCCCATGACAAATCCATCACGATTCTGTTGAAATAAAAAATCCATAGCTTCAGATAAATAACAAATATGAGTATACCAATGAAGTTACCAGTACAGTTTAAAATCTGGATAGTGTACTTGATTAACTACCTTTGATGAAAACAGTCACAAAAATCAATGAATTAATCACTGTCAAAGTTCTTTTTACCCCATAAACACTCACTTTCAGACCAGAGAGTCTTAGTCAGGCTTTGAGGAGATTTACAACATATAATATATATTAATAATTTGAAATATATTTTTCTCAGAACAAAGTTCCAATTAAAGCATAAAGGCATAACAATTCAAGTAACATTACAGTATCCCAAGGGCGTGAAGCTTTGGAAGGATCTTCATTCCTCTGTGAGAGTGCTCTGCAGGCCACAAAACCTCCCAAGCCTGCATCAAAAATATTAAATACAAATAGGCTGAATTCTTGCCAAACCAAATTGATACATGATGAGGTGACTGTAACACAGGAAAGGAACATACCAGGGGGTATAATAGCCGCATCTGAGCCACCACAAAGCATTAGATCCTGCAAATTCTTAAACGTTTCAGAGAAACCACCATAAAACCAATGAATTGTTACAAAAGTTGGCTTCAAAAAAAAAATTACTGATATGAAACATGCAGAATAAATTTTTAAGATTTAAGAGACCCCAAAATGTCCAGTGATGAAAAAGAAGAGAATAAGTATTGAAACCCAAGAAAACTTACTGCTTCGCCTCTAATGATATGGTTTGCAGCATTCAATATACAGAAGTTGCTCGTAGCACAAGCAGTAGATATTGAATAGTTTGGCCCCATCCATCCCTGAGTAAAAAAGTGGTTAAAAGGTAAATTTAAAATTCATCAGCCACCCAGGTGCATCTTGAACTTTAATATTGCAGAAATATTAAAATTGAGCTGACCAGATCCATGGCAAGTATAGCAGAACCCATATTTGTAGTTGCAAAAGGCACACAGAAAGGATTCATCTTCTTGTATGAGATCCTCAAAGCTTCAAGTGCATCCCAAAAGACCTATTCAAAGTACAAATTAGCCAAAGAAGAAACAAGTTAATAAATGAATGCAGCACTGCAGACTGAATCAAATCCTATCTGCAGGTCAAGCATCTCTCATGCAATGTTGTCTGGGTCACTGTTTCTTGCTGAAATAAATTCTGGGGGGGGGGTGGTTCTATAGTATTATGAAGTTGACTTGTGAAACTGGCTGGCTTTCACAAGAGAGAGAAAAAAATTATTTAAAGCGTGCAGGTAGATCAGTGCTTCTCCTTGGATTGTGAATTCTATTGTAATGGAAAAATTTTACAAAATTTCAAGGTTGTATTCAACATATTCATAGAATACTACAAAATGAGCACAACAATACCTTCATGCCTCCCATAGCTGAGCCAATTAAAACACCACATTTAGCCTTATCTAATTCATCCATGACATCTTCAGAAATTCCACCATCTACCAGAGCTTTCTTGCCAGCAGTAAGCATGTAAAGCATGAATTTATCCATCCTCTTGGAAAGTTTAGGAGCCACCCATCCATCAGTTGAGAAAGATTTGATCTCTCCAGCAATTTTCTGGGAAAGGAGAAAAGAGGAAAAATCGTTGCTTCAAACAAATTCTGGATCCAGCAACAAAAACAAAATCGAGACCTCAATTAACATTTACCGTTGGATAATTGGTGCAGTCAAATGTCTCGATCATACTTATACCACTGTTACCCTCAAGCAAATTATTGTAGAAGACATCTGGATCATGACCCAGTGGTGACACCACACCCATCCCTGTGACAACCACTCGCCTTTGCTTTGTATGAGGCTTCTTCTTCATTGTGACTTCTTCAGCAGGTTGCACCGCTACAGACATTGCTTCCCCTAAATTGTTAATAAATTTAAAACATTTGGGTGTGCACATATTGTCAGTAACTAACTGTAAAATCATTTGGATGGAAATATTGTTCTGCATCTCCACAACTTGACAATTCAAAAAATTAAGAAACTGCAGAGTTACATGCCAAAGTTGTATGAGTAATTTATCATATGAGTAAGCCTCCACATCAATAGCAACACAATTAATGCTAACAAAAACGCAGAAACAACATTAACAGATAACAACAGCCCATAATAACACCACCTAAGATAATCAAGATCAAACCAGCCACCATAAGGGTTTATACTAGACCTTACTTATATATTCAGCAAAGCCATAAACTCGATTAATGCATGCACCTGCGTGGCCTTAAATTTAATTGAGTTGAAGATGGTTTTAAAATTAATTACAAAACAAAAGCCCCACTGCAAAATCAAGTTGTTATACATTTCTTAAGTCTTAACCTAGCAAGTACAACTTCAATTCAATCATAAATTGGGAAACGCAGAAGCATCTAGACTGAACGAATGAGTTTATAGAAGTAAGAAGTAGGTTGAACAAATTACCCGAACGGGAACGGGTACGGGCGAGTCTCCTTTGGCTGCGATTGAGAGTAACAGAGTTGGATCCAAAAAATGAAGAAAAGGCATTATCAGGGAATAAAGGAAGAGAAGAGAGGGCGGATTTAGAGGAGTAGTATTCATTGCAAGGCTCAAGAGAAGTAATTAGACCCTGAATGCTGGATCCACAAAACGACGAAATACGATTGAATCCAGCAGCACCACTGCATTTCGATAAAACTTTTCTCCTTCGACCGAGCCTCCTGTCGCCGGAAGGATGAGGAAGAAGAAGGGTGGGTTGATGTGGGTCCTTCTGGCAAGTGAACGACATGCAAGCCGCCACCAGCCACGTGCAGAGAGGAGATGTGAAAGAAGCCGATGACGCCATTATTGCAAATAAGAGAGAAGAAACAAATCTGGACTATAGAAAAATGATTGGATTAATATATAGATAATTGAAAAAGACAGTGAAATGAAGGAAGTTCAAGGGCTTAAGGTAGTGGTCGATAACTTCTATACAACCAGTGAAGAAGTGGGTGGTTTTAGTTTGGTGTCCTGTATATAGATTTAAGCAAGAGAGTGGCTTAGCTCAGTCTCTCAGGCGTCTCTGTGATTGAATGGGATTGAAGATTGATTACCAAAGCCCAACAACAGCCTCTCCCTCTTTCTCTCTCTATCTCTACTGTGTCGTTCAGTGTATATTATTATTATTATTATTATTATTATGTGTGTATTTCTGTCTCTTTCTTATATAAAAATAAAACATTTTTTCAATTTTAATTGCACTAGGATTCTTTTTCTATTTTTTTTATTCTCACCAAGTAATCAAAAAGATTTTGAAATTAATGTGATTCATACTTCCCTTTGAATAGACCATTTTGCCCATTCTCTTTTTTTTGTTTTCCATAACCAGAAATCCACCTTTATTTGTTAAACAGATGAATCAGAGTACAGTGACTAGACTCACAATCACTACACCAAATAAATCAAAATTTTATAAACATGACAAAGACTTAAACTCAGACTTTCATCTTGAAAGTTTAATACTCTATCAGATTATCCATTCTCCTTACCACCACCATAAGACTTAAAATGTGTGTTCGTGTTGTGGTTATTGATAAAATGGCCAAAATTAGGGGTGTATGTAAAATCAATAAAACTATAAGCATAAAGTACAAATTTGTACACAAATAATGATATATCACTGTGTAATTGAATAATTTTAAATTAGAGATAAAATAACACTCAATTATATAATAACATATCATTATTTATATTTATTATTTGTACACATAATATTATTATGTAAAATTTATCAATTTTTTAAGGGTTATATAGATATAACAAAACCCAAAATTAAATAACAAAATACCATTACAGTTTCTTATATGAACTGTTTTATACCAACCAACATCACAAATAAATCCTACCAACTTTGAAAATTCTCATTTTCACACTTATTCAAACTCCCAATTTGTGATTTTGAAATCGAGGAAGTTAGTTATATTTAGGTATTTACACACACATTAATTCAAAATTTTAATTTATTTAATTATTGTACACTGTTTTTTTGGTGCATTGCTTATATAAATCCCACCAACATCACAAATACAATGTATGTATATATGTATGTATGTATGTATGTATGCATACATCTTAAAACAACCAAGCATTTACACTAAATAATTCAACATGCTCAAAATAAGATTCCATAATATTAAAGAAACATAAGCATATCGACATCAATAACCAAATCTCCTTCTTGTTTGGATTTTCACGATGCATTTATTGAAAGATCCTTCAAATCTTGAATCTCCCTTCTTGATTACTCTTTGGAGGTTCGAAATAATGAAATAAATTTAGGTTTATGGTTTTCATACGTTTGGGATGATATTTGATTGTGTGACTCATGGTTCATTTTATAGAATTTCAATTAGATTACTATTAAATCGGACATTCAAATCTTTCAAACAATTATTCATCATTTAAATTGTTTATTGATATGACATTATCTAAATTGTTCACCTGTTAAATATTGAACGGGTGTTCAATCTTGTGGAACGATTGTTCATCCTTTCATTATATAATTTTAACTTAAATATAATTTCTTGTGAACCACATTTATATCATACTTAATTAAATCATATATAATGTAAAATTACTAAAATAACCTTGATACACAAGTATAAATATTACTCATATCAAGATCGTAGATGATAAAGTTGTTGATTGTCTTTTTCAGTAGTTAAAATAATTAATTCCAATTTATGTAACAAATACCCCTAAATCAATAAAGGTGTATCTCTTTAAACCACCAATATTGATACTCAACAACAACATAATGGTGTAGTTTAGGATGATGGTTTACAAAGGTTGCACATTTCAAGTTAAATACCAATCAAAATGTTGATGAGAATGAGATCACAAATATGCACGATGTCAATATATTGGAAACTGAAGAGAATTGGATATGAAGAAAAGATTTTGAATTTGGGTTCTTTTAATCATAGTGACAAGATCGATGATATTTTATCTTTATTCTTTCTTGTGAGTGTTACACGTATAGTAACAAAATTAACCAAAATCTCTCATTTTTAAACTTGATTTCACCAATAATCGATTCTAAACTTATTTTAACACCAAACTATAGACAAATTTCATAATAATTGCAAAATAATTCAAACTATTTCACACAAAAACTTAACAAAGAAAACCGTTATTCGAAACCCATGAAATTTATGCAAAAATAACCATGTCTCAACATGATAAACATTAAAACACAATATAATGATATACTAACGTTTTCCTTATGTTAATCATTGAAAATTGATTGAAATCATTAGAAATCTTGTTGGAATTCGGCACGTGCAATTTGTTTTCAGTACACATGTTTACCATGCATGTATCCAATTGTAGAAAATAATTTAAATATGGGTAGTTAAGCATATCCATATAAAACTAAACAAATTGATTAATTCTGTTTACACTCCCTAATTTTGCTACTTTTTCATTAAAGACAAAACGGCGCCAAAATAGACTCAGAACCTAAAAATTTTCTATCAAAAATTAAGACCCAAATGAGCAAACTCGAAGCCTAAGCGTTAGTGACCAAGTTAGACCAACTCAATAAGCCTGGCCGACAACAGAAGTTATATTTCGATTAGACTTTTGCCTCATATCATTAACACACTATCTTGTATTTAGTGAATTAATTAAGATAGATACAGAGAGTACTTGTCGGGCATCTGGAGCATTAATAACTGTATAAATCCTATTTATTTACTTAATTAGCACCACTCTAGCTTATTTCTAGGTTTTCCTTCTCTGGTCTGGAGGCCGCCAGACTTTTAAAATTAGGGTTTTATTATACTGAAAAGACAATAACATCCTTAGAGAGGCTGAGAGAGTTTTTTTTCTTTTATTTATTTTTTTTAATTTTTTGACGGAATATTACATGGTACATCTGCAAGACGAAACTCAGATATGCAGCGTTTTTACTCAACTTTACATTGAATTGGGAAAATATTATTTTATTATAAAGTGGCAGTTTGTTTCTCAGCGCGTAACGCACCGCCGAAATTCACTCATTTATGTGTTTTTTTATTTTAAGGGCAATTAGCACAACCTTCATTACCAACAATAATATAATATTATATTATTAAATAATTTTAAATTAAAAATAAAATAATATTTAATTATATATTAATATATAATTATTTATATTAAAACTTTTATTTATTATTTATGCATATAATATTAATTTTTAAAAGAATAATAATACTAAAACTGGTACAATCATATGCACCTTTTACACTTGGTTGGTTGAGTAATATTGCATATATAAATAAATATGTAAATTTATTTATATAAACTGAAATTGTAGCATTTGATAAATAATCACATCATCCAATAACAAGATATTACCTTAGTTTATATAGATAAATTTGTATAATTTATTTATATATATAATTTTATTTTAATTTATTAGGATAGTTTAAAAGTAATACTATATATACAAACAGGTTGTATAAACTTATTTATATAACCTGATATGAAAATATTTAATTGAGTAATTTTAAAGTGAGAGAAAAATTAAATAATCATAACATTTAATCAGAAACAGTTACCTTATTCAAACAAATTACGCATAGTTTTGTTTAAGTAAGTCAACTCGCTAGTTTCAAAAGTTTATGGCATTGATAATATTAAGCACCGTTGTCTTTACTGCAAAATGAGAGTAGTGTTATGTGCATAAATAATATATATAATAATGATATAGGCCAAAAGACTTGTTCTCTCTTACTCTCCAGCTTTCAAAAACTCAAAGTTTCACTCATAAGTAAAATTCTGTTAAAATTTTCAATTACAACTAAAGGTAAATTGGTCATTTAGTAAAACAATTTTAAAAACTAAAGTTTCGTCACATTACCCCTCCCCTGCCCCCCCTCTCCCCCCAGTTTGAAAATCTAACGTTTTTTCTCATCCAAAATTTGAAAAGTAACAATTTTACTTTTAAGGTTTTGAAACTATTGCAACTGTATTTATCCTCCCACCTGAGATATCTCTTCTTATTGACTTGTTCCCACCCACCGATTAAAGCAATTAAATCTAACGAAGACACAATTATCTTCTTTAGAGTGTCTTCATCTCGGACAAAAATGATCTTGTCTTTGTCTTAAACCATTTTTCTCTCAAATAAAGACGAAATCATTTTTGTCCTAGATAAAGACATTCCAACAAAAACAATTTTATTTTCATCAGAAGATATCACTATCATCGATGGGTGAGAACAAATGAGCAAGAGGAGATAAGCTAGGAGAGAGAGTCAGTGGGACTAATGAAGATTACAAAATTCTAGGGGTGAAATTGCTATTTTTTAAATTTTTGATAGGAAAAATTATTAAATTTTTAAACCGAGAGAAAAAAATATAATAAATATTTAATTTTTTTATTAAATAAATATTTTACCTTTAATATTAAATTGAGTTTTTTAACATAATTTTGTTAATGAATAAAAATTTGAGTTTTTAAAAATTTAAAGGTATGAATTTGAAATTATACTTAATTTTGAATAAAAATAAAATTTTTAATTTAATAATATATTATTATATAATTAAATAATTTAAAATTAGAGGGAAAGAGCAATCAGCACCAGTTGGAACCAAAAAACATACAATTGTGTCATTTCCAATTTTAGAGGAGTGGTTAGCAACGTGTAAAATAGAATATAAATAAATCAGCATCCTTACCGTACTCTTGTCTTTGTGAAGAGTCATATCATAAATAAGAGAACATGTTTAGTATTTTTGTATACATATTATGCATCATCATTATTATTATCATCATCATCATCATCATCTCATCGATATCATCAACTTTTGTTTTTATCGTAAAATGATTTTCCCTCAAAAAGAAAAATGGTTAAATGTCTATTTATATATTTAATAACATGATCAAAAATAAAATATAAAAATTACATTTTAATCGTATTTTAGAGATTTTTGAAATTTTTACTTGATTAATTAAGTAATTTTCGTCCATATTAAGAGGTACATTTGACATTACATACAGGCTAGATGACTTATTCTCACTCAAAGTTTATTCTTTGCTCAAGCTCTTCTCTATTATATTTTAAAATTTTAAATACCCAGTAATGGATGTTAAAGTTAACAAATCTGTAAAGCATAATTATCATTTAATTAGTAATATTTAAAAAAAATTAAAATTTTATCTCATTTTCATCTCTCATTTTTTAAAACTTACAATTTCTTCTCAAACTTAAGTTTTGAAAAGTTATATTTTTTGTTTCAGGTTTATTTTTCTTCCCCCACATTTTCTTGTCACTGGAACCATCTTCAACCACTTGCAGTTGTTTCCCAGTCTCTCTCCTTCTTGGTGTTTTCTTCCTTCTAGTACAAATCAAATGAAGACAACTACAAAGACAACGTTCTTTGTCCGATCTTCAGCCACGAAGAATAGATCGAACGAATCAAAGACAACGTTCTTTATGGGTGTCTCAAGAGATCCTAACGCATTTGAGAGATCTATTCTTCATGGTCATCTTTGTGACTAGAAAGAGAGACATATTCCTAGATATCTGGTCTTCGATTCATTCAACTCTGATATATTCTTTGTAATTTAAGATCGAACAAAAAATGTTGTCTTTGTTTAATCTACGTTGACAGAGAGAGAACGTCGAAAAGGAAAGAGACTACAGAACGGTTGAAAGCGGTCAAACATGGTCTAGTGCTAAAAATTACGAAGAATGAAAAATAAACTCTAAAGAAAAAAATATTATTTGTTAAAAGCTTAACTTTTAGAGAAATTATTAATTTTTAAAATTTATAAAATAAAATAAAATTTTAAAATTAATAGATTTTATTAATTTTAATGATTCATTAATAAATATTTAAAATTTAAAAAAATAGTCAAAAAAAAATTTTTTTTTAAATGATAATAAACTGTGGATGCGAATAAGTCCTTTGGCGTTAAAGGTATAGATAAGATAAGCCTTGGAGAGAGAATGTGAAAATGATATATAAATAAAGCTTCAACTGCCAACCATATATCTGTAAACAAGATAGTTGATTTTGTATCATATGATTAAGGTCTGACAAATAAAGAGGTTTTCTTGTACAACACGTCTTAATCATCGTTAGTCAACATTTTTCAGCATTTACCTCTCTTTAACATTATTATTCTGATAAGCTCAAATGCCTGTTTTTCATGCAAAGTTGGTGTGCACCTAATTTTTTATTTATTAATTATTAAAACTCAAATTATTTATTTATTTATTATAATTTATTATTATAATTTGAGATAAAATTATTATTTATAAAAATATTTTAAAAAATAAAAACTAATAAATTTTATCTCACCTAAAATTTAAAAAGTCAATTTTTTCTTTTAAGGGTTTTTCAAGATGTTGCCATTGGTCGAAAATAATAGCAACGATAACATTCTCTCTCTCTCTCTCTCAGCTTCTCCATCAACTATCTTTCATTTCCAACCAATCTCAACCGACAAGAGATAGAGATAAAGGTGTTCCTTTGTCTTCCAACAAAGACGATGAATTGTCGTCGTCTCTCAAACGAATCATGTCTTCGCCTAGAGACAATTGATTCATCCATCTTCATCGGTCAATTTTGTAGACCAATGATGGTTGGAAATGAAGCGCCCTTGAGAGAAACGTCAGGAGAGAGAAAAAAATGTTATTGTCATCATAGACAATGTTTGGAAAAACCCTAGATGAGAGATAAAGTCTTTCAAACTTTGGGTGGGGGAAATTTGTTAGTTTTTAAACCTAGGAGTGAAAATATAATAAATTTTTAGTTTTTTAATATTTTTGTTAAATGACAATTTTACCTTTAATAATAACAGTAAAATTTAACAAATAGGTAAATATTTAGATTTTCAATAGTTAACGAGTGAAAAGTTACGATAACACCAAACCTTAAATTGAAAATAGTCGTTTGGCCTTCTGATAATTTATCTTTTATTATTAACCTTTTTTTGTAATAGTAAAATATTATAAAATTGTCGATGATAATATAACAATTAATATAAAAACTAATCAGAGTACCATTTCAAATATTAAAATATTATTAAGATAATTTTAATTTTATTATAATTTTACATTCACTTATTAATTTTTTAGAAAAAAAATACTTTAATTTTTCATTAATATAACAAATATCAGGAAAAATATTTTAAAATAATTATGCTCAATGATATTTAAGTAAAATATTATTTTATTACTTCAAACAAATAATATTTCATCGTATAATTGAATTATATAACGATATATTATTTATATATAAAAATTATCTTATTAAAAATATAAACATATAATATTATCTTTTAAATAATTTATTTTTATAATAATTTTTAAATTTTAATAATAAAATATCATCTAAATCAAATACAATTTAAAAATAACGGGATGTACATCAACACCAACTCAAACAAAAAATTCCGACTGGGGAGTTCATCTACTGTATCTAATTCGAAATCTGGTAAGATTATTGTTGATTAGTTTCAAGAAATTGAATTTCCATTTTGTAATTTTTAATTAGCCAAGTTTTTGCTCCGCATCCACTTCCCCAACCATTTGTCATTTGATAAATATGAGTAATTCATGAATACTAATTTAACCAGCTAAGTTTCAAGAAATTATATGTATTTTAATATAAAAAATAAAATAACGATTTTATTCTTATTTATAATAAAAAAATTTTAACAAAAATATCGGTGTTTAAAACCAGTTAACTGAATCGGTTTGTCAATTTTTTGAATCGAACTGAATTTTCGGTTTGAAAAAAATTATAAACTGAAGCTAAATTGATTTAAAGATTAATCCACTTTGAATCGAATCAAATTTTCAATTAACCGATTTTTTAAACGAATTTAAATGAATTATCATACTTTTATTATTTTTTTCATTTTTTTAAAAATATATTTAATATTTTTTTAATTTTTTATTCAACTTTTTAAAAATTGATTCAATTCAATTAACCAGTTTTGAAAATTAAACAAACTAATAATCGAATCGAAAAATTAATTTTTCTATATTTTTAAACTAATATCCAAATTGATTTTTCAAATAATCTATTTTTTTTTTGTTTAGTTTTAGATTAAAAAATTGGTTAAATTGTTATCAAATAATCTTGAACACCCCTAAACAAAAGTTAGCGTATGAATGCGCATTTAAAATTTTAAATTATTACAGATATGACTTTGAAATTAGGCTAAAACTTGAGGGTAAAATGGTCCTTTGGCCTTTCAAAAAAGTGAATTTCCATTTTGTAATTTTAAACTAGCTGAGTTTTTGCTCCGCATCAACTTCGCCAACCATATTTTATTTGATAAATGAGAAATTCGTGAACACTACTTTAATCGCTTTTTTATTTTCTCTTCAGATTTTGTTCTTATTATTTAGCATTTAATATTTTAAAGGCCAAAAGACTTATGCCCACGCAAGGTATAGCGAATTTCCAAATTCCCACCCATTAATTTTTAAAAACCCAAACACCCACCCACAATCAAATTTTTATTAAAAATTTCAATTAATGTTAAGGAAAAAATTGTTATTTATCAAAAAATTAAAGTTTTATCATTTTATCTCCCCCATATTTAAAAACTTACATTTTCCCCCTAACCCAAGGTTTGAAAAGTGACAAAAACCCCTTAGGGTTTGTTCCTCTTTCTCCAGTGCCAATTTCTCCTTCCCCGACAGTCAGTCATCCTCCCTTCCCCTCTTATCTCTCCTCCAGTCTTTCTTTATAGTCTCTCCGACCGTCTTTGACCAGAGATAAAAACGAAATCATCTTCGTTAGGATGAAGACAATTGGTCTTCGTCTGAAACGAACATGCGTCATCTTCATCTCTCAGATGAAGACCATTGTCTTTGTCTGAGAGATGAAGACCGATCGTCTTTGTCTGAGACGAAGGCGATTTTATCTCCTTAAGATGATTTCATTTGAAAAATCGATGTCAGAAGAAAAGGAACAAATCCTATAAGGGTTTTGTCACTTTTCAAACCTTGGGTTAGGGGGAAAATATAAGTTTTTAAATATGAGAGAGATAAATATGATAAAACTTTAATTTTTTACTAAATAACAATTTTACTCATAACGTTAATTAAAATTTTTAACAGAAATTTGATTGTGAGTGGGTGTTTAGGTTTTTAAAAGTTGGTAAGTGAGAATTTGGAAATTCACTATACCTTGCGTGGGAATAAGTCCTTTGGCCTATTTTAAACTTGGTATATACAATCAAATGCAATGATTCAAACACATCTGACAAAATGATGCACAAAATCTTGGGCAATGTTTATCCCATTGCTGCTAAGTCAAAATAATTAAAAGTTACTTAAGTAGAAAACCTTTGGTTAATTTTAATAGGGCATAAATCAACACGGTTACATAACGTATAAGCTTTAGTATATTCTACATGAAATGAACTTTAATTGCATATATAAAAGTATAAGCTTAGAATATTCTAATATGAAATAAAATTTAATTATTTTAGAGAAGTTGACAAGCATTATAAATTATTTTATTTTAGAGAAGTTTTACTAGGCAATCTAGTGATTGGATTTTGCAAAAGGGCAAAGCACTATTTCCCACTTAAGTTTTTACGTCTTCTCAAAGTTATACCACATAAAGTTAAAAAAATTCAAAGTATCATTTATAGATTTATTATTGTTAAAATTTTCTATTAGATATATAGATAAAGTTGTTATTTTACTAATAATATTAAAAATAACATTCATTATGTTTTACCCCTTAAAGTTTTAAAAATTAATAACTTTGTCTCTATTTAAAGTTTTCTAACTTTCAGAATTAATAATTTTTCTCTCAAAACCTAGAGATTGTTTTCTAAACACTCTTTAGCCACCAAAGATGACACTTCAACCCACAAATCTTTTGGCACCCTTCATCTCTCTAACACTTTTAGAAGATATGATGAAGACAAGTTTTTATCGACTCTATTAATTTCAGACGAATCAATGAAGATAAACATCTTCATCGATTCCAAAAGAATCGACGAAGTCAACAAAGACTCGTCTTCGTTAATTCATGTGGAATCAATGAAGATGCATATTTGTCGCATCTTCTTACATTGGAGAGTGAATATTTGGTGATCGAAAATGCTAGGTTGAAGCATCATTTGTGGTCGAAGAGCATATGAAAAAACTTTATAAAGAAGTAAAGTCGTTAATTTTAAAACTTTAGAGTGAAAACATAATAAATTTTATATTTTTTTAATATTATTGATAAAAAAATAATTTTTTTCTTATCTCTAATAAAAAATTCTAATGATAGTTAACTTATAGGGGAGACTTTAAATTTTTTAAATCTTATATATATAACTTTGAAATTATATCAAAACTTTGGTGGAAAATGAAAAGTAGTCTTTTGGCTTCGGAAAGGCTAATGAAGTTTCTTTATGTCGTGTTTATTCAAAGTACTGCAACTACGGAGGTTCATTGTATCTAGAAATTATATTAATCAACAACAGTAAAAGGACCTTTGACCCTACAAAGAAATTGTACCTTGGAAGCTACCTTCTTATTGTTGTGAAATGGACTTGTTAATATAAAATTTAACTACACTTTGATTGCATAAAATACACTTTACCACTCAATATAAAATTTTGTTAACGTAAAAATGAGAATATAAAGGTAAAATTACCAATTTGTCCAAAAAAACATAAGATAAAGTCAAAATCATAAAATAGGAATGGTATATATATAAATAATAATATATTATCGTATAATTATATAATTAAAAATTAAAAATAAGATAATATTCAATTACATAATACATATATTATTATTTATATATAAAATTATATATAATTTTATTAATATTTAAGTTGATTTGGGGTGTTTGAAGAAATGACATGCAAAGAAATTTGAGGTGATTTACGTGATTTTAAGTATTTGAAGAAACACCGATTTTGTCTTTAGGATTACTCGAAGAGATGTAATTCATTGTTAATAATTTAAAAAGTTGTATTATGTATATAAATGATAAATATAAACGATAATATATCATTATATAATTGAATATTGTTTTATTTTTAATTCAAAATCACTTAATTATATTATGAAATAATATTATTTGTATATAAATTTATACTTATTATTTGTGTCATATAATTTTATTGATAATTGAATGGCCAAAAGACTTATTCCCATCCAAGGTTTGGTTAAATTTCAAATTTCTACTGGTAAAGTTTAAAAAGACTCTAATACCTATTATCATTCAACTTTTGTTAAGATTAAAAGTAAAATCGTTGTTTTTATAGTAATATTAAAAAATATATAATTTTATCTCATTTTTTATAATAAAAATTAATAATTTTATAGTAACTTTAACTTTTTTTATTTTTAAAAAATAATTTTTTTAAATTCTTATAAATTTTTTTTTTTCTCTAACAACAAACATCATCCCCATTTTTTCTCGTCAGTCGTTTTCCCCCTTAATAGAGGAGGGATGGTGATAATGACATCATCCTCATTTTCATCCACGAAGAGAGGAAGGCAACTCCATTTTTTCATTGAAAGAGAGATGGAGAGGTCTTCATTGTCAATCTCTTTGACGAAAAGGCATAATAGCATGGCGTTCCCCCATCAATTCATCTCATAAAAGCTGGCGACTCCAAAGACGTAGATTTATGTTAATATTTTAATCTTTTTATTGCGTCCAGAAAGTAAAAATAAAAAATAAAAAATATTCCAATTGTTTTGACAAACTATTTTAACTATAAATTAATATAATTTATCATATAATATAAATTTTGATTTAAAAATGCGATCTTTTATTGTGATATTGTTTACGATCAGAATTGGGCCGACATTTGGAGCCCCCACTGAACCAACGTGGCACTGGATGTTTTCTGTCAAAATATTACACACAACATATATTTTACGAAGTGATATAATATAAATAAAAAATAATATATATAATATAATATATTAAATTAATATAATATAATAAATATATTATATAATATTAAATATTTTATTAATATAGATTAATATACTTTTAAAGAAAATCATAATATAATAGGAGTTTAAATAAGAAATATTAAATTTTTAAAAATATTTGTGGTACTTTTTAAAATGATAACATATCAATTATATTTTTTTATTATTTTAATTTTTAAAAGTTGTATCATACGATATGATACAATACTTGATATATAATACAAAAAAATTATATTTTAAATACATAATATAATATGTAATTCAACTATCATGATAAGAAATTATTATTTACATGTAACTTTAATAATTATCATGAGAATAATTATTATTCGATTATCATGTAATTAGATAATTTTAAATTAAAAATAAAATAATATTTAATTATATGATGATAAATTATTATTTATATATAAAATTATTATATTATTTGTATATATAATTTTATTAACGATATAATTTAAAAAAAAATGAAAAAACAAAAACAAAAAGTTATTCACCAAGTAACTAAAAACCAAAAAAAGAAAAAGAGTTAGTTGAAGAGACTAGATGGAGTTTTGTTGGGCATGGGTAGGCACGATTATGAAGGTAATTAAGGTGTCATTATTAATTTAATTAAATTGGCCAAAAATAAGCAGCCATAAAGAAAACATTTGATATTTGTTTGGTATGCCTAATCCATCTCCTCAATTTTCCTTCACGTGTTAACAGCTAAAGTTAACTACTACATTCGCAAAACTAATTCTAAACCACTTTCACAATTTCTAACTATTTAATTTTATTTCATTTTCATCCCTGAATGAAAATCTTCTTTAGAATTAAATAATTAGATAATATCAAATTACATACTTGTGATCAAGGCATCATGTTGAATTTCTCTTTTTTTGTGATTAAGTATTTTACTTATATTGGTTTGACAGATAAATTTAAGACATAATAAAAGAATTCATAATTACTAAATCAGATAAGTCAAGATTTCATAGGCATAATAAAGATTTGAATTCAAATTTTCTTCTTGAAAGTTCTAACTAGATTTGACAATTTCAATCCAAATTTAAGGTCTTTGACTTTAATTGGAAGAAAATTTTCCCATAAAAAAGGAAAAAAGAGATGAAGATGAGGATAAAAAATATACCTGCAATCTGAGACATGGATACTTATATCTCCTTCTCACCCCCGCTTTGTCCTATCCCAGTTGCCACCCCTGTCCCCTTATATTAATATGTTTGTTTAAAATACTAATATATTTTTATATTTTTAGATTATTTATATTTTTTAATTTTTTTTTTATGTATATTAAGATAGTTAACATATTATATTTTAAATAATAGGTTGATTTTAATTTTAATTAGTTTTGTTATTTAATATATTTATGTTATATTTAGAGGGAACGAGGAGAAATTTTTTTCCTATAGAGCAGAGATAAAAAGAGAATGAAGAGAGGATTTTTCTTCAAATAGAAGGAACAAAAAATATTTGTTGTTCTTATAATAAAAAATAAAAATTGAAATTCCCCCTCTACTCCTCTCGATTGTCATCATCAGTTATAATACTATATATAATATAAGTTTTGAAAAAATCATTTTGGTTGGTTTGTTTATCACAAAAAACGTGAGACATTAGATGGTGTGACATTTTTGAATACTTCTCTACGTTTTGAAAGAATGAAATTGCGTACTGGGAAACTATGAGCACATAAACGTCAATGCGTTGCACTGTCCAATTTGAGTAAGCAGTAATGGTGAGCCTGACAAAATTAGAATGTTCGCTTGCAAAAGTGTGGCCCTCTTGTTCTAATTTCAACCGTACGTGCCGCAATGCATATGGGCGTTGGGCTTTGAATGGAGGACTTACGCAACGCGTGCTCCTTAACACATGTTACATATTTTCAATGAGAGTGAATCACATTTTGGCACCCAAGGTTTAGCTTTAAAACATTTTTCCATGTGTCATCGATTACAGTGCTTCAACGATTCATTGTGTGTCAAGGTTTCTTTCTCTGTTATTGGCCTTCGTCATCGACTGAAAAAGAGAATGATGGGATGAAGACGGTTTTGGTTAAAGTCCAATCACTAAAAAAAGAAAGAAAAAATTGAAAACCAAGAGAAAGAGAATATAATTTTTTAAAACTTAAACTAGAAAAAAATTATGAGTTTTTAGGATAAATAAGATAAAATTTTATTTTTTAATATTTACTAATAAAATAATAATTATACTCTTAGATTTAAAAAAATTTATTATCTTTAACAGTTGATAGGTGAGATTTGAGCTTGCAAAATTTAGTAGATGAAAATTAATAATAGACTAAACCTCAGGTGGGAATAAGTCTTTTGGCCTTTTCAATAATAGTGAATTATGTTTTCCACTCCTAAACGGCATAAATAACATTTTTTATCTAAAATCAAACCTAAATAATAATGAAATTAGAAGAAAAAAAGAATAGTAAAAGATAAGAATTATGAGTTATTTTCCGTTAGGTATAACAAAAAATATACAATTTGATCCTGCTCAAATCTTAATAATAAAAGTCTCAAATCTAAAAATTAGGAATCTTAATTAAGGTTAATGATTCTTCTTGATTAAAATTAATGACAAAACTTGGTTTTAAGAATTGTTGGGAGATGAGCTGGATTTTAAGAATTTTCTTTATCAAATAACACATTCTCACCCAAAATTAATCTATATAATAAAACAATATTTTTGTACAGTGGAATTACTATTTTAGTTTTTAAAAACTATCATATAACCATCTTTTAAATATATAAATTATATAAAAAGTCTATTATTTTTCATTCCTTTCATCCTCACCCTTTTTTCCTCTCTTCCTATAAATAATGGTGTCTTTGTCATACTATCATTTATCAAATGGTAAATTATAATTTCTGAATATATTGAGCATCTTTTAAAAAATTCTTAGGGGGTTACTGAAAATTTACAAAATTTTTAGGCGTCTTTTGAAAATGACTTATTTTAACTATTGGACCACTCTTTAACTTAAAAATATATGGGGGTTTGTTAAAATTTTAAACATTATTTTAATTTTTTAACAGTTAAATTTGTATATTTAAAACAGTTAAATTTGTATATTTAAAACATTTGGGTTTGGTATAAAATTGCCGTTTCTTATTTTTTTAATTATTAAATAATAAAATTATTATTTCATTTTTTTTTATTTTTTTATTAGAGACTAATTTTAAGTAAAAAAGATGTTTTAAAACCAAATTTGAATTAAAAAATATTATTTACTCATTCAATAATATTATACTAATCACGCTATCATAAAAACCACGATTTTATTTATATATATATATATATATATATAATTTTATTTTATTTATTGTAATAAATAATAATATTAAATTTGAAAAATTGGAAGGCGTGCCCGATCCAAGAAAGAAAATATTACAAATCTTCTCGGGGTCATTATAATCTCTCCCTAATCAGTCCTTTCTATAGCAATAGCCTAAAATGTCTTTGCTACACACATTTCAAAAGTGATTATTGAACTATTTGCGTTTCTCACAACTTATTCGTTGAATGACACATTTCAAACTGGTGAAAAAAAGGGGACTCTTTTGTAGTTTTGGCATCCATCACTAAAATTGGAATTTATCCTAATTAATTCCGTCTAGTTGAATGATTTTCTCGTTTAAAAAAAAAAACACAAAAAGGCATTGTCATTGCCGAATGATTTAATCATATTCAAAGTATCTTATTTTTTTTTGGATATTCACTCTTTAACTATAAAAATCGTAAATACTTATTTATAAAAAGATAAAATCTATTAATTTTCAGAGTAAAGTTATTATTTCATTTAGAATTTTACAGATAAATTAAAATTTATTTATTTTTCCTCTTAAATCGTAAAAATTAATTTTTTTTCTTAAATTAAGTTTTAAAAAATAACATTTCTCCCTTTAGGCTCTAATTTTCAATCTTTAACGTCAAATCTGACACTATCGCTGACAATGAAGAGTCTCCGATGTATTTCATGCTCTGATGGTTTCTTTCCCCTCCTCTGGAATTTTGATTAACGAAGATCTCACCTGGAAAGATGAAAACCAAAATCTTTGGGTGGAAACTTAGGAAAATATACTTTGGGTGGGAATAAGTCCTTTTGGCCTTTTTTTTTCTCCGTCCACGGTCAACAAATATACTACTCTTCTGTTTTTATTATTTATTTTTCTCAAGTCTTTCAATTTATCTAGCTTAAATCTTCCATTTTCTATCCCCAAGAGCGACAAAGATTTTCAATTTTCCACTTTCAGTTACTTTGATTTTTTTTTTTTTCAGAAATTGATTCTATGATTTGAACCATTGGTTGGTTGATTGATCCATCATCAATGTCGTCGAACATAATCAAGTGTCACACACACTCTACTTCATTCTCTTGAAATGCACTCAGTTAATTTCGTTTTTCATGATTCAATTCCGAAGAATTTTTTTATGAAAAAAATCAAATAGAATTCAGAATCTCCGTGTTGTTAGGAAATTTGAGCGGTTAATTTTTAGTGATTGTTAGTTGTTGAGTGAGAGTGAGTAAATTAGGGTTTGTAAACGTAGACGAGAGAAGGGATGAGCAGACGTCGACTTTTAATGGCAACGGCTGAGTGGCGGAGCAAGCAATCTTACAGAGGCTCTTAAAGAGGCAGCTAAGTGAAGAACGACGACTTGTTGTGACTAATAGATCCGGATTTGATGATTGCTCCCATGGCAAGTGCATCTGGTGGCTCTCATAATTGGACATCTAGCTGTAGACATTGCAGTGGTTCGTTGGGCTGAGCCCAACATACTAGGATTGAGTGACCAAGGCCATAACCCAAGGTCTGTTCAATCATGTCTGTTCGTAACTGGACATCAAGTCAAGATCTTTAATGATTTCTTTGCGAATAAAATTGTGAATCATCATGGGTATTTTACCAATTGAAACTTGATGTTTGAAATCAGGGCATCACATTTTGTTCAAAATTTTCCATGTTTTTCATGTGCCAAAAGTTCTTTCTTTCTATCACTATGGGCAAGAATGAACATGTCTTTTAAACAATTCTCATGCATTTTAAGAGAATTTTCCAATTCGGAAAAAAGGAAAATGATACCTCTCTCCTTTGTATGGAGCTAAGAGTTTTTTATTGGGTATTCCACATCAATTAAATAAAATTGACATTATTTGCAGTAGTCAACAGATTCTTGAAAGATGGACATTTTCTCTTGCTAAAACACCCTTTTATGGCAAAACAAGAAGTTGAAATATATGTTGATTGGACGAAATATGTGTATGACACTCCTTATCAATCAACAACAACAACGATGACACCCTTCCAAATTATGTACAACCAACTACCTCCCAAGCTTCTTCATTTTCTTCTCTGGGAGTTTGCAATTGACACGATTGTTATAGAGTTTGGAAGATAACAATGAAGTGATGCGTCGATTTCACTATAACCTTGAAATGAACGATAGCAACCAGAGATTACAATTTGAGACACTTAGAGATTATATGACTTGGTTTGTGATGGTATTAATAAGTTATCTCGCATTTTAATAAAGAAGAGATAAGAGTAATGAAAACAGTGTCAATAAATAGTACAAATTAACAAAACTTTAAGATAGTTAGTCAATTTTTTTTATCAAACAATTTTATAACCACTATATCGCAATAAGGAAGGTATGCCTATATAATGAACAGGATTTTTTTAAATTCAATTTTATTATTAAATGATATAGTTAAATGATAAACTTTAAATTCATCTTATTCTTTTATGTAAAACACTACATTATAAATATTATACCATTTCAGTTCAAACAGTAATGGTTGGTCTCATAAAATAGCCATCTTGAATAAAAAATATGAATGAATTGACAGTTTTTGATGCATGTGATTAAGGGTACCGTAAAGATGAAACCGATAAATAACATCAATAATAGAATAACATTTAGCAAACAGATCTAAACTTCTTTTGCAGTTTTGAGACACCCAAATTGAAGTTTGATGGATGAAGTACAATTAATACAAAACTACGTAATAATTTGATAATTTTTAGTGTCTTATTGTTTAAATATCCCAACATATTTTAAAAAAATTTTGGTTTTACTGTTGACTGGTTTCGTTATATTACTAGTAATATAACTAGGGTTGGACTCGAGCCAAGCCAGCTCGAGCTCGGATCGACTCGGTTCGAACCCGAAACGAGCCAGGCTCTGATCGGCTCGATTGAGCTTGAGCCGAGCTCGAGCTGGTTCGGTAGATTTTTTTTTAAATTTTTTTATACAAAACAACATCGTTTTGATTCATATATATTAAAAATGATGTCATTTTGATATGAAAAACGAGCCGAACTTGAGCCGCCCATAAATAAATCGAGTCGAGCCTGAGCTGGCTGTGAGTCGAGCTCGGCTCGACTCGAATCCAACCCTAAATATAACACAACTTTTAACCTTAGAAAATCATATGTTTTTGGACCCAAATAACATAGTTGGAACCATTAAAGATGGCTCTTAATGAGTTGTGAAATGTTTTTGGACCCCTAGTTGACATAAATAATATCTTCCTACGCATAATAAAACTCTATTAAAAAGTTTTAATAATGTAAAAGTAAAATAGTAATTTAACTATTTATTAATTTTAAAAAAAACGACAATTTTCTATCTAACCCAAATGTTTTAAACATAACAATATAACACTTGAAAAGGTTTTTAAAAACCCACAAATAAATCTCTAAATTTTTTTAAAACCCTCACATATTTTAAAATTACTATATAACTCTAATAGTTGTAATATGACATTTACACCTATAATCTGTGGTATTATATTTAATTATTTAGAAATGTAATTGTCATTTATGAAATAACTGGGAGTAGATTGTATTTAAAAATTTTTCAACAGCGTCAAACTTATTATGAATTTTCAATAACACCTTAAAATTTTTTTAAAAAACCCCCCAATATTTTCTAAAATTGTTGTTTGCCCTTTGATATACAATTTCATACAAAAACACCTATATTTATAAGAAAAGAGAAGAAACAGTGAATGTGAAAGGAAACTTTAATAAGAGATTTCATATATAATTTAGATATTTAAAGTGTTATTTTTAATTTTTCTTAATTTAATATTATATAATAATTTTGAAAAATAAAATAGAAATTTCACTTCCTAATAGTGTTGTTTTATTAACATAGTTTAATATTTTGTGAGAAAATATTATTTACAATAAAACTATGTGTACTTATTTTAAATATTCAAATTTATATATATTTATATATGTCATCAAATAATTGAATAATTTTTAATAAGTAATAAAGTAATATTAAATAATGTGATGATATATCATATATATATATTTATTTGTTTATATAAAAATAAGTATATATAATAATGTCAAGTCAACCAAACTAAGCCCAACACAACCAATTCAGTAGGCCCAACGCAAGCAAACATTATATAAGAAAACCACAGTCTTAGCCCTGCACAAATAAATGACCGCAATTTTTTTCTCAAAGGCCCTATAAGAAAACCGGGAGTAGAACTCACCAAATAAGTGCATAGGTTCAATGACAAACCTCTTGGGATAGCCAGCACTTTATTTCTTAATGCTAGAAAAGGATAATCGGTGAGAAAGAACCCACGGAAGCACGCATCTACGCTTAGAAAAAGGAGAGAACAACATTGAAAAAAGAGTAACCAATTGGGAAGAGAGTCCTCCTTTGTTATGGGAGGAAATTAATAGTTCTCAAAAGGTAAAGGGAGATGGTTGTAATAGAAAAAAAATATTGAAACCCTAGTTTAAGTAATCGAAAAGACAATTTTTAAACTAGACAGGTGCAATAGGATATAACTATGATTGATACCACGTAAAAGGTTAAATAAATTGTATTTATTGTATATATGAAATGTATTATTATACATGTTTTTTATATAAAAGCCTAAATCTCGTATAAGAAGAGAACAATGTTATACGTACCCATTTTTTAATATATAAATAAATTCAAACATGATGTGTTTTTATATAATTACGTGTTATTTTATTATTAATTCAAAATCATTTAATCATTTGACGACCACATCATATGTGTATCCATTTATACACTCAAAGTGTATACGTATAATTTTATTCATAAAGAAAACAAAATGACTTATACAAAGAATGAAATTAAAGTCCTATATAAGAAAAATCAAATATATCACGGCCCATATATTTTCCTAATAAAATTGTGTGTATAAATAATGTGTAAAACTTTATACACAACCAATGATATGTCACTATGTGATTGAGTATTGTTTTATTTTTAACTTTAAATTATTCAATCACACGATGATATATTATTGATTATACATATAACATTGTTCATATTTTCTTATTCCTCTATATATATATATATATATATATATATATTGTAATAGCATATGTACTATAAAATCAAGGTAAGATTTAGAAACCCATGTGCATTCACCATCACTAGATCAAGTTCAATGGTACACTCCCTCATGTCACATGCTCTCACATTAAGGTTTGGTTGGCGATCAAGTTTTTTGTTTTCTTGCCTCTTCCCTTCGCTTTCCTATCTCTAAAATTAAAAACCCATCTCCCTCATTGCTTCCATTCCTATTTTTCCATTATTTCAGTTGGTGTTTTTGAACGTAAAAATAAGATTAAAACTAGACATAAAAATGACAGAAGAGTCAACCTTATTGCAGAGTGCAGTCAGTGAAGGGTCCAAATCAGAAGCACATGGGGATTGTAAAGAGTTATACGCGTTGACGGATACACGACCACAAAACATCAACATAATGTTGAGGTGTTAGACGCCCCCCCACCTCCTCCATTTCTTTGCCTGGGTTCTCTTTGGACCCACTTCAATGAAACACTTCCCCACTCTTCAGGCCCATTTCTTGGCCCACTTCATGTCCTTATTCTCCCTCGATTCCCACACGACAAAACCGTAAAATTAAACTTTCAGGAGTAACTTAAATATAATAAAATGATTTCAAATATAATTTAAATTTTTTAGGTGATATTTTAAAATTACATTATTAATTTATTTAATATAATCAGACCTATCTAGTATCGTTTCATGATCAACTTTTTATTAATTATGAATAAAATACAGAATCGAAGGTAGATGAAACATCTATCGGGAGATCATATCTGAATGAATTATTGTTATGTTCAACGTTGATGTTTGCCAACGACCAAAAAGCTGGCCTCTATTTCTTTCTCCGGATAAGATTTGAAGAAGACAACGTTTGTGGAAATTTATGGCTTTACTTATTTTTTCAATTATTCAAGCTCAACTCAGGCCGACACTTTTCTTCTCTGCTACAGGAGGACCTCTATATAATATATATATACATGTATAAGAGGAAAGTATAAATTTAAATATTTTTTAATTATATATCAAAATTAAAATTTTAATTTATTTGATTTAATAATTATTAAATTAATTATTAAATTTAAAATTAATCTTATTTGAATTGGTTAGCGCCCAAATTAATTAGGCACAAATATTAAAAATTCCTCAATTTGGTGTCCAAATTAATCATGGGAAAAAAACCCCTTTAATCGATTCCTCTCATGATAATAATGATGAGATGCATAGTGATTCTACAGGTGGGATGGGATGAAGCAGTGGCGCAATAATTCAAGCACACCCCACAAAAACAAAAGAAGACTTACAGGTGATAATAATAATAATTAATTTTATATATATATATATATATATAACAAGTATATATTAATTATCACCAGCCCACGTGAACATCAATAATACCATACATAAATATGCCGAGGCCTGGAATATTAGAAATACACAGGCAGAGTACTTAGTACACATTATTTGCAATTTGCAACATTTTTTTATTTTTTTAAAGCTAGGGACTTCTTCGTATTGATACGATAGATAAATTTAATATATAGTAACTAGACTTATGAGCACTAGATTAAATAAGTGAAAATTTTATAATTATGATAGAGATTTAAATTCAAAATTTCTCTCTGAAAGTTCTAATATTTCATTAATTTTACTAATTTATATGGTTCATGTATAACATTTATTACTAGTTTTGCTAATCCATGTGGTCCAGATATAACATTTATTAGCTTATACAAGGAGGAAGAAGCAATCATATATATAATTTACTCATGCAGTAAATAATGGGTTGTATTTGTGTTATATCAGTTCGGATATAAGGTTAAGAACCTTCAACTTTAATATAATTTGAATTTAGTCAAAAATTTTCAATTCTAACTCGATTTTTTAATGTTTTGTTTAATCCGATACAACTCAAATTAATTCAAAATTATCTATTATTTTCACTACACTAAATATTATTTACATTTTAATTTCATCATCAAATTACCCTAACGTTGTATTAATAAAATATACAATAGAATATTTCATCTTATTTACAAATAATCTAAAAAATTATATACGAAGACCTTTGAAACACAGTAATAATCTTATTAACCAAATCACATTTTCACTATCGAATAATAAAGTTAAATATTTAAACAAAAAATCAAATATAATACAAGTAATTACAACTATATACAATAACTAAATATTTTAGCTATACTTTTTTTCTTTAATTTTAAATAATATTAAATTGATACAAAATAAATTTATATAAAAAAATTAATTTATTTCTATTATGTTTATATCAGTTCAAATTATCAGATTTGTATTGAAAATGATGGGGGTCTAGTTTCCTCCATCGCTGTCTCCTCCTCAATCTTAGTCGTGTCCACCTACGCCTCTTTCTTATTTCAACAATTTTACTTACCATCTAATTATTCATTTTTAATTAATTAAATTATAAAGGCCGTCCAAGACGTAATGTTTATCCTCTCAAGGGCCCACATTAACCCTTTGTGTGCCATTAAATCAATCATCAATCAAGTCATATTATTAATAATTTCTTCATCTTTACTATTTTCAAAAAGATTCCAATCTTAAAAATTTTAATTACTTGTCCTGTCACTGTCTTTATATATTCCAACATCTCTTCCATCTAAATCTAATTAACAACAAGCTTTATGTTGTTTAGTGGGGAATAATCCCCATGATTAGCTTCTTTAAACTTAATTACTCTTACCTCATTAATAATAATAATAATAATTAAATTTTTAAAGAATAACCTTTTTTTTTTTTTATTTAGGTATATGAGTACCCATATATAAATAACCTATTTCTCAACCCAACAACCTATCTTTATTTTTGGCAACTTAATAAAAAAATTACAATAAGATTTACGGCTTCATAATTTATGCCTAGAAATTAGTTGTTAGATTAGATGAATGTGGTGGAGAGTAAATGAATGGATGGATGATGATATAATTCATTTATGAAATGCAAATTACGGACGATAGGCCGTACAATGAGAGGGGATGCGGGGGAGGCACAGCCACACAAATGAATCGAACAAACTGGTCGGAGTTGGAGGTTGGTGGGCCGACAAAAGCTGCAGTCCTTCACATGGATGGGTGGTTTCCGTGTACGACTACCTCATCCATCTTATTAATTTCTCTGCCCTTATATCTCTCTTTTTTTTTTGTTAAGAACTACAAATTTTAACACAATCTTTTAATCCGGTCCGATATAAAAAAATAAAATTCAAATTAAATTTTTTTACATAAAATTTATTTATAATCAATTTAAAATTAAATTAGATTAAAATTAATACAAAAATAACACAAATTAACTTAAAAATAATATTAATAATAATTTAAATTTAAATTTATTGCATATAGTTATATTTTTATGTAATTGTAATTATTTATATTATTTTTTATTTTTATTTAAATATATTTTTATTATTTAACATTAAAAATGTGATTTGATTAGTAAAATTATTGACGTGTTTTAAAACTCTTGATATATAATTTTTAAATCATTTATAAATAAGATATGATATTTTATTTTGTGTTTGAGTAGTTTGTTTACATGCACAAATAATATGTATAACTTTGTTTAATAATAATATCTGATTATGTGATTTAGTAGTTTTAAATTAGAAATAAAATAGTATTCAATTATATACTGATATATTATTGTTTGTGTATATATTTTTATTGTTTATATTTTATTATTAGTATAGTGAGATAATTTGGTGAAGAAATTAAAACATTAAAAATATTCAAAAGAGTGAAAATAATAGATAATTTCAGACAATTCTGAGTGTGTGAGGTTGCTCTTCTCTTCCGAACCATCATCATGCGTACAAGGAGACGTTGTCCTATGTTAGGTTAGTCATGCATTCATTGGATGTATATTGTACAATACAGGTATTGGTATATGAAGAATCTTGTTTCTGAATTATTTCCCTTTATTTGTAAATTTCATATTTTTACTAATATATATTTCACCATTAACCATATTATTTTCTATACTTTTTATTTTCAAGCAATATCAACATTACATTTTCCTCCCACCCAAAAATTTAAAAAATTACCTTTTTACCATTAGGGTTTCATTATTTCCTTTCCTTCTTTGACGATGTTTCTCGACCAATCTCCCATTTGCTTGCGTTTTCTCCCACAACTTGAATAATGACGTGACCACCATTTTCCACCATGAACTCGATGAATAATCACGGTTTGTCCATATCTGACGTGCAACGAATGTGTTTGTAGTCGAGTCACCGTCATGTTCATGGTTGGAAAACAAGTCTTTGTTGACAACCATCCAAATATAAACTAAATCGATGGAAAAAAAATGACGAATTCTAGTTGTCCTTAGCAAATTCAACGAAGCCTCTTCGTTTTTGGACTTTGTTGTCATTAGGGCTTCATTAACCTTCATTTGTCATCATTTGTTGCAACAGAGTGAGACACATAGAAGGTCAATCAACCTAGGACTGATTGACCACCATTGTCGCCGTTGTTAGAGTTTGTAGCAAACCTTAAAGATTTGAGAAGAGGGGAAAAGTTACTTTTCAAAATTGTAACTGAGTAGAAAAATACGAGTTTTTGAAATTTATAAAGAAAAAAAAGATAAAATTATATATTTTTTAATATTATTAATAAAATGATAATTTTATCTTTATTCTTAATATAAAATTTTACTAACAATTAATTTATAACATAAAAATATTTAAATTTTTTAAATTTTATAAATATATATTTATCTTTATATTAAAATTTAAAGAAAAAAAAATATTTTGGCCATTAAAGACTTTCAAACATATTACATAGTCAATATCCAATTATCCTCAAATTCGTATATTTACTTTCATACACAAGTTCGGTAGAATCATGTCACGTCAGTTATTTTCTTAAGCACAACACACCAAGATTTTTTGGGATTCAGTCATATCCAAAGTAACTGTATTTACGCCAAAATTCAACGCTAAGGCATGTTTTTTCAGAATTCAATTTAAAAAAAAAGTTAAAGGAATTAGTTAACAAACCATGATACTTTATTTTTTTAATTTTACATATATATTTTATAAAAAGATTGATAAATAGTAAAAAAATACTTTAAAAATAGATACAAATAAAAAAAATCTCAATTCAAAATTAAAAAAACTCAAAAAAATTATATTAAATTCCTTATATATTTATTTTTTAAGAATCGATAAAGATATAAACAAAATTTATAATACTAATATCAACCAAATTCAAGATTTTCTTTGTAATTTAATTAATTAGTCTAAAATCTATTATTGCAAGAGTATTACGATATAAAATTAATAAAATAATAAGTTTTTTTTTACCTTGATTAGGTCATTAGTGTGAATTATAATTTTCCGATGTTAACAAATTGAATAATAAAATGATAAGTTGAAAGTGAGAAATGAAAATCGAGAAGAAGAAAATATGAAATTGTTAAAAAAATTTTATTTAGAAGAAATAAGAACGTAGCTCTCCAATCCCATTATTTTGGTCGAGTTTTATATATTTTACATAATTATTAGTATTATATGATACGATATAAATAAAAAATAATATATAAATTGAGGTGTATTATAATTAATACGATACAGTAAATGTATCATACGATACGATACATATTTTTAATATAGATCAATACACTTTTTAGAGAAAAATGATGATATAATAGGAGTATATGCAAAAAAATTTTAAATTTTTAAAGATGCTTGTAATATTTTCTAAAATGATGATGTGTTAATTATATTTTTTATTATTTTATTAATATTTTATTTCTTAGAAGTTATATTATATGATACGATATGATAAAATATAATGCTTAATACATAATACATAAAATTAGATTTTTGATATACGATTCAACTATATTTTATAAAAAATATCATTTTATCATTTGTCAATAAAAAAATTAAAAATATATAAAAATATATAATACGACTAACAAATAAAATACACGTTTTATATATTTTTAGTCAAAAGGTATGATGGAAAAATGTTTAAAACAATATGAAAGGCATATTTACTTTCTAGGATTGAATGAATGAATGTAGAGTTTATTTTTCAAACTTATTTTCTTTTTGTAATTTATTTGAAAAGAAATTCCATGGCCTTTTTAATAAGTAAAGCATACAAAATACAAGTGCTCCTTGAGTTGTTGTGGGGTCCATTTAAAGATGAATATTTTAAAGAAATAAAAACAAAATTATTTTATTATTATTATTTTATTTGTTAAAATATAAAAAAAATAAATAAAAAGGGTTGGCAGGTACAAGAGAATCAAGCGATGCTCAAAATCAGGATCTGTCCAGATTAAGTGTAAAGTACCTCAACTACTGCGTAGAAAAATGCATGATTAAGAATTGATAATCGTAATTAAATTAAGTTTAATTGCATTTGTGAAGTTGTTGACATGTGAAGATCTCCTGTTTTTGCGGCTAGTTGGCGTTGTTTTATAACATTTTATTCAGTCAACATCTCTTTCCTTTCCCTCTCAATCACTCTTTTAGCCTTTCGGCTTCCCCTCTCCTCCATGTGTGTGGACCATGCCCCTCCCTTCCTCCTTCCTGCCAGATTATATTTATTCTTTTAATTTCTGATCATCCTTATTTTTTTAAATTAAAAAAAACATCTTTCTTTGTTTTTTTTTTTTTTGAATTAGATAAACAAAAATTTAGAATTAAAATTTCATCTGAGAGGATTTAAACTCTTATTTTCTTGTAAGCGTAAACACTAACTTGATTGATTCAATTCGGTTTGATTTGATTTGAATTTGAACTAAATTTGAGTTAAAAGATTCAACTTATTTTGAATTAGAAAAAATTTGATTCGGTTTGACTCATAAACTAGATCAAACTTAACTTGTGACTTAATTTGAATCATGTTAAACGATTGTTAAAATAATATTGTTTTACCGATTATTAAATAAATGATATCGTTTTATTAATAAGTCATAAATTCGAATAATAAATTTGACCTATAAATTCAAATGATAGATTTGAACCATAAAATATAGTCAAACTCAAATTGAATCATTTTTATTTAAGCTAAATTCAAATCATCTTAATTTTAGTTCGATAAACTCAAATCAAACTATTTTTTATTCAAATCAAACTCAAACCAAAACAAAAAATTGTTAACCCGTGGTTCGGTTCATAATCACCACTTCTCCCTTATATAAATAGTCTCTTATTTTACCACTTAAATGATCCATTCTTCTTGCTCTCTTACATTAAAAAAATCTCCTTTTTTTTATTATTTAAATTACCCACCTTTATTCTTTGGTATAAAAAGTCCCTTTTTTTTTTTCCGGTCAAATTACCAGTAATTTGCCATTTCTTATAAACCTTTTTTAAACATATCAAAATAATATAAATTGTTTTTACTGTCTCATTCCGAGGAAAATGGAATTTAGGTCACCAGTCAAATATCAAAGTAGCACGCAACGTTTACTGTCTTAAAATAGTTTCCTTATTGAGATGAGAAGAAACTCCAACTCTTAAGCTCAATGTTTACTTGAATAAGTCTCCAACCCCCCAGGCTTCTTCCACCTCCAGCCACACAAATGTGAATTTGGTAAGAATCTAAGCTGAATTTCAGGAGCATTTAAGAACAGAGAATAATGTTGTCTGCTCATAACACACAACACTATGAACTAACTTACTCTTTTATTATTAATATTATTATTACTACTGTCTTTCTTGGTGATTTAATGGAGAAACACAGTAATAGCTTTTTATTATCTTTCTTTTTTATTTTTATTTATTTTAACCCGCCCTGTCCATGACCTGACCTGATTGCCATTTGCCAGAGTCTATTATATGTCGGCTGCTGCTTCACATAAAAAAGCTGTCTTTTCGCTTTTGCTTTTGTTCCTCTGATTTCCCGGCGACAAGTCAGTTCTTCCTTGATCCCTGCGTCAATTAAACACACACTTTGAACAGAAGTAAACACTATCTATTTTCTGATTTTCTGTTTTTGGTTCATACAGGAACATGATACCATACCCACTTCTTGTTTTGTCTAAAAGAGTAAACTTGTTTTAGTCTTCATGATTTTTTATTTTTGTTTCACGGTGATGTTTCTTCTTTAAAACATGGTGCACCCTTTTGGTCAAAGAAGGGAAATAGAAGCCGGGAAAACAAGTTTTGTGTTTGCTTTGTTTGGTTTGTGGGATTGAATTTCAATGCGGTGTTTTTTTGTATGGTCCTTGCAAATGTTGGGATATATTTTGGAGTTAGAGATGAATTTATTCTTATTGTGGTAAAAAAGGTCGAATCTTTTCAGGAACAAAAGCAGGTGATTGGATTTGCTTGCTTTGTTAGGGCTTTTATCATTTCCTATCCATGAAAATAAACATGAAGGCTCCCGCTAATGGGCTTCTAACAAATTCTGCCGAAGGTGGGTTAAGTTTTTTATTCAGCTAAAACACTTTCAAAACTTGTGATCTTATGTATTTAGCCATTCATTTGATTTTTTATTTTCTGCACGTTCCTCTGCTAGTTTTCACTTGTGAAGATTTATCTTTGCTTGCTGATTTAATGCTTTCTAATGCTTGCTGAAATTGGATTAAGCAAACTTTTCAGAGTGTTGGCTTGATTCACTTTCAAGTTGACTTTTTTATTGGGTTTCTGAGTTGAAGGGTATTGTCTTCCTCTTGTTGTTGTCCAATTGTAAGGTTTTTAAGTATATATCGTCAATGTCCAGGATAAATACTTTAGATGTATTAATTATATATTCAGTTATATTAGATGGACAAACTCCTGCAAAGAAACTTCCTATGATCTCTAATTTTCGAAGAGTAAATAAGAACAAACTAAATTTAGAAATTTCTTGATTGATGACTTTGGTTTCACTGATTGTCTTAATTTATCCCATTTAGTTTTTGTGTGAAATATGATAGTCTTTACTCTCCAAATTCCACTGTTTCTATGTTCTTTGTAGTCGAGTTAATTATGATACTTCATAATCATAATTTTTCATACATTTTAACTTTTTTCCCTTTTCTTCTGCTTAACAATTTCCGCATAAAAGTAAGCTTCAATCTGTCATGGACGGTTATCCAAATGTTATTCTGGCTTAACTTGATGTGAACAACTACTAAATGATTTTGGTTTTGGTGCGTCATATCTTAACATCAAAAACTTTGAAAAAAAAAAGAACTTTTCTTCAGTTTCAGTTCATGGTAAATATCCAATATGTTCGCCGGTTGATTATTGTCAGTCACATAACCAACTTCTATATTGTTCTTTTGCATAAATATAATATATGCAATATTTTTTCTAAAGGAATTCAATGGAGAAGCCTTTAATCAACTACAGTTTTTCTCATGTTTAGTCCACGGTTATTAACAACACTTGGTTAATAATAAATTGTGCCAGATAACATTCATGTTTCTATAATTTGAGTCCTTAGTATTAGCCCTTGAACTTTGTTCATTTTTCTGAATTTGGTCTGTTGTGTGACATATGTATTTTTAGATGTATGTATGAATACTTCTCTTGTGAACAGGGGAGAGGAAGAACATTAATTCAGAACTATGGCATGCTTGTGCCGGACCACTGGTTTCTTTGCCTCCGGTTGGAAGTCTTGTAGTTTACTTCCCTCAAGGCCACAGCGAGCAAGTATGTCCCTTCTCATTGATTCTAGAAGAGCAACTGTAACTGCATTCTGTTCTCTAATGAAATTTTCTGTCCAATAATGCTGTATCTCAGGTTGCAGCATCGATGCAGAAGGAGACTGATTTCGTACCCAGCTACCCTAATCTGCCTTCCAAGTTGATTTGCATGCTTCATAATGTCACATTGCATGTATGAGAGCCTCTTGTGTTCCACTCTACTATTTTGTGGTTGATCTTTCTTTACTCAATCGGAAAATTCTGTAATTCAGATTAATATAATTGAATTTGTATCAGTATGTTTTGTGTGTACCCAAATCTTTGATTCTCATGTTCTTACCATACTATTGTGTTGTCTTTGGATTGATGCTGAGTAATATAGCTATTTTGCATAGTTGGTGTGTGAATATGCACTCATGTGCCTCTGTATCTTGGTTTGTAGTGCAATCAGGCTGGTCCTGAAAATGTGGATTATTGTTGCAAAACAAATGTTTTTACTAGTCAGGAAGTAAAATAGGGGAAAAAAAAATTCAAGATACTACCTTTTTGATTATTTGGAAGCAGTATTTAATTCATTTATCTCATTTTGAATCAGGCTGATCCAGAGACTGATGAGGTCTATGCTCAGATGACACTTCAACCTGTAAGCAAAGTAGGTCAGCCATTCATTATAATAGTCGATGCAATTTGATTCTTTTGGTTGAAGAAATGACATGTACCTATGTGCATTGAACTGCCTGTTCTACAGTATGAAAAGGAAGCATTATTGGCATCTGATATGGGCCTCAAGCAAAACAGGCAACCAACCGAGTTTTTCTGCAAAACTCTTACAGCAAGTGATACCAGCACTCATGGTGGATTTTCTGTACCTCGCCGAGCAGCAGAGAAGATCTTCCCATCTCTAGTATGTAAACTATTTTCTTATAATATTTTTATTTTAAAGTTGAGCTTCGTGTATGGTTCTATGTCTATAATTCCATTACTCACAGCATAGATACTTGATAGGATTATTCGATGCAACCACCTGCCCAGGAGCTAGTAGCTAGAGATTTACATGAAACTTCATGGACATTCAGACATATTTATCGAGGTATCCCTCCAGAGTATTCTCTTAAAAATCTTTTGCTTTCATTTAACTCAGCAGTATTGGGTTTATTGTTGCTTGCTGCACCCATATAAAATTTTTGTAAGGTAACGATTTTAGTTTTCCATTCTCATTCTGTGTTTAGAACAACTATGTGCTAATATAATTTATTGGTGAGAGGTTCTACTTGAAAGAAATGTATAGTTGAATTCTCATCAAGTAACTTGTTTGCTTTCATATCAGATGTATGGAACTTAAGGATCTTCTTTTATTTTTATGATCTACACATTTATGGATCAATTAAGGTTTGTATCTTCTTTTCAAGTTACACAGCTTTTCTTGTTCAATGTAGAAGTATCAAATCAGTTATGATAAGGATGAGCCTTGGATATGCTTCAACAAGTTGAAATATGAACTACAATTCCTGTTAGACCATTATATGTTTTAGTACAAAATAGGATTGCAGATATATTTGAATTTCTTGGAAATGGATTGATCTTTGAATCTTGCCACAGATCATATAATTTTCGATATTGATTCCTTCTCAAGCTAATCCTGTTCCAAGAATTTCTGTGTTAATTTGATAGATGCTGTCTGTATTTGTTCATAAATTGAAGGAAATCATACTTCACCTTCTTTGATATTGAAACCTTATGGAGATATTCAAATTTATGGCTTAATGTAACATGTATTTCTAAGTTGGAAAAGCGTAACCATATAATAAAATCTTCGTTGTGCCTTGTTTACAGGCCAGCCAAAGAGGCATCTGCTAACTACAGGTTGGAGTGTTTTTGTTAGCACTAAAAGACTGTTTGCTGGTGATTCTGTTCTTTTTATAAGGTGCAGTATAGATACTCGGTAGAAAAAGAAAATAATTGTATTATTGTTTCTCCTGCTGTTTAGCTAAAACTATTTGGTTTTATGTAGAGATGAAAAGTCACAGCTTTTATTGGGAATTAGGCGTGCTAATAGACAGCAGCCTGCCCTTTCCTCATCAGTCATATCCAGTGACAGCATGCATATTGGAATTCTTGCTGCTGCTGCTCATGCTGCTTCGAATAACAGCCCATTTACCATATTTTACAATCCTAGGTACTGTTGTGACATTTTTGCAGCAGCGTAATTCAGTAACTTTTTGATGATAAAGTCTAACCAATCCTGAATTATTTTGGCAGAGCAAGCCCTTCTGAGTTTGTGATTCCCTTAGCCAAGTATAACAAGGCAATGTATACCCAAGTTTCACTTGGTATCCGATTTAGAATGATGTTTGAAACTGAGGAGTCAGGAGTGCGCAGATACATGGGCACCATCACCGGTATTAGTGATTTGGATCCTGTGCGATGGAAAGGTTCACAGTGGCGTAATATTCAGGTTTTTAGCAAATTATGAACTCATGTAAAAGATTTTATTTTTTTAAGTCTAACTTAATGTTGTATATATCTATTTGTAAAAAGCTGGATTTGAATAGAATTTGCAGTGCCTGTTGATGTGTAAGTAACATCCTGAAATTTAAATTGGTATATGTTTCAATTCTGTATATCTATGGTGAAATCTTTCTGGGACTATGTGCTATCATAATCTAGGTGTTAATATTGTTCTTGATGTGTTTGAATCAAGTTTTTGGTTTCTACTTAAATCTTTAACTTTCTTCGGCAACTTATCCTACCAACATTATTCCTTTTAATAGGTTGGATGGGATGAATCTACAGCTGGTGAACGTCCAAGCCGAGTTTCAATATGGGAAATTGAACCTGTCGTAACTCCTTTCTACATTTGCCCTCCTCCATTTTTCAGAGCCAAGTTTCCCAAACAACCAGGGATGCCAGGTAAATAATGATCACCATATGTTCAACTCCAACATAAGTACAAAGAATAGCTCTACTTTTTCTTGGAGAAAGCTAGTCTTGTGGAGGGACCCTTGATTATGGGCTTAGAAAAAGTAAGTTAAGTGAGTCTAACGAGGTGGAGCATTTCTCTATCATTGATATCATGGTTTTGAAACCCATACTGGCCGGTTCAACTGGTCTCTAGTGGCCAATCCGGTTCGACTGAAATTTTAAAACTGTTTAACCATTGGACCTTTTTGAACTGTGGTTGCAACTACTTTGGGTTGAAGTTCAATTGTCGGTTCCATGGAACTATTGACGTCAACATGACTTTTGAAAATCTTTTTGCAATATTTGGGACTCAAACCTGAGTCCCAACAATTGGCTAGGCATGCAATTTTAACTTAAGGATTTTTTTTTTTGCAAAATTTTACAATTATTGGAACTTAACCTTTACGGGACCACTTGGCCAAATTCGATTTTGATTCTATGTAATCTAGATTTTATATTTAATGATTAAATATGAAAAATTATTTTGAATATTTATTTAGACAATTCACCGGCCCAACTATTGTTTCAATTGGTTGGCCCCTTGACCGCGTCAAGGCCCAATTTGGTGTTCAAAACATTGGTTGATATATCATTTGAAGTTGAATGAAATTGCAATTTTTTTTCTTATTCGACTAAACTTAGCTCAGCTAAGCCTCAATGCCCACTATATGGAGGTTAAAGTCATTTTTTCTGTAAATTGCTTGGAGTTCAAATCTGTGTTTGCTAATTAGTTCTGTTAGATAAAATCTACTCAAATTATATCCCTGGCATTATTTTTTCTTATGAGTGATCTCTAGAAATTCATTTGCAGATGATGAGTCCGACATAGATAATGCTTTCAAGCGAGCTATGCCCTGGCTCGGAGATGATTTTGGTATGAAGGATGCCCAAAGCATGATCTTCCCTGGTCTGAGTTTAGTCCAGTGGATGAGCATGCAACAGAATAATCAGTTTCCAGCTGCTCAGTCAGGTTTCTTCCCTCCCATGGCTTCTTCCGCATCCCTGCATAATAACCTTGGCTCGGACGATCCATCAAAGTTATTGAATTTTCAAGCTTCTGCACTATCTGCACCAAATCTGCAGTTCAACAAAGCAAATCTGCATAACCAAGTCAACCAGCTGGGCCAACCCCCTATCGCATGGCCCCAGCAGCAGCAGCAACCGCAGCAATTGTTGCAGACTTCTGTAAACCAACAGCAGCAACAACATACTCAACTTCAACAGCAGCGACAGCAGCCACATCATCAGCTTCTTCAGCCACAGCCGCAACAACAGCAACACCACCACCAACCTCCAGCAACATCGCAACAACAACCACCACAACCATCCCCTCCCCCACCACAGACACAATCACAGTCAAATTCACAATCGCAATCACAACCACAGCTACCACAACGACAACAGCAACAGCAACAACCAACATCAGCACCACCTCCACAACATCAACAACAAATGTTCCTTCCTACAACTGTAAATAATGGTTTGCTTGCAGCTAACCCAAATCAAAATGTCCAGCAACCAGGTGTTTACTCGCAGCTTCAGCAGCAACAATTACTGACAACCACAACACAGTCCCCCCAAAGTATTGTTTCCACTAATAAGAATTCATACCAACTGACATCCTTACCACAAGAATCGCAGTTCCAACAACAAATAGAACAACCTAGTCTTTTACAGAGGCATCAGCAACAAACACAATTGCCACAATCTTCCATTCAGTTCTTACAACAAAACCTTGCACAGAGGACACAGCAACAGCCACAAGTTCAGCAGTTACCGCAGCAGGGCATGTCAGAGCAACAACAATTTCAGTTCCAGTTGCAACAGAAATTTCAGCAACAGCAGCAAGTTTTTTCTCCATCAAGCTCGCTTTTGCAGCCTCAGATTCTACAGCAACAGCTGGCCCATCAACAAAACCAGCAATTACTGCAGATTCCTGTGTCTCAGAATCAGCAGCAGCAACTAAGTAGCAACTGCTTCTCAACATCAGTACATGTGCAACCTCAACAGTTACCTATGAACCAACCTCCAAACCAGCATAAACCACTTATAGGAATCAGAGCACATTCTGGCCTTACAGATGGAGATGCTCCATCATGTTCAACCTCACCTTCTACAAATAATTGTCAGGTTTCTCCATCAAACTTCCTAAATAGAAACCAGCAAGGGCCAGCCATTCTGATGGGGGATTTGGTGGTTGAGCCTGCTAATAATTTGGTGCAGGAGCTTCACAGCAAATCTGATATCAGGATCAAACATGAGTTACCTAACTCAAAAGGACCAGAACATCTGAAGTACAAAGGTACCCTGACTGAACAGTTGGAAGCTTCCTCTTCTGGAACATCATATTGCCTGGATCCTGGCAACATCCAGCAGAATTTCTCTCTCCCCACCTACTGTTTGGATGGTGATGCCCAATCACACCCTCGAAACAATCTTCCTTTTACAGCTAATCTTGATGGAATGGCACCTGATACATTATTGTCAAGGGGATTTGACTCTCAAAAGGATCTCCAAAACTTGCTTTCTAACTATGGTAATACTCCAAGAGATATTGAGACAGAGTTGTCAACTGCTGCATTAAGCTCTCAGTCATTTGGAGTGCCAAACATACCTTTCAAACCTGGTTGTTCCAATGATGTTGCCATCAATGAAGCTGGGGTATTGAGTGGTGGACTATGGGCCAATCAGACTCAACGGATGCGGACATATACGAAGGTCAGTTTTCAAATTTATTCTCTTTGCTGCAGTGCTGCTTCTACTTAAATGAGAGCTAGTCTAGTGTGTGCAATTTAAAGTTTAGATGTTTCATACAATGTTTTCATAACTAGACGTTGACCCTGTGAAGGGGGTGATTTGGTCCAACTGACGGTCTGATTAGTTAATGTTTAAAGAAATATTAAAAATAATATTCAAAGAAATTTTGTATAATTAATCATTAAATATATAATCTGAATTATTCTAGTAAAAATATAAACTTAGTTTGTATGGTATACATGAATTTAATAAAAAATTGAATTTTCTTGATAACATCATCATGCTGACGTCAACAACCGGGTCAAACCCAGGTTTTACCCGGTCCAACTGCTCAAACCAGACTGTTTCCTTTTTTCACCCCACTGGCTGGTTTTTAAAACCATGGTTTCATATCTATTTCTAATCTAGATATCTGTACAAGGAATTGCAAATAGCTATATGCCAATGCCAGAATTTCTGACTATTGGTTCTTTATTGATCAATGATTATACCCTTTCCATCCTTGCTGTATCCAGGGGAGAAAATACAAACAGTAATCTGTGATACTAACTGGTTTAAAATACTTACTAGTTGATGTCTTTTGGTTTTTGGTCAACTTGCAATGTCTAAAAATCTGACAAACTATTGTAGTCTTTTTGCCAAGTGAATCAAGATGGTGCAATTAGGGTATTTAATCGTCCCTATTTTTGTTTTCCTCGACATCTTTAATGTTTATTCTAGTTTCCACTGTTGAAGGTCCACAAGCGCGGCTCTGTGGGACGATCTATTGATGTCACACGATACAAAGGTTATGATGAGCTGAGGCATGATTTGGCTCGGATGTTTGGAATTGAAGGACAGCTAGAAGATCCGCAAAGTTCAGATTGGAAGCTAGTATATGTGGATCATGAAAATGACATCTTGCTTGTCGGTGATGATCCATGGGAGTAAGTCATATTATCACTCTTTTAATTCCTAGCATTTTGTCAAATTTATTATTTGTTCGCGGGTATTCATTTGTGACTACTTGCAGTGAATTTGTAAGCTGTGTTCAGAGCATAAAAATACTTTCATCAGCCGAAGTACAGCAGATGAGCTTAGATGGAGATCTGGGCAATGTGCCAGTTCCAAATCAAGCTTGTAGCGGAACTGACAGTGGGAATGCATGGAGAGGTCACTATGATGATAACTCGGCTGCTTCGTTTAATCGATAGGGAGTTTTATAACCAAGAATATGAACCGTGCATGAGTTGTAGCAGTTAAAAGCTTATCATTTTATGCTTATAATTTGCAACCCAATGTAGTGCAGTAATGGCTCGTTGACTAAAAGATGAAATCTCTTTACTGCAAGGCTTTGACAGCGGATGGCAATATTTGGAGGCACAGAGCTTAGGATATGGTTGTGTAATTAAGCCTTGCCCTCATTGAAAGCTGGTCTGACTTCCACTTGTAAATGCTGTGATTTAGAGCAACGATGACAGGAATGTGTAGTGACAGTCGCTTATGTTCCTTAACTATTTATTCAAGTAGGATCAATTTTTGCTTGTATCGCAAGCGTTCCCCAACTCTATTTAGTGCCGTCTACGTTACTGCTAGAAAAATGGAAAATTGATCAATTACACATCAGCGCAGAGGATAATGGTCCAAGTATGTTTTTAGCGCCCAACATATAAAATAAATAAATAAATAAATAAATAAATATATATATATATATATATATATATATATATATATATATATATAAAACCAAATAAATATACACTAGTTATTTATTAAAAAAATTTATTTATAACAGTTTCATATATATTTATATATTAAAAAATATAATTTACAATTTAAAAATAGCTTAAACCACAATTCAAACTGTTGAAAAACTTTCAACCTAAAACCCAATTTGTAATTTTTAAACAATTCCAGTTCTACAATTTAAACCGAATCATACACATCACAATTGCAGCTTCTCCTTCAGGGCTAAGGTTACTCCTGAAAATAACGATTAACTTTAGATCCATCAAACCTTTAAAAGCAATTCAGCTATTCCATTAAATTGCTACCAAAAGGTAACATGATTCTAGCGAAGAAAGACAGATGCAATCCATCATATCCAAAGCAAGACTAAATTCAACATCCGCATGCCTTTAAGCAACTCATCCAGAAAAATTCAGTAATACATATAAAATGTGCTTAGAAAAACAACTACGAGAGCACAGCCATCACATCGGTTGCTCTTAGAGCAATGTAGTTAGTACCATCATTGCCCTTGAAGTCATTCCCTGCATACTTGGAGTACAACACTGTGTTCCCCGGTGCCATGGGTAGTGCTTTTCTGTTACCTTCCTCATCTAGAGGGCCAGGTCCAACGGCAATCACCTAGTTCATTCAAAGCAAGAAGCATCGGGTTAATTTCCTGTCATCACTAATACAAATATTCAAGAACATGGGGCAACACCACCAAAAGGGAAAAAAAATGCCAATCTTAACTGTGCCGATGGAAGGTTTCTCCTTGGTTGCCTCTGTCAGAAGCAGACCTCCAGCAGTTTTCTCCTCAGCTTCGGCAATCTGCACCCAGATTTTAAATAACCAAACAGGACAACATATGAAACTCTTGATTCATTAATTTACACTGCACAACATACAAATTGATAATGAAAGAGCACAAACCTTTATGAATACTCTATCATTCAAAGGCTTAAGATCTTTGATATCATCTGTCTCAAGAAGGCCAACTATGTCATCCTCCTTCAGTATGAGATGATTTGAACCACTGAACTCCAATTCAGTTCCTGCATACTTGGAATAGACAACCTGGGCTCCAGTCTATACAAGAGAGAAGGGACGAGTGAGTGAACAAAGTTAATACAACGGATAACTTGAAACTAGAAATGTAGTAACCCAATCATTAAAAATCACCTTCACACTAATGCCCACTTTGTTTTTCCCAATTGACTTCCCCTCGCCAACAGCAACCACCTCACCGGACTGAGGCTTTGACTGAGCGGTTGTTGGAAGCAAAATACCACCATCCGTTTTCTCCTCTACCGTCTTTATTTTAACCAACACTCTATCGCCCAAGGGTTTAAGCGAAGTGTACTGCAACGCCACAAAAAGTAAAGCGATTTGCAAACTCAGATAACAGATCTATCATGAGACATTAAAGGATAAATTATCCATTTAGAATTAATTAAAAAACTTGGGGGTTTAAAACATCTTATGGCAGGCTCGTGCATGACTCAATTCAATTCAGCAGTAAACCTGGCATCTAATTTGCAAGTTTTGGCTGAAATAGGCAGCAAAATTATAGATTAATAAAAAATAATTGGAAATTGTTAACAGAATCGCTTTGTTATACGCTAAGTCGTCTATCAGAATCCAAAAAAAAAAAAAAAACGATATTGGTTTAGTGACAGAAAATAAACGAGAATATTTAAAAAAACCAAAATAATTAATAACAAAGAAATTCTAATACAGTCGAACAGCTAAAAAGGGAGGAAATAATTACCTTTGGAGCTACCACAGTGGCTGCTTTAACGACGAAAGAGCGAAAGGAGCGTTGATTGGGAGTGGTTCCAACAGAAGAGAGCTTGACAGAGGAGGGTCTTAGACCTTCAAACGATGCTAAACCCCTTGCAGGAACTGCAATTGATGATGCTGTAAGCTGCACGCTCGACATTTTTTTTACTTCAATACAGATGAGAATGCGTCTGGTTTGAATTAGAAGTGTAAGAAGATAAAACCCTAGCTTCAACAACTAGGAGGGGTTTTTTAAGAGATAATGAGATGCTTCTAGAATTTTGTTGGTCACTCCAATGCCACCCTTTAAACGGTTAAGTTGTGGTTGATCGACTATTCTGGAACATGCATTATTTTGATGGCCTATACAAAGGTTAAAATAACTATTTCTGAATCAAGTTATAATGTAAAGGTAAAAACATATTTATAAGAGTAAAAAAATCTAAATATATATTTAGAAAATTTTAAAAAATCTAAATATTTATTTATAAATTAACTTCCAATAAAATTTTATGATAGAGGTAAATAATATTAAAAAATATATAAAATTTATTATATTTTCTCTCATAAATTTAAAAAATTAATAACTTTACCTCTATTTAAAGTTTCTTAACTTTGAAAAACAGTATTCTCTCCCCCTCTAAACCTAGGGTTTATTTTCTTCTCTACTCTGACCATTGACGATGACACTTTCAACCCACTAAACTCTAGCCACTAGCTTGAAGACTCGTCGACGTTGATTTTAGATGAGTCGACGAGTCTTCGTCGATTTGTCATTGAATTGATTTGTCTTTGTCAATTTGTTTGGAATTGATGAAGATGCATTTTCATCAATTCGTCCTCACGTCTGTGGTTGGAGTTTCATAGGTTGAAATCGTTATCGCTGGTAGGTGAAGATAGTGGTTGGAGAGGAGAAGAAAATAAACCCTAGGTAGAAGGTGAATATTATTTTTCAAAGTTAGAAAATTTTATATAAGGGGGAAATTGTTAATTTTTAAAGCTTGAGAAAAAATTAATGAATTTTATATATTTTTTAATATTATTGATAAAATGATAATTTTACTATTGCTTCTAACAGAAAATTTTAATAGATTTTAGCTCGTAGATAGATATTTGAGTTTTTCAAACCTCATAGATGTGTATTTGTCTTTACATTAAAACATGGATAAGAAATAGTTTTTGCATACAAACACTGATCCGAGCATCTCAAAGCATTCACGCACTAGAAAATGGGTTTTATGTGCCAAAACATGTCAGAAACAATGCTCCACGCGTTATCACGCACCGTCACACATTGAAATAACATCCCATGCACTGAAACAAACTTGCACGCACATTCACGTGCTAAAGATGAACTACAGGCGCCTACATGTGCTGGGGAGTCCTACTGTTGGCTGATGACCGATTAATCATTGATCATTGATCAATCAACTAACCTATAGGTGTTAATCGGTTTGGTTTGATCTCAATGGACTAACAGGTTGACCTATCGACCAAATGGATCTCCCAACCCAATTGTAACTCACAACTACAAAGAACTCTAATTTCGGTTGGTTCAACTGGCCATCTTCCATAGACGAGATCACATGGCTTTTGTAGCTCTTACGACGATTGTCCTAGTCAAACCAACTGTCAACACCAACATTGTGACTCTGACGAAATGGCGACATTAACGGCACATATGGGTCTCAATTTTTGGCTTGATTTTCATTGATTTCAAGATGTTTTTGATACGATTTTCACACCAAAATATATAAAGGACATTCAACAATCATCTTAATATGTTTCTAACATATAATTTTATTCAATTTAACCGAATTTAATTTATGCCCAAAAATCCAAATTTGATTAAAATTCAACATAAAAAATATATATAATCCATAATTTAATTTCATAGAACAGGTAACATATACATAACCTAGGCTCTGATATCAAGGTTGGAAAACATTATGCATGTCAAATCCAAATATATGAAAAATAGTATATAAAATTTGTATACCCAGATTTGATTTTGTTGGCCTAATGATTTGCATCAACAAGAGGACTATGACGTGAGTTATTTCCACTCCTTGATTTCCCCGAGTATTACACTTTGAATTGAGAGACTTTTACTTCTGTGATTTGGTTTTTGGAAGAAGATTGCAAAAATGCCTTCACATCCTTGGGAGGAGACAATTTCTGGATATATTTATAAATGTGTAATTCCCCTAACAACTTAATATAACTTAGTTAGGTCAACTCGTTATGATAGACCAAAACCTAATAATTATTTACATATCTCATCATATATTAATTAATTTATAATTTTATTATTTTTTATTGCGGGAAAATATATGTACTAATCCACATTCAAGACCACGTGTTACAAATGGCCTAATAACTTCCGGTAAGTTCATGTCAGAAAACAAGACAATTCAATTCACCACGTGCAAAATTAACAAGCACGAGGGCTACACTTTGCAGTATTTTCTCCAATTCAATTAAATATTTTATTCAATAAATTTAAAAGAATGAAGAAAAACCGTGAAAAAATGGTTTATCTGTATCAATACATGAATCTTACATCGGCCGTCGGCAAGTCTCCAGAATCCAAAAATATCTAGAACTCCGACTTCACTAATCACCTAGATTTAGAAATTCCAAAGAAAAGAATCAGCCACTAAAATCTCATCAAGATTAATTTGGTCGCCGTAATCAACGGTCGGAGGTGGTGCTGCAAAAATATCACCACACAGATCATCAAACTGAGAAAAAACCCCAAAATCGGGCACGTAACCACTGGAACCCGTTGTATTTAAAAAATCCAAGAAGGAGTCGTCAAAGGCACCATCACTATTTAAGTCCGAGATGGACGGAGACGAATATTCCGTTTGTAAATCGGACACAGACTGTTCCGAAGACTGAGTTATCGAAGTTGAAGAAGGCTCCGAGTTAGCGAACTTCGCCGCAGCTGCTTGAATTTGGGAAGGTGTAAGGGAGCGGCCGCCTTCTATGGCGGGTAGATTGTCGGGAAAATTAAACTTAGCAGTGACGCCACGTAAGCAAAAAAGTGCAGCGTCGAAAGCACGAGCGGCTTTCTCAGGAGTGTCATAGGATCCCAACCAAATTCTTTGGCGGCTGTTTGGTAGTCTGATTTCGGAAACCCATTTGCCCCATTTTCGCTTGCGGACGCCCTTGTAAATGGAGTCACTTGTTGTCTCCGCGGGTTTCTTGCTTGTGGGTTTCACCATTGTTGGAATTATTTGATGTTTATGTTTCCTTGGTGAGGTTTTTATAGTCGAGTTTGTATTTGTGTTTCATTGAGGAATGAATTTGCGGCTGAGTATATATAGTGGTGTGGGATGGGATGGCAGTGGGGAGGAAGGTGAGTAGCAGTCAACACTCGAAACCAGAAGACCGAGTTGATTTGTAGCCGAAAAGCAGGAAAAGTGACACGTGGCAGATAAGAAAGAAGAGTTTCTGGATTACGCGGGGAGGGTATTAGGGGCTTTCAGCCACGTTTGTATTTTATTTCTCGTGATAAAAGAGAGCAGTCACTAAGTATAATTAAAGCCACGTCATCTAAATAGCGGCCCCACATATCTTATTTGCACACTTCATCCCTGAAGTTTGGGATCTGTTCACTTTACACTGATACTACACTACTGTAGCATTTTGAACACCCAAGTCTTATTAGGTCACCCGCTTCCACAAACTTTTCATAAAGTCTAGTAAATTCATTTACCATCTAATTTTTACCGTTTATCCAAAGAGAGGTTACATAGAAATGGAGCACGGGTAATTATATTAATGATAATTTTACTTATTAAAATTTTTCCATTGGGCTATTATTGGAATTTAGAGATTGTTATTACGTTTTATTAATTTCTAGAAATTTATTTTTGAGTGTATTTTAGGAAGACTAGGATATCATTTTAACTTTAATAAAAGTTTATTATCTCTTGGTTTAAATGATACTTACTATGGAACTCCGTCCTTAATTGATGGTCTATGTGTTCTTAATTTTAATAATGATATTGTCAATTTTGATGGTAAGAAAGACATAGTGATATGAATCTTATATACTTATAGTATCGTAGACTTGATCATGCAAACTTGACCCACATTTCGAAACTTCAAATAGACAAAGTTTTGGAATTATTTAACCTACAATCATTTGATGAAAGAGTCATGTATTTTAAGCATAATGACCAAGTTACCTCGTATAAAGAAAGAGTTATAAATTGTTCAGTATCATCTATAGTGATGTATGTGAACTTCTAACAGTATATGCCAAAAGTGGTTATTCATAGTTTGTAGCATTCACTAATGATTCTAAAAAATACAACCATACAGTTTTAATGAGATATAAGCCTATATCCTTTAAGAAATTTAAAAAATTTAAAAATAAAGTAGAGAATCAATTGGGAAAAAGTATTAAAATCCTTTGATCCAATCGAAAAAGAAAATATTTAAGCGTAAAATATTTCAAAGAATGCTTGGAGTGTAGGATACTATCACAACTCACCTCTCTTGGTATAATGATGTATTCGAATGTAGAAATTGAACATTGATGATATGGTTTGCTCGATGATGAGTTTTACTAATTTACTTACATCGTTTTAGGTTATGTATTAGTGATTGTGGCTAATACTCTAAAATAACTATTGCCTAAATCTATGGAAATAACTCTATACAAGTTATGGATTGGGTGAAATCTTAACTTAACTTACATAAAGATTTGGAGTTGTGATGCTTATGTCAAAAAATTAATATCAAATAAATTAGACTTTGAATATGATAAATGTGTCTTTATGGGGTATCCTAAGGAAACTAAAAGGTATTACTTCTTTCATCTATAAGAGCGCAAAGTATTTGTTGCTCATTTAAAGGTCTTCCTAGAAAAGGAATTTAATATTAAGGAATTCTATAAGATATCACATATATTAGATAAAATGATGTGTCACATAAGGTGGTTGGACACTATAAGGAGGTTGCCTAATTACTAGTAGAATAAAATAAACCACCTCAGGATACATTAGGGTTGCATAAGTCTAAGAGAGTACACCACAAGCTTGAGAGATATAGTTTCCTTGTGACGCACGATGACATACCAAACATTTATGATGACGAACCTATGAACTAAGAAGATGTCATAATGGGTCCAAATTATGCAAAATAACTTAAGGACATAAATCTAAAATAGACTCTATATACCAGAACCTAGTATGAACTCTGGTGGATCCGCTTGAAGGGTTAAAACCCATAAGGCGTAAATGATTTTCAAGAATAAGACTGACATAAAAAGTTCATATCTATAAAGTATGACTATTTTCTAAAAGTTTCAAACAGAATAATGATATAAACTATAATGAAACTTTTTTGTTGTTTACGATGTCTAAGTTTATCAGGATTGTGCTTGTGATTGTTGCATACAATGACTAGGAGATTTAGAAAATGGATGTTAAGATCACTACCCTGAATGAAGACCTGGTAATGGATGTGTGAATGACATAACACAATACATTCTTAAAAAGCAAGCTAGTAAGGTATGACAATTTTAAAAGTTTGTCTATAGACTGAAGCGAGCTTCAAGGAGCTAAAATATTTCTTTTGACAAAGCCATAAGAAATTTACGTTTAATAAAAAAAGGATAGCTCAATTATTCTTTAGTCTAAACAATGACAACATACGGTTTGTTTACTCATATTTAATTTCACTCATTATCCTAAATAGTGGACATGAAATGATTTCACTAATTCCAATTATCATTATCATCTCGTTGTATAAACTTTAATTATGTGTACTTTTTTCTATGAATATACGAATTTTCACATCAACAATTAAAATTCTTAAAGGGAAAATTGCTAAAAAATAACTGATAACATGAAAAGATTAAGAAATATTCAATCAAACATTACCTAAGCAGATTAAGATCTTAAACTATAATTTTATCCACTTTTCCAAAAAAAAAAAAAACTATAATTTTCTCCATTTTAAACACTAGTCATCTTTCTACGGCGTTGTGAACTATTTTGCGAAAATCCAGGGCTTTAGAAGCAGCAAAAATAACTCCGCAAGGCAATGTGACAGGTTGCTTATTGAAAGTCCAAACTCATCTTCTACCATTGCAAAGAGCTCTCTGATGATGTTATTTTAAACAGTCACAAGTGTCTTTGATTAGCAGTGGTTACAACAAAATGAACCTTCTCAGCCATGGCAGATGGGCTACAGCTCTCCTCTAAAAAACCCAATGGCTCTTGGCATTTAGATTCTTTTTCCCTTGCCTGCAAGTTGCAGCAGCCAGTTCTGCCACTCCTTTGTTATCTGGATGAGCTTCTTTGCACTAGTCATGTGTTTTTGGGTAATCCCTTTTAAAAGTTGGTTATTTAAATTAATGAGACCAAAATAAACTTATCTTCTATAGTTTATTAGAGTAATATTATATGTATATATTTTAAATATATAAAATATGTATATAAATAATTTGTTATTATATGATTAAATATTATTTTATCTTTAATTTAAAATCATTCAGTTATATAATTATATATTATCTACGTATTCATTTTATATATTTACAATATATAGACAAAAAAAACTTGTTTTATTTATGTCATAAGAATATTCTTATGGCTTAAATAAAACATATCATCTCATACCACATAAATAAGTCACATCATTTTATATTATCATACTAAACATGTTATCGTGTTATTTTTGTTTATTATATAGTCTTCTCATCTCTCTTTTATCTTTGACTTATTTTTTAAGGTTCTTATTCATCTTTTTTACTTAACTTTTCTTTTTTTTTTAATTTTTTATTGACATGTTTTTTTTTTTTTTTATATATAATTTAGTTTTATTTCTTTCCAACCATTGGAATGTCTTGGTCACTTATCAATATTAGCACAAGTTTCCAATTAACATAAGTTATTCGAAATCATTAAATCCCTTTTGCTCCATTGGGAGGTCTACAGTGAAATCAATACATGGGCTTCATTTGTTTAATTTGAATTTCAAACACCCCTATTGCTGTTGGCTAGTGTCCTAAATTCTCAATATTATTAAACATAGGCGGAGCCCATATAATAAATTATAATTAATAAGGTTATGTCTAAGTACTAATTCTAATAATATAATGTCGAATGATGGATCATCTTAATAAAAATTGCCGTCTCAGCTAAATAATTAAAAGGGAAAAGCGTAAGTTCCCACTAAAGTTTTGTTGAAATGATAAATATATACAATTATAGATAAAAAATTTGAATACCCACCTAAGTTTGAATTTGTTAAGATATATCCACAAATTTTCTGTTAGGGTTAAAAGGTAAATTTCTTATTTTATCAGTAATGTTGAAATAATTAAAATTATATTTCATTTTTCTCCCTTAATTTCAAAAACTAACATTTTCTTTCATGAATTAAGTTTTGAAAAATTCAATTTCTCCCTTGAAATCTAACCACTTTCTCCAGCCAACAGCTGACTAAAGGCAGAGGAATAAGACGAAATCATCCAGAGGACGACGATCATTCTCTAGATTTAGATGACGAGCGTTATTTAGATCTCTGAACTACAGTGTCATTCAGTGAAGGATGTCAAGTGTCATCCAGCAACCTGCTGTGTTGGAAGCAGGTGGTTGAAGGGAGGAGTGAAGAAAAAAAGTAAGGATTTGAGGGGAAAAAATCAATTTTCAAAGTTCAAGTATGGGGGTAAATATTAATTTTTAAAACTTGAAAAAAATAAATAAAATTATATATTTTTTAATATTATTGTTAAATAACGGTTTTATCTTTGTATTTAACGAAAAATTTAACAACAATTTAAGAATGGGTAGGTGTTTAAGTTTTTAATCTATTATAGGTGTATTTATGAGATTAAGCTAAAACTTGGGTGAGAAATGGTACTCTGGCCTAATTAAAAATTAAACTTTAAGAGATTAAGCAAAATTAGATGTGTTGAGTCTTTAACAATGCTTTTTAAGAGATGAAAACTTTGTCAATAAGTGTAAATAATTAACTTTAAAAAACAAAGGCATTTTTAAGTTTTAATCCATAATAAACTATGTACATAAATAATATATCACAAATAATAATATTTTATCATATAATAAAATATTATTTTATCTCTATTTTAAAATTATTTAATCATATAATAACATATAAAGGTATGCACGATCTGGTTTAGTATAGTTCGAGAATTTTTTTAAATAAAACTAAAAAAATGATTTTCAAAATTTCAAATCAAACTAAAAAAAATACCGTTTGGTTTGATTTAGATTATAATTTGAATTATAGTTATTAATATTCTACGATATACAATATGTATTTTATGATAAATATGATATAGATAAAAAATTATATGTATTATAAAAATATATCAAATTAATAGAGTATAGTAAATATCTCATATGATATAATACATGTTATCAATACACATTAATATACTTTTTAAAAAAAAATGGTGGTATAATATAGGTGTTTATGAAAAAATTTCAAATGTTAAGAGTATTTGTAATATTTTCTAATTATAATTTTTTTATTTTATTAAAATTTTATTATTTCATTTTTAAAAATGACATCATACGATGTGATGTACAATATATTACACAATTTGTTTACTATGAGTTAAACTTTTTAAAATCATTCTCATATATATATATATATATATATATATATATATATATATATATATAAAATTTAATAAAATTAATTGAATTATAGTTTTTTAAATCATAATAAAAATATGTAGAATAAATATAAAATTTATATAATATACATTTAAAATATGAAAAAGAGTTGTATACTTAATTTTTTATTAAAAAATTTTATCAAACATAGTTATATATGTATATATATATATTTTAAAGAAATATGAAATAAAAAAATATGTTGATACGTGGAACATTAATCCTTTCTGTCAAAATTTGGTAAAACTTTGACCTTCTTCTTTAGGTAAAAACCAACGGTTGACCTTTCAGAAACAAAATCATCACTCCTCCTACTCACCATTCACTACCCTTTTCCCGATCGACACGTCTCCACTCTCACTCAATGCAAATCTACCTACACGTTCAACTTTAAGAGAATCACATTCCAGATCCAACGGCCTCAACTGTTCCACCTGTAACTTCCATCCCCATCAAACACAAAATGCTGCGCCCCTCTCACGTGGCACTCTCTATCCTGCCCACGTGCTCCCCTCTGTCATCCATTCTTCCGTCTCCTACTTTGCCTTCCTTCTACACTCCCTCTATTTAAACCCAACCGGTCGCCATTGCGGGAGGACAATAACATTCGAAATGGTGAAATCCAGCGGGGAGGTAGTCGAGAGTAACGGCGTTTACAGCAACAGACGTTACAAGGGCGTGAGAATGAGAAAATGGGGTAAATGGGTGGCGGAAGTTCGACAACCTAACAGTCGAGGAAGAATTTGGTTGGGATCATACAAAACGGCCGACGAAGCTGCCAGAGCTTACGATGCAGCCGTTTTCTGCTTACGTGGGCCCTCCGCGAAGCTCAATTTCCCGGAGAATCCTCCGGACATTCCATTGGATAGCGAAATGACTCCAGCTCAGATTCAAGAGGCTGCGCTTAGGCATTCTCGTAGATCTCCGGGTGAAGCGGAGCTGAGGTCTCACGTAGTCGTCCGTTCTGTTTCTGGATCGGGTTCGGGTTCGGGTTCCAGTTATGGAGTTGGTGACGTGGACGCTGTGGATTTTGTCGATGCGGCATATTATCAGTCACCTGGTGCGTGGAGCTTCTAAACACACATTTGTGTTTAACAAAGATAGGCTTTTGAGTAGAGATTAAAGGAATCTTCTGGTTTTGGTTCTGTGTTGTTTGTAAAGTGCTTCACATTTGTATTTTGACTATATATATATATATATATTGAAAACACCAAAACTTCTATTTTATGAAGAAAATTTTATTTTGTAATATGATTAAGTATAAAACGTATCATATGGCTAAGAACTTTTAAAATAACAATAAAATATTATAAATATATACTTGTTATCGTTAAATATAAAATATATTATTATATAATTAATAATAAAATATTATAATCTACATTTTTCTTATTAGAGTACACGCTGTACAAGGCTATTAACATTCTCAAAATTAAGAATGGATTGAAATCGAATTAATCTAAACAAGGTTAAACTTGATTTTGACTCATTTTTTGGGAGGTGTGGCTTAGGCTCGCCAACCCCAGAGAATAATTTGTTGGTATTAAATTCATTTCATAGATAAAGAGTTCGTATTTGGTTTAGGTTTATATAGATAAGTGGAACTTGAGTTGAGTTTGTAAAAGTCGTTCACTTGAATTTGATTCTCTTATTGTTTATATGGTGCAGTTTAAAATTTTTAAATGTATTATAGCTTAGGTCTAATTTAGGTTCGAGTTTATGCATATTAAATTTAGGTTTAAATTCGTTTGAACAGAACTCATATTAAATTCGAATAAGCTTTTTTCAAATCTTAACCTAGTCAAAATGCCCTAAGAATGTTTTAATATAATATTCTGCATTTAAAATAATTTATTTCATTTACAACTACTCAACCTAACAGCACCAACTTTATTCAATTCAATTTTCTCTTTTTCACGTAGTTTCACACAAACTTGTTCACTTTTTGACACTCGTGTGTCTGGTTTTTGACCTTCAAGTTGATAAAGAGGAATAGACATTAAATGAAAATTTTAATCAATTAATTGATATAGATCATGTCATCCGCTATAATGAAAGATTAAGAAAATATGAAGTGGGGACGGATACAAAAGATTAATAAAACAAAAGATTAATAAAACAATATGAGTGGAAATATAAAATATAGTAAATGTAAGAATATGGCAGGCATTATAAGGTTTTGGTCAAAATTTGCCATATGCTAGCCTTTAAAGAAAAAGTCGATTAATAAGTAGACACGTCAAATGAGTTGAATCAGTCTGAAATATGATAAAAAAACCTCACATGATAAGACTTGACACATATTATAGCATTTTGGGCCGAGCTTAGGCCTAGAGACACGAGCCAACCTAATCCACTACTGTTTACATAATTAATAAAAAAATCCAAATAATTAATTAACTAATAATTAAAATATAAAAATTTATCTATTTTATTAAAATTAATAGTCCAACCCATAACCCAACCTGTTTAAGGCCTAGCTCGATGGTTTGTTACTATACATACTTTAGGCCAGATTCGATGGATCTTGTCAAAGTTAAAACTGACTGACACACTGACACCTCTACTTATAAGGAATCACTCAATGTAAAAAATCATTTGTGCAAGCTGGCTAATGGTCAATGAGAAATGAGAATGGTGGGGTGTTAGTTAAATTCAGTTGGATTTGGCCACAGTAATGTTTCTTCGGAACATGGTGATGGCTTTGACACTACCCTTTCAAACAACACAACATGACATTGTCTTATAAGGTAAAAGTAAACCTCAAGGTCCAATAAATTTTTGGTCAATACATGACAAAATTCAATTTTTCCTTAAATACAAGAATGTGGAAAATATGACTAAATTTTGGTCTACTCTCACCTAATTCTTGCTTTAAGGTAAAAGTGCACATTTTCAATAAATTTTTTGCCAAGAGGGGTATCAACCAAATTCAATAGGATTCAATTAATATCATATTAACCTAATCTAATTTATTCTTATCGAAACCAAATAATTCAGTTGATGCCACCATTTCAGTCAACCTTCTTGATACTTCTTTCTTGTTTATTTCTAGTTAAAACTTAAAATTTGATAGAATCTATGGGTTCCAATCAGAAAACATAAGTTTAGTTAGTAAACCCTAATTTGACTACAATTTAAAGTAAATATGCATATAAACAATAATCCATGATCCTCATACTACTCAAACAACAATAATCAACACAACACTTCATCTTTAACACAACAACAAATTAGGAATAGAATAATGTTATGCACCTTATATTAGGAAACACGCCAATGTTGAGATCAAGTGAAGATGGATAGGCTCGATGAAGATGGAAATGAGTAAAAATGGAGTGTCAACATAATAAGGTTTCTTTTAGATTCAAGGGTAATTTTTTTTTTTTTTGTGAAAATGGGTTAAAATCATGATTCCACAAGTTGATTAAGAGATTATGTAAGCTCGCCTAAAATATGCACTAACCTATGACATTTCTAGGATCTGGACTTGAGTTAACAATTTTTTTTATACCACCTTTAATTATAGACAGGAGAAATTACGCAAATTAATACAGAATTTTTGCTTGTTGGAGAAATATGCTAACTATAAAAAGTAGCCAATTGTCCATATTTTTTCTCTTGAACTTGTAAAAGTTGCATTTTGTTGGGAATACATTAGATTTATAAGTATGGAAATCAAAATTTATATTATGCAAAATCAATTAATTTATGTTAAGATCCAATCTCTTACAGTTGTATATTACTTACTTATATTTTATTTATTAGACGTGATATTTTACTCTTCAATACCATTTTTCAAGTACAATCACCATAAGTTGTTAGATCCACTATATGCTGAGTTAGTTTTTGGATGGATACATTGACACTCGCATCTATGAACACCTTACGCTGTTAGACTTGTTGTTTGGTTTGTGCTTTGATAACATGTTAAGAATATGTCGAGAAATACTTTAGGTTGTTAGATCAACTGTTTAGCGCGTGCTCTGATACTATATTGAGAATATATTTAGTCTATAAGTATGAAGATTAAAACATATATTACATAAAATTAATTAGTTTATCTTAAGATTCAATTTCTCATATTTAGATACCATTAACTTATATTGTATTTATTTGATATGAAACTTTAATCATTAACATATTCAAACTAATTATTTAATCATAATAATTTGTACAATGTATATAAAAATATTAACAACCAACTTTTTTTTTCTCATTTTTTTCATAGTAAAAAACATTTCAAATATGTAGGTTGAACACCAACAAAGAACGACAATGAAGAATGGTGAATAAAACTTCTAAATACATCGAAAATCTTGAAAGTAAAAAGTTGATTTATATAATATGATTATACTTCGGTCATATTGTAAATAGTAAAGGTTGAGAGTGATTATTCAAAATGATGGATATGTCAATTGGGTTGGGTCAAAAGAAGGTCTAGTGTAAAACATGAATTTTAAACTTGATCTAAAAAAGTTCGGTTTGAAACTGTAGCATATCGAGTTTGACCTATGTGAAGTGTGGCTTGGCCTGAAGACCCATTATGTGCAGCCTAAGGCTCATGGACTATGTCAAAGTTGGCTCGATTCGGCTCATTCACATGTCTGGTGGAGAAAGACTGAAAATTTAATTTATACATAGGGCTAGTCTTCGTCCATCTAAAACTGATGATTATATATAAAAATGAGAGGTGTGATTATTTTTTATAAAGCCCTTAAATTTTCATTATTTTAAATAATCTCCATAAATTATATGATTATTTATTTTGGATTTTCTTGTGAAGGTTGGCTTGGAGCATAATGTAAAATGGGCTGGTTGGCCTGAGTTGGCCCAATTTAATTATTTATAAAAATTAGGATTAAAATTTGAATTATCAAATCTCTTGGTTATTATAAGTTGATTATATAAATTTGATTTGATGATTCATCATGTACCAGGGCTTCCTCGCCTTCGTTGTCAGCGATAGAGGAAGAAGGATGGGATAAGGATGACCTTGGTTAGAGTTTCATCAACGAAAAAGACAAAAAACCTATAAAGAAAATAAAATTTTTAAAAATTTAAAATAAAAAATTATAAATTTTTAAAATAAAAAGAGATAAAATTTTATTTTTTTAATATTTCTAGTGAAATGATAATTATATTTTTAGATTTAATAGATTTTGTTAACTTTAATAGTTGATGAGTGAATATTTGAGTTTTTGAAATTTAGCGAAGGAGAGTTTAATAATAAACTAAATCGTAGGTGAGAATAAGTCGTTATAAATTATATACAATTGAATGGATTCAATCTTATATATTTTATAAAATAACACAAACACACTTAATGTAAGGCTAATTTTATATTGGTAGTAGGTAAAGTGCATCGAAATAAATAAAGAGTAGTGATATATAAATAATCTTTGTATATAATTTTATACAAAAATAATAATATGTCATCATATAATAAGATATTTAAAAATTAAAGATAAAATAATATTTAATTATATAGTGATAAATAATTATTTGTGTATAAAATTATATATAAAAATTATGTATATAATATTATTGATAAATAAATAATATATTTATTAGGTTGAAGGATCATGTTCTACCGCAATTTAAATAAAATTACAATTTTTTACTTTTTAAGTTGAGGATGTTTATTTTTCCACTCATAATGTAAATTTATCAATAAAGTAAATTAATTTTTTTTTGTAAAGTTGGTGGAGAAAAGAAAACGCTATATATTTATAATTTTTTTTGTAAATTTATAATTTTTTTATTTATCTTGCTTAATGATTAAAAAAACTAAATCATAAAAAGTCATCAATAGAATTATTCCTCTCTCGGCATTACCACCCTTGCATCGTCATTAACGACCTTTTCAACTTCTTATAATTGTGTATGATTAGGTCTTTTCATTGTGGTTGCACTTTGAACCATGTGCCAAAACTTCCCGACATTGTTGTGCTTGCTTATTATCAATTCGAATTGGATTCATCGAATCTTGTTTAAATTTGTTATTGACAAGTTATGTGTTGATTAGATCTTATTGCTTTCACTAACTTTCGGATGTCTTAACCCTCACACAAGTTCCAAGTATGTCTAGATCTATGGTCTCTATATGGTTGTTTTTTCATTGCCAAATAAAAAATAAAAAAATATTATGTATATCCATTTTGAATATATAATTATATATATTATTATATAATTAAATATTATTTTATTTTTAATTTAAAATTATTTAATCATATAATGATATATATAAATATGTATATATTTATATATAAAAAATAAATATATATAATTTTAATAATAAAAAAGTAAAGGGAAAAAATATGTATATATAAAGTTAAATGAAAAGTAATTTGCCTGTTACATCGAACCTGTACCCAGACGGGCTAGCCCAATTAATTTATTTGGAAAGACCATTTCATAGTAATTACTAGTTTTTTTTTTTTTTATATAAAGTTGATTTCACTTTCAGAAAATTGTTTTTATTTTTTAAAATAATAATAAAAAAATGTGTCAACATCTTGAAATAATTAAAGAGTAAAAATAAACCATGGGCGAGGCGAGGGCCAATATATGTCACCCTCAACATTATTATTTATAAATAAAATGACTTTTGTCCAAACATGGCCAGGAGGTCAACTACACTTCACGTGCCTTGTAATAAACATCCAATAGTCAGTTGCCACGTAGGACAGACAGACGTAAAGAGTTGCTTGGACCCTTTACCTTCAGCCCCCGGTATCAAGAAAGCTCTCTTCGATATCGGTGGGCGACCACCTTTTGCCTTTTTTTCTATTTTTTAAATTACTTAATTGCCATTAACCATTTGACTGTATATATTTGGTTTTATCGAAAAAATAAAATAATACATATATTAGTGGGATAATTTATGATTAGTTAATATAATTATTTATTTTTTAAAAAAGAAATTATTCAATTAAATTTTCATATATCAAATTATATAAAATTATATAATTTATTTATACACATAATTTTACTCTTCTACAGTAACAAAATTTTGCTTTTTTGAGTGTAGAGAATCTAAAAAATCCTGCACTCTTATCCTTTGAAATAAAAAGGAGAAAAAGCTGAAACACATTGAAATAGAATTTTCCATGTTAATACGATTTATGCCAATTTGATGCTCTATTTTTTTATTATAATAATAATAATTAAAAATGATATTTTTAATTCGAATTTAAGATTTTTGGGTTCATACAAACTCTAATGAGGAAAAGATTCTTTGATAAAAATAGAAGAGATAGAGATGAGAATGAAAAATATATCTGTAATTAGAGATGTAATTAGAGATGGGCAAAAGATAAAGATATATATATTTCCTTCTTGCGCTGTCTCGTCTATGCTTTTTTTATATTAATATCTTTGCATAAATTATTAATACATTATTATAGTTTAGATTATTTATATTTTTTAAATTTATTTATGTTTTTTATTGTGCATATTAAAGTAGTTAACATATACTATTTGTGACATTTAAATTAATAGATTGATTTTAGTTTTAGTTAATTTTGTTGTTTAATATGTTTATATTGTGTTTAAAGGGTATAAAAAAAAAAAATTTCCCTGAGGATACAATGACAAAGAATGGATTTTCCCTCCCTGTTGAAAATTTTTTATCATCCTCATAATAGAGACGGGCAGAGGATGAGAATTGATATCTTTTGTATGGATGAGGACAAAAAATAGAGTATTCAATCTCATCCCTCCCTGTTGTAATTTCTAATAATAATAATAATAATGTTAGGTGAAAATTATGAAGTGAGTAATTAAGAACAGGTAAATGACATCGCATTGAAAGTGCCTGGGAATACAATTTGATGTATTATTGAGAAAAATAATATTTTATGTACATATTAATTTTATATATAGTTGATGTGTTATTATATGATTTTTTTTTTTTAAAGGAGAAATCTCATTTACGCAGAATCTTAGAGTTAACGATCAATATCATAACTATTATATCAAATAAGTTAAGAGTTATCTTAAAATGTTATCGAATGAGATTTAAAATTATATTCACTTATATATAAAACTTTTTAAAAATTATTTAATAATTTAATGATATGTGAATAATGTACTCCATTATATATTAAAAAGGGCAAAAGACTTGTTCCCACTCAATGTATAGTGAAAACCCAAAGTCCAATCTCCAACTTTAAAAAACTCAAATACTTACCCATAAATAAATTATTGTTAAAATTTTTAATTAGGGTTAAAGATAAAATTTTTATTTAATAATAATATTTAAAAAAATAAAAGTTTAAATTATTTTACCCCCATTGATTTGAAAAACTAACCATTTCTTTTCAAAATTAAGTTTTGAAATATGATATTCTTACTTTGAGGTTTCAATTTTCATTGGCAATTTTCTGACAAACGATGGCCAATCTCTCTCCCTCTCGACGATGTCTCTTTCTCCGGTACTTTCCCTCCAACTAACGATGTATGGATTCAACTTCGTTTGGACCTTTATCATCCATATGAGTTGGTTTCGTTTGGGCTACAAAGACATGTCCTGATAAAGAGTTTTGACTCCTCGTCTAAATTTCATCAAATCTAAATGTTATTAGTCAGAGAGAAAACATCGAAAAGAGAGAGATCGACCATTGTTCGCCTGAAAATCGTCAATAAAAATTGGAACTTTTGGTAAGGAAAAATATTACATTTCAAAACTTAATTTTAAAATAAAATTATTAGTTTTTTAAATTAATAAAATAAAATGATATAAATTTTTGTTTTTTTAAAATTATTATTAAATAATAATTTTATTTTTAATAAAAAATTATTTATTAATAAGGGTTTAAATTTTTAGAAATTGGAGGAGAAAACTTTGAGTTTTGACGCTTTCAGGTGGGAATAAGTCTTTTGGGCATTAAAAGTGAATAAAGTAGATTTATTGTGGAGAGGAACAAAAGAAAACTGCCACGAAACCCAGTGGTAAAGGAATCTAAAAAATTTACAGGTAAAACAGCAGTGGGCAGATCCCAAGAACAAGTCTCAGTCATTTGACAAAGAAATCTACCCCACTGACAACTGAAATCATTAGTTTCCATTAAAAAAATAAACTCAATCAAAGCCATAATAATTGCAATCCATAAATTAGACACCCGTCTCGACCATCTGCCTATCTATCTACCTCCCTCCATTCTTCCCCTGTCAAATTTCTCTACCCATGTTCGCGAATAGACCCCGTCCGATCATCGGAAAGTTATCCGCTTTATTGCTTTCCGGTAACCACGCTGCCGGGTTTTCGGACATGGGTTCAAGTCCAAGAGGCCCATTAGACTTAAAAATTCAATCACCCCGAAGTCTAAAATGTTATGATGTAGGCGGGGTTGGACTGGGAATCGTTGCAGCACTGGAGAAGTGTAGCAGTAGTAGTAGTAGTAGTAGTAGTAGTAGTAGTTGCAGTGTTGGGGGTCATGAAATTTTGGCTAAATTTGCTGTGTGTAGTCCTTCAAGCTTCAATAAATCCAGCCCGATTCCAGTTAGTTCAGGTGGAAATTGTGCCAGAAGCAGTGGAGATGATAGAATAATTAAGGAATCGCCGCCGAGAGTGGTGGTGGAAGAGATATCAGTTTACCCCACTTCGTATTTTATGAGTTCATGTAACTTGTGCAGGAAAAAACTCCATGGCCAAGATATATACATGTACAGGTGGATTTTCTTTTTAATCCATGTTTGATTTTGCTATTTCTTTATTGTGAAAATGATATGTGTTTAACGTGAAAGTGATGAATTTTTTGTTTTTAACAGAGGAGAAAAGGCATTTTGTAGCAGCGAGTGTCGATCAAGGCAAATAATGATGGATGAAAAAAATGAAGAATGCAGAACGGAGGTTTCAACTTCAAGGTCGGCGGATATGTCAAGTTCACCTTACACAAGAGATCAAATTTTCTCAACTGGAATTTTTGCAATTTAGACTCTGTATGATACACGTTTTGGCTGCAAGGCAATCAACTTAATTATACGAGAAGCAATCCTATTAGTATTTTGTTTTTTAGGAGGAACACACCTAGCCAATAGACCTTCTGATTAATAATCATTCTCATAATCTTAAAATTAAATAAGGGAAGTGTTTAATATTAAAATATCTCATCAAACTTAAAATTATCCTCTCTCTCGTATATGAAATTTTTTTTTTATCACTTAAATTATATTTGAAAAATATTATATTACTATATTATATATGAGAATTACCCGGGTTTAATTTCAATCAAATCAACATCAGAAGATTTTGCTGTAATAAGATAATAAACTTTGACATGAATTAGAGTCAGATATAAAGGGGCAAGAACAACTTGTTTCTGGGAACCATTTGTAACTAATTTTGTTATAGAGATTTGTCTTCTTTAATGCTAAAAGAACTTCGTTTCTTCACCTTGTGGAAGTGACTATCTTGTGAAGAATAAATTAAGAAACTTCATCCTGAACCTTGAGCCAAAGCTTCTAGGATAGCAAAATGTCTTCTTTTTAACTCTTAAGAAAATTTTACTGATTTAATTGCGTTGGATTTAGTGTAGATATAATTAAAAATCCTAATAATATAGTTGTGAATTCTAGCACCTTTTGACCATCTTCAAAAAGTAATTTTTGTGAAAGTGAATTCTTGTGTTTCGTGAACCTAATAGACACCAACGCTTCAGATTTGGATGTCAGCCGCTCGAACACAAAAAGCATACCCATATATATGTAATAAATTCATTCATAAATTTATTTATTTATATATATAATTTTATTTATATAGTATTTAATGTTAAACATCACCGAAAAGATGAAAATATTATTTAATAGGCATAATTTTAAATATTTAAGGTAATTGTAACATATGTATAAGAGTTGTATTATATGTATAAATAAATTAGATAATTTTAAAGTGAAAAAAATAAATAATTAAAGTTATATTTGAATTGAATTAAACTCAAGTTTGTCTAAATTCGAACTTAACTCAATTTGAGTAGAGTCAAATTCAAACTTATCAAACTTACTTTAAAAATGTTTAAGTTTAACTCATTGTAGAGGAGTCAAACTTGAGTTTGACTTGAGTTTTAGTTTGAACTAAGTTTTGAGCTTAATTCAATACTAAAATGATATCAGTTTTGATTAATATTAGTCAAATTAATATTAGTTAATTTATATCAAATTTTTCAGACTCGTAAGCTTATCTAACTAAACACCTTTAAAATTCAAGTTTCAACTTACTTGAATTTAACTCGTTTCGGGTTTGTTTGAGATAAACTCAAACTTAAACAAATTTAATTCAAATCTAACCCTATAAACAATCATATTATCTAATTATGAATTATCACCTTAGGGTATAAATAAAAGATTGGACAATTTATCTATATGCATTGCTTATTTGATTACCAAAATTTTGTTCTCAGAGATAAAAGCAAAGCGACAGTCTAAACCGGCAAGGGACAGACCGAAGACCCATTTGGCGGAAGAAATCGCATGAAACCAAAAATGATTAATTCATCATCCACCCACTAATACATTAGCTGCTGGGATGTTGCAAAATTCTGAAACCCACTATCATAGATTGCCTGACTACCTCCAGCAGCAACCATTCCCATTCCCATATTTTTAAGGGAATGCTGGCCCTGTGGATGCATTAAGGACGGCACCCCAGCCATTTTGCTCAATTCCATCTGTCGCTCATAGGCAGCAAGATCAGTCGCTGATAGACCGGGTATATGCACAGCAGCAGGCGGAGGAAGAGGGGATGAGCTGGTTCCTGGTGGAGTAGTTTTACTGCCCCAAGAGCACTGCATTTTATAAAAATCGGACTGTCATGCCGTTGTGGTTTCAAGAACTTAAAAAAAAAAAAAGAAGAAGAAGAAGAAGATGAAATAACCACAAGAAGCAGTAATAATAATTTCTTTCAACCATTAAATTGTTACATCTATGTCTGACTCATTTTTAGTATCAACTCTCAACAGAGCTTCTCCAGAGCCAAAAAAATAATAAGACCAACTATTGCTTTTCTCCTTTGAGAAAATATCAGCAACCTTAGCATACTATAACCAACAAAATATACCACACAAATTTATAAGAATCTGACAGTGACAGGATTAAGCTCAATCAACATACCAAACTGATTTGACCTCAATATTTAACAAAAACTAATAAAGTGTTAAAATTTGTAAAAGAAAAATTTAGATATAAATCTTGTTCACGTTTGTAAAATCTTGATTTATATAGTATAATAATTATGGATTCGATCACTATATCCCAAGTTTAATTGTTCAATCAATACTCAATATACTCAATCAATACTAACAGGTCTCCCCATATGTGTGTGCATGTGTGAGAGAGAGAGAGAGGAACTGACCTTAAAATTTTTGGAAGTCAATGCCTCAACAGACAGCAGAAGACATTTGAAAGACTATCTAAATGGTAACATATTATCTTGATTTCATTATTTTACCTTGGGAAATTAATTAAAATAGAAAGCCAGTTTACCATGTAAATCTTTTTCGGTACGAATTCTTAGTTTTTGTTTTTTCAAGTAAATCATATTTTTTATTCTAAAAATACTCTTATTCTAATTTCTTAATTTTTACAGTAGCTTTCACAACATTAATCTCTTATATTTCAGACGATACACATTAACTTAATTTTTTTGTAATGAATAATACCTACAGATGAAAAACATATTAATTTTTTATATAACAATTGATTTTTATATACGTTTATATAATTACAAAATGATGGATATATCGGGTATTTTCTCAAAACGGTACGTTTTTTTCGAACGGGTGTGAAAATATGTGAAATGATGCATGAAAGAGTGCGGGTGCAGGTGCGGGTGTGGGAAGGGTTGCAGGTGCATGAAAGGGTGCGACAATTTGGAAAGGGTGCATGAAGGGATGCAGGTGTGTGAAAGGGTGCGACAATACGTGAAAGGGTGTGGGTACGTGTAATACCCTCGGGTATGTTTCATGGGCAATTACGTCTTTTGACCCTGTTTGAAAATATTTCCAATTTTAAATATAGATATATATAGTAACATGTATGGGGGTGTTTATATAAATATTTATATATGTATATAAATACAAAAAGAAAAAGAAAAAGAAAAAAAGAAAAAAAGAGATAAAGTGAAAAGGGATAAAGATTGCTTATAAATGGAGAGAAAGTAAAAAAAGGCAACTCATACCCTTTTTTCCATCATTTCTCGTCCATATTGCAGCAGCCACCATTCTTCAAGCTTTTTCTTTGTTTTCTTGAAGAAAAAGAAAAGATTTGAAGGAGTTTGGAAGACAAGAAAGAAAAGAAAAGGGAAAGGAAGAAATTTCCAAACAAGATCAAAAGACGTAATTACCCCTAGAATATACCCGACGGTATTACAGTACGTGGAAGGGTATGACAAATTTGGAACGGGTGCGTGAAGGGCACGGTAATTTACAAATTTGGCAAGTTTATAATATTATTAATATAATATATATTAATAATATTTATATAATATATTATTAATATATAATATATTATATATAAAGGGAGGTGGGAAATGCAAAGGGACGCATGCATATATATATATATAATATATTTTTTATATGTCATGCATCTGCACCATTTTCAAATTGTCACACCTTTCCATATATCTACACCTTTTCATGCACACTTTTCAAATTGTCACACCCTTTCATGCACCCGCATCCCTTCACGTACCATTTTCAAATTATCGCACCCTTTCACGCATCGGCACCGGCACCGACACCGACACCCTTTCTTGCACCCCTTCACGCATCATTTCCAAATTGTCGCATCCTTCCACGCACCCGCACTCGCACCCGCACCCTTTCACGCACCATTTCGCATATTTTTGCACTCGTTTGAAAAAACGCACTGTTTTGAAAAAACGTTCGATATATTCATCATTTTGTAATTGTATAAAAGTATATAAAAATAAATTATTATATAAAAAATTAATTTTATTCATTACAAAAAAATTAAGTTTAATACGTATCCTCTGAAATATGAGAGATTAATTTACAAAAACTGTTGTGAAATCTATTGTAAACACTGAGATATAAGATGTGAGGTATTTTTGAAATGAAAAATATGATTTACTTAAAAAGATAAAAGCTAAAAATTCTTATTGAAAAAGATTTACGTTGCAAACTGACTGCTTATTTTAATTAATTTCTCTTTTACTTTTTCTTTTTGTAGTAATTTTGTAGATGTGCAATCATACTCACTTGAAACCCAACAAAAGGGTAAAAAGAGAAAGGAAAGGATATATTATTCTTACAAATGATTACACCAAAAACCCATCCATCCATGCAACCAGATGCTAGGGCAGAATTAACTCACTGACTAAATTATAACTTACATAAATGTCAAGTAGAATAAGAACAAAGTTTATAATCATCACAAAACTATACAAGCCAGTATACTGGAGGCAGAGTTAACTTACCAACTTTAATTGAAAGTTACGAAGTATAAAATATAATATGAATAAAGCCTATAACCAAATATAAACTGGAGGCAAGGCGCTTTTTTATGTGTGTTTGTTACCAATAATATAGACTAACTGACAAGAAAATTATAACCAGCTGTAATGTGGTGAGGCTTCTATTACACAACTCAAGTAAAAGAGTTGGCATTGAAGCTACTTGTACAATTGAAACAAATCCAGCAAGTTATAAATCATAAAACAAGCCAACAACTTCCACATTCAAAAAATAAGATTAATAATTAGGAAGCAACTTGATCGGTTTCCCACAGAGAATCCGACCATTCCCTGTCTGAATAGCCAGAGTTGCTTCAGCATGTGTGGAGTATCTTACAAACCCAAAACCCTTATCTCGTTGCACCCGAACATCCTCAATTGCCTCAGCACCTAGTGCATGGAAATGAATATGGAGATCAACTGAGGTAACCTGTAAATTATTACCCAAATTAGAAAGAAGAGCAGAATGAGCTCCATTATTGAAGGCAGAATGACTTGATTATTATTTGAAACTCAAAGCCAGATGTGTGTCAGTCCATATTTTACTAAGAAGTGGAATTAATCAAACGAAATGGAAGTCCGTAATGTGACTGGTGGAGGGCCTATAATACACCATACAACTGACACCAATTCATTTCACAGACCAACAATTTTACCTGAATTACCATATTACATAGACTGCTTGGCTCATTGCCGCCATTTGACATGCCATACTGACTCCTGCTACTTTTATTACTGATATAAAAGCTTCATTCAGTAATGAATATTCCTGTGGAAAAGAGGATGTCAAGAATATTGTGGTTACCTGACAGGAGATACTCGGGAGCTAGCCATTAAAGATCCATCATACACAGCTTAGGATGTCAAGAATATTGTGGTTAATTGTGACGTGGCTCATGAATTCCTATCAGTAGATATTATTTTCAACTATACGTACTACTCTACGGCTAATGAACTATCGGATTACATTTTCTGAGAAGTATTTTTGATTTGGGTAACCAATCTCAAGCTTACGACCTCACCTTGAAACTTGATGAAATTTGTCAACAATGATACAGCCACCAAATACTTCAATTCTCTCAAACTGCGTGTGGCAAGAGTTAGATCTTTTCAACAATTATGAGTAGAAGTTCCCAAATGATTGTAGTCGCTACAAGGCAATTGTGGATGCCAATTGCATCTTTAAATTTCTTGTCAGTTTCAATGTAAAGTTTGATGAGGTATGAGGAATGATTAATGGAAGAAATACCCTGCCTTCCATACGAAGTTTTTACGGAGGTACGTTGGTGAGGAAAGTCATACGTATGTAATGCTTGGTAAGAAGAATGTTGGTGCAGGTGGAGTGATTGAAAATGAAAAATCCTGATCCAATAGACTGGTTTACTGTTAAGATATTGTTCATACAATTTATCATAGTTTTGCTTCTGAGCTTTATAATCTAAAATACATCTTGATACCTTAAGGAGTTTACAGACTATTTAACCAACAAAATCTTCTCATCCTTAATCGATGTGAGATACAAAAATAAACCCAATATCTCTCCCATGTTATGCCAATGTGAGATTTGTGAAAATGTGTCACATAAAACTTCGCTCTGTTTTGTTGTCAAAGCTCATGTTGATAGATGAAACGCTCCTGACCAAAAAATCTTGATGATATGCCGCAAGTGTGGTGCGACAATTGCAATAAACCATGCCACGCTCGTGAGAAATTTGTTGGCTAATTCATGGAAAACCAACAAATTGGAAGCCAAAGCGGAAACGGTCACAACCTACTGCAAATGAAGCCAAGTCAGGTCCCTCTAGCAAAGAGCATATTGATCAACTTCTAAAGCTTTCTTAAAGTTTAATCCCACATCTGGTAACCCTAATTGTTCACTGGCCATATAAGTAGAAATCCTTTTGCGCTATCTACTACATTAAATTCCGATACTGGTTCATTGATTCAGAAGCTTCTAATCACATGGCTTGTTTATCCACTTTGTTTCATTCTTGCTTTCCTTGGAGATATAAATATTTCAAATATTCATTGTGATATTATATGAAATTAGGATATAATTGTTATCTCCTAATAATGGGAAGTAAAGATAAAAAAAGTTATTTGTTTGTAAAACAAGAGACGGAAAAGACATGTCGAGGGCATTGTGGAATCAGTTGAAATTGTTAAGACTCATATTTTTCATTATTATTTACCCGAAAGAATCTAACTTACATTTTAGGTTATTTATGTAGATGTCGTATCTAGTCACTACAAATTGTTTATATAGCTTGTCATGTTTACATTATGACTAACTTTAGATTATTTGAATAGATGATGTGTCTAATCGTTACAAATTATTTATATAATTAGTTGTGTTTACAATATGAATAATTACAACTCTCATGCGTTTTTCTCAAAAGAAAGTTTGCCCATACAACTGGTGTAATATTTGATATTGGTAGAAATATCAAATAATTTTATTAATAGAGACGTGTTGTCTACTAAAAAATATATATATATACATAATTTTATTGTTTATCTAGAGAGCGATTAATATTTACCAAGAATGTAGGAACTTGTATAGTGCTAGAAGTTGAATTATGGACTATTAAAAGAGGACTTGAAGTAATTAAAGAGCATGAAGTTTCAAATGATTGAATTGAATCTAACTCTAAAGTGTCATCTAGTGCATTCTACATATTAGAGTAGAGGTTCTCTCGTTAAACTTCTCAACGACATCAATATTACGTGACATAGAAATTGGCAAGTGAAGTTTGTGCATACCGAAAATTAACTTTGAAGTTTTCGTGCTTTTTGTTAAAAGAATTCTTTACAACCCCATTGGTGGATTCTAATAGAATGTCAATTTATTAAACGAATCTAAAGCAAATTTAAACAACTAATCAGTAGTTAGGACTTGAAGTAGCTAAAAGATATGGAGCTTTAAATGTTCAAATTGAATCAACTTTAAAGTAACAATTCCTCTAATACATTTTACATATCAGAGTAGAGTTTCTCTTGTCAAACTTAATGAAAACTATTGATTGAATGTTTAAATTTGTTTTAAATTTATTTAATAAGTTGATACCTTATTAAAATTTTCTAACAGGGCTATAAAAGATTCTTTCATCAGAAAATATTAAAGCTTCAAACTTAAATTAAAGCGTCCATTTTTGTGTTATTTTATTTTTTTAAAGTCTTTGAACCCGATCTTATATAGGAAAAAAATCTAAATAATTATTTTTTACACATTTTTTATAATTTGAACATAAAAAAGTTGATTGATTGGTGGAAATAGCTGCTTACCCATATAAAATCGATAAAAGAAGCACTTAAGATTGAGACCATCAACCATTCAAACCTAACTGGTTCACACTATGAAAAGCAAACTGGACACATTATTTATGTGAATTGAAAAGTAGTTCATACACTATACCATGCGAAAGCGTCACAAAACAAAACAAAACACAACGTGTGAAAGAGTCAAAGACACTCGACCCCACCACGTTCAACGTCACATGTGATTCCAATTATAATATAAATAACCATTATCCTCCACACCTCACCTTCCTCTTATGCTTTCTTTACCATTTCTTTCTTTTTTTTTTTTAACTAATTTCCTGTTTCTTCAGCAAATTAACGTCCGCCAGCCACTCCATCTACGCTAATTTCCCACGTTCAAGATTTCGATTACGTGTATGTATAAGTTACAAAAGCATGATGTTGAAGGAATTGTAGGGGACCCAAATGCCGTAACCAATAGACCAGCATAATGATGTTTCAATGATAATAACATAGCTTAGTCGGTAGGGGCGGTGATAGGATATTGACTAATTCATTCAACTATGGTTCTATTTCTCCACTAATGTTAAAAAGTAATGGAGTTTCAGTATTTACTCTAAATAATTCTAAGCACAGCTTACAATTATTAATTAAAATTAACATATACTAGAGATTCTTCAACATGAATTAATTACATAAACTAGTAGTCAGATTCATAATTAGATCTAAGGTAAGTTCATCAGAATCCAACCTAAAAGCAACCAAATACAAAGCTAGAGATATAACAAAAAGGAGAGGAAAGCAGGGCATCAACCTGCTTAAAAAGGATGAACAGCGGAAATGTTAATACCCGGAAAAATGGATATACTTGTTACAAACTACTGTGGGGATTGAGCAGCTAGGCCGAGCCATGATTTAGTCTCAGCAGCCTTGTCTGGAAGTGGCTTTGGGTTAATTGGTTGGTAAGGTGCTCTGGCAGTGATTCTGTCAGTAATCAGAACAAGCATTAGTCTAATATGAAAGCAGGAATGGCAATAGAAAATGTTGATTCCATCAGCATACACCTTTGTTTCTGGGTATTAATATAACAATAAAATTATATATATACACTTTTAAATATATAATTGAATACATAGACAATGTGTTAAAATATATTTAATTGATTTTAAATTAAAGATAAAATAATACCCAATTATATCATAACACATCATCTGTGTATTTAATTGTGCATTAAAAAATATGTACATATATCATTACTCTTAATACAAGAGACTAGGAAAATTTTCATCCGAGAAGACTCAATTCCTAAATAGCTAAATATATGACCTATTAAATGCGAAACTCTTGCTGAAATCACAAGGTAAGGCAAGACCAATTTGATACTTGTGGTACATATGCAGCAAGATATTTTTTTTCTCAATAGAAATTTCCGAATTCTTGTAACTGTTTCAGAAAGCGTACCTATCTTTTCTCTTTTCCAAGAACCTGTGGAGTGAATTTCTCCTAGCAATTGGTAGATCTGGGGCAAAAGAAGAAAAACGTTAATCATAAACACGAATAATACAACAAAATAGGTTTCAACTCTCTAACTGAACAACAGATATTACCACAAGTAACAGGTCTAGGTTTTGGTTGAACATGCTCTGGAATTAAATTGGAACTAGAAGGAAGTGGTTCAGTCACCAAGCTAGTAGTAGTAACCGGAGAGGTTGATTCCATGGGAATTTTGGCCGACAAAGAAGAAGCTGAAGAATTAAGAGCCGTGGTAGACTGGCCCTGAGAGCTTCCCTTCCCAGCTAAAAGCATGATTTCGTTGGCTCTGTCAGCTGGAAAATCATTGAACACAATTACTTGTCCACCATAGAATATAGTCATTTGGGCAGTTTGAGGCTCCGCAGCAACACTCTTGTTAAAACTAATACATGAAAAGAGAAAAAAAATTAGTCAGAACTTCAATTTAATTTCAGCTCTAATAGTAAAGAGTCCGTGTAGAGTATCTCAACTCACCTTGAATCCACTGGAGTTTCTTTCTTAGCAGCAAAACAAGTTTGTTGAGGAAATAGGCTCATTGATTCCAGGTTTCGTGAAGCGGCTGGCGCATTTTGAGGCAACACATCACCGGATTTCTCAGTAATTGGGAACAAATTCATTGTTGTTGCCGCCGGCCTCCGAGGAACCTCAGATGTCCCTGCAAATTTTCCAATAACCAGACAATACATCATATATGCGCTCTGGTTATGATATCAACCAAGAAGAGATTTTTAGGTATTAATTGGGATCTGCAGTTTAAACCATCAGAAGTTAAAAGATTCAACAAAGGTTGCAGAAATTAAGGCTGAAAATAAGGCTTTCAAGATGGTGCGCCAATTTACCAATGTGATTAAAATCATTTAAACAGATCTAAATATATAAAATCACAGCTGTTAAGCCGTTACACATTAATTCACTAATCATCAACAAATAAGTCACCGTATATCAATTAAGAGTTGATTGACGAACTAAGCCTATATCAAACTTAAATCAAAATAATCTTGAATCAATTTTCAAATAAGCAAGAATCTAGAATAGCAGAAAATTAATATTCAATCAAATTAACCATTTAATTTTTTCTTTTTCTAAAGAAGAAGAAGAAGAAGAGGTACTTACCATTTGCCTCAATAGTGCTTGACATTCCAAGGCTAAGATCTCCAAAACCACCTCTCTCCGTCAAGTACTGACTCACAAAACTACACATCTGAGAGAAACTCGATTTCTCAGAGGAGTTCGCCATATCTACCAGGAACTCAAACTCACAAACAACGCGAGAAACAAAGCCAAAATCAGAATAAAAACAGAGTAACCGATAAAGATGATGCGCGAGGTCAGAGAATTATCAAAACCGATTGTCTTTGATCTCCGTGCTTCTTGACCATACCACAGGCTGAGCCTCTGCGTTTCTTAACCTGATGATCTAATGGAAATAATATTTAAATATAAAGAGATGAACGGAGAGAGAGAGAGAGAGAGACAAAGAGAAGCTTATCTGTTTATTGGTTAAGAGTTAAAGCACGAGGAATATATGGGCTTTTTAAGCTTGTTCTTTGCAGCTTCCAAGGGCTTCTGTATATTATTACTTTATTTTTGTATTGTCTCGTTTGTTTGATTTTCAAACACGTGTTCTTTGCGTTTCTGAACGGCGGTCTTTGCGCACCTTTTCTCATGCCCCATTGATTACACACCTTTTTAATTGGACTTACAATTTTACCCCTTAATTTCTTTGCTGCTGTTTGTTTGTAGGAATATCTTGTTCTCTGCATAAGATTGTAAATTTTTTTCACCACAATATGCTGAGTGTTTATATTTTTTTTACACAATTAAATATGATGATAATATATTTTATTTTATTATTAATTTAAATTTATTAAATTATATTATAATATATAATTTATATTATAATAATTAAATTGTATATTAAAAATTAATTTTTTATATTATATATAGTATCATATTGTATAATATATTTTTTTTAAAATAAAATATTAATAAAATAATAAAAATTATAATTGGTATATCATCATGTTAAAAAATATCATAAACACCTATAAAATTTTAAATTTTTTATATATATCTTTATTATATCATTTTTTCTCTAAAAAGGTATGTCAATTTCTATCAATAATATATATTATATCGTATGATATATTTATTGTACTGTATTAATTTAATTTTTTTATGATATGTATCAATTTTTATCTGTATTATATTATATATTGTAAGATATTAATAACTATAATATATATATATATATATCTAATTATGTACTTATAGATATATATACATAAATTTATTATTTACCCTATTATACTTTGCCTCATTTAATATGGAAATAAATAATTTAAGAAGCCTATTCATAGTCTAAATTATATAATTATATATAATATTAAAAAATAATAATATATATTTTAAAATATATAATTTAATATAAATTTAATATATTATTATATAATTAAATAATATTTTATTTTTAATTTAAAATTATTTAATTATATAATGATGTATTATCTACCGACTAATTTTGCTCATAAAAGAGTGAGTATATAGTTGCAATTCGCTTTCAATGTTTCTATGGGTCCTACAAAAAGTAGTTTGAGATGAGAACCATCCTCAAGCCAAAGTACAAGTGTAGCCCTTTTACCAAACAGATTTAGTATTCAAGGATGACCAGGTAACGGTGTTAATACTAACGGCATTAGGTATGGCTTTTGGTTCTTTTGTACGCGCCGTCTACATATTATCATATGACAGAAGTGGGTCCCAATCATAGCTCCATCACCCTCACCTGTTTTTTCATAACAAAAAAGTAGGCGGCAACCGCACGTTCCCTTCGCCAACCGCACTTAGACACGTGGAAAATGTTTGTGAAGTTCACACTCCCTAGTGCAGGTCGTGCTCGTGCGACTTGTAGTTGGTGATACCCTGCTTCCTTATCCATTGTATTATCGGTGTGCCCCTCTTAAGCCATTTTGTCAGATGATGTTGTTATGCCACCACATAATTTTTAGGTAAGAGAAATGGTCACCTAATTTTCTCAAATTAAGTACTTCACATGATGTTGTAATGAATAGGTTAAAAGACTATATTCCACACAAGGTTTACTACAATGATAATTTTTTGACTTAGAAGTTTTAAAAAACTAGATTTTCATTTATTATTTTTTAAGATTGGTGAATTTCGTCAAGTGAAAGGGTAAAATAGTCTTATTAGATAAAATTTTCTATTTTATCTTCTTTCTTTTAATTATTTATAAATTCTTTTTTCCCTTATATTCTTTCTATTTTTATTTTTTTCCTTTTTCTTTTTAAAAGTTTTGGGTAAACTATAATTTTTTAAAATATTTAGGATGTTAATAAAATTTTTAAGAGGTTTTAAGGAATTTGAAAGAAGTTCAATCTGTTTTAGAAATTTTTTAATTTTTAATATATCCTTTAATAATTTAAAAAATGACAACTATACTTATACAAAAATACAAAAATGCAACATTTGTAAGTTAATTAGAATTTTGGTATTCTTAAAGAGTCTAAATAACAAAATTTTAAATTGGTAAAGATAAATTAATAATTTAATATTTATATCAAGTATTAATAGTAAGTTTATAATTTCAATAAAAGGGTAAAATAATTATTTTTTGAAAAAATAAAATAAATTTACTAATAAAAATAGATGAAAATAAGAATTAAACGTTTTAAAATTTAAAAAATGAAATTTTATTCTTTCATCCCTCCTTAAATGAAAAATAGTCATTTGACCCAAGAAATATCATCATAATTGTCTTGTACTCATAAAATATCATCACTTATATATAAAAGTTATGATTTCATCTATACAATATAAATAAAAAATAAATTATATATATACCAAATTATCAAAATTTAGAATATAGTGATTGAATCTATAATTATATATTAGATAAATTAAAATTTTATAAATATGACAGAGATTGGAATCCGGATTTTATTTTTAAAAATTCTAATATTTTATCAATTTTACTAATTTTTATGATTTATTTTTTTGGTAATCAGAGATCTCGTCTGTATTAGTTGAACGAATAAATCTAAGACACAATAATCAAATCTATAATTATTAAATAAAAAAATTAATTAAAATTTTATAAGTATGACAAAGATTTGAATCTAAATCTTATTTTTGAAGATTCTAAAACCCCGTTAGTTTAGCTCATCTTTGAAATCTGTTAGTATGAAGTTGAGGTGGAGGGACAGAGGGCTACTTGCCGACACAAGGACTAAAGCCAAAATCAGCATCAAAGAAGCATGTCATTCATAATCATAAAATTTCAAAGCGATAAATATGCGAAATAGAATACTTTGTGAAAAAGAAAAGTAATATTCCGACTTAGATTAAAATACCAAGTTTAGACCTGTTAATAATTAATTATGTGCTTAAAATATTATAATAATTATAGAATAATGTGGTGTGAGCTAAAAGGAAAGTAGCTATACCATCATCTCCATACAAAATTGATGGCTTGCCCGGCTGAAATTCCATATGGGAAACGCGGAGAGAGAAAGAGAGAGCAAGTGCAGAAAATCTAGTGGGTGCGGTTACATAATACAAACACGTGGCGCTAAATAATAGGAGAATGAAAAGAATACTAAGTCTAATGAAGGTGGGTCCGCCCTATGTACTAATTGTATTTTAGAATCATGTATGTGAATTATATAGCAACGCGACACGATTCAATCAAGTAGAAGATGGGGAGAAGATAAAATCACGGGCGAAAACGTGAGTCATTGATGTGACCGTGACATGGCGTGAATGGCTTCTTGTACAACCATCCAGATTCCCGTTGTGCGTTTTCTAAGCACGTGATGCTCGTGCCTGCCCGTTGTTATTTTCTATCTATTTGTAGAAATTTTCAAAAGATCCCTGCTGATTTCTAGGGGGTACAAACAGCCTTCATAATTTTAGATAGGCCAAAGGACTATTTCCCACTCAAGTTTAAAATGATTATTTTTCACCCAAATTTAGATGTGTTTTTAAAGTTATATTTATAAAATTTGAAAAGTTAAATGTCTCACCTATCTATTAAAAATCTCGGTTACAATTAAAAGTAAAATTATTATATAGTAAAAAAAATTAAAAATCTAAAGTTTTATTCTTTGCCCCCCTTAATTTAAAAATCTCACAATTCTCCTCACTTGAAGTTTAAAAAATCAAAAATTTTTTCCTAGAGTTTACAAACCGTTGTCAAAGATGGTTGTCTTCGGCTACGTTGACTCTCTCTGTGCTTTAATTTCCTTTTTGATCACATCCCAGCCATAGGTAAAGCCTATTTTCTTTGATAAAGATAAAACCGTCTTCGTCAAAGTGTATATATCTCAGATAAAAATGATTTCATCTTCCTCTGAGATGAAGATGACCATCAAAGGTCTCAGACGAAGATGACATGATCTTCTAAGATCTCCAACGATTGTCTTCATCTGAGACAAAAGACAATTTAACGAAGACGATTTCGTCATTGTCAGAGGAATTAGGCTTCGTTAGTGGCTAGGATGTGAGCAACAGGGAGAGTTAAGCAGAGAGGAGAGCCAACACAGCTAGAGATGGTGAAGTTAGGCGTCTCTGGTGATAGTTTGTAAACTTTAGAAGAAAAATTTTGATTTTTCAAACTTTATATAGGAGGAATTGTGATTTTTTCAAACTGAGGGGTATAAAACTAATAAAACTTTAGTTTTTTGTTAAATAACGATTTTATCTTTGATTATAACTGAAATTTTTAATGGATGAGTGAGACTTTTAGCTTTTTAAACCTTATAGGTGTGATTTTGAGAGCGTACCTAAACTTGAATGAGAAATAATCTTTTGGTATTTTAGTTAATGGTATTCAAAATCAGTTAATTGAACTGAATTTTTAATTTAAAAAATTATAAATCAAAACTGAACTGACTTAAATATTAACCAATTTTAAACTAAACAAAAAAAATATTAATTAACCAAACTAAATTTTAGGTTGATCGGTTTTAAACGGAATTTCAAAAAATTATTCTAGTTTATTATTTCTTTAAATTCTTTTTGAAAATATATTTAATATTTTAATTATTTCTTATTCAACTTCTTTAAAATCAATTCTGTTTAGTTAATTAATTATAAAAATTAGATAAACTAATAAATAAACCGAAAAACTAATTTTTTATATTCTTAAATCAGATTTGAACTAATTTTTCAAATAATCTATTTTTTGATTTAGTTTTTTTGTTCAAAATTACTAGATAATTTTGAGCATCCCTAATTTTAGAGAGAAAATTAGGATTATTTGCATAATAAATTAGGTTTTAATTAGGTGTTATGTGTGCCCTTAATTGTAATTAGCTTCATTATCTTAACTTTCAACATTAATTAATGATAATATGGTTGGTGCCCATTTTTTATTCTGAAAAGATGATAAATGCTGATCACGTTTAAAAGATCTGAGGAGAAAGCAATTAATTAATTTTTTAATCACTCTTACTGTCAATCTCTTGTTTTTGGATAATTAGAATTTTTCAGCCAAAGACTTTTGTGCCCTATGTTTTCGTGTGTGTGTGTATATATATATATATATATATATATATTCTAAGTTTCTCTTTCTTCCGTCGACGATTTTCAACAAATCGACTCATCAGTTAAAAAATTCAAATTAAGATTGATTTTTTGATATAAAATTTATAATTAGCCGGTCTAATATAATTTAAAATTAAATTAATTATTGTTATAGTTGACATAAAAATAATTTAAACTAACTCTAATATTTAAAAATAATATAATTTATTAAAGGTAAATTATAAAAATATTGTAAGATAATATCAGTAGTAATTAAAATTCTTACATATTATATATAATTATATTTTTATAAAGTTGTAATTATTAATGTTATTTTTAATTTTTAATATTTTATTTTGTTATTCGATAGTGAAAATGTTATTTGGTTAATAAAATTATTAACATATTTTAAAATTGTGGTCTGTTTTTTTTTAAATAATTTGTAAATAAGAAAAAAAATTATATTATGTGTTTTATTAATAATAGAGTAGGGTAATTTGATAAATAAATTAAAAAATAATTTTGAATTAATTTAAAATTATTTAATCACATGATAATATATATATTTATATATTAAAATACATATAATTATATGGTAATTAATTAGGTGGGATTGGGTTGGTGTAGTGAGATAGAAATGTGAAGAAAAACGTTAAAGGCAATGACATTTCACCAAATGTTTGAGAAAAGTGGAAAACAAAAGGACCCCACAAATTGAAAAGCATGGTTCTTTTCAATTGGGTTGTTTGGATTGGAGTCTAATTCAACCCAATGTGTTGGTGCTAGCTGCCCATCACTAGTTTAGTTTAATTAATTACATGTTTTTCTCAATTATCATGAAAAATGAAGAGATAAGAACGAAATTGCTATTTAAAAATACACATTGGTCAACACCTTTTGATTTTTATGAGGTTGAATTTAGGTGAAAATAAAGTGGACAAAAAAAAAAAAAGACTCAATGATGGGTATAATTAAATTTTAGTTAATCAATATTCATCTACAATTTAAACAGATCAGAATATGAAACACGATATGTGTATAATTTATAAAACAACCATAAAATGTTTTAAGTAAATTACTTATATTTGGAAGCTCCTTTGTTTGTCTTTAACGATGATATGAGGTGTCAATCGTTTCTCTAATCCAAGGCAGATGGCACCAAGGTGCTCCGCGTGAGGGACACAATCATATATATCACTATAAAGGATGTGTTTTATAAACAATAGGGTTATCATATATATGGATTCATTTTAGCGGGTCAATTTGATGAACATGTCTATTAAACATATACTTATATATTGCATCAAATTGTCAACAAACATTCTTAACACATGAGATTTATCACTATTTTTTGGTAAGGTCTTCAATACTATGATAACCCTAGTCATATTATCTGTGCCCTAGGGTAGAGTAATACTAGGAATATAAACATTTTTAGAATGATTACCTTATATGCACATAGAGTTCTCATGATTATTGACATGCATTAATCCTCTCATCAAAATTATACTATCCTAAGTAGTGGCAGACCTAGGATTTTTGCTAAAGGGGGCCTCCGCGACCTTATCATTGTTAGGGTAAATGTGAATCAAACCAAACCCTAACACTTTCTAGTTCTAGTTTATCTCGAGTTCCTTGAGTTAAAATTAAAGGTAACTTGAATTTAGGTAAAATGAAAAATAGTTCAGTTCGAATTTATGGTTCATTAACAAAACAACGTTGTTTACCTAATAATAGGTAAAATAACACCATTTTAAGTAAAACAATGTTGTTGTAACAATTGTTTGACATAATTTCAATTGAGTTGTGAGCCAAATTCAAAATGAATTGAGCCATTTGCCCAGCTCGTAAGTTAGACCTACATGAACTGTCTTTAGCTCAAGTTTAGTTTGATTAAAAAAAATGAGTCGATTCTCCCAACTCAAACTTGACTTGAGTTCGATTGAAACAATATCAAGCTAAGCAAAACTATGTTGACATGACTTTTGAGACCCAACCAGCTCAGTTCAGATCTAACTCTAGTAATTGTTTGCAAATCAACTAGTAAAAACTTTTTAAAAATTACCTAATCTTGAGAAAAAGAAATAATACAATATTAAGAAAACAAAAGAAAATAATGCAATAAAACCTCTTCAATGTGAAGAGAGCGAAAAACAAACAAAAAAACAATCCACTTAAATCCGAAGTTAGGATGTCATACTTGAAGATCCAAATATTTGAATATTAATTATTTAGAGATAAAAATAAGTTAGAATGGTACACTTGAAGATATTTAATTTAACACAATTTTTCATTTCAATATATTTTAAAAACGCTTAATGATTTCTTCATTATAAATTGTATAAAAACTTAGGTAATTTGATATCCCCAAGATCTTTATTCTTATTTTGAATATAACTTTGACAATGAAAATAATCAACAATGAGATAATATGATTAGGGTTATCATAGTATTGAAGACCTTCCTCTTTGATAATATGACTACGATGAAAATGGTGTTTGTGGAAAAAAAAAAAACGATAAAATAACAGGAATTTGATACCTTCCACTTTGAAAATAAGTTTTAGCAAAAATGATTAAAAATTTGGAGGTGAAGATTTAATTAAGAGTTTTAGCATATTTGAGCTTTTATAAATTGAACTTAAAATGAAAGTAATATGTATTTTTTCAATCCAAGGTACCTATGTTGAATTTTTAAAAAATACAAGAGCAGGCATTTTTTCAATTTAAGATACCTAATCTAACTATGTTGATTTCTTTAAAAAATTGGCCTACCCTCATTACATGCCAATTTCGCCCATGATCCAACGGGCATTCAACAAATTATATAAAGTAAAACATCAATAAATAAATGTCATTTTATTTAGACCAAAAGACTTATTTTCTCTTTTATCAAAATTTTACCGTTTATTTTTCAAAAACTTAAATACCCACTTATCTGTTAAATTTTACTAATAGAGTTAAAGATAAAAATATTATTTAGCTAAAAATATTAAAACAATCCAAGAACTTATCACATTTCCCTCTCTTAATTTGAAAAATCTAATATTTTTTTTCAAACCTAAGGTTTGAAATGTGACAAATTCCCTCAAGGGTTTGAAATTGTCACTAGAGATAACAAAGTTCACTGTCTCCATCTGTCTTTGTCCATTGTCTCTTTCCCTCCCTCTTCGGTGAACTTATCAGTCTCTCTCCTTCTCTCCCTCCCAAATCACTTTCGTTGGAGATGAAGATGACGATTGATAATGGAAAGAGAGAGAACGTGATTAGAGATTGTGAACTTTACCATTTTTGATGACAATTTCAAACCATAATGAAGAATTTATCACTTTTCAAACTTTGGATTTATGAGAAAATGTTATATTTTTAAACTAAGAAGGAAAATGTAATAACTTTTTGTTTTTTTTAATCTTTTTTATTAAAATGACATTTTTATCCGTAACTTTAACAGTAAAATTTAACAAATGAATAAATATTTAGTTTTTTTGAAAGATAATAGGTGAAAATTTAGAAAAAAGACTAACCCTTTTGAACTAGAATAAGTCTTTTGACCTTTTATTGATATGAACATAATAAATATTATGATTATGAACTAATACTATTACATCAACCAAATTACAACCCTTACTCTAACATACTAATTACTTGTACTAAAGTAGTTTCATATTGACATACTAATTACATGTACAAATTCCTTACTTCTGCCCTTTTTTGGAAAAGCCATCATCCATTTGATTATTATTGTTAGTAGTAGTTCTCTGTTTCTTTCTTTCTTTCTTTCATTCTTTCTTTCTTTCTGTCTCACTCTCGAGGAAGCTACATATGAAATGAGTTTGGTCAATTCCCATAAATAAAATGCATTTTCGTATACAACTACATCAATCAGAAGATGAAAAAAGTCTGTTCGGGTGCTCAATACAATTTGCATGATTTGGTTTTTGTTATGTTACGTGGATAAGTTTACTTTGTTACACGTGGCAACATCTAACAACATATGCACAACTTACAATTTCCAACACAGCTACAAGTATCACCTCTGAATTAACTCACTGATTTTAACTAGGGCAAGTTTTAAACCAATTTTATTTAAATTCAAATTCAATGAAGGTGCATGAAATAAACTAAACTTAACAAAGTTGAGTTAGAGAATTCAATATTTTTAAACTCAAATTCAATTTGCAAGCTTAAAAAGTTTGATATAAATCTTCTAAAAGTAATATCATTTCGATTAATATGTATTAAAACGATGTTATTTTAATAAAATTAAACTCAAAACTTAATTTGAGTTCAAATTTCTCTTAAATGAACCAAACTCGAACATTTTAAAAACAAACTCAAATTTGAGTTTAACTCTATTGAAGTCAAACTGAGCTCATACTCGATTTGAACCCAACCATAACTTTAATTTCAAAATAAAATTGGAAGAATGCTTTGGATCAAGACAGATGGATAGAGTTATCAAAACTATGCATTTCAGTAACCCTGTGACTGTATAAACAACTGAAAATTTTCTGTACACGCAACTCCTTGAAGAAAAAGCCATGAAATGCAGAAAAAAAAAAGGTCGAATACATAACAACAAGATCAGCTGCTCTAGTTTTACCCATCGTACTTTATCTCACACAGAATTACATTGACGCCTTTGACCTCCCAAAGCACAGGCATTGCAGTTGTAAACCTCCCACCTCAAAAATCATAATCTATATCTGTCAAGTTTTGGGAGGCAGAGCGCTTAATGAGCCGTCCTTGCTCATCATATAGATCAAGGTTCTCGCATGGGGCAGGGAAGATGGTCCCTATCACACGACCTTGAACGAAGGCACACTGGAATATATGCTTCTTCTTATATGTTATTCCCACTGACATATCTCGAAAAGTAATATTTCTCACTGGTATTAAATCACTTCCATGGATACGTACAGGCACACGCACTCCTTGACCATGGACTCCAGTGAAGCTTATATCCCTCAGTATAGGAAGAGCCTTTGGGTCAAAACCTTCATCAGGGTGTTCATTGTAGTCTGTCTTGATTACAATCCCAACTCGGACGTCGTCAAATGTCAGATTTCGGTAGGTTATCTGTTGAACATATCCACCTCTTCCAGGGGCAGTCTTGATCCGAACTGCACGCCTTGAACTCCAGACAAGGAGGTTCTCCACAGTGACATTTGATACACCACCTGACATCTCACTGCCGATGGATACACCTGCACTGTTGCATGGTTCAGCCAAGGCTGAGCCTCAGTTACTACCTGAAGTGCGAGGACATGCAACTACCAACATACCAGGCTAGCTACAAGGCAAGAAATCAACTGAAATAACATATTGAGTTCAGTGTTTCACGGACCAGTTGTTTATGTGTGTGCATTGGCGTCTTGGGTAAGCAATCTAGTTCATTGAGTGATGTACAACATGCACTGAACCGACGTTGTCAATTACTGAAGGTTGCTACTGCTCCTTCAGTTCATGAAAAACAGAACCTAGTATGACCCTTGAGAGGCATACAGGTTAGACACATAACACCTTTTCCCAGCTTTCCTATTTCTAGTTGACAATTTCACTTAAGTTGGTCAATCCTTCCACCATAGGAAAAAGATTTTATGCTCATGCAGCCACAAGACTCAGACCTCTTACAGCTAAACTGTAATACTAGAAGCGGTAACACAAATTTGTATTATAGACATTCATGTGCCCTTAGTTTGAAAAAATAAGATTAATCTTCAATAAACAAGAATTTCTTCATCCATATATGTAGATTAAATGCCATGAAACTCTCTTGAGGTTAGCCTAAATAAAAACAGAGAAATAATTTTAATTAATAGGCACATTCACCTGACCATTGATCGAACAGTGAGGTTTCGGATGAGAATGTTCTTAGAAGGTCGTCCATAAGCTATTCCATACTGATCCCACCCACTCTTTATTGCAATTGCATCATCACCCACACTTATATAACAATTCTCAATCACCATATCCTCGCATGAATCTGCTCATGGCATGAAAGCCAAATTCAAAATGAAATAAAACAAATAGAAATTGATCCATAGACTGGGACCATTGCAGCAAATCAACTAGCTGGGATTAAGTCAAGATACTGGGCCAGATGATATAATATAGTAAAATTTGATTTACCTATAAGATGCAATTTTATGATATTTTCAGACGCACCGAAAATAGAAAAAAGATGATAAAAAGAAACATAGTAAAATCAAACAAAAAATCGCACAATTTACCCAGATACAAATATCAGTTTGAAAAATAAAAATACAATAAATTCTACAATATACATTACATTTTCAACTTCAATGCAAACTAGGATAGCCATGCACCACTGGTAAGGTGAAACATAAAGCTTTAATTAACCTAGGTTCACCAATCTTGTGGAAAGCTTGCATTTAATCCTCCAGTCGTCAACCCGTCCGGTACTTAGAAGCTACAAAATCTCTATGGTAGAATGTTACCCATTTCATAGTTGTAAAAGGCGAAAAGTGCCGAAAGGCAATGAGGGGTTCTATTGCTTTGGCACAAAGCGCAAAGCAAGAAAGAGATAAGAAATTGCTAATAACCATATATTTGGATGAAAATTGCCCAAAACCTATCGAAAAGCCTAAGACTATATGAAAACTATCCAAAAATTACTTGAAACCTTAAGATCTACTCGGAGGTGATAATAAAGTGCACTTTTCTAGTGCCTAAAGCTTCTCCAAAGGCGTTGAATGAGTGCAAAATATGATTGCCTTGACCATACTCAAGGCAATGCCCACATCGCCTTGAGCAAAGCCTCACCTAAGCGCTTGAAGAGTGCTTTGACAACTATGGCCTTCATCACCATCACTTAGATACTTTCTTGTTCACTTCACCTTCTCTGGTTTAAAAATGATTTTTCGATAGTTTATTAAAATTTAAGAAGTTACCATATTATAATTCGTTCAATCATGCACTAAGCATATCAACAGATCAAAATGTGCCAACCCATCACAAAACTAAAACATAATTGCATTACTACAAACTACTTACCAGGATCAATTCCATCCGTGTTTGGAGCTTCAAATATAGGAGCCAAGATTGTAACATTTTTTATTGTAACATTCTTGCAGTCATATGGGTGGAGTGTCCAAAATGGGGAATCACGCAAGGTTATATTAGATATCAAAATGTCACTTGACCACATTATTTGCACAAGTGGGCCCCTAGTGTTATTGAGAAGCTTTTGGCGATATTTTTTCCACCACGCTTGTCCTTGTCCATTGATTGTACCATTATGCCCTGTCAGTCAGTGAAAATAAAAACTAGATTAAAGCAAGATAAGTAGTAAGTTCACAATGAAGACAGGTACAAGCCTAATAATGATAACATTGGAGTACCAAGCCCAATTACCTTCAAAATCAAACTATTTCAGATTTAACTTTCAACAAAACAAATGACTTCATTCACTACTAGCTACAACTTATGTAATAGCTAAGATATTCACTTTCTATTTTGATTACTCTTTTGTTATCATAAGGTAATTTCTAGTTCCTAAATTTAATGAGTAAGTTTTGTGCAGACATTGGGAGGCATGCCACTGGGAAGTAGCATGTCTAATGACATCTAAGGTCAAAAGGCAAATAGTTTTGCAGAACTAAGTAATCTCATATCCAGCCTCTACTAAAATGTTCAAGAATATCCAGAAAATAGCATTTGATATCCCTCCACTATAGATTTATATAAGATACAACTACTATGTATGCCATGCATCTCAAACTTAAAACCTATTGTGTTGAAATGCCAACCTAAATATTATTGTTTTTGATACAATTCTCCAATTCCCTTTGTAAGACCACCCACTTTGTCTATACATATTTCTTGTTCCAATAAGGTCATTAATTTTGATTATGATCGCAAGGGTAAGTCCTAGTCAGGCTGATCAGACCCTTGAATCTACTTACGATGTTTTTTGACAGAGACATAGACTTATAGCGGTTGATTTTTGAACACCTCAAATGTGATTATTCAACACCTAAAAAGAAAAACACCAAACAGTATTTTTTAAACATCATTTACTCCCAAAGTGGTGTATCATAAGAGCCTTTTCCTATCAGGGTGATAAATTATCAGCCAGAGAAAATGGAAGAGGGAAAAAATCAATATCAAATAGTAACAAAAGTTAAATCAGTAAGATGTAGAGAGTTTGATAACTGACCTGTTATGACAACATCCTTAAGGTTTTGACCATGGATTAAACTCCCATAACGCGGGCCAGGGTGTTCTCTCCCATAACCATAAGAAGGCAATGGAGGCATCAGTGGCCAATACTTCTCATTCTGTTTAAATATTACATTAAGAAAAGAAAAACAACATAATCAAGACTTCAAGTCAACAACAAACGGAGAAAGGAGATAATAGAGGTGAGCTAATTCATGACTAAATTGAATAGTTCAATAAGTAAGAACTCAGTCAATATATGTCATGGTCATGACAATCTGTAAAGATTCTAGCAATACTGTAAGATTTTATACAAAATACATGCAAAAATATCAAACTAACCACAATTGATGCAAGAACAACAATATCTTCAGTGGCATAACCTGTGATTATCTATTAACAGTATATACACAGAACCATCAATATCCTGCATCCCAAACATGGTTAAAGAATCGAGCAACAACAATATGTGTCTAGTATGTGGAGACCCATCCAAATTATCAAGGTAAATGAAGGCCTCAAAAGAAATAGTTTTCTAATGTTAAACAATTGTTTAGCAAAAGAAAATAAATTAACATTAAATATAAATTTAGGTTTACATTTTATTTAGACCAACTAATTTGATATTCACATGGTGCTGATCGCTATTATAATGCTGACTAATAAAGCCAAAAAGTCTTCTTCTTTTCTTTTCCTACGATAAATTTTCCTTGGTGTCTCATGCCCTTTCCATCAGGGCTGGCACCCTAATTACTTATCCTTCTTCTATTTTTGGAGTTTATTAACAACTTTGGAAACAACATGACATCTGCTCCAGAGATGCTTTCTATAACGGAGTCATTAAATTTGAAAATAATGATTTGACATTACTATATAGAGTATGCAATTATGAGGCATGTGGTGTATAATTCTAATGCATCACCTAGATACAAAAACGAGATGCCAAATTGGATGTATAGAACTACTGAACATTCATATATGAGTTGTTTCATACATTGCATCACATAAAAACATGCTTATATTAAGAAACATGCGTTTTAACTCAAATCGTGAGCCTGTTGTGTTCCTCTATAACAACTTTTTTCAGTTTGCTATATACCCTTACAAACATGGTATCTATCTAGTGTTACAACTTCTCAGTACAGTAGTACCTTGTTTGAGACTTAAGCTAAGTCTAAAACTTAAATTTTATAGCATAGAATGCCATTGCTAACATATAGAAAAACATGTTTAATCATATAACTAAAGACTTTTATAGCTAGGTCAATTCAAGGACTACACAAAATCTGTGAAAAAAAAAATAATTATTGATTAGGCAGTCAGTGCCCACCGCTGTGTTTTATAAATCACCAAAACTCCTACACATCATCTCTAAATCAGTATTAAAAATCCTAAACGCATGGGTAATCATTTCCAGTCAAACACATATGAAAAACAATCTTAACTAAGTGAAAACTCAATATTAAAAAGTCATAGAAATGTAAATAATCATCGACCTGGATTCCAAGAATCTCAGCATCCTCAGAAAGAAAAAGAGTCATGTGACTAGTTAGATTAAACGGCGCCGTAAGCCATTTTCCAGGAGGCACATTAAGCTGCGCGCCACCTCTCTTACCGAGCTTAGAAATAGCAGAAATCGCCCTCTCAAAAGCCTCAGTATTAACAGTAACGCCGTCTCCGACTCCACCAAAGTCCGTTAAATTAAAGGCCACAGGTCTCAAAGTTGGGATCGGCCTGGAAGAGACTCCCCATCTAAAAAAAGAAAAGCCTCCAACGACGACGTTTCGCTGCCAAAGGAAGAGGGAAGCGAAAGCGGCCATCCATAGGACGGTGAAAAGAGTCTTATGCGACGAGAGGAATGCCGGGACCCAGCGCCGGACGTCGAGGCGCGAGTGATTGAAATGAAAGCGCCCTATGCCTAGTGTCTCCACCATGGTTTAGGTTTAACTCAGAGTCATGAATCGAAATTTGATTTAGTCGGTTCTGAAAGATGAGATCTAAAAGGTGAAGAGATTAGTTGAGATGTTAATTTTCACATTGATTCGTTCGGGAGTACATTTGAAGGAAAGCCACGAGATTGAAAGAGAGAGACTACAGTGATGAAGTCACTGCGGGTTCGATAAACAAATCATGAAACCGTCGTTAGATCGGGACACGTGTATGCCGTGAAGCCTGTGATATTTATTTGGGCTAATATCTGGACACCCCCTCAAGTTTTATTTTAGCAATTTCATATAAGAGATGAGTAGGGTAGCACCGAAGCATTGACATTAAGGATGTGTATGGTCTGTTTTAGTACAGTTTAAGAATTTTTGTAAATTAAACTAAAAGAATAGTTTAGAAACATTTTAAATTAAATAAAACTTTTTAAGTTTCAAATTAAATTAAACTAAATTAAAAAAATACGGTTTAATTCAATTTAAGATGCAGTTTAAATATATTAAATATAATTTATTTTCAAATTTTTTCACTTGTAAATAGTATGAATAATAGTGATTAAAGACATAAAATAAATATATAAAGTAAACATAAAATACATATATAATTGATATGTAAAGAAAATAACAAGATAAATATAAAAAACAAATAATTTGTTGATTATGTTTAATTATTTAGGGTGTAATTATTAATTTTGAAAAAATTAAAAGACATTAAAATTTTGAAATTTAAAACACTTTCAAACTTTTTTTTTAATTTTCAAAAAACCCTTAAAAAAACTCATTAACTCCCCTAAAATTTCTAAAAATTACAAAGTAATTCCAATCATACGATTATACTCATTGACATCCTCATTTATATTGGCACTTATAATTTTTTTCTATTTTTAATTGAAGTTAATAGAAATTATGGATAGAAAAAATGATTTAAGAAAATTTTAGAGACAAAGTTTTATTTAATTTGAGGTTTTTTTAATTCGTCTTTTTAACAATTTTATAAAAAATTTAACAAGCTTTTTAATAAATTTATTATAAGGATGAGAAAATGAGTTTTTTTAAATTTAAAATGTAAGAATTTGTTGTTTTATCAAACTTTAGGTGAAAAATAGTAATTTGACTTATAAATATTTGAAAAAATTATGACATATCATTTTGTTTGAAAATCGCAATTCAAACCATAAATTGTTCTTCCAAATTTATTAACCTAAATTATTTTATAAAATAAATTAAATTAAATTGTAATTTTTAAATAATTTGATTTTATTTTATTTAACTAAATTATGTATTCTATTTTTACTATCAACTTTCATACTGGCATTCGAAACAAAATTATGTTATATTGTTGGGTTGGTTCGGGAAATTGTTGTCTTTCTCTTGACTATAAGCACAAATGGTGACATGAGATGAGAGAGGTCCACATCACTGTGGTGTGAAGTAGACGAGAAGGCAGAAAATGCCTATTTTCCAAGTAGGTGAACCGGTGAAGTGTTGCAGTCAGTGCTATTAACCCCAGTTTTTATAGAAAACAATTGACCCATACCTACCTAAGCAAAATCTAGCACTTAGCAAAAAAAAATCTACCACTTTATTAACAAATCCTCAATTCTCAGCGTTTCATAATACTGCAACATGCCTCAAATTTTGCAGAAATAATCAAGTTATTGAAGCAACTACATGCCCTAACCCTAATTTTATTCGGGTTTTCCAAACGGACCCATGCTAGCCCAATGAAGAGTGCTAACATCTCATGTTTAGATTTACATTTACACCTTTGTTGTTTTAAAAACCAAATCAAACTAATAGTTGGACCAATTTGATCAAGACTTAGCTTCAAAGTTGAAGGTTATGATTTGTGAAAAGACTTATGATTAATTTATAACTAATTACCTCTCTATTCATAGATCATAGACAATCTCTAATAAGATATTATGACTACTCAAATAATAGAGATTTAATGTAAAATTGATTTTACCTTCGATGATATTGTTACTGTGCAATCGAATAATTTAATCAAGACTAAGGTGTAGAAATAGTATCTACCCAAATTATTCTTGATATTAGTGTTTGATTAGTCAAACAATGACCAATCTAATATTAGATTGGGCGCCAACCAATTCCCTTTTTGGCCATAGATTTATCGTATGTTGTCATAACCAAACTATGTGATGAAATATCTATTCTCGTATCGAAGAGTGATAAATCTCGTGTCAATCTACCATAACATTGATACACTTTACAACATAGCTAACAACTAATGTATTGATAACCCTAAGAAAAAAGTTATGTTAGGCCAATATTAAATAACCTGATTAGTGCACATGATGCTCTAGTGATGTCATGTTGAATGAACACATATATCACCATCCATTAAAAGATTTATTCCATAGACATTAAGACCACCATTTATGTGGAATCTTCTTAAAGGATACTCCAATGAACATGTAGTCAATATGCACTTATGTATTGCATAAGGTTGAGCAAACAACATTGACATGTGAGATTTGTCACTATATTGTGTAAGATTGTTCAATATATTGATAGTCTTACAAAATTATCTACACTTTACATCAAGATAATATTAAGGTTACCGACATTTTCAAAATGACAACTAATGTGCACTTAGAGTTCTCATAATCAAGTTGTACACTAATCCCATCATCACAGTTTTACTATTTTAAAGACATTTACTTGACATACGTGTAAACAAATGCGCTTATAGATAATGGTGCCACTTTTAGTTTTATAAATATAATTGCATATGAACATATATTGTCATGAAAATTATCTCTAGAGCACTAACTCCAACACAACCATCCCCTAAAATTGTGCCTAGTTTGAGACACATTCATTCACTATGAGACTACCCTCAATGATTGTAAGAAGGTGTTCAACATCCCATGACCTCTTCTCCATTGGCTTTATTGGCATTGTTTCCAAATTTGTGCTAGTTGGTCACTTCTTTCCCACTTATTGTTGCCTTGACATAGACGGACTGGCAAAATTTTACTTAGAGGAACTAGAATGATCAAACAAATGCCTAGAATATGGTCTCCTTGAACTTGTTTCTTAAGTTAGCTGAAGGTAACAAAATTTGTAACAATACAATAATTCGTCTACAAACTTCTTTGATATCAAAATTATTCAAAAGTATAATTCGAAAATCCTAAGATATGTTTTTACATAGCAAACCATAGATTTTACATTTAAATAATGCTATAACGAAAACACAAATAATCAAAGTTAGAAAACTTACCTTTAGCATAATAGGTATAGAAAACTCTTCAGCATTGTGTTTAGATACAATCGCTTCAATTAACAGATCTTGCATAGGTTTTAAAAAAACCAAAAATTGTCGAAAGCTTCAAAGAAAACTAGGGTATAGAAACATGTATGTGGTTCTTTTGAATTTTTATAGGCAAACTGACATAGGACGGGAAGCAATCTTGATCGTTTGAGTTAAAACTACAAACATGTCATCAATCTAACAATACACATGAAACATGCTCATCCAGACATCTTGGTGATGTGAATCAATGTGATAGACATTAGTTGTGAGCATACTACATATTAAATGCAAGGCACAAACATTATCATCACAATGCGTTGTATGCCTACCTTAAGTCTACACTTGTTGTCCATTTATGCAGATTGGTGAAAAGTTTTTGAAGTATTACTTACATTCTAGAAACCATGGATAATTTTTGTATGGTAAAACTCATTATTGACTAAATTCACAAACAAGACACTCAAGAAATAATTAGCCAACAACAAGTTATGTGGTCAGTGTCTAGACATGTCACTTGTTTGTATATTAGCTTTGAATACATGTAAAAATCCCATTAACTATGGACAACATAAGAACTCCACTTGGCAATTAAACTCCTTAACGTGTACGATATTATCTTCTAATTCCACCTTGTATCTATAAAGGAAAACTATCTTCTTCCACCAAATCCAAATTATGTAATTTTCCTATTTTCATACAATTATAATAAAAATAAATCTTTAAATTCACACTTATATTAGGAATATTATAATACTGTATCTACTTCTAACACTGCCTTTTTGTCCTATAAATATAAAGGATGAAAAAGAGACAGGGGAGAACTTGAAAACCTTATCAAAGATTTTAGAGACATACAAATTTCTTTTGATGACACTTGTTTTTATAATAGCTATCAATATTTAGTTGGAAATTCTTTTAAAGAGATATAAATAATATATCTATGGATGTAATCTCTTGAACAATGAGTCAAATCACATTAAAAAAACTCATTATGTGTACTACTTACATAGAATTCATACACTTTAATTATTTCCAGAAATTATCATATATAATGAATTTCAATTATTATTATTATTATTTTCTTGTACTTACCCTATTTTCACGTATTTTTTATTGTTGTAAGTACTCATACAAATGAGTATACACTTTATCTGTATTAATTGTATAATTTTAAATTCAAAATAAAATAATATTTAATTATATAATAATATATTATATGTATGTTAAAAAGTGCATACAGATAATATTGCAACAACCCATCATCTAGAGTTGTCAAATTAAGAAGATTAATGAGTAAACATTTTAATTATTGCAAGACTACCCAAATGAGTGTTTCTTTTCAGCTCATTATTTATCGCCACATGAATTACATATGTCAAATTTTAATTCCAAGTAGTGTAATCTATCGTGAGCCATCTATACATATCTTTAGTGGATAAGCCTTTTCATGCCGGAATTGCCCACACGCTTATTTAGTAAGCTTTGTCCACTCTAGAGGCACTTCGTCATCCATGGCACTATCCATTTCTTCCACTGCTCTGTCAGCCCTCCCAATAAGGTCATTCACAACTGTTTCTTAAACATTTTCTTTTCTCTGCAAAGCATCAATGTTCATTGTTTGTTGTGCTTGCTTCTACAGATGTTCTTCTTTGTTGATTTCTTAATTTCAGTGTGTTTTTTTATGAACAGGGAATTGTCTCAAAAGTTTTCGCCACTGAAACTTTCAACATGCTCAGCAGCAAGAACTCGTGTAAATGCAACAAAAGGAGTTTCAAGTGTATGTGAGCCACTCCCTCCGGATAGACCTCTGTGGTTCCCTGGTAGTACGGCACCCGAGTGGCTTGATGGCAGGTAGCTTTTGTTTTCATCTAATCCACTTGGAAAAATAGGTACCCCACGAGTCTGAAAGAAGGGAAAGCTAGCAATGATTTTAACAAATTTATTTTAATGGATAGTATGAAGCAGAAAGGTTATCCAATGTTGTCGCAGAAGCCGTTTCTAGGAGTAGATTTTGCTTGAATTGTTGGTGTTTATTAGTATGAGTCTATGAGACTAGAATAGGCTGGTTTTTGTTGGATCATGGAATATGACTTTTCTCTTTACCGTTGACAGCATTCCTGGAGATTACGGCTTCGATCCCCTTGGATTAGGTAACATGTTTGCAAGCACCTTCCTAGAGGAATATCCTGAAACTTAACGAAAAAACTGTGATTTTCAGAACTTGTTCATTGTTATGAAATGAGACAGCCGTGAGCTTAATTTTCATGGTCTAGGATTTTGACGGCCAAAATTAACTTTTAATTATCCTTCACAAGTAGCTCTTTCTTCAAAGTTGTGGTAATCACTGGTATCATTCATTCATAACGTTTCTGTGGGCCATCTTCCAGGCTCTGATCCAGAGTCGCTTAAATGGTTTGCACAAGCTGAGCTGATGCATGCCAGGTGGGCAATGCTGGCTGTGGCAGGAATTCTCATACCGGAATGGCTTGAAAGCCTAGAGTTAATTGAGAATTACTCGTGGTATGATGCTGGAGCCCGTGAATATTTTGCAGATCCCACAACTTTGTTTGTAGTGCAGTTGGCATTGATGGGTTGGGTTGAAGGCAGAAGATGGGCTGATATGCTCAAACCAGGGTGCGTCGACATTGAGCCAAATTTACCACACAAGAAGAAGCCAAAGCCAGATGTTGGTTACCCAGGAGGGTTGTGGTTTGATCCCTTGATGTGGGGAAGAGGGTCCCCGGAGCCTGTGATGGTTTTGAGAACCAAGGAAATTAAGCACGGGCGTCTTGCTATGCTAGCTTTTGTTGGCTTCTGCTTCCAAGCCATATATACAGGGGAAGGTCCCCTAGAAAACTTGGCAGCCCATATTGCAGATCCTGGTCACCGCAACATATTTTCGGTAATGCTTCCAAGACTCACTAAAACTAATGAATCACATATTCATGTGGTAGAAGATGCATTAAGCATTAGTTTCTGAACTCACAAGAATTAATGTGTAATTACACAAATTTGTTTGCAGGCTTTCACAGCACGTTGATGCCAGAGTACCAATCAAAGAAGAATTCCACATAGCTATTGAGCCAACAGCCAGGATCCCTGTAAGTTACATTGTATAACAAGAGCACAAAAATCCCAAGAGAGCTCTAGAGTTACAATTTTTTCAGTTTGGCTATTTTCTCTGGTGACTAAACATGTTGATGATAAGCTAATTATGTCTAATTAATGATTTTTTGGGACAACTGATGGCAAAATTTGCAAGTGCACGAAATTGCTCAAGTAATATAGTAGTGATTTAAAAATCGTTCTACGATGATTGTTCACTAAATACTAAAATTATTTTATTTTTATTATTATTTAAACTAATAAGAATCTGAATTTTTTATTCTATTAAATCTAAATAGATTGAAACTAAAATTAAATATGTGTTAATGAACAATAATTTAAAAAATTAACACAGAAGATTGTATAACTACAAATAAACCAACATTAATATATTTTAGGGTATTTTGATTTCACTTGCACCAATTCTATACACATTATTTCATTGATAATCCCACTTCTCTCTTTTAGGTCATATCAAATATATTAATCAAAATATATTATTTTATTTTCTAATAATAATATTAAACTTTGATTAATTCATTAACTTTTATGGTTATTCAATTTGATCCACACAAGTCAAGTTATTTGACTTCTCCCAAACTATTTTCTTATAAAGTTTAATGCTTAGGTCTAATTATAAAATTTTCCTTTCGGTTCTTTTTTAACGATCACAAATAAATTGAATAGTGATCAAATATTCAAAAACATTAACATCAATATCAAACTCTTGATATACATAAAAAAATTAATTAAAATAATCTCAAATATTTAAAGTAATAGACTATATCAAAATACCCTAAAAAAATAAATTTAGTTCATATTGAATTTTAAAATAATTAAATGATAAATAAAATTGTTCATAAGTGAAAAGAGAAAAGAATAAAAACTCTTGATTAAATCTTCGTTCCAACCTTGATCCCTTCTCCCAAAAGTTACACTGAAATTTTCATTGCTCTCTCTCGCTTTAATATTCCTCTATGTATACTTGACAAGAATTGGACTTCAAATTGGAGACAATTATGATATTTATTTGAAATAATGAATTTTTTCCTATTTAAATGCATAACACAATGCTTAAATGTAATAATTCAATCTTAATTTTCCTCCTCTTCACATATTAATCTCTTAAGTTACACATTATTTAATTTCGTTGATTCACCTAACACAATTACGGTAAAACTAAATTAAACAAAATAATTTTTGAAAATAAAGCTATAATTTAAATAAAATCGCATTAAAATTATATATAAAAATTCACTACATCAACCATCAAAGGTAATTTAAAGGGCAAAGACTTCATTCCCAAATGACTATCTTGATCACCAATCTGAAATTTGAAGGTTGTTGCACTTGATCTTTTTCTTAGACTTCTCGACAGATACTACTCTCAATGAAACCTGGATGGATCCTTAAAATTTTGTAGTGATAAAAATCCTGAAATTGTGGGTGACAAGGTCAACGCAGTTATGGAGCACTAGCCTCCTCTCTTTCTCAATCCAATTCTATTTCTGGTAAAGCGTGTAGACCTGCCAGTTCCTTCTCCAATTGTTTCCGATGCAAACAATGAAACATCCTGAGCAAAAGAAAAAGGAACCTAAGCAAAAATTCAATCCAACTTCTCCGAGCAGTCCCATTTCTGGCTAAAGAATGATCGCGGTTCGCCTCCTCCTCATCGTTCTTTTTGTTGACACCCTTACCTTCTCCATAACCGACAACGAGGCTCTGCTAAAACTCAAAGATTCTTTTGAATTAAATGGTGTCTTAAATTCCTGGGTTCCAGGCACCAATGCTTGTAAGAATAAGTGGGTTGGTGTCATTTGTTCCAATGGAGCAATTTCAGGCCTTAATCTTCCAAATATGGCTCTCGCTGGAACTATTGATATTGATGCCTTGAAAGAGATTTCCGGCCTTAGAACCATTGGTTTTCAGAACAATTCTTTTTCTGGTAGCATCCCGGAATTCAATAAACTTGGTGCGTTGGAGGCTCTTTACCTGTCCGGGAATCAGTTTTCGGGTGAAATTTCCAATGAATATTTTTCCCGGATGACATCTTTGAAAAAACTTTGGCTTGATAATAACAAATTTTCTGGAAAAATACCCACTTCCGTGATGAATCTACCTAATCTCCGAGAACTCCATCTTGAAGGCAACAAATTCTCAGGTCCAATTCCAGCACCCAAAAAAACCACAGCAATAACTTCTCTGGACCTCTCATACAACAAACTGGAAGGAGAAATTCCGGAAAGCTTTTCAAAATTCACCGCTGCTTCATTTCGAGTAAATGCTAAACTTTGTGGAAAACCGCTAAATGATAACTGCATTTCGACTCACGGGCATGGACCGCCACCCGGCCACTTGGTGGTGGCCGCCGTAATGCTAGCGTTTCTGATATTTTTCATAGTGATGTTTGTGTTCTATTCCAAATATAATAAACACGATGATTTTCACATGTTGGGAAAGGAAGACCTGAACGATGCAATGGAACCTAGTAGCAAAAGCAGCATGGGAAAGCTTAAGGGGAAATCAATGGATACTGAGATGGTAATGGTAAATGATGAGAAAGGTGTTTTCAGGTCATCGGATTTGATGAGGGCGGCTGCTGAGGTGCTGGGGAATAGTAATTTGGGATCTTCTTATAAGGCTGAAGTGATTAATGGATTGACTGTTGTGGTGAAGAGGATAGGATGTATGAATAGAATTGAATCAAGGGATGATTTTCATGCTGAAATGGAAAGAATGGCGACATTAAAACACCCTAATATATTGACTCCTTTGGCCTACCAATACAGCGGTAAAGACAAGCTCATTATATCTGAATACATTCCTGAAGGAAGCTTGTTAAGCAGCCTCCATGGTGATCGTGGGAGTAGCCATGCCAAGCTAAATTGGCCTACCCGTCTGAAGATAATCAAAGGAATTGCAAATGGAATGGGTTTCGTTCATTCAGAGTTTTCATCATATCAACTCCCCCATGGAAATCTCAAGTCCAGTAATGTTCTTTTAAAAGAAAATTATCAGCCATTACTGACAGACTATGCCTTTCATCCGCTAATCAATCCAGATATTTCAACACGATCATTGTTTGCTTACAAAACCCCGGAGTATATCGAAAAGCAGCAAGTTTGCCCCAAGTCTGACGTTTTCTGTTTGGGAATTGTCATTCTTGAAATTCTGACAGGAAAATACCCAAGTCTATATCAGAACAATGGGGAAACAGATGTCTTGGAATGGGTCCGTTCGGCTATATCTCAGGGGAGAGAACAAGACTTCCTCGATCCAGATTTAGCAACCGATGCAAGTGCATCATCGCTTGGTATGATGGTGCGGCTCCTCCAGATTGGAGCTGCTTGCACTGATGGTAAACCTGAGCATCGACCGGAGATGGGTGAAGTCATAAGGAAGATAGAAGAAATACAAGTTTGAAGAATGTATCAGGGATTAGGACAAGTTTAGAAAGTAAAGCTTCAGAGGAAGATTAGTTTGGGCTATAGAATTAATGACGCCCAAATATAGTAAGGGGTTGTAATTGTTCATGGCATTGGTTTGTATGAGGAATTTTATAGTTTCATTTCTTCATATTAGGGAAAGAAAATGGTAAGGTAATGTATTCATTTTGTAAAACCTTCTTGCTTGATCGAAAGAGTTTATTTTGAAAAATTTTTATTTTGATATTTCAACTTAAAAATATATTTTTTAAATTCTTTATTTGAAACCCTAAAGTATAGTGACTGAACTTATAACTATTATATCGAATAAAGTGTATTTTGTTGTGGTATATTGTTAATCAACTTCAAACTATTGGTACTCTAACCTTTCACATATGGGAGCTTATGTTTGTTCTTTTATCTTCAATAATATTTACTTAAATCTTCCATGCAATGATAAAAATAAGAGTGATTAAATTTATCCACCCATGCTTAATTCTGAAAACATTTTCTATCCATTGAATGTGCAAATTACATTTAACTAAATCTAACTCCATTGACATATAAAGATCTATTTAAAAAGTTAAATTATTACATTATCTCTAACTATTTCTATATATAAAATTATCATCACCCCAAATTAACAAAACTTTAAAATAAACCTTCTGCATATCAGATTTGTCCTCAACATTGTCTTCTTCCCTTCTCACTTTTACCCTTTTCTTTTTTGTATATTTTGCAATTCCATTAAGTTTGTGATGGGTTTAAGTTTTACTAGGTATGAGTGGCAATTATAGCAACTAAAATTTCCAAACTTGACTTATTGGCTTCCAAATCTATAAAATGGTCAAATTGTCAAGATTGGGGTTCTTGTGTGTTTGGGTTGGGTGGTGGTGATTTATATAATGAGTTTGCATTTAGATGAGTGACAATTGTGGTGACTAAGGCTTTTAACTTGAATTGTAAAAACTAAATTACAAGTTTTTAAACAAGTAATTTTACATACGAAAATATTTTTTACTAGCTTATCTATACTAATTTATGGGATAGCATTTGATTGTAATTTTGAAATGAGAAAATATATATATATATATATATATATATATATATATATACAATCACATCATCTAATTATATATTGCTTTATTAGTTAGTATGTATAAGTTTGTAATACATGTAAATTTATTTATTTTTAAACGTATAAAAAGGCCAATTTGTTATGTATAGGGTTGTAATGAGTTTGGGTTTGGGTTGGTGATTCTTCTGGTAAATTTGAGTTTGGATAGATGACGATTCTGATGAGTTTTGGTTCAGATGGATGATGGCTATGGTAATTAGGGTTCATTAAATAATAGAGATTGAATTGTAAGTTTTTAAATTTACGAAAAACCAAATTGTTATGCTTTAAGCGCTAAGGTGAGATATGAAAAAATTGTATAAGAATCATTCTTTGTATTTTTGTTTTTATAAAATTAGAGTTCATTTCTTCATAATGAAGTCAAATTTTGAATGTGAAAATGTGATGTGTATATATATTTTTTAGTTGTAAATGATCATGTGTTACATACTAACTAAATCCAAAATTTGATTAAATATAAGGCAAAAGGACTTATTTCCACAAAAAAATTACTCTTTTTTCAAAATTTCACTATTTATCTTTAAAAAACTCAAATACCCACTATTCGTTAAAATTTATTATTAGAATTAAAGGTAAAAATATCATTTAACTAAAAATATTTAAAAAAATTGATCACATTCCCTCCCTCTTATTTAGTTTAAAAATCTAACAATTTTCTCTACTTAAAGTTTGAAAAGTGACAAATCTCCTCTAGAGTTTTGAAATTGTCACCAGAGACAACAAAATTTGTCATCTCTGACCACATTCTCTTTCTTTCCATCATTGATCATCTTCATCAGAAATAAAAAACGTTTTGTCTTTGTCTTCGATGAAAGTGATTTAAAAGGAAGGAAGAGAGATTAGTAAGTTCGTAAAAAGAGAGGAAAAGAGACCAAAGACAAAGACAACCATAGATAGAGAAGTTTGTTGTCTCCAATGATAGTTTCAAAATTCTAAGGGAAAATTTGTCACTTTTCAAATTTTGAATGAAAATAAATTATTAAATTTTTAAACTAAAGAGGATAAATAGAATAAATTTTTGTTTTTTAATATTTTTAACTAAATAATATTTTTTATCCATAATCCTAATAATAAATTTTAACAGAATAATAATTATTTAAATTTTTCAAAAACAAATGATAGATACTTAGAAATAAGGTTTCATCCTAAATATAATTTAGATTTCATAAATAATGATTAAACACTAAAAATTATTTTATTATTAAAAGTTAAAATAAGTAAAACTAGGTGCACAGGGGACGTTAACTTTTAGTGTAACAGGCAATGACAACATAACAGATCATACTGGGTATATAACCATCCACGTTCCCAGAAACTGTTTAGATTTTCCTGGCCGGTCCCAACCAAGAACTCTGCTCCTCACTTTCACTATCGGCAAACTAGCGGGAAAAAAATGTACAGAACGGCGGCGAAGCGCTTCCTCTATGGTGCGACCTCTGGTAATATTAGCGCCGCCCGTATCGGATCACTCCCTAATCTTCAGAATATCATTAGCTTTTACCCATTCTCAACTTCTTCACCTGATCCTCATTCAGTCTCTAATCAACCTCCAAACCTCGAAATTCCTCATGTTTCAAATTCTTCATCTTCGTCTTCGTCTACGGCTGGGGAGTCTCGGCGCTTTAAGAGACAGAGGCCGGGTGTCGACTACCAAGACGAGCAGGCCCGAGTACTTAAGGCCTCCCTCCGACACGTCGTCTGTGTTTCGAATGTTTCAAATTTAATTTTCTAAATAGTAATTTGAAATTCGTTTTAATTTTCTGATTCTGTGTAACGTACAGGCAAGGCTGGGATGGACTGAAGGGGCTATGATTGCAGGTGCAAGAGAGATCGGTGTGTCTCCTGCCATCGTTGGATCTTTCCCTAGAAAAGAAGCCTCTCTCGTTGAGGTTTGTTTTCATCTATTCTGCCACCATTTATGAAAATTTACAAAATTAGCTGAGTAATTACAGATAGTGATTGTCAATATAATAGAATTTGGTGATCAACTGATTATCATCCATTTAGTGGGCATAAAAGTGGGAAGGGGATGGCGCTTTGGGTTGGAATTATAATTCTTAAGCGTTGGCCTTAATTGGAATTTAGTGGTTTCACATCTGTGGGCTACTTTCGACCATGTTCTTAGCTGTCTCGTTGACACGTTATGAAACTCTAGTTTCTAATGCATTCAGGTTGTTTTGATCTTGAAGTCACTTAGTTTCATTGTTCAGTCAGTTTGTTAATTATATGTTCTAATGTTCTGTGAACATTGACCTATTATTAGTTCGATGCAAAACAAGCTCTTCAGACTGTGCCTTGATTGTGATTTTAATTTCCTTCCTCCTGTGTACTTGTGTTACATACTGTTTTTGTGTTTTAATTTTCTTTCATCTTGGAAGAAAAGTAAAATACCTTTGACTTTATGCCTTTTTCTTTAATTTTCCTTCATTTAGGATTTGGAATGCTGCATGTGCAATTATTTCTCTGAAACATTCTTAGTTGCACTGCTGGTTTCAGCTCAAAAAGCCATTTTATTTATGGTGACTTCTTTTGATTTGTCTTGATCTGTTCAGTTTTTCATGGATGATTGCCTACAAAGGCTTATTGATATAATTGATTCGGGGGAGGATTTACAGAATTTGATACCAAGTGAGCGCATCTCCAAGCTCGTCAAAGTTCGTCTAGAAATGCAAGCACCCTACATATCCAAGTGGCCACAAGCTCTTAGCATCCAGGTACCATTTATTTTGCCCTTCCTTATTGTAAAAGTGGTATCTTTTAGGCAGAGTTTTGACTAAAAAATCTGCTGTTTATACCCCTTCCCCAGGCACAACCATCAAATGTTCCCACAAGTTTTAAGCAGCGAGCAATGCTGGTTGATGAGATTTGGCATGCTGCTGGTGATGAGGCCTCTGACATAGATTGGTATGTGAAGCGCACAATCCTTGGAGGAATATACTCAACAACTGAGATTTACATGCTGACTGATAGTTCCCCAGGTTTGTTCCTTTTTTTGGTCGTAAATGTGCTTGAAACTTTGATGAAATCACATATTTCCTTGATTTTTGTTTCTGAGATGGACTTGGATATTTTACATGAATTGATCTTTGCTAGGTTTTTGTTCTTCGCGCTAAACATGGATCTGAGTCATAATTATTTATTTTCAATTAATGAACATCTAGAGGATGATTGCTTAAACCACCCCCCAAAAAAAAAAAAAAAAAAAGACACATCTAGAGGATGATTTTGATATAATTGTAGTATCCATTTTCTCAGGTTTTACTTGGTGGGGTAGTTTAAGTCATTTTTAATTGATTTCCAACACTGCCTCTTTTCCATTGCTGTCCATTGAAGAGAGACTTCAACTGTGGCATCCATAAATTAAAAATTGTTGCCTAATTAAAACCCTGATGGTTTCTCATTTTGCAATTTGTCATTTCCTGCCAGATTTTCGTGACACATGGACATTTTTGGATGGTAGAGTGAGAGATGCGTTTGATCTAAAGAAGACCATTCAGGAGGTAATGTTCCAAGTCTTCCTTTCTGTTCCAGGTTCCATATATTTCCCCCATTAATGGGTTTTTAATTGATTAGTAAGTTTCAATAATTTGGGTTAAATATTTTGCAGGCAAAGTATTTGGCAGAAGCCGTTGGTGCTGGAATGGGGGGTTCTATCCAAGGATTTGTGAACAAAATTTTTCAGAGATGAACAACGTTGATGATTTATATGATTAAAATTATTTCACATGCATCAGACTGCTCAATTCTGGTGAAACTATCGTGCCTTCTAGATATAGTTTCTTCTGACGGGGAGTTCAAACTGGGAGATGCTTTGTTTCTGTTGTTAGTATTTTGATTATCACCAAACTGCCTTGAATATTTCCTTTGTCCATGTTCAGTCATTTGCCGCTTGAAGTTCAGGCTGTGGTCGAAGCCCGAGAAGCTCTGTAGATGTTGCATGGTTGAACCTATTGCTTTCTGGCCGATCTACTCCTTGGAGTAATGTTCATATTCTTTATAGACCATATCACTGGTTAAATGATAATAATTGAGCCTCGAGGAAGGTAAAAGTTGGATTCATGTTCGCATCATTGTCGCATTATTTATTTATCTCGCTAAATCCGAATCTGCAATGCTTTTGATTGATAATTGCAAAAATGCAGCCAAGTTTATTTTTGACGTGCTGGGAAAATCCATTATTCTTAGCTATTGTCGTTAGTATTCTATAATATATTATACGTATTTTATAATACAATATAAATAAAAGATAATTTATATTATGAGATGTTTTAAATTAATTCGATATAATAGATATCTCATTCAATATGATATAGATTAATACATTTTTTAAAAATAATAATAATATAATAAAAATATATAAAAAAAATATGAAAATTTTAAATGTGTTTTTAATATTTTTTTTAAATGGATATATGTTAATTAGATTATTTTATTTTTTAAAAATTGTGTTATATAATATGATATGATATTTAATATAAAAATTTAGATTTTTAATATATGATATAATATATAATTTGTTCTGCGTAAATTTCTTTTAAACATTAGAAAGTTAAATCATCCCAAACTTGGTAATTCTAAAATTTCAGTTGAAAGTTAAATCTTGCCGCTCTTGCTTGTGTGTTTTCTCCTTTTTTCCTCCATTTTCCACCGTCCAACTGCTCTTCCTTCTCGATCAACTCCACCAAGTTTTCCCGAGCATGACCATGGATTTTTTTTGACTGCCCCATTGTTTGCAACAAAGGTTCACGCTCCCCAAAGGTAAAATGGTTTTTTTTTTTAATGTGAAAATCAAATTTTATTATTTTTTATTAAATGAATCAACTTTTTTATTTTTCTATTAAATCCATCCAACCTTTGATTTTAAAATTGAAGAGACCAAAGTTGCACTATTTTCTAATTGAAAAATATCAAACTATCATCCAACTTAGAAATGATTGTGGTCCTTTTTTTACTGTTAAAAATATTGACAGGAGCATTTTATGCAATGATAAAAATAATGTATGTGTTAAGGTAGACATTTATAACTCGCAAAAACCTCAAATTTACTTTTACAAAAATCACAAAGAACATCTAAAATAAACAAAACATACAAATAAGCAAAACCCAATAAAAATTAATTTGTCATTTTTTTTTTAAAAGTAGGGATTTTTTTAGTTGAAGTTTAGAGTTTCTTTATTATTTGGCTTTGTAAAGAACTAATGAACAATGACAAAAATAATTGATTCATTTAACATGAAAACCAAAAAAGAGAAAAAAAAATCCATTCAATAAAAAACAAAAAACAAAATTCAATCAATTAATTTAAAAAACATGATAGTTTGTCACCTCCAACTTTTATTCTCTCTTAGATAAATCACAAGACAGCCAAATCCTCGTCTATTCAACTTTCATGCACCATCTTGTTCAAAACATTTTGCAAGACTCTAAAAAGAAGTAAACGGATTTTTTTCAAAAAGTGTGCATGAACATCCATAGTTGAGATACCAAGGCTGTAAGCACTGGGAAACAGTATCTTAAAATGAGCTTAACAATTACCAAAAGAAATCTTGAATGTAATTTTAAATTAACGTAAACACATTACAAATGAATAGAAAGAGACCTTGCCATTACAAAATGCGGCATCGAAGCAGCGACCCAAAGCAATTTCAATAAATTTGTTCAACTACGATGCACAAACTGGAAGAATAGAACGAGAATAACTTAGGAAATCAAACAGCATTCTTAAAAAACTGGGAAAAGAATCCAAAAGCGTAGCTAAAACTAAGAACCAGTTCTGTGTACTGCACACTTCAATTTAGCCCCCATGATACAGTGGTCTAAGGAAAATGCCATCATGGCTCTAAGGGTCCAGATGCGGAAACCCAACATCCTCCCCCGGAACTTTGGCAAATTAGGTCTTCAGATTTGTTACTGGCTTTTTTCTACAAACCTCCAGCACGACAAGAAGCAAGTTCTGTTTTTTCCCACCATCTCTTTTTTTCTTTTTTGGGGGTTACCACCGCACTAATATTTGCAAACAAGATATGAACTTGTAATAAAAACGACAGGATCTATCAATCAAAATCAAGGAACTCCATTCTTTTTCTCATGGAGCCCTTTAACACAGTAGCATCCTTTTCTGCTTTCTGCGCCTGAAGAGAGGAGAAAATGGATTTCAGTAACCCACAACATGCAAAACAAAATATATTATGCATTCACTTGATTGTATTAATGCAGCGAGCATATTTCCTTCTTTAAGACAACCCCAAGGGAAAATATATCACAACAGTAAATTAGAGTATCTAATATGAGCATAATAACAGAAATCTTTCATGAGGTTTCTAACAATATCAGTCTGATAAAAAGAGAAACTTTGGGACATGATTTAATTCTCCAGATATCTAACTCAATAGAATATCTCTGAACGCCAACCAATATATAATGGACAGTGTTTAGAAATCCATTTCAGAAGATCAGAACAATAAATCTGTTTACAAAAAAGAGAGGCAGTTCTCAAATATAATCTCTAGCAGTATGTTGATTCTTTTATAAATATTGCTGCTGCTCCAAGGTAACCAAACTAATTTCATTTCAGACACCATTGCCTGTTTTGCTTTTCTGGAATAAATCATATACACAGATATATATAGCCTATGTTTCAGCCCATACCTAACATATTACTCGATGTCATTAAGAAGCTTCTTGCCACTAACCCACCCTGAGGTGGGATCCTAGAAAACAACCCATAGTTGTCAAAGATGCACCTGAGGCATGCCTATGCGAGGTTTTACTAAAGGCGTTGTTGCCATCGCCTTTCAATGTTCAAGGGGACCAGTGGTTCAAATTTGGAAAAGCTTTAGGTGTTGGAAAAGTGTACTTTATTATCATCCTAGGCTATCTCAAACTAGATATGAGGGTTACCAACAATTTTTGGGTCGTTTTCGACTCATTCTACTTCTCAAGCTTTTTGGCAACTTCCAGGCTATTTCCGACATGATCTTAGTCTTTTTTGACAACTTCTGGGCTATTTCCTACCAAATCTAACGGTTATCAACAACTTTTGGGTTGTAACTAGCACGGTCTCAGGCTTTCAGGTAGCTTTTAGCCACTGTCTTTGCAAGTTTGAACTTTTTGACTTCTTGTATTTTATTACTAGAGAAAATAATGTTGAAACACAAAAATGGTAAGACCGTGATAATGGTGGAGACAATGACAGAGGTGCAACAATGACTAGTATAAGGAAGATTCGTACATGTCAATCTTTTGGTGGAAACAATAGAGAAACACTTATTTAGTTTGATACTTAATTTCACACCTTATTTGTATTTGGTCCTTCCTTTTATTATTTAATTTTAATAAAATATTACATGTAAACTTAATACTAGATTTTGATACCACCTCAAAATCATGTGGTGGTATGTTAGTAGTATTCTAGATTTCTAATATTATATTAACTAATTAATTAATCAAATTATTATTGACTTTATCTCTACTAAAGTTCCTCTAGCCTAGGGCATTGCCACAATTAAAAGAGACAACAACATTAAAAGGCCCAGCATTGGGGTTGATTATATGTAATTCCCAATAAATATAACTTGCTTTAGTCCAAATATTAATTTTGGTCTTCCTATATTTAATTATAGCTTAAATTACCTGCTTTGCTTAACTAAGCCTAACATTTTGACCCAAATTTTACTATCTCTAAGCTTTTAAGATTTCTTCTATTATAGCATCCAATGTGTTGTAAGAATCATACAATATAATTAGCTTATGATATTGGCACAACAAAAACAAAAAGGGCCAAAATTTCATCATTTTGTTAATCCTAAGTCTAAGTGTAAGGATTAGGAGAATTTAGAACACAAATCTTCTAATGAAGAAGAATGCAATTCTTCTAATGAAGAAATGGATGAAATCAGAGATGAGAAATTTGATGATGAGGAAGAAATGTTCCACATCGTAAATTGTGATTCATCATGATTAGAATACAATTTTGAATCATCTTGGGTAAAGAGGCAACACCTTTGCCTAGCCTTTTTAGCCTAGGCAATAAGACCCCTCATCGCCATTTGACGGATTTCACCATTAACAACTATGAGGTAACCACAATATAAACATTCCAAAATACAAAAATATAGAATAAGCATAGACCAACACTAGTGTCGAGGTACTTACCCTTTTTATTTCTTCTGTTGATACATGAGTCATATGTGGGGGAAGCTCCTCTTTTTCTAAATCCTACATGATGAGTAGCGAAAACTAAGATACATATAATTCTATAGTGGAAATTGGAAATAATCAAGTCTATAAAAGCTATAGACAAAGTATATACCAGCTCTCCAATTAAAACAACATTCTCCCCACGGATTACATATAAACCCAAAGGGATGTCACAATAAAGATCTCCAACAATAATCCGTTCACAAGCACCTTCAAGAACAACATTTGCTGTACATGGTAAGAAGAATTTTCATCAGTAACAGAAGTTCAAAAAGGCAAAGGCCATGTAAAATTTGCAACTGGTGAGCAATGGATATACTACCAAATTGATCAAAGGAACGAAGAAGACCCAAGAGCTTTCGATTGTCACGCAGCAAGACAAGAATTTTTTCTGTAAAGCATATAAAAGGATAAGGAGCGAACAATTTGCAAGGAACTGAGTCTGCTACAGTCACTTAACATATATGTCAACATAATTCTTAATTATATATTGGTTAGCATGAGTGTGAGATGAAGATTTAAAGAAATTTGCATGCACTAGGAAAAAAGAGATGCTCATACAACAAACTGCACTTCTACTTCTGAGAGAATAACAATGCAATATACAAAGACCACCAAAAATTTACAAGTTCCCAAGGAAACAATAAATGCATCCGATACCATGCATGTTGCCTAATGCTCTTGATTTTCTTTTTCTAATGAAAGTAATGAATTCAGAGAATGATATACTGTATCAGGCTTCATTTATGACAATTGAAACACTTCCCTTGAGCAGTTTCAATTTGCAATCAGGCACGCTACAAAACAAACTTTCTCATTTAAAGAAAAACCTCTGAATTCACTTAGTGAACTCTAGTGCTAAAATAGGTTCCAAGGAAATACACACTTTATACGGTAGGAAACTCTTGGTTTTACACCAGGCAGGCCCTTTGATAAATTGAATACCTGACCTTTGCGGAAGCAAACTACCAGCCTAAACAGTCAGGTAACCCTCAAGCTTAAATCCCAAAACTATTATAATGTTGAGATTCAAAAGGAAAACCAAATTTAAATCAGATCCAAATGACAGAAAAAGGTAATATAACTCCTATTAATCATTTCCATTCTAATCCACATCAACCTTAATTAGCAGCAAATCAGATTTGATTATTTAAAGAAAAAAAATTACACCAATTTCCTTCTAGTTTTACTTGCTTCTAAGTTAAAAACGCAGTAAAAACAGCTAACTTCACCAGTTTTTTTTTTTTTTTTTCATTTTAAGAAAAGAAAAGTAAATCAAACAGTAAAATAAACAGAATAGTACATCCAGAAACTGAAAAAGAATCTAATGTGCAACCAAAATTCCCCACATAAACGAAATCAGTACTAAACATCAAACAACCCGGATTGCATGAATTGGCATCCCACTTCAATCTGAACAAATAAAAAAAGAAACATATAGAGCGCGAGAGAGATTACTGTCAAGATAGGTGGCGAGTGAAGTGGATAGGGAAATATCTTCTGGGCTAGCCCACGACATTGAATTGAGAGATTTGTGATGCCAATACTACAACTTTCTCCCAAACTAATACCAATGGCATTGGCGTTCAATCAACCCTCCCAGAAAATTAAAAAAAAAAAAAAAGAAAACACCCACCAAATCTAAATCTTTCTTAAAAACAAGTTCCACAAAAATACGAGCAAAAAACAAACCCTAATTTTACCGCACACCCCTCAACTTCATTTCATGATAAAAGAGGAAAACTTGCGAGCTAGTTATGGCAACATATAATGGAGTTAGGTTTAGACCTTTTTGACAAAACTAAAGCCATCGCCAAACAAAACTCTGTACTTTTTTTTTTTATACAATAATTTTTACCGGAGTTATAATGACAGAGTTACAACAATTTTAAACTTACAACGAAGCTTTGACCCTTCACATAAAATATTATTGTTTTCAATAATTCTTCCTTTTTTTCGGGTCTCTCATAAAATATTGATATTATAATTTATGGGTAATTAATTAAATTTACAAAAAATGAGGGTTTATATGATAGTAGCCAAGATTCTTAAGATTATAAAATATAATTTATTAATAACGAAAAGTGTGGTCATTTTTTAAATGATGTATTTTAAAAAAGTTATAATCGACAATTTTTATCATCTGTACTTGTCATTGATATTGCTCATGTAAACGTTTGATCTTCCACTAAGACTTAGTAGATTAAAAAACTTTATATGGATAATCACTTTTTAAACCATATAGTTAAAGTCACTTTCTAAAGCATGTATTTAAAATACATTTTATAGCGCTTCTTTATCATAAAAAAATATTATGTACTGTGAATTCACATCACGTTATGTAGCAATATTACCAATATCTTGATTATGAATATACATGAAAAGTGACAAAACCCAATACAATGAATCAGGATCGTGAACATTTACTAATGTTGCTCTATTATGAATTGAACTTTCATGTCCACCACTACACTCAACTCTCCCATCAGATTCATCCCTGCATTATAAAAATTTATTGGTACTATCGCTTATATCATTACTATAACTAAATTTATTGGTAATTTCGAAAACAATATAGTCTTCTGTTTTTCAACATTTCAATCACAAAAACTTGACATACATTCAATCTAATGTAAATTTCATGTACTTATATCATTACTATAACTAAATTAACTTCAAAACAATAACTTATAAATTAAAAAAGAAAGATTCATTATTACATAAAGAAATCTTCAATTATTTGATTTCAAATGTTCAAACAAAATAACAAACAATACAATAAAAAGCTACTTACTTGAATTAAAATGATTTTATTATAATTTTTAAATGAAAATATAGATGCATATATGTTTGAGAGACAAAAGTTCTTAAGGCTAAGGAGGGTAAAACAAAAAATGAATTGGGTCTTGTCATATTTATATAATAAAAAAAAGGAAATATGTATAATGATTAAAAAATGGCTAATTTAATTAATTTAAAAAAGAAAGTAAGTCATTGGTGTATGCCTATTAATTTGTTAGGATCTAAAATTTTGTAATCCTATTAATTTTTAATTAATAATGAATTTAGATTAAATTGTTATAATTGAAATTTATAAGTAAAATATTATAAGAATTTCACTTTTAACTTCAATAGATAAAAATACAAAATTACAACATACGTCTTGTTACCATAACCTTGTTTGGTTGTTAATCAACCAACACAAGGGGGGTGTATAATTCGATTTATTATGATTTAAAAGTTTTTTTTAATTAAATTGAAAAAATAATATGAAGAATTTTCAAATTGAACTATTTTATTTTTTAAACTAAATTAAACTAAACTAAAAAATACGATTACTCTGGTTTGAGTTACAGTTTAAACAAATTAAAATTTTTTATTTTTAAATATATATTATTTAATAAAATTAATAAAATTAAGATTTTTTAAAATATAATATAAATATGTAAAATAAAAATATAACAAATATATATATAAATATAAAGAAGATGACAAAATAAATATAAAAAATAAGTTGGAAACCTAATTATTTATTGAAATATAGTTATATATATGTATTAAAAAAATACGGTTTATGAGTTGGTTTTGTTTGCTTTAAAAATCACTCAAACAACAATTTAAACTAAAAAAACGGTTTGGGATATTTTCAAATCAAAGTAAACTATTTTACAAACTAAAATAAACCAAATCATAATTTTTAAGCGGCTCAATTCAATTTTACGATTTGAATCAAATTACCCACACCCTTAACAGATATTATTTCAAGCATCAACAATAACGTAAATAGAATATAAAGATTATAAATAATATATACTTAAAAAATATATCTATAAGTAATGTTGTGCACACCTATTTTTTAGTATAAAAATACATACATATATGATGTGTCATTATGTGATTGAGTGTTATTTTATCTTTAATTTAACATTATTCAACTACTTGATAGAATACATTAAATATATATTTATTTGTGTATATAAAATATGTACATATAATTTTATCGAAAAAATATTATCTGAACAAATTAAAAGACTGCAACGTGTCATAATCTCAACAAGTAAGTTAACTATAATTGAATGTGTCGACCTCGTATTCAAACATGTATAAACTAACTCCTCAGAATCAACCGAGGTGGCACTCTTTTTCTCATCCACCCACAATCCAAATCCTAATTGCATTTAATTTTTTAATTAAATTCATGTAAAATATTATAAATTTCCTGGTTTAGTTTATTTTCTGCATGGAATCAAATAATAATGAAGAATGGTGATATGTTTTATATTTGGAGTGTTGGGTTAAGAGCAGTAGAAGATGGCAACAGGGAATGTTGTATCAGTGTATGAAGAAAACGTTTACAGGAATCTTCACCAACCGGCTGTTGTAATTGGTGGATGTTTTTCTCTTGCAGCTGTTCTTCTCTCTCTTTTTCTCATTCTTCAACATCTCAGATCATACACCAATCCTGCTGTTAGTGTTTATATTATATGCTTCTTTGCATCAAATGTGTTTACTGGGTTTTGAATGGTTAATTCACAAGTTTTGAGGAAATTTTGGGATATTCGTATTTATTTCTAGTATTGATAATTGCCCAGATATTAAGGTGATGCAGCATTCTGCGAATATGCAGTTATACCGATCGATCTATTTCTTTTGACAGGAACAAAAATGGATAGTGGCGGTTTTGTTCATCGTTCCTGTCTATGCTAGTGAATCAGTAAGTTCCTTCTGAAAACCTTTTTGTAACTTCTTTTGATGGTTGTTTTTCATGTAATCCAAAGGAAAGATTATCTTTCCAGGATCAAGGCCTTTTAAATTGCAAACAGTTTAGCAAACTACACATTACACAATTTCACCTACATCAAATCTTGCATTGTGACATGTTCCAAAACAATTCTGCTGTCTTGTTATTCGATAAAATGTGAGGTGGAACAATGGGTACCCTCGTGTACCTTCTTATGCCTTGAGCTGCCTTAATTGTTTAGAAGAAATTGTAAACTATATAGTTTGCTGTAAGAGTCTTAACAAAAGCTTAGTATACGGCATTATATAATCTGGACCAACAGAAATGGAACCTTGAGTTTGCAAGTTCTACCCTTGAATTATCATCTGTGGTCTCTTGTACTGAATTAGCACAACATCTTGTCACAGACAAAGGAAAATGATAGCAGATGCTTGACTGCATGGCCTGTTCTTGTTACAAATTTTAATGACTTTATGTTCATATCTAAAAGATAATGATATTTCTTTATTGGCTTCCCCAGATTTTCTCATTGTGGAAACAGAGGTTCTATGTTGCATGTGACATTTTAAGAAATTGCTATGAAGCATTTGCCCTGTATTCTTTTGGAAGCTATTTAATTGCTTGTCTAGGTAATCAACATTCTTTCAGTTTGTCTTGAAGAATTTTTACTTATTCTCTCCACTTATATGTGACAGTGCAAAACTGGCTAATATAGCCTTATAATGTATTTTTACAAATAAGAAAATTTTAAGCGCTTTTAATGGAATTTGATGGATGAAGAAGGATGAGAATTACTGAACTTGATAAACTCTTTGCTCATCAAATGGAATTAATATTTCTTGCTGTATATGGCTCAAAGTATACCTACAAACCTGTCAGAAAATTAACTTCTATGACACTTCTTAACCAAGATTGACTTCATGAACTTATTTTACATCTGAAATATTAATCTAGGTGGGGAAAGAAGAACCATAGATTTCCTAGAAAGTAAATCAAGAAAGCAGCTCAGAAAGCCATTGCTAGAAGGAGATGATGAAAATCAAGTTTCACGGAAAGGGTGGCTCAGGAACTTCTTCTTCCAACCATGTGTTCTAGGAAAAGATCTACTCTCAATAGAAAAGTTTGGTCTTGTACAGTATGTAAGCCACTAACTTGTTTTGTTTTAGCATTTGATTTTGGTCTGGTTGAGCCCTGATATCTTGTCGTTAACTCAGATGATTCTGAAGACACTTTGTGCATTCTTGGCATTAGTTTTGGAGCTCTTTGGTGTTTATGGTGATGGGGAATTCGAGTGGTACTATGGGTATGTGCAACCCAATCTTGCTTAAACATAATAAAAACATGTGGCACATGGTTTGGAATCAGAAATTTGTCTTCATTTTATAGTTTTTCTATCATGAACGGAATCTGTTACAATACAGAAAAATGTTCTTCTGTCTAATTCTTCTCTCCAACCGTTAAACTGTCATCTCTTGCAGGTATCCATACATTGCAGTAGTACTGAACTTCAGCCAGATGTGGGCATTATATTGCCTTATAAACTTCTATAATGTAACTCATGAAAGACTTCAACCAATAAAGCCACTAGCAAAGTTCATAAGCTTCAAGGCTATTGTGTTTGCAACTTGGTGGCAGGGTGTGGGCATTGCCCTATTATATGCATTAGGAGTTCTTCCCAAGAAAGGAAAACTGAAACATGGATTGCAGGATTTTTTTATTTGCATTGAAGTAAGTTGCATAGTTATCTTAAGTTTGAAAATTACTTTTCTTTGAGATGTCTTATGTGATAGTGCCTTATATTTCAAGTAGCTGACATATTACATTTGCCCCAATATCCTAAAAATGATCTTTTTTGAATTATAGCTATACATGGATGTGATTCTTCTTTTTATCTTTAAATTTGGTTGGATTTTTCTATCATCTATGGCATTGCAGATGGCCATTGCGGCAGTTGCTCACATGTTTGTCTTTTCGGCCGACCCCTATCGTTTTCGTCCAGCTCCTGAGCCTGGGAAATTAACCACCAGAAGTACTGAAGAAAGACTGAAGTTAGAGGAGGAAAACAAGGAACGAGCTGTGCTCGAAAAAACAAAAATTCAAATTGAGGCACCTGGAACAAGCATCACTGAAAGTGTTCAAGATATTGTCATTGAAGGTGGCCAGCGGGTAAGTTTTCAGTAATATATTAATTGATATTCAACATAAGTTCTTAAAGATTTTACCTTTATATATAATTGATTAATCAGGTTGTCAACGACGTTGTATTGACCATAAATCAAGCAATGGGCCCTGTGGAGAAAGGTGTGACAAAGATCCAAAAGAAGTTCCATTCAAGATCATCGAGCTCAGAAGGCAAGGAAGAAGAGACTGAGTTAAATGTTGAGGAACATGTGGAAGAAAATCCAAGTGGAATCCAAAATTCTGCTAATGTTTAGAAAAAAAATTTAGTCAAGATTGTCGATAACTCTGAAGACTTGATCATATTTGTTTTACTGAATTGGTTTTGAAGACATGATTGTTTATACAAATATTTAGCTATGCTTAATAGCACATAACTGCATTACTCATCTGAGAGGTAAGACAAACGATGAAACCCAGTTGCCATCAAACCAAAATGTAGCAGAACTAGCCAAAAAGCTCATATCATTGAAATGCTATAGATTTTTAACATCATGAAGTTCTCAGCTACATCTCTGTTTGTAAGTTAGATAGTGTACACATGATTTTGTATATAATCGACATTTATGCACCATCAAAGAACTAGCATACAGTTGATCAAGGGCAAACTTTTTGGTTCAGTTTCAGCTTCCTTCGCTTCCAGAGCAACATATGGTTGAACAACAGTCAAGACAGCCAAAACATGCTAGGGCTGTGCAGATTTGTGTCAAAAGATTTCCACATTGGTCATTTAGTTTAGAACAGCATTGGATGCAACACATGCAACAGCACTTGTTGCACATATTGCTGCAACAGTTGGATGCCGCCATCGCAAATATCTCCGCAACATCAGGCCCTTTTGGTTCTTCTGCCCCTGGAGGAATGTTTTTGGTTGTCGCAATCAAGTTGCCAAAGCCGATGCCAAGGTTCTGTAAATATATTGTTTTTGAGACTCCAGAATCTACTATTTTTTTACTGCCACTTCTCTCTGATCCCTGTAGAAGTTTATTTCCAGTGTTATTAGAACAATGTGGTTGACAAGGATAAAAAGCACTTGTATTATCATGAAACCAGGCACAAGGAGAAAGGCCGGTCAATGCAACGCATATTAGAATCGTTTTTCAAATGTTTCATTCAACAATAAATACGAAAAACGGAATTTGTATTTCGTGATTCAAAAACAAGTTTAATGTCATCTTCTGATAAAAAAACACTGGTCTAATATAGTATTTAGAAACAGAAATAACAATGATCTTTGTTTTCTCAGTAAAAGTTGAAATTTTCCAAAACCATCTTCAGAAGACTCACCACTAAACAAACTTTTGCTAGTTTTTGGATTCCAAATGAACCAAAAAAAGATCCAAAAATTGTACCACATGGCTCCTAAAAATTCCAATGATTTGATTCAAACAAGAAGAACAATATGTAGCAGCAATTTATCCAGCTAGGATCCAAGTGCCCTTTTAGCATTCAGAAGGAAAGTGATTTAGAGAAATAATGATTCAAAAAGTTACCCAAAAAGTTATATACTACGGCCAATTATTTTCAACAACCATCCTTAAATAATTAGATTGGTTCATGTAAGAATTATACAAGTTCTTTCTATTTTTATACTTGGATGAATACTACAAAATCAGAGCCAAAGAAAACAGAACTACAAAGTTAAATTAACATGAAGTAGAATGAATTTAGAATGTCAGTCAAGAGGATATGGCTTCAGTTAATAAGAAACGCACACAGCAATATCTTAGCAAAATTTAACATCAATGTTTACCTTCTTTATGCTTTGTGATTCAGTACTCTTTCCATTATCAGTCTCCAGTATGATCATAGAGGTATACTCTGAAATAACGCCAGTCTGTACACTCATTTTAGCAACCTGCCAATAGCAAGGGAATAACATAAACTCCTTTTTGCAAGATCTACACAGGTATAATATGTGGAAGTAGACTTCCAGTTAATGCAGCTAGTAGAGAGTATCATGCAGCCAGGTCCACAATCCTCCAGATGGTCCACTTACTCATAGCAAAGAATTTTTCAAATAAATTCCAGGAACATTGGACCAGAAATCAATAACTAACAAGATTTTGGAAAAAAAGTTGATTTCTGCTTAGGATAGAACGTTGATATAAGTTCCTTTTGGAACCTAAGAATACAGATTTGATTTTTTTTTCATTCCATAAACTTTTCCTACATTCAATTGATCCACAGAAAGAGGAAAATATAAACATAGTGAAATAAGAAATTGGAATGCAATGGACCTTCCCCTCCAGCTGTTTATCTTCTGAAAACCATGCTTGAGCCGTTAGTAAATCAATTTGTTGCTTTGCAGAAACCTGAGATATTTTGTACAGGCATTTAAGCATAACTTAATAGAGGGATCATTGTAAAAAGATAAACTAAGCCTTGATAGCTTTCAGAAAATGTATATTATGCATATAAAATGCACACAATTGAAAAGAGCATAGACAAATATATATGTATACACACACACAAAAGGAAAAAAGATATATAAAATTTGATGGAGACCCCCCTCCTACTAGGAAAGAAGATAGGAGTAAATTCGGTAAGCACTCCAATAGATTCTAGGATTCTAATTATTTTCACATTTTATTTTATTTTATTATATATTTAAATTAGGCTTTCTTAGTCTATATGAGGACAGTAATTTCTTATTCAAGCAAGAATATGATTTCAAGCCTACAAAAAGGCTTTAGATCTAATTTGTTATCCATACTTTGATGATTAATAAATATTATTAAAATTCCCCTCTCCTATATTCTTTATATAATCTCCTAAAGTTACTTCTATCTTATCTCTCTTCTCTTTCTCTCTCTTATTTCTCTCTTACATCAAAGTTTGTTTGAAATAAAGACAACACATTGAATCATAATCCAGGAGTTAATATATATAAGATATGATAATATAAAGATGTACTCTCTGACATGGATCGCAACCATACAGTAAGCCATAGTTTGATACCCATAGCAGGTAAAGGACCTTTTAGCAGAATTAAAGATAGGTATCAAGATCATGTTACATTAATCTCGCAGCCACAAAAGAAGAAGAAATAATAAAAAAATGAGAGAAAAAAGATACTCTAGAGGGGCACCCCAGATGTAATATCAACAACTTGGACAAAATGTAACCAGTGCCTTACTCTGTCAAGAGATATGTCCTTTGCTTGTTGTGTCTTCAATTCTATAACAAAATCACTCAAATCTCCCAAGAGACCTTTAGCTTTAAGATTATCAGGAAAATTTCCCTGGTACCTCCCAGATATAGTCAGTGGGGTTTCTAATGGACAGTCTGGAATACAAGAAGGGTACATCTATAACAAAAATTGCAAAAAAGCCCATAAGTATGGAATGCGCCAAATAACAAAACTAAATTCAATGAAACATTAGGATAAAACCTTGCATACAGACCAACCTGGTTTAGAAATAGTAAAGGACCTCCTTACCAGAGATGTTTTGGACTAGTTTTATGAAACTGTTGGAAAAAGTCCAAAAGTTTTAAGAGGATATATGATGATTTTTATCATTTTGGATGAGGTTTTAAAATATTTAGATGTTTTGCTTAACATGATCAATATGCCAAGATGATCAACTCCACTATAAGCAAGTGAAAGTAACTGGAATCACCAAATTACATGGCAGAGTCTATACAGAAGTGTACCTCAACCTCGTCAAGATCTTTCGGGATGTCAATGGTTATACTGGCAAGAACTGTTGATAAACCTTTGGTGAATAATTTTTCCAAACCAAGCTCCATTGAATCTGACCATCAGAAAAAATCATAAAAGCAGATGATCAGCAATATTAAAGAACAGCAAAAATTTTCATGAAATTTTTGTCATCTAAGGCCAGTTAGTTGTAAAAATAACTGATTATGTAATTTTAGAATGTTAATAATAAAAGGCAACAGCATAGCTGTAAGCTTAAGGGGAAAAGCTCAATTACTCATTTGCTAAATGAATCTACATCAATGTATAGCAGCGCCAAGTTTAACATCCTTAAAGATTCTTTAGTTAAAACCATAGTGTAGCCATGATATATTGTAAAAATGGATTCAAAAAAAGGAAAGACATCTAACAATCGAAAGTGACCCACTCAAGATTCTGAAGACCTGTAACATGCTCTAAAACATAAGCAGGCATCTCATAAGGTTCAAATGATTACATGAAAATTTGATCAGGAATATGTATGACAATAAACTTTCATATCACTCAAAAAACCTGGCAGGCTGCTGACAGCTCAGAGGGTAAACCAAAATCCCATTAATAGAAAAGAACACATTCCAACCAATTCTCAATAAATGTAAATTTGTCCATTTTTTAATATTTTTTTACAACTTTGAATTGCAGAACTGACCTAAATCATATGCTGTGCCATAGTGTCCCTTGCTAATCTTTGCAAGCGTACGTAGGAAATAATGGTTACAGTATAAACCTGAAAATTTTCACACAATAAGTTAACTTTAGGTGCTCTATACTTATCATGTAATGCAAACATACAAGTCAAGATACAAAGACAAGTATACATCATTACACAAATGTCCTTCAAAGCTAGCAACTAACGTCATGGAAAAATAGCAACGGAGAGCATATGTTTCAAACGATATGAATTTGTTAAAAATAATTAAAAAAACCACCAATGGCATAAAGCTCGCTGTTTGACTCCTTCATGGAGTAGAAAAAAGAAAGGTGTTGGTGAAATTAACATGCCAATAAAAAGGAAGAAATTAGTAGAAAGCATTACCAATTCCAAAAGTGTATATCCGTGGACAAATTTGCTTTCCATTTTTTAGGCGACTTTTCATTACATCACAAATGTGTCTCTCATTTTCGACAGCCCCATCAGTAACAAGGAAGATGGTAGGAATTGAACCATGACTATTAGATAGCATATCTACAGCCTGAAAGGAAAATAGAACTGCAAACCCATAACTTTGAATGGAAGTTAATACCAAAATATTATATGTACTGGGAACAATATAAGCAATCAAAAAATATATTCAAAACATACAAATAATCAATACACCATGGGGAGTGGAATTATCTCAGCATGTAGATAGTCAGTGCCAAATATCTATCAATTTTTTGTCAAATCAAGTAACAAAATAACTTCTTTACAACGCTATAACTACTTTTTTTCCTAATATTTCAGTGAGTTTATGTAGTACATCAACAAATGAAGAAGGTACAACATGAATTACACGAGGGTCTAAAAGATCAGAAGTTAAAAATGACAAAAACTAAAATAAAATGTGATAGAAAAAAGACCTTAGTTAGGGGGAGAAGTATATCTGTACTCCCCTCTGCGATCAAGGTTACTCCAATCCATTGAGTTGCCCTTTCAACTGCCCCCTTCGTAGCCAACTCCATTGATGTTGAAAATAGATATGTCTCTCCATTAAAAGCTATAATGTTAAACGAATCTTTTGGATCAAGCTTAGAGAGAGCAGCTAATAATGCATTCTTTGTATCCTCAAGGGGTTTTCCTCGCATGCTTCCACTAATATCAACCATAAATATTATATCCTTTCTGAACACCTAATGAATTGAGTAAGATAAGGAAAAGTGTAAAAGAAACATATCATAAAAAACATATGAATAGAGTAAGCACTTATCAGACTCTAAAAGTTCTAAAACTTACCTTTCTACTTTGCTGGCTTCCTGGATAAAAATAGATGCAGAACATCTCTCTTTGATCAACATCGTGCACAGGTGGAGATTGCAGAAGGATGCCGCCAATCATTTGACTGGGAGAAACCTAATATATCAAGTAGACGTGATACAGTGATTAAGATCTCATATGTATAAATATATAAGGTAATCTCATCTCTCAAAGTTGTCCATCTAACTCTAGTACACTATACATTCACTACCACTAAACAATACTTAAATGAGGATTTGTAAACTTATAAATTTTACAATGAGAGTAAAAATGGTTGAGTCTTACAGTGTATGAGAAACTGAAGTCAGTACTTGACCATTTCAGAACTTCTGATTCATAAGAAAAACCAAGCTTTCCTGCTTCGCGCCTTAATTGCTGTAAAGTTGAATGGCAAAAATAAACTCTCATGAAGGTAGTAAAAATCCAAATAAATCCAGGACAACACTAAACATACATGTACCTTCAAAGGATGACTAATTGTCTTGCACAAAACCTCAGATCCAGTACCAGCATTTACATTCAACAGTATCTTTTCTTTTTTTGGAATCTTCTTTATAGCAGGAGTGACATACTCAGGAAATTTAAACGGTACATTTAAGAAAAATTCTCCATTACAATAAGACAATTTCTGGGACCATTGAAGTTTTACCGAAAGAAAGGAACCCCCATCAATCTGAAAATGAAACAAACGAATCAAAGTTAGAAAAACAAAACTAAATAAGTAAGATTTAGCTAGGCAAACCGTGCAGTAATTACCTGTGGTATTGTTAAGGTAAAAATATGAGGCTTCAAAAAGCCTCCATTCTCAGGCATGGCTGCCTTTTCCACACCATCTTTCTCTTCCAATGCAATCAAACGAGCACAATATAATTTCCTAGAAACCTCTACCTCAACACCTAAAATCGAACCCTAATTACCAAATAATATATTAATTGTCTTCTTGACAATATGAAAAAACAAAAATTAAACAAATCCAAATCCAAATTCATTTTCTTAATTCTCATAAAGTCTACCTCCTCGCCCATAGGGATAGCAATGCGACAATCGCAGCTCTCACTGCCCATAACACAATGTACTCTCCAGGATCCAGAAACGCGAACAAAGGCAGTATCCAGATGACAATCCACATCCAACTCGACGCCGTTCATTTGTAGCGGAATCAATGCCGGAGGCTCGCACCTGCCGTGCACGTGCGGCTGGTAGCTTGGTATATCTGGATTATCTACGACCTTCGGATCGGGAATCACGGCGTATAACATCGGCGCCTTCGGCATGTACATTTCCACCGACCCTGGTTTCTCCATAAACGTCGGCACCCTCGGCGGAGACACCGCTCGGTCCCTCCCGTAGTATAATCGCCTCGAGAGTTTAAGCCCATCCTCCACGGCCCTCGCAAATACATCGGCCATAGAAATCAAATCAAATCAAAAGTACTTTCCAAAATGTGAATTATTATATAAATTTTCAGGCTTTTAGATACATCAAAAGAAAAGAAGGAGAGGAATCACTCTGACTTGGGATTTCTACAGCTACAAAACAGGCCACCTTTTCTTTTTTTTTGTTAATATATATAACATATATATTTTTGAAAAGTGAGCCATCGGGAGAAAGCGACAAGATGTCCAAAGCCGTTAGGATACAGCTGAGTCATAAGAGTCACGAAGAGGTCCAAGTAAAGTATGAGTTTTTGGCTATAATTATGAACTGCCGGCTTTGACAGTTGAAATCAGTTGGGTGACGGACGGTCGTAATCTAAAGTTGTCGGTAGATTACGGTTCAGGTGTTTTGTTCTTGCTCAACGGATTGTTATTTTAACGTTACCGATGATGCCACGTGCTCTTGGCTTGATTGAAGAAAGAAAGGATTTGAATTTGATAGAAACTATCCGTTGGAAAGGAAAAGCGACTGCAACAGTTGAAAATTAGAATGGCGCTATTTTTAAGTTAATTAATTAAATTAACTAATTTGGGAAGGGTTTATATAGGATTTTAATTAACACTCCATGGATTTTAATTAACACTTCATGTGATGTTTGGTTTGAATATTTGAAAATTATTTTAATAATCTATATTTTATTATTATATTGTTTTATTTATTTGTTTTGTAATGAAATATTTCAATAATTTACTAAAAAATGTGGTAAAAAATGAATAATTTTATTATTATCTCACTTTAGATATTAAAATCGTATAGATTTATGTAATAGGTTCGGTCATTTTGCTCATATTTTTAATGATTTTTGTATTAAAAAACCATTATAGAGAGAGAGAAAGAGAAGGCATCGATAGTGGGTTTAAAAACTCATCAGAGTAAATGATTAGAAAAAGAGAATGTAATTTTGAGAGTGTAAATGTAATATTTTTAAACTTTGATGAGATAACTGTTAATCCTAAAATATAAAAAACTTAAATAGTAAAAATGAAAAAATAATTTTTCAAAACTAAGTTAAAAAAAAAATTATTAGTTTTTAAAATTAAGGTAAAAAAATGAGATAAATTATTTTTTCTTTAAATAAAATCTCTAAATGATATTTTTATCCCTAACAATAATATTGAAATTTAACAGAGAGGTATATATTTAAATTTTCGAAACTTAATGGGTAAAAGTTAGTAATGCACTAAACCTTAGGTGGGAGGAAGTCCTTTGGCCTTTATTTTATTCCTATTTTATTCTTATTTAATAATTTTTTTAGAATAAAAATATCCTCTTTTTTAATTAATATAATAAGTAATATACAATTTTTTGAAAAAATTATATCTAAAAATATTTAAATAAAATAATATTACAACTTTTTTTTATATCAAATACAATAATTATTTATATTTACTAATTTTTATCAAACATAATAATAATTTATACTCAGTAATTTTTTTAGTAATATATTTTTTATAATATTTTATTTTTTATCATAATTAAAACTTTATCCAAACCAAACATACTCTTGAAAAAATAATATAATGTTCATTATACCCTTAATCTAACCTCATGAAATTCCTAGTTTCTTCATCTCATTTTAATCATGATTTTAAGCAAATTTCCACTTAAAAATCGTGACATTCGACAATAATTTTATCTTAATCCAAGAAACCTTGCCTTATGCGGTTTCTTGTTTTATTAAAAATTATTGTGAATTTGAGTTAAAATTTGTATGAAATATCAAAAAATCACAAGTATGCATGATCTAGCGTAGTAGGCTTGTTTACGTTTTGTATAACTAAGTTTAACTTTTAATCATGTTTTTGGTAGGTGCGTTTATGTCAATTCTCCATTTGGTAAGTGCAATCCGTCTTCGTTTGGAGTTGATTCGATGGAAAACAATGGAAGCCTCAATTTGACGAATCGAAATTTTGTTTTTATTTGATGAATCAAAGCTTCATCTTTGATTTGACAATTCCTCCTTCGTCGACATTTTTCATCATTGGATCATCATCTTCCACTGGTGGTTTTGTTTGTTCCATCTTCATCTTCGTGCACCATTGATTCACAACTAGAATCCGATGGTTAAAGAAGTAAGAGAGAAAAATGTAAGTCTTAACAATGAGAAAAATATAACTTTTTAAAATTTAAGTGAAAAAGAGTTATTAATTTTTAAAATTAAAGTAAGAAAATAAGATAAAAATTTAATACTAATGAATTTTGTTAACTTTAACAACTGATGAGTGATTACTTAGATTTTTAAAACTTATAAGGTGAGCATTTAACAATGGACTAAACTTGGATAGGAAAATGTCTTTTGGCAAATTTAAAAGGTGAAAATGTCATTTTGCCGAACCTTTGGTGGGAAATGGTTATTCGGCCTAATAACAATGGCAAAATTGGTAGTCACTCATACGGTAACAACGCAGAATAAGAATAATAGAACAGGAATAGCAGTATCACCACTGCAACTACAATCTACAAACAACTTCAAGTCTCATCCCTTGCCCATCAATTGCAAATTCAGATGGACAATACTCTCCAGTCCATCCGCTACCAGCGTGGTTCGCTCCAGCTTCTCGACCAGAGAAAGCTTCCTCTCGAAACTGATTACTTAAATATTCGCGACGCTACAGACGGTTGGTCCGCCGTACGAGATATGGTGGTGCGAGGAGCGCCTGCTATTGCAATCGCCGCCGCTCTCTCTGTCGCTGTTGAGGTCTTTAATTTTGATGCTTTTGCTGGAACAGCTGCTGATGCCGCTTCTTTCCTTGAAAACAGATTGGATTATCTCGTTTCTAGGTACGCTTTATTCTTCAATTTTATGCTTATCTCGCTACTGCTACGATTAATTTGTATCTTAATATTTTATCTTCAGTCGACCAACTGCAGTGAATCTTTCTGATGCTGCTATAAAACTTAAACAAATTATTTCAAAGGCGGCTGCTGTTGCTCCTGATGCCAATAGTGTTTTTCAGGTAGTTCTAGCGCCTTATTGTTCGATTTATAGATTTTGGAGATTATTGATTAATCCTCTATCAACCCTTTAGGCTTACATAAAAGCTGCTGAAATTATGCTTGAGGATGATGTTGCTTCCAATAAAGCAATTGGGTCTCATGGAGCAAGTTTTCTTCAGCACCAGCTGAAAAACTCCAACAAACTTTCTGTTCTCACCCATTGCAACACTGGCAGGTTTTTCTTTGTTTCTTTTATTAAGAATATAATTCATGTATTCCACTACCTTTGATCGGCAATAATGTAAGGAAATGTTTTGATGGAGACAAAGGGACAGAGGCTGATGTACTATAAGATATTGTTAAAAGTCAAAGTGCTATTGTATTGTTTTGGCAGTCTTGCAACAGCTGGATATGGTACTGCACTTGGTGTAATCCGTGCTCTGCATGCTGAGGGAGTGTTAGAGAGGGCTTACTGCACTGAAACACGTCCATTCAACCAAGTGAGTATTCGGCTTCACTAATGTAGTAAATCCTATTCTGCAACTCCTGCTTCAACAGGCACAAGAGATCCACACGATATGTAGAAATATAATGAGGCAGTCTTTATATTACCTTTTTTTTTCGAAGGATAAATTAACTTAGTAGATTGCTAATACATTTTAGAGAATTTTGTTGTATGTCCTGTTGATAACGTGGTGGTGGATCAGTTGGTCAGGACAATCTATTTGACAACTCCATCTTATAATTTTTCAAGATGGGTGCTGGATGGTCAATGAATTTTTGCATCAATCACTGACTGAATGCTTTAGATGCTTGGAGATATTTGTTTTTATTTTTTATTTTTATTGATGGTACTACAAACCCCGGGTTTTATCTTTCTTGTTGTCTGTTGAATAAAACACAATTCTGAAATCCTGGAGGTAATTTATCTCCAATAATAAAGGGAAAGAATGTCCTTGAAAAAATGGTTGACAATGCTTCTAACTGTAGTCAAATTCTGTCCACCGCCAATTTGGGTTCTTATTATCGTGAAAGCATATCTGCCTTGAGATGGCTCCAGGACCATCATAAAATTTTTTGAACCCAAAACTGGTGATATTTGACTGTTGTAACACTCGGTTGTAAAGTGAGAATGTAATTTCCTCTTTGATTTTGCTTTGTGAACATAGCTTAGTTATTCTATACCATATGTTTTGGTTTGATTTTCACATCAGTTGTTTTTGCAGTGCAGCTATCCCTTGTTCCCCCAAAGTGATCTGTGTTTGCAACAATATATGATAGTTCACAGCTCGTCGACATTTTAACTATTAGTTTTGGCATTATTAATTGTTAATATGCCCAATTCTATCTACAGGGATCTAGACTCACAGCTTTTGAGTTGGTGCATGAAAAGATACCAGCTACTCTAATAGCAGACTCTGCAGCAGCGGCGTTAATGAAAGATTGTCGTGTGAGTGCTGTCATTGTTGGTGCAGATAGAGTGGCTGCAAATGGTATTTATTGCAGTTAATAATGCATCTACTTTGTATCTTCATCGAGAAAGGATATCTAAACTTTTATGTGTGCAAACAAATTGCAGGTGATACTGCCAATAAGATTGGAACCTACAGCCTTGCATTATGTGCAAAGCATCATGATATTCCATTTTATGTTGCTGCACCGCTAACTTCTATTGATTTATCCATTTTGTCTGGACAAGAAATTGTTATTGAGGAAAGATCTCCGAAGGAATTGTTGCATTCTCGGGGAGGACTTGGGGAACAAGTTGCTGCATCTGGAATCTCTGTGTGGAACCCTGCTTTTGACGTTACGCCTGCTAATCTGATTGCTGGCATCATAACAGAAAAGGTATATCTCCCATCTTACTTGGCTTGCGAGCTCATATGAATTTTATGTTTGATTGTATGATTTTATTCAAGTCTGAAAACTGTGTTAATTGAGCAGGGTGTCATCACAAAACTGGTCAGCAACACTTTTGACGTAAAGGATTTCGTACAGAAAGCAGAGAACAAAGTGTGCCCCTGTGGTAAATGAAGGAATTTACTGTTAACCTGTTTGTTAATTTAAGTTTTGTTGCATGATGTCAACTGTGCCAAAACAATTTTAAGCCGGTCACTCTTCTACATTTCTGAAGAATGTTTTATGAGTTTCATAAGGATGTGGGAAAATGATCAATAAGAAGCTTCTGCAATGAATGATGAATTTGTAATGGTTTGGGGATCTGATTAGTTATACCTCTAGGCTTCTAGAATAACAGTTGGTGAGAGACTGAAACATAAGGATGTCTCAGATGACTTAGTGGCATCACACAGGCATGGGCATCTAACTCAAGGGCTAAAGCCCTAATAGCCTTACTGTGATAGAAGAGGAAACTATTCACTCACTGACTCACTCAGGCAGAACTCTTATGGGCTGCAAACCTGCTCTTTTCAAGGACAGATACATATACTTTAGTTGATCTGATGAAAACAGTATCCTAAGACAGATTTCTAATATGCAAGATCCTAGAGCATACTTTTTCACAAGGATGATGAATAAATAGACACTATCAAAGTAAACAAATAGTTAAAAAAAAGTTTTAAGAGGTTTATAGGAGCATGGGAAAAATATTTTATAGATTTTCTTGAAATTTCTTAATGATTTACAGACAAGAACATTTTTCCTTTATATAGGAGAAAAGAAAAAAGCACAAAATAGGAAACAATCATAATTACAATATAGACTGTGGGAGTGTTGGCAGAAAGGATTAATTAGTCTACAAGCATCGATAGAGGAAACTTTTTACCATGGTGCGCGAGACCTGCCTAAGTCCTCGTCTTTGTAGCTTTGAGATTCGCACAAATTGAGTGCTTGGTTATCCAAGTCTCTTGAATTATTTGTCTTGGGAATCTTGGTATGTTGTTGATGTGGGGTTTGTGTTTTCTAAAATTTGTGGTTGTATGTGGCCATAATTGTAATTGCAGTATGTCTAGAGTACCATGTCGCTACTTGCCAGTTTCGAACAGGGCACATGACTGTCCAGTGCACACAATCCCTACATAGCAGTTCAAGTGCAACAGCATACAACCTATGTTCAGCCCACATGGTGACAATAATAATAGTCCAAAGCCAACCCAGGTTCTAGAGACAGATTTTTCTAGAGAAATATCTGAAATTGCTTGATTGGCTTGTTGATATTTTGGGTGTGTAACGAGTTTTCTAGCATCTGATATATTTTTGTGTACATTTTAATGTGTAGAGGATTCCAGGATATTTAGGGGCTTTTGTCTAGATTTTTTAGTTAGATATTTTCTTTTGTTAATGTTTATATGTATAAATAGACACAATTGTATAACTTTAAGCACATGTGACACAACACATAAGCAATATAGCTTAGTTTCCAATATACACTTTTTCTTCAGCCTTTCGAAGTGTGTTCTTTGGGTGTTATTTTTCCCTCACATTTTGCCCTAGTTGTGCCCCTGAGTTGAGGACGCTGACTTAGCCTTGAGTTTAGCTAAGAATCGCATAGGAGCACTGTAGGAGCGATCAACCTATAACAACTAGTATTGACATTGCTCTGTTCTAGTCTGACAAGTGTTATTATTATTATTATTTTGTTACTGATAATAGGCATTGCACCTTTGTGTGTTTCGATGTCTTAAAACTAAGCAAAATGATTGTGTAAGGACCTAACAAAGTTTAAGGTGTGATTTATGTAACGACCAAAATGAAATTGTTGAAAAGTGCAGAAGAACATCCATTCCAGGAAATAGAAACACTCATCTACTTCCCAGCTTGCTCATTCAACAAGGACAGATCTCACTTCATTGGCCATTCTCTATTTTGTCTAAAATTGGACAATACTGAAGGTTGACAAAACGAACACCCATTTAAGATATGGGACGCTTGTTATATACAATTTCAAGTCAAGAATGAGACCATTTGCTTGCCTGTTCAAACCTCCATCTGAAGTAGAAAAAAGTTGAAGCTTGACAGTTGGAACACTTCTTCCATGAGATTTTGAGTCAACAACATGTTGTTTAAGCAAGTCGTTCACCTTTTTGGACAGTTTGAACAGAATATGAAGTGTAAAGGTAGAATGTTTGTTCCAAGTTTGGAATATTTGTCACTCAAGCGATTCTCAAGTCATTCTACAAAGAATGAGCATGTTCCATAAAGTAGTTACCTATATGGCCTAAAGTTCGACAAGTTTGATAAAAAATAAAACACACCCCGTTATAAGAAGTTGAATGTCTGCTCCAAGAAGAAAATGACGAAAATGTATATTTGTAGAAATTCCTACTGATCAACATTATTTTCAAAAAATCAAAGATTTTGGTCAGGAACGCCCATTCCAAAACAAGTAATGTTCATCCTTTGGATTCTGTAGTAAAATTTAAGATCTTTTCTAGAGTCAACAACCATAATTTTAGTCTCAAAATGGATACTTGCTCCAAGATTGAAATTTCTCTATGAAAACAAGTCTTGGGAGCATATTAACAGAAAGTTAAGGGAAGTGAAAGGAAGAGAAAAGAAAGAATCTATGCTCATTTTAAGCTTGACTCATACGGTAAAGAGTTGGTTTTTGCCAACTTTTTACTGTCTTAGCACTTCAACTTAAAGATCTTCTGGGAAATAATTTAAATAGCACTTCGATTTAAAAATCTTTAGAGAGATGGTTTACACACTTGTGCAATCAGTCTAATTAAGAGATACATCATATGCATCTTTGTATTTCTCATCTTATTCACGAAATTTAGTACCATTAAGGTGAAATTTGGAATAACTATTGTAAAGATGAAATCTTGACAATGCTAATGTACTTGACGCAACCATTGGGCAAATCTCGTATCATTAGGACAAAACCTTAGAGAACTATGATAAAGATGAAATCTTGATAAAACTAGGATGAAACCTTAGAAAAAAAAAATTGTATTTGACTTAATCTATATCTAGTGAATTACTATAAATCCCTAATCACTTTCTGTCCTTTACTCTTTGTTTTTTCACTAGCACTTATATTGGTTAATTGTTAGTTAGATTCTTCAACTGAATTTGATTGCTTGTAAAAATTTTTATTCGCCAATAACTTTTGATTACTTCCATTCACCCTCTTTAGGAGTATTTGTCGAATAGGGTTTTACAATAGCAATGCCCATATATCCTTTTCTATTTGTGGGCTACAAGCTGAAAGAGGCATCTTCTTTTGGTTTTTGCCAAATCTCTTAAGGGATGATGGCATTGCATTCAGAGATCTTTCTTTGGAAGTGTCTATAATATTTAACTGTATAGTTGCTTTTTTTCAGTATTAGTTTGTTCAGTGGCACTTAGGCTACGCCTTCTGGATTAAAACCTGCCCCATCTCTTATGGAAAGCCATGATTAAAAAATTCAAGCGACTCCTGAGTCCTGCCCCAGATGCTGATTAACATGGACGACCTACTACATTTTTTCAAAAGAACACTCATGAATAATTGCTATAATGGTTCAACAATATAGTCGAACATGGTCATCCCACTCATCATATTGAGTTATTGGGAACGATCATCAAAGATGGATCGACAGTATGTGCCGCAACCTCAAACTGCAAAAGAGCTACACCAATTCTCAATCCATAACCTAACCCAGAAAAGAAGTCCAGCAGTTGTTAGGACACGAAAGACTTACATTTCAAAACTCAATCTGAATTCTCTACCAGTTATCCTAATCATCTCAACGATGGATCACATTGACTCAACCACAAAGCCACCAGAGCTACAAGTCATCCAAGACAGGATGCTCCGGTTAAAGTTCAAAGATCTAAAGTTCTTGCATAAGTCCAAAATTATCACAAGAAAAGGGTCAACAACTTTAGGAGATATCACATTTTCTCAAATGATTTTTTGATAGATCTCATTGAAACAAAAAGCAATATTACTACAACATAACAATGTCAAGCATGAGACTTTGATAATGTAAACAATGATATAATATTACATTATAATGACATTTTCATTTCTCCTAATATAAACAATGACGAGTTATTACATTATAATGATATTTTCTTCTCTCCTATATATATAAAGGTGAAATGTTCTTGTGTATACCCATTAGTCATTGAAGATATTCAAGAAAATCTATAAAATATTTTCTCCAGGATTCTCTAAACCTTGGTTTTCTTTTACTAGATGTTTAATCCGATCATTTAAGTGGCTCTCTATTCATCTTTAGCAGATAGCATGTTTCATGTTTGCCTATACACATAAGATCCTGCATATCAGAAATCTCTCTTAGGATAGTATTTGAACAGAGCCAGTCTGCAGTCCATAAGAAAGTTCTGGTTGAGTAAGCATATAGTTCCTCTTCTATGAGGAATCTTGAACCCTGAGAATTCAAGTGAGAATGTAATCCAGCTTTGCTGGTCAATTAATTTGCAAGATCTCTCACACAACAAAATATTAGAATTTACAAGAGTTACTCAAATGGAAATAGAATTGTAAACAGTTTACTAGTTTGGATTTTTAATGCTGAACAAGAAATAGTTTCTACTGACAATTTAAAGCAAAATTTGGAAACTGAAATAAACTAGACAAAAAGGACAAATTCTCCATTTGGCTTCCATCCTATGCTTAGGAAGCTTGGCAGTAAGGCCTGTTCTCAACGATACTGGAAAATGCAAAAATGAATAAACAGACAAATTGTCAGTTCTGCATGTCACCAGTTCTAATCCAAAATTGACTGTAACATGCTATCTCAAAACATATTATATATCAAAAGATGCAATTTCAATGAGCCATCAATAAATGACACAACTAATTCCAATAAGCAACTTTTTCCAGAATTGTATGTTGCTAGTATTAGCCCACTAAACTAGAAAAGGATTCTCCAAAAAGAATTTGTGCCTCAACCTCCAAGAAAAAAAACTGTTGTGATTGCCTGAATGCACAACTTAAAAATTATTTTCTTTTCTTTTTTTGGGTTGGAATAAGAAAAAACTTTACTCTGTAGGTTCTTTCAGGCAAAAAAAAAATTCAATAAAACTATGCACATCACTTTCAATACACAAATGTGTATACACTTGATATGTGTCACCATGTGATTGAGTGATTTTAAATTAAGAATAAAACAACATTCAATCACATAATGACACACATAAAAGTGTACCCATTTTTATACTCAAACAGGGTATGCATAGTATTACTCAAAAAAATTATAATTTCTTAAAAAGGGCTAGCTTAAAAACCTTAATTTAATTTTTTTTTAAAATCAATATATCAAAAGGGATATCCAATTTCTCAGAATTTTGAAAAATACTTTTCCCAAAGTTTTTCAAAATAAAGGTTTTGTTGACATATATAATTTTTTTCAATCAAACTAAAGCAAAAGTGGTTTAAAATACTCGTTAGGTTAAGGGGTTCTAATTTGCTGTATTGTTAAATATGATAAAGTGTGCAAGATGTAGAAAAATATGTCCCCTACAACATTTTGTAATCACATGGATAACACTTTTCTATTTTAGATTCTGTAAAAACTCTGTACATCACAATATAACATGCGCATCATACAACACTAGAGATATAAATGACACACAATGTGATATGCTCATTTGACTCAAATAGTGACAAAACCATTTTTCTATTTACTTTAAAAAAAAAAAAAAACTTGTGAACTCATCTATACCCTTATGACCAAACAAAAGTATCAAGGACCTTTCAAGCGTAGGATGCAACTATCAACGGCAAAAATGAAACCACAAAAAGACAATTCATATCAATATGACCTGAACAAGGGCCAAGATAAAGCTTGAGGTATGTTTAAATAAAATTAAAAATGAAAAAGTGCAGGAGTCAACAAAAAGAGAGAATAAAAGTTTGAGATATAAGAAAAACGAAAACATGATCAGTTCCAGAGTTTCTGAATGAATATGATCAAACTCTAGAATTAATGGACTATGTAGCATAGAAGAAAATAAAAATATTTTCACTACCACAGGCGTGCAATCGGCCCTATCTTATACCATGCTCACAATAAGATCTTCAAAGTTAATATATTCAGCAAATTAATGGGCTATGTAGCATAGAAGAAAATAAAAATATTTTTACTACCACAGGCATGCAATCGGCCCTATCTTATACCATGCTCACAATAAGATCTTCAAAGTTAATATATTCAGCAAATTAACTCACAAGAACGGAACTGACCTTAATGAAACCGATTTCCTTAGCATTGCTGCGGAAGCACTGCCTGCAACACATTAGCCCATACTTCCTGATCAACCCATGCGGGTTTCCACATACGCGGCTGATAAACAAAACATACGTACATCAGTTAAAGTAAACAATTACCAAGAAAAAAACAAACAAACAACAGATCACCAGATTCAGTAACTTCAACACCCTCATGTTTTTTTTTTTTTAAATATGAATAGAATACAAAGAAGAATAAGGTAAAACAACTATCACCTCAAGACAAATAAACATTATAAACACCATCAACGAGAGAAGTAAAACCAAAAGAAAGTTAAAAGACAAATAAATTCCACATCTAATCACTTCAACGATAAAGCCTTTCAGATAATATATAATTAACTTCCGAGGCGAGTTCTTCACTTGTTTAAGAAAAGAAAACTAAAAACATAAGAAACAGACCAGGTGCGTGATCCAGGGCCGTAGTTCTTAGGATGTGAGTTCCACACGTTCGAATGACCCATCTTTCTTTCTCCTTCCTTCTCTACAAATGCAGATCAAACTCAATGGTCGAGACGGGAAGTTAAGAAACCCTAAGCTGAGGAACACTCCCTTTAGGCCTAGCAAATGGATGGATCGGGTTCGATACGGGTTTAAAAAGTGTACGGATTGATATGCTGATTTATCACTAATATTAATATTTTTATTAACAAAATATTTAATATACATACTATTTAAATTTATTTTTAATACAACAAATCCTTTTGTTAATTTCATGTTAAGAAAAAGGTACATATTTAAATTTATATTAAATATATTATAAGTTTAATATTAAAAAATAAATAATAAATAATAAATATGTACTCGACTTAATTATGCAAATTTTATATCAATAAATATAGGTCTAAAATATATATAAATTTAAAAAATTAAGACTCATACATATTTCTACTTGAATTACATGTGAATCTTATAGGTGAATTGTTTATTTTACCAAATTTACTTTTGGCTATTTATAACAATATCGTTCTTATATTATTATTCTTTTGATGGAGTTTTTTTTTTTAAATAAAACAAATATGAATATATATTTTAAATGCATAAATAATAATATATTATATAAATAAATTTATTTTAACTAATATAATAAAAATTAATTACCTTCTTACATGGTTTAAAAAATAATAATTATATATATAATTTTATTAATATATATTATTATATAATTAAATATTATTTTATTTTTGATTTTTTTTCAAGTTCATAAATAAAAGGGGTTGTCTTGGAGGAAAAGCTTTCGTCTTCTTCGCTATAAACACAAATCTGCAGGCCCAAACCAAACAGAAACTAAGAAAACAAAGCCGCAATATGAGCCGAGGAAGTGGAGCCGGTTATGATCGCCACATCACCATCTTCTCTCCGGAGGGTCGTCTCTTCCAAGTGGGTAAGTGTCCACTTTCGCATTTACTTCCATTATGTTTTTTTTCTTTTACTCATTTTATTTTTATCTCTTATATTATTCAATTGAGCAGAATATGCTTTCAAGGCTGTAAAGTCCGCTTCCATCACTTCCATTGGTGTCCGTGGCAAAGACTCCGTCTGTGTTGTTACGCAGAAGAAAGTCCCGGTTAGTAGTTTTTATTGTTTTTCTTATTTATTTATCCGGAATTCGAGTCGAATTTTTTTTTCTGTAAAATTTAGGGTTATCGTTGATTTTTTTTCTTTTTAAATAATGGGCAGGACAAGCTTTTGGATCAGACATCTGTCAGTCATCTGTTCCCCATTACCAAGTACCTCGGTTTAGTAGCCACTGGCCTTACAGGTTTGACCTTCAAAATTTTGATGTAGAGTTGTGGTTAGTTATTGATTTGAAGCAATGAATTATATTTGGTTATTTTATATGTATGTCTCTTGAATGGTGTGCAATTAAAATTCAATGACTGAAAATGCTGAATCTGCAGTGTGTGATAGTTGGATTGTTAGGGGTTGTTTGGTTCTAGGAAACAAAGATTACTTTGGTAATTTATTTTTTATTACTTGTATTAATTTGTTTGGTTTATTAGTAATAAAAGATTTCCATAATCTTTTATTACCAACGATAATGTGGCAGGTAATGTTGGGGGTTATCTGATTACCAATTTCACCTTAGGTATTATTTTGTATTGTTGTGGAAATTAGTGATTTGATAAGCTATTAACGTATCACCATTTATCCATCACCTGATTGTTATGTGCTGGGATTTATGCAATTTCTCTGCACAATTTGCTTCTTTTGAATAATTTGGATCTTCATTGGTTTGATCAGGGTCTTTGGATTACATGTGCTAGAAAAGATTTTCTTGGAAATTGTGGAAGTATTTTGGGAGGTATTTTTTGCTAATCTTGTCTCTGTCCATTTCTAGCTGATGCAAGGTCCTTGGTCCAACAAGCAAGGAATGAAGCAGCTGAGTTTCGTTTCAGATATGGATATGAAATGCCTGTGGATGTATTGGCAAGATGGTATGGTCTCTTGATATTATACAGAATAAGTTTGTTCTTTTTAATTTTACTTGGAGAGTGATTACTAAATTTTCAATGAATTTAATTTCCATGGTTAGTCATTTACTTTTAAGTTGTTCTAATCTTATATATAGTTTGAAAAGTTCAAGTGTTTAGAGACTATCAAGTCAGATAGAAGCAAACAATTGTAAGTTTGATTTGAAAAGTTAGTGCTACGGATGAGTCTATTTTTCTTATTTTACTTAAACTTGAGATGGTAAAATCTTGATTGTAGTTGTTTTTTTTGTGATATCACAACAAGCTGGGCCTAATTTTGTGTCATTTATGAAATAAGTTGAACTTGAACATTCTAAAGACTGTCAGGCCTAGTAAAGGCAGGGTACTACTGGCCAAGCTTGCTGGCTAATGTTGCTAAGAATGAGTGCCTTGACATCTTAATTGGACAAAAGTAGAGTGTTATATATTTCTAGGATTTGATTTGTATAGGCTTGTGAGCTTTACTCTTGTATAGAAGTCATCAATGATTAATTTCTAAGAAAGAAAAGAAAAAAAAATCTAATCATGTATACAAGATGGAGCACAACTTGTTTGTTTAACTAACCTGAACCCTACCGCATCAAATATTTCCTTTATTTAGCTTGAATATTTGTTAGAGCTTCACCTATAGCTTGAATGTGTACTGACCCAAGCCTGAGTAGCCCAAAGTTTGGTTCATTTCAGTTTTATCATATAGTTAGCTGGCTGCTCCACTGTTAACTCTTACAATGAGATATAATAACTTGAAGGTTCATAAGGCAACTGACCTGACCAGAATTTTTTGTATGCTTATTTCCTTTGTACTATCATAATCAAATTGTAGTTTTTTCTTCCATTCTCTGACAATTAAATCTTGCTGCTTACTCCCAACATTATCCTTTGTGAATATAGGATTGCAGACAAGTCACAAGTTTATACACAGCATGCTTATATGAGACCTCTTGGTGTCAGTAAGTTTAGAGTCCTTTTCGCATTTGATAAAAATTCTTTTAATCTTTATTTTTAATTTTTTTATTATTTGTATTTGTTTCAAGGATTTTGTGTATACACTTGTCTGCTCAGATTGATTGTTACTAATATTAATTTTTCTTTCTTGAATGTTTTCCTTGTCTTCTATGGCAAAGTCTCTATGGTCTTGGGCATTGATGAAGAGAAAGGACCTCAACTTTACAAGTGTGATCCAGCTGGACATTTTTATGGCCACAAGGTAGTTAGGAAATTGTTTACTTAACCATCATCACTGATCCTTAATATTTGGTTGAAGCACTGAAATGCATTTCGTAAGGACTACAATTTCTCATTCTCAAAATTCTGCCTAAAACTAGTCCTGAACTGTTTGGTTTCATTATGCTAGTTTACATGTGTTAAATTTGAATATGAGTTATCATCAAAGGTATTAAAGTGGTTATCATGGACTAAAAGTAGATAACTTGCCTGATAAGATGGTCAAGGCTATAATCTGCAGGGGATTATGATCCATTGTTTTTCTAATGCAGTACTGCCATGCATTATATTCTAACTTGAGACCTAATTTCAGTTTTTCTTGGAGCTTCTTTGTTTAAACATAAATTTCATAGCACTGACTCTGCAGATCATTGACTCAGGATTTTTTAACATTTATTGCATCAAATTTTATTGAGGATGTCCTGTTATGCACTTTGGTAATGCCTTTTCTCAAGTTAAAAAAAAAAAAGCTTAAGTTTGGCTATATGTTGCAGGCCACAAGTGCTGGACTGAAAGAACAAGAGGCAATCAATTTCTTGGAAAAGAAAATGAAAAATGATCCTGCTTTTTCATATGATGAAACAGTGCAGGTACATGTCTTCTCTTGCCAATGTGTTTCCGGAATGCCAGATGTTAGTGGCAGAAAAAGCATTGCATAATTCCTGTCAATTTTTTGTGAGAAAAGAAAGGGATGGAGAATGGGGGGTAGGTTGGGTGACTTTACAAATGATAGATGGCTAATATTATGAAATAAATAGTAGAGAAATGTTATAGTGAAAAGTGAGAGGTTGCTTTGTGTCCTTGGCATATTGGCAATGGCCTCAAGTTAGTTATATTTTAGCAACAAACTTGATAAAGATTCTTTTAGTGAAAAAAAAAAAAAAGGGGATAAACTAACAAGTAGTACTTGTCTTATGATAAGTATTCTTACTCATGCTTTGTGGTGCTTGTCAATCAGTAAGTTCTTTTCAGTTTCCTTTTATCTTAGTCTTGGGAGCTGTTGAGATTGTTGAATATGAGAAGAATAGAATTGCAAATTTCATCTGAGATTAGTTGAAATAAGCATCTAGGTTTACAGCTGTAAATGGAAGATGATGAGATTAATTTAATGCTCTTGAAGTAAAATCTGAATATGGCTGGTATAATAACTGCCTGATTGTGGGTTCTGTTTGATTGGCATAGAGCGTTAATGATCTTAGGCACGTAAGTGGGAGGGAAATCTCTTATTATTTGGTTTTATTTTCTGATAGTTTTGCAGATGGTATTAAATGAATTCAGATGGAGCTTTTGCTTTTTTTGATTGTAAATTGTTAGCTTTCAGATTATGTTGAGGGCCTAATGTTGCAAATTTTGACTATTATGTAGATTGCTATCTCTGCTCTGCAATCTGTTCTCCAAGAAGATTTCAAGGCTACTGAGATTGAGGTGTGGATAATTATCTTATGTTATTTCTACAGATAGTAATAAATATGGTGGACTAGTATGCCATCTGGGTCCTTAAATTGTTGGGATTGTTCAACTTTTTGCTCAATTAATTAGTTGCATGATGAAATGGTTTTAGTGGTTGTTGATGAGAATTTTTATTTTATGGCAGGTTGGAGTTGTGAGATCAGATGATCGAGTTTTCCGGACATTGTCAACTGAAGAAATCGAAGAACACCTAACTGCCATTAGTGAACGTGATTAGGTAAAATGGAATAGCTGTTGCTCAAAGAAAATTTCTGCTAGCATTTGATTTCACTTTGTTGACTTGTGCTACCTGGAAATCTGTTGTTGAAGTTGTGCTGTTTCAGACTAATGCTATTTCATGTAACTGTGTTGAACATTCGGAATTATTTAGTCATGTTACAACCGTTCCAAGTTCTGATGGTATTATGTACTTATTTTGTAAGAGCTCTTATTTGCCCCCATTACGTTGAATTTCCGCCACAAATCTGGGGTGCCATGAGTCCGTCACATAATGCAGTCAATCTTCAACCATATTATCCACCTAATTCTTTTTAAGGGATTCATTATGAATAGAGTTCATCACCTTTCCATTAGGATCGTCAAACTTCTTGGTTATCTTGCCATTGGCCGCCACATTTACAGCTGATGCCTTCTTGTGTTCAGTCAGTTTGAGAAAATGTTTGGATTCCTTGAAAGTGTGCACAAATTTCAGCATCTGTGAATGTAACTGTACCATTCAAGACTGCAGATTGTACATTAATCAAAGATCTTGAGCATCATGCTTCATAGAATTGAAACTTGATTGGAAATCGGATTCAGATATCTGAAGCAAAGCGAACAAGAAAGAGCCATCTGGGGCAAGGTTGATCTTCTCAGGTCCTTCTGGAAGGTTTTCAATCAAAGTTTCAGTTTCTCCTTGATAATGCAAGAACGTATCAGCAAGGCCAAGCTCTATTTGGGAATTTTTTTTTTTTTTACAGAAAAAATAAAAACTCTCTTATTTCCATGTTTCACAGAACACCAAATGGTCATCATCTCTTGAGAGCTCTGCCCCATTGTGAACGGCCAAACCATTAAGCATCAATATTGGGTCAAACTTGAGCATCAACCCTCAAATTATCTTTGAAGTCACCTATTAAAGCCCCTGCTTCTTGAGAATCCGTCGATGTTTTGGGCTACCATAGTACAAACCGGTCGAATTACCACTAATATTCATGCAGAGTTCCCGTCTACTTTAGCTTACAGAGTATCGCATCCTTCTAGTCCTCCCAAGTTTTTTTTCTTTTTTTTAATAACTGAGGATCCGTCCGTATTTATTAGACAGATAAATTCAGGACACAATGACCGAATTCACAACTATTACATCAAGTAATTTAAAGTTTCACAAACGTGATAGAAGTTAAATGACAATGTTTTTAAAACTGGATCGGTGATCAAACCAGTTATCTAACTGATTCATGGTTTGACCGATTCAACTTATTATCAAATTATAATAAATAGATTTTGCTTAAAAATTTGTAAAAAATAAAATCAACCAAGATATTTACACCTATGGAAATTAAAATATATATTTTTTAAAGAGTAACAATTATTCATTTGATTTTAATGAAACAATTAAAATAAAAAAAGTCTCAATTTTATGATACAGAAAAAATATAATTCTACAAATTATTGCCTATAAAAAACATTTCCATGAATATGAGATTTTTTTTTTCTTTTTTACTTTATTTTTGAACTTATTTTTCTTTACAAACCTTTAGAAATTCATGCAATTTAATAAAAAATAATCAAATTACTCAAAATAATTAAAATTTAAAAAATACTCTAAATTTCAATCAAACCCGGTTTTGATCAAGTTTGATCGAGTCAATAAAAAAACTGTTTTTTAATGTTAATCAGACCAGACTTGAAGTCGGTTTCTGGTTCAACTGGTTAAACCGGCCGGTCCAATCTGGTTTTAAAATCATTAAGGTTGGATTGCCTTTCTGGTTGAAACCACACTTGCATGTCGCCCTCAACATGGCAAGCTGCTAGGCATAGTTGGTCTTTAGGTGTCATATCCTGGGATTCGAAAAACTTATCAGCGTGGCAAATCCAGGAGACATGATCTTTTGAGCCATTGTTTTTCAAAAAATAAAGCTTTTCTAACTCAGGGGTGACACTTTCTGCTCATTCTTTCCCCTTTTGTATTCCTACAAACAGGCCACGACCTATTGGTAGACTCCTCTTTGACATGCGATAACTTTGAAAGTTGCTTCTGGACTTGTTCCAAACCAGCACTCAAATCTATAATTTCCTGTTCGAGCTGATAGAAGTTGGTCACATTGATCCTCGACCATACCTAGGTTTGATACTAAATTGTTACGGTCACGATTGGATTGATAGATGGACCTTCATCTTGAATCTATGCAGACCGCCAAAGAGCAAGGGAAACAAGAGAAGTATGCAATGTGCAATACTGAAGCATTATAGTGAAAAATGAGATGATTTTATTCAACCAACATTGGCCTATATATAGGTCAAGCTACAATGGAAAAAGCAAGCTTAAAATTTTTTTGTGCATGCAACTCTTTACCTGTAAATAGCCTATTTGTGGAGAAATGAGAAGCTGAAGAAGCTGGGGGAAGTTCAAGCAAGTCAGAAAAATTTGGAGTGCAGAAGCAAGCCAACAGGCAAGTAGAAAGCCTGAGCATGCTGGCAAGCATTTTCTTGAGGTCTTGGAGAAGGAGAGTGGATCAAATTTTAGAGCCATAAGCTTGGAATCAGATTCACAGTTAGTTGTGTCTGTGGGGGGCGATATCTAAACGAAGTTGCAGATGTCAGCACTATGAACACCGATAACACCCATCATTGAAATACACGTTGGAAAATTCAAACACACTGATTGTTCAAAGTACAGCCAATCTATGTAATTGGGTGTTGTTATTTACATTTATAACGACTATTAATTTGAGTATGAATTATAATAAATTATTATATAGTTGAATATTATTTTAGAAATGTTAAAGAACTATTTTTCACCTAAAGTATGTTGTAATCTCAACTTTTCATCCGTTAACTATGAAAATCTCATTTACTCACCTATGAGCTGCTAAAATTAATGGTTTAAACGGTAAAATAGTCATTTTATCTATAATATTAAAATTAAATTAAAATTTAATCTAGTTTTCTCTCTAACCCCTAAAAACTAATCATTTTCTCCTAGGCCAAGTTTTAAAAAATAACATTCCCCCCCTCAGGGTTTAGCTTTTAATCCCCGGCGTCAAATCTAACGTCATTACCGACGACGAAGCTTTCCAGAGGTATCACCATACTCTGACCGTCTCTCTTTTTTCCTCTGAAATGCCAATCGGTCGAGATCTCACCTAGAAAGTCGAGACAAAGACGACGGTCTCGTCTTTGTCTGGAAAGATGATCGTCTTCCTAGACGAAGACGAGGTCATCGTCTTCGTCTCTGAAGATGAAGAGCTTCGTCTCCTAACGAAGCTCTTCGACTTTTCAAGTCAGATCTCGGTCGACCAATATTTCAGAGGAGAAAAGAGAGAAGACCGGAGCATGGTGATGCCTCTGGAAAGCTTCGTTATCGGTGATGATATCGGGGATTGAAAGCTAAACTCTAAGGGGAGAATACTATTTTTTAAAACTTGATTTAAGAGAAAATTATTAGTTTTTAGGGGTTTAAGGGAAAAGAGATAAAATTTTAAGGGGTTAAAATTATGTTAATTTTAACCATTTATGAATGAATAAATAAAATTTTTAAAATTAACAAAAAAAACGTTAAAATAATAGCATACTTTGGATGGAAAATAATCCTTTGGCCTTTTAGAAATACTAACTGCCCCATTTAACTTGTTTTGAGAATAGTTGTAAATTGTACATTAACTCAAGATGTTGAACATTGTTTTTCGGTAAATAAGAAAATCAATATTTCGAGGACAAAATAGTTCAAGATATTATTGCTTAATGATTAGTGGCCAACCGCTAAGTGATTTTAAATTTGATGATCCTTTAGCAATTATAAAAAATAAAAGTTACGGATTGAATCTTATGTCACATCAGTCACCCAATATTGATGTGAACCGTAACATAAACATACGTATCATCAATATAAACATATGTCAATCCATATAAATTCAAACTTGTGATTTAAATTCAAGGGAGAAAGAGAGAGAAAAATGGGGGAGACATTTTTGTAACTAAAAATTTGTACATGAAGAAAGGAGGAAGAGAGAGAGAGGGCCGAGGAGAGTGCTAATTCATGAAAATTTAGAGAAAATGTACTAAATTATAAACTAGTGAGAATATCATTAATAAAGACAATCTAATTATTATGTCGAACTATGTAAAAATTTTAGTGTCAGTCTTTTTTCTCTACACAACATATTTTTTTAAAATAATTTTTAAATACTTATAACAAAGATAATTAGTCTTTTCAGACTTCTATCGTTGTTACTTAAACTTATCTAGCGTGCCATTTAAAATTGTGCACAACTCACATTAACAAACATCATGCTCCCCATATTGAAAATTGATTGAGAATTCAGATAGAAATACCAGAAGCAAAGCAACCCAGAAAGAGCCATCTGCGGCGAGATTGATGTTATCAGGTCCACCTGGAAGGTTTTCTATGAGCCCATACTTAAGGTGCCTGAATCTGATCCTACCGAAAGAGAATTCACATGCTGATAAATGTAATTAGCAATCTAACATACATCTTTTTGGAAATTTTATTTTTCTTCATCTTGTGGGTGTGCTACCCCCTTCAGTAAAGTACAAACCATCAAGCACCCGTGTCGTCATATTCAAAACAGGGCCATGCTTGTGCAGTTGCCCATGAGGCATTGCCTCAGGCATGTGTTTATTGTTTGCACCAACAAAGAATTGTATCTCTTTAACCTGTAAACTTTTTCAGACGACAAACGACAAGTTGCACTGTCTTGTGTGTTGGGAGGTTGACGCGATGAATGCGACAGATGCTTGTGAGAGCGACATCCAAATTCCAAACAATAAAATATAAAAAATTTATCCTGCACAGACTCTTATATAAATTTTATATCAATCAAATATGAAAAATATATCGAATATATTTGTATATCCTACATCATCAATTAGAAGATGTATTCATTAGTTAAGAATAAAAATGAGAAGATTTGACTAATTAAATAACATGTGAATTTCTTTGTCAGAATATATTGACTTATAAGTATAAAGATTGAAACTCATATTACACAAATCTAATTAGTTTGTGTTAAAGTTCAATCTACTATATTTCTATACCACTCACGTTTATTAGATATGAGACTCTTTTTTCATTTTAACATCCTTTCTCAAGTGAAACCATTATAAACTGTTAAACTTGTCATTTTTTATTAAGTCTATTTAGAGGGGTGTATTGTCATTTGTATTCAAGAACATTTTAGGTTATTAGACTCATCGTTTGGTTTGTACTTTGATGTCATGTTAAAATATATTACGCTATAAATGTGAAGATTAAAACTGTTAAGAGGTGTTTTAGATTATAAAACCCAAAAGTAAAAATATGATCAATTGTGTATCCAAAATTGACAATATCTAGAGAATGAGTCATAGTATTAGACCAGGGATAATACATTATTATAGCAGTCGTCCATTCATTTTGATAAACCACAAAACTGTCGGTCTCAGAATGAAAAATAAAGATTCCCTTGCAGTAGCTATGGACTTGAGGCTCCCCATTTGGTGCTGCATCCATCTCCATGCCAAGACAGGCCTAACAAATTTCCCTGTCGCGTAAGAAGAAATAGCTTATCTTGCACATGCCTCATTCTTTAATGATTATTCACGCTTGTTTCATGTCATTTTCTGAAGCCACTAGCCATAATAGCATCAAGATTCGCCATTACGCAATCTTCATTAACCTCAAGCAAAGCCTGAAGAATGTGCACATGGGGGATTCGTCATAAGCATGGAGATAGCATAATTATAGACTTTTGATGTGACACTTCTGAGGTAAAGGATGAGAAAGATGTTGAGTTTATGTGTGTATGTATCTTATATTATTTGAGCATGCTAAGATATAACTAATTATATAACGTGTCAACTGTCAAAAACAAAAGAAAAACGAACTATGTGAATAAAAACTAGATAGTAAACATAATCGGCGAGAGTTATCTCAAGTTTTCAGCCTCGCAAACAAGGTGGTCCTTTTCCCATTGTTGTGATTCCAAGTAAAGCATCACTGTCTATCTTCTTCCAGCCTTGCCTTGTTCCATTTTTCTGCAATTTTTTTTATCCAACCATCTCTAGTTGCAGTATATACCATTCCCTTTGGCTCATCAAACCAATCCCTATGATTATAATATCAACATAAACTCATATTCCATAGGCCAGTGTAGTGAATCACACTCTCTTGAGGTGAGAATGAGGAGGAATAGTAACAATTCTCATCTCTAATCTTTTCATTAACCAATTTTCAGAATTTCTCTATTTTATCAATCAAAAGTTATGAATGATTCAAATTTTTGGGTTTTCAAAAACTTTTTATCACAACAGATTTGATTATATGGAATTGATTAGATTTTATACTATTCACGAATATTGTTTTTGGGTATTAGAAACTCTATTTGAGTCTAATAATTAGTTTTTAAACCTAATTAATTATATTAAATAGGATAAACTTTGAATCCAATGACCTTCTTCACCGTTATTAAACTAAATAAATTAAAAATTTAATCTTAATATATTATCATTTTATATTTTTTTATATATAAAATCTCATTTTTTATTATCCGAAATACTACTTAGGGTTTAGATGAGTTATATTTGAACATGAGAAAATTACAGTGCGAAACTGGTTCCCACTACTGAATAATTCTTTGAACAATTACCCAGTAATGATCACATATTAAGTAAATGTATTCAGGGTGCCAAAAACAACGCTCCATGACTGCATCTTATTTTACCATTATAAAACTAAAAGACAAAAACAAATTGGAATACATAGCAATATAAAATGAGCCAACAGAAAAATACAGTTGATTCTAAAAGACAAAAACCAAAGAAGATATAGTGTTTTGAATCATTAGATACAAAATCAAAGTTGGAGAAAACAGGGATTTGTAGTTGGATACTGTAAATTAAAAATAAAATAATATTAAATTATATAATAATATATTATAATTTATATGTAACACAAAAATTTGTATATAAGTTGATTGATGGGACAATTAAAAGGGTTGGCTAGCTAACTTGTCCCATGCAGTCATATCACTTATCAGCCTCTTTGCCTCTTCAACTGCCTGCACTATTAAGCAAAAGTTCCTCCATTATTCTCACTTCCCGTCTCACACAACCCCCCATGCACTCACTGCCACGTCACTTTTTTTAAATTATTGCCCTTTTCACCCATGTAGTTTATAAAATTGATAAGGCACCCGATATTTTAACACAATCGTTTGTAAATAAACCGTGACAGACAATTATTTGTTAAAATACTATTTTTCATTTTACTCTGCCATACCCAAAAGATTATAACTTTCAGAATTAACCCATGTTTAGAGTGCAACACATCATTCAATACTATTCTAATTTACATTAAATTAAAATTAAAAATCTTTAATATAAAATTTAAATTAATATAATATAAATACGATACAATGATATTAGTCATCAGACAGAAGCAAAAATATAAAAAAATTTGGTTAAACGGTAAGTTCTCAAATAAAAAATGCAAATGGCATGACAAAACCGCCAACACGGAGACCATTTTTTTTTTTGGATAAGTACACGTCACTCACCACCAATCAGCTATGTAAAATTATAAATCTCTCTTCTTCATTCTTCTTCTCATAATACGTCAAATTTTGGCCACATGCCAGATAACAAACAATAAATACAATAAGAAAGGCGGAGAAAGTTCAATCTCAATTCATCAATGCTCTCTTTCAAGCAATGGCAATTTCACAGTCAGTAGCAACCAAAAACACTTCCGAAGTGCCACCGCTCGAAGTCGAGTTAATCAACTGCGACTCCTGTGGCTTCACAGAGGACTGCACGCCTGCGTACATTTCGCGCGTGCGTGAGCGCTACAAGGGGCGCTGGTTGTGCGGGCTCTGCGCCGAGGCTGTGGAGGACGAGGTTCTCAGATCAGATGGACTCATCTCCACCGAAGAGGCGGTGGACCGCCTCATCAGGTTCTGCAAAGAGTTTAGATCTTCATCTCCTCCGAGTGAAACCGAGCACCCGATCTCTGTTATGGGAAGAATCCTAAGAAGAAGCTTAGATTCCCCCCGCGCTCTTCGCTCTAATGCCAGCAGTATTTTGCCTGCCGGATATTGAAACGGTTAAGGGCGCTTCACTGGTTCCATCAGGAAGTTGCTTTTCGGCTGTGTCTCGTTGAGGTAACTATGACATAAGGAAACAGAGTAAATCCCTATTGCTATTAGAGATTGAGAATTGGTGCTGAATTTGATGATAATTAGGCTTATTTATCTTCATTATGTAAATAATTTAATCAATGACCCCATGAAAAATTTTCTGCAAATTTTCATTAATGGCGGTTTAAGAAGTTGATGTTTTGGCTCCATTTATGGGAAGAATGATTGATCAAGGAATCTAGCAACGAATGATGCTTCATATGAAACCCGTGTCCTATCAAGATTTTCAGCCTGGCCAGCTGTTTGATTGGACTTTTATGGAAGGTATTAAGTGATAAGGAAACTATCAATAATATTAAAATTTAAAGAAATTGTACAAATATACAGAAAATACAAGAATAAAATTACATCTACATGCTTTTTGTAAATCAATATTTATACAGTTATATTATTATATAATTAGATAATTTTAAATTAATAATAAAATAATATTTAAATATATAATAATATATTTATATGTATATTTATTTATTTATTAAATATATATATACATAATATTATTAAAAATATAAATGTTTGCTTGAAACACGGGGTGTGGGCAGCTATATTGGTGATGGTAGCGGTGTCAATCGAATTCAGTTTCGAAGAAGACTTTGAATTTTTTAAAAAGTAATAAAATTACATATATTTTTTATTTAAATTAAAAATAAAATAATAGTAATATAAGGGCAATTTTGACCTCTAGGCAAATTGGCCGATTGTCAGAGATATTTTTTAAAATCCATCCTCAACAAACCGAGACGACATCGTTGCTTCCAAAGTGATATGATTGGATGCTTAACAAAAAAACACAGCACAAAACTCAGTCAAGTAGGTTTGACTGTAGTGGCCCGTGCTATGATATTCCTACCACTTACTGAGTGATAAAGAAAGAGAGGCCATATGCAAATATAACAAGAAAGACAAGGGTTGAGCAGGATAAAATTTGGCATTTTGGTAGAAGTTGCTGGATCTGAATGGTGTAGTTTACTGTTTGTTGCAAAAATATCTAATCTCATTCTAACAAAAAGTTGGATGGGACTAATCTGTTTGTCTCTTTTTGATTTGGTATTTGTTAGAAGGCAATGTCAATGTTATACGTGTTAGGTTTAAATTGAATTAAATTTAAATTTATCAGAAATCAAACTCAATTTGATTTACATAAAATTAAGTTTGAGTTCGAGTTAATTTCAAATAAGTTCGAGTTAACTTTGTTTCAAAAGATTTGAATTTGAGCTTGATTCAATCTTTTAGTTTAGTTTGTTATTAAATGACGTTGTTTTAATACATATTATTTAAAACGATATCATTTTATATCAAAATTTTTAATTTCGTGCACTTGACAAGTTAAACATCTCAAAGCTTAAGCTTGAAAATATTGAACTTTTAAACTTGAACTCGAGCTCACTTACACTAAACTAGTTTTAGGCACGTTCGAATTGAATTCTAATTTAAACTCGATCCGAATCTAACCTTACATAAGTATTCATTTTGAGTATATAAATGAATATATATTTATGTATGTTATTATGTGATTAAGTGCTATTTAATCTTTAGTTCAAAATTATCCAACTATTTGATAACATATATTAAGTATTTATTCATTTGTATACTCAAAATAGATACATATAATTTTATTGTTATTAAATAATATTATACATATCAACTTTAAATATATAAATAGATACATATTTATATATATTATCATATAATTATATATCACTTAATTTTTAATTTAAAATTACTTAATTATTTAATGACATATATTATACATGTCGCGTTTGTATTCAATTTCTCCATGTGTTTCATTCATTACGTTGTAACTTGTAATTAGCACTTCGCCCACACACAAATAATTATCAGATTGGATAGTTTCGTTAGATTACACGTGCATCACGTAGATAAAGACGTAATAATTATTTTTAATTATTGATAATATAGAGCTTTCGCATTCCTTACAACTCAATCTTTACAAGATAAAGGATCGAATGTCAACTTCACTGTTTCACATCATTTTTATGGACAAGGATCGAATGTCAACTTTACAAAATTTAAATACTTATTTATCATTTAATTTTTGTTAAAATTAAATATAATATTATTATTTTATCAATAATATTAATTAGGAGATTCCTGATATTATGATAAGAAATTTATGGTGAAGTGAATTAATATCAAATATATTATAAATCAATTTAATAAATTCTTTAATAGAATTTATTTTATGAGTAATATTTGTGAGGTAATTTACATTTGAATAATACGGTCATTGGTGACTCATGTTTTTTTACAAGGATGGAGTATGAATTTGGGCTTAAGCAACACAAGCTAGGCTCAGTATGTTTATAAGCTTATTGAATTTCAATTCATAGGCTGTTGAGGAATTGAGAAGAGAATTACTAAATGTGAAGTTGTTTGAAGGATAATGTGCCATTTGGTATCGCGTTTGCCTTTGACAAAGTACGAAGGAGATTCGTGACATAAGGATAGTTTACGAACAAAATTACAATCTAAGTTGTGAGTATCATAATCAATAAAAAGAGTTAATTGATTGTGAAACAAGTTTGAAACCTTACCATGTATTGTGATAGTTTGATAGTAAGATTCACGATATAATTAGGCAAAGAGAATGTCATGTTTGGCTTAAGCGTAAGTTTGTGTAAGACCTAGTTTATCAATCCAAAGACTTGACCCAAAAACTCCAAAGAATAGGCCGAAGGACTTATTCCCACTTAGAGTATGTTGTATTCCCAAATTTTTATCTCTTAACTTTAAAAATCTCATTTGTCTACTCATAAGCAGTTATGTCTGTTAATTTTAAGGATAAAATCGTTATTTTATATTAATATTAAAAATAAATTGAAATTTTATCTAATTTTTCTCCTAAATTTAAAAAACTAATAATTTCTCCTCTAAACTAAGTTTGAAAAAAATCACATTTTCCCCATAGAGTTTAGTTTCAATACATGGTCACTCTCTCTGGCATCATCGCCTACCGTCTTTTCCTCCCGAAAATTCCCTTTCCTCTGATGGTTTGCCTTAACATGACTCTGGTGTCGTGTGGTGTCATATGGGAAGATGAGTCATCTTGTCTTCGTCGTCTGGAAAAGCTATTCATCTTTCCAAATGATGTCGCATGATATCGACGTCTCGTTGAAGCAAACTGTCAGAGGAAGAAAAACCATCGGGAGGGAGAGAAAGTTGGCAATGGTGCCAAAGAGAGTGGTCTGATATTGACACTAAACCCTATGGGGGTAATGTGATTTTTTAAAACATAAGTTAGAGAGAAAATTGTTAGTTTTTAAAATTTAAAGGGAAAATGAAATAAAATTTCAAAAAATTAAAGTTTCGTTAACTTTAACCATTTATGAGTAGAAAAATGAAAATTTCAAAGTTATGAGATAGAAACTTGAGATTACAACATATTTTGGATGGGAATAAATCCTTTGGCCGAAAGAATATGATAAAGAATCTTGCTAGAAGATTCCAAAATATTTCCACCCAAATAGGAAGATAGAATTGTAATCATACTTAAAAAGGAAAATAGACTTGAATTAGGATTTTGTTCTTGTAAGGTTATTCGCCCACCTAAATAGATGTGTATAGATTTGGAGTGTTGCATCTATTTGTAAAAATGTATAAATAACTAGTTTTGATTATTATTTTTGACATTCATTCTAATGATGGAAACCATTACAATGAAGTTTTCTCTTCATCGTGGTATTATTTTGTGCTTTTAAGTGTTCTTTAAGAGTTTTTTCTTTCCATTCTTAAGCATTTTTTAAGACTTGTATGTTTTGACTGCCCCATTTTATATTCAATCTTTTTATTTGAGCATTTGTTTTGGAGCAACGTTGTGCATGCCCAAATGGATATACAAATAAGTATATATATGATATATCATCATATGATTGAGTGTTATTTTATTATTAATTTAAAACTATTCAATTATTTGATAACACATATTAAATATATACTTATTTATGTATTCAAAATAGATACATATAATTTTATTGTTTTTTTTTAACTTGTGGATACATTTAAAAAGAAATTTTAGTAAGAAAATTGCAGTGTTCTTAAAACTAGATTAGACTGGCTGATTTAACCGGTTATACCATAAAACTCTACACTCTAATCTAATTTTATAATTTGATCTGATATATATATATATATATATATATATATATATATATATATATATATATATATATATATATATATATATATATATATAAATTGATTTATTTAAAATTAAATCAAACCCAATAAATTTGTTTAATCAAAAAATTATTTAAAATTAATATTTTATAATTGATTTTTATAAAAAAAATAATAATTTGATAATAAATAATATTGATGGATTGTTTGATTAAATCAGTTTAAATAGTAAATTAGTGAAATGATCGTACTGATAACCGACCGGATTTAAAAACACTGGAAAATTATTAAACAAAATAGTGTCATTAATGAGATCAATGAGCCTATCTTCAAATATGGCAAGGATAGTGGCATAATGGTGATTAAAGAAGAGTTGAAGGGTATAATGGAAGACAAATTATAGCTGAGGGACATATAATTATAAAACGCCGCGTTGTGTGTTGTTCTGTCCAAACTGAAAGGAAGGAAGTTTCTTCTTCCTCTTTTATCTCCGCCCACCCAATCCTAGGAATTCTGCTAAAATGATGCACATGACTCTCTACTGGGGGATTGAGGTCACCCTTCTCTTCGACTTCTGGAAGACCGATTCATGGCTTAGTTACCTCCTCACTTTACTCGCCTGCTTCCTATTTGCCTCCTTCTATCAATACATGGAAGATCGACGCCTCCGATTTAAAACCCTCTCCTCCGCAAATCCCGCAGCCCCTTCCGTCCCCGGAACCACGGCGACTCCTCTCCTTGTTAAACCTCGCAGAGTCAGCGCAGCCAGGGTTTCCGCGGCGATGTTATTCGGCGTGAATTCGGCTCTGGGATATCTCTTGATGTTGGCGATCATGTCGTTTAACGGAGGCGTTTTCTTGGCTATCGTATTGGGGTCTTCTGTTGGATACTTTTTATTTAGACATGGAGATGAAATTGAGGAGGCTGTGGTTGTGGATAGCCCTTGCGGCTGCTCTTGAACATTATTATTAATTTTGTTTTATAAATCTGTACCAATTTCGAGTACTAATTGTTAGATCAACATGAATTACGACTTTTATGTAATGATTCAGATTTTACTTTACCTTTTTTATGAGAAATTTGTATATGATTGATTCAAGAAAGGCGGCGGCGGTGTTCGTTGCGTCAAAGGCACGCAATATTGTGGGTTGAAATGGATAACTGCAGAAGCGGCGATTTAATTTGGAATTATCGGTTGCAACAGTAAATAAAATTTAAGTTTGTTTAATAAAATTCTAATTACATATTTAGTTGGATATTAGTTATTAATTTAAAAAATATTATAAATATTATTAAAATTTTAAAATTTTATATATATATTTTTTGTTATTTAATCAGTATTTTTTAAAAATATCTTAATTCATATTAATAATATATATATTATTTATACGCTACTAATACTATGATTTGAATTGGAATCATACTTCGAATAAGGGAAGATTTGCTTTAGGCGCGTCAGCCAAATACAAACACATATAAGGCAATCAAATTCTAAGCAATTGGTAAGTCATTTTGAAAGCCAATCGAAATTTTCCGCCCAGTGTTTGATGAAACGACAGCATTACATCCTTTAGGAAATCATTTTTGTATTTTATTAATTAAATTTAAAAAAAATAAACGTTAAAATTATTTTATCAATTTATTAAAAAAGAAAAAAACTCTTAAATTAAATAACTCTTTTTTTAATTTTATTAAATATTTTTTTATATTTTTAATTTATTTTACTTTTATTTAAAAATAAAAAAATATTAGTATAATTATAGATAAATTTGATAATGATACATAATACTACGTTTAAAGGGAAGGGAGCTAAACAACGTTTATTTAAAATGTTAGAGGTGTTAAAAATTTTGTTGGGGGTTTTGGTAATTCACAAAAAGTTTGTGGGTTTTTTAAAATAGTTATGTTAATATATTCTTTAATAGTTTAAAAAATAACAATTACAATTCAAAGAATAAATTGTAACAAAACTATATAAAGATATAAATATCATATTACAAATTATTAGAATTATAATATATATTCTAAATATGGGTAAATATAATAACTGTTGAACTCCTACAATAGTGTTTATTTTTAAGTCCAATAAGGGTGTTATAGTAATATTTTAAAAGTTAGGGGTAAAATAAAGTTCATTATATCTCTATTATAATATATGGATAAAATTAATTATATACCCTTCAAATGTTAAAAGTAACCATTGACTTTGTAGGATGGGTGGCAAAATGATTTTTTTTTTTTTAAATTGAAAGAGTAGGTATAATCGTTTTATCAAACATTGGGTGGTAAATAGTCATTTGTCCTTTCAAAAAGAAGCAATTGCACGAGTACAACTTGAACGAGTAGGTTTGGCTCGAGCTTAACTCGATCACATATATAGATAGCTCAAACTCCCCAAATTGATGGAATCTCACTCAAAATTGAGTTTGAGGTAGAAATAATTATTTTGAGTTCAGTTTAAAAAATTATATTTTAACCTTTTAATTAAAAATAAATAAATTATTATAATTTATATATTTATTAATGGTCAAATGACTTATTCCCACCCAAGGTTTGCATTAATCTTCAAAAACTCACTTTTCTGTTAAAATTCACTATTATGATTTAGGGCAATAATGTTATTTAACTAAAAGTATTTAAAAAACTAAAAATTTATCACATTTCTTTCCTAGGTTTAAAAATATAACAAATTCTCTCACCCAAATTTTGAAATATGTATGTCACACATATTTGCGCTAACAATTCTTTCTTGTCTTGGAGATGGGCGAAGCGTTGGTGTGGAGATTGGTCGGCTTCAATCATCGGAGAAGCAACAAGGGAAAAATGCAAAGCATAAGGGAGAAATTATCATTTTTCAAACTTTGAGTGGGAAAAAAATGTTGGATTTTTAAATCTAGAAGGAAATATAATAAATTTTTATTTTTTTAAATATTTTTAACTAAATAACATTTTTACCTTTAACCCTAACAGTGAATTTTAATAGAATGGTAGGTATTTGAACTTTTTAAAGTTAATGAGTGAGAGTTTGAGATTTCACCAAATCTTGGGTGGAAATAAGTTTTTTGACCTTTTTAATTACCTATATATTTACTCCCAAAAAAGAAAATTAAAGGTATAAATATAAGATTAAAACTTTTAAAGGGCTTGTGATTTTTATTTGAGTTGAGTTGTGAGCTCTTGCATTCACTAAACCAACTAACATCAAGCTCGAGCATGGCTCAAGAGCTAAACGCAAACGCTCAAACTGGTCTCAAGAGTCAAACTCTAACAAGTTATACTTGAGTGTTTCAAACTCAAGTAGCTCAATTCATTTGCAACCTTTGCACAATTCAAGTGTCGTAATAAGAGTTTAACTTAAAAGGCTTAAACTTGGCTCAAGAGTCAATGTCTAGCAGCTTAAACTAAAGTGGTTCAGCTCATTTGCAACCTTTACATAATTAAGGTGTTGTAATATGTCTCTTCTATAGGTGTTATTAGACAATTTCTTAGGATTAGCGAATCCTATTATCAAAAACAAATATACACAATTATGAGTCTTATGCAAGAAAAGCTACAATAGCAATTATTAGAATTTGAAGAGACTCAAGAACTTCTGCTACAATATATCAAAAGATAAATGGAAAAAAAAAAATAAATGAAACACATGATTTTCAATGTGGTTTGACTTGATGATTGGAATGTCAATGTTTATGGTATTGTTACTAATATGAGCGTATCACAAGAGAACATCAAAGATTGCTCAATAATCAGTATTTGCCTAGTATCTAGTTTTTTTCCTCCTAATTTTTCCTTATTTTTCTCCATATGCATTAGTAAGTCGTAAGACTTTTTTGAAGAGAAAGGTAGATTCAAATTACGCAAGATTTTATCTTCTATCATCACAAGGTCTTAATGGATATATTCATAGTTCAAATGAAAAAGGAATATTACAACCATTAATGATATCTTGGTTAGGAAGGTTGTTAATCTCTTATTTGAAAAGTAGTAGATTGCTCTTTTTTCCTTTGTTTATGTTATCCTTGGTGGTTGCTTTTTCTCCCTAGGTATTTCCTTTTTTCCAATGTCCAAAAGCAAGGAAAGTGCAAGATGTTTGACCATCGGTTCTCTTACGTCTTCTCCCATGTTCTAGGTTGTCGAAATTCTTCTTAAGATTATCAAAAGTTCACTCCTTTATTAGCTATTTCTTCTCCTATAATTCTCTTTCTCTTTTCTAATAAAAGTAGCAAAAGTCCCGTCAGTTTTGGTGGGAGGTTTCTTATATAGGCATCCCACTTTTAATGAAACTATGACTACTAATTCTTGGAGTCTTCAATAAAATTAAACAAATAATAATCCACCAATTGCGCTTTGCATGCATGGGTCAACCATTAGGCCCAAAAACAAGGTCTCATCCTTGTTTTCCATCCAATCATAATTCTTTTTCTGTTATAACTTGGATTCAATTCAAATATGATTCGACTCTAAATTAAAATTTAGGGAAAGACAATAAGGCCCCTAGAGATTAAGGATGTTACAATCTCAAACACTTCTCATCACTAAATTAGTTTTGCCAACCATATTAGGTTGCAAATGCATGGACACCCTGGTCATATGAGGAAAAATAAACTCTTAAAGTTCTTATTTCCATGAACATAATACACATACACATCTAAAATCACTTGGAAGTGTTCCCTACCATAGGCATGTATATGAAGCATCTCTTTGACCATATGAGGAATAAATTAGTGCAATCCCTTTTTTCATGCACACAATATACATGGACTATTACATTGACACTCTATTACGAATGCCCTCATACAAGCATATGCACAAGGCATCTTCTAGATGTCATCACATGATAACACTAATGTTTTGACATTGGGTTCCTAATTCAAAAATCACTCAACAATGACTTATGAACATGTGCCAAATATCACACAACATTAGCACATCGTGATAAAAATCACAAAAGAATAGCGCATTCCCCTAATATCATGTCGAGATCACACAACAATGGCATCTTATCCTTACATCGCATATCACACAATAGTGACACCTCCACTTAACTTTATGTTGCAGAACACACAATAGTGCTTATCATCTCCCTTTTAATGTTAAAGATCATACAACATTGACACATATTGAATCTCTTCGAGTCAAAGATCACATAAAATTAACTTTCATTTCTTAACCTCATACCACAAATTGCAAAACTAAGGGCCCATTACTTAAATATTTAGTTCTACAACCTTATTAACATCAATTCAACTTAGAAGCTTTTTTATCTCATAATAGGTGTCTTAGATCACACAACTTAAGGCAGTTCATATGTTTATTCACTTTATTTCACATATACTAAGGTTACTATATACATTCGGTCATCTTATTTCACACAAATTAAAGTTATTCCCTATTTGTTTGTCTAAGTGTGCACAACTTAAGGCTACATAGGTAATGTATCATCCTATTTCATATGAAATAGCTTCATGAACGGGCGTTCATAGTCTATGCATGACCGTACATAAATTTTAAGGCATGAATGAGTGTGATTATTTATCTAATGATTGTTTAGTAACGTTCGTTTGCCCCTTCATAAGCTCACTATCTTTCATCTCTCTTAAATGGATCATTATTCATCTTCAACTTTATAATTGAACAATCGTTCTCCACCATGAACGAGCATTCAATAAGTTAATAACTCAAAATTTCTAATTTTTAACAACTATTCCTATATCATAATGTATCAAAATTAAGACTCTACGTACCTAGGTCATGAAATTCATTTCAATAACTTGTATAGCATGTCATAAATCATATATCATATCAAATTAACAACATATCATAATTTTGCTTCAAACTTTTATCAATCTCCAATAATTTCACTTCTATCTCTCATGTAATGTAAATTTAACATAGTTGGAACATGCATGCATAGGAATTTTAACATTCTAGATTCTTCAAACAGACTACAACATGTTATTCATTTATATTTACATTACTTACCTCTCCTTTGAGTGATGTGAGTCTTCTTAAAAATTTTTTTGGTGACATTCTAGCTTTAAAATTCAATAGTTGAACTTCGAACAACAAGAAATCAATCATTCTATCTCACTGGAAATGTTTATGTGTGAATGTATAATAACAATGTAAAATTCTTTTTCTTAAAATCAAACTCTTTCATAAAGATTTTTCTAACTTAGCCACCACAAACGAGTGTTTAACTCCTATGCATAAGCATTTGTAATAATTATCCCACTTAAAAAGTATTTCTCTCCTTTTTAGAACTATACTTTTTTTACTTTTTATAATTTCTGCTCATGAATGGGTGCCAATTTTACTTGAACGGGTGTTCATGGTATCAAATTTACTTTCTTAGCTTTGAGCAATCATTCCTTCATCATTAATGTCTAACAGACACATGTCCATCCTCCGTGAACATTTAAATACAATTTTAATCGAGTTAAATAATGTAAAAGAAATCATAATAACCTTGGGACGTAATTATAGGTGTCACAATGTGATAGTTTCAAGGTTAGAGAGCATTAAATTGTAATAAATTACATTTTTGTATAAATTTGGATTTTAGTTATATCAATATCAATGATTTTAAAAACGGATTGAACCGATCGGTTTAATCGATTGAACAGAAAACTGGCTTTAGGTCCGATTTGGTTAACATGAAAAAACGGTTCATTCATTGAACCGATCAAATTTGATCAAAATCGGTCAAAATTGGTTTTTACCAAAATTTAATTTTTTTTGAAATTTTACTTATTTTTGAGTAATTTGATTATTTTTTATTAGATTGGATGAATCTCTAAGGGTTTGTAAGGAAAAATAAATTCAAAAATAAAATAAAAAAGAAGAAAAAAAGTATTTTATATCTATTAAAATGTCTTTTATAAGCAATAATTTGAATAATTATGTTTTTTTGAATCATAAAATTGAGATTATTTTATTTTAATTGTTTCATTGAAATCAAATGAATAATTGTTACTCCTTAAAAGGGATATATTCTAATCTCTATAAGTATATGCATGGGTATTCTTATTGATATTATTTTTTTATAAATTTTAAATAAAATTATTTATTATAATTTTATAATAGTTGAACTAGTCTATTCCTGATTGAACTGATCGAATTATGAACTAATGAAACAATCGATTTAATCACCAATCTGATTTTTAAAATATTGATGAATATAATCTCTAAATAATATTAAAAATTTATGTCTAAAGACATAAGCCCAAGTCCCACATTAGAGCTGGGAACAAGTTTGACCCGACACACAATCACCCCATTAAAGTTAAGAGTATGGTTTTGAAATAAGAGAACGACTATTTTTCATTTGAATTACATAAAAACGATAAGAAGTAGGAAAATGAAAATTTTTCAAAATTTGGTCAAAAGTCAAACATTAAATTATATATAATCAATAAGTATAATTGGAACTGAAATTAGGATTAAAATTATGTCAAATTCACACCAAAATACTAACTGAATTTGACCAGTATTTTGATTGAAATTGCATTATTTCACTTCTAATTGAAATCACATTATTTCAATACAATTCCAATTACAGTTGTATTAATCCAATGCAATTAAAATTATTGTGGATGATTATTTAAAGTTTTAAAATTTAATTTTTATAAAATAAAGGTAAAATACATATAAAATAAAAATTGGGAAGTTATTTATCTTAAATAATTCAATAAAATTATATGTATACATTATTTATATACAGATTATATATTACTATATGATTAAATAATTTTAAATTAAAAATAAAATAATATTTAATCATATAATTACACATCATCTATATATCTAAATTATATATAAAAAATATATTCATATAATATTTTTTTAAATAAATATTAAAGAGATTGTGGTTTTTTAAATTATGTTTATGTTAAAATTAATTTAATTTAGTTTATTTGAGTAGTATTATGTAAATAATTTTTATAAATAAATAATAATATATTATTATATAATTAAATAATTTTTAATTTTTAATTATATAATAATATATTATTATTTATATATAAAATCCGTAATTGTTTTACGTGAAGATAATCATCACACAATAAGTAACCGACAATGATTGCCTCTGGTAAAAAACGCACATCGGCTCACGTTAACTTTGAATCACCGGGAATCTCTAACTTAATCCGCTAATGTGAAACGTCACTTCCATCCACCTTATGTTTTATTTTTTTAAAATTAATTTCTTGAGAAGGAGCGGGAATGCATATCCACTGAAGTTACGATGACTTGTCTTCTCAACGTGGGACCCTTTTGACTAGTGGGACAATGTATAATTCTCAGAAGCGTGCGCACGTTACTCGAGAGCACGTATCATGAACCTAATCAATCACTTTAGCCAAAAAATCAGCTACTTGAGAGCCGTACGATCAAATGACATCTTTTACCTCTAATTTTATAGAGTAAAAAAAATGTAATTAAATTTTTAAATGGGAAATCTCACTTGTTCTATACCCATTAAGGTTGGATTCGAACTGAGTTAAGTTTAGTTCGTAGTCAGTTTAGGCTTGACTCGATTTTTTTATGATCGGTTCGAATTCAGTTCGAGCTCTACTCGAGTTGAACTCGACTAGGTTCAAGTTCGGCTCGACTCATTTATGGCTCGATTCGACTCGTTTTTCATATCAAAACGACACCATTTTGTATATATATATATGAATCAAAATTACGTCGTTTTGTATAAAAAATTTTAAAAAAAATTACCGAGTCAACCTGAGCCAGCTCGAGCTCGGCTCGAGCTCGATCGAGCCGAGCAGAGCCCGGCTCGTTTTGGGCTCAAATCGAGTCGAGCCGAGCCAGCTCGAGCTCGAGCTCGGCTTGGCTCGAATCCAGCCCTAATACCCACCCAAAATGAATCCAAAAAAATTGAAATTCAAGTAGATTCAGTTCGGATTTGTTAAGTTGGGAGAATAATTCATTTGTATTCAAGTCATTTCGTGGATTAAAAATTTATGTTTAGTTCAAATTTGTATAAAAAAGCTGAATCTGGCTGAGGTTTATTGAATTGGTTTAGTTAAATCTGATTCTTTTGTAGCTTATATAGTGTCATTCAAAATTTTTTTAATTTACTTAAGCTTGGATTCAAGTTTATGATCAGTTTTTAAATTTTTTGAATTTCAGTTTGAACTCAAATTTATATATATTAAACTTGAGTTTAGAGATTGTAATTAGGTTTTTAAATATATTTTAATTTGAATTCGTATATGTCATATTTCAATTCAAGTTCATTCAAATAAAATTTATATTAGACTCAAACAAACTCATTTAAATTCAATACTGCTCTTGGAAAGGTGGTTTTAACCACGTCAAATTGATTAAAAAAAATTTAATTTTATAATTAATTTTATAATCACAAGTTAATAAAAAATTTAATCTTAAAACATTATGGTAAAAGACTTAATACCATATGCTCCCCTCCATTGCTATAAAAACTGCCTCGGGGGCTGTAAAAACCAAATTTTACTTGCCGGAATTTACCCAGTTTGTGGTGCAATCTGTTTCTTCTCAAAGTCAGGGCTGTTCTATTTGGTTTGAAGAATCCAACGCGCAGAAACAAATCTTTTTCCTCTTTCCTACGCAGAAGTCATGTGCGATCTGAGGTACTTCATCGTGCCTTTCTCTTCTCTGCCCTCTGCCTCTGCCTCTGCCTCTGCAACTGCCCCTACACACCAACACAGACACAAAGCAAATAATACACACATACTCACATACACAAAGAAAGAGAGGGACAGTCACATAGACATGGCCTCTGCTCTATGTAATATGCCTTCTTCTTTCTAGCTTACACTCAAAAAACCTCCATCAAAATCCACCTCTGCACTTGTCATTTTTATTTATTTTTGCTTAATGGGTTCGTACACAAATTTGCGGCAGGCTTTTTCACAGCCGTCTTTACCATTATTATTACTATCGTTATTACCATGCTGCACAAAGGTTTTGTCTCGAGAAAGATCAGATCTGTTAACTATCTCACCACAGCCATCGCCACGCACAGTCTGTGATACAATAATGGCTCCCTTTCTATACTTATTATCACCCTTTAAGTCTTCATTTAATCTTTCTACCTACAGTATTAATATAAAAGCTTACACTATAAATGCTTAACATGTACATTCTATTACTACTACTACTCTTCTACATTTGTTTCAGCTGCTGCAGAAGCCGAACTTTTTCTTCTTTTGTTTCTGCCTCAGTTATTATCCTTGTCAGACCGACTAATTACTGCCATCTGCCGTTTCCACAACGCATTCTTTTCCTTTTTTCCATTCATGCCTAACATTACTTCCTCCCTTCTTCTCTGTTCCTTCTACTTTCCTGCTCCTACTTGTTTTCTATTGTGGTTTTTCTTTTCTTTTCTTTTTTCTTATTTTTACTTGTAAAACTACTTTCTTCTTCTTCTTCAAATGGCTTTCTTCGTTTTTTTCCTATTTTTGGGTACGTGACTGAGTGAATACAGAACCTTTTTCACGGGCACCTATCGGTAATTTAAGTTTCAGGTTAATGGCGGTTCATTCTAGCTCTGCTTCTTCATTGCCCTCGCCACCGCCACCACCGCGTCCCAAATCCCCGCCGGAATATCCGGATTTGTATGGGAAGCGCCGGGAAATGGCCAGGGTTCAGGTTCTTGAGAGGGAGATTGGTTTCCTCGAGGTGGGTTTTAACTTCAAAATTTTTGCATTCTTCTCTTTCTGTCTTATCAAGTCTTTTTAACTAGTTTTCTTTGTGAGCTGTTTCACTAGTCTATTTACAGAGGTACAAGTACAACTCTGATTATTATGAACACAAAATTTTAAGTATATAGTGGACAGAAGAGCTATAACTGTTGCATGTGTTCATTATGCTGAAGAGATTGATAAATTCCATGTTTTTTCAAACTTTTCTTTGAAGATAGAGATTGGTCATTTATGGTAGGTAGTTTTTCCATTATAAGGTGCTGCTGACAATAGGCTTATCTTGGCACACAATTTTAATTGTTTGCTGATTTTATCATGAAAATAGAAACAGATCATTAGGAGCAACCACTGTGTCCATGTAGCTAGCAAGTTCAGGTCTTCCCACCAATTGGACTCTTGCTGGGTATCAGTCAGACTGTTGAGCTTCCTTTTTTAGCAACATTTTGGTTCATTCTATTGTTTGGGTGATAGCGGAGTTACATTTCACTTTAGACATATCCACAACTATTATTTTTGGCAAATTTTATCTCCAATCAATAAAATCCCTGTCTACTGTTATGCAATATTATTTCATTTTAAACCACTTCATGGAACTTTTGGCAACCATTTGAGATTTAATATGCTTATAGCTGAAAACCCTGATATTGTATTATTTTACTCTACCAATAGGCCATCTGTTTCATCTTGCCTCGTGTTGAAATATGTTTGCTTCTTTCTGTTTGCCAATTCAATGGAAAAGCCTACCTGCAAGGATTGCAGCCCGATGTTGAATTCATTTAAATTTTTCTTATGAAGTGTAAAATGTTATTAACAGTTAAACTTTTAAGCAGGAAGAATTAAAATCGGTTGACCGCCTTCACCTAGCTTCCAGATGCTGCAAAGAGTATGTTTGGTTTTGTATATGCCTTGCGACGCAATCTAATTTATTTGCTCGTCGTTTCATTCATTTTAATCCAAATTGTAATAGATTGAACTTAAAATCCTCAGGGTTGCTGATTTTACAGCTACAACTGCAGATCCTTTTATACCTCTGTAAGAATGATATAATTTTCACTATCTTTTGTATAGTTCTTAGAGAGGTCACAATTCTAATAGTTTTTTTCTCTCAAGCAGAGCCCGGAAGAAACGAAGGTCATGGTGCTTCTGGAAGTGGCTTTGGTACTATTTTATCATCATCATTTTATTTGATTCTGTATCAGGAGTGCATTGAAAATGACTTGCTTTATTCATTAGATCCAATATGTAATCTCTTGTTTTGTTAATTCCTCTATATGTTAATTTGAGCTTCCATTCTTGTGCAGTGGAAGGCCGCATTCTAAATTCTCCTGGATTTCTTGGATATGCTGCTGCTGTTATTCTGGGTCCTCCATTTGTCTAAAATTGTCACAAATCTGCGACTGTAATCCTTGTAACTGTAATTCATTTTCTTGCTGTTCATTCCCTAAGTGTTTATGTTGCTCTTGCCCAAAATCACGATGCTGTGGAAAGACCTCATGCAGCAGAGACGGTTGTGTCTGCGGGTTTCCTACATGCCTGGATTGCTCTTGTTGCCCAAACTGCGCTTCTTGTTGTCCAAACTGCTCCTCTTGTTGCCCAGACTGCTCATGTCGCCCGAACTGCTCCTTGTGTTGCCCAACCTGCTCCTCTTGTTGCCCGGAATGTTCATGTCACTCAAACTGCTCTTCTTGTTGCCCAGAATGTTCATGTCACTCGAACTGCTCATCTTGTTGCCCTGACTGTTCATGTTGTCCCAAGTGCTCCGCATGTTGCCCAGACTTCTCTTGTCGCTCAACTTGCTCATGTTTACTGGGTTGCTCATGTTGCCAATGGAAATGTGCATGCCCTAAGTTCCCAAAATGTTCAAAGGTATGCCTTTGTTGCAGTTGTAAAAAGACCTGCGGCACTTGTAATCCATGTTGTCTATTCTTCTAGAATTATCACAAGGGAACTTTCATAATAACAGTCATTAAGAAATTTGAGGTATTTTTTTCAATGCTGATACTGCCCACCAACTTTCACGGTCATTCTGAGTGATTGTAGAAATTTAGACGTGGAAATGGGGCATCTAAATTATACTTCTGGCTTGGAATACTGACACTGAATCTTGTTGACTAATGGCTGTCACACTGCTTATATATTTGAAAAATGTGACTCCATAATTCAATTCCCTGGACCTACAGCAAAATAATTGTTGATTTGAATGATTGAATTGGTGGGCAATATTTGAATGGTTCACGGTTTCTACTTGCCACGGCACATTAGTTATTACAGGCCACACACATACAGGTGAAAAACAATCATTTGGCCTTATTGGTAGGGTATAACTCATGGTAGGGTTGGTTTCAAATAAAGTTGAGTTTGAGTTTGTTTAAACTCAAGCTCTAGTTTGTTTCAATTTTGTTCAAGTTTGGTTCACTTAAGGGAAGTCAAGTTTAAGTTCAGTTTGAGTTCAAATTAAACTTTAAACTCGGATTGGTATTGTACCTGAAAAAAAACTAAAACGACGTTGTTTGGATCCGAATAGATCAAAATAGTCTTGTTTTAGTTAATTTATATAAAAAAATTTTAAGCTCACTAGTTTGGTAAGACGAACACATCTAAAACTCGAGTTTGAAAATATATAGCTCATGATCAAACTCGAAAATTTTTCATATTTATTGTGGGCTCACTTAAGTGAACTCGATTTTTAGTTTAAATAAATTCGGTTTGAATTCAATCTTAGCTTATTGCTAACTTGGATCTCTCGAATTACAGGACCCATCGTCGAGTTGAACTAATAATACAAATTTTGAAGTGAATTTTACAATCTGAAAGCGATAATTTAACAAACTGGTCATGGTATTCCATTTCATATATTAACCCAGAATAATACGTAAAAACCACAGGCATATTAGCTCACCAACTGTGTGTCCACGAAAAAGAAACTGGGCTCCTAACTTGATGTTGAGCTTTAGCCCACACAATTGAACCAAATTCAGAGCCACCCATCTGACCAACACCTTTCTTCGCCACAAAGGTAACTCTGTGTCTCTTTTTATCCCCTACAGCCCCAAAGAAAAGAGTTTTAGGCGTCACCGTAATCCCAACGTTGGCTGGGCTAGAGACACTCACATTGTACAAGGATCTTGCAGGCCCAACGTTTGTCAACACCCGAGTGTATCCAACCACCCTCCTGTTTCTAAAAAACACTGAGAATGACAGATAATTAAGGTCGCCGGGGTGTTGAATTTTCTCAAACAGTAGACGGGGCGTTTGACGATGACTCGGATATGTCGAGTAGTGTATTTCAAAGAGCACAAGAATGCCATGTACTCTGCAGTGGAAATATCATATACAAGGCCCGAAGAGAGGGCCTTTTGCGGGTTGACGTGGCCCGAGCCATGAGCCCATGGGTTTGAAAATCCACCGTTTGCAGCATCACGCAGAGGAGATTTGGTATTGTCCATAGTATAGGCTGTAGTCATTAAAGCCGATGTTATGGCACTTGGGCTCCAATCTGGGTGGGCTCCTGTCAGCAACGCAGCCACTCCACTAATGTGTGGGCAAGACATAGATGTACCTAGATGTACCTAAATGTCCGAGATAAATCGAATCTCTTAATATAATTAATAAAATTATATGTATATTAAATAATTAAATATATAAATAATATATCATCATATAATTAAATAAATTTAAATTAAAAATAAAATAACACTCAATTATTAAATATCTAATTATTTACTTAAAAATATTATAAATTGTTTGTGGATGATTTGGCCATCAAACATAAAAAACACAATTTCCAACCTCTTCTATTGTTCAAGCATCAGATAAAATAAAAGTGGTTGCCCTTCCCGATAAAAGATGGATGAAGAAGGTCGACTTTGATTATCAGAGAAAAAACTTCAAAAAATTTCAAACACTAAGAGTGAATTCCTCACTTTTCGAATCCCGGGAAAAATTTGTTAAATTTTTTAATTAAAATTTTAATATTTTTAGTTAAATAACAATTTTACTTTTAATTTTAATAATAAAATTTAATATATAAATGAATATTTTAGTTTTTAAAATATAAACAATATAAACTTAAGAAAAGAGTAATGACTACGGGAGAAAAAATCCTTAGGCTAAATTTAACAATAAAAATATTTAAATAATATATTAAATTAATCACATTTGTACCATCGTTCTTAATTTAACCTCTGAAAATCGTACTCTTGGAGAGTTTTATCCATGACAAGTAAAAAGTTTGCCTTAAGGCAGTTATACGATATACCTGAAATTATATTGAGTTGAGTTCTCCTTTTGTCCATCTCCGATACAGTTGGCCCAGTGGCTTCTGACCAGGCAGGCCATATGTTGACTCTAGGCCCAATCAAATCCGGCTTTAAGTTCTGCGGAGTCACCGTATTAGGCCCTCTTGGGCAAAACGCTGCCACCACTGGAGATGTCCTAGCGTTCAACGCCGGCCCACCTAATGTAGGCAGCACCGTTGGATTTCCTGACTTGGCGAACTCCCTAATCTTATCGCCCACTTCTCTACCCACTGCTACCGCCGGTAGCAAGTGACTGTCAGCCACCAATTCTTCTCTGCTTTCCGCCGTGTTCGCCAGTATCATACCAACTCCACCAGCGTCCCGTACGACGACTCCTTTCGCCACACGTGCGTTTACTCCTCTGTCACAAATAACTACTTTCCCACGTACGAGCTTCGGTTTAAGTGAACCGGGTAAACACAGTATGGCAGAACGGTTTGAGCCTTTGTTGTAAACCAATGAAACCGGTTTATTTCCCATTCCCTTGCCACTGCAAAGCGAGACACCGGTAGCCTTTCCGTTGTCTCCCAGAACTAAGCAAGGAAATCACGATCAAATGTTCCTGCACCAACAGTCATGATCCACGGGGCCACGTTTGCAAGAGTGGCTTCAGTGGGCCCACTGTTTCCTGCTGAACATGAGACGAAAATACCCTTCTCCACTGCAGTGAATTCTCCTACGGCAACTACATCTCTGCAATCCGGGAGCAAATGACCCAGGGAGATCGATAGAACATCCACACCGTTTTGTATGGCCCGATCCATACCCGCCAAAATGTCCGATCCGAAGCATCCAGTCTTCCAGCAAACCTTGTAGGTAGCCACACGTGCGTGAGTGACCATTCCACGAGCTGTGCCGCAGGCATAACCGAGCAGGCTTGCATTGGCAACACGTGAACTGGCAGCTATACTGGCCGTGTGAGTCCCATGACCGTCATCATCACGGGGAGATTCGTTAGAGTTTCTCAAAAGCGTACCACCAGAAGCCATGCGGTAACCTCTAGAGAAAAATCAAGCACCGTTGAGCTTCTTGTTGAAAAGATTAGGACTAAAATCGGGGCCCGATTCGCACTCACCTAGCCATTTGCTCGAAAGTCGGGGCGTGTCTGAATCGTTGAAGCTTTTAGACTCAGGGCAAACACCAGTATCACGAAGCTTTTAGACTCAGGCCAAACACCAGTATCAAGGACGCCAATAATGACATTACATGAGGCGTGGTCGAGATCCTGATTGCTATGCCCCCCCACCCCAGACTCAGTGTTGAGAGAGTGTAAAGAGTGTCTTCGTAAACGCCAATGACACAGTCGGAAAGGCAGAGAGCCTCGGCTTAAGCAGGATAGAGAGAGGCAGCAAAGCCGTTGTAGGCGTCGGTGTAGGTGTAAATAAGATCATCCGGAGTGGAAGAAAGAGACTGAAGACCGGATAAATGCCAGTCACGGTAAGTGAGGAAGACTAAGGGCTTGTCCTGAGGCCTCATGTTGACAATGTAGGTTTGCTTGAAGGACACTGAGGATGAGAGGCATTGTAGGAGAATAGTTAGGAAGAAGAAGAAAGAAGGCATGGACATGCAGAGAGGTGAAGAATGAGAATGAGCAAGCATTCAAATTTTGGAATGATGCACGCCTTTATAAACATTTCCTTTATGAATTAGGCTATGTTATTCCCTTTTTTACGCTTATGCCATTACCGCAAATAAATAAATGAAAATTCACTTATAATTAGCTAGTGCTTAATTTACCAAAGTACCATTACAATTGCAAGCTTATCCAAAAATCACCCCCTTTCTTTTAGAGAAAGAAAAAAGTCCAAAATTAATAAAATTAATGAAATGTTAAAATTAATATTAAGTATCGTATTATATCATATGATCAATTTTTTAAAAATAAAATAATAATTAAAAAATTTAGATATCATATTATTATTTTAGAAAATCTTACAAATATTTTTAAAAATTTAAGATTTTTTATATAAACTAATATTATACCATCATTTTATTTAAAAAATGTATTGATAATATATATTGTATTATATGATATATATTATATCATATTAATTTGATATATCTTATAATATATATCTTTTTTTATCTATATCATATCATATTATATATTATAAGATGCGAATAACTATTATATGAAACTGTAACCTTAAACACTTTAGCCTATAATTTCTCTATCATTTTCCAGCTAGAGGTGGTAGTTGGAGGTGTGATGTTTGTTTAAATTCTTGTGTGTCAATTGGAGTACAATGGTACAATTGTTTTGAATAATATTTTATTATAAAAATTAAAAAATATTTAAAAGATTATTAGATAATATTTTATTATCAAAATTAAAAGATTATCTTAAAAATAAATTATTTAAAAATTATTAAATATAAATGATTATACGGATACATTTAGTTATGAAATTTCTTATTACTTTAGCTACGAAATAATACATGTGAAAAATTAGTATGGGTTTGAAATGATATTTGATAATAAAACCGAAGTCTCCACATGTCCCTTGTGCATAATAGCAAAGAGTTTCTAACATTAAAATTGTGCTTTAGAAATTAAGGGGCAGTTATTATATGGTAAAACTCTTTTTTGACTAAATTTACGAGTTTAACACTTTGAATATAAAAACAATCAAACATGTCACCTATTTATCAATTGTTTAAAAGCACAAGTAGAAATAAACTCAGAGATAGAGAGAAAAATTTCATATGCTAGTACATCTTCTTAAAATCTACAAGATGTGTCTATAAGGGAAAGTGATCCTCTCTAATCGAATTGGGATTATATTATCAATGTAATTATCTTGTTTTTATACAATTAAAATAGAATTAAATATCTAGATTCATTTTTAAAAGACGAATTTCTAAATACCACATCTACATGTAACTCTATATCTCTGTCTTATAAAAGTTCACCACAAGAAAAGGGAGGGAGGTAAAAGATCTAATAATTAGGCATTTCAAGTCTTGGCTTTTAGTGATATAACATTTTTTATAACATAATCATGTAGGTAAGTTTTTAAATAATAGATTGAACCACGTTAAAAATCTCGTTTATTTGTATTATTATCTCTTATATTTTGAATTATATTTAATCATTAATAATGGATAACATAATTATTTACTTAAAGTTAATAACTATTATTATCATTTATTTTTCATAAAACTCAAAATTAGTTCCTTTAGTTGGTACAATAAATCACTTAAATAAGAATAAATTTGATTTTACATTATTGAAAATCTAATCTAATTTAGCATTAAAAAATAAGGAAAATATCATAGAATTTATTATTAAGATATACAAGCACTAATCTTATGCCATGATTAATTAATTTGATTTTTGAATTTATAGAATTAATTCAATGAAAGAAATGGTTGTCCAACGATGTCGCTTTGGCCGAGTGGTTAAGGCGTGTGCCTGCTAAGTACATGGGGTTTCCCCGCGAGAGTTCGAATCTCTCAGGCGACGTTTATTTTTTCATGTTTGACTATTTCAATCCGGAAATGCCTGCTTTAATTCATTGTGATTTTTTCATACTAATGAAACTAAATATACTTATTTTTAATATATATACACCTATTTATATACTTTATCATATAATTAAAATAATTTTAAATAAAATAACATAATTATGTAATAATATATATAAATATATATATATATATTTATGTATAAAAAAATACATAAAATATTACTATTTACAGATTCACAGATTATATATCTATCCACACTTTTATATGTCTCTCACTTAGTCAGTTTTTTATTAAATATACAAATAAATTATGCAAACTTATTCATATAATTTGAGTCATTCATGCAATCTAACATAAAAAATTAGATGATTTTGAAGAAAAAAATAAATAATCTATCATTTCAGTTTATACAATTTATTTATATAAATAATAATTATTTTATTTATAAAAAAAAATACAGTAATAATTATACCTATCATTTCAAATAAATAATACATCAGGAATGAACTAAATCAAACAACTACCTGCTGAAGAATTTGTAAACTAATCATGAGAACAACATAGTACACTTGCATAAATCCAGTAAGAGCATTCATCACAATTCACAAACACTCGAATCATACTGTCAATAACCATGCAAAAGTACAACCTTTAACTGCCAAAACGCAACACTGAACCACAGTAATACAATGCATGGCATAATGAATCCAGTATACCCATGATCAAATACAAAGTCAGATCTAATAATTCACAAAATGATCATTAGGTAGATCTGGCAAAAAGTTGTCCGGGAAAAGGGCCAATAGAGACCCATAAATTCTATTTCAAATCCCCACTAGATAGCAGACTGATAATCCAACAACTCAAAGGCTCTAGTGGCCATACTTCTGGAACTCCCACTCGCTATTATCTGCACAAACAGGCCAACCACGTAGAACAAATGAGAATGCATAAACTACAACATGAAGTTTCAATAACAACAAAATATAGAGGAAACATAAGGCATACCCAATGGACAAACTTGACGAGTCTTAAGCCATCGACTGATGCAGTGAAAGTGGAAGGCATGATTACAAACCCCTACAGATACAAATCAATGTTAGTGGGTGAAGCCAAAAGCAAAGGCTACGACCAATATAATCTACTTATGTCAATGAACAATGAAAATTAATTGAGAATTTGGTAAGGTAATAACCAAAGACCCAAACCATGGTCAAGGGGTAGACGTGATTTATTGCACATATTTGATTCTATTTCATTTCAGCCAGGTTTGAGTAAAGCTGTACAAACAGTAAAAGGGTTTTGCAACAATTTATTAGTTGTGGCCAATATATGCTTACAAATGTAATGCAATGATTCACTATGTGATTCTCCAACTCTGTAAGACTGCACATCAGTGCTACTGCCATGATTTGAACTAAATGTATCAGGAAAGACAAACTTGTGATTTAGAAGACTCAGACTCCACAATTATCTGAGTTAAACAAATCAAGTCCAACATCATATTATCGTAGAGGTCTAGCCGACTGAAAATTCACACTCTAAATTAGAAACCTAATGATCTTCTCAAACCTCTAGAGGGGTGTATGATCCGGTTTGAGAGTTTTTTCAAACCAATATGGAAAAAAAACAGTTTGAAAATTTTTCAACTAAACCAAACCATTTTAAGTTTCAGTTTCCAACCAAACTGAAAAAATACGTTTTTTATTATAATTTAAACCATAGTTATCAATATCTTACAATACACTATGTATCGTAAAATACAATATGATATAAGTAAAAAGTTATATATATCATAAGATGTATTGAACCGATACAGATCAATACACTTTTTAAAAGAAAATGATGGCGCAACATATGTGTTTATAAAAAATTTTCAAATGTTAAAAAGGTTTTTTTTGATATTTTTCAAAAGGCCAAAGGACTTATTCCCACCTAAAGTTTATTGCATTCCCAAATTGGTACCTCAAAGTTCATTACATTCTCAAATTAGTACATGTTAACTATTAAAAATTCAAACATCCACCCATGAACAGTTAAAATTAATATAATTAGTTAAATTTCAGAGATAAAATCATCATTTAACTAGTAATATATTAAAAATAATAAAACATTATCCGTTTCTCCCCCAGGTCTAAAAAACTAACAATTTTTTCCAAGTTTAAACTTTAAAATGTTATATTTTCTCCCCTAGGGTTTTCTTTTTTTTCTCCCTCTCTTTTTCAACATTGATAACCAGACGTAGAACGTCTTTGTCTTCCTCCAATGACAAGGACGTTCTTCCTCTAGTTACCGATGCCAAAAAAAAAGGGGGAGAAAAAGAAAAAAACCTTATGGGAAAATTGCAAAATTTCAAAGTTTAATCCTAGGGGGAAATAGATAGCATTAATTAGTTCCGTTAATTTTAACAACTCGCAAGTGAGTGTTTGAGTTTTTAATAATTAACGGGTACTAATTTAGGAATGCAATGATCATTGGGTGGAAATAAGTCCTTTGGCCTTTTTTAAAATGATGATGTGTCAATTATAATTTTATATTATTATATTAATATTTTATTATTTTATTTTTTAAAAGACATATTATAAGATATGATACACAACTCGACTACTATGGTTTGTACATCTAATTATTTATTAGAAAATTCTGTCAAACATACTTTCATATATATTAAAGAAATATAGTTTGCGGTTTGGTAACCCAAATTGAAAAAAACAATTTGAAAAATTTTCAACTCAAACCAAACCAAACTGTGATTTTTAAGCAATTCAGTTTTACGGGTTGAACTACAAACTTCTCTTGATAATTTAAACACTAAGCCCTCATCATTGTCTCTGTAATTTGTAAGAATCAGAACTCAAATATAGATGAACAAGAAGAGACAATTTTTTGAATAGACATCATATACACATACACAAAAACACACATATGCACACCATACACAGGTTCATGCTCACACACATATTTGAAGGAACAACACGCATGCAAGATCCAACAAGCTAAAACATTTACACCCCATACCAAAAACCTAAATACCGAGTTGATGTAACTTGCATAAGTCTAGGAACCAAATCACGATGAACAAGGGACATCTTACTGTATGACCAGGAGTGCTTAATTGTAGAGCTAATATTTTTATCTATCCATGCTTTGACAACTTCAAAAATAACATTGCCAGACTATCAACAAGGATCCATAACAAAATACTGAAAAATTAAATTTAAAGTAAAAGATGAAACCAAACAAAGCTTATAAAATCTCATTCACTTATCATAAATCTCAAAGTTTAGAACAGTAGAAGAGTTCAGTATCAATTAATTAGTTGTGCTCATCTGGGTAATGTTGATCTCCGGTGATTCTCCAACAATTCAAAGATGACAATCAACATACTTGAATGAAATATAGTAATTGTAGCAACACACTATTATATAGGTACAAACCTCAATAAATACTCATACTTCCATTCATAATCCAGAGTCTAAACCATCAATGTACTTGCAACTTTATCATATAGGATCATATAAATGCATTTGCAAAATACCAAAAATAAATTGTGCTAAATCATATAATCGAATGCCTAATTCATCAACGTCTCCAGATTACAGTGAACAAAGACAGGATTTCATATGCAGGAGTGCCCATGCTAAATCCTAAAGCTATTCAGTTATCTATCCATGCTCTAATGACTTCAAAAAGCAAAATTACCATCCTTTGTAATAATTGTGCAACAATAAAATTGTCAAATAAATATACCATAAATTGTTACAACATTACTTAATTACATTCTCCAGAAACCTTGAGTCCATCGTATTTTAACTATCATATAAATTATAACCATCATTGTTTTAGTTTTAATTTTTATTTATAACCAAAAAAGGGAACACACATCCTTAAAAATAATAAGCCAAAGGCTTTAAGAGCACTTAAAAACATACCCCATGCTACAGTGCATTCCTCGCTCGTGGCACTGGCCTGGTTCGCTTGACACTCGATGCCTTAACACCAAAAACCAAATTACTCAACAATTCATAAAGAGCCAACAAAAAAATAAACACAAAACGAAATTCGAAAAGATAACCCACAGAGATCCATAATATGGTTTCTGCAAATCGCACAGTTATCAACAACAATATCTGCATCAATCAACCAAAACAACATTAATATCTAAAATTTGAAACTAACAACTAAAAATGCAATAAAAAAAAATAATGTCTAATAGATAACATAAAAAAACCAGGGTTAGGGTTACCCCAGGCCCAGAGGGCAACAGCGCTCCACTTCTTGATCTCGAAACATTTAGGCTTCTTGGAGGATGAAGAAGTAGAACTGCTCGATGCCTCACCAACTGGAACCATATTAACGTCGGAGTCCAAAGAAGCCATTATTTTTTAAACCTCTGAATCGACTGTAACAAACCAGAGGAGAACGACTGAATGGGCAATTTTTCAAAACCGGTTCTGGAATATTAGACGATTTGGGCTTGGATTTCAAACAGTAATAAAAGTAGGAGGCCCGTATAAAATCTGATGTATGATATGATGTATCAAAAATATGTCCAATTCATAATTAACTTTCCTTTATTTTTTATTTTTTTTTTAACTTTCAATAATATTTATTCTATAGTTTTGCAAAAAAAAAAAAAAGCTTGTTTTTTTAATTTTATTTAATTATTCTTTATAAGTGTAAGATGACAAACATATCCTTATACTGGTTATTTAATTTTCCTTCAGGCAAATGTGCTTTGATAAGGTTTATGATAACCCCCTAGTTTCTGTTACTATCACCGAAGCCCTTGTTTGTTGCCAAAATTAAGATTTTATGAAATATAACACAATTATCTCCAACAATCTTAATATATATTACAACAAGACAATATTATTAGATAATAATAATCAAAGTAATTGAATAAACTCAATTATTTTTGGGTGTATTGGATATATTCACAATTAGTGAATTTTCATAAAATTAACTTTGTGCTTTAAAAGCTGAAAAATACTACACTAGGGGCCAATCATGAGATGTAATAAACCAACATAGGGAAGGAGAATGCGTAACATTTAATTCATCTGACTAAAGTATCAACTCTCTATCTCAACTTAGTTTTTTAAGTCCCAATATTAGTGTTTTAACTCGAATTTTCATGAGTTTAGAAAGTCATATCAAATAAGAATCTTAGATGAATGTATGAAATCTTAGAGCTTTCCAAGACAGTTTATGGGACCAAAAGTTATCCCTCATTAAATGAGTGAGTAAGTAGAATATATGTCATCAAAATATGGAATCTGAAGGTATACTATTGATAACCAAGTTGAGGTAGATTAAGTGAAGGGTAAAATGGGTATTAAGTTAAAATATAGTAGTCTTCTATTTTGCCCTTAGAAATAAAGAGTTAATTGTTTATTATGTTTGATTATACTTCAATGGGTAACTTGGAACTACTTAGTTTAATCGTATACCACTATAGATATCATTAGGTACTCTTAGGGGGTGTTTGATTTGGGTAATATTTTATTATCAAAATAGAAAGATTACCTTGAAGATAGATTACTTAAAAGATTATTGGGTATAAATGATTACTATGTTTCATAAAATTTAATAGGTATAAATAATTATTGTGTTTGGTTAAAGGTAATAAAAAATTATTAGTAAATTATTTTACTTAAATGTCTTTAAATATAATTATTTTTATCTATTTTTTATATTATTTGTCATATTAATTAAAAATAAATTTATTTTTATTTAAAAAAATAATAAATAATAATATAATTATAATAAAATCAAGATTACCTCAGTAATCTTTAAATACCTAAGATAAAGGTGATAATCAGATTACCACTTATATTACCTGCCACGTCAGCATTAGTAATAGAAGATTACTGTAATATTTTATTGCTGATAAACCAAACAAGTGAATGAAAGATAGATTACCAAGGTAATCTTAAAATCTCTCAACCAAACGCCTCCTTATAGATTTTTATTAAAGAGTAGTATTATGTATATAATTTTTGTGTATAAATAATAATGTGTCATCATATGATTATATAGTTAAAAATTAAAAATAAAACAATATTTAATAATATGTTGACATATTGTTATGTACATAATTTTATTGTTTATTGAAAGTGTTATTCTCTCTAACCAATAATTTGTCAAAACTTGATACAAAATGAATATCACCTTTGAAATAAAATTAATAATAATAAAACTATATATACTTAATTATGTATACTAAATTAATTATTTAAATAATATATTATTACGTTAAAAATTCAATTTTCCAGACGCCCGTCCCGCACCGGTTCGCCCCATCCCACCCCACCCCACGGCCCACCCTCCCAAATTCCACCAACAACCCCCAGCCCCACCCCCAAAAAGGAAGACAATTTCATGCTAGGTGCCAGAACATGTCAGATGTGACTCATGGGAGAATTAATGGACCTATGTGTTTCATTGATAGTAATAGATGCCACGTTTCATCACAAGAGAGAGGAAGTCTGGAGATATCTCTTCCACATATGGATGTCAGTATCCTGCTATATACAAATGCTATATGGAGTCAGATCAACTTTGACAAGCACATCACATCGAATCTAATAGACTTACACAATAATAGATCTTATAGGTTAAACTACGGTAAAAAAAAATATAAAGTGGCAATCTATCCTGATATATGGGGTCATATCTGGGCCTATAGTAAGGAGTGGCCTGAAATTTTTTTAATTAAATTTTATAAACTATTTTTTAATTATTAAAATAAAAAATATGTAAAATATTTTATTGATAATCTTTTATTTATAACAAAAAAAGATTGTGATTACATCATAAAAAATGTTATAACTAGGGGTGGATATGAATAGAACTAAACTTGAACACTCTTGGACTTGAGTGCAGTTCGAATAAAAAATAGTTTGATTTGAGTTTGATTCAAATTCATCGAACTAATATTAAAAGTGATTTTACTTTAGTTGGAGTTTGACTTAAATTTATAACTCAGATATGTAACTCAAATTCATGATTTGAATTCATGGTTCATTGACAAAACAACATTATTTAACAATTATTTAATATAATTCAAATTGAGTAACGAGTTAAGTTCAAACCGAATCGAATCATCCATCCAGCTCGCAAGCCAAATTGAGTAGAATTCTTTATAACTCGAGTTCAGCTTGATTTTAAAATGAGTTAAATCTCTTAACTCAAATTCAATTTGAAGTAAACAAATTTGAATCGAACTGAATCGAATTAAGCTAACTTTTGAATCAGAGCTAGCTTAGTTCAGGTCTAACCCTAATTATAATATAGTACAAATAAATTAATTTATATATTGTTAAATATTGATTAGTAAAATAAAAAACAATAAATATAATAAGGTATATTGAATTAATACTATACAATGAATGTATTATACAATACATTTTAGAAAAAAAATAAATATATATTTTAAAGTATTTATAATATTTTTCAAATGATGATGTGTTAATTATATATTTTTATTATTTTATTTCTTAAAAAGTATATTATATAATATGATATGATACACGATATAAAAAATTAAATTTTTGATACACAATTTAACTACTATACTTTCATAGAAAGCATAAAAGCAAACATGGTTGAAAAAATTCGATCAGTTTGAGATAATTAAGTGATCTTACATACGAGCATCAAATTATTTGAATTTGCTAATTGAATTTGGGATGTGTTAAATAAATTATTCGCATATTTGTTCAAAAATATTAAAATCATTGAATGTTAATTATAAACATAAAATTTTGCCGTAAACTCATTTTTGTTATGAAAGGGCGTCTTTCCACTTATTAAAATAAAAGAAAATTGGGTATTGTATTTATTAATAATTTTGAGTGTGAATGCATATTATGCAATTAAGAGTAAGTCAAATTGTTAGGCATATCGGACGGTCCTCTTCTTTTTTAATCTTAATGATCTGTTTTGCATAAATATCTCTCTCTTCACAGTTCTTCCATAACTTTAATTCTCTCTAATCAACAGTTTCAGATGAGAATTTAACAGTCAATTATTTTTAACATTAATTAAATATCATATAATCAAATTAGAGTTAGGGTTAAACCGAATTTATTCGAATTTAAACATAAACTCAACTTAAATAAATTCAAAATGAGAGAGATTTAAATAAACTCGAGTCAGTATTTTCAAGCTCAAACTTGCTTGTTAAACTTGTAAGTTAAAAATTTTAATACAAAATAATATAATTTTGATCAATATGTATTAAAATAATATTATTTTAATAACGAACTAGTTAAAAACTCGAGTTTGAAATGAGCTGAGTTCAAATTTAGCTGTAACAAACTTGATGAGCCTAAGCTCGAATCCTATTATGTACAAATTGATCCAAACACAAATTTGATTCAATTCGAATCTAATCTTGAATTATGTTGTCGCTTTTATAATTTCTTCTGTAACTTTCTTGTGGAGAAATTGCCTTTGAACCTTCAGCCATTAGGCTATAAATACCTCCAGAACCAAACTAAAGTCTCACCTCAAGCACAAATACAATCACAATAATGGAAGCCTTGTTTTCTTGGGTTGTTTTAGCCACGGCATGGCTAGCTGCGCTAATCTTCCTGAGAAGAATCACAACTTCGAGGTGCCAATCCCTACAAACTCCACCACCTGGTCCTAAACCATGGCCGATCATCGGCAACCTTAACCTCATTGGTCCACTCCCTCACCAATCACTTCATAAACTAGCCCAAAAATATGGACCCATAATGCAACTTCAGTTTGGTTCTTTCCCTGTTGTTGTTGCTTCTTCTGCAGAAATGGCTAAACTTTTTCTAAAGACGCATGATCACATCTTTGCCTCTAGACCACCAACTGCAGTAGGCAAGTATACAAATTATAACTATTTGAATGTTGCATGGGCTCCTTATGGACCATACTGGCGCCAAGGCCGCAAAATTTACCTCACCCAGCTGTTTAGCTCGAAACGACTCGAATCGTACGAGTACATTCGTGCTGAGGAATTGCGAGCCTTTATCTCTCGTTTACATTCCTTATCAGGGAAGCCTGTTGTACTCAAAGGCCATCTCACACAAGTTACTCTTAGCGTTATAAGCAGAATTGTGTTGGGGAAGAAGTATTTTAGCGAATTGGAATCAGAAAATTCATCGATTGGGACGCTTGAAGAGTTTCAAGAGATGCTGGACGAGCTCTTCTTGCTGAACGGGGTACTAAATATTGGTGACTGGATTCCATGGGTGGATTTCTTGGACCTGCAAGGGTACGTGAAGCGAATGAAAGCCATAAAGAAAAGATTTGATCGATTTCATGAGCATGTGTTCGATGAGCACAAGGCAAAGAGTAGAGAAGTGAAGGATTCTGATGTGAAAGACATGGTGGACTTACTATTGCAGCTGGCCGATGATCCCGATCTCGATGCTAAGCTAACGTTTGATAGTCTCAAAGGCCTCACTCAGGTATTTGCACGTTTTAAATTATAAAATCGAGTAACATCACTTAAATCTTACAGTTTGATTTATTTATAAAATAATTTAATTTAATTTTTTTAATAAATAATTAAGTATATATTTTTTTATATTTATTTTATTATTTCTTTTTACTATTAAAAGATTTCTAATAAGAAAATTGCACCGACAAGATCTCTATAGGAAACATATTTGGACAAGAATGCTCACGTGAATATTTAAAAATAGATTTGTCCACAAAAAATGTGCTGCTATTGATGTAACTTTGCACCAAACACTCTTCAATTATTGAAAGAATTTTAAAATTTAAATTCTAAAATTCCTAAAAAATCCTCATATTATCAATTATTTTATAAAGATCAGGAATTAAATTCATCATTGTCAATGTTTTTAAAATTATACTGATAATCGAACCAATTATCTAACTAGTTTATAATTTGATTGATTCAATTAGTTTAATTTATTATTAAATTATAATAAATATATTTTATTTAAAAATTTGTAAAAAAATAAAATCAATCAAGATACCCACATCTATGGAGATTAGAATATATCATTTTTAAAGAGGAATAATTATTAATTTAATTTCAATGAAATAATTAAAATAAAAAAATTTTATTCTCATGAAAACACATAATTCTGCAAGTTATTGTCTTTCAATGGATATGAGATACTTTTTTTTTTTTTTTACAAATCTTTAAAAATCGATCTAATTTAATAAAAAATAATCAAATTATTAAAATTAAAAAATACCCAAAATTTTGGCCAAATCTGGTTCGACTGGTTCATTCAATCAGACCTAGTTTTGATTGGATTTGATCGAATCAATGAATAAATCGTTTTTCTATATTAATCAAATTAGACTTAAAACTAATTTTTGGTTTAATCGGTTGAACCGATCGGACCAATCAGATTTTAAAAACATTGATCATTATACAATGTTGGTGCTATGGTTAACATACATAAATTTTTCATGTGGTTTTCTATTTATGCATTATCAGGATCTGATAGCCGGGGGCACAGATACAGCAGCTACCACTGTTGAATGGGCTATGTCTGAACTCATGAAACAACCAGAGCTTATCAAGAGAGCAACCGAAGAACTTGACAGAGTAATTGGCAGAGAAAGATGGGTAGAGGAGAAAGACATCCCACAACTTCCTTATATTGATGCAATCATGAAAGAAACCATGAGGAAACATCCTGTGGTAGTACTCTTAGTCCCACACCTGGCCCTGGAAGATTGCAATGTTGCAGGCTACCACATTCGTAAAGGCACTAGAGTGTTCATAAACTCCTGGGGTTTAGGCAGAGACCCTTCGATATGGGAGGCTCCCGAAGAGTTTCGCCCTGAGAGATTCTTGGGCAAAGCAATTGATGTGAAAGGCCAAAGCTTTGAGCTGTTGCCATTTGGTTCAGGAAGGAGGATGTGCCCTGGCTATAGCCTTGGACTGAAGATGATTGGGTCTATCTTAGCTAACATGTTACACGGGTTTAAGTGGAAGTTACCTGGCAATATGAAACCAGAAGAAATTAGCATGGAGGAAGTTTTTGGATTGGCCACAATAAGAAAGTTTCCACTTACTGCAGTCATGGAACCCAGACTTCCACTTCATCTTTATTAGTTGAGATACCGTTATAATTAGTTTCTGCTTTTTCTTTAATAATAATAAGTGGGGGTTGATCATGTTTCTTCAACCTCCCATGGTAGTCTCTAAAATCTTGAAATTGAGACGAGTTTAAGGCAGTTCCAGCACTGTTGGCGACAGCGATTATCTATATTAGGTCGAATAACCATTTCCCACCCGAAGTTTGATGAATTCAATTTCTCATCTTTTAAATTAAAAAAAAATCTATTTTCACACATTTCTTTTCGAAGTTGGTGAAAAAACAAAAATACTTTCCGTCTTTACAAAAACTAAATAACAATTTGATCTCTGAAAGTTTATAATTTTTTTATCCATAATTAATAATTATAAAAACTAAAAATTATAAACAAGTTATCGACCGAATTACTCCTCTTTTAGTGCCAACACTCTTGTATCACTGTTCGCATAACAAAGATAAATGGTGTGAGTAAAGATTTGCACACCATCGACTGATATCATCATGATGTAAATTCAAGATTGTACGTTGTTTGTTGGTATTATGCGAGTTATATCTCTCATATTAAGAGTTCACATCCCTTGAGCAAAATATGTTTGATAGATTGTAAGACAATATCTTTTTAGCAGAGTTATTATAAGATTCATAACCTATTCTAAATTTCATTATGAATGCATGTAAAAAATAATGTAAGAATGCATGTAGAAATAGTATAAAATTTTTTAATAAAATTCATACTTTTTATTTATATATTTTTGTTTCGTAACATAATTCTAAATTTCATTACTTGAAATTTATTATTCTTATTTAAATATTTAATTAAAACTATTTTAAATACTTCGTGTTTAAGGAAAAAAGGTCAATATCATTTATTTAAAATTGATATTTAGATTTGAGAATGAACAGAATCAAACATAGAATTAAAATATAAAGAAGCACAAGCATTGCTGGATTGAAAAATTTAGGCCCGAAGATTAAGGGTGAAATTTCAAAAATTCAAATAGTCATATTCAGGGTAAAAATATCATTTAGTTAAAATATTTAGATATAATGCCTTGGATAATTTGGGATTGGTTTGTGAGGAAGATGGTAATTTTCGCTGTGAAAGTTGCCATGGAGAACTCCGGGCAGAGAGTGACAAGTTTGCAGCTCAAAAAGGAGGAGATGGAGATGATAATGCAAGGAAGCGGCGCCGTGAAAAACTGAAGAGCATGCTTCAAAAACTGGAGGTTTTACAATGTTGGTACTTTTCCTCTGTCTACCATGCATCATCTGAATTTCTGTGGTACTATCATCACATAATGGTAGATCTCTTAACTTTTTCCCATTATTTGATATATTTACTCACATTTTTGCCTTAAATAGAGATCTGCTTTGCAGAGATTATAGGTATGCTTCGGCACTATATCACGGTGAGGTTTGAATAAGTCAAAGAGAATATCTTTCTGTTTTATGGATAATTGCGTTGTAGTTGGCTTGGTGACAAGGTTTGTGTAATCCTTGGTTGAAATAGAATGATCCTTGTCATTGCTTAGCAATTGGCAGTGAAGTTTACTGGTCTTGTGCTGAGTTGATTGTAGCCTTATTTAATGTCAGACAGTTTGTATTATAATTTTGCGAAAGAATGATGGTAGATTTTGTTGCTTGACAGGTCCTTATTTTTTTTTTCCTTTCTAAATCTCTTATCGAAAGTGTTATTGATAATCCACTGTTTTACTTGGGCCTTCTGAATTGATTTGGAAAGCCAAGTTTCAAGCAAAGTTAAGGTGTTAGTGTGAACTGTTGTGCTTAGAAAAATCAATATGAGTCATTTGATTCAAAAGAAAAGAACTGATATATCTTTATCTTCAAGTGTATGCATCTTCTAAAGACAGACTACAAGATTACCTGACCGCTTCATTGTGCACTTCCTCTGTGTTGAATTTTCTAAGAACTGGGTCTTGTTCTTTGGCTTTGTTTAAAATGACATGCCAGATGCCACTTGGGGATGCAGAAGAAAAGTTGTGTTTTGGAATTGTGCAGTATTGTCAATTTCTTAAGTTCTATGGGGAGAAAGAAATAGGAGAATTTTTTATGATGAATTTGGAGAGAGATCATGTTACGTGGGGTAAAAGTATGCTGCTGGGCTTCTGTTTGTGCGTCCTATAATTTTGAGTTCCCGGAAGTTTTTCTTTATTCACTGTTGGGAAGCTGTGGTTCCCTAGCTGAGAAAGATTTTTGTGGAAATTTTCAGTGGGCTTTTTGTTGATATTTTGGAATTGGATATTTGTTTTCATCTGGTATGGTTTTTTGGGCCCTTAGGGCTTCATATCTGTGTTTTTGTTTTTTAATTTGGTTAAATGACTGCAGACTCAGCTCAAGCCCTTGATGAGTCAACTCGACAGAGTGAAAGATTTGGCTGTGCCTGAATTTGGAACCCTCCAAGCATGGGAAGCTCGAGCAAGTGCCGCTGGGCGTGCACCTAATGGCGATTCTAGTTCCAATGATCCCTCAAAATCTTCTCAGGTTGGGTATGGTGGAACACCAATGCCATTTCTTGGTGACACAAAGGTGACTTTCTTCTCATACCTTTTTCCCCATTTAGTGTGAATTTCTAGATTAGAGATTTAGTTCCATAGTTTTTTTTTTTATTATTATTATTATAATAAGATGTGCTTATGCTAGACTGTTAAGGAAAGGCAACGAATTTCGTGACTCAACACTCGGGCAATAGATCTCGTGGCTTAGGGCGATGCTCTTCCTCCTTCTTCGACTACCAATGACGTCTCTTGAGTGGGAGAAGAAGATAGGTGGAAATGTCAATTTCAGTCACCAGAGAAGCAAAAGAGAAAATGCAAACTCTAAAGGGGAAATGGTCAATTTTTAAACTTTAAATAAAAAAAATTATTAGATTTTCAAATTAAACGAGAAGAGAAATAAGATAAAATTTTAGTTTTTTAAATATTTTTAAGTAAACGATATTTTTACTTTTAATCCTAATAAAAAATTATTAGATAGGTGGAAAGTCATATTTCCCCTCTTTAGGGTTTTCTTTTTTTTTTCTTTCCATCTTCGATGATTGGAATTCGATCGAACCCATCTTTTCCATCAACACTTTTTCTCTCTGTCGACGCTATCTAAATCTGGTTGTCGTTGTACTGATGAGCGATCACGTATGCCAAGTATTGTCTTTTTCTTCATAGCTTGACGACAGTAGGTCAGCTACACCCAAATGAAATCCAGATAACAAGAAGCTTAATAGGTGTTTTTCAATCAACGACTTATCGTTGCTCTCAAGTAAATCCAAACGAATTAAATTTATGTATGTGTTAAGCAAAGAGTGTTGTACAACTATGCATGCCAAGAGTACACACTTGTACATGTGTAGTGAGGGCATTAGGGTCATTTATCGCATGCATGAAATGCGAAATTTCTCTAAGAGGGCGTTTGGTTTAGATAATATTTTATTAGCAAAATAGAAATATTACCTTGAAGATAGATTACTTAGAAGATTACTGGGTATAAATGATTACTATATTTGATAAAATTTGATAAGTATAAATAGTTATTGTGTTTGGTTAAATGTAATAAAAGATTATTAGTAAATTATTTTACTTAAATGCCCTTGAATATAATTATTTTTAAATTTTTTAATATTATTTGTCATATTAATTAAAAATAAATTTATTTTTGTCTCAAAAAATTAATAAATAATAATATAATTATAATAAAATTAAGAGTACCTCGGTAATCTTTAAATATCTAAGGTGAATGTGATAATCAAATTACCATCTATATTACCTGTCACGTCAGTATTGGTAATAGAAGATTACTGTAATATTTTATTACTGACAAACCGAACAAAAAAATAAAATATAGATTATCAAGGTAATTTAGAAAAACCCAAACCAAACACCTCCTAAGTGTGAAAAGATATATGATTGTGCATATTGGTGGTGCATACTTGTACAGACAATAAAGATAAACAGTACGAGTTGGTTGCCATGAATAACTGTGCATGTGAAAGATACATGACTGTGTATGAATTTGAATTTTGGATAACCATGTCTTTGAAGATTGAAGGGCACAGTAAGGATGGACGTAACGGTGTAAATGACCCTGTAGAGAGAATGCCCCATCCCGTACCGACTTTATTTGTCTAAAAAATATAAATGAAGGAATGAGCTTTAGCCAAAAAATGATAATCAAATCTCGTTACTCTCATAGAGCAAAACAGAGCAGACTGAGGGTGCGAGTATTTAAGGGTCGACCGCCAGAAAGAGAAATGGAAGTTGAAAAGCCTCAGCCACGAGAAATTCTAACAGTCTACAGAAGTCAAGTAGACTATCATTCCCTTCCTCTCCTTAGAAATCTTATATATATGATTGCATATATATGGATATCTGATTGCATTGTTTGAGTAAATCAAATGGCTATGGATTACATGGAAAATACATGAAATGGACTGCCTTAAACTTGTCTCACGAATTTCAAGATTTTAGAGACAGTGCCAAGGGAGGTTGAAGAAACATGATCAACCCCCACTTATTATTATTAAAGGTAAAGCAGAAACTAATTATAACGATATCTCAACTAATAAAGATGAAGTGGGAGTCTGGGTTCCACGACTACAGTAAGTGGGAACTTTCTTATTGTTGCCAATCCATAAATTTCCTCCATGCCAATTTCTTCTGGTTTCATATTGCCAGGTAGCTTCCAGTTAAACCCATGTAACATGTTAGCTAAGACAGACCCAATCATCTTCAGTCCAAGGCTATAGCCAGGGCACATCCTCCTTCCAGAACCAAATGGCAACAGCTCAAAGCTTTGGCCTTTCACATCAATTGCTTTGCCCAAGAATCTCTCAGGGCGAAACTCTTCGGAAGCCTCCCATATCGAAGGGTCTCTGCCTAAACTCCATGAGTTTATAAACACTCTAGTGCCTTTACGAATGTGGTAGCCTGCAACATTGCAATCTTCCAAAGCCAAGTGCGGGGCTAAGAGCACTGCCACAGGATGTTTCCTCATAGTTTCTTTGATAATTGCATCAATATAAGGAAGTTGGGGGATGTCTTTCTCCTGAACCCATCTTTCTCTGCCAATTACTCTATCAAGTTCTTCGGTTGCTTTCTTGATAAGCTCTGGTTGTTTCACGAGTTCAGACATAGCCCATTCAACAGTGGTAGCTGAAGTGTCTGTGCCTCCAGCTATCAGATCCTGATCATGCATAAATAGAAAACCCCATGAAAAATTTATATATGTTAACCATAGCAACAATATCATAAAATTAATGATGAATTTCATTGCTACTGTTTATAAAATAATTGATAATATGAGGTTTTTTTTTTTTTTTAGGAATTTTAGAAATTAAAACTTAAAATTCTTTCAATAATTGAAGACTGTTTTCATAATACAATTCATTACAAAGTTACATCATATATCATCTATTTTTAAAGATTCTCGTGAACATGCTGATCCAAATATGTTTCCTAAATTCTGTGGATTTCATATTACCCAACTTTCTATTAAAAATAAATAAATCAATCAATTTTCGGCCTCACAGTCACCAAACCTGTAGGGCCTTGTTCTTCATTTGCCTGATTGAGGTTGATAATATCCACTGTCTTTCTTTCATTCCAAAAAAATAATAATAATAAAAAAAAAGACAAAGGGGAAAATACAAATCCCAATTCAATAACAGTAATATTTATATATTATATAATTAAATATTATTTTATTTTTAATTCAAAATTATTTAATAATACGATGATATATATAAATGTATATAATTTATATATTTAAAATAAATATCTATAATTTAATTAAATATAATAAATTCTATGAATATGTAACTAAAGTGACATTTTCAAGACAGAGAAATGGAAAGGGAAAAAAATTTTAAATTGAATTAAATTATTTCATATTTGAAATTAAATTAAATTAAATCATACTAAAAAACATAATTTTGTTTAATTAAAAATATGGTTTAAAAATATTATTATATATATATATATATATATATATATATATATTATTCAGTAAAATTAAATTAAATATATATTTTTAGAATATAATTTACATATATAAAATTAATATATATATGTGATCAAATAAATATAAAAAAATTGAATTATATATTTAATTATTGAATAAAAATTTTTATCAAATATAATAGTATATATGTATTTACAATTTATAATTTAATTTAATTAAAAAATCATTCAAATTATAATTTAAAATAAAAACTATTTTTTAAAAATTTATCAATTTAAACAACATTAAATCAAACTTGATCTAAATTATTAAACAGTGCTATCCAATTTAACTCTTTTGAATCAAATACGGGGAGGCATGTAAATACCTGAGTGATCCCCTTAAGACTATCATACGTTAGCTTAACGTCGACATTGCGATCATCAGCCAGCTGCAACAGTAAATCCACCATGTCTTTTCCCACCAAATCCTCCACTTTTCTCCTCTTTGCCTTGTGTTCATCAAACACACAGTCATGAAATCGATCAAATCTTTTCTTTAAGGCTTTCATTCGCTTCACGTACCCTTGCAGGTCCAAGAAACCTAGCCCCGGAATCCAGTCACCAATATTTAGCACCCCATTAAGCAAGAACAACTCGTCTAGCATCTCTTGAAACTCTTCAAGCGTCACGATCGATGAGTTTTCTGATTCCGATTCGCTAAAATACTTCTTCCCCAACACAATTCTGCTTATAATGCTTAGAGTAACTCGTGAGAGATGGTTTTTGAGCACAATAGGTTTCCCTGATAAGGCATTCAAACGAGAGACAAAGGCTCGCAATTCTTCAGCACGAATGTACTCGTAAGATTCGAGTCGTTTTGAGCTAAACAGTTGGGTGAGGTAAATTTTGCGGCCTTGGCGCCAGTATGGTCCATAAGGAGCCCATGTGATATTCAAATAGTTATAAGTTGTGTGCTTGCCTGCTGCAGTTGATGGTCTGGAGGCGAAGATGTGATCATGTGTCTTGAGAAAAAGTTTAGCCATTTCTGCAGAAGAGGCAACAACAACAGGGAAAGAGCCAAACTTGAGTTGCATTATGGGTCCATACTTTTCGGCTAGTTTATGAAGTGACTGGTGAGGGAGTGGACCAATGAGGTTGAGGTTGCCGATGATTGGCCATGGTTTAGGACCAGGAGGTGGAGACTGTAGGGATTGGCTCCTGGAAGTTGAGATTATTCTTCTCAGGAAGATTAGCGCAGCTAGCCATGCCGTGGCTAAGACAACCCAAGAAATTAAGGCTTCCATTGTTGTGATTGTATTTACGCTTTAGATGAGACTTCAGTTTGGTTTGGGAGGTCTTTATAGGCTAATGGTTCAGGTTTTTCAAATATAAGATCAATTTATTTAAATAATAAATTCTCCACTTTTTTTGAAAATTCAAAAAAAGTCTAAAGAATGTTATTCAAATTTTTATAATTTTAATATACTCTTTAACAATTTTAAAAGTAACAAATATACCCTCAAAGAATTAACAAAAATACAATATTATAAAACTTCCTATAATTTTAATATATCCAAGGAGATTAAGTGATTAATTTTTAAACAGGTAAATATATTATAACTGTTATTTTTAAAAAATTATGAAATTTATTAATTAATAGCCATGAATAACGTGCGAGAATTTAACTTTTTAAAGGAAAAATAAAAAATTCTCTGTGGAAAATAAGACATTAGCACACGTTTATGCGGCAAAAAATGTCAGCTTCACAATAAAGCTAGAAAAGTGTTGTTGCTGTAGGGGCCGGCCATTATCAACGTTACTTTCATTTTCAATCATGAAGAAGTTGTTGTGATACAGTTTGTTTGTTTGTTTATTTAATATTAAAAATAACTGACTCTTAAATTCTCCTCTAAAATTAATTTATGTCTAATTTTTTAACATTAATTAAATATCGTATAATCAAATTAGAGTTAGAGTTAAATCAAATTTATTTGAATTTAAGCATAAATTCAACTCAAATAAATTTAAAATGAGTTAGCTTTAAATAAACTTAAGTCAGTATTTTCTAGCTCGAGCTCGCTTGTCATCATATGACACATTGTTAAAAATAATAATGTGTATAAATAATAATTTAAGCATAACTTTTGTGTATAAATAATAATGTATCATCATATAATTATATAGTTAAAAATTAGAAATAAAATAACATCTAATCACATATTGACACATTGTTATGCACATAATTTTATTGTTTATTGAAAGTGTTATTCTCTATAACCAATAATTTGTCAAAACTTGGTACAAAGTGAATATAATGATCGTAATAAAACTATGTATACTCGATTGTGTATACTAAATTAGTTATTCAAATAATATATTATTATACTATTAAATAATCTTTAATTAAAAATTATTTAATAACTAATTATATGATGATAAATAATTTAGATGCGTAAAATTAAATTCACATAGTATTTTACAACTAATAATTGCATGCCCTTTTTGCAACACTTGAAAAAATATAAATTAAAATAATCTTTTATATAGAATTAAATTAAAATATTAATAAAAAGGGTAATAAACATTTGCCTACTAAGGTTCTTAATATTAATAACATTTTTCCACCCATGCTTTAAGTCCGTTAATGGAAAAATTGGATTAAAAGGGTAATTATGTAATTTTACTTCAATATGCTTGCAGAAAATATTAATAAATCAAATTCCAAAAATAAATTGATATTAAATATTTTTACATCTATACGGTAGAGTTTCCTCTCTCAGTCTGATAAAATATTTTTACATTTTATCAGACTTTGCATACCAAAAACTGAGAGCTGTCCATGACCGTAAACTTCTCTTAGACATTCATCAAATATTTTTCCGGTCGAGCTTATTTTCCCATACTTCGAGTACACATCAACCAATGCAGAGCAAAATCCAATTTTCAACCGTCCCAAATCGCCATTTTCGAAGAAGACAATTTCATGCTAGGTGCTAGAACATGTCAGTTGTGACTCATGTGATAATTAATGGACCTGTGTGAATCATGTGTTTCATAGATTGTTAAAGGTGCCACATTTCTTCACAAGGGAGAGGAAGTCTGGAGATATCTCTTTCACATATGGATGTCAGTGTCCTACTATCTACAAATGTTATATGTGTCTAAAGATGGCGGTAAATTGGGTCAGATCAACTTTGACAAACAGATCAGATTGATGGGTCAGATCAAACCTAAGAGTTTAAGACGTGCACAATAATAGATCTTATAGGTTGAACCACCACAGAAAAAAATATGAAGTGGCAATCTATCCTGATAGATAATATGGGATTATATCTGGGCCTATAGTAACGGTGGCCCGAATTTTTTTTAAAAATAATTTTTAATTAAATTTTTTAAATTATGTTTTAAAACTATTTTCTAATTATTAAAATAAAAAATATTTTATTGATAATCTTTTCTTTATGGCCAAAAAAATTATAATTACATCATAAAAAATATCATAATTAGTAGACACGTTAATTGGGCCAGGTCGAATGGAGGCCCGACCCGAAGCATGAGAAAAAGCCCGGGCATGACAAAGCCCGACCCGGTACTGTAGCGTGTCGGGCCGGGCCCATGGGCTTACTAGGCCAGGCCTTGGGCTTTAATATTAAACTCATGGGCTGGCCTGGTCCGGCACGACACTGTTCATATATATATATATATATATATATATATATATATATATATATATATATATATTTTAATTTTTTCCGGTATCCTGCTGCAAGGCAGCAGAAGCTGTTGCCTTGCGGCAAAAGCAAGAATTTGCTTCTATCAAACGGCAGAAGGTGCTTCTGCCTTGCAGAAGCCCAGGCAGAACGGCTTCTGCCTGACAGAAGCTAGCCAATAGCTTCTGCCTTGTGGCAGAAGTCGTTGGGTAGCTTCTGCCACAAGGTAGAAGCCGTTGGCAACAGCTATTAGCGCTAGTAGCCGTTGCCAAACTTTTTTAAAAATTTTTTTTAATTAATTTATTTTTATCTATAAAAACTTATTCAATTTTTCATTTTCACTTTCAATTACAATTACAATTTACAAATTTCTCAACCTCACAATCTCTCAAACTCCTAATCTCTCAAACTCTCAATCTCAACTATTTATTATATTTTTAATTTCATTTTATTTTAATTTTATCATTACTAAATATTACAAATGGATCCAATGTCAAATGAATTCAATCCATTTGAATATTATCATGCTGGCGCTGATAATATTATTGATGATACACAAGGTGGAATAGGTAGAGCACCAATAGGTGAAAGTGGTACGGGTACAGGTTCACATTATTCGACAGACAGAAAAAGAAAACAAACGTCAATGGTATGAGAACACTTTGATAGAATTGAGGAAACAATAGAGGGGAAATTAATTTGTCAAGCAGTATGCAAACATTGCAGTTCCTGTTTAACATATGCAAGTACAAGTGACGAGACATCTTCGCCGACATGTTACTGATTACTGTAAAAAAATTCCACATGAACTTAGAGGACAAAAACAAATTGCATTCACCAGATCGCGATCTGTTGGTCCAGGTATCACTTCAGCAGGAGGTCCGAGCGGTTCTGGACATATGGGAGAAATGTCAACTTTTACGTACGATCAAATGAAGGTGCGAGATTACATGACCAGATATGTCGTTGCTTCTGATCAACCTTTTAGTTATGCAGAAGATGAAATTTTAGAATGGATGATGCAAAATAGTATTCAACCAGCATTTAGAAGAATTTCTAGGTCAACTCTTAGGTCAGATATATTGAGAAATTATGAATTAATGAAAATAAAAATTATTAGAGAATTAAGTAATTTTAATGGTGTTATTTCAATAACTTCTGATTTATGGACTGCTACAAATCAACGTATAGGGTATCTTTGTGCGACTGCTCATTATATTAATTCTGATTGATAATTATGCAAAAAAGTTATTGCATTTAGAAATTTAGAATATCCACATAATGGTCTTGCAATTTATCGTTCATTAGCAAATATTTTTGATGAATATAAAATTAATAATTCTATTTTTTTAATTACTTTAGATAATGCTAAAAATAATAATAAAGTTATTGAATATATGTATAATCATTTATCTCCTCCATTTAATGGAAAATTATTTCATATTAGGTGTGCATGTCATATTATTAATTTAATCGCTCAAGATGGCTTGAGTTTGGCAAAAAAACATTTAGAAGTAATTAGACATGTCATTGTATATATTTCATCATCCCCATCACGGGTACAAGCATATCATCAATTATGTAGATCAATGGGGTTAAGAAGGAAAAAATTAAAAATAGATATTAGCACTAGGTGGAATTCAACATATCTCATGTTGAAAGCATGCGAAGGGTATGAAGTTCCTATAACACGATACTTCAATACCCAACCAATGGATTCGCAAGATCCTATTTTTTTGACAGATCAAGATTGGGAAATAGCTATGGCTTTAATGAACTTGTTAGAGCCATTGAAAACAGCCACAGATCATTGTTCAGGTGTGTATTATCCAACAACTTGTTCTATAATATATAGTATGATAGAAATAAGTGATATTTTTAAAGAACATAGGTATCGTCACTCTCATAATGCTTTTCAAAATATATGTATGCAAATGGAACAAAAATTTTAAAAATATTGGAGTGAAATTCCTTTACTTTATTCTGCAGCTACTATTTTAGATCCTAGGGCAAAAACTAATGGATTACAAAATTTATTTGATGTTATTAATGAAAATTTGTCAATTAATAGCAATGTAAATTCTGTTGAATATGTTCAAGAATTTTTATTTGATATGTATAGTATTTATGAACAAAAATATGGAAAAACTGGACAAAGTTCTGCACCAGAGGTAAGTTCTGATAGTTCAGGTAAAAAAAAGTCACGCATATGGTCTTTATTGCGCAAAGGTAAACAAACTGTTAGTCAAAGTATAAATTATAGTCAATTTTACAATTATATAAATATTGACCATTATCCTAAAATTGTTCAAAGATATAATGCTGAAAAACTAGATATTTTGGCATGGTGGAAAGACAAGACAGAAACCTTTCCTGTGCTTGCAGCCATGGCTCGAGATCTACTAACACCTCCGGTGTCAATTGTAGCATCGGAATCCGCTTTTAGTGCAGGGGGATGCGTGTTGGATGATAGACGATCCAATTTACATCCAAATATGGTCGAAGCGATAATGTGCATGAAAGATTAGATCAAAGCTGATTTTAAATTACAGAATCGTGTGACAGAAGATGTCTTTGAAGAATTCAAAGATTTGGATGTAGAAGATGAATAGATAAATATTATATAGTAGATAAATTTTATTTATGTTTTGTAATTTATACAATATGTAAATTAATTTATTTGTATTTTATTAACAATTTATAATATTTTTTATCATGTAACCACGGTATTTCTCCGCCATAAGTGAGGGATTATAAATAAAATATTCGGGGTATTGTCCTCGATTTTAATAATTAAAAAATAATTTGTGTTTAAAAATTTTAATTAAAACTTTTTTTAAATATTTAATAAGGCTCGACCCGACCCATTTAATAAGGCCCGGCCCGGCCCATTTAATAAGACCTGACCCATTTAAAGCCCGTTAGTATATGGGCCGGGCTTTGGGCTTTGATATTTTAAAGGGCTGGCCCGGCCCGAAGGCCTGTTACTGTTTGGGCCTCGGCCCGGCCCGACCCATCAGGCCAATGGGCCGAGCTGGAGTCGGCCCGGTCCATTGACGTCTCTGATAATTAGGATAGATATGAACCGAATTAAGCTCAAATACCTTTTGACTCGAGTGCGGTTCGAATAAAAAATAGTTTGGTTCAAATTCATCGAACCAATATTAAGGGTGATTCTACTTTAGTTGAAGTTTGACTCAAATTTATAGCTTAGATATATGACTCAAATTCATATTTGGATAAGAATGCTCAGGTGAATATTTAAAAATAGATATGTCCAAAAAAATGAACTGCTATTGATGTAACTTTGTACCAAACACTCTTCAATTATTGAAAGAATTTTAAAATTTAAATTCTAAAATCCCTAAAAAAGCTTCGTATTATCAATTATTTTATAAAGATAAGAAATTAAATTCATCATTGTCAATGTTTTTAAAATTAAATTAATAATCATATCGTTTATCTAACTAGTTTATAATTTGATTGATTCAATTAGCTTAACTTATTATTATATTATAATAAATATATTTTGTTTAAAAATTTATAAAAAAAAATAAAGTCAATCAAGATACCCATATTTATGGGGATTAGAAGATATTGTTTTTAAGGAAGAATAATTATTAATTTGATTTCAATGAAACAATTAAAATAAAAAAGTCTCAATCTTATGAAAATACATCATTCTACAAATTATTGTCTTTCAATGGATATGAGATTTTTTCTTTTATTTTTCATTGTAAATCTTTAGAAATTCATCTAATCTAATAAAAAATAATCAAATTACTAAAAAATAATTAAAATTAAAAATTACCCAAAATTTTGGCCGAATCTAGTTCGATCGATTCATCCAATCAGATCCGATTTTGATTGGGTTTAATCGTGTTAATGAATAAATTATTTTTCTATGTTAATCAGACTAGAGTTAGAGCTAATTTTTAGTTTAATCGATTGAACTGATCGAGCCAATCCAATTTTAAAAACATTGATCATTATACGATGTTGGTGCTATGGTTAACATACATAAATTTTTCATGTGGTTTTCTATTTATGCATTATCAGGATCTGATAGCCGGTGGCACAGATACCGCAGCTACCACTGTTGAATGGGCTATGTCTGAACTCATGAAACAACCAGAGCTTATCAAGAGAGCAACCGAAGAACTTGACAGAGTAATTGGCAGAGAAAGATGGGTAGAGGAGAAAGACATCCCACAACTTCCTTATATTGATGCAATCATGAAAGAAACCATGAGGAAACATCCTGTGGTTGTACTCTTGGTCCCACACCTGGCCCTGGAAGATTGCAATGTTGCAGGCTACCACATTCGTAAAGGCACTAGAGTGTTCATAAACTCTTGGGGTTTGGGCAGAGACCCTTCGATATGGGAGGCTACCGAAGAGTTTCGCCCTGAGAGATTCTTGGGCAAAGCAATTGATGTGAAAGGCCAAAGCTTTGAGCTGTTGCCATTTGGTTCAGGAAGGAGGATGTGCCCTGGCTATAGCCTTGGACTGAAGATGATTGGGTCTATCTTAGCTAACATGTTACACGGGTTTAAGTGGAAGCTCCCTGGCAATATGAAACCAGAAGAAATTAGCATGGAGGAAGTTTTTGGATTGGCCACAATAAGAAAGTTCCCACTTACTGCAGTCATGGAACCCAGACTTCCACTTCATCTTTATTAGTTGAGATATCGTTATAATTAGTTTCTGCTTTTTCTTTAATAATAATAAGTGGGGGTTGATCATGTTTCTTCAACCTCCCATGATACTGTCTCTAAAATCTTGGAATAGAGACAAGTTTAAGGCAGTTCCAGCACTGTTGGCGACCGTGATTATTTATATTAGGTTGAATAACCATATCCCACCCGAAGTTTGATGAAATAAATTTCTCATCCTTTAAATTTAAAAAATCCATTTCACACGTTTTTTTTTTTCTAAATTGGTGAAAAAACAAAAATACATTTTGTCTTTACAGAAACTAAATAACAGTTTGATCTCTGAAAGTTTATAATTTTTTTATCCGGAATTAATTAATAATTTTAAAAACTAAAAATTATAAACAAGTTATCGATCAGATTACTCCTCTCTTGGTGCCAACACTTTTGTATCACTATCAATTAACCTTTCATAAGTACTATTTTGCATAACGAAGATAAATGGTGTGAGTAAAGATTTGCACACCATTGATTGATATCATCATGATGTAAGTTTAACATTGTATGTTGTTTGTTGGTATTATATCAATTATATCTCTCATATTAAGGGTTGACATCCGTTGAGCAAAATATGTTTGATAGATTGTAAGATAATATCTTTTTAGCATGAGTTATTATAAGATTCATAACCTATTCTAAATTTCATTATGAATGCATATAAAAAATAATGTAAGAATGCATGTAGAAATAGTATGATAATTTTTAATTAAATTCATACTTTTTTTTATATATATTTTTCTTTCGTAACGTAATCCTAAATTTCATTACTCGAAATTTATTATTCTAATTTAAATATTTAATTAAAACTATTTTAAATACTTCGTGTTTAAGGAAAAAAGGTCAACATCATTTATTTAAAATTGATATTTAAATTTGAGAATGAACAGAATCAAACATAGAATTAAAATATAAAGAAGCACAAGCATTGCTGGATTGAAAAATTTAGGCCCGAAGATTAAGGGTGAAATTTCAAAAATTCAAATAGTCATATTCAGGGTAAAAATATCGTTTAGTTAAAATATTTACATATAATTCCTTGGATAATTTGGGATTGGTTTGTGAGGAAGATGGTAATTTTCGCTGTGAAAGTTGCCATGGAGAACTCCGGGCAGAGAGTGACAAGTTTGCAGCTCAAGAAGGAGGAGATGGAGATGATAATGCAAGGAAGCGGCGCCGTGAAAAACTGAAGAGCATGCTTCAAAAACTGGAGGTTTTACAATGTTGGTACTTTTCCTCTGTCTACCATGCATCATCTGAATTTCTGTGGTACTATCATCACATAATGGTAGATCGCTTAACTTTTCCCCATTATTTGATATATTTACTCACATTTTTGCCTTAAATAGAGATCTGCTTTGCAGAGATTATAGGTATGCTTCGGCACTATAGCACGGGGAGGTTTGAATAAGTCAAAGAGAATATCTTTCTGCTTTATGGATAATTGCGTTGTAGCTGGTTTGGTGACAAGGTTTGTGTAATCCTTGGTTGAAATAGAATGATCCTTGTCATTGCTTAGCAATTAGCAGTGAAGTTTACTGGTCTTGTGCTGAGTTGATTGTAGCCTTATTTAATGTCAGACAGTTTGTATTATAATTTTGCGAAAGAATGATGGTAGATTTTGTTGCTTGACAGGTCCTTATTATTTTTTTTCTTTCTAAACCTCTTATCGAAAGTGTTATTGATAATCCACTGTTTTACTTGGGCCTTCTGAATTGATTTGGAAAGCCAAGTTTCTAGCAAGGTTAAGGTGTTAGTGTGAACTGTTGTGCTTAGAAAAATCAATATAAGTCATTTGATTCGAAAGAAAAGAACTGATATATCTTTATCTTCAAGTTTATGCATCTTTTAAAGACAGACTACAAGATTACCTGACCACTTCATTTTGCACTGCCTCTGTGTTGAATTTTCTAAGAAGTGGGTCTTGTTCTTTGGCTTTGTTTAAAATGACATGCCAGATGCCACTTGGGGATGCGGAAGAAAAGTTGTGTTTTGGAATTGTGCAGTGTTGTCAATTTCTTAAGTTCTATGGATAGAAAGAAATAGGAGAATTTTTTATGATGAATTTGGGGAGAGATCATGTTACATGGGGTAAAAGTATGCTGCTGGGCTTCTTTTTGTGCGTCCTATAATTTTGAGTTCCCGGAAGTTTTTTCTTTATTCACTGTTGGGAAGCTTTGGTTCCCTGGCTAAGGAAGATTTTTGTGGAAATTTTCAGTAGGCTTTTTGTTGATATTTTGGAATTGGATATTTGTTTTCATCTTGTATGGTTTTTTGGGCCCTTAGGGCTCCATATCTGTGTTTTTGTTTTTTGATTTGGTTAAATGACTGCAGACTCAGCTCGAGCCCTTGATGAGTCAACTCGACAGAGTGAAAGATTTGGCTGTGACTGAATTTGGAACTCTCCAAGCATGGGAAGCTCGAGCAAGTGCCGCTGGGCGTGCACCTAATGGCGATTCTAGTTCCAATGATCCCTCAAAATCTTCTCAGGTTGGGTATGGTGGAACACCAATGCCATTTCTTGGTGACACAAAGGTGACTTTCTTCTCATACCTTTTTCCCCATTTAGTGTGAATTTCTAGATTAGAGAATTAGTTCCATAGTTTTTTTTTTTATTATTATTGTAATAAGATGTGCTCATGCTAGACTGTCAACGAATTTCGTGGCTCAACACTTGGGCAACAGATCTCGTGGCTTAGGACGATGCTCTTCCTCCTTCTTCGATTGCCAATGATGTTTCTTGAGTGGGAGAAGAAGATAGGTGGAAAGGTCAGTTTCAGTCACCAGAGAAGCAAAAGAGAAAATGCAAACCCTAAGAGGGAAATGACCAATTTTTAAACTTTGAATAAAATAAATTATTAAATTTTCAAACTAAATGAGAAGAGAAATATGATAAACTTTTAGTTTTTTAAATATTTTTAAATAAACGATATTTACCCTTAATCATAATAGAAAATTATTAGATAGGTGGGAAGTCAGATTTTTTCTCTTTAGGGTTTTTTTTTTTCTTCCCATCTTCGATGACTGGAATTCAATCGAACCTATCTTCTCCATCAACACTCTCTCTCTCTGTCGACGCTATCTAAATCTGGTCGTGGTTGTACTGATGAACAACCACGTATGCCAAGTATTGTCTTTTTCTTCATAGCTTGACGACGGTAGGTCGGCTACACCCAAATGAAATCTAGATAACAAGTTTAATAGGTGTTTTTCAATCAACAACTTATCGTTGCTCTCAAGTAAACCCAAACGAATTAAATTTATGTATGTGTTAAGCAAAGAGTGTTGCACAACTGTGCATGCCGAGAGTACACGCTTGTATATGTGTAGTGAGGGCATTAGGGTCATTTAACGCATGCATGAAGTGTGAAATTTCTCTAAGTGTAAAAAGATATATGATTGTGCATATTGGTGGTACATACTTGTACAGACAATAAAGATAAACAGTACGAGTTGGTTGCCATGAATAACTGTGCATGTGAAAGATACATGACCGTGTATGAATTTGAATTTTGGATAACCATGTCTTTGAAGATTGAAGGGCACAGTAAGGATGGACGTAACGGTGTAAATGACCCTGTAGAGAGAATGCCCATCCAGTACCGACTTGTCGAAAATACATATTGGGCTTACAAGTGTGAAAATTGAAACCCATACTACACAAAATCAATTGGCTTATGTTAAGGTCCAATCCACACACTTATATACCACTCTCTTATGTTTTATTTATTAGATGTGAGACTCTTTCTTTATTCTTTATTTGAGTCTCCAACACCCCCGCTTAAGTGTAAACACCTAGGCTGTTAAACCTGCCTCTCGGCTCAACTGGTGTGTGGTTGGGTGCATTGTCACTTGTATCCAGGAACACTTAGGCTGTTAAACCTGTCATTTGGCTCGTGCTCTGATATCATGTCGGAAATACATATTGGGCTTACAAGTGTGAAGATTGAAACCCATATTACACAAAACCAATTGGCTTATGTTAAGGTCTAATCCACACACTTATATACCACTCTCTTATGTTTTATTTATTAGATGTGAGACTCTTTCTTTATTCTTTATTTGAGTCTCCAACACCCCCGCTTAAGTGCAAGCACCTAGGCTGTTAAACCTGCCTCTTGGCTCAACCGGTGTGTGGTTGGGTGCATTGTCACTTGTATCCAGGAACACTTAGGCTGTTTTAAGGTCCAATCCACACACTTATATACCACTTTCTTATGTTTTATTTATTAGATATGAGACTCTTTCTTTATTATTTATTTGAGTCTCCAACACCCCCGCTTAAGTGCAAACACCTACGCTGTTAAACCTGCCTCTCGGCTCAACCGGTGTGTGGTTGGGTGCATTGTCACTTGTATCCAGGAACATTTAGGCTGTTAAACCCGCCGTTTGGCTCGTGCTCTGATACCATGTCGAAAATACATATTGAGCTTACAAGTGTGAAGATTGAAACCCATATTACACAAAACCAATTGACTTATGTTAAAGTTCAATCCACACACTTATATACCACTCTCTTATGTTTTATTTATTAGATGTGTGACTCTTTCTTTATTTGAGTCTCCAACACGATTTTATTTGTCTAAAAATATATGAAGGAATGACCTTTAGCCAAAAAAGGATAATCAAATCTCGTTACTCTCATAGAGCAAAACAGAGCAGACTAAGAATGCGAGTATTCAAGGGTCGACCGCCAGAAAGAGAAATGGAAGTCGAAATGCCTCAGCCACGAGAAATTCTAACAGTCTACAGAAGTCAAGTAGACTATCATTCCCTTCCTCTCCCTAGAAGTTCTATTTATATGATTGCATATATATGGATATCTGATTGCATAATTTGAGTAAATGGCTATGGATTACATGGAAAATACTTGAAATGGACTGCCTTAAACTTGTCTCACGAATTTCAAGATTTTAGAGACAGTGCCAAGGGAGGTTGAAGAAACATGATCAACCCCCACTTATTATTATTAAAGGAAAAGCAGAAACTAATTATAACGATATCTCAACTAATAAAGATGAAGTGGGAGTCTGGGTTCCACGACTGCAGTAAGTGGGAACTTTCTTATTGTTGCCAATCCATAAATTTCCTCCATGCCAATTTCTTCTGGTTTCATATTGCCAGGTAGCTTCCAGTTAAACCCATGTAACATGTTAGCTAAGACAGACCCAATCATCTTCAGTCCAAGGCTATAGCCAGGGCACATCCTCCTTCCAGAACCAAATGGCAACAGCTCAAAGCTTTGGCCTTTCACATCAATTGCTTTGCCCAAGAATCTCTCAGGGCGAAACTCTTCGGGAGCCTCCCATATCGAAGGGTCTCTGCCTAAACTCCAAGAGTTTATGAACACTCTAGTGCCTTTACGAATGTGGTAGCCTGCAACATTGCAATCTTCCAAAGCCAAGTGCGGGGCTAAGAGCACTGCCACAGGATGTTTCCTCATAGTTTCTTTGATAATTGCATCAATATAAGGAAGTTGGGGGATGTCTTTCTCCTGAACCCATCTTTCTCTGCCAATTACTCTATCAAGTTCTTCGGTTGCTTTCTTGATAAGCTCTGGTTGTTTCACGAGTTCAGACATAGCCCATTCAACAGTGGTAGCTGAAGTATCTGTGCCTCCAGCTATCAGATCCTGAACATGCATAAATAGAAAACCCCATGAAAAATTTATATATGTTAACCATAGCAACAATATCATATAATTAATGATGAATTTAATTGCTACTGTTTATAAAATAATTGATAATATGAGGATTTTTTTTTTTTAGGAATTTTAGAAATTAAAACTTATTCTTCATTTGCCTGCTTGAGGTTGATGGTATCCACTGCCTTTCTTTCATTCCAAAAAGAAAAAATAATAATAATAATAATAAAAAAAGAGAAAGGGAAAAATACAAATCCGAATACAATAACAGTAATATTTATATATTATATAATTAAATATTATTATATTTTTAATTCAAAATTATTTAATAATATGATGACATATATAAATATATATCATTTATATATTTAAAATAAATACACATATTTTAATTAAATATAATAAATTCTATGAATGTGTAACTAAAGTGACATCTTCAAGACGGAGAAATGGAAAGGGAAAAAAAATTAAATTGAATTAAATTATTTCAGATTTCAAATTAAATTAAATTAAATCATACTAAAAAAACATAATTTTGTTTAATTTAAAATATGGTTTAAAAATATTAAAATTATTTATTTTTATATATATATAATTTAATAAAATTAAATGGATTATATATTTTTAGAATATAATTTTAATATATATATAATATATATATATATATATATATATATATATATATATATATATATATATATATATATATATATATATATATATATATATATATATATATATGTGATCAAATAAATATAAAAAAATTGAATTATATATTTAATTATTGAATAAAAATTTTTATCAAATATAATTGTATATATGTATTTACAATTTATAATTTAATTTAATTAAAAAATCATTCAAATTATAATTTAAAATAAAAACTATTTTTTAAAAATTTATCAATTTAAACAACATTAAATCAAACTTGATCTAAATTATTAAACAGTGCTATCCAATTTAACTCTTTTGAATCAAATACGGGGAGGCATGTAAATACCTGAGTGATCCCCTTAAGACTATCATACGTTAGCTTAACGTCGACATTGCGATCATCAGCCAGCTGCAACAGTAAATCCACCATGTCTTTTCCCACCAAATCCTCCACTTTTCTCCTCTTTGCCTTGTGTTCATCAAACACACAGTCATGAAATCGATCAAATCTTTTCTTTAAGGCTTTCATTCGCTTCACGTACCCTTGCAGGTCCAAGAAACCTAGCCACGGAATCCAGTCACCAATATTTAGCACCCCATTAAGCAAGAACAACTCGTCTAGCATCTCTTGAAACTCTTCAAGCGTCACGATCGATGAGTTTTCTGATTCCGATTCGCTAAAATACTTCTTCCCCAACACAATTCTGCTTATAATGCTTAGAGTAACTCGTGAGAGATGGTTTTTGAGCACAATAGGCTTCCCTGATAAGGCATACAAACGAGAGACAAAGGCTCGCAATTCTTCAGCACGAATGTACTCGTAAGATTCGAGTCGTTTTGAGCTAAACAGTTGGGTGAGGTAAATTTTGCGGCCTTGGCGCCAGTATGGTCCATAAGGAGCCCATGTGATATTCAAATAGTTATAAGTTGTGTGCTTGCCTGCTGCAGTTGATGGTCTGGAGGCGAAGATGTGATCATGTGTCTTGAGAAAAAGTTTAGCCATTTCTGCAGAAGAGGCAACAACAACAGGGAAAGAGCCAAACTTGAGTTGCATTATGGGTCCATACTTTTCGGCTAGTTTATGAAGTGACTGGTGAGGGAGTGGACCAATGAGGTTGAGGTTGCCGATGATTGGCCATGGTTTAGGACCAGGAGGTGGAGACTGTAGGGATTGGCTCCTGGAAGTTGAGATTATTCTTCTCAGGAAGATTAGCGCAGCTAGCCATGCCGTGGCTAAGACAACCCAAGAAATTAAGGCTTCCATTGTTGTGATTGCATTTACGCTTTAGATGAGACTTCAGTTTGGTTTGGGAGGTCTTTATAGGCTAATGGTTCAGGTTTTTCAAATGTAAGGTCAATTTATTTAAATAATAAATTCTCCACTTTTTTGAAAAGTTAACTTTTTATTATTGAATTCTATTGGTTAAAGGGTAAACAAGTAATTTTAAATAAATTATCTTATCTTTCCTTTTCCTCTTTTTTTTTCTACTTTCTTTTTTTAAAACTTAATAAAAACCATATTTTTTAAAAATATTAGAAGTATTAAAAAACTTCAAGAGATTTTTAAAAATTCAAAAAAAGTCTAAAGAATGTTATTCAAATTTTTATAATTTTAATATACTCTTTAATAATTTTAAAAGTAACAAATATACCCTCAAAGAATTAACAAAAATACAATATTATAAAACTTCCTATAATTTTAATATATCCAAGGAGATTAAGTGATTAATTTTTAAACAGGTAAATATATTATAACTGTTATTTTTAAAAAATTATTAAATTTATTAATTAATAGCCATGAATAACGTGCGAGAATTTAACTTTTTAAAGGAAAAATAAAAAATTCTCTGTGGAAAATAAGACATTAGCACACGTTTATGCGGCAAAAAATGTCAGCTTCACAATAAAGCTAGAAAAGTGTTGTTGCTGTAGGGGCCGGCCATTATCAACGTTACTTTCATTTTCAATCATGAAGAAGTTGTTGTGATACAGTTTGTTTGTTTGTTTATTTAATATTAAAAATAACTGACTCTTAAATTCTCCTCTAAAATTAATTTATGTCTAATTTTTTAACATTAATTAAATATCGTATAATCAAATTAGAGTTAGAGTTAAATCAAATTTATTTGAATTTAAACATAAATTCAACTCAAATAAATTTAAAATGAGCTAGCTTTAAATAAACTTAAGTCAGTATTTTGTAGCTCGAGCTCGCTTGTCATCATATGACACATTGTTAAAAATAATAATGTGTATAAATAATAATTTAAGCATAACTTTTGTGTATAAATAATAATGTGTTATCATATAATTATATAGTTAAAAATTAGAAATAAAATAACATCTAATCACATATTGACACATTGTTATGCACATAATTTTATTGTTTATTGAAAGTGTTATTCTCTATAACCAATAATTTGTCAAAACTTGGTACAAAGTGAATATAATGATCGTAATAAAACTATGTATACTCGATTGTGTATACTAAATTAGTTATTCAAATAATATATTATTATACTATTAAATAATCTTTAATTAAAAATTATTTAATAACTAATTATATGATGATAAATAATTTAGATGCGTAAAATTAAATTCACATAGTATTTTACAACTAATAATTGCATGCCCTTTTTGCAACACTTGAAAAAATATAAATTAAAATAATCTTTTATTTATAATTAAATTAAAATATTAATAAAAAGGGTAATAAACATTTGCCTACTAAGGTTCTTAATATTAATAACATTTTTCCACCCATGCATTAAGTCCGTTAATGGAAAAATTGGATTAAAAGGGTAATTATGTAATTTTACTTCAATATGCTTGCAGAAAATATTAATAAATCAAATTCCAAAAATAAATTGATATTAAATATTTTTACATCTATACGGTAGAGTTTCCTCAGTCTGATAAAATATTTTTACATTTTATCAGACTTTGCATACCAAAAACTGACAGTTGTCCATAACCGTAAACTTCTTTTAGACATTCATCAAATATTTTTCCGGCCGAGCTTATTTTCCCATACTTCGAGTACACATCAACCAATGCAGAGCAAAATCCAATTTTCAACCCTCCCAAATTGCCATTTTCGAAGAAGACAATTTCATGCTAGGTGCTAGAACATGTCAGTTGTGACTCATGTGATAATTAATGGACCTGTGTGAATCATGTGTTTCATAGATTGTTAAAGGTGCCACATTTCTTCACAAGGGAGAGGAAGTCTGGAGATATCTCTTTCACATTTGGATGTCAGTGTCCTGCTATCTACAAATGTTATATGTGTCTAAAGATTGCGGTAAATTGGGTCAGATCAACTTTGACAAACAGATCAGATTTATAGGTCAAATCAAACTTAAGAGTTTAAGACGTGCACAATGATAGACGTTATAGGTTGAACCACCACAGAAAAAATATGAAGTGGCAATCTATCCTGATAGATAATATGGGGTCATATCTGGGCCTATAGTAACGGGTGGCCCGAATTTTTTTTAAAAATAATTTTTAATTAAAAATTTTAAATTATGTTTTTAAACTATTTTCTAATTATTAAAATAAAAAAAATATTTTATTGATAATCTTTTCCTTATGACCAAAAAAAATTATAATTACATCATAAAAAATATTATAACTAGGGATAGATATGAACCGAATTAAGCTCAAATACCTTTTGACTCGAGTGCGGTTCGAATGAAAAATAGTTTGGTTCAAATTCATCGAACCAATATTAAGGGTGATTCTACTTTAGTTGAAGTTTGACTCAAATTTATGGCTTAGATATTATGACTCAAATTCATGGTTTGCATTCGTGGCTCATTGACAAAACAACGTCATTTAACAATTATTTCATATAATTCAAATTAAGCCATGAGTGAAGTTTGAATCAAATCGAATCATCCATCCAACTCCCAAGCCAAACTGAGTCGAACTCTCTATAGCTCGAGTTCAGTTTGGTTTTAAAATGAATCGAACCTCTTAACTCGAACTCGATTCATATTCAAAATAAATAAATTCGAACTTAGTTGAATCAAGTCGAGCCAACTTTTAAACTTGAGTTAGCTTGGTTCAGTCCAACCCTAATTATAACATTGTACAAATAAAGTAATTTATATCTTGTTAAATATTTTAATTAGCAAAATTAAAATAAAAATAAAATTATCAATATAAAAAGTTATTATTTACATATTCAAACAATTTTATATTAAGAGTTGATGAAAAAAAATGAGATTAAAAATAATGAAATAATGAGAGATTGAGATTTGATTGTGTGAAATTTGAGAAAAAATAATGAAATTTGTAAAAGGGAATAGTAATACAAAAAAAGTTTAAATATGCAATGCCTTTTCCCACAAGTAGAGGCCGTTTGTCACGCAACAGAAGGGTAAATTAATTAATTGTATATATATGCTACAATTCTCCTCTTCTTTTATATATATAGGGAAAAGGATTATTTCCTACCCATGTTTTACCCTATTCTCAAACTTATACCCACGATAGATAAAAATCCATTTTTCCCACCCGTGACCAAACTATCGTCCATTTTTTCAATTAGGGATAGGAGTAAAATCGTTATTTTAATTATAAACCTCAAAACTTTAAAAGTCCACCATTTCCTCCCTCTAGGTTTTAAAAACTAACGTGTCAACCTATCCTCAAAGTTTAAAAAGTTTAGATTTTATCCCTAGGGTTTGCTTCCTTCTACGACTACCACCGACGACCGATGCATTCCACCGATCTCTCATCTCCGACTATAAAGGACGACAAAAGACAACCCTTCGTCGCTCAGATTTGGACGACGAAGCGTCGTCCAGATTTGGAAGAACAGACGAACGACAATGCTTTGCCATCTGGGTGGATCTCTTCGTCGCACGGTGGTGTGACAAAGAGATCTCTCGTGCGATGTGAAGATAAAGATCTCTTCGTTGCACCACCGTCGTCGCACCAGGAGAAGGAGGGGGCCGGTGACGACGCCGGAGACGATGTTGGAAGATGAAATTGAAGAACGAGAGTGAAACTGCTATTTTTGAAAGTTATGGGGGGTGACTACATTTTGAAAAATATGAAAACCCTAGGTTTGGGGGTGATAATATTATTTTTCAAAGTTTAAAAACTTTAGGTAAATATGAAATATTAGTTTCTAAAACCTATGGGGAGTGAAAAATAATCAACTTAATAACTTTTTAATATAAACAGTAAAATGACTATTTTACCCCTCCCTTTAACAGAAAAAATGGACGAAAGTTTGGTCACGGGTGGAAAAAATGGATTTTAATCTGTCGTGGGTATAAGTTTGAGAATAGAGTAAAACATGGGTGGGACATAGTCCTTTTCCCATGTATATATGCTACAACAGAAGGGTAAAGTTGAAATATGCTACAATTTAAATATGCATATAGGACGATCCTCTTCTTTTTGAATCTTAATGATCTATTTTGCATAAATGTCTCTCTCCTCACAGTTCTCCCTTAACTTTTTGAATTTAAATAATAAATTCTCTACCTTTTTGAAAAGTTAAATTTTTATTATTGAAATCTATTGGTTAAAGGGTAAACAAGTAATTTTATATAAATTATCTTATCTTTCCTTTTTCTCTTTTTTTTTTCTACTTTCTTTTTTTAAAACTTAATAAAAAACATAATTTTTAAAAATATCAGAAGTATTAAAAATTTTTAAGAGATTTTTAAAAATTCAAAAAAAGTCAGAATGTTATTCAAATTTTTATAATTTTAATATACTCTTTAATAGTTTTAAAAGTAATAAATATACCCTCAAAGAATTACCAAAAATACAATATTATAATTTTAATATATCTGACGAGATTAAGTGATTAATAACAGGTAAATATATAACAGTTATTTTAAAAAAATTAATAAATTTATTAATAACCGTGAAAAACGTGCGAGAATTTAACTTTTTTAAAATAAAAATAAAAAATTCTCTGTGGAAAATAAGACATTGGCACACGTTTATTTATACGGCAAAAAATGTCAGCTTCACAAGAAAGTTAGGAGAAAAGTGTTGTCGTAGGGGGCCGGCCATTATCAACGTCACTATTTTTAATCGTGAAGAAGTTGTTGTGATACAGTTTGTTTGTTTAATATTAAAAATAACCCTGTTAAATTAATTTATGTCAAATTTTTTAATTTATAGTTAAGCTATTTATAAGTTTATTTTGAATACATTTAAATTAATATTTGATTATTTTAATGTTTTTAATAAGGCAAAAGACTATTTTTTATCTAAATTTTAGCTGCGTGTTCTTAAAAATATACAATATTTTAAAAATTTAAACATATACTCATAAACTGTTAAACTTAATCAAAATTATTAGTTATCAGAGTAAAATTATTTTTTTAATAAAATAAATAAAATTATATATTATTTTTTTCTTTTAGATTGGAAAACTAACAATATCTGTTAAGGGTAAATTTTTAAAAATTTATTTTTCTCCTTAAGGTTTGGAAAACAAATACGACTAATTATCTAGCGAACAACGACCTCCATCTCTGGTGTTTCTTTCGCTCTTTCGTAGCCTCCTTTGTTGTCTAAATGATGAAGGCATCGTCCTTCTTACACCATGGTGGGCAATCGTCTTTCATTGTCTTTCGTCCCTTAAACTGAAAAATTGGTGAAAAGTGTCGGCCATCAATCAAAATAGTGATGGCCAAAGAAGGGAAACAAACTTTATTGGTAAAATGTTAATTTTTCAAACTTTAAGAATGGGGTAAAATATTAGTTTTAAAATCTAAGAGAAAAATATTATTAATATTTAAGATTTAGTGGTAAAATAATGATTTTACCCTTATTTATAACTAAAAATTCTAACAAAAGTTAACTTATGAGTAAATGTTTAAATTTTTGAAATCCCATAAATATATTTTTTAGAATAGAGTAAAGCTTGGGTGGAAAATAGTCCTTTGGCCATTTAATAAATATACTAGAATAGTTTCTTCAACACATCCAAATTCAATTAGGAAATTCAAATAATTTGTTTCACGTGTGTAAGATCACTTTGTTATCTCAAACAATAAAATTATGTACGAAAATAATATATATAATTTTATACATAAAAAATTATATATTATTATATAATTAAATATTTTTATCTTTAATTTAAAATTATTTACTCATACAATAATATATTTTTATTTATATATAAAATTATATATACTATTTATATATATATAACTATATTGTTTCCTAAATTGATCTAATTTTTCAACTATGTCTGCTTTCACGTTTTTTGTGAAGAGATATCTCCGGATTTCTTCTCTCTCTTGTCATGCAATGTCGCACTGTCTATGAATTGATCCATTACACATGATTCACATCTTATATAATATTTTAATTTAATTATGTAATAAGGATAATTTAATTTATATATTTTTAAATGTTGCGAAAAGGACAAGTGTAAACATATCTAACTATGAGTGGAAAAATATTACGTGTATATAAATTTGAGTATTTAAATAATATATTATTATATAATTATATATTATTTTATTATTTTTTAAAATTATCTAATTATATAATAATATATTGTCAAATCACAAATTCCCACTTAAGATTTAATAAAAGAACAAATTTTCACTTATTAACTTTCAAAAACTCAAATACCCACCTATTTATTGTTATGAATAGGTGTAAAATTGTTATTTCATAAAAAATAAAAATAATTTATTTCCCTTTAAGTTTATAAATCTGATTTCCTCCCATGAAGGTTTGAAAAATCACATTTTCCCTCTAGGGTTTTGAAACTATCACCAGAGACAACGGAGTTCACCGTCTTCGGTTGCGTTTTGTCTCCCTTCCAACTTCTCTCTTCCTCCTAGTTTAAAACCCTAAATCTTAGTTGGAGATCGTTGTCGTCAGATATTACTTCCAGGCGATCTGTTGCGCGACGGATCTTCAACGACGTCGCTTCCAATTGTCATCTTCGTGGTCTTTTCATGAGCGTGTCTTCGTCATGGAGGCTAGAGGGAGCACCGATAGAAGGAAGGTTGGTCGGAGAAGGACTGAAACCCTAGGGCGAAAATGGCAAATTTTCAAATCTTGAGTGGGGGAAAAACGTGGTAGTATTTTATTTTTTTTAATATTTTTAATTAAATAATAATTTTACCTCTATTCATAACAGTAAATAGATGGTTATTTGGGTTTTTGAAAGCTAACGGATAAGAATTTATCTTTTCATTAAACCTTGGGTGGGAAATTGTCCTTTGGCCTATTATATTATCTAGGTAGTTAATTAAAAATATAAAACTGGATACATATAGTTTTATTATTATTAATTCTATTTTGATGATGGTGTTCACTTATCTCAATTTATCCCTTAAATATTCTCAGACACTCATAACAAAATTATTTGAGTATTCTTATATTCTAATTGTTGTAGTAAGACCTAAAATGACGTATATAAATTGGTTTAAGGTTTAAGATTTATAATTTGTGTATCTCATAAACACAATGAAGGGGTTAGAGACATTTCACAGGCATTAGCTTATGATTTGGGTGAGTGTATTTAAAAATGTTGAATGAAGAAATTAAGAGAATTTATTCACTCCATATATGTTGATGGTTAGGTCAACTGATACGAGAATAAGTCCAAATTTGTATGTGACTTTGATAACCATAGACATCATCAATGACACTCCAGACCCCTAACTTTTTTTATTGCCCCTAAACTTTTTGTTTAACTCAATTAGGCCCAATAATATGTTTTGTATTTATTCATAAATAACAATTCACATTAATAAAGATCTAAATTCATTATATTTGAGAAACTCGAGAAAATTCATTATATATGTAATAAATCTAAGTCATCTCACTCTTAATAGACAACTATCTATTATATGTGACTCATAAGTTTTCTATTAAATTGATAGTGAATAAAATTTTGATTACCCACAATTAATTGTTTATTTATTTACGGATCACGAGTAACCTCTAACAAGATATCATGATTACCTAATTTATTTAGAATTAATGTTAAACCAATTATATATTTCAATGTATTGGTACCATGTAATTAAATTTTTTTATCATATTGATATCTCATCAAAATTGAAGCACAAAAATAGTGTCTGCCTCGAATACTCTTGACTTCATAATTTGACTTTCGAAGTAACAATCAAATATTATTGAACTTGGGCACCATCCCAATCCTATTGTGACCCCATATGTAATTGATTATAATCATCTATTAAATAACATCATAAGATATCTTTTTTCGTACTCGAAAATAATAAATCTTATGTTGATCTACTGTAATTTTGATATACTTTTTGACAAAACTAAGAATTACTCTATTAATAGGCCTAACAAAAAGGTTACATATGCTACTATCTAATAGAGAATGTACAGTTTTTGTTAGTCAAACTACCTAAGGGCAATACAAGCTTCATTTTATCCTCTGTTTTGTCCTCATTATAGACTTATAGTTAATATTTAAGGGGATTTTTGGAATACTTTCTAAAAGAATAAAACTTTTTTAAAACAATATTTACGGTGAATACTTATCAGAAGCTTCATTTTAAAATTTACTTTTCCTTATGAAATACAAAATTATTTATGCCAATTAGACTTGGTACTTCGTGTTAAAAGATCATATCAGTTCAGATTTTCTATTAGAGATATTTAACTTTAACTTAATTCAAAATAGAATCATATCAAAATTTTAATCTTAACCCAACCTTGGAATATTTGAGTTGACTTGACTTGCTTTGATAGACTCGAAATTATTTATTATTTTTACTTTTTAAAATGGATTTATCATTTTAATTTCTCCATCAAATTATTTAAATTTATTATTAATAAAACACATAACATAACATTTTATTTTGTTTATAAATAGTTTAAAAATTATATACCAAAACTTTTAAAGTACATCAATGACCTGACTATCCAAATCACATTCTTACTACTTAATAATAAAACAAAATATTTAAATAAAAAATAATGTCAATAATTAAATTATATAAATATAAAACTATGTACAATTTGTAAAGATTTCAACTACTATTGATATTGTCTTTCAACATTTTTATAATTTATTTCTAACAAATTATATTAAAGTAACATTTCTTTAGGATATTTGAGTAGATTCAGATCATGTCGGTTTACTTTTGTATGAACCATAACATCATCCAATTTAATTTTGAATTGTGTCAGACTGACTTAAAATAAATTTCATGTAAAAAAATTTAACCTTATCCTGATTTTTTTCCTATCGAATTAACGAATTATGTTAAAAATTATCTAAAAGAAACGCTTTAATAAATAATATTAAAATGATATTTGTTAATTAGAAGAGATAATTGAAAGATTTCTAAGCTAGATATTGTTTTACTTGATAATTGATTTAACAAGCATGGTACTCAAATTGTATATCGTATCATGTATTAAAAATCTAATTTTATATATCATGTATTGAGTATCGTATCATATCATATGATATGACTTTTAAAAAATAAAATAATAAAAAAATCAATGAAACTGTGTATATACTTTTGGTACATAAATGATGTGTTATCGTGTGATTGAATGATTTTAAATTAAAAATAAAACAACACCTAATTATATGATGACATATCATTTGTATATAAAAAATGTGTAAACATAGCATTGTTCTAAAAATAATAATAAACACATTATCATTTTTGAAAATATTATAAACACTTATAAAAATTTTAAATTTCTTATATACATTTCTATTATATTATTATTTTCTTTAAAAAGTATTGATTCATATTAATAATATATATCATATTATAAAATATATATTATATTATATAATATATCTACTCTATTATATTAATTATGATTTATTTTATTATACATATCTTTTTTTATTTGTATAATATGTATGGTGAAGTATATATTATATATTATAAACTCTTAATGATAACAAGTGTGCAAAAACGTTTCCACTTTTGTCTATTTTTCAATGGCCAAAGGACTATTTCCCACACAAAGTACGCGGTTTTCTCAAGTTTCCTCTTATTAACTTTAAAAATCCTATTTATTTACCCATGGGTTGTTAAAATTAACAGAACCCTAATCCTTAAAAAATTTATCTCATTTTTGCCCCTAAAATTTTAAAAACTAACAAATTTCTCCCAACCTAAGTTTTAAAAAACAACATTTTCCCCTCTAGGGTTTTCAATTTTTCGAAATTAGTTTTCCGGCAATATTTCTTCCTCTCCGACGACCTCTAGGCGACTATTCTTTCTCTCCAACACAACCTTCTTTCGGCGGTTGTCCTGGGCACGATTGTCGACGAAGACGACCATGCTTCGTCAAGACGAAGACGAGGTCTTCGTCGACGACGAAGACTTTTTGTTGACGAGGAGTCTTCGTTTGATGAAGACGTGTCTTTGTCTCGATGAAGCACGGTCGTCTTTGTCGACAATCGTGCCCAAGACAATCTCCAGAAGGAGACCGTGTCGGAGAGGAAGAAGCGTCACCTGGAGGTCATCGGAGAGGAAGAAGCGTCACCTGGAGGTCGCCGGAGAGGAAGAAATGGAGCCGAAAAACTAACTCCAAAAAATTGAAAACCCTAAAGGTGAAAATGTTGTTTTTTAAAATTTGGGTTAGAAAAAATTATTAATTTTTAAAATTTTAGGAAGGAAAATAAAATTTAATTTAAGTTTATTTTTAATAATTTAAATAAAATAATAATTTTATCTTTAAAACTGTTAATTTTAATTGGTTACGGATGATTAAATAAGATTTTTAAAGTTAACGAGGGAAAACTTGAACAAACACCATACCTTGGGTGGGAAATACTGCTTTGGCCTTTTTCAATTAAAGAAATGGAGCCAAGTGGCTCAGTGTGAACTGACAAAGAAAGAAAATTAAATTTTACGCATCCTTGAATCATCACGTCTCTACGTCCATAATTATGTACTATTTTTTTTTTTTTTTGGAGTAGCAATAATTATGTACTAATTAATTAGAGATGGGATTAATCAAATTATTATTATCAATCACTGATAGTATCTCCGCGTTTTGTTTATTCAAACTGCTTTGCTGTAGTTGATAAAGTTGAATTAAGTTGTTGATTGTCAATATCTGAATCAGTCTCTTGCCTAAGAAATAAGGAATCTAAGATACAATTTAACCATTGAAAAAATCGACAATAATTTCCCGTATTTGAAAGAATCAATTTACGAAAACATTTCTTCCTCATGACAGTTCTTAAATCCATTCCTATTAATTTACAGTATAATAAATAAGGTTTTTGGTTGGGTGCAAGGCCGACTTTAACCCATTTTCTGAGTGAATTATTGGTGACCTTGGTGACTATGGAGCTTGTGGTTATGGCGATGGTGGCTGCTCTCTTTCCTTGGTTCCTTTTTTGCTTCACATTCCTTTACATCTCCTTCCTTGGGCAAACTGGTGTCGGGTGGAACTGTAAACACGAAGGTTCCTAATGGAATGTCTTCATAGTCTTTGAGTAGCTCTAGAGTCTTAACCACTGTGCTCATTGTGGGTCTGAGTTTTGGCCTGTGGCTGAGGCATAGATAAGCCAATGCAGCCGCCTTTCGGGCGCCTGTTTCTGAGTATTGCCCTTCAAGTCTCGGGTCCATTATTCGGCCGAGTTTCCGGGGATCATTTATCATAGGCCTCGCCCATTCTACTAAGTTTTGTTCTCTTGGAGGACGGCTCTTGTCCACCGACCTTCTCCCTGTTAAAAGCTCCAATAACACCACCCCAAAACTATAAACATCGCTCTTTGCAGTCAAGTGACCTGAAAAAATATTAACTTTATGTCAAGGCTAAGAAACTTAAAGAGATCAAAAATGCCCAAAACAGTATTTTCGATAAAGTTTATAAATTACCTGTCATGATGTATTCAGGAGCCGCATAGCCCTGTGTGCCCATAACTCTTGTGGAAACATGAGTGTTATCTCCTTCTGGACCATCTTTTGCTAGACCAAAATCTGAGAGTTTAGAGGTGTAATCCTGGAGAGAGTACAAACAAATTCTATATTAGCCAGATGAAAAAGATAATAAAAAACATGTGATGAATAGAGGAAAATGTAAAGCAATTCTTACTGAATCTAACAAGATGTTTGAAGCTTTGAAATCTCGATATATGACAGGTTTTTCTGCTTCATGGAGATACTCAAGGCCCTTTGCAGCTCCATGAGCAATTTTCATTCTTGTTGACCATGGTAATGATACAGAATATCCTGCTTCACAAGGAGAATTCACATTAGCCTAAATTCTCTTTGTTTCACCAAAAGAAGCTTTAGAGAAAAAAAAAAAAAAAACTTTTTTATATATAGTGCTTACTTCTGAACAGCTGATTCTCTAAGCTGCCTCGTGGCATATATTCATATACCAGAAGCCTATGTTCTTCTTCACAACAATAGCCAATCAGCTTGACCAGATGTGGATGTCTCAATTGTGCCAGAAAGATCACTTCCGTCTATCAAAGGATAAAAAAAAAGGAAGAGGATAAGTTAATAATTTAAAACAGTGGAAGCTCCAATATTTCCTCGTAGAGGAAAAAGACTATAACGATGAAGTATAATGATCAAATTTGGGCCCCAGCGTTGGTTTGAGTGGATGAACCGTGGAATCCTCAAGTTAATAAATTGGGCATGAGACTCGGCAATGTCATGTCGAGTCAAATATTGAATTAACCGTGTAGTGGTTGTGGATAGACAGGTTGTATCCCCAAGTCTACCTATCTAGCTAACCCGACAGGTTCTGGTCATTAAAAAAAGAGATCAAATTTGTCCAGAAAGTACTCACCAACCACTCCTTATGTCCCTGCAAACCATCCAAATCCAGGAGCTTGACGGCCACCGGCTGAGCCTTCAAACCAGGCCTAAGTTTGTCATCGATGAACCCCTTGTGCACCGGTCCAAACCCACCTTCTCCAAGAAAATTACTCGACGAGAAGCTCTGCGTGATCTCCTTCAGCTCCGCCATCGTGAAAACATGAAGGTTTGAACCAGCAAGAGACACGGAAAGATCTTCTGAAAGCGTAGTAGAACTGGGGTTACTCAAATCCAAAAATGAAAGCCTTTGGAATGAACTCTGCTTTGTCACCGCCGCCTTCGTGGGCTTGCCTGATGCAGGCTCCTGATCTTGAACGGAGAAACAAGTGGGAAAAATTGACCTCCACCTGAAATTCTTCTTCGCTGCAGTCATTGCTAATGATGAATGGCCCTTGACAGCCCTACTGGTTAAAGTGTTGTCAAAATCTTGATGTTATGTGACAGAGAGAGAAGTAGGTATGAAGAAGGTTTGGAGATGATGAAATGAGAAGGATTAGGAGGGACTTTTAAAGGAGAGGCAAAGACTAATATTCAAAGTGCCAACTGCTCTCGTCTGAAAACCCAAGTTGAGAAGGAGGACGCATCTCCTCAATAAATTTTTCTATGAATTTATGTTATTAGTTGTGTCAAAACATATTCAATTGTGCTAAGTCCACAAAATTGGTTCAATGTAAAATGACTTCATTACCCCTCTTGACTTTCGACGGTTAAAATAATAAAAGTTTCGTTGGGGATTTTCTTCCTCGAAAGCTTTTATATGAAAAGCAGGTATTCAAATCAGCAATTATTCAATAGCTAAATCCTGTAAAAATTCAGCCACCATGAAAATGAAGTTCCCCATATTCATATTTTCGGCATACTTCTACTTCACCAAGTCATTTTCAATTCCAGAAAAATCTGAAAAGCTTTTATATTATTTGATAAAGTTGGTATGAAATATATAAATTATGTCTCACCTGAAATAGTTTAAATAGTAAAAAAAGATATACTATATATAAGAAAATATAAGTTTAAATCTCTTTTGACGATTTATCAAGATTAAATTTTTTACTTATCTAATTCAATAATTGTAGAGTTGTTCACTAAATTTAAGGTTTGTCTTTTTCAGTATAGTTAGTTTAGTGATTGTGAAATCGATTATTAGATTTAGAGTTTATTCTATTTGATATGGTTGATTTTGACCTAATGTGACGGTCCAACTCAGATGGAGTTCTGCATTATTGAAAGAAAAAAAATTATGTCTCATGAATTTTTATTGAATTTAAAATGGAATTAAGGATTAATAATCTCTTGCTAGAAAAAGGTATGCTGATTTCCTCATGTTTATCAAAATATTTTCTCAACAATATTGGCAACTGAAAGGGCAAAATGGTCAAATCGAGAATCATGCACTTTGCTAACAGACAAGGCTGACGTATTTGCAGTGTTGGGTAACCTTCTGGATTCTGGAAGCTTAGGCCGAGATATTAAATAAATAAATTATTTTTTATCTTAACACAGAAAATGACATAACCAGGCTCTATGCATGACGAGATGGCACCAACCAATGTGAACCGACCGATGTGCGGATTCTCTGCTCGAGGTTGATCGGGCGGTCAGGATTGCATGTAGTTGATTGATTGGCTCTACGGTCGTTGACGGGTCACTCTTTTAATATTGTTTAATCCTGTAAGATTTGATGTTAACATTAAAGCCAAGATTAATCTTGCGGATGAGATTGGCTTCTTGATTTTGTTTACAAATCTGACTGGGGCGAAGCTTCCGAATTTGAGTCAGGAGGGGTAAATTTGTCAATAAGGGAGTAGATGAGCTGTGTGGACATCTGGGGTGCCATTTGCCAGAATGAGATGTCGTTACTTGAGGAAAGTCAATGGGTATTATTGTCATTTTACTTAGAAAATAACGTCCGCGTGATGACATCGTCTCTTTGGCTGCTCCGTCAAAATTAAAGTTTTGAAGACTTTATCATTTCTTTCTCCTGTAGAACAAGATTTGTATATTATTGTAATATATTTACGAATATTTGTGGAAAATGAACTGACAATATATCTAATCCTCTAGGCTTTATATAAGGTTAATTTCGTCAACTACAAGACACATCATCTTTATTTGGGTCAATCAAGATATCGAGACAATGTTTACATCACTAAGAAATAATTTTTATTAAATCCAGATTATATAATTATTTTATTTTTATGTGTATAATTTTAATTAGTAAGAGGGTGAATTATTCGTATTTTAGTTTAATTTATGTTTCGAATATATTTTTTCGAATTTTTTAACCTAAAACATATTAAACACATATTTTTATCATTTTTTTTGTTTTTTATGAATTTTTAAAATACAAAATTATCCATTACATTTTTAATTAATTACCATAATATTATAACTATATAAAATAAAAAACTCAATTTAATTAATTACTATAATATTATACTATATTATGTTTAATAGTCAATTAAATATTTTACATTTAAAAATTAACCAAAAAATATATAAAAAGTGCAAAAATTATTATCAATATTATAGTATTTTTCTAAACGTATTATTGATGAGGTATTGTATTAAACTTGTACATATTCGTTTTATATCTTTTCTGTATTTGAATTTTATAATTTTTTTTAAACATATTTTTTATCATTTATCGTATTATAATTACATAATTTTCATACTTTTTTTTTTATTTTTTATCATTTTTCTATTTGGATGTAATGTATAAGAATATGATGTTACGTCCGGCTTTATAGGAAAATAATTATACAGAAGTAACGGGAGACCAACCTTAAGGGCTTGGAATAATTCTTATATAGCAACTTCAAATATTATACCAAAATTTCTCTTAGAAACGTAAATAATATAATTTTGGGCATATATTCTCGAATAATACACTAAGGGGATATTAATTAAAATCGGCAAAAAATTTTCTGTCTAAGCCTTTTTAGGCAAACGTACAACGGTTTTACCTTTATTGTCAAATTTAGTTTTAATTTCAAAAATACCCTCTCGACTTATCAGATAACTGCCATGCATCAAACATAAGGGAAAACTTTTTTTTGATAGGCTTTTAGCATAGTATATCAGTTACATTATCATTCGATGATCCAAAAATTCAAAAACTTATTCAAAATATCAATTATTAGTCCAATTGAAAATATTAACAAAGTGAAATGTGGGCGAAGTAGGGTGCGTAAATTGCGTAAGGTGCATAGAGTACGTAAGGTGTGTGGGTGCATAGGGTGCGTGAGTGCGTATAGGTGCGATTTAAGTGTGTACGCTATTCAGTTGCCATTTTTGACCTACTTGCGCTGCATACCGAAAACACAAACAACCCACCCATTTGTTATCTTGATATCCTTCCATTCACATTGGCATTATGGACATCAACATTGTGATTGAGAATGTTGTCTGATTTGTCTAAGGTAAGTACGTCTGAGAATGTTTAAATGCCATTGTTAAAATTGAAATTGTGATTGAGATGATTATGTTAGGTTTATGTAAGATGTTTTTAGTTTAGAGTTTATTAAGTTTGTATTATACTATATATTTTAGCCGAATCTGTATTTGTTTGTGTTGCTAGTGACGGAGACGAAAGGGTTTGGCTCATTTCACACACACATACGCACTCTTCAAGCACGCACCCACGCACCATCATCATGATAATGATATTCATTTTCTCTGTCAAAATAAAAATCATTTGTTGGTAAGTCGCCCATTTGATAACATCCTTCAGATGGACCTCTTTCGTCATGTACCCAATCTTGAGAAGGCTTTCAACTAACATCAATCGCAATATCATCACGATCAAAGTTTACATTTATTCTACATTTTTTTGATGTACTTTCTCGTTGCATATATATATTATCTACGGAGTGAATTTCAGTGGATGGAAAAGGGTTTTGATTAACCACTTAGTGAATCTCTTGTTCTGTTTTTGGATGTTGTTGTTCATTCTTAGCTTGTACTTCTTCTATATGTTATTGCTCAATTTGATTTGCTACCATTTCAAAAAACAAGGAAGACTTTCTCTATGACCTAGACAACTTCATCATCATCTGAATATCATAATCATCTTTTAATAAAATGACAAATCACTAAATTCTATTAGATTTGACATATAAATTTTTATCTCAGAAAAACTTCTATCGATACTTAAACGAGAAGATACTATTTTTACAAATCCATCATAATTGATTTTTCTACGTACTAAAACTAACGATTGAGCTCCACCAATATATTTTAAATTCTTATCACCTTGTTTACGCCATTGCCCACTAAATTCAAGCATGAATATCATTTCTATCAATTTTTTCAATCAATTTAAGCAAGTGAAAATGAAGCAACAAAGATCAATTGAAGCAAGTGAAAATGAAAGAAAGTGAAATATAGTTTGTTCCTAATCATTTAAATAAAGAGTAAAAAAGTGAAGTTGTGTTGATGGACTAAATGGATTCACCTACTTTCAAGATAACAATTCAACTCATTAATTACTCAAATCAGTTTTTTATATAAATTATATTTATGCAATTGATTAGTGACAACTGCGGTTGTATTAATTTTTTAGTTTCCCCAGCCAATTAGCTCAATATTTTCCGCAACTCACGCACCCCATGCACCTGCTCTCAACTTATGCACCATTTACTCACTCTACGCACTCTTTACGCACTATACGCACCTTTTATGCACCCTGCGCACCTTCTACGCACTCTATGCACCCTTCACGCACCTTCTATGCACCCTATACGCACCTTCTACGCACTCTGTATGTACTCACACACTCTATGTGCACCCTATTTGCATCGTTTTCGCACTTATCATACTCCTTACTTATGTTATTTTTTTGTTACTATCTTTATTTGAAACCCTAAACAAAAATTTATCAATTAAGTATGTTTTTAATCCTTAAAATATGAATTAGTGAGAGTTCAAATAAGAAATTATCAAATCTGGTAAAAAAATTTATGCGATCAAATATGATGTAAATCATTGAGAATGACATAATAAATCGGAAGAGGATAATTTTAGAATCACAACTAAATTTGTCAATAAAGGTAAAACTGTTATATGTTTTTCTAAAAAAGTTTAGACTGAAAATTTTTTTGTCGATTTTAGTTAATATCCCTCTAAACCAAACAACATTAAAAATATTCTTGTATTTAATTCGTTCACTTAAAATCATATACCCATTATCGTCATTTCCTCTCATCCCAAACAGTGGTTGCAAAATCATTCAAGTAATTCCAATCATCATTATTATTTTCTAGCACGGTTTGGCAGCCTCGCATATTTGTTGGTGTACGGAAATTCCCATCAACACCACTCAAACTTAATCATCATATGCATTATGAGTTGACAAATATGTCTCTCTCTAATTACTTATAGCCCTATCCATTGATACTAAAACGAAATGTTTAATTATTGTTAGCGCCGGTTTGTCCAGGGGATCGAAATATTATTTTATAACCTATTTTTTATTTTTTAAATTATTTTTTAAATTTATAAATAATAATTTTTTTATAATTTATTATTATTAATAATAATGTAATAAATAATATAAGAATACCATTTTCAACTTAAATATTAAAATATTATTAAAATAAATTTAATTTTATTATAATTATATTATTTGTTTTAATGATAAAAATATTTTGACTTTAACTAATATAATAAATAATATAAAAATATTTTAAAACAATTATATTTAAAAACGTTAAAGTAAAATAATATCTTATATTTTTTTTATTATTTTTAATTAAATATAATAATAATTTATATTTAATAACTTTTTAAATGTTTTATTTTTTATTTTTTATAATAAATATTACGTAAACAAACACTTTTTTATCGTCATCATATATTATTTGCGCGTCCTCGTCAAAAAATTAAGATGAACAAATCAATTAAAGCACAACTACTTTCAACTTCTCAGTTTTTACATGCATGTATTTGGAACTTCACCAAACAAATGAATTTTTATTTTTTAATTTTATGTGCATTTTGACTGGAAATTTTCTCTAAAAATACTCTTTCATATATACTCGTTTTCAATTTCAATAAATCTGGCTAATAAAATAAAAATAATAATAATAGTAAACTTAAAGTTAGGAGAAAAGTCTTAGTTTGTATACGAACTATGAGTCAGAATGTTGACATTTTCCCCCGTCAACATATTCAAATTAATTTACTATATTTAATTATTTTATTAATCTTGTTTATAATGGGTTGACCGAACCATTTATTTCAAAACATAAATTAATAGTAGACGATTGCACGCAAGGGAACCAGTTGAGCTAACGAAGACTCTCGTTAGTGGTTACCGTCCGAAACACAGCCAATTTCCTATAGGCCAAAAGTCTGGTTCCCACCCAAGGTTAGGTGCATTTCCAAATTCATACTCTTTAATTTTAAAAAATGTAAACTCCTACTTATAAGTAAAATTCTATTAAAAAACTTAGTTAATATTAATGGTAAAATTATTATTTAATAAATAATTTAAAAAACTAAAATTTCATTATATTTTTTCTCTACAATTTAAAAATATAATAATCTTTTTACTTAAAGTTTAAAAAATAATAATTTCACCCTTAGAGTTTTAAAACTATACTCAAAAACAGTAAAGTTTGCAATCTCCAATCACTTTAACTCTCTCTCCTAACTTATCTCTTTCTGTTGACTTATTCTCATCCATTGACAATAGACATTTCCTCCGACAAAAAAAAAATCGTCTTTATTAAAGTTAATCATTTTAATCAAAGGATGGGAACAAGTTGGTAAAGAAAGATAACCTGTAGGAGGACCAATGTTTCAAATTTTTAAAGATGAAATTGCTACTTTTAAAATTTTAGATAAGAAAAATTATTTGATTTTCAAATTAAAGAAAAAATATGATAAAACTTTATTTTTTAAAATTATTTTGTTAAATAATAGTTTTATCTTTAATTTTAATTAATAATTTTAATAAAATATTATTTATAGATGAGATTTTAAATTTTTAAAAGTAGAAATTAGAAGAGTTTAGCGTTACATTTAACCTTGGGTGGGAACAAGAATTTTGGCCATTTCCTATTTGAATATGCACGTGTAAAGGGCTGACCAAAACGCAGGGAAACAGTCTATGGTGTAAGCGTGTTTATAAACGAAACGACAACGTGCAGTAATGAATAGGGTAAATAATAATTAGGTAATGGGCCAAAGTCAATCTTATGATTGGGCCAGCTTTTCATATTAAAAAAAAAAATTGTTGAAGAAGTTCAGAGTTGGACTGGCTCTGGCTGCCTCTTAAACGTGTAAAGGCTTTTCCCCACGTGATTTTTAATTAAAGTCTAAAACATCATCATTTTAGCGTGCAGATGATATAATAAAGATTCTAATATTTAATATTTATATATAAAATTATATCTATGAAAAATAACATCCTATTATATAATTTAATATTATTTAATTTTTAATTATTTAATTATATAATAATATATTATTATTTATACATATTATTTATATTTTATAACTCTGATTGTATTTGAATTGAGTAGACTAATCTCTTTATGAACTTCATTTTTTGGGGCAAAAGACTTATTTCTATCTAAAGTTTTATGAACTCCTAAACTTTCATTCGTTAATTTTTTTAAAAATCTAAATACTTACTTTTTTGTTAAAATTCATGATTAGAGTTAAGTGTAAAAATATCATTTAGTTAAATATATTTAAAAAACTAAAAATTTATCATATTTTTCTTCTTTAGTTTACAAATTTAATAATTTTTTTTCATCCAAAGTTTAAAAAGTGACTATTTTCCTTTAAGGTTTTGAAACCATTTCGACCGTATTCTCTCTCCCTTCTCATTTAAAACCTTAAACTCTGGTCGTCTTTGACGAAGACGATTGTCTTTGTTTCAAACAATGACAAATTGTTTTCGTCTCTGAGACAAAGACGATCATCTTCGTCAGGGACAGTCAAGGTTTAGGGTTTTAGATTGGGAATGAGAGAGAACACGATCGGAGATAACAAAGTTCATCATTTTCAATGAGAGTTTCAAAACTCTAAAAAAGAAATACGCACATTTCAAACTTGAGGTGGGTGAAAATTGTTAAATTTTTTAATTAATGTGATAAATTTTTAATTCTTTAAATATTTTTAACTAAATAACATTTTTATTCTTAATCTTTATAATAAATTTTAACAAAAATCTAAAAATTTAAATTTTTAAAAATTAACAAATGGGAGTTTAAAATTTCACAAAATCTTGGGTGGAAATAAATCCCCTATTTTTTTTACGTAGGAAACATATCGTTTCCAGGTTATTTAGAAGTGGCAAAAATAATCCAAATTTTCACATGGATGAGAATAAAGATTAAAGTATTTAACTATATTTAGTCCGAAACACCTTTAGAAAGAAAAACAAATTGGAAGATTGTTTTATTGATTTCAATTGAAAATATAGAAATTACTTCATGATAATATAAACTTGACAATCTTTTAGGCAAATTACAGTATTGAAACCATGTCTTGTTTGTAAGTACTCAAAAGTCAAATTCTTCTTTTATATCTTATTTTTCCTACATGAATATGAATCAATAAGTGTTTTTAAAACATATATAATATACAATATTATTTGAAATTGTGGTTATCTCTACGGTGGTATGTCTTAAGAATTTGAAATGTACTAACATACCAATTTCACAATATAGGTCAAAGCAAATTTAAACATTGCTAAGTCTTTTAAGGCCTAAATGTTTGATGATTGTATAGTACAATAATTCAATCCTAGATCCAAATTGATATTAATATCTATATCATACTCAAATATTCAAGGTGTTTACCACTTAATCAATAATTCCAACCTATTAATTTTTTAAGTTGATCGATGATATTTTGAGATTCAGAGATTGAGTTTATGTTCCTCAAGATACCAAGATAAGACAAAGGATTTTGATAGACTCATAATGTTATTTTGACCTATATTAGGAGTATGAAGATATATCAAGACTTAAACAAGAGTTTCTATTAACCCAACATAAAGAGGGATGCAGGTGAGTTCGTGGCTAGATGTCTCACTTGTTAGCAGGTTATAGTCTTTGAGTATTCTTGAGCGAACATGGGAGTAGGTTGTCAGAAGTTCATAGTTGGGCTCCCAAGGTTAAAAAAGGATTTAATGCGCTATGGATGATTGTAGATCAACTTACCAAGTTAGCGTATTTTCTGGTAATGAAGGATGCTACCTTGATAGTCAATTATATATAAGGGAGATACTGAGATTACATAGGATACCTAGGACCATAGTGTTAGATTGGGATACAAGGACTGTATCTAACTTTTGGAGGAGTTTGCAGAGATCATTTGGTATTGAACTTGCTTTTGGTATTGCTTACATCCCTAAACAAATAGACAAAATGAAATGACCAATCATATTATTGAGAACATGTTTTGGGTTTGTTGTCTGGATCATAGGGTAAGTTGAACAGATCTAGTACCATTAATGAATTACATCTATAATTACAGTAATCAGACAACGATCAAAATAAAGTTATATAAGACACTCTATAGTAGAAGTTATATGTCCCTTACTCATTGGGATGATTTGGGTGAGAGAATTACACTAGAGCAATCACTTAGGTCGGAGATGATTGAGAAAATGATTAAAGATGTCAGACTAATTAGGCAAAGAATGAAGCATGCCTAGGATTATTAAAAAATGTTATGTGGACAAGAGAAAGAAAGATCTAAAGTTTATTGTTGATGACAAGGTTTTTGTTAAAGTAGCCTTATACAGACTAGTTATGAGCTTCGAGAGAAAAGATAAATTGGCTCACAAATTTATCAATCCATTTGAGGTTTTGGAGTGAATCATTAAGGTTTGTGCATACTCACATTGCCAACAAGCGTGCATCACATTCATAATGTATTCTTTGTCCCATTTCTTTACTAGTATGTGAGAGATCTTAACACATTTTGAGGACATACAAGATTGAGTTGTTAGAGAACCTTGTCTATGAGGTGTGATCAGTTCAAATTCTAGATAGATTAGTCAAGGTGCTTTGAAACAAGCAGATACCCTTTGTGAAAGTGTTTTAAAAGAATCAAAAGGTTGAAAAAACGATCTGAGAGGTTGAACTATTTGATTGAATTTTAAAGATAGAATTCTACATAAGAAATGAAAAAATGAAACATCTATTGGTAAGATTAAAAGGCTTTATGACATTAGATTCAAATGTATTTTCAGTTGTAAGAATAATTCGAATAGAGAAATGCTATTTGTTTAAAAAAAGATAAGAAGGGTCAGTTCTCAATTCAGACGTTGAAATTGTCTCATTTAATAGAGTTCTCAAAATTTTAGTTAATGGTCATTAAAAATAATCAAATTCATACATAAATCAAAAAATGAACCAAGATAGTTGATGGACCCTTCAACTTTGCAAAGGAAAATTATCATTGCCCCTTTATGCGAAGAATGTTTAACTTATCTCCTTCATTCACGTAGAATGTTTACATTTAACCCCAAGTTACTAAGACTCAAGTCCACACTTAAAATTATACGTTGTTTATCTAGAGGTTACATTAACTACACCCCCTATTCTATGCAAGCAACTTACAATTGCATCTTTTTAGAGTTACATGTTTGCACTTACCTCTCATTTAACATTTACCCAGTTCATGTATGATAACACACATGAACTATTGAAATCCAATCAATAGCTTGAGTTTATTGCCCAATTTTCCAATATCATGCAAATACAATTCTACTCTCTTTAATTTAATGACATTTACAACTCAATCGTTAAAATAATAATCAAATTCATTATATTTCTAACAATCAAATTCATCAAATATTTGAAACGATCAATTAAACAAAAGAAAATGTTGACCAACAATAAAGAACGATGAGAAAATCTCTCAAATAATTATATATTATTATATGATAAAATGTTAGTTTATCTTTTATTTAAAATTATATTATATAATAATATATAATTTTATTGATAAAATAGTATTATATATATAATTTTATATATAAATAATAATATATTATTATATAATTAAACAGTTTAAAATTAAAAATAAACTAATTTTAACTATTTATTATTATTATTATTGTTATTATTATTAGGCCAAAAGACTTATCCCACCCAAGGTATAGTGAATTCTCAAATTCTCACCCACCAACTTTGAAAAACCCAAACATCCATCCACAATCAAATTTTCGTTAAAAATTTCAATTAACGTTAAAGGTAGAATTGTCATTTAGCAAAAAATTAAAGTTTTATTATATTTTCTCTCTCATATTTAAAAACTTACATTTTCCCCCCAACCCAATGTTTGAAAAGTGACAAAAACCCCCTAGGGTTTGTTTCTCTTCCTCCGATGTCGATTTCTCCTTCCCCGACTGTCGGTCGTCTTCCCTTCCCCTCTTATCTCTCCTTTGGTCTCTCTCTATAGCCTCTTCGGCCGTCTTTGACCAGAGACAAAGACGATGGTCTTCGTCTGAGAGATGAAGATGACGCATCTTCATTTCAGACGAAGATGACGCGTCTTCGTCTTCGTCTCCGGTTGAAGATGGCCTGAGAGGCTAGGCTGAGAGACCAGAGGAGAGGTAAGGGGGAAGGGAGGACGGTCGACGGTCAGGGAAGGAAAAATCGATGTTGGAGAAAGAGGAACAAACCTTAGGGGGGTTTTTGTCACTTTTCAAACCTTGGGTTGGGGGGAAAATGTAAGTTTTTGAATATTAGAGAAAAAAATGTGATAAAACTTTAATTTTTTGCTAAATGATGAGTCTACCCCTAACGTTAATTGAAATTTTTAACGGAAATTTGATTGTAGGTGGGTGTTTGGGTTTTTCAAAGTTGGTGGGTGGGAATTGCGAGTTAACTATTCCTTGGGTGGGAAAATTTTTGGCCTCATTATTATTATTGATACCACGCCTTTCTTGGTTACAGCATTGTTTACGCACATGGTGTCCATTTGACTCACTCCCTATACCCGCTCTCACGGACTGAGAGAAAAAGAGAGAGACAAATGGCTCGTATAACGTTGGTTTCCTGCCTCATCTTGTTACTATGCTGTGTGGCCACAGGATCCAGCTTCGATGGCTTCAATCCCATCAGATTGGTATCCGACGGCCTCTTTGACTTGGAGGCTTCTATCCTCCAAGTCATCGGTCACAGCCACCGCGCTCTTTCCTTTGCTCGTTTTGCTCACAGGTCACTGCTGTGCCTCCCTCAGCTGGTTTTATATTTCGTTTAGTCATCAAATTTGTTCTGAAAGAAATGGTTTTGTTTAGGTATGAGAAGAAATACGAGACTATTAAGGAGATGAAACTCCGATTCCAGATTTTCTCCGAGAACTTGGATTTAATCAGATCCACTAACAGAAAGGGCCTGTCGTACAAGCTCGGCGTGAACGGTAAGCTTTTCTTTTTTTTGGGTTCGTCGGAAGGATTAAGTTATGTTAGTGGCCCAGCATCGCTACTTGACTATTGACCATCACCTGTTGGTCAAACAGTGGTCTGATCATGTGGCCGTATCTAATTTGTAGTTTGCACGTGCATATATGTGTTCCTAGCTAACATTCTATCATGATATTTTGTCATCATGTGTTTCTTATGGTAGAATGACAATTATGACTTTATAATGAATGAATTATATTTAATGTTGGATAATTGAACTTGAAAGAATTGAAGGAGGGGATATATTATTGCAGATGCTAATTGGTATGAGTAATAGTGTTTAATCAAATGTGAATATGCAGAGTTTACTGATTGGACATGGGAAGAATTCCGAAGACACAGATTGGGAGTTCCACAAAACTGCTCAGCTACCCTAAAGGGCAATCACAAACTTAACGATGATGTGCTTCCTGAAACGGTACTTTAATGGAGCTACTATAAATTCTTCATCCTTTTAATAAAAGCCATTTCTTCATTGGATTATTAAATTGGCTGCTTATCATGTATTATGGGGCAAAATATGGAACAATTGAACTATCAAACTAACCTTTTAATTTCCGGCTTTTATATTGAGTGATAAACGGCTGAACTTTTGTTTGTTTGTTTTTTTTTTTTTTTGTTTCTGCATGTGTAGAAAGACTGGAGGGAAGCGGGCATAGTAAGCCCAGTGAAAGATCAAGGCCACTGTGGATCTTGCTGGACCTTTAGGTAAGTTCAAATTGAACTGAGGTCAGGATGTGCAAATTAAGGTTATCAATTATGGTATCGTTCTGTAAATGACCTCGAATTCAATATGTTATGAATTGCAGCACAACTGGAGCTCTTGAGGCTGCTTACCACCAGGCACATGGAAAGCAAATCTCTTTGTCAGAGCAACAGCTTGTGGACTGTGCCCAAGCTTTCAATAACTTTGGTTGCAGTGGTGGGTTGCCATCACAGGCCTTCGAATATATCAAATACAATGGTGGCCTTGATACGGAGTCAGCATATCCCTACACTGGTAAAGATGGTGAATGCAAATTCTCGTCAGAAAATGTTGGTGTTCAAGTTGTGGACTGTGTCAACATTACTCTGGTAAAGTGTTCAATACCATATCCAAATTTCTCTGATTTTTAGATAGGCTTGCATCTGTGCTTGTTTTAACATCACATTGCAGTATATATTAGCTAAATGTTGATTTATACATCAACTGCCCAGATGTTGGAAAAAGAATGAATTGAGCTAGAGTAGGGACTCTCATTATCAAGCTTAATGTTTAAGTCGGGATTTTGGAAGCTTTTTCATTTAAGAGATATTTTTGTAAGGTTACTGACTCATATCATATATGAATACAGGAAGCTGAAGATGAATTAAAGCATGCAGTTGCTTCAGTTCGACCAGTAAGTGTAGCATTTGAGGTAGTAAATGGTTTCCAATCTTACGAGAGTGGAGTTTACAGCAGCAACACATGTGGCTCTACTCCCATGGTGAGTTTTACTGGTTTGGTGAAAAATGTTCATTGGTTTTTTTAGGTAGAAAATATGATAAAAATATTTTGTATTATTGGTAAAATTTTCAAATTTCTGAAAGGGATTTTAGTCTGTTTTCAATGTCTGATATATAAGAATAAAATGAAAAGTTAAAGAGCGCTAAATCTTTTCTTATTCCGAGTTGGACAAAATATAAACATCAGAATTAATTTTCACATACATATTTATGTAAGCATTCATGTCAAAGTCATCTCACCTGTGCTCCAAAAATTGAAATAATAATATTGTGATGCATTGTTGCATTTCTTAGTTGCTTTGAGTTTGAATGGCAGGATGTGAACCACGCAGTTCTTGCAATTGGGTATGGAGTTGAAGATGGTGTCCCATTTTGGCTGATTAAAAACTCTTGGGGGCAAAGCTGGGGTGACAATGGCTACTTTAAGATGGAGTTGGGGAAAAATATGTGTGGTAAGTTTCCACTATTAGATTAATTGTCTTTGTCAAAATAATGATCTCATCTTAGTTGAGCCATGCCTGATATTTCAACTATGTAAAGATGAGAAGTTTTTTCTAGATTCCTGTATGCTGATGTTGATGATTTGATTGTAGGTGTTGCAACTTGTGCATCATACCCTGTTGTGGCATAGTTTGCTTCAGAGGGAATTGCAGTGAGTCATTTGTGTTATGTTAAGGGGTCTGATGCAATAATGGTGATAGCTTGATGTACAAAAAAAGATTTAAGATTACTGTGCTTATGATGAATTCCCCATGAGATGGAGAGGAAGAAAGCAAAAACATCCAGTATATTTTCTGTGAGTTAAGAAGGTCTCTATAATAGCCAAGTGAATCTTATTTAAGGATAAGTAACTGAGTGTTTAAAATTTGATTGAATACCATGGCATGGAATGTGGGCAGAGCTCTATGGCATAAATATTAAACTAGCCAACCCAAAAGATAACAAACTACACCTAAATTTGATGACCCAAATAAAAAGTACATTAATATTTCTCTAAGCGCCATTCACTGTAGATGGAATGCATCAGTAATCTAGATGGCCTTACTGTAGCACTTTAGAGATCTTCTCTAAAGTCATCTGTTGCATCCAAATATAAATCCAAGCCATCCACTTGTAATAGCCCCTTACCAATTCAGACTACTGATCTAAAGGCCTTTAATCTCTCAGTTCTGATGGTATTCTAACCAATTGAGAATCACATAGTACTATGTGTTCAATTTTTTGTACAACCAATAACGTGTCATTATGTGATTGAATAATTGAAAATTAAAAATAAAACAACACATAATCACATAATGATACATCATTGTTTGTACGCAAAATTATGCACATAGTATTTATTATTGCTGAGAATATGCCAAGATTTGATACCATCCATAACTCCACCGATTGTTGTAAACAACCACTTGCAGCCAGCCTGTAGTCCATTGATACGATAAAAGTGTTAAGATCATATTAAAGAAACGTAATTTCAAATATCCACAAAAAATTGTCTATATTTCATCATATCATTTGAAGCTACAATGAAGATGACAAGCACCCAACTTCCAGGTTTCTGACCTTAATTATCTGGTCTGTTGTAAGCTACCACAAGTGATCAATAATAATGTCAGTGATAGCTTGCACAGTTATTTAAACAGACAGTAGGGAAGTGAATCCTAAGGACTCTTCACAAAATCTTCTTTACAAGGAAAAGACAAATGCCTTACTGATATTTACAATTATATTGATTTACATTGGATTTTAAGCTCACAAAAAAGAAAAAAGTCTACTTGCAACTCATCCTAATTATTATAATACTAAGACTGGTATATTTTGAAATTCACTTAAAACTAAAGCCCTAAATTGCTTGAATAAAACCTATTCCTTAAGGAGTCCACATCAACCTCACAAACATCATCAAAGATCCTCCTCCATACATTCTACAAGTAGACTTCTATTAATACTCACACAAAACTCTCTCCAAGCAGAAGCACTATTTCTGGCATTTGAAGATTGCAGTGGAGATCACCCACATTTCTCAACTAGAATTATAGTAAATCACTAAAAGTGGTAATGTCTCATTTTGAAACAAGAAGTTCCACCCAAAACCATTATAACACAACAATAAAATGAACAACCTTATTTATTCCAGATAACTAATTATTCTTAGCCGTCAAATAACAGAATTCATATACTAATCGACAGCACAGTTCCTTTAAATAAATCAAATTTATTACTAAAAATTAACATACAGAAGTAAGAAAAGATATTTACAAGTTCAATGGAATCTATGGAGTCTAGGAGTGTGTCAATTTCCAGAAACTAAAGTTTTAAGCCCAGCTAAAGAAAGCTGATATAATACTTACTGCTATATCATGTGCAGTCCAAGCTGATACGTTGCATTTGGTACTCGGTGCATGACAGTGGAAAGACCTTGCTCAATGAATAGGTTGATAATGGCAAGTTCAATGGTTTGACATTCTTTATCTTAAGCAGCCACTGGGATGCCGGTACTTGCCAAAGGCATTGATTTCTTCAAGGATGGAAAAGTCAAGTTCACGTCCTCTGATGCCAATTGCATTATGCGAAAGGCTTCATTAGGCATCCCAGCCTTCAAAAGGCAAGATATCAATGAATTTACAGTTATGTTATCTGGGGCACAACCAATTGTCACCATCTTATTGAAAATGCTAATAGCCTCAAACATTCTTCCCTTCATACAATACCCAATAATTAGAATGGTAAATGTTACTTTATCAGGCTTGCACAGCTTCTCCTCCATTTCTACTACAACTGCATTTGCCTCATCCACATTACCAGCCTTGCAAAGCCCATCAATCACAGGGTTGTACATGAAGGGTTTAGGAACTATATCACTGCACTTCAACTGATTCAAAAACCTGCGAGCCTCATTCAGTCTATTGTCCTTGCACAGAGCATTAATAAGAATAGCAAAAGTATACACATTTGGGGATATGTTTCTGGCATTCATTTCATCCCACAACTTCAAGCCTATGTTCACCTGTCCATTACGACAATAACCATCAATTAAGGAAGTGAAAGTAACAACATCAGGAACATAACCAAATGAAAGCATCCTCTCACGCATGGATTCAGCAGACATCATGTCACCAACCTTACCAAAGCCATCAATAAGAATATTAAATGTTATTGCTGAAGGTTGAATACCAGATTTAATCATCTCATCACGAAGACAAGAAGCCTCCTCCATCTTACCTTGCTTGCAATATCCCAATATGACCGATGTGTAAGTCACAGGGTCCGGTAGAAATTCATCTCTTAACTTGATTTCCTTCAATAACCAGTGCCCTCTATCTACCTCATTAACCTTACAAAATCCGTTTATAAGTGTATTATAAGTAACAACATCAGGAGAACAGCCAAAACTCTCCATATTATTGAAAATCTCAAAAGCCTTATTAACTTCTCCTACTCTGCTCAAACCTCGGATCATAATATTAAAAGTCCATGTGTCTGGCCGAGAATACAATCTAAAATGCTCTTTAAAAAGGAAGATGGCCTCATTAACTTTATTCTCTTTAACCAGCAAATTCAACAAACTATTACACGCAAAAGTATCCATAGCAATTTTTTCAGACGGCAGCTGAGAAAGAAATTCCTTGACAATGTGAAATTTTCCAGCTTTTGTAAATGACAAAACCAAAAAAATTATCATTGAACTATTGGGCAAATGCCCATCACTCCTCATATAAGCAAACACCACTTTTGCCATATCATGTAGACCCGATTCACATAAAGATCTTAGAAGTAAATGGTAAGTCTTGAAAGAATGATCGATACTCAAATTCACTCTACTAAACTCTAAAAATCTGAAGCCCAATCTCGGATTGTCTAAACGTCTCATTACCTCAAATGATGTCAAAGGAGTCAACTTCTGACTCAAATAGCCCAAACAACTATCTAAACAAAACTGAGAACGAACCAGTAGCGTACACACAACTTTAGCAAACCACAACTCAGGGCTACGTCTATTTCTTACCTCTTTGGTTTCAAATGGTCGAGAACCACCATGAAAATGAGCAATGGCAGATATCGTGGAGGCTTGAAACTTTGAACAACGAGTAGTGCATAATAGAAGGGTCATCTGTAACCCCACCACATTAGTAGCCTCAGTTTGAAACCCACAAAATCATCTTGTTTGAAGACAAAGTGATGTTGAATTGGATTGATTAGATTTTGAATTCGGCTGTTGGTTAAGGTGTCTACTCTTCATGGAGATGACGAGATACTAAGTAAGAAACCAAAGCAAAACAAAAGCTATAGAACGCAGATTCACTTTTGATCATTGAATTGATAAAAATAAAAATTTTCGTATTAAGAACAATATGATCTCTAGGTATGAGACTGCAATTGCAGTGAAGGGAGACGCGTCCTCGTCACAAGCATGGACGGTTGCGCTTAGGGTTTCTGATAATTACAGTGGTGGGACTGACTGGGCTGATGGTTTAACGGGCTGGTTTTGACGTTTATTTGCTGGGCTTCATAATTCAAGGCCATTATAAAGTTTCAGTCTAAGGAAAGCTCAATCTGTTCATTTTTCATGGAAATTAATGGATTCTCAAGATAAGCTTTAGGCCTGCTTGGTTTTGGGAAATTTTGGAAAGTAAATTAAAATGACTCTTTTCTCAATCATGTTATACATTTTTAACCCCTTTTTCCCGTTATATAGATATCGTCAGGACCCCAACTTAATTTCCGTTTTGTCCTTTTCACCGAGCGTGTTAATCCTAACCCTTCAAATAACTATTCATCCTTATTCTCACTTAAAAAAGAAAATCACTTCAAAATCAAACAAATTATATATCAAAAACATCGTAATCTAAGTAAATATCTTTTCCTTCCATTGTTCATTATTTTGTTTAAACATTTGAAACTGAAATATTTAAAATTTTCTTATATAATTTTAGGTAGTGATGAATTTTTCTTTATGGATTTCTATGTTGTTTTTCTTGTTGTTTTGCAAGCAGGAAATGTGAAAAAATTTAAATTTTTACTTTTTTTTTTGTAAATTTCAAAATATATGAAAATTTTAGCAGATTTTTATAATATTTTCGAAGCATAAATTTCATCTTGAATTGTTGTCTAGTAAATGTCTCAAGTTGTTCCTTTAATAAGAAATATTGTTTTAACAAAATGCATTTTCATAATCTCATGAATTTTTCATTTTATTTTTTAAAATAGTTGAGACAATATTTATAACTGAAGAAATTGTTATATTTTTAAACTTAGAAGGAAAAATACAATAAATTTTTATTTTTAAATATTTTTATTAAATAATAATTTTAACCTTACAAAAATTTACATATAGGTAAATATTTAAAATTTTTAAAATTAATGGATGAAAATTAAAAAAAAAAAAACTAATCTTTGGGCCCACTAATTTTATAAAACCGTATGTGGAAGTGAATGAAAGGCTGAGAGCGATTTAAGGAGAATGAAGCACACGAGCTGCTAAGGTACTATAATTGTTTATGTTTATAATCTGTTAATGATGGTTCAATATTCAACACCAAAGTAATAGTTCTAAAATGAACTGAAAAGAAGAGCTAAAACAACACCACATTCAACATCATTGTCTATAAACGATAATAGATATGACGATTCAGCAAGAAAAAACGATGAACTTTGACAAGTCATCTGCGACGCACAACCCCGGAAAGGAAACATTAACGACAAAGTAACCCAAATATAAGTGATTTCCAATCGTGCCACTGAATACCTAAATTACAGTGGACTTACATGAGCAGTTTCATTAAGAAAAAGACAACCAAACACATAATTGAAGAACTCACGGCCTTTAATCACTTCCCCAGTAACTAAAGCTTCTGTATCATATTTGCATCCTCTCATACAGTCTGGACAATAAGTTACCTACATCAAAACCAACATACTATATCAGTATTTTATTTGCGAAATATTTAGAAGTTCAAATTGTATTCTAGTTTTATTTTTATTAATGCTAAAGATGCAGGGATTGACAAGTAGATATATTGCTCAAAGTCACAAACCTCCAATAACTTTGGTTGAAAAGAGTTATCGAGCATTACATCCATGCCATATATGGCTCTAGACTTGGAGCACTGCATCTCTGGATGTGTAACAGCAGCTGCCTCAAACACAGATCTGATCATATTCTTTACTCGCTGATGAATATCTAACCATTTAACTGCAACAACCATGGATTATAGCGTTAACATAACTCTACACAGGCAAGTAGAATAACCAAACATTAACAAAGTTCTGATACCTCGGTGTTCCTGTTCGAACTCCCTAACGAACTCGGGTGTGTTCTTGTGACTGAATCTCCTACCATAATTCTGAAAACCACAAAAAGTAATTTAACAGATTTAAAGGCTTCAAGCCTGGGTAGGAATTATGAACAAAAATTAATGTCCAATAAACATCAGGCTCTCATTTATCTGACTCAAGTTTAATACCCCACAAGAAGTGGATTTCTGATCCAGTTTCTAAGTTTTTTCATTAATATATATTTCTACTTTCCAATTAAAAAAATGCCCCATAGAGTGTGCCCATTTATGCTTGATTACACAGAAAATAAAATGCAGTAATTGCGCTATAAGATAATGATTGAACATACCATAACTGTAAAGTGCGTCTCATATTCGAAGAAACTGTGTCTATCTAAAGTATAGGTATTATTTGCCAATCTAACCTGAAAAGTAAGAGAAATAATAATATTTAGAAAAAAGGTAAAGAGTTGAATAGGCAGCTAGAAAGCAGAAAACAGTGAGAAATGCCTCTTCTATTACTATTACATGTTGTAATAGAAACTGCATTCACGCCATATTATCATTATAAATATACCAGAAAAAAATTTGCATACCCAGAAAACATCTGCAAGGAATATTTCTAAGGGGTCCATACTGCGAACCAGTACTATGTAACGAAGATCAAACTTCCGTCCTTGGAACAGAGCTGGGTGCTCAATATATTTCTGGCAAATTTTTGGACCAGTTTCCATGAGACGAATAATAGCTGATAAATCATCAGTAACAGTTGTATCAATAGTTCGTGCCATGTTCCAAGGTTTCAAGATCCACAGATTGTTATGTCCATTTCTTTTCCGTACATGATTGTCACCAATAAGTTGAGATAGATGAGTTTCAAGATTGTAAGTAGGCTGCAACCATTCAGGAGACCCATGTGCCTGTTGGAATGGATAAATTGAAGTTAATAAGACTTCAAAAGGAATTGCAAGTACTAGCTTCCAGTATTGGTATACTGGCCAATTTATCTCGAAGCAGGCATACATGTGATTACTACTGGAAAAGAAGAACATACTTTAACTTGGCAAGAGACAATAGATCAATTCATCCCAGAGACTCATAAGGCAAGCATTAACAAGAAAAGAGTTTGCTAATTGAACCTGCTGAACAGTCTCTGCCAAATGATGTTTCATCACAAGACAAGACTCAAAAGGAAACTGGTTTACATATTGCTGATCTGTTATTCCAGTAGCTTTTTTCGTGTCCTCATCCACCTGGATACTTGTCCATATAATATCAGCATCTTTTGGCTCTGTCGCTGTTGGGGGTAAAAGGGACTTTAGAATAGAGATGGCATAGTAGGGTTTCTATTAAATATAGAATAAAAAGAATCTAATCAGAATCTAAGGAATTCTTCCTGCGAACACCAACTCCAACTCCATCCAAAATAAAAGAATCTAAGTTAGACACAATAAATCAATCAAGGAGATTTTTATTAAAATAATTTTCATGAACCAAGCAAATAAATCTGTGTGGATACCAGACAAACCTAGATGATATAATATGAAAACTCTCATTGATTAGGCAAAAAATCCATGGGGTGCATTATGTTCAGTCAAAGACAGTAAAAAGAAAAAGAATAGATCACATCAGTCTTTAAATATAGGAATCCTTCCTACAATGGAGTAACGGACTACAACACATACTGAGTATGAATTCTGGGCGTGTCAAATATTCTTCTACTTGAGGTATATCAGTGTAAACACGTAATACACACCCATCAGCATGGCACAAATGTTCTGCTGCAGAAGACTTGGTTGGCAGATAGGTCAATTTTTTCATACGCAATTTCTGGCAGTGTTTCTCATACTCCTGCAGGATTCAGCATGGCTTAATACCAATCTGGAGTGAGTCACAATTTAAGTGCAAAGTAGCAGTGAGACTAGTATAGGAGATAATACATGAATAAAATAGTTCTGTGGAGTATGGAACCAAGCTGTGAGTCTGGCAGAACGCTGTTTGTCCTCCCCAATACCAAATAGGAAATCACGAGTGCACTCATCGCCTTTGCAAACACTCTGGATGGGCCACAATATAGTATAGCTGAAAAGGAAAGACTACTCATTTTATGACTTCACAAGAATTGTCCTTAAGTTGTCATTAGACCAAGAACACATCAATACATTTTATCAAATTGAGTATTACAATCAAACGAGCACAAAAATTATTTAAAAGAACATAATAAATTCAATCATAATTATACTGCAGACACCAATACCAGGTAAAAGGAAAGACAAGAACTGCTCTATGATGAAGCAAAAGTAAAGGAAGAAAGGTAAACGAAATACCTGACAGCTGACACCAGTTTCCCTTCTGGCATAAATAGAAATGGAGCCACCCTGAAATTTGGTTGATCACTATGCCGCAAAGCTGAACCTAATTCATCCATAACATACCTGCAGACAGGGAAACACTCTCATGAAAAACAGAAAGAAGAAAGTAATATCAAATGAAACCAGTGGAATGAGAAAGAAAACATTGACAGAACCACTGCTTGGCATATCACGGATTAGCAGGGAAAAGAGACAGTGACATAAACAAAACTCAAATCATGTTTATTAACTATGTTTCTAGGTCTACCATGCTACACTGACTATATTTCTTTGCAGTAAATCAGAAAAATTAAACATTGGGACATACCATTAACAACACTATCATAGGATTTGAGATTTAGATGAATCCAACAACTAGAATAAATACACCCAATATGTATATCACCGAATATAATGTCTTTAGCTGTGGGTTCACCCACTGAGACTAATTAGTTCAAATGAATGAATTTAGTCATAAATCCTTTTCTTTTAACTTCTTTCATTTAGTTTAGATTTTCAATAAGTAAAACCTATGTATATTAATCTTGTTTAAAGAATGGATTCAAAAAACATTTTACATGAAATGTATTTTGTAACTTGCCAGAATTGTTTCACCTTCCTCTGACTTCAAACAACTGGTCGAAGAGTTATTATCATTATTGACAAGACACTTAAGGACATGTATTTATTCTTTTCATTTAACAAAGTTCACGCAGAACACTCCAGGTCCTTGCAGATAGCATTTGTTCAATAGGAAACATTCGGATAGACTTTCCAGGAAACACTGCTTCTCCAACCTTATAAACAAATGCAAAAACAGATTTGTAAACATCCACCAACAAAACAATGAGAGCACGAATTCACCACAGCTAATAATATCTTTAGAATTCTTTGTCCAAAACTAAGTCCCTACTTATACACTCAAGAGATTAAATTACAAAGGATGACTATGCAAGACAACAATTTACAAAATGATGAGTAGAGAACTTATATAGCACAGAGCCAATCAAAAAATCAACTTGGATAAAAAAGTCATGCCAGTAATTAAATCAACAACAAAAGTGCATACCATACAGATGTTTCATCTATCTTTTCCTCATCAGCAAGTCTATATGTCATTAAGTATAACCACATTGCACTAAGAACTCGGTCAGTGAGAGGCTGGTCTGCTGTCCATTCAGGAAGACGTGGTTGAAGTATTGAATCAATCACATGTTTTCCATCGTCTAAAATTTTAGAAGCACTGACACCATTTAGTACAGAAAGAGATGGAAGAGATTCAAGAATTTCTATGGCACTTTCTCCCAGAGGACCTGGTATATCAACCTGCAAATAGGTTAAGTCTAAAGAACTAAAATATTCCTTGATACAAAGCTTCTGATAATCAGTGGTTACACTGTCAAATTGAAATTACTACTTCTAAAATGAGTACCTCCAAAGACTGCAAGCTGGGAAATCCCTTCAAGAGTTCCAATAATTCACAAATGGTATTATGCTCCAATGGATTTCCTCGAATATTCAAATGAGAAATAGATGGTAGCTCAGCAGGTGAAAATGCCTGAAGAAAGGAAGAACTATTGAGCATCATAAATGAACTCCCTACAGGATTAATTGATTGTCCGTAACCATACACATTAATTCTAACAAACTTTTACAACTATGTGTGTGCACAGGAAATACCAGATTTATGAATCTCAATTTCTAACTAGTTTGGAAAATGAAAATATTCAGCATGCAATACAGATAACAATTAAGGAGAAGAATAAAGAAAGATTAAAAAGAGGAAGCACACTGAGCAATGTTGACACCTCATTCAACAGATTGTGAATACATCTGTCTGAAAGGTCAAGTGAGGTCACACTTTGCAAGGGATGGTCATTCTGTTGGAGAGTGCTTGGTTTATCCTTCACATAAACCTCTCCACAAAAGCACAATGCCCACTCACCAAACTTGCTAGTGAAATATGAGTTGAAAATTTCCAGTCTGGGACATCCTTGTAAGATTGCTACTTCCATGTTGCAATCACTGAATATGAGATGGTTCAGTCATTTTTCAATGGATAACCATCAGAAGCAACACAGTAACTCTAAAAAGATATTAATTAAAATTTTAATTGTATCAGCTTTCATACCATTTTTCAAGAACAGGATTGTTGTTCAGCCACAAAGCCCTCAGGTTTTTGAATTTGGTAACTTCTTGCACAACAATTTCCACATTCTCAAGCTTGTTTCCGCAAAGGCTAAGAGCTTGTAAATCCTAATACAGTAAGGGGCATGGCATATAGACAGCTTCAGAAGATGAACAGTGTTAAGCCTAACTGTCCAAACTAACAATAAACTATCAGCATCCTTCCTAAATGATTAGTGTGAATATGAAAAAATACTTTATACATATATATATATACACACGCACTTATAAGAATGATTAAATGACAAACCGGAAATTCACTAGACAAATTGAGAGACAGCAGCATGTCATCATCAATATTAAGCTCCTCGAGTTCCAACCACTTGACAGTGCCATCACCTTTTTCTCTTGCATAACGAATTTCACTCTGCAGCACCTCCTCCACATTTGACATGACACCATTCTCATGAGAAGCTCCGTTTACAGTGTCCGTCTCTTCAGAATCTGAAGCAACATCAATATCCACACACATCAAAGAAGCCATCCTCTGAGCTAGACCTGGAACCTCCTGTAGCTGCAACAGTTCGCAGATTAACAATTCTCAGTTCATTTATTCTGTTAGAGGCTAAAGCTAGCTTCGAGGAAAAAAATAACTTTAGGTAACGCATTTGATCACTTCACAAGTTAAAAAATATATATAAATAATAATCAAATTCATATAATATTAAAAGAAGAAAAGTCACATTTCAGGTCTAATTTCATACATATCACTTAAGAGCAAAACTCAGCACACTTATTTCCATAATAAGTTAGCACAAGTGACCTGTTTATAAGCATCGGAGAGACGAAAAGTCCAGGCGTGGTCGACCAGAAAAACGTTGGAGTGTTTAGGCATGGAATCGGAGGTGAGGAGGAGCCGCCGCTGGCGTCCTTCCTCGCAAGGCTCGATTTGAAAGAAATCGCCACCGTCGAAAGTGTCAGTGGTGAGTTTCTGGAAGAGCTGACGGTGCAGTGACTGAGGTAGGCCGGATGCCGCCAATAACAGGCCATGGACTTTGATGAAGTCCTCATAGGTCTCAATTCTGTTACTGTTACTTGACATTTATTTGTTCGATTAGTTGTTTCTTTAGCTTAAACTGTGTCAAATGGTTGCAGGTTCCGACGGCGGCCGTGTTTCTGCTACAAGAGACTTCAGAGCCTAGTAAACATTTTTTTGTTCTACACGGTGATTTTCAGGGCTTTGGCCTTTAGTGTACTAAAGGGACGAAAATCTCCTTTTACTGCTAACTCTAACATGTTAATGAAAAATTTTAAATTTTATGTTTTCTTGAAGGAAAAAAAATTCAGTATTTCTCACAAATTTAAAAGTTTAAAATAAAGTCAACTCCCTTCAATATGAAAAACAGTTTTAGCTTTGTCAACAAAGAGTTTGGTTGGAGAAGTGATTTTAGCTTTGTCTAATTGATCTTCACTCTTGTAAATAAATATATTCAAGAAAATTAATTAATTTAACTTTCCTTTTTCAATTATATTATATAATTTTAATTTATTTTTTATATGATATCGCCAAAAAACTCTATTTTAATACTCGTTGTAGTCTTATCTTTAACTTTAAAACTTTAGGTTCTTAAACTTATTTTCATAAATGTTTTTATTTAAAAATTAGTTCAAAATTTTTTTAAAAAAAAGTCATACACCAAAATCATCAAGTTACGTATAAATAACATTTCATTATATTATTTGACATTTAGTTTTAAGATTTGAAATTGAAATTTTGAATTTGTGAAGTGATGATTTCTACCTTGTTAATTTATAAGTTGTGTTAATTTATAATTTATAACCTTGATTAATTAAAAATCGAGATATGAATGAGAAATTAATTAAAATTAATTAATTTCTCATGTATTTTTATAATTAAAAAAGTTTCTTAAACCTTGATTAATATAAAAATAACTTTTTCAATTTTAATTAGGTTTATTTTTCTCGATCTAAATTAATTAGGTGTTTTTTTGTTTTACACTTTCATTCACAAATCAAATTTAATTAGTTTTTTTTTCTTTTTCACACATTTTTTAGTCATTTTACTTTCTTTATTTTTAATTGGTTGGTCAACCAATCAACCACATGAAAATGTAGAAAGTTGGTTATAAATGTATAATAAAAAATAGTGGTTTAAATTGTATAAACGGGTAAAAAATGATAGAAATAATTAATTTCAATTTTTGTCCTCCTATATTTTTATTTTTAACTTATTTTCTCTTTATTGTTATGTCTTCCATGGTTTTGGTATTATATTTTCATCCAAAAAAAAAATGTTAAATTAAACAAAAGATTTCAATGATTATAAAAATGTAGAATTAGTTTATTCAGAAATAGGGTTAGAGTTTGTGTAAATGTTTATAAGTAATGTTATATGTACGTATTTTTTATATATAATTTTAGTATATAAATAATATATTATCATATGATTGAGTGTTATTTTATCTTTAATTTAAAATTATATAATCATCTGATGACACATTATCTATTTACACAAATTATGTGTTAAAATGTGTATGCATAGTTTTATTTTTTAAAATTTATTTACAAGAATATAGCATATAATGATCTCCAATAAATTTATCATCAAAGGGATATAAATGGATTATAATATCTATTATATTAATCTATCTCATAAATTTATCTATGAACAATGATAACAATTATTGATGTGTTTTCTTGTCACAAACTAATGCACATAATTTAGAACTCTGCACAAAATAGACTATAGTAACACTACTTAGAATTTGATAAGACTTGAGTAAATCTATTACATATGTGGTAGAATGTTTGATGAGATAATTGAAACAGATAAAATTAAGAAATAGATGTGACGTCAAAGTTTTTACGTGATGTACCTTGGTGATTAGAATGTTTATATCTGTGATATTCTCACTAGTTTGAGTATATGACAAGAATGATACAAATCAAACTATATTGTGTCTGCTCTCCTCTCTCTTGTCTCTTCCTGCCTATTCTTCTTTTATCCCTCTTATGTACAAGTTTTTTTTTTTGAAGGAAAAAGTATATTTGAAACTTCTCTTATATAGCATTTTGATTCATGATTTAAATTCAAATGGATGAAGTTATGTTTATATCATTGATATTTTTATTTATGGAAAAGTTAACATCTTGTTAAATGATCATTATCAAAATGTGTCGTAAAATTTGGCTATGCCCACTCTTTGGTAATACCAAAGAACCTTACGGTTATAACCTGTATAGTAACTAATTGTTCTTTGAGATGTCTAAGTCTTGAATCTATTGTGAGCTTTGGATTGAAGAGTTATTTAATCATTGCTCGCTGGTTGTTGTCTTTGAATGCGAGGTTCAAGAATTTTTTACCATATAAAGATCTCTTTGTATCCCTCACAAAACTCAACACTCCCATATTGTTTTTAGAATACATGCATATGCATACAACTAACTCATCTCCTACTAAAACTTTGGCTATGTTGTCATGTAATTCATGACTATAGTCAAGCCAACCCTAATCAATCTCATGACTTGTATTTTGCTTTCACATCATTCTTATGCTAAAACGGCCACCACTTCTTTTTCTTCTTAAGGTTTATTATTTATTCAATTTTGGTGTCATTATATCACACAAAATTAAGGGACTATTCATTAATTGAAACATGGTTCTTTGATGATCCTTTAAACTTTAAAATTTAGAACATACATTGGAAATACTCTTCTTTTCTTTTTAACTAGAACATGCATTTCTCTTATGAAATGACTAACTAGAATGAGTGTTATGACTCTAGAACAACTGTTTCACTTCTAGATCTTTATTTATCTAACTTAACATGGAACGAACATTCCAATCTTTGAAATGTCTTGGGATGACCATTCCTATTCTTAATTGGAACAAGCATTCCTATGGCAAAACAACTTAAATGGAATGAATGTTTTGATCTTTAATGCTCGTGTCTTCTTAACATATCCTTACAAATCAAATTTATATGGAGCAACCACTGTTGAATTTGGAATGGGTGTTCCATCGCAACTAATCTACAAATAGAAATGTCGTCCTTATCCTTAAAATGAGTGTTCTATCGTGATGGCTACAACCTAAATAATTTTTGAATTGATAGTTCATATCCTTGAAACAAGTGTTCCTTCACGATTACTTCAACAAATCCATTGTTATTTCGAATTTTCTCTATAGGCCAAAATGTAAATTCATCATCAAATTTACCAAGTGATTGAATCAACCTCATTTCCTAATGTTTTACTAAACATAATCAATTTCATATTATGAGAGAAAAGCAAATTGATTTTCTCAAATAAAAATTATTAAGAAATGATGGTCTTATATTTATCAGCAAATAATTATGTTGAGATTATTTGGTTATGCACCCTAGTATATATATCCGATCTAATAGTGGAACACACTATTACATAATCTTAAAGTGTTTAAAATCATTTGTTACCTTTATTGAAGGTTGATTTTACATTTTTTTTGTATAGTCAAATTAAAGAAATTCAATCTTGATGCTAGGGCTGGACTTGACCCGAGCCAGCTCAAGCTCGACTCGATCGAGCTTGAAACGAGTTGGGCTTAATCGAGCTCGAGCTACTAGTCAGATTTTTTAATTAAAATTTTTGATACAAAACGACATCGTTTTGACCAATATATATTAAAAACGATATCATTTTGATAATAAAAAACGAGCTGAGCCGAGTCAAATTCGAGCCTAAAACTAGTCAGCCTTAGTCGAGCCTAAAACTAGTCGGCCTTAGTCGAGCTCGATCTCGAACTTGAGCCACCCATATATGAACTGAGCCGAGCTCGAACTCTGCTCAGCTCAAATCTAGCCCTACTTGATGCCATTGAAAAACAATTTGATTGCCCATGGGATGTTTTGAATAAAGGCAAGATTAATTAGTTGATCTTTTACTTGATAAAACTCTCTAACGGTGATTACCTTGTTACTATAGAGAAATTGAAATTTGTATCCTCATTTGGGCCCACACTTTTTACACTTTAAACATTTTTACCACTTTATAGGATAGGATGTCTAAATTGCCTTTATTTTCAACCTTGAAAAACCAAAACTAAGTTTTCAGTATTACTTACTTTTAATGCACTGTAGAGAAAGAAAATGTATAAATATTTAGTATCAATATTTGAAACAAAATTTATATTTATGTGTACTTGGTGTTGAATATGCAAAAAATACATAAATAATTATATATATATATATAAAGAATCAAAACAAAAATGAATTACAGAATCTTCCAAGGAAAAATTTGCAAAATCATGAGAGAATATTTTTTATTGTAGAAGAATCTTGTAAGGAATAAATTGACTTGCATGGAATTATTAGTGCAATAATTTTAAAAATAAAAAAAATTGTTAGAAAACTGATTTTGGCTGGAAAGATTTGGAAGGGGAGATTGGTGTAAAAATAAAGGGTCGGCGGTAAAAATAAAATGTTTATTTTAAAAGGGTTGACGTTGACGTCAACTCTTCTTTTTATTTTTAATTGAAAGGTTGGCGGATGCCAACCCTTCTTTTTATTTTTAATTGAAGGGTTGGCGTCCGCCAACCTTTCTTTTTATTTTTAATTGAAGGGTTGGTGGCTTGCCAACCCTTTTTAATTTTTTTTTTTCAGTTTTTTTCAGTTAAATAAAAAAAACTAAAGTTTTTTTTCAACTGAAGCAAAATCATACAACTGAAGTTTTTTTTTTCAGTTAAACATGAATATACCATACTTATTTTATTTTCAATTATTTGAGAGAGAAAGTTGATTCCTTCCTCAGTTGAGAGAAAAAGTTACAAAGAAAAGAAAATTTCTGTATGAAAGATTAAAGAGAGGTATTTTGAAAAAGTAGATTATTATTGTAGTATATTTGTTTAAGCTTTAGAATGAGTGACATATATGTATACACGGTCAAAAAAAAGGCTAAAAATTTCAATTTCCCGTTACTATATATATGCATTAGTGTTTATGCTTTTAGGCATCTTGATGGAAAATATTAAGTGAGAATTGGTATACCTTGGTGACATAATTGATTGACTTATTCTCATAAACTCGCATCTTTTTTAATGTTATAGTTTATAAAGTGGCAAATGAAATTGATAATCAATTACCTAAACAACTTTCAAGAGTAGTTATCTTTGAATTGTCAAGAATGATGGGTTTAAACCCATAAGGGAGTCACCTAAAGAAGTAATCCAACCTCTATGATTGGAGATCCCATGAAGGGGACAAGTAGGAACAATTTATATTGTCTGTTGCAGTAAACATTATTTGATAAACCCAAGAGAAGTTATGCTTCCACTTAACCTTATGACAAAAATGTTTGTTATGTGATGTTAAGCAAGAGTATTTATCTTAAATGAGTTCAAAGTAAAAATGCTCTTGCAATGTGTAGATCAAATATACCTTTGGAGAACTCACCTATAAGTGAGAGTTGTCATGAAGCCGCAATGGAGTATTCTCTAAAAACTCTTATGAGAATTAAGATAGAGTGAATGACTATAATAGCGTTAACCTACAAAACCAAGTCTTATCAATAGTATATGTGTGGTAACTTAAAGTTTGTCAAGGCATAAAGTTTAAGGTATAATTCATTCATGTACCTCAAATGGATGCTATCAACACTAAGTATAGGTTCAAAATCGATAGGCTCTCATATTGATTGCACAATAAAAGATTGTAAAATCTTTAATAATATGTTATATCATTAATTATCAAAGGATTTTAAACCTATGGGTGGGTGGGGGTATTATTGGAGTAGTATAATTATCTGTTACTTACCAAAAAAAAAAATTATCCGTTACAAAATCCTATTATAAAAAGGGGGTTATATTCACTTAATCGGTAGACACAACGCAAAAATAAAACACAACATCATAAAAAACAACTCAAATCACACAATACTCTATATATTCTCTTACAATTTCGACTATATAATATTTGATTATTATTATCTTTCAATAATTATGTCTCTCGAGATAAGTCTTTAAAAACTTTTAGGTTTTATCTTAAAGTTCTTTTAATACCGTTTATATTCATATGAAGAGGAGGACTCTTTGACTCTAGGACAACGCATTCTCGCATAGCTCTTTCAAGTTCCGGTTAGTTTTCTTGTTCTCTTTATTTTTTATTTGATTTAAATATATATAATATTGTTTATAAATGTTTGTTGAGTGATAATTTCGTTAATTGTTATTATTCTTTATCGGAATATTTTTCAATATACAAATATGATTGATATGTTTTTTTTTCTTTTTTATTATTAAAATTTTATTTTAAAAAGCAATTAAATTAATTAAATCCACAAAAATGTAAATTTTTTGGTTCCGCAACTGTTGTATGAACATTTGATTTTTTTTTTTTTTCCGAACAAGTTGATTACATTTGATGCTTTATTTTAATTTTTCAGCCTGATAAATAAGGAAGAGAAAATACATTATTTAAAAGTTTTGATAAATAAAAATAGGCCAAAAAACTTATTCCTACCCATGGTAGTGTAATATCAATCTTAAATCCGCTTTCCCAACTCAAAATTTTACTCATGAGCTAATTTCTGTTAAAATTATTAATAGTTATTTTAACAATAATATTAAAAATATATATAATTTATTAATTTTTTCTCTAGATTTTTAAAATTAATAATTTTATTTTTATTTAAAGTTTTATAATTTTAAAAAATAACATTTTCTCTCCTCTAAAATTTAGGGTTTTTTCTTTACTTCTATGGTGTTATCTAGATTCGTCTGAATTGGACGAATCTAGACGAAGCATATAAAGTAAGAAAATCTGGGGCATAAAAATATTAACATTCAAAAAAATGTTAACGGTTACATTAGACTATACAAAATGTGAATCCAAACAGAAAAAGAAAATCCACAACAGCAACGGCTACATAAAGTAAGAAAATCAGAGGCAATGTATAAAATCTAAGGGTACCAAATACGCAGATTTTTATACTCTAAAAGGTGTAAAGTATTAATTATGTACTAAATACATAGATACTCAGTATTTAAGGTAATATAATTTAAAATGAAGCCTTTTAAGGTATACAAAGATTGATTTCAATGGCTATATAAAGCGAAGTATGAAATGAGATTGACCATATCTAAGGGTGAGGAAGAAGATGATATGTATGTGATGATATGTATATGAGTAGAGATGATGTCTAGTCAGATAGTAACTCTCCAGAATGAATTGAAAGAATTATTTCAAGTGTTCGTTCTGGTGAGTTACTAATCTGATTAGATTTCAGACTCTAATATCTTGAGAGCAAGTATTTCGATAACTTCACATTTCACTTAGAGTAAGACTCACCACACTTGGTGTTTAAGTTTGGATAAAGTGAAGTATGAAATGAGATTGATCATGTCTGAGGGTGAGGAAGAAGATGATATGTATGTGAGTAGAGATGATGTCTAGTCAGATAGTAACTCTCCAGAATGAACTGAAAGAATTATTTCAAGTGTTCATTCTGGTGAGTTACTAATCTGATTAGATTTCAGACTCTAATATCTTGAGAGCAAGTATTTCGATAACTTCACATTTCACTTAGAGTAAGACTCACCACACTTGGTGTTTAAGTTTGGATAAAGTGAAGTATGACATGAGATTGATCATGTCTGAAGGTGAGGAAGAAGATGATATGTATGTGAGTAGAGATGATGTCTAGTCAGATGGTAACTCTCCAGAATGAACTGAAAGAATTATTTCAAATGTTCGTTCTGGTGAGTTACTAATCTGATTAGATTTCAGACTCTAATATCTTTAGAGCAAACATTTCGATAACTTCACATTTCACTTAGAGTAAGACTCACCACACTTGGTGTTTAAGTTTGGAGTTTGAGTTATCATCGATCATCTTAGTGGTGAATTTCTAAAACAAGTATCAAAATAATATGTCATATATATTTATAATAATTATTAATTTGAGTATTAATAGTGATGTATAAACATATGATTGATTGTTATTTTATTTTTAATTTTCATTACTCACATAATAACATATTATCATTTAAATTCACATATTGATATTTATTATTATTACACTTAATTATATTTATTGGATTTTTTTTTTTTTGAAATTCTACTTGCTAAGCTTCTTTTTTTTCACTCTTAATTGCAAATGTAATTTTGTTTCCTAATTAAAGTCTTGTACCATCAAATCTAATGTTTTCAAAATTAGATTGGGCATTGATCTAGTAAAGGGAGTTGTTTGGTCTAACTGATGGTCCAAGTGATTAACTAGTAGTTAGATTGGTTAACTGTTTAAAAATAATATTTAAAATAATTTTGTATAATTTTTCATTAAATATATAAAACGAAATATATTGGTATTAAAATAAACTTAGTTTAATGTTATACATGTTCAAAATTGATGGATGAGGTCTTAGGTTCAATTAATAATGAATTTTTTACGAAAAAATATTTTTTTATGTTGACCAGGTCAAACCCAGTTTTTTGCTTGGTCTAACTGAACGGTTTCAATTAGGTCCAAAGTAGTTTAACTCAAAAATAATTTTCAAGCAAACCAAAACTATTTTGGTTACTAAGTTTCAATTCAATTGGTCAAATTGATCATGTAACATCCTTGGTGCAATAGTATGACCCACTATCAAGATATTGTCTATTTTGGACCACAATCCATCAATGGTTTTGCTTCTAGATTTTACAACCCAAAACGTGTATTGATAGTTTAAGGAGTTTATAGATATTTAACTAATCAAATCCTCTCACTTCAAACTGATGTGAGACATACAAACAAAATATAGATATACTCAACATCTCTCTCTTACTTTGTTAATGTGGGTTTTGCCTAAAGGTATCACAACTCCAGTTTCAAAACCATGATCAAATGGATCAGACCGGCTAGTCTAACCGGTTGAACTAAAACTTGTTAACCAAAATGGTTTCAATTAACTTAAAAACCGTTTTTGTAGTCAAATCACTTTAGACTGAATTGAACCATTCAATTAGATTGAGTAAAAAACAGAGTTTGACTTGGATAACATAAAAAAATAATTTTTTTTTGTGAAAAATTCTTTATTAATTGAACCAAAGACCTCATCTATTAATTTTGAACATGGATAGCATCAAATTAGGTTTATTTTAATACAAATATATTTCTGATCATATATTTAATGAGAAATTATACAAAATTCTTTTGAATATTATATTTAAACTGTTAATCGGTCCAACCACTAGTCAATCAGTTTGACCACTAGTTGGACTAGATTGCTCTCTTTATCGAGTTAATGTCCAGTTCGATTTTGAAAACATTCTATGAAATAATAATAAAATTATATGCATAAAAAATAATATGTTACCATGTGAATGAGTATTATCTTATTTCTAATTTAAAACTATCAAATCATATGAAAACATATCATTGTTTATACATAAAATTATGTATATTGATACTACTAATCAAATAATACATTTTTTTTTTTTAAAGAATGTTTGTTAATCTTATGAAAACTAAGGATACTATTCACATAAATAATCTGATACACCCTTTCTTTTTGTGTTTCTTTTTAAATTGTTTTATGCTTGATGATATTTTTATTTCTCAACACAGCCTTAACAATGAAGACTGATGAACCTGCAGGAGAATCGACAAAGAACGAAGGGAAGATGATCACAACCTTAAAGATGATGAACCGTTTCATTTTTCGTGGATTCAGCTTTAGGAGAAGATGAATTATATGATAGAAGCTTCGTCTGAAGCCGATTCTCTTTGTTTGGAGCTGATTCTCTTCCTTGAGGTTGTGTTTGTCTTCCCCCTTTGTTCTTTGTTTTTGATCGATTCGATTTCATGTTCATCGATCTTCATTCATCAACAACAAAGAGAGATAGTTGAAGGGAGGAAAATGGTGGTCGTCACAGTCTTTAAAAAAAAAGAAAATCCTACAGATATGGGAGAAAAAAGTCATTTTCAAAATTGAAATTGTTAAAATTGAGGTGAAATTGTCAATTTTTAAAATTTGAGGAGAAAATTAGATAATAATATTTTTTAATATTATTAATAAAATAATAGTTTTATTCCTAATTATAATTAAAAATTTTAACAAAAATTGAATAATAAATAGGTCTTTAGGTTGTTTAAACCTCGAGGGTAGAAGTTCTCTTTACGCTAAACCTTGGGTGGGAATAGTCTTTTGGCCTATTTTTTTTATTGCGTATTGTTAAGTGGTATTTTCGTGTGCGTGAAAATTTTTATCCCAGATGCACCTCTTCATAGAGTCCAAGTAACAAGACAATGACAAATCTAGTCATAATCTTCTACAGGTTCTCTCTTATTGAGCATATATATCTGTGACAGGAAGTTACTTCACTTTCGTAATCAAGATATTTCTCTTATGATAATGTTTGATAGAAGTGATTTTTAGTTTTCTTTTATGATAATTGAATATATTTTGTGAAATTAATTAATTTAATCTTTCTTTAAATCATGTTGTACAATATTAATCTATTTTTTTTTATATTATACGAATATAATCAAAAGTCTAATTTAATACCTGTTTTACACTTATTCATAATTTTAATTAAAATTTTAGTTGTTTAAACTTATTTTTACCCATATTTTTAAATAAAAATAAGTTCTAAATCAAAGAAATCATACATCAAAATCATCTAAATCTAAGTAAATAGCATTTACCCATATTGTTTGATATTTTGTTTAAAGATTTTAAATTGAAATTTTGAGATTTTTGTATAATAATGAATTTTATTTTGTTAATTTGGAAGTTGTGGTGATTTTTTATTATTTTGTAGTTTAACAACAGGCGGGTAGAAATGGGGCAGGTGGGATTTTTTTTAAATTCAAAATTTTAAATTATTTTTATTTATTTCCAAATATACAAATAAAATAGACATTATTTCATTTATATATTTGGAAATAAATAAAAATAGTTTAAAATATTGAATTTAAAAAAATTCCTATCTACTCCACTCTTATCCTTCTATTATTCCCAAATCGATCTAAAAATAGACATTCTTTCATTATATTATAAATTTAATGTAAATAAATCATTAATATAATTAAATTAACTACATAATAATTAGAAAAATACCACAATAACTTAAGAATTAACAAAGTAAAATTCATCGTTGCAAAAGAAATCTTAAATTTCAATTTCAAATATTTAAATAATATGATAACATATCGTGTTATTTACTTGGATTAAAATAATGTTGATGCGTAATTTCTTTTGGTTTTGAATTGATTTTTAAATGAGAATATGAATAAAAATAAGTTCGAGAGGTTAATGTTTTAATGTTAAAGACGAGAGTAATACATATATTAAGATAGGTTCTTGGTTGTATCCATATAATACGTAAAAACTAGGTTAAAATTGTATAACATTATTAAAATTAATTAATTTTCCATATATTTTTATAATTAAAAAACTTTTTTTAAACCTCGATTAATATAATAAATAACTTTTTGATTATAATTAGGTTTATTTTTCTCAATTTAAACTTAATTAGATGTTTTTTGTTTTACACTTTCATTCACAAATAAACTTAATTAGTTTTTTTTAAACACCTTTTTGTCCTCCAAAATTTATAAATTTAACATATTTTCTCTTTATTTTTATAGTTTTAGTATTATATTTTCATAAAAAAAAATGTAAAATTAAACAAAAGATTTCAACGATTATAAAATTAGTTTATTAAGAAATTAGTGTTAGAGTTTGTGCAAAGGGTTTTTCATCAAATAAAGCATGAATTTATTTTAAAATTATAATTTTATTTTTAGAAATTTAGATGGAAGTTAAATTGATTGAAAGTAAAAATAAGTTTAAATGCGAGGAGTGAAATCTCTTTCATAAATTTATTTGCAAGTACAAAAATCTTTCTCTTATAAGTTCAACTATTTTGATTAGATTTTTATCAATTTTCATATCAGAAAACCACCGAAAGGGAGAGAAGGTGACAGTGATAAGTTGATGACATGAGGAAGAAAATCATCGAAAAAAGAGAATAAATTTTTTGGGATATAAGTATGATGTTTTAAATTTTGAGAAGCATAGTTGTTAATCCTAATATATGGAAATCCTAAATAATGGGGTTAAAAAGTAATTTTTTAAAACTAAGTAAAAGGAGAAATTGTTATTTTTCAAAACTAAAATTGAAAAATGAGAAAAAAAAATTTCTTTCAATAAAATTTTTAAATGATGATTTTACTCTTAATAGTAATAGTAAAATTTAACAAACAAATAAATATTTAGATTTTTAAAGTTTAACTAATAAGAGTTTAGGGATGCACTAACCCTTTTGGCCATATTAAAAAAAAAAAGGTTAACACTTACATAAGATTATACAAAATGTGAATCCAAACGGAAAAAGAAAATCCACAACATCAATGGCTATATAAAGTAAGAAAATCTGAGCCAATGTATAAAATCTAAGAGTACCAAATACGCGGATTTTTATACTCTAAAAGGTGTAAAGTATTTATTATGTATTAAATACGTAGATACTCAATATTTTAAGGTAATGTAATTTGAAATGAAGCCTTTTAAGGTGTAAAAAGATTGATTTCAATGGCTATATAAAGTGCAATATGAAAGGAGATTGATCATTTATGAGGACGATGGAAGAAGATGACTCTTATTTGAGCAGAGATGATGTCTAGTCGGATAGTAACTCTCCAGAATGAACTAAGAGAATTATTTCGATTGTTCATTCTGGTAAGTTGCTAGTCTGATTAGATTTCAAACTCCTATGTGACCGAAACTCACCATGCTTGGTGTTTAATTATGGAGTCTGAGCCAATGTCAATTGCATTGGTGGTGAGTTTCTAGAATAAGTGTCAATAATTCATTATATATTGGAAAAAAGAAGAAATATAACACTACAAGAAAAATAAAAATTACACACTTTAAACAATTATCGTTAATATAATTCTAATAAGAAATACTCCAAAACATCATACTTTTGCTTTTTCTAAATTCCACTATGAAATGAGAGCAATCAATAGTATTTTGGTATACGCTCAAGTCTATTATTTAAAAGCTCATTTATATTTTTGTATATCTTAAAATAATAGTTTTTGTCTGTTCCCCTTTTTCCGTTGACCTTCTCTCTTTGTCTTTGGTCACCTTTTTAGTTGAGACTGAGTTTTTGTCAACGTAGTATTTGTCTTCAGTTGTTCTTCTCTTGCCTTATATAATCGAATCACCTTCACCCCCAATTTGTATAACAAAGATGGAAGATCAATTGTGAAAATAGTGGGTTGGATTCAACTCTTTCATCATGATTCGACCATCAGAGAAGATGATTTGATTGAATCGTTGAAGATGGAAGAGGATAGTTTGGCCATTGGCCTAATCATTGAAGATGGAACAAATGTTTCATTTCACCCTTTTTTTAAATGGTTAGGCCAATAATTTGTCTTTCATCACAATTCAACTGACAGAGAATCTTAAGAGAAGGAGAGCGTCGACAAGAAGACTAGTCGATGACCAAATTCTCTAAAATTGAAAGAGATGAAACCCTAGAACTTGAGGGTGAAATGCAAATTTTAAAAAGTCTAAGGGGGCTAAAAAGTATAAAATCTTAGATTAAAAGAGAAAAGTTAATTTTCAAAACTAAAATATATGAGAGTAATAGAAAAATTGTCAGTTTAAAACCTAAAGTGAAAAAATGAGATAAAATTTTAATTTTTAATATTACTGATTAAATGATATTTTTCTATTGTAACTAATAATAAATTTAAAAAAAAGTTAAATAACGGACAAATATTTAGAATTTCGAAAATTCCCAATAGGAATTTGAGAATGGGGTTGGGAATAAGTTTTTTTTTTTTTTCAAAATAAAATATAAAAGATAAATAAGGGATATTAGATTTTCTTTACATTTCCAACAAATGAAAGAAGTCATTTTCTTCGATGAAGGAAAGGCTTCAGTGTCTTCATTTATTCTGTGCTTTCTATATTATTTTAATAATTGTATTTATTAATCTTAAAATAAAAGTTGTTTTTGTCTCTCCCTCCCCCGTATCAGCGATGGCGAAAATATGGCCAACCCATGTGCAAAGGCGCCAGCTTTTAGAAGTATTTAGTACAGAAAGCACTGCCGTTTTGTCTACTTGATAAAAAAAATTTTCACTGCTCAATCTGTTATATAAATGGTTTTGGACGATGCCGATTACTTTGGGTAGAAACAATACTTATCCTATCGAACGCTCCAAGTTCATGCAGTGCGTGTCAATCCACAAGTCGCCGGAGGCCACAGCTATTGTAGGTGATAGGCGGTTTCCGGTGGTGGAGAGAGAGAGAAAGGAAGACGAGGAGTCTAGCAGCTCGTCATCATCAATCGGGAAGAATAGTGATGTTAGTGGGGGTTCATCGGACAGTGAAGATTCAAATGAAATTCAGAGCTTGTTTAAGGGAACCTTGGATAATCTGGATTCTTTAGAGGAAGTTCTGCCCATCAAGTAAGTGTTTTTGTTGGTTTTTACTTTCTATTTTTGTTTATCTTCATCTTTTATTTGCTCGTTGATTTTGCGTTTATGATTGGGACTTGACACTTATTTTAAACTTTAACATGTACCAGAAAAAGTATTATCTTATATCAGTAAGCTCATTATCATAACTAATGACTTTATTTATGGGCTGCTCTGTCTTCATTTCTGGGTTGCGATGCTGGAGTTGGAAGTAAATGGGATTCTTGTTTCTCGACGAGGATTAGGGATGGGGATGATTGCTAGATAGGTGAGTTACAAGAAAAATGTTGTAATTCAGAGTAAAAGAGGAAGGATATTGTATTCCCGATATAGTTCTGTGTTTGATAGGTAGCTAGAATGTGTCATTCAGAGTTGTTTAATCATCATTTATAGCTTTGTGTGATGGAAGAACAAACTGCCCACTGGGGCGAAAATAAAATAAAAGCCTTTGTCCACCAAGATAGCAACTTTCATTAGTAAAACATTAAGCCTTCATGATTTATAAATGTTCTAAAATGCATGATTGGAAAGAGACACGATGTTCTGTTGTTCTGTTTTACCTTCTTTGTTGTTTATCTAGGTTATTAAATGTCTTACATTTTTTTGTTCCTATCAAATCCAGGAGACGCATATCCAACTTCTATACTGGCAAATCAAAGTCTTTCACAAGCCTATCAGACGCCTCCTCTGCTTCTTCAATTAGAGACCTTGCAAAGCCAGAGAATCCCTACAGTAGGAAACACAAGAAGTTATTAGCTCATAGCAATTTCTTGGATAAGAATCACAATCTCCATTTCAGAAGTGGGTTATCAAAGAAATCAGCAAACTTTCGTTGAAGTGCTTTGGTTCTTGAGGTGTCAATTAACAGCTCCAAGGGCATTACACATGAATGCTATGACTCAGTTTCATTATCATATTCTTGTTATCTGCCTCCTCTACATCCTCAAGTTAAAAGGTTACTGGGCAACAAATCATCATCCTCACCTCCTTGGCTAAACTCTCCTGGGCGATCTTTCTCTCTGTCTGATCTTCAAAGTGTTGCCGGTTCAAGTCCTAACATAATTGACTTGGAAGTTCATGGTGGAGACATGGACGGCAAATAATGCTTTTCAACCTCATTGTTGGAAGATGGTTTGTGGTGTTAAAGACAGCTTCCTGCTTTGATAGCGTTATGTTGCCCATTGTACTTGTTGCTTCTAGGTGTTCTATGAATGGGCATTTGGCCAACATAATATAGTTGTATTCTATAATTTTGATTTGGCTTTGGCTTTTAGATTCACTGTATTATACCAGAATTCTAAATATATATTTTCTTCTTCCTAGCTTTGGCTGGCCTTTTTGTCATAGCCTCTATACTATAAACTTTTACCATAATTAATAGAAGTAACCAGTTGCATTATATCATTGTCTTCCTTCTGTCTCATTCTATCCTCTACTCACTGAAATTTTTATTGTTACTGGTATTTTCATTTATGGCAGTTTAACTATAATTGCCCAAATTTGCAGAGCCTCTTTCCTATGCGATCTCTTCCTTGCACCTTTCCTGTTGTCCTTGCTGTGTTGAGGTTGATGGGTAATTCTATTGAAAACAGCAATGGAATCCTATGCACTCATTATTTCTGTGCATGTTTGATTACAGATGCTGAAGCATTATGGCTTGAAGCTGCTGACTTCTCTAGTCTAAGATGCTTTCACAACACTCTAATTTACTTTTCACCAATTATTTGATTAACTGCTCTCAGCATGGAGGATTTGTGGCTTTGGCCATAGCTAATGAAGTTCCTGAGAGTCTAGCCATATGGAACATGAGTTTGGGGTATGCAAGTAAGTTCCTCATAATTTGTAGTCATATTTTATCTTGAGAAACATTTTGAATGATTAGTAGACAAAATTCTAGATTATCTGGAAACGAACAGGTGATGATTGCACTATATGATTGATTTCATTAAATAGTCAACTAATAATTTTTCTTGCAGCAACTGATCTCAAAATTAAATAAAGTGCAAAAATTTATACTGCTTGTGGTTATAGGGACACTTATGGATTATGCCATTTAATTATATTCAAACAGAAATTTGTCGTATTCAAGTATCATCTATTAGTTTAAAGTTTTGATATAGTAATAATAAGTGAGTTAACTACTAGCAGATATGTAAGTCTGAGATATGCAGTTACTTTGATTTGCCCTTAAGATCAAACCAATAAAATGGATAAATAAACTGTTCGATACTTAAGTTTCTTCAAATGTTTCACAGCTCCTGGATAGAAGAGTACAAACTAAAACTTTACTCACTACTATATGATCTTCACAGTGACTGATCTCAAGAATAAATAAAGTGCTAATATTTAAATTGCTTGCGGTTGTAGGGACAGGTATGGATTATGCCATTTAATTATATTCAAACAGAAATTTGTCGTATTCGAGTATCATTGATTAGTTTTAAGTTTTGATATGGTAATAAATCAGTGGGTTAAGTAGTAGCGGATACGTAAGTCTGAGATATGCAGTTAATGTGGTTTGCCCTTAAGATCAAACCGATAAAATGGATAAATAAACTGTTCAATACTTAACTTCCTTCAAATGTTTCACAGCTCCTGGATAGAAGAATACAAACTAAAACTTTATTCGCTACTATATGAGCTTCACAGTGACCGATCTCAAGAATAAATAAAGTGCCGATATTTATACTGCTTGTGGTTATAGGGACAGGTATGAATTATGCCATTTAATTATATTCAAACAGAAATTTGTCGTACTTGAGTATCATTGATTAGTTTTCAGTTTTGATATAGTAATAAATCAGTGAGTTAATTAGTAGCAGATACATAAGTCTGAGATATGCAGTTAATTTGATTTGCCTTTTGGATCGAACCAATAAAATGGATAAATAAATTGTTTGATACTTAACTTCCTTCAAATGTTTCACAGCTCCTGGATAGAAGAATACAAGCTTAAACTTTACTCACTACTATATGATCTTTACAGTGACTGATCTCAAGAATAAATGAAGTGCCAATATTTAAATTGCTTGTGGTTATAGCAACAGGTATGGATTATGCATTTAATTATATTCAAACAGAAATTTGTCGTATTCGAGTATCATCAATTAGTTTTAAGTTTTGATATAGTAATAAATCAGTGAGTTAACTAGTAGCAGATACGTAAGTCTGAGATATGCAGTTAATGTGATTTGCCCTTAAGATCAAACCAATAAAATGGATAAATAAACTGTTCGGTAACTTCAAATGTTTCATAGCTCGTGGATAGAAGAATACAAACTAAAACTTTACTCACTACTATATGATCTTTATTTCTATTTATGTGATTATTTCTGCCTATAAACTAGTAATATTCATTAAGTACTTCTGGTTTATTTTAATGTATAGACAAGCAGGAGTACATACTGAAACATGGAAAACACATACTTCCAGAATTGTCATAATTAGTTAAAAATTTAAATTATCAGCTGATTGACCGGTAGTTTTTAGGTATTTAAACTATTTGTTGAGTAGCTATTAATATGCTCTGCCATGTTGGGCATTTGCAAACTTTCCTTGCCATATGTGATACCTTGAAAAGGGATAATTTTGAATGACCCTAATTTTTCATTGAAGAACATTAATTATACATTGCCATATACAATTTTTTTCTTAAAATGGTGTTAAAGCCAACAAAGTTCTGATTGTATGAATTTAAGCATTGATAAAGACAATATTATGAGGCTGGCTCATTCGTGGCTTGCACGTTTCTCAGACTGCCTATAAATTGGCTCAGATGGTTTTACCATGGAAGCCCTATGATTTTGGTTATACTAGTTGGCCACAGATAGAGGATTTCATATCAAAAACAGCCCTACCGGAGAGCAATCACCTGCAGGTTTCTTTTTGCTCCCAAAAGCAGTGCATTATATTTTACAACTTATATTACATTGACAGTTTTATCTGCTTAGTTGAACTAGCTTTGCTGTTGAAATTTCATTGCCTTCTCTGGCGATTGGCCAGGCCATACAACTGTAATCCTTCACTTTTCTTTCGTCAAATCTGAAGTTTTGTATGATGATTTTGACTATTATGATATCTTAGCAGGTCGCAATCAATTCTGGTGGTCTTCCTACACCAACACTGTACAACATATGATGGCGTCTTCAGTCCCTTTTGTATCACAAGAAGAATTCAAGATATTTCATGAAATTGACAGGGAGTTATACACGATCCTTGCCATTAATTTATGGCGGGATCCTGTGGAATCTATGCAGGTTATAGCTTTATTTCTCTGGTTGGAGCGAGCAGGCTTTACCAATGTTGTAAAGAAGATATTATCCTTGCCGTACACATTGATAAATGAGCTAGCAGATGAGGCAGTCACATGCCTGAACATCATTAACAACAATCAATTTCCTTGCTTGTCTGAGAATAATGATCTTCCTGTGATGCAGTGCTTGATGGCCAAAGAAATCTCTCTGAGTTTTTTTTACAACAATCGGGAATATGCAACTCAAGGGGTCACAAAAATTGCAAGCGAAGTGTGCATTAGAGCCTTGGCTGACATCATGCAACGAGCCATTGAGAGAAATGCTGCTCAAAGCGTAACAGAGAGCCAGAAGATGATAGGGAATTCTATCCAGAAATCCTTGGTTCAACCTGCATATCAGGTGACATATTGTCCGAATGAAATGACTCAGCCTTGGATCCAACCAAATGAGGTTCCACCAGATGATAGGACTATGTTCGTTACTTTCTCCAAAGGGTATCCAGTGAATGAAAGAGAGGTAAGAGAATTCTTCACAAGATGTTATGGGGATTGTATAGAGTCCTTGCACATGCAGGAAGTTCAATCAAGTGAGCAATCCCTGTTTGCTCGTATTGTTTTTCGCTCGTCATCTAGCATTGATATGATTCTGAATGGTATGGGCAAGGTAAAGTTCACCATTAATGGGAAGCATGTCTGGGTTCGGAAATTTATTCCAAAACGCCCAAAATCCTTGCCGTCACCATCACAGCTTCCAAGTCTGTAATGTTCATTGCAGTTTCGGAAGATATTGTTAGTTATGTCAGTGTCATTTTCCATGAATAAGTAGATTACATAATCTGTGTTATTTGAATATTAGAGTGGCAATATGCCATGCTAGGCAAAGTAGTTTGGCTGGTTTATGAGTTAAATGATACGTTCAGTTTGAAGTTTGGCCAAATTCAGATGCTAGTTTTCAGTTCAATTTGTAGTCCTTGGATTTTCTCCTTCAAAATGACCATAAATGAGGGAGATTAGGATTCTGAAACTAAATCCAAGCAAAGCAACATCAATTTGAATATCTTCAGCCTCTTTTTTGTAATTAAGGAAGGTAGGTTTTCACATGAAATTTGCAATCAAATGTGGTAACCTCTTTAACCTAGAAATGAAATTTGGCAACAGGGTAAATTTTACTCTTGATTTTTTTCTTTCTGGAAATAAAATAAATGACTTGCTATGCTTCTAGCCAAACAACCAAATCTAAATTAAATTGCAATAAATATTACTTTAAAAATAACTCTCTAGAAATTGTACATTATTAATAAGTTTAATTCTTTTATTATTCAATAATAAAAATAAAAATATTAATTAATAAATTTCAAAATATCACCAGGACTTGGGTTCCAGTGCAGTCTCCACCATGTCGTCTTCTAAATCTAAAATCTTGGAAACTCAGACCCAGACCCAGCAAAGACCTTTATAGGTAATTAAAGATGACTGCAGCATTTTGCTCAGAAACGCACGCGGTTCTAATGTTAAATTTGTTAAATGAAACATAAATTGATTTTATTTATTCATTTTTAGTTTACAAGGTTTATTGATTTTCGCAGTTTTGAATGGAGAAGAACCCACCTCGTGGGATGAGCCATACAGAATAAATTTGATACCTTTGAGTTGTTTCTCAAGTCCAGAAAAGAAGTCGAGGGGTTACGAGTTGGTGTCAAGTTAGAGGTTCTCTCCTCTAGCTTTTACAATTTTTTAGAACGATTTTTGTTGTTTGAACTCTTAAAACAAACTTCTGGAGTATATTGGTTGTGGTTACTACTGGTGGAGAAAGTTGTTCTAATTTTGATTTTAGTTGTTTGGTTTTGTTTGATGGGAATTGAGAATAATAACAGAGTATGGCATCTCGATGTATGGACTTGTGTTGCTTGAGTTTCTTCAGTTATGTAGGACTGTTGGCTTTCATATAAGGATCCAACTTTTCTTGTTTAACCATAATATTTTCTCTATATGTTTGTTCCTGTGCAATACCAATTTATATTTCGCCATCTCTTTGTCACTTGATTCAAAAATATAACCGGAGCTTAGTAATGTGAGCATAGGCATGATACATGGGAATACCACTGTTTGTGTTGTGTATTGATTTTTACTGGACATACCTTGGATGTTATTTGTGCGGGATATATGTTGGCCTGTACATTTACCAGACAAATGAATAAAGAGGAGAGCGTATACTTGGCTCAAAGTGAAGTTTTTGGTGTACTTTAAGTGATAAATACTTTAATGTAGTTAAGTGATCAAGTATTGATTAGAGATGGCAATGGGACGGGAAGGGGTTGAATACTTTAATCCCTATTCTATGCTTGTAGGGGAAACTTTTTTTCATCTCCATCTCGTCTTTGATACAAAGATGATAAGAATTGTCGTCTCTAATATGAGGATGACAAAGAATCTTCATCCCCTTCCTGTAAGAAAAATTTCTCTTCTTTTACTCTTTTTATCCTTGTGGGAAACATTCCCCACATTCTCTCTCTATCTCTAGTAGAAAATTAATGTAATATTTATTAGATATTATAATATATTTGTAATAATTCAAAACTATTAAGAATAATTCAATGTGTAAGGGTTTAGGGAATATGGAAGGGAGGAGACAAGTTAGAGATATATTTATTTTCATTCCTACCTCATCTCTGACTACGAAAATTTTAGTTGTTCTCATGCATGTTCTCATTCCCTTCTTTATCAGGGAATCCTCTCCTCAATAGGAGAGGGGCAGGTTAAAAACCCAATTTTATGAGCCGAAAACCCGATTTTATGGACCAAAAATTGTCATATCTAGTATTGATTTCAAATTAGAATGTTTGATGTCTTGAATATCTACTTCATAAAAATGGGAATTATGTGGCTTACACGCTGAACATTGTGCACTATCTCCTTAGTCACTTGCAACCATTTCGAATACTTAAATTCATGAAGTGGTATCTATATTTTAGATGTTGCATTAACTTAGCAATTGTGAAAGATTTTGTTCATAATTTTGAGCAGTTCTATAATGCTTCCATAAATTATTACCAAGTAAAGAACATATTGAAACCTTTGGCCTCTAATCGAAGGTGGTAGTTTATATGATAACTTTTTTTTTTCGGTAAGTAGTTTATATAGTAACCTATCCATCAAGATGTACGAATTCTTTTAAGAAAGATCTCTGTCACCAAATATCTGAATCTCTAGGTTGACATTTTATCTCGATTTTTGTCCTAAAGCATTCCTGTCCTAGGACAAAATAGGATTTTACATACGATTGCATGTTCTGCATGATTTCTGCAAATTTTAACTAATGGTATAGGTAACTTTATTGCTTGTTCAACTAAGGTCTATGCAAGATTTTGGAGCAATGTTCAAATTCTTGTAAAATTACAGGTTGTTATAGGCCATAATTTTCAATTGCATGCAGTTGGCTGGAAATGGAAACTCACTACGTGTTTGGGTGGAGATGGAATATCTTGGATCCAATATAAGACATCTCTTGGTTTTGCCGAGGTGCTGTGATGAATACCGAAACCTGCAATTCCTAATAAATTCCGCAAGCACGACAATTTCTTACACACACAATCAATAAACAATCAACACTCATCCAAAATTTATATTTCCTGAATGCCAATGTTTATACAACTCACACCAACAACACTTAGCAAAACCTAATTAGCAAATGAACTCCGATAATTCGAGGCAATGGTCCTTCCCTATCAACTATTGTTACCCAAACCTTGTTTTTTAGTTCTTATCCTCCCTCTTTTTCTCTAATCAGCCTATATTCCACCCCATAACAAACTTCAACATTTTTATAATCGCATAGGCCCACGTGATTTATTTGTATCATTAGAAACTCCTCAAATCTCACCCTTGACCACATTCCATTCCTATCCCATTCAGTCAGAATAAGAACCATATCTTCTTTTCTATACCTCATGCTACTGAAATGACTACTACCTCCATTTTTTAACTACCAATGTGATGGCCATAAATTCTCTCCCTTACACTGACCAAGATTTCCCCCTAGATGACAAGACTTGATTGATATAGACTATTGGTCACCCAATTTGCCTTAGAAGAGCACTCCATCTTGTACTGGAAGCATCCGTTTCAATGACAAACTCATTGAAATTAGGTATTGCCAAGACTAGAATTGTAATCATAGTTTCTTTTAGATTATTGAATGTCGTAACAACTTCTTATTCCATAAACATGAATCTTTAGTAGCTTAATCAACGGGATTGTTATTCTTTTGTACCAGTGCACAAACTTCCTATAATATCTCGTATGCCCCAATAATCCCTTCTACTCTCTAACAACCCTTGGAGTCAACCATTCAACCATGTATTGAATTCTCTCTGGATTTGTTGGTACCTCTTCATTTGAAATGATATGTTCTATATGCTTTATCTTCTTTTACCTAAATACAAATTTCTTTCTATTCACAACCAACTGACGACCTTGCAGTGTTAATATCACATATAAGTGTTTGTTATACTCCTTCAAGGTTCGACTATATACCAAGATGTCATCAAAAAATTCAGGAAATACCAAGATAGCAAGTGAGCTTGAAACACTTTGTTTTTGAAGGATTAGAAGGCAGTTGGGGCATTAAAGTGTTCGAACAACATTACCAAAAACTCATAGTGTTTGTTATGTGTCCTAAATGTCATCTTTTCAACGTCTTCTTCACATTCTTGAATTTAGTGGTAACCCGATTTTAGATCCAACTTGAACAAGATAATTGCTCTCCATAATTCACTCAATAACTCGTCAATGGCCGAGATAGAAAATTTATCCAATATGGTGACCTTGTTCAGGGCACGATAATCCACATATAAACCCTAACCCTCATCCTTCTTCACCAAGAGAATAAGACTTGAATATGCACTTACACTTGACCTAACAATTTCAGTAGCAAACATCTCTCTTGCTATTGTCCCTACTTTTTTTTTTTTTAGTGTGGGGATATTTGCATGGTCTAATGTGGAGACTTTGACATGGTCTTGGGGTTTCTTAGATGATTTAGTAAACAATTCTTAGAATTCCTCCAAAATTTCTTATGCTTTTGGCTCCACCTCGACCCCTTATTGGTTGTTTTTCTTAATTATCGATTGGAGTTAGATAAGTATGCCTTATCCCCTCACTTCAAATGGTCATATTGTTGGACTTAGTAGATACATCTACCTTCATCAAAGAGGGGTCTCTAATAAAACAACCTTCGTCCCTTCCTAATTGAATTTGACAAACTAAGTAATCTAATTTGCCTTCACATAACCCAATTTTCGTAGCCAAACTTCTGCCAATGTAGCATCCACACCACCTAACCTAGTAGAAAGAAATTTTGTGTTACTTTAAAACTTTGTAAATCAACACTACATCTTTACAAATTCTTATTCATCCAACTCTATATTCATTACGCATAGTTATCTTATATCAATTTTTCCAAGGGATTGGAAGTCCCAACTTCGCCACCAATCGTGTTGAAATAAAATTGTGAGTTGCCTCACAATCTAGCAATTTAGCTATGTTTACTTCTTCGATTTAGCCCTGGAGCTTAATGGTCATTGAGGAGTTAAGATCCACAATCAAATGCAAAGATGGTTCCGACATTTTCTCCTGCAACTCATTACAACTTTCTGTGACCTTATGTCTTTGTTGACTTTGCTTCCTCCTTATGAAAAACATGCAAATGCAGCTACTGTAATTTACACCAATGATTGCAAGTGAACTTTTCATCACATTGAAAACAGAGGTCTTGATTGAGTTTGGCCTAGAATCTCAAGTTGGTAAGTCATTGAAATTTCCCACTGTGCTTGTTCTCTACAGTGGATTATGTCGTCGATGAGTTAGAAATTTAGATATGGATTCAATTGATTTGGAATTTTGTTGGAGTTGTTATTGTACTCATTAGGTGATATTTGTGGATTGAGTCCTAATGTGAATCGTTGATGATTTGAGAACCTGCCTGCTCTAAGAAGGTTAAGGTTTCAGTCCCAGGCTATAGGTTGAGTCTAGTTTTATACTTGGAGAAGGCCTAGTCTTTTGCTTTATCTAGACCAACAAAAATTGTTAGGCCTCTTCCTCTAGCATAAGCCCAATTCTTGTCTTTGGGTTGACGAAAGGGCTATTAATTCTTCATGTGGTGTTCCCTCTTGAATCGATCTAAACCACTTCCTCACTACAATTATAAAGTCAGCCCAATCAATGAACAACCTCACCTTGCACCATTATGGCCATCCCATCACTATCCCTTCTGGACAAATCGTTGCTAAAGAGATCCTCTCCAAATTTGAAACTCCATTGACATAGAAATCTCTTTACCTTAAGTAACCTTGAACGATGACATCTCGAACTATCTACTTGGGTTTTCCTTTCAATTGTTATTAGATGTCAAAGGCATGGGGTACTCCCTCATCCCTAGAACCATAGTCATTGTTGGTCTTCCTTCACCCTGCGTCATCAACAGTGTTAACTGCATCAACTTCATGGAGTTTTGTCCCATTGATCCCTTACCTCATTTGTTGACTCAATTTGAAGAACCCAAAAGATCTCCAATATTCTTGTAATGACTGAACACTTCTCGAGTAGGTCTATCTTTTGTATAATACAAATATCATTCTTTAACAACTCTATTATTTTTTTCACTTTGCTCATTTCATTATCAACTCCCTCGATTCTATCCTCCATCCTAGTATTAACTATCCTTGGAAAGTGCTCTATTACCATTTGATGAATACTTGTAATTCCTAATAAATTCCACAAAGACAACAATTTCTTACAAACAGAGTCAATGGACAATCAACACACAGCCACAATTTATGTAAGAACCATATAGGAATATTGAAACAAGAACGATTTATATATCCAAAATACTAGTGTTCATACAACTCACACCAACAACACTTAAACAAAACCTAATTAGCTAATGAACTCTAGTAGTTCGAGGTGTCATTCCCTCATCAGCTATTGCTACCCAGACCTTGTTTACTAATTCCTTATCCTCCTTTTTCTCATCTCAGCCTATATTCCCACCATAACAAACTTCACCTTTCTTTCTCATCCCATACGTCCATGTGGCATCTCCCTATCATTAGAATCTCCGCAGAACTCACCCTCCACCACATTCCTTTCCTGTCCCAATCAGTTGGAATTGGGACCATGTCTTCTTTTGTATACCTCACAACCAAAGGTCCTATCATGTTGATTTGCGGTTCAGTTGGAAGGCAGGTTATGCTCTTCTAGAGATTAATGAGCAAGTTCCTTGAACTTCACTACAGTTACCACTGAAGAATTAATGAGAGCTTTAAACTTGTATTTAAAATATTGTTAACTTAATTAGATTTCAAAATCAATCGTCCTCGAATGGTTTATGCAAGTGCTGGCTCTTGTTCCGCTAGAGATAGCAATTCAGTCATGTATATAAGGAAGAACTCTTGTTTATGCACAATATCATCACGTTATGTGCATTTTTTTATTGGTGATGGTTGAAACTTGAAACTTTGAAATTAACAACACACTAGGTACTGGTGAACCATTGTCAACCTGAACTCAGGAATGTTGCAAGCATCTCTAGACAGAGTTGAGGTTATTCTTACGCATACATCATGATACTTTTCAAAGAAACCAGGTAGACATGTCTTTGACGTTTGAACTTACTATTGGATGTAGAGGTCCTCAAATACTAATTTTTAGGATATGAGGGATGCTTGATCTCGCCAGATTTCTTGTCTTGTTACCCTTGCTGTTAATAATTTCTTACTTGCATAACAGATGAGATGATTTTCTATTTATGTTTGCCATTGAAGTAAACATTAGACATTGACATTATATAAGGTAAGCATTATTTGTGCAACTGCATGTCAGAATTCCTAGGTGGTTTGGAATGGAGTACAGTGATTACTGATAGTTTTGAAATTGAAAGTGGAGTGGGTTCACCTATGCAGTTGGCTTTGGTACAGTTGAGTGATGATTGTTATAGCTGGTGCATGTGTCTATCCACTGGATTCCATTTGCTCTAAGTTGATGTAGAAGCTATGTTTTATCTATATTGCATCCCACTTTGGCCTTCTAAATTATTTATATGCTTTTGATAACACAATTAGATACACAGATGATATATCATGATATAATTTAATGTTATTTTATTCTTAATTCAAAATCTTTTAATAATATAATGATACATCATTATATATCTAATTATATACTAAAAAATTTGTGTATATAATTTTATTAATATTGAATTCAGTAAAAACAAATTGTATCAAAAGCTAAACCAAATCAAGATTGTACCCTGCTGGCAGATGAACATCCTTCTTATGCACGAGGCGATTCTCAGGTTGGTTTGGCAGTTAAACAGTTTTTTTTTTGTTTTTGAAAATTGAAAGAGGGCAACATGTCATTTACAAAAGCTCAAGGCAAACGACATATCGGTTGGAAGATCCGTCTTTGAATTCCATCTTGATCGTGTTTCGGGTCAAATGATTCGGATACAGGTCAAGTTACAAACCTGACTATTTTTAGCCTACATATGTCTATTTTCAACATTTTAAAAGTTGGTTTTCTCAAATTTTCAATTCTAATTCATCTAGATAATCAATTTAATCTAAAAAGCTTAAAATAATGTGTAAAAAAAATCAATCAATTCAAGAGATAGGATATAACAAAATTCAACATCAGGGATAATCTAATATTCTGATAACGACTGTAAAAATTCTAACTGATCTATCTATGCATAAATCATTTAAATAGCACATAAATTGATATAAATTAAAATTCGGAGTCGAAAACTAACCTCCAATTATTGGTTGAAACCTTTAGCAGTAATTCAGCAGCAGTGAATTCTCTTTCTTCCAAGCTATCCAATTCTTTGAATAATGGTGAACATAATAGATTAGTTAAAAGTAATAAAAAATTATTTTATTAATCTATTTTTTATTATTGTTTATTTTTTATTACCTGATATTATTTTTTAAAGATAAAAATATTTTTATTTTTAATTAATATAACAATTAACCTAATAAATATTTTATAATTACACTAAATAATCTTTAGATTTAAGTAAAATGATATTTAAATATTCTTTTATTACCTCTAACAAAATATAATAATTATTTATATATGTTAATTTTTATTAAATTTAATTATATTTTATGCTAAATAATTTTTTTGATTATTTTTTATTTTTTATAATAAAAGATTACTTTAACCAAACGTTATGAATGATTTCTTTTTCACCACATTTGTAACTGCAAAGAAATGGAAAGGCAGGGTTAGCCACATTGGTTGCTCAATTAACTAGGAGTGAGCGATTACAATGGAGGAAAAATCACACATTTAAATGAGTATTGCTACTTTTAAATACTAAACCAATAAATATTATTACTCAAAAGATGTAATTTTTTTTTTTAATCGAAGATCTTATTCGTACTAGTTGGACAGATAAATTCATAGTATAGCAATTAAATTCATAATTATTATATAAAAGAAATTAAGATTTTATCAGATAAGTGAAGTAATGTAATGTTATTCATTAATTGATGCATTATTTATCTTCGTTTCATAAGCTAGTTTTATATTCTGACTCTCCCGATATATTTTAACTCTTTCAATTATCATTTGACAAATCGCTTTGTGTACTCAACTTTGTATATATACTTTGCTAGGCAAGTACTTTTATTCATTACAAATATATAGTCTATAAGATCTTAAAGATCTAAGAAATCAACAACTTTTTAACATAGGATCAAGAAACCCAAGAAAACAAGGAAAAATGATTTGAATAATTCCTTAATTTTTTCATATATCGATTCATTAGGGTTTATAACATGTGTATACTTGAATGAAATTATTAGATCAGCTACAATTTTTAGAAATACATCTCAAATGTAGATCAAGTGAAGAAAAAAAAAAAAACTAAATCATACCTTTTTAACATCTTCCGATCAGTAACTTAACTCCGATCTTAGATTTTTGACACAAGCAAAGAAGAGAGAAAAGGGAACAAAACTGATGAGATATTTTAATAAAGAGTAGAAGCGTATTCGAGAAGCTTCTTACCCTTTAAAGATAAAACGATGCGTTTTGTTTTTTAAATTATTGAAAACAAAACGCATAATTTCAAATAACGCATGTAAGAATTTTAAATGATCTATCTATACACGAATACTTTGAACAACACATAAATAGATAAAAAATAAAATTTAGAATTGAAAACTAATCTCCAACCATTGATTGAAATGTTCAATGATAGTGAATTCTTTTTTGATCCACTGTTCTTGCATACTGTCCAATTATCTCAATAATATTGAAAGTAAATTTTTTTAAGAATTGTTTCTCAAAAGAATTATGTATAGTTTCCTTATAAGCATCTTGTTCATCTTAATTAACCATCATTGAGCAGTTACAATGAAGAAAGAAAAATTTCACACATAAATGAGTAATGTACAACTGGTCTGATGGAACCCATAGTTGTGTGCACAATCTAGTTTTGAAAATATTTTAAACCAAATTGAAAAAACGGTTTGATGAAATCTCATATTAAACTAAATTGAATTGAAAATTACGGATAATCCCAGTTCTCGAATAACTTGTATCTTATCATCATTTGCCAGGGCTCCCTGGAATTTCCAGAATTAAGATGCATGCATTATACTAATTTGAATAATCAATTTACAATGCAATAAAAGCCACACAAGCAACAAATACCGACGACCATAAACGGAAATTCTCAAAGCCAAATTTCTGAAACTATCATGGCAGCCAACATGCTATCATGAGCAACTTTCCCAATGAGGCCATGTTCACATTCAAGAACAACAATTTCAGTAAAACATAACTAGCTTCTAAAACCTTTAAGCACAACCAAATCACTCAAGTTCTTCATTTTCACACCAGTTAAGGAATCTCCAGACCCATTAATCCCACAACCATTATCCACTACAACACACTGCTTCTGTTCACCTGACTCAGATGAGCCTTCATTACTCCCATGGAAATACTGATAATATTGCCATCATCATGCGCCACCACAATTCACACTATTATTTTTGTTAATAGAGAAATAAAACTGCATTGTTTATGATTTGATCTGGTTTCATTTTCACCTAAATCACAAACTAAACCGTAAATATTTATTTCTCGACCAAACTGAAAAATACTTGGATCGAGTCTTTGATTGGATCAAGGTCCAATCTGAGTATTAGAACATTTACCCTTATTTTATGGTTATCTTTATCCATCCAATTCAGTGTAAGGGTATTTTTTGAAGGTTCAACTCCTGATTTTCTGAATTTGGTTTTTGGAATAAAAGACCCAGACAACACTTATAATGAGGGTCGACGGTGATCTGGGGATTAAAGTGGCGTACGACAACTGGGATGTGAGATGTGTTCCAGATGAGCCCTTCTTTTGATAGGGGTGTGATCATAATCTTGCCTTATCTTTCACTTCTTGATTGTAAAGTCTGGAGTCGTCTGGTCACTAATCACTTGTTAACCGTTTAGTCACTATAGTCGTTGCATCTTGTTACACTTGAGAGATGACTTCAACAAAAACTTTCTGATCAAGAGTTTTGAGTCCTTTTAGACATATGGTACTAGTACAGGAAAAAAGACATTAGCACTATAACAGTTCCATCCAAATGACCATAGAAGTCGGAAGTCTGCCGTGTACCTGCCAGTGTAACAATGTGCAAAGTCCGGTACCATCAACTTTGTATGATTTTCTATCAAAAAGTGTTAAAGAGTGCATTCCGCAAAATATTCAAGTGAGATGTGACTGTAAAAGACGAATGCAAAATGGAGCCTATATGAGTTCTCTATAGTCAACAATGAAAAAAATAATTATACCATCTATATACAAATTTGTCGAGAGCTAAAACCACTTCCACGATGAAACTGTCACAAGACAAAAACCAAATCTTCAATCAATAAATGGCATACGCGTAAACTTATGATAAAGTTGCAGTGTCACACAAATTGTTCCATTGCATCAGAAAACTAAGTCCATGACAGTGTAAAGTCCAAAGCTGTAAGAAGAAAAGAAATTTAATTTTTTTTTTTCCATTATGCAAGTTTTTTAGTCAAAACCAATTGCATTCCTTGCATGAAATCTAGGGTTGGCAGTAAACTTTTTCTTTCACATGCCATGCGTTGGAATTAACTTACTGCATCTACATTTGAAGTTTCCAGGTTACAACAAAATGCTAGCAAAACGCATCTGTAGATCTGCACTTATCAACATTGAACATAATGCTGACTACAAGTAATGCAATGGAACTTCTTCATAATCAGGCACCTTGAGATGTTTCAACAGTGGAGACATCCGCAAACCAATGATTTCTACCTCCGTATTTGAGTGACCTTCGAGGAACACATTTGTAATCTAAAAACATAACAAATTTCCAAGTGTCAGTCAAAGAACAATGTCGCAAAAAGTTGATAAAAAGGTATTCACAACATAAGTCTACCTGAGTGCATCCAAAGACTTTAAGGATCTTCAGTGACAAACAGCTATCAACAATCAGACCCACAGCCTCATTTGTCAAATTTCGGCAAAAAGATATATCTAAACTCAACAAGTTTCTTGATCGCTTGACAAGGGATACTGCAGTGTTGTGGGCAACCTATAAAAAAGTCTCAGATCCCCATGAAAATTTAGAGAAAATAATAAACCCCTTTCACCTGACTAAACTTAAAATGAAAAACAGTGATTAGCATATTTTGAACAAAGGCATCACACTCATAGCCTATCTCCTGCAATATGCACAGACCATTACTCAAAATAGATAATGTGCTTACCTTGACACTGTTCATAGAAAGTTCTTTCAAAGACTCCCCAGAGATGTCCAAGAATGCAGCAACAGCTTCATCACTGTAACACCGAATGAAGTGACAAAAAGTTTACAGTTTAATCTTAGGATGGCATGAGATGTAAGCATGCAACATAACTTGCATCTCATCAAGAAAATAAGATTCAGAACACAGTAAAAATATGAATTATTACATTTGTATAATCAAAAAGATATTTTTTCATCTTCAGAGTACTGGGGAAAAGCATGATTCAGACTATACAATTAAGCAGGAATGACTCCGCATAGATCTTTTGTTTGACTATAAATACTTTCCCAGGATGTCTGGGCTTTCATATCTATATATTCACCAAGCTAATGAAAAACATTTCGAAATGCCTTCTTAAATAATTTATCAATTCAACAGGAAAGTCATTACTAAAAAACTCCAAAAAGTAGCCCTTTCCTCTAAAGCTTGCATTTTTTAAAAGGAAAATACACAGTTATATGGTTATGAAAGAGCATAATTTCAATACTATAATTGCTTAAGAATGGCAGCATATATTCTTAGAAAATTTTCCTACAACTGAGTTGTGCATGTTTCAACTATCAACTATCGCGACAAGAGTTTACAAGAAGCTGTTGATAATACATTAACTGCTATATTTTCCTCTGTAATACGTTAATTACAAAATCACCCATTGCTCACATCAATGTGGCAAAGATGACAAATGACAAATGACATGGGGTCAAGAGTTCACCTGAAGGAAACAACTTAAGCAAGGGAGTTAACGACTCTGGATTATTAAATACATATAAAATAATAATAAAGAATTATACAATGGCCAGTAAACTCCATCCCTCAATTTATCTTAAATGCATAGGATTCAATTAATCAATAATCACCATCATCATCGATTCATAAGTCCACCAAAATATTATACAGTCTTAATCATCCTTTTATTTGAGCATCATCATCCATTGACTTTGTCTAATATATCTTATGTCCACTACTCCTTTTCTCAGCCTTATTTAACTCCATATCATAATATCCAAGCCCCAAAAGTGAACATCACAATCTTAGGTTTTTTTTCATTATCAATTAGGTCCCCTATCCACCAAATCCCAAAACTAATTTATTACAATGATCAAATTAAGGCGAGAAGACTCAATGAACAGCATCAAATTTAAGCAAAATCACTATTTAGAATTACAATAAGTTTGAGGCACAAATGTTCAAAGGGGCTGCTCAACTAAACTCAATTTAACAAATTCAAAACATAGGATAGCACTACAGGGAATTGTAGTTCCACCCACAGTGTTTAAGGAAATAAAGTCCCACTCTAGCGCCATGAAAGCTAGTCTATTAACTCAAACAAGATTAAACACTGTTACCTCATTATGCATTTTTCACCAAGCTGGTGCTTAATTATATCAATAACCAAATAAATGAATCAACTATTAGAAAGGAATTCCATTTTTATGTTCACACTCAAATATATGCATGCACACAATTTAAAGCAGCAAATCTGTAACAGTAGATCATAAGCAAATACTGAATCACTAAGCAAGCAGGAAGGGAAAGTAAACTGTGATGCAACAATAAAGTTTATTATGTTGTACAGAAAATATATAAACTCCCAGTTTTAGAGTAGAAACCTGAAAGCATTATAGCCAAAATTCAATTTTTGAATTGCTTGACAGCCATTTGCAAGATATCCAATAGAGAAGTCTGTCAAGCGGCGCAAGTTGAAGATATTAAGTCCACGTAGTCCCATACAGGTTTCAGCAATGGCTTTCAGCGAAATATCAGTCAATTTCCTGCATAAGAATAGGAGTCCTACGTGACTAAAGGAGGTAAAGTAACTCCGAAGCTAAGGAATTTTACAACAAAAGTTTCAGAAACTTACACACATTCAGACAAAACAAGCTCCTTCATATTATGACCATGAACACTAACAAATTCTCTGATAAAATCATCACTAACAGTTTCAATGCGTGCTACTGATAAAACCTCTAAATATTTTAGCTTATTCAGTGCTGGAAGAATAAGCATAGCATCAACATTTTGGCAATCATTGATGTACAGTTCATGCATAACCGATCCCAATGAATTTGCTAGGATGTCAATGCTAGTAGCAGTAACAAAGGAGCACTCGCTGAGATTAACACATCTTAGTGCTGGAGCAGAAGAAACGATTCCCTGAAGCCCAACATCTGAAAGCCGGCATGCTCCACAGAGGGATAAAGTAGTTAGGGAGGGCAAACTATTTGATGACTTCACTAAGGTAGAAAGAACTATGTAATCTGGTAGGCGTCCACAGTGGTCAAGCTGTAAAACCTGATTTCACAAAACAAAATTCAGATTCTCCACAAAGTTCTTCCCAATATAAGACAAAAGACCATATTTCACACTCAATATTCTAGAAGATGATCCATAACCAAAAGTAAAAGTCTTTCACAAGATAATATCCAGTCTGAAACAGAAAAGCAGGTCAGGGAACTATGTTCCACTTGCAACCTCAAAACAGGAACCACAAATAATTCCTTATCTGATTCATTCGTTTCTCACAATTACTAGTCCAAAATTTCACCAAAAAGTTCTTCCTGAAACATACTATGAACACCATCTACATACAAAACATTAATATAAATCATTTACCTGGAACAAATACTAGTAAAATAATGGGAAAGCCAGAACAAGAAATATGAAACTAAAGCTCCGTTTAAAAAAAAAAAGAAAAGATCATACCGTCAAGTGCCCGGTGTCACAATCCTGAAAAGCTTCAGTGAACTGTTCCTCTGTTAGCCACGAGCATTCGCATAGACGAATCTCTGTAGGGGACCCAGTGACAAGGAGGTTTAGAAAATGACTATTCATCCTCCGAGAACTGCATAGCCTCACACTGAGCTTGTGCCTTAGCGCATCCGGGACATTTTCAAGTGAAGTCATTGCATCAGCGTTCTCTACAAGAACATTTAAACATAATTCTTTCAATGATGGAATACGCAATTTTGAACGACCCCGACCAGTCTTGGGAATCCACGTTATTGCTGTAGGATTTTTATTCCCTAAAGGGTTGTTCCTATGTTTCCTTTTCAACTTATCATCTCTATCCCTAATAATCTTCATAGCGGTAGAGAAGGGACCCGGCCAATCTTCAATGTCCTCTTCATTCTCAGGAGACACTTGCTCTTGCTCAGAGAAAAGTGCAAATCTAGATGCATTCTGCCTTGCTATATCTCGAAATTGTTCCATTCTTGATTCGCTCACCCTCACACTACTGTTTCGTTCCATTCTTGATTCACTCACCTTCACTCTATTCTTTCCAACTACAATTTCTCCTGAAACATCAGCTGAACTCTTAACTTCATCTTCCAAATCCCCTTCAATATCGCCACTTCCCTTCAATACCGAGTCTTCAACAACCAGTTTCGTCTTCCCTTTCTCTTCTCTACTAAACTGCCTCGTACGGTTTACACTACGGCTTTGGATCCTCTCTGTCTCCAAGTTCTCCCTATCAACACCTTCTTCATCTTCTGTTATCTTTCCCTTCTTTTCATCCTCATCCTCAACTTCAAACTCTAATTTCCCCTTTCCTTTCTCTCTTATTTTCCTTACATTACCCTGCTCATCACCAAAATTTTCTTCCACTTTCCTCTTCGCAACTTTCTTCCCCGACCGCAAATTCAAACACCCACCACTTTCCTCACTCTCCGAACTCAGCAAACCCTCATTCATACCCAGCTTTCTCTTCCTCTTCACCAAACATTGCTCCACAATCTGATCAGCGCCACAAGAAACTGATGATTTTGAAGCGAGCCGAGCACTCCGTCTGCAAACGGATATAGGACCATTTTCGCGGGTCTGGGAGGGAGTAGCGGGCACTATGTTGGCTCCATTTTTTACCGGTTCGATTTCGGGTTTAGTTGGAAGTATTTTGTGGGATCGAAGGACTGTCATATTGATTGGTGCTAAGGAGAGGAAATTATGCATGAAGGACTGTCATACTGAAAGGCGCCTTTGGTTGTAGGGAGGTATTTAGGGCTCGAAACTTCTCTTGTACGCCGATTGGGGTTCTTCACTTTTCCCGCCAAAATTGCACAGTAACGGCATTTGGGCCTTTGGGCTTCTGGCCTGCAGTCTTTTAAGATAGAAAAAATATAATAAAATAATAATAAAATTATATATACCAATTTTAAATATACATTTGATATATATTATTATAAGATTAAATAATTTTAAATTAATAATAAAATAATATCTAATTATATAATAATATATATAAATATACATATATTTATTTATCTAAATAAATATATATAATATTATTAAAAAAATAATGAATAAATGAAGTTTTTGTGTAAGGGATAAGACAAGTGGCAAATATTTAAGATTTTATGCATGAAATTCATCTTAATGATATTTTATAATTAAATTTTATTTTTTATTCTAATAAAGTTTTATTGGTAAATAATTTTATCAAAGATCCTTAATTCTATTAAGGTGTATTTATTTTTTAAATCACCCAAAAAAGAAAAATACATCGTTTTGAAATGTATATTTTAATAATATAATTTAAAATAAATTTTAATTTGATCTGAAATGGAATGAAAATATCATGTTTGAGATAATTTTAAATTTTAAAGACAAAAAATTTAAAAATTTGAGGATACAACCAAATAATCACAAAGTCGCAAAAACTAATACGATAATAAAAAAGGTTCACATCTTTAAAATCAAAAAAGGAAAAATTATTACGTTAATAAATATCGTTAATTTTTTTGTATAAAAATATCTTATAATGATATTTAAATAACAAAACTGTGTTTTATAATTTATTTTACAAACTCATTGACAACATTAAAATCTACTATCACCATCGATGATACTATCATTATCCTGTTATTATCGACAATCCTAATAGAACATTCAATCAAGCAAACAAATATACACCTAAGCACACAAAACCCCTCCTCTCGCCCCCATCCCCCCAACCCCAACATTCAAATAAAAAATACAAGCCGAGGTGAAAAATCAAACAAACAAAATTCTCATCATTGTTTCATCAATAATTAAATATGTTCATTCAAAAAATTGACTATGATTGTAATCACATTATTCTAGAGTAATTTTCGTTAAATTATTTTATTTTGGCATAATTACAATAAGAATAAGACTATTTAAGGGAGATTTCAACTAAATGGGCAATGATTAATGTGTTTCATTTGGGACAAAAGTTTGGAAAGATGTAAAGAGGGTTGGGAAGTGTCAAGAGGTGTAGAGATGAAGATTGATGGAGAAGAAAGTAGAGTTGTGGTTGTGCTATGGAGATGGTGGGACGCGAAGAAGAAATAAAAGAAGAAAGAGTGAATAAAAAAGATATTATATTTATTTTTTTAAGTTATAATTAAGATTTAAGTAAATACATATTTAATACCATTTTGTAGTCGAATTATAATTAAAATTTACATAAATATACAAATTTAATATCATTTTGTAGGTAAAATTAATGGAAAAAATTAAACGAAAGATGATAATTTGTCGTTTTTTAATTTTATAGATAGTAACTATTATTAAGGTAAAAAAATGTGGGAAATAGTTTTTTTTTTTTGGGTAACAAAGAATCTCGTCCGAATCAAATATCTTTTTGAAGACAAACCAATCATATCAAGTAAGATAAATTTCGAGTCTAATAATTGACTTCATAATTATTGAATCAAATAAATTAAGATTTTGATTTTGATACGTTATTAGAGAATAATTGAATCTATTTTTTTTTTTACATATATAAAAATTAAGTATTAACTAAATTTAAGTTTTGATTGTTCTATATAAATAAAATTAATCATAAAAACTCAACTGATTAATTATAAATAAGTTTATCTTCTTTTTTATCATAATTTAAGTTTTTAATATATTTTTTAATTAAAAAACATAATTTTTTAAAAATTATTTTATTATTAAAATTAATATGCCCGACCCACTGTAATGCAGGGTGTTTTGCAAACCTTCATTATTTAGCCGGTCGGTCCAATATACAAGATCCATACTATAGGGAGGATTGGCCTAGTAGTGAGGCAGCTATAATGTCATATTTCTTATTTTATACTCCATTACTACTATTTTAATTTGTCACGTACATGCCAAAATTAAATGAAAGAACAATATACCTTTTAAAGAGTAATACATACATATATTTTTTTACACAATTTAAATATATAAATAACATTTTATCATATAATTAGATATCACTTTAGTTTGATTTAAAATTATTTATATAATAATATATCATCTGTATACTAAATTATATACTAAAAATATATATATATAATTTTATTGATTTTTTAAATTGAGACACCCACTAGATGTGCTAAACAAATGTGGCAAGATTGAATTATTTAGAGGCCAAAGGACTATTTCCCACCCAAATTTTAATACAAAATTAAATATACACTCGTGGTGTTTTAAAAACTCAAACACATACCCATAAACTAACTGCCTTTAAAATTTTTTATTAGAATTAAAAATAAAATTATTATTTTATCAATAATATTAAAAAAATATATAATTTTATTTCATTTCACCCCTAGCCTCAACTTTGAAAAAATAACTTTTTCCCCCAAATCTCTAGGATTTTCTCTTCTCTCTGACGATGGTAACCAACATGGTCTCCACCTTTAGCCCAGTCGTCTCCCTTCTTGATAGACAACATTGATGGAAACGAAGTTGGTCTTGTCTTCATTGACAGAGACAAAGTTTTTTGTCTCCGTTGAAGTCGTTTGTTAAGGAAGGAGATGATCGGACTAAAGGCAGAGATGGTGGCAGCCACCATTGTCAGAGAGGGGAGAAAACCCTAGGATTTTTTTTTTTTGGGTTATTTTTCAAAGTTGAGGTTGAAAGGTGAAATGTGAGTTTTTAAAACTCGGGATAGAGAAATGAGATAAAATTATATATTTTTTAATATTATTAATAAAATAATAATTTTATCTTTAGCTCTAATAAAAATTTTTAATAACAATTAATTTATGAGATAAAATATGTATTTATCTTTGTATTAAAACTTAAATGAAAAATAGCTCTTTGACCTTATTTAGATGGTGACCGGGAAAAAATAATGACCAAAATAATTACAAGCAATGCCGTGACCTTTATGTGTAAATTAAAATAGGAAGAAATGGTCTGGTTTCGTCAATTTTGGTAGGCAGGACGTAGGGAAATTAATTAAGTGGTTTATGTGATTTTAGTCAACATATTAGGTGTTTCACGATCGGTGTAATTAATAGAATGAAATTGGACAAATTTGTTTTAATATATAACATAGATTTTGGTTGAAGTTACCCAATATTCAAACTTGGAATCTTATAAGTTCAAAGAATTTTCGACAAAGAATTAGTCATCCACTAATAATATTTTGCTAAAATTAGGTTTAAATGTTTGTATAAAATGTTTAATACTTTTATTTTATAGGTTTTTTCTAATGTTATTATGTTTATGATGAAGGGTTTTTGTTTATCATTTCGAGTTAGGGTTTAGGATTTTTTTTGTTATGAATATTGTGTTTTTTAAAGCTAAAATTGATTCATTGTTGATAGAAAAATAATAAAAGATTCCGACTGTGTGTTTTTTTGTTTTTTTACAAAATTCAAAACAATAAAAAAAAACTTTTCAATGTGATTTACTTTATTGATTTTCTAGATATTAAAGGGTAGAGATTCAGTGATGTACTCATACATTTTGTATTCCTTTAACAAATAAATAAAGATAACTAGTTTTAGAGTTTGATTTCAATTGAATGAAGTTAATGTCTACTCCATCCCATTAGAATTCGCGATAGTCATAAGGGTGGCATTTGGTCCTCGCATGTTGATTAGAGGACCAAAAAATATCCCTACTTAGGGTTATTTCCTAAGATATTTGAAGGGAAGGCTATAAGTACCTTGCAAGTCTCATATTAACTATTTAACTTTTGTTTTAATATACTTTATTGACAAGTTTTGTGTCTAACATAACAAAATGATATTAACCTATCATGGAGTACCTTGGCTTTATAGAGATTGACACCCCCAATAGACGGTCACTTAATATTGAGCAATATGTCAATTCAATCTAGAAATCTCCCACAAAAACATACTTGGTGATGATGAAAAGATCTTTGTATATAACGATGACATCTCGATCAATAATTGTTATTTCTTGCCCAATCCTTGCCTTGATTTATGTGAGTCTAACTGAATTTCGATAACATCTTACCACAAAAATGTGAGATGATGTCAAAGATGTTGTTGACACATAAGCATACGAGCAAGGGCCTTATAACCATGTTTTAAAAGAATATTGACCTTTGAATCATGACATTTAGTTGGCTTATTGTGCAAGCTATGCATTGTCGGCTAACGTTGTGAAGCGAGTAAGCTCACACTAGGATATAATGCATGAGGGAAGAGCGAGCTTAGCGGTGCACATTGGTTGCACTTGGTGGTTAAACTCCAAGCCTCGAGAGACACCAATGTCATGAGTTTTGACCACCTCAAAATGTATGTCTTTTGTAGGCTATGTCTACGTAATGTGTGGGAATATGATTGTTTGAGATCCACCTTAGTTAGTGTCCTTGAAGAATGCTTCGAAAAAGTATGTTTATAAAAATTACAAGCGAGTATTTTAAAAAGGATTCGATTGAAAATAAAAGTCTTAAAGAAAATTACTAAATTTTATGAGAGCTTTCTTATCTAATTTAGGTTGAAATTTGTTTGTATTTTAACAAGTTTATGTGTTTTGAGCTAAAAATGTATATAAACATGGAAGAACACAAACAACATAAATACAATTACACTAAATTATATCTAACAAATAACCAAATAATCGAGCAAATTATTGGTTGAATTAAACCATAAAAGCAACAATAAAAAACCTTAAAATTTGAAATGTCAAAGGAAAACAAATACCTTATGTCCGAAACACAAAAATGTTAAGGTCGGTTATACAAGATTCAGGCAAACGAAATTGATTCATGACGTTTGAAGATAGAAAGATAGAATTTTATACTTAGATTAAATGGTATTTATTATAATAAGAATAATAAACAATAAGTAAATAGTAAAATTTAAAGTTTAACTTTTGCGGTGTTATCAGTTCAATTTTGAAAAGATATTCTGAATTTAGTGAGATTCCTTTCTTTAAAAAAATAATATAAAATAGTAGCAAAATATGAGAAAAAGTTTTCAAAAAGCCAATATTATATTCTTATTTATCTTTTATTATTATTTTTTTGAATAAAATAAAGAGTGACATAAAAGTTCAACAAAGAAAGTTGCAAAGTGAAGAACAGAAGCGGCGCCTTCAATATTCAACGCTTCCGTCAACTTACGCTAATATAAGTCCATGATTCACAGCTACGCTGACGGTGTCTTCACTAATTAATTTCGATCAAATTTTAGGGTTGTTAATATAATTATCAAAATTAAGAGAGTGCACAAAAATTGACTAACTCTTTAGGAGTTTTACGGATATAACTGACACATTATTATTGGAAGGAAAAATCTATATATAAATAAGAGCAATACTATGTGTACCTACTTTGGATACATAAATATATATATACTCATATATGTCATTATATGATTGATTATTGTTTTATTTTCAATTCAAAATCATCTAACATATGATGACACATATAAATACGTATATATTTATGTATCCAAAATAAGTACACATAGTTTTATTGTATAAATAAATCTTAAATTTATTGTCCACGATCATAATAACTTGAGATAAACCTTCAGACTGAAAAATTCTTTGACAAAATATGAACATGAAGAGACATATATTTAAAACTTTTACTCACATAGGCTTGCATGCCAAAAGTGTCAATATACATATATCAAAATAAAGCCTCAAACATAAATGTAAATCTGATCATTCATGTCATTAATAATAGTGTCTAAAATCTCAAAACAAATAATTAAAATATGCAAAAGTATCACATGGTCTCAAACTATATAACTTTATGCAATTTTATAGGTTGACCCGTTACTCATTTCGTTTGCCTGTAAAACCACAAACAAAGAAACGTGTGAATGTTACAACACGTCATAAATAGATGACCTATTGACACTTTAAGTGCAAAACAATTGAACTAGTGTTCTTAAGTTGAATTGAAATCTCGTATTATGTGATCTACCTACAGATGTTTTCTGACATTTTGGATGCATATCCGTCTAACTACAATATACTTTTCCTCTATAATCATAGGTATTGTCATCCTGAATGACTAGTTTTAAACTCATAGTATCATGCAGATACCAACTCTGATCTAAACATCCCTAATGCTATGTGAAAACATACTAAAGGACATCTCAACTTGCAAATCAATCTCGCCTCCACCTTGAATGTGATGATTGTGTTTCTATTACCACTTCCCTTATATTGACATTGATTGACCTCGCCATTAAGGTTAAGTTTTGAATGAATTCATGACAAGAGTGACAGAAGATAAAAAGACGATGTTCAAGAAGTGACGTCAACTTACTTTTAAATCGTTAGTTTTATCACCGAAGAAATTAATTAGAGAAGAAATTGATTCTAATATATGTTTTGCACTATAAAAGTTTGAAAATATACTAAACCTTAGGTAAGAATTAGCCTTTTGGCCTCTCCAAAATAAAAAAATATTGATCGGAGGTTGAGAAAATCATTTTATCAAAATTCCAGTGGAAAATACTTATTCAACCAAAAATTGATATTGGTAAAATCCCAAGTCCCTGTCGGTCAACTGACTAATTCATAACGTACCTTTCATTTAATTTTAATTGACAAACCTTCAATGGCAGCTAATCATTAATGGAAAGTAGTTATTTTACCCTTTCAACACCGAATAATCTGAAAGTAAATGAATTCTCATTCTACGCGATACGCGGATTTCAGACTTTTTGGGTTTTGGAGACATAACAACGTGTAATCGGCTAAAGTCTGTGTCTGCTTCAATCTATCGAATAGAGTTTGTTCAGTTTGTTGATGACAATCTCCTCAATTTCCAGTCAAGTATAACAACAGTATATACTTCTAATACATCGGCATAATGGGTCATCACCACCATCACAACACCGGCGATGGAGGAGTTTCTCATCAGCGGGTCAACAGCCCGCGATTCTCCGGCTCAATGACTCGACGAGCTCACTCTTTCAAGCGTAATCCTAACAACACTCAGAACAATGTTAACGAGATAATTACTAACACCAGTGGTTCTAGTTTTAGTACTCACCATGAAATTGATGTGCTAGTGAACTCTCCCAGATCTGAGATTGGACCCAGCTCGGGTTCTTGTGATACGTCTGAGTTTAAGCACCAAACTGTGAACCATGTGAGCCAGAGAGTTCATTTAAAGGGTTTGTTGAAGAAGCCAGTTGTGGGATCTGTGGTTTTAGTATTGGGTTTCAGAGAAAAGAAGAAGCTTGGTCATTGGATGTTCTTGGTTTTTTGTGGGGTTTGTTTGTTTTTAGGTGTTTTCAGGATCTGTGTTAATGGCTGGTTTGGATCTGCCATTGAAAGAGCCGCCTCCGATCAGGTTTGCTTTACAACTCTGTTTATTTCTGTATGTTGGTGATTTTTTGAGCTTCTGTAGTTTAATTTCTATATATGTATGTGGTTCATAGTGCTATTTATGCAATGACTGATGGCATATCAATTGGGACGTGCTATCTGCTTATAGTAATGTTATGAAATTTTTGCATGTTGCAGTTTTGAAGGTTGTTTCTTCTACAAGGATTTTGTTTGATTGAAGGCATCTATTTTCCTTCTCATTACAGATTTGTTCCTTGCTCGTTGGAATAGAATGATGCAGTTTTGTTATCTGCAATGCATATTTAAACTTTTTGTTGATCGTATTTAACTTCCTAGTGTGTAATGTGGAAACCCAACGTCTAACATCACCTAACACAAGAGTAAAAAGGCAAAAGGAATTTACATGGAAACCCAAAATAAGGGAAAAATTACAGGCAGAGGAGTTGTGCTCATGATTTCATCCCAAAACTCTTTTCCTAAGGCTGGATTTGAAATCATACACTGAGCCTTCTCAAGTAGTATTCTGTTCATCCTTTTTACAACTCCATTTTGCCGAGGAGTTCCAACAACAGTTCTATGTCTTGCAATGCCTTGATTTTACAAAATTCATTAAATTCTTCATTGCAGAATTCTAACTCATAGTTTGTTCTAAGTCTTTTAATATGCTACTCTCTTTGCTTCTCAACTTGGGTCTTTCACTACTTGAAAGTAGCAAACACTTGATTCTTTCTCCTTGAACAAATATGTCCAAACTATTCTAGAAAAATCATCAATGAAGGTGAGCATGTATCTAGCTCTACCTCCCTTAGAAGGAACTTGGGGTGGCCTCTAAAGGTTTGAATGGATTTAGTTTAGAGTCCCTCTGGGCTTGTGTGTGACTAGTGCTGAAACTTACTATTATTTTTTTTTCTCAAACATAATGTCCACAGAAACTTCCCTTTATGTTATCCACATAACAACCCTCTTTTACTCAAAACTGCCATCCCTTTCTAACTCATATGACCAAGCCTCATATGCAAGAGCTTGGTAGTATCTGAATCAGATGTAGAAGTGGTAACAACTGTTGATCTTGTAATTTAGAACCATGCAGTAAATACAGAGTACTAATTTTGTCAGTTTTCATCAATGACAGAGCACCCTTGGAGAATTTAAGTACTCCTACGTCACTTCTAAACTTGCAACTGTTCCTTTCTAGAGAACCTCAAAAAATCAAAATCTTCTTCTAGAATGTGTTTCACTCCTGAAAGTGTTCTGGTTACCCCATTATGCATCTTAATTTGTAGTGTGCCCATTCCAGCCGCCTTAAATATGTAACCATTACCCAAAAACACACCTCCATTGAATGACTCATAAGTTGTTAACCAATTTTTGTTAGGAATAACACAAAGAAACTCACTGATTTTGTCATTTATAATATTTGCTTCTTCTGAGTTAGTCAAATTATCATTTGCTTTTTGTCTATTTTCCAATTTGAAAAAGTCGGCCTTTACATGTCCCTTCTTCTTACATATATTACAAACGAATTTCTATTTTTTGACATGGACTTAAACTTTTAGAGACTTCGAATTTCTCTCCTTTAGTCTTCCTCAATCAATAAATAAACCAACATCCTTATTTCCTTCGACAACTGTCAAATTCCTATCAATCTTTTCTTTTGTCTCTAAATTTGACTTTACCTAATCTGAGGAAAATTCATCTCTTCCATATATCATGGTGTGCCTAAAGTTCTTAAAGGAAGTAGACAACGAACACAAAAATAAAAACATTTGATCCTGACCTTCAATTTTCACATCTAGCTTCATCAAGCTAGATGTGAAATTTAAACCTTCTGACCTCCGCAAAGTGTAGAGAAATTCTTTTAACTATAGCTTGTTGGTGAGAGATTTCTTCAAGTATTTAATATTTATCCCCCAATTTCATCCTTGCTCCTGCAACAGTTTTCTCCTTCATAATTTCTCATAGTATATTGGCACTCAAAGCCGATTGGATTGACAAAAAGGCTCTTTCATCCATGTCATCCCATCCATCATTGTCCAAATTCTTTGGTTGCTTTGCTTTCCCATGCAACGCCTTCTTTGTAACTTCAGTGGTTAATACTGCCATCATTCTATTTTGCTAGATTACAAAGCTAGTTAACCATCAAACTTCCCAATTTCAACCTTAAAAGATGATGCTAAAGTAGATACTATTAGTACCTGCTTTGATTCCACTTGTTATGTGAAAACCTAAGAAACAAATAATGGAAGAAACAATGCAAGATCAAATGAACTTACGTGGAAACTCAAAATAAAAAAAAATCATGGGCAAAGGATGGAGAAATCACTAATACTGTAGTTTAAATTACAAGGAGAATACAAGAAATTGAAAGCTTTCTTGAATATCAAGCGCAAAAGAACATAAGGCGACTTGCTTATGCCTCTCTTAAAACTTAATAAAATCTGCAAACAATATATATATACATCTGTGACAGAATGACCTTTCCATTAGATGGAATGCTTGTTTTGGAACTCAAGTCGTGGCCTCTCAAAGTAGGAATGAGACCATTTGTCTGGTCATTCACTATTCTTCCCAAAATTGATGATTCAAGTGGAATGTTCGTTCATAATGATGAAATGTCTGTTTTGTTGTTGGAACACTTGCTCTTCAACCTAGGACACCTGTTCCAAAATTCAAGTCACTACATCCATCATGGTGTATAACTTATGGAGCATGTTGTTTGTAAAATGATGTTTTGGGTCAACATATATCTTTTATTGTTACTAATTGAAGTTCATTATTTTACTTACCCAAAAAACAAAAAAGGAATTTTAGTATTTTCATAGCATGATAAGTTTGTTTGTGCATATATGAGCTCTTGCATTTTCTTTTTGATTACCTACCTATATCTTAACCAAGCTAGTCTTGTGTTTTTCTAGGACTTACCTTCCTCTTCCATCGCTCAGTCAAATGTAATGGACCATAGCTCTCATGATTACCGGACAGGGGAAGGAGGTAATGATGTTGAACGGACTTTAAAGATGGTTGCATCTGGTGTTGTTGGTAGTAACTATGGCACTACCGAAGTAAGTGTCAAACACATAACTTATACATTTCATCTATTTTTGTTTTTGTTAGTAAATATAAGAAGTCATAATTTTTAACAGGAATTCCATAAAAATGGTTTGTTACTGAGAATGAAGAAGATGTTAGCTTCTTGAATAGTTCATTTACTTCATTCGTGAAATTGACTTCTTGTTCAGTGTTCAGGTATCTGGTCCCAGCCTAACAGTGAGAATTACACCCAGTGCATTGGTGATCCAAAAAACCACAAAAGTAAGAAACTTATACTTGTGTTTGTGTTCCTTATGTTTTTAGCATCCTCTTAGTTCCCAATTCTTGCTTCTCTTGGCAGAGCTAGATGCAAAGACAAATGGCTACATGCTCATTAATGCTAATGGTGGCTTGAACCAGATGAGATTTGGGGTCTGGCTGTTGTGTGTTTTTATCATTTCTACAGGATTATGTTGCGTGGTTCATCTTTTCTGATGTATCCATAATTTTAGAGTGCAGATATGCGATATGGTTGCTGTTGCTAAGATAATGAAGGCAACACTTGTCCTTCCTATGCTTGATCACAACTCTTACTGGGCTGATGAAAGGTTTGCTTCTTCTATGCATTTTTCTGATTAAGATAACTACAAATGTGTTGTGTTTTACATTTTATTTACATGTATAACACATCAATACTCAACTTTTAGCCACATTGATTAACCATCAATGACTATTAATGACTAACTTGGTCACTGAACATTGTGGTTAAGCTTTGAAAATCCCGTGTTAAATTGTGGGAAAAATAGGTTTATAATGTTGAAATTACCATATCTCTCTTCGTGTTGATGCTCTTGCTACCTTAAACCATTGGCACAGACATTTGTCATCTGGGAACTAGTATTTACATTTTCTCTGAAAAAAAATTATTCATTGTGTGACGTCCAGTGGACAGATTTCAATGCTAAAATGGCAAAAGAATCCCTTTTAGTTTGAACAATGCAACCATGTGCCCATCACTTAAGTGACAGCACATTTCTGCCATCATCACTGGAGGGTTTCTTCCAATAATACTGAACAGATAATCTTTTTTATGATCATTTAATTGAATCTTTATGATGCCCTCAGGATATTTTTTTCTGATATGTGTGTGGTCAAGTGGAAAAACTTGTACCGCATAGCATTCATTTAATTTTCTGTAATGCTCTATCATAATCTAATTCATCTTATTTGTACACCACAGTGGCTTCAAAGATCTGTTTGATTGGAAACATTTCATGAAAACACTTGAGGATGATATCCATATGGTTGAGACATTACCGCTTGCCTTTGCTGCATTAGAGCCTTTCAACAAAACACCAATATCTTGGTCTAAGGTGAGTAAATGTTTTATCTATAATTAGCTGATATCTCAGTATCTGTAGGACAAACCACCTTAGGCACATGCCAGTTAATGTGGGCCTTCTTTTTTCAACAAAGAGTAGTGCACTAAGCTACATGTTAATTTATTCTGATATGAACTTTAGGAGAACTACACCTTAAAAGATAACTATTGAGATTGAAGAGCCCAAGACCATATAAACCCTACATTAGAAGCCCATGCTTTCCAATGTGAGATCCAAGTTTCATACTTTGCATTTAGAATCCTAACAGGCCATCACCTTTCGCAACCCCAGCACCCACGTGGGCTGGCTGTGTGCTAGCTTCTTGCTAGTCTCAGGCGAACATTGCAATGTCGGCGTTACCACCCGCGCCGCATAATTGCTATTGGAAATGGGTGTGGGTTAATGAAAGTCGGGTTATGGGCTGGAAATGTGGCTTGGTGTTGGGTTGGATAAGTAATGGGAGTTGGGTTTGGGTGATTGACAACTTGGTTATGGGCTGGAAATGTGGTCTGGTTTGAGGAGTTGGGTTGTTGGTGAGTTGGGCTGATAATGTGAATGGGCTGTGGGTTATGTAAAGTGTTAATGTTTTGAGAGTTATGGGCTTGGAAGAACCATACCTCAAAAGTTAGCTATTGAGATTGGAGAGCCTAAAGTTATATAAACTTCATATTAGAAATTCATACTTTCCAATGTGGGAACTAAGTCACATACCTTGCACTTAGAATCCTAACATACCATCACACTTCATAGCCCTAACGCTTAGGCAGGCTAACTGTGTGTTAGCTCTTTACTAGCCCTGGGTGAATACTGCAATGTCGGTGTCACTACCTGTGCTGCACAATTGTGGCTAAGAGATGTAATGGCGGGCCTGATACCAAATGATATGAACATTGGGAGAACAACACCTGAAATAGTCAATTCGATAATTTGGGTACTCACACCGGTGTGCAAGTGTTATGCTAAGCCATTTTTACATCATTCTTGCTAGATCTTCTATTGTTGTAATCTTCTCTGAGATGGAGTAGTAATCTTTTAACTTGTATTCTTTTCTTCAGGTTGGCTATTACAAAACAGAGGTGCTCCCCCTGTTGAAGCAGCACAAAGTAATCTATTTTACCCATACTGATTCTCGTATTGCCAACAATGGAATCCCAAGTTCCTTACAAAAGCTGAGGTGTCGTGTAAATTATAGGGCATTGAAGTATTCAGCCCCCATAGAACAACTGGGAAATACCTTGGTTTCTAGAATGAGAGAAAATGGAAGCCCATATCTTGCTCTTCATTTAAGGCAAGTTCTAGTACTTGTATATGTTACACTGAGTGAGTTGGAAAATTTTTCTTTTTTTCTTGGGGTGTTTGTGGCCTGACCTTTTTTAAAAAATAAAATGTGTATTATTTTGCTCTCCCTTATTTTGAATTTAGATGTTCAGGTTTTTTTTTTTTTCCCTAAAAGCTGTATAGTTAATGCTAACTTTTTATTTAATATTATTTTTTTGAAAATGAAACCACAATAGTATCTACACTTTTGAGTTCTGATGGCAAATAAAGAATAAAAATTGAGTAGTATTATACGTACCCATTTTGAATGCATAAATGAGTACACATTTGTGTGTATCATTTTGTGATTGAGTGTTATTTTATCCTTAATTTAAAATTTTACCTATTAAGTGTGTACCAATTTGTTTACTCAAAGCAAGTACATATAGTTTTATTGATAAAACTTATAACTATCTGCTTTATCTGATTATCTGGAGAATCAGTTGTGTCATTCTGAGACCAACAGGGTTCTCTCACTTTTTGGCAATCCTAACTTAGTTTTCAATCTATACTAAATTGTTTTAGATTTGAGTACTAGTTTGCAGAACTACTGTCAAGCATGTTAGTTTGGAGCTTATGGAAAAGGGGATGTGATCCACTTGCCCCTAGGATGGGCTATATGAAATGTGAAGCCCTATTTTGACTTGCAGATTTTCTAATAATTTGTTGTTTTCTCTGGCCTGTTGCTTGGACTATATGAGTTCATGCTGAACTCAGTTACTGTTTTCTGATTGGGGCTTTTAATTGTTTAAATTGCTAAAAGGAATTAAATAATAAACTAGTTTTTTCATGAACCAGTGTGATAGATTAAGCTTAATCTTTTTATGTTTCTTTTAGGTACGAAAAAGATATGCTTGCATTTACAGGGTGCAGTCATAATTTGACAGCAGAAGAAGATGATGAGCTACGTAGGATGCGATATGAAGTTAGTCATTGGAAGGAAAAGGAGATTAATGGAACAGAAAAGAGATTGCTTGGTGGCTGCCCGTTGACCCCTAGAGAGACTTCACTTCTGCTTAAAGGGCTGGGATTCCCAGCCAGCACCAGGATTTATTTGGTAGCTGGTGAAGCTTATGGTAAAGGAAGCATGCAATATCTTCAGGATGCCTTCCCCAATATCTACTCTCATTCCACTCTTTCTACAGAAGAAGAATTGGATTCCTTCAAAAATCACCAGAACATGTTGGCTGGTTTGGATTATGTAGTTGCGCTACAAAGTGATGTATTTCTTTATACTTACGATGGAAATATGGCAAAGGCGGTTCAAGGTCACAGGCGGTTTGAGAACTTCAAGAAGACTATCAATCCAGACAAGTAAAGTGCTGACTTATCTTAGCTCATGCTGTCAATTTCCATTCTAAACTTGTGAATAATAATTTCATTGCAACCTACATTGCAGGATGAATTTTGTCAAACTTGTTGATGAATATGATGAAGGAAAAATTTCATGGAAGAAATTCAATTCAAAAGTGAAAAAGCTACACAAAGACAGAGATGGAGGTCCATATCTTAGGGAGGCTGGAGAGTTTCCAAAGCTGGAGGAGAGTTTTTTTGCGAATCCACTTCCGGGATGTATTTGTGAAACTGCTCAAAATACATAGGTGTTAAATGTAAAGGATTTGGAAATGGAATTATATCATTTGAGTTGAAGTTGAAGCAAGAGATGGGTAGGTGGGGTGGCAGTGCTCAAGGTGTAATTTGTCTCCCAAGGAGGCAAAAATTTAAACATCCAAATTCAGCTTCATGAGAGATGTTGGAAAAAGAAAAGAAGAAAAGCAAATGGCACATATCATTACACAGGTGAAATGAAATGTGGGAATCCATGCCATGAATGGGAGAACTCTATTGAAACAAATGTTATTGGGTTTGGGGTTATTGAAGTGTATGTTTGTACTTGCAATTGGTTTTTACAGGATAATATTAATGCTTCTGAAATACGATTTTCAAAAATTTTAATTGCAGGCTAAGATCAAGTAAATTCAGTGCAGACAATTATATAGCTTTTTTATTTTTGGGATAGAGAACTGAATTTTTCATCTAGATGTTTCCCTTTTTTTAATTCTTATAATTTAATTAAAGGGATTTGTTAAAAGAGAAGTAATTATAACCGGTTATAATTACATCTTGGAACTGAGAACGAAACGTGCAACCCTTTTAAGTCATTAATGTTCTTTTAGTGATCCAAAGACTATGGCTGACAGATTCAAACTGACTTCAATGGTGTCTAATTTATCTATTGCAATCTGGCTAATGGACTATTTCCTCTCGGGTGTTTGGTTTGAAATTTATAAGATTATATTGATAATTTATCTTTTATTCTTTTATTTAGTTTATCAATAATAAAAGATTATAGTAATATTTTATTATCAATATTGATTTGACAGGTAATATAGATGGTAATCTGATTACCACCTTTATCTTAAGTATTTAAAGATTACTAAGATAATCTTGATTTTATTATAATTATATTATTATTTATTAATTTTTTGAAATAAAAATAAATTTATTTTTAATTAATACAATAAATAATATAAAAATATTTAAAAATAATTATATTTACGGCCATTTAAGTAAAATAATTTACTAATAATATTTTATTACCTTTAATTAAACACAATAATTATTTATACTTATCAAATTTAATCAAACATAGTAATCATTTATACCTAGTAATCTATCTTCTAAGTAATCTTTCTATTTTAGTAATAAAACATTACCCAAACCAAACACCCTTAGAGTTTTAACCTAATTTTAAAAACATATTTACGATATTTAAAAATTTTTAATATCCATTAATGACTTAACTTTTATTAAAATTTTTTGGTAAAGATAATGATAAAATCGTTATTTTATTTTAAAATCCTAAAAATTTATATTATTTTTCTCTCTTAATTTAGAACACTAATAATTTTTTTTTATAATTAAACTTTAAAAATCTATATTTTTTTTTAAGGTTTTTTCTTTTATCTCTAGTAATTTGGAATTAGTTTCCACCGTTAGTCAGTTTTTTCACCATCCCATTTTCATTTTGTAAGACGAAAATAATTCATCTTTGTCTGATGAAAATGAGATGGTGGGAAAGGCCAACGGCAGGAATCAATTCCAATTGATCAAAGATAGAAACAAAAACTCTAAGAGGGAAATATAATTTTTTAAAGTTTAATTATAGAGAAAATTTTTAATTTTTTAAATTAAAGAGGTAACATGGAATAAATTTTTAGGTTTTAGAGTTTAAAAATAAAATAATAATTTAATTTTTGTCATTAACAGCAATTAGCGTATAGATAGTGTTTGAATTTTTCAATTATTATAGATATATTTTTAAGGTTATGGTAAAACTTGGGTGGAAATAGTCTTTTAGCCTAACAATCTTTCTCCAAATAAATACTTCTACTTTCCAAACGGGCGTCGATGGCTAAAATACTGTGACTGCATTATGGACTCTACAAGATCGTGGAGATGTGCAAGCTAAGCTACTTCGATCAACCGGAATTCCTGCATGACTACACGCATTAATAAACACATGAAACTTAAGACAAAATGTTTAAGCAACTATTTAGATGAGCTTCTTCCTTCAAACTCACGATCCTCTGCAAGTGTGAGTGATAGATATGGGCATAAAAAGTGGAACAATCTCTTAAAAATTGTCTCAACTGCAAAACAATTTCCAGTTCACAGATCACCTAACAATCTTCATGTTATGGTTCGAGCCTCCTGTCGTTCGTATTTCATGTAAATACCGAGGTGCAACACTACGCTTGGGTTTCAGAGTGATTGCAGCCGTTAAAGACGAAATAACTTCCAAACATTGGTATGATACCTTCTCTTGATAGTGAAGACCGCTTGAGTCCAGTCCATCAAATACTCGAGATATGCGGGCGCAGACACCTCTATTGGATTCTTAATCTTAACTCCATCAGCCCATCTATACTTGCATCTATGAGTAGACAAACTTAGTGCATGCATAAAATAGCCCTTGATTCATTTGCCTATGAAGAATTACGACAGAATATTAGGCTAAACAGAGCAAGAAAAACTTTGAGCTAACTTGATGATAATTATCAAGATTCTAACTGCATTAACTATTTTAAATGGAAATTCAGAAGGGTTGAGGGATCAGAATTATACGTTGGTCTAGCAGTCATCGATGGGCAGTTGCATGTTGTGCAGAATTCAGTTAGAATACCATAAACAATATTTACCTGGCTGAAGAAATCTACAGCTGTAGAAGAAGAACATATCCCTAAGCAGACACTGAATGATAAATTTACACAGAATTTGCCATTTGAACATAAAAATTGCGGTCAAGAAACCCAAATGTTGAAGTCCTTACTGTTTACAGCTAGCCACTCACTAACATCTTCTCCAGGAGGCAATCTTAACTGGTTCTCTCAAATTCCTACTACCCAAGGTAACATCAATAAGTTTTGAAGTTGAGCACCCTGAATTTGCATAAAAGATGCATTCAGTGAAGCCTATTCCATACAGAAATAACACCAACCGTACTTCCTGAAGGGGCGTTTTTCAGGACGAAAAGTCTTCTGATTTCAGCAGAATTAGGCAAAGTTAAAAATGAAAACGGCAGAGAATGTCAAATCAGAACCATCGACGGCACAAAAAAAGTATTTATATTCACAATCTTCTTGAAAACTTTCAGTTAAAATACAGTTCTCTTAATATATCATATCATCAATTGCATACAATTGAATGAACAAATTTGAAACGTGTGTAATGCGTATAAGCAATAAAGTTCCATTTTGAGCATGAAAATCAACATCCGAAAAGAGATTATATGAAAAAGATGATCGTCATCTTCCGAAACCAAAACCAAGAGGACTCAAAAAGTTATCGATTAATGCTAAAAATACCTGCTTCCAAGGTCGAAGAGACTCGTTTTCTAGCCACCTAAAGCAAGAAAACAGAAGCTGCAGAAACAAAAAATTTTACACGTACATATATAAAGAGAGAGACTTTCAAATTAAAACATGTTAATTCATAAACACAGGGCGATGACAGACTGGCAAAAATATGTCTAAGCTGACAGAGAGAGACAGAGCTTAAGAGACGAACACAACCAGACGAGCTGTATATATTGTTTGTTGGATTGTGCATTGGTGTTGTTGGGTGTTTCTTGTTATGTAAGATTGTTGGCAAATTTGATTTCGTCCACTTCAGTTTTGGTTGGATCACGGAAATAAAAATATGAGCTTTTTTCCCTTTCAAAGCAATTTTTTTCAGTTCAGCTGACGGTTACAGTGACAGTGACAGTGATGGCAATGCCACCGCCCAAAGTTCCATTCACATGGCTTCTTTTCAAATGCAAAACCATTCAACAATTTAAACAAACACACACTCAGCTCTTAATTAGAGGCTTAAGCCACCCACCGCCTTCTCTAAGACCTACCGTTTCTTTCGCTGCCCTAAATCCCTCTGGCGATATTCATTACGCCCTTCGTCTCCTTTTCCAATCTTCCACGCCCCCTCAAATATTCCTCTTCAACACCCTCATTCGTGGCCTTGCGCGCGCCTGCCACTCGCACTCTATGTCTACCTCCTGCTTTGTGTTTTATAGAATGATTGACTTGAATGTTTTCCCTAATAACTTTACATTTACGTTTTTGTTCCAGGGTTGTGCTACCAGTCGTGATTTTGATTTGGGCAGGCAGTTACATGGTATAGTGGTTAAAAATTCTTTTGCTTTGGATGTGTTTGTGAAAAATTCTGTGATACAGTTTTACTCTGTTTGTGGGAAATTGAGAGACGCTAGATGGGCATTTGACGAGAGTTTGGATGTTGATGTTGTTTCGTGGAATTCAATGATGAGTGGATACCTAAGGAATGGTGAGATTTCAGAGGGTCTTGAGTTGTTCGACAAAATGCCTAACAGAAATGAGGTTTCTTGGAATAGTGTGCTTAGTGGATTGGTTAATTTCGGTTTCTTGGATGATGCTTGCAGAGTTTTTAAGGAGATGCCATGTAGGAGTTTGGTTTCTTGGGTGGTGATGATTTCTGGCTATGCTCAGAATGGGCAACCAAAGAAAGCCTTGGCTTTGTTTAGGGGGATGCAGCTATTGAATTTGGAGCCCAACTCTGCAATTTTGGTCAGTGTGCTTTCTGCATGCTCACAGTTGGGAGCTTTGAATCATGGGAACTGGGTGTACTTTTACATTCAAAAGAAATGCGTAAATGTTGATTCAATACTTAATGCAGCTCTAATTGACATGTATGCAAAATGTGGCAGTATTAATTTAGCAATGCAGGTATTTCATTTATCCAAGGAGAAAGATGTTTCATCTTACACAAGCGCAATTTCTGGCCTGGCAATGAATGGACGTGGTATAGAAGCATTTCAGCTTTTTGAGCAAATGAAAAGTGAATGCATCTCACCTGATAGTATCTCTTATTTGGCAGTTTTATGCGCATGTAGTCACATTGGATGGGTTGAGAAGGGTTTTCACTATTTTCATTCAATGCTAGATGATCATGGAATTGAACCGGAGTTGGATCACTATGCCTGCATGGTTGATCTTCTTGGCCGTGCTGGCTTGTTGGAGGAGGCAGAAAATTTCATTGCTTCAATGCCTATGAAACCAGACAATGTTATCTGGGGGACTCTCCTTGGTGCCTGCAGAGTTCATGGTAATGATCAGATGGGTCAAGGGATTGGGAATATGTTGATAGAATCTGATCAAAGCCATGATGGCTGTTACATTCTACTGTCCAGCATTTATGCTAAAACCATGAAAGGGGACAATGCCGAAGAAGTCCGGAAATCCATGAGAGCCAAAAACATAGAACGTGTCCCTGGGTATAGCTTGATTGAAGTGGATGGTGTTGTTCATGAGTTCTTGGCTGGAGACAGATCCCATGACAAAACAGAGGAGATCTACACAGCGTGGGAAGAAGCTGTTAAAAAGATAAAGAACTATGGTTATAAGGCTGAAACAAGAGGGGTTCTATTTGACATTGAAGAGGAGGAAAAGGAGACTGTGATTGGTTACCACAGTGAAAAACTGGCTTTAGCTTTTGGGTTAATCAGCACTGAGCCTGGATCTGTAATAAGGATAGTTAAGAATATTAGGATCTGCAATGATTGCCATTCAGCAATGAAGCTTATCTCAAAAGTTAATCAAAGGAAAATATCTGTAAGAGATAGGAAAAGGTATCATCATTTTGAAGGAGGTTCTTGTTCCTGCATGGATTACTGGTAACCAAGCAATAAACAAACTCCACTGAAGGAAAAATTTGTTCTTAATAAACAATTCATGGGTGTAAAATTGGAAAATCTGGAACTTATGCAACAAACACTAGAGAGTGATCCACCATGAAGTTGGCGAGATTTAGACCCACAGGTCTTATCCAAAAGAGTTGCCTCCATCTACATGAATCCCCTTCTGAGACTAAGCTCAAGAGAAGGTCACATGTGCCTTTAGCCTTGGTTTGAATCTCCACAATCTGACCTGGTTTTCTCATTGGGTTTCCTCTAGTTCCATATAAAATAAGCACCAAATGTGGGCTACCCTTTGAATTGAGAATAGGGAGTTAAGCATGGAGACAGGCTGATTTTCCTGTATTTCTCTCGGTTAAACGACGGAAACCCGTTAATTCACTGAGTACCAAGATAGTTTAAGAGGTGGCCTCTCTACGATCTTGAATTTTTTGATCTCAGTTTCATTCAAAATTAATATACTCTTCAGCTTATCCACTGTCATAGTCTGTCAAGGTGACCCTCGAAATGGTCAAGAACATGTATGTTTGATTTATGTGACTTCACTGAATTTATGCTCAGTTTGAAAAGAAATACAATGCCTACAACTTCCTTGCCTTATCAGTGCATATTTATTGTTTTCTTTCTTATTTTTAGTATATCAATAAGTAAATACACAGAATTCGAGAGGATTTAGTATTTAGGGTTTAAGATTTAGAGATAAATATTACAAATTCATGGTGACAAGAAGTAGCAATAAAATTGCTTCTTATTAGAGATGGATGCAGTGACTGGGATCAGAATTAATTCACCTCCAAAACACAGTAAACAACTAATAAACGAGATTCTATTTATTGCTGAACCAATTAACTTATGGTTCTCGATAGATTAAATCCCAAGGAGAAGCCAAGGAATTGAACAAAAAAGACACCAATTGGAGGCTGTCACGCCAGTGCTAAACAAGTTTAATTAACCTTATCCAGTGCCACCAAGAACGGCCTTGAGCTTCTTAACCTGAGCATCATCAAGGAAAGTAGTCTTCTCAACCAATTCAGACGGCAAATTGTTTCCGAACAAAGCATAGTCGACGATTTGGAGCCCGGGCTCGGACTGCTGAAGCTAACAAATGCCAAAGCCGGACTTCCCCCTGCATTCACCTGGAAGTGCAATAAACCTTGGGGGAAAACCATAATGTCACCCTTCTTAAGAGACTTCAAGTAAACTGCATTTGCATTGGAAATGAAGCCAGCACAAATTGAGCCTTGGATAACAATGAGCACTTCTGAACCTCCAGGGTGAGTGTGCATTGGCACAACTCCGCCAGGGGCCAAGTCTAAACGGGCCATGGAAATACCAAGGCCATTTACACCTGGAAGTTGTGGAGAAAAAGCTGGTGTCACGGCGGCTTTGATAATGTTTGAGGTGTTACCAGCAGCACCAAGGCCAGAGTAAACAAAATCATCGACTGTGACAGCCGATTGCTTCTTGCAAGAGTAGCCTGCAGGGCCTTCCGGGGCTGAAAGGTCTGCAACACAGAAGTCTTGCACGGCGGCATAGGAAGAGGAGAAGAGGAAAGAAAGGAAGAAGATTGGGAGAATCATTTTGGTTAATGTTGATTTAGATTGCGTTTCCCAAAGGGTTTATTCATGCTTATATAGAGTGGTTATTTTGGCAATCGTCCTGTTATGTGGGATAGGACCATGCAAGATGTCACGGGCATGGCAAAGGCTATAGGTGTTTCGGAGAAACGACACACCCTGGGCCTCTCTGGTGCATTTTCCCAGATAAAAACAAGATTTCTCTTTTTGTTTGAAAGAAGCAGACAGAAATATCAAATATCTTTTACGCTTCTGTTACGGTAGAAAATATCTGTTCATCATTCAAGAATTATTAGCTCTGTAAAAGCTTTAGGTAGTCCATTAATAGGAATATTTATTTTACATAAACTAAATAAAATCATCCAATACTATCATTCAATATTGATTGCTTTAAGTTTATAGAAATACTCGAATTATCATGTATTTGAATCCATAAAACTTTCAAAATTACATGCATTAGTTTTCTGCTCTTGAAACATCTTCTGATAACTTTTAAAATGGGTAAAACCATAATCTATATATTTCAGATTAGGATATTAGATCACATCGAAGATTTAATAAACCTTATACTTACACTAATGCTATCTATCCAAATTATAACATTTAAAAACGTTAAACTTATTTTCATTGATTATTTAAATCTATCAATTGCATCATAACTTAAAACTGTCGTCTCACTATTCAATTAACTATTTTATTAAACTAAAATTATATTTAACATTAACCCACATTAAATCCACCTTAATTTTTCTAAGCAGTTAGAAAGACCTAATAATTCTACTTATTAATCCTTCTTTGCACCCTGAAGTTTAAGTGAAACGTCCTTGGATATTGGCATATTAATGGAAGAAAATGAAATGCAATATGCGAGCAATGATTAGATCTTTAATATGAACCATTAATGAGGAGATGATTGAATATCAACCAGCACCATTCATATTCTGATGGAGTCAATTACCGTAGGAGAAGGAGAGGCGTAATCCATTTTAATCTCAGAATCATCAAAAGAGACGACAAAGTTAGTTATATTGGCACTTTCCAGGATTCTCATAAGCCAATCAACAGTCGATGTTATAAAAAATCTTGTGGTCCATTAGCCCACGTGATGGGATGAAAATTAGAGCATAAGATGACATTTTTACAGCTAACAAGACTTTGCAAGTCTTCTTCCCTCTTTTAATGCTATCCAGGAAAAAATTTGTGGAACGAAGGAATTCCCTCTTTTCCACGGCTTCTCAGTTGGCTTTTTAACAATCTGAAGAGCTATCTCAATATATAGGTATGCTGTTGTTGTCAAATTTTTTGTAAAACTTGTCTCATTCTTTGACACTGTTATGATATCTCCGGTGTACATGTGACTAACAAAAGAAATGAACCATAAATTATTTGGTGCCAAAAGAAGAGAAAAAGAGAAAAACATAAAGGCTCAAGCATTACATGAGCTGCAATGTATTACATGGTAGTCTCCTATCTGTAAAACATCTTCTGGAGAAGTGAACAGTTGTAGAAGCCTATGCCTTGACCTAAAGGATGCAACATGTTAGCTAGCATTCAAATATACTTACAGTGGAAAACTATAACTTTCTGTTTTATCAACTCTTCATCATTATATTATCCTCTAAATGAATTAATCAAGAAATTATTATTTGAATTTGGATTTTAAATATAACTGATAGTATTGCAACTATAAACCTTATGAATTAACAAAATTGATGAAATACTAGAATTTTCAAAAAGAATGTCTAAGTTCGAGTCTCGAAATTGAATTTTAGACATGATAAAATGCATGTTCATAGGTGGCAAATAGTCCTTAAATTTCCAAAGAAGATGATGTAGGCACGGGATAGCAATGGATGTTACAAAAATAGTAAAACTTGTTCATATCACAGGAAGAGAGAACAATCATTCATAGACCATAAACAACTTATTTAGCTTTAAGTTGTCTTCACTATGAATATGTAAAGATTTTGAGTTATGTGAAAGTCATTGTTATAAGATTAAGTTGAGGTGCCACAATTGTGTGATGTGGCATAAGGTTAAGTAAATGACTAAACGTGTCACTACTATAAGATTTATGACATGATGCACTATTGTTCTGTGACCTGTGGCACAAGTTCATAAAGTTAATATTGCATGATTTTTGGCTTAAGAACTCAAATGTGAAAGCATGAGGGTTTTTGTGTGATATAATACTTATGAGATGATTCATGCACACGTTTGATATGGGAGCATCCACAGTAGGATGTCAATCTTAGTAGTCCATGTGATATATATGCATGGAAAGAGTGATTGCATGAGTTTATTTTTTGCATGGCTAGATGCTTCATGCACTTGTTTGCAATAGGGAATACCTTAGGATTCTTTTAGTAATCCATGTGATATGTGCACAAGGAAAGGGGTATTGCAGGAGTTTATTTTCCTTATTTGGCTAGGGTTTCTACGCATTTGCAACTTATTTTGATGGACAAAGTGAAATAAAGTGAAATGAAGTGCTTGCGATATAAAAAGAATAGTTATACTTTCACGACGAGTTAAGTATTAGGTTAAGCATATTTTATCATCACAGGAAATGTCAAGACAGATTGTCTAGATAATGTTAATTGTTTGCGAGAATACACAAGTTAATGTAAGTTTGACATACTATATTATTCACTTACTTGTTTAGTGTTTTAACACTGATTTATTCATTATGTTTATTTTGTGGGTAGGAGATGATTGTGCAAAGTTACTAGAGGAGTGAGGGCCAATGAGAGAGGATTACATGAGGAGGGGATTAGCATGATGTTATGTTTATGTATTTAGTTATGTTCTCGCTATTTATGCATGTTTACAATTTTTGGATGTAGAACATGTTTACAAGTTTTTAAAGTAATGACACCTTTTGCATGCCTGTATAGAAGTTTAATCAAATTTCATTTAAAGTTTTTATGATGAGTTACTTTGTTATATTTTTGTCTGAAATGAATAATTTTAAAGTAAAATAAATAAAACACGTTTTTTTTCGAATATATATCTTTTTTATAAGGTATTCGTTTAAAGATAGGTATTACAATTTTTAGTATCAGAACATTATTTTGGAACCCAAATGGTGTCGTAAAATTTTAAGTAAAGGTAAATGTGTATAAGTTATAACTCTCACACGTCAACCACTGCAAGTTCGAGCTACCTGCATTTAAAGGTTTTTGTTAGGTTGAGCTAAGTTTTTGGGTTTTGTAGAATGAAGAGATCAAGACGATATGCTCTAGGGTTTCCTATCCCACCTGAGTCTAGCAGTTAATGGCAGCTGCTTCAACATCAGTCTCAACCGATGGACACCACTGAGATCAAAATTACTGTACATGAGGTTTTAAGAGAGAACTGGGTAAGTGTGTTGGAGAGTATTGGACACCTGGTCAGTGCACCACTAACGATTACATGAACAAACTGCTGAAGAAATTCAACATGGGTACCTTCATGGATTATGAAGAGGATGAAATTACTACGGGAGGAAATAATAAATATTAATAATCAGGCTGTACAATAGAATAATAAGGTTACATGAGTCAGTTCACCATGATAAATTCTACTATGAAAACTAGGAAAAAGCCTTTCTTTGTAGTAGGTTCGACTACCACAGGAGCTATTACCAATCTAATTGGTACTTTCCTTTTATTGATTCTTAGCTGAGTGTGAGGTATTTAAAGTGCAACGCATTAAAGACATATTAGATCACGGAGCGCATGGGTATTTGATTGACCAGTTTTTGAAGGATGGGATCAACAACAGAATTGATGAGTATGGTGGATTCTTGCAAACCGATGCAGATTCTTAATGGAGGTGGTTCAAGCGCGCTGTGAGTGAAGCCATTGGCGCAGACCGAGTTGGTGTAAGAATTTCGCCCGCAATTGATCATCTTGAGGCCATAGACTCTGATGAACTGAATCTAGGATTGGCAGTCATTGAGAGACTAAACAAGCTCCAGGAAGATTTTGGTGAAAAGCTGACATATCTCCATAGAACACAGCCTCGATAGACCGCTTATGGACAAACAGAATCAGGGAAAGCGGGCACTGAAGACGAAGAAGCTAAGCTCTTGAGTCTTGAGGACTTGGAGAAGGAGTTACGAGGGAAGCTTCATTTCTAGTGGTGGGTTCACCAGGGAGCTTGGACTGCATAGACTACCCTTTCCTCAACAAAGGAACTGCAACCCACTCTCGCCTTTGATTGCTGTTTTTGGTGTTTGGTGCAATCAATAAAGAAAAACAATAAGTTGAAATATATATGTGGACTGAAATTCTCTGCTGTAAACATGATTGGTTCCTGGAACATGTGGTCATCTGAACCAACCAACCAAAACAAACAATCAGTCCTTCTACTGGATCCATCAATCTTGAAATGTAAAAGAAATAAACCTAAAAAGGAAAACTGATTACTCTGATGCCGATACTCAAATTTTATTGTTAGAAAAGATTTTTTTAAAGTGACTGATCATCAAAGTAAAATAAGATATGTCTAAGTCATTGAAATGAATAATATGTGAATTAGAATCGAATGAAGTTAATTTGATGGGATTCTTCATAACAACCTGTGGCTGGGTAGATTGACATCAAAACACTCAAGGAATCTGAGCTGCCAAGTGATCTCTTCATAATTGAAGTGAATCAAAAACAGTCAAACAGATTGATGTTGTCAGATCAAAACCTTTTTAAGGCTTTGTTCCGTGTTGGTTTTATGTGCCTAGAATTTTTCAGTGGGATCTTTAAGAGCTCAAGATGTTCTTTTTCTTTTGTACAAACAAGAATTGTACCATGACTCTCTCTTAGCTTCAATGCAAAAATCACAGCTATTTCATTAACATCCAAGACACAAATAAAAACAAGGCCAAATGACCATGTCCCACCCAAGGTTTGATGCAAATCCCATTTCCCACTAGTTAACTATCAAAAATTCAAGTACTCACCAATTTGTTAAATTTTACTGTTATTATCAGGGTTAAAATTATTATTTAATAAAAATGTTTTAAAAAACTATAAATTCATCACATTTTTCCCTTAGTTTAAAAACTAAAAATTCTTTTCTCACCCAAAATTTGAAAAATGATTATTTTGCCTCCTAGGGTTTGTATTTTCTCCCTTGCTACTTTTCCGACAACCAAAACTGACCAACCTCCTCCATCCCATCTCTCGCATGAGGACAAATCGTCCACTAATAAGAGGTCGGCCAACAATTTGTTGACTCAACAACACGGAACTGTGAGAATTTATAATAATGAATTTTAGTTTTTTTTAAATATTTTATTAAATAATAATTTTACCCATAACAGTAACAATAAAATTTAACAGATAAATAAATATTTAGATTTTTAAAAATTAATAGGTGAGGTATTGGGTTTGCATCGAACTTTGTGTGGGACATAGTCATTGGGCCTAAAAAACAAATCCAAATCCACAGGCGAATTAAGCCAACGCCTTCTCTATTCGCACCATTACTCATATTCAGGGGTCTGTGACTGTTCATTTACAAAGAAATTAAATTCAAACAAGGAATTAAATAATGAAAAAGAGAAATAAAAATTGAGAGTTTGGTGTGAATAGGAAGATCAATGAACCAGTTTAATTACATTGGCATTATCACTGAACCATCCTAAAGACATTTATTTTGGTATTACATATACACTTAGAAATGAAGTGTCACCAGGAGTAGTACGTATTACTTAACAATGAACTTGTTTTGTCTAGAATATTGACTATAGAACACTCACTCTAATAGTATGCCACTTACACTATCGTAAACCATTTATGCCAACATTAAATAATTGTACATACCCATCATGCTTCTTCTGCAACAAAACATTATACTTCGGTGATATTATTGTCTATTATTTTGAAGGTTGGAAAATTGATATGGTGAAATCATTTAAATATGCAACGAAATTTCCATGGTGAGACCACTCTATAAAGTAGTGGTTCAGTACTATTATATCAAATTAACCATGGTTGAAGTCGTGACAAGTTCAATGTTCAAAACCTGAAAATTATTTCGTGGTTTACTTAGTGAGATAACCATTGAGAATGTTGGTCTTGATTAATTTCTGGAATACCCACAATATGACATAAAATTATTCCCATAATCAGTCACTCTTTTAATGTCTTTTTGGTATAATTAGTTCCTGTGAAACATAATATTCTGATCCTGTAGTGAGAAATTCCCCAATTAGTTGGAATTTTCAAGTTAACTCCGCATTGAATTTCAATTTCCTGATGAACACTTGTCCATAAACTTGTGTTCCGGAGGGTGGAGCCAGATGGTTTCCGGCATTTGTCATAGGACCCATTTGGCATTAGAATTCTCCACCTCTCGGAAATGGGGACGGCGGTTGATGAAATTGGAGCAGCGCCACCAGGTTGATAAACAACATCTACATTCATAAAATATTTCACCGTTGGCCAACTTGCCACGGTTGATAGAAAATAATGGCGCCCTTAGCATGAACCACATTCACCACCATTTTCCATGCCTCCACTTGTTCTTCCTTGTAAATTCCAGGATCACCAGAAACCAGAAGATATATTAACTAGATACCTAATTGTGTACTGCAGAAACCAAAGCTCACTCCGTGATGAGAAAGCCAGCAGGTGTTGATCTCTGGGGATAATACGTAGCCAAAGCCGGCTGTAGAATTCCATTCAAAGCTCTGCAAGTGACACCGACCTGTGAGACAGACTGAACTTTTTTTTATATATTCGTAAGTTAGAGAGATTGAATTTGCCCATACTGTACGGAGAAAAAAGAGTGATCCCTCTTTCTGTACTTTTCCGGCAATACCACTGCTATTGGTTAGTGAATGATCTGATTATTTAAGAAGACGATGGTGAATATAAGAAGATAGAAATGACAGAACAATAAAGAACAAGTTCAAATTGGTTATTTGAAAAAAAAAGGCAAAAGGACTTGTTTCCCACGCAAGATATAGTGAAACACCAAATCCTACTCTCTAATTTTCAGAAAGGCCAAAGGCTTAATCCCCCCAAAGTATGTTGTTTTGTCAAGTTTTCCTTTTTAATTTTAAAAATCCCAATATCTACCGATGACTAGTTAAAATTAACGGTTCTAAAGACAAATTTGTCATTTTATCTGTAATATTAAAAATAAACTAAAATATAATCTACTTTCCTCTCCTAAATTTTAAAAACTAAAAGTTTTCCCCTAATCCAAGTTTCAAAAAATGATAGTTTACTCTTAGGGTTTAGTTTCCAGATCTCCAGTGCCATTGTCGATAGCCTCTATCACCCGAAGCTTCTTCTCCCTCGACGATCTCTCTCTACTTAGTTGAACGCTGATCAGACATCCAACTAAGTGGACAGAGACTGTTAGAAAAAGAGAAAGCTTCGGGAGGGAGAGGCTACTAGCAATGACACTAGAGATCTGAAAATTAAACTCTAAAGGAGAACTGTCATTTTTTAAAACTTAGATTAGGGGAAAACTTTTAGTTTTTAAATTTTAGAAGGGGAAAAGAGAAAAAATTTTAAAGGGTTAGAATTCCGTTAATTTTAACCGCCATAGATGGGTAAATGAGATTTTCAAAGTTAAAAGGTGAGAACTTGAGATTAGAGGATACTTTAGGTGGAAAATAGTCTTTTGGTCTTTCAAAAACTCAAATATTCATTTATAAGTCATTTCATATTAAAATTTTCAATTAAAATAAAAAATAAAATGGTTATTTTAAAAATAATATTAAAAATTAAATTTCATTATTTTTGCCTTAAATTCTAAAAGCTAACAACTTCACCTCTAACTAAAATTTTTTAACTTTGAGAAGTAACATTTTTGTCCCTAAACTTAGGGTTTCCATTTTTTTTCAATTTCAACAGCCCCCAAAACTTTTAAAAACTAAAATTTCACCCCTTCTTGAACTTCAATTTCCAGCATCCCTTCAAGCATCCTCTTTGTTCATCTTTGCCTCTTCCTTCATCTAAGTTGAGTCGACAATGCGACGAAGTCCGACCCCCATCTATGACAAAGAGGCACAAGCGCAACATTTTGGATGAAGAGATGTTATGCCTAAGACTCGTCGTTCAGATGATCATCTAGAAGATGATTTGTAGGGTGGGGAAATGTAAACTGGTGCCGACGACAGTTTGGAATGAAAAAGGGATGTAGTCGGCGCCAAGATGGTGACTTGAGGTGAAAAAAACCTAGGTTTGGGGGGGGGGGGGGGGGGGGGGAGGAATGTGATTTTTTAAAAACTTTTTTAAAAAGGGTGAATTTGTTAGTTTTTAAAACCTGTGAGAGAAATATAATAATATTATTAAATAATAATTTTTCCTCTAACCTTAATTCAGATTTTTAACAGAATTTAACTTATAAATAAGTGTTTGAGTTTTTGAAAATTAAAAAATAATACTTTGAGATTTCTTTATACCTTAGGTGAGAATAAACCTTTTGGCCTTTGAAAAAAAAAAAGCCAAAAGACTTGATTCATCATCAAACTTCTAATAATTAAGTGCGAAAAACTCAAACTTCTAATTGTCAGTGCTTAAAGTTAACAAAATCAATTAAATTTAAGGGTATAATTGTTATTTAACCATTGATATTAAAAAATAAAAAATTATCTCATTTATCGTTTTAATTTTAAAAACTAATAATTTTCTCTCTATCTAAATTTAAAAAAATTTTATTTTCACCCTAAGGTGTTAAGTGATTCAATGTTTGTAAATTAAAATGCTGATTTCATCTTGTAAAAACTGTTGCAAGTTTACGCTTTTGTAAATTAAATGCTGTAAAAATTGTTGCAGGCGTTGGCTTCGTATCAACTAGGAATTTTAAGAGGAAGCACATAGTTTAAATTTGGTACTCAATTCTTCTTTGTCAGGGCAAAGGACTATTTCCTACTTTTGTTTTAGTTGAAATTCAAAAATACACTTATGATAGTTGAAAAGGCCAAACAACTATTTCCCACCCAAGGTTTAGCGTTTTCTCAAAAGTCCCCCCTTTAACTATGGAAACACCAAACACCCATCCATGACCGGTTAGATTTAACCAAACCCTAACGGTGGTAGGGGTAAAATCGTCATTTTGGCTATAATATTAAAAATAAACTAAAATAGAATCTAATTTTGCCCCCCTAAACTTTAAAAACTAAAATTTTCCCTCACCCTAAGTTTTAAAAAATCACAGTTTCACCCTAGAGTTTGGTTTTGAAATCTCCGACGACCTCTCCGGCTCCGTTGCCGACGGCCGCTCCCTCCGGAAGCAACCTCTCCTTCCGGCGATCTCTTTCCTCCCATTTGGAGGTCCGATCGACGCCCGGAGACGCCGTGGGAGACGAAGACTTCGTCGGGAAGACGAAGTTCTTCGTCTTCCCAGACGAAGCCGTCGTCGTCGTCTTCGTCTGGGAAGATGAAGAACTTCGTCTTCCCGACGAAGTCTTCGTCTTCCACGGCGTCTCCGGGCGCCGATCGGACCTCCAAATGGGAGAAAAGAGATCGCCGGAAGGAGAGGTTGCTTCCGGAGGGAGCGGCCGTCGGCAACGGAGCCGAAGAGGTCGCCGGAGATTTCAAAACCAAACCCTAGGGTGAAACTGCCATTTTTTAAAACTTAGACGGGGAGAAAATTTCAGTTTTTAAAGTTTAGGGGGGCAAAAGGAGATAAAATTTTCAGCCGTTAGGGTTTGGTTAAATCTAACCGGCCATGGGTGGGTGTTTGGTGTTTCCATAGTTAAAGGGGGGACTTTTGAGAAAACGCTAAACCTTGGGTGGGAAATAGTCGTTTGGCCTAGTTGAAAAACTCAAATTTTCATCTACAGTCCAACTTCTGTTAACTTTTTCTGTTAAAATGAAGGGTAAAATAGTTATTTTACTATTTATATTACAAAGTTATAAATTTTATTACTTTCTCCCATGTTTTAAAAATTAATATTTCACCTTAATCTAAAATTTTTAAACTTTAAAAAATAACATTTTCACCCCTAAACTTAGAGTTTTTATATTTCTCAAACTACGTCGCCCCCCAGAACTTTCAAAAACAACAATCTCAACCCTACTCTTCAACTTTAGCTTGACGTCGTCTTCGACCCTCTCTTTCTCTCGGTGCACTAGAAAACCATACGACGAAGAGAAGGAGATCCCTTCGTCGCATGGTGCGATGAAGACACAAAGATAAGAGGTGTCTCTAGAGATCTGCTTCTCTTTGTCGCACGATTTTTCGACGCATCGGGAAAAGAAAGAGGCTAAAGAAGATGTCAGAAGAGATTTAAAAGCTGAAGTTGAAGAGTGGGGATGAGATTGCTAATTTTGAAAATTTTAGAAGGCGATTATTGTTTGAAAAATATGGAAACACTAGGTTTGAGATTAAAAATGTTACTTTTTAAAGTTTAAAAACTTTAAGTAAAAGTAAAATATTAGTTTCTAAAATCTAGAGGAAAGTAATAAAATTTATAATTTTTTATATAAATAATAAAATAATTACTTTACCCCTCGTCTTAACAAAAAAAGATTAATAGAAATTATATTACAAATGGGAGTTTGGACTTTTTAACTAGCATAGGTATGCTAACTTCAGCAAAAAATTGGGTGGGAAATAGTGGTTTGGCCTTTTTATTATTATTAAATTTGATAGACACTTCCAAGTCAAAAGGCCATTAATTAAGATTCAGAACAAAAATTGAATTCAGTGCATAGGTTCATCTGCATCTGAAAAATTGTTGATTTAAAATTAGGTTGACCAAATCTTATGCTCTACAACTTCATATGATATTAAAATCAGTCTTCACATGCCCCATTGACATCGACAACTAATTTAAATTAATCATAGTTGATTATAGTCAGTTTTATTAAAACCTGTCAGTAATATTGATTTAATCAGATTAATAAGTTATTATATTTTTTTAAATACTATCAAATATTTATTATATTTTTTAAATATAAAATATAATTTTAAATATATTAATTAAACAATTAATATTTCATTACATAGATAAAAAAAATCAATTACATATTGTTAGTTTTAAATAGTTTTTTTAGTTTAATAAATTTTTTGAGTTCGACCAAATTTCACATAAATCAATATTTATATATAGAGTATATTAAATTGTGAAATCGGATTAAATTATACACTGGTTCACGATTCAATCAATCAAACTAGACAATCTGATCCGATTTTAAAAATATTAATTATAGAAGTCGAATCGTATATTAAAAATTTAATTTTTTATCGTATATCATATTTTATAATATATTTTTTAAAAATTAAAATAATAAAATATCCTAAATTGACATCTCATTCTTTTAAAAACTGTTATAAACACTCATAAAAATTTAAAATTTATCATATAAATTCTTTCATATAATCATTTTTTTATAAATATATATTGATCTATATTAATAATATATATTACATCATAAAATATATATACTATATTATATAATATATTCAATATATTATATTAATTAAATATATCTTATAATATATATATATATATATATATATATAATAAGGTAATGATATCTATTATTATAAGTAATTAACACCAACTCATCGATGGAGTCGTAAGGCACATGATTTTGGTTCAGTTGGTGTATCCTCTCTACACGTAATTGTTCAACCATTAAACATTGTTCTTTAAGCTTTGGATTTATGTGACATTTTACATGGTTATACAGTTACACCAATAAAAGTTTGATTCTCATAGAATTCCTCACCTACCGACCTTATTAAATCAGTGTGGAGCCGGTCATCGACTACAAATTTTGACCTTATTATACATTAATTTGTATTGGCTAAAACTAAAATGGCTGCTAACAGTTGGGCTTTGACGGGAGAAGAAGAGGTTTGGAAAACTCCATCGATAGCTACAACGAAGATGGTCGATAAAAAGGAAGAAAAAATCTTGGAAGAATATAATCACTTTTGAAATATTAATTTTTAAAATTTTTTAATTAAATAATATTTTTATTCTTAATTTTAATAAAAAATTTTAACAATAATTGATATTTAAATTTAATAAACAGGTCGTGATTAAATACACAGGCTGAATTGAGTTTTCAATATTAACTGTGGATTTAAAATGATAATAACAAATATTAGCGCCTCCTTGGAAGGTGGTACGAGGATAGTAATTTCGGTTCAAAATTAGGAGTCTTGCTCTAGATGGGAAGAAAATTTCCTTATAAAATTGGAGAAGAGAACAAAAATAAAGATTAAAAAAACCCTTGTAATATAGAAAGGCCAAGAATAGGGATATATGTGTTCGCTTCCTGTCTCGTCCTATCATTTTCTTTGTCTTCATCCCTTTATACTAATATATTTATTTAAAATACTAACATATTTTTATAATTTTAGATTATTTATATTTTTCAAATTTATTTAGATTTTTTTGTGTATATTAATATAGTTAATATATAATATTTAAAATAGTATGTTCATTTAATTTTATTGTTTAATATATTTATGATGTGTTTAAATAGTATGTAGAGAGCTTTTTTTTTGTGGGTACAAAAAGAAAATTTTTTTTTGTAAGAATAAAAATTTTTTGTTTGTAAGAAAACAATAAAAATCTTTGTTATTTTTATAATAAAAACAAAAATAAATATCTCATATGGACTGGGATTCTCCCTCAACCTTTTTCTATTGCTATTCCTAAGGTGGTATAAAATATAGGGAAATTTTATAGAAAATTCCCACAATATTATTATGAATAATTCACGAGAGTAATATCAACTCAATTTCATCAAAATCTTATAACAAAATTCAATAGATATATTATTTAAAAGAAGAAAATAATTCTTTAAACATAAAGACGCGAATCGCGGAAGGGCAGTGGGAAGAGATCTATATACATTCCTAATTCCCAAACTTCCATAATGAGTTCAACATGAATCGGATTAAATTTGATCCGTGTTTATTTAAATTTAAATTTTAATTAGATTTAAATAAATTTTAAAATAAATTAAATTTAATCAAATTTAAATTTAAGAATTCAATTTTTTCAAATTCAAACTTTATGAGTGATCAGTTTATAAAACTCGTGAACTTAAAAAATTTAATACGAATTGATTAAAACAATGTCATTTTGAGTAATATAAATCAAAACGATATTGTTTTAATATCGAACTAAGCTTAAATTTGAGTTCGACTTCTCTCAAATAAACTAAACTTGAACACTTTGAAGTGAGTTCAACGAGTTTAAATTCAAGTTTGGTTTAATTTAGTTCGAATCCAACTCTAAGTATGAATTACACTTGGGTGGGTTATCTGCAGGTACCCCTTTAAAAAATGGGCATATGTTTTGGATTTTTGGATTTTCTTCTTGTGGGTAATAGACTTTTATGGGCGAACTGAGTATGCCAATTGGTACTTGTGATTTTTTTTAAACTCATTTTATTTTTTTCTTTAATATTAAACTTACAATACACACAATATAAATTTCACATACTTTTTCTTTTTTTAATATAAAATAAACTCAAACTCACTTTAAAGTTAAATTAAAAAAACAAATCCATTTAAAAATTTGCTAGTTTTTATCACTCTAAGGCTATAATATTTGAAATAAATATCTATTTTTCACTAGTATGACAAATTGATTATTTTTTAAACTGACCTATTAGTTTATTATTATTCAAATATATGGAAGGCATTTTTATGATTTGACATAGATTCCACTCCTATATGAAATACTTATCCTCTCTGTGTAGAAAATTTAAAAACAAATTATTGAAAGATGTAAAATGAATACATTAAAATAATAAAAATAAAAAAAAGTAGTGTAATATTAGTAGTTAACTTATGAGTCGATCCGTACCTATAAAATCAAATACGAGTTTTAAAAATTATCACCTATATAAATCAACCCGTACATGTTTTACCCACTCTTGTTTTTATTCGGTTTGTACTTGGTTTGCTCATCCGTTTGTCAAGTCTAGTATGAATGAATAAACAATAAACATGATTATGTTATTCCATAATGTGTACAAGAATTAATTCAATAAAACTATATGTACCTACTTTGAATATATAAAATAATACACATTTATATGTATACGCATATGATTAGATGATTTTAAATTAATGATATATTTATACTTAATTATATAATAATATATATTAATATATATTTATTTATGTATTCAAAATAAATATATATAATATTTTTTAAATTATATTGTAAAATTAGGGATGATCGTTTTCCTTGTATGGTTATGAATAAAAAAAAGGGAACAAAGTATGGTTGGTCCATGTAAAACATGAATGGGGCCTAATCTATATCACAAGTAGAAAGGGGGCACGCTTTGATCTCATCATCATGCCGCTCACTGACTTTTCCCCTCATTTAACACTAATTAATCAGGTCCACAAAACGTCCTTTGCTTTCTTTATAAGTTTTTTATTTAAATGGGCAACTTCCTGGAGAAGTCTGCTTCAACCGTATAAATAAAATATTAGTTTAAACAGTCTGGTAGGATTCGCAAGTGTCAAGATAAGGCTTAAACGTCCACGTGTGAAAACTATACCCCTAAACGAATGCTAGCCGTGAGATTTAGAGGGAAAACTATGCCGTTTTAACGATTGACAAATGTGGAACGGGGACACTGTATGCTTTGTTACCAAACAAAATCTCGTTACGGCTCACAAACCGTGTGCACATGTAACAAAGCAAAACAAGAAGAAGGCCGTCCCCTAAAATTTGCAGCTTTTTATCGACCAACACAAGGAGGAGCACGGGCTCTGTCTTTCTTCTTTCCTCTCTACTTCCAAGCTTTGAACTCTTGTTATACCGCCGTCTCAACTTTTTCTTCTTATTGAAGGTGAGTTCATGTTTATTTCATGGCGAATTATTGGTATCTCTAGGTTTTTTTTTTAAATTTTTTTATGATGAAGAAAGGTTATTTTTCTAATCGGTGTTGCACTTTGGAAAATCATCGGTTTTCAGTTGAATAAATTTTTATTTTTCTTTTGATCTAAGTTTTTGTAACTGAAAAAGTTAGATAAAGGGTAAGTAATGGAAATGAATGATGAAAAACTGAGGGAAAGTTGAACTTTTGTTCTTGTATGAACTCAAAGTATTACTTTTTAGTACACAGGTTTGAAAGTTTACTATATCTGTAAATTATACTGTAAGTGATTGATTTTTTTTCTTTTTAAGAACAGAATAAATTAATTTTAGTACTTGAAAGTTTTGCTTAATTTGATTTTGCTATTTCAAAAGCGGTAAACTTTAGAGTTAACACTGTTTCTCCTAACATGTTTGTGCTAAGATTTTCTCGATGGAAACTTTTTTTTTTTTCAAAGGATTTTCTACTTTCTCAATTCTCTTCAGCATCTGCTGCACTGTTGCTTTTTTTTGTTGACACGTTTTAGTCAAAATCTAAATAAACGTTGAGTGAAACAGAAAGAAAAGGATATGAATTTACTTGATAGTTTGAAAACTGATGAATTAAGGATCCGCACATGTTTATGTTCTATGTTGTTGTATAGTTCAGTTTTGAATAAATTATTTTGGAATCAATTAGTTATAAAGCAATCAGAGTCAGTTGTGCTGCTGCTTGAGCACGTTTGACTTTAAGAGCTATTTCAGTTGAATAGAATATTTTTGTGAAATAAGTGTTTTATTCCTGTAGATAATTATCCTAGAGTTGGACTTTTGTTTATATGGGATGTTTTTGCAGTTGAAGAATTTTTAGGATGTCTAAGAGTGAAGATTCTGTTAGCCCTGGATGGAGGGCTTCATTTTTCATGCCAAGCACTGAAGATTTTGCAAGAGCTGTAGCTGCTGCTGCCACTGCTGCTAATTCTCCTCGACCATCTGTAGTTTTCTCATCAAAAGATGAGAGTGGTGATAGTCAATTTCAGAAAATGCAGCGCCGAGTTACAAGAGTATTGAAAGGGTTCTCGCATCCTCCTGAAGAGCAAAAAACTGGAACTTACAATCCAGAAGTTCTAACCAGCCAAAAGCGTCAATGGGCAAGCTTTCAGTTGCAATACTTGGTATGTATTTTCATTCAAGTGTACTTCATACAGGAATGCCACTGTTTTATAGTACTTGGTATGTACTTTCTTTCAACTGTACTCCATCCACTAATTCCACAGTTTTGTGTATCAAGATTTTTTGGTAAGTGTCTACCAAAGGATTTGCCTTTGGGCCCAAGTATTTTAATCAACTTTGTATATTTTTGTTACTTGTATAATTGTGACTCAAATCTTTATAATTCTTGTTAATTCAGTATAAAAATTTATTGTCTGAAGTTGTTAACACGCTTGACATCCATTGTTTTTTGTTGTGCATACTCTTTCTAAATGATGTCTTGTATTATTTTTTAATTCTGTTCATTTTGTTTTTATAACAGTTGTCCTATTCAAGTTTTGCAGGTTCATAGGTCCTTGAAAGAGCCATCAAGGCTTTTTGAGAGCATGGTAGTTGTTGGACTTCATCCTAATTGTGACATTCAGGCTCTTCATAGGCAATATATTGCTAGAAAGTCTGAAGGTTCTGGTAAACTGCGAAGCGCTCTCAATTACCAGAATTATTCTCGTGTGGAACCCAATCTTGAACCTCAGGTGGGTATTCTTGTTTTAAAAAATGTTGAATTTTGTTTTGTTAATATGCGACAATGTTTTAAGCATTGGTTTTGTTTTATGTTTCGACTTTCAGGTCTTATTTGCATACCCTCGAGAAAAGCAGCTGCCACTTAAATACAAGGATCTCCTTTCATTTTGCTTTCCTGGAGGTGTGGAGGTTGGGTATATACTTGATTATTTTCTCAAGAAACTAACCTTTTTTATTACTATATTAATCGCAGTTGTGTTAGCTTGCCTGTTCTTGTTTTTTTTTTTTTTTTTTTTTTTTTGAGTCCAGTAGTTGTCACTAGTAAAACTTTAGATGATAAAGAGAGGCTTTGCTAGCCATTTTCACATTCATGACATGCATGACAGCTGTCATGGTACTTCTGAAAATTCTTGTCTTGCCTCTTGACAAACAGAGATGTGTACTTAATTAAGGAAAATGGGCTTAAGATGTGGATTTTGGAAGTTCAACTGATTGAAAGAATGGGTTCCATTGCTAATCTGATTGTATCTTTAAACAGTTATATTGTGAAAGAAAGCAATAACATGCTCTTGTGTTATCATAACTGAATTGATATCATCACGGAGTGTGATGTCTACTTTGAAAAGAGTTGAATTCCATATTCTTATGTGCTTAATTTTTTTGAGCTGACTTTATCCAAAGTCATTTAATCAAGATTGATGTGCCTTCCATATAGATATCTCATACATCTTTGATGTGTTGTTTTAGGTTCATGCTGTTGAGAGAACGCCCTCCATGAGTGAGTTAAATGAAATCCTTCTTGGGCAGGTATTTTTGCTCTCAGATTTTAGTATAATTTTCTTTTCTAGCTGACTCTGTACCTTATCAATCTTCCAAGTTTTGTCCATAACCGGTCTCAGTAAGTTATAGATGTATGTTAGAAATGCGGTTGATTTATAATTATTCTTACAAGAACATAATTATGCAACTATCACGATGCATGATTTACACATTATGGTTTGGCTTGACATCAGTCTATAATTATAGCATTATCACACACATAATGTGCGCTCACCATCACATTGTTATGATTCAACAATGTGGGTTTAGCTGCACAAATTAATTTCCACCTTTTAGCTTTATGTGAGATCATATTCCTTCTGTCTTCCCTTAGGCACATTTCTAGGTGATGCTATAGGATAATGTCAGGCTTTACATTAGCATTCAACAGAAATCTAGTATGTAGACTTCAGAGGCGGCCGTGTAGAAGATGAGATACTGACAATAACTGACAGTTTTTTCTGTTGGTAGCAATTTGAATCTTTAGCATCTAGTTTATATAAACTTTAATCTAGAAATGTTGTTTTTATTTATGGTTTAAAATATATATCTTGTCAAACACCGTTTTTAGTTTTCAATGCTTGTTTTGCAGGAACACTTAAAACAAAGTGATTTCTCATTTGTATTCCGGCTACAGGTACTACAAAATACTGTCATTTTATCTCTACTTTCTTGATTGCTTCTATTATTTATTTTTATCATGTCATTTCTTTCATAAGCATTTACCATTTCCTCTTTCCATTAAAATTTTTGTTGAACTTCTATTATTAGTTTATTGAATGTGTGATTTTCACAGCTGATAATCCCATTCAGTGTCTGCTGGTTGTCGTTTGCATATCTGAGGCAGATCTATTATTGTAATTTATAAGATGGACAGTGTTTTATAGGTTCTGTGGGATCTGCATTTTCATAAGCAGTTAATGGGATATGTCCTTTTTATTTATTTCAATGACATTATTCTGATTTGTTTTTGTTGTTTATGAATTTATGACTCTATTACACCCTTTTTGATTCCTAGGCTGATGGTTCAACCTTGTATGGGTGCTGTATGTTAGTTGAGGAAATAGTGCAAAAACCATCTGGATTGCTTTCCATAATTTCTGATAAGCAACCTTCTTGCCCAACTTTGAGCCGTCATTTGCTGACTACAAGAAGATGTTATTGCATTCTTTCAAGGCTTCCATTCTTCGAGCTACATTTTGGTGTTTTAAATAGGTGTGTGTAATTTACCTTTTGTTATTCTATTCGTTATTATGCAGTCTTGTTTACTTTTCATGTGGTTAATATCTTGATACTGTGCTGGAAATTAAAAGTTTCAGTGAACTAAAAATATATTTGTCCAAATTGCATTAAGCTTCTTGTTGGGTGGAAACGCATTCAAGAGATGAATCTAAACAAATTAAAATATACTTCTTGAACGATTTTTAAAATATGCAATGGCAATGATGATCTTTGTTTAATGTAGAATCTAATTTGACATAGGTACAAATAAAACTTGCGAAGAATTATCAGCTTTAAAAAAAGTATCTTTTGATTGTTGTTTGCATTGATTTATTATTCTTTTCTGTAGCATCTTTGTAGAAGAAAGATTGGAACGGTTAATGAAAGGCATGGACAATTTAGATTTTGAATGCTTAAGCAAGGAACAAAATTTAGATGATATACCATTTGATCAAACATCTGTAGAAGACACGGTGAATGGAACAGCTGAGATATCTGAGTTAAATATGGGTGTTTCAACATCTGGAAGAGTTAATGGTGATTGCCACCTGGAGAATCAGATGCTTGAGGCTGATGTTGACTTGTTGGAAAAAGGTGTCAATGATGATACTGCTACTCCGATAGATCTTGAACCTAAGATGATTAGAACTGAAGGAGAATCATGTGGTGCAGACAGTTTCCCTATGAACAAGCAAGCAATAGAAAGACCTTTACCAAATGCTGTCCTGCCACTCCTGCGCTATTATCAGTATGAAAGCTCTGAATCTTCACCCAGGTATGTTGTTTCAGCCCTTTAATGTCTTTAATACCTTTATGATTAGTAATGCTTTTTGTTGGTGAATTGTTGCTTAAACATTTACAAGTCTTTGTAAGTTAAAGTTTAATCTTTCTCTTGCTAGATTTATTTGACAATCCTGACAATAGCAGATTTGGGATTTGGGACTTGTAGTCATGACTTTGGTAATTTTAGAAGTACTCTGTCAAAAAATGATTTTTGTTTTAAATAAAAGTTGTTTTAAGAAGTTTAATCTTTTTTGAGCCAAATTGTATGGTCCAATAACAAAATGAAATTAAGGCAGTAAAAAAATCACTTAAATAGATTTTACAAGAGGACTTGTGCATATTGGGGACCAAGCTTTTCTGGCTGGCTAACCTGATGTGCAGTGTTGACTGTAGTGTGCTTGAGCATGGAAATGGGATTTTGTTAAGTATTCAGCTACATTTTCACCCAATACTTCAAACAAAAGAACAAATAAAGAAAAAAAAATCATTTATTCATAAGAGAGTATTTACATGGATAGATTGGATAATTCAAGGAGACGAGACCTCCTATTTCCGACCATTCGAGGTACTGAAGACTTCTCAATCAGTCCTAAGGCTGCCTACAACCCTAAGGTTCCCAAAATCCTTAATTCTTTTTTTCTCCCCTATGAAAATCCTAACTGCCCTTTTATATGATAAAATCTAACCTCTAAAATAGGACAAGTGTCCCCCTATCTTGATGTTACTCACCTTTTAAAAAACCATCTTGTCCCCAGAGTGAAAACATGGGATTTTTTTTGCATATAGATATATTTTGCTAGATAAATTTGAAATTTCAAACCATAGGCTGGCAGAATTTGGTTTGACCCACGGGAGAAAACATCTAAACAGTTAATCACATCCTCTCATGGCAGTTGTGATATCTTACCTTTTTTCCTGCTAACTGTCTCTTCTTTTCTTAGTTGCTATCTATTAACTTTCCTTTTTTGTTTCTTCTTATCTGCCAACAATAAACCCTTCCCTTTTTTCCCCTTGTCTCCTTCTTTTCAGCTTTTTCTTCCCCTTTTGCCAAACCCTAACTCAGCACCATTGTCTAACAATTTTTACCTGTTCAATCACTGTCGCCATGGCCTTTCATCTTCCCAATGCCAATTAATCTTTCACCATCATTTTCTGACATTGATCTCACTTCCAAAAGTGATGTTTCAGCTTTGCAATGACCTTCACCGTCCGTTGATGACTTCTAGACTTCCATCTTGCTGAACCACTGTCCTCCCTTGTCATTGATCTATGCTCTAGCCGCAACACCGTTCTATCTTTTCAGCGTTGTTTCAGATTCTTTCATTTTTTTTTTTCTAGTGTCTCTTTGATTTCTCCACCATTTTTTGATGCTGATCTGTATCCCCACACCCATTGTGGGACCTTTCCATCTCCCTTAGGTTCCACCAGAGCTGATTCGACTTCACGTTGGCGGATCTACTCTACCCAAGCTTCCCACCATCAATCTTCCTGTTCCAGTCATCTCCCTCACTAGATCTCACTGCTATAATACCATTTTGTCATGTATCCAACCACAAATTCACCCGAACAGAAAAAAAACCAACGAAGAAAGAAAACAGAAATAATATTATTCATAAAAGGGTATTTACATGGATAAACTAGACAATTCGAGAAGTCAGGGCCTCCCATTTCCAGCCATTCGAGGCACTAGAAACCTCCCAATCAGCCCTAAGGCTGTCCACAACCCTAAGGTTGCCCAAAATCCCTAATTGTTCTTTTCTCCCCCCTTGATAATCCTAATTACTTCTTCATGTAAAACAATCCAGCCTCTAAAATAAGACAAGTGTCCCTTATCCTAAATGAGACTTCAATGTCAGAGGCAACATTTATAGCAATCTTACCCTTAATACTATCTGTTATAAATCTGCATTCAAATTTCCTGTCTCTGTCTTGACTGTGGTGGCTTATTGTTGTTGCGCTTATTGGTGATAGTGCTAATGGTCATCGAGTGACAATTACTCTTAACTTATCTATCATTGCATTGACATTTTGTCAGTTAAAGTAGTAAACCAGTTGGTCCAACCCTGAGGAAAGTATTGTATATTTTGCATCTGTATTATTGAAGTTTTAAGACAGATGAGTTCCATATTATGCTTGCACTTTACCAGGTAGCATATGACCCTCGCTAACCTGTGCTCTTAGGTATCTGCCATAACTAGATAGCCTACAGTTATAGGTTGAGTAAGTTCATGTAGTTAATTGTAATTCTTATTTAAATTTATTATGTTGCCTGATCAAATCAGCATTGGGTTGCTTAAACAACTTGGATATTTGAGGCCTTGGCAGACTAATTTTTCTTTATATTGACTTTTGATGTATTGTTGGAAAGCTTTGCTTTTATTATCAAATTCTGTGAGGCATGACTGGCCTGAAAGTATTGGTGCATTGATTACATTGCAATCTTGCAAACTCATTGTCATTTTCAATATTTTGGGTTTGTGTTACATTGATTGAGTGAACTTTTTGCCTTCTCTTATATCTTGCTTTTGCAATTACTGGAGCTGCCTTAGCATGCCTTTTTAATTGTTTTGTGCAGTTTCCAAGGTTCTCCCTGTGAAGACAGGAACTTTAGGAGTGACGTTGATGATACAGAGACAGACGAAGCATCTTTCTCTGGGCAGGAAGATTCTGGTGATAATATTGATATTCTTGAATGGGCTAAGGTTTCCATTTATCTTTTTTTTAATACCTTATAATATATTGTGTGGGAATCTCCTGTGTCTCTTAAAAGTTTGACCAATTTCACCAAATTTCCAGGCAAATAACTATGGATCATTGCAAATTCTGTGCGAGTATTACCACTTGCGTTGCCCTGCAAGGGGTACAAAACTTTGTTTTCATCCATTGGAACATCTTCATCCCTTGGAATATCATAGACCAGATGAAACAATTTTACACACTGCTGGGACCACTATTGATTTGAGATCATGCAGTTCCAGTCTGGAATTTGTGGAGGTAGATGTGACGCCATCTTTTTTTTTTTTTTTTTTTTGCATATGTGTGGTTAATTCTATTGTTTCTTGCTAGAAATTGTGTATCTATCACATTTCCAAGCATGTTAGGACATTTCATCTTATTGTTTTTGCTTTGATCAGGCACATACTGCACTCTGGGCAGAGGAGGAAGCTACTGCACTATCAACATGGACTGTTGCTTGTTTATGTGGTTCCTTGCGGCTTGAAAATGTAACTTTATGTCTCTTTTTTGGATAATTTCTCATGATTTTTGTCCTCTTTCAGATTCAAGGTATTTCATTGAATTAAATTCTTGGGAGGATTGTTCATGGCTGTAGTCTGTTATAATTCTTGGGACAAACATGTCTAAATTTGTGCAATTTCTGTTTTGAGGATGCAAATTTATTGAGTATAATGATGCTTGCATGAGTAATGCATCTCTGATATTTTAACTCATCCATTGGATAGAGATATCGCTTTGATTTTAGTTTTTGTGTCAGAACTTATTGCTTTTAACTTGGATTAGTAATGAAATATTTTTATTCCGTGGTAATTTAGTCAAAATGAAGAAGATGCTGCATATGCTTGATATATATCCATGCTGATTAGATCAAATGGGATTGTGCTATATTGTTATGTTGGATGCTAATTTGAATGTGTTTTCCTGTAATGCTTTTTCTTTGGACCTTCATAAAAAGGCTGAAGATTGTACTTATTTCTTCCTGCAATTTGCAGGTGTTAACATTGTTTGCTGGAGCTTTGCTGGAGAAACAAATCGTTGTTGTTTGTTCTAATTTGGTAATACTTTCTTGGAGGTTGATGATTGTTTATGCATGGGGATTACAGTCCTCTCTATATAAGATTCCTTTTTTATCCAAATCTATTGTAGGAACATATAAAATTCATTATTTCAAATTTAAATATGGATATCTTATCCTGAAAGCTCCTTGGACCAAGCAGCCCTATTGGCCATTTAACTAATTGATATGAACCGTTTGTTGGTTAGGTTGGTTTGGGATTTTTCATTACTTGTGTACTGCAGTGCTCTGATTGAAAAAGATGGCTTAGTTGGGCCTAAAAGATTTCCATGGGTCTATTTAATAAATTATCCAATGCAGATTCCTTCCATCCAGAACCTTGAGAAAATTTAGTCCGATACTTTGGATCTTTTGCTGTTTCTTTTACTTTTATATATTGATGCTGAACTGTGAATGGAGAAAATTTTGTGGACTTATATTGGGTTTCTTATTCTTGTATACAGGGAATCTTATGTGCATCAGTTTTGTCTATTATTCCTCTAATACGTCCCTACCAATGGCAAAGCCTGCTAATGCCAGTATGGTTTACTTCTGACCTTGATTTTTGTTTAGTGTTTCTTGACTGTTGCTTCATTATGATATTTTGGTGTATGGATTTACAGGTTTTGCCAAATGACATGCTGGACTTCCTTGATGCACCCGTTCCATATGTTGTAAGTACTCAATGTTGTAGTTGTGGTGATACTGATATTTTCAGATGTGCATTGTAGTTGTAATAGATATGCTGTTTATGGATGCATGGTCATGTTCAAGTCATATAATTCCAAAGGAGATATGAGTTATAGTTGTTTATGGTATAAAATAATAACTCCTGCATTGTTGCCATCTCAGCACCTTTACAAGTATATAGATGTTAAATTTATCAGGAAGAAACTCCAGCATGGTCGCCATTGCATATCTTTACAACTATTATGGATGTTGTTTTACCAGAAAGAAAAACTGAAGAAATATTTTCCTCTAGATTTTTTCCCAAGGAATAAGATAAATTTGGCATTGTGATGCTCTTATGGAGTCTGATCTGTAATGCGTTTCATGTTTAGGAACTGTCATCTTTTTCTTGGTGCTATTTCTGGCACTCCATTGCCTAATAAAAGTAACTTTTGTAGGTTGGTGTAAAGAACAAAACCAGTGAAGTGCAGTCAAAGTTGACAAGTGCCATTCTGGTTGATGTTAACAAGAACCAGGTTTGCATCATATTCTGCTATTCTATTTGTTATCTGTTCTTTTAACTCACTTTGAGTTAGGCTGGATGTTAAGCATGTACTAACTTTGCATGTTAGATATATAAACCTAGTGGAGGATTTATATTGAATTTTTTGTCCTTGATTTTTATAAAGCAGTAATATCATATTTTCTGTAAGATTGATATCAATATTTGCAATCATACATAGGATTATTTTATGGTTTACATTTTAAAAATGCTTTCCTTCTCCACTAGTGTTCATTGGGAAAATACTTCATTGGCATCTTTTTGTGGCTTTAGGAGTGGCAGCCCCCATACTTGTATTATTGACTTATTATTGTCTTCAGTGGATGAATGGGAAAATTGGGAGCCTTAATTTTGGGAAACAATGCAATCATATTATGTTAATGACTTTTGAACCATTCTGTTGAAGGAAAAAGAAAAGACCTTTCAACGTTTGGAGTTTGATTAATAAAAACAATTGTTGTTGTGGTATTTGATGTGTGCTGTATTTGGGGTGTGGGCAGAGAGTTTGTGGATTCAATCCTTTCTAGAAAGGATGTACTGTTCCATGGGTTGGGTCCTGGCAAGTATTGTAGCTTCAAATTTACTTATGATGTGTAACAGTCTGCTGCATGAGTACCCAGATGAAGCTTTTTTACAAAATGCTCTGCACTTCTTTTAAGTCTATTGAGTTTCATGCTTGCATTTAGCTTCTTTTGATTTTTTTTTTCTTTTTTTGATATTATGCTCTTTTTCTGTATATTTTTTTAATAATTGGATTGCTGGTGTAACAGTGGTGATCAACTGTTCTATTTTCCATTTTATGATGTAATAGGTAAAGGCACCATCAATACCTCAACTCCCACAACACAAGGAGTTAATTGCATCCTTAAGTCCTTATCATGCAAGGCTTGTGGGAGAAAGTTATTTGGGGAAGAAAAGACCAATTTACGAATGCACAGATGTGCAGGTATGCCTTTGTGCTTAGACTATCTTTGTACTTAGTATAAGTCTTCCTCCCCCTTCTTTCACCTCCCATTTTCTATTTGTTACTTGCAATAAAAGCTTTATGCAACAATGTATCAAGTTCTTGTGCAGTATAGATGGCTATAACTCATGGACAAATAATTGAATTAATTATGTTGCAGCTCCATGTTGAACTTCATTAAATGAACTAGATCTCCTGTTCCCTGTGTTCTTTAGTATTATGTTTTTGTATTGAAACACAAATTTGAACAAAATCACTGTTTGAAATTATAAAGGGAGCTCTGCCTTGTGGTTTCTAGAGTTATTGAGTTGACCTCTTATTAGTAAAAATGAATTTGCATTTTATAGTTTCTACTATTATGAAATATCAATTTTTCAAAACAGTTAGCATCACTAAACTTCTATTTGTTATCATTTCTTGAGCACTATAGCCTAGAAGTTAGGCAATTATTTATCTCATCTTCATACTACCCTATCATTTTTTGTTAGCGTTCTTCAATTGCTTCTTCCCTCCATTCTGAGAAAAAGATGGTTAACTGCCCATTATATTACATTTTCATTTTCTAATCTTGATCTGTTGGATACTGATCTGGTAGTCAACAATTAATCAGATCAGAAATGGAGAACTTTTTTATCAAATTTAACTTTGGGCCCTGGTCCTGGCATGCAACACTTAATTTTAAGAATCACATTCCTCATAGGGTAGAAGTCAGTGATATTTTTCTTCTACGTATTTGAGTTTATTTTTCATTTTCGTTTTCTAATATCAAATCTCACATTATGCATTGGGAAGGACATTTCTACTATTTAGGGAATGGATGTACATGTTCTTGCATGCTTGATGTTTCCAACCATCTTGGTTTTATGGGAATATTCCCCAGACCTGTGAATCATTGATCTGCCACTTTGATATATGTTCTGTATCTTGTCTAACGGTTTACTTTATGTTAGTAATTTGTGCCTCTGTAATTTCTTCGTCTTGTTGAGTGTTGTTTGTGTTATGATATGTGTAGGTTGAAGCTGCAAAGGGTTTTCTAGCTGTGTTAAGATCTTACTTGGATTCCCTTTGCTCTAATCTTCGCTCGCATACTATCACAAATGTACAATCAAATAATGATAAGGTTCGTAATTCTTCCAAATTGTAGTGTTTCATGTAGAACAATGTCCGCATGGCTGTACCAAGTAAATATTTTACATGTGTGACACTTGATAATTCTTTGGTTCTCTTTTTAGAATCTAACTTTCTGGGAAAAAATTATTTAACTCAGTGGAACAAATTGGAGAAACATGAAATGATTCTATCAGTAGAACCATATTTTTTATATATAGGCTGTATGTCATTTAGAAAAAGGTCTTTAAATAAATTATGTAAATAAATGAGACATTCAATTGAGAATGATAGTCCAAAATATCCTTTGAAGCCATTATTTGGTGCTCTGGAGAAAGTCTTCTGTTGCCCATAGTGTGCAAGACTTCATTCTCTTAAACCTAACACTTAATGAAGAAATGGCGGAAGTTAAAACACTATACATTTTACTCTTTGCAGAGCATTGGATAACAACTTTTGTTTATGTGAAGGTCATTGGTTTTAAATCCCTTCTGTTTAGCTGGTCAAATAGTTGATGCCCTTTTTTCTCTACATTCTTGTAGAGGAAGTACATTGCTTGAAGCACAGAGAGTAGTATATATTAACTCTGTGAACGTAATTGTATTATTCTGCATGTTAACATTGCATTTTTTAATACTAAATAAACATTGTATTGCTTTAAACCTGATTCCAGAATCTTCCTCATGTAGGTATCATTGCTTTTAAAGGAGAGTTTTATTGACTCATACCCTAGTCGTGAAAGACCATTTATGAAGGTTAGTTTTTTTGAGCATTCAGCATATATTTCTGTTACAGTCCTGGTTTCTTTCTCCACAACAGTAGCAGTTCCTCTCTTCTTCTCAGTCCAGAAAACCCACCCTGTAGTATCCTTTTCTCAACCACAACCAAGCAACACAAAAGATATTTAGATAATAATCAGTTTTAACAACATAGATACATAGATTGACGAGTAAACTCAACAACCTTCATTGATCATATTCCAGCTACAATATCCAGATTAGTTTTCCATTACAATGAAACAGTAAAAATTAAGAAAATGCATTGCTGTTCAAGAAGCTGAATCTCTCCCTGAATTTCCTAGCTTTCAAGAGGCTAGGCACTCTCCCAAACTCAACCAGAGCTGCCCATAATTTTGCAGAAAAATATCCTCCCATCTTTTCTCTTTAATGACTACTTTATATTGCACTTTACCCATCTTTCTTTGCCTCCCACTTGTCCTTACCTTTTTGGCAACCGTACCCAATTGTTCCACCTCACCATGGGGTAGTGGTCCTCTGTTTTTGCCCCTAGCTTTCTTCTTGTACGCCTTGGGTCGTAACAATTTCCCATAATTTACAATTTTGCTTCTGTATTTTTGAACTTTTTGTCGTTTCATAGACTAGTAAAAAAATTTTCATGACAGCAATTTGTTATTACCTTAAGCCAAAGTATTGTGATGTAATCAGTGCTGCTTGGTGGGTAAATTGAGGAAATTAGCATGTTGCCTGGCTTATTTGGGACTGATCCTTTTGTTTAGGATTATATATATTTTGAGCAATAATACTATGTGTACCTATTTTATGTACATAAATAGATACACAATCATGTAGCTTATCATGTCATTAGGTGTTATTTTATCCTTAATTCAAAATAACCTAATCACATAATAACACATAAATATATATTTATTTGTGTATTCAAAATAGGTATATATAGTTTTATTAATATATTTTCTATCTGTGTGGGTTAGAAAATCAAAGCTTTACAAAGTTATACTGGTTGCTTCAGTCAAATGCATTTGTAACCTTGATAGTGATTTCTGTTTCAACAAAACTATGCATATACACTTTAAGTACACAGATGATGTGTCATTATATAATTAGATGAGTTTGAGTTAAAAATAAAGTAGTACCAATCATATGATGATATGTTATCGTATACCCAAATTGTGTATCAAAAGTGTGTATACATAACATTGCTCCAATATTAAATATTGAATGCAGTTTAAATTAGTAGGAGCTGAAAGAATTCTGACTGAGTTTTTGTTTATGCCAAACAGCTTTTTGTGGACACACAGCTTTTCTCTGTACATACGGATCTTGTTCTCTCGTTTATCCAGAAGCAATAGTGGTGCTATGTAAGAATGATCTGCAATTGTATTTTTGTTAGTTCTGTAATGCATAAAGTTTAAACTGTTTATTTATGATAAAGTTTTAGTGTGGTTTAAACTTCAAAGTTGCTATTTCTTATTATCAATATCAGAAAGTGTAACAAAAAGAGAATCTCCTTGCTCTGTCAAACACATTTTAATGGTTTTAAATGAGTATACAAAATTTATAAGACAACCCAATTTTTGAGGTTGTAGTTGTGTAAGTTGAGCCAGTCTCTCTTCCTTGTATAAATTTTACAGTTTCTGTCAAGTGGCTGAAAATATTTACAAAGTGAAAATGGTCAGGAAGGTATAGTGATATGAAATTTGATTGAATCTGCTAGGCGTATGACGGACAGATGCCTACCTGTTTCGATTGCTTCTTCAGTAGGATTTCTCTCCCCATCGGTGCTCCCACTCCTCTTGGTGCTAAGCAATGCAAATCTCTGACATTTTGGCTTTCTTCTTCGGTGTGAACTGAAGAGACGCGCGATCCCATCTCTGTCGTCTCTGGTTCTGTTGTCTGATTTTACCACTGGTTCTGTTATTTTAATAGGCCAAAAGACTTATTACCGGTGCCCAACTAGAGACAAAGACGACTAGAAGAAGATGACTTCGGCGTGACGAAGCCGCAGAGGTAGAGACTTGATCAGGTGTCTCTTCAGTTCGTGTCCAAGAAGGTAGCCAAAACGTCAAAGATATTGTTTCTCTCAGCACTGGGAGGAATGGGGGTGCCAGTAGGGAGAGAGATTCAGCTGAAGAAGTAGTCGAAGATGGATTTCGGTGGCTGGAAATGTTGGAAGGAAAATGGAAACCTATGGGAGAAAATGTCACTTTTTTAAACTTAAGTTTGGAAAAAATTTATAAGTTTTCTAAATTGTAGGAAAAAAATAATATAAAATTTTATGTTTTATAATATTATTAATTTAATAATAATTTTACTTCAGTAACTGACTGGTTCGGTTAACTTTAATAACTAATAAGTGGGTATCTTGGTTTTCGAAACTTAGTGAATAGGATTTTGTGATTACACTAAACCTTGGGTGGGAATATGTGTTTTGGCCATTATTCTATATAAAGGCAAATGACTATTTTTCGACCTACGAAAGTAAGTTTTATTGATTAAGAGTGACACCTAGTGTTTTACGAAGATTTAAGTTTGAGATCCGTATATGTTAAATCAAAATAAAACTTTTAAATTATCTAAATCACTTATTAGGTTTAAAATTTAATCTATTCAATCTGATTATTTTGATCTTGTAGAGACAGTCAAATTCAGGTGGGATTGAAAACTTTCATGAAATGATCTTCAAAGTAGATTTACTCATTCTTAAATGGTAAAAAAGTCATTTACTCATTCTTTCACCTCTCAAAAGACAAAACAACCCGATTCTCATCTTCTTCGTAGTAATGAACACCACCATGTTTCCCAGGTTTAGAAATCCCTTTTCCTATAAAACCATCTTCATTATTCAGGAACCCTCCTTTCTCATCCAAATTTACCATCATGCGAACATAATCATTCTTCAAATTTCTCTAAGGCTTAAACTGTCATGAGAACCTAGCCATAAGTCATTTTTCAAATTTCCCAAAGCATAAAGTCTCGTGATAAACCAGTCATAAAGTCTTCGAAGTCCTAATGGTGGCGGTGGCAGTGGCAGTGGCAGGATCAAGGCCTGGAATCGTCAGCGGCAGGTGAAGGCACAGGAGTCCTGGTCTAAGTAGTAACGAACAAAGATGGAGAATCCATGTGATTGGAGGTGTGATCAAATGGTTGAGACTTGAGACTTGAGTTGTGATCAAACGGTTGTAACACTTAATAAATCTCATTCAATCTTAGTCCTTTCATATCGTAAATTCGTAATTCGTCGGATCATATGGCTTACGACACCTATCCTCAATGCACAGGCAAATCCTGTTAATAACTCCTTGTTGCAGACAAGATAAAGATGAAATTGTCATTTTACATAATTAATGTAGGAGTGTACTCAATTTATCACGCATGCACGGGCCTTACTACATCATCCCATAATCATAGTTTGCATTCTCAATTAATCCTAAATTATTCACAGTACATGTTGTACACAAAACTCTTTTTTATTTTTTTTGGCTGAGGAGTCTCTTTGTATTGGTTGCGCAAGTAAACTCCGGGACATAATCTAGTTTTTCTTTTTAGCTGAGGAGTCTCTTTGAATTGATTGAACAAGTAAATTTTAGGACATGAAGATTAGACCTATAATTATTATGTTAGATAAGTTAAGATTTTACAGACATGATAAAAGCTTAAACTTAGGTCTTTTCCTTAAAAGTTTGAAACGGTCTCAAAACTCTAGTTTTGTTAATCTTCATTACATGTAAGGGACGTTTGGTTTGAGTAATATTTTATTATCAAAATAAAAAAATTATCATAAAGATATATTACTGAGAAGATTATTGGGTATAAATGATTACTATGTTTGATAAAATTTAATAAAAATCGATGGTATAAATAATTAATGTGTTTGATTAACGGTAAAAAAAGAATACTAATAAATTATTTTACTTAAATGTCTTTGAATATAATTATTTTTAAATATTTTTTATTATATTAATTAAAAATAAATTTATTTTTGTCTTAACAAATTAATAAATAATAATATAATTATAATAAAATCAAAATTACATTAATAATCTTTTAATACATAAAGTAAAAGTGATAATCAGATTACCATCTATATTACTTGTCACATCAATATTAATAATAAAATATTACTGTAATATTTTATTACTGATAAACGAAATAAGATAATGTAAGTAATAAAAGATAGATTACTAAGATAATCTTTAAAATACTGTAACCAAACACTCCATAATGATATCATAAATTCCCAGAATCGTACCATGCTTACCATTCAAATGATTCATTTACATTTTTACACATTCTAAATTACATGACACATCAACATGACCAAAACTTACACAAATCCAGAAATAAGATGGGATGATAGCCTACTTACTTTTCCGTCGGAGATTTGTTAATCTTCACATGCTATTCCGGTGACTCACCTTCCGGGGAAGCAACTGAGTCCTCGGAAACCTCTCAAATCTCTCTCTTTCTCTCTCAATTTTAGTCTGCGGAGTTCCAAGAAAAAGAAATAAAAGCTTAAAAACCTTTTGGTAGAAACAGGACTTCCTTAAAGAATTTTTCAACATAAACCATTCTGATCGACCGCTTAGCGTACCACTCATGCGCACGGGCGTTCATAACAGTTCAACAACCTCAATCGTTTTCTCCTCCAAAGCCATGATTATCAAATGACTTCCTATCTTGCACGGTCGTATATGATGTCAAATTACCAAATTTGTCCTTGAGCAATAGATCATTCTACATGAACAATTCCTAAATACCGAATGGACATGCCTTTATCATGCATGATTATTCATCTCGTAATTTCAAATTTATATAAAGTTAAAATTTATGAAAAATTATAACACTTTTGATATGTATATATGAGTGTTATAAATAAACGTGCACTCTAATATCACTTGAAAGAGTTTGATAATCAATAAAACAAATAAGTCGGAGCAAAGTATAGTATTTTACAATAAAAAAATAACCAAAAGAGCATCCCGATAGATGAAATGATCTTTTTATACACAATTTTATAACATATTGAAAATATATAATTGTGTTTATAGGTTTTGCCACACAAATTTTACCCGCATCTATTTTCACTTTTTTCGTCATTACAATGGCATGACTAAACGTGAGAACACTTTAGGAAGTTTCGAAGGTGCTAGCATGTATAAGTTTTTATTGATTGAATTGGGATTGGAGATGAAAAATTGAGAGAGAATTTTTCCATTTTTCCCATGAATGGAATCACTAGATCCAAGTGTAAAGATAATTTAATAAAATTATATATTTTTATTTTGAGTATATAAATATATATATTTAATATATATAATTATATAATTTAAAATTTAAAATAAAATAATAATTAATAATATATATTATTATGTATTTATTTATATATTTAAAAATAATACATATAAAATTACTCAAAATAATTTTCTCAAGTGAAATGAAATAATAGAGTACGAAAACAGTAGTTGGGGGAAATTTGGTCCTGGGGAGCTGTCTGAAATGGTGAAGTGGGATTGTACAAGGCCAAACGACTATTTCCCACCCAAGGTATGCTGTAATGACAAGTTTCCCCCCTTTAACTATGGAAATACCAAACACCTACCCATGGCCAGTTAAAAGTAACGGGGTTAAGGGTAAAATTGTCATTTTCTCTATAATATTAAAAAATAAACTAAAATATAATTTCCTTTTGCCCCCCTAAAGTTTGAAAACAAAAATTTTCCCCCAGCCTAAGTTTAAGAAAATGGCAGTTTCACCCCAGGGTTTGGTTTTGAAATCTCCGGCGACCTCTCCGGCTCCGTTGCCGACGGCTTCTCCCTCCCGAAGAATCCTCTCCTTCCGGTGATCGGTTTCCTCCCATTTGGAGGCCCGATCGTCGCCGGAAAAGCGGTGGGAGACGAAGAACTTCGTCTCCCACCGCTTTTTCGGCGACGATCGGGCCTCCAAATGGGAGGAAACCGATCACCGGAAGGAGAGGATTCTTCGGGAGGGAGAAGCCGTCGGCAACGGAGCCGGAGAGGTCGCCGGAGATTTCAAAACCAAACCCTAGGGTGAAACTGCCATTTTCTTAAACTTAGGCTGGGGGAAAATTTTTGTTTTCAAACTTTAGGGGGCAAAAGGAGATAAAATTCTCAGGCGTTAGGGTTCTGTTAAATTTAACTGGCCATGGGTGGGTGTTTGGTATTTCCATAGTTAAAGGGGGGAAACTTGTCATTACAGCATACCTTGGGTGGGAAATAGTCGTTTGGCCATTGTACAAGGAGAAAAGCTTGTTGGCATGTGTTGGCTGGGCCTGGGGATGAAAACAGTAACACTGCCAAGACTGCACAATACTTGTACAATTCCTGCCAAACTTGTAACACTTGAATAGTTTCTCTGTATTAAATGCAGACGACAAACGCTCAGTTGCTCCCTCTTCTTCTTACTAATATTTGTTCAGTTACACTTTTAAATTGAACCCTCTTTCTAGGGCTGGCTGGATTCCAGCTTAGAGTTCGATGGCTTGACTTGGTTTATTTGAAATCAAATTTGAATTTGTTTTAAAAGAGTTTGAGTTCGGTTTTTTTGAAAAAAAAATTAAATTTGAGTTTAATTTGAATCAAATTTTAAGTTAGATTTATTATTAAAATGATATTATTTTAATATATATATAGATTAAAATAATACTATTTTGTATTGAATTTTTTAAGATCATCAATTTTGATTAGCTGAACACCTATAAATCTTAAATTTGAGTTTAAACTCACTTGAGTTGAGCTTGTTTCAAGATAAGCTTGATTTCTAATTTAATCTTACCTCTTTTGTCTAGTGCCTTCGACCAAAATCTACACAAAACAAATCTTAAACCATAGGTTAAGCAAGTTATTTTGGAAACACAGATTTTCACTTAAACAACCTAGTATGCATCTGGTTTAGAATACTTAATTAAGTAATCAGATGACAGATGATATAATCATGCGATTGAGTATTATTATATTTTTAATTTAAAATCATCTAATTATATGATAATATATTATTTAATTACATAATTTGATATTCAAAATTGAATATATATAATTTTATTGTTCCCGCTTAACTATCACATTCTTCACTGTTCTTTTTTCAGGTTTGGCTCAACTCAAACCTCTTGAAAGTAATTTAGTAAAATGTATATGTATATATTTTTTAATATATTATAAAATATATATAATATGTTATTATATAATTAAATAATTTTAAATTAAAAATAAAATAATACTCAATTATATAATGATATATCATTTGTACACTAAAAAATATGTATATATGGTATTGCTCTTTTGACAATGGATGAATACAATAAAATAGGTATACAGATGATATATTATTATATGATTTAATAATTTTAAATTAAAAATAAAATAATACATAATCATATAAGAATACAATATATATATGTATTTCTTTTATATATTTAAAATGTATACATATAATATTTTTAGGATGGATATTACTTCTAACATAACAAAACAAAAAAACAAAGTGAAAAAATAAATATATGTGATTAAACATAGAACAATTCTCTATATATATATATATATATATATATATATATATATATATATATATATATATAAATAATATTTTATTATGAAATTGAATATTATTTAATTATTAATTTATATTATATATATTTATTTATAAATTAAAAAGAAATACACCTAATTTTATCTATGAAGTTAAAAGGCCAAAAGAGAGACAAGATTGCAGAAATGTCTGTGAATTTAAAAGAGTTGCTGGCTCTGGACTAATATTTCTGATACCTCATTTTCTCAATTTCCCACGATGAAAAGGGTCAAATACTTAAGTGGGGAGCACTTGGGTGGGTCTGTATTAAAGGAACAGAGCAAAAAGTAAAAGAGTTAAGTGGCAGTAAAATATGGTGACCGTACAATCGTCTCAGGAGCAGGCATTGGCCTGGTAATAGTCTGACATCATCATCATAATCATAATAATAATAATAATAATAATAATCGGTTGTCAATTTTTTATCTATATGGGGTAAGCAACTTAAAAATTTTAATTTAAAAATTTTATTAAAAATATTTAAATTTATACTTTTTTATGTAAAATTTTTTATTATTTAAATATTTTTATTTAAAATTATTAATTTTATCATATTTTTTTATAACAAAAAATATTGTTTAAATTAAATATATTTTTAAAATTGAAATCAATTATATTAAATATATCAAATTTTAAATATAATAATTAATCTTATAATCTCATATCTTATTATATATTATAATTTCATTTAAATAAGTGTTTGAAATCTTAAAAGGCCAAAGGACTATTTCCCACCCAAGGCATATTTTTTTTTGTATAGTCTCATCCATTAACTTTGAAAAGCTCATTACTTATCTATAAACCGTTAAAAAAAATGAAATAAAAGGTAAAATCATCATTTTATCTGTAATAATAAAAATAAATTAAAATTTAATCCTTTTTTCCCCCCCTAACCCTTAAAAACTAATCATTTTTCCCTAGGCCAAGTTTTGAAAAATAGCATTCTCCCTCCTAGAGTTTAGTTTTCAATCCCCGACGCCAAATTCGATGACGAAGCCTTCCCAATGCACCACTATACTCAGACGACCTCTCTTCTCTCCTCTGGAATGTCGATTGACCCAGATATGACGTCATCTTCACCTAAAAAGTTGAAGAGCTTCATCGAGAGATGAAGCTCTTCGTCTTCCTAGACTGAGACAAGGTCGTCGTCTTCATTTGGGAAGACGGAGAGCTTCGTCTCCCGACGAAGCTCTTCAACTTTTCAGACGAAGATGACATCAGATCTGGGCCAATTGGTGTTTCAAAGGAGAGAAGAGAGGCTGTCGGAGCATAGTGGTGTATTAGAAAGGCTTCGTCTTCGACAATGACATCGAATTTGACATCGGAGATTGAAAACTAAATCCTAAAAGGGAGAATGTTATTTTTTAAAACTTAACCTATGAGGAAATGGTTAGTTTTTAAGGGTTAAAAAAGAAAAAAGAGATAAAATTTTAAGAAGTTAGGATTCTGTAAAATTTAATTGCTTATAAACTGTATTTAGTATTTTTAAAATTAAAAAAAAGAAATTTGAGGATACCGCATACCTTGGGTGGGAAATAATCCTTTCGCCATCTTAAAAATAGTTGGGGTGAGGAAGCAAAACTTGTACGTAGTAGGTAGTATAGTATCACCTCGGTTATAACCCCACTTAAGCAACTGGATCGAAGCTAATTCACAGTCTTTCAATCCACTATCCCTTTGAACTTCAGGCTTTAGTTTATGGGTTTCCGCAGAGGTGTCAGAAACATCAGACAGCAGTTGCAGGAGCAGAACCTACAGACAGGTGCAGTCATAATCTGAGCAGCTATCAGGGAGAGAAAAAGAAGAAAAAGGACAAGAAAGAGAAATGTGGCAACACAGTAATCAGAACCGTTGGTTTTACCATGTACAGTAGATTCTGCAGGCCAATGGTCCCTGAAATAAATATACCTACTCTACTAACACTGAGCCCTCCTCTACTGTGGTTCTAAGTAATCAACCAAGAACTATATTTTTCACTGAAATTTACCATCATTTCTCTCACTTTCTCACCTTGTTTCTTAACACCAAAGCAACTTTCTTTTTTGAATTTTCTGAATCTTGTTTGTTTCATGCTTCATTCACTCACAAGTCACAATGAGTGGAAGAAATATATTTCCTTTCACAGCGTCTCAGTGGCAAGAACTTGAACGTCAAGCTCTAATCTTTAAGTATATGGTCTCAGGAATCCCTATTCCTCCTGAGCTCCTCTTCACCATCAAGAGAAGTTGTTTTGACTCTCCACTCCCTTCCAAGCTCTTCTCTCATCAACGTCAACACCAACATGGTTGATTAACGACAGTTTTAGAATGTCTTTCTTTTGATGGGTTATTTATTTTGTGCTTTTAATGAGGTTAATTGGGTTTTGTGGGTGCAGTTGGGTGGAACTGTTTTCAGATTGGTTTAGGGAGAAAAATAGACCCAGAGCCAGGGAGGTGTAGAAGAACTGATGGAAAGAAATGGAGGTGCTCAAAAGAAGCATGCCCAGATTCAAAGTACTGTGAGAGACACATGCATAGGGGCAAGAATCGTTCAAGAAAGCCTGTGGAAGTTACTTCAAAAACACCACCTCAATTTAATCCATTAACAGAAACCATTTCACCTATTACCAAAAACTCTTCTTTTGTCAACCCATCTTCTGAAACTCTTCAAATTCACTATCCTATTCCTTCTTTTAACAACTCCCTTCTCGCTACCCGTCCCTTTTTATATTCTTCAAAGCCTCAGGAAAGTTTAAACTTAAACTCTAGTAACTTGGCTTTGGATTCTGGTTCTTTCTCCCAGACTGACTTCAGGTTTGTCTAAAACAAGGTTGAAGATTTTTAGGCTTTCTGTTTCCTTAGATCTCTTTTATTAACAAGGTTTTGGTTTTTCTTTTGTTGTGATTTAAGAAGAAACAGATATGTTTATGATTTGAAAGAGGAGCATGTTGATGAGCATGCTTTCTTCTCTGAACCATCAGGAACTATAAGGAGTTTCTCTGGTTCATCTCTGGATGATTCTTGGCAACTTACTCCATTGACTATGAGTTCCTCTTCTTCTTCTTCTTCTTCTAAGCAGAGGGGTTGCTCTGGTCTGCAGAATGATTACTCTTACTTGCAACTTCAAAGTCTCAGTGATCACACTCCAAAGCAACAAGAACATGAAGGACCCCAAAAGACTGTTCACAGATTCTTTGATGAGTGGCCACCAAAAACCAGAGATTCATGGCTTGATTTAGATGATAAATCATCAAATAGTGCATCTGTTTCAACCACCAGGCTCTCAATTTCTATTCCTTCTGCTTATGACTTTCCCATCTTCAATTCAAGAGCTCCATGATGGTAATTGAACGGTCGTTTTCACACTTTCAAGTTGTTGTATCAATTGATTAACCATCATTTATTCAAAACCTAAAACTCTTGCTCTACTGTCTGTTATTATGCAGATGGTTGAATTCTTAGTGATTGGCTTGTGTTCTTAGGACTGTTGATTTTAGTTTCTTTTTTGGGCATTTCTGCTAAATTTGGTGAAGTTTCATTATGTGTATTTAATGAAGGACCCAATGTAATAACTCCCCTTTCTACTTGACTTAATTGATTATGGATCATGACAGCCAAAATCTGTTTTATTAATGTAAATCTTCTGGGATTCTCATGTTTGCTTTGAATGTTGCCTTAAGCTCATTAAAATTGTAATTGAGGGGCCAACAATGTTTCCAAGGTTTTCACAAATTTATCACTTACATCTTCTCTAGACTGCACTTGCCAGAGGGTGTACCCCTTATGTATTCTTTAAAACTCACACAAAGGGATTTTTTTTTAAACAGAGTATAACTTGTTCAAAGGTTTTAAATAATAATCAACATAACATATAAATGGATAATATATACCCATATATTAAATGGAGTGAATTATATTTTCCATCCAAGGTTTGGTCAAGAAAAACTTTTTCAAATCTTAAATATAAATATCATTTTTTCACTCAAAACCTAATATTTATAGTGTCAATAAATTATATCACCGGATCATTCATAATTGTTTTACTTTTCAAAATTATCATATCACCTCATATTAAAAAATCACTACTGTTACTATTTAAGTCATCGCGGCCTTAGCCCTTACAACCCACCCAACCTTGCAAGCCAGCCTTACTCGCTCACCAACCGTCTTTCACTTCTTTGTCGCAATCCCCCCCACACAACTATTTTTTTATGACAAGGAACTCTACTCTATTAAACCATCCATTCAGAATCAAACTAACCCCACTGAGTAAATTAAATCTTGAATATGAGTCTAATGAATAACTCAACAATCACTGTACTAAGTAATTCAAGAATTTGATCTTAATAGGATACTTATAGGTCTCAAACTCAGACCCTTTTGAGACTATTTAGGGATTCTACACTTAGTCATTCAAGCTACCCTTTGGGGACACCTCACAACTATTGTTGCCACCAAGTCATTGTGGCTCTCATGGGTTTCAAAGCCTCTGTTCTTTCCAAAACACTAATGAATATCACTGTGTCTTTTGCTTTCAATGACCTAATCCCCTTGCTCATCACACTAGTCTTCTTCTTCACCCATGAATTCATCATAAATGGATTAAAATACCTGATCACATTAGAACAAGTCTTTATGCATGTTGATAACCCATTCTAGCTATTTTGTTGGTTTCGAAGCATTTTGACAAGATCTTTCTAAAGTTAGTGAAGTCTTCATGTGTGGTCGAGACAGAAAAATTGTTTGTAAAGCTTAAGAAATTTCCAATGATAAGTTATAGTTATTTAGTGAAAACTAGAGTTACCAAAATTAGAAGGATTGAATTCCAGGTTTTCAAACCTATAAATATGCCAAATATCATGTTTAAAACGTTAATGTGAGATATATAAAATGACTACTCTTTTTATTTTATTTTTTCAAAATTCTTGGATAATAAAATTATTATTTTACCTTTATAATGTTAGTTTCTTTAAAATAAGTTAGGTTTTGGATGTGAAATTATAATTTATGTATTATATAATCGACAAAGTGTTTTCACACCAAACATAAAGTGGGAAAATGTAATTTCATCTAGTAATTACAAGTAAATTTCTCTAATATAAATTAGAGTAATATTACATACATTAATATTATATACCAACAACAAAAATATAGACTTTGACATATCCATCATATAATATAATATTGTCTCATCGAAATTATAATTACTTAATAACATAATTATATGTTATTATTTATACTTTATTTATAAACATTGTTAGCGCATGAATATCTCTTTGAAATATAACATTGAGAAATTGAGTGAGGAACATCACAAATTTAAAACTTGCTATAAGAATGATTTAGGCTAATGCTTTTGGGATTGATTTAGAAGTTTCATTGGCAACTCATAGTAAAGGCCATGCTTTGATTGTCCTTAAAGATGAGAAAATCACATTCCGAATTGTCCTGAGAAAATTTGGGAATCATTTTTATATAATTAAATAATTTTAAATTTAAATTAAAATAATATTTAAATATATAATAATATATTATTTATATATAAAAATTATATATTAAAAATATATACACAACCTTTAATGGGTTAGCTAAAGTCTCATTACTTTTTCGCAGTGCAAATGGAGTGGTTGGTAGCATTGAACGAAGAAAATTGGAACGTGCGGTAAAGACAAGGGGCAAGTCGGTCAGGAAAACAAGGTTGGGCAGCAGACATAAAGTTCTGAGAAGTTTGGCTCAAAAACAGAAGAAATAATGAGATGGTGTTTTTACAGAGTGCAGAGTTTGCAAACACAAAGACTTACACATTGATCAGTAGCACAGTGGCCGCCAGTGGGTGCAGAACTGATCCTCCCCTTTTCAATGCTCCCAACCCCACTTGTCAGTCTGACTCTCCTTCTTTGTCAGGCCCCATCGCATTTAGTATATGAATTAATTAATATTATTATATTTAATTAATAAAATAATATAAATAAATAATATTTAAAAAATAAAGTTATTTGTATAAATAAATCTTATTGACTCTTTTATTAATAACATAAAACAAAAAGAGGAGCAAATCAGTGCATGGCATGTGATGAACTCCCGCTCGCATCTCTTTTAGCAAAATGTGATGGTGCAAAAATTGGAATTGGGGCAGGACTTTTACAATTTAGTCGTGCATTCAAAGGCACGCCTGTACATCAATGAATGCATAAACAACCATGAAGACTTGGTCTTGAACATTCATGCAAGAATCATATGCACGCTCATATAAGATCATTAGGCAACCGTACATAAAATTGTTTTAATTGATTTAAGGGATGTTTAAGGGTATGTTAAAATATTGAGATTTGCCCAAGAGAGAGGGTAAGAATAGGCAAGAAGATTAGAAACATGAACACTAGGTGAAAGCTAGATAGTGGTTACATAAGATGAGATGATTCATGGGATCGAGAGATAGAACTTTGAGAATATATTTTTGAGATAAGATAGATCATAGATGAATAGATGATTCTAGGTGATTGAGTCAAAATAGAAACATGGAAGTCTCATAGAACACATGTGACGCTTGGATACTCCGAGAGTGGATGCAAAGGAAAAAGCATTCTTGTAGATTATGAGATGAGACACCACCCACAAAATATGAAATGTAGGGTATGTTAATGAGAATATTGTTGCAAGAGAACATCTGCGATATATGTTTTATACTCGTAAATAGGGTAATGAGATACTCTATCGATTGATGTCGATTAATATGTATGTCAAGACTAAAAGTCTATTGATTGACTCAGGACATGTTAGGACATAGATAATCTATTGATTGACATCCCTAATATAATTCTGCTTAGACTATAAGTCTATCGATTGATAATCATAATAAAATGACCAAGACACAAATAGCCTTACAGATGAGTCATATGGTCATGATGCTAAATCATTGTCAAAACTTAGTACGAGCAATAGAGAATGATAAAATAAAAGATTGATAGTTGAACTTTCTTTTACCATAGATGAGACAAAGTAATATGTACATGTTAGTGTTTCAAGTTATCCAAATTAGGTTTAGACAACCCTATATGATGAGAGCAATTAATTTTCGAGTACAAATTTGAAAACAAGAAGGGGAATAATATGTTTGATTATTGTAGGATATATACTCTTGTACTCCTACGATTGAATGTTTTGTTATTCACTCTTTTCTCTTCGTAAAGATGATGATGTGATAGGGCAATGACAAGGTGGCCGTTCTCCTATTAGATGTATTTTGATTTTAATTTATAGTTTTTTAAACTTATTATTTTATTAGATAGTGATTTTGTAGGCACACTTACTTTTTTTTTTTGGATTGTTTTTATGTTGATGCTTAATTTGCCCCCTAACAAATAAAAACATGATAGTTATACCCTAAAAGATTATACATAACATACAACAAAATGTGGTTAAATATTTTATTACAACTATGTAGTTTCAAAATATATAAGAGTATGAAAAGAGTTCAAAGAGTGATTTGTATGCTTTTAAACTTTTCAAGAGTTAAATTAGTATGTTTAAAAAATTTGGGTAAGATAAAATAAAAACCTTATTTTTCCAAAATTAAGACATTACCTACCTTAATAATAATTACACATATTTTTATTGCTTTTTCTAAACAATCTGGCGTAGCTAGTGTAGTTTTCTAAAATGCCAGGAGACTTATTCCCACCAAGGTTCTCTGTAAATTCAACTTACACCTGTTAATTTTTAAAATTTAAATATTTATTTATTTATTAAATTTTATTATTAATATTAGGGATAAAGTCATCATTTAGTTAAAAATTAAAAAAAAACTAAAATTTTATTACGTTTTATCTCTTAGTTTAAAATTTTAATAATTTGTTCACCTAAAATTTAAAAAGTGTTTTTTTTTTCTACGGTTTTTTTCTCCTTTTCTCCAGTAACCATTCACTGTCTACAAGAAAAACTAGAAACTGAGAGAGAGAAGAGATGGAAATGAAAGTTTCTAGAAAGTCGGGGGTGCTTGTATATGAGAAAAAAATGAGAGTTTGTAACTTTAAACTTAGAGGAAAAAATTAGTTTTTAAACTTAAAGAATATGAAATTAAAAAGTATAAATAAAATTTTTAAAGTTTAAGGGTGATCTTAAAATATAAATTTAAATAAAAATTTTAAACGACAATTTCATCTTTGGCAATAATAATAACGGTAATATTTAATAAACGGGTAAGATTTGGTTTTTAAAAAATTAGTGGGTGCGAATAGATTTTAACTAAACCTTGGGTGGGCAAAGTCTTTTGGCCTTTCCAAAATTAACACATCGCTACGATTCCACTGAATCAAGACTGGCTCACCAATCCGTGTGACAGCAATCAACTGAGGTATCTCGATGCCAATTAAATGGTAAAACAAAGAAATTCTCTTCGAAAATTTGTCTGATCTTAAAATTGATAGCTGTTGATTCGGTTAAATTGCTTTTATTAGGGTTTTGCATTGGCAACCAAATGCAGGCACCAGCTTCAGCAGTCAAATCTTAAGCGAAGTTGCGTAGTGTGTTGAGAGCATCAACGGGGTTAAAGAAGGACGTTGGCAAGCTACTCTTACATTCTACAAACCCATTTTACGAAGTTTTTTCTTCACCTTTTCCTTTTAGTGTTTTATTGATTTATTATTTAAATTTCTAAATTCTCATAATTTAAGTTACAAACAGACCAGTCTCTAGCGGGGGAATTCCCCGTTAGACTCTCTGGGGATTTCAGTTCCAGAGCAGCCAAACAAGTATTATTTCATAATACGGGCTCAGCGGATCGTTATGGAGGCTGATTCCTCCATTCAAAATATAATGGAGAAGTTACAGTCTTACAAAATAAGAGTGGCTCTCAATTTTTATTGTAGGTTGTTGTAGCGTATGATCGTTTATGTAGGGATTTTAATATCAACTGGGTGACTTCCAATTGAGAATGAGAAAACTTGTGCCCGCTCATTCCGAAAATTTGAGAGGTATCGTTATGGAGCTACTCAATTTGCGTGAATTTTAATCGTTTTTCTGTCTATTTAGTTTTCATAAGCTATTTTATAATAGAAAATTTTCACTCATCTGATTTCTTTGTTATTGATGAAGCTGTAGAAATTTTGTATTTCGATGGTATTTTCTTGTTGAATTTTACTCTATAATGCTGCATCTTAAAGAAAACAAACTCATGGTTCTTAAGACTGGTTTCCAGAAATTTGATCCATAATGTGCCATAGTGCGGCTAAGTTTTGTATTTGATTGATTAAAATGGGTGTAAGCGCATTTGAGAATTAAGTTTTCTTCCTATATACATTTTGTCCCTTATCTTTACGCCAAATGAAGCTGAAAGGAATTTCAGATTGTTTGATGTGGCCAGTTTTAGCATATTTTATTTGCACAATATCGACTTTTGCAATTTTCTTTTGCGTGATCTTTGTTGAAATTCCTGTTGAAAGCTGCTTATATAACAACTTTGGTCGGAGCCTGGACTACAGATTTGTATTACAGCTGAATTGGATATTAATCTCAGGTCTTGTTAATGATAAGGGTTGATTTTCATGACCTTGCAATTCAATTACTTTATGGAGTTATTGAAATTATATGCCAAATATGCTAGTCTCTGATTCTTTTTTATTAGGCATTACAGCTTTTGTGCTTAGAAAATAATTTCATTACTGAATCGCTCCTTGTTGATTTCAAGTGATTGTACTTTGCAAGTCCACTGGTAGAATCTTTGTAGTTTTTTCTGCTCTATGGTAAACTCTTATAAGATGCCAAAAAAAAAAAACAACTTAGAAGACTCATTTAACTCTTAAGTACCTCTGTTTCCTGCCCTGCAGCTCTTAACATGTTTATCATTCTTGTTATTAAAAGAGTATAAGTTTTCATGTTGATGAAGTCACTAGTTTCCTTATAGGTGGAGTACCTTCCCATTTCTTCAATTGAAAATCCAGACAAAGTATGGAAGAGTTTCTAGACAAATGGCGAGAAGCACTGTCAAAAAGATCATTACCGGCCCAGTTTATGCATGTGGAACCTAATTTTACTGAGTATGGCCTCCCAGACCGTTATACAGCACAGCACACAGCAGTTCAGTATGCTACTGTAATGGCTTAACTGATTGCATCTGTGCAAAGTGGGCAGGCAGTGAGAAATTAGTAAGTAACCATTGATCATTGTCATATATGTTTATTGTATGACTGGCTTTTTCTTCTCAGTATCGACAAATCTGGTACCTAGGCTCAGCTTATTCTTTGTTCAAGCTTATTCCTTCCCAGTAAAATTTCAAAATAACCGTACCGTTTTATGGATAAAACAACAAAAATTCAGTAATGGAAATATGATTTCAAAATAGCCATAAATATGGAAAAGGATGAAGCCATCACTACCGAATGGAATTGAAACATGGGTTGCATTTGAATGCTTCAGCTGTTGGATGAACCCCAGGAATCTCGCTGGTTGCAGCAAAACTCAGTGTTTAACAGTGAGAATGAGAATCGTGAATATTGGGATTGAGAACAGTGAGTGTACTAATGACAGGCACTAAATTTGGATTGCCATGGGAGTTGAGACTATAATTACTTTAAACAACCGAGAAACTTGTGATCTTATTTTGGATAAAATTAAGACGAATCCAAAATAATAAAACCATTCTTGTTCACTATCGGTTAAATTAACATATTTGTAAAGTTGGGTAAAAATATATTTCAGAATATGTGCCTTTAAGACTATATACAGAGAAGCCAATCACATGGCACCGACGGGTTGTGTTGGGCTGAAATTGGTATGATCCATAATATTCTGGTATTATCTTTGGCCAAACGACTATTTCCCACCCAAGGTTTGATGTTTTCTCAAAAGTCCCCCTTTTAACTATGGAAACACCAAACACCCACCCATGACCGGTTAGATTTAACCAAACCCTAACGGTGGTAGGGGTAAAATCGTCATTTTTACTATAATATTAAAAATAAACTAAAATAGAATCTAATTTTGCCCCCCTAAACTTTAAAAACTAAAATTTTTCCCCAGCCTAAGTTTTAAAAAATGGCAGTTTCACCCTAGGGTTTGATTTTGAAATCTTCGGTGACCGTTCCGGCTCCATTGCCGACGGCCTCTCCCTCCTGAAGCAGTCTCTCCTTCCGACGAATGTTTTCCTCCCATTTGGAGGCTCAATCGGCGTCGGCTTAGCCTTGGAAGACGAAGAACTTCGTCGGGGAAGACGAAGTTCTTCGTCTCCCCAGAGGAAGTCGACGCCGTCGTCTTCGTCTGGGAAGACGATCGTCTTCCCAAAAGAAGACCTCTGGGAAGACGACCATCTTCCCAGACGAAGTTCTTCGTCTCTCAAGGCCAAGCCGACGCCGATCGAACCTCCAAATGGGAGGAAAACATTCGCCGGAAGGAAAGGCTGCTTCGGGAGGAAGAGGCCGTCGGCAATGGAGGCGGAATGGTCGTCGGAGATTTTAAAACCAAACCCTAGGGTGAAACTGTCATTTTTTAAAACTTCAGCTGGGGAAAAATTTTAATTTTTAAAGTTTAGGGGGGCAAAAGGAGATAAAATTTTCAGGCGTTAGAGTTTGGTTAAATCTAATCGACTATGGGTGGGTATTTGGTGTTTCCATAGTTAAAGGGGGGATTTTTGAGAAAACATCAAACCTTGGGTGGAAAATAGTCGTTTGGCCATTATCTTTCACCTAGTATATCGTACTATCACAATTTTATTCGTTTTAAATATAAAATTTATTATAATTTTATTTTTAAATTTTTTAACCCAAAACGTTATATATTATTTCATTAATTTTGTCTTAACATTTTTAAACATACGAGATTTTACTAATTTTATAAATTATAAAGAATTTATTAAAAGTATAATTTTTAAATAAATCTTATATTGTCATAATATAAGAGGTATTGAATATATAATATGTATCTTATATTGTTTAAAAATTACAAATTTAATAATATCTTAATCAAATATTATATTATATAAATATTATCCTAATTAATATATTATTATTTATTATTCTAATCAATCTTATCTTTATTTTATTATTATTTGATTACTCAGTAAATAAACATAACAGTAGAATTGTAAACAGAAAAAGTTTAGGTTTTCTTATAAATACTTCACACTAGCATTGGGTTGGCCACTTTCTCTGCTTCTGAGGCGCAGCCATATTTGGCCATAAACGGTTAGCTCTCACTCTACTGCTTCTCCTCTGGAAAACTTATATAGATTGAAAGGTTGATCATCTCACTAGAAATCGTTCAGAATAAAAGTGCAAACGTTACGTTACCGTATCAGATATCAATATCTAATGATTCCTTCAATTTACTGATCATCACATTTGTACTTTTTCTTTTATCGAAGATTTTCTTGTTCAGCTGTGATGGAGCCAGAACCTTCTGACAAACCAAAAGCCCCCAGAAAGGTTTGGTTTCATCCCTTACTTTATATATATATACATAAAATGGCATGGAGTCGTTATTTTATTAGTTAATATTTGATACTGGGTTATTTTGTGATGCAGATGAAATTTGCACCAAAAGCTCCGCCTCTGCGTTTACCAAAGGCTGAGGTTAAATCGTAAGTATAAAATTGCAACTGGCAATGAGGCTAACTTTTCTTTGTTTTTGCTTCATTTTTTTAAGATGGTTTGTTACCATTTGTTTTTGCAGTGAAGTTGGTAATGCTGAGAATGCCAGTGCCCAGGCCAGGGATTTGCTGCGACGTTTCAATGAAAATGTGTTTGTCAATTGTTTTGGTTTTTTATTACCATTTATCCACTTTTCAATTTTTTTTTTTTCAGATCTCTAATGGTTCAGATTTCTATTTTTTAGCAAGGTAACATGAAGGCAAAGCCAAAATTTGAAAAAAAAGGTAATTTGATGTTTTTCCTAGCACATTTGGCCATTTTTACATTTTTGTTGTTTATATGTACATACGTATAATAGTTTTAATTATTGGTCTAGTTCTGCCCAGTGTCAGTACAGTATGATTCAACTGTTTGCCTAATGAATATATCTCAGAGTCCTTCATATCTCAGAGTCACATTCTTTGATTTATTTTTTGAAGAGCTGAAAGTCTCTGACAAACCCAATGTTTGGTTTTCCAATTTTACTTTGAATGTGTAAGATTCATATTGTCTTTGTCTCACTTCTTTATTGGGCATTATGGATTATGAAAGCAAATTGATTGCTAACTCTTAAATATGGATCCATTGGGTACTTTGATTTCTAAATCTGGAAGTCTTTTCTTAGTATATGCCTAATCTGCCCTGCCAGGAAATTTTGGCAGTATATTTTGGAAAGCTCATTACTTGTTTCTGTTGCTAAATTGTGGAAAAGTTTTAATTCTTTTAATCTGAAAATGCAGTTGCAGCTTCACAAATTGCGTTTGGTCAAGGGGGTGCATCAACTTCTATAAAATCTTATGGTGTTTCCAAAGGTGGGGCTACCAGTAACAGAACTGGGCTGAATGGTATGCTATTCTTAGATACATTTTATTCTAAGCTACTAGTGAGAAAATTCTAGTGCATTACACTTGTGATTTTGATTCTGCTGGTGGCTATGCCTCAGGTCTAAGGGAGGAAAAAGAATACCAAGAACCATGGGTAGGCAAAACCTTGGCCCTGTTTAACAAACAAATGTAGCTTTGCTGGATTTCTGTTTTTGTATTCTCAAACTAGATTGCACACCTTCTGTATCTATGTATCTCTCTTTTTGTGTATAACAATTTATTTTTTCTATTACGATGTTGCAGGACTATTACAGTAATTATCCTGTAACTCTTCCCCTGAGGAGACCATATTCAGGAAGTCAAGGTTTGTTTTAAAAAAAAAATAAAACTACTTTACCCAAAGAATAGTAGGACGTTACAAGCTACCTTGAATTACTTAGGCTTTGGAATGAATTAGGCATTACTATTAATCTAGCTAAGGTTGTTTTATAGATGTTTGGTTTGAGTCCATTCTTGTACCAGAGTTTATCAACGAACTTTCATGATAAAGTTGGATTGCATCACCAAACTATATGACTGACTTTTCTATTGCTTGTAGAGCTTCTTGATGAAGAGGAATTTGGAGAGGCTTCAGAAACCATGGATTATGATGAAAGTTCAATAAAGCCGGCAGAAGAGCTCAGTCTAATGGTTAGTAATTGTAACAAGATAAATAGTACAATATGCTTGGCTTATTCAGTATGCTTCATGAGGTTGGTTTGCAGGAGGAAAATCTGGAACCAAGCATTTTTTTTCTTCAGTTACCACAGACATTGCCTATGAAAAAGCGATCAACAACAGGAGATGGCCAGGATGCAGCTGGAAGCTCAAAGCCACATGGGCATACAAGAACAATGGAGAAGACATGTAGTTTAGATGAGTTACCAGCAGGTTTTATGGGTAAAATGCTAGTATACAAGAGTGGTACTGTCAAGCTCAAGCTGGGTGAAACCCTTTATGATGTGAGTATTCTCAACAATGATGCTAAGGAATGCACAAGAAAATTCGTTTTACTAAAAGCATGTGAGCTACATGTATTTACTTGTTACGTACTTGAGTTATTGTCTGATGAATAATTAACATCTGATTTTTAAATGGCCTCAGGTTACCCCAGGTTTGGATTGTACGTTTGCCCAGGATGTTGTAGCAATTAATAAGGCAGAGAAGCATTGCTGCATTGTTGGGGAGCTCAACAAGCGTGCCGTACTGACTCCAGATGTGGATTCTGTTTTAAGTGGTTTTGCTGATTCATAATGGTATTTGTTCATGTACTTGCACTAAGGATAAAAATAATTAATCCTTAGATTTTAAGGGGAGGAGGGGGCCCTAATAGCATAGGGCATAGCTTACAATTTTGTTACATTCATCTTTAGGAATAAATAGAGAATTAAAGGGGGAAGATCATTTTGAAACTCTTGAGAAGATTTATTTTATTTATTGAACAAATAAAAATTTAGGAATTTTCTCAAGTGCATGAATTTTCTTAACACAGACATTACAACGATTGCTTTCAATTGCAAATTGTAATCTAAAATCATGAGCTAAATGATGCTATTGCCAATGAGCAAATCATTAGATAATTTATAACAGTTCAGAACACATTATAACATTCTCCAGAAATATAACACAGGACAGATGCTTTACTTTTATTCGTATGTGATTCAGTTCATAATCTTCAACATTTCAGCTAAGCCTAATGCTTTAGAGCTTGTGTAAAATAATTTGAGCTCCGTGTTGTGGTTGAAGAGTCGTGACAGTATAGGGAGCATGAGAGTAGGAAGGTGAGAGCTGGAATGAGAAGTTTTGTAGAATCATAGCTAAAGCCACCTTAGCTTCTAGCATGGCGAAATTTTGGCCGATACAAGTGCGAGGTCCCCATCCAAAAGGAAAGAATGCTGATTGACCCTGACCCTTAGATGCCTTGGCAATGCCTTGAGAGAATCTCTCTGGTTTAAATTCATCTGCATCATCACCCCAAAGCTCAGGATCATGATGAATGAGAAGTGTAGGCAGTGTTATATCTACCCCAGCAGGAAGGTAGATTTCTCCTAAATTGGTTTTCTGATTGGTGTGTTGATACTCAGCAATAACTGGCGGATATAACCTCAAGACTTCATAAAGTATCATGGTAACCTGCAGGAAAATTACATAGAAACTTTAGCAAATTATATGAATCTGACTGTTGAAATTACTTTTACGGGGAAATTTCTAGGAATCGATGTGTTTACAGAAATACTTAACAGTCTTAAGGTGAGTTATGGCTTCAAAGTTAGGTTCAATCTTTTGACAAATCTGTAAAACTTCTTGCCTCGCTTTCTCTTGCCAATCTAGGTGCATAGCTAAGACTATCATTGCCCATGTGAGCAAGCTCGAGGTAGTTTCTTGGCCAGCAATGTAGAAAACCTTGCATTCCTCTATCACCTCTTCGATTGTCATCCCAGTAATTGTTGTGCTACTTGAATTGTCTTGCAGAATGTTTTGGTTATTACATTGCAGGAGTATGCCCAGCAAGTCATCGACCCTGGATTCTCCGGTTTTCATTGCATTTTCTTTTCCCTGAATTATATTTCTTAGCATTGTTGTGATCTCTCTGTCCAATTCCTTTCTTCTCCGATTCTTCTTCATTGGAACAAATCTGTACAAGAATGTCGATCAGTAAATAATTATCTTAAATATCTATTTGCAAACACTCACCCTAGCTATTTTATGTAATGGCAGTGGAGACACACCTATAACCAGGAATGTACACTGTCTGCATTGCTTCAATGGTTAGTTGTAAAAGCTCCTTTTGAAGCTGAAAGATTCTTTTCCCTTGTTCATAGTTGCTCCCAAAAGCCACCCGAGAAATAGCATCTGCAGTAAGTTTCTGAAATTCAGGCCAAATGTCTAATTCACTACTTCCTTCATCACCAACCATCTTCTTCCATTGTTCTATCATATTGCTAGAGCTTGTTAAAAATTCTGGAATCATTACCTGCATATTATCCAAAATTTTAAACATAAAAACTGTGAGTGCGCCATTTTACTACTCTGAAGTAGTGTTTGTTTGGGCTACTTAACCTTCAATTTCTCGAGGTGAAAGGCAGGATTGAGTATTCTTCTATGTTTGGCCCACTTTTCACCCTCTAAACTTGTCAATCCTCTTGCTAAAATGAGAATAAGAGCATTCAATGGTGGTTTTTGAAAGTGACCTTCCTTGTTAGACAACACCTCTTTCATCAATTCTGGATCCTTGATGATCATCCTGGGGCTTGTCCCATTCCAACAAAGCGATATATTCCCTGCATTTTACAAACCCATCAACGAATTTAGGCTAAAAGAATAATACTATATATACACACTTTTAATTATACACTAAAGTACATAGATGTTGTGTTATCATATAATCGGATATTATTTTAATTTTAATCTAAAATCACCTAATTATATAATTATACATTATTTGTGCACGTAATTATATACTCAAAAGTGTATACATATAGTTTTATTGTTTACATTAATAATCTACAGTTATTTTGATAAATTGTAGTTAAGAATTAGAGTACCATATTTTTGAACATTTTTTAGAGTGAATGGATCGACTCTCTGAACAATCTTGTGGTTTAGATGAATAGGTTTGGACCATGCTTCACTTATCAGCTTTATTAACTCTTTCATGTCCCCAACCAGAAGCTTGTAGCAATTGCCTGCAACTCCCTGCTGCTTTATCTGCCACTCCAGCCATTTGGGTTTCCACCAAATGGAGTAGAAAACTCTTGCAACTCCGTACACCAGAAGAGGCAACGAAGACAGCCAAAAGAAATATAAGATTAAGTTTCCCATTCTTGTTTTCTTTGAATTCAAAATCTCAACTCAGTTGTTATTAATGATTGTTCAAAGTTTATATGTACGTATACATACACATACAAACTTTTGACCATCTTTAGAAACTACGAGTGTATGAGATGTTTGACTGCAAATCTTTGGTTGAGTTTTCTTTTGACTCAAATTTTTCTTGGAGGAGAAGGTACATTGTACAGCTTTATTAAAAAATGTTATCACTTCCACTAAAAAAAAAAAAATTCCAGGACCAGAAGTGATGGCGAAATAATAATTATTATATAGCCACTGTATGTGGCCCTTTCTGATGTTGTAAAGAGAGATTTCCATAAATGGTAGGCGAAATAATTGTTTCATATACCTGATTGTTGGAAACGTTCTGGTTTATGCGTGAGGACCAAGTTAGTGAGCCCAATTGTGGCCTACAGAGGTGTAGAAAACTTAGCATTTGGTCCTCTCGGTAAGGTATTAAGATTATACTTTAGATTAATCCGATTTAATAATTATAAGATTAGACACTGAATTCAGGGTTTTATTTAATCAGTATAGTTAGTTCGATACTCTAACTTGAATAGAATTTCTCTTTCAAAAACATAAATAAATAAACTATACATTTATAAGCGGAGAGACTACTTTTATTTAGACTTGGCAAAAGGAGTGGGTGTTTGTGTGTATAGATTTTAAATTTTTAAACCCGTATCTGTTTCGATCCACCACATATGTTAATGGTAAGATTTTTATAGGTAGGTTGAATTTATCCGTGGATATCCATGGGTAATTGGTAGTTTGAAAAAAAAAAAAAAAACTCACCATTTTCACTCTCCTTTTCATTTACAGTGCAGCCAGACTTAAAACCCACCAGATCCTATTCTAATCTGTCTTGGCTCCCTCCACTCAAAACACAATTTTTCATTGTTAGTAATAACAATGTGGTCTTGAACTACTTACTGTTTTACTTTTTTTAAATAATTTTTAATTATTATTTTTATTATTATATATCAAGGATGCTTCTTCTTATGTGACACACATTTTCATCAATGCTATATGTATTCAGTTTAGAGTATCTAATTTGATATTCAGATAATATATACTCATATGATTAAGTATTAATTTATTATTAATTTAAAATCACTTAATTACATAATAATATATCATCTGAATATCTAATTATATTTTAGAACTAAGTATACATAATTTCATTGATTTTATAATAATGATGCTTCTTGTTATGTGATAAACATTTCCATAGTTTTCAAGAAGTTAAATGTTTAAAAATAATCTCATGTTTTAAACAATACAAAATTACATAGTTGAAAACAGCGACTAGTACTTTCACTTAAAATTTTGACAGAAAAATAATTTTTTTTCTTGTATTAATTTTGAATAATTTAACATCTAATATATTGGTATAAAATACAATTAGTATGATTAATTTACAATCAATACTTTGCTAATATGTCAAAGGGAAATTAATTAAAATAGGCATGAAGTTTGTCGTGTAAACCTTTTTTTCGGTAAAATTTATGTAGTTTTACCTTTTTAAACAAATCTTATTTTTTATTCCAACAATACCTTTTATTCTATTTCTTCTTATTCAGATTAGTTTTTAATAGAAATATTTTATTTTTGAGAGTATATAGATTAAGTTTAATTTTTTCATAATTATTAAAATTTACATATCAAAAATAGATTAATTTCTTATGTAATAGTTGATATTTACATATCTTTAGAAAAATTATGAACATAACTACACAGAGACTGCGTGTGGGTTGTGCATAGGTGCTAAAGGTGTGCATTCTTTTGAAAGGGTGTAAAAATTAAGAAATGGTGCTCGTTTTTTTAAAAGAGTGTGAAAATGTGTGAAATGGTACAAAAATATATGAAAGTGTAAAGGGATGTGTGAAACTATGAAAAAGTGTAGAAAAATGTGAAGGGGTGCGTCAAAATGTAAAAATGTGTGTGAAATTGTGAAGGGGTGAAGGAAAATGTGAAGGGATTCGTGAAAATGTGAAAAGATGCGTGAAAATACGAACGGGTGCATGAAAATACAAAAGGATGCGTAAAAATATAAACATGTGCATAAAAATACAAAACAGGTACGTAAAAATACAAACGGATACATAAAAATACAAACGAGTGCATGAAATACAAACAAGTGCATAATAATACAAAACGGGTGTGTGAAAATATAAACAGGTGCATGAATATATAAACATATGCGTAAAAATATAAAACAGATGCGTGAAAATACAAACGGGTACGTCAAAATACAAAATGGTTGCGTGAAAATACAAACGAGTATGTAAAAATACAAACAGGTGCATAGAATATAAAAGAGGTGTGAAAAATATAAAAAAGGTGCGTGAATTATAAAAGGGCACGTGAGATATATTATATATTATATTAATAATATAATGTATAATATATTATATTATATATGTATATTATATACATATATAATATATTTTATATATTACTAATAATATATATAATTTATAATATTTTCACGCATTCTTTTACAGTTTCATACATCGCTTTATATTTTTACATACTTCTTCATAGTTTCACGAACCCCTTTATATTTTTACACACCCCTTCACATTTTTCCGTATCCCTTCATAGTTTTACGCATCTCTTTATACTTTCGTATATTTTTGCACCATTTTGCACATTTTCGTATCCTTTCGAAAAAAACACATATTCTTTTGCACATTTTCATACCCTTTCAAAAGAATGCACATTTTTAACACTTATGCACAACCCACACGTACTCTCTGTGTAGTTATGTCCATTATTTTTCTAAAGGTATATAAATATCAACTTTTATATAAAAAATTAACCTGTTTTTGATATGTAAATCTTAACAATTACAAAAAAATTAAACTTAATTTGTATACTCTCAAAAATAAAATATTTTCTAGTAAAAACTAATCTAGATAGAAAGAAATAAGATAAAATGTATTGTTGTAATAGAAAATAGAGTTTACTTAAAAAGGTAAAACTATAAAAATTTTATCAAAAATGATTTACACGATAAATTTCATATCTATTTTAATTAATTTTCCTATGTCAAATTACCCTACGAAGAAATCTTACAATAGTAGGAACAATCATATAGATATATTTTTGCAATCAACGAAAATATATATATAATCAATTTCAATATTCAACACTTTAAATAATTTTTTTTCAACTCGGCCTTCATTTTGTTTGTAAAAGCTTGGTTCATTCAAATAATTCAGGTTTTAGATAGAATTTTTTGTCTAACCAAACCCGAAATAATATGTAAAGAGTATACCATGCTGATACACAACATCTACGTAGAGGATATAAAAGTAGAGTGAGAAGGCATGCAGCATGTTAATTTTAAGAAAGGCATCAAGGTTGAGAAACATGGTTACCAATAAACAAAAGTGACTCTATTCTAAAAGAGCTTTAACCAAATTAAGCTCGAAACAAAAGTTCACAAAAACCAACTGAGCTACCAACTCTTCCAAGCATTTGACAATTCCTAGCTCACCATACAAAATAATTTTTTTAATTAAATAATTAGGCTTTGAGCTTGCCCAAAAATGACAGTATTCTAAAAATGTTAAAACATATGAAATTGATCATCCTAAGTATAGAGTTTATAACATGACATATGAAAAGGTTTATTAGTATATGACCGGCATGATCCTTATATTTTTTGCTTAATGACGATAAATCTTTAACTAATTTAAGAAAGACTTTATGTTTTATTATTAAATTGTAAATTATTTAATAAAACTATAGACCAAACGAGAGAATATAAGAATATTTTCATTAGTGTAGCTCCTGATAGTTAACATAAACTGTAGGTTCAATAATAAATTATGGGTTAAAATGTTATTGGTCAATATATAATAGTTTGTATAATATAATACACTTTAACAGGGTATAAATGATATTTACCTAATGACGGTATCAAATTAATTCTCTTATGAGGGAAGGGAGAGAACTCAAACTTCTTTCAATTGTTCCTCAACAATCAGAGCAAAATTTCATATTCAAAATATCAATGGAATCAAATATATTTTAGTTCGATTAACTTGTTAAAGTTGGACTTTTAAATTTATTGGGATAAAGTTAGGGCAAAATTTAAAAAAACAAGTTCTTCACCTGTATGTTTTAAAACGGGTTCTCTAGTTTGTACTAAAATAAAAAAACTTAAGTTCAAATTTATATCATATTTATAAAACTCTAACTTGGGTTCAATTATCTATCTCAGGGTCATTCGTGTAATGCATATATGATGAATTTTTTAATTTAATTTTTTTATTTCTAATTTTCAGCTGTGTGTTTGCAGTAGTTGCATATGGGAATTTATTGATGGTCATTGGTCAGTAATAAAAATAAAAAGGAGAGAAGAATGTAATCGTTTTCCATTACATAAAAACCATAAATTGCGGTTAGGTAATCAACTTTTGACAGAAAGAAGACTGGACAATATTTTCAAAAGGCATGGCAGAAATTTGATGTTCTCTCAACCACACGAAAACGATGCCGTCTCAAGTCTTCGTAGTTGTTCAATTTACTAGCTTTTATCATTTCACTCTTCTTCACCGCATATGTTTTTGTTGATCTCCATGGAAAACGACCTTATTTAAGTACTCTTTGTAAGTGTTTTTGTTTCAGTGAAGCTAGCGGATGAATGAACACCAAGTTCCACAAGGTTTTTTCTTTTATAAACAAAGGTAAATTGTCATCTTGTCAAAGAAGATTTGAATTTTTGTTCTTGTATTTGAAATTTTAAGTAAAAGTATATATAATTTGATTCAAATCATAAAATTGAATTGAACCATTTAAAAATTATCGTTCAATTTTGTTTTGTTTGTAAAATGATTTTGTTTGAATTTATAAATTTTTTAAAAACAATGTTCAATTTAAATTACAATTTAAATAATTTTTAAATCGAATTAAACCATAAATCATGTGTGTCTCTCTCTCTCTCTCTCTATATATATATTCAATAAATAATTAGGTATATAACTTATTTTTTTCGTATTTATTTTGTCATTTTATTTATATGTATAATTTATATATTTTATATGTTTATATTATATTCTAAAAAATTATAATTCAATTAATTATGTTAAATAATATATATTTAAATGTAAATGATTTTAATAAGTTTAAACTCTAATACAAATCAAACTAAATCATATTTTTTTTAATTTGATTTAGTTTAATTTAAAATTTAAAATTGTTTTATTTAGTTTTTCAAACCATTTTTTTAAATTTGATTTAAAAAAAATTTTAAATTATACTAAGTCACATCATACAGACCCCTAATATCAAGCTTTTACCACTCATGCTATCCCATAAAACAACCCATTTGTATATGAAAATGATGGAAACACTAGAGTTCACCATCACGTGGTAAAAGACCAAACCAAAATAATTGAGGAGAATATGCCATAAAGGTATGGTGTGTTAACGGGACGTGGGTCCAAATTAAATCTCACCACAAATTCTTTATCCATATTGTGCACATTCTTTCGGAATATTAATTAAAATAACCGTTTTTTTTTCTTTTTATTCATACCTAGTTATATTTTTTATTATATAAATATAATTATTTTTTAATTTTATTTTATTTTTTAAAAGAGAATATTTTGAGAGTTGAGATTGGTTAAAGTTTGTTAAACTCCATACTGACACTCTTTCCTCTCTCTAAAGATAATGATTTGTCGATCGATCTAAGATGGGTAAACGATTCATCGACACAAAGATGGAACAAATCTAAATCGAAGAGTGACGCAACAACAAAAGCAGAAAAGGGGTGACAAGATGTCACAAGCAAAGCCATCGGAAGAAGAAATCTATGCACCAACGAATCATGCGATACACAGGGGAAAAGGTTTAAATCCTTTCTTAGGGACTTCCAGTAGACGATTTGTAATCTTCCATGAGATAGGAGGAGTGTTAATATGGAGGTTAGCCAACTCTAATCACTAAAGGTGCAGCAATAAAGGAAAACTGTAAACTCTAAAGAAGAAATATTGATTTTTCAAATTTTAAATGAAGAAATTTTGTTGTATTTTTAAATTTAGAAGAGAAAATGTGATAAATTTTTAATTTTTTAAATATTTTAATAAATAGTAATTTTATCTTTAATAATAATAATAAAATTTAATAAATAAATAAATAAATAAATAAATATTTAAATTTTTGGTAATTAACAAATAAAAAATTAGGTTTGAATACAGCGGGCCATTTTAGAAAAATAATTGAAGTCTTCGGAGACAGGTCAATAATCTAGGAGACATACATCCACGTACACAAACACTCTAGAAGGTTTGATTTTGTGTCTCAAGCCATGTGTCAGGCAACCCTTGTTAAACGCGTTCAGCTTTTGACCACTTGTCCGGAAAGGAGTTGGGTATATAATTGCATGCGTAATAATTGAATAGAATTGTACACCTAAATAATCTATATTCACACTATTATATATTATTATACAAATAAATTTTATTTTATTATTAATTTAAAATTATTTAATAATATATTATAATTTATATATAAATTTATATTTATTATTTATATATATAATTTTATTAATCATAATTATAAATATGTCTATAACTTCTTGTATTTAAAAATAAATATTATAATAAAAAATAAATAAAATTTTTTAAAACTGGTTTACTGAATCAGTTATATATATATATATTTTTTTTAACCAAACCAAATATTTGATTCAAAAGGAATGTGGAAGTGAAACCAAAGTGATTTTAACAATATCTTATTTTAGAACCAAATTTTAAAATTAAAATAATATCCATTAAGATATTATAACTAGTGAATCAATATCAAATAAATTGGTAATTTTTCTTATGAAATAGAGATGGAAGTTTCCATTCGAGAGGGTGACTCTAAATCAAATAAATAAATAAATTATAATTTTTTTAAAACATAATAAATTATAAACTTATTACATCTATTTGAATCGGTACATAATAAGATTAAAACTTTACTTTTATTATCACTATTATCAAATCGGTAAAGTTTGGGTATAATGCACCAAGTAATTCAGATTTTACTAGTTATAAGATTAATACAATTTAAACCAAGGATCTCTTTTTAAGGAATCTTGCAGTTTTATCACTTTTGCTAATTTTGGGGTCACAAAGACTATTATTTTAATTAGAATAATATTATGTATATCTATTATATATATAATTGTATATATATTTATATGTGTCATTGTATAATTAGATATTATTTTATATTTAATTTAAAATTACTTAATTATATAATGATATATATATATATATATTAATTAACTTTATCAAACAAAAGATTTGCTTCTTCAAATAATCCTAAATTACCCAAACATCTAATAAAGAATCCATGTAAATATTTCTCCAAAAACGACAAGAAATTTAGGGTTAATTATTTATCTAAAAAACACGTGTTTACTATAAAGGGAGTGGAGTGGGCTTATAACGTATGGTTGGGAGAAGGTGATTCTTAAAGGGAGGGAGGGAGGAGTTGGGCAAAGGGGAACCACATAAACTTAGAATATTATATAATATACGTATTTTTATATATAAATAATAATGATAATATATTATTATATAATTAAATAATATTTTATTTTTAATTTAAAATTATTTAATTATATAATAATATATTATAATTATTTATATATAAAATTATACAATACTGCACTTAAAAAATGGTAGGACAAAAGGAAAAGAGGAGCCAGAATTAATTGAGGATGGCGTATCAGGCCCACTGTGGTCCGACATTGTTCCATTTCCAGTCATAAAATGCTTCTTTGTACGACCCAAAAACACTACATTTTCAAACTAATTATATATTTTATTTTTATTTAAATGAAAATATTACCAAAGGTCAAGAACACGTGATCCACGATTAGTTACAATTTGCAAACTTAACCAATCCGAGGAAATTAATGATTCAAAACTATTACTGTTCTTACGACATCAATAATGAACATCACTTATGTAGGCTTCCTTTTCTGCGTTGATGGAGATAAAAACAACAATAAAATATCTTTAAAAGAGGTGAAGAGATTTGTCTTTGTTTTATCGAAAATAATTTGTCATTTTCAGAGATAACCACTCTAGAGATAAGAGAAAAAAAAGATAAAGTCGTTGAAAGGGGAGAAGTTTAATACTTACCGAGTATCGATTTAAGAATTCAACAAACCTTAAGTGAGAATAAGTCTTTTGGCCTTTGAGAAATCACCATGTACCCCTTAATGTTGACATCTCCTCCAAGTATTGGGTAATCAATCGGATTCAAATTTGAAAAATGGATTGTCTAAGAAAGATCTAGACTACTCCGACAACACGCCACCCTCAACTCCGCCAAACTCACTGCTTATACACATGTCTTTAAATTTAAAATACTTTGATCTCTATTTGAAAAAAAAAATTATTATTCTTAATGTATAAGGCAACCCAAACTAGTGCATCCCAAATTTCCTAAAATTCATAATTTACTCATTATCTCCCAATAAATTCATAATTTACTCATTATCAATAAATTATTATTCTTTTTAGTGTTTTTATTTTTTTTTCAATTTTTTTTAATTAAATGCTATAAAAGTATTTATGTTCTAATTATTCAATTTGTGGAAGTTGTTTGTCGTTTGTGTCTTGTCGATAATTATTTTCTTTGTCCTTTCAAATTATAATCAAATTAAGAATTAAACTTTTCTTTGCCACTAAGGCCCTTTCCCCTCCTTTCCTCCCAAGTCTCGCTTTCTCAATAACTACCACACTAAAAAGCATCATCATTGGTTTTGTGCATAACACCACAACCACAAATACGTTTTAAAAGTACTTTGGTTATTTTGGTTTATTTGAATTATTCGAGATATTTGAATTTACAAATTTAAGGAGGTAAATAATTGTGCATGGTTTTGTTACGTTTGTTCATTTGTTAGGAATCGTTCATATAAAGTAAACAATCATGAAAAAGATAAACTGGTAATTTGACATGATGAACAATTGTGCTTGAGAGAGGTATGACTAGTTGTAAGATTTAAATTCAATTATTGGATAATCATGATTCCAAAGAAGAAGGAATACAATTCAAAGTTGATAAACAATTATGAACGATCATGTAGGCCTAGATATAAGTTAAATCAGCTCAGTCTCAAAAGCATGTTTGGCTCAATGTAGCTCAGTTTGAGTTTGTTTTTTATAAACTTGAACCAAATCTTAGCCATGAAATATGGTTTGTCTAAAAATTAAGTTGTACTCAAACCAAAATCAAATTCAATTCAGTTTGGCTTGTGAGCCAATCAAGTCATAAATTTGAATACTAAACTCAAGCTACAAATTCGAGTTACAAACTTGAATCATTAATTCGAGCTACGAAACTTCAATTTTTCTTTCAAGCTAAACTCAAACCTTCATTCTGATTAACTCAATAAACTCAAGCCGAACTCAAACTACCTCTAAAATCATTTGAATCGAACTTGAGCTAACTTATGTCTAAGCTCAATTTGGTTCGAATCCACTACAACGATCGTGCATAAAGAGTGCATGCCGGTTCATAGCAATTTTTATTGAAAAAATATATAAAGTGACCTGTTTTCTCTGGAGAGGTTTTACACAATTAACATGTTAACGAACTAACATCCGAGAGAAAGCGAGTTAGAGACCGGAGAGGGTACGATTAAAGTATTTCCATCCGAGAGGTCATTTGCCAGAAGGACCTCATTGTCAGGTAAAGACTCATAGCGTCGCCGGAAGAAATTAAATGTAAGTTGGACTTATATCCTACCTCTGGTTATGATTTTCCAGTGAATCTGGCATGCTCTATATAATAAGTGTGGACGTAATAGTAGGTCGAACTTTTCTTTGGTCAACTTTCAATAGTCTCTAGACTGTTAACAGCCCTTCACAATTTGATATACTTTTGTTGGGTGCATGTAATTTCCAACATCAGAACTTTAGATAAAGGTCCTTCATCAGATACTGTGATAAAAGCAAGTGACTGTAAATCTAAAAGAATACATTGGATTAGGTTTTTCAATATTGAAAGACCAGGAACATGCACCCATTGCTGTAAATGTGTTATCACATTTAACTTCCTTGACAACTCTCTATTTATTTTTCAAGTATTTTATCTTCACAATTCTTTTGTCTTTGTCTCTATAAGTTCTATTAAATTCCACCCTAAAAAATAGGGTCCAATTTTTTAAGGGAAGAGTATATGATAAAATGATTTTGAAATTTAAAAAAAAAAAAAAAAACCCACCACGTCAACTTGTCATAAATGATTACCTCAAAGTACATAAAATAAATTTATTTAAAGAGGTAATTTTATTTTATTAATTAATAAAATAGTCAACAACCATCGTGTAGCCAGTCTCCTCCGGTCGAGGAAAAAGATGTACATGAGTAACTGAGATTTGTGGCCGCATTCGTCTAAACACTCCATAAGGCTTGTAGGAATTCGTCGTCGTCAGAGACGGCAAGAGGATTTTCTGAAGAATTAGGAGATAATACGTTACTGTCATCGTTGCTGTCAGTAGCTGAAAAGGTTCCACATAAATCGGAGAAATCAAAATTTAGAAGTTCCGATAGACTAAACTCTCCCATGTTGAAGTCCGTCAATAAATCTGATGAAGATGGCCCATTATTAGATTCCATTAATATTGATTTATTATCCAACGAACAATCTGGTGTTTCCTGCAGCATTGACGCTCCTGCCTTTGAGTCAACGTTGCTGCCAAAATTTTCACTCTTTTTCCAACTCTCTGGATTCAAAGAAACCTTGGAGCATTTCACTGCCTTTGTTCGGATCACATATTTATGTGGCTCCATCTTCAATGAAACCTTGTTTCTGTTTCTTTCAGGGGGTTGTTTTTGAAGCTTTTTGGCTAGGTTTGTGTTCCAGTAGTTCTTTATTTCATTGTCTGTTCGCCCTGGAAGCCGCCCAGCAATCAAACTCCATCTGCAATCGGTGACATCGCATTAGTCAACTTATCTATTAAGAAAAAAATAAAACACTGAATGTCTTGAGAAGAATTAAAACCTGTTTCCCAAGAGCTTGTGAAGTCTGATGATGAGCTCTTCTTCATCTGGTGAGATATTCCCTCTCTTAATATCTGGTCTAAGATAATTCAACCAACGAAGCCTGCAACTCTTCCCACATCTCTTTAGACCTAAGCAAACACATCTCTCAAATTAATAAAATCCAGAAAAGAAAGAACTTAAATCTTGTCAAAATTTATAACCTTGAATTAACTCACCAGCTTCTTTTGGGAGGTTTCTCCATCTTCCTTCACCGTGTTCTGCAATATAGTCTTTGAGAATTTTGTCCTCTCGAGCAGTCCAAGCACCTCTATTCAAACCTTCCTTCACACAACAGGGACTTCTTCCCATTTGCCAAATCTCTCTCTTTCTTCACTCTTAGCACCTCAGTCTGTTTATTGTAGTTGCTATTCTAACTTTGATTAAGTCTTTCCTTTGCTCTAGGCAGTGTGTACATATATATATAGAGAGAGAGCAGTTGATTTTATTTTATTTTTTCAAATGAAGAACATGATATCTAATGACTAACTCTATACCACCGAATTAGATAAATAAAAAAAAGACTTAACAAACCTTCCTTTTTGTCACTTAAATTACCTTTCAGTTTTTTGTTTTCTCATATTGACTGTTATCTCCTGTATTGCTGCAAACCTAGTTGTACTTGAGCCCTCTTAATGATGCAAAAACCTACCAAATATGAACTCTTTTACAATTGGTGTAAATTTTCAAACTCAGTCCATCAATTTCATCGATGAATTCCACTGGTAAAATGATTTTTTTATTATGATAATGATAGGTAATTAATGCTCAGAGATAATCCTCCCATATTAAAGCTATATAATTGGATCTTCATAAATTACTTGATTAAAATATTTAATCACGAATTCACATTTCTTATGTGATAAGATCAGTTGAAGTTGTACACTACATGCTCGTTTGATTTTTTCTTTTTCTCCAAAACTAGCTAACTTTCTAGCACACCATTGAAAGTTGGTTGAAGGGAGGAAGGGATTTTGTGAGTGAGGGTCTTCGTGCATGTAAATTATGTCAACTGACAAAAAGTGGCCACCGCAATCGTATGGGCTGCTTTTAAATTCTACCGTCCCTGTCTCTATCATTTACTTAATAATTTATTTATAAACTCCTTCCCTCTTTTAATATAATAAATATCTTTGACTTTTCATTTTGTTAGTGAGCAATGTGCTAGTTTCACGTAATTGTGTATGTAATGTATACCCTTCGTATCTTTATATCAAAATGCATTCGAAATTTATTTGAACACGAAATCATATTTATGACTATAATAAAATTATATGTATTTATTTTAAATATATAAATAGATATATATTACCATATAATTATGTGATTTTGAATTAAAAATAAAATAATATTCAATCATATGATGATACATATAAATATATACTTATTTATATATTTAAAATAGGTACATATATTATTATTGTTATAACTGATTATACATGTAATGATAAAGATTCTAAGTTAAGAATTTAATATATTTGAATCTTGAAATAATATCGAAGAAGAAAAAAGTTTTAGATTCATACATACATACATACACACACATACATACATACATACATACATATATCCATATATACATATATACACACACATATATCCATACATATATATACATACATACTTACATAATGTAAAATTGGAAAATAATATAAGTGTTAAGGTTGTTGACAAAGTGTTAGATTAGGAGTCTTTTTCTAATAAGATATGATGTGAATTTTGATATCTTAGGTTTATATTTTGTGGGAGGATTATAATAAATTATTATGCTATTTATTTTTTTTATGAAGACACATTTATTTAGAATTTTGAGTTTGCACGGGTCTAAAATTAGAATACTATAAATAAGAAATGTATTAATTTTTTTTAAAATATTTAATTAAAAAATCGTACTTAATCTTAGATAGAGAGAAAATAAAAGATACATATAATTGTTTCTGATTCTAGTGAAATAAGTATTTTTACGTTACGCCTTGTGGGCATAATCATATTATTGAATTATGTAGATCTTTCATACCTTCTCTTTTCTTAATTAAACCTATTCATTGTGTATTCGATCAAATATTGTTTGACCAAATATTTTGCAACAATGGATATAAAAGCTTAGATAAAAATTGTTAAAACTCGAGACTAGTGTTTTTGAATTCAATAAAATTCTATATATAATCTTATATACAAATAAAAATATATCACTACGAGTGTTTACACATAAAATTATATATAATACTACTATTTAGAATTTATATGTGTGGTGGCCCTTGTGAATGATGGATGTGTAATTGCTCTGAAAGGAATTTATTAGAAGCAAGAGAAGATGCCAATGAGGTAGACTTATACCATTAATGTATCTGAAGATGAAGGATGGGTGTTTTTTGCAATAACATTTGAATGACTTGGAAATCTTGATTAACAAATTAGCAGCTATTTGGAGTTCCCAAAGTAAAGAGTTTGGGTTCAAATTTTTTGATCACATGTCAAAATAATACTCTTAATTTATATAATTTAATGATTATGAATTGATCATTAAATTTGAGATTTGACCTATTTAATATGATTAATTTCTTTTAAAAAAATGATCTAACTCATATAAGATTTCTCGTTAAAGAAAAAATTACTTTATTGTATAGATTCAAGAATACAAATAATTCTACTATCATTAATTTTAAGTAGCTCCTTAGGGAAATATTGTTGAAGTCAAAGATTTATTATAAGAAGATGGAGAGGTGTCCATGAATTCCCAAGGTGATACGACAAATCAATGGGTGCTAGATTCAGCTTGTTTCATTTCGTATGACTCTACATAGAAATTAGTATCACTTGTCAGACATGTAGGGATACTCTCGATCAGTAATATTATATGTATTCATTTTAAATATATAAATAAATATATATTTATATATATTATCATATGATTAAATATTATTTTATCTTTAATTTAAAATTATTGAATTATATGAGTATACATATCAAATATATATACTCATTTATAAATTTAAAGTGAATACACATATTAAATTTAGATTTTTCCACTTTAATTGGCTATAAATTTGCATCCTTAAAATTGAAAAAAAAAAAAAAAAAGATTTGACAGGGAAAGACGGTGATATCCACTCAACAAACAAAATACAAAATTTGACGATGAAGACAAAGAATAAATGAGAGACAAAACAGTCGATGCAAGCCAGCTCGAAAAATTAAATGGAAAATGGACCAACAGATTAAGACAGCTCAACCGTAAATCCTTTAGAAAATTGGAAAACATACTCATAAAATTACGTATATATATGTATAATTTTAATATAAATTAAATATTTTTAAATTAAAAATAAAATAATATCTATTCACGTAATAATATTTCATTTATATATCTAAACTGGTGCATAAAATTTATCAAAGCAGAGGTAAAAGCAGTGTCATAGTGGCAGAAATTTTAAATATGTTTAGCAATGTTTTGTTTAATGTAAGGTTAGATTCGAATCGAGTTAAGTTCGAGCTCGTTTGAGTTTGAGTTCGGTTTGGTTCATATATAGTTGAGTTCAAGTTCGTGAAAGTCAAACTAGAACTTAATTTAAATTCGGTTTGACTCGTTTTTTATTATTAAAATAATATCGTTTTAATACATATTAATCAAAATAATATTGTTTTGTATCAAATTTTTTAATTAAACAATCTGACCAGTAGCTCAAACTTGAGCTCGGTTAGGACTGATTTGTTTTGGACTTATCCAAACCGAGCTCAAACTGACTCAGTTCGAATCTAACCTTAGTTTAATGTGAATTTTAGTAGCCTTTTTTATTTCTATATTTAGTATTTTGGTAGACTGGTTTGCCGACGGTTCTGTCGTATTCCAAAAGAAGTTTAAATTAAAGCAATAAAAGTTGACGAACCTTTGATTGAGGTGCATGCCCATGACCAGGGCGGCCGGTCCATAGCAAGGGGAAATGGTTCATTCAATCGAGAGTCTTTTACCATAAAACGCATGTATTTTATAATATGATATAATGCATAGAAAAGAGATCCATATTTTAAGAAATATTAAATTAATATGATATAATAAATCTATTATATAATATGATATATATTACTAATATAAATTGATATATTTAAAAAATAATAATAACATAATAGAAGAGTATATAAAAATTTTAAAATTTTTAGAAATTGTTTCTAATATTCTTCAACATCATGATATGTCAATTAGGATTTTTTTATTAATTAAATAATATTCTATTTTTTAAAAAAGATGTATCATACGATACACAATACAAAAAATTAAATTTTTAGTACATAATACGATACGTAATTTAATTACAATGATTTTAGGCTAAAAGACTTATTCTCACCCAAGGTTTATTGAACCTCAAAACTGGTTCCGTTAAATATCAAAAACTTTTAATCATAGGTTTGTTAAAATTAACAAAATCAATGTCATTTAATGTTTAATATTGAAAAAATAAAAATTTATCTTTTTTTCTCTCATAAATTTTAAAAACTAATAATTTTTTTCCAACCCTAAGTTTTGAAAACTTCACTTTTCCCCCTACGTTTATTTTTTTCTTGTTTCTCTGGCAACCTTCTTCGTCACCGACCAACTTCGTCTTCCCACCATCTTCTTCTACAATGCTCTTTCCCCCTCCTGGTGCTCTCCCTGAAGAACAACCGCTAAAGAATCGTCAAATCGAAGCATGGGTCGTGTGTTTTGTCAATCTATGCTTCAATTCGACGATGGTCGCCATTGTGTGTCATTGTCGACTCTAAAGCCACGGAAGTCCATCAGTCTTCATCTAAGCTCTCATGATTCGATTGTTAGAGAGACAAATCAATCGGATTCGTGAGATGAAGCAAAAGATGAATTGGTTGGATTCATCTTCTCAGGAATCGTCTTCGTCAATTTGTCTCTCCGACAAAGACAGAAAGCATTGAGGCATCCATCGTTGGTCTCAGAAAAGGTACCCTAGTGATTTGGTCACCAAAAATAGTGTACAATTTTTAGTTAACCCTAACAAAGGGGAAAAGTGAAGTTTTTAAAATATAGATTGAAGAAAAATTATTAATTTTTAAAATTTAAGAGAAAAAAATAAGATGAAAATTTATTTTTTAATATTAAATATTAAATAATAATTTTACCTTTTAAACTAATTTATTCTATTAATTATAGGAGAACACAAGTAAAAGTTTAAAATTTTTTATACTCAATGAATACTAGTTTAGGGATTCAACGAACCTAGATGGTACAAGTCGTTTTGGCCATGATCTTATGAACAGAAGTCACTAGCAGGAGAGAAAGGAACAGGACAAGCCCGGGTGTGGTGGGCCTAAGTGACAAACAGACATGTGATTTTAGAGCAACACAAACCTCAATAATTGCACCATCTACATTTCAAGTGAAAACCCATTTATCAATTTCCCATGTTGTAGGACTCATGCCGCTTTCACTCCTATCTAAATCCTTCTAATTTTATCTAACTTTCTTTGTTGAAAGTTTGTTGGAAAACACACGACACAACTTAAATCAGCGAAGCATAAATAAAGTATGGCATTATTGCACTTATAGAACATATTCTTTTTGATTGATGATCTATGCATTGAAGACCAATCATCCTCTCAAGTTTCAATGAATTTCTATTTATTTGTATTTTTGCTTTTCACCTCAATTATGCATGTATCTACTTTCGTATTCGATCTGGATCCGCTCCAATGGACGAAAACAAAATCATGTCATTATTCGATTTTTTAGAGGTCCAATGACTTCGATAAAACAATTTATCGCCCATTTTTGTTAATGAATATTATTACGTGAAAATATAAGAAAGGCATTTTGCAAAGAGCTTTCTCTTTTCTTATTTTCTCCATTTTCTTATTTTTTTTTTTAATTCCTTTTTGTCATCGATAACAAAGTTAATCAGTTTCTATTTTTGACCAAATTCAGCTGAATCTATAATGCATCGTGCGAGAGAAGTTATCCCTACAGTTTCACAAATTCCAAAAAATCGAATCTCTCTAATACTTGTGCAGAGAAAAACTCACTGTGAGGAATGGACAAAGTTTGGAGCTCTCACAATTTGACTGGAAAAGTTTCAAAAATGACTGGGGGACGATGTTACAATTTTGAGGAATGCCAAACCTATTACTCTATCAGTCAAGTGATCGCACGTGACGCCATACCACGTGCAATGGTCAGTCGTGGACTTTCAGTTGGTGACAAGCTCCCACTCGGCTGCAAGTGTTCTATCTTTGTCGGCAATTCCTTTCCACGGCCTGATGAAATCTTCATCCGTTTCTGTCTCAGCTGACACTGCCTCCGGCATTGGCAGTTTCTCTCAACGACTCTGGTTGATAACAAAGATCAGGGGTGTTTTCATAATTTCACTAATAATAAGGGTAAATTGGTAATTAACATTTGCATTAAATGTTCAGTGTAATTTCATAACTTAATTAAAAATACAAACTAGTAATTTAAAGTGCAATTAAACAATTTTCATTAACAGAAATGAATGAAAAATGGACAACTGAACTTTTTAAACTTAAGCAGGACAAAAAGTTCTTTCATCAAATTCATGGAGGAACATACTGATTCGACATTTTGAATTTTATTGAATATGTTAATTAGGAGTTCGGTTTTCTCCAGCTTCAGTTGATCAATTGATACATAATTAAAAGTTGATATATGTATATTTAATAATACTATATATATTTATTTTAAATATATAAATTGACACATATTTAATGTATATCATCATATAATTAAATAATTTTAAATTAAATATTAAATAACACATAATCATATAATAAAATATATAAATATGTAATATTTTTTATACTCAAAATAAATAAATAAATATAGATAGAGTATCACTCAAGTACTTCTGCTGCAGTACTACTTGTGAGTTAAGTGTCTTTTACTTTTAGTTATTCAACCAAATGACTATGTCCCACCCCAGGTTCGATGAAGTGAAAAATTCTCACATTTTAAATTTTAAAAACCTAAATTATTCGTTGTCCACTACTATTAATGAATTTATTTAGTTTTTATAAAAATAACTGTTTTACTTTTTTAATAAAATTGCAAAACTGCCATTACCACTTAAACATAAATGTTAATTTATCAACATATCATTATCAATTTAAAAATGTATCACTTAAACTAAAAAAAAAAAAATCAAAACTCTACCTAAATGTAGAAGGTTGATTTCGACCAAATGTTATTTTTCAGAAGCGCAAATAACATAATTGTGGGCATATACTCCCAACCAATGAACTAAACCATATTAAAAACATTTTGTTTTTATTACTCCTAGACATGAGTTATACACTCACCACTATCACTTTCACTCATCCACCGACATAGTAGATAAGATTGGATTTGAATCGAACCAAACTCGAACTCACCTTGATTTACATAAAACTGAGCTCAAGCTCAAGCTTGGATTCATCAAGCTCTCTTCAAATAAGTTTGAGCTCAAATCAAGCTTTTAACTAGCTTGTTATTAAAACAGTATCGTTTTAATATATATTGACCAAAACGATATCATTTTATATTAAAATTTTTAGCTCGCGGGTTTGACGAGCTAAACACCTTAAAACTTGAGCTCAAAAATGTTAAACTTTTAGAGTCAAACTTGAGCTTAAACTCGTTTGAGACTCATTTGAATAGAGCTAGAGTTGAACTTAAATAAATTCGATTCAAATCTAACCTTAAGAAAGGAGACAAAATTATATTGTTAATTTCCCTTGTCATTAACAATCTCCGTGTAGAGAGTCTAGTACTAGGACTTTCTAGTTGGTGTAGGGATTTTCACATAGACCTTACGAATGTCTCATTTATGTACAGATTTTCACATCATCAGTAACCACATAATAACTTTGCTGCTTAATTGTTTAATTCCTCGTTAAAAAAAAAGACCACCCATATTCATCCTAATCATTAATGTCATACGTCTAAGTTCACTTCCTATCACTACCACCACAAGCAACAACCAAATTATCACCTTTTCACTTGAAAGGGGGTAAAGATTGATGGGTCTATAATTAATACTTCCTTCGACAAATGTAAAAGAGAAGTAATATCGAAAACTCACAGTGATTCAATAGAATAAGAACAATTTCTGCAGCAGCAAGTTCAGAGGCATCTAACACGATAATTTGAAATGTCTTTGGAAGTCAACATCAACCAAAACACACCCCTGTCAAGTTCTATTTCTACCAATAAGTGTAACATAATCCAACCAAAAATTGAAACCTGATCAACTGGAAAAAGTCCTCCAGCTACCACATAAACTCGCACAACTACCAGAAAACTCGAATGAAATACTCAAAATCTGAATGATTGAAAATAAACAACTTTGATGTGACACCCAGTATCAGCATAAGCACAGAAGAATACTGGGTTTATATGTATATCCCATATTGGGGATACTCTCAGTATATGATTTAGGTTATAAAATTCAAAAGCAAAATCATTATAAATTGTGTATCCAAAATTAACAATATTTATGAGCCGCGTTATTGGACCAGAGATTTTTTATTTGACTGAAAAATCTACCCCAAGCTTGTTTGGAGGCCATTAGCACATGCCAACAGGTCATTCAACCACTGAAACTTTATAAATGTTCTAGGACAAAATGAAAAAACATTACTAGAAACTAAAACCCTTATTTTCTCCCGCAGAGAGTGACCAAGCGGTGTGTGAAAAAGAGATACCATGTTCAACACTTGGGAGGACATTAATGTCAACGTGAACAGCTAATCAACATAAGAAAATGATAAATAAATCATGCTTACACTTAAAAAGGAAACGTTGATAATCCAGTCAATATTTTTATTGATTCTTAAACAAGTCGGTGTCTTGATAGCATACCCATAAAGAGATACAATTTCTAGAGACTGGAAGCAGAAGGCACCACATAATCAACGACAATCACGCCCTCCAAATACTCCTTAATCTTCTCTTTCTGCAATTTCACCAACTCCTCATTAGAATCAGCCTCCTCCAGTTCCTTCACTCCCTTGAAAACGGCAATCGAAGCAATCGAAAACCCTTTTGCTCTGACTGGGGAAAAGTTTTCTCCACAAGTGAGTTGCTCAATTCCCCCAAAACTTGCCTTAAGTCCTTTGATTACCCCTAATATTTCGTTTTTCACTTCCTCGCCTAAATTTTCTTTCAATTTTAAAAAGGTGATTCTTATGGCCGACCCGGCTGGTAGAGCCACAGGATTAGGAGATTGATCGGCCACCCAATCGACGGCCATTACGTCCTCACATATCGGCAGGACCGATTCTTTGACGACACTCATGTGAGCGGGGTGTTGAGAGTAGGCATCCAGATCATCCTTAGAGTTGTAGCGGCTGTGAAGCATGTGAGTGAATGAAAAGAGAGAAGATCCGGTTCGAATGACCGGACCGGAGGTGAGATGGAGAACCTGGTCAAGGGAGACAAGGCCGTTGAGGTTGTTAATCATAGTGTTGACTTTGGACTGGTCGGTGTCGGACTTGACCTTGAAGAGGACGATGTGCTCGATGGTTGACGACATGGTTGGTCTGACGGAGAAAGTGCGTGGTGTGAGGCGAGGGAGGCGTTTGGGAGGTGAGAAAGTGATGGAAAATGTAGACGTCGTTAAGAAAGGCCGTGCTCGCATACACAGCATTGTGTAGGACTAGTGAGGGTTTTGAAAGTGACTGGAAGCTTTGTTAAAAGCGGAGAGAGCAAGACGCCACGCGCTGATGCTGTGTTATTGATTAAATAGTTAAAAATAAAAAAATATTTAATTATTTTAAAATGTATAGTGGCTTTGGAAAGTGTAACGTACGCAAAGTGGGAATTGTTGCGCTTGGTCTTATTTTAAACAGGGAATCTGTATGATATATATATATATATTAAATTTTTTAATAAAATTATATATATACCATTTCGATACATAAAATTATATAAATAGATATATTATAATTTAATTAAATAATTTTAAATTAATAATAAAATAATATTTAATTATATAATAAAATATTTATATATAAAAAATATATACATATAACATTAATCTAATTTTTTATGAAAAAATTTGGCACCTTTAAATAGAGGTATCAATTGAGCAAAATTGTAGGAGCCAAAAAAAAGGTTGAGTATGAAAGGGCTTGATTGCTATTATAGTGGGTTGAGCCCGAGTCATTAGTTGTCTAGGTTATGTTGTGAGCCGACATAACATAGTTTGTTACTATTGATGATTCAAAAAAAACATAATTTAAAAATTATTTTTAATCAAAAATATTTTTTTTAAGAAAATTAATAAATCAACCCATTATTATACAATTCGATCTGACTTTATATATACGACCAGATCATAGGCCCCATGCTTTTATTAGGGTATCCTAACCCATAAGACCTGTTATGATAAGGGTCTTAAACCCAATAGGTCATGCCCTTGAATAATGATAATAAAATAGTATAATCTAAAAAATGAAATGGATTTGAAATAGGAAAGTAAATGTTCAAATCCATCATATTTATCAGTCATCAAATTTTATGTACAATTTTGAAAATGTTATTCCTAGTATATTATGAAGCAAAGTGTGTTAATGATGGAATAGTTTCTTTTTGGGTGCTCAAAATTAATTTTTAAACTAAAATTCAAACAAAAAAAAGAGTTTATTTGAAAAATTGGTTTGGATATCTATTCAAAACATATAGAAAAATTGGTTTTTTAGTTATTGTTTATTTTTTAAACTGATTGATTGAACTGAACCAATATTTTAAAAAATTAAATAAATAATTAACAAAATATAGAAAATATTTTCTAAAAAATTGATAAAAAACTAATAAAATAGGATAATTATATAAAATTTGTTCAAAACCAATTAATCTTGAAACCGATTCGATTTTTATTTATAATTTTTTTTGAGCTAAAAGTTTGATTCAGTTTAACAATAAACCGTACGGTTACACAACTCTAGTTTCTTCCTTGTATGGACAGATGTAAGTGTCACAATTGGTCAAAGCCCAAAACACGTAGAAAGCCCAATTCATTAAGTCTGAGGCTGGACTTTGAGTGTATTTAGAATCTTTCGAGAAGCTTCATGTGTGATTTTCGGGCTTACAAGTAACCAATCTCGCAGTTCTAGGGTCACACTTTTCGTTCAAGCCTGTGACCCAGTTCTTGATTGCTTACAAGGCTTTCCCATATTCAACTTATTTTGCGCCATTTGTAGATGGAGATTTGGACTTTGCCTTCCCAGCTTAAGAAGGAGATTATTAAGTTTTCATGGTAAAAATTCAGTCAATGAGAAGTATACACATTCAGGGATGTAAACTTAAACAAACAATTCGTAAAATCATAAGATTTTTAAAGTGATTTGACTTATACTTAAAGTCCACTTGAATGATTATATAATTATAAAAAAAATGCATCATTTTAACTTTTTACAATCTTTTATTTGTAGCATGGGTATAATAATTGATTTCTAAAACCATGATTTATAGGATAAAATGTGAGGATAATTGAGTAATTACATGAAAATATATGTCTAGACTTTAGTACATTGAATCTAAATACCGAATAAAATTAGATGATTGTGTTAACCCAAATTAACAGAAGATAATTGTGTTACCCTATAATTAGATGTGTCGATTAGGTCAGGTTAGTTAAAGTTCAGAAAAAGTATAGAAGAGTTCAACCCTCTATTAAGCGAGCTAAAACTGTTTAGGTCGGGTTGACCCATTACTATAGAGCTCGACCCTTTGTATATATAGGGTCAGAGTCGTGAGTCTCATAGTTTTATCATACTAGCCCCGCCTATAAAGTCTGCTATTATATGTGTCTTAGATGCTACTCAACCGACTATCGCCTCAATCTGTAATGGTAAAAGATAATCACTACCCTATAATAATAAGAGATGATAGAAATGAGGTATTGAGAATATCCCAAAAATAGTTAGAAGTGTCAAAAGTCACTTTTCTCAATGTTTTTTAAAAGAATGAATTATGACTTTAGATCAACCTACGTATAGGTGAAATGTCTAGTTATTGTATATCACTCACATAACTAGTACTTTTTAGGTACAATTTTCATTCGTTTTACTAAGAAAAAGTCTAATAACAGAAGAATTGTCCCCAAATTTTTGGAGTATAAGTAAAATTTCAAACACTTTTCACCTCTATATAAGAATAAACATGCAGATAATCAAAATATGTGCTTGTAGTATGTTGTGAAAACAACATTTCCACGTTACAATTAATGTATTGCATTTATATGTCATCTTTTATTAAAGTAATTCAAATCATTGTGATTCTTTTGTTAAATGATAGATAACATATCTTATTGGATGGCCAACACGTGTCACTAACTCAGTTCCAAATATTGGGGTTAATTCCCATTCAATCCCATTTTGTCTATAAAAAACCGTCTAAAATTACATCTTTGTTTATTTAAGTGAACATCTTGTTAAATTATTGAGCTCTCAAGCCTTTAGAAACTCTGGAGCTCTCAAATAACCTTCAAACTTTTAGAAAACCTTGGAAACATGACTAAGCTAAGCCTTGTTATTAGGAATAGCTTGCTTGCAGTTTTGCCATATTGCCAGTTTGATTATCCCTAACCACAAGTTTTAATGGAATCAAAATTGGATGAAATAATAAATTTTTAATTTAATTTAATTTGGCTTAAAATAAATTTTTGATTTAAAATTTTATCAATACATTCTTTGAGTTTTTTTTTTTAATTTTCTAATCTGAAACTTCCAAACCCTTATTAATAAAATTATGTATATAAATAATGTGTATAAATTTGAGTATAAATGATATTATATCATTATATAATCATACCATTTTAAATTAGAAATAAAACAACATCTAATTATATAATTATATATTATCATTTGTACTTAAATTTGTGCATGTTGTTTTCACACGTAATACTTTTTACTTTTATAATGAGAAACGCTATCCGAATCAGATCACCCCTTCATAATCGAATCAATCACACTAAGCAAGTCAAATCCCTAGTCTAGTGACCATCTAATCTCACAACTACTGAATTAGGTAAGTTAAGACTCTTATTTTAATATGTCATTGAAGATACTAAAATTCAAACTCTTTATCTTACAAGCCCACCTCGTTAACGATGATATGTTATCATGTGATTGACTATTATTTTATCTGTAATTTTTAACTATCCAATCATATAATAACATGTTGTTGTTTGTGCATAAAAATTATGCACATAACATTACTCAAATCTTAAATAATTAAAAAACAATACTATGTGTACCTATTTTTGGTACACAATTCATGTACACAGTAATGTGTCATCATGTAATTAGGTGATTTTAAAACATGTGTCATCATATGATAAAGAAACATCAAATCACATGATAACACCTCATTTGTGTACATAAATTGTGTGTCAAAAATGGATGCACATCGTTTTATTGATAATTAAACTATGTGCATAAATGACGATGTGTTATCATTATGGTTGGACCCAAACTAAGCTAGTTTGGGCTCGAAGGTTGACTCGACTCAGTTTCAATTTGTTTACTTCAAATATGAATCGAGTTCAAGTTAAGAGGTTTGGTTTGTTTTAAAACTAAACCGAACTAAAACTATAGAGAGTTTAGTTTGGTTTTGCTCACAAGTTGAATAGATGACTCTATTCGATTTGAATTTGACTCATGACTTGATTTGAATTATATTAAATAATTGTTAAATGACGTCATTTTGTTAATGAATCACAAATTTGAGCTACATTTCGGGTTATAAATCTGAACCATATATTTGAGTTAAACTTGAATCGAATCATTTTCATTTTAATCGAACTCGAACCACCCTAAATATTGATTTGCAAAATTTTAGTGAAACTTGAATAAAGTTATTTTTTATTTAAATCGAACTCAAACGAAAGGATGTTTAGGCTCAATTTTGTCCATGTCCATCTATAGTCATCATATGATTGACTGTTATTTTATTTTTAATTTTTAATTATTTAATTATATAATAATTAATATTATTTTTATATAAAATTATATACATAATATTATTCTATCACAAACCGTAATACTACTAATCAACTTATTACTTTTTATATTTTTATTTATTTATTTATGAGTTGCGAGGTTGAACTCACAGGTGTCCAATAATTTGATTGGTTTGACTGGAGTGAAACACAGTATCCAAATACTGTTGTTTCTGTGACAAGCATAGGGACCGATGGTAGGCTTACTGCTACTTTGGTGATTGAAGTCAATCAACCTCTATACTAATGCTCCTCTCTCTCTTAGACGATGATGAATCGTTGACCAACCAAAGGTGGATCGATGTTTCATCGGTGCGAAGACAAAATCGATCTATGTGTCATATAGATTTGTTTCTTTTAATCAACGCACAAATTAGTAAAAGAATTTCTTCTTTTGATTGATTTATGCGTCGCCTAATACACAGATCAGTCATAAGAAGAAATTATTTCTTCTTTTGACCAATCTATGTGTCAACCAACACACAAATCGACTAAAAAAAATAGATTTGTGTGACGCACAAATTTGCCTCGTCTTCATGCGGACGAATCAGCAGCTCACCTTCAATTGGCTGACGATTAGTCATTGTTCAAGAGAGAGAGGAGCACCTATATGGAGGTTGTCAACTTTAATCACTGGAGGAACAACAACAAGAGAAAACTATAAACTCTAAGGGAAAAATACTCATTTTTCAAACTTTAAGTAAAGAAAAATGATAGATTTTTAAATCTAGAAAGAAAAATGTGATAAAACTTTAATTTTTTTAAATTTTATATTAAATAACAGTTTTTTCTCTAATTTTATCTAATATTTTTAACAAAAATTATTTCATAAATAAAAATTTTAACCGATGGAAAAGATTATATCAAACCTTGGTTGGGAACAAGTTTTTTGCCCTTTATTTTTGTTTTCATTCCAACCAACTTATACGGCTACACCTGCTCTACTCAATACGCCCACTTCCCTTAACCAAAACTCTTTATGAACGCCCATTTAATACGTTACTATCACTTGAATCATCGTGGCTCATTATTTTAAATAAAATTATACATAATTTCTTTTAATAGTATATAATTAAATATATAGATATATGATAATATATTATTTATATATTTAATTATATATTTAAAAATAGATATATAATATCATTTTATTATTTTTATTTAAATATAAAAAATAATCAAAATTATAATAGTCAAATTATATATCAAAAATCTAATTTTTTATATCATATATCGTATTATATGACAAACCTTTTAAAAAATAAAATAATAAAATAATCATATTGATACATCATCATTTTAAAAAATATTATAAATATGTTAAAAATTTTAAAATTTTTTATATATACCTTTATCATATCATCATTTTTTCTAAAGAGATATATCGATTCATATTAATAATATATATCGTATCATACAATATGTCTATTATATCGTATTAATTTGATATATCTTATAATATATATATATATTTTTTTTATATATCATACCATATCATATTATATAATACATATTATATATCATAAGATAATGATAACTATAATAAAAATGTCCATAAGTGAATCTCTCAAACTTTGGTTTTGAAACATTCCATCTTCATGGGTTTTCAAGTAACCATTTGGTCTAATCCAGTCAACCAACCAAATTACACTTCATTCCGGTTTGTCCGGCAACTTGATAGGAGACAATCTAACTGTGATTTAATGTGTTAATTTCACTTATTGAAAGCCTCTAAATATCATCCCGAGAAACTTGTCATGTGCGTACTTCTAAAAAGCAAAAATATATGTCTCCCATGAAGGTGGAAATCACTGATAATCATAAATCAAACCACAACAATAACTCTGATCATATCAGGCCAAATGGGAATGGATGGCCCATGATTTATTTTTTTATTATTTATAAAGTTTAGTCAATTCAAGGTTAAGCGTTAGTGTTGGTATAATAATAATAACCTTAATCAATGGTTCATTTTCTCATTAACTATAAATGTTTCAGGATCTTAAGTGCCAGTGGCCATGGCCACGGCCCTGGCCCCATAATCTTTGATTCAACAACATGTTTTTTGCGTTTTTCTTTTGGCCAAAGGACTTATTTCCACCCAAAGTACTTTGTCTTTCTAAGTTTTCATCTTTTATCTTTGAAAATCTCAAACACCCACCTATGAGTGATTAAGGTTAATGGTTTAAAAGTAAAATCGTTATTTTATTTGTAATATTAAAAATAAACTAAATTTTTTGCCCTATGATAAATACATCAATTGGGTCTGATCAAATGGAGGTCCGGTATAAAGTACGAAAAAAAAGCACGGCACAAGAGAACCCGGTTCGATATTGTAGCGTGTCAGGCTAGGCCCATAGGCCTATTGGGCGGGCCTTGGGCTTTAATATTAAACCCATGGGTTGACCCAGCCTAATCTAATACTGTTTAAAAATATTTTTTTCTCATCTCACTCCAACGGCCAAACTTCTCTTGTTTGGAAGTTTGAAAGACGTTGAATGACGTCAGAAAGAACTCCTAGCTTCGTCGGAAAGATGAAGTTGTTCATATTCCCCGACGTAGACGAGATCTCTTGTCTTCATCGAGGAAGACAAAAATGAGATTCGATGAAACATCATCTTTACATTGGGTGTAATACCCTCAGGTATGTTTCAGGGGTATTTATGTCTTTTGACTCTATTTAGAGATATTTCCCATTTTAAGTACATATATTTGTTTTACATGTATATGTGTTTATATATATATATATATATATATATATATATATATATATATATATATATATATATATATATATACCTAAAGAAAAAGAAAAAAAAAAAAGAAAAGAAAAGGAAAAAGACAAAGAGAAAAAGAGAAAGAGATAAGGTTTTATAAATAAAGATAAAGAGAAGACTTCTCCATCATTTTTCCGTCCATATTCTAGTAGCCACCATTCTTCATGCCTTTTCTTTGCTTTCTTGAAGCTAAAGAAAGAAATTGAAGAGATATTGGAAGATAAAAAAAAAGAAGCACCTTGGAAGCTTTGGTAACCAAAGATCTCCTTCCTTCTCCTTTTATCTATGTTTATATGCATGTTATGTGAATATGTTAGTGTGTTTTGGTATTGATTCAAAGTGATTTTGGTGATAAAGGAAGCAAAACAAAGAGGAGGAAACCAACTTACAAAGATTTGGCTTGAAACAAGGTAAGAGGTATCCTCTTTGATATGTTACATGTTTTAGGCTTTTAGTTCCTTAGATCTATGTTATAAATGATGAATTTGAAGTTGAGGAATGTTGTTTTGCCATTTGGGATGTCTATGTGTGTTATTTTGTTCATGGCAGAAAGTTGCATGATATTTACAGTTTTTGCCACTGAGTTCGTCCCATGTTTTGGCTGCCTTGTCTGATGAATTATGAGTGCTATTATATCTTGTTGGAAAGCTCTTTGAATCGTATTTCCAATGATATATAGCTTGTATGAATTAGAGATCATTTGGACTGTTAAAGATTTGTATGAACTGAAAGGACTGGTTTACTGAATAAACAGAGGAGGCAGTTTTGTCACTGAATGTATCTCACATTTTGACTGCCTTATCTATGGAATTATGAGTGCTATTATATCTCGTTGGAAATCTCTTTGAATTATCTTTTCAGTGATATATAGCTTGTATGAATTGGGAATCATTTGGATTGTTAAATATTACATGAACCACAAGGACTGTTTTACCAAATAAACAGAGGAGGCAGTTTTGTCACTGAGTTTATCTCATGTTTTGACTGCCTTATCTATGGAATTATAGGTGCTATTATATCTCGTTGGAAAGCTCTTTGAATTATCTTTTCAGTGATATATAGCTTGTATGAATTGGGAATCATTTGGATTGTTACATATTGTATGAACCACAAGGACTGCTTTATCAAATAAACAGAGGAGGCAGTTTTTGCCACTGACTTTATCTGCTGTTTTGACTGTCTGATTGAATGAATTATGAGTGCTATTATAGCTTGTTAGAAAGCTCTTTTAATCCTCTTTTCAAGGATATATAGCTTGTATGAATTAGGAACCGTTTGGACTGTGAAATTGTATGAAAAAGAAGGTTGTTCTGTCAAATAAACAGGGTGTGAACAATATTTCACAGTTTGGAAAGGAAAAGAAAGAAAAGAAAGGAAAGGAAAAGAAAAGAAAGGAAAAAAAAAAAAGAAGAGAAAAAAAGAAGAAAGAAAAGCAAGAAAAGGTTGGGACTCAAGATTCAAGGGTAGTCCCAAGAGTAATGTCTGGTGAGTTATGAATAAATTTAGATGGAAGCAAAATTAGTAAGATATAAGACTCGCATGCATGCTATAAACTATGAGGGGGCACTTTACACTACACCGCCCGCAGTAGGTCACGTCCGCAGTAGGTCACGTCCGCAGTAGGACACGTCCGTAGTAGGACATAGACCCCCAGTAAGGTCCGCTCGCAGTAGAGCATGCTAGCAGTAGAGCTCAATTCATATTCAGAAATAGTGCAGTGAAAGAAAAAGAGTTTGAGCTTAGAAAAATGTCAAATCCCTATAGTTAGCTTCCAGAAAGTATCAAATAGACACCAGATGAGACAAAGTATGACCCAAATAGTAAAGAGTGAACTAAATTACCCCCTCAATCTCTTATAGAGGTTAAGATATAAGGTTGAGTTCCAAAAGTGAATTAGAACAGAAAAAAAAAAAAAGATAGTTTACTTGATTCTTTCCCCTTACTGAGTGTTCTTATCACTCACTCCCTTTTCTTTCCTGATTGTAGGTATAGGTGATCGAGGTAGCTGCGAGGCAGGGTCAGGTTAGCGTAGGTAAATCCGACTGGAGCAGGTTATCTCTGGTTTATATTACATGCATACAGTGACATATTCTTATCGACTTTTGACTTTTTGAGATTATGGTACAGTTGCATATGATTACTCCTTGTTTTCAGATGCTTTCAGATGAGTTTTCATATGAGTATATACATCTTTTGTTCACTTCCAGATTTTCAGTTTTCTTGAAATACTTCCTAAACACTTTTAATGATGCGTTTATTTTAAAGTATTTTTAAAAAGAAAAAAATAGATGCTTCGAATATTAATTCGTAACATTTCTCCTTCGGTGGGTAGTACTTCTAGGAAGGGATGTTACATTGGGTTTAGAACTACCAACTGGAGGAAGAGATGATAAAAGAGCCACCGCAGGAGGAAGAGAAAGGAGATGCTATTAGATAATTAAAAAAAAACCCTAAGGAGGAAATTATTACTTCTCAAAACTTAGCCTAAGGGAAGAGATTGTTATTTGTTAAGATTTAGGGGGTGATAAGAGATAAAATTTTAAATGTTAAGATTTCATTAACTTTAATTATTTATAAATAGGTGTTTAAAATTCTAAAAAATAAGAGTAAAAATTTGAGAAAACAAAATACTTTGGTGAAAATAAGTCCTCTGGCCTTTTCTTTTCATGGTAATTTCCATTTCACATTGTATGTTCAACTCAGGTCAGCCTATGTAATGCATACAATGGATAGATGGGAGAGGGTAGGGAAAAAACATCAATGTTGGATAGCGTGACAGTGCCGTGTGGGATTAGATTTATTCTTTTTTTTTTTTGGGCAAAAATGACTTATTACCATGCAAGGTATAGTATAATTTCAAATTCGCATCTGTCAATTTTTTAAAATTTAAAATATTATTTATAAACTAATGTCTATTCAAATTTTTAATTAGAGTTAAAGATAAAATCATCATTTTGATAATAATATTAAAAAAAATTCTATACTTCATTATATGTTTCCTTTAGATTTTAAAAACTAACAATTTCATATCTACCTAAAGTTTTCAAAAGCATTACCCCTACTCTAAAATCTAGGGTTTTTTTTTCTTCCCTTCTTTGGTCATCGACGACGACACTTTCAATCCTAAAGGATTGTCGTCAACCTCCCACACTTTCTCTAACATCATTGTTCAACTACTTATCTAGATTGGATAAATCCAAACAATGAGTTTTGTTTGCACACATCATCGTCTAGACGAAACTCTTCGTTTGGATGACGAAACTATCGTCTAAACAACGCTCATCTCTTTGTCTGGTGGTCAAAGATCTAGAAATCGTGGTTCTCTTCGTGGCTGGAAATCATTCGAACGACAACACGGGTTCTTTTTATGGTCAGAGATTTGGAGATCTGGAAATTATCTCTTTGTCGTTGTCTCTTCTCTTTATGGTCGAAGTAGGTCTTTTAGGATTGAAAGAGTTGTCACTAGTGGTCCAAGATGGTGACTAGAAAGGAAAAGAAGAAAAAAAACTTTAGATTTAAAAGAAAAACGTTACTTTTTAAAATTTGTAAACTTTGGACAAAGATAAAGTTGTTAATTTTTTAAAAATATAAGAAAAATATAATAAATTATATTTTTTTGATATTAGTATTAAAATAATAATTTTATTTTTAATTTAAAATTTTAATAAATATTAATTCATTGGTGAAAATTTAAATTAAAAAAAAATGATAAATATAAGATTGAAATGACATTATAGCGTGGGTGAGATTAAGTGTTTTGACCTTTCTTTTTTTTTTTTAATACATGTGCAAATACAATTTAACACAGTATCGATGGCGTGATGTTGTTATGGGTCCCATTCCATGTTAAACTCAATCTGGACGGACTTGGATCCGAGCCTACAAATATCCCAAGCCTACGTTACACGCGTCGTCTTTTCATTGGTTCACAACAGTTGCTCGCATGATTTTATTATTGTTTTTTCAAAACTTCCCATTCTCGGCCAAAACGATGCTCTGCGGGCGGATTTGATGCCGGCCAGACCAATATGCCCTTCACCATTTTACAAATTTACCCTTCATCACACTGCATAGTTTTTTTCGTATTATTCCAATTAATAACGGGGAGAATATCTTTTTCCACCCAAAGTCAAACTATCAAAATAATATGGCATAATTTTTAAAATTGATAAATGCCATTGTCCCATTTTCATTAAGCACTACTAGTATTATTAGCTCATTTTTAGGTATAAAAAAATAAATTTTAAATTCTAAAACAATTGTTGGCGACAAAATATTATTGACGGTGACTAGAATTGCAACAGAGCAATGCGATTTCAATTGAAATTATATCAAAATAAAGTGATTATAAAATTATTTTATTTTGGTGTGATTCTAATTGAAATTATACAAGTTATACACATTAGAAGAGGTTCATTTTGATTTGCCCTCTGGGTTGTTTGCTTGTATAGGTCTTCGCTAGCTTCGTATCTTTTTGTTATGTTTTAAGCTAAGATTAAGTTGTTTCTCTAGCTCTTGCTAAGTTTTTTTTTTAGGTTTTTTATGTACGTCTATTGATAAAAAAAAAAATTTATATTTAAATAATAATATGTCACTATGTGATTAAGTAATTTTAAATTAAAAATATAATAACACTCAATCACATATTAAAATGTCATTATTTATATATACAAATAATAATAGTAATTTTATATATATATAGTTTCGAGCAAATTACTATGTCTGTCTGAGTTATTGCCAAACATTTTTTTTTATTTTTATGATATAAATAATATTTTCAATTAAAATATGCTTTTATTAGGGTTAAATTATAATTTTATTATCCGAAATTTTGCATAAAATTTAAAATATAATATTTTTATAAGTCTCACTTTAATGTTTAAAATATATTATTTTAACCTATTCACAAGTTAAAAATTTTGTAATTTTTTGAAACTTTATTTATGAGTATACTATTATCACGATCTTATCACTATCATAAACTTACTATTGCCACAATCTCTCCCACTGTGATATAAGATTTCATTGATGATTCTTTTACTCTATCGAATCGTAACAAAATCGTTTCATTGCTGATCAAATAAGACGAGTCAATAATGCAATCTTAGATCATCACGAGAGGGAGGGGAGCAAAGGTAATGAGCAGTGATAGATCCAAAAATAAAACTTAAGAAAGTAAAAGTTAGAATAATATAAATAAATTTTAAATCAAAATAAACATAAATACAGTTAGATCTAAACTGATCTTATAAATTGACTCTACTTTGTTCAGATCGGTTTAAATTTATTTAATTTGAATTCAAGCTAAATTTGGATAGAAAGATTTGACTCATTTTCTAAACTGAATTGAACTTGAGTTAGGGATATTCAACTTAAGTTCAATTTGAATTGATAGTTCAAATCTATAATTTTGATTTGTGGCTTCAGTTTAATTTGAATTCATGACTCAAATTAGTAGTTTGAATTTGTGATTCGAGTTTATGATTCATAAATGAATTGACGTTGTTATACTCAAATAATGGGAAAATAATATTGTTTTGTAAACGAGTCATGAACTAGAACTATAAATCTGAATTATCAATTCAAATTATAAATTCAAATTGAATCGAATAATTTTTTATTCGAATCGAACTTCAGCCACCACACCACTAAAACTAATGAGAGTAAAATATTAATTTTTCTCAAAATGAAAAGAAAGACATCAATTAAAACATATATAAAAGGTATACTATAAATTTTATCTAAATTTGTGAGATTTATTGAAAAGTCAAGGAAACTCGACTTTCCTTGAGATCCCCTCCGTCCGCCACTGGTGGTGAGGGCCAACACCACATGAGATAGAGAGAGAGAGAGAGAGAGAGAGAGAGAGAGAATAGATTGAGGAGCTGTGTGTAATGGTGGTGGGAGGACAATCAAGAACAGAAGAAAAATAAGTGAAGGTTAAAAAAGAAAAATTAAGCAAATTTATATCTAAAAGTTCTTTTTAACTATTGGTTTATTTGATGTGATATGGTAATTTTATGAAATGATCCAGTTATATTACCTATAAAATTTTTGACCTTCAAAATTTTTACCTTTTTTGTTAACTGAATTTGATTTGGGGTATAAAAATGTTATGTATAACATTTAAGGGTGGCAAAGTTCTTGAGCAATTCCTTAGGTCGTAAAATGGAATTTACAATTTAGAGTTTAATTGAGCAGAGAATGGAGCAAAAACATTTAGACGCAGAGGGGTCGGAGCGAGACTGTCAAATCTTCATATTCTGTCTTTCTCTCTCTATTTCTCTCCCTCTAAATTCTCTCAATTCTAATTTTTCAATCCGCATATTCGCTTCTATCGCCGATCTTTTGTACTCTTCCTCGGGAATTCCTCGTCTTCCTCTCGCAATCTCTGTCCCTTCTCTCAGAATATAATGTTTCTTATTTTCAAGGTACGAATAATATTATTATAAACAAATCATATGCTTAGAATTTAAACTTTGTATCGTTTTCTCCGCTTTTTTTTGTTTGGAGTCTAATGAGTTGCTGAGCTGATGATTTTTTATTTTTGAATTTTAATCAACTGCTGATGCTATCGGCTTTCTGGCTCTGTTTCAACACTGATTTTTACTGTTATCTTTTTCCTGACATGTTATTTTGCTTTTTATAAAGATATTCTAGATGGTTTTAAGTTTTTTTAACCTAGGTTTTTGGTGTTTTAATTTCTTTTTTCTGAGTTTTTTTTTTTTTTTGGTTTATTTGTAATCCACATTTCGTTGTGATAATTGTTATTGTAATCAGTTTGATTTGGTTTTACTGTTTGTGAAGATTACTAATGGTGTGTGTTGAGAGAGTAGTACTCTCATGGCCTCATCTTCTCTGCATCATTGACCAATTTTTTTTGGTCTTTGAGATTCTTCAGTGAAACTCTGTGCATCGGGTGGGTATTTTTTTCAGTACATAAAAAAAGTCTCCCTTTTATGGAAATGGGATCTGGCTTTTACATAATTACCAAAAAAATCTGGCTTTTACATCGCATCATAAATAATTATATGATAAAAATAATAATAATACAACAATAATGATAATGATAATTCATGTTTGTTAGCTGATGCCTCACGGTGATCATGATTTCTTCAACAGAACTTGTCTCATCTGCACAAATGTGGAGAAGATATGATTAATGGGTAATTCTTTAGTAAAATAAATATAAATGGAAAACATGTTACGTTCTCCAACTGTCTTTATCTGTTGTTGTTTTTCTCATGTTCTTCTTGGTTTTGTTTCTTTGCAGGACTGCTTTCTGATTTGAGACTGAAAAAAAGGATTTAAAAAATTAATAATAATGGAAGGTGATACATTTGCAGGTCTGGGTAATGGAACCCAGATTGATGGGAAGATTTTGCAGACATTTCAAAAGAGTTTTGTGCAGGTCCAAGATATTTTGGATCAAAATAGAGTGCTCATCAATGAAATAAATCAGAACCATGAGTCCAAGATCCCTGACAACCTCAGCAGAAATGTGGGTTTAATTAGGGAGCTGAACAACAATATAAGGAGGGTGGTTGACCTTTATGCTGATCTTTCAAATGACTTCACCAAATCCATGGATGTATCCTCTGAAGGAGATTCTAGTAGGGCTCTGAAATCAGATGGGAAAACTGGCCACAAGAGAATTAGGCCTGCTTGAAGACCACCAAATTGATCTTCTTATTAATTCTTTTGCATTCTGCCCAAAATCATGAATTTTACAGTTTGTGTTGAGAGGCAGTAGAAGAAACATGGTTAGATTCTGTAACTTATCTTGTCTCTGTCAATTCTCTGTAGTCCTCCACTCACTCACTCACTCACAACTTCTCAGAGAAATAATTCCTCAAAATTTGTATCTCATTGTAACTCCGTAACTGTGGATCTAATTGGAAATCAAGCATGTTTGGCTCAAATTCTTCTAAATTTTTTTTTTGTTGTTGATAAGGAGTGTGCTGTTCTTTCTGTTGAAGGATCTCTTGTTTGTTTTTTTTTTCCTCATAAAATGGTTGTCAATCTACAGGAGATTTTACCCAAGCTTATGTTATGTGTGCTTAATATCATCTTTTTACAGAACTGGGACTTCTTAAATTTCAGGTCTTTTTAGCTTCTCTCCTAACTTTTTCTGTTTCTCAAAAGGGCTGATTCTATTACATGTCTTTACAATTTTCTGTGAGTTTCTTTTCATCAAGGTTCATGTCTACTTTTGATGATGGGAACTCCTCAAAAAACTCCTTTTTTTTTTTTTTCTAACTCAAAGCAAATTTGGTTAAAACTGAAACACAGTGGATAAGAAGTTACAGATACTGCTTTGGTGGTTCCCACAGAAGCAAAGGCTCTTCTTTTGGCAATAATTTACTGCTCATGTTACTTTTGTCTGTATGTGAAGTCTGTGTGTGGGGAAGTGAACAACATACATGCATATGAATGACTGCATACATGTCTCTGAGACTGAGAAGATGCTCTGAGGAAGAAAGGAGCTTTAGATAATCTTTTTGGTTCCCACTTTCCAATCAGACACCACCACAGGCACAGAATCTCAGATAAGAGATGATGAGCTTTTGACCTTTTCTTTAATCTGTCTTAGCCAATGGCAATCTGTTGGTTGTTTTTGATAAGGGAAAAGAATATAATTAAATTATTATATAGCTAGTTTAAAACTAAGCAATATCAATAGACGACAGGCAGACCTGTATGAACAGTGACCCCAACAACATGACAAGGGCCCCAAAACCCTTCTTTGAAAAAAATAAAAAAGTAAGATGAAATGAGACTCTAACTCCTCCAATCTCCATGCTTATCTCCTCTTTGTCTTCTCTTCTTTCTCTCTTCGCAATAAATGCAAGAAACCATGTTTAATTTGGGAATTTTTTAAGAGGCAGATCTGGCTGCAGGTAAAATCCAAGATTTAGTGATGGATTTAAATTTTATTTATTTTAAATTATTATTTATAATAAATTTAATTATATTAAATAGATAAAATTTTAAGAATTATCATTATCACATCAAATTTTAAATCAAGTGATCCAACCACAAACTAAAAGAGAGTAAAATCATTACCCTTTTATGTTTGAAATTTACTCCGTTGCTATTTAAACCATCTGGCAAACATTTTTTATTTCCTTCTTCAAGTTGACGATTCCCAGCACCTCTCTGATTGATCCTAAGCAGGTTTTTCTTGGTGGGTCCGTTGTATTTCCACCCTAATTGCCTGAGCTTCCGAGAAAGGTCCACACGATTGATTACTGTAAATTGGTTTAGATTTTTTAAATGAGTGGTGAGGGTCTTACATCTGAATGTTCTCTGTATTTAGGCATTGGGGCATCTTTAAAACTCCGAATTACACCAATACTTTAATTAATTAATACATAGAAGGGTGGAATATCTCTCTCAAATGAAGCAAAAAGGACAGTTTAAGAAATGTTCGCGGAAGGAATCATTATGAAAGAAAAAAATAAAAAAACCCTGGGACAGTACACATGTGGAAGAGGGGAGACAATTTAATGGCAAGTTTTATTTTATAAATTGTTTTTAGGCCAAAAGACTAATTCTTCTCACCTTAAAAGGTGTAATACTCTCTAATTTTTTAAATTTTAAATTTTTATTTGTAAATAATTTTTATTAAAAATCTTAATTGTAATAAGAAATAAAATTATTATTTATTAAAAAATTAAAATTTTATCATATATTTTTTTTTCAAGTTTAAAAATTTTATAATTTTTGTCTCACCTAAAATTTAAAAAGTAATAAATTTCTCTTTAAAATTTTTTCCTCTTCTCTTTCACGATGATCTGTTGTCTTTGGCAATTTTTGTTAATTCCTTGTTGGAAAGCAAAAGAGAGAGACCGGAAGGAGAGATAAGGTCAGTGAGAGGATAACAAATTATCACATAAGAGAAAAAGAAAAACTTCTAAAGAAAAAATTGTTACTTTTCAAACTTTAAATATAGAGAAAAAATTATAAGGTTTTTAAATTTAAAAAAATATTTAATAAATAATAATTTTATTTTTAATCTTAATTGAGTTTTTAATAATAATTATTTTATAAATAAATATTAAAAATTTTAAAAATCAAAAGAGAGGGGGTAAGTTTTCACTCAACATTACGTGTGAATAAAGTCTTTTGGCCTTGTTTTTACTATAAAGTCAGTGCTCATGCTTTGCTATGTTGTCCTCTTTACAAGTACAATTATTGTCACAGCATACTGGCCGGCCTCAATTAGAAAATTTAGTGGCGTTAGCTTTTTCAAGATAAGATGGAATCTAATTATGCACAAATATCAACAAATATAGACGGGCTTAAAAATATAAAGCCTAAAATGGGCTTGAATTGAAATGTTCATAAGCAATAAGAAGGATTAAACAATGAGAACTTTTATCTACAATACCAAAATAAAAAATAAATAACATAATATATAACAAGGTTCTAGATTTGATTATTAATGTGATTGTAAAAAAAGAAAACAAGCAGAAAAAAAAAACTTTAAAAATATTGTAATAAGTAGTTTTATTATATAACCATTTATAAGGATTTTGTTTATTGTTTAGTCATTGAAAGAGGAATGCAGCTGATTGTGTAGGCAACGACGAAAACTACTTTTCCCTGAAACCATTCACGATATAATGCAAAGATAAAAAAAAATACTAGAGACAATGTTGAGAATATGTATGTGTTTGTGTTTTATACAACTATTTTGTTAGGAAATACTATAAAAAGACCTATAAACAATAGTGTCATATTAGGAGAAACGAGTAAGAAATTTACCATCTTTATTCTTTGTAACATTATTTGTTCAAAGAGTTTAAATGACACAAGTATATTAAGTTTTGATAAGAGCAATAAAAATTGAATAAATGTTCTCAGACGAAATCTTTATCGGTCAAAATTTAAAAAAAGGAGAGAGAGACCCCCTATCAGAATATGGTGATGCGTCAAAGACTCTTCGTCACTGATGATAGCACCAAAAAGTGAAAACTAAACCTGGGGTCGGGACGGGGGCGCGGGGGGCATCATCCTTGCGGTAGGAATAAGTCCTTTGGCCCATAAAATATTGGAAAATTGCTAGTAGAATTTTTTTGTTCAAATTAAATTATCATAACGGCAAAATTTCCAATTTTTGATTTGATACGGGATGTTCATAATTATATATGAAAATCAGATTTCTTATTCAGATATTGGTTAATCTATATTTGAAAACTGGTTATTTAAACCTACTCGGCTTTCATTGAAACGAAAGAAAATACCCTAATTGCCTAAATCCCAATGAGCGACTCTTTACACTCTCCTTTTTCTCGTCTTCTTCTTAAAGTGTCATTTTCAACATTTTTGCCATTTCCAATTCCGACTATTGACAATTGACATACTCTCCCACTCCGTCCTCTCTTCATTCTTCTTTCATCATGATGGTTGACAACCATTAAATGACTCGACACTCCCCTCTCTTCGCATGGTTTCGTTTTACCATCATAATTTCTATTATTATTATTTAAATTTGAATGCTAACAATAAGAGGATCTTCTGACCTTTCTCTTTCTCTCTTGGGTTGGCACATCCAAGCAGCTGTTTGTTTACCTTGTTTTAAAGATTATTTTGATAATCTATCTTTTATTATTTATATTATCCTAAAAAATTACAGTAATATTTTACTATTAATATTAACATAATAGATAATATAGATGGTAATCTAATTACCACTTTTATCTTAAGTATTAAAAGATTATCAAAATAAACTTAATTTTATTATAATTATATTATTATTAATTAATTAAGACAAAAATAAATTTATTTTTAATTAATATAACAAATAATATAAAAAATATTTAAAAATAATTATATTCAAAAGTATTTAAGTAATTTACTAATATATTTTTATTATTGTTAACCAAACAAATTAATCATTTATACACAATAATATTTTTAGTGATTTATCTTTAAGATAATTTTTTTGTTTTGATAATAAAATATTATCTAAACCAAACAACCCCTAAGAGGAATCTTAAATTCATGTTTGAGATTGATCGCAACTCTACCATTTTGTTCTTCTTCTACATCCTCTTAAACTATCTTTCTCATTTGAAATTCAGATCAATTCTAATATTTAATCATCTGTTTCTTGTCATTGAACAATACATAAGTTGGTAAATATTTCATTTTTCTAAAACTCCATTAAAAAGTATTTATGGTTCAAAAACTGTGCGAATTACAACTTACAATTAGCCCCGTGCAAAATACTTCCAAAACAAAATCTTAAAAATAATTTTTAATTAACATGATTGGTTTAATTTAAAATCAGATAATAGTTTAATTATCCAATATATTCTATTTATTTTAAAATCAATTAATCTATTTGATTAAAAAAAATACCTATTATATTATATTAACCAGTTTTGAGCACTCCTAATTATTAAACGTTTGCAGAATGTTTTTGCCAAAACTAAATGGCCGACGTTGGACGCTTGTCGTTTCACTATAACGCTTACTTTCAAAGACAAACTCATTCCCGTAGCCAAACAAATCACGCACACAATGGCCCGTCACTTACCAAACCCTAAAAATAAATACTTATAGCCCATCCCAGTGACTCGCAACGCAAACCCCTTCAAAAATTAGGGTTTGGAGAGTTGCGCAGGAGCCACCCGCATTGCTCACTTACTGATATCTAATATCTGCAACTCAAAAAAACAAAACAAAACAACATGGCTACTCAAATCAGCAAGAAGCGTAAGGTCAGTTCCTCAATTGTATTTCATATATGTGTTTCTTCGCAAAACAAATTGTTTATGTGACATGAAGATTAATTGTTTTATGCTTTAATTCATAGTTTGTGGCCGATGGAGTGTTTTTCGCCGAGTTGAACGAGGTATTGACTAGAGAGCTGGCAGAGGACGGCTACTCTGGCGTGGAAGTCAGGGTAACTCCCATGCGTACAGAGATCATCATCCGAGCCACTCGCACCCAGAACGTTCTCGGTGCGTTTCACAATGGTTTCAATTTTTTTAGTTTGTGAATTATTGATTTGGATTTGATAATATTCTGACTTTTTTTTTTTTTTGTGTTTCAATAGGGGAGAAAGGAAGGAGGATTAGAGAGCTTACCTCAGTGGTGCAGAAGCGTTTTAAGTTCCCAGAGAACAGCGTGGAGCTTTACGCTGAGAAAGTCAACAACAGGGGACTCTGTGCAATTGCTCAGGCCGAGTCTCTCCGCTACAAACTCCTTGGTGGTCTTGCTGTTCGCAGGTATAAAGAACTATACTTGTGTATCATTCAATTTATGTTAGACGAGGAATTATAATATAGAAGCGGACATTAGAACTCATATGTGGACCTTTCTCAGATGTGTTATTGTTAATTTGTTATATTGTCATCTATAAAGCAGAGTGGTGTTGTCCATCCCTGTGTCGGAAGATGACTAGATTGATTAATACTCTCCACACCATCATTCTTGTGAGATATCTTTTATTCACATGGTAACCCGAGGAGAGTACATGCCTTTTATTCATTTAATAGTTTCTGTGACCTTTTAACTGGATTAAGTCATCTATAAAGCAAATAGGTTATTTCTATACCAGTTTGTGTCGGAAGGTGACAACATTGACAGTGCTTCTCCAATTCTCTAAGTTTTGCCTGTGTAATGATTCAAACTTACATTTGTAGAATTTGGGTAGCCACATTATTGATTACTTTTCATTTCAATGTCTTAAAAGTATGCTGTGTTATGCATATAGTCTGTTCATCCGAACGGTGTTGGTTGTTAACAACGAGGCTCATTTAAATGTATCTTTTCTCTGATTTAGACCCAAACCTGAAATGAGAATGATGTGGAAAAGGTATAATACAAATTCAAAGTATTAAGTGTAGCCATGGAAATAGAGTTGGAATGGTAGTGCTGTTCCTTTCAAATTTTGACATGATTTATTTTGAAGTTTTTTGAAGGTTTTGATAAATGTTTTCCTGTGATCAGCTATTGAAAGTAAACTAATGGATTTTGGCTTTATAATCATTGCTTTTATTGGAATTGTATACTATATCTTAAACTGAGCAATATAAGTTTATCTGGAATCTCAGAAGTCTCTTTAATGATTATGTATGTTACATTCAAAATGGCTCTAATCAAATTTGATATCTTCTTTTTACTATTTATCTATTCTAAGTTTATTTTCATTTCTATTGTTAAGTGTTAGACTATATAATGCATCCTTGGTGAGGACAATTTTTGTGCTTGATTGAAAATAAGTTTTTGATGATTAATCTACTTTGTGATTGTTGTTTTCTTTATAGGGCTTGCTATGGTGTATTGAGGTTCATCATGGAGAGTGGAGCCAAGGGTTGTGAGGTCTGTCTATTCTAATCTCTGTTTCTGCTATCTCCTTTTTCATTTTGGATCTTCCCTCGGGTGCTGCTTTCCACTGCAAACTCAAATTTGAATGCTGTTGGTATATGAGAATAGGTAATTGTCAGTGGGAAGTTGAGGGCTCAGCGTGCCAAATCAATGAAGTTTAAGGATGGATATATGATATCTTCTGGTCAGCCAGTCAACGAGTATATTGATTCTGCCGTGAGACATGTTCTTTTGAGACAGGTTTGTTCCTTTGTTTTATATGCTTTTGACTTCCATTTCTCTTGGTGTTGCAGAGATAGCTATATGAACAATATTGTGTTTCTTATCAAGCTTTTGATTGCGATTCAGGGTGTACTTGGTATTAAGGTTAAGATCATGCTTGATTGGGATCCCAAGGGAAAGCAAGGCCCTACTACCCCTCTACCCGATCTGGTCACCATCCATTCTCCCAAGGATGAAGAGGAATATATCAGGCCATCAATTGTTATGACTGATATCGAGGTCCCTGTCCAACTACCAGTGGCATAAGACTGAGTTGTTATTCAAGTTAAATCTCTAGTATTGGGAGTGCTTAAGCTATTTTTTTCATGGTTTCTAACGGAAGATAGCAGAGACTTGAGCTGTTTTGCATTTTTCTAAAATTTCCTCAAATTTTTTATCATATTGTAGTCATTAGTATTGTTTTTTAAATTTATTTATTGTCAGCAAATGTTTTGATTTTGAAGTTTTATTTGTTAATTTGAGTTCCAATTCCTTCTCCCTTTGACCTTTTGTTGAGAATTGCATGACATTTCAATGAATGTTCAATTCTGGTAAATTGCTGTCTTGTAATGGGATGTTGATTGGTGTTCCAGCTATGGGTTTTTGCATACTAAGATTTGATCACAAGAGGGAACTTGCAAGGTGTTTGTGAATTTTATATATAATTTTGTTTTTCATAAACCATTTAAATGGATTAACTACTAGAATTGAAAAAATAAACGAAATTAGCGTAATAAAATTTAATTATCTTGCAATAAAATTAAATATTTAGATGTTAATTATTATAATCAAATTTAGGGATTCTTTTTGTCATTCTCTAACTCTTATTTCTCATTTTTTAAGACCAAACTCTAGTAAGAAAAATCAGTATATTCAGATATTTAAAGCAATTTAATCTTTAATATTGAAGGTGGAATATTGGACGCTCTCTGTTTTGCCTGGGGAGATTGAATGTATTATTAGTAGTTGTACTTGTTCAACTAGTTAGTTGGGGGTTACATACGAAAGTCTAGTATAAATACTTTCGGGATACAAGCTATTAACGTGGAGCATTTGAGATAAAAAGCGGCAGGGCGATGTTACATGTAATAACTTTTGAAAACATAATTAAACACAAATAATGTGTTATTATATAATTAAGTATTATTTTATCATTAATTTAAAATTATTTAATTATATGACGACATATTATATATATACTCTATAAGTGTTTACACATTGTTTTATTGAAAGCAATAACAATATACATACATTGGAAGAAAATTTTTTGATACTAGTTGACAACTTTAGATATAATTGGGAGTTCCTTAAATCTATAACATTCAAGTGGTATCGAAAATTTGAATACTGTTAGGACCTTACTCATATCTTAGTAGAAATTAAAGTCTTGGGGCTGTAGAAGGAGTATATAATTATATCGTAGTAGCTAGAGGGCTAGATTTGAGCTTAATTAAGTCTGAACAAGAAGAAGTTCATTTTCAGGGGGTTTAGCTTGGGTTTGTCAAGCTTGGAGAATCACTCGTTCATGTTTGGTTTCCATAAGATTCAAGTTCGTGTAGAAGAGTTGAATTTGGCTCGGGCTCACTGAACTTGTTTACTTAAATTTGGTTCTCTTGCGGCTTGTGCAGCGTCGTTTAAAATTTTTTTAATATATTTTAACTTAGGTTCAGACTCGTTATCAGTTTTCAAATATTTTTAAATTTGGATTTAAGCTTGTAATCGATTTTCAAATATATTTTAATTCAGATTTGAGCTCAAGTTTATATATATCATGCTCGAATTTGGGTTCATTTAAGTAAAATTCGTATCAAACCTAAACAAACTCGTTTCAAAGCTAACCGTACTAGCTAATAGCTATTATTATAATGCAATACCAATATTTATATTGGTCTAACATCAATATTTAGCAACTTTTCGGGACCCTATTATTTAATTATTTAAGAATACACGTATACATACTATAATAATACAAACTTAAAGAATGCACACCTAAAGACTAATAATACACATTTAGGAACCACAATTTTTAATAATGCAAACTTTAATCATATAAACAACCTGTGACTACTATCTTGATAATTTTTCTACTTTTATGGTTAAGGATCTTGTGAATTTTGGAAAGACAAATGTTGAGTCATTGTCGATTGAGGCCAGTTGTTTAAGTTGAGGATGAATGTAATGATTCCTCTGAAACTAGCACATGACTGAACTTTCTGGGTTGTATTGATTTCTCTGGGTGAGGCAGAACATCATTCGCAATTTTGGAGTTAAACATAGTTCTTTTGAACTCCATCTCATGTTGGTAAAAGAGGGGGGCATCCACCTTTCTTTTTATGGGGTCTAAGCACAAAATCAAAGTCCCCTTATAGCCATCCAAGGGCACAATTCAAAGACAGGTTAGATAGAGTCTACCACAACCGTCGTCCCGTGTAAGGATTAGAAAATGCTTAGACAAAAGTATGTAGGTGGTAACCCTAAGGGTGGTTTGGATGGTGTTAGCTTGGAATCCCCAAAAAGAAGGTCTTGGATACAAGATTTAATGAACCCATATTAAGATTAAATCTCGACTTATTTAGTACACCTTCGTATGATCCACCGTAAACCATTCACCATCGAATCACAATATTACTTCCTCCAGTGAGAAAAGGTTTCGTACGCTGAAATTGAAGGGCTTTTTTCTTCTTTTGAGATTTTGACAAGCATTCCGGAAACTCTTCAAGATCTGATCAATTGAAACACTAGTAACTTTTAACACCATATCAATTTCATGATGAAAGAGAAGATTTTGGCATTATAAGGTTATCCTCTTCTCCTTAATCATCAACCAAATCAGTTCGAATATGTTCCCCCTTGAAACTTAAAATGTTATATGATATGTCAACTGAAACTAAAATGTTTACTCTTAATTTATCACTCAACTTTTTTTTTAACTGAACTTGCTCGTATTTATTAAAGGGAAATGAAAATTTTTACTCTTATTTTAATCCGTGTATGCAAAAATGTCACTCATTCTAAAACTTAAACAAATATACCACAACAGTAATCAACTTTTCCAAAATACCCCTCTTTAATCTTTCATGCAGAGATTCTTTCTCTTTTCCTCTGCAACTTTTTCTCTCTTCTTACTCTTCTTTCAAAGTGATAAAAAAATCATGCAGAGAGATCCTCTCTCTTCTTCCTTATCTTCAAAAACAAAAGAAGGAAGGTAAAAACTGAATTCTTCAGATTAAGAATTCTTCAAAATGAGGATATAAAAAAAAAATAGCAACCCATAAAAACTCAACCACATCTACTTTATACCCTAGAAGAAATGATGATCGAAGAAGATTATTTAGTAAGATTTAACTGAAAAGAAAATAAAAAATTAGCATTTAAGGATTTAACTGAAAAAAAAATTGACATTTAACTTTAAAAAAAAAGTAAAAAAGAGATGGCGTGGTAATTGAGTAATAAGGGTTGGTATTGACGACAACCCTTGTTTATATATTATATATTATATAATTATAATTATATAATTATATAATATAATATAATACTAATATAAATATATTATAATATAATATATAATATAATAATATATTATATAATTATATTATATTTTTAGTTATAATATAATTATAATTATATTAGAGTATAATTATAATTATATGGTTGACGTCAACAGTAATCTACTTTCCTAAAATACCCCTCTTAAAATGACCTATGCAGAGAATCTCTGTTTCTCTCTGTAATTTTTTTTCTCTTCTTCCTCAACTGAGGAAGGAATCCTAGCAGTATGATAATAAAATATTGATATTAATAGAAGGAAGAACACATATGATTGAACAATAAAACCTGTGAGAAATCTATTATAAAATATTCAACTTGGACATAAGGGAGGGAGAAACGAAAATTGCTAAATTTATTAAGAGAATTAACATCTGCTATAAAGACTTCATAGCAAAATCATCAACGTTCAAGTGAGTGTTGACTTACCCCTGTATGTTATGTGTTTTTTTTATAAATAATTGAAAATGAAATAAGTATGGTATATTCATGTTCATAATAACTTAATGTAAAATTTAACGTTATTATGATTTCATGTTGTTTCTATTGTTTAATGTTTATTTATTTATTTCTGTTTTCTTCCATTGCACTCAATTTTTTTTATTTTTTATGTTTGTTTATTCCAATTTGGAGCTTTTGTGTGTATTGTTTTCCTTATCTTGACAGAGAGTTACATAAAAAATTACGAAATTTTTTTCTCTCCTAAAATTTAAAAAGTGATAATTTTCTCTTTAAAATTTTTTTCCCTTCTCTCTCATGACGATCTGTTATCTTTGGCGATTTTTGTTAATTCCTTGTTGGAGAGCAAATGAGAGAGACCGAGAGGAGAGATAAAGTCGGAAAGAGGATAATAGATTGTCACATAAGAGAAGAGAAAAAAAATCTTAAAGAAATAATTGTTACTTTTCACATTTTAAATAGAGAAAAAAATAACAAGATTTTTAAATTTTAAAAAATATTTAATAAATAATAATTTTATTTTTAATCTTAATTGAGTTTTTAATAACAATTATTTTATAAATAAATATTAAAATTTTTAAAAATTAAAAGAGAGGGGGTAAGTTTTCACTCAACCTTCCGTGTGAATAAGTCTTTTGGCCTTGTTTTTACTATAAAGTCAGTGCTCATGCTTTGCTATTTTGTCCTCTTTACAAGTACAATTATTGTCACTGCATAATGGCCGGCCTCTATTAGAAAATTTAGTGGCGTTAGCTTTTTCAAGATAAGATGGAATCTAATTATACACAAATATCAACAAATATAGACGGGCTTAAAAATATAAAGCCTAAAATGGGCTTGAATTGAAATGTTCATAAGCAATAAGAAGGATTAAACAATGAGAACTTTTATCTACAATACCAAAATAAAAAATAAATAACATAATATATAACAAGGTTCTAGATTTGATTATTAATGTGATTGTAAAAAAAGAAAACAAGCAGAAAAAAAAAACTTTAAAAATATTGTAATAAGTAGTTTTATTATATAACCATTTATAAGGATTTTGTTTATTGTTTGCAGAATGTTTTTGCCAAAACTAAATGGCCGACGTTGGACGCTTGTCGTTTCACTATAACGCTTACTTTCAAAGACAAACTCATTCCCGTAGCCAAACAAATCACGCACACAATGGCCCGTCCCTTACCAAACCCTAAAAATAAATACTTATAGCCCATCCCAGTGACTCGCAACGCAAACCCCTTCAAAAATTAGGGTTTGGAGAGTTGCGCAGGAGCCACCCGCATTGCTCACTTACTGATATCTAATATCTGCAACTGAACAAAACAAAACAAAACAACATGGCTACTCAAATAAGCAAGAAGCGTAAGGTCAGTTCCTCAATTGTATTTCATATATGCGTTTCTTCGCAAAACAAATTGTTTATGTGACATGAAGATTAATTGTTTTATGCTTTAATTCATAGTTTGTGGCCGATGGAGTGTTTTTCGCCGAGTTGAACGAGGTATTGACTAGAGAGCTGGCAGAGGACGGCTACTCTGGCGTGGAAGTCAGGGTAACTCCCATGCGCACAGAGATCATCATCCGAGCCACTCGCACCCAGAACGTTCTCGGTGCGTTTCACAATGGTTTCAATTTTTTTAGTTTGTGAAGTATTGATTTGGATTTGATAATATTCTGACTTTTTTTTTTTTTTTTGTGTTTCAATAGGGGAGAAAGGAAGGAGGATTAGAGAGCTTACCTCAGTGGTGCAGAAGCGTTTTAAGTTTCCGTGTTAGGATTAGAAAATGCTTAGACAAAAGTATGTAGGTGGTAACCCTAAGGGTGGTTTGGATGGTGTTAGCTTGGAATCCCCAAAAAGAAGGTCTTTGATGCAAGATTTAATGAACCCATATTAAGATTAAATCTCGACTTATTTAGTACACCTTCGTATGTTCCACCGTAAACCATTCACCATCGAATCACAATATTACTTCCTCCAATGAGAAAAGGTTTTGTATGCTGAAATCGAAGGGCTTTTTCCTTCTTTTGAGATTTTGACAAGCTTTCCGGAAACTCTTTAGGATCTTATCAATTGAAGCACTAGTAACTTTTGACACCATATCGATTTCATGATGAAAGAGAAGATTTTGGCATTATAAGGTTATCCTCTTCTTTATCATCAACCAAATCAGTTCGAATCTGTTCCCCTTGAAACTTAAAATGTTATATGATATGTCAATTGAAACTAAAATGTTTACTCTTAATTTATCACTCAACCTTTTTTTTTATTTTTTAATTGAATTAACTCGTATTTATTAAATAAATAAACTCAAGATAAAATGATCAAACTCACTATTATTATATAAGATAAATCAATATTTCTCAACCATGCTGCAAATATGGTAACAAAATCTGCCCATACTGCAAATGTGGTAACAAAATCTGCCCTGAACCTGACAATGACCACGTTCATCGTGCCTTAGCCTTTACAGCCAGCGCCATCAGTTGCAGTCAAAATATGATTGGATATTAGGACCTGTCTTTACTGTTACCATACACGTAGATATATAGCATGGCCCACAAATTCTCATCTTTTTCTTTCGTCAGTTACGAATGCAGATAGATATATATGGACTCCATCTCTCAGTTTGAAGAACAAGATCAAGAGGTGGGCTAGGATACAACTCCGAAGTGGTGAACAAATTAAAAATGTGGTCTTTATTGTATGCTATTATGGTTCTGTATATTCCTATGCCAGTTTTGGATGAATTTGATGATTTACTTATAGATCAGTCAAATGGAAATGGTTATTATGACGAAGTCATTCCAGACGGCTCTCACGATCAGTTGACACAGTTTCAGCTTCAAGGCGATGAGGCTGATGAATGGCAACTCCCGCTGGTTCAATGGTTTGAAGAGCAACTTCATCCTGATCTCAAATTGTCTTTTGCGTTGAACAGGTGCGTTTCGATTCAACAGAAGATCGATTAAATTTCAGTCTAAATTTGACAAAATGAATTTAATTTTTTTTACAGGGTATTGCATGCAAGTACTAGCGCGTTCCAGGAGATAGCTCTGTTGGACACAAAACACTTTGGAAAGGTAACTTATTTATTTATAGCTTTTGGCTGTGTTTAGATCAGAGAGAACATATCTATATATATTTATCTTAAAGAAGTGGTTTAATAGAGTGTGGTTGCAGGTTTTGGTAATTGATGGGAAGTTGCAGAGTGCTGAAAGAGATGAGTTCATTTACCATGAAAGCTTAGTTCATCCTGCTCTTTTACTTCATCACTAGTACGTAGTGTCTTCTGATAACACATGATATATACTGGGAAAAATTCATATTATTTAATTTAATAAAGGAAATAATTGCAGCCCGAAAACAGTATTTATCATGGGAGGAGGCGAAGGGTCGACTGCAAGGGAAGTTCTGAGGCACAAAGACATAGAGAAAGTAGTCATGTGTGACATTGATAGGGTATATTACACTCATTTATCTGGACAAATATTAACTCATAATTGCTATAATATATTTAAAGACCTAGCAAGCATGTGGGTGGACCGGGTAAGAACCAGATGCGGATAAAAAGGGTGTGAGTTAAAAATAGATTGATTTATAATATAATAATTTCTAAAATCTGCATTTGGCCTTGCAGATACGGGGCCACTTGTGAGTTAATATTAATTTATTATTATTTCTCTTTTGATTTTGTTATTTTAATATATTTATTTCATAATTTTTAATATCTTTTTATTTAAATACTTTATAGAAAAGATAAGTATTCTAACGAGAAACAAAAATCTATTTTAAATTATAAAAACATATTTTTATAAATTTGAAGAATTTTAATATTGAATATGAAATAAATACCCATAACAAAGTATTCATAACAAAATAATAAATAATGGGTGATTCATAAGTATTCACGGATATACCCAACCCACCTATAAAAATATATTATTCACGAATACAAGTTAGACTATTATAAATTTATATCCATTTTTCTGGTGGTTTTCTAAAAATAACTTACCTATTTTGTCAGGTGAATTTATGTACACATATGGTAACCTTACTATTTCATTCATTTCATACAAATGTATATATACTTTTTTACATTGACAATATCAGTTTTTATTAATTGAGGTATTATCTTGTCTGACAGGTTCAATTATGTGACAATTTTAAAGGAGATGCCTTTTTCTCTTATGACTCAAAATTTATATTAAGAATGGTTTTGTGAGAATTGTGCAGGTGGTTGTAGACTTCTGCCGTGAACATTTGACAGTAAACCAAGAAGCCTTTAAAGACGAAAAGCTGGAATTAGTTTTTAATGATGCAAAGTGAGTTGTTCTCCTTTGTTGGAACTTTCTATTACTTTGGAGTTTTTTTTATTAATGGTGGGATTGAATTTAGGGAAGAGTTGCTGAAGAGGAGTGAGAAGTTTGATGTTATAATAGGAGACTTGGCTGACCCACTTGAAGGAGGTCCTTGCAATCATCTCTACACAAAAACCTTCTATGAGGAAGTCCTCAAGCCCAAGCTCAACGACTCTGGCATCTTCGTCACTCAAGTAACTCACCATTCTATTACTACAAGAATATTACATATATATACACTTTTGAGTAAATAAATGGACATACAAATAATGTGTTATCATAAAATTGAATATTACTTTATCTTTAATTCAAAATCATCCTATTACATTTATGATAATACATCATCTGTAAATTTATTTATGTATTCAAAAGTATATATATATAATTTTATTATACCTACTATGCCCTGTTAACATGATGTCATACTCCAAACTTACAAACAAATTTGAATTTGATTACATGATTCAGGGTAGTTTAGCTGGAGTCCTCAGCCACAAGGAGGTCTTCACTTCAATATTCAACACCTTAAAAAATGTTTTCAAGTGTAAGTGTCTTCATTCTTCATTCCATGTAATTTTAATGTAGCCAATATTTGACAAGAATACCTTCACTGATCGACCATGCAGATGTGGTAGCGTACACCGCTCATGTGCCTTCCTTTGTAGACACCACCGGCTGGGTCTTGGTAAGTTTCAGTATCTAAGAAACACGATTATTTGATATGTTTTAATCAAATGTTGTTACATAAATGAAATGTAGGCTTCAGATGAACCACTGAAGTTGGATGTTCAAGAATTGGACAGTAGAATCCAAGAGAGAATAAGAGGGGAGTTGCAGTATCTTGATGGGGCATCCATTGTTTCATCCACTGTTATGAATAAAACCCTTCAGACATCGTAAGATTATTACAGAAATCCAATTTCATAGGTTTAATAGTTTCATGATCTTATGTGATTTGTGATGTAAGATTTCTAACTGTGGTTACATTTTCTGCAGATTGGTGAATGAAACCTACATTTATACAGAAGAAAGCCCGAGGTTTACTCATGGACGTGGAATCTTTACATAGAGTGAGCGGTGAGCGCATAAAGGAATAAAGCAGCTATAGTTCTAGAGAATTTCAGTTTGGCAAACTTTACATATGTTAATATAAGCAGCACCCGGTTTCCCCCTTTGTTTTTGGAAGGGCTATGTCTATCTGTGATTGAACAGGAACTTTAATACACCCACCCAAGCCAACTGCCCTTGATTGAATGTTGATTAGTCAGAAATAAACACAGCATAAAATCTTTAAATTTAGATGGTAATAAGTCAGAAGTAAATATAAGATTAAATTCAAATAAATCACTATTAAAAAGTTAATTATAAAAACGAACTTTGACATACACTCTTAAGAGAACAATGTGCGTGATTGTGGCTGTACGAGAAGGCCGATGATCTAAGAGCCAAGGGAAGCTACTTGGAATATTGATTAAATAAATGGCAGCAAGGGAAGCCAAGGCAGGATGTGTTGTTGTACATTGGGTAAGTGTGGGAGAAGAAACACGCGCAGAGGTGCAAAGTCTGGAGCGCAGGAAGGTCACGTAACCTGAGGAGCGAGTGTACCTACGGGAGAGAGCACAAAATATTGTTGCAACAAAACCTTAAAGAGGGTAAGGCCAGATACAAAGCTATGTGACGAGAGATAAGTCAAAGCATGGCACCAGCATAAGACTCGACATGCAAACATGACAGGGTAGCGTACGCGCAATTGCGACAAAATTTGTTGGTTGGTGTGAGACAAGTCCGGGAAAAGTTTAAAACTTGATGTTGATAAACATGTGGCTAAGTAGTACGCTAGGCTTAGTCATGACCTGTGAGACTGCAGGGTAGAGGTTGTATAGACTGTATGCGTGAATCGGTTATGGCTAATTATGTATTGAAATTCTCGAAAGCAAAACTCGATGAGATGTTAGATGGGTGTCTACTATAACACGGACAAGGCTGGTTAGCTTGGGAAAATGGCTGACATGTGAGTTACTAGCAAAACAGGCAAGGTGATTCCAAAGCAGTGTAGTTGGGAGCTCGGGAGCTGCGGCAGGAGTGTGTATGGATTGCATGGACAACTTGGGTGTGCTGGCAAATGGTGGGCGTGCGGGCGGTTTGCTTGGTTTGATGCGAGGAGTTAAGAAGACTAATCACCCCATGACCATGATGGAGCAGTTGGTAGTAAACCAGTGACCACCCTACTTTAAATTCAAATATTGTAAGCTGTTATGTAAGTGCCTTTGTTTCTTATGAAGGGGGGGTTGTATGCCATTGTATCTTGGAGGAAGGCACAAAGAGAGTGGGTGCATTTTTTCCATTTTTTAAATCAAAATGAGGAAGGTTAATAAAAAAGTTTGGATTACTCTGTAATTGTTGTATTTTCAATCACTAAACCAGATAATGCAAAAGTCTCATACGTTGGCAGATCTCAAATCCAAACTTTCTTAAAACTTCAACTGAGAATACTACATTTTAATCAGTCAAATCACTTACTGGGGTTTGTTCTTAAGTTTACTTGATGTTTTAGAACTTTGCATTCCCAGTGATTGCCGTGCAACGGTGTGCTCATACTTGTCTTGATTGAACCTCTATTGTTGAGCCAAGTGGGAATAATTGGCTGCATCAAAGGTAACAGTTTTATAACAATTTTACACTACAAAATTTACCTAAACGACTATTTCTCACCCACAATTTGTTGAAATGACAAATTCTTATACTTTCAATTTTATAAAACTGAATTCTCATCTAATTTTGCATAAATTATTTATTTATTTTTTCTTTTCAAAATGATGTGTGTTTAAAGGTAAAATGTAATTTTAAAAATATTGCGACGTTAATAAAAATTTTAGGGGCCTTTTAAAAATTTGAAAAAAGTTTCAAGAGTGTTTTTGAAAATTTAAAATTTGCAATATACCCCCTCAATAGTTTCATAGATGCAGGTACAGGTTAAATAATTGAATAAAACATATTATTATATGTTGGTTATAATTTTAATATTTTTAAAGTTTAAATGATAAATTTTTAAACTAATAAAGATATATTGATAATTTAATAATTATATTAAATGTTAATAAATAATTACGTAATTTCAATAAAAAATTCAAAAGAGCTATTTTCAAAAAAATCAAACAGGATTTACAATTAAAATGGATAACAAGTAGAACTTGAATTTTTTTAAATTTAGAAGGTGATAATTGTAATTTTGTCAAATCTTGGATGGAAAATAGTCGTGTAGCCTATTAAAAGAGTGCAGTGCCATGTGCCACTCTCACGTTAAAATAAAGGCCAAAAGACTTGTTCCGACCCAAGACATGGAAAAATTTCAAAATCTAATTCTTTTAATTTTTAAAAATTTAAACACCCATTTGTAAATAAATTTTTATTAAAAATTTCAGTTAAAATTAAACGTAAAACTGTTATTTAATAAGAAAAATTTTTAAACTAAACTTTTATCATATTTTTCTCTTTCAATTTAAAAACTCACAATTTTTTCTTTAAAATTTGAAAAATAATAATTTCCCCTTTAGGGTTTTCTCTCCTTCTCTCCTGCAACTAATTTCTTCCTAGCAGTCAATTGATCCTCCCTCCTTTCTTCCTCAGTTTGTCACCTCCTTCTTCCATCATTTGTCAAAGACATAGACCATTACCTCCATTTCAAACAAAGAGACGAAGACAACTGTCTCCATCTCCAACGAAAGTAAAATCAAAGCAAAAAGAGGTGATTGATTGAGGAAGAAGAAAGAGGGAAGGCTGACCGGCGGTCGAAGAAAAAAAACCTATGAGAAAATTACTAACTTTTCAAATTTTAAAGAAAAATTTAAAAGATAAATTGTGAAAATTTTAAATTGAAAGAGAAAATGTAACAAAAGTTTAATTTTTTAATTTTTTTATTAAATGATAATTTTATCTCTAACTTTAATTAAAATTTTTAATATCTATTTAATTATAAATAAATTTTTAAATTTTAAAAATTAAAAAATAAAACTTTGAGATTTCATTGTACCTTAAGTAAAGATAAGCCTTTTGCCTAGAATAAATAAATAAAAATTACAATTCTAAATTCCAATACCCCGCCATTAACTCCCTCCAAATTTCATTTCCATTCGGCCACTTTCTGTCATCTCAAATCTCAATTATCCAAGCAAAAATTTCAAATCACATCTCTCTTTGTATATCTCACTCTACGGAAAACAATTTTACAGAGCTTTATCTCTCTTTTTCCAAAACTAGGGTTTCCTCCTCACTTTCTTTCTCTAAACAGTTACTACTGATTATTTTCCCCTTTTTTTTTTTTAATTTTCTGTTTTTAAATCCAACGATGCCTGTCAATCTGACGCCTAACGCCATTGCCTCCATAAATGGCGGAGATGTGAACTCAAAACCTCTGGTTCAGGTCATGGATATAAAGCTGATTGGGAGCACTCAGGAGAGGTACCGGTTTTCGATCTCAGACTCGGTTTCTACTCAGCATGCAATGCTTGCTACTCAGCTTAACGACCGAGTCAAGACCGGCCAAGTCAAGAAAGGATCCGTTGTTCAACTGATTGATTACATTTGCAGCACTGTTCAAAATCGCAAGTATGTTAATCGCTTTACTTATTTTATGTTAATTAGTTGATGCTTTAGATGTTAGCTTCTTAGTAATATACTTTTGGAGGCAGTCTTTTGTTTCTGTGCGTTTGGAATCCAAGTTTCTGTTAAAAAAGTATTGTTAAATTAATATTAGTTATATTTGATTGGCAGAAGTTCAAGTTGTGAAACAGAATTATGAGTTCTGAACAAAGACATGCTAACTTTACCTCTGTCTTAAGTATAACTTTATAAGAGTGAGGCTAGTGTTTATGTTTAGAATTATTGTCAAGGTTTAGTTCAAAAACTGAGTAGTTCATTTGTTACGTTTAGTTGTTATTATCTGACACTCACAATACATTCTCTCTGCTGTCGTGCAAATTAGTTTTAACTTGCATTGTTGATGTGATTTAGGAAGGAAAGAGTCATCTTATTCATGCTATGAAGTGTGCTATATTTATTTAGCGTGCAAGGTTGCATTTAATGATAATAAGTGCAAAGGAAAAGACCACTCAACTTAGATATGATAAATATTAATAAAACCTCATACTATGGTCTATGTGTTTGGAATTGGTCGCTTTATTGCCTCATGGTTTGTGTAGGTTGAGTAAATTGTTTAATTCAAAATAGTGTGAAGTTTGGGGATGTACAAAGATAAAGGGTGCAAGAACAACGAACTTTGCATGTGTGCTTCTGGAAATGATTGATTATTACTGTGCCCTACTGAATCATGAAATCTTTGGAAAACTCATCTCTTTCTTTGATTTTCCATGGTTTATATTTTTAATTTTGCACATAATTATTTACCCCTTGTTTTGCAGGATTATTGTTGTACTAAGCATGGAAACTATTATACTGGACTGTGAAATCATTGGGAACCCAAAAATGTTTACTGAATCTGAGTCAATGACTCAAAAAGCAATTCCAAATGCCAACTCAAAGCACCCAGTGTGGGTTAATAATTTCAGCATCCCAAATCCTAGCACATACAATGCACCAAATCCTGGCTTATTCTGTGCTCCAAATTCTAACTCTAGAGTTCCAAATACTGGATTCAAAGAGCCACACCCTGGCACATTTGGGGCTCCATATCCTAGTAATAATGTACAGAGTTTTCAACCAACTGTTCAGCCATCATACCAACCACCTCCAAACTACAGAAATCATGGTTCAATTTTGAAGAATGAGGCACCAGCACGAATCATTCCTATTGCTGCATTGAATCCTTACCAAGGCCGGTGGGCTATCAAGGCAAGAGTGACTGCAAAGGGAGATCTCCGACGCTACAATAATGCTCGGGGAGATGGAAAAGTTTTTTCTTTTGACCTCCTTGATTCTGATGGAGGAGAAATAAGAGTGACGTGCTTCAATGTTGTTGTTGACCGGTTCTATGATGTTATTGAGGTTGGTAATGTTTATTTAATTTCAAAGGGTACTTTGAAACCTGCACAGAAGAATTTTAACCATTTGAAGAATGAATGGGAGATATTTTTGGAGGCTACTTCAATTGTGAATCTTTGCCCTGAGGAGGATGGTTCAATACCAAGACAGCAGTTCTCCTTCAGACCTATTAGTGAAATTGAAACTGCTGAAAACAATTCCATAGTTGATGTTATTGGTATTGTGATATCAGTGAACCCAGCAGTTCCTATCTTGAGAAAGAATGGCATGGAAACTCAGAGAAGAATTTTGAATCTGAAGGATAGATCTGGTAAGAGTATTGAGCTAACACTTTGGGGAGATTTCTGCGGTAAGGAAGGTCAAAAGTTGCAAGAGATGGTTGATGTTGGTTTTTTCCCTGTTTTAGCTGTTAAAGCTGGGAAGGTTAATGACTTCAGTGGGAAGTCCATTGGTACGATTTCTTCAACCCAGCTCTTTGTGAATCCAGAATTCCCAGAGGCTTGTGACCTGAGAGAGTGGTTTCATCAGGGGGGGAAAAATATTGCTTCCGTGTCCATTTCTAGAGAAATGCTGGCAGCAGGTTCTAAGAACGAAATTCGCAAAACTGTTGCTCAGACCAAGGATGAAGGTCTTGGAAAATCTGAGAAGCCTGACTGGGTCACTGTGAGGGCATTCATAACTTTTATTAAATCAGATACTTTCTGTTATACAGCTTGCCCATTGATGAGTGGGGATAGACAGTGCAATAAGAAAGTTATACGGTCTGGAAACCGATGGCAATGTGACAGGTGCAATCAAGAATTTGAGGAATGTGATTACAGATATTTACTTCAGGCTCAGATTCAAGACCAGACAGGTTTGACTTGGGTAACAGCTTTCCAGGAATCCGGTGAAGAGATCATGGGCTGCCCAGCAAAGGAGTTGTACATGTTGAAATATGAATTGCAGGATGATATAAGATTTGGGGAGATAATAAGGAGTAGAGTCTTTAACCAATACCTTTTCAGGCTTAAGATCAAAGAGGAAATATATGGAGATGAGCAGAGGGTGAAGATCACTGTTATTAAAGCCGATCAGTTAAACTATTCTTCGGAAAGTAGGTGCCTTCTGGATTTAATATCAAAGTCTCAAAAGGTGAATGATTTTAGACCAAGGTAAATGATCTTAGGTGTAATAGCTTTCTGCAGTAAAAATGAAATGGGTTGTGTCTTTTTTTGAATCAATGTGAGGTTTATCAGCATCTTTATGCACCGTTTGGTTCTCAATGGGATTTTATCTTTTTTCTGCAATCCCTTCACTTGACTGCTTGTTAGATGGCGATGGGAATGCTCTACACAGCAATTTAGAATTAAGACCACCGCTTTACGTCTTTCATGAAATTATAATATTAACATGCATAGAATAGAGTTCATCAGCAATGGACGGAGAATTGAGATTCCTTCTTTCAATTGTAGAGCTTTTGCTACACCTGAAAAGTATGTCAGATACAGGTATGATTCTGTTTTTGTTTTCAGTTATGAACTTGATTGTTTTTCTGGTTTCTCAGTAGGACGATTAGAACTAGTAGTTGGTAATTGTTATGGTATGATGAGGCTGTGAAGAAATAGTTTTATTCATGCGAAAATGAGATAAAATTAGTCACATATTTACACAAAACACAGTTCGTAGCTGAAAACATTAAACAGATACAAAAAAGTGGAAAACACTTTCCAACGTTTTAAGAATGTCTTAGCTCCGCTTAACGGGGTCGAAATTGGCCACGCCAATAACAGCACCAACAAGGACAGCAAGCACAACACCACCAGCTACAATGCTGAGCAAGAAGTTCTTGAGAGACGGAGAAATTCCAGGGCCAGCAGCTTCAGCCACTTCTGGGATCACCATGGAAGCTGTCAGTGCAGCTGCCGTTAACCCGGTGACCACCTTCTCCTTGAAAGAAGCATTAACTTGAAACCTGCCGCCGGATTTTGATGCTGCTGTTGCCTTCGATGGCCTCACTGGAAATGGCTTGAAGAAGGACTCGGAACTTAGCACCCTCTTTTGGCTAGCATGAGTTAATGGCATAGCCATTGAAATAGCTGACGTTGAAGCCATTTATCCTCTCTTCCCGAAAGTTTCTGTTCAATTTCTTTGTTTCACCGTTAATTCTAGAGTGTCTTGAGGGTTGGGTGGTTAGCTTAGATACATAGAGCTGGAGGAGTAATAAGCGGTATGAAATTGAGCTATTAGGATGGCTTGTCAACTTTGTCCCTATCCCACGTGGCAATTTCTCTATATGGAGTTGTGGATAAAGTTATCTCATTGGCCCAATCACCCTCAAGTTTGAAACTTGGATTTGGCAGCCAGGACCTGCGATGCTTCGCGTGTGTGTGTGGGGCTCACACGAATCAGATTTCAGGGCTGTGTTAGTATGGGCCTAGATTTGTTAACCTCAGACTGGGCTGGACCTGTCTTGAGATGATTCCACATATCGTATTCCGCCAAGCTTCAAACTCCAAAGCTGAACAAGGGCCCAAAAACCCGGAAACGTAAACGGGAATTTAACAAAATTCAATTGCATATTTTCGTGAGATGATTTATGCTTCTGGTATGATTTTTCATACACCAACAATTCTATCGGACCCACTAAGGGATTTTTGTCCCGTGATCTCTGTATAATCCTTTTATATTGATTGGATAAAAAGGTAAATTACAGTCATATCATTGTATTCAATTTTAAATTCAAAATTGCTTCCTTATTCCATTTCACAAAGTGATATTATAATTATCTAATTTTGATGGGGTAAGAAGTCATTGTCTTCCCATATAAAGGATGTGTTTGGTTGTTCTGAAGCTTGTCTCATTGGGTGTTCTATGAGTTTGTTTAAAGAGTTTTTTTATTGTAAAACAACTGATCTTTAGTTTTTATAGTATAAGCAGGAATTCGAAAACTCTTTCCCTTTCTTCATAGATAGACGACATACGGAGAGTCTGTAATTGGTACAATTAATGTTGTTTAGTGTCATATATATGTCATGTTACTTCAAGTCATCATGAATTCTTATTGGACTCATCAAAATTGTTTTCCATTTACTATAAAAGACGACGATATACAGACTATTAAGATAATGCGTTTTCTAGCTTTGATATATTTCCGCTATTATCTGGTATATACTTAAAGCTTCAGGATTGAGTTTCTGGTGATGCTTTATGACGGAGAATCTTATAATTTTCATATTTAATGATCTATGTTTTGCTTTTTCCCGTGCAAATATTAAAGTTACACATTACTTATGCATCAATGTAGGAAGAGAGGGGTTTGAAGTTTAAACCCTTTTTTTTTAATTGATAATCGGAGATTTTATTCATATTAGTTGGATAAATTCAAAATACAGTGATTAAATCTATAATCATTATATTAGATAAGTTACAATTTTATAAATATGACAAAAATTTAAACGAGGTTTTCTTCTTAAAAATTCTAATCTATTAGTTTTATTAACCTTTGAGTCTAATCTAAACCCTCTTTCAGAGGAAGTAGTTCTTTTACCATTTTGTGAAACAATGAGGAGGGAAAAAGTGCCACCTTGATACCAATGTGGACAGGGGAATGCGGCCTGTGAAGGCGGCTGGTACCCATTGCAGGCTACTCGCACCTCAAAGAGGAGATTGTTCTTCTTCTTCTCTTTTTCCTTCCTGGGTTGGTGGTGTGAGGCCAGTTGATCCTAACTTTACCAATATAAATACATTAGCAAGGAGGTTACTCATATGCACGCTCAATTTTACAATAAACTAGTATAGATAATATTAATTCAAATCTCCGTCTCAGGCCCGTGTCAACAAATTCTGGCAGAATTTTCACAAATATTACATGCCTCAAATGAACTCCCGCATTTGAGCTGATATCCATATTGTACAATAGACATTACATTCTTCTTAAATTGTCTAACCTTGCCTGTAACTCACTATCTATGCCAGTGTCATCGTTCGCTGCTGTTTCTGCTTGTGCAACCTTGCCCTTCGCAGCAGGTGCAGCAATGGCAGAAGATGGAGCATTCACAAGCTGCATCAATTACAACACAAACATCGTTGTTATTACAGCTTGACATATAAATTTCAATAAATAATAAAAGCATTAATGATGCTGAATACACCATCTGGAAGGCAGTATATAAAGTGTTTTAATACCTCTTGATTGATGTCGATTCCAATCTCATCAAGAACCTGACTCACCAGTTCTTCTGTTTCTTCCTCTTCCTCGTCTCCTTCCAAAGCATCATCAATTGCATCACCCATGACCTCAGTCACCATTTCCATCTTCTCATTTTGTTTCTCAAATTCTTGCATAATTTTCTGCAGTGATGGCAAGTTCATCTGCCTATTCATTTGCCCCATTGCTTTTGTCACACCTTTCATTGCCTCTCCCATTGCTTGTGTTGACTTCAATGTCTATCACCGCACCAAGAAAACTTCCAATTTTAATACGCAGTTGAACAGCAAACAATTCATAGGCTTTGAAAAGTAAAAAGAGTGCAATATTACAGATCATAAGGAATAAAATACACATACTAGTTAATTAGAATCAACTTAATACAAATCTCTCTCTGGTGACTAGCATATTGCAAAAATATTGCATAGCTAGACGGTATCATAAACACCAATAAAACTAATTTGTGCATACAGAATAAAGAAAATGAAAACCTGTTTCACGCTAGCTGATATGTTGCATATAAATTTCAAAAGGCTAATTTAAGTAGAAATATAACATCTGGCAACTAGCATGGATCACCCCTGATTTTATTTCAGAGTCCTCAATCATCCAAGGAATAATACTGCCTTAACACACCTCAATAGCTTTACACCCATCTGGCTCTCAAATAGAGTAGGCAAAAAATTATAGAATTTGTAGTTACAGCAACATTATCAAACTGAGGCCAAGCAAATTCAGTTCATAGAAATGTACAATCACTATAATTTATTTTAGCATTAATAAAACAGCTTGTCACTTTTTCTGAAATAATATAACTAGCTGCTGAGGTCAGGTATCTCAAAAATAACTTAATTTAAGGCTAATTCCAGCTTTATTACACTAGAAGAAAAATAAATACACCAGGCCTAAAGCAGTTGACGAATGTAAAACTGTAAAGGGATGAGTTTTTGATATAAGAGGGAATGCATAAGTAAAATGGAGCAAAATATACCTGAATTCTAAGAGATACACCCTGGAGTTGTGACTTAAGCTTGTAAAATTTTTCAATCTGATGACGTGTTCTAATAAGGTCTTTTGCCATCACCTTCACGGCTCCCTGGAAAAAATTACAACAAATGCAAATATATCCACGTGAGGCAGGTACTATAGCCATATTGCATTTGCACAAACTAGTATATATGCATTAATCATGTCAAATAACCTCGTAAATCTGATTAACACAATAAAACCAAGATTCATTCAAAGCTTACAATCATTTACAAATCAAGAACTATACTCAAACATGAAAAGCATTGGCCCATGTCGAGCATGTATGATCGATATAAATTTTTGAAAAACAGGCACTGAATTCTCAATTTAACAATAACCTTTTATGTAACTTTATTAACCTTCAAAAAACCCACTTACGATTAATCTATTCATAATCACTTTTAGAATCACTCATCGGTGAATATGTTGCAATAAAAGATAGTGTCAAAAAAAATTCAGATGTTACTACCAACCGTATACAATAAAGATACATAAACAGCTCATGCAACAATAATGCAAAACTTATGACCTGTGACACAATTGTCAAAATGGTTTTTTTTTTACATGTAAAAAATTTTTTCAAGGGAATGAAAAGATTTACAAAGATTTTGAACCCCGAGGATAGACTACAAAAATCAGATGACAAAGACATATCCTTAGGAAAAAAAAAACAACTTACTTGATTGTTCACCCGAGTAAGAAAGCAATCAACACTATTTTGACATTCAAATGCAAAACTAAGAGATGAACATGTTAAAGGTTGAAAAAATTTCATTAAATCTTCATCTACTTTCTCGACTATATTGTGTACTTAAAGTGATATTTGAGCTAGGTTGACTAATTGCTCTTACATTCAAATCCCTCATTGCATTATCTACACCATAACAAGCCATGTTTGTCATTGTTATCATGTTCAGACTTCAGTTAATCGAATGTGAGAAGACACATTAGAATCCAAGTGCCGCAATTACATGACAAACACAGCGCAAGAAATACAATTAGAGCAAATGCTAAACAGAGTTAGCTTTATCCAGCTGATCAGCATAAAAAACAACTTGTTTGAACTGTACAATTCAAAACATGCTACCAGCACAGATAAACAATTAACTATTGCAAATGCTACAGAGATTAACAATCAAACAATTAATTTAAAAAAAAAGAAAGTAAAAGTAATAAAGACGCACCATTTGTCCTTGTTTGGCACTTTTCTTAATCTCTGTTATAAGTTTCTTCTCTTGGGTTTGTAGACCTTGTCTCTCTCTCTCTATTTCTCTAATAGATTTATCCAACATTCTCTTATTCTCCCGCAGAAGTTCTAAAAACGACAATCAACATAAACTTAAAACGACACATGATATCATCCGAAAGAAAATAAGCAATTTCATATAATTTCTCCATCGCAATACAAAACTAGACATAAACCAACATTAATAATAAGGAAATAGAATTGAACAAAGGAACTAACCAGCGGGGGTTTTCTTTTTGCCGAAAAGGAAACTCATTATGAAGATCAAACCGAAAAATTCCTAACCCAACAAATTCGATGATCTCGATCTGATATGAACGCCTACAGCCTCGCCCTCTAGATTTCAACTCTGTCCAACAGATTAATTCTTCAAGGTTTTCATCCTCTGAGCAAGTTGCTTACGCGGTATTCTAATATGGTGTATTATTAGGGAACCAACAAATTAGCTAAATGAATATGTTACACCTAACGTTTGATGAACTACATATTTAACCGTCAAACTTTCAGAAGTCCATTTTTCCACCAATGTCAAAGTCAGGTTAAGTCTCAAGTCCAGGTAGTGCATTAAGGAGCAGCGACTATCACATTAGCTAGATTGGCATTAGACATTAAAAGGGTGCTTAATTTTGAGAGTGATTTCCAACTTTCAAAGCGGAAGAGGAAAGCAAGATGATCGACCAACTACAGGATTTGACGAGGCTCTCGAACTTTTTTTTGTCCTTCCTATAACATGTTTTAATAAAAACTGTTTATGGTTGCTTTCTCAACTCCATCATTCCCACTTCTCCTCGATTCCCCTTTCTTGCCTTATACTTTCCAACTAAATCACATCAGAAGTAGTGTAATTTGGTTAAATTGCACCACTTAAGGCAAATTACACTAGAATCACAAAAATGTTTTAATTTTTACACTTTTTTTTTTATTAATTAAAATAGTCATTTATTTTACTTTTTATATATTTATAACCACCTTTTATCATATTATACAAATATAACTATTTTTTAAGTTTATTTTACCTTTAAAAGAAAAAAATTATGAGATTTGAGATTGATCAGATGATTGGTCAGATGGGTAGGCCGATTAGCCAACCAATTTTTAAAAAATAAATGGGTCATTGGCCAACCACCTGACCAATCTTCCCACTATCAAAGTTATCAAAAATTTTCACATTTTCGTCTCATTTTTTAGTTTTAGTTGGTGAGTAAATGAATTTTATGTCTTAATTGAATGAGTTTATACTTGATTAAATAAGTCTTGACTAAATGAATATATAGTCTAAAGATATTTTAAATATTTTATATTTTAAATTATATATGTATAATAAGAAAAAAAATAACTGTATATGTATATAAGAAAAAAAAGAGGTTATTTTAATCAATATCTCTTTTTTCTCTTACTTTACCTTATTTTAGTTGCTCCTCTTGCATGCGTGATAATGAGCTTTGGGATTGGACCTTTTAAGGTACCAAAATAATAAGATATCAATCACCCATTTTAAGAGCGTTGATGATGGAAAGATGTTAAATACAAAAGCTTTTAGTAAGGTGATATATTGGATTTAGTTGGTGACTTTTTAAAGAGTTATTTTAAATAATAAATTTAAAAGGTGAATAGGCTAGTGGTGTTGGTAGTGAAAACGATGGTGAGGATATTTTCATCTTTCATCTTTAAATGGTGAGGGTTACTCATAAATATGTTTGGTGAAGATGACAGTCGATGGTGGAGGGAGCCTTAATTGTGATGATTATTGTTCAAGCATGTGCTCTAGAACTAATCATTTTGGTTGTTTGTATCATGTTTATTCAATAAAATAAAATGACATTCTTTATTTATTTGTATATGTGATCTTTATATAATGTCAAGATAACTGTCTTTAGAATAGTATGATTTATGTGTCTTGATTGAGAGGACCTTATGATTTATGAGCACATTAGGTATCCACTCTATAAATATCTATAGTTCTAATATTATCCTAACTAAAGACATAAATAATATGACAAAACAATCATAGTATTAACAGCTCTACCGAAAGATAATGACAAATTTCATATGTCAAAGCTATTTATTGATAACTCGGTGTATTACATAAGTGCTTATTAACTGCAAGTTTACTATACTTATCTACTGAAAAATTCTTTATAAATGGTAATCTCAGTGTTTATAAAACTTTTCTTCTTATGGATGGTGGTGCATATGAACTCCAGACTTGAGATTACCAAAGTGTTTTGTGCAATAATTGGTGCAATTTGATACTAGTTAACATAATCCATAAGTTAGAGCTATCAAAAAGGTAGTTATTAGTTGTGTTGAGAAGAGGACTAAGACTATGATGAATGTACATAAAATTCATCATTCTCGAATATGTGAAAAGATATATTTGTACTATTTGATAGATGATAACAACCACTTAAATCTGTGTCCGCATGGGATTGAGTTATTACTTGATCTAATATTATTTGATCTTTACAGTTAAAATAAAATAATATAATTCAAGAGTTATTTCATTACCGCAACAAAGAGGACATATTCTCTTCGAACTGTATTCAATTGAAAAGGGTTTTACAATAGACGCAATCATTAGATTGCACTAGCAAAGACGTGATATTGTCAGAATCACATCACACATATGATCCATCAATATCACACATTTTTAAATGCAATTCTATAATCACACTTAAAGAGATAAAATCTTGTTCGATTACACTTGTCTGTTGCAATTCAATAATTCCAACTATCGTAAAACACTTGTACTGTGATTGTGATCGTTGATTCATACTTTTTTAATATGTTCTAGTTAGATTAGGTAAGATCATATCTTTTTTGTGAGATTTCGACTATGAATCTGGTCAAATTGATGATGATACGGTAATTTCACAAAAGTTAAATTGTATGGACAATATAGTCTTGTTATTTTCTATCATGATCTGAGAACCCCTTTTTATTAATAGAGTTCGGTTTCAAGTGGAACGTTAGTTCAAGAATTTAAGTAATGGGAATTTATTTTTCCAAACCTTGAGTGGGACATAACAATAGTCATTTTATTTTCTGCATGTTGAACATCCAAGCTTGCATTGCAGGCCAAAGCATCGTCCTGGAGGCCTACCCAATGTTGGGTAGTTTGAGTCGGTCTTTAATTTCCTTTGTTTGAGCTCATTTATAGCAGCCGACAATGGAGGTGCTCGTGCCCCCCAAATTCTTAATAAAAGTTTGCCTTTTATTTTGAGAATATTTTTGGGTTTAGGCTTTGGCACAACAGTAACTAAAATGATGGGTTTTTTTTTGTCTAACCAAACAAAGTGATATCGAATTATTATATTTTTCTTTTAATAAAATAATAATTTTTTTTATTTATTTAGAGGATCAAATTGTCCCCTTTTTCAGTGGAAAAACAAAAATTTTACTATTTTCTAGGCCAAAAGATTTATTTCCATCGTCATTCAAAAATTAACAAATTTAATAAATTTATATTTTTAAAACAAAAATTTGGAAAAAAATAGGCCAAAAAATTTTTTTAATAAAAAAATTAAAAAGTTCGATCTCTTTAATAGAAAAAAAAAAGTGATAATGTGATGTATTTACATGTTGTTTTCGCTTTTCGTTTGTTTACATTATTATAACAATTTTTTTTTAGTAATATTACATGTACATATTTTAAATATATAAAATAAATGTAAAGATAATTTATCATTATTAATTTAAAATCACTCAATTACATGATAATACATCATCAATATATGTAGTTTGTGTATTCAAAATATGTAAGTTTTTTATTGTTTATTTGTTTAATTTAATTAGGAATCTTTATTTGAGTTAAATTATCTTTTTTACATTTAATCAAATCTGCATCAATCATACCAAATAAAAAAAATAAAAATTTAATTATTATTTTTATAATTATTATATTAGATAAATCAAAATTTTAATATCAGCTTTGAATTATCTTTTACTTTTAACCATCAGGAATACAAATTATTTTACAACCTATTGTTAAGATAACTGTAACCTTTTATGCCTTTTTTTTTCACTAGAGCTAGCGCCTGATAAAATTAGTTAATCCCCAATGAATTCACAAATTCCAATCTTCATTGCTTCGAAGGAATGGCCATTTGCCAATTGTAAAAAGTTATGCACGTTTTGTTGGAAACAACGTGGGCATGCTTGATTAAACTTCTTTTTTAACCTACTAATAAAATTTTTTAAAAAAATTATTTTATAAATATGATATAATATTTTAGAATTAAAATATATAAATTATTTATATAAATTAAAATAATTATCTAATTAAATAATCTTAAGTTGTGGGGATGGGAATAATTTGGGTATGGAAAAAATAAAAAAAAAGGCTCAGCCGGGCGTGGACATAGAAGGCGCGTGGGGAAAGCTAAACCTTACACCAGAGAAAGGCTTGTCTCTTTCCGTAACGCCGCACATAGTTGCTTTTTAAGATTGGAGATACCACCCACGCGAGGTAAAGACGTCTGAGTTTTACCTTACTTTTCTCACATTTGCGAATATGACTGAATGCTTCTCCGCCATTTTTTCTCACTATAAAATTTAAATACTTCAATTAAAGGCCCAATAATCCGTGGGTGGGATACATGTGCGCGTGGAACATGCTTTTAAGTAGCGTGCACAGACAAGCCAGTTTGTCACGTGCGGTGCTGTCTGTTAACTTTTATTACTTCACGCGCTGTTCGTGAACTTCCTTCAGACTGGTTTTTTCTTTATTTTATTTTTTTTAGTTTTTCAATCAAATTGGCAAGCCGAATCACGTGCCGGGCCCATGACAATTGACAGACAATAAGGCCCCCATAAAATAATTTTCTATTTCTTTCTTCTTTTTGGTCACGACTAGACACGGGATTGGACAGGGGCGAGATGGTCAAAGATCATCAGTTATACAAACGTAGATGATTATGCCTGCAATAATTGCTTAGTTCAAACTAGGACTTTGAAGATCAGAAGATTACTCACCAGAATTTTTATATATATTCTCCCCTGTCCCATGATCAAATTTCATCTCCTTTCCAATAGTTTCCACTTTATATGCCACCTTGAAAGGTGGTCAAGACGATGAGGATCACTCGGCTGGTAACTGATCTTGAATTTAGGGGTGGATATAAATCGAATTAAGCTTAAATATCTATTAACTCAAATTTAATTTGAATAAAAAATTATCCAATTCGAGTTTACAAACAAAATTTAAGAATGGGTTAAGTTTGACTTGAATAAAAAGGGTTTTGATTTAATCTGACTCAAATTTATAAATCAAATTAATAGTTTGAATTCGTGGCTCAGTTTGACTTAAATTTATCGTTCAGATTTATTATTTGAGTTTATAGTTCATTAACAAAACAATATTATTTTACCCAAATAATATAAAAAATCACCAATTTGAGTCAAATTAAACTACAAATTTGAACAGTCAATTTGAATTATGAATTTGAGCTAATATAAACTATGAATTCTAATCAAATTGAGTGACAAATTCAAATTACTAATTCAAATTGAACTCGAATTAAACCAAATCGAATACCTCTTTACTAAAGTTCAACTCGGTTTTTAAAATGAGTTAAATTTTTTTACTTAAATTCAAATTAAATGAATTCAAATAAAATTGAATCAAGTCAAGTCAACTTTTGAGAATGAATCGATTCAGTTCAGATACAACCCTATCAAAATTGGCTTCCACCATAAATATAATATTGAAGGGGGTTGCTCCACATGCACCTGTTACAATATTTTGTAGGTTTGTATCATCCATCAATTAATGTACGTATATATACCACAGATTTCTGCATGGTTGGTATGGAACAATCCCGTCCTCGTATTAATTGGCTGCAACTGGACAGGAAGATTGCCTTATGCTGATTAATTATCTGGCCTCTTTCAGACCTTCTTCATTTCATATACAATAATTTTCAAATTAAAATCAATTTTTTTTATCTGATTCAATAATTATTAATTAATTATTAAATTCAAAGTTTATTATATTTGATGTGATTAGTTTCAGTATAATATAATAGTTTAATTTGAATAAATTTTTTATTTAAAAAAATAATAATAATAATTCCCAAATTAAGTAAGTTTCTTTTATTAATTCCATTGTTTTAATTTTTTTTTTCTTCGCTGCTTTTGGTGGTTAAGTCAACCATGATGGCTCGCATATTATAATTTGTTAAAAAAAAAAAAAGACTTTTTTTTTTAAATTTTTTACTTTGGCGCTAAAGTTAGGTTGGATTTTTGCAAGCGATTTTGTCAGATCCTGCTGTGTTTTGACTTTGAGATTCTTCATTTCTGACCCTACTTGTTTGCATGATGTCTTGACATAAAGATACCATTGCCTCTATGGGAAAACATGATGGATAACGGAGGAGATTTTACGTATAAGGGGATGTAGATATAATTTTTTTTTATAATATTTTAAAATAAAATTTTAATAAGTGAAAGATATATATGGTACGTTGTTTTAATCAGTGTTTTTAAAATTAAAACTATTATCAAATTAATTATTTTATTGATTTATAGTTTAATTAATTTAATCAAATAATTAATCAACTTAATTATCAAATTATATACTTTTAAATAATATCAAATATTTATCTTATTATTTAAACATAAAATATATAAAACATAATTTTAAATATATTAATCAAACAATCAACATTTCATTACATATGTCATATAAATTTTAAATAAATCAATATAATATATATATATATAATTATTTATAAAATTAGATCGGATTATAGATTAATTCATTGTTCAATCCGAACCGAATACTCTAGTCCAATTTTAAAAGCAATGCTTTTTAACTTTTTTTCACTTTTTAGTTGTCTCTTCCTTTAACTGCTGTTAAATGTGTGAATGCAATTTTAGATGATCAACCGAAAAGTTAAGAAGAAGAAAACAAATAAAATTTTCAACTTATTTTTCTTCCCAAACGGTCATTGATTGATTACATTGATAAGCTACAAAATCAACCCTTTAGCAATGGCTTGATTGGTTTTCAGATTAGTAGTTTCATAAACTGGTAACTCCTCTCTGTACCGTCCGATTCCAATAAGATGATCGAGCTCAAACAGATCAGAACTTGAATAACTCAAAGCATCGTCGTCTTCTTCTTCTTCATCATCATCACCAACGAACTCATTCTTCTTTGGGTCCTCCTTGAACGAACAACTTTTGAGGATTTGTTGATGAGCAGTAGGTAATGGAGTTAAACTTGGGTCATCTTCATAAATACATTTATGCCCGCAAGGTCTGCAGTCTTCGTCGACAATGACACTGACCGGATAAAATCTAACTGACCTTTTCATGCCGCCATTGCTGGAACTGTACTTGCCTTTGGTGGAAGATGGGGTTTTGCTCAGACAAGATCTTGAAGCCGATGAACATGTGGACTCTGATTTTCGATCAAAATTCACGTCTTCCATGGCCTTAACAGCGCACAAATTCACTTTCTTTGCATTTCCTGAACTGAAAATAGAGTTGAAGAAACTAGTGATGCGGCCACCAGGAGAGATGGGCTGCTTTACTTTCTTTAACTCATCGTACATTTTCATGGCTTTGAGCTTGGTCTTTTTGAATCCACCACCTTCACGCTTTGGCGTTTGTCGACAATGGCGGCTTTCTTCGTTCATCTGCTCAAATTGTATACATTTCATGGAGTATCTAACAGCTTTCGATCTTGTCGATTTCTCTTTATAACTTGAAGACCCTGTTTCAGAGGAAGAAAACAAACCTCCGGAAGAACTAGAATCGGAGGAGCTGGAAGCAGAATTAGGGAAATGCATAGAGCACCCCAGACTGCTTTGCTTCTCCATCCAATTCTCAATCACACTCGCCCCTCGAAAATTAGAGTATTCTTCAAGAGAACCACCGTGCGTGGCGGTGGTAAAATTCCTCTGTTTTTTCAACATGGTTTTCTTCTCTCTATGAAAACTCGAATCTTCACCACCGCCAACGCCAATAACGTTATTTGTGTCATCAATGGAACGATAAATAGCATCAAGAAGAGAAGAAGAGAAAGAAGGAGTTCTTCTCCTCTGAGGAAGAATATTATTTTCTCTTAAAGATGACTCTTTTTCTCTCTTGTACATGTTAAATGTAAATTGAGAGAGAAGAAGGGAAAAGTGGGGGATTTATAGTGTGTATAGATGAAGAGAAGACAGGATTAATACTAAGGGTATAGTTTAAGGAAGGTGAAGAGCTTTAATGTCTACTAAGAGAATGTCAAAAGCTGCAATGACAGATTAATTAGAAGGCAAGTAGGCGGATAGATCAAGAAACTGATAAACCCATGGATTCTATTTTATATATAAATAACGATAATTAAATATTATTTTATTTTTATTTTTTAATTATTTAATTATATAATAATATATATATTTATATAAAATTATATTAATAATATTACTCTTACAAAACATGTCTTCTAAAGTGAAGTGGATTGTGCTTTGTTTTGTGTCCGAATAATGAGTTAAAAAAAAAAAATTTTGAAATGAGAAATGGAAAGGGAGTGTTGTACTTTTTGGTTGAGAGGGAAAAGTAAGAAAAGGAAGTGTCGCGCGTGCGGGTAAATTATTGTGGGAGGGATATGCCAGGTTAATGTGCATTAAGTTTTAAAACTTTAATTACAACACAACATATATTCAACCATATCCATTCTCAGAATTCGTTTATAGGACGACCTAGTATGCAACATCATGCTATAAATAAAACTAAATCAGCTTAGGGGGTTTTAGAGATGCTCGCTACTGTCAGCGGCTCCTTTGTCTTTATCAAGGCTTACAACATGGGTATTGCTTTTGAGCCAAGGTAAGTTGGCACCGAGGTATCCACATGAGGCACTTGACGTATTGGAGGTTATGTATGTATGAGCTCTCTCAGGTTTGCTAGGACCTTTAGAAGACGAAATATAATGTGAAGAGTGTGTAAAATATGACAAAGTCTTAAAAGGGTTGAGGTTTAATTTGTTTATATATAACACAATTAACGCTTGTTTACTAACAATATATGACTGACTGCTTATTAACAATGTATGACTGCTCAAACAAATCATATCATATCGTGTTATTGTCGTTAAACCAGAAGAATAAATATTCTGTCACCCATGCTCTAGTATTATTCATAATTTAAACCTCCGTTATTTAAATTAGATAAAGTCAACTCTTCAATATTTCAATCCAACCTATTTATTTATGAATTATCACATTTTAACTCTTTAAGTAAACAAATCCAAATAATTCATTTATACGTTATCGCATTTTGTCTCGGAGTAAAAAAAGTTATATTTATTCAATTTTTTTACGAAACTTGAAATCATCATCTCAAATTTTGCACATGATTCAATTTATACAACCTAAGGTTTCTAAACATTAAAATTTACCTCTAACAAAGTATCATGATCACCCAATAGACAAAATGTTAATGATAGACATTTAATTATGTTCAAGTTGACTTTTTTGGCAAGTCGCTTCCTCCATCTTTTCATCTTCCATAAACATGGATGACATTAGATTTTTCCAACTTAGGTGAAAATTTTCTCTTTCTCACCAACTTCCACTAGATTTTTTCCTTAGTCATGAGCCCCGTCACTCGTTTGACTTTTTATATAAAGTTGATATGTGCGTAATGTTCGGCAACTCCTTAATCACCTGACGATGATATAAAAAAGCTTCCAAACTTCCATAAATCCTTTTGAGAACTTTGTGAATGCTCTAGGATGTTTTCTTAGGACAAGTAAGCCTAATTGTGGCTTACTCTCTTTTTGGCTTGCTTCCCTATTTTTGAGAAAATTTAATGAAAAAAAAGATTTGAGATATGAGTATTGGTTTGATACGAGAAAATTTTACCTCGAGAAATTATAACAGTTTGAATTGGGTTGTATCACGTCAATTCCGACATAATCTATTGTGTTTAACAAATTTAGTAAGTCAAGCTAACCCATTAACATGTAAAGACTCACAACTCAACTTAAGATTCTTTGGATTGTGCCTTTGAAGGCTCTTATTAGGCTAACATTTTTTTCAATTATTTTTATTTTTTATTAATATATAATTTTTATTATTTTTAATGAGTGGCATCATACTGGCTTGCAGGCTTTGCCCCAGAGCCCTTGGCACAGCCCACATTTTTACAAGTTGTACTCCTCTGAGCCATGTCAAGAAAAGGGGGGATCTGAGCTAGAATGGCCCCCGCAGCTGACCCCACTATGTCTACCTACCACAAATAGTTCTATTCATAGTTGCATTGAGTGAAACTTCATAGTAATCGTTCTCCCACCGATTTAGAAGAATATATAGCACAACAACCCTAACACTAGTGGAACGACCATCTCACCCCTGTATTAAATCATCACCTAAACAAGATTCCAAATGACAAACTTAAGTCTAACAACTGACACAAAACTACCAAAAACTAGAAATAACAAAGCATAAAAATTAGCACAAGAAACAATAAAAAATCAGCACATAACACCAATTTTATATTGTTTGTATATCACTGAAGATGAGAATAGATAGACAGTAGATTGGATAGGGACAACTTAAATGGTAACATGGCATTCGATTGTAAAAGGAAGATTACAAAGAAAGAGATAAATCTTACAAATCTGCGACATTCTTATTCGTGTATGTGAATAAATCATAATGAGTAATATTATATGTACAAAATTATCCATACAAAAGTAATAGTATATGATTGAATAATTTTGAAGTGAAAAAGTATACAATCACATTATCCAATCAGAAAGCTATGCAAAATCTTATTCAGTCAATCTTAATCAGAAGTTCAAGTACAAACGGTTGGTTATTATCAAGAGCAAGGTTATTGTTAGTTGGGACATACAGAAAGCTAGCTGTGACATTAAGGACCTGTTCAGTACTGCTGACTTAAAAAGACTATGAAGGAAAAGGCTAAAACTGAAAGAATGTATAGGAACAGAGAAATTGGGGCATAAAACCACACAAACATAATGATAAAGGCAGTATAGAATGATTAATTGACAGGTAAAGAGGTAGCAACGAAGAAAACGACAACACCTTTTTTCATTGATATTGATGTATTGACCGCCCAACCCAATAATTCCAATTACACATTTGATGCTCTTTATCCACCCGCAGAGGGGGAAAAAGAACTATTTATATAAATTTGATTTTGAGTTCACCACCTGCATTCCAAGAACATAATCGCAAGCAATTACAAAGTCCATAACTTCACAAAGTTGGACTTAGATTAAGGATTCACACCTCTATAGCAGAGACTGTACTAGTATTACTCAACCAATATTGAGAAATGCACACCCGGTCCCGGTGCAGAAAAACCGGTCACCCATCACAAGTATTGGTCATGTATCCTTGCTCTATTCTCTTCCCACCACACTCTAGCATGCATCTCTCCAAATCTTTCACGGCTGCATCATGATTGCATAAAGTAAGAACCACTCATCAACGAAATCCGAACCAAATAATGAACAAGATAGGAATCTAAGACCACTATATTTCTGTAATAAAAAAGGCCATGCTTCAGCTTATGTCTTTGAGATTAAAAGAATTAGTGTAAGCTAGATGATTGTGAGCGCTCATAACGATTTCAGAAGAAACTTACTGCTAAGATTTTTGTTCCTCAGTCACAATCGTCAGTAAGTTGGAACTCAATATAGACTTGACATAATGCAAAATCATCCAAGTCAAAGGTCACCTATATTATTTTTCTTAAATTAAGGAGAAAATTGCTATTACTGGCCAAACTAAGAATAATTCCTATATGAACCAAGTGAGATGTAGCTGGCTAAAAATAGACCATATGACAGGATTACAGCTTCCAGCATGAAAGTAGAAGAGCAGCTTGTACAAATTTATCTATCATCATTTAATTGTAGAAAATTCCAGTGATAGAAATTCCTTTCATAGGAACCATCATACCTGAATCAACCCTATCACTGAACAGTAAACTTAAAGGTTTGATATGTCTGAATTCTATGCATGTTTGAGTAAAATGGTATTAAAAATTCATACTGCAACCACTAAGATTGATTTTCAACCACCAATATTTTTTCTATGAAAATGAATCAAACTTTTGAAATGTGAGCTAAAAAGCCTTATGTGCCAACAGTGGAAATATGCTTGTTTTTAGGTCCACTCCTACACATTCCATACCTCCTAAGTCTTTCCACATGGTTTGTTTCCTTAGAGATTATAAATTTAGTGGCCACAGAAGCTCACCTGAATCTGACCCGTCTGAGCTCCCGTTTGCCTCCCGGTAAAGCTTTGATAGTGATGTAAACCCCTGGTTCATCCTGTTCTACCCATTCATTCTCAAGATCACTAGCATTGCTGATGGATAGTTCTCCTGAGCGATCTGCCTCCCTCGATGAGCTACTTCTTATAGACGCATCCATTGATGATGTCTCTGTCTTGGCCCCACTAATGCTGGAAAGTTTCGGAGTTGATGTGAGACCACTGGAGTCATTGTAATTGCGTGCTTGCATTGGTTGATGATCGAGTGAATCCGAAGATGAGTAGCCCATTGCCATCCCAGTTGGACGATACAAGTTACGAGGTAACCGTTCTCTGGTAAGTGGTGGTGTAACAGGACTCGCTTCTACAGATTCCATTTTTGAGTTCTGCAGAAAATTAAAACAAAAAGAAAATTTAAAACTAGAAAGCAATACATGGAACAGGTTTACCAGAAACTACTGCTGCGCAGGGAGTGGAATAGGCTCCGCATATCTCCTTATAACATAATAGGAACCCATTCTATATCACTTACTACATACAGATACTTTTCAAACATGATATAAACTGATAGAAATTTAATATTAGCAATCTACATCAACATCAGCATTGCCTGTAAATTGAAATAGAGAAGTCAAAAAAGTTTTACGTGTTCACTCATGCTTTTTAGATAACTAGGCTCAGAGCTCACCTCATCTTCAGATCTTGGGGGTGTTGGAAGTGGAAAAGCTTGGCGGTTAAGCCTCTGAACATTGTAAAGTTCCATGACTTTATCATAGTTCTCTGCCCACCATCTTTGAGCTTGCCATTTGTTAAACATGTCTCGACTAACAAAACAAAATAAACTACACTTTGGTTCAAGGACATTTAAGCAGGAAATTGTAATTATTAGCATGAGAATGAGGAAGTGTCACATGCAATCCTCGTTATAAAGCTCAGGCAACTAAAAGTATGTACTAAGTGGTAGAGAGAAGCAGAACGAAACAAAACGTGACATCAACAGCAGCAGGCACAAATTTAGGTTAAGATTATCTGGTTCAATGAGAACACCACTTTTGATCATCCGAGAAATTTCACAAATTACAAATAGAATAATAAAGTTGGTCTCAAGGCTAAGCATATAACTAGTCCACATGTCCAGTACGTCTTGTAACCTTCAATCCTTTACCATTATTGACCTTTTAAATATATAATTAGGCCACTAGATGAGACTATAAATACTTCTTGACAAAGGTCAAAAAACTTATTTTCACCCAAGGTATAGTGAAATCTCAAACTCATATCTATCAATTTAAAAAAATTCAAACTCCCACCCATGAGTCAATTTCCGTTAAAATTTTTAGTTAAGGTTAAGAGTAAAATGATATTAAAAATGTATATAATTTATTATATTCTCCCCTCGCAGATATTAAAAACTAACAATTTCACCCCTACCTAAAGTTTTCCACTTTTGAAAAATTACATTTCTCCCCTAATCTTGGCTTTTTCATCTTTTTCCTATTTTAGTCTATCCCAAAACTTTTAAAAACTTCAGTTTCACCTTCTATTGAACTTCACATTTTTGGCATCCTCTCTGTTTGTCACTGCCCCCACAATCGAGCCAACATCAATCTTCCCAAACGACGGAAACACGAAAATTGTCAAGAATCGTTGGTAATGGTTTGTGGGTTTCCCCCCATCTAGGGTTTCTTCTCCGTTAAGAAATCGCACCAACCCACAAATTCGTCGTTTCTTGTTGTCGATACCTGTGATTCCTAATGATTCCGACCAAACCCATAAACCATTCTCAATGATTGTCCACATTTCCGGCTTCAGAGATCACACCAAACCGACAAACCATTCTTGTCGCTTCTCGTTGCCAAAGGATAACTTGGGTAAGACAAGGTTGACATCGGTCGAGTTGTGGAGAGCAGTGACGAACAAAGAGGAAGCTGGTAATGTGAAGTTCAATAGGGGATGAAATTGAAGTTTTTCAAAGTTCTGGGGGTGACTAAAATAGGAAAAAGATAAAAACCCTAGATTTGGAGGGGTAAATATGAATTTTCAAAAGTAAAATTTTTTTTACTAAATTGAAATTATTAGTTTTTAAGACTTAAGCAAGAAATATAATAATTTATATATATTTTGAATATTATTGTTAAAATAACGATTGATTTATAACTTTAACTAAATATTTTAACAAAAATTATCTTATAGATGAGAGTTTAAATTTTAAAAAATTGATAGGTATAAGTTTAAAATTTCATTATGTCTTATGTAGGAATAAGTATTTTGGCTTTCGACAAAAGGAATAATCCCCTCTTATTTAAAGGCTCAATTGGTTTTTTGTAAGCATTTTCTCATTCGAGTAGCGGATATCTACAGTCCAATGAAAGGGACAGGTATGATTAAATTGTTCATAAAGCATTCAACTAGGAAATAGTATTGAATTAGTCAAAAAAGCAGATTCAGATGAAATGTAGAGGGAATAAGTTAAAGATATGGTCAAATGTGAACACAGTGATGGTTAGATTATGCAGTTGCAGCCCTCTTTTTAGTTTCATTGTCCGAAGGAAACAAGAAAGGACCATTAGGTTATAGAGTCAAATTTTGTCTTCTTATGTATTATTAGGAGTGACAGTTAAGTCAGAGTAATCCTTAGTTTTAGAAGACAAAGAATGGGTCACAAGGAGACAATGCCTCGGAGAATCAGGCGTGAAGAAAATTTTGAAATGAAAGAAAGCAGAGTCTTCTCCGACAGAACGACAAAGCTCAGTGAAAAAGCTTCCCAACACAATCAATTCTGTCCCACCACCACTAATCAGGCACAATGAGTTTCCCTTTTGGACTTTTTCTAAGATGGCTTTCATAAGGCGTGATGTTTACTGTTCATCCTAGGCCCTCCCAACCTCAACTAGTTTTTTTACTTTTAATTGCGGTTTGTTAGGCCGTGTTTGGATGATGCATTCACACCCAACAAAGATTCATTTCATTAAAATGCTTCAAATTAACTATATTTAATTAGAACAATATTTTGTGTATAATTTTTGTATATAAATAAAAATATATTATTATATAATTAATTAATTAAAAAATAAAAATAAGATAATATCTAATCATATAATAATATATCATTATTTATATATAATTATGCATAACTAAATTAAGCATCTCAATATACCATATTCATTCATAGTCATAATTCACCTACTTCACCATCATGCAAGTCAATCAGTTAAATTTTAAGTAAAACTATATATATTAATATTAATTAATAAATATTAATTTAAGTATTATCAATAATAAAACATTAATATTATTTTAATTTAAAATTAATTAATATATCATTGCTATTCATAAATTAATATTATATTTAATTTTATTATTAAAAATTAATATTATATTTAATTTTATCGGGTCAACCAAAACGTTTTATCATTTTATTGAACATCCAAAAACACTCAAATCATTCTCGTTTTAAAAAACTAGATATAATTTTAACAAAACAAAGGTCTAAGAAACTGAAAATAAATCATCCAAACAAGCCCAGTCAATGACGTGTCTAATGCCATTATTACCCGTCAGCTCCAACACTTCACAACTCGTGACGGTGCAAAAGCGTGATAAACAAACTTAGTAAAAGTGAATTCACCGTCAGATCATAATCATAACGACAAGAAGGGAAACGACCGTAGATATTAAAATCACAAGAAAAGAAAGATGGAATTGGAAGTACCTGAACCGTATTCGCTTAAGATCATTCCCTCCACGTGGCAGAGAAACAAAGGTAATAAGTACACCGGGTTCCACCTGGGCCACCCAATCCTTGGGTTCGCTCTCTTCAATTAACACAACCGGGTCAGCTCGCCGCCCACTCACTGATTTTATCGGAGTCGCCTCGCCACTCGATATCCCCTTGAGTCTAGCTTCCATCTCCTTCCCCCAAGTCCTCGGCGTCGTCGAGCTCGAGCTCCCGGTTCGTCTATACGACCATCTGAACCGGTCCGAGTCGGCATCCGACTCCCCCGAGGTTTTGAATCTACTCTGAGCCCCCGGAGCCGTACACGGATTGCAGTGTCGGTAAGCTCCTGATGCCTTTAACGCCATGTCCTTAAGCTGAAATGCCGAAAACAATAATTACAACGACTCTAGAGCTCTCCGTTACACATAAAGAGTCATAACAAACAATTACCTGAGAAGTGACAGATTTGATAGCTTGATGTTTGATACTGGGCGTATTGGAGCAGTCTGAGTCCTCGGGTTGACTCAGTGAGTCATCCCCGGGTTGCTTCGAACGAGCTATGCACGTCAGCATTTTTAATCTCTTGTTGAATTCAGCAGAATAATGAACTTCTGAAACAAACATCACAGCACATTGTTACAATTAAGAAGGGCATTCAGTTGTATAAATAGATTAATTAAAAAAAAAAAGCTGAGAGACGAAGAGATTGTGAGAAGCCATTACATATATAAGTACTAGAATTCTGCAATCTGAGGATGATCTGTTGTTGAGTTGAAGCCTACTCAGACACTTAAATGCCACGTTGAATTACAGAGCAGAAAATCTCTGCGAAAATTAAATTAAAAAATAAAAGAAAGAAACAGATAATGTAGAAAAATACAAAAAGAGAAAAGAGATGATCACCTTTAAATGAAGATTTAGGGCTCTAAACTGAAAGTTGGATCAAATTTTTACTTGAAAAAAAGGAGGCGAGGGAGTGAGGGAGAAGGCAAGGCTTTTGCTTGCAGGCGAATGGTAAGTAAGAATCATAATTAATGGGATAGTGTTTGATATCAGTAACCGGAATTATTTTGCCTTTTCTTTCTTTATTTACCTTCTACCGGTTGTCAACCGGTTAGCCTGGACATTGACCTTGGCGGCAATGTTTTCAGAGACTGCCCGTAAGTGAAGAGTGTAGTGCTGGCCCGGAATCGAATTGATTAGAGTTTGAAAGTTAGCACAGTTTGATACAATTTAATTTAAATTTATTTAGTTTAAATATAAATCAAATTTAAATTAAGACCTTTGATTCATTTTAAAATTAAGTCAAATTTAAATTATAAAAAGTTTAATTCACTAATTAGATAGATAATTTGATTCAATTCGAATTTAATTAATGATTTAATTCAAATTATATTAAATAATTGTTAAATAATATTATTTTATTAATGAGTTATGAATTCAAACTATAAATTTAAGTCAAATATTCAAAATATGAATTTAAATCATAAATTTAAATTAACTCAAACTGAACTTGAATCAAACTATCTTTATTTAAATAAAACTCAAATGACTCTTAATATTAATTTAAAAATTTAAAATAAATTATTTTTTATTCAAATTAAATTCAAATTCAGGGATGTTTATATTAGATTCAGCTTATATCCACCCCTGCAAAGTGTGGGCCGAAGCTGTTGGTTATTCTCATATAGTGGGATCGGTGAACCTTGTTAAATAGTATTAAAAATAATTTTATATAATTAATTATTTAATATATAATTTAAATTGTTTTGGTACAAAAATAATTTTGGTTTCTGGCACAGCCATAGCCCTTTTTTTACGCATGGCTTGTGTAGTGTAAAATTGCTTAATCGTGTTAGGATCATGGGCTATATAGCTTGTGTCGGAGTCTTGGGATACCACTTACAAGATGGTTCGATATGGCCTGACTAAAAATAATTAATAATTATAATAATTAAAAAAATTTTAAAATTATAAAATAATAGGTCAACTTGCTAAGAACACAAAAAGACATAATATATAAGCCCTTAAATCGTGCTATAGGTCTTACCCTGTTTATATATCAACCCAACCGGTAAGACCCACTAATTAGTCAATCTAAACATGATATAACTCGTAGGTATAAGTTATAACAGATCACTTTGTATTTAATTTAATACAATCTATTATCATGTTTAAATATAAAGAAAGTGATTTGACTCTTAATAATTATAATTTTTTTTATTTTCTTTATAAAATACAAAAAATAATATAAATAATAAATAATAAACAACGAATTGAATAAATTCCAATGGTTAGATCATGATCCACCTACTCTAATTACTAATCCTAGTATTAGGGGAAGCTTGGACCGAGTTTATCTCAAGTTCGACTAGTCCAAATTTTACAACCATAACTCTCGGGCAATGAATGAAGAGGATGTATAACAATATTCTTCAAAAAATCACCCAAGGGTTTCAAAAAACTAACAAACACATCTAAAATTTTGATTCTTTAACATAGAAACTAGAGCAACTTGTCCAATTATTGAACATAAATTTAGGTAAATTATATCTATAAAGTAAAATGAAGAAGAAAAGTATGATCAGATACTAAAATATATTTTGAAGCTTACATTTCAGATCATTTTTCAATTTTTACTTAAAGTGAAAAATTGAAGAAATAAAAAAGTCCAATTTTCGGGAGTGTTTGTCCTACTTGTGGGGAAAATTTTTATTAACTATATACTCAACAAAGATTCTCTTGCCCTTTTTAGGCCCACTATGGTCTGTGATTGGCTTTAAAGCATTTTGAGTGGACAATAAATTATGATACAAAACAAAAGTTATCATAAAAATTAGTATTATCTGGAGAATTTTTATATATAATTTTATAAATAAATAATGGTATATTATTATATAATTAAATAATTAAAAATTAAAAATTAAAAAAATTTAATTATTTAATGATATATTATTATTTATGTATAAAGTTACGTACAAAAATTATGCACATATTTTTATTGTTATAGAATAAATAAACCTTTGGAGGTGTTTGGTTAAATGTTTGTAAAAGTTAGCCTGATAATCTATCTTTTATTATTTATATTACTTTATTTGATTTATAAGTAATAAAATATTTCAGTAATATTTTATTATGAATAATGATGTGACAGATAATATAAGAGGTAATTTGATTATCGCCTCCACCTTAGGTATTAAAAAGATTACCAAAGTAATCTTGATTTTATTATAACTATATCCGTATTTATTAATTTTTTAGGATAAAAAATAATCTTATTTTCAATTAATATAAAAAATAACATAAAATTTTTTTAGAATAATTAAACTTAAAGATGTTTAAGTAAAACAATATACTAATATTCTTTTATTACTTTTAACTGAGCACAATAATTATTTATACATATTTATTATTATCAAATTTTATTAAACATAGTAATAATTTATACTCAATAATTATAAAGGTAATATTTCTATTTCAATAATAAAATATTTTTCAAACCAAACGTCTTCTTTGTATAATCAAATAATACATGTAAATTAATCCCAATGGGACCAATCCATTGTTCAGAGCAATTTATTTGACTTTGATTCCCATTTAGAATAGAACAACGTTATGTGTATCCACTTTTAAATATAAAAATAAGTATATATATGATATATTATTATGTATTTTATCATTAATTTAAAATAATTTAATGATATATATTAAATATCTATTTAAAATAAATATACATAATTTTATCGTATAAAATATGTAGTTAACTTCTTTTTCTTTACATAATTTTTTTTTTTCACATTCTCTGTAAAGTAGGTTGAATTAAATTGCAATAGACAGGTATAGAGGCAGAAGCTTTAACTAGGTTAATAGAATTTGTACCGAATGGATCACATGACTAGCCCTAGCACACAGGGCATGTTGAGCGGGCGGAGGTTGGGTCAATGTGGTAGGCATACGTCCAATACGGATTGATTTAAACAGATGTTATGCAGTCAAAAAATTTGTCCAAGGTCAACTTTGGAATACTACTTCGACGGATAGCGATGATAGGAGAACGACGCTGTGTCTAGGGGTTAAAAGCTGGAGGTAGGCTATACACTATCTAGAACCCTCGCGTCAATATGATTGAGACTAGTAATATCACAACCTTTGCGATAATTCAGTACTACAAATAGAGACAAGGATCTTTGGCTACAAACTTGCAGAGAATCCAATAGACAACATGATACGAATCTTAGAAGAATCACATCTTAAAAGTTAGTTATTGAGATGGAAGAGTCTAAGGTCATATAAACCCCACATTAGTTATCAATATTTTTCAATATGAGATCCAAGTCTCATACCTTACACTTGGGATTCTAACATACTACCATGCTCCGCAGCCCCAACGCCCACACGGGCTGGCAGTGCACTAGCTTCTTGCTAGCCCCGGTGAACACTGCAATGCCAGCATCACCACCTACACTGCACGATTGTAACTGGGAGACATAGTGATGACTCTGATACCAAATGATACGAACCTTAGGAGAATCACATCTCAAAAGCTAGCTATTGAGATGAGAGAGCCTAAAGACATATAAACCCCACACTAGTTATTTATACTTTTTAATGTAGGATTTAAGTCTCATATCTTACACTTGGAATTCTAACACAACAACTACAAATAGAGCATAACTAAAGAAAGTCTTTCGATAGATAAAGGAAGACACAAACACGTTGGAAGCTCATCTATCTTTCTCACATAAGATCAGACATCAGCTTTTTAGTTAGTGTTGAAAGTTAATTTATGAACAACCCAACTAAGAAGCACATGAAAGGAGTTTGTCATATTCTCAGATATCCAAAGATGACACAGGGTATTGGAGTGTTCTTTAAGAAAACTCAAAATCTGGACATTTAGATTTATTCACATGCATATTAGGTTGATTCTATCACTAAACAATCTGATTTTGCTAGAAGTATTACAAAGGCAAAATTTAGAACAATGACTTAATGAAATTTGTGAAAGGATGTGGCTTAAAAGGGTTCTTGACAAACTATAAATTCGGTAAAATGAATCTATGAAGATGTACTATGATAATCAAGTATCCATAAGTATTATAAAGAATCTTATACATCATGCTAGAACAAAACATGTGGAGATGGATCGATTTTCAATCAAAGAGAATATAGAGGGGGAATTGTTCTTCTTCTCTTCAAACTATCAACATCTTCAACAATGCACTGTCACACACCAACTTTGAAGATCTTCAATCTAAGTTGGAAATGATTAATATCTACAACCCAACTTAAGAGAGAGTGTAAAGTACAGAGATTTATTTCATTTTCTTTTCTTGTGTATATTTCCTTTTGCAATTAGTCTAAATTGCCAGAGATTGTCCGCATAAAATTAGAGATTATTTTTCTTGTGGTAAGATTTAATTTCCTGGTTTTGAGTTTGGTATATATGATTTAGAGCAATGCTATGTACATACATTTTGAATATACAATTGAGTGATTTTTAAGGACCCTTTGGGCCTTGTATATAAAATACATACTAATAAAAACTCTGAGGTCAATATTTTACATTGTGCAATTATTCCATAGATAAAGAAAGTAATTAATTAAAAGATTTCACAAGCATACTCGAACCAAAACTTTTCTTTAAAAATTTTGATGTTCTATCAGTTTTACTAATCCCTCTTTATTGTATGTTCATAACTTGATAAAGGGTTTTTGGTTTTAAGTCATGTCTCCGAAATTTTCTGATTAGTATTTCTCAGGTTTTATTCAAACATTAAGTTTTACAGATATCAGTGTTAAGCATATAAAGGCAGACATGAACATGTTCCAAAGGCAGTCGTGGTTAGGGCTGGATTCGAGCCGAGCCGAGCTCGGCTCGCAGCCAGCTCGGGCTCGGCTCGCTTTATTTAGGGGCGACTCGAGTTCGGCTCGAGCTGAACTCGGCTCGGCTCGGCTTATTTTTGGCTCGGTTCAGCTCGTTTTTCATATCAAAACGACATCGTTTTGTGTATATATATGGATCAAAACGATGTCGTTTTGTATAAAAAATTTTTAAAAAAATCTGCCCTGCCAAGCCGAGCCAGCTCGAGCTCGATCGAGCCGAGCAGAGCCCAGCTCGTTTCGGGCTCGAATCCAGCCCTAGTCGTGGGACTATTTTCCATTGAAGCTAAGGATATCAGTTGCAAGGTGTTCCTCTGAACTATATGATCTGTATAGATTCTGTATCATCTTTAGTTGAGTGGTGAATTGCTGAGATCTGATATCAATTATAAGGAAGGTCAATGAACTTTTTTCAACTTCCTCCGTTTCATGTGATGGATAGCAGCTGTTAATTTGCAGATAGTAATTACTGAATGATTTGCTTTCATGGAACTTTGGAATTGTTTATATAGGAATAACTAACAGGCATCAGCTATCAACTGAAATCATTTGCTTTCAAATTTGTTTTCAATTCTTGATGAAATGCTAATCCTAAAACAGGGTGATACGATCCTCAACAATTTCAAACAAAGTGACTCAACAAAATGAATGCTGATTGTAATTGAGAATTTGCTGAATTATTGCACTGAATATGCTTTCCATTAATCAGAAACAGCAACAACAATTACAAATTGAGTTTCTCCAAGAACTCAATCTGGAATTTCAGAAAGTACAGAAACAAAAAAATGGCTGGAATTTTTTTCCTCCTTCACACTTTCCACACTCCGTCCCTTTATTCTCCAAGTAATTTACCCAAAGTCACCAATCCAAAGCAGCCAGATGTTATCCCTGTTGGATGCTGGAATCTTCATGATTCTTCTCAATTTGTCTTCAAGTCTCATACTTTGTGTTTGAGATTTTAACATATCTTGAATCTCAAAGTATTTGGGGGGAACTACACTTTAAAAACTGATTTTTGAGATTGAGTAGTTCAAAACTATATAAATACTACGTTACAAACTTAAAACTTTCTGATATAAGATTTAAGTCTAATATTTTGTACTTAGATCCTAAGGTGGTCTTGATTGGTCACTTGAAGAAGATTATTACTGTAATGCAAAGAAGCTAAAGAACAATAATACTTGCACCGCTGGCCAAAATAGGAAAAGGGATTTAGCTAGCACAAAGAATATAAAGCATGGAAGAATTATTTCCTCTGGGAAAGATGTGGATGAGGCACATTCCTCCAAGTTTGAGAGGACGGATCTTTGGTAATATATGTAACAAAGAACTCCAATGGAACTGACAGGGTACTCTTCTTTTCTCATACGCTTAAAATGAACTTGGAATGTCATTGTATAGCATTCCTGTTTTGCAGAATCAGGCATTGGTGGGTGAGTCATAAATTTCCCTTAAATTTCATTGTACAACTTTGAACCTTTTGCAGAATCAGGCGATGGTGGGTGAGCCATATTTTCCTGTCATTGTACAACTTTGAACCTTTTGTTCTTCCGGCCAACAGCTGATTAAACTTCATTGTTTGTCCAATTTGTTCATTTAAGTGGATGCCAATCTTTTGTGCTCCTCTTTCAGGTTACCAAATGCCCCGGACATGGAGATTTATTCTTTGTATGTAGTTGGTGTCCAGATAGAGAGAGCATATGTCTATAAATTAACTCCAGCTGCAGAATGCCACATTCCCTTCCAAATGGTGGAAGCTGAAATTCAAAATTATCCAATTATATAATAATATATTATTATTTGTTTAAATTTATACTTAATTGGTTAATAATGGTTAGGGAAAATATGGTTTTTTTTTTTTTTTACACTATCAAAGTTGTTTTTCATTAACAGGATTACATTTTAAGTGAAAATTTATGATTAATGGGCAGAGATGATAATGAGATTGGATATGATCGAATATCTCATTTCTCATCCCAATCTTTAAGTGAAAAAATCTTTCTCATCTCTACTACAGGGATGACAAATAATGCATGTCTATACTCTGTGAGGAAAAGATCATCCCTTTGTCTTTGACTATTCGACTCTACCTTAATTTGTCCTTTACTTGGCTCTAAAAAATACCTTATGGGTGCATTTGGTTGGGGGATTTTGTGATTACCTTGGTAATCTATCTTTTATTCCTTTGTTTGGTTTGTCATTAATAAAATATTACAGTAATCTTCTATTACTAATGTTGACGTGACAGGTAATATATGTGGTACTCTGATTACCACATTCATCTTAGGTATTTAAAGATTACTAATGCAATCTTTAGTTTATTATAATTATATTATTATTTATAAATTTTTTGAGATAAAAATAAATTTATTTTTAATTAATATGACAAATAATATAAAAAATATTTAAAAATAATTATATTCAAGGACATTTAAGTAAAATAATTTACTAGTAATCTTTTATTACCTTCAACCAAACACAATAATTATTTATACCTATTAAATTTTATCAAACATAGTAATCATTTATACCCAGTAATATTCTAAGTAATCTATCTTCAAGGTAATTTTTCTATTTTAGTAATCAAACATTACCTAAACCAACCGTTCCTATGAGTTTGAAAACTTCAACCTAGAATCCACCACACACTCAATCTCTTTAGCTCCGGAAAAAACTGGAATAACAGAGAATGCACAAACAATAAAACCTCCTTAGCCACATAAAAACTCAGTTACAAACCCACCCAAAAACCACCATAATGTTAATCATAAACCCACCACAACCTCACCTAGAAACCCACCTCAAACCATCACTAAACCACCCATAGACCCACCAAGAGAACCCACTGCAAATTCAACCACAAACTCTTCTTTTCTTGTTGTTAACTTTTCCCCCTTAATGTTTCTTTTTCTTTCTTCATATACTCTTATTTCTTTCTCCCTCTCTTACCTAATCACAGCCCACTGCTATGACTAACACCCCACAACAACAAATCATTTTTAGTCAACCACCAAAAAACACCCCCTCAACCATATGAACTGTACATTTCACAACCACGTGAACATAATCAAGTGACAACAAACGATAAAGACAGGAAGGAGAATCTAAGAAAGAATGGAAATCAATCCGCTTGCATGTTATCAATCACACATGAAAAAAAGGAAACTTGAAATAATGTTATGAAATTAGGACAAATAACTAACACTGATGAGAGAGTAGAGAATGAGATCATTAGGGCTTTAGCTAAAAAAGAATCGGAATTGGGTTTTATATATTAATAGTATTTTGGTAAATATTTAAAAAATACAATGAATATTTTAACATATAATTTTAAATATATAATTAAATATATAAATTATGTGTTATTAAATAATTAAATATTATTTTATTTTAATTAAAAATTATTTAATTATATAATAATATATTATTTATATATCTAATTATATATAGTATAATATGAGACTGAGAAATATCTACTTCCGTTTCCTCTCGTATTTCAAGAACCCCACTTCGTATTTGAGATGGGAGGGGACGACAACCACAAGTGGGTTGGAAGGGGGACACTTGACATTCTTATTGGTTACTCAAGAGAAATTGGGGGCCGGCTGAGCCCATGAAGCCATGAAGTGGTTGTCTTGGCTATCAAAGTGATGGACAGTTTACTTACCAAAGTGAAAAAGAATTGACAACTGCAATTATATTGACCGGGTATCAGCTTTGAGTTTGGCGCAAATAGTTTCTTCAATGATACGTTACGTATGTAAATTGTAACGCAAGAAAGAATATGAATTGAAAAGCGCAATTCTTTGAACATACAGCAGACTTGGAGGTCTCATTGATTAAGTAAGAAAATTTCAAGTTTGGGTGAACTTGCTGTCGTTTTGAGCGAAAAAGGAGAACTAAAAAGAGAAGGTTTGGTGGAATAGTTTCTAGGTATGAAATAATAAAGAGGGTAAAAAATTATTATCTTGATAATCTATCTTTTATTATTTACAGAATTTTTTTATTGTTATTAAACAAAAATTATATTGGTAATCTATTTTTTATTATTTATATTATTTTATATGGTTTATCAGAAATTTTATTATCAATGATAATGTGATAGATAATATTGATGATACTCTGATTACCACTTTCACTTTATTTATTAAAAAATTATCAAGATAATATTAACATAAAAATAACTTTATTTTTAATTAATACAACAAATAATATAACAAAATTTTAAAATAATTATACACAATGATATTTAAGTAAAATAATATACTAGTATTCTTTTATTATCTTTAACCAAATATAATAATTATTTATATTTTTCATCTTTTTATTAAATATAGTAATAATTTATACTCAGTAATTTTCTAAGTAATCTATTTTTAATATTTTAATTTTAATAATAAAATATTATTCAAACCAAATACACCCAAAGGTATGTTAATAGAGGGGAAAGGACTATTTTTCAACTAAGTCTAAACCACAAGTTTACATATTTAAAGTTAAAAAATTATATTTTCTATCTATAGGTAGATTCAAATGAAGCTAATTCCACTCAAATAGATGGTTTGTTCAATTTGAATTAGAGTTTAGTTCAACAATTTGGCTTGACTTCAACTTAAATCTTTTTATGACGATATTGTTCATCTTAACTATGATACGATTTATCCCACTAATAATACTATCATCTTGTTGATGACTTTTCAACTATATTTTTGATCAATTCGAATTCGGTTTGAACTGGTTATAATAGATTAGAAGTAAACTCAAACCAACCTATGTGTTCGGCTTGATTTAACTTGAATTCAGCCTTCCCACCTTAATTATTAGTGAAATTAGTTAGTTTTTAAGGATATATTCACCGAGAAAATTTAAAAAATTCTTATAATATTTAACTTTGTGTCCTTAACATTTTAAATATATTTTCACCTCTATGTTATATAGAAAATAAAATTTAAAAATTAAAACAATCGTGGGCAATGAAAAATTATTTGACAATAGTTAAAATCACATTAAATCAATATGATTCTAATTGAAATTATATTAAAAAAATATGATTCAATTAAAAACGTATCATCGATTCTGATTGAAATTATATTAGAATAATGTGATTCAGTTTGAATTGTATCATTAATTCTGATTGAAATCATATCAAAATAATGTAATTTTAACTCTAATTTCAATTGTAATAGAAATAGTTTCAAATTTGGATCTAGTTTTGATTTTTAAGTTATTATAATTAAATATAATAAAATATTATTTTTTAATTTAAAAATGAGAATTTATCATTTTGGATCTTTTGATATAAATTAAATGGGAAATAATCATTCTCCCAATAATAAGAAAAGCTTTCGTGTGTATGATGGCGTTCTTTTGAGTTGTGTTAGTCAAAATCTACGAGACTTTCCTACAAGTTATGCCTCTATTTGATTCTTATCTTACGCAAAACGACATTCACAAATATAAAAAAGCCAACTGAAATTACATAAAAACTATTCTATTCTATTGCATTTACTTTACCCTATTGTTTAATGTTGCTTTGGGATGAGGCCGGCCTGCCTTTTCATTTATTGTTTTAATTTAAAAAGAAAAAAAAAAGGTAAAGTATTTATGATTACTTGAAAACCCCGGGGGCAAATAAGTAATTTCACTCTAAATATTATTATTTAATATCTAACCATTTATTAATACAATATTATTTTTAAATTAAAAATAAAATAATATTTAATTACGTAATAATATTGCAGGCAGCATGAAATATTATTATTTAGGTCTATTTAACAGACTGTAATTTTATTTATTGCACCTATTTTCAAAGTGCATGAGTAAAAATAATATTATAATAATAAAATATTAATAGACGACAGGCTATTTTCGATATTAACTTCATTAATCAGGGTCAAACTCACGTAAAAATTTTCTAAAATTTATTACATCCTTAGAGGAGACATGAATCACACGCGTCACAAGCACGGACCAATAGAACCAAAGGTTTAGAAGGAAGGTGGGATGGGCATGAAAGAAGCGCGTGGGTATGTGAAACTCATTACAGTTTAGGGCGGCTATGGATAAAGCCAAAATGCCATTAAATTAATTAAAAATACAAAAGGGTAGGGCAGGAGGAGAAAAGAAGGAGAAGATGAAGTAGTGGTGGTGGTGGGTAGTTTATTTTGTCTTAATTAATAATGATAATATTAAAATTAAGAGAGAGAGAGAGAGAGAGGAAATGATTATTAAAAGTGTGTTAGATGGGTAGTCACAGGGTGCACAACCAAGAAACCAGAGTTGGAGTTGAAGGTTGTTTTGTTTTGGTGGGTAGAGAGAGAGAGAGTTTCATGAGAGGAGACATGCCCAAGTTCTTCCCAACACTAGCGTATTTTGCTGCTTCTTCTCTCAACTGATCCCAAAGGTTCTCACTTCTCTTCTCTCTCATTCATTCTTATTATCACCTTTCTTTTGGATTTGTTTTTTATTTTTTTTTATTCTTATTGCTTCACTTCTTCACTTGTTCTTTTGATTCTTTTCTTCCCCTTTTTTCGTTTTGTTTATTGTTAGGTGGTAGCGTAATCCAAGTGGGTTTCGTTTTGTCGGCTGTTTTTTGATTGCATGTGTCGTTTGGTATCATGTTTGTGTGAAAATAGTAAAGTTGTGATAGGTAAACTGGTAAACTTCTCATCCTGTTGATTTCTAGACTTATTGTTGTTTTGGGATGTTTTTATCTTCTACTAAAACAACCAAAATTTTATATTTCTGGAAGTGAATTTGTGACTGCCTTTTTTGCCCACTTATTGCCTGGAGTTTTTTATGAGTGAGCTTTTTGATTTTGTTTTGACAAAGTCAATGACTTTTCAACGGCTCATTGCATTTAACAAGATGCGAAGCTCTGGCTCCGTGTTTCATATGGTTGTTGGTTTGTTTGAGTTTGATTTGTTTTACACTTTGCATGTAAAAAAAAAAGCCTGCTTTTTCTCTCCTTGGTGAATAAACAAATGTATCGGCTGGGCTGTTATGTGTCAGTGTCAGATTTTCTGAGACTAGGGTTAACTCTGTTAACAGATTAAACCAGCTTGGTTAGTTTGTGTTTTGTATAAAAAAATCATCGCGAAACCCTTTCGGGGTGTTCTTAAAGTCAAAAGTTTGGATCTAAAATTGACGTTGATTTCTTGTTAGGGGCAGAGTGATCAGGTTAGCCGATGTATATCTGATGTTTTTTCTTGCTTTATTCACCAATGCATGAGATGATTGTCGATCTCATAAGTGTACTGGATTACAGGTCCGTTATTAGACATATGCTTGTACCTAGATTAAAAAGAAACAACGGATAAAAAGAAAAAGAAAACATCACTTTTGTCCCACTATTAATTCCGTGTTCTGGGATTGGTGTAGTGGTGTAAATTTTCTCTTACTTTGTTAGTGAAAGGTTTTCCATCATTTGCTCAGGCTATTATTACTTGTGTGTTTGTTTCTGTTTATTTTTTGGAACCTTTTTCTTTGTCCTCGGTATTACTGTTATCTTTGTGAGAGTAGAGCTAGCATTGTATGATCTAGGTATCCTATGGAATTTATCATGTAGTTATAATTGTTTGGCAGCATTTTTTCATATTCCCTTTAAGGGTCTTGTACTGGATGATTTCCCTTTATATAATGACATGATTGTTTGCTCATGTGGCATTTTCACATACCATAAAAGTGCACGGTGGTGTGATATATGATGTTTGGACATTTTAAATATCATTTTCTAACTTATATGAACTGACTTAAATAATTTAGTTATTGGTATCTAAGAATGATTTAGACGAACAATGTCACACCCCTTTTTTGTGGAGTACATCCTCTTTTTGGTAGCCTTAGTGCATGGTATTATGTGAAGAGTAATATTATATATACAAATAAATTGTACAAAAGTATTTATACAAACTGAGGTGGTAACATTTCATTGAGTGATTTTGACGTGAGAGAAAATGTAAACAATTATATCACCTAATCACAAGTTGTCATATTTGACTGTACAGATAAGTTTGTAAAATTTTTTATATGCATAGTTTTATTCTTAAGTGAATATTTTGTCCTAGTTGAACTATTGCATTGAAGTCAAGTTTGTGTTGATTCAGTTTTTTCGTCATCATGATTGTCTACATAACTAATTCATTTAGTCATAGAGATTCATTTGCAATTTTCTCGGATATATTTATGTGAAATATATATGTGTGTGTATATATATATGGAGAGAGAGAGAGATTCTTTGTGCAGAATTATGTATTTCTTGCTTTTTTTTTTTTTCAATATATGAACATTGCTGAATGTGAATATATGAACATATTCTTTCTCCATATAATTGAAATGCTAATTTTTTTTTGTTGTGTTGTCTTGGTTAGCTAAACCAAAGTGAGGGGTACAGAACTCTTGGCTGTTAAGGACTGTGAATTTCTGCATGAAAATATAGGACAGCTGTTGAACTATATGGCTATTCGAATTCAAGACTTGACTAAGAAAAGCTTTGATCACAGTTCTGGTCTTTCTGTGGCCCATTTCTCTGTTGGTTGCCCATCATGGTGGAATTCAAGGGAACATCAAGTTTCACAGACCTTATCCAAGAATAGTAGTCTGAAAGTGGAATCTCCACCCCATCTTTTTCATGATGGAAAGTATTTAGGTCTTCAACTAGCGGACCAGGAATCATCCTCAGCTCAATCAATTGGTCAATCTCACCGTGATGTGAGTGCTGTAGGAGGGACAAATTCTCAAGATCAATGCATTTCATCAGAATCTGGTATGGATACTTCCGGATTCACTATTTATTGGCTATTAGAAACCATTTTCTTGTCACACTTGTGTAATAATGAGAGAATTTCTGTCATACTACGCAATGAGAGAGAAAAGAGAAGAAAATTATATAATTTGGAAAGAAACTTCATTGGCTGAAGTGAAATGTGCTGTTTATTTGCATATTTTTTCATCTGTGGTTTGAATCATTCATGAGTGGCTCACAAACATTGAAGCTTTACATCCTTCTTTTCTTTTTCCAAATTTCTTCTGATAATAGGATGTTTTTGTTTCTGGTATATATTGGTTTCCATATCGGAAAATCAGAGACCTGGTTCTCTAATTACAAAACACTATATCTGTGTGATAATTTAGGCCTGGTGCTTCTGTAAATGCAGTAGTAGTCTCTCTCTCTTATTTTTTTTAAATAAGGAACCTTATTCGAGCTGCGTTGCCCCTTGGGGGTCGGACCAACCACACTAAGTAGTTAAACCTTGAGTTCATTGACTGGTCCCACAACTACTGTATCGGGTAATTCTAGGGTCTAATCTTGATATAGTGTCAGCAGGTCAGGAACCCAAGCCCTCTTTCTTGGGGATTTTATATCCTTTGTTATTTAAACTACCTCTTGGGGGCTAGTCGCACTCTCTCTCTCTCCCCCTTGCTCTCTTCTTGTTGTGCTTAACTCTTACATTGTGAAATTATGGGAGGAAATATGGAAAAGTTGAAATGTCATAGATTGTTTTAGGGGGATATCAATGTTAGGAATTAGCTTCCACATGTTTCTTCGGTAGATTGTTTGCACAAATAGAGTAGGGTATTGTCCTTGATTTTATTTTTGTCATGAAGGTTTATATTATCTCCAGAGACATTTCTATAATCTTCATACATATGCTTTTACTTTTCTGGTTTTTGTCTTTCCTTCATCCCCACATAGTTAGTAGTACCTATCCCTGGTTATCTTGTGTAACATTGGTATAGAAGCTTTGCAAAGCAGATCAGTGATAAATTGTTTGAGAAATAAAAGTACTATCTGCTTCTGTTTTCTTGTCGAAAACAGTTCATCATGGTACCTTTTCTATGATATCACAAAGTTCCATTTCTGATGACTTGAATTGATTTGCTGTGCCTTCAAGTTGATACGAGACTAAAATGTTTACTTAAACTAATGTGAAAAATAAGCTAGGCTAAGTCTAACTTAAATTTAATTAATGTCTATCTATTTCATGCATGCAGGTCAAGATGAAAGTTGCGGAAAGGGTGTTGAAGGTCAAATGAAACCTCTGTTTTTGTTGAGCAATTCTGAAATTGTGTTCAACCCAGCTCATGCTGATTATAACCAATCAATGGTATGTTGAAATGTAGTTTCTAAATTTCAGCTTGTTTGCTCGGTTGTGAAACTAAGGGTTCCCACCTATTTCAGGCTCATTCTCTATATCCTTATGGTGATCGTTACTTTGGTGGCTTATATACTCCGTATGGACCGCAAGCTCTTGTAAGTTCTACTGAGCGTTTGTATACTACTGTCCCAAGTAGTTTTATTTTGGCGATATTAGATCAGAGTGAAAGCTAATTTGCAATAGCAGTAACATTATGTGCACAAACAATGGGTACAAATTTGTACACAAATGATGATGTATCAACATGTGATTGTGTGTTGCTTTATTTTTAATTTAAAATCACTTAATCACATCAAGAAATGTCAACGTTTGTGTTTATTGTTTATGCACATGGTTTTATTATTGCAATAAATATCATTCCATGAAAAGAGATTCTATTTCTTATTACAATGTTGGAATGGTTTCCTAAAATCTGTTAAAAGGCTTAACTATGAAAGGCGATAGATAAAGCTTAGAGCCTACCTTCTCATTGGTGCTTCATTTGGTTCTAATGTATGTTCCTTATTTGACTTTCTACGGCAATTGCTTTTATGATCTTTTTGACAAAAAACAAAATCAGATCCAGCCTCATACAGGCTCCCAGATGATAGGGATAGCATCCACACGAGTCCCACTGCCCCTTGATCCTGCAGAAGATAGGCCTATTTATGTCAATCCAAAACAGTACCATGGCATACTGAGAAGAAGACAGTCACGTGCAAAGCTTGAGGCCCAGAACAAACTTGTCAAGGCTCGAAAGGTATGTATGTTTGGTTGGCATTTGATATACTTTTGATACCACAGAGTAATAGATCTCTAAGGTATTATAAATCCGAGAATTCAATACTTTTTTACGAGGAACAACAAATCTAGTATACACTAAGTAATGATAATCATCCAATAGTATCGGTGTATCTATTTACGTGAAATTATCCTTCTTCAATAGAGCCTTCATCCACTCATTTATACTTTTCAATATACCGCAGCCATATCTCCACGAGTCAAGGCATCTTCATGCTGTAAACAGGGTTCGGGGATCTGGCGGACGATTTCTCAGCTCTAAAAAGCTCCAACAGCCTGATCCAAATAGTGCCAGTGGCATTTCAGACTCTAACCACTTCCAAAAAAAGATCAGTACATCAGAATTTGAGACTCACTCGCAAACCATGGAATATGTTCCTTCAGCAACCTCATGCTCAGATATTACCAGTGTATCCAACAGTGATGTTGTTTTGCGGCAGGCTGATCGCGGGTTTGCTGGCTTCTCTGCCCACATGGGTAGTGCCATCCAAAATCGCAGTAGACTTGTGTGCAGTGGAATGCAGCACTGTGCCTCAGTTGTTCGGTGAGATCACAGCACCGGGCAGGCAATTCATCCTTGGCTTTTCTAATCTAGTTACTATGTTCAGAAAATACTCTTCCTACTGCTTCTACATTTGTTGTAGGGAAGTTTATGCGGTTGTGAAGAGAGTTTGTGTTGAATGATAATATTTCAAAATTACCATATCTGCATGTGTGAAGACTGGTAGCTCGGCTATTTACCTTACTGACGTACGTATATATATGTTTTTACCAATAATTTAGATTATACCATATCTTGTGTGAACTTTCCAAATTTACCGTCCCAATTATCTCAACCGGATAAGCTCATCATCTTCTTTAAAGGTGTAGCATTGTTTTATTCATAATCCTATTGTTGGTGAGTTCGTCTATGGTAAAATGTCTCTCTACCTACACCCACAATGTTGCATAAAAGCAAGTCTAAGTTCAGCTCATCTCCTCTGTTGATTCTACTTCTCAACTCAGTCGTAATCCTCTTGCTGACGAGTTTATCTTTGGTAAACTATCTCTCTATCTCTACCTTTGCGTTTTTACGTTACGCAATTGTTCATGTTTTTCGGTTTCTTTATTGGACCAAGAGCTAGAGATGGTGGGAATGAGACTGAAGGGAAAAAATCATTGGAATAAGAGAAGAAATCGACAGAAGAAGCGAAAGTGCCAAGCTGGTGGCAGTGGAAAAGGAGGAGCCACAGAAGATTCTAGTCCAGATGAATTTTAATTTTTAAATTTTACAATCCTAACTTTTTATAAAGTTATAAAATTTAGGGTTGCTCTTTGTAAAAAGTTTATAAAATTTGGGATAAATTATTATTTAATTTTTAATGATAATGAGTATTTCTGTCTATTTTACAAATTTTATAAAAATTTAATGAATGGGTGAGAAATGAATTTTTTGATCTTAAAGGATGGAAACGTAATTTCATCAAAATTTGGGGAAATGGCAAATATATGTAAAAAGTAGGGCCCATGCAAATGGGGACATTTCTCATATCTTTTCATGTTCTCGGTGTTTGCCTTTTACAAAGTCAATATTCAAGAACTCACACAGTTTAAAAAAAAAAAATCGAAGTACGAGCAACTGTGCATATATAAAACAGATATAGCAGCCAAAGCAAAGCGTAAAGCGACAGCAATGGTGTCGTACGTGAGTGCATTGTTATACGGAGTCGGAGGCATTGTGGTGGCCGGGATGGCACTGTTGGTCGCTTTCCAGGAGAAGCTTGTTTATGTCCCCGTCCTTCCCGGTCTCACTAAATCCTACCAGATTACTCCCGCCCGACTCCGACTTATGTACGAGGACGTTTGGTTTCGATCCTCCGATGGAGTTCGTCTCCACTCCTGGTTCATCAAGTTCTTTCCCGATTGCCGAGGTCCGATCCCTGTTTTTTAAAACTCGTTACAATTATTTTTTGAATTTATGATTAATCGTTAGGGTTTCGTTTTGAGGTGAAATTTTGGATTGGACTTGGAGTTGAGTTTTATAATTATACAAGATACACTCCCGAATTATTTAATTAAGGCCCAAATTCCGTGTGAACGAATATTCGTCAATAAGATTTGTGTGATTTTTGGTGATAGTCATTCGTGGTGTGGATCTTGTAATAATTTACTCGAACACTGTTTTAGCTGGAGCTTAAAGTTGGAAGTTGATTAGTAGCTGTAATTGAACTGTATGCGTTTAGGTTTTGACTCTGAAGAATATCGTCGGAATAGAAAATGCTTGAACTAGGGAATTTTTCTATGTGGTCACCATGAATTTCTTTTGGGTAAGTGATGTGGTACAGATGTTAAGTTTGTTATGTATTTTAAAGAGGAATGATGCATTTAATTTCGACTTTGGGTGATAATTGATTGTGTGGTAATAAATCCATGTTTGGCTGATTGGGTTAATGCCTTTTAATCATGTTGGACATTATGGTAATAATTGAAAGAATTTTTCATGAGGGTGCTGGAGAATAATAACCATTAGTATGGTAAAATTTCTGTCTCTGCGTCTATTCACAATAGTAGGTTCTTTTCTAATGAGCATTCTTATCATAAAATTGTAATATTTTGTTTATCTCTTACAATACAGTTAAAAATCGCTACTGTTCAAGGCTAAAAATATATAGCTTTTGGTTCTGCAGGTCCAACCATTTTGTTTTTCCAAGAGAATGCAGGAAGTATCCTTATATTTATCATTATACTTGGAGACTTTTGAATTAGATGTTTGTTAAATTAAATTTGCATCCCATGGACTTGATTTTGTGATAGATTGTCTCTATATCTTGTTTCTTTTGTTGGTGAACTTAACCATGACCTTTAGATATTGCTCACCGTCTTGAAATGGTTCGCATAATGATACAGAGATTGCATTGCAATGTGTTTATGCTTTCATATCGAGGGTTTGTACTCATCTATCAAAATAATATTGCCCCTGGATTTCTTTGTTTTTAACATCTGAAATAGTCATTGTGTGCTGCTCACCTAGCTAGATAGACACTAATGCTTAATTTATATGAACAGTTATGGAGCAAGTGAAGGCTATCCTTCTCAGCAGGGAATTACAAATGATGCTCAGGTGTGCTTTTCCATCAATTTAGATGTTTAATTTCTGAACACTGCTGTTTGAAATTCTAGCATTGTTCCAAATGGTATATTTTTCTCTGTTAGGCTGCAGTGGATCATCTTTATCAGAGAACTGACATTGACACATCTAGGATAGTTGTATTTGGAAGGTCACTTGGAGGTGCTGTTGGTGCTGTGCTTACTAAAAACAATCCTGATAAGGTATCACCATAGTCATACCCCTTTCCCTTTATTTATTTATTCATTTATTTCTCCAGATGGTGATGCTACTTGTTTACCAATTTTGGCATCCAAATTAATTTGGGAAGTGATTCCTTTTTTTTCTTGTTCTTTCATTCCTTCTTCCTTTTCCCCTGTATTATTACTATTGTTTACCCAATTTTGCATTTGATTTCTTATGGCAACTGATTGATATATTCAAGTTAATTTCTTTAAAGTTGTTATTGAAAGACTGGTAAACAAGTTGGAACTTGTAGTATTGGTATTGTCCTTCTTCCCTACCTTCTTTGATGAAGCTCTGCATCTGGTGGTTTAATCTTGAATCGTTGGATCTTTCTGTATGGATTGGCTGGAATAGTATCGAAGAAAATAATTTTGAAGTTTTGGTTTTAATTTGGGTTGGCCTATGGTCAGATTTTTGTACCTTTTGCTGATAATAATTCGTTGCAAGTTTGGTTGTCTTTTCAACACAAAAGTTAGGGTTTCCTTGATTGGGATGTAGGTGTTATGTATGAGATATTGACTAGCCAGTGACTCCTACACTGAATGTTTTGTGGAAGTGGCTTAAAGAAGTGAACACAAATTCTAAGCTTTTATATTTGTAGTTTCTTTTTGGAATGATTTAAGTCTACGTGCTTCATATTTTAGGAAAAGATTAGAAAGTATACAGTTTGGGGCAGGGATAAGATAGAAAAGACATGTAATACATGGCTAAAGAAAAATTTGTGGCCTATATAAAGTGGAAAAGGCCTTGTGGGGTTTCTTTTTTGGGACAAAGTTGTGCTGACTTGATTATTATAGTGTAATGCATTGGTGTCCATATCAGCTATTTGTGATAGCATTTCTTATGCCAACTGTATTTTTTAAGTAATTTTTTTCTTAATGATTTTCAAGCAAGCACTTCCCCTGCTCAAAATCTTGTTGTTTGACGTCTTATATTTTGTATGAGGGTTATGATAGGGCTCATTACTAGTTTGTCTTCCTTTGTGTTGCAGGTTTCTGCGTTGATATTGGAAAACACTTTCACATCTATTCTGGACATGGCTGGAGTTCTATTGCCCTTCTTAAAGTGGTTTATTGGAGGCAGTAGTTCAAAAGGTCCCAAACTTCTTAATTTTCTTGTACGCTCTCCATGGAGTACAATTGATGTTGTTGGTGAGGTGAGGTTTTCTGTAGAAGTTCTTGCTCTGCATAAACCCCCTATACAGAACTATATCATAAAAAAATCTGAATGACTTGTGGACATTTTATTAACCTGATCTACATGGTCATAAAATGTATTAGCTCTGTGAAATTGACAAGTGTCACATGCCTGCACTGCTATGCAGTTTTACTTTCTGATGTTATGAACTCATTTTCACTATTTATTTGCATCATCTATTAAATTTTAAACAGTACAGGGTGTTGATTCTCACCTTATGTTGTTTACTTGATATTTTCTTCACTTTGTTTACAAGTTTTCAAAAGCTTTTTCATGACTCCTAAATTAGACTTATTAACTACAGGTCAAGCAGCCGATTCTTTTTCTCTCTGGATTGCAAGATGAGATGGTTCCACCATCTCATATGCAAATGCTGTATGCTAAAGCAGCTGCTCGTAATAATCAGTGCAAGTTTGTGGAATTTTCTACTGGAATGCATATGGACACTTGGCTGTCTGGTGGTGATCACTACTGGAGAACAATACAGCAGTTCCTTGATCAACATGTTCCTGAGAAAAAAGAAACTGAATCATCAAGCAAATATACTGGTATTCTTTCTTCCCTGAATCATCTTTAGTCTTTGTGTTGCAAATCACATCAGCCAACACTTGGTGGGGTTAAGTAATAATTTTACTGATATAATATGAAAATGATCAAGGAAATAAGGAATTCATTGAATAATTTTTGGCCTCAGACTTTTAACACCAAATATGATGTTCTGTTAAGGCCATAAGTTGATGATCCATTTAAGAATCTAGTTATGTTCATTTCTGGAAGGAAGCCTTTTCGTTTAAGGCAAAATCTTTCTCTGGCACCGAGCCTTAAGAGAACAGGTTTCTTACACACACCAATCTTAAGTCAGATATGATTTTATAATGTATAGTTGATACCAAACATCTGAATTTCCTGTATTTATCGCTTTTCTTACTTCTAATGACTTACAGTAGTTCAATTTGCTATTACAAAGATAGTTTGCAATTTATAACTTTACTTTGTGCCAAACATGCTTTAATTTTTGAGTGGTCACATGGGGCATCGCTTATTACTCAGTCATCCTTTCTTCAAATTTTGATGTTTATTTCATGGTGCTTTCAGAGTTGGAGGGAAGGTGACTGTTTACATGTGAAGTTTTTGAGATTTATTAGCTGGCTTAGAACAGGACCTCAAATTGTTTCTCCCTTTTGTGAAGTTGCAGCTGTTAAAAGCACAGTATGAGGAGTTACTACCTCCTGATGAACCTTTCAGATATTTCTCTTGAAGAGTTGTTGGTTTAGCAAACTTCAGTAGTCACCAAAACGATGTGAATGTCCTTTCGAATACTGTATTTGACTTTGACATATACACTGAATTCTTGATCTCTTCTGACCAATTCATTGTATGAAATAAGAAGTCTTTGAAAATGCAGATGGTTTTCCTGTATTGATGTGTAGGGTAGACCAGACTTTTTGAACAACCAATTTTGTTCAGTGTTCAATTTATTTTGAAGAAGGCAAGTACCGTCATAAGACTGAGATAATGGAATTACCACTGGTTTTATATTTTATAAATTTTCCTTTATTGCATATAATTTACGACGGTGTCAAATTGATTTTATACGTCTGACGTTTAATTTCCCATTTTTAGTGAAAAAAGAAAAGAATTGGATTTCTGTTATATTTTAAAAAAAAAGGAGGATTTGAATGTAGGTTGCAGAAAATGTGTTGATTAAAGTTGATAGTTTGTTCGTTGTGTAGCCACATCAAGATAGGCCCATACGGTAACAGCCTTCAAAACTAAAGTGGTATTTCAGTAAATAAATGCAAAAGGGGAAGTCATTTTGGTTTTTTCGGCCAAAAGGCTTGAAATTCTAAATTCATTTATATTAATTTTTGATAATTTAAATACTCATTATTTTACTAAAATTTAATATTAAAACTTAAATTTTATCATATTTTTATATTTAATTTAAAATTTTAATAATTTTTATTTAAAATTTAAAAAATATATATTTTTCTATTAAGATTTTTTTATTTGTATAATAAAATTTTTTTAAAAAAATAACATTATAAATTTTTGATATAAGAAATTATTAAAGTTTTTATTAAAAAAAGAAAAAGGGGAATCATGAACAATGTAGTACAACAATATGCCCTGGTGTTCTTGACATTAACCAAGCCTCATGTGCGCAGGATAATACACTGCGCACCCCTGTGAGCTCCCTTTGTTTGTCGGTGCCAAAAAGATTTAAACAAAAAAAAAACTCTGGAGCTAAATCCCAGCCCAGCTCAAAGATTCAACGCGTCAAAAAGCTTAAAAAACCCAGACACGTGTACGGAAGGTACCCGATCTGACCTATCACAGATTTGTAATTGTATCAATTTACAATTTTCTGGTCTAAACGCCGGAACCCTCCCAGTCTCCAAAACCCAGTTGAGAGGCGGATTCAAATCCGTTGCAGGTGGTTCTAACTACGTAGCTGAGAATCAAAACCGAAGGATGGATGCCACGTGGATATCAGGGTCTTTATCATCCACGTCAGATAAAACAGCTTCTCTCTTGCATACTGAACTGATTGACTATATACATATTTTTTGAAAAAAAATATTTATTAATTAAAAGGAAAAATACCAACCAATCTCTCCGTCCGTGTGCTGTGCTGCTACTGAAATGTGTGTATTTTGTTCTACTCTATAAACAAGCTAAATAGATTTCCGATAATAGCAATTCTTTCTTTTGTTCATTAATCTGAATATTTTAGGAGTGTCCAAGTGTAACTGTAGGGAGATGGACGGAACACAGTACAATCCGAGAACAGTGGAGGAGATCTTCAGAGATTTTAAGGGCCGTAGAGCCGGCATGATTAAGGCTCTAACCTCTGGTTTGTTCTGTCTATCATTTTCAGTTTTTACATAGTGAATTTTTAGGGTTTTTGCCTTTTTTTTTTAAACTTATTTTTTACGTTGTAGTACTAACTTTGTTGAATTTTCTGTTTCAGATGTTGAAGAATTCTACCAGCAGTGCGATCCTGGTTAGGGTTTCTGTTTGAACTCCTTTCATGAATCTCCTTTTCCGTTAATATGTTTGACTGCTTTTTGCCTGTGTGTGGTTACTCTTTAACTGTTAGAATTGCAATGTGCTGTGACCACTCGCTAGTTTTATGTTTGTACTGAAGCTTCTTCTTCTTATCGCTTTATTCATTTCTCATGCTTACTAAAAAGCATCTCTCTATCTTTTTTCTTTTCTGTTTGGTTTGTATTTTACTTGCTTTGTGTAGGTTTTGATTTATATTTTTGATTGTATTTTTATAAAATGAGAATTATACTTGTCTAGCTAGCTCATATTGAATTCCATCTGGCCTCAGTCTTTTAAACTATTAACTAAAATGTTTAAACATGAGAAACATATGGGTTTTAGTATTTTGACACCATGAAATTGCACAAACATGACAAGAAATGAAAGTGGATATTGTTTGCTTGTGGGGGCAAGTTGCATGATGTCCACATTTTGGTGCATGTTTAATGTTCTTAACTTACATCCTTTCATAATTGAAGTAGAAATTAACTAAAAGGCTTAAATGTTTATTGGTTTTCTATATGTGTTGCCTTAGTAATGTTTCTTCTCATTTTCTTTTTCCAGTGAAATATGTGACCACATTTGTTTTAACTTATTGCATTTGGAACCTAGTCCAATTATTAAAAGCTGTTTCTTGATCATCAGGGTGATAATATTTTTATGCCAATAAGTTCATGCTGATAATTGTTTATATTTACTGTCAGTTACATGTTTATACGACTTAAGAAATCTTGGGGAACTGATTGCAATGCAATTCTTGATTTTTATGTTTGTAAAACTTTTTTTTTTCTGAAATTTGCCAGATTATTAGTGAGATTTCAATTTCATGGAGGAGTTCCATACCACTTCATTGTGTTTTGATTAGTGATAACATCATACCTGACCGAATATTATCCCTTTCAGAGAAGGAGAATCTTTGCCTTTATGGATACCCAAATGAACAATGGGAAGTCAATTTACCTGCTGAAGAAGTGCCTCCTGAGCTCCCAGAGCCTGCATTAGGTATTAACTTTGCCAGAGATGGGATGCAGGAAAAGGACTGGTTGTCTCTGGTTGCTGTTCACAGTGATGCATGGCTACTTGCTGTGGCGTTCTATTTTGGTGCCAGATTTGGTTTTGATAAAGCTGACAGGTAGACATCTCTATTCCCTACGCTCTTCTATATTATGTCCTCAAATCGTTTCTATTTTTTTTTTTTTTAAATTAGTTACCTCTCCTCAACCATTAGGAAATTGATGTTATGGTTTAAATTCAATAAAATCATCAAAGTTGGAGGCAGTTTAATCTTATTTGGATGTAAAGTGCAAACTTTGGAACTCATTTACTTTGTCTAAATAATATTAAAAAGTTGATAATGGAAAATGTAGTTGAGTTCATTACTTGTAGAAAGTATATATTTTTGTCATTGTTTTATATTTGTGGTAACAATTTATAATACAAGTAGAAATCTATCGGCATAACCAAACTTTTGGAAAATAATATCTGGCAATGATTAATTTTCTTCACTGCAAAATTTTCATTTTTGGACTGTCAAATCACATTAATCAATTTGTACTATCTGGCATATAACTATTGATTATTAAGTATATCTGTAGTTTGTCTATTTGATTTTGGACTTCAGCTCTAATGAGATTATTTCTTCTTCTTTTTTCAATTTTTTTCTTTTTCCCCATATTAAGTTGCAAGCAATGGGTTAAAACTTGTAAACTGTCTCAAAATAGCTTACGTTTAACATATCATTTTGTTTGAATTGAGAAGAAACACTGATAAGAATTGAGTAGTTGAGTTCTGTTTTTTCAAATCAAACCTGTTATATTTTGTGTAAACTTTTGTTCAGTGCTGGTTGGTTGGCTATGATGAATTAAGGCAGTATATGGTAGCTTGATGTCACTGATTTGTATTATAGTGTCCTGTCATCTAGCAATAAGATGTAATCATTTTGCAGGAAACGTCTCTTCGCTATGATAAATGATCTTCCAACAATTTTTGAGGTTGTGACTGGAAGTGCAAAGAAACAGGCAAAGGAAAAGTCAGCAGTTTCAAATCACAGCGGTAACAAATCCAAGTCAACCTCAAAAGGGGTAAATGAAGCAAAATTTGTCCTCACTCCTTTAAATTTCAAGTAAAACAGATGTGGAATACTTGTTATATAGTCTTGAGTTTTGATGTATCTTGGTTTTATTCATTTTTCGCCAAGGATTGTTGGATTGAGAGGAATTTAAGATGTATGACCATAGTTGTATAACCTGATCAAGGTTACATGGTTTTATAGTGAATATCTTAGACTGAGAAGAGCAGGAGTGTGATATTGAGTCTTGGGCTGGCCACAATAAGTAAAAATGGAAAATGGTAGGTTTATTCCTCTAGATAGGCAGGGTCAGATCTGGGTAATGATTTTACGGTGATATTTTGATATAATCATGAAGATAATTATTTGTTGCATGCGTATTTTATTATTTTATGTATTATGCCACATGAATATGCTTTTTGGGGCCAAGTTTAGGATCCCTTTTTTTTCTGTTTCCTAAGTTCCAATTGTTTTTATATTAGCGATGGAAATAACTTTCTGTCTCTACTATTTTTAATATCTTACCTGGAATTCTGATATCTTTTGAGGGTTAATTCTGAGAATGGTGCTTGAATGGGTACATTGGTGCCCATTGATTCAATAGTGTCATTATACCTTTAGTGTCAGGAGAAATGAATGCAGTAAGATGGTTCATAAATTTTAAACAAATACATTTAACTTGGAGTGCACAAGATACTGACAAAAGAACTTCAACTGGAGTTGTATAGTTCAATTTGATTTATCAATATTATTGATAGATGTGCTGCTGTGTTATAATTGTTGAGTAGTTTATATGGACATTTCTTTTCCTTAGTTGTAATGCCAGATTTATAGTTATCTGCAAGATTCTCTAGGGTCCGATCCAAGATCTGGCAGCATACTTCAGATCTGCAGGTCTCGTAACCTATCATATCAACAAGGATACTCATATATATGCAGATCTAATTTTATGCTAGTTAATATATGTAATATTCAACTGTGAATAGAGGAACATGGGTATAGGCAATTAATTAGCAGTAAACGAAGCTTAAATGGATCTAGTAGATAATTCATATTTAGCTGTATATTAAGAACTCCTCTTTCATTTATGTGTGATCTTGTTCTCATGTCTTTGTTGCATTATTATTTCCTTGATGAATACAACTACAGCGTTCTTCTGAATCTGGCAAATTGTCAAAGAGTGTACAGCCAAAGGAGGATGATGAGGGATTGGATGAGGAGGATGAGGAAGAGCATGGAGATACCTTATGTGGGGCATGTGGAGAGAACTATGCAGCAGATGAGTTCTGGATTTGTTGTGACATATGTGAGAAGTGGTTCCATGGAAAATGTGTGAAAATCACTCCAGCCAGGGCTGAGCACATCAAGCAGTACAAGTGTCCTTCCTGCAGCAACAAGAGAGCTCGGCCTTGATACAAGAGGTGGGTTTATCTTGTGTAAATTTCTCATGCTCAAATCAGCTAACTATTTAGTTAGTCAGATTTTCTGTGTTATGCCATGTTTGTCAGCATGTTGTATTGAGTACTTGGTGTCAGAGACTATATCATTGGGATATGTTAGTGTTAACAGTTTGCAGGTTCTGAACATGTCTTGTATTTAGTCTGAATTGAACTGGGATATGTATTTCTGCTGTCTAGGAATTCCTTTTCCATCCTTCAGGTGAAGAATGCTCTAATTCCACGGACTCTACCCCTTATTTTTAGTAAGGCTGATGATCGTGTTTGTTAAACTGAAAGTCACATGCAGTCTATCATTCATCAATGTGGAATTGAATTGATTGCTCCTGTTTTTTGGTTTCAAACAGTTTTTTTTTTTTCTTCCCGATTCCTATCCTGTGTCCTATATAAAGGTGTAATAGGAATAGCTCTGAAGTCCTTGTAAGGGTGCAAAGCATTAGTTCCCAAGAAATTGTCATCTGAACTGCAAACCATTCTGTTTTTTTTTTTCTTTTTCTTTTATGGCCTTGTTTATTGTGGAGGTTCACAGGAGAATTTCTGATTCATGATGTATAACGTTTATTTATCTTTGGTTTGGAGAGAGAAGATGATTGAGGCAGAGGCAATGATGAATGTGAAGGCAGGCAGGAGTTGTGTTATATGGAGTGGAGGAAAGGACCCTAGTGCGATGGCTTGCTTGCTTTTTTATAGCAAAGCATTATTGCTTGCTTTCCTTTAGAGTGGAGTGGTGGGGGAGAGAAAAGATATAGCAATCATGTGACAAGGACTGGTTGGGAATTCATGGGGATATCTACATGCATAATTTGCCCCACTATGTCTGTAGTGCCGTAGTGGTCACCTGCTTTTATTGTTGAAAAAGGTAGAAAATTCAATTCCTTATTTGGTACTGGTTCCAGGGGGTGACGTGCCTGAAAATATTATGGCGTTTGGTGTGAAAATGTTTTATTATTTTGAGAATCAGTAGAAATAAATTATTATTATATTTAATAAATTTGATAAAAATAGATAAATATAATTAATTATTATGTTTGATTAGAGATAATAAAAGAACATTAATATATTATTTTATTTTAATATTTTTTATATAATTATTTTAAAATATTTTTTATATTTATTATATTAATTAAAAATGAGATAATAAAAGATTATTGAATATTTTATTATTAATAAGTTAATTCAAATAATATGAATAATAAAAAATAGCGATTTGAACAATCTTTGCATCCGCTCAGCTAAACTTCCCGTTATTCATTTTCTATATATTATTATCGTAATTCCGTAATTTGTAATGATCATAATTCAATAATGGTTCAAGTACGATTGAAATCTTGGAGGTCGTATATCAAAGCCCATTCTTTGGTTCCTCACCATTCATTAAACTTTTAGACCACCTTAGCCTTGTGTCGGCCCATTTTAAATACCTTCCAAATTTTAAGCACTTCACAGTTATGGTTGAGAGAAGAAGAGAGTTTTTTAACCTTAGGATTGAGGGAGAGAGTTCTTGTATTATAAATTAGATAAGAAAAATGACAACCTCAATTCACACCTATATATGGTTGGTTAGCTTGCTCTAAGTATTGCATGTTGATTGCTGCTTTATCCAATCAATGGTGAGTGTGAAATTCCAGAATAAAGATCTCAAAATTTATCCGTAAAGAGTAACTTGAATGATAAAAGAATGAGATTCTAAACATGAGAAAGGGTTCAAATACTTTTCAATGACATTTCAAGATTATTGATTTACCTAATATAATGATTGTAGAATCGATCAATACATCCAGAATTGTATTTTTCTCGTTAGCAAAAAAATAAAGGCCAAAGGACTATTTCCCATCCAAGTTTAGGTGTTATTTCAAAGTTACACCCATGAGGCTTGAAAAACTCGAAGTCCCATGATGTAATTTTCGTTAAAATTTTTTATTAGAAGTAGAGGTAAAATCGTTATTTTACTAATAATATTATAAAATTATAAAATTTATTATATTTTCTCCCATAATTTTTAAAAACTAACAACTTCACTTTTATCTAAAGTTTTCTAACTTTGAAAAGTCACATTTTTCCCCCAAATTTTTTCTTCACATCTCCGACCACTATCTTTAGCGCCGACGACCTCTTCTCTCCACTCTAAATGGTTAGTCGACACATGTAAACAGATTTGGAAGAGATTACAGATCTCTTCGTTGATAAAGAGATCTGAAATCTCTTCGTTGTCGATGAAAAGATTGGGTTTCAGATCTCTTCATCAATGAAGAGATCTAGAATCTCTTTGTCGTCAATGAAAAGATTTGGAATCTCTTTGCCGACGAAGAGATCTGGATTTTTTTGACTATGAAAAGACTTCATTGTCGTCTTCCAGATTGCTGGAGAAAGTGACTGAAGGAGAAGAAGAAAGTTCTAAGGTTTTGGGGAGAGGGGGAATGTAATTTTTCAAAGTTAAAAAACTTTAGGAGGGTGAAATGTTAGTCTTTCAAACTTAATAGAGAAAAATGTAATAAATTTTATATTTTTTTAATATTATTAATTAAATAACGATTTTACCCCTGTTTCTAACCGAAAATTTTAACCCTAATTGGTCAATAGGTAAGACTTCAGGTTTTTCAAACCTCATAGATGTGACTTTGAGATAACACCTAAACTTGGGTGGGAAACAGTCCTTTGGCCAAAAATAAATGCCCAAAACTTCCATCCTCTCGCTAGTTGCTTTGACCAATCTCATTCAGCAGCCCTTTCGCACTTCACTCGCCACCATAAATTCATGCCTCTACTTCCTTCTCAATCTCATTTAAACTCCTCCATAACTAAACACACTAGTACTTTTCCTTCGACTTAAACTATAGACTTTCTAGCAATGGCCATCAATGAGTTCGCCTATTCACTTACCCCAACTCTTTGTATCTCAGAAATTTTTCATATTGCAACACCACTACATTGGAGAAACTCTGCGGAGGCCCTCCAATGTCCCCGTTTTGACCAAATGTTGTCACAGTTTTCCCTAGGTTCGAGTCTCACTGTTGCTAAGCCACGCATAAACCAAAGTGAAAGCTAACCTTGATGGGGCTGTTTCTCTTGACCGAGTGGCCAAAACTACTAATTGGGTTGCTGAAAACATCTCTCGCCAGACAGATCCGTATGCTGTTACCACTGGCACTGGTCTCAGTGCCACTTCGCATACACACACCAACAAAACTGCAGACCTTCAACGGAGCTTATTTGTTTCCTTAATGCTGGAGTGGTTGCTAAACGAGATCTTCCTTCTAGTCATGCAAAGGCGGCAATGCTTGTTCACTCATGCAAGGTTATTCAAGCATACAGTGCAAGATTCTCGAAGCAATAGCCAAGCTTATGAACAGAAGTTTGATCCCCAGACTAGAGGGACTATTACTGCTTCAGGTGATCTTGTGCCATTTTCTTATATTGCTGGATTGATAATAGGTCGCCATATTTCCAAGCTGTTGAAGCTTTGAAGAGAGCTGGTATTCCGGCTCCTTTCCAGCTGCCAGCAAAGGAAGGTTTAGCTCTTGTCAATGGAACAGCCATTGCTTTAGCTGTAGCTGCAACAGTTTGTTTTGATGCAAACATATTGGCTATTCTTTCAAAAGTTCTTTCTGCTTTGTTCTGTGAAGTCATGCATGGCAAGCCAGAGTGAATACATGAAAAAAGTTGTGAAACAATCCGTCGGCCAAGTTATAAAGAAGACCCTTTACATTTCAGTACTGGACTCTGGATTTTCACAGAAACAACTCTTACAGGTTGTCGAACAGCAACTGGTATTCTTCTATCGCAACAATCCCACCAACCCTAATTATGCCTTTCTGCCAAAGCTACAAGAAGTACTCGCTGCAAAAGCATTTCCAGGTTCTAAAGCCAATGAAAATGGCTAGTAAATTTTCAAGTGAATTCCGGTATTTATGGAGGAACTGAAACCAAGACTAGTAGAAGAGATATCAAAAGCAAGGGAGAGGTTTGACAAAGGAGATGCTTCAATAGCAAATAGGATTAAGAAAGGCAGAACACATCCCATATATAGCTTTGTGAGAGGAGAAGTGGGCACTGAGCTTCTGAGTGGCGCCAAAAAGGTGAGTCCAGGGGGAGATACTGAGAAGGTTTACAAGGCCGTCAACTGCTTGAGCAATTGGAAGACAAACTATTTTGTCCCAGAGAAATTATAATTCTATCTGTGGAGAAGAATTAGTTAATGTAGGGGTCTCTGTTTCTTCACATGCAAGATGAGGAATAATGTGTTTTTATGGATAAAATAACAGTCAATCACATCATGACACATCATCTGTACACAAAAAAAATATATATATATAACATTACTCGTGGAATTAAATGAGTCCTGATAGATTGAGAAAATATACACAGAGAATTGGCAAGACAGGAATTAGATGAGGAGGCCATGACCATTTGATAGTCAACAACAGGGTGTACGCCGAAAATTCTCATTCTGAAAGACATTGAAGAATAATCTTCCTTAATTGATTCAGATATTTCATCTATAAATCACGAGAGAGAAAGTTATATAGTTAGACAGTATAACTTATCCGGTCAGGATAATATTCAATTATTCTAATAATAATGAATAACCTTTGTGGTTAAAAAATCCCTTCTGTTGCAACAAAGAAAGAGGACAAGAAAAAAGGACTTGAAATTTTCTGCAAATATAAACTCTACATTATTCTTGCAAGCAAACAGAAATGGTTGTAGGCATGATTACACAACATGTAAGTATACAAAACAGAAAGGAAGATACACCAAAAACATTCGTCTTTTACCTTGTATTGCACAGACAAATATTGGTTGACCATTTCTTCTCAAGTAAATACAAGACGAGCACCACCGGCAGAACTCTCGTCTACTGAGTCCATTGCTTTTAACAACTCCATCTCATGTATGTAAAGACTATAAGACCTCACCATTTGAAATACCCAGTTCAGCAACTCTCTTATCCGCATGGAACTATTTTCATCGAAAGGGTTAAGCATGTTTCATGCAGATGCCAATGTTTCCAGCAATATTCAAATGCATGTGCAATTTACTGCAACCTAATAGTTTCATTTGGGAGAATAATATTGGGATTCCGTTTATGTGGATTGAGTGCTGCTAATTCCTTCCATTTAGCCCCAGTACCATGAATACGAGATGAGATGCTCCACAAAGCATCACCAGGCTGAACCTTTGTAGTCAGAGGAGTTGAAGACTTTGAAACAGTCTTTGACTTCATAAATGGATGCTTACTGGTCTTCCCCATTCCATTAGCAAGCAACCAGCGAGACCCTGATTGTTGTTGGGTTTTGTTGCCCCAAAGCTTCTTCTTTTCAGGCTCTGTCTTCAGACCTGCAACATGGACTTCAGTGATTTGAAACTGCGGAATGCCTTCCTCTTCAGAGACTTTTTCTTCTTTTGTGTCCTTTGCTTTTGAGTCAGTCTCATCGTCCTCTGCACTGTCATTCCTCACCTCTGGTACCTTGCAATATATTTTTGGCTTTGGTGGGACAAAAACTCTCTCTACCTGAATAAGAGAAAGCATTGGTGCACCAACCGGTTCATAATTCCTCAAAGGATCACGAAGTTGCACCATCAGTGCTACTGTGAAGTTATTTCCCAATAAACCATACTTTCTCCCAGATCCTTTCCCCCGCCTTTTCTCCCCTTTTGACCCTCCACGAATCAAGTCCAAGGAAGTAGCATGATGGGCAGCAAGTAATTTTGAAGTCCGCTCACTGATTTGGTCTTCATCATAAATTTCACCAGAATCCATCCTCATCCATTCATCAAGAGTTAGTGAAAGACCCATTAATCCATCTACTTCATCACAATTTTCTTTTATATCCATCAATTGCAACCCACCAGTTCCTTCCAAACCAAGTGACCCAGTCATGTTCACCCTGCCCTGGAGGGCAGAAATTTCCCCAATAGATTGTGCACTGATGTTTGAAGGTGCATCTTCATCTGACATGCCAGATTGTATTCTCAACCCCTCCATTGAAAGTGCTTCAATCTTATCCATAGCCAAAGGAGCAAGATCCTCTAAGGATACATATTCCGAACAAATTTCATTGCCTGCTGAAGTTGAACCAAGCTTACTGGGTCTGGATCCAGATGATGTTCCATTCACTTTCTTCTGCAAATCTGAAAAGTCTTGCCGAACCTCTGATTGGTGGTGCAATATGTACTGGCTGTGACAGGGAACAAATAATATGTTATATATTAAAGGAATAAAAAAGGAAAACAGCTTATTTACAAAAATAATTTTGAGAAAAAGAGCGCATTCTTTTTTAACTCTGTAAGGAAGAGCTAACAAACCTCTCAAGTCCCTCTAGCATTGGTGCAGCTTCCCATGCCACTTGCTGCATTGTCTTCCCAGTTATATCTTCCAAAGGCATTAATTTATTCGCCTGCATTGAGAGCTTCTCAATTCCAACAGATGCCAGTTGCTGAAGTATCTCCATTACACTAGAACCCATATCTGCAGGTACTACAACAGGACTTGAGACCTGCATGATCAAGCTCCCGCCACTTTTAGCGTTGTTGAAGAGTGAAGGATTCATAGACCTCAAAAATCCTCCATTTTTTGTCTGAAGAAATGGGCCCATTCCTTCCCCAAGTGGAGGCAATTGATATGGCTCTTCTGGAGGCAAATCAATAGGACTACCAAACCCACTAGAGCTTTCGGTTGGAGAACTTTGGAAGACCTTTTCATTCAGTCCCCACTCACGCATTAAGGCTTCTGTCTCCAAATCTTCCAACATTGTGGCCTTCCTTTTGCTCTTTAAATCCTCAGTTGAAATCCAAGATTCCTCAGCAGCTTGAACTACAGATGAAGGCTCAAGATCCTCAGACAAAATTCCACTCTCAGACACAGCCGGAGCATCATAGACAAATTCTGTTTGGTCTTCATCACCTAGACCAAAATCAAACAAAGAATAACCACCAGCAAGAGCGTCTTTCTCAAACTCCCTTAACAAGCGCTCTCTCGGAGACTCTGGCTCACTCTCAGAACTCAAGCCAAATGGACTATGCTCAATCCCCAGCATATCCAAGAATTCAGTTGCCACAGATGCAGTAACATCATCCAAGCTATGTGACCTCCCAAAACCAATCACCTTATGATCACTATCAATTTCTATGTGATTCTGTGGCTGTTCAGGAGAATCCGCAGTTTCTAACACCAAATTAGACACACTGACCAAAGCTGAATCCAAGTCTTTCATCAATAATTCTTTGGAGTATGTGTCATTCTCTTTGGAACAGTAATAAGATCCCACTACCTCATCCATGTCACTGACTTTGTCCTCATCCTGGTAAATCTTTCCCTCTTTAAAAGCCGGTGCAGAAGTGTCAACTTCATCTACTTCAGAACTTTTTAAGGTAAAACTAGAAGCAATCTTCACAGTAAGTTCTGGAGATTTTATATGTTCCTCTGCCGATGATAATATCCCTTGTTCAATTACAGAGAACTCATCTTTGCATTCGTTATCAACATTTTCTCCTCCAGAGACAGACATCTGATATGACTGTGGTTTGATGGGCTCAAGATGATGTTCAGAAGCCGAATCAAGTTCAGGTCTATGATCATTTGATGGATCCAACTTTTCTTCATCAAATTTTTTATACAGCATCTGCACTGAACTGGCAAGCTCTGACCTTGATGTTGGCAAAACTTCATGCAGATCTTTGATGTCCTCCATGGATTGAGTTGAGGAACGAGACAGCTGATTAACTTTACCAGGAATGCTTCCAATCTGCTGCATTGAGTTCTTGGCATTATGCACACCAAATTTAGTAATCGACTTTATCATACCCAAGTTATTCTGCTTCACATTCACCAGCTCGTGACGACTCTTATTATTTCCATTGGGAATTGTATTAACGCCAATTACAGTATACCCAAAACTAACATTCATTGTAGCACCTTTAGCCTTCCCCGATAACTTAAAACTAGTAGTCCACTTCCCGGAGCTCTTCTCATCCTCCAATTCTTCCAATGTAAGAGGCAGCAACCTTGTGAGATCAACCCGATGCTTCCCTAGATCTAGTTCTGGTGCTCCAAGCACAGAAGCATAGAGCAAAAAATGCTTTGCCTCGTACTTTGCTGAATGATGGGGTCCATTCCTACTGCCATAAACTAAGCAAGTGTGTGTCAATTTCTCTTCAAACTCAACTGTTCCATCAAGAACCTTAGCTGGATGAGTCTCCGAACTGCCATCCCGCCTCTTCCAGTGAACAAGAAGACTAACATCATTAAAAATCTGGGGCAAACCTTCAATAGAATGGACTTGGAGAGAGAAACAACAATTAAACCTACGATTTTTAACACCAGAGAATGCCTTTAATGGCTTCCAGTTCCAAATGGACTTCTTGTCCTTGATAGATGGATCCTCATTATTGTATTTCAACTTCCCTTTGGCATCAGGCAAAGGGGCTTTCCCAGCTGATTTGGAGCGGTTATTGTTAACAGAACTCGAGCTTTTTACAGGATTTTTCTCTGAATAAAGAGCTTTGCTTATAGCTTCGATCTCATTCAACAACTTCAAACTATTTGTCCCTTCACCTATCTTCTTCCGAGCTTCAGCTTTTGACAACATCGTCTTTATTTCCAACAAAATTTTAAATGAATCACAATCAAATTAAAAAGAATCCACTACTATAATTAAATAAGATTCTCACAAAACTACATAATTCAAATTCCCAAAGTAAATATAATTTATGAAACCGATAATCTATACAATCCGTGTAAAAAATTAAATTTAAAAAAAAAAAAAACCTGATTGAGCTTGCAGAGAATCGAAATTGACTGACAATAAACCCTAAACTAATGAATCATAGACATCGTCCCTCTTCCAATCTAAAGAGAAAAAGTGAAGTGGAAGTCGAAGCTGAAAAAAAATACAGAAGAGTAAGAAAGGGTAGAGAGGAGATGGAGATGGAGAGGTTTGAGAGTCCAAGAAAGAGTTGTTTTGTCTTTGAAATGCCGCTGCCTGCCCTCAACCCGTTTCAAATAATTTCTGTTTGTCTTACATACCTACGAGTATTTATCATCTTTAACAATTAATTAACTAATTAATTCATAGTTAATACAAAATTTTGACGCAATTTAAATTAGCAATATTCATTTATTTTTTAATAATATATTATTATATAATTAAATATTATTTTATTTTTAATTTAAAATTATTTTTACATTTAATTATATAGTAAAAAATTAAAATCTATTATTTTAATCCAAGCAACAGAGGCAATAATTGATTGCACATGATGTAATATGACCAAAGATTGTTTTACTTATTATACCATGGTTAACTGTTTGGCAACCTATCTATGGCTTAGCTGTCCCATTTTGTTCTTAAGATTTTTCCTTGTTTTTTTCACTCAATCCCTGAAAACCTTAAATCTAATAATTAAAAATTTATTTATATTATTATATGATTAGATATTATTTTATTTTTAATTTAAAATTATTTAATTATATAAAAATATTTATAAATTTATATTTATTTATATATTTAAAATAAATATATATAGATTTATTGATAATTAAATTATGTAACCATATCTTATGCATGCATGTATCTGTATTTTGAGGCACTTTTATTAACATAATTTAATTATGCTTAATATTGATATTTGTTTAATTAAACCCAAATGTTTAAAGTTTTGAACTTACGTTACTTGCGTTTGCTTATTCTCTTCTCCACCCACTCGAGAATCATGTTCACAACTTCCAAAGGCAAAGGTTTGAATTTGCCCAAATCGAGATGCTTCCATGACATGACATGATATAAAATTCATCGTTGGTGGGGTCGTGGCCACTGGCCCACTCTCAAAGTTCAAAAAGACGCGCCAATCAAATTTGTTTGGCAGGCCCTATAATTTCCATCAAACAAAATATGACCCCGACCCGAGCTACTACTTTTACGGTTTACTAAAGAATAAGCCTTAAAGATGCTTTTCTTGACAATCAAAAAAGGCAAAAGATGAAGGAGAATAAATGCGCTCTTTTAAGTTTTAAGATGAAAAAACCAGTTTGAGGATACTTACAAGATAAGAAAATTCGGACAAATTGAAACGTAGCAGAAATAGAACCAATTCACACCAAAAGCTGCCGCAGGTCCATAGTTTTGTTCCACCGCAAAACTCTTCACGCCAACCCTGTTGTTTCTTCTTGCTAGCAGGGGCTGAGGATTTTGATGGCAGGAGGGAGTTTTGAGCAAGAAGAAACAATATTAGCATCTATTGAAGAGATAATAGATGGGTGAAGTTGGGGCGAAGTGAGAGTCAGGACTTACTTCGCTCTGGTGGTTTTCTGCCAAGCCCAAAAATGTCTCAGTCTATTTGTGCAAAGGTTGTGTCCTAAGAAGAGGCAAGCATTGATCGAGAACCTAATAGACAAATCACGGAAACTTCGAAAATCCAAAAATTCTAACATCGTTATTTTGAATTTAAGAAAAAATTTATTTATTTAATAATTGTATATATTTTTGGATGTGTTAAATTTATTTAATAATTTTTCACATGTATTTCAAAATTAAGAATGATAGGAAATAATGAAATATCTTACTTCACGATTTTGGAGACAATTTTGTGAATATTCCTCCAAATTTGATATATTGAACATAATATTTATCTTGATTTTTATAAAAAATATATATAGTTAAACGATATTCCAAAATTGGATAAACATACGATCACCCTCAACTCACAAAAGAATTATAACTTAAATGAGGTCGTCTTTGTTTATTTTGTAGAGCTAGGACTAACTCTTAGGTCAGCTACCAAATACTCCGTCTTATCAATTCAACCATCCATCTCAATCATGCATGCATCAAAATGAGTTTGTACATTGGCAGTCAGAACCATGGAGCCATTCCTCATGCATTACTAATATGTGTTGTACATGTGTAAACTCGTCAACCACTATTGATTCGAGCGTGTATTCGAACATTCAGTATAGACCACCCATGAAGGAAGATGTTGAACCACTCTTAAATAAAGGTAGCGGATGATCGATAAACAAATACAGTGGTTGACTCATTATTAGAGATGGTGTTACATGAGAAGACCCTATCATACCCATGAACTCCATGATATTGGGATATCGAGAAGCTCTCTTCTCTAGACTAACTCTATATTAACACTGTTTTGTTCATACTTATATAAAAGATATAAAGATAATAGAAAAGTCGAAACAAAGGTATAGACTCAAAATTGGAAAATCACTTACAACATTCCCATTGTATGTTGTGTTGACATCATCATATCTCAAAATGTTTCTTATCTTTCATGTACACATTCAGGTGACAATTAATAATTATTTCAATTGTGCTTAATTTTCTAGATTATTGAGCATCTCATATATCTAAATGTACAATATTAACATCAATTTTGTTAGTCATCATCATAATAAAGTTAAAATGATTTTATATGAATGGATAGATAAGACAATGTTATATGAAATGGTATGTGGAAATCCGATAGAATTTCATCGGAGGGATCTTTCCCTCCTTGAATACCCATGAGTATTTGTTGAATTTTTCAAGTGATTCACAAGTTGAAGAACTTCTTTATAGATTATTTCCCTATTATCAACACCCAAAAGTCCAATGTATAGGCAACACAACAACAATAGCTTAATAATGTTGTTATCCCTTATTTTCAAAATATGTTTTTTCTATTATTTGTGTTAATAAAATTGAAAGGTAATAATATATATCAATCTAATCACTTAATCAAGTTAATCATTAAGGCGAATCCAATCAGGCTATTCCAAAACTCATTATTGGATTTTTCCCTAATAATCGTTGGTAGTACTATTGAATGTTTAAATGCATCATCGAATCAAAACTCTTCAAAGTCTAAAAATTTCGCAAAACATATATCTTTGAAAAGCTTCTTCTTATGACATTAAGATTCGTACGAATATTCTTCATTGCGTCTCAATGGCCTCTTGTGACTTAGTGATTTCAAGTGGTGAAAAGTCAAGAAATTCTCAACCCTTTGGACATGTAGTCTAACCAAACTCTATTATTTTATTTTTTAGTCTAATGCAATGTTCGTTCATAATTAATAAAAAAAATCGAATATGCTCAATTCCCAAATTATTTATATATAATCAAACATTCATGAAAAAAAAAAAGTACAAAAAGTTCACCAAAGCTTTAAAAAATTCATTTGACTAAATATTTCACACGTACGATGTACAGCATACATATCTAAAATAGTTTTTCATGCACCCAGGTCTAGGCTTACCCGTACAAAGGCCTAAGTAAGAATAGGCCCAAACTCATTCTAAAATTAAAAAAAAAAAATTTATAAGATTTGTATCAAAAGACTCTAAACCCACACTCACTTAAAAAAAAAAAAGAAATTCCTCAAAGATTATTGGTTTGTAACCCTTAGGAAGAAATTTTGATTTTTCAAACTTCAGATTGAAGAGAATTATGCGATTTTTAAATTGAAGAGAGTAAACGTAATAAAACTTTAGTTTTTGAAATTTTTTTATTAAATAACAATTTTATCTTTGACCATAACTAAGATTTTTAAAGGAAGAGTATAATTTTTAGATTTTTAGACCTCATAGGTATGATTTTGAGAACTCACCTAAACTTGGGTGGGAAATAGTTCTTTAGCCCTATAATTATTATAGTTTATTGGTTCAAAACTTCAAATGTTTGAGGATAAAGATATGAGTGATGTTATATATATATATATTGTGTATAATTTAGATATATAGATGATGTGTCATTATATAATTAAAATTTTTTATTTTTAATTTAAAATTATCTAATCACATAATGACGTAAATCTGTGTATCCAAATTATGTATAAAAAATATGTATATATTGTTTTATTGTTAAGATATATATTACAAAATGGATTCTAATTGTAAAAATAATAATAATAACAATAATAATAATAATAATAATAATAATAATAATAATATAGATCCAGTAACAAGTTTTATTGCTCTAGATTTCTTAGAATATGATAAAAAGAAGTCAACCCTATAAGGTGAAAATAAAGCTATCTGGTTAAGCAATTTCAGCATAATTAAAATTGATTAATTTTAAATGCAGGTTAAAGAAAATTATCAAAATTACCCTCAAAACAAAAATACTGTTTGAATTTATCCACCAATGTTAAGGGAAATATTATTAAAACCGAAATGTTTGTCCAATTTTTTTATATTTTATTGTTATTTACTTTTACCTCTAAATTATTTTTATTATTACAGTTGAAAATTATTATTAGTTATAATAAAGTTTTATTATATCATGCCACGTGGACCAAATCAACCTTTCCCTTTCAAGAAAAGGACAGAAAGGGCCTAGACTCTTTATTCTTACGTGGCAACTAGTTAGGGAAAGATAGAGTAACAGCACTGTCCTTTAACCTTCTAGAGACTGACGTGTGTATCTGAACATGAAGAGGTCGACCACTCATATTCTGAAGCAGTTGTGGTTAAGAATGGAGGATCGAGTAAATGATTCGGAAATTAATAATAAAATAAGCAATAAAAAGACATGCAAATGAGATAGAAATTGGGGCACTCTGAAATTTAAGCGCGGACATGGCGCAAACGCACAATAGACACACAATTTGAATGCAAAATTATTAACATTCAGATTCATCTTATTTCTCTTTCTTCTTCCCTCTCTCTTTCTGTATACGATATGCTTGTTGTAGTGTATGCTTAGGCTTAGCGGAAGAAAAATTAAACAATGGCCAACACCGAAGAGCTTTTGGAGGAGGTGAACGCTAGTGGCAATGGGGATTCATTTGGAATGGTGAAGAGGAGGTTCAAGGATCGATCTCTGGTATTGTCTAATCTTGAGTTTTTGGTTTCTTTTTTTATTCGGTGTGTGTGTTTATTGATGGTTTTATGGATCTGGTGGTTTTTTTTTTTTTTTAGAAAGTTGTTCAAACAAGGGAGATCATGTCGAAAAAGGCAGTTCAGACGAGAGAGATGTTGTCTAAACAGGCTGTTAAGATCGCTAAACAAGCAGAGGAACATGAAAGATTTATTAATAAGGTTTTTATATCCTGTTTTTGAATGGATTGATATTACTTGGATCATTGAATTTGAAATTTTTAATGAGGTTTCTTTGTAATGCTGTAGGTGACACATCTTCTGGGCGTTCTTGGGTTCGGGGGCTTTTGTTTCCTATTGGGAGCAAGTAAGTAATTCATGTGATTACATTAAAACAATTGAAAATCTTGGTAGCTTTATTGATTTTCTTTCTCCCTTTTTTGTTGGTTAATTAATGGATTGGCAGGGCCCCAAGATATTCCTTATGTATATTGTTTGTTCTATGTTATCTTTGTTCCTCTTCGGTGGATATATTATCGGTATAAAAAATGGCATTACTATCTTCTGGTAAACCTCTACTACCTCAACGTAGCTGTATTTTTGTTTGTTATATGCTTACTACTAATTTGATTACCTAATAGCATAAGTTATTTTTATTAGCTTGTACGTTTCTGCTTTCTTTTGGGTAGATACTATTGGGAATTTGGGATAGTTGTGAGATGGTTGATGTGGTTTAGCCTTGTTCAATGATTTACTGTTGATAATAGTAGGAAAGAGGGGTGGCGCTATTCAAGTTTGGATGGTTTTGCAAATAAGTACACCTAAATAGAATTGTGTTAAGATAGTTTAGAAAATTTTTATGAGCCACCTTTGATGATATTTCAAAATTAAAATTTTAATTTATCCAATACTATAGCTATAAGGTCAATCACTAAACTTGAGATTTTATTTGTTTGGTGTAATCGATTCAACTTTAAAAAAGTGGATGGTTTCCTCATTACAAAAAAAAATTAGAAAATTAATGTGCAGTTGTAGTTTGTTTAAGAATAGTTGATCATTGATACAACTCTTGTTGTGGGTTTGAGATCACTAAGAGTCAGAACAAGAGCTAAGTTGAGTTTTAACTTTTAACATCATGGATTCCTCTCTAATGATATCTCACCCTGAGAAAGCAAACTGTTCTTTCGGAGAATTTGATAGGACTGATGTGAAGGGAAATATATTCAAAATAAGATACGCCAAAAATTTTAAGGTGGTCAATATCTTAAATACAGCAAGTATGTTCAATCAATATTGATATAGAATAACATCGACATGAGGCATGGACTCTAGTGCAGTTTTATTTATTTCCAAATTTGATTCCAGGAATGGGGATGGACATTTCTTTTTATGAGGTTTCTATTCACTATGTCATGTAAAGATGAAAAAAATGAAAGATTGACGTAACTTCAGTTTGTTTTTTAATGCCAGGATTTTTGCTATTATGCCAATACAATCTTCTTGGTTGATCTTCTTCTCTATCCAAGAAATGAAAAGTTTTTCATGGCTTGCTTCTCATTTGCTGAGGTAAACTAAAATTCTTGTGTAACAGTTCTATCCAAGAAATGAAAAGTTTTTGAAATAACAAATGTTTCACTTTGTTTCCTTTTTGCACCTTATGAACGCTGCTGCAGGGGCCTTTAGCGTGGGCATTGATTGTTTGGCGTTGTAGCTTGGTTTTCAATTCTGTTGACAAAATTGTTAGTGTCCTAATACATCTTTTGCCTGGTGCGTTGGACTTTCTTTGCTTCTGCATCATTCTATATAAAACACACATTTAAAATGTGTGACAACCTATTTCATTTTTTCGGGGAAAAAGACTAAGCAGGACGCTAGGCTAACATTTCTAAGTCAACTTCTGGAAAAATTGCCAGAAACTTTTGTGTCTAATATATCTATTTTTATTCTATCAGTTCTTTTATTTAAAGCTAATTTACCATTATACATGGTTAAAAGTTCAATGTTAGGCTTGGTTTACCTTGGGTTCTGATTTCAATCAAGTAACCAAAAAGAAAAAAAAATGCAACTAAATCTGTCTTTTTTGAATTGCAAATTTGTAATTTGACTTGGGGCTTTCTGTTTTTAGAACCTTGTTAAGTTGGAAAAACCTGACTCTAGGTTTATTGATTTGTGCACTCAACAGTGGACTAAATCTTCCTAGAAGGGAGGCTAAGTTTGTGTTCTGTTTTATAATTTTGACAATGAAGTTTCGAATTGCTAATGCAATATCTTCCTTTTCAGGGTTAGTGTTTTTCACCATTCGATGGTGGAATCCAGAAACCTTTGCTGCTATGCGTCCAGAAGGAGCATCTCAAAGGGCATCATGGCCTTATGTGGAAGACACTTCCTACCTTTTAACTTGGCTGTTTTGGGTTCCTTTAGCCGCTTACACTCTGTGGCAAGTTCTTTATTTTCTCATTGTTAATGTCCTCCGTCGACAGAGGCTTTTACGAGATCCTGAAGTCATGACTTCATACAGGTTTCCATTTCTTTCTGAACTCTCTGATTTATCACCTCATATAGTTATATCTTGTGTTACAAGGAATTTTTTTTTTTGAAACTTATATGATTCATAATTATTTCATTCTAATAGTTCTTGGTTTGGCAGGGAACTGTCGAAAAAGGCACAGAAAGCAAACAATGTATGGTGGCGTTTAAGTGGTTTGCTGGGGGATCAGAATCGCATGTTCATGTACATTGCTTTCCAAGCGATTTTTACCGTGGCAACCATGGCACTCACTGTCCCCATCTTCTTGTCATACAGATTGCATGTAATATTCCAAATTCTCAAGGTTTCTGCATCTGTATGGAATGGAGGAAGCTTTTTGCTAGAAGTGATGCCTAGACAGGTGATTCTCAAGGAGAAAAAGAAAACAGAGATGCAACCAGTACAATCTGATCAACTTGATCGATCCCCTGTTGCTACAGGAAAACACCAAGAAAGTTGATGACTCCACAGAGATGGAAAATACAATGCAAACCAACAATTTTACAGAGACATAGTTACAACTTATGTCCACGTATAGTCTTTTGACAGCCCTGATAGATCTCAATACTTGCAGGTTTTCTTTTTTCTTTTATTTTGCTTTTTGGTTTTGTTATTCGGCTGGGTTGGGTGACAGTGGAGAAGGTATCAACAGCTGAGCTGCTACAGTGGAAAATGGTCGTGTTTGTGAAAGAAGGAAACTATAATGATTGTTTTGATAAGTTTGGTGCTGACCTTATTTGAAACATGTGAATTTGTATATTCTTTTGTTGTATGCTTACAAGTTACAACAAACCCAGATTTTGTTTAATTATGTTCATAATCTAGTATATGATGTCTTGGATGAAATGGTCGAAAATTTTCCCGTTTTGGTTGTTTGGTAAGAAATTTTTAACTGAGGTTTAACCCACTTCTCTTCCAATGATTCAGATGAGGAAATTTTTTATTTCGCAGAAAAACCCATTTGCTGGTTTAGCATATAATATTACATTTTCTTTAGTTGATGTTAGTCATACCTTAACGATAATTGAAGTTATCTCTCATGTGTAGACAAAACTGAATCTCTGAGAGATAGGGTTGGATTCGAGCCGAGCCGAGCTTGGGCTCGACTCGGTTTATTTATGGCCGGCTCGAGTTCGGTTCGACACGTTTACGGCTCGGCTCGGCTCGTTTTTTATATCAAAACGATATCGTTTTGTATATATATAGATCAAAATGATGTCGTTTTGTATATAAAATTTAAAAAAAAAATATATATCGAGCCAATCCGAGCCAGCTCGAGCTCGGTTCGTTTCGGGCTCGAACCGAGCCGAGCCGAGCTCGAGCTCGAGCTGGCTCGGCTCGAGTCCAACCCTATTGAGAGAGGAAGAAAAAGAAGCAAACAACACACCACAACTCTTCCCTTAAATTATTACCGAAGCTAATAAAACTGATAAAATATTAGAACTTTCACTTTAGAGACTTAGGTTCGAATCTCTGTCATATTTGTAAAACATTGTGAAAATTACTTATAAAAAAAAAAAAAGCCTCTTCCTTCAAATTTTAACAATGGATAGTTAATTTTTTATTAGAACAACATAAACAACTACACCATACAAATACAAATCACTTCCTCCTATAGCAAACAATAGCCTATAAAATACAGCTACTGTCACTTACACCCAAAAAATAAAAAAGGAAAAAAAAATAAAAAATAAACACTCTAAACCATTAGAAACCCCACAAACAACCAAAAAAACCAGACTCAGAAAATGAATGAAAAAATATAAAGAATATATATACATACGGAAAAAAAGCTGTAACAGGCATGCCTGAAATTGCCAGACACTGTGCCTGTTCCTATGAATGCATAATATCACACCGAGTGATATGGCCCCTCTTGTTGAAGTAACGTGAGGGAAAGAATGAATTTACCCAGGCTTCAACAAAGGTAGCCTGAGTCCATGGAGAATGCATTGTACACATAAACAGTGACAAACAATGAGATTATATGCACAGATGTGTAGTAGTGCGTTGGGTGACACCGCAAAGACAAAGACAATATTTGAGTATATAAGTTCATGCAAGTGAATATCACTCTGACCGTGGAAGTAAGAACCCAAAACCTGAGTTTTCACGGATTAATGCTGGAGGTTCGACTTCAGCTATGTCCACTTGCTGCAAGGACTTGGAAATGTCATCGACCGTGAATGGGATGCTGCATTGAGATTTGAATTGCAAACAAAATCAATAAGATATTGTATTGTCAAACAACATCAAAGTGGTACCAAGAACAGCTGTGTTAGGAAGGTATTATTACCTCGAGTCATCATCTAATAGGAAAGAACTGCTTACAGCATTGTTTGAGTCCTCGGTCATGAGGACTCTCATACTTGAAATAACCTGCATCAGAAAGAGATTCATTAATTAACTTAGCACATACATGTCGAGCAGGAATCACAACCAAAAATGAGAATGCAAAAGAAATTCTCTTAACACTATTTCAAATTCATGGGGCAGACATTCGTCGATCATCATTTGTCAACTGATTTAAGTTACTTACCTCTGAAGACACACTGTGTGTGCCATATTTGTCATCCCAGTACATTGTACTGATCCTGTATAACTGTTGTATGCTGAGCACCTGAGTTAAAAAATATATAATGTAAAAATAATATAATAAATAAAAATGGGAAAAATACAAATCTAGAAGAGATTTTGTGTAGCTCAAAGGAGTAAGGGCACTGACAGGACAAAGTTCCTTTGTTATTTCATTCAGAGTTTTTTTGGGCTTTTGATGTATGACCTGGGTTGTAAATAAAATGAAAGAGTAAAGTCAGCAAATTAAAATATCATAATAATCTGCTTTAACTGAACAGAGTGAAGCTATGCAAATGAATCTTACTAGGAACCCTACAGCCTGCCTAATATGTTTCAACTCATCCCAGGCAGAACCCGCATACTGTTCACAAAAAAAGTTCAGGGTAAGGCATAAAAGTTGATGTAGGAAACTGAAGGCTACACATTATCACAGTGCTTACTTCTTCAGAGGACTCGTAACACCACTGTTCTAATTCAGCCAAACCTGCTTTTACATATTCCCCATTACTGAACGAGCAACACTCACGCCTCAGAAGAAGACTGCAGATGTGCATAAATAGATGCCATGGAAGTGTTTAAATTAGTATCTTACATCAAAAAGTAGAGACAGAGATACAGAGAGAGAGAGGGAGAGAGTGCACAAACCTATTGAATAGCTGAACATTTATGAAGGAGAATATTTGAGTAAACACTTTACGGACTAAGAAAGGAGGTACCTGTAAACCCAAAATAAAACAGAAATGATTTATTCTAAAAAGGTAATATCACAAAATCTTTTTTTTTTTTTTCTTTTCTGAGAAACTAAGTGCTCACGTAGTTTGCTTTCATAATCTTCAAATAACTATTCAAGCTTTTGACTATGCTTTGCCAATGAGCAATCAAAGCTTGCTGAGCAACTGCATTAGCTTGTGAACGTCCTTTAACTAAACTTGCCCGTGAAGTCCTGGGTGCCTGCATGTATAAAATATTAAACGATGAAAGGGTTTTTATTGTATCCCCTCCAATAATATAGAAGCAATGATCAGAGCAGAATGAACACAAAATTGAAAAATTCACTTGCATACAATTTTTTTAAAAATTATTCAGTGGAACTTGTGAGGGCTCTTAGGTTTCATCACCAGGAAAAGCGAAAAAGGCCGGTTTTTTCTTCCTCTTTATCAACAGTCTGCTGACTCAAGGAAGTGATAAACCTATTAGACTTTGTTGTTATTTTCTTTCTTTCTTCTTTCACAAAAGAAATAAGTACTGCACATAGTAAAACATGTAGCATGGTACTGAATAAGTCAAAGTTTACTCCTATTTTGGAACCTCTGTATATCAGTTTCGTATCATGACTTTCTGTTGGCGAAACAGAGCCTTTTTTTTTTTTGAGAATCCCAATACTTGCTTTGCAAGCCCAACTTTGAAACTGGGGCACCAGCCAAAACCTATAATCTTTAGGAAGCAGAAAACAATGGCTTTTGGTCCTGTAGGTGCTAACGAGGAGATTCACACCCACAAAGCAAACCACAGGCCAGACCATCTGGCTAAACCCTCATGGGTATTGGTGAAACAACACTTAGAATGCACAATTAATCCTTTCAATTTAAAAAAAAAAAAAAAAAAAAGAGGAAGTCAGATTCAGTCAGACCTGAATACATAACCCTAGTAGTGGGGAAATCTCTTTCTTTAGATTGTCCCTCATCATTCCATATATTTTTTCAAGGAAGGCGGTGAGCTGCTGCTTAAACAGTAGGGCAGGGTACTTGGCCTCAACCTGCCGTAAGTCATCCAATCTACTAAGCCCTCGACCATTAAGAAATGAGAGTCCTGCACTTTGAGGAGATGACCTTAATCCCTATAATTGACACAAATGAGAACAGTATGGAAAAATTAGGGCAAACCGGGAAAAAAAAAAAAAAAAGCAAGGTGCTTTGTATAGGGCAAAAGTTTCCTCTTACTTGAGACATTCTCCCAAAAAGAGAAGCCGATGTTGTTCTTCGCCGTTGTGGTGTCAAGCTTGCAGCACCACTAGCTTTGAGAGTGTGTTGGAGCAGTAGCAGTAATGTTGATGTATTTGATAGCCAATATGCTAAGACATCATTATTATCCTGTACCTTCAATACAGTAGACATTGCTGAAATTAGTGTTATATATGGATAATGCTAGCTGTTGTGCAGACACCAAATGCAGCAGAATATGGTGTCAATGAATATAGCTGAATAAAAGAGGATTTAGAGACCACAAAAAAGACTTACCTCTATGGCTGAAGCTATAGTTTGAATGATACGGTCAAAAACAGTAGTCCTTTCAACTTCAAATGACCTCCAATGAAGAAGACATTTGTATATGACACAAGCAGCAACTGGTTTGCTCCCAGAGAAACCCAGGTTCTGTGATACACACTTAATCAGCAAGTCCTGGTTTTCCTGATCCAAAAAGAAGTAGATCACAAAAAACATATTAGAACTAGAATATGAATGGCCAGAGGACGAAAAATAGAAACCCAGAAAGGAATGTCAAATAAGAATATTTCAAATGCATTATCAGTGAAAATTAATAAAAGCATGTCATAGGCCACTGACCTGCTGCTTTTCATTGAGAGATTTTTGAGGCTTTTCCTCTGATTCAGGTTCACGTGCATGTGAGGCAACAGTCATGTCCTAATACACATTGCAAACAGTAAGCAATACAAGTAATAAAAAATTCCATCCCTTAAATATTCAATAATGAATTAATGGGATGTTCAGAAACCGTAATGCTCCCCTACCGACACAACCTTCATTTCTCCATTTTGAATATTTCCATTCTCAGGTGTCCTCTGCAAATTCATAAGCATGTATTTATATAAGTTTGTCTGTTATATAATGCAAGGATCAGCAGTAACCATATCTCATTTATACCTGAATAATCATTGTCTTGGACCGCGCAGACAAAGATTTTCCTGTTGGTGATATAGTCAGTGCCTGCTGACGAAGTACTTGATTCTCAGATTCAGAATTGGATAGTTTCTCTTCGAGCCTGAATATATGAATAAACATGTGTGAAATTTAAATGACTAAAAAGCACACCAAAATCCTACATCATGTAGAGAAGAGAGAGAGAAGCACACTTGTCTTCTAGGCACAATAGAAGCAAATGAACAGTGCTAAACAATAAGTGAATTGCGTGCATGCTCAAATCATATGATATTATCCAAACATTCATCTTATAAAGCATTTACAAACCTCTGGACAGATTCTTGAAGGTGATCCACTTTTCGCTCTGCATCTTCAAGTTTTTTAACCAGTTCCACATTTCTGATCTCAGCGTCAGCAGAAGCCTTCCTGCCCTCTTCAGCTGCCTGTCTTTCTGATAGAAGCAAAGCCTGTAATATTATGAATATTCGTCAAACCAAGGAACTCCACAAATCCCTTCTCTTGGCTACCTATCAAGAGCAAGTAATACATGCACCAAACCTACTACATTTAATATCTGGGAAACTAAGGAATGATAGGAAAAACATTGTTGCCATCAACATTTCTTTTAACGATTCTACCCAAATAAAATAATGAATACGGAAATTAGCTCAATAAGAAGGGGTTGCTAGATTGAGGAAGAGGGAGGAAGGGAAAAATATTGTAGGTTTTGGGCAACCTTTAGTTGATTGGGAGGCTAAAGCCATGGGAGAAGTTAGCACCTCTTGTTGCCAACATGTTCATGTTAGAGTGTTTGAGTTGTTTTGTGTAGGTTCCTAACAAAGTGGTTCGGTTGTTTTGTGTGGGTTCCCATCAGCAAGCTATTAACAAAAGCCAAGTTATTCTGAAATAGGATACATAAAGGCATAAAAACCACCAAAAGATGCATGGACATATTTTGGCATGGAATTCAAGGCAAACGAAGTAATAAACACTAATTGATTTAAGAGATACACTTCTGCAAAAACACTTCAGGTGTTTGAAAGTTATTATGCGCTCCATGTGCTCCAATATACATGCAACATTAATAGTGTCAGATTGGGGAATGAAAGGTGTCATTGCTGCCGCATCATGGAAACATAACCACTCAATGAAGCATATACGAAGGTTTAGTTGTTGCAGTAGAAAATAAAAATTTTACTTCTATTGAATGAAATCATGGATGGAGAACGTACACACCAACATATGATTTTATCATGGTAATCCAATTTTGAGTTCATACCTTCAAACTCGCTACCTCAGCTGTTAATGACTCAATCTTTTCTGTATCTTGAATCATAACAGGAGTTTCCTTAATAACAGGAGGTGCCTCTTCGATAGCTTTTCGAGCAGCCTCTCGTTCTTTCAGAACCCTGGAATTTGCTTCTTCTACTTGTAATTGCATTGCATGCAAAGCATCCTGTAACTTAACAATCTCTTGGGCTTTTTCCTCTTCTAAATTAGTCTGTAACACAAATGATAAAATATTTATGTGTAAGTAATACTGCAATGCAGTCCATCGTAGATCAACTGAACTTTGATACATCTCAGTAAATAATTATGTATTTACCCTCAATTGTTTCTCAAACTGCAATCGCCATGTAAGTTCTTCCACACGCTTTTCTAGTTTGTCTTTTGCTTCTTTAAGGGCACCTGTTTCTCTTGCAGCCTAGGTAAGTAAAAACAACTGGTTAGCTCCCAAATATATTCCAATTATATATTGCAAGATGCATTACAAATTTGCACAAAAACAAAGACACAAAATGTGATCCAACCATTTTGAGCTTTCTGAGCTCTCTACGAGCAACCCTTTGCCTCCAACCGCACTGGGAAACCAATGCAGCCTTCTTAAGACTCTTATAATAAGAATAAGCTAAGTGGCGACGCAAATAAGCCTGAAAGCAACCAACAAACATCATTAATTTTCTCCAGTTCGTCATAGCAACCAATTTGCAACTCCATTTAAAGGTCAAATGACTTCTTTTTCTAAACTAAAAGACAATAATGACTTTTTTTTCTAAATTGAAAGACAATATAATCAGAGGATGGACCTCGATGATAATTGCAGCCTTTGTTTGCTTTCTGAGTCTAAACTCATTGCGAGCAACCATTGCCCTTAATCCCGTCTGCAATGTGATTGCAGACAACTGTACTGTTACGTACGATTTCCTGGCAGTGTATTTGCGGAAATTTTTTTGAATCTTCATGGCTGCAGCCTCCCTTCGCAACTGTGCATACAGTTGGCAAGCCAATATACCTGACCACAATTGGAGATAAAAGAATGGGTTATTATCTGTATCTGTATTTTAATGAGCTAAAAGACAATTCATCCATAAAGGAACAGATGTAGTTTACACAAACATCAATATATTTTTTGTTCTTTTTATTATTTAATGTTAAAGCATCAGAAGTCTTACAATTAATTATTTGACTAATAATGTTATGGTTTTTTTTCCAAACAAATTTATGCTTTTGATAATACAACTCAAATAGAAAATTTAACATGGCTAGTTTAGAAGACGAGAGAATACCCCGCCAATGAGACTGCAACACAATAGCAGCTTTGCGCATCTCAATAAACTCCTTCCTTGCAATATAAGTACGAATCTGCCTTTGGATGGTTCTAGCCGCATTCCCCAACACCTCCGCTCTTCTTGCATCCAGCTCTGCCATCTGACCAGCTCTTAGGAACACTTTTGTCTTGCCTATCTGAAAGGACAATCATATTAAACATTATGTCAGTAAAAATCATAGACCTCAAGAGTCAACTGCATCGGATAATCATTTTTTTCATAAGGAAGTTTATTCTATAAAATAAATACATAAAATATCAGAAACTTGTAGACACAAGTTGCACACTTTCTGAAGACTAGCTAGCTATTAACATCAAAGTTAAAAATTCCAGTCAAGCTTCAAAGCAAGTAGCATCACTGAAAGCAGATAAAATTAAGTCAAGATTCCCATTCCAACTAGTCTTCTTTTGAGGGAACCAGAGTTCACAACTGGAGAAAACAATAGCAGTCATTCATAGATTCAGGAAGAGCTAGCAACCAAGTCATCCTGCATTGGAACACTCTGCCACAAGTATAAAGTTTATGCTTTTGTATTTTTTCCTAATTTTGCATGGACCATAGGAAAGACTTCACATCAGCAACCTTACTTAAAAAATCTCAGTACTACTTTAAACTCAAGAAGCTATTAGGCAGGCAATTCAGTTACAACTGATTGCTGCAATTCAAGAATGCCTGCTCTTCGTGTTTAGCACCATCATTGAAGTGTGGCACAGCAGATCAGCCACAAGTATCAATTAAATTAAAAAAGAGTATACAGTCACTCGGCTTAAAAAGAAAACTTGAATCAATCAGAAGCATTTCAGGCTTTACACATTTCCACATTTATCTCAGCACGGTCTCCCATGGCCCAAGCATAACAATAATGAGGTTCTTTATTAGAATAGATCATGCCTTGCCCTATCAAACACCAACATCACCAACCTTCTTCCACAAAAATGTTAATTCCTATTTGCATGATCAGTATGACAAGTAACAAAGAGATATTTTAGCTACCTGATAACCTTTCAATCCCATTTTGTCCAGAATCTTTTGGCATGCAACCTTCTCATCATAGCTGTACAGAGAAAATGACAAATTTCATAAAATAACAATAACAGAATACATAAAAAATTAAAATTTCAATTAAAATAATGTAGAAGGGAGGCAGAAAGAAGATTGCACAAGTGATGTCATGCTATTTAAATGCTATGCAGCTAAGCAACAAAAATATAACTTACTAGAAAAGAAAAGAAGGTATAACTTACTTTCCTTCTAAAACTTCTGGAGCAAGAACACCAAAACGGTGTAGAAACTCATAAAATGTTCGTCTTGTAGGATAACCAGCACAACTGATCCTAATTGCCTCAAGGACACCCTAAATAAAAAAAGAATAAAACAAACTTAAACTTCTGGAACTGTAAGTACAGAAGTCAAGTTTTGTAGTCTGACAAATCATAAAGCAGATAAGAAACAAATAATACACTGCAGGGACACGGTACTCACACCACATCTTAACTGCTGAATTGTGTTGGCATTCTCAAAAATTGCAGGCTTGAGGACATTGTTAGGCTTCACACACCTGATATAGTGAGGCTCTGTTGAATTCAAGGTCTCCATCAAAGATTGAAGTTGTAGCTGAAGTTTTGCAAACACATCTCACATGTTATTATAAAAAGGTTTTTGAAACATAACCAAGTTTAAGACAAAAAACCTCCAGAAGTCTAGATTGAATAATGCCAAAGGCTGCATATTAGTTATCAACGAAACTCAAAATTGCCTAAAGAAGAAGAGTCAATGGCTCCATATTGGTTAATCAACAAAAATTGTAATTGCCTATTCAAGAAAAACCAATTGCAGCTAATAAGTAAATCAACTAAATTTGTAATTGCCTGTGCTTGAAGAGCCAATTGCTGCATATTAGTTAATCAACTAAACTTGTAACAGCCTATGCATGATGAGTATACTGTAACATCCAGAAGTCCTATAAAGAATCCAGCAAAAATGGACAATGCCAGGAAAGCAACTCCGTTTTTGACAATATTATTGTTCAAAATTTACAGTTACATTAATGATACCATTCAGCATAACTCTCTAGAGAAAATTGACGCAACTATTTGGATCTCATCCTTCAAAATAGAAATTCAGTAAACAAATAAACAATACATACCTTGAAGCGTGACCCAATGGAAGAAAATTTGGATGATTTAGACGACTCCTCTGGCAATGGAGGAAATAGACCTGCTACGAAAGGGCACTTTGAGGCTGTCAACAGCACCTGATGTTCTGCCACTACGTAATCTTTGTTTTTGTCAAGGAATAACTCAGCCAGATAAGTTACCTGAAAAAATATTAACAACAAATAAGCAAATGTTGCACTATATAGAAAAAGGAAATTAAATACACATAATAAAATAAAATAAAGGAAATATATATTTACCTCCCCTGCATAGTGAGATATAGTGAAACTAGTACGAGATAGCTTAGGTTTAATAAACCGCTTGTTGTTTTTGAATGTCTGGTACAACTTTTGAGCAAATGTTTCATGTGTAGATTTAGGAAACATACTGTGTGAAACAAACAAACAAACATAAGCAAACTAAATAAATAAATTAAATCATAAAAGCATCACTAGGAGCATGTAGGGTTTCTTATATTCATTATAAAGCAGACTATATTTCTTACACCGACACGCTTCTTTTAACAAAACCTACAGCACATACAGCTAAACATCCTCCTTAAAACTTAGAAAGGAATGATATATCAAGCTAAGTCAAACAACAGCTGTATACCAGGCTTCATCTAGAAGTGCTATAATTCCTCCAGGCTTCTGCAAAAGTAGAAAAAGTCATTCATGATTATCTGGTGATGCATAAGAATTAGAGAGAATAGTTTTTCAAGCATAAATCATCCATTGGATAAAATATAAATGATACAAATCGGAAAAAAAAGAGCCCAACAAGCAGAAAAACTCACCTTCTCAATCAGATCCAACACATCTTGGTTATCAACGAATTCTATGTAGCTCCAGTTGATTTCTTCTTTGGTATATTCTTCTTGTTCCATCTTAAAGACATGCTGTAAATTACCATACATCCAAAATTAAGAAATGCCAGAATTAGTATCCAGAATACAAGGCAAGAATTATGTCAAAAGACACCAAACCTGATTAAAATGTTGTTGTAGTTTTTCATTGGTGAAATTGATACAGAACTGCTCAAAACTATGAATACAGAAATCTGTTAGCTGCAATGGAAAACGTTATATCAAAGATAAATTTTGAAGTCAATTTTCTTACCTATTAAACTTGAAACTTTCAAACCCGTAAATATCAAGAACTCCAATTAATGATTTTGAGTTTGGATCTTGCCCAATCGAAGAGTTAATCTTATCCACAAGCCTACCAATACATACACATAAAAAGTTAAAAACAAAAAACACCTCTTTAAACACATCAATTACATAAGAAACATGATCTAAGGTACAAATGAATTGGATTAAATAACAGTTCAAATTCTGTTGATATATATTAAAGATTAAGCCATTTCTTATAGCAATGTAAAAGTGGACATAAGCCACAAACAAGTGCCAGAGCTAAGGAAGTTCCCATACCAATCAAACAAGCGAGAATAAACAGTTTTAGCTAAGGCATCCCTGCTACCTGCTGCAGAACCAGGGTCAAGAGTTCTTGTGATAACCTCTTCTGGTGTTACCATTACACGTTTTATCAGTGCATCCTCCAAGCTCTTGGCATCACATCTATGGTACCACATAAATTAAAACAGGCAAATAATTAAAAAACAAAAGAACACGAGATCAGAGGATCCATCCTACACATTACAAACATATTGATCATACCTTAGCAGTTCAGCTGTCATATTAAGATGAAACCTAGATTTTTCATCCTTGAGGACAGAAGAGTCAACTTCCTCTCCCTTTGCAAATTCAATATTTCCAAGATGCAGAATTGCCGCTACAACCCTAAAAATTCCCTCCTGAAAAGAATTATTCCTCATAAAAAATTTTGAATACAGTGGCAAGAACACTATTTCCTGAAATTTAACAGAAATACAAACCTGTTCTTCCTCACTAATTCCAACTACATCCATAGCCCTTCTAGTTGCAAGATACTCCTCGGTATCATCCACTCCATCCAGCTTGTAACAGTCGGACTGATTCAAGTAATGGAATGTCTTAGGGTGATCCAACTTATACTTTTCTCTAACCTGAAAAATTTAGAGAGACAATAAACAACTATAGATTATAAGTAACAAGGACAGGCAGTCCTACATTTTGCATGTGGATTGGCATGAAAAAAACAAGAGCACATACTGATACACCATCAATACCTCAGGTGGCGCTGCACAGAGGAGGTAAAAACAATGATAGTTTCTTTCAGGATTTGAAACTTGGCAGACACGGGACCTTTCAAGTAAGTAAGTCCGTACAGCTGCCCCAGATATCCTCCCATTCTTGTCAAATTGAATCTCAACAAATTTACCAAATCGACTACAACCAAGGTAACAAAAAGAATACTGAGATAAGCAAAAGAACAAAAGAGTTTTGAGAATGGACCTTAACTTAACAAACCTTCAGTTATCACACAAACCTTGAGTTGTTGTTCCTAACTGTTTTAGCATTGCCAAAAGCTTCAAGAACTGGATTTGACTGTTAGATCAATAACCAAGAGCATCGACTTAAACAAATATTCCACCCTTTTAAAATTAGAGCCCATAGAATAAATGTTGCAGAAAATCTATAAGAATGACACTTTTTAGTTAAGAAAAAAGATATCTTCAACGTACTTCCAGAACTTGTTGTTCAACTGTTCGTCCCTCTACTCCGGATCGGCCACCCAGATAAGCAAGATATCTCATAAGCATCTTTGTTGTCTCAGTCTTACCAGCACCACTTTCTCCACTAACCAGAATTGAGTTGCTCTTTCCCTCATTAATCATTGCTCTATTAATATTTGGCACAATCAGAGAAAGTATGCTGGAAAACTTTGATATCAAATGGAAATGGAAATTTACCTATACGCAACATCAGCTACAGCGAAAACATGGGGGCTAAGCTCTCCAAATTGAGCTCCCTTATATTGTTCCATCATGTGAGTATCGTACAAATGTGGCAATCTTTGAAATGGGTTTATGGCAATCAGGATATTGCCAGTGTATGTCTGAGAAGAATATCAAAATAGTACTTCAGCCATAAAAATAAAAATACTACTTCAGTTATATCTGCAATCTGATCATGTTAGATCATGCAACAGAAAACTGAAAATGAATCTTACATAGATTTCATTAAGTTCATATCTGGTAGCCAAGTTATGCAGAACCCCTGGTTCGTGCAAATACGATAGTTTTGTCATATCATCTACACCTCCAGGTGGTGCTTCAGTATCTTTAGGAAATACTTTTGAGATATCTGTGACAATCTGCCATCATTTTTCCAGTCAGAAGGGCATAGAATTATTATGACACAGATGACTAAGACAAGAAGTCAAAACCATATTTTGTGTGGTCATCAACATTTCCTTTGGAATGATTAACAAAGCTTTAGAGGGAAACTTTAAACTAGACGGTTGCTAAAGTTACAGGGTGCTAAAAATTCCCTTCATAAGAATTGGTTTATTATCATCTGTTTATACACACGCAGAAAAAGACACGTATATTCATATACAAACATGCTCATGCATTTCATATGAATAAGTAAAAAAGAAACATACAGAAAGAGTTAAGCTAAGGTCAACTTACTGTTTTTCCATTTGTTGCTTGAACATGAACTTCTTCACCATTGATTTTAAAAACCTCTCCATCAATCCATGCCAGCACTGAATCTTCAACCCATACATGCGAGCCCACAATAATGTTAACTGGTGCAGCCTGCAAAAAGATGAATGCATAATTATAAAAAAGATGATTTTACTATGATTGACACAATTTTTAAGTATAATTTGTAGATATCTCACAGAATCTCGTGAAGACATGAAAATTAAAACCAAGGATATGATAAAACAACTTAACAACGCTTCAGCAGAGAACAAACTGTTGGAGATATCCTATAGGAATATTACATTAACAATGATCTATAGCGGGGGCTTGTTTATGAGAAAACAAATCATTACTCATAATCAGTTTAGTATAACACCTTGCATCTTAGGTAATTCAGGACAGTAACTTGTAGCAATTAACTACAGCAAGCGCATAAACCTTAGTTAGGTAAACCATTTCCCACTCTCTGCTGGTAGCCTAAAACACCAATACAAGCCATTCCAACTGTTTGAGTTTTATCATCCGTTAGACATTTTGTCAAATTCTTAACAGCTCATATCCGAAATCACAATTTTTTTTACGCTTTCATTCATATGTGATGCTCTTTATTCAAATTTCAATAACTGAAGCATCAATAATAGAATTCTTTAACGATAGTCAAAGTTCCATATTATTTTCCAACTCAAAAACAACTATACAATACAAACATCAATTACAACCCGATCAAACTAAACAAATCAATCAAACACACAAAAACTATCAACTTCGTTCGAAATTACCATGGAGATTGCGTTGTATCGATAGTCTCCCTTAACTCATCGACGAAATGACCGAGTTTCGAGAAGACGAACGCAGTGAGTCAGATCGGCGAGGCCAAGACCGGTTGCTTTTGGAGTTTCAAAGGCCAATTTCCAGAGTAAAATAATAAGAAAAAAAAAAAGTGAAAAAGAAAACGATAATGAGAGGATTAAAATAAAGTGTCAATGAGTTTGAGGATTTGCAATTTGGAAAAAGCTTCGATCTTCTCTGTCCAAAATGAGATGTGCAGTTCATGTATACAAAAGTAACGTGCAAGCTTTATTTTTCTTACTGGTCAGCTGCTGGGGTCCAAAGACTAGTTGGACATTCGTGGTTGCTACAATCAGTGCGCTTTTGCACTAAAACGACATTTGACAGAGATTCAAGGGAGAAATTATATTATTTCGCGTTTTTCGTTTTGTAATTCCACAGAGTTGTCTGTTATTTACGGAATTGACCACGGTCATTATTTTTTGTTAGAAATAAAAAATTTGATTAATTGAGTTTGATTATACTTTAATCAAAGTCGGTATAAAATTTCAAACTACTTTACCGATTTTAAAAGCAACTTGATTAACTTAATTTTATATTGATAAAGATGTAATATTTGAGGCATATTTATGTACTGTCAAACTCTTTTACCGTTGAAAATTACAAATTCTGGTAAACAAATTAAAGAAATATTTTAAAATATTTTTGACAATAACATCCCAGGATCGCACTATGAAATGAGTCAGAATCAGTGCAAATTGAGTTTAAGCTAGGGGTAAATATGGAACTTTATACTTCCCGACCAAAAAAGTTTATTAAATACTTGCAATACGAAATCCGCCGACCATTTGATGGCGCGCTAAATATTTTAGCCAAAATTGTAAGAGATGTTACCGTACATTTATTTCACTGCATTATTTCGTGTTCTCGTGTCAACGTCAGAGAGAAACTAATCATGCGTCATTTGAAGACTTGATTGCCATTCATAATCGGACACGTGTCGATATGCTGTCAACGGCCATTAGATTGAGTAGGCTTGAATGTATTTAACAAATTTTGGCATGGAAACGTGGGAACACTGACAACAGAAAGCTGTGTGAGAGGCTCCGCGCATGTGGGCTTTGGTAGGCGCAGACCCTGGATGACCACATCATCTTTGGCCGCCAAGCCACCGACCGTATTTTATTCTCTTCCGTCGCCAAAGGTGAACAAGGAGAAATTGACACGTTTCGCTAATATATTGGTCATATTTTGGGTTTGCTCTTTTGTTGTTCTACGACTATGAGTAAATTTATAATGTCAGGTCTGTTTGCCACCCGAACTTTGCGAAGTTCCTAAAATTAACAATATGTCCCGAAAATACTCTGAACAAAATTTTAAAAGAATGGAGACGTCATGTGCTTCACTCTGTTTGACCTTTTCTCACAGCTCCCAGTTGGAAACTTTGCCTCCTTGCCTGCACCGCCCTCTCCCGTAATATTATCGTAGCTTTGTCGTGGTTGGATTTTGTTGTTTTAATTCACTTAATTATATGGTTATAAACCTCACATATGCAAAATTAAGTCATTTTTGTTTTGGTTTATGTTGTTATTTGATAAGTTGGAAAATGGTTAAGAATTTTAAGTATGTCAGAAAATGATTACACCCTTACGATTATATCATTCGTAACATGTAGGATAAATGACAGTTGGCGATTGTACAGATGAAGAAGCACATATGTGCTGAAGGCATTTACGCTTGTGCATGAGGTTATGACTTTGAGATGTCCACGAACAAGGAAGTTATGCACGTGATGAGTGAGTACAACTGTACATAAGACATGTATGATAGTGTACTATGTCACGGTTAGGTTTGCCCATAAATGAGGAACCATGGTTAAAAAGCAGAGATGCACACCCGTAAAACTATGATGTATGACTGCATCTGAACAAAAGTTGAATGGACATGCAAAGTTTATACCCAAACTGTTCTTAGCAAAGCTCCACACCATTGCTAAGTTGGCGAAGCTCGTGGTCTGGGATGTTAAAATTACATTAGTGTTACTTTGCCATGGCTCTGCCCTCTGCAGGCTGTTCAACAATTTTTCTCAAATGGCTGCTGACAAAGAACTAATTGGTCAAGGAGTACTAGGAACAGCTTTTACGAGCACTTGATGTTTAAAAAATATGGCTACAAAGTGTTTTTTTTTTTTTTGTTTGAAAGTAAGGCTGCAAAGTATTACATGTATGATTCATTCTTACACTATCAAGTTCCATTTTATGAGGAACCTGTCCTGTGAACACAAATTAATTTAAACAGAATACCAGTAAAGGCCTAGAATCAAATTAATCTCATAAGACCGATGTGATTAAGAACAATAAGAATTGACACCTTTGACAAAAACAAATTCCTAATACTCCAGAGATGCAATCATCTTCAGAAGTAAGCATAGAGTGATATGCTTTTATCATCTGATGCGCTAGCAAGCCAACCTGCCCGAACACCAGTACCTCCCGGTGGACTAAACGACACTCCCCAAACTGGGTCTGTATGGTTGCTCATTGTCGGCACAGCAGCATTATTGCCAAGCTCCCAAAGCCTTACAGTTCTGTCACTTGATCCAGTTGCAATAGCTGCTCCGTCTGGGCTTGCACTTAGACCAGACATAGCTCCCACCAGACTTTTCCCCTCAGCATCATACATATGCGCATGAGGATCATCTGATGCAGAGACAAGAGCACAAGGATCACTAGGAGAATATATAAGAGAATGCACTGACATGCAATGGCCTTCCAGATGGTGCAGGAATTTAGAGGGGCAACATCAAAAACGGAAATAGTGCCATCCATTGAACCACAAGCAAGTCGGCTGCCATCTGGACTCCATGCAACCGATAGAACAAATTTCTTGCTGCTGCTTTTATCTGTAGGCTTGAGTCCTTCTGGACGTGGTTGACAGGGTGGCACTTAATTTCCATGTAGCAGTGTCCCAAAGCTTAATTGATGCACTACCCCCTTCAGCAACTGCAAGAGTGGTGCCCTGGTGGGAGAGCTACAGTTAGGCAACCTGTTTATAGAAGAAGATAAGCATGAACAACTGGCAATTTCCAAGAGAAAAAACGACCTTCTATCCAATGATATATGTTTCTATGGCAGTTTATGTTTTTTATAAGCTTACAGAGCCAATCACCCTAAACATAAACATTTACATAATAACTCAGTTTAAACAATATAGAAAAGACTAAATGAGGTCTTTGCCTATTTGACATTAGAAGCAGGTTTGAAAATCAAAATGACCTGCATTTTTCAGTAAACAAATCATTTCTGGGCTTAACACTTGCCTCACAGAAATCATCAGGGTAAAGGCACCAATGGTTTCAAATAATTTGACAACGATGAAGATGGATCCATTAATGCAGTTAATCATGGACATACGAAATTATCATAATTGTAAAGTTGGCACACAGTACCGCTTGATCCTTTGAAATTCCATAAAAGATAACAGGAAACACTCATGCATTGTGGACATAAATGGCTATTTTTTACGTTGCAAAAAACTGAAAAAAGGAAAGTAAAAATCATCATCGGACAAGAAATTAAAAAAATTTGGCTTCGAGGTAGTTACCTTCACGAAAAACAATAATTATACTCTGAAATGCATATCCCATAATTATTGCACAGATTAGTAGCGATAGTTGGAAATTGGAAAAACTAGAAAGTTACCTTGGGATCGAACTGCATCTGCTAAGCTTCAGAAGGAGGAGCTCCGAGAGCAGCAATAGTGGCGTTGGTATCAACATTAAACACACGAACGAAGCTCCCAAGAGAAGCTGAGGCAGCTTTAACACCAGACGGGTGAAACCACGTCTAAACAATGGCCGGTGTTGGTCCGCCCCAGCTCCAGCACGTCGGGCCTCCAAAGCTTGACGGACTCCTCTAAAGACCCAGTGTGTAAGAGAGCGGGTCCAGTATCTGTGGCGGGCACCCATGTGGCCGCCCAATCAGATTCGCCATGTGCATTCTCCGCTGATTTTAAACCAGCGAGTTTCCTCCATTTGGTGTATGCTTGGTAGTGGACTTGAATTTGGGCCTCTATTGGGGTTCTCGTTCTCATTGAACCCGCTTTCATAAAGTAAGAACGGTTTTTATTTGAACAATAATAAGGCCACAGGACTTTTTCCCCACGAATGTTTGGTTTATTTTTAAACTTTCATATGTTAAATTCAAAAATCTGAATATTCACTTATAAATTATTGAAGTTAACAAAGATTTTCACTTGTTAAGGTAAACTTAACTTTTTCTCTCAGGATTTTTTTTTTCCTACCATTTTTATCTTCGTCTGACTTCATCTTTTCACTCATTTTCTTTCTCTGTCACTGACGATGAAAGACAAAGAACGAAGAGCTGACATATTCGTGCAAATCAAAGAGAGTGATTTGTCTTCACTCTTACAACCCATCTTTGGTTCAATTCACATGGAGACGAATCGCATTCAACAAATGTCTCTTTTTTGTTTAAATCAGTCGAAGATGAATCGTTGAATCAAAACATCTTCAGTTGATTATTTGTTAAATGAGAGAGAGCACATCTTTGACGAATCATTTGTTGAATGAGAGAAAGTGAAGATGAATCGAGAAAGAACGAGTGAGAGTTTATGAAATCCCCCAATACTTTTGGCTCAATTCACCTTAACTAGGTCATCAAGAGTCTATCTTTAACTCCAACTATGATGGTGTGGATACAACTATTTTTACTCTCTTGGGATTAGTTATACACATGCTCTATCATAAAAAAATCTCTTCAAATCTTGAACTGAGATGACCCTTTGCATTCTTGCTTGCTCAGGTGAAAACATTCTCTATGCTCTAAAACTAAATAACTATATTGATTAGACTATGTCAAGGGAAAAATTCAACATCTTGGCCATGTGAGTATCACTGTGCAATTCACTCATCTACATCACTATAGATTGTTGAACTAAACTAGGCTTTACTACGAGCATATGCACCCTATTGTGAGTACTATGTCATATTATGGACTGTAGTGTCCTACTACAGACGATGTAAGGAGCATAAACTCATAAATGTCCCATCATAACAACCTGTATAACCTCAAGCCATGGTGACTTCCATCATGATGTAGGTTTGCACCCCATTTGTAAACATCACTTTGGCGTGAGTTATTTTTAACACGTTGTTAGTTCCTCACATATGTAGCATGTGTTTGCACACTGAAAATTAACCTCGTCAAACTCAAAGTTATAAGTTGCACATCGTAGATCAGTATTGTCACTTGGTGAGTTCAAGTCTACACCCTTGGTGTTGACAACATGACAACGATGCCATTGAAATTCAAGATGAAGCTACGTGGCAAAAGATATTTACTAGAAAACAAAGAAAGCTTATAATGAAGTTTCAAGCCTCCTTCTAGCATCAAATTATATATGCGGAAAATTGCACCAACAAAAAGTACACCAAATCAGTGACAATTAAAAGGTACACCAACATTAGTATTAGGATAGGAAAAAGATAATAATGACAAGTGTTTGATAAAAGTGCCAAAGTCCACAGTATAATTATTGATATAAAGGAAATTAATAACAAAATGATAACAAAAGCTCAAGTTGCCTTTTTGTTGTCAAATCTCAAATCCATAAGATTCCCAACTCGCTATTTATATTCATATCAAAGGAATTACATTTGACTAAATATAGTAATTATGATTGATAAAGCGGTAATTATCTCTTAAAAATAAAAAAAAGTAAATTATAAGAAGATAGTTTCATGATAATATGAAAGTTATTTTTACCGTTAAGTTATTATTAAGTTCATAGTATAAATTGTCTCGATTGTCTTATTATAAGGATTCTAGAAGGCAAATAACTTTTTTCAAGTTTTTATCTTTAATTTAAAATCACATTTTATTAGTAAGTATTTACTTAATTGGTGTTTGTTAGAGTAATTTTTAAAGGTTAATCTTGAGCATGATTTTCGACCGCTTTAACAAGTTAAATGGTGTATCAATCCTCACCGCTTTCATTGCTGGGGTAATGAATATAAATGGGACCTGGAAAGGGACATCCATTCTCATTCTCATTTCTATTTTTATGGTCAAATTAAGTTAGAACTAAATAGACCTCTTTTCTTTATTAATTTTCTCCTTTGGAATAATTGATTCTATTTTTGAAACCAATTGATGAAACGGGTAATAAAATGCAGAGAAATTCCAAATAACATTTTCACTGTTAACATCAAACAGTAGAATTATTTTATTATAACTCAAATCTTCATCTTCTAAAAGGGACTCCAAGACAGGGAAAAAAAAAACAAAGCACACTTAAAGCCCCATGTCATCACAGTTCATACTTAACCACAATCCTCCTCACATTCTCAGCTAAAGGCTCCAATAGATGAACAAAAAAGCATCATCAGAGCCCAAATACAATCAAACAATTCAAACCTTACAACAGAGAGCCAGCCAATTGGGTAAAAAAAAAAAAAAAACCACTTTCAGAGACCCCTAACCGCATGCAACTTTGATTTTTGCTTGATTTGACTTTCACTTAATTATTATATGGTCAATCTAATATGTGGCCAACATTATTTTCCAAGTAAAATAAGGTCCTGTTTCAGTAATATTAATATAAGTGTAGTATAGTATAGATTAACTTGTGTATTTATACTAACCAAATCAAACCATAAGAAACTTCAACTTCACTTTGTCACGGCCAACAGGTGCGAGCGCACCAAGAGACTGTGCGCTGCTGTGTGAACACTGGTCCAGCCTCTAATTGGGGCTGCTCATCTAGCTAATGGGTCTCAGCCCATTTTCTGCTTCTCTTTCAGTGAATTCATCTTCTCCAGTCTCCACCCATCTTTGTGCCTCGCAATGAAGGTATCAGCTTTAATGTTGACATCAGGACTCGGACAGCACACTGAGCCAACTCCATCTTCACCGTCCATCACTTCGACTTTCTCGTCTGTTGACTCCTTAGTTGACGGAACATCATTATCCACCTCCTCCAACTCAGGAGAGCTGCAACGAGAGTTTCGACCGCTATGTAAGCTGAGAAAATCCCCGCGTCCCACAAACTTAAATTCTTGAATTTTAAACGGAGGCGGTGGCGGTGGAGGCGGCACCGGAAGTAACGGAGACTGGTTCCCACTATTCAGATTATCTCCGTACGAATTGTTTGCTCTTGACGGCAAGGGTGGCTTGCCGCTTTTGGCCACATTTTGCCTCCTTGAAGGCGGCCGTGGCGGTGTTGTTGGAGCTGGTGGAGGAGGTGGAGGTGGAGGTGGAGGCAGATCCTGGCTCCTTCTCTTTGAGGAACGCGGTAGTGGAGGTGGCGGTGGAGCTGGTGGAGGGACTGAATGGACTTTTTTACTCTTGTTGCTCTTTTTAAATAGGTTTTGAAAGACTGATGAAGGATGTGAAGGGAGTGGAGGTGGCGGAGGTGGCGGCGATGGTGGTGGTACGGTTGTATATTGACGTGGTTCGGTTGGAGAATGAACAGACTTACCGTACTCCTCAAAAGTTTTTGTCCTGTGTTTCTTCTTTATTCTTTTTCTTTGATTATACAGTGAAGCGAAAACCATCTTAATCTCCTTGGTCGCATTACTTTTTCTACGTTCACTTTTTGTGTAGTTATGCTCCGATCTATACCCCATTTGCACGGGTGGCGGAGGAGGAGGTGCTTGTGGTGGCTGTGGAGGTGGTGGAGCGGCTGTTGGCTGCGATTTAACTTTGTCGCTATAACTAGCAGACTCATCTTTCCGACCAACACTTTGATATGCTCTGCTAGGTCTGCTACGAACTATAGGTGGCGGAGGTGGTGGAGGAGGAGGCGGCGGCGTCGGTGACTTTGGAGATGACACGTGCGAAGATCGAATTACAAAGGCATCTACAGGTATGTCCTTAACTTGAGAATATTCTTCAAAATCACTACTTGTTCTTCGCAGTACTTGTTGAGCACAGCTGTTATCTCCTCCATCAACATCTGAGCGATGCCTGTATTGAACATCAAAATCATCAAAAAACCGGAACCGATCTTCTCCGGTTTCCCACAAGCCGTCTTGTCTCAGATCTGGATAAGAGCTACAGCTCCTCCTCAACCGGGTAGAGCCATTTACCGATGAGCCCATAGGCCGATCGTAATTTTTTATATTTGAAAATTGATCGCCGAACCATGGTTGCGAATGTGGCTGGTTGACGTTCTTAACGTTGTTGTCGGTGTTTGATGCGTCGTCATTTCTTCTGGCGAAGATGCCACAGAGAATCGCGAACAAGACAAGGACTATGTTGAGGGAGTCCCAGCCTTTCTTGACAGTACCATAAGGTCTAATAATTTGCCAAGTTACAGTTAGAAATAGAGGAAGTATAAAAAAGAGGATGAGTAAAGCGATGATGGGTAAGATTACGATGAGAATTGGAAGAGGGAGGAGAGGAGCCGATGAGCGGCGGCGAGGCATGGAGGGGAACTTGGGCTGTGACCAGAATGGTGGTTGGTGTCCGTTTAAATCCATAACATAGCTTTTAGTTTCAGTTTGAGTTTGTGCGCGTTGCTTTAGGTTGTAGAGAAAGGCTTGAGAAACAGTAGGCTCCTAATAATAATTCTACACGTTTAAAAATAAAGTGGCGTAGCAGATGGATTGGTTTTCATTATTATTATTGTCCATTGAATGTGAATTATAATTACACTTAATTAAATCATTTAAAAATGATATAATAAATATATAGCTGTCTTTTTCATATATAGAATTATGTGTATATATTTTTATTATATAAATATATTTTTATATAATTAAATAATTTTAAATTAATAATAGAGTATCAGTAAATTATATAATAATATATTTATGTGTGAATTAATGGTATAATAAAAATGTGAAGTAATGATATATACATAATTTTATACATAAATAAATATATATCTCATTTGATTGTATAGTTGAAATTAAAGATAAAATAATATCAAATTATTCGACTATATATCATTATTTATATATAAAATTGTGCACATAATTTTATTAAAAAATATGTACGTATAACATTACTCAAAATTGATGGTGTAACAACTCAAGACATGATTTTTATGCATTCTAATATCAACAAAACCATACATATATGCTTCTTAATAGTATACAAATGGGGTATCAAATGATTGAATGATTTTGAATTAAAAATAAAATAACACTTAATCACATAATGACACATTATTTAACTATTTAATTATATACTCAAAAGTATATACACATAATATTTTTCTAATAATAATAAAAAAAAAGGTGTGGCATGGCCAAGAAATTGGGTACAAAACTACACTAAGTGATTACACCATATGAATTTTGAGCAATATTATGCGTACCATTTTTAACACTTTTAATATATAAATGCATACACACTTATATATGTTATTACATAATTTAATATTATTTAATCATATAATAATATATATAAATGAATATTTATTTATACGTACTAAATAACTATATATAATTTTATTAATGAATTTTTACGTGCTTTATGTTTTATGCTGGACAAAGTTCAAACTAAGAATTTACTAGTTCTTATACAACATCATTAGTCAATACAAAGACTATTACATAAACGAAACCGCTAACATCAAAGGGAAGTAATATTTGATTTAAGTAATATTTTATTATTAAATATAAAAAATATCATAAATATAAATTATTTTAAAATTATTAGATATAAACTGATATTATATTTAATAAAAATAAATAATTATTATGTTTAGTTAAATATAATAAAATAATACTACTATATTATTTTATTTAAATTTTTGTGGTATAATTATTTTAACATATATTTTATAGTATTTATTATATTAACTAAAAATAAAAATATTTTAATCATAAAAAATTAATAAATAAAAATAAAATTATAATAAAAATAAGATTCCTTAGTAATCTTTAATAATTAGGGTGAAAGTGATAATCAGACTTTCACTTATATTAATGATTATATTACTATTGATAATTAAAAATTATTATAATATTTTATTATTAATAAATAAAACAAAATAGTATAAATAATAAAAAATAAATATTTATTTACCGCAAATGAAATAAACCCTAAGTCTTTCTATGGATGAAAACTTTCAAATCCCATCATAGATGCAATGTCGGGATCAATTTCAGTATTCTCTTCCACTTCTCCTGGTAAACCCAACAATAGAAGAACAACGGTAATAGTTTACCAGTATGATGAGAATTGCCAATTCAATTATACCAAACCATTTATAAATACGAAAAAAAAAAGGCCAAACGGCTATTTCCCACCCAAGGTTTAGCGTTTTCTCAAATGTCCCCCCTTTAAATATGGAAACACCAAACACCCACCCATGACCGGTTAGATTTAACCAAACCCTAACGGTGGTAGGGGTAAAATCGTCATTTTTGCTATAATATTAAAAATAAACTAAAATAGAATCTAATTTTGCCCCCCTAAACTTTAAAAACTAAAATTTTCCCCCAGCCTAAGTTTTAAAAAATCGCAGTTTCACCCTAGGGTTTGGTTTTGAAATCTCCGGCGACCGTTCCGGCTCCGTCGCCGACGGTCTCTCCCTCCCGAAGCAGCCTCTCCTTCCGGCGAATGCTTTCCTCCCATTTGGAGGCTCGATCGGCGTCGGAAACGGGAAGAGGGACGAAGAACTTCGTCGGGGAAGACGAAGTTCTTCGTCTTCGTCTTCGTCTTCCCCGACGAAGTTCTTCGTCCCTCTTCCCGTTTCCGACGCCGATCGAGCCTCCAAATGGGAGGAAAGCATTCGCCGGAAGGAGAGGCTGCTTCGGGAGGGAGAGACCGTCGGCGACGGAGCCGGAACGGTCGTCGGAGATTTCAAAACCAAACCCTAGGGTGAAACTGCGATTTTTTAAAACTTAGGCTGGGGGAAAATTTTAGTTTTTAAAGTTTAGGGGGGCAAAAAGAGATAAAATTTTTAGGCGTTAGGGTTTGGTTAAATCTAACCGGCCATGGGTGGGTGTTTGGTGTTTCCATAGTTAAAGAGGGGGACATTTGAGAAAACGCTAAACCTTGGGTGGGAAATAGTCGTTTGGCCAAAAAAAAAACCTAAGTAGCACAAGAGAACCATGTTACCTAGAGCAGACAATTCATGTCATTGGGTTGTGTAAGTTCAGGTTTTATATTAAAGAATCATATCGAAGTTTTTAAACCCTAACGTAACTTGATCCGAAATTATTTATTATTTTCATTTTTTTTTAAAGTTTTTATTGTTTTAATTTTTTAATCAAATTATTCTAATATATTATTAATAAAACACACAATATAATATTTTGTTTTATTGATAAATTGTTTAAAAATTTATATATTAAGACTTTGAAAACAATCGATAATCTAACTAACAAAATCAAATTTTTACAATTTAATAATAAAATAAAATATTTAAATCAAAATAAACAATAACATGAGTAATTATAATTATATAAAGATATAATTATATGTAATATATAAAAAATTCAACTATTATTGACATTATCTTTTAATATTTCTATAATTTATTTCTAATCATTTCTAATTTAAGTAATATTTCTTGAAAATATTTAAATTAATTTAGATCGTATCAAGTTACTCTCATGTAAACTTTAATATTTTTCATTTAATTTCAAATCGTGTCAGATTGACTTAAAATAAATTTTATATTAAAAAACTCAATCTTAATTTTATATTTTTCAAATCGTATTATGTTATATTAATAAATTAGGTTAAAAACTGTCTGCTCGTTACCCCTAAGCTTAGCTCCAACCTGTTCAACCTATGTTTCATTTTAGCTCTCCTAAGTTGAATTAACAAATAAGTTCAAGTTAACTCGGTTTGAATATAAAGACAGCCATGAATAACGTGTATAGGAAACCCACGTGTGCTGCATAAGCATGAGAAGTAGCAGAAGCAAAATTATAAGAAAAGGAATGAATGTGTTGTAAATGTAATGATCGTAGTGTGGGTGTAATAATTTAAAACGCAAAATCATTGCTTTTGGGTTTCACTTTTTCACAAAAGAATGCAAATTTCTCCTTTCTACTTTCTTTTTTTTTCTTACAACCAATCCCACTGCTGTTGAACTGTGGAGCACGAGAAACGACGGATCCATTCACCGTCCAATAATTTACCTCAGTCCATTTCGAGCACACATGTTTAAATATAAAAAACATAATCTTAGAATGCCTAGAAATTAAGATATATATAGTTTATTGCCATCAAAAATATATTTAAACATGCACCCAAGTCACTAAATCCTTTGGCCTTAATAAAATAAATAAAAGGTGCACCCAAGTTACTCTTAAAGCTCACTCCCTTAAGAATCCTAGAACGCTGAAAAATGACGAAAAAACTTTTAGCGGTGCAGTGTTAACTTCCTACCGAGAATGTTACGCAAGTATTACCATTGCCCTTAAAACTTCGAACCATTTGCAGAGAATAACCCTTAAATCTCTTGTCATGCAATTGCCACCCAGATCCAAATCTGGCTTTTTAGTTTACTGATATATATGTATATACATATAAAGCAAGCGTAACAATTACTTGTCTTCGAAAATGATAGCAAAACAACGACACCAACAGAATTTCTGGGCAAAAGATATAATTTGCAGCATAGCGCTTATCTTGTTCCTGCCCCACTTTTCATATAAAATTTGGCCATGAAAGCCCCGCCCCGCCCAGCTTTTGTTTTGAAAAGCCACTTCACTCCTTGTGCAAAAGCTCCATCAGAGGACACTTTCGCATAACTTGTTTTTGCTGTGTTTGCTTGTTAGGATTTCAAGTATAAAATATAAAATTTGAATCCCACGACAAAAAGTATAGCTTCTGATGTACAATTTATATAATATTAGACTTTCCAAACTTAATAGCTAAGGTTCATAACTTTGCTCCGGTGGTGGGTGGCGCGTGGAGTGAGTCTGAAAGGAATTGTTCAAGTAGGGACTCTTAAGAGAAGAAAAGATCTAGAAATAGAGGGACCGGTTGGAAAAGGACATCCACGGCCACCAAGAAGGAAGAGTCCCTCAAGTTTCGGCTACCAAAAAAAGATCTAGAAATAGAGGGGCCTGTTCTTTTCTCCCACATTCGTTTTTTTAATATCCGGTCGCTTTCAATTCAGCTTTCATTTCTTTTGTTTATGGATGCATAAATATTTACACTTGTCAGTGCAATGGGCCGACTCAACTAGTCAATGGAGTCAATTCAGGGTGGAACTCGCTAATTTTGTGAAGACAATGGTCCTATCTTGATCGAGGAGGAACAAAATCCTGCCAGGAATATCTACACTCAAGTTTCTTGAGCCAACCCAAGGAGCTACATCTTCAAAATTTCATCGTTGTTTGTTCAAAACGCTCTCAGTCGTAGCGTTTTGTTTATACTTTCTCAATAAAACTTTTGAATTCAATCTAAGATATCGTTCCCCGTTTCTTTTCATTTATTCATTTATCAGATCCAGAAATTTCCAAATCCAGACCTCTTCTTTTGGGACCAAATAAATTTTAACACTAAGATAAATTCGAATTATAAATTCAAATTAAATTATGAGTTTCAAATTTTTCTCTTAAACATTTATTCTAATTAGCTCGATGAACCCAAACCATTTTTTAAAATCATTTAAATCGAATTTAAATTATTTTATATTTAAATTTAATCCAATTTTAATTTACCACTCCCAGCGACACTTTTAACATTTTGAAACACTCTGCACAGACTTAAAACGACGCGTTTGGGAGCCGCGTATGCATGTACACTAGGTAGCAGTACTTGTATTTTACAACAAGTCTAGAACCTTCTAAACCCCTTGCCCAATCGGAGAGAAAACCCTAGATTTGTTGGACCCTCAATCCTCTTCTTTTTCCTTGCTTAGCCGAAGAACAAATGGTGTGGTTTCAGTGCGAAGACTGCGGTGAGAACCTCAAGAAGCCAAAGCTTCCCAATCACTTCAGGATTTGCTCTGCCTCCAAGGTCGCCTGTCCTTTTTCTTTTATTCAGAAATTCACTTCTGTTTGGTTGCTAAGAACATTTGGATTATGAATTTTCGTCAATCGTTTTGATTATATTTTATTATTTGATTTTTTTTTTTTAAATTATTAGCTATCTTGCATCGATTGTGGAGAGATATTCGGGCAGCAAAATGTTCAGAGCCACACACAGTGCATTACTGAAGCGGTGCGTTTTCTTTCCCGTTTTTCTAATGTTTCTTATGTATTAGTAATCAAATTGAGCTTGATTATGTTTACCATTTGTTTAAAATTTCTGTTGCTTTGTTTGTCTCATTAGATCATTAAGAGTTCTTTGTTACTTATGGAATTAATGCGTTTGTTCAACCATTTCTTTTAGTATTAGAAACTATTTTCCCGAGCTTTGTAGAAATTGCTATGAATGTGTAGTGTGATGGTGGACCTTAAACTTAATACGCAGTTTCTCTGTATTGGTAATTCCAGATGAATGGGTTTTACATAAATTGGTTCATGCTTCCAGGATTTATTAACGTGCTATATTTGAATAATGAGGGTGCATTTATGATATCTGGATGGGTAATGACATCCGCCTCATTTTTCTGGGAATTTTTTTTTTAGGAGAAATATGGTCCTAAGGGCCAAAATAAAGTTTCAAATGGTACCACTCCTAAGTCTAACAAGGACTCAAAGCAAAAACCTGAAGTTGATATAAATGTTGGGCTATCTGAACAACCTCCATGGTTTTGTAGGTATGTATTTTTTTCTCTAATTTATTTATTTTTTTGGTTACTTATGGTTAGTATTATAATGTTAAAGAACACTGAAGTATTTACATGTAAGCTCCACTTGTGTGAATGGGCATATGTGAAAGCAGCTAGTGATTCTTCTGAAATGCATTCTTTAGGTCTACTTAGTAATTGATTATCATGTTTAGCATTGTAAATATTGTTAGCATCTTGCTTGTAAATTTCAGGACTCGGTCCACTAGGTTTTATGTTTGATTTTTCTGGGTTTAGTGTTGATTCATTTATACTTTGTTCGGTGGGAGGAAGGAGGCAGTGAAGAAGGAAGGGGATACAGGGGAGACCGATTTCACTGGTTGGTTAAAAAAAAAAAAAAACGATTTGGAAGAAAGGGGATGGAGGTCCAAACCTCAATTTAGCTCTCTCATTTATGAGATGGAAAGGGATGGGAAAATGAAACTCGATAAATATTTTCTCTATTCCTAGGTAAAATATAGGTACAAATTATCACACGCATACAAACACACATAAGACTAATCTGTTAGATGCACCAAAATTTTGGAAAACTTGGACCTTAAATTTTGAAAGTTGATTTAGATGAATGGTTCAATGTTTCATGTATGTACTTATAAAATAAAATAAAGTTGTTTGATGTTAGACAATTTAGATGAAAGGTAGGGGACAAAGTTGGAGTCATTTGGGATTAAAAGGAAAGCCCCTCTACCTCTTAAAAACAAAACCAAATGAATCTAAAAACTCTTTTCAAGACCTGTCATCTCTCCTTCTCCTCACAGTTCTTTCCCTAATCCTCTATAAGTTGTCCCCAAAACTCTTGGGAGGGATTCTGAGGATGAATATGGCATTCATAGCGATTGCAATGTAACAGATGGGCATGCAAAAGAATATTCTTTTTTCTTGTTAGAAACAATGTCCATGAGTGATAACCATTCAAACTAGTATTTGCTTGATGTGTCTAAAGTATAAATCAACTTTTCTGATAGGTACCTAGAAAAGTTTTAGCGGGTCATCATCAACAAATTATCACTGTTTGTTCATTTATGGTTAGACAAAACATATTTAATTGTTGATTTGCAATATTAACCTCTTATTTTGAATGTAATTCCTTTAAATACTCTTTAAGTTTTTGATTTTTGGACATGAAATGAATGGAAACATCTGGTCTAGATATACCCAATATAGACCTCAATTAGTCCATTATAAACGGGGAAGGATCATGAGACCACATGAATTGACAGTTGAATTAAATTTAGCATGTATAATTCATCCTCCTTAGAATTGATAGTCTCAACTGTTCACAATTGGTGGCTTTAACACTAATAGATGGGCAATCAGGTTTTATGTCCATTATAAAGTACCGAAAAATAGTTTTTCTTCCTTTTACCGAGTTTCCAGGGGTGTGCACGGTTCGATTTGATGCAGTTTGAGAGATTTTTTAAACAAAATTGAAAAAAATGGTTTGAAAAATTTTCAAACCAAACTAAAAAAATACTAGTTGGAATTATGATTTGAATCATAATTATCAATATTCTACGATACGATAAAGGTGAAAAACGATGCATATTATAAAAGTGTATCGAATTAATATGCTACAATAAATGTATTACACAATACAATATGTATCTTACGATATAATATAAATAATCGATATATTTTTTTAGAGAAAATAATAGTGCAGTAGGGGCGTATGTGAAAATTTTGAAAATGTTAAGGTTGTTCGTAATGTTTTTCTAAATTATGAGGTGGCAATTATGATATTTTATTAGTATTTTATTTTTTTAATTTTTAAAAGACGTATTATACAATACGATACATGATTCAACTATCATGGTTTGAATATTTTAAAATCATTTTTTTAATTATATATATATCATTTTATAAAATTAATTGAATTATAATTTTTTAAAAGATTATATACATATGTAAAATAAATATAATATATATATATATACATATAAAAAAATGACAAAATAAATATGAAAAAAAATAAATTATACACTTAATTGCTTATTGAAAAATTCTGTTATACAAAGATATATATATATGTATTCTAAAAAAAATACAATTTACAGTTTGTTTCGGTTTGAAAATTGCCTAAACCAGAACCTAAACTGAAAAAACTGGTTTTGAAAATTTTCAACCAAAACCAAATTGTAATTTTTAAGCGGATCGGTTTGGTTTTATAGTTTGAATCAAATTATGTACACCCCTACAAGTTTTTACAATTTGAATGCATAAAACTCAGTTTGTAAATGTGTATTTGCAACTGTATCTCCTCTTGTGTTTAGGATCTGAATCACTGCTTTCCTTTTTTCTTTTTTGTAGCCTTTGTAACACCAAAGCTACCAGTAGGCAGACCTTGCTTCTTCATGCCGATGGAAAGAAGCACAGAGCAAAGGCCAGAGCACATCATGCTGCTAATCAACCCAAACAGTTGGAAGAAGCTCCAGATATGAAGCTTTCAATGGAAAACACTTTGAAGAGTGAAGTTTCCTACAATAAACTTGTAGACGAACCAAAAATGCAAGACTTTCATACAGATGAAACGGTGCATATAAATTCTGAAACAGTGGATGGAAACTTGCCATCTAGTAAAAAGAGAAAACACCAGGCATCTAAAACAGATGGTACGAGGAAAAAGGCTGGGAGTGAGGCTTCAGGTGAAGGCAATGGGGAAGTGATCCAGGCAGAAGACGCAGAGATGTCATCAAAGAAAGTTAAAAACAGTGAACCTAAAGAAGACAAGTTGGCTGAATGTAGACCTACCAACACCTGTGAAGACTTTAAAACAGACGTAAAATGGAAGAAGTTGATCAAGTCAGCCCTGAAAACTGTATGTATTTTTTTTATAATATCTTAAACTGCTGCATCTCAATCATATTTCAATATGGTAATTATTCAAGGTTGTAGTTGTATGTGATCTTCACATCTGATGTTCCTGAGATAAACTTGCTGGGATTGCGTAGTTATCCCTAAACCTGCATTTACCTTTTGTTTGTGGTTTTTGTGAAACAGAGTTCAGGTGGAGTTGTGAAGTTGAAGAAACTGAGAAAACTTGTCCTGAAGTCTCTCCAGGAATCTGGCATCCAGGGAGATAAAACACAGCTCAGTAATATGCTTGATCAAAAGGTCAGTCTACTGAAGGGTAGTGTGTTTTTGTTTCTTTTTCCTTCATTGTTATCTTGTTATGTTTTATGTTAAGAATTATTACTTTATCAACAAAATTGTTACAGTTCGTATAATGAGTTTCTGTTTGATTGTGGGTTGGTGCACAGATCAATTCAAGCTCCAGGTTCTCTGTTGATGGCAAATATGTCCGTCTTGTGGCCAAAAATTGAAAGTTTTTGGGAATTGGAGTAATTTTTTTAATTCTATTGATTTCTCCATTGGTTAAGAACTTAACGAATACCTTAGGCAGTTCTTGTTTCTCGTTTGGGCTAAGATATATATCCGGTATTCGATGGAGCCCAGGCCTTGTTCTATTCTTCTGCACGTTCTGTGCTAGAGAAATTTTGCAACTTTCATGACAATTTTGATGCGAGCTTATAAATTTTGTTCTTGTCCTTTTTTGCTATACATTTAAACATTGGAAAAGGGTTATAGAGTGGACTTCTTGTCTCCTGATCTATGTTCGTTATGTTAGGCTGAATTTTGATAAGAATTAATTGCAATTTTAGCCCTGAGGTACTGCATTATAGTTTTCTCCTCTAGTATTTGGGATAATGTCATTTATACTGTATTTTAGTTGCAGTTTTTCATTATAGAACTTGTCATACAATCCTTAAGAAAAACAGACAAAAATTTTCAGTAGGAAAGAACTGGAACAAAATTCTTAAATGTATTTGCAGAACACTTTTGACACAAATTGGAACTGACACTCCTCAAATTTGCGTATATTATTGCGACAAAGTTTTACAACAAATGGCATTCTTGTATTACATACCAACATATAACAACAAATTCCATAACTAATCTCATCAACTCAAATTTCACCTGCTTATGAAGTCCAACAGTAAAACTTCCCCTGTAAACGGAAGGACTTTCCACTAGTAAACTACGTCCACAAGGGATTTAACTTGTGTGACTGAAGTTTTATGAATAAATAGCCATCACAAATGCAGGGAAAAGTTTTGTAAAACCTTAGTTTCTGCTCATGACCCAGCATTCTTATCTATGGATGCTGGCACTTTCTGGCTGTTCGACTTTGTATTTTTGTGTCAACATGTATGGTATAGAAGTGTTAAAGGCACAGTCGGAATTTGAACCAGCTACAGCAGTTGAAAAGCCACTACGACCAACAACACAACAGAGCATCCCATTGCCTGCAGCAACAATAACATAAAAATAACAATTTTAATCTGTTTGCAGATGATGCAAGTATTACATTAGATAAATGAGCTCAAAGGAAAAAAATAATATGATCTATCTTGAGAGAGAGAGAGAACTCTTACAGCAAATGCAGAAGCAGCAAGGCCTGCTCGCTCCCTCGGATCTTTTCGATAGTAATTTCCAAAATAAAGGAATGTCGCATAGTACCACATCAGTGGAAAAAGGAATCCCAAAAGAAAACTGTAACAACAAATATGACCATGAGATTAAGAAAAAAGGTATCAGCAAGAATGAAAAATGAAAAATACTCACGAAAACCATCCAATTCCACAGCCAAAGCATGGAAGAGGCTTATCGTAGATCCCTATTTGGAAGTCCTCTGGATCTCCAATGAGGGTATATTTGCCTTTGTCCCGAGTAGTAGCATCTGGTATTTGCCCTACCATCACCAACATGCCTTTTAGCACACTGGATAAACATTTATTTTTGGCTGGGACAAACATTTGATAAAAAGCACAAGTTGCTATGAAGATGTACCGAATCAAAGAAAACATAAGGTCTGACAGTGGACCAATCGTGGACAATTATTTCTAACTCCTTTTTCTACACTGGTATTATAAACTTGTAAGGACAAACAAGCAGTAGAATTCAAAAGAAAAAATGATGCAATTGAAAGAGGAACATAAAAAACTGTGATGTGCTGATTAAATTACATTGCATGCGGAGAAGGGATTAAACAACAGATCATACTGAAATTATGGTTAACTAATGAATATTGAATTTTTCTGTTCCATGTGATCACATCTTAAAATAAGACACTTGCCTGTAGAGCCAAGCACCAGTTCATAGAATTTTAACAAGATCCTACATATAAAACTGAAGCACCAGTTCATGAGATTTTAACTTCAGTAGCAGACAAGAATGGATAACAAATGCATATAAGACAAACAATTTGGAAATGAATAGAGAAAATAAGCAAGAAATATAATCCACTATAGACATGGAGAGAAACATATATGTTTGTGGCAGGATAAGCGACAAAACTACATATGGAATGCGCATAGGGTCCTTGCCAGATCACTACCTTTAAATACAGAATAATATCGTGCAGATGGCCTCAAAAGATCGAGATGCTTATCAGAGACTGATTTCACCAACTCAGGGCCATCATTCGAACCTCCTGGCTCCTCCATAGTAGTATCTGCAGTAACATGAAGTGATGGTTTACAGTTAGTAAGTATGAAACTGTACCTATCTTTTCGTATAATCATTCTGTTCCTTCTACTTCTTCAAGTGATACATTGTATATGGGCATAAAAGCTACCCATTATATTTTATTACCATCTAGAAGTTGTGTGAACCTATATATACTCACTAATACTCCAGCCCTAGCAAATAAATATAATCTAGATATATCTTCATCTATGAAATTTGTGTATCCATTTCAGACACATAAACTGGGAAACAGACAAGGTAACAGATATATATGTTATTAACTCTAGCATCCAGTGATTGGTAGCTTGGTAACCGAGAAACTTTTAACCAAATGCAAAATCATATTAACATTAACATCATGAAAGATCTTACAAGGAAATGTGTTCAGCTCTTCAACTACTCTACTGATAAATGTTGTATCAGCTAACATGGAGTTCCTGATTTTATAATATTACATTTCATTTAATCATCCCATGTGAAACATAGTGCCTTACACCAGCTTATATGATTAAGTCATCAAGTTCTCTGCCATGGTAAAGGAATGTGAGTAGGGCTAGATTCGAACCAAGCCAGCTCGAGCTCGAGCTCGAGCTCGGCTCGGTCGAGCCCTAAACGAGCCGGTCTTAGCCGAGCTGGAACTACTCGTTAGATTTTCTAATTAAAATTTTTGATACAAAACGACGTCGTTTTGATCAATACGTATTAAAACAACGTCATTTTGCTAACGAAAAACAAGCCGAGCTAGAGCTCGGCTCGGTTGAGCACGAAACGAGCCGGCCTTAGCCGAGCTCGAGCTCGGCTCGAATCCAACCCTTAATGTGAGAATTTATCTTCAAGTCAATTTGGAAAAAAAAAAGAATATACCAGAAGAGTTATATTACACCTATTGTGCTTCTACATTAATCATTCAAATGGCATGCATCCGTTCACAAAAAGGAAAAAAAAAGTGAAAAAATAGTCAGAGGCAAGAAGAGTCAAGTACTTTGGCCCATGTTGCTGAAGCAAATATATCTGAGCAGATGATACACAAAGATGTTTTTTCACCCAAAAAAGTTCCTGCTTCAAAAGATAAAGGAGCGTTTGAGTTTTCATATTTCATATTACATGCCATGATCTACTAACACTAGCGTTCTTCATTTAATACTCAATCATTCTCTAAAGAAATTGAAAGAAAGCTAAAGAAAGTGTATACAAAGTAAACTAATAGCTAAGTCTTCACCAATTCTCTACATTCACTAGTTAAAGAGAGGTTATTGTTATTAACTTTAAATAAAAATAACTTGTCATCATTTTCTTTTTCCTCAAAGCTAGACAATGCAAGGAAATATCACTACATTAAACTAAACATCATTACATAACTTAAAAATTACAGCTAACATTGCAGAAAAATTAATCACTACAACATAGTTTGCTTCTAATACATTGAACGAAAAGGCAGCGAACTCCTAAAATTAGGCTTCCAAGAGCCAAAGAAATAGTGGGTACAACACAATATTGCTTTTACCAGTCTATCCACGAAGCATGTATGCTCCAGTATACATAAAAAGTCAATACCCTACTCTAAGAAAATTGTCTTTCACCCCAATCCTCATTGATCGAAATTCACCAATAATTATTAAGAAAAAAAGAAAGTAACAGGCAAATTGTCTTTCTTTCTTTCTTTTTTTTTCCCCTTCATTTAGTTTACTGTTTGCTAATTTCTATACAAATATGGCACAATCAAATGAACTGACAACATCAGTCAGTTCAACAAAAAGACAATATCCAAAACCAAGCAAAGACTCACCGTAAACACACAAGAAAATCAACAAAACAGAAAACAGAAACACTCCCAAGTAAAAAAGAAGAAGGCAAATACAAAGCTAGCAAAAGAAAATTTAAAGAAAAGGAAGCTTGCCAGAGAGAGTCGGATTGATGTTTGTTAATGTTGAGATGAAGAGAAGAAAAGAGAAGAGAAGAGAAGGGTGCCTGTTGTTGTATGAAATGTTTTAATGGGTTGAGGGGTGTCATTTTGTGCCCATATTTTATTTAATGATCAGGCAAGACAAGTAGTTGATTTCTATTGATTTGATTATTCCATGCTAATAATAGATGTATTTTTATCATGCTGCAAGGCTTGCCGTTGCCGGCGATGAACGGTTGATTGTCATCTATACGACTCAGATGAAAAGCGAGAAATCCTCCACCAACCCAACTAAGAAGTCAATTAAAGACCAATTTTTTAAGAAATAAGAATTGTCGTGACTGTGAGACCGAGCAATGCCTTGCCTTCCAGCCTGCCCAATTGATTAGTGGCTCCTCTTTTGAAACAAGCCCAGATGTAGCGGCCCATAAAGCAACTTCAACCCGGACCACTCTTCTGTTTTTTTCTCTCTCCTTCCAGCTCTTTCTGGAGAGCGCCTTCCACTCACACTTCACTACTTTTCTTCTCTATTTAAAATTAATTTCTCTCTGAGTGTCAGCGCAATTGAAGAAAAGAAGATGTCAGTTGTGGCAAACGGTGGCAGTCAAGACAATGGAACCGCCAGTGATCAGAGTTATGTTTTAGACATACATCCGCTCAGTAGGTACTACTTTGGGTCCAAAAAACCCATTCCTCTGAAAGACGAGACTGTACATGATCGTCTTCAGAGGATGAAATCCAAGTATTTTTTAATATTTTCCTTCTTCATTTCAGCTGTCTTTGTTTATTCTGGTTTACTATTTATAAATTCTGTTTCCTTTTTTTTTTTTTAGCTACGCCGCTCATGGCTTGAGAACTTGTGTAGAAGCAGTTATTCTGGTTATTTACTTCTCTCTTTCATCTTTCTTGTCATGTTATTATTATTTTAACCTTTTTTGTGAAGTGATAATCTTTTACTTTGTTTTGTCATGAATTGTTATTCTTGTTTCAGATTGGTGATCGCTAGTTTATAAGTATATAATCGTATGATAATTTGTATAGCAGTACCAGCTCCAAGTTATTGGAACTCTACTGAGAGATTTGATCTTGTTTTAGTCTAGGTAGTAATGCTAGAGCAATTGATTTTGACGTGAAGTATGCCTCTAGTACCAGTAACAATTTTCATAGGTGTCAAGTTTTGTCGAACCATTTATCTCATTTGAGTACAGAAAAAAAAAAAGTTATAATAAATGCACGCAAGATGCTTTTCGAATTTTCAGTAACTTGAAGACAGAGATATATTTTTTGAAACTAACACCATTGTATTGTTAACTCAACATATGAGGTCAAGGCACAAGGATTTGCAAATCTTCCCTAGCTTTGTCTTCACTCTTGATATGGGGGCTAGGCGTCTGTTCTACCTCAAATTCAATTCCCACCTTGAATGGGCAATTTTTACGTCTATATTCAGATATGAGGCTTGTACAGGATGATTTCTCCAATAAGTAGACTGGTTCAGCAGGGGGTTGAGTGGGGGTTTTGCTAATTTATCAAGTACAGAGGGACAAATTGATTTTATTGGTTTCTGCTTTTAAGTTAAGTGAGGTAGATGTGGTTGTAGATTTTGCAAGCGTATAACGTAGGTTTCCTAACTATGAGATTGTTTTGATGTTGACTGTTAACTTGACTTTTATTTCCTCCCTTTCCTACCCCTACTATTTTCTCGTTATCCTACAAATAGTATTTATGTATTGGTTTTAATTTTTGTTATTTAACTTTCATTGCCCCTGGAAAATTGAGGGCACAGATGGACAACTTGCTTTATATGATATTTTTAAGGATAAATCTTTTCCAGATTATTGTTTTTGTGATCATGAATATATTATCGGTAAAAGTTTGCATCATATTCCCCCATTTAATAAGATATTATTGTCTACATCCTCTTCCTATAGAAAAATTAAAATCCTTAGTTATACTACTTTATTGAAAGGATCCAACTTTGTTAAATCAGGTTGAATTGTTCAAACACCCGCATTTATTGCTGCTGGAAGTAAGAAATTCCATCTTCAAGCTTCCTGGTGGTCGCTTAAGACCAGGTGAATCAGGTAAATAATCATTTAGACATTTGTGTCAAGCTGTCCTAACCTTGAAAATTTTAAGGTTGATGATTTCTTTTCTTAAGTGTTCACTAAACTATGAGTTTGGAATTTTCAGACATTTATGGATTGAAACGTAAGCTAACGAGGAAACTTTCTCTTAATGAAGATGGCAACGAAATAGATTGGGAGGTATAACTAATATCTTTTACATGCTTACACTGCTTCATTCTCATTGCATCATGTTAAGAATAAATTGATGTCATTCTTTAGGTGGGGGAATGCCTTGGTATGTGGTGGAAGCCTGATTTTGAAACATTGCTCTTTCCATACTTGCCTCCTAATGTAAAATGGCCAAAGGTAGGTTGTACACAGAGAAGCTATACATTGTGGGATTGTGGTGGTATATTGGCCTAAGTTCTTGTTTGTCTTTGTCTTTCTTAGGAGCGCACAAAGCTCTTTCTTGTGAAGCTACCAGTGAGCCAAAGGTTCATTATACCAAAAAGCCTGAAATTGCTTGCAGTTCCATTTTGCCAAATTCATGAAAATCACAAGGTAGAGACCCTTTTTATGATAGGTAATTTTGATGGATACATGGGTGGCCTATTGAGATTAAATAAGACAATTGTGTTTTTCTGAGTAAGATCTGAGGTCTATTAAAAGTATTTTTCAATAATTAGTTATTATAATAACAAAAACAGCAAAAGAAGAAACACTAAAATATTCACAACTGCACTCATTTAATTCCATTAATTAATAAAACATTTGAAATCAGGGGATTTGGTCATTTTGATATTTTCATGTTTGTGTAATCAAAATATAGTATCAAAGTTTGACATTTTCTTATTTGGGCTTTAGTTTCAAAGGGGATTATAGACTCTTCTTTTTATTTTTATGATTTTTAAATTGGAGGGATTTTGGGCTAACATTTTATAGTTTGTTTTCCTTGGGTCCAGAAAGCCAATATTATCTTCGGCAGAGCTTTTGTGGCTGTCTTGTAGATTTATTCCCCTCTTGTATTTTTGATACCTTCTTAGATTTGTAGTCCATTCATGTTCCTATTCCATTTTTCTTAATTTAACAATTTCTTTAAATTTTTTATTTTAAAAAAAGAGAAGAAAAATCTGCTCTTAAATGCCAGCAATGATGCTCTGAGGTTCTGAATTTCCTTGGACACCCAATTATATACTTTTCTGAGGATGCTTATGCAGGTAGATTTTATACTTCTTCATTGTTGTATTTTGTAGACATATGGACCAGTAATATCAAGTGTATCGAAATTCTCATTCAACATTATTGACTCTTAAATTAGGTCTACAGATAATAGTAGTTTGATGTGTATTTGGAAATGTTCTTTAGAGCTTCTAATTTTTTGTGAAGTATGAGAGAGAGACACTTGTATATATGGTATAGTGTTTTACGGTTGATCGGCAATGAGTCAATATATGTTATTTGTTATTCCTAACCCCTCAGAAATCACTATGCTTCATATGGTGTTTTAGATGTTGGGTAATAGCTGAAAACTCTTTTTGTATTGAGATGTTACTATCTCGAGAATATTTTGGTGAAGGAGTAACGTTGTCTCTTTAAAGAGAAATATTACATAACGTTGTCTTTTATTTTTTGTATATTATCCAATTACTAATTATTAATTTAGTTTGTACAGATAAATTAATAAAGTTTATTTATATATATAATTTTATTTCTCTTTTAATTGCCAATGGATTGTCTTTGGAAAAATGTATCGTCATATTTATTGCCAATTGTAATCATATTTATATTAATAACACGAGGATTCTTCATCAAATTTCTTTTATTTTGAGTAAATTAGATTAGTGCTCTTAAAATTGTGGAACGGGGATTAGTGTGTGTTAATTATATATGTTAGTTATTCTAAAAATGTATGTAATTTCAATATTTTTGACCTAGGTTACAAGTAATATTATTGGGATTCTTACTATTAAAGAAATCTATCATAAGATAATGATACATTTTATGTGCCAAGATTGTTTGTTGATAAGCTGATGCAACAAATGGATGCATGGTGATAGATGTGTCTACCAAACTGATCCATTAAGAGAATTTTATATAGATGATTGTTTAAGTGGTTATGAAACACATCATTTAATAAATGGTAATATATGTGATTTTTCGATTTAAAGTTATCAAATGGTTTTATACAATTATTGATATAGTTTGAGATTAATTTGACGTAATTTTAAAAAAAAAATATTATCAAAACAGTTGTGATCGGTTATATTAAAAGATGTATAAAATTTATGGTTGATCAATAGAAAAATTTATCATTTTTGGGTTTAAGAGTAGGTATCTTTATTAAGACTATTGAAGTATATCAATAATCACTCAAATATGTAGACATAATAAGAATGAGTTGTTCTCTAATATAATATTATTTGGTTATTAACATAAATATCAATTAATATATATTGAGAGTTTTCTAAAATAAACACTAATTTTGTGCTTTCAGTTTTAATGAAAGATGGATTAACAAAATGATTGAACTGCATGATAATAATTGTATTGTTAATAGGTAAATATCTATCATTGGCACTTTCTTATTTGGTGGGTCATAATATCATATCAGAGAGAAATCTTAATTTGAATTGAATAATTGATATATCGTAGACTTCTCGCAAATTTGTTCATTGAAGAATATATAAGTCACCCATGAAAGGGATAGATCACATGAACCTGGAGCTCTCGGACAGTACTAAGGGAACTGCTCCGGAATTATAAGAAGATACAGTAAGACGGTCAACACCGAGTGTGGAAACGAAACACGTTGCCTGACCTCAGACCTCTTTCTATTTGCTTGCTGTTTATTATTTTTTCGAGGAAGAGTACCTTTTGACCGCCGGAATTATAAGAAGATACAGTAAGACGATCAACACCGAGTGTGGAAACGAAACACGTTGCCTGACCTCAGACCTCAGACCTCAGACCTCTTCCTGTTTGCTTGCTGTTTATTATTATTTTTTTTTAAGGAAGATTAACAAAATTTATTTAGCGTCCACAAGTTGTGAAGACCATATTTAATGTCGAAGCAGCTCATTATCATTTTAAACACGGCCAAAGGATTTTTTTTTTTTTAATTTCAAATTTTAGTTTACCCTTAAAAGTATATTTATAATAATTTAAAAATTTAAACACTCTATCATAAATTAATTTTTGTTAAATTTTTTATTTAAAAAAATAAAATTATTATTTTATTATTAAATCTTAAAGTCTAAAAAATTTATATCATTTTTTTCGTTTAGTTTAAAAAACTAAAAATTTTCTTCTAAAATTAAGTTTTAAAAAGTGATCATTTCTCCCTTAGGATTTTTTCACATGTTTCACCCATTAGATTATCTCCGACTACCTTCTTTAGCCAAGGTTCTCTCCCTTCGAGTGTTCTCTCCTTTCAAGCACAGACTCGATGCTCTCTCTCCCAGAAGATAGGTGTCTCTCTTGATGAAGACGTCTAAATCGGTGTTCATTTGAATACCTCCAAATCAATGTTCATTTTTGTGTAAATGCATTCAAACCTGTGTTCATACCCATATTTTTACACCATGAAGATCGTTTGATTTGTGTTCAGAGAAACTCATTCAAATAAATGTTCGTTCCTATTTTTGTTGAAAGAGACGTCAATCTTTTGGAAGAGAGAACATTAGGTTTGCATCGAAAAGGAGAAAATGATGGGAGAGAGATAACTCGAGTTAAAGAAGGTGGTTGAAGACAACTTGGTGGTAAAAAAATATAGAAAAACCTAGGAAAAAATTGTCATCTTTTAGAACTTTATCCTAATAAAAAATTATTAATTTTTTAAACAAAAAAAAATGATATAAAATTTTGGAGTTTAATAGTAAAATGATAATTTTACCATTGTTTCTAATAAAAAATTTTAAGAAAAGTTAATTCATCCCTCCATATATTGGTGTTTGAGTTGTGAACTGTTGTGGGTGGGCTCAAAGATTGTGCTAAAATTGGGGGGAAACTAGTAGTTTGGCCTTTAAACACCAATGGCACCTTTTCTTAAAGCAGCGGACGACTGTCAAAACTGCGAGTCAAAAGCAACGGAGGTAGGTAAATACTAATGTGAACTGAAAGAAATGGCGCGGGTTAACTACGGAAAAGTCTCATCTTCTTCCTGGACCGTCGTATCGGTCATGGTGTGACTGGTTTTCATTCTTAACCAACCAAAAGCAACACACTTGTGTTAGTCTAACCACATTTCACGCTTTCACTTGACCTTTTATTTCTGCAACCCGTGAAGCTTTTTATTTTTGGGTCCAACACCGGTGCCATTCTGCTTCAATAAAACTCTCCGCTAAAAGCAAAAATATGAAGAAGGGAGGAGGCTTAAACGCTAATTTCAAGCTCAAGCTCGAGCTCGCCGTTCCTCCTCCTGATGAAGCCACCTTCGCTGCCTTCCTGTATTTCGCTTTAATTCTCTTTGTATACAGATTTTTTTGATTAATAATTTATGTGTTCCGCTGATTTTATTCATGAATTTCTTTTATAGAACGAGAAGCGGTACGTTTGTGGACGGAGATCTGCTCGTTAACAAAGATGGAGTTCGGATTGTCTCTCAAAGTCAAAGTGAAGCTGTAAGTTATTTCTAATTAATTTCATAATTAAATTATCATTTATTGAAAGAAAAATGAATTTTCTTTTGTTCTTTAATGGCTTCTTGATTTAATCCTCTGCTGTGCGTGGTTTTCAATCGTGATATTCCGTGTGTATGTACTGATAGTTTGTAGCTACTAATATGTTAGCAGTTGATGATCTGTTTCTTAATAGACTGGTTTCACTTTCAATGATTTTCAGCTTGCTTTTATCGACTTTTTCTATTTCATTCCCAGCCACTTAACATTTATTTTTCTATTTCAAATCTTAATTTTGCATACCTGATTCTATGATAAAAGCCTAAAGATGAGTTTACCTTATGCTTATGCTTAGTGTAAGAGCAATACTATGTGTATCTACTTTGTGTACACAAATATGTACACACTTATATTTGTCATCATATGATTTGGTGTTATTTTATCCTTAATTTAAAATCACCCAATCATATAATCACATATAACTGTGTATACATTTGTGTATCCAAAGTGAATACACATAATTTTACTGTTAACATAATTTATTATCTGATTAGTAATATGTGTTTGCCTCTGTGTTCAGCCACCACCTATTAAACCATCAGACAACCAGTTGAATTTGGAAGATATGGACTATATTAAAGTTATTGGAAAGGGGAATGGTGGAATTGTGCAACTGGTGCAACACAAGTGGACTGGACAATTTTTTGCATTAAAGGTATTATGTCATATACACTTGCTCTTTTTGCACATTATTTACTCACTAACTCTTTTTCTAATCATATATTATCTTCATTTGTTATGTATTTTAATGAAAATCTTTTCTTGTTAAAAAGTAGCTCAACATGACGTTAATGATTGTTGGTTAGTGGTTTCAAATGATGGATTTGGGTGGATTTTCTCTTACGATAAATGTGACAAATACATTATGATTCTGGTTTCCTTCGAATGCAGTGGGTGTCAATATCGGTTTCATATAATTGCAAGTAGTTGCAATGAATATTGATGTTCATTTAGTAAAATGATAGCTTGCTACAAATTTCAGAATTTAATTAACAAACTTTAGAAGCTTTAAGTTGGTTTATATAATCTAAATAGGATTTTTGATCAATTGCGGTGTGCACTGAAAATGGTTTGGATGTTACACGTTCAGTGGTGGCTCCTCTAGGTTTCTTGACTTTTTCTACAAATTTGAACCAAACCTAGGACAACCCCTATATTGCACTCACAGAGCACCAAGGGCAGCAATAGACACTGAGAAGCCAAAGGATGACAATAATAATAAAATGATGAAGGGTGAAAACTGCTTTGGCAGAAGACTCTCTGCGTGTATGTATCTCTCATACATGACTAGGGTGAAAAAATTGTTTATATAACACTTATTCATCCCTATTCAAAGCCAATGCTTGTTTGGGTTTGCTAGTATTGGACTTGGTGAACTCAACAACTTACCCAAGTCTAATAACGGGCCACTTCATAGGCCGACATATGAAGTATTAAACCTCACTTAAACCATGATAGAATAAGTCTCAAATCTAACATAAAAGGTTGGACCTAAACCGGCCACGGATAGAGGTCAAATCACCGCTTTTAGAAAACTCAATGAATCCTAATTGCACTAGAATTATCAAGAGTCCTAGCTCAACATGGACTTTTAAAGTGATAATGTAATTAGAGCTCTCAAGTATTCTAATGATATTGCGGAACTTCTCGAAGTTTTGATAATATCTTGGCTCCTTAGAAACCAATGACAATCCATTTTAAATGTATATAGTAAAACCAAAACTTCTTACATGTTGGGAATCAACCTTTTTGTGTGTGACACATAGGTTTTTTGTCATGTTTGCAATGAATAGAATTCTGACTAATCTACAATCAATCATCTCTCAAATCACAAACCAAAATTAACCTCTAATAAGACATCATGGCTATCTAATTGACAAAAAGTCAGTGAAAGACATAAACCTATCACCAATACAATTACTGTAGAATCAAATCATTTCATTATTTAAAATCTAATCAAAGCTAAGACATACAAATAATATATACGTCAGAACAACCCTTAATTTATAAGTATTTGATTACTGGATCAATGACCTAGTAGAATTGGATTGAGCAACAATTCAATCCCATTATGACCATATATTTTAGTTGCTGTTGTCATAAATCAAATTGTGCATTGAGATATTTTTTCTTGTACCCAAAAGTGATGAATCATTTATTGATCTAAATATATTGTTTTAATGCACTTCTTAAATAGCTAAAAATTATTGTTCTAATAGTTGTAAATTAAGGGCCACGCTCAGTAGCAATGTAGCATCAAACTACACAATTGGTATACAAAGTATTATGATAATCTCAAGTCTAAGGATCATATGCACCATTATCTATTAAATGATTTGTTCTATAAACATTGGAGTGATCATTTATATGAAATTCTTTAATGGGTCATTCTAGTGAGTTTGTTCACTACAAGCACTCATGTTTTATACCAGAATGTCAACAAACAACCTTAAAATGTGAGATATGTCAAAACTTTTCAATAAAGTTATGCAACACTATGATAGTTTATCTACATTACCAGTGCTCTTGATCATGATACAACTATGACTACAAATCTTTCTAAAATAGTCACTTAATGTGCTTATAGATTCCTCAGCATCAAGATACACTTGATCACCTCGTCATGGTTTTACCATTTTAAGAATATTTATCTCTAACATAAATAACTATGCAAATATTATGAAGAATTGTCATTTTGTTGATATTAAAACATATGATACATTAATAGTTTACATAGCCAAAATGATTGACCATAGAGCACCTATTCTAACATGCACCAAAGGTTTCAAAAAATGTTTTTATTCTTTATTCTAATGAAAATGATGACTGAATGGAGATTCATTTAGATAAATATTGCACCATGGTTTTTGGCCTAACCAGTTTTCTATATGGTTTCCTTCATTGCTGTGTGGGGTACTGTCTCTTAAAGCTGTCTAATTTTTTTCAAATATTTGCTTGCAGTAAGCTAGAGTCCTGCATTCCCTTATAAGAGGGGTAAGGTGGATGATACCTTTATCTAAGCCTCTTGGATACCTTACACTGCCCATATGCTTTTATCTGTCTGTTTTTTTGCAGGCTTTGGTCCCCAAATGTGCACTAGAAATTTTGTGAAAAATGGTCAAACTGAATTTTGGTTTGTAAGATATATTTCAAGAATAATTCAATCTATCCTCTTTGTTTAATTGATAAAAACCAATTAACTTTTTTTGTATTTAAATGCCTTAAATTTCTCAAAATTTTATGTGGTTTTCTTGTCAGCCTTCCTTTAGACCTGCTTGGTAGGCTAGATGCATCTGTTTGCCGCACCATCTTCCAATTGATTCTTGAGCCTATGATGAATATCTATTTGAATTCAAATTTACATGTCATGATATCATTGACAGCTATATTGTTTCTAGTCAATCTTTTAACTTATGAAATATTCTCCCTTTTAGGTTATTCAAATGAATATTGAGGAGTCTGTACGGAAACAGATTGCACAAGAATTGAAAATTAATCAATTTTCACAGTGTCCATATGTTGTGGTGTGTTACCAATCTTTCTACATTAATGGCGTCATTTCAATCATTTTGGAGTATATGGATGGTGGATCTCTAGCAGATTTTCTGAAAAGTGTTAAATCAATTCCAGAGCCATATCTAGCTGCCATCTGTAAGCAGGTGGAAAACTCATGAATTTTGTTAGTTACAGGTATATAGCCCAATTGCTTTGGTGTGAAAGATTTTTCCCTTTTCCTTTTTCTGATCAATGCAGGTGCTAAGGGGTTTGTTATATCTTCATCATGAAAAACACATAATCCACAGGGATTTGAAGCCTTCTAATTTGTTGATAAACCATAGAGGGGATGTCAAGGTTACTGATTTTGGTGTGAGTGCAATAATGGCACGCACATCCGAAGAGGCCAATAGTTTTGTTGGCACATACAACTACATGTCTGTGAGTGACTGGTGCTATGTTTTTAGCTTGTTGTTTGATGTTTTCTTAGTTCCTTTTGGCTTCTATGACGCACCCCTATTCTTGTGATTGAAATTTATTAGTTGTTACTTTTCACTTGTGTTTTCATATAGCCTGAGAGGATTAGTGGGGGCAAATATGGGTATAAAAGTGATATTTGGAGCTTGGGATTAGTATTGCTTGAGTGTGCAACCGGTCAATTCCCATACTCTCCACAACAGGAAGGATGGACTAATTTTTATGAGCTTATGGAAGCCATTGTTGACCAACCAGCACCTTGTGCACCTTCTGATCAATATTCTCCAGAGTTTTGCTCATTTATTTCTGCATGGTAAAATTTAAGTTAATTGGTCTCAAAACCCTTAAGACTTACTATTTATGAACTATTACCTATATTATTAACAATATTGAGTAACCTATCTGAAGCTTTTGAAGACTCTAGGAAAAGGCTCCGTAACTGTAGTATGTTTATTCTTATATGTCCTTTCATGTGTATGAATGAATTCAAATAATTTATTTGTTCCATGGATATATTCAAACAGAAAGACATAGGTGATTACAAATACACAAAACATATTTAATTTTAATTAATAGAACAAGATTTTTTCCAGGATTTGAACATATAACTATTTGGTCTAATAAACTCTGATATGATGTTGAATGATTTTAATAAGAGAAAAAATTGTAAGAAAGACTCTGATAATTGTCTATAAACTCTTGGAATGATTAGTGAACTCCTGGTTCTTCAAGTTTTCATCATAAGCAATTTTATCAGCGGCTTTGTCAAGCCCTAGTTTCTTTCTAAATTCTAAAATCTATTACTTTCAAAGTTGTCTTTGATTGATTTGTGTTTATTATTCACTTGTATATCATCCAACTTAATTGACATTGTGAGGCTACTAATTCCTAACTTGGGGCTCTGTTGTCTATTTCAGTGTACAAAAGGAACCAAGAGACAGACTGTCAACTAGGAAACTTTTGGTATGTGAACAGTGTCTTCCTTTGTCCGTCTACCATCCAAGTACAACTGTTCTGTAGAGTATGCACTGAAGAGATGTTTTTAAATTTTACTGTGCTTTTGTTTTTTCTTTCAACTATGAAACCCAGGCACATCCTTTTGTGAGCATGTATGACGACCTGCACATAGATCTGTCCTCTTACTTCGCAGGATCTCCACTTGCAACCGATCAAAACTAGGGTGGTATGTCTAATGTTTAGATACACGACCTACAGAAAATGAATTTCAATGCTTCTTTTAAGCTCTTAGTAAATAGTTTTTTCTTCTCCAACTTCCTGCTTTTTAATGAAGAATAACATCTATTTTCCCCATGGACATCTATTTTTTTTTCCTTTTAATTTTAACTGTGACACTTTATGTAAACTTTCAACCATTTGTAATTTTATTTTTCAAAGACCTTCTAACAATAAGTGTCTGATCTGATTCCTGAGCTGCATTGGATGCAATCAATAAGATGCAGTTCTCTCAGATCAGATAAGATTTTTAGACAATAATGCAATTTATAATATCAAAATTAAGTTTCACTTCATGATATGGGGTTTAACAATAAAATTATATGTACATATTTTGAGTACACAAATGATTTGTCATTATGTAATTAGAGTATTTTGAATCAAGTATAAAGTAATACTTCATCACATGATAATATATTATTTGTGTATCTATTTTATATATTCAAAATTTGTACATGTAGTATTACTCGTGGGGCTTAATGTAATCAAAAGATGGAATGATTCAAATGTGTGCATAGTTCTTTCTATTATAAGTTGTACTCCATTCACAGTGCTACTGAATATGCTCGGGCAACGACTACTTTCTGACTTATAGTTGCTGTCTTCTGCCCTTGTTTCAGGACATAATTGTTGAAGGAGTTCACAGTTTTGCAGACTATAGTTTGAGACCAAATGTTTTGGAAAATATAGTAAGAGCACACATTTTAAGTATAAAATTGGATACACAGGTGATTGGGTGAAATTTTCGCTTTAATTCAAAATCGCCAAACATCTAATTGTATACTTAAAAGTGTGTTAATAATTTTATTGATATTGTAAACCAAGGAATTTAGAAACCTGGGGAATGAATCGTAGATGTCTTTGCAGCTGGATCCTAATAATTGTCTGAGCATGACTTAACATTCCAGAAGAACCTTATTTCCCGAAGCTGTGGATTGCAGGGTCAGCTAACCAGGTTTTATGATGAAGAATAAATTGTTATAATTACACTGTTCGTTAAAATAATTTTGACGCACAGAATTAATGGTTAACAAAACGGATTGAATATTAAAATTTTTAAATAAAACTTTTAGATTTAAACTAGTAAAATTACTTTAAAAAAAAAAAATGCTGACCCCACAACAGAATTAATCATACAATGCTATTGCCCGTTCGAACAATTTTGGGCTGGACATCATGTAACTCAATGTCGGTACTAAGATTTTTTTTTGCTTTACCAGTTAGAAAAATGTTTCTGAAAAAAAAGAAAAGACCCTAGACTTTTATCCTGAACTTCCTTTGAGCTTTCAAGTCAACTAAAGTTACAGTGATATTGTCCTTGCTTCCCTTGTAGATGGCAAGCCTTGTAAGATAATCCGCCGCGGCTTGAGCGGCAAGATCGGGATCAGGATCAGGATCAGGATCAACTCCTTGACCACTCTCTCCAGACACGCCATCACCGTGCATTTTGTGTCAAAGGGGGATTTGCCTTCGCACAATTTCACAGGCTTCCTCATTTTTCATCACATTCCATAACCCATCACTGGCTAAACTAAGGCAATCATCTTCTTTTCCTCTATGAACAAACATCACGTCTGGATCTGGAATTATCCTTGGTTTCAAGTATTGGTCACCTGATCATGAATTTAGAATTAGAAACCGGCATATGTCAAGCCAAGTACTAGAATTTATAAACATAACAAATACAAACCTATGGATCTAGACATGGCGAGAACACTGAAAACACGAGACCCGGTCCACAGTATGACTTTGCCTCCGGCAGCTTCTATTCTTACCAACTCATTCTCTCGATCTGGCTATTAACATACAAGTTATAAGAGGTTGAAACAAACATGAATATTTCTGAGAAAATAGCAATGGGAAGCTAGGAAAAAAGGCCATTCATACTTTGTGGTCTGGTGACAAGGGCTGGAGCACTTTTCCACGACAAAGAACTGCTCTTAAATCGCCACAATTTGCTGCTATTATGTGGGTTGGTAATTATATGGCAACCACAGCAGTAGAACCAACAGTTTCAGGGGCAACTGGTTCATTAGCTTCTCCAATCAGACCATCAACTTTCAGAAAACAGTTAGTGAAGGCTTTCTTCCAAAGCTCATCAAAGTTGCCCCCAACACTTCCTTCACTCAATCTCACCTTTTCAGCCTCTATCTCCTCAGCCAAAGCCACATGGATGCGTTCACGGCAGTAATTTGCAACCTGCATGAAAGCAGCACTGAATATTTGTATTTCCTTTGAATATGGCAAAAACTTGAAGAGTATACAGGATTTAGATTGAAGCATACCTCACAGCCTCCATGCCCATCATAAACGGCAAAGAAATGGCCCGTTAAATGACCTCGAAAAATCAGATTCGTTAGCATCTGACTTTGAAATTCGCAAAAATCTTTGTACAACAGGATCAGTAAACCCCCAACGTGATAAATTCTCAGATTGAAATGATACTCTCTGGCTTCATGTTCTGCATATTTTCTTTTCCTTATGCACCCCATGACTCAATTCTCCATAGCCATGTCCATTATCTCTATCAACATCACTGGGCTGCAATGTGCCAGGTAAATTAGGTGTGATTTATTGTAGTATATCGCTAGTCAATCCTAAATTATTCGTACCTTGCCCTTTCACATGTGGGAGATCATGTTATTCGAACTCTAACCTTTCATAAGGAAAGTCTTTCTCTTCATCATTTAGGCCAACCCTTGGAGTCAACATCAATAGAAATTTGCTTAGCCTTCTACTCCACGTTATGGCTTGACTTTAACTTCACTATTGTCACCAATTTGTTCCTATCTAGTGTTACTGGTAAGTTTATCACAGAACCAGAATCCAAAGCTAAGCTGTTTGAATCGCTGACTACAGAATGAGAACCTGAATCATCAAATAAAGGGTCAACACCAAGAGAGATGGAATCATCTTCCTCTTTTTCATTTAACAATTTTTTTGCATTCCACTATGATTATTTCTCTTGTTATATCCAGTCATTCCACAAGATAACAAGCTAGAAGTGTCTGCTAAACACTTTAGCCCACTAATTTCCATTGCTGGCTTGTTAGAGAACATGTTACCAAGCCAACATGGACCGGCTGCCATCATCAATATAGCCTCCATTGGTTCTCTTCTACTTCCAAAGCCGTCCAAAATCATCTTCACTACTATTTCCATTGCAGGCACGCCCCTTTTTTCCTATCCACTCAATTTATTTGGTCTCAAACAATCAAAAATTTTGTCATTAACCCAAAAAAGAAATGATCACTAATATGCTTATGCAAATAACAGATTGCAAAAGACATTCATATAGCAATAACACAAGTTAACTTCTATATAAATCTTTGTGGCGATCAAAGAGTATAGATATAGATTAATCAAGAATCAATAAACCTTAGAAATGGATGCCTCTAGAATCTACAGAAACTTATATTAAATCCCATGTAACAAAGAAGAAGAAAGATCGATGAGACAAAATCCTCTTTTTCAACCAATAAACCATAAAGCGTTTAATGAGTATTAAATGTCGTATCTTCTGCATACCAAGATAGAAAAGCCCAGAGAAATATAACCAAGATGAAAAAGGAGTTGAAACAAAAATAGAAAAGCCCAGAAAAATATAACCAAATCGGGTTCCCTGGATTTGAAGCAAGATATCTCAACCTCTTGAAATATGGGTTCTTTCTCTCTCTTCAATCTCTCACAACTAAGAACTAACAAAAGTGAAAACCCAACAAAAAAAAAAGAAACACTGAGTCATCACCTAGCATACTCCTTCCATTTTCATTAGCTACAGAGATATCTTTCTTTAGACTTACGAAAACATTTTCAAAACGCGAACTCTTCAATAAATAAAAAGACGAACATGGAAGAATTCCTGAAAACAGTGGAAGCAGAAACGTGTAAATAGAAATATTACCGAATATTATTACCCAGGAAGATGGTAAGAGTGAAATGAGTCTGGGAAAACACACGTGTCCATTAAATTAAGAAAAGTGAAAATAAAAGAGAAAAGGGTTGGATTGGGAAGAAATGGTAGAGGTCGATGACCAAATAAAAAGATGACGTGCAAGGTAGAAAATAGAATTGAAAGAATGGTCAAAAGACTTCCCAGTCATCCTCTCAATTTTGTGAGAACTTAAATACCTATTGTCTTATTAAAACTTTTTATTAAAATATAAAATTATTATTTAATAAAAAATTTAAAAAATTAAAATTTTATTTCATTCTTTTTTTAATTTAAAACATTAATAATTTTTCCATTTAAGATTTAAAAAGTTATTTTTTCTTTAAAAATTTTTTTTTTTTCAATCACCTTTTATATTTCAATCGATAACTAATCTTTTTCATCCATCTTCCCGTTTTGATCTCTCGAGGGATATTATCCACAATCAAAGAAGCAGATAAAAATGATTTATCTTTATCTCTTCAAACAAATAAAAACAATTCATTTTCATTCATCCAGACAACACTCAAATGAAGAAACCATCCAAACAAAGATAAGTTCATTCAAACATCATTTAGACAGATAAAGATGAATTATTTTTGTTTGTTTGTTTCTTTAGCCACCAACGGTGCCTCGTAAATGATCGAAACGAAAAGATGGATAGAAATGATCGACTTTCGACCAAAACAAAGAAGGTGGTTAGAAAAGAAGAAAAAAAATCTTTAAAAAAAATATAGTTTTTTAAATTTTAGATATAAAGAAATTATTAACTTTTTTACACTAAAAGAATAAATAAAATAAAATTTTAATTTTTTAGATATTTTTATTAAATAATGATTTTATTTTTAATTCTAATAAATAATTTTAATAAAAAATAAATTTTAAAATTTTAAAAACTTAATGAATAAAAGTTTCGAAGGTGAGAATATTTTTTAATCTAAAAGAAAAGATAAAATCCTATGAGTTATATGAAAGGGAAACGGTAAATTAAATATAAAATAATTCTTTATTTTTTTTAAATTGTACATTGCTCAACAGGAAGAAGGACAAAGGCGTGGTAAAGGATGCATTGCACTTTAAAACTCTTTTATATTTATTTATTTAAATATAATCACAGCAACCTTGCGCCATATTCAACTCTCCAGGTATAACCACACAGCTACTTCCGACACTTTTCCATCCATTTTTTAGTTTGCCTTGGAAATTTTTCTAAGCATGAGCTAATATTAATCATATTTTAAATTTAATAGATCTTCTAGAACTACAGTCTAATGAGATGTTGGCAAGTTTATTCTGACCTTTAATGAGGAATTCAACACACCTATCGTCTAGCGGCTGTGGGCTAATTAGATTTTACCAAGTCTTTAATGGGTGGAAAGGTGATCAAGAGGAAGTCCTCTGATAACGGAGAACTCTTATTGGTTAGTTCCCATTTCGGAAATTCATTGAAAGTTGTCATACAATAAGAGTTTCATGAAAAGAACACCAGTCAAGATTAATCATCCGCTTACATATTCAAGTGTTTTTAACAAGGATTCAAAATGTTAAATTCAAACTAAACTAGTTCAAACATGATTATCTGTTTAGTCAAATCTGGAATGAACAAACAACTAATCATGTGAAAACTAACCATGTGAAAAGCCTATGATCTCATAATGGTTAGCTAATGAGAGGGAACCTAGGTCCCTCATAGTGTTTGTTGGGACAACATTGTGTGCTTACTAGCGGAGATGAGAGAGAATAATGTGAGGACTTGACAAACTCATATCAAATAACCATTGGGTGGGGACTTGGGTCCTTGATAGCATTGTCGAGGCAACATTATCAAGATATTTGCAATGTGATGCACATTTAGAGGACTTTGGATCCTCTCTTGGGAGCACCTTATTGAAGTCTTTGTTCGCGAAGAGGAGAGATCATCACATAAAATGCTTACAACCTTGTAACGTTTGACCGTTGGTTGGAGACCTAAGTCCCAGATCATGCTTTTAGGGTATTATTGTCCGTTCATCAAATCAAAACATTGATAATATTGGTTAGTCCTTCAATGACATTGTTGAAATATGCCTCCATGTTAGGGGCTATTGATTGTACCCTAATTGCTGGAGCAAGTTGGTTCTCAACGACTAATAAGAGTTGTTTTATAGGAGAAACACTATGAATAACTTCAATAGCTTGAACACTTAAAGTATTCTTTAATCTTCTTCCAAGAGAAGATAAGGGAATATGTTTGGATGAAATCAAAAAAGGCAAAATCGTATCAACCAGAAATTATGTGACCTTTTTTAATATGGGGGTGTCAACTCTGATACTCTTAAATGAGAAGATAAAGATTAGAAATAGAAATAGAAACTCACATGTAGGGAGGAAATCACCTAAGCAAAAACAGTTTAGTCATATTAGCCCCATCCTTTATGCTGAAATCCTGCACTTAAAGTTGAAAAAAAAACAAAAAAGCAATGGAAATAATGGTGGTTCACCAGAAAAAATAAATCTAATCTTGGAGATGTATTCTTGTTTGAACATGAACATCTCACTTTTCATTTTTAAATCAATTGTGCTATTAAGGAAAGAAAACCAGCAAATCCTTCAGATGCAGACAGAAATACCGAAGACGTGGGTTCTATATTTTACAAGGCTAGACCCATATGTGTATATAAAGTTGATTTAACAGATAAAAAGAACAATTTCACAAATAAAGTCTTCAATGAGCTACCAAATAAATATTGTCAATATTCTTTGAAGCTGAATACCCTTACCCTAGATTTGATATATCAGCCCCAAGGCCTTGGCTCAAGCAATGACTAGATTACAGTGGGTCCTAGGCTATTAAACTTCAAGGTGAAGCAACAGAGCTTCCTAGTAACACAAATTCCTGGCCGATACTAAGCTTGAGGTTTGAGGAATCAAGATGTCTCTAGGGGAGCTACAAAATTCCGAGATATAAGTACCCTAATAGAGTCTGGCCTATGCTTCCAGGCTTTAGGCATGCTCCTAAACTTCAGCTTCGGATAATTTTAGCAGACAGAAGGAAAAAATAAAGTAAATTTTTATAAAAACGCTAAACTGATAATACTACAAAAAAAAAATGTTGCGAATTCAACAGCAATTAGCTGTAAAAACAGAAGAAAGTAACAAAACAAGAGATGTACCTGTTTCAGCCAGATGAAGCCCAAATGCCAGTTAATTGGACTTTGTGAAGATGACAGCATAGCTCTAGATCACAAACTCTTGTCAAGAATAAGACAATCAGTGATGCCTGCAATTCTCCTGCAACCACCAAGCATTTCAACACCAAAACAGAAGAAAAATCAATAAATACTGAAATGATGATTCATCAGAAAGGCATATGGGAGATGCTGCAATATGACCTTGTAGTTGAAAAGAATGTAAGATCACAAATCACGCTGATCATCTGTTCCAATCTGCACTGGCCAAACATAAAGAAATAAGATCTGCAGCAAATGATTCGATTGAACTAAACAACTTATGAAAAACTTTACCAACAATAGCCTGAGAAATTTATCTATCATAAACAGACACAGCATCAAAAGTGATAAAAATCAAGGAGTTATTGAAATTGAGAATTAAATCTGCAACATGAGCAATTTCCAGGACAAAATATAATATCGATAGAAAACTCTGCATACGAATATGCCTGCAAAAGATAATACACTGAATAAAAAGATAATTTTATTAAAAATATAAATGTATGTACAAGAAGCATCATTATCTGATTTGTAAAAGCTACAGCCAGGATACAGAGTTGGCTAAGATATAATGCTAGGACATACTAACTTGCCCGTTGGAACAGCAGATCTTTACAGTCAAAGTTGCCAACTTAATACAGGAGCAAAATCTAAAATCTAAAAAAGGATCACTCGAAAATCAACTTGTGGAGGAGTCTACAAAAGAATCTATGTAACCTTATTGTGGACTGGTGGCCAAATGGCCATCCACGAAACTGGTCATTTCTTGACAAAAGTGATTATGTTTGATTTGTCAATAGTATAATAAACAAGACTATACAAAATGCGCAACTTCAAACCATCATGTTTAAGTCTGAAAGGTCATCCATTGGAATTTCAAGGCCCATGAAGTCATGATCTTGTAATGCATCATCCTCAATGCTCAACCATGAACCAAGATCCTGGGCATGACCATCAGGACCGCCTAATACATCTAATGATATTTGTGACAAGTCAATAGGCTCAGAACCATCCGATACATCCAAGTTAAACTCATCTTTTACTTTGCCATTACTGTTGGTAGCCATTTCACTTGACTTTGACACAGATGCTGTTGGTTTGGGTTGCTCTGACATCTTTCCAAGAAGTCCATTTACAGAAACAGATAGTTGAGTAATTTTCTGCTTAGGCTTTGTTTTAGATTTCCTTTCCCCCTTAGCATTAGATAATGCTGGCCTTACCATTTTATTAGTTCCGTTTCTAGATAAAACTTCTCTGCTATGTCCTTTTCCATCTCTGTCTCTCTCACTTCTCTTTCCCTTCGTATTGCTTGATAGGGAACTTCCAGTGCCCGATGGAGCACTTGAGGTTCCAAAAGTACCAACCACATCATCAAGCAACAACTCCCTCTTCTTCACCCTGTTTGACCATGTATCTTCTTTACCAGTACTTTGATCAGATGAGCAATTTATTGGTGAAAGCATATCAGAACTATTTATATTCCGACCCAACTGTGATGTTGAAGGACTTGGCTGTGAGCCCATGGATGCTGCAGCAAAGAGCAAAAATAATGATCCAATCTGAATCATGGCACAAACAAAAAGAATGCAGTAAAAGAGAGAAAAAGGCATGCCCAGAAAAGCCCACCAAGATATTTGTCAAATTTATCAAAGACTACAGGGGACAAAAATCATTTTTTCTTTTTAGAAGAAACCAAAGACTTGTTTTAGCCCTGAATTTGAATATACATATATGCACTAAGAATGAAAGTAAATTTCAAGTATATTATCCAGGAGGGGCAATATAAAGTAACCTGCAACTCCAACTTCCCGGGAATGGCCAGAGGTATTGGCAAATAATTTCACAGATTCAGCATCTGTAGGAGTATTCATGTGACGTCCACCAATTAGGTGGGAATGCCCTGAAAGAAACATATCCTTAAATAACTGCTCATTGAAGCAGCTCTTACCCGTTTCTTCATATTTATGGCATCTGTCTAATGTTCGTTTTACAAATGCTATTGCAGCTTGCTTGGCCATTTTGTTACTGGAACTTTTACCACCAGTAGAATTAGGACTCCTACAAGTCTATCAAACCAAAAATAAATTAATCAATCATAAAGAAATTACAGCAGCTCAATTAATATTATTGCATAAGCAAGATAACCAGAGGACATATTAGGATTACTGATTTAATTTAAATAAAGCACTTCAAATTACATATAATGAGGATAAAAAAATATAAAATAATACAAACCAGAAATAGGAAAAAAAATCATTCAAACAGCAAGTGTGGGTCAGTAATTATGCAGACATAACGGTGAAAGACACTAATTAGATTGAGGGAGACTGCAGAAGATTAGAGTCTTAGGATATTCTTCAGAAAATTCAGGGGTATCTCAAATCAATTATAGTTGGGACTTAAGGATTTGATATCTCATTCAACCTCAATCTATGCGTTTGTTCAAAATGAATATAGATGCTCTTTCTTCTTTCTTCATCTCAAACTATAGACATCCTTCCAATTAAAAAAATGTAATGACAGTATTGCCACCTTTGACTCCCTGTTAAGGTTGTGCAAACACTGGGTAATGAACTCTTTCCAGTATTGCCCTCTTTTAGCAGAAAGAAAAGTATAACTGTTTAGATCATCCTTACTTGAACATATCCAAACGTCCTTCCAGAATCTAACAGTAATCAATAAAATGCCTACTCTCTTCAGAGACAAGATTTTTGAAAGGTCCGGAATGCCTCAAATTAATCTTTCCTTACCCCTATTTATTTCTCAAATTCTTAACTCATCTAGTTAATCCTGAAACCTGAATTATCAAAACTCCAGAATAGCACATTTTAACTAAAAACTGCTCTGAAGACTATGCTAGATTGATGTGGGGGACCTATATTCCTAGTGAAAGGAATGTCCAACATCAATTTGGCACTGCAGCATCCTGATAATCCATTTGACCATAACAGGAAAATGAAATAAACAACTAATAATGCAAAAAGATATTGATCTTTAAGAGAAATTACCATATACTTCTCATATGCCATTACAACAAGTTTGTCAAGGGCACGTTGTTCAAACTCCCTATACAAAAAAGCAGAATACATGCTAATGTCGTAAGTACCAAATTTGAGCTAAAAGACAAAAGCGCACACATTATTCTCTGGAGAATAAGAAAAAGATGAATTCATTACTTCTCTTCAAGTTCTTTTGCTTCTGATGTAGACTTCAAGAGTTTATCAAGCAACACTTGCCTCTTGGATACCTATTGCATCAAAATCAAATCAAGAGATAAAATTCTCAAGAACAAAACTTATTTAATGGAAAGGAATATCCAAAATTACTATGTTGTGTCAAAAAGTTCAAATTTGTGGGATATCCCATGACAACCCAAAGAAGGGTGAAAATGAATATTATACAAATAAGTGAAAAGCTAGATTTCACATAAAGGTGTTTTAAGGTTGCATACCTGTTCATGGTGCCTCTTTGCTAATTTTTTTATTTCATCACTGACTCCTACATCTTCTAATTGCACTATGTCAGACTGAGAAAAAAAAAGGATGTACAACTAGTTAAATATCTTCAGATAAAAATATGATAAAACAGCACAGAACAAAATGCTAAGCATATTCTCAGAACAAGATAACCCAAGAGCCAAAGCCAAATATCACAAACATAAAAGGTCCTGTAGGGGCAAAAAGATGAGGGGACACAAAGTGAAAATTCCACGGGAGCACATTATTCAGCAATTGAGAGATTGTGCTTGTGTTATGGAGGTTGTACAGATAGTTGGAATTAGATCTGGATTAAATGGCCACATTAAAGCAAAACTACTGAAGAGGAATTAAAAGACTTCTGGTAGAATAAACTTACCAGTGATTCTGGGAAAATACCAACACTTCTAGCCTCCAGAAGAAGTTTCTCATTCATCTGCATACTATCATATTGAAATTCTGAAAAGGTCATGCCAGGTATAAATGCTTGATCAGAAAGTGCAGCATTTAAGGACTGACGAAAGTTTGGGTTAATCCCGGATTTTGAAATTCCCAATGCATCAATTTCTGGCTCATCATCAATATTTCTTTTTCCAGTTATCCTATAACCATTCAAAATAGTATGCTCAGAAGACTGAAAGTTCAATAGGTGATTCAGAACACTAGGTTCCATCTCTCCATCTAGCTCAAAACCAACTCCATATGCATCAATTTGGAGGTCCTCATTCTCACTGTTATAATCTTCCTCTATAATTAAAGCAGCTATAAGCCTCTGGTAAAGTGGGATGGAATCATGATCTCTTGCACCTGGTACTAACTCTTCCATAAGGAGATCACCTCTCCCTGTTTCAAGCCCAACCTCTCTCTCCTGTTCTGCAAACCCATATCCATTAGGTATAGAAGTGCAACCACACGTTTCAGAAGGAAACACTTTTGGCGTTGGCGTGACAGATTCAAGATTTTCCTGAAAGATAGTAAAAATTAGAGACAGAATAATATGTATTAATGACAAAATATTCTAGGAAAAACAAACACTTGAGAGATTAAAATGCACACAAAAGTTGTAAGAAAATATGCAAGTGAATTCAACTTTAAACTACTTAACCCCCCAAAAAAAAGGAAATTCAAAATTACAATCAAAGGAAACATCACTCTGTAAGAACCAGTATTGAAAATTCATACCATAAAGAGCTTTGCCTGTTGCTTCAAGTAAGCAATTTCTCCATCAGATAGAAAACCAAAGAGTGGCTCCATCTGCCTCCAAAATGAGCTGGAAAGAGCATGTGCTGAAGTGAAAATTAAATCCATCAGTCCAACATGACAAGTGGTTACCAATAGAATGAACAAAAATTTTAAATGATATGGTACCAGAATTAATAACAGCATTTGCAGCAGCCAGTAGCTCTTCATGACCATTGTCTGAACCAACTATGAAAATTTTGAACCACAATGGAAAAAAATTAAGCAACTACAATTAAATAGCAATTCCCAAAAAAAAAAAAAAAATTCTTCATGAATTTGAAGCACTACCAAGAAAATCAGCTCCTGTACTGGTCATTGGATGCTTTTGATGTTTATAAGCCTTGCGGTCAGACAATTTCCTAGTTTGGGGGCGACCTGCCTTGCTGAAAAAATATTTCAAAACGATGTAAGGTTTCCAACTCATAGGGAAGACAAATGTCAAAAAGAAAGAAAGGTAAGGAGAACATGTTTAACCTTTCAGTCTTATCAAATCCAAGTCTGGCACTTCTATGCTGTTTTGCAGTCTCCACATTACCCAGCTTCCCAACCGTCATTGGCATGAGAGACCTTTTAGATGTAAAAAGCCGCCCTGTCCTCCCCTGCTTCTGTACACTCTCTCCAAGGTCTTCCCCAGAAACCAGCTTATTCTTTCTTGATGGCAGAACTAAAGTGGAGATCTTTTCAACATTCTGCCCAGCTTTCTCATCTACCTCATCAGACTTTCTGTCTTTGTCTTTAGGTTTAATTTCAGCAGCCCCCGACTCTTCACTTTCAGATAATGCTGATGAAGACAAGATATCGCCTTTCAATTTAACTTGCTGAGGAGAGCTGCCAGACAAGCGTTTAACAAATCCCATTCCAATTTCATTACCTGCTACATCAGATGAAGCATCCAAAGGAGTTCTATCATTATTAGAAACAATAGGAACCAAATTTGTCCTTCTTGCTGTACGGGAATTCTTCTGTGGCCTCTGGCCAGCCCAATGAGCAACTGGTGATGAAGATCGAGCTGATGCTGTGCGCTTGCGATTGTTAATGCCAACAGCTGCATGTGGCTTGTTTGTACAATGAGAAAGTTCCCAGTAATTAGAAGCAGTTGCTCTATGGAAACCAGGAGACAGCTTGGGTGGTGCAGCAACTGAAACTGATCGTGAAGCTCGAACGGATGCATTCATTTTGGTGTTTGAAGTAGGACCGGCTGAATTAAATTCATCCCGAGCATTTATCCTAAGCATTATATAAACACTTATAATGTAAATAAACACAGTATATAATAAAACATAAAAAAAGAGTAGGAATAAGATGGCAGAATATACATTTAAAAATAAAATGAGCACAAGACTCCCATAGACAAGGAGAAAATACTGCAATTATGATGATAGATAAAAGATATGATAAGTACACAATGCATACTTATTGACGGCTCTGAGATTCACCCTTTCCTTATCTGAACCTATAGAACGATCTCTCCTATCACTGAGAATGGAGTTGTTATCCAGTTCAGTTCTAGGGATGGATGCACGCACACCCAAGCCAGTCTGTTGTGATATACCATCTGTTTTTCCAACTCCAACAGCTCCATTAGCAACTCCTGGCCTAGATTAAGAAGCATATTAATATCATTTCAGAAAAGGAGGAGGTTGAAAGGGTATTTATTGATGGGGAAAAGCAAACTGAAGAGAGAGTAAAAATTACAATGAAATGAGGTAGCAAAACACCCTAACTCATAAATTCGGAAATAAATAATTGCTTTTGAACATGATTAGAAAGAAAGTTTGCCCCCTTCATATTTTGTCACCAAAAATCTTTTCGTAAGTTCATATCCACAGTTTTTGATACAAATTTAGGGAACTAATAGTTGCAAGATGTTAATGAATACAACAACTAGGCTTGCAACACCAAATTGATTAAGTTATTCATTAAAGCAATCCCTGATGTCAAGCACTTTTATCATTTAAGAATGCATGCTACTCAAAATATGCAATCAGGTGGGTAGTGTATGTGAGAGGAATACTGGAAGCCTCCGCAGAACATAAGGTCAGTTGATAACTATAAATTTCAGAAGATCCTAATTATTCACTTAAATTCGGTAAGTTCACCTTCATATACTTCTTTAATGCATGAAATTCAACATCTCAACCAATGCCATAAACAATAAGGCAAAAATAAAAATCGGTGCATTAATCTTAATGCCATATATTGAGATGCTTTTCCTAATTATTGCCTGGAGTCTAACCTGTATAGCAGTAATACAGAACAGGATGATAAAACTTACCATAAAAAAGATAAATATAGAAGTTTTTGATAATGTCTGCTTTAATGTCAGACATCCTTCTCTCCAATTCTTACCAAAACATCAATCAAGGACACTTTCAAAGGTGTACCAATTTATGCCTTATCTCTATCATAATTAAGAGCGAGCTTACAACAGAGTAAGAAACTCAGAACATAAAAGAGCTACACAAGCTGTGATAAGCATGAAACTCAAATTCTTGAAACTTGGCTCTAATTTAAGAGCCCAAACTTTCCCACTTAAAAAATAATAGATGAGAAAGGAATAGTGTAATTACAGCAAAACAACATTAGATCAAATATTGATGATGGACTAGAACCAAGAATTGTCATCTGTAATGATCCCGATCTCCAAGATATTCCCACCATGAGGCTTCAAATTCACATCATAATTTCTTTAATAAAACACATTATTCAAATTATTATCATCATTATTTTCTATCAATACTTTAAAAGCTTCGGCTCATAATTAAAGTAACCAACATCAAACAAAGGCCGAGTTTTAACTAGTTTTCTCCTAGAAATCCCAAAAGGAGACATTTAATACATGCAACTATGCCAAGGCTTCAAACAGTCATGATCGGGCATATGCATGAATAATATTACTCATTTTAAAGAATATTGCACTGTCAGATGTCATACCTGAAACCATGTGAGTCATTTATCCTTGATCGAGCATCAATAACAGTTCTTTGCTGCATCCCCGGTTTAGGATCCCGATAGCCATCAGAAATTTTAGGCGACACAAAACTTTGAGATGCTTCTGGCTTTATTCCAGAACGCTTCTTTTTCATTTTTGATTTTTCCCAACCATCAACGCCGGATAAAGTCCGATCCTCAGCCTGAACCCCACCACTATTTGCAATCCTTAGCATTTCCCTATCCCTATCTACAGAACCAGGTGGTCTAACAAGAGCATTACTCCGAACATCCATCTATAATTATTACAATGGATATCTATATTAATGTGATAATGGCACGAAAATTGGCATTATAAATTGGGAATCAATAACATGGGGACAATGCAGTTAGATAAGCAAATAATCTCATAAGGAAATAACAAAAAAAGCATAGCTTCAAATTTAGTGAGCAGGAAAATCTAACTGAGCTTCTACAAATAATAGCATTTCAATTTTTGAATGGCCTCTAACCCCTTCTTGTCTGACTCCTTTCAAACATATAATTAAAGCAGTGTAAAAGAAACAGGGATATGAATTATAATAGCTGTGTCCTACATTGGTAAATGATTATTCTTACAAGGAATAAGAAATGGAAAGGCAACACCCAACAGTAAACAATAAGTGCATTAAATAGTTGTTACAAATAAACTATAACTATTACTTATATAGAGCACTTAATATGGGACAAAAATCGAAAAAATGTGAGACAGAAAGAAGACATTGAAGAAAGAAAATTCAGGTTACATACCCCGCTCACATCCACCATAGAAGTTCGAGTCCGCTTATTTGGAACAGCAATTTTTGTTCGCTCTTCTGACTTTTGCTGCTCTAGTTCAAAGCCACTGGGTATGGCATGACTATGAATCCCCATCTTACTAAGGTTTGATCCCAGGACTGACCTCTCACTTGACAACAAGGCACTGCGCTGGTCATTAGCAAAACTTTCTGATCGAGACCTCTTCTTTGAGGGTATGCTTGGAAAACACTTGTTAAAAACAGATAAGGCTTCACTGAAAAGTTTCATGCGTTCCCTGTTAACACAGCCAAAAATAAAAAATAATTACAATAAACTAGTGACGGTTCTAAGCCAAAATACAGAAATTACAAAGAACTACCTGGCCTTCACAGAGTTTTCACGTAGACCAGCCTTGGCTCTTTTAATTTCCTCTGGTACAGGACATGGCAGAGGCCTGCCTTTTGACAAACCATTTGGAGAATCATCTACTGAAACACCAAGAGCACTATTCATGTGTTGTCTAAAGTTTCCTTGGCGATTAGACTTATGATCTGCAACAACATCCTTTGGATCAAAACGCAAGCATTGGAAGAAACTCGACACATCTCCTTGTGTTACAGAAGAACTGCCTCTTGACATGTTTGGAAGAGAAGCTAGGATTGGATTCTCCATGCTCTCACGAAAGCTGCCTGATCTGTCCAGTTGAGCATCTAAGTGGGATCCACGCTGTCCAGTGGAGTATAATGGCCTGTCTGGGCTACCAGAAAACAGATCAAACTTGCCAGACATTGCCATTGCATCAGGTTCTGCTCATCCTCTTTGTTACAAACCACAAAAATGCTGTAGTGCATGACAAAATAGGAGCAGAACAGTACATAAAGGCCAATTTTGATGTTCTGAGCAAAACAACAAGAGACTGCACCTGCAAAAAGGAAAACTAAAGAACAGGCACACAAATTTTAATTCCTTCACAATGCTACACCGATCTTCACATGATATATCCAGATTCACATTTTTAAATACTTAATGCTGACAACAGAAATGTGACAAAATATAAAATGCTGGATTGATTCAACATTATCACAAGTATTTTGGTTGCAGAAATAAAGGTGCATGTAAATAAGCTCATTGACTCGTACACCAGAAAATTTCTATACCATAAAGTTCCCTTATTGGTTTTTTCAGGTCAATTATAGATGCTGTGAATCCTCATTTAGAATTCCATAATGGTTCAAAGTACATATAAAACTTTCTTTATTCACTTCTAAGTACATGATTCATCAATCCACACCTCCCTGTCCAGTTATGAAGCTTGGAAATGCTTAACCGTAAAGATGGACTCTTTTTAATGATAATTGATTTGCTGAACTAATCAACTAAGGGGCAAGGCACAGCACATTTAAACAATAATAACTGCTAGCAGTCACCAAATACAATAAACTCAAACATTACAAATTTTCAAACTTGAGCACTTGAGGTAATTCATTTGTATCTTTTTCTATCTTTTTTCATAAAAGTTCTATATATGACAATATTATCTATTCGGTCATAGGCCATCATGTCTTCTCAATCCAACTTGACTAACATACCTTTAACTTTTCTCTTGTCCTTGGAATGTATTCATGTTGAATCTCGTACAAGCAAACAAACATAATCATGAGAAAAAAAAATCTAAATAACTAATTTTTCAGTTGGTAGACCTCAGCTCACAATGATAAATCCATTTCTTTGGCTATATGTGTTGTAGTACCATGCATCTATCATTTTCCCCTTCCATGGTGATTCAATACATCTAAATAGACTTGTTCCTAGTCAAGTCTCTCAAAACCTCTCTTCATTGTTAATATAGAAATTACCAATGCAGAATAAATTAATTCCAAATTCACGCATCAGCAAACTCAAAAAGTTTTTCTAACAACTCTAAGTACCTCATACTTTTATAATAATCCACGTTTTCTCCCTTTTCTCTCACTAAGCACATATACTCAAAACAAATAAGCCAGAAAAAACCATTGATATTACCATCCATCCTATTTTATAAAGAGATGAGATCCTTCTAGCATAAAGAACTTTGACATACTTCAGCCCCACTTGTCCAGAAATCCAGTCTCTGAATTGGTTAACAACTTCATCAATAAATTATGCCAACATAAACAAAAGAATTCAGGCTCCATTTAAACTACCAAGACAATCATCAAAACTTTTCATGAACTAGCTACAGGCAGCAAAAACTTAGAGATATATGATAGTCACAGAAGTCCAAAGCAACTGCTGTCTCCTATACTAACCACTGCAGCTCACTTTTCAGAAAAAAACACAGACAGTCTAACCAAACACGCAAGATGTGACAAACATTAATGGAAAACAAAGCTCAAGAGTTCCATCATGCAAGAACGTAATTTTGACACCAGCTGTAAGCCGATAACATGATAGAAATTAATACTAAATTTACTATTAACAAAATTAAATGTAACCAGCTCAGACAAAGACATAAAATCAGAGAAAACAGATATCAATTAATGCACTGAAATCTATATTTATGTCCAATACAAGTGTTTTAAGGCAATAAAAAACTTTATTCACCTAAGAAGATCAGAAAAAGAATATTATCAATTAAAAGAAATACTCATGCAATTTTTCAACCTAGAACAAATATTTTTGCTTATACAAGTGTAATAATCTTGTACCCACTGTTAGGCAAACCATAGCTCAGTCAATTTTAAATACAAAATGTGAATTAGCATCCAATTAAATTAGAAAGCAATAAAGCAACATCCCTTGGAATGAAACTTTTGTTACGCATATCAGTATGGAATGAACAGAAATCAGGCTTTAGATTTTCCCTAGTTTTACAAAGATATTCAATTATTTTTAACAGGCTTCCAACTGCCTCCAAGTTCACTCTCAGTCATTGGATTTTCCAACAATGATACATAAAGACAACAATATACTCGTGAAAAAAAAAATCCATTTAATTTTGCATACATTTCACCAGTCCTCAACACATTCTAATTAACAAAACCACATGTACCAAACGACATGCACAGCCACATAAACTTACTCAGTATAAGTTCAAAATCTCTTCTAATTCTTCCATTTCATTCTTCAATCTCACTTCATTGAATAAAACCTCCTCAAGACCATTAAATAGACAATTCCAAAGATTAATTGCAAAATATAGAACTTCAATACAACACAAAACTTAAAAGAAATAACTAAATCTACCCTCAATTAACCTAAATAAAAACTTATAAGCAAAAATAATAAACCCTAGAAGTAGAAGAAATGTAAAAAATGAAGATATTTGGATCTACCTTTGAACAGCGAAAATGATAAATCTTCCTATTAGCGGTTTTGCCAAGTATGAAAGAATCTACAGATTGTGGAATTCAATTGGAAAATTGCGAGAGATTGTCTGAATTGGAGCTCGAAATCGAAATCCAAGTCCGTCCAAAGCGATTGAAGCTTGTGTTTTGATCGGCAATGGAACTGGCCTTTGTACAATTACTTCCTTATCCATCATATGTTTTACTTAAGAACAAAATTGGAGTTTTGGGTAGGGATACTTTAGGAATAAAAAAGTGGAGCCGGCTCCAAGCGTCAGACAGCTCTACTCCAAGTTGATATGTAGATCAGTAGATGTCTGTGTCTAAATTTTGACGACATAAACTGACGTGGATTCTGTAAGAATTTTTAATATTTATATGGTGAGGGCATAATACTTTGACCATCAGTGTCATTAAATCATGTGTGTACTGTATCAATTCGAATTTTAAATTAAAAAACTTTAATTTTAATTTGATATGAATTAAAATCATAACATATTTTAGTCTTAACCCAACGTTTAAACCTTCAAATTAAACTGACTTAATTAAAATTAATTTAAAATTATTTATTATTTTTATTTTTAAAATATTTTTATTTTTTAATTTTTAATTAAATTATCTCAAATTATTATTAATAAAACACACAATATAATATTTTATCTCAAATAGGTAAAAGATAAAAACATACTTAATAATTAATTTTTAAATTTTAAATATTAATATAATAATTTTATACCTGTTATAAAATTAACTTAATCAATATGATAGATGAAGAAATTAAAGAAGAATTGATGGAAGGAAGTAAGAAAGTATTGAGAGAATGCTTTTATATATGAACCGGATGCAGAGAAGAGAAGAGAAAAATTGTGTTTACATGAAGAGAAGAGGGGGTATTTATAGGCAATTTGCCGCCCCTCCAGTCAACAAAGGAAGCAAATTTCCAAGCCAATTTTTCAACTTCATTAATGCATTCACACTACTTTGGTTTCTCCTGCGTAAGCCTTGCCAATTTCTTCTTCCATGTGCTTGCAATAATAAATACGTTCCCACTGCCTTTCTTGACTTAATCTAGTGGAAAGCCACCTAGCTTTATAATACTTCCCTTTGAATTTTCATCACTTACAGATAATTATATTAACCTTACTAAGGAAAAACCCAATGGGATAAAAACCAAAGCAAAGGAACATAATTATTAAGTGTCCTGTAAGTTGACGTTGGACGTGCTTAAACTGCCTCATTAAAAACCTTATTAGGAAAATCCAGTGGGATAAAACCTAATGAAGGAAAAAAAAAGTACAGTGCACATTTTGTCCAATATTTGATAAACTTTAAAATTTTGCCTGATGAATGCTCCCTCTGATGAACGCTCCCCTTCTTTGTAGTAGGATTAATTTGGTTGCTTGTTAAGTCGCCGTATACCGATGTTAAACACTAACTTCTCAAATGTTGATGTCGGTAGTGTCTTAGTGAACAAATCTGGAAGATTCTCACTGTATCTTATTTGTTTGACATCAATCTTTTTACTCTGCTGGAGCTCATGAGTGTAAAAGAACTTTGACGAGATATGTTTAGTTTTGTCTCCTTTGATGTATCCACCTCTAATTTGGGCAATCTATGCTGCATTGTCTTCATATAATATGGAAAGAGTGTCTGTTGTAGAAGGAAGACTGCATGCATTTCGGATATGATGGATGACAGACCGTAACCATATACATTTTTGGCTGGCTTCATGAAGAGCTAAAATCTCTGAATGATTTGAAGAAGTTACAACCAAAGTCTGCTTGGTAGAGTGTCATGATATAGTTGTGTCATTATAAGTAAAAATATATCTCGTCTATGAATAGGTCTTATGAGGGTCAGAAAGATAACCAACATCTGCATATCCAACCAAACTAGGATTTTTAGGAGATTTGACAGAATAGAATAATCTCAAATCTCTAGTTCCACATAGGTAATAGAGTATATGTTTGATTCCATTCTAGTGGCGACGAGTTGGTGTAGAGCTAAATCAAGCCAATAAATTAATTGCAAAGGATATATCCGATCTCGTGCATTGGGCCAAATATAATAAGGCTCCAATGACATTAAGATATGGTACTTTATAACCAAGTATCTTTTCATCTTCTTCTTTAGGACGAAATGAATCATTTTTTGAATCAAGAGACCGAACAACCATTAGGGTGCTCGAAGGATAAGTCTTATCTATATTAAAGCGTTTTAATAATTTTTCAATATACGTTGATTGATGGATAAGTATTCTATTTGAATTGTGCTCGATCTGCAAGCCGAGACAATATTTTGTTTTCCCCAAATCCTTCATTTCAAATTCTTTTTTTCAAATATTCAGCAGTTTTTTAGAGCTCTTCAGGAGTCCCAATTAAATTCATGTCATCAACATAAACTGCTACAATAGCAAATTCCGATTATGACCTTTTGATAAAGACACATGGACATATAGGGTCATTCACATAGTCTCTTTTTTCAAATATTCACTGAGGCGATTGTACCACATACGTCCAGATTGTTTTAATCCGTACAATGATCGTTGTAATTTAATTGAATACAAGCCTCTTGATTTGACCCTTTTTACTTCAGGCAATTTGTATCTTTCAGGAAGTTTCATATAAATTTCAGTGTCTAAATTTTTATACAAATAAGCAGTAACTACGTTCATTAGATGTATATTCCGTCCTTCAGAGACTATTAAACTGATTAAATATCTTAATGTGATTATATCCATCACAGGTGCATATGTTTCATCAAAGTCTATATCGGGCTTTGGGAAAAGCCTTGGGCTACAAGCCTGGGTTTATATCTAGCAATTTTATTTTTCTCATTTCTTTTTCTCACAAATACCCATTTATATCCAACGAGTTGTACGTCTTGAGGTGCTAAAACTACAGACCCAAACACTGGACGTTTTGCTAGTGAAGTTAATTTTACTTGAATTGCTTCTTCCCATTTAGGCCAATCATGTCTTTATTTGCATTCAGCCACAGTACGTGGTTCAAAATCATCATCATTCAAAATTTCAGTAGCTATTGCAAATGAGAATATATCATCAACTATAAATGTTTAACGATTCCACATTTCTTGTGTATGAACATAATTTAAAGATATTTCAATATTCTCATTTTCCTGTTCTTCAGAATTCTATACCACTTCAGGGGTTTGTGCCACTTCAGGGGTTTGTGCCACTTCAGGGGCTTGTGTCTCTTTAGGGACCATAACCTCTTCTGGAGGAATATTTGTTTGATTGTTTGCCTTTCTTTTTTGAGGAACATGTCCTTTGATCTAATAGGTCTACCACGCTTCTGGCATGAGGTAGATGGATCAGTCACGACTCGAATAAACTGTTCAGCAGTCACATTGATTCTTGCTGGTGCATTAGCAGCTAGAACATGTGATCTTGTCACTTTTGTCGTATCTACAAATGCATCAGGCATTTGGTTGTCAATAATTTGTAATCGCACTATCCTTTGCATTTCAGTTTTACTTTGGAATGTGCGAGGATCTAAATGAGACATGGTAGGTACATACCAAGTAAGTTCATGTCTAACTTCAGAAGGCATTTTCTTTTCCCCTAAAGATGGAAAAGTTGTCTCATCAAAGTGACAATCTGTAAATCGTGCAGTAAAAAGATCATCTGTTAATGTTTTCAAGTACCTAATAATAGATGGTGAATTATATCCAATATATATTCCTAAACAACATTGGGGTCTCATTTTTGTGCGTTGAGGAGACGCAATAGGGACATATACAGCATAACCAAATATTCTCAAATGAGATACATTAGGTTGGTAACCGAAGACCAATTGTAGGGGAGAATATTGATGATAAGAAGAAGGTTGCAAGCGAATTAACGCTGCAGCATGTAATATAGCGTGTCCCCATATAGAAGTAGGTAATTGACTTTTTAATAATAAAGTACGTGCAATTAACTGAAGTCGTTTGATAAGAGACTCAGCTAATCCATTTTGTGTGTGGACATGCAGGACAGGATGTTCAACCTCAATCCCCATAGACATGTAATAATCATCAAATGTTTTGAATGTAAATTCACCAGCATTATCTAGCCGTATTGACTTGATCGAATAATCTGCGAAATGTGTCTTTAATTTGATAATTTGTACTAATAGTTTAGCAAATGCAATATTTCGAATAGGCAATAAGCAAACATGAGACCATCGTGCAGATGCATCAATTAAGAGCATAAAATAACGAAATGACCCACTTGGTGGATGAATGGGTCCACATATATCCTCTTGAATCATGTGCATGAATGATGGGGATTCACCTCCAAGTTTAAAGGGGGATGGTCTTATTACTAATTTGCCTTGAGAACAGGCGGTGCATAATTGTTCATTGGACAATAAAATTTTATAATTTTGTAATGTATGTCCATGTGAATTTTCAATAATTCTACGCATTATTGTAGATCATGGGTGGCCTAAACGATCATGCCAAAACATAAATGCTTTTGGATCAACGAACTTCTGGTTCGATACTGCGTAGGTTTCAATTGCCTTTATGATTATACAATACAATCCAGATGATAAAGCAGACAATTTTTCTAGTATAAGTCTTCTTCCAGAGGTATTACTAGTTATACAAATGAATTCTGTACCATTTTCACTCATGGTTTCAAGATGATAACTATTTTTTCTTATATCTTTAAAACTCAGTAGATTTCTTCTGAATCTACTTGAATATAATGCATCATTGATGCTTAATTTGGTCTCATTGTTTAACATAATTGTGGCTCTTCCGGAGTCTTCTATCAGATTAATTGATCCTGATATAGTATTTACTTTAGCTTCGATTAATGCTAAAGTTAAGAAAAAAAATTTTTCCTTAAGAATTGTGTGCGTTGTTGCACTGTCCACCAAACACATGTCTCCCACATCAGCTTTTGAAGTCAACGTTTCAATTTTGTAGTCCATTTCTTTTCATTCAAAAATTACGTTAGTTATAATATACACAAAATATTGAAACGAAGAAAGACAAAATAATATTTATGACTTATAAAAATCTTAGGCATCCTTGTCATTATTTAAGTGACCTATATTGTTATTCTTTGAAAGAAGATTTGAAACATCAAGAATCATTAAATCGACAAGATCTAACTTATTAAAAATTTAATACTTATGGGTGTTTGATATAGATCCACCCAACGTTTGTGTATACTACAGGTACACCACCAATGACATTTATAACTACACATATTATTTTGTGGTTTACTCTGCATTACAACTACTTCTGGTAGTTGCGTTCACTTCAGGGAACGATATATAACAAGAAAATATTAAGTCAGAATTTTCTTCTCCGATATTGCTACTACAGGAGCATAAAATAAAATGTGGGGAATATTTTTCTTCCACATTTAGGAAAAGATTCTGAATATTGTAGAGTTATACTAAATATAGAGTCATTGAAAGTATTATTGAGTCTGATATTCAAATCTATCTTTCAAATTTCTCTACAAATTTAATAGATTTATCATTATATCCACAAATTTAATTCTTCAGGGATATGATGCCGAGAAATAATAGTCTTATGTTTGTCCTTCTGAGATATTTTATTTGGTCAATTTTTCAAGACCCATAAATTATAAGTGGAAACTTATGCAAAAAGCTCTTTTAATATTATCCATCTAATTTTAGGAACTTCAAGTTCAATTATTGTCATATTTACAAAACTTCTGGTTTTGTAGATGATATATATGAGTTAATCTTTAAAACTTCAGGTTCAAATATTATCTCATATTTATAAAACAGCTGATTTTGTAGGAGAAATATTGGGATTAATTTTGGAAGCTTCAGGTCCATATATTATCTCATATCTACAAAACTTCTGGTTTTATGGTTAGTATTCAAAATTTTATAATACGTATTATGATTATGTTTTGGACTTCAAGTCCATATTTTTACACTTTATGCAAACTTCAGGTTGCAAAAGTGATATCATTATTAAAAGGCCAAACGACTATTTCCCACCCAAGGTTTAGCGTTTTCTCAAAAGTCCCCCCTTTAACTATGGAAACATCAAACACCCACCCATGGCCAGTTAGATTTAACCAAACCCTAACGGTGGTAGGGGTAAAATCGTCATTTTGGCTATAATATTAAAAATAAACTAAAATAGAATTTAATTTTGCCCCCCTAAACTTTAAAAACTCAAATTTTCCCCCACCCTAAGTTTTAAAAAATCACAGTTTCACCCTAGAGTTTGGTTTTGAAATCTCCGGCGACCTCTCCGGCTCCGTTGCCGACGGCCGCTCCCTCCGAAAGCAACCTCTCCTTCCGGTGATCTCTTTCCTCCCATTTGGAGGTCCGATCGACGTCCGGAGACACCGTGGGAGACGAAGACTTCATCGGGAAGACGAAGTTCTTTGTCTTCCCAGAAGAAGACCTCTGGGAAGACGACCGTCTTCCCAGATGAGGACGACGGCGTCGGCTTCGTCTGGGAAGACGAAGAACTTCGTCTTCCCGACGAAGTCTTCGTCTCCCACGGCGTCTCCGGGCGTCGATCGGACCTCCAAATGGGAGGAAAAAGATCGCCGGAAGGAGAGGTTACTTCCGGAGGGAGCGGTCGTCGGCAACGGAGCCGGAGAGGTCACCGGAGATTTCAAAACCAAACCCTAGGGTGAAACTACCATTTTTTAAAACTTAGGCGGGGGGAAAATTTCAGTTTTTAAAGTTTAGGAGGGCAAAAGGAGATAAAATTTTCAGCCGTTAGGGTTTGGTTAAATCTAACTGGCCATGGGTGGGTGTTTGGTGTTTCCATAGTTAAAGGGGGGACTTTTGAGAAAACGCTAAACCTTGGGTGGGAAATAGTCGTTTGGCCTTATTAAAATATAGACTTTGATGAAACTTCGGACTTCTGACCCATATATATGTATTCTCCTGAATTTACAAACTTCAAATTGTAAATTATAAAATTCGGGACTTCGGGCCCATACATATGATTTTCTCACGATTTTACAAGTTTCAGGTTGTAAATCGAATATAAATAAAAATAAAGATTGAAATAAATAAATATTCAAATAAATGGAAGACAACAAAAATAAATATTTAAATAATATCAGGACTTCTGGTCTAAATTCTTGGTTTTGTAAGCTTCAGGTTACAAATAATATTTATGACTTCAGGTCACAAATTTATAATTTTGTAAATTTCGGGTTACAAATGATATTCAGGATTTTAGATCCAAATTTATGATATTCAAGACTATAGGTCCAGATTCATAATTTTATAAATTTCAGGTTACAAATAAGATTCAAAACTTCGGGTCCAGATTTATAATACTCCAGACTTCAGGTCTAGATTCATAATATTGTAAACTTCAGGTTACAAATAATATTCAGGACTTCAAGTCCAGATTTATGATATTCAGGACTTCAAGTCCAGATTTATGATATTCCAGACTTCAGGTCTAGATTCAAGAGTTTCAAGACTTTAGGTCCAGATTTACAATTTTGTAATCTTTGGGTTGCAAATATGATACAATTATAAATAAAAATTAAGCAGAAATATAACATAAATTACTGGGACATCACAACTAGGATATCCGTATTTATAATATATAAACTGTATAACGACATAATGGAAAGATATAATATATATGAGTTGATCATGCTGATAACGTGTTATAAAATTAACTTAATCAATATGACAGATGAAGAAATTAAAGAAGAATTGATGGAAAGAAATAAGAAAGTATTGAGAGAATGTTTTTATATATGAACCGGATGCAGAGAAGAGAAGAGAAAAATTGTGTTTCCATGAAGAGAGGAGGGCGTATTTATAGGCAATTTGCCGCCCCTCCAGTCAACAAAGGAAGCAAATTTTCAAGCCAATTTTCCAACTTCATTAATGCATTCACACTCCTTTGCTTTCTCTTGCGTAAGCCTTGCCAATTTCTTCTTCCATGTGCTTGCAATAATAAATACGTTCCCACTGCTTTTCTTGACTTAATCTGGTGGAAAGCCACCTGGCTTTATAACAATACCCTCTATGTTATCGTTAAAATGACGAGTCTTTTATCCACCTTATTGCATCAACATCTCCTCCTCCTGAACTTTCTCAGTCTCCTCCTCCTTGCATGCATTTTCATCCTTGAAAGTCAAAATATCATCCTAATGGCATTCAATGTGGACTGTAACTTAACATATTATTCTTCATTTCACTCTCAAGTGTTAGTATCAAATCAAGGAGAATCGTACAACAATTGCCATGGCCTTCGTTATTCCATCATCCAACAAGAAGAACATGATGAATGAAATAGAGGGATCGTCCGCACAACTATCCTGCTCTGTGTATGAAACAAACAAAAAGAAGAGTAAAAAGTAGTGGGAGGACCTGACCTTCAAGGTGAATGTATTACATCTGATAGTATAATTGAAAATCGATACATCAATCACCATGGCCATCGTTATTTTCTTGGACCAATGTTGCGATTTTCCCGGTGTCTTTCGTCAAAATTTCCTCTTCTTTCACAAGTTAATCATTTTTGTAAATCATAACAGTAATTATATCTATATATTTAGTTTTGTCCATCAACTTTTTCTTTTTCTTTGCGGGGAATGACAGGTTATTGTTACAACAGATGGTTTAAAGTCAACCATTTCGTCAATGTAATAGTATTAAATTGTCAAATTGTATGATGTTCGTATTAATAAAATAACATTATTTTTTTGCTATCCTACTTTATGTAATTAGATAAATGTTTATAAGATGATACAATCATAATGAAAAAATTAGTGTATGAATCATACGTTCACACATTATCACATATTAGGCTTTAGACAATGCTTAATTTGGTTACGTACATATGGTAATCATTCTAAAAGTATACTTAGTTTCGATATTATTCTGACTTAAGAGACGTATAATATAGTTAAAATCGTTATAATGTTGAATGACCTTATGAGAGGTAACAACAGATTCACATGTCAATGATTGTTTATTGACAACTTAGAGGGCGTTTGATTTGAGTAATGTTTTTTTATTAAAATAGAAAGATTACATTGAAAATAGATTACTTAAAAGATTACTATGTATAAATGATTACTATGTTTGATAACATTTGGTAGGTATAAATAATTCAATAAAACTATGTGTACCCACTTTAGGTACACAAATGTATACACATTTATATTTGTCATCATATGATTGGATGATTTTGAATTAAGAATAAAACAATAACCAATCATATGATGACACATATGAGTGTTTATATATTTGTGTATCCAAAGTGGGTACACATAGTATTGCTCTAAATAATTATTGTGTTTGGTTAAATGTAATAAAAGATTACAAATAAATTATTTTACTTAAATGCCCTTGAATATAATTATTTTTAAATATTTTTTATATTATTTATCATATTAATTAAAAATAAATTTATTTTTATCTCAAAAAATTAATAAATAATAATATAATTATAATAAAATCAAAATTATTTTGGTAATATTTAAATACTTAAGGTGAAGGTAGTAATCAGATTATCACTTATATTACCTGTCACATCACCATTGATAATAGAATATTACTGTAATATTTTATTACTGACAAACCAAACAAAAAAATAAAAGATAGATTACCAAAATAATCTTAAAAAACTGGAACCGAATGCCCCCTTAATGTAATATATGAACACATACTGAGTAGACATGTTTACTAAATTGCCCTACCAATAGGATATCATATAGATCGTTACCCTAATATCTATAAAACACATCTTCTAATAAATGATAGTATATGTAATCTTTCAATTTAAGGGCAGAATAAATATAGTTTGACGCTCGCATAACGTAATTCTTGAGAAAAGATTGTTAGAATAGTAGTGATTGGTCATATTAAGAAATGTATGAAAGATTTATAACTTTTAGATATAAGAATAAATATCTCTATTAAGCATATTGACATATGTCAATAACTACGTAAATCTATAATTACGGTATAACTAAGTTGTTGTTCAGTCTAATCATATCCAATCACAACTACATAAATCAACTAACATAAATTAAAAGTAATTTAAGATAGACACTAATTTTGCATCTTAACCGCAAAGAGATATTGGTTAATAAAATAATCAAATTGTACAATTTCAAATTATTGATGGCTCATGTCTCTCACTAGCACTTCATCATTTTGGATAATCATAATATATTGTTAGAAGTTATTATTACTGTGTATATGAATAACCGATGAATAATAGATACATCATTAATATATTCACCGCCAATATGTCGGAGAGCGGGGTAGAAGACAAAATCTAAAGGCATCCGGTTATATAGAGTGAATCACATTTGAAATTTGACATAATAGTTTTAAACTCAAAAACAGATACGTGTAATACGAAGGTCATAAGTCCCAAGTTTGCGCTACTCACCAATGCCCCGTACTTGTTAATCGATCTCCAGTTTGGTTTTTGTAAACCAGTTTCAAAGCACGGAATTTCACTAGTGGACAACAAAGCAGGTATAAGCGATGGCATATTACTCTGTGAGCTAGCGCTGGCAATCAGGACCTCAATACTATCTCAACTCAAAGAACACATTACTTTAAATTACAATACTACTGCCACCAAATAACCATCAAAGAGCTTCCCAGAACCAGAATTCTTCAGTATGACTGTACAATTAAAGTTCCATAAAATAGGCGGCAGCAAACTACATTAACAAGGCAGACTAGGGCAAAACCTGACTGAAAAATAAGCAGGTCAAACCCAAAGGGCTTCTTCATTCTTTTGTGAGAAGCTTTACATCTGAGGATTCAGCCACTTTACCGTCCAATGGCATCCCCTGATGTTGCAGGCACCTCTCTATCTGTGTTTTTCAGTTGAAAGTTTAGACAAGTACTCCTCTGCAGAATCGCCTAGCAAAGAAACTATCAATTAGATTAACTGACTGAAAATCATACACACAAGATGCATTTAAAAATAGTGTTAAAGAAAGGTATCTATTACTGTTGAAAGAATCGGTGGAAAGTCGATTTGGTGATGCGCTCCCCCTCCTTTCTGCAATAGTTGTATAAATTAATAAGAAAAAATAACTTTGCAGGTCATCATAGAAGATGTATATTGAAGAATTCATAAAACTGCAACTTAAATATAGATTGAAATCATGGATTCTCTTCAAATCACACACAATTGTTTGAAGGCTTCTGAAGAGAATAGAATCTGAGGAAGTAATAACAAACGATTTCTTTTTGTTCAGCGAAAAGAATACTCCGCATGATGCTGACATTAATGGGCAGTGATGTGCACAAAGATGTTTAGATGGTTTTCAAGATCTTCAAGAGCATATGAGCCCATAAATGCACACTATCAAGAGCATATGAGCCCATAAAAGCACACTATCACTTGCTTGTGATGAAAAACCTCTATGTCTTGGCCAGCAGCCAACTATGTTTCAAAATGAATGTCAAGGTATCCCAGGACTACTGTCTGTCACAATAAGCAAAAGCTCCTAAAAGTAACATGGAAAATTGTTTCCTAACATTTAACTAATACCCATGGTTATATTCGCAAGGTGCTGCTCTGTACCAAAAAACCATGACCCATCATTAGAATCAGAAAACCCAAGTAGTGAATCAAATTAAATGTACAAAGAAAAAAGGATCCACAAAAGTTAATTCCATGTTAACATTGATACTTAATTTCACATGCAAGAATATGCAATTACTAAAAGAAGTCAAAATACAGTATAATAAGAATATTTGGATGACCACATGTTAAATCAAGAAATCAACATATAGAAAAAGAAACAAGTATAGTGAAATTTGTATTTGAGTAGTATTCTCATACCCAGAGGATGGCGTAACCCTTTAACAGCCTCAAAATTCTTGTATGTATAGCCAACAAAACTAAGATCTTCGGGAGTTAACAGCATCTGCAGACAAACATATAGCACAGTTTGGTAAGCCACTAAAAATATAGTAACATTTTCAGGTCAGGATAAAATACACATCCACAAAAGAGCTGTGTAAGCACGGTTTCCTCGTGATACATAAAAGAACCCTTATATCCCTTTTTAATGCCTATCCCATGTTCACACAACTGGGTTATAAAGATGCTTATTTGAAAAACAGATAATATGTCTCAATCTCTATTTAGTTGATAAGGTCGTAGATATCAAGCTATGGCACTACTTCTTAGCCAAGATCATTTAGAATCAAATCTTAGAAAATACTGATGAAGTTGACACCAACTTAAGGTTCTATTAGAACAAAATTCCATATATTTATATCACTTTAGTAGACATTGTAATATAGTTCCGTTCAACTCAAACAAAATCTTATTGTCAATAAATTGTGAACAGAATAGCATACATCAATTAATGGGCTAGGTCCATGGTCATCATTTAACATGTCAGTGGTGTATCTTGCATTTGACTCCAAAGAGAAACTTTGTTAAAAGCCTACTGATTGGACATTATTTGCCAAAAAGCACTTTGACTTTGAGTGTTACGCTCCAATTAGAGTTAGTTTTCTTAAAAAAATTCTTCAACTTCGATGAAATACGATCACACAACAGACTGAGTTATTTAAATTTAATCCAACTGGTTTTGCTAATGCATCAGCACACAAGTTATGTACCTTCCTCAGAGGCCCTGATCCTGTTCTTTTCGGAGATGGGGCATCCACCTAAAGCAAAATAAGAATTATGTACAAATATCTTACTAGAATGACAACATATCAAAATGAGAAAGAATCTCAAGAAATCCATATATATGAAAAGATGAATAAAATAAAGACTCCAGAGTTTGTAAGCAACATAAATGCACAGAAGTAGGTGATGACAAATATGAAAACATTCATATTTCAACTATTTTAAGACTGTGATCCTCTTAAAAGAATACAAAATCCTAGAATAAAAAAATTAACACATGCTCAATTCGGAAGAGAGAAATCAAGCCTACACATTTTCATGCAACTTCATGTGTCACCACCAAAAAAACACCTATCATTAATGATAATTGCACACTACATTTAGAAGGAGAAAGAAAAGCTCTCAGCACTACCTCTGTTTTTTGTTCTTTAATTTTCTTATTTTGCATTAGTATTCTGTCAAACATGATAAGTGAAACCACATCTCCCATTCTAAATCAAGGGTAACAGAACTTATCACCAGACAAGGCAACTTAATAATGGTTCAAAAGTATTTTGGTCTGTACCAAATGCCAATTTATTTCTTAATGGTCCAGACTACATCATGTAGGACAGCCTTTATGAAAGCTATAAACCATCATGCCTGATGATGATTGACTTGCGAAATGTTTATGATGTAGCAGCCTAAATTTATCAGCAAGGCTAGCCCCAGCCTAATTTAAACTAGATATAGTTATGTAGGCTAGTCAAAAGCAGACGCAATTAATGACCAATTCCAAAGTGAGATAGGCCTGAATGCATTACCTCATCAAATTTCATGAAATTTTGAGTATCAAGTTCTCCATTGACCTCTGGTTTAAATGCCGCATCCATTTCATAGAGTTTATCCCATAAAATATCTTTGAACCAAGGATGAGCCTGATCATATTTGGTGTTAAAAGACTAAAGAGCAATAGCAAAATTCTAAAGTAATGATGATTGTAGTGTATAAGAAAAGTACTTTAATTTGGCTTGCCCCTAGAGTACCAAGCCTATGCTCAGCATCACAAAGCAACCTAGTGATTAAATCCTTTGCTTCAGGGGTTAACCTTGCATCCTCAGGAAATTTCAAGTGATTTTTCCAATGCACAATCTGCAATACATGAGGTAAATGAAATAAACTCAAAATTAGATCAAATGTGTCATTAAAAGTGGTCTGTTCATTAACAGAGAAAACAGGTAGAGCAACCATGAAAAGCACATCAGAAGTGAGCAATATGACATATAACACAGACACTAGATTCAACAAAGATATTTTGATATGGTTCATACTTACTAAAATTGGATAAAACAGAAAAGCTAATCAGTTATCAGATAATCAGCTCAAGAGAATTAATCAAGCAAACCTTTCTGCATGTCGTTACTGGATCATCAGAATAAAAGGGTGGATAGCCAACAAGCATCTCATACATTATAGCACCAAGTGACCACCTGCAAGCACAAAAATAGATAGATTCATGATAGAGGAAATATAAGCCCATTTGAGTTAGGGGGAAATGAGTTCCTCTGAGATATACACCATCCTTTCCTTTTTGGAAAGTTAAAATTATGTTTGAATAATTACAAATCTCTTGTTGGCAATCATTTTAACAAAATAGAAGATTTATGCAAAAGATGGTCAGAAGTGTCATTACTAACCACCAAAGTAGAAGCAACAAAAAGACTATCCTTGTGAAAAATAAACAACAATCCAATTAAAGATCAAAATAATATATCAGCCATAACGAACATATATATGCATCTACACATATATGAACACTTAACATCTAATATCACTTCAATACATTAACACAAAGGTTTGGATTCATTTAGAAGCACTAGAAGAAACATAACAGTCACAAGAAATGTACAGAAATGGATGGCATAAACCCTTCAACATTATATTTGATTTATCAATTAAAAGAAAGCCTAATTCATCTTATTAGCTGACCAGTCACACTCCATTCCATATCCTTTCTTCAGCAACACTTCCGGAGCAATATAATCAGGTGTGCCAACTGTGGAATATGCCTGTTAATTGAATAATTAGAAATAGAAACTTAAGCAAAAAACTTTCTAAATATAAGTAATCAGAATCAACAATAATGAATAGATTAGTCATGAATTAACACAATTAAGATTGCTGTACTTCTTTTGCAGAAAGTAAAAATTTAGTCAATGTGCAGAGATACACTGCCCAATTATACAGAACCACAAGGGAGAAATGCTGATAAATGAAAAAGGAAAAAGATAATGAAGGCAACTAATCCAAAATTTTAGAGCATTTAAGATACACACACAGAGAAAGCAAATCAGTGTATATGAGTAACAGGAACAGAAGAGATAGATCTGTTATTAACCACTTCAACCATGGCGATGATTACAGCAAGCATTCTGTGATAACCAACTAATCCTATAATTTCTGAGAATTGAAACATAATCTCCAAAAATCACTTTGTGTTTCCATGCCCCAACAAAGAAATGACCCTTCTTTGGTAAACATACTCCTCCACAAATACCAAATGTAGCCACATAATTAAATTTCTATCCGTTATAATATTACTATCTAGAATTTATTTATATAATCCTTGAAAAGACAAATAGCAAACATGTCTTTCCTTCACATAAGTAAGCTGCAATCAGAATGGAAGAAAGATGTGCTGTAAAGCCATATCTGTTCTTAAGAAAAAGAGGATTTAGTGCACACCAATTTCCTCCGATTTATCTGCCAATGTTGTAATTGTTCATGGGGGCTTTTCCAGCGTCTACCAACACCAGATTTTGGAAAGTGGCCATCAATGTCCATTGATTCATTCAAATTCTCATCATCCAGAGCTTCATTTTCATTAATAGAAGACAAATTTGTGCAGTCAAGAGGCTTGCAAAGACCAAAGTCGGAGAGCTTCATATGACCACTTTTGTCCAGAAGAAGGTTGTCAGGCTTTATATCCCTGAAAAATATTACCAGACACTGGTTGTGAATATAAACCAACAAGATGTAGACCAAGTCATAAATACATTGCACTTCAAGAACTCAGTACCTAAATATGTTCTTTGACAAACATCTCACTACAGGAAAATACAGACCTGTGAATGTAGTTGTGCTTATGAATAGATTCTATGGCCAGCACACTTTGAGCAATGTAAAATCTTGCTACAGATTCAGTCAAGGTCTCCTCTCTCATCAGCAAAGTCATCATGTCACCACCAGGCAGATATTCCATAATTAGATACAGGTACTCAGCATCTTGAAAGGAATAAAAGAGTTTGACAATGTAGTGATTGCCAACTTCAGCAAGCAAATTCCTTTCAGCTCTAACATGTTCAACCTGTGGTGCACACATGACTGCATGTGAAGAAGTTCAATAAAGTATAACGGGACATGGTAAATTAGTGAAAAACCATCTAGAGATTGAATGATGTCCCTTAGCAGCATGAACACTCAAGAATATTGAAAACAGTAGTAAAAAAATAAGTTGCCTAGAAGTTACAAAATTAAAGATGCATTAATACTGCTTCACAAGATAGGGGCTTATTATCAGTTTGCAAACGACAATGATTGTATGCATCTGACTTACAGTTGAAAAGGTGTATATTTTTACCAAAAAAAAAAAAAAATGAAGTGTCCAAAAGAACAGCTAACACTTTCATGGTTCTTATAAAAAAGGAAGATAGTTAAAGGCATACTAAATACAATTTAAAAAAGAGTGTCCAGAAGAACAGCTAACACTTCATGGTTCTTATATGATGGGAAGATGGGAAGTGTCCTCAATGTTGTTAATATTGTACATCATGTTGCACAAAACACTGGAGACCAAAGTCAAAACTTAATGTTGAAAAGTTACCTAAAGACAAATCAAGAAAATATACATGTGGAGGAAACACAGAGCATGTTGCAATCTTTTTCTTTATATTATTAACACAGAGGAATGTGCCATAGATATTTAAAAAAAAAATACATAATTGATTCCAAGCAACATAGCATGCCTTATATAAAATAATAATAATTTTGGTACAGAAAATAAGTTTTTGAGCACCTCTTAGAACAAAAATAACATAATAATTTCATATCTCACCTGTCCCCTGCTAAGCATTTCTGACTTCCTCAACTTTTTCATGGCATAAATATTGCCTGATTTCTTCTCCTGACACAATCTAACCTGTAAATGAAAATATCTAAGCTTCCTAAACAAAGATTAAACAACAAGCATACTCCAAAACAATTAACAAAACCGAGGCAACTTGGGGTATAAGATGAAGATGGTAATCAACCAATAACATCAGTCACCTCAAAGAAGGTGGTAGTTAGATCTAATGGTAATTCATTTGGTGTCACATAAATGATCTGGGATCAAATCAGACCCCGTTATGTAAAGGCATACAGCTTCATAGCAATTAATGGCAAAGAGTTTCGAGATCTAAAAACTACACAGAAGTTAGATTTCTGATTCCTAAATTAAAACTCAGTTACAGGGAACTTTTCAGAATCTTAAAATAGTAACAATGCACTTCTCAATCATAAGGTGGGACTCAAGAGTCCAAATTAACTATAGTTTGGAACCTGTTATACAAGCAGATTCTACCAACAACCTGATGTATGCCACCAAGCCACTCACTCAACCTACAAGCTTACATCCACTTACAGCACTACCATGACATTACCACCTACTAATTCATGATGGACAATGGAACCATGTCACCATGAAACTTCACCACTATCACCACTGCAATCAGATCATAGATGAGTCCTCAAATAATCACTATGCGAACACCTGTTGTACAAACTTCCAAAATCAGCTCATCTATGATTGCCCAACCATCTGCTACTGCATTCAACAATCAATCACCACCATCATACTTCATTACCAGCAACATATATTGTAAATATACCACCAATGTTCACCTTATAAAGCCAGTGGCATAATTGTTGTCCACCATTTTTACCGCCAATAGTTTTCCTCAGCCGCTAATGCTAATAACATAGAACTAGATAATTTGTGGCCCATCCCCATCATATATTTTCATTAAAAGTGGTGCATACACCATTTTGAGAAACACTTTTGGCTTCGGGAAAAATCAGATTCAGTTGAGCAAATGCAGTGAAACACATATCACTAAATAAAAAGCCCAAGGAATAAAACGGCAAGTATTAGTGCAATATACTAGAATATCTCCATTCTCACAAGAAACAAAGAGAGTGATAAAAAATATGGACCGAGCAATCAGAGTACACACTCTAAAAATAATTAGTGCACCAACCTTTCTCATGCAATGATTACCTCAATCTGACCCCGAGTTGGCATATTTTTTTTGCCTTTTTTTTTCCCGTAATATTAATATATATATATATGATCTTGAGCTCAAATTGATTCACGATAATTAAAATCTAATTAAAAAATAGTTAGAATTTTTTTTTGCTTTATACAGGCATCATACTGCAAATTTTATTAGAACTGATTTCCAAATATTAACAGAGTTCAGCCCAAAAACCTTTATCAACCAAGTGTTAAGGACAATTGTCAAAAAAATATCTCTTCACATTTATATAAATTTCATGCATCTAACCTCTCCAAATGCACCTCTTCCAACAATGGTGAGAAGGTCAAAATCATCAACAGATATCTTATGCCTTTTAAGGCGCATATATTCTGTCTCTTTGCGTTCCAAATCCTTCAGCAGATTGATTTGTTCCTCTTCTGAAACATCTGAACATGCCAACATCTTTTCCAGGTCTGAGCGCCTGCCATTAGTAAAATTATACCAGGAATACTACCACTATTAAATACAGAAAACTCCAGTGTTATAAAAAAAACTGATCAGGGAAATCATATCTCATGATAAACATCGTTACAAGAAATGCAGGAGAATTTGAAAATTTTAAGCCTGGAAGGCCAACTTTGATCCACTACAATGCATGTGTTTTGAGTCTGTGTGAATGGACGAAACAAGAAACCAGAATGGAAATCAAATGAAGTACCAAACATATAAGTTAGACACACAAATGATTGCAGAAAAACTGCACATACCATCTAATAGTCAAATTAAGTACAAATAGATGGAGGCAGCAAAGGGCTCAACATATTTCTTCCACTTGGTTAGCTTGCCAGAAACAAACCATTTCTACTTTTTATTTTAAGGCCCATAGCCTCATGTTAAATTGCCCACTAGGTCCAAAACTTTAACATTTTGAACTGTCATGAAAAAGGCAAAACCTATCCTTTTTCTTGGTTTAAATTGGCCTAGTCACACTCTAAACCAAAAAAGCACAGATGATACTCGACCTCTCTATCTTGTCCTTTCCCTCTCTCCACAGCTCTTTACCACTGTGTTCTTTATTTGCCAAAATTACTACATCATTCACAATTCTGTTATCGACGATAAGGAACTATTAGCAAATTACTTAGTTTTTTTCAACAGCACTGCAAATGTCCACAAGCAAACAAGCATTAGTATTCAAATTTTCAAGGAATATAACACTACGAGATATCACATTCCTAAAAGGCCACAACTAGATTTTCCCACCAAAAATTCCAAAGACACTCCCAACAGATACAACTTTAACAACAGATTCCTCTCCACATTATCTTTCCCAATCAAATGTGCATTAAAATAACATAATAATTCACGACACAGTACCTCATAACATATCAAAATAACATTAATTTTCAATTATTCTGATAATTCCATTTTCCCTTCATTAGCCCATACCGTTTAGACAATGTAATGACAATGCTTAAATCAAACAACGACATAAAAGAATTACGATTAACAGAACATGCAATGATGAATGATTAATCGTCAGCGATAACATATATATAGAAATGTCAAAATTAGTGGAATTCAATACGCATGCAGGCAAGAGAAACGAAAATCCAATTGAGAAATTTCATAATGCAATACGTCTTTTAGGAAAGAAACCTTTCTCTGCGTTCTTGAAGGTGCTTCTTATGAGCCTTGTAGTGGTTCTCAATATACTTTTTGGCCGCAGCCACCCTCTCCATGGTCAAGCTGGACCCCACCTGTCCTTCCTCTTCTGCTCCCGCCATCTGCCCCAGCGCCTCAACCTCAGCTTCCTCTTCCTTCTCCTTCTCTAGTTCGTTGTTTTCATTTTCCATGCCTTTCTTTCTCTTCTTCTCTGTCTATCTCGCTTCTTTAATTCGTGAATTTTAGTGATTGTGACAACGAAGCAGGGGGCGTCAGCCTCAGAGTCTCAGGTAATTTTTTTCTAGTTTTGTCTTTTTTCTTTACCAGGAAAAAATTAAAAAAGAAAAGAAAGCTCTGAATTCAACATCCTATTTGTCAAAGACACGTGGATGAAATAGATTGGTTGGGTCCTACCAGCTGTTGGCCTTCAACAGTTTGGAGCTGGACCCTGGAAAGTGTCCATGTGAGGGGGCAGAGCGTAACAAACCAGATCAACGTGGACCCCGATTGATTGTCATTTAGTAATCAACGGTCTTAAATCATCGATGCTTTCCATCGTGAACGCTTGTGTGTTGTACTTACATGGAAGATTCAGTGTGAGTTTAACGTCATTAGTGACATAAAACCAAGGTAAATTTAAGATAATACAAATTGAAATTGGCCTTCTTTCATATTCATACATATCTTGAGTCCCCCTGACCCAACCAGCTTTGGGGAACAAATTATATTAAAGCCCAAAGGACTTATTTCCACCCAAAGATTCCTCCTTTCTCACCATATATATATATCAATAAAGTTAACTAAATTCTAATCACTTAAAATTTTTTCTCTTTTTTCTCTTTCAAACTCTAAAAACTAATAATTTTCCCGTATTATCAAATTTTAAAAAATAACATTTCCACTCCTAAGATTTATTTTTCCATCTTTGGCATCATCACCGATAACCTCTTCCTCTTGACGCTTCTTCTCCCTTCAATAGTCTCTTTTTCCCCATTTCTTCCTTCCACTGGTCGTCGAAACACCAAATCAAAAGATGGGAAGATGAAGCCAGACAATGATTCAACTTTTCATCTTCAATTCAACGCTTCGATTACTGGTTGGAGAGAAAAATGGGGAGAGAGATCATCAAAGGGGGAGAAAGTATTTAGAGAGATAGGTTGTTAAAGATGGTTCCAATGATAGAAAAATAAACCCTTCGAGAAAATGTTATTTTTTAAAACTTAGTCTAAAGAAAAAATTATTAGTTTTTAAGGTTTAAAGAGAAAAATAAGATAAAATTTTAATTTATTTTTAATATTATGGGTAAAATAATAATTTTATTCTTAAAATTAACAAATTTAATTGCTCATAAATGGATAAAAGAATTTTTTAAAATTAAAGAATGAAAACTTAAGAAAGAAAGAATCTTTGGGTGGGAATAAGTCCTTTGGCCTATTTTTAATGATTTCATTGACCACTTATAATTTATTATTATTATTATTATTATTATAACAATAAAACTATGTGTACCCACTTTGGGTACATAAATATGTACATATTTATATGTGTCATCATATAATTTAATGATTTTGAATTAAGAATAAAACAATAACTAATCATATAATGACACATATGAGTGTGTAATATTTGTGTACCCAAAGTGGGTACACATAGTATTGCTCTTATTATAATGGAGTACTATCATTCCTACTTGTTCTATATCAAAATGATAAATTGAATGACATCTCCAATTTAACTTGTTTTATATCAAAACAGTAAATTTTCACAATTGCTCACAAGTTGTTTGGGTTAACATTAAGTCGAACTCAAATTTAAGTTGTTTAAGTTTGAGAATGTCCAATTCAATGAGTTCGTAATCTTACGATTGAATTTAAATAAAATATAGTTTTAAATTTTATATTTATAACTTTAAAAACTTATTTTTATATTTTAAATATAAGGGTATTTAATAGATATATAAGTTATAAGGTTAAATATATTAATTTGAAAATTAAGAGGTTAAAATTAATTTTTTTGACCCAGATGAGTTACCTAATTTTGTCTCAAGCTAGAACTTGTATCGATACTTTACCAACTAGAACTCCTCTTTAAATAATCGAGTCGAACTTGAGTAAGATAATAATCAATTTGACTCAATTCAAGTACACCTTTACCATCAAAGTATTTTAATAAATTCCGTTAGAAATTAAGATAAAAATATGAAAATAATTAAAATAATTAAAATACCTTTATAATATTAAAATATATTTAGAGAATTAAAACTTGAAAATTCAGTTCTTTGTCAAGAAGTAGCTAGAAATTGATTCTTCATTTGACAAACTAGCATTTGACCATCAAAGTATTTTATTAATCTCTATGATACTGTCCTCTGGGCAGAAATTGTAACAGTTTTTGCTACTTCTTTCACACCTTCGGACGACTTCATATTTATGTGCAAATTTTTTGGCTTAACAATTTTCCGCTGCCACTTATTGGTTGAAAAAGATTTGTTCTTCAAATTATATGGAGTTTGAAGAAGAATAGAAGGAAGAAAGAAGGTAGTGGTGTTCAAATGTTCAATAGAAATTTAAAAATAAAAATAAAAAGAAAGACTTTTTTTTTTTGGGTATTTTTTTCAATTGGTCAACCATAATGGTCATATGTCACCATTCATTAATTGATAGTTTATGTTGGTCAAAAGACTTATTTATATAAAAGGTTTGTTAAATCTTTAATTTGGTATTCATCAAATATTAAAAATCTAAATTTTTACCGATGGATTGTTAAAATTAACAAAATCAATTAGTTTCAAAGATAAAATCATCATTTAATCAATAATATATTAAAAATAATAATATTTTATTTTATTTTTCCTCTTAATCTAAATTTTGAAAAGTTTTATTTCCCCTTAGAATTTTACTTTTTTTCCTTGCTTTTCTCTTAAGACTGAAATCAATTTCATTTTTTGGTAGTTTCTATTAATTTCGTTGGTCCTCTCTCTTCATTTTGTTGATGCTCTCTCACTCTCGAATCAACGGATAGACAATGAAGGTCGAACACTGAAACCTTTCAGTTGAACTTCGATTTGTCTTCGTTCTTTCGGTTGAACACATCTGGATATTTGGAATTCGTTTAGATGTGTTTGGACTCTTCGTCTTTGGTTTTAATTTCGAACGAAATCGAACAATGGAGAGAAAAAGTGAATTGGGAGCATCAACAGATCTAACAAAGGAAATTGATTTCATTAGAACACATCTAGACAAAGAATCAATTCCAGTTGTCAAAGAAAAATAAGGAAAAAAAATAATTTCCTTGGGAAAAATGAAACTTTTTAAAGTTTAAATTTTAAAGTGAAATGATTAATTTTTAGACTTTAAATTTTTTTTTTTTAATTTTTTAAAATATTATTAATTAAATAATGATTTTATTTTTAAATTTTATTAATTTTAATAACCTATGAATAGAAGTTTAATTTTTTAATATTTAATGAATATCAATTTAAAGAATCAACAACCCTTTGATAAGAACAAGTCTGATGGCCGATTACATTTCATGACTAAATCCTTGACATTTTTTTCATTATATTATAACAACTATTATGTTATTTATTTACTATTAAAATTAATAGAAAAATTGGATATGTCAATTTGTAGTCTTGTCATAAAATCGGTGGAAAATAGTGGTTTTTCTTTTATTTCACAATAAATTTTGTTTTACTAGACAAATATTTTTGGTAAATTATTGAAATTTAAGCAAGTTTTTCGGTGGATGTAGATTTAAAAAATACATTAATTAGTAATTACCAGATATTAACAGATATTTATAGGATAAGTGAAATGGGAAAACATACATGTTCCCCACACGGCGAAGAATCCTCGGCTTAAAGGGAAAATCGAATCACCGGCCATAACTATATCAATTAATGCTAAGAAAAAGTTGTTTGTCTTGATTTATCCTATTCAAAACCCCGTTTACTTGGCTAAAGTCAAGATCCTGTAAAGTGGAGGAGCCACCCATTGATTATTAGAATATATTGCTTTGTGATCTGTTGAATAAACTATTAGAAGTTGGAAAATGTAAGAGGGTACCAAATATGGATTCAAAAGTTTAATTGTTAGTAGGGTAATATATAAAATATATATTTTAATATATAATATGATATAAATATAAAATAATATATATTATAAAATATATTAAATTAATATAATATAATAGACGAATCATATGATATAATATATATTTTACGATATAATATATATTACTGATATGATCGATATATTTTTTTTAAAAAATAATGATGTAATAAATATATATATAATTTTAAATTTTTAAAAATGTTTTTGATGCTTTTCAAAATGATTTTATTATTTTATTATTTAAAAATCATATCATATGAAATTATACAAAAAATTAAGTTTTGATATATAATTCAACTATTATAGTTATAAATATCTTACAATATACGATACACATTTTATAATATAATACATACGAAAAATAATATGTATCATAAAATATATCAAATTAATATGACATAATAAATATATCGTATGATACAATTATATCTTATGATACGATATATATTATTGATATAGAGTGATTTTTATTTTTATAGAAAATTATAATATTATAAAGATATATATGAAGTTTTAAATTTTTAAAAATGCTGTAATATTTTCTGTGATATGATATTATTATTAGAATTTATTATTGTTTTATTTTTTTTAAATATTATATAATATTATACCTACCATTAAAAAAAAATTAAATTTTTAATACAAACCAGAGAGACCATTTGACTGCCACATTCGGAAATATAATTGAACATCATAATTTATTAGTCAAGAGGGCAAACAAATTTTATACATGAAGTGAACCCACAAAAAAATTGACTGATAATTTATTCCTATAGCGACATACCTGTGTAATAACTAACAAGCTATGCTGCAATAACAATGCAAAATCGGAAATCAACCTAGAAAGGAAGGCCCGGCAAGCCTATGGTGAAGAAGATTGTGAGCAATCTGATCCCTAGCCTGAGCAGAAGATTGAGACCTAAAAATATTTTCAGGAATCATCTCGTCATCAAAGAGGTCAAATTTCAGCTCAGGATCTATCTCTTCATTTCTCATCTCACAAATATTATGCAAAACACAGCAGGCTCCAATGACTACAGGGAGGTCTTGTAGTTTCATTTCAGTCCTCTTTTGCAAACAACCCCATCTGCCTTTCATTCTCGCAAAACTTTCCTTAGCCACCAGCTGAATCTTCCCAATTTTCTCGTTAAATTCGTGTTGTGCCCATGTCAGATTCTTCTGTGTATACGGCACCAGAACCCAGTCCATCAATGGATGCCCAGGGTTTCCCACGATCCAAACGTCTCTCAAAAGCCCGCGGTTGGCCCGTTGAGACAAAGCTGACCTTTCAAGAACTTGATCATCCGGCATTGAGCCTGGGTAGCCGATGCAAACATCAGTGAAAACGCCTTTCGGATCGACGACTCCCTGAACAGTAATGGAGTAAGACGTCTTCTGGTTCCTCTCTGTGTGTCTCTTGTTGAAATAAGCGGCGACACTGGCCTTGGGGGCGATGATTGGCACATGAGTTGTGTACATTGATCCTCCAACATTTGATATCCCAGAAATATGCTCGAATTCTTCTTTAATTTTTTTAATTCTCTGCTCATCGGGCCACTGTAAATACTTGGGCATCAAAACCGTTTTAATCGCCGAGCAAACCTCCAGCACCAGCTTATGACACGTGGATATCCCTAACCCGAACCGTTTCGACACGACCCGGAGCGGTTCACCCGTGGCCAGCCGCCAAATACAGACCGCCACGCGTTGGCGAACCGGAATAGCGTCACGAAGCAAGGTGTTCTTCTTCATAACCGCCGATTCCAGATCCTCACAAATCACGTTAAACGTGGCCTTACTCATCCGAAAATCACGCTTAAACTGTTCGTCAGGAAAATCCTGGTGGTTACGCTCGTCCCACCAATCCTTCGACCGGTCTTTCACCCACAACCGCCTCTGATTCGGCCCACCCGAATTGCTCTGGTTCGGGTTATCGGTTAAAACGGTGGTATCTTCTGATGCTGCTGCAATAGTGGCGCCCACTGAAGCCTCAAGACGACACCGTTTCGTCCTCAACTGATCCATTGCATCTGACTCAACATATTGGTCGAAGCAATCAGTCATAGCTTGATTGGTTGGGCTTTGATCGTCTTCGAAAAGAGAAATCTCCTCTTCATCTGTCATAATAAAGGAAGCAAGGATATCACTCCAAGCACTTTTCATTAACTCTTCATCGTCCTTTCCTTTTTTCCGCTTCTTTAAATTGGAGCTCCCCTTACCCATTTCAGGGAAGAGACCCAAGAAGTGGGAAAACTCGTCTTGATTAAGAAATGGGAAAGGAGAAATTTCCATGGGTGAGAATAAGTCTACTGGTGTGCTTTGTATGGAGAGGTTGACAAATATGCAGATTAGAAAACAATGGTTGAGTTGAAGAAAGAAATGTGAACACGATCGATAAGAATGAGTGTTTATATAACAGACAGGTGAGGTGAAACAGAGAAGAAGAGAAGCGGGTATAAGGAAGCGTGTGCACAAATGTGAACGCGCTGTGAAGCTTTGACGGTGACTTGACTTTTTTGGATTTTTTTTTAAATTTCTCTACGCGGTTCGGAAGCTTTTGTTCGGTAGATTTTATAGGCGAAATGACTATTTTTCACTCCAGATTTGATGTATATTTAATTAATTAATTATTAAAAATTTATTCATTTATTAAATTTTATTATTATGATTATAAATAAAATTATTATTTATTAAAATATTTAAATAATCTAAAATTTTATTATATTTTTCTCTTCTAAATTTAAAATTTTAACAAATTACTCTCAATTTAAAATTTAAAAAATTAATATTTTTTCTTAATTTTTTTTATTCATGTCTATCAATAGTCGAAGACGACAATGATGACATTCTCCTTCTCTCTCAACTTGTCTCTCAATCACACTTCATTTTCAATTATTATTGATTAAAGAAACTGATCGATGAAGATGAATTGTTTGTCTTCAAACAAAGAACGATCTTCATCGATCAGTTTCATTGACTGATAATAATAAAAAATAGGGTGAGCCTGAGAGAGAAGTTTGGTGAGAGAGAGAAAAATATTGCCTACAACATCTGATAATGTGTTAAAAAAATCCTAAAAGAAAATATAATTTTTTCAAATTTTGAATAAAAAAATTTGTTAACTTTTAAATTTGGACATGAAAATATGATAAATTTTTATTTTTTAAAATATTTTTATTAAATAATAATTTTACTCTTTATAATAATAGTAAAATTTAATAAATTAATAAATATTTCAATTTGCAATAGATACCAAATAAGAAATTAAATTTATATCAAACCATGTGTGGAGAATAGTCATTTGACATTTTTTATAATAAGATTACCTAGTACTATTCACAAGAGTCATTTAATCATTTTTATGTTAGTTATAATTAAATTATTTTAAATTAAATATAAAATAAAATAATATAATATAATAAATTAATTAAATATTTATATAATATATAATAATATAATAAAATAATTTTCAATTACATATAAAATAATAAATAATATAATACATAATTTAAATATCTATTTAAGGACATGAGTGGTATTTGTATTTTTGGTTTGATGGTATTAGAATTGAGAACGTTGGAAATTGGGAAGCTTCTGAAGAGGGCGGGGCCGCAGGGATTAAACAATACGTCAGGAAGGAAGAGGGAAATAGGTGGTGGCGTGGAGGTGAGTCAGGGAATCTTATACAAAAACACAAAAAGGGTACTTTAATAGTACTAAATTGCAAAAGCCTTACAATGTTAATCCTGAAGTGATTGTGAATATTCGCTCCTCACAGTTCGAGGAAATTACGGAAACACGTCAGAATATCTTACTGCTGGACTTAAACTAAGCTAATTCAACCTTAGAAGCTGATTCAAATTTATTTAATTTGAATTAAAAGATTTAATTTACTTTGAAACCAAATCAATTTTTTTAAATTTAAATTAAATTAGATTTAATTTATGAGTTAGATATTGATATTCACTTCACTTTAAATTTAGATTTATGATTCAATTTAAAGTATATTAAATAATTATTAAAAAAATCATTTTATCGACGAATTATAAATTTAAACTACGTATTCATCATAGATTTAAATTATAAATTCGAAATAAACTTAAATCAAACTTAAACCATCTTTAATATTAACGCAATGAATTTAAATTAAACTATTTTTTATTCAAACTGAACTCAACCCAAAGAGTATTTAAACCCAATTCAATTTACATCTAACCGTAAAAATATAAATAATATAAAATGAGAGAGTAAAAAGTCATAAGACGATATTAAATAATAATGGTTTCCAACCAGCGTCCACCCCTTTCTTTACTTGCTTTAGTTAATGATAAAGACTAAGAAAAGTTAGAAGGATTTTTCTTCCAGTCATCATATTTCAATCTTCTACATTTCAATTATTTTTAGTTTCCTCTGTTACATTCAGAACACATTATCAACAAGAATTGTTCATATATATTTCAATACCAATACAATTATCGAATATTCAATTTATCGTCCGTGTTTAATTTATGTATGTTATTTATTATAGTTGTTTCCCTTTTGCAAATGCAAATTGCGAATATTTAATTTATGTTTTATTATATGCCCAAGAAATGAAAATTACTAAAATGTCTATAACTAAAATTGTCAAGCATATCATTCTTCATATATGACTTCATCCTGCTTAAAGCAAAATTTCAACTGGTTCAACATTTATAAATTAAACATATATGCCAGAAGCAAGCAGCAAGAATAAGGACCCGCAACCCTGCACCAGAAAATCAAGATTAGATGTCAGCAATGAAACAAAATAACCAGTAATCGGTCAACAAATTTTGACAAAAATGACAAGATAATACATACTAGGAAGACAGATGCTATTGCTCCTGTTATAAGCTCCTTGGCAAGAATGCGGTTTTGCCTAGAAGAGGTTGCTTCATAACTGCAAATGACACGTAGCACCTATCATAGATTAAAAGAGGAAAAACAAAGATAAACCATTCACAACTTTGAAGTTTAGATTTAAGAAGCCCAGAGAAACAGGCGATGGCAATGGAGCCTCTAACATTTGCACATTAAAACAGGTCAAGAATTCTAAACAGGATAAATTACCATGGTTATCCAAGGTAGCATTGATACAAGATAGCTAACTCATATAATTTACTTTTCATACTCATAAAATCCCTGCTCCTACTACCACAAAGAATCAGTAGATTTATCAGCAGCAGCAGTTGTTCAACTGATCCTACAACTTCAAACAGGGTGCATCATATCTAACTGACATTTTTGTATTTTATATATATATATATAAAATAAAAGATCACCATCTCAAGCTGCCCCAGATTTCTATCAAATAACCAAGTTAAATGAACTTGTGCTTCTCCTAGGTTTCACCTTCAATGAGTGCTTCCATGCAATTAAAAGAATACTTTTAACAGGAAAATTTAAATCAGTGGAGCTCAGAAGAAAAACATAACCCTAAGTTCAAGCTTGTCAAAATCAAAACTTTAAGAAGGAAACAACAAGATTGGCGTCACTGAAGTCATGTAGCAGCAATTAATGTCATAAATCTTCAAGCAGAAAAATCAAACGAAAAAAAATAAAAAAAAAAGCAGTAGAACTTGTGCAAGTCCTATAAAAAAGCAATAGAAGCTTAACCGCACAATGAAAGCAAAAATGCACAAGCGATGCACTTTAGAAGGACTTTATCCCCAGTATCGAATTATCCTAATCACACAGCAAATGATGAAAACAAAGAAAAATATGTTTGACCTGACAAAATAAATGGTGCCAATGAGATAACTCTGGTAGAACATGACGGCCAAAAACTGTACAGGTCATGATCCTACATCTTTGTAACATATGAAGAAATAAAACCAAAGTGGTTAAACATAACCAACAGACAAAGCATCAACATATAATCTCCTTATAGCAACAGCTAAGATCAATTTAACCCTCTAGAAAATTTCAAGTGTTTCTTTTATCTTCATTTGTTAAAGCAAATGATTTGCAAGTTCATCTATTCAACTAGAGGCAATTCAAAGGTAGTAACCATTATGACTCCAGGCACACAAAATTTAAAATTTATATTCTTAGATTCACTGTATCCATGCTGTTATGACCAGGGTCCAAGAGTTCCAGTGTCCCATTTCGAAATGGATTGTGCATTTAACATTACATAATGTAGAAACAGCAAAACTAAAATTCTACGGGAAACCAAGCCAATCCTTTAAAATATAGAAAAAAGCTATTGGCTTATTTCGTTTACAGTAAATTTAAATATAACAGCGCTTATCGAGACATCTGATTGTTAGATTTACTTAAGAACTAAAATTAAAAAAAAAACTGATGGATGCTATCCTAATCCCCCCAAAAAGCAATAATACGACAATTAAGCCCTAATTCAATCAAAATTCTATCGATTCCATGGTTAATTAGAATCATAAACGAGAATCCCATGAATATGACTACCTCCCAGTCAGTCCAGATGTACAAATATAAACAAATCAAGTGCAATATACCTAAAAGTGATACATTTTCAAAATCAAAATAAAACAAGAAAGCAAAAAAAAAAAAACACCAATAAACGTGCTCGATTGGCTTTTAGAATTAAACGACAAAAATAAAAAGAAAGAAGAATTGATCTGAGAGGGGGTCGAGCTTACATGAAGAATGAAGCAGTGACGAGAAGACCGAACGAAAGCATGAACACAGATACGGTAGGGTACCAAGCTTCCGGCACTGGACTTGTAATAGGTTTTGGAGCCTTCAAAACAAAAACGCGATCAGAAATTAAAATACAAAAAAAAAAAAAAAAACCAGAGCATTCTTTCAGCTAACAATTTAGGCAGAAGTATGGTCAATTATAAGGTTTTTACCATGGCAAACGGCGCTTCAGAAATAGATCTCTCTACTTGGCGGGTGTGGAGTGAGTTAAAGCGCCTGAGTTCTGAGTCCGAGAGCCGACTGCTAAGAGGTATCTTCTGTGTATGTAGGAACCCATGTGAGGTGAGTAGAAGTATAATTCAGTGCTTCGGCGGCACATCAAATTCCGTGTTCTCACATTTATGTGCTAAATTTTGTATAAAAATATTGAAAAGATTAAAAAAAAAAAAAAACCATCCAACTAAATATCATTATAATAAAATTATATATTCATAATTTTGGTATATAAATTTATATATATATATATAAATATATTATAATATAATTGAATAATTTTAAATTAATTAATAAAATAATATTTAATTACATAATGATATATCTATGTATATGCATATTTATGTACAAAAAATATATACTCATAATATTATTCATAACATTATGCCCTACAAGGTTTATTAAATAATTTTATACTTTTGATTTATATTAATTTTAATTGAAAATAAAAAAATATTATTGATATAAATATAAATAAAAATATCAATATATTTTTTTTGTGTGTTTAAAATAAATTATAATTTTTTAACATTTTAAAGGTAATAGTGAAAATTTTTAATGGTTTCCATAAATTCTAAAACAAGTTTGAGGTGTTTATAAATTGGGAAATTCTAAAACATTTTAAACGCGTTTTGAGCTTTATAACGACAACCACTTTGTCGATTGTGCCCAATTTGGAGGCCCAAATAAAACTTTTTCAGTTTGTATTATATAGTTTTTTTGTTTTTCAAATTTAGAATTTTTAGTTTTTATGATTTTGAGTTTATTTATGATTGGACTAGACTTTTTTGATATATAGTTTTCAAATTTGACATCTGTCTCTTTAGTTGTGTTTTTTAAGACACATTTTACAATGTAATTATGAAATTTCAGATCGATTTTTCAACTTTTTCGTTCCTAAGAGCATGTAGTTTTCGAAATTCAAATATGTTTTTTTCATATTTTTGAGTAATTTTTTTATTGTTAACATTATAGGGTATTTCAATATATCTGTTTATTTTTAACATGTTATTTAAATCTTTTATATATTGTGTAATATCAAAATGTCTCTCATATTTTTTTAACATTTCATTTAATCCCTAAATTATTATCAAATATCTAAATGTCTCCTTTACATGACATACAAACTAGATTTAATAAATAAAATTAAGTTTTGAGCTAAGATTCATATAAATACTTTTTTTTCACGAATTGATTTTTTTCGATTCAAATTCAGAAATACGAACTTCTTCCTTCTGAACGAACCTATAGCAATTGATATTAAGTAAAAATGAGAGTGAGAGTAAGTGTTTAAGTGATATAAGAAGTGTATGTAATGAGAGCGAGAGAAAGAGTTTATATAGATGTGGTGAAGAGTAATTTTGATATTTAAAAATAATTAGGGTATTTTTGCTTAAAAATAGGAAAAATGAGCATTTTTGCTTAGGAATAGGAAAAATGAGTATTTTTGCTTAATAAAAGGGTAAAATAGAATTCAATGAATTAGAAATGTTAGTATTATTTTAAACTATTATAATTATATATATATATATATATATATATATATATTTTTTAAAATATATGAGATATGATAATTTTTGAAACAAAATAAAAGAGTAAGTTTTGAAAACTTATACTTACACCCTTACTTATATGTCATATAATAATATTTAGAAAAAATTATATAAATGTCTTTTGACCATTAAAATTAATAGTTGATTTAACTGATAGGTGAAAATTTATCTATTTCAAACCTAAAAGGTGTGAATGAGCATTTCATCAAACATAAGGTGGGACATGATCATTTGGCCTTAATCAGATGACATGAAGTAACAGAAATATATAAAAGGCATAATTACTTGAAAAAATTTTCCTACTCTTTCCATTTCATGATACATTTCATATTTGACAAAATTCTATGAACTTAAATTAAGCATTAATTTGAGTTTGAATGATGATATATCATCGTATGATTAGATGATTTTAAATTAATGATACAGTAATACTCAATCGACATATCATTATTATTATCCAAATTGATACTTAATATAATGTACACAACATTATTCTGTACAATTGAGTAACAAATTCATTCCTATATCTTTCTCTATCTATTTTCATTCTCATTCCACCTTTCACATCTTGTTATGCTTGCACAAATCTGCAGCCCCCATCATCTTACTCATTTCCATTTACTTAATGACTGTTTTTACTGAGGAATTCAGTCTGCACAAAATTATACTTCAGAACTCAATATGAGCTTGGCCATAACCTGAATGCACCACCATGTTCACTCACACTACCTGCGGAAACTCTTTGCCAGAACTGTTTGCCCCTTCCTATTCTTGCCGGACCTGAACTCAAGCATCTCCTAAACGAACTGGATTCCTCCTTGATGAATCTTGCAGATGAACTGAATAGCCCTGATACTGGAAGTCCCCTCTCAGAGTCAATGCCCAGATTGTAGTCAGCAACCGAGTAACGACTATGCAAAGGATTTGGCAGTTGTCCTGAGGTTGTACTGGCCCTTTCAGCCAAATCAATGGACAAGTTATCACTGCTAGAACTTCTTGAACCCACTTCCTTTGCCTCATCACATTCATTACATACTAATTTTAGGGCCTGCACAACCTCGCCCATGAAAGGACGGTGTTGTACTTCTGGTTGTACACACATTGAAGCGATAGCTGCCACTTTGGCAATGCTATCAAACGGTACATCGGATCCAAGTGATGGATCGATGATTGTTTCCAAACCTTCTCTGCTTGTGAGGAGCGGACGGGCCCATGCCACTAGATTCTCTTGGCCAGGAAGCTGTGACATGTCTACCGGTTTTCTTCCAGTTAGGAGCTCAAGGAGGACTACACCATAGCTGTAAACGTCACTCTTCACAAGAAGATGGCCCGTCATTGCATACTCAGGAGCCACATACCTGGCACATTTCAAATTAAACAAGGAACTAAAACAACCCAACAGATGACCTTATAATGTTGCTCCGCATTAACTGGAAAATGCTTAAATGGCATTCAATGATCAAACAAAAGCAACTGATGTATACTCCAGTGGTTATAATGGCTTGGCAATGGATGACATATTCCTTACTCTAAATTGATTTCTTGAAAAGCTACTTATTGAAGACAAGGAATTCTAGTTGTGCTTCAAATTATTAAGCTGAACCCTTATATAGAAAATTTCATATTAATTTAGTTAGTAGGAAGACACTATAGGTATTTATTTTCCAGAGGTGGTTAAACTTATGTCTATTCTACAAAATTATCATTCCTTCTAACAATCATAAATTAATGTATGGCACGCATATGAACAACGAAATATCTTTATACTGCCATCCATGTAATATGTCTGACCCTGTGAATAAAATATTGCCAGAGAGAGAATTGCATACCCAAAGGTTCCCATTACACGTGTTGATATGTGTCTACTTTCCTCGTCCAAGGCAGTTCGAGCCAAACCGAAGTCAGATACTTTTGGAGTGAAATCACGTTCCAACAAGATGTTGCTGGACTTGAAGTCCCTGTGTATGACTCGAGGGCTTGAATCCTCATGCAGATAAGCTAGACCACGAGCAGAACCAAGTGCAATCTTTAAGCGAGCATCCCAACCAAGGGGAGCAGATTCCCTGTCAACTCCTGAAAACCAAGAAAAAAAAAGGATATAACCAAAACCATGTGACAAGAACTTGCTTTTTTTGGTTAAAAAAAGACTAAATGCATAAACCCAAAAAATACTACCATGTAAATGAGATTCAACACTGCCATTTGGGATGAGTTCGTAAACCAAGCAGCGGGCATGCTCCTCAATGCATATACCAATCAACTTGACCAAATTTCTGTGATGCAAGCGACTAAGCATCTCAACTTCAGCCAAGAACTCCCGGCCTCCTTGCTGATCATCTCTCTTTAGAACTTTAACAGCCACTTTGGTTTCATCTTCAAGAACACCACTATAAACACGCCCAAATCCACCTTCCCCAAGTATTCTTGAAGAATCAAAATTGTCAGTGGCTTTCTCTATGTCATTTGCAGTAAAAGTCTTAGCAGATCCTGTATATGTTGCAATGCTAGATCCAAAAGATAGGGAAGCAGAATCAAGACCACTGCCAATCATTGACCCAGCAGCACCTGCAAATTTATGCTTTTTCCTATCATCTGAAAGAGAAAAACAATAAATGGATGGATCCGATGCACTCCATATCACTACAATTAAGACTAAGAACATAAGAAAAAGTTAACTGCATACTTAATTAGACAAGAATAGCTTGCCAGGTCAACCCACATGAAGCAACTTATCATGCAAAACTCTCCAATCTATATATTAGACACATCTTGAACAATCTGATCTATTAAAGGCTCTAGTCAATACAACTGACTGAACAAATAGGGCTTGGTTTTATAGAAATTAGTATTACCTGATCCTTTAGCATGGGATGCTTGCAAAGTCTGTGGAGCTGCCACCCTTTGACTAACATAATTTCTATATTTAAACAATAAAAGCCAAGCAACGGCAGAACATAAAACAATGGCTACAAAGGCTGACAGAACAACAATAGCAATTGTGCCACCGCTAAGTCCATGTTTTTTTTGTCTCTTTGGTACATTGACCCCTTCAGGCTTTATTGCCCTGCCATTATTTCCAGAATATGGCCCGTCATCAATTATTGTTATGTCAGAAGATGCTGAAGGCGGTGACGGAGGTAAACCTGTAAAAGCATTATTTCTATATTAATACCTAGATCATATTTATAAAAGAAAATGAAAAAGATAACCAAGAGATGGAATACTATAATACCAGGATAGCGCACATATAATACTTCATAATCACCAAAGTATGAAGATTTTATAAGGATTTGTTTGTGAAAAAATCTGTGATAAGTCAATAATGCTGTGGTATTGTCAAATTTTTCTCCAAGGGGTACCAAATCGATAAGGACAACTGTCTTCTCAGGTTGTTGACTTGCAGCATTGGCTCCCATAATTCGTACCTGACTTTGTCTCATAAAAACCCCAGAAGCAATTTCTGTAGCTAGCTCTGACACCAAAGGAAAGAAAGTATACAGTGCAACACTAAGACGCAGTCCAACTTGCATGGGCCAGACACAGCCACATGGTGAGCCAGGAGGAGTATTTGTATATGGTTCTGTGCAAATAGTTGTTGAACAATCTACAGATGCAATCAATCTGTGTTAGATTTAGTGAGATTTATAATAGTGAAAATCAGGAACACTAGGAGTTCCAAAGTCAATAGAAAATAGGGTTGCATACCTTCATTAGGAGGTGGGGGTGGTAATGCATGAATAGGTGGCAGAACCGACACTTTTGGATTCCTTGTTGAAGGCCTAGAAGGAGAAACTTTAGGAGGGAAAGCAGGCACTTGGAAATGCACATGTATTGCAAAATCAGTTATTAAGCAGACAACAAATGAAATATGAATTTTCAGCGTCAAGATAAAAAATAAAAAAGACAGTGACATGAGTTTTTCCTTACTTTCAATTTGGACAGATGGCACAATTGGAGATGGTGAAGGAGCAGCTGGTACATGACTGACTGATGAAGGAGAAGGGGGATGCAATGGGTAAACTAAAGAAATTTCAAGGCAGTTAGAAATTTGAAAGTTGAATGCAATGTTGTTTCACTCCTCAGGATCTGGTCTCAAAGAAAAACAATAGCATTCATAAGTCAGGTACCTTGATTAATGGGTGAAGGAGCATGGTGCCTTCTCCTGCTAATAGGAACATATGCAGGAGGGACTGCCGGACCTAAATGAAACAGTCAAAAGGTAAACTGGAAATTCATTTAAAAACATAACATTACCCTAATCAGATATTAAGTTGGGGCAAGTCATAGGGTATAAATACTAAACCTTGTTGTATTGAAGTGGTAGGAGAAATATAATATGACGGAGGAGAAGAGCTGACAATTTTGTTCCTCCTCTGATGATGCTTATGAAATGAGGCTGAAGGTGAAGATGTAGGAGCCTGAAATCCTGTACTTTTAGGAGATTTAGGAGAAGAAATATTAACAGGAGAATCATTAGAATATCTCATGGATTTGTGTGGAAGGCGCTACAGCCAAAAAGAACTTTTTTAGCATTTCAAAAGAAGCTTCATAGTCTTGATTAGCATACTTCACGGCAATGATTTGGCTAAATCGTTTAAGATTTAGAGTGTACCTTTAGTTGGGGAACTGCTCACAGGTGGTAATGGCTTGGGTATTTCATATGGAGGTTCAGCAGCTGGTACTCCATCTTTTTTCCTGTCAATGCTTGAGGGTGGTACTGATGGAGGAGGAACAGCAGGATCTGCAATCTCATATGGGGAACCAAATAAACAATTATTTTGTAAATATGAAATCATCACCATCTGAAATCAATTGAAGATGATTTAATACTGATTTCATCTGTGATTGCAAACAAATAATGGCCAAGCAGAGGACTGTATTAAAATGACCAAAATTATTTTCAGAATACCACAGGTCTATTGCAAAATTTTTGAAAAAGAAAACAAATGAGAAAATAGAAGAACAAGGTCGTTTTTCATAAATGTTCATTGATTGGCACTGGGCTGCATAAAAAAAGTGTGGTATATGCCCACATTGCCTACTTTCCTGTCTCAATACAATAAGGTTACTATAACTGGTTAAACCAATATATATGTTCCAAAGCTACCTTGTTTACTCATAAGTACTCCCAATATTCTTTTGAATATATTTTCAGTAAATTGGACACCAAATCTTTCATTCAGCCAATGGAACTTTGAAATTCATGATACAATTATCAAGTAAGTGGCACCTGGTAGAATAGATGGAGACTCTCCAGGCATAATTGGGTGGATAGCAGGTGAATTTTTCGGAATTTTTCCAGTTGGTGATGGAACTGGTACTGCATCATCAAACCAGAAACTTCAAGGAAATATATGTGCAATAAAATGGGGATGATATCTATGGTTGAGATAATAATAAGAGTAATGTTATATGTACACACTTTTGAGTACACAATTGCATACACAGACAATGTGTTATTATATGACTGAGTTAAAATAAATATAAAGTAACACCCGATTATATAATGACATATAATCTATATATTCATTTGTGAATTCAAAAGTGTATACACGTAGTTTTATTGTAATAATAATGACAATTAATAATATTGATTATGATACTAATTAATTAAGATAATAGTTCATTAGTATAATATTGATATGTTAGGATTAGGATAATAATATTAATTAATAATATTGATTAAAATAATAATTAATTAGGATAATATTGATTATGATAACATTTTGGCGAAATAAATGGGATTAGGAAGTTATAAAACCTGTATGGTTAGTTATAAAATAAGCAAGCATAAAAAAGAGGTAAAAAAAGGAAAGGGAAAAATATTCTATAAGGTTTTCGGTAAGCTCTAGCTTATTGGGGCTTGATAGTAGCTGTCACCTCTTATTGTCAGTATTGTTCATATCAGGTTGGTTTGTGTAGGTTCTTAACAGTGTCATTCTTGGAATATTTGTGTGGACCATTGGTGACTTTTGTCTTGATATCCATGTTGGCAATGAAACTACTATATTGTTTTGGGAAAGAATGAAAATGGAAGCTAAATTAAAACAAGATCTACTCGAGATATTATGATAACTTAATACTAACATATTTGTATACCTGGACCGGTTGGCTCTGTGGTGGGAGCCTTATCATTTGATGCATTTCTTTCATGAGTAATTGGTGGCAAAGCTTCTGGTATTCTTGCAGGGATCAATGGTGAAGGTTGTGGTGAACCCTTCAAAGGGGTAGCAACTGAAACCGACAATGAAAAAGATGAAGTTGGTCCAGGAAATGCCAAGTTCAATAAGACTTCAAAACACCCCAATAAGTTCTGTACCTGGAGCAGTTGATACTGAGACAGGACTCTTTCTAACTGGTGCCTTCCCTGGAGGACCATTTGGCAGCATAGATGGTACTTGTCCATGGACAATTAATGGTGGTGGAGCCATATTGGGTGGTGTCAGTACTGCTGGAATACTTGGTGTCAAAGATGGTGGTGTTGGCACTGCTGAAATACTAGGTGCCAAAGATGGAGTAGCCGTAGTAACTGGAGGTGAAACTAAGGGAGTGCTCGGTGACAAGGATGGTTCACGTCCTTGAAAGACTATGGGTGGAGGAGCAGTACTGTATGGTGGCAACTCTACTGAAGTACTTGGTGACAAGGAAGGTGCAAGCCCAGAAACCATTTTGGGAACTTGAGGTGATGCCATAGGAGGTATTGCAGGAGAGTGTAAATTTGACCCTGGATCAAACCAGAAGCTTCATCAAGAAATCTGAAGATCGGTTCCAAGTTTAACAGAGCCAGGTTTTAGAAAGTTACCATTCGGGTGAGATGCTGAGCTTGGGGCATCACTTCTCAATGAATTACCAGGTGTTCCTTCTATAGGAGGAATCACAGAAAGAAATGCCGGAGAGGGAGAGATATAAAACCCTGAATGAAAGAAAAATAAAAGTTTTTAGTGCACAAATTTTTGCAAGCAAGCAATAACTTAATAATTCCTAATCTCTATAATCTATCTAATAATGTTGTGGAATAGATTTATAGCATTTTAAAGCTTATAACCAAAACTTGTCTCAGCAATTCCAAGAAATATAAAATTTCTAACTATTGGATCAGAGGAAAAAAAGTTCATAATGTGTTTTAGTTTATAGCAACTTTAGTTTTAAGGGGAAACATTTCACTTCTGTAAGCGTCACTAAACGAAAATACAGGAATTTAGTTCTTGAGACTGTTCTCAAGAAGAAAAATTTTCTGCTTCATGCCTCCACTGATGATTATTGCCTTACGGACATCAGGAGCCAATAAAATGAAAATTATTGCAAAGAAGAGAAGTAGAAAACTTCAAACGTAGACTGAAGAAGGAAGGATTGTAGGAAGATGAGATTCAAATCTTACTTATCACTACTGAGCCAAAACTCCAAATTTGCTCAGCCATCAAAAACTAAAATATGAGGCGAAGGTAAAACAGCTAAAAGCAGCTAATGCCATCCAAAAAAAAAAAAAACCTTCTGCCCTGATGAAGGCTCAGCTGAAAACATTACTCAGTCGAAGCCATTTTAAGAATGAGCTGGGATTCAAGTAACTGAACTTTTTAGACTCTAAGAAAGTAGATGCAGAATGCATCAGCTAAAGGTACAGATTAAGTAGATGCCAAAATTCTGCCAAGAAATGTTATCAGATTAAGTAGATGCCAAAATCAAAATCCCTTTTACCCAGTTGATCAAATTAACCTAGACCTTGATTATTATATTGAACAAAAGTTCAGCTTCTCCACATTACTCATAAACAATACAAGCGAAATCTCTTCAACCCAGATCATCCAATTGTTGATTGAACGTAAAAATAAATAAATAATAAGAATTCCACAAATAATATAATCATCAAATCAACTGATTCAGATCATATTATTTCAAATTTTAGGGGAAGAAAACAAAATCAGTGAAAAAGGTAAAAATTACCTGCAGATCCTTGAACACTGAAAGCAAAGCCAATGACACATAGCTTCAGCAACTGGAGAATCATTGGCCTCCCCATCCCCATCCCATAAACACCAAATCTCAAAGCCAACCACCTCAACGTCAATGATGATGAAGAAATTAAAGCAAGTAATAAAATATAACGATAAAAAAATAAGTTTAAGAGAATGATTGATAGCTTGAAGCAAGTACAAGATTAGATGTCACATTACCAAAAGACCCACAAACGGTACGACAAAAGCAATGTCAAGGGAGTTTAACGCCAAACCCAGAAACATCTAAGTTTGGTGAAAACTAGAAAAGAACCCAAGAAATGATTTTTCTCAAAATATAATCTCTTCAGCTAGCAAAAAGCTCAAGATTTGCCATGCATGATGAAAAATGAAACCAGTTTCAGAAACACAACTAAAAACTAACCCAAAAGAACAGTGAAAACACTAAAAAAGCAACAGTAAAACGCAAGCAACAGACTTTATAGTTTGCAGTTAGCAGTTTGGCATGATTAGGATATTTTTTAATGGAAAAGTTAGATTAAAAAGTAGGAATTGAAGGGAAAGTAAGAACTGGGAAGTTGCAAATTGTTGAAAATAATATATATCCAAGCAGATCCTGTTGGCCAGTTTCAGATAGTGAGCCGGTGAGAGTGAATTGTGGCATGTGTCAGACAGTATTAAACAATTCGACGCATCACCTTACACGATTCTTCCCACTAAATTAAACAATATTAATAATCATAATTTATTTAATTTTCATTATATAATATAAAGTGTATTCTAAATTACGGTTCACTGTCCCTGTCAAGCACAGCGGTGGATAGCAGTTATTAGTTTCTGAGCCACTTTGGCTTTTGTGTGTGTCAAAATTTTTTAAAGCCTCCTGTAATATTTGGAGTCAACATTAAGATTCAGCGTATTTGCATTGGAATTCCTCATGATATAAATATATTAAATCATGGGTATTAATATCCCTTAATATACAATATATATAATATAATATAAATAAAAAATAATATATATCTTAAAAAATATCAAATTAATATAATATAATAAATTTATCAGATGATAAGATAAATATTACTGATATAAATTATATATATTTTAAAATAAAATGATAATATAATAAAGGTATATAAAAAAGATTTTAAAGTTTAAAAATTATTTATAATATTTTTTCAAAGACACTTTAAAAAGATGTATACTAAGTACATTCAATGTTTTAAAAAAAAATGAATTAAATTTTTCCACCAAAGTTTGGTTCAAAAACACTTGGCCATTTCCAGTTAAAACTCAACATCGTTATCAGATACAGAGCAGTAAAGTCTATAGTTATTGTAAGACTCTTATGAATTGACTTTTGTTATTATTTATTTATGTACTTGTGAAATTACTTAAATATCCTTATTATGTAGTAAAATTACCAATTATTGCTATATACCCTTTCAATCGTTGCGTTTTGGGGGGATTTTTTGGGGTTTCTTTGATTTATGTCCAAATGTTTATAAGATATCTTTTTTTTTTTTTTTTAATTTTCCTGAGTTGGTGACGATGGTTGTTGTGTTGATGGTTGCCTAAGATGCAAATGCTTCAAACCTTTGATTTTTTTATCTCTTGAAAAACCTTAATGTGTTTGTGGCCCATTCCTACTTAATGCCTATTTTGTTCATTTTGTGGCATTTGCCAGCTCTTCTCCCTTGCAAAAGCTCATTATATTATTTCTTCTTTCCTTTTTATCAAAATACAAGGGAAATAGACTAAAATATACAACATTAACATGTTCCTAATATATTTCTCCTTACACTTAAGGTAGAATCCAGAGGGACTTATAAACCTTTGACTAAATTACCTAACTCTTTCCATTTCCTTTTCTGAATGAAAGTCAATTTTTGCCTTAAAGTGACATTTGCCTTTGAATTGATATGCATTCCAAAACCCCTTTTCATGCTTAAATTGCTATCACTATTTCCACCACTGTGTCTCCATCACTAAGTTCAATCCACTAAAATGTTATAGCTTTCAACACTGCCTTGCTCATTGACTATGAAAACGAATTTGCCAACCCAATGCATAAACTGAAGCCCTTATTCTTCATCAAAGTCATTCAAAATTTCATCCACTTAAATGTTATAGCTTCCAACACCACCTTTCTCATCAGCCATGAAAACCAATTCGCCAACCTAATGCATGAACTTAAGCCCCCTATTATTCATTAAAATCATTTAAAATTTCACTCCACTAGAATGTTATAGCTTCCGACACCACCTTGTTCATCGGCCACGAAAACCAATTCACTAACCTAATGCATAAATTGAAGCCCCTATTCCTCATCAAAATCATTCAAAATTTGCAGAATCAAATCTCCCATAGACTTCAAAAGTCAAACTACAATCACTTATCTATCTTCTTCGATAGGGCAAAAATCAAGTGAAGGCAGTCGAAGTTGGTGCCATTTCCATCCTCATCAATCTTCTCTTGGATAAATATGATAGGAGAGATTGTGAGATTATTCTAATAAAAACTAATATTCTTTACCAATGTGCCGAGGAAAGAGCTTAATTGTCAAAACACAAGGTGGGAATGACTATAATGTTAAAGAAGATACTTAGGGTTTTACATAGCACAATGTAGATTTTTCTTTCCATTTTGAAGTTCTTGGCAACTGTTGGTGTTCTTTTAAGAGATTTTATTGATTGGTGTTGTGGTAAAATTGTGTTTGGTGCTTTAAGTTGAATGTAGTAATAAGATGAAAGATAAAGCTAGAGAAATACTTAAAATGCATGCTAGGTCATTAGGGTCGACATGGAAGGAGATGTAATCACGATAACCACTAAATGAAATAGTTGAGGAATTAAATCCAAAAACCAATAAACTAATAATAGTCGAGCTTGATGGTGGCAAGGAAGAAAAAATTTCAAAAAGAACAAGAAAATAAAAAATAATAATTTTTAAAATTTTTAAAAATAAAAATGATGATTTTGTCTCGTGATTGTAGCTATTCTATTAATAATGCTAAATTTTGAGTGAAAAATTATCATTTATCTGATTACGGAGTGAAATAAGTGATTTTGAACTAAATTTTGGGTGGGAAAATGTAATTCACTCTCTTAAAAACGGTTGAATTGTACCAAAAATAATGAAAGTGGGTTGGTCATTGATTTGAAGGAGCCACATATTCCAGCATATACTTGTGGGATTTTCTTTTATATATTAATTTTAATTTTGGCAAGAAAGCTCCAACCCACCATAAAAAAACAATATGCCAAAAAAGTCACTTAAGGAAAGGAAACTAGAATTCCCTTACAATAATCACAAATTAAATAATAAAACCAACATGTTTGAAGTGACACATAAAAATGCCCACTACAATTACTTAGTGGGGTTCTCTTAGGCTCACGAGCCAACCAGCTCAGCCAATGATAAAGAAGAAGATGGGAGATGTTTCTGCATTTAACCATGCTGCTGCAGCATGTGATTAAGGGAAAGAAGTTATTAATTAATGCATGATTAGTGAGGAGGTCTATGGCTTTATGCTAAAAAGCTTACAAGCAAGCGTTCTTCTTTATTTCAGACGGTTTAAAGGTAAAGATAGAAACCAAACTTACCCATTAGAATTCCAAAAGTTAGGAAAATCAGTAAAATATTAGAATTTTTAAATAAAATATTTAAATTCAAGTTTATGTTATATTTATGAAATTTTAACTTATTTAATATAATAATTATAAATTCAATTATTATATTTCAGATTAATCACCCTAACCAATTCATACGGAAACCCTGATAAAAAAAAATTTACCCAAAAAAATTATTTGGAATAAAAGAACTAGCTTCTCTTGCTTGAAATACACTTACAAAGAATCAGTTGGCCACATGCAATGGAATCTACAGGTGAATTAAAGTAAGGCGCTACAAGTCCGCATAATCCCAAATCAATGAGTTACAACACCAAGAGACGTGTGACAAAAGTAATTCAATAATTTAACTTTTAATATTAATAGATTTACCGGATAATAAATATTATCAATATAATTTTAATTTTATTATCATTAATATAATAAATAATATAAAAAATATTTTAAAATAATTATTTTTAACATATTTAATTAAAATAATATTTTTTTATGACTATTATTATATGTATAAATAATAATATATCATCATATAATTAAATAATTAAAAATTAAATAATATTTAATCACATAATAACAAATTATTATTTATACATAAAATTATATATATAATAATATTATTTTTTTATTATATCTAATCAAATACATTAATTATACATATATTTATAAAAAAATTTGTACCACATATATAATAATAATAATAATAATTAATATTCAATAATATTTTTTTATAATATATATTTTTGGGGAAGCAAACATAACCTAACAATATAATGCATGCTAAATAATCCAACAAAATTTGGCTTTTGTCTTTTGTCAATATTCATTCACAAGAAAGTTTAACAAGTGTTGTCTCAATGTCAAGTGGTCCCCACATACGGACACCACGTGAGAGCATGCAATCACAGTCACAGTGACCTCTGCATAATCCTCAATTGGGATTTCGCTTTTACTTGCATGTTACAAAATCTCTGTTGCTTTGTTAAGGCTGAACAAACGGATGTTCTTTCTTCACCCAACTTAATCCTCAGGAAAATGTAAGAAAATGTTTTATGAAAGGCCAAACGACTATTTCCCACCCAAGGTTTGATGTTTTCTCAAAAGTCCCCCCTTTAACTATGGAAACACCAAATACACACCCATGGCCGATTAGATTTAACCAAACCCTAACGCCTGAAAATTTTATCTCCTTTTGCCCCCCTAAACTTTAAAAACTAAAATTTTCTCCCAGCTTAAGTTTTAAAAAATGACAGTTTCACCCTAGGGTTTGGTTTTGAAATCTCCGGCGACCGTTCCGGCTCCATTGCCGACGGCCTCTTCCTCCCGAAGCAGTCTCTCCTTCTGGCGAATGTTTTCCTCTCATTTGGAGGCTCGATCGACGTCGGTTTCGCCTTGGGAGACGAAGAACTTCGTCGGGGAAGACGAAGTTCTTCGTCTTCCCAGACGAAGACGACGGCGTCGGCTTCGTCTGGGGAGACGAAGAACTTCATCTCTCAAGGCGAAGCCGACACCGATCGAGCCTCCAAATGGGAGGAAAACATTCGCCGGAAGGAGAGGCTGCTTCGGGAGGGAGAGGTCGTTGGCAATGAAGCCGGAATGGTCGTCGGAGATTTCAAAATCAAACCCTAGGGTGAAACTGCCATTTTTTAAAACTTAGGCTGGGAAAAAATTTTAGTTTTTAAAGTTTAGGGGGGCAAAATTATATTCTATTTTAGTTTATTTTTAATATTATGGCAAAAATGACGATTTTACCCTTACCACAATTAGGGTTTGGTTAAATCTAACCGGTCATGGGTGGGTATTTGGTGTTTCCATTGTTAAAGGGGGGACTTTTCAGAAAACATCAAACCTTGGGTGGGAAATAGTCGTTTGGCCTTTATGAAACGTACAAGCGATTGAGTCTGGTCCCAAAGTCTTTAATTTCTAGGCCTCTCACCGGTGGACCACTAACAAATTTTAGCTTTATACCAACTTTTTCTTTTTTAAAAAATTTGGATCATGTCTGTATTTATTAAAATTTGAGATATAGTGATCAAACTCACAATCATTGTATCAAAAAAATTAGAGATTTGACACTAGTTTTACTATCTTGTAAAGTCATATTAGACCAACTTTAATTGTATAGAAAATAGAGATTTTATTTCCTATAAGATTATTCGAGTTTAATGTAACATGCACAAATAAAAACTCTCGTAATTATTCCAAGATATAAGAGCATAAATTCTAGAAAAATTGGGTTTTGCTATCACCAAAAACTGTCAAAATTTGTTCAAAATCTTCCAAAATTTGTCAATCTCTCTCGGTCAATGCCGAAGATCCAAACTAAAAGCTGTTTTTCAAAAATTTACCAACGGAAACCAAACCATTTTTCATATCTATCTCCAACTCGGTTACTTCTTTCTCAGTGATTGAATTTGTTGCTCTGCCTTTTTAATTGCAGTAGACTGTTTCATCCCTATTTAATTCCACCAGTTTAGGACCCCATTCATGGCCTAATACAGGAAGGCATTCAACACCGAAACCTTAACTTTCGAAGTTACCTACTCCCAAAGGGCACCTAACCTGAGCCATAATACAACTTCCAAAAGTCCCACTCTTCTTTTTGCTGGCCATAAATTGAATAGGTAGAACTAGCTTCAATTGTCCCAATCAGTTATAATGTTTAAATCGTGGGGCTTTCGTGACCCCTGTTCTAACAAATATGGTAGCGGGAAATATTATGAAAATTAAATTTTTGATCATCAAAACCCTAACCCTAAGATCTAAGGGTGTTATACGTATAACATAGAAGTGTTTCGAAACCAATTCTACGTTTAAAGGGTCTTTCATGTAAAGCCTTTAAATCAAATCAAACTGAAAAAACAATTTAACAAAATATCAAATTAAATCATTTGGTGTTTCAAATCAAAATAAACCGAACTTAAAAATTATAATTTAATCTGGTTTGGTTGGATTACAACTTGGGCCTATAAAATTTTGTTCTTGTAAATTTTTTGTAATTTATATAATAATAACAATCATTATAAAAGAAATTTGAAGAATTTTTCTGCTTAATAATGTGCCATGTGAAACATAGCAATACTTGAACATAATCCTCTCTGGCTTATAAGTGACCAATTATGCATGTCAAAGAGTCAGCCCTTAAAAAAAGCAATCATGGAAAAACTTCAGGCATGTTGTATCAAGCTTTCCAAACTTGGGCAAAAGTTCCTCTTTTAGATCTTTGCAGTTTTCCCATTTGTCGTTCAACTTCTGTACATACTGGATAGTACTGCCAAAGGCAGAGTGAATCAAAACTACATATTTTGGGCAAATCCACAGAGTCAAACAACAGCATATCACATGTACGAGGAACTGGCTATGCTTGACAACTCATTGTGATAATTCTGAAACTCAGATTAGTACGCTTTCTTATCAGCTTTTAGCAGCAGGATGAGGATTGCCTGAACAAGTAAAGTAAACCTGCAGAAATGTTGCATTATGCAGGCTGACTCAGAAGGAATAAGAAATTTATATCCACAAAATTCTTTCACTTCGTTTATAAATATAAGCACAATAAAATAAAATAAAACACCTATTTACTGAACATGCTTATCCATACTCATGTCTATGAGTGAGTTTGAATGTGTGCGTCATTATCCAATACTTACATTTGTGAAGCCAAGTTTACACCAATACTTGCACTTCTGCATTTTGTACACTACGAAGAAAGTGTATAGAAAGGTTTCTCTTATATTTTGATAGTAAACGTACCAAAAACCTTTAACAAAAATCATAAACATGCACACAAAAAAAGTTGTCCCAATGTGCACAGCAAAAGAGTAAGAATATCAATTAGACATGTGGATACCTGGTAAGAGAAAACCTTACTCAAATTCTCCAAGCCTTGTGTGGTGACTCTAATTTTCTCTTCTTCAGTCTATACTGCTGCAGAGAACTAAAACATGTCATACTTGCACCATTAACTTTCTTTCTTTGCTGGTCAACGGCCATTACCACACAGTCTCAAAAATATTCCCCATCTAAATTCACCATCTAAAACTTACACTGAATAGATTCCCTCCATCTGCAAACTGGAAAACACCATTCAATAACCATGCAGTGATTATCTAACTTGAATTAAAATAACAGTAGTCACGGGGAAATTAAACTCAAACAACTAACTATTTCAAGAATCTAAACTAGGTAAAGAGTCCAGCCAATGCAAAGAAGAATAAATAAACCATCAAACTATCTAGAAAAATAAATTATCTCTTCTTTTCCTACCAATGCTACACAAACATACATAAAACGTAATTAAATTTAAACGAACTAAATAAAACACCACCAAAAAATGTCCCTGACGATTGTTTGCTTCCTGATTTTAAGGTTAATATAAGAAGCGTGACTGTGGGCAGCACAAAGCAACACTGGGGTATTAATGTATTATTCATCAGCATTATTCCCCAAAAAATCAACAGCCAATGCTGCAAAATCAATAAGACTAACTGGCAGAATAATATAATGCGATTCAAGCACAGAATTTATTCAAGTGAGAAGGCTAATGGTATTCAGAAAAAAAAAAAAGCCAGCTTATTTTGTGTAGCTATAAACAAATGCTCCAAACACAAGAAATTAATTTTAAAAATTACCTGTGGCCACAGTCCAAATTTTCAGAGTTTCAAGTTTTCTACTCTCTGTCATTTCCTGTATTTTAACTTACCTCGAAAACAATGACAAACATCCCCACAGAGGCAACATAAACAAATGAATTATGAAACTATTGAAATTACAGAGCACTAAACAGAGGATCTCAACCAATGCGACAAACATAGCATCAAATACAGAATTTCCAAAAACAAAAAAATTCAACCTTAAAATAACCATTCAAAACGAAACGAAAGCACAAAAACAGAGAAGCAAAACAGAGTGAGCAAAAGACCAAAAAAAAATTGATTGTTTTTCCTTAAGCTAACTTTTTGGGAATAAAAAAAAAATCCAGATTCCAATGAGATTGTGACCAGAAAACAGAGACAAAATTGTTATTAAAATTAATAAAGAGGGAAGAGAAAATGCTTACAGCCCTAAAACACTAAACATTTCAATTTCAACAAACATAAACAGATAACATCAAATTGAAAAAGAGAGTACCTTGAACAGAACAGATTGAAGAATCGTCGACACTTCAATTTGGTTTGCGTCGTCGACGTCGTTGTCCCTTTCTGGAGTCTACACGGTCGTCGTCGGCCGGAGTCACGAGAAAGTATTAATGTCAGCTTTAGAGTGTCAAAAATCCTGAAGAGTGAAGAAGATTTCACTAAAGTTAGCCTTGAAAAATTAGGGCAAAACCCATGAAGAAGAGCGACGAAGATTTTCAGAAACAGAATGACAAAATGTCGACAATAACAAAAAGAGGTCGCTCTGGTTGTTTGTTTTTTTTTTTCAAAAACTTAAAAAAAAAAGGTTTTGATTTCATCCCCACCCAAAATCAAATAGCAAATTTTGGATTTTTTAGGACAAAATGCTTCACAATTTTAGAAAAATTCATAAATAAATGAGATAAAATGCTTTTCACCTCTAAATGATAGAAAAGGTGTTTCTCAATCATTTCTTCTAGGCCAAAGGAGTTAATCCCACCCAAGGTTTGGTGTAATTCCAGTGTTCCCCGGTAATCCATTTCATATTAAAACCGTCATTTTAATAATATTATTAATATATATATATAAATAATTTCATTCATTTTTTTTTTCATGTTTAAAAATTTAATATTTTTATTTTTATTAAATATTTTTAATTTTAAAAAATAATTTTTTAACTTTCACACGTAAAATGATTTTTCAAAACTGAAAATGTTTAGTAAAATAAAATTATTAATTTTCAAAATTTAAAAGAAAAAGAATTAAAATTATATATTTTTTAATATATAAAATGACAATTTTATTCTTACATCTAATTAAGATTTTTGAAAAAAATTAAATGATAGATAGAAATTTAAGTTTTTAAAACTTTATAGGTAGAAGTTGGAATTGCACTAAACAACCTTAGGTGGGAATAAGTCTTTTGGCCTTAATTCTATTATTAAAAAAAATTTATATTACAGTCACTATATCAGTAAATAAAAAATTTAATCTCAAAATATCGTTAAAAAAATTAAATTAACATATTCTTATACATAAAATTTCATCCATCGGTCACTTAACCTACTCTTTTAAACAAATTTTAAATCCATTCGCATCAAACTTTAAATCTTGTGAAGATCTAGCATACCTCGTACATTAGAAATATTATGTATCAAGCTATTAACCATAGTAATTTGAACACCTTCAACTCTCAATATTTTACATTTGTTATAATCGTCTATGTAAACACTCCGCCCCGCATGACTAACGAGTGTGAAACTAATTTATATGTGGTGGTGAAACTAACCCATATGTGGTGTCAAATGACATAAAGTAGTTGAAACATCAACTGATATTTTATATTATATAACAAATTTGATTGTTGGCACCATCGCATGTTGCGATTGTGTTATCGTATCGTCTCAACCAAACCTATAGTTGTAATGTAAACTAAATTACATATAAATATCGACTACAAGAAATTGAATGGGGATAATCAATTACTTGTTAAGGTTTTGAAAGAAAAAATGAGTAATATTATGTATACCTATTTTAGATATACAAATATATATATACGCGTATATATATTATCACATGATTGAGTATTATTTTATTTTTAATTCAAAATTCTTTAATTATATAATTAAATATATATATATATATATATATTTAAAATAAATATATATGGTTTGATGAGAGAAAATATTGTTTTAATTGATGAGTCCAATCAATGTATTAGATTTTGGGATGAGGTGATCAACTCTAAACTATTCATGCCCTAATATTTCGTATACGAGATTTATACTATTCAAACCTCTGGCCTTTTAGAAGGGAAAGTTTAAGATAATTCTTTATTATTTTAATAATCCATATTTTATTATTAATATTAATATGATTGATTTATAAGGTTATTGTTAGATTATAAATAATTATGCTAATATTTCATTGTCAAGGGTAATGTTGGGTAATTTGATTAGTATATCTACAGTAAATATTAAGCCAAGGTAATTTAATTTAATTTTAATTTTATTAATACTCATTAATTTTTAAAACAAAAATATTTTTATTATCAATTAAAATAACAAAATAAAAAATAAGAATCCGTTTAAAAAATATAGAGATAATAAAATAACAATTTAAATCATTAATTAATTAATTAATTTTATAATTTAATAACATGAAAAAATCTTAATATATTATTAAAATAGAAAATAAATACATAAAACAAATATTTAACATAAAACATACAAGATCAACTTAACACAATACTAATTTATATCAAATAACAATACTAATTACTAATTTATATTAAATAATATATTAATATTTTTTATTACTATTATTTTAACACAATAATTATTTATATATATATATATATATATTGTTAAATATAATAATAATTTATGCATACTAATTTTTTAACTAATTTATCTTTTTCATATAGTAAGGATGTATTTAATTTAAGTAATATTTTATTACTAAAAACAAAATATTATCAAAAAATAAATTACCCGAATATTACTAAGATATTATTTTATTTAAATATTCTTAAATATAATTATTCTAAAATATCATTCATGTTACTTGTTATATTAATTAGAAATAAATATATTTTTACCATAAAAAATTAATAAATAAATATAAATATATAACAAAATAATAATATATTTAAGAAGAAATTGATGATAAAATTATATTTTATATTATCTATAACATAATTAATAATAAAAAATATTAAATTTTTTTATTATTTATAAATGAAATAAAATAATATAAAAAATAAAGTATATAATTTTTTTTATCTTTTAATTCAAACCTCCCCCCCATGTTTATTTAAATTAAACTAAAATTAATTATATAATAATATATTATTATTTATAGGCCAAAGGAGTATTTCCCACCCAAAGATTATTGTTTTCCCAAGTATATTCTCTTTAATTTTAAAAATCTCAAATATTCACTTATGAGCAGTTAAATTTAACAGTAATAAGGATAAAATCGTCATTTTATCTATAATATTAAAAATAAACTAAAATATAATCTTTTTTTCTCCCTTAAACTTTGAAAACTAAAAGTTTTCCCATAACTGAAGTTTTAAAAAATGACAGTTTCCCCTTAAGGTTTGGTTTCCAGATCTCTGACACTAAATTCGGTAATATTGTTCGTTGTCTATCCCTCTCGAAGCTTCTTCTCCCTCCGACGGTCTCTCTCTATCCATTTGGACGTCCTTTCGACGTTGATCTTTTTCTAAAAGAAGAAGCTCTTCATCTCCTGTCGTCTTTCAAGTCTTATTCAACGTCAATTGGGTATCCAAATGGGTAAAAAGAGACCGTCAGAGGAAGAGAAAGCTTTGAAAAGGATAAACGACCAACAACGAGACTGAATTTGATATCAGAGATCTAAAAACCAAATTATAGGAGAAAACTGTCATTTTTTAAAATTTAGATTGAGAAAAAAATTTTAGTTTTTAAAGTTAAAAAAAAAAGAGATAAAATTTTAAAAAATTAGAATTTTGTTAAATTTAATTACTTATAAATGAATGTTAAACATTTTTAAAGTTAAAGGTGGGATTCTTAAAAAAATATCAATCCTTGGGCCGGCGGGGGTGCACATAAAAATTTCTCGGTCTACTTAGAATTACAATAGATGGCAAAACACGTGGAATTGGTTTGAGGAAGGGTGGGAATTAGTGATTGGGTGGGCCATACTGGGGCGACAGAGACTGCCAATTTCATATTCATTGACAAGTCAAAGTCTACCGATACTGACTTTAATGAGGGGCAAAAATCAACACGCGAGACACGAGGGTCTGAATGTGAATGAATGAATGTACGACCGACCCTTCAGCGTTAATATCATCACTGGCTGCTAATTTTTTTAATTCTTTTTTAACGGGATAACCACTATCTTCAACTACATTTATCCTGAAAAAAATTTATTATGATAGTTAAATTTTATATTAAATATTATATTGTACCCTATTATATAATATAATTTTTAAATAAAATAATAATAAAATTTAATTTGATATATCTTATAATATATATTATTATTTTATATTATATTGTATTATAAAATATGTATTATATATTATATAATATTAATAATTATACTTTTTATCTTCACCTTTTAAAAAAGATTTTCTTTTTTTAAACAATTTGTTAATAAAAAATTTAAATATTAAAATAAAATACTGAAAACGAAAACACTTTTAATAACTGATTTTTAAAACTTTATTATATTATTTATACACCCTTTTATCAATTATTTTTTATTGATAATTTTTGTCTAACTTATAATAGCCTTCGCTTGTCACGAATGATCGGGAACTTTGTTATTTGTTGCACCGCCCTCACTAATAACACTAGAACAATTGTACTTTAGTTTAATTAATCTCCTTAATATTGTCTTTCCAAGAAGCTTAGATCCCTTCGTTATGTAAAATCAAGAGTAAAAGGTTGAATCCACCCATGCTGCTCCTCGGAGAAACTTATATTTTTCCAGTTTTTTTAAAGTTACAAAGTCAGATAAAAAAAATAAGCCTAAAGTATGATTCTTTAATTTGATTAATCTGACATAAATAAAAATTTTAAAACGAGTTTAAATTAAATTTAGATTCAAACTTAAACAAACTAAGTCTAATTTAATCGACTTAATTGACTAACATACTCATTATTGACTTTGATGGAAAATTTATAATGTAAATTTTATAATTTTAATTTATATTTAATATAAATATCTTTTCTAAAGTTTAAAGGGTGATAGCATGAGACAAAAATCAAATAGAAAATAGTGTTCTTCCTTAAGAATATATTTTCTTTCACAATAAAATTATATGTATATATTTTTAATATATAATTTATAGATATAAATAATATATTATTATATGATTAAGTATTATTTTAATTTTAATTCAAAATCATCGAATTTCGTAATAATATATCATCTATATATATAAATTATATATAAAAAATATAAACACATAACATTATTTTATTTTTAAGCAATAAATTAAGGGTATATATATTTTATACATAATTTGGATACATATAATTATTATTGTGTGATTGAATAATAATTTTTAATTAAATATAAAATAATATTTAATTATATATGATAATATATAATTTATTTATTTAAATTTTGTTTATATATATATATATATATATATATATATATATATATATATTATAGTACTATTTTTCAAGATTAAATCTTACAGATTGGGTTGGCAAATTGTCATCAAATTTCTAATTAGAAATCTTAGAACCATCATTTAACGTCTAGACTAAGTCGGTTTACTAAATTTATTTCTGACTACCCATTTATTTAGTATTTTATTTGATTTTTGTGACCATTCATAAGAAAATCGTGTTTCGCGGAAAGACGGAAGCATTTTCCATGTAATTATTAGATTAAGTAGGGGTAATTAGGGAAAATTAATCATTCCTTTAATTATGACTAAAGCCTTTTATTGAAAAGTCAGTGTGAAATGTCTTTTATCACCATCATGACCAGATTACTGTCGTTCTGAAGTCGAATTTAATCTTTAAAAATGATTCAAAGGAACTTGAATTATCTTTGAATTTCAAATTTTTGCCAATCGGAATATGCTTTAGAACCGAATCACAATATTATTTCAATCCAAATATTTGTTCTCGTTTTATAATCAAGGGGATGATGAATTTTCTTTTCTGAATGTCAGGGTGGTACTAATAATTTTTTAAATATCAGGGGTGATTTTGGCATAATGACCCCAAAATTAGCATTCAAGTCAAGTTTCAGTTTTTTAAACCTTAAGGGTGGGATTAACTAACCCGTCATTTTCAACACCTAAAACAATAATTTAAAATTCCGATGATTTCTGAAAAGGTGTGCAATATAAAATACAAATTTAAATATCAATTATGATGTAGACCTGCCACGGGCCGGTTTGGCTAATAAATTGGATCGAAACTATTCTGGATAAAACTAAAATTGGAACCAGAATCGAAATTAGATTTTGACAGTTTGATTTCGATTTATATAATTTTAAATCGTAAAACCATCGATTCACATCCGATTTATGAATCGACAGTTTACATTCTTCTAAACCGATATTTTTTTATTTTTTTAAAAAAGGAACCGTTGGTTCCTACTCAAATTTTTTTGCAGAGGAGGTCCCCTGCATATTTTCTAAATTTTGTTTCACCCCCCATTTTTGAATTTTTTTTAAAAAAATTTCCTATATATATTCATTCAATCTCTCAACTCTCTCACACTAAATCTTTCAAACTCTTTCATTTACTTTCATTCTTATCCTTTCAATTCTTAATACTCTCTCAATCTTTTAATTAAAATTTTTCAAATTTAATTAAATTTTTTCTTTATTTTTTATTAATTTCAATTTCAATTTCAATTTTTATTATACAATTCATAATTAATTATAGAATTTATTCTTATAATTAATTTGATTTTTTATTTTTTATTTATTCCTATAATTAATTTTATTTATTATTTTTTATTATCTTTCATAATTATATAAATTTATTTATATAATTAAATTTATTTATTCATAATTAATCAATAGTCGAATTACGCTAACAAGATATAAAAGTAGACTTCAATAAAGAATCGCTTGATTTAACTACGAATAATTTGATGACGAAAAATAATAGTCAAGATAGCGGAGGTGAATGATAAAGTAAGGGGATATTGTCGGCTATTGGGTATGCAAAGATAAGAGAACTACGTAGGTTTTGATTCTTCTAAACCCCAAGAAGATACGTAGGAAGCTTAATTGAAAAATTAAGTCCAAGTCTTTCTTTTAATTTTCAATTATTGTAATTAATAATTTAAAAATAAAATCAATATCATATATTAGAATTGACGGTTCAATGTCGGTTTTGAACCGGAACCATCGATTCCAAACTAGGGTCATGAATCGAAACTGTTGGTTTCGAACCGGTTACAAACCATTCTATTACGGTTTCAGTTCAAAATCCTTATTTTTTTGAATCATGAACCGACGGTTTCGAATCAAAACCGTCAGTTCATGAACCATGGCCAAGACTAGTATTATTATATAATTGAGTATTATTTTATATTTAATTTTAAAATCATCGATTATATAATAACACATTATTATGATAATCAAATTTATACTAAAAATATATATATAATTGTATCATTTCTAAAATATTTAGAGCATTCTGGATATTTTATCACCCTAATATAATACAAACAAAATTTACTAATTTAACAAATTGCAATTTGATGAGAGTTCATGTTATACCATATTCTTCTACTTGAATGATATCTTCTTGAGAAGCATCACTCATATTGTTTTTTTTAGTTTAATTAGAATGAAAATAAATCATTGAAATCATATTTAAATTGAAAACTTCTAAATATTTTTATTTGAATACAATTTATTCTCTCAAGTAATATAAATATAAAGAACTAATACACATACCACTATGACTACATATATGCATGATACATGACTATTAATTATTTACACTTTTTCTCGTACATATCCTTTTGAAGATACTTTATAATTTTAACTAATAACAATATCGTAAATGTAGATTTTCTTATCTTTAGATTGATTGTGTGTTTGTGTTTTGTTAAATACAAAAATAGTGGGACAATATCGTATATTTATATTTTCTTATTACTTTATTTTAACGTATATTTATTCAAACTAAAGAACATGTGTAGGATCACAATACATTGTATATTTTTATTCTTTTTAACAAGTGATTAATATTTTCTTATTTAAGATTTGACTTTAAAATACTTTTTTACCTATTAAATGCATAAATCACATTTTTTTCATCCAAAATTTAACTTTTTTAATGAAAAATAATTATGACACACCGTTAAAAAAGTTAAATTACCATATTAACTATTTTACTTTTAAAATTTATCATATCACCTAAAATTAATAAAATTTTAAAAATATATCTTTAGATATTGAATTTGCGTTAACACTAGTTTTGCTCCTTCCCCTTTCACTTTCACCATTTTCTTCTTAGGTGGTATGTGTTGCCCTGACAAACAGTTTAAAAAGTCTGGTTCACACCCCCACCTCTACTATCACCATTAAGTTGCCAACCTACGCTCCCAACCTTGTAAGCCACCCTTTTTCCCATAACCCAGTATCTCTTTCTTCTCTATGACATGCAACTTTGCCCAACCCACCTCTTCACTATCCCAACAAATGACCTCCATTGCCCAATTATCCTCCCTCACATTTCACTCCTACTTAGTGTTCGGCCAAAATCAAATTGTCCCAGTTTTAAAAGTTGAACTCAACTTGATTTGTTAAACTCAAATTAGAGCCAAGTTTGAGATAGGGGGTCAACTCATTTTAGAAATTGAGCCAAAATTGAGATACAAGGGGTTTGACTTGTTTGGTTTACAAGTTAGGGATGATTCAATTCGATTTGAATTTAACTTACGACTTAATTAAAATTATATTAGATAATTATCAAAATGATATTATTTTATCAATTATTAATAGAATACCATTGTTTTATTAATGAGCGGCAAACTCAAATTACAAATTCAAGTTGTAAATTTGACCTTTTAACTGGAGTTGCAAATCATTTTTATTTTAGTTGAATTTGAGTTATTTTTAATTTTAACTTGATGAACTTAAATAGAGTTTTTTTTTCATATAAGTTAAACTTGGGTCAATAAATATTTAGACTTGGTTTGATTTGGATCTACCCATGCTCTTACTCTCACATTTCAACTTTTTTTTTTCTCAAATTCGATATTTCATTTTAATTTGCTCCAAATAGTAAAAAATGGAAGAGGCGGAAGCCTAATCCTAAAAATCCAGAGCTAAAAGACAACAACACAATGAATGAAGACAAAGAATAAGACAATGATAATGAAATAGAAAATCACAGTGATAATCATAATAATAATATGAACAATAACAACTTGTAAAATATTATGACAATGTTAGATTGATTAGATAAAAAACGAGAGTGAGGTTGTGATCGACAATGGGACACATATTTATGGGATGCGTCGAGTTTGGCTAGCGATAAGAGTCACAATCAAGAACAAGAACAAGGTCTTGACCAATGATAGTTCGGTTAGCGCAATGCTGGATCCAACGAGGGTCGGTGGTGATGGAATGGGAATGCAGTGTTTGTGTGTTTGCTGTTCCACAAATTACGGAAGAAAAAGGGATTACATCATTATTTAAAATGTTATAGTGACATGTAAACGACACAATTTTTTATTTATTTTTTTTAAAATTAAATGATAGTGAAACTTTCCGCGACCATTTTGACAGATACCATGTGTTCATACGTATAATAAATAAATAAAATATGATGAGACCTGTCAGCCTATCATACATTAACAGATACCATCTGTTCGTACATACAATAAATAAATAAAACAAGATCAGGCATATCATTGACTGGCGCATTTAATGACTATTTAATCTATATAAATGTAGCAGACGTAATAGTGTGAATTTAATGAGAGAAAAAGATTTTAGGTGTAAATAATATATATATATATATATATATATATATATATATATATATATAAAATATTGTATAAATAATAATATATTATTTTATAATTAAATAATTTTAAATTAAAAATAAATAAAAATAATTATTTTTATTTAAAATTTACTTTTTTCTCAAATTTTTATTTATTAAATTTAAAAAAAATCTAAATACTCATTTATTTATTAATTTTAATTGTTACTGTAAGGTTAAAATTTTTATTTTGAAACTTTATTTATATAAAAAATAATTTATCTTCATTTTTTACTTTAATTTTGAAAAGTAATAAATTTTTTCTTAACTTAAGTTTAAAAAAATATTTTTTCACTTCCACCATATAAAATTTTCATATTTTAGAATTAACGTAATTTATCTCAAAATTCAAAATATTATATTTACCCCTAAACATTTATTTCTTTTTTCGACAATCGTTTTTTTCTGTGATTGTCATTGGTACATCATCAATTCCATCACTGGTAAACTTTTTCTTTAACCTTGATGGTTTTTCGATGCGAAAACCACCAATAATCTAATTGAAGAGATCGAATGATCAAACTGTTTTGTGTGTTAGTCGATGCACAGAAATGCTAGTCGACATCGTGAGACCTGTACAATTCATCATTCATGCAACATCATCTAACTTTTTTGTGTATTTATTAATATAGTGATGTGTTATTATTTATGTATATAATTATATATATTATTTATATATATAATGTTATTATTAATATTATAGTGTAGTCCTTTAAGTTTACCATTTAAATTAGAAGAAATTTTATTAAGAATTTTATATGGTCGCACTATCTACTGGTAATTATATTATTATATTTAGGGTCCGTTTGATTGAGAGATTTAAAAATTACGTTGATAATATATATTTTATTACTTTCATTACCTTATTTAGTTTGTGAAGTAATAAAAGATTTCAATACTCTTTCATTATCAATAATGATGTGATAAATAATTTAAGAGTTAATCTGATTACTACATTTATCATAGGTATGAAAATATTAATATGGGAATAATAATTATTATTACTATTTTATCTTTACTTATTAAATTTTTAAGGTAAAATTACCTTTCATTTTTAATTAAAATAATAAATAATATGAAAAATAATTTTTAAATATATAAATATTTTAAATAAAAAATAAAATAATCTATTAAGGTTCTTTTATTACTTATAATTAAATATAATAATAAATTTATATTCAATAATTTTTAAAATAATATTTTAATTTTAATAAAAAATTTTCTTAAACCAAACGCTCACTTAAAGGCAGGGGTCTTTCATTTTCATACATAAAATAAGTCTCTATTTTCTATCATTTTTGTTTTAAGATTTGAAAATATTATTTTAATCATTACCATGCCGTCGACATAGTTCATTAATATTACCCCATATTTATATTTCTTCCAAATGAATTTGTGAGCCAGCCCGCAGAAAGGTCATATCAGATAAGGAAAGAAGGATGAGAGCTCATCTGTGGAGCGGTCAAAGGAAGAGATTCTAACTACAAGAGACTGCCACACGAGACAACTGTTCAAATTTCGTCTTCATATTTTAATATTAAAATTTTAATTAATTTATTATATTATTATAAAATCAATAATTAAAATAAAATTTTATTTATTTAATACAATTTATTTTGTTTTAAATCAGCACACGTCAAATTTAACTATTTTAATAAGATTTTTAATTATTTTTGTATCAAAAAAATTACCCAAAAAAAGAGAAAAAATACTTTTTATAAGATGGATATTACATCCAAATGAATCATTAAAAAAAAAGAATAAATTTTTAAAATATAAAAGTAATATTTTAAATTAAAAAACCTTAAATAATAAACTGAAAAATAAATTTTTTAAAATTAAATTAGAAAAATTATTAATTTTCACAATTAAAATAAAAATTGCAAATATTACAAACTACCGCAAATAACCCTACAACCAATGTTTAACTATACGTGTATATATATATATTTATATATTATAGACACACGAACTATCTCCTTCCACGTTCAAACTCCAGTTCTTCTTCAAAACTTACTACGCTCTTCTTCTTCTTCCTTTATCTGCAACTCAACAAACACAACCATGACAGATCCATCACTATTTACTTCCATAACCAGCTGGTTCACACCCACCACTCTCTTTCTCTTCATCAACCTCGTCATCGGAACCATTGTCGTCACTTCTCGTTTCACTTCTCACAAGAAACCGCAAATCAATCACGAATACCAACTCGGTTCCTACGACTCACCCCCACTCGCACGAGCTCCCTCTTTAATTGACCGAGTTAAGTCCATTAACTTCTCTCTTTACAAGTTCCCCAACCCAGAAGAACATCCATCCTTTGATCAACCCACGGCTGAGACTGAACATCTATACAACACAGGCCCGGTCGACCCGAACCCGCCGCAACTCGCACGAGCTCCGTCTCTGCTCGAACGGGTCAAGTCCAACCTCTTCTCGTACAAGTTTCCTAACCCAGAAGAACATCCACCCTTTGTTGAACCCACTGAACCTCTAAACGACGCGTTCCCCGCAGACCCAAACCCGATCCGGATCGAACGAGTTCCATCTCTCTTGGAACGAGTGAAGTCTATTAGGTTGCCTTCTGTTTACAGATCCCAAGAACCGTACCCGGAAGTAGAAACTGAGGTTATTCACAACTCTGAAACCGAGGTGGCATCGGATCCGGGACATAAGCCAAAGAGGAGTAAATCGGAGACGAAAAAGTCCAAGCAGAAGGTCCAGGAGAACATGAAGAAATCGGTGAGCGAGAAGTCGATAAAGGTGGAAACGGATAATGATGAAACGGAGACGGTGGAAGAAAGGAGGCCTCAAACAACTAGATTGGAGAGAACGGCCACAATTGGCGATGGTGATCAGAGCGTTGATGCGAAAGCCGATGACTTTATCAACAAATTCAGACGCCAACTGAAGTTGCAGAGACTTGATTCTCTCCTGCGTTACAAAGAAATGCTCAAGGGAAAGTAAAAAACAAAAAGAGCAGAAAGTAAAAATCACATTTTGTTTATCACTTTACTCCCTATTTGATGTAAAGGTATGTTTTATTGGTTTTGTATTGTCGTAGCAATGTGTTTCCCTTTTTAGCCTGTTTAGCACAAAGTTGAAGACAAATGGAGGGGTGTTTTGGTAAATGCGAGGTGGCAGGGTTTGTCATTTATCAATGGCGATTGAAGGTGGCCTGTGTGATGGACATTGAAGAAGTGGTGGGGAGAGATGTGACAGCGGTGAGGGGAAGAGAGGTAGTTCAGTACTGGTTAGACTAGTGTATTAAGAAACTGCACATTGATAATGTTTTTGAGTGGATGGCCGTTTTCTGTCATTTCGTTTGTGTATTTTATATGATGACAATTATCTTAGTTAGCATCTTACGCCATATAATATAAATTTTATGATTTAAATAAAAAATAATATATATTATAAACTATATTATACTTAATATATTTAAATAAACATGATATATGATTAATATATATTATTGATATAAATTAATATATTTTTTTAAAAATATATAAAAGGTATGTTAAATTTTTAATAATTTTTATGATAATTTTTAAAATAATAATTTATAATTATTTTATTTTTTAATAATTATATTATATAATATACTATTCGATACATGTATAAAATTAAATTTGTGATATATGTTATAATTCATAATTTGATTATCATGATAATCACAGATTAACATAAAAGGGGATTGCGTGGGGCATAAAATAAATGGATATTTGTATTTATTTCGGGGATCAATACAAAATATAAAAGATAAGTAACAATTTTATTTTAAATATTAAAAAAGTATTACAATAATTTTAATTTTAATATTTTAATATTTTAAAATAAACATATTTTTATTTTTAATTAACAAAATAAATAATATAAAATATTTTTATAGTATTTTATTTATTTAAATAATATTTTATAATAATTATATCTATAAATTCTTTATTAAATTAGTATTTAAATTTTTTATTATTTTTAAACAAATATAATAATTATTTATTTTTATTAAATATAATAATAATTTTATTTTTATGATAATTTATTATTTAAAAATAATAATAATAACATACATAAAATTTTAATTTGTTTTTAATAATAAGAGCCTAATGAGATAATAAAAAAAGGAATATATTTATAATTTTAATATATTTGAATAATATTTTGGTTTTTATTTAATTATCAAAAGGGCAAAAAAAAAAAAAGGTAGAAGATTTTAATGTTAGAGTCTGATTTTTAGAGTAAGATTCAATAAATAAATAAGGTCAAATGAATTATGTCCCACCCAATGTTTGGTGTAAATCTAATTTTTTATTTTTTAATTATCAAAAATTTAAATATTTATTAATCTATTAAGTTTCATTGGTATTGTCACTGATAAAATCATTATTAAAAAATTTTATTTAAATTTATATTTTAGTATTATTTTAAAATTTTAAAATATTTATTTTTGTCCCCTAATTTCATATTTTTCAGGTTTAAAAACTAACTTTTCCCTTCTCAAGTCTAGGGTTTTAAACTCTCATTTTTTTTTTTCATTATAGGTACCCCCAACTTTCTAAAAATTTTAGTTTCACCTTTGCTCTCTTCCTCAGTTTCCAAATTTGATCTTTGATGACCATCTGTTGTTTTCAGTCATCGACTCTCTCCTTCCTAGCCACTCTTCCTTCCCATTTCACTTTTTTTGTTAGAGATGAAGACTCATTTGATGAGTCTTTGTTAGACAAAGACTCTTTATCTTTTATCGGGAGATAAAGACAGGCAAAATGGGAAAAGTGAGCGATTGGCAAGGTGGGAGGGAGAGATCGATGGCCGATGGTGACGAATCACCATTGAAGAGAAGGAGAAAGGAAGATAAGGGTGCAAACTGAAATTTTTTAAAATTTGAGGGGATGACAAATGGGAAAAAAGATGAGGATTTAAAATCTTAGACTTGGAGGTGGGTGAAGTCAGTTTTTATACCTAAAAAATATGAGGTTATATTTATAAAAATTTCAGTTTCACCCCTTCTCTCTCCCTCAATTTTCAGATCTGATCTTTGACGACTATTTGTCGTTTTCGATTATTGGCTCTTTCCTTCTTAGCCACTTTATCTTTCCACTACGGTTGTCTTTATCAAAGACAAAAACTCATCTAACTAGTCGTTGTTAGACGAAGACTCTTCGTCTTCTTTGGGAGATGAAGACAGCCAAAGTGGGAAGAGAGAGTGACTGGCAAGGTGGGAGGGAGAGACTGATGACGAGTGGCGATGAATCATCATTAGAGAGAAGGAGAAAGGAAGACTAGGGTGTAAACTAATTTTTTTTTAAAATCTGAGGGGGCGGTTGAATGAAAAAAAAGACAAGTGTTTAAAACTAGACCGGGGAGGGGAGGAGAAGTCAGTTTTTAAACTTGAAAAATATGAGGTTATGAGATAAAAACAAACATTTTAAAACTTTAGGATAATACTAAAATATGAATTTAAATAAAAAATTTTAATGACTATTTTACCCCTGTTGTAACAGTAAAATTTAACAAATAGATGAATATTTAGATTTTTAATAGTTAACAGATGAGAAATGGGGTTTGCACCAAACCTTAGGTGGGAAACAGTCATTTGGCAAATAAATAAGAGGGAGTTCAAAAAATTTTGGCATCCTCATGCTTATGAAAACTGAAACGGAAAGGTTAAGCCGAAAGGAATACGCATCCAATGAAGGCCAAACAACTATCGCCAACCAAGGTTTGATAACTTTATTTGTTATCCTCCAAATTTGAAAAAGTTATTTTTTAACCCATATGTCAATAAAGATCATTAGTTTTGACCATTAAAAAATATTTATATTATTTTATCTAATATTATAATATGAATGTTATTAAATATTATTTTGTTCTCAAAATTTACAATATTATAATAATTCTCCTATTGGATTAAATTGTAAACAATATTTTGAAAATATAAATACATTTTTAAAACTCATTTAGGAAAATATTTTTCCTGTCATTTTCATAAACTATTATATTTATACAATATCTTAAAAAAATAATTATAACCTAATAATTTATAATATAATATTTATACTTTTAATTTATTATAATTCGTTCAATTTTATTAAGGTTGTAATTTTTAATTTTTAAACTATCAAGATATATATTAAAATTTCAAAAATCTCTAAAACATTTTGAAAAGTTATATTCACCTCCAATATTCAATTATGCGTAATTGACACACTCAATTATATTTGCACAAATAAATTTTAATTATTTTATTTTTAAGTAAAAATATAAAACCGACAATATTTCCCGATTTCTACTTGAATCGAGAGCCGCTGGAGTCAATTTCACATCAAGCCCACATGGTTAAGATCAGAGTCATCAGATTGCTGATGCAGTCTCTCTGGGCATTTGGTTGGTTAATTGGCTGCATTTGGATTCTGATGATCGGCTTATTCCCTACCAAACATGCTCTTGATGTGTTCACCGCAAGTCCGACAATGTCAATACAAACTTATTCGATTTAAAGACGAGCGTAGAATCTGCGGACTATAAGTGTCACTTGGCCTGGTGGAGCCTTCTGGGGTAGAACCTGTTAAAGCCCATTGGTCCACATGATGAGACAAGCCACTTAATGACTCTTCCAACTGGGTCAATCCGACAAAAACAAAAGGTTTAGGGCATAACTCGAAGCCCTTAAAACTGTGTCCCTGCGAGCCTTTAATAGATAGATCCGTGATTAAATTATAATGTTTAATAATTTATTAATTTTTAATGAGTATAATCAACTCTAGAGCATTATGTTACGTCACAACCTGAGACATGACCTGTTAAACTTGTGGGTTTGATACAAGCTGTTTTTTCCAAAGCTGGGCTAAACCGGGTGCCAAAATTTCCAGCTCATGTGAGACCTTTTTGGTAGGAACAAGACAAAAATCGTATTTTTTTAATCAATTGGGAGAAAGAAGCCGCCAATTATGTGGGCGGTGGATATTTTGTCCCAACGATAATAAGATTTCTTATTTAGAAACTTGAAGTAGATTAAATAGTTATTATAATGAGGATGGAATTAGATAAGGGAGTACATGTACTTTGAAAAAACGCCTGCTTGCTTTATGGTTGGGTTATAATAAGGCCAAAATATGCTTCTTTAGGGTGGCTTAGACTAATCCGGCCCATAGATTTGTCTAGTTCTGATTATAAGGTCAAAAGACTTTTTCTACCCAAGATATAGGAAAATCTCAATTTATGTTCTTCAATTTTTAAAAACTTAAATACTTACTCATCATCTAAGATCTGTTAAACTTTTCTGTTAGATTCAAGAGTAAAACCATTATTTCTTCAGTAATATTAAAAAAATTATAATTTTTTTTTCCTTTCCTAGATTTTGAAAACTAATAACTTTACTTCTGCCTAAACATTTTAAAATTTAAAAAGTGACTATTTTCCCCCCATGCTTAGTTTTTTTTTCTTTTCCCTCTCTGGGTACCACTTCATCATCGGTGACTTCCTCTTCTCACCCTTATCGTTGAAATCTTTCGACCGATAACGTTAAAAAGCCTGTGCAAAAAAGAGAAGAGACTCTTTGTCTGAGAAGAGATCAACGAAGAGACGACATCTCTTCATTGGATGACTTCCCAAGATGGCCATCCAAACAATCCTGACGGTGAGGGTGGGATGAAGAAGACACCGGTGATAGAGTGGTGGTCGAAAAAGAGAGAAAAAAAAACCTAAGTATGAGGGGAAAATAGTTACACTTGAAATATTTAAGCAGAGGTGAACTTGTGAGTTTTCAAAACCAGAGGGGGAAAATAAGATAAAATTATAATTTTTTAATATTATTGATAAAATAATGGTTTTACCCTTGACTTTAAGAGAAAAGTTTAACAAATTTTGGATGATGGGTAGATATTTGAGTTTTTGAAAATTGAAAAATATGAGTTTAAGATTTTACTATACCTTTAGTGGGAATAAGTCTTTTACCCTTATAATAATAACTAGACAAATCTAAGGGGTTGGATTAGTTTGACCTACTCTAAAGAAGTATAATCTACATTTTTATGGTCATGTCAGACTTTTAAATTGTATTAGGTGTGTCAAAGATTTTGGAGACTAACTCGTTGGTTAGTCACACATAATCTATTAAAAAAGAATTAAAAAATATGTTAAAAATTAAAAATATAAATAAATATATGATACGTGGGTTAATCTATTAAAAACCCATGCAAGCACTATCTAAGGGATCCATAACCATATCTCGGGGCTTATCATCTTATAGGTTGATACAATGTATAAGACTCACTCTTTGGGAAGCCTTAGCATGACATGGGTCGTGCCTAGGTCTTATCATGTCACCAATTAACACACCTACAAAGCACATCCTTTGACATAAGCATGGTGCACTGTGTCAAATTCAGTCTTTGTATCTAATGACAATGCTGGGGTGGTGTAGTCAGTAATCATGTTAGCCTCACTCACACACTAAGAGGCTGTCGGTTCAAACCCCTACTCAGATATAAGTGATTATTAAATCTTTGACCTTTGTCTAGGCTAGCGGGCTTAGTACATGGCTTTTCACTCCTAGAACCTCCTCCTTTGAACAACTTCAAAGAATAAAGAGATTAAAATTAGGGTTGATGCTAATGAATTATAGTGCAAGCCCGTGCATTCGAAGTTTGGGAAAAATTACTAATATAAATTAATATATATCTTTTATTTAATCAAACGACATAACAATTTAATTTAATTATTTAAATAATTAAGATTTAATGTACTTCTAATATTTTTTATTATTAATATTAACAAGTTATTAATTTATGTTATCAGTTAGACATAAAAACCTTTATTGGTTTTATTATGGCCAAGGACTATTTACCATGCAAGTCATAGTGTAAAGACAAATATATACTTATGAGATTTAAAAAATTCAAATGTCTATCTATAAACTAATTCTCGTTAAAATTTTTAGTTAGAGTGAAAGGTAAAATAAATATTTTAATAATAATATTTAAAAAAATATAATTCATTAAATTTTCTCCCATATATTTTAAAAACTAATAGCTTTATCCTGGTCTAAAGTTTTTTAATTTTAAAAAACCACATTTTCTCTCTCATTTTAGCCACCCCTAAACTTTTGAAAACTTCAGTTTAACCCCCTTCTTCAACTTTAGATTGTTCAAAAATTTGGCAACCTCTCCTTTTGTCGACTATTGCTTCTCTCTAGTGCTTAAGATACCCTTTGATGATGTTGCAGTGCGATTTCTCCTTCATTGCTCGATGTCTCAGAGATCTCTTCGTTTGATGAAGAGATCTTCTTTGTTGAGACGAAGAAATCTTTGCTTGTGTCCATTCGTCGACCAACCATTTCAATGGTAAGAGACAACCAATCGAACGGAGGAAAAAAGAGGAGTTGTCGGAGATGGAGGGGAGAAAAAAACCAATGGTTTGGGAAAAAAGACACTTTTCAAAACTGGAAATATTTGGACAATAGTGAAATATTAGTTTCTAAAATCTTAAGGAGAAAATGAGATAAAAAAATATTTTTTAATAATATAATTAAAATAATGATTTTACCCTTCATCCTAACTAAAATTTTAAGGGAAATTATCTTATAAGTGGGTGTTTTGATTTTTCAAACCTTACGGATGTATATTTATCTTTGCATTAAAACTTGAGTGAAAAATAGTCCTTTTGGCCTTTTATTATTATGTATTACTTTATAAATTTATAGAGTTTATTAATTTAATCCATTAACCTTTCTCATAATTATTAATTTATGAGATATTATATATCTTAATTCAATAAAATTATATATACTCACTTTAGATACACATAGTATTACTCATATTAATTTTACTACTCTATTATTGATTTTGGATACATATTACCTTAATTGGCAATATGTATAATTTAATTGTAGGAAGTAAATATTTTTGAATCAAATCTCTTATATCCTATTAAAATTACAAATTATACATTCAAAGCCGATTTATAAAAAATGGTAATTAATTATAAATTTGTTAGTATTATACAATACAACTTCTCTTAGTTAAACTTATTACTCAATGCCAAGTTACAAGAAAAGCGACTAAACATGTTACCTATCCTCCTATTGTTCGGGGATACAAGAAGAAACCGTAAATAATTCTACATGGCAACATATCTTTTTAATATTTACGAGATTTTTTTCTTATTTTTTCTTGTGTATGTAAGGAAAACAATTGTACCCAATCAAATGGAGATCATGTTGTCAATATAGTTGTCCTGTTTTTTCACAAATTTTATGGCAATCAATCTCTTGAGTTATATTTGAATTAATAATATTTAGATATGATATATAAAAGGATCCTAAGTATGTATCTAAGAACTAGCCACTTCATGTCACAAATCAAGTATTAACCATGCAACAATTAAGTTTTCGATCGAACCAGATTAAAAACTTACGCCATTGTTAATCTATCTCTGATACTTGAGTAATTCACTTTAATTTTGTAGTCTTTCTTGCGGAAAAATCAAAATTATGTACTTTTGTGGTTCATAAAAAACTTTATCGAAAAGCAACAATTCTAAACATATCAAACAAAGTTTTTGTTCATATGTCTTTTAGATAGCAAAGATTCCTGAACTCATAATTTCCACAGCTCCAAAAACAAATACAGCTGGTGCATGCATAATTAAAAAAGAAGTCTTATACATAATTAAATGAAGTTTCCTCATAGTTTATAATTTGATAACAATCTGTTTGTTCAATCCCCTTCTTTAAGATTCTTCATTCTCAGCTGCCTCTCGTGGTTGCTTTCCCTTTGTCTCTGCATACGTTTGAACACAATAACAACATGCATTAGTGCTATATTTTTATAGCTTAATAAAGATGGAGGAAATTAATTATTGGAAAATAATGAAATAGATTACTTAGGGTTTCCGGGTTCATCAAAACAAGTAAGAGCTTGCTCAATCTGATACGGGTACTCCACGGGCATGGGATCAATGCCTTGCATGTCAAAAGGTTTCACATCTTCACCTTCTTCTATAGTTGACTGGTAATTGTAGATACCAGCTTGCTAAATCGTACGAAAGCAAAAAAGAAAAGATTATAAATATGATAAAAGCAAGAAGAAAAAGAAAGTAATTTGAGATTGAATGCAAGTTTAATTACAAGATGAGTAGGTGGGGTTGAAGGCTGAAAGTTGAAAGCATCAAAATCGTTCTGAATCAGCGTTGGTGCTGCGAATGGTGATGATGACGATGGCGCTGAACCCTTTGTAAGGCCTTCAAAATGCTTTTGTTTCTCCCTTTCACGCAAGATATTTAGTTGTTGATGAACAGCATTAAGTTGACTCTGATATAAAGCAATCTGAGACTTAAGTCTACAGACGACACCAACGCAGCCATGCACGGGATCATTATACCTGATGTTACCCTCCATTAAAATGGACTCAGCAGCTGCATGTCGTTGATTTGGCTGAACCGAATTTATGATCTTTTGAATGTTGCTGATGCCGAAAAGTTTCTGGGCATGTTGAAATTCTCCATAGCGACTTGCTGGAAAATAAGGGGCCAATTCACAGCTCTCATCGCACTTCTTTCTCTGGTGTTTACAGGCGGCACAGGCGTTTGGGTTCACTGCTCCAATGTTAATCTCCCTGTTCATTATTGATTGATGACTTACAGTGGCATAAAAGAGGTGGTGTATGAGCGATATATAGATACAGTTTACTTAAACGGGGAGCACAATTAATGTTGATTCTTTATAAGAGATTTCTCGTATCTTAATTTTAATGAGAGTAGATTTTGTGCTGAAGTGGAAATACGGCAATACCAATTACCAAATACATTTCTAGAAATTACATTAAATTTCAATACTGTTTTGTAAAGAATCTTGTTACTGAATTTTGTATTGTTTTTAATAGTATTAGTTTTGGTTGATGGAATAAAACAGGAACGGGAGAAAGTGGGCGTATTCAAAGCTGATTCTCGAGAAGACAGTATCAGAGATATCATAAGGAAAAATCGGAAATTTCAGCCTGTGATAGTTAGGCATATATATACTTCAGCAAAGAAGAGTTTTTACTAATTTGTGTCAATGATAATGGTTTTTACATGATAGGGAAATATATTAAAGATGAAGGCATAGTAATGTAAACCTCGAACATTTACACTTATCACTCGTATATTTATTTTACTATTTGGAAAGCGGACATATATCATTTACCATCTTTAAAGTTTCAGAGTTTGCCACAAAGATAATGAGTTCGGGCTATTATAATTTCTTTTTTCGAACATAATAAAACTATATGTACGTATTTTGAATACATAAAATATATATAGATAATGTATCATTATATAAATATGTGATTTTAAATTAAAGATAAAGTTTCATCGAGTCACATGATAATACATCATTTGCATATCTATTTTATGTATTTAAAATATGTGTACGTGGTATTACTCTTTTTTAGATATTGATTAAAGTGGTTTATACAAAAGTAATTTACAATCCTATCCCTACACATATTTACCCAACTTAATTAAATACATTTGAGAAATATGGTTATACTTGTATAAAGCCCCTTAAATTTGGTTATTTTATTAATATTTCATATTATTATTAGATATTTAATGTCTAAAAGTCTCTTTTTTTGAATTTATATTTTATTGAGAGGTATGTGTTTGAAGAGAGGTGTTATAGATATAGAGTGGTTGTGCAAGAGGGTCTAAACTTTGTGATGACTAATGGTTGTGAAATGTCTAGAGACCTTGATGATGTTGTTAGGGCAAAGCTGTCTAGTCTTAGACCAGAATGGCGAAGACATTTATTCAAGTTCCAATGGTTTTATACAATTGTGCTTGCGCGTAAGGCATCATCAGTTGCACTTCAATATCCAAAGCAAGTTGGTTGATAGCATTAGAATTAGATCCTAGATGAGATGGTGTCAGTGTCAAAGTAATACTTGATGCGGAGTTTACACTTAAGAGTAGACCCATCAGTTTACTCACTTAGGATTCTCTTTGATTTTTTTCCCACAAGCCATACCAATAGTGTTTTGTGACAAGTATCGGTAGAAAAAGAAGGTGTTCTTGTTAGAACATTGAAAGACTTTTCAAGGGTCTCTTTTTAGCACTAAATTATAGGTTGTAAATTTAGTGCAATTGATTATGAATAGGAAGAAATTTTTCACATAGTTCACCTTATTATTTGAAAGCTTATGTCCATGGTTATATTATTGAATGGTTTGAGTAAATTTTGTTAAAATAACAATATGAATGTCAACACTATAGTGTAGAAAAGATGTCTATAAACCCTTGTATAATATTGAATTTATCGAAGAATAAATTAATGTTACATATGTAACTGAATAAAAAATATGATAGTATGAACCATGATCAGTGTCGTTATTATTAGACACTCTTGTGCACTTGGTATGAAATTGAATAATTGTATTTCAATTGTAATCATTGGTATCACAGAAAGTGGTTGTATGATAATAAGAAATTGCTACTACATATTCAAGATAATGTGAAAATATTGATAATTGTCAATTCATATATTTTTAGTTATATTTAGATAATAAGGTCCTGTACCGATACTTCCGGATGATATGCTTAATCACTGATTATATAATTTATCACTACCTGATAGCTAATCGTTTTTTGAGAATTGGATTTGTAAGTTTGATCAAAGAAAAAATTTAGCTATATAACAATGAGTGAGAAAAATATTTTCGAAAACGTTACGAGCAGGAAAATGTCAATGAAAGAAATCTTTGACGGAAAAATATGGTTTATCCTGTCTCAAATGTGGAAACCTAAGGGAAGTGAATGTTAACGAAATTAACTTCATTTTCCGTTGAAGTCGAAACGGAGCGTTTTACCTATTAAATATCTTCAAGTAACAGTACCATCATCAATAACGAAATCGTTACTCGAACGAATCGTTTTTTCCCATAAAACAGAACATAGCGGTAGCACATCGGAGATTCGAGCTTTTCTCAAGTTGATGGCGGAGAAACCCCAACCGGTTCGGGTTTTGTACTGTGCGGTATGCAGTTTACCCGCTGAGTACTGCGAATTCGGACCCGATTTCGAGAAATGTAAACCACGCACGGCTGATTCAAAACGCACCAGATCTTTACCCCGATCTCACCAAAGGTCCCAATCGATCTCCATTACTAATGCCCGCTCTTCCGTTATTAATTGGTTTTTCTATCAATGGCAGACTCAAGTTCAAAGGAAGTTGATAAAGCTACAGAGCAGTTACAATCCACTGGCATCTCCCCGGCTGCATCTTCAGGTCAGCTTATTTTTTTATGAAAAAAACTAAAATTTATAGTGTCTGTTAAGATTTTTACTTTTATTTATGCAACAATATTAAATTCTACAATTGAAAATGTGGAAATTATTGTTTTCTTATTGGCAATTATTTAAAAATATTTACCTCTCTACTGTATTGAATGAGTTGAATTCTTTAAAAATGTTTACCTCTCTATTGTATTAAATGAGTTGACTTCAAATGTGTATTTTACTTCATAATGTTTGTTTCTATTAATGGTGGTATATTTTTGGGTAATGGAGATTGAATTTTGGATGATGTTATGTGCTTCATGGTGTTATATATCATGGTTTAACTTCATGGTGTTAATGGTCACTTTAGCAGCTAAGCAAGAAGAATTCAAACGCCTTCGTGGTGGGAAGATAAAGAAAAAAGTAAGAGTTAAACTCTTTTGTTTATAACCAATTGGATGAATAACATCCTGTCTCATCTCTCATGTACTATTCAATGTCTCCTCTTAAATGAAGTATAATTGAATTGTGCCTTAAATTCTTTTCTAAGGAGAAGCAAGAAGTTATTATTGAAAAAGTTGTTCGTAACAAACGAAAAAGTATCACTTCTGTGAAAGGCCTGGAACTTTTTGGTGAGATGTATCCTGCTTTTTTTTTTTATGTTCCTTCAAATTGTGATTTATTATTTTCCATAATGATCACTAGCTAAGTTTATTGGATCATATTTCAGGTGTTAAACTTAGCGACGCTTCAAAGAAACTTGGGAAAAAGTTTGCTACAGGATCATCTGTTGTTAAGGTGCTTGTTTTGTTTGGGTTTAAGTAATCTACTATCCTATAAATGCTAATTATGTTTTATGTATTCTGAATTGATGGTTTTAGGGACCGACTGAGAAGGAGCAGATCGATGTTCAAGGAGATATATCATATGGCATTGTGGAATTTATCACAGAAACCTGGCCTGATGTAATAAACTCTTATCATTCTCTCTTCTCTTCAATTTTAATGTGTTGGTTTAGATGGTGTGCCTTTGCATATTTCGAACTTCTGCCAAGTGTAGATGTTGTAAACATAAGGAACTGACAGATGTGGTTATTAATATCTTTTCTTATGTATACATTGCCTAACATCTTAAGTGGATCAAACTTAATATTGCCATTGAAAGAAAAACTCACACAACTTGGCATTTTAGTAGAAGTACCAATTCATTTGAGTTCCTGTTATTGATTTAGGTGCAGTCTTCATGTAGCAATGTCAAAGACTTGTTTAGGATGAGAATCTTGAGGGTTTAAACTTTCTGTGTATATATTGTATTGTTTGCCTTCTTCCTGGAATAAGATATAGTTTATAGAAAAACTTACTAGCCATTTTTAAATTTCCATAACTGAATTCCGTCTTTCTAGAGAACTAAGTTTAGCTTGAATTTAAGTATTCGTTTTGGTAAATTTAGAAATAGGATCAATGGTGCCATGTTAGAAAAAATGTCATTCAGCATAACGTTATACATTTAGGAATCTTGAATTCATTGAAAAATGTGAGCCTTGTTCATAGGAATGTACCGTGCACATTGTTTGTTTGCATCTACACATGTGATTATCTAAAGATTGTAATGGTCTATGCTTTGTCTAAATGTTTAAGGGATGTCATCAAACTTTTAGGTTTGATCCTCTGTTTTTTTTCAAGCTTTAAATTTTCTTTTTCAAGTATTTGAAGATGTAATCTTGTTAAATAGTATATGGCTTTTTAACTTTGTCCTTTTCCCCGTTTTTTAGGTCCCGAAAACTGCAATCTTTTTTATCGAAGATGGAAAAAGGGTTCCAGCTGCTTGACTTTTGAGTAAAGACTTATAAACAATGAACTATGGTAACTTCTTTGCTGCTCATATAATTTTCATGAGAGTTGTTGAAGGTACTTGCAAAGTAAATGTTGCTTGACGGTACCTAATGGCTAGTGAGATTTTTTTCTCCACTCATAAGTCTCTTGTAAATAAAGTTTCCAAATCATTTGTTTTTTGTTTAAAAATTTGTATTTAAATTAATGTATGTGACTATTATGAATGTACAAAGTTTATGCAAATAATGTTTACTTTTGTTTTGTTTTGTTTTCACTAAAGGTTATAGATATGTTTTAAAAAGTTCTTGTGTTGGCTCTATAAGCAACTAATTTTCCAAGTATGTTATTTTGATTGTCTTAGTTCCTCTTTTTCGACCTAGCAATGTTATGTGATAGAACTCTAGGAATTGAAATGAAATTTGAGAAGATATGGAGTGAATATTGAGAAAAGCTATTTTAATGCATCTAGTCAATAATTGTACAATGGTAGAGTTCCACACACTGTGCCTGGATTGAATATTGGCATAGTTACCCTGCTTACAAGATTTCCCAAAAAGCCAGAGAATCCCTCCCCTTTACATAAGACTGTTTAAATAGATAACTTTGTAATCTAACAAATAACTCTCTTCATTTAGCCTTTAGCTTCTAATCTAATGGGTAAATCTTTGGTTACCCTTATTCCTTCTTGCCTCCTAATTTGAACAGGTGTCTTACTTTATCCTCAAAGTCTTCTTATCCTCCTCTTTTAAACCTTTTTAGAGCTTTGATTTTTCGTAGCCTTCTATGATAGGTTGCCACAATCAATGGTCTAACAATCTCCCCCAGCAATTGTCTTGTCCTTAAGACAAAAAGAAGAAAATTGCTATTGAAACTCAACATTGTCTTCCCACGTAGCCTGTTTTGGTGGCAACCCCTTCCATTGAATTAAAACCTGAGGAGTAGACTTGTCTTCAAATTTGTATCCTAATAATTTCATCTACCACTTATGTTGATCATGGGTAGATATTTGTTGATTGACCTTGCACTTTAGGCTTCTTTGGTTTGTTTGGATGGAAAATGGTTTGCCTAGTAGATATGGCCTCCAATGTTGTATTGCCAACACTAATACTAGTAATTCCTTCTCATATGTGGATTCACTCGCTACTTGCTTGTAGAGTGCCTTGTTGAAATGTGCTATTGGACGGTTCACTACATCAATGTGACTCTTACATTTTTCCAGAGGCATCACATTCAATCAAAAATGGCAACGATAAGTCCGAAATGGCTAAAAAATGGTTTAGTTGTGACAACTTTCTTTAACTCTTCAAAAGCGGCATGGGCGTCAACATTCCTTTTAAAGGAATTTTTTTGTTGTAAATTTGTCAAGGGACAAACTTTTACAGAGGCATCACATTTTTCCAGACTCTTACATTTTTCCAGAGGCATCACATTCAATCAAAAATGGCAATGATAAGTCCGAAATGGCTAAAAAAAGGTTTAGTTGTGACAACTTTCTTTAACTCTTCAAAAGCGGCATGGGCGTCAACATTCCTTTTAAAGGAATTTTTTTGTTGTAAATTTGTCAAGGGACAAACTTTTACATTATCCTGTCGCTTTCAAAACCCTTGAACAACCCTAACGTTCCTTGGAATTGATTAATTTACCAACCCTTGACCTTGGTAGGATCCATAGCCACCCCTACGACTAATATGATGTAGCCTAAGTAGTCTATATGTTTTGTTGATTGGAGGGGTTAGAAAAACTAGTAAAATATTAGAATTTTTAGGGAGAAAACTAGGGTTTGAGCCTCTGTTATGCTTATGAAACCTTGATTTATTTGGTGTAGTGGTTCTGGATTCGATCATTGTGCTTCGAGTTTACCCGCCTAACTAATACAAGTAGGATCTTCGGTTCAAAAAAAAAAAAAAGATATTTGTTTACAAGGCTTCTAACACTTGTTGAAGATGAATAATGTGTTGCTCCTAGTTCTTTTTGTAAACCAATATGTTGTTAAAAAAATATCAGTATGAATCTTTGCAAGAAAGGTCTTAGTAAATCGTTCATGATAGCTTAAAAGGTTGTTGGTACATTAGTCAGGCCAAAAAGGCATGACTGAAAACTCATAGTGGCTTTCATGTGTACTGAAAACTATTTTTGGTGCATCATTAGCATGAATTTTAATTTGGTGATATCCAACCCTTAAATCTATTTTTGAGAAGAAGACCTCACTCTTAATTTGTCTCCTAGTTCTTCTTTGATAAGAATTAGATACTTGTTTGTAATGGTTGTGTCATCCAGGATGTTGTAGTCAACACAAAACTACTACCATCTTTCTTTTTCACTAGAATTTTCGGGCCAAAGAATGGACTAAAATTGGGTTGGATTATCCCTATGACTAGCATTTCATGCACTAGCCTCTCAATTTCATTAGTATGATTGTGATTGTAAAGGTAAGGTCGCACATTTGTGACTTCAATGCTCGATTTCAAGTGTATGGCATGATCGTAATGTCAAGGTGGAGGTAGCCCTCTTGGTTCTTAGACTATCGATTGAAATTCATTCAACGCCTTTCCTAATTTTGCCTTTTGCTGTGATGTCAAGCGTTGGTGTGTGGTGAATTTTTCATCTTTGATTCCATTAATCTCAAGTCATTGGGTGCAAGTTAGGGCACTCGAGTAGCAACTCTATCCAAGCTCTCCCCTTTTATTTCTTCTTCTACGTCTCTAGCTAATTCCATCATTTAGACGAGATCTTGCCGATTGTTCACCTACATCCTTTGTTTAATCATTTCTTTGAGTTCATTGATAAAATTTCCCAAGTAAGCTTGTTTTGGCAATCTAGGTACCCATCTGGCTATGTATTTGAATTGTTGGATATATTCCTCCATGGTGGTCATTCGGAGAGCTACCATCTTCCCATATAGGTTCCTGGATTTTCCTCCAAATTGTTGCATCAACTCAGCTATTAGTGTTTCCTAGTCCATTGTTGGTGTTTTCCCTCATCTATTGGAGCCAATGAATGGCTATGCATGTTAGCTAAGTCTCCTATTTTGGCTGAGTATTATGCATCTCAAAGTGTTGTTCGGCTCTATAAATCCATTTGCCATTAAAATTGAGTAAGTCCAGCTTCATGGCTATCAGTCACTGGTCATCTGAGGTGAAGAAAAGTGTTGAAGTTTGCGTGGTGGGTGATTTTGCAGTCGGGCTATTTGTGGGTTTGGTTGGGATTACTTGAATTGCTTCACTGGTCATTCATCCCTTGTATATACCAGCACCCACGTTGTTAACTCCAACCTAGGTGTTCAGCCTTTCACTCAAGGCAACCATCCTTTTACAAAGCGTTGAAATTTCCAAGAGTTTTTCATCTATTATCTAAAATTGGTTGTTTCGTTCATCATGTTCTTGTTGCCATAATTCTCAGTTCTGTGACTTCTCCAATGAATCAACTTGGTTCTCAATTCTAGTATTAACCATGGATGTGTAAGTTTGTGGATCAGTGCTCAGATACCAATTGATAAAACTCCAAGAATTGAAATGAATTTTGAGAAGATATAAAGTGAATATTGAGAAAAGCTATTTTAGTGCATTCAATCAATAACTATACAATGGTAGAGATCTAGGTGCTATGCTTGGATTAAATATTGGCAAAGCTACTCTGCTTACAGCATTTTCTAGAAAGCCAGATAATCCCTCCCCTCTACGCTACACTGTTTAAATAGATAACTTCCTAATCTAAAAAATAACTCTTTCTTTATTTAGCCATTAGGTTTTGATCTAATGGGTAAATCCTTGATTACCCTTAATCCTTATCGCTTCCTAATTTGAATTGGTGTCTTGCTTTATATGCTAAGTTTTTTTGTCCTTCTTTTGTAAATCTTCAATGTCTTGACTTTTCGCTGCCTTCTATGGTATGTTGCCACAATCGGAGGCCTAACATTATGCCCCTATTGGTGGCTCCTATGAACTATCAATCACTTATACAGGTGGTTATCCAACTGTAATGTTATCATAAGTTTTGGTGAAATCTAGGTTCAACAAACCCTTGTAGGATCTAAGTTGACTGGTGATTTCAACCACTTCAACTAGATTGGATTTAAAGGTACTATTATGTAGAGGCATGCACATTGTCTTTGTTGGTAAATGCACTTGCAAAAGTTGATGCATGAATGATTCTAAATGCTGATAAGTGATTAGTTCAAATTGTGGAATTGTAATTGAGTAAATAACATCAAACTCTCCTGCTAGCTTTCTTAACTGCTTGTTCTAGGTTGATTACGTCACAGCAATTATGTACATTATCTTTTCTAATAAGAAGTGTGAACTCAATTTCTAGTCTCTACTGATCTTTACAAAAGGGCTAAACTAATATGTTGCTCCCTTTTAAAAAAGATTAGAGGCTGATTTGAAATTAATTCTGCTTTATATTTTCTACATTTTGATATTAATTTTTAAATGGGAGCCATGAACTGATGATGATGCAATTTCAAATAATAGGAGATGACATTGAATCATTCTAAACCTGAGTCAAGATCAAGGTGTAGTTCTACTTTTTTCAGTTTCACTTGAAAATATCTTTTAAACATATTGTTCTTTTAAATTGCTTTGGTTTGAGAAGAATGCGATAGTACAGTAAAGCAGGTTGCAGAAGTGGTCTCTGCATTGTGTTGGCTATTTGGATGGAGGCACTAGTGGAGGTGGTACTATTACGTAGGTTTTAGTATAGGTAACAATAGTGATTTTGTGGTGAGGCCACTATGGTTGTAGCTTGGAGCATAGTTCTTGTTGCCAAGTGGCTAGTGCAGCTGTTGGTAAAATTGGTTTGTTCATGATTTTGTGACATTGAGGATTATATGAAGAACTATATAGAAAATGCGGAGGTGATTGACATACGAAGATGAAGACAAGTTGAAATAAACATTACTGGGTGTCTGAGGACATAGAGAGTCTCATGTTTAAAGTTATATTTTCTCATTGTGAGTAGGGTTTGATTCGAGCCGAGTCAAATTCAAATTTACATAAATTTGAGTTCTGTTCCGCTTGAAAGAGTCGAGCTCCAACCTAGGCTTGAATTCGGCTTTTCCTCTTAAACTAGTTTGAGTTTGGCTTGATATTGTAGTTGAATTAAAATAAACTAAAACGATGACGTTTTGATGTGTATTAGTCAAAATAACATCATTTTAGCTGATTTTAGTTGAAACACCACTCAAGCTTGTAGTTCGAGCCATCCTGACAGTTGAGTTCGCACTAGCTTGATTCGAATCCACCCTTAATTTTTAGAACTAAGTAAAGTATAACCACTCTTTGAGTTTTCTTCTTTTTAACAAGAAAATGAGAACTGATTATAAGAGAAGAGGGAGTGAAAGAGAGGGCTAGGTGATGTTGATATAAGAATATTATTTTAAGATTTTTTTTAAGGTTTCATGGTTAAATAGTTTAAGTTTTAATTGAATAAGTTGATTATTATAGAATCTTAGTTTCAGTCTTTTTTTTTTTTTGTCTGCTTTGTCATCTCTAATTTTAATGATGTTTAGGGAAAAAATTGGTAGTCTTTTGAAAGGTAAATTGTCAAATTCGTTTTATTAGTAATAGAGATAATTCCGGAGAGTAATAATTCTGAAAATTAAGAATTGCTTTCACCTTCAAGGCACTGTGCCAACATAATTCTACTGTTATGTTTACGTTTCCATATTTCTCATATCTTTGATTAAGATCATCCTAGGAGATTTCTATCTTTTTGGTATTTGTCAAATCAATTTGAATAAGTAGTAAAGCTTTAGAAAATAATTGTGTGACACCTATGAATGATCAGAATGGATTTGGTGTCCAATTCTTCATTCCAGTATTTCATGTGGAATCTTTAAGTGGATTAAGTCTATGGAGGATCTTTTAACCTCTATATGCTACTTGGTATGATGATTTGGATTACAATAGCATCTTTTGGCCTTGTGAGCCTATGGGGTAGAGAACCTTTTGCCTCTCTAGCTCCTGACTCAAAATTGGAGTCTTAAAGCTAGAGGAGAATTCAAAAGGATGAGACTTTCAGCTAGGTAAAATCTACTGAGCATATAAATTTCTTTCCATTTCTCTATCAATTTATTGCAATTGTTGAAATAGAGTTGGTTAGTTGGGAGAAAAGTGATAAAATTACAGTTGCATAGCATAGGAAGTAGGACCATATTTGATTTGGGACAGGAATTGGCTTATATCTTATCATGTAAGAGTCTCATAGTAATGGAATCCGGTTTGTTATACCTTGGATGCATTAGGAAGAAACGTGCTTGGAAGTGTTGAAATGAAGTCAAGACGGATGATTTGGGTAGATTTTGTTTCAAGCTTTGTCATTACTGTCATCCACCATAATCTCATCATCATGCTCTCTTAACAGCCTGGTCCAGACAACCCATCATATTTTTGTACCAAGTTTTGTTGTGTGAAGATATGATTTATTTGTTTTCTTTCTCATTGAAGTTTTAGATGGTCCTAACATGTTTTAGAGAAGCTTTTGTCTAAAATTACTTCTCATGTTCACATCTAAAAAGTGATTAACACAAGCTTTGAAGTTACCCCACATTCATCAAGCAGTTCCATGTGCTCTTTTTTTGTCTTTATTATGGCATGTCGTTTGTAGCTTTTGTTGTATATGTTGCCCAGATTTCATCCAATGATGTGGTTTCTGTTTCTGTTTTGCTCATGAAGCACCATGAATAGATTGCCTTCGCTAAACCCTAAAACCCTGAATCAGTAAGATTAGATTTTAACCAACAAGAATCAATGATAGGTCCCTCCCTAAAATTAAGAATAATTAACAGTTGTGTCCTTAGGATAGTTTAAACGATGAAAGTATAGATACTCAAATATGAGAGCATCGGTTTGAAATTCACGGGTAACATATCAAAGATCTTATGGTCCGGAAACAAGGGCATTAATTTTCAGGCTTCTGTATGTGAAATTGGACATTAGCAGTGTAGTTTTGCAAAGCATAATTGAAGCATGAGGGGTGTCGGCTCAATCCGAACATGAGCACAAGGGGCAGAGTAGATTTGTTTCGAAAAAATGAAACCTTTGTCAGATACAGTATCTCCTTCTGGTCTCACAGATTCAACATAGAAATTGAAGCCTTAAATTAAATACTCTGCATTTTCTTTCTTATGTTGCGTATAGATTTGCCTTAACAAATTATCCACTGGATTCTTGTAATGCTAATCATTACACATGGATTCTTTGTTTTCCTTTATTCCTGAAATTACTCATCTTTATTGTTAAGCCCTAATTTAATTTACAGAATTGTAACCATAAGAAGAAGCACTTTATGATTAATAAGTTGGCAAATGTCTGTGTCTAACAATAGACAAAATTAAAATATTGAGCAAGTAATTCTCATGGGGCTATCTTTTAAGAAGGGAACATTAGTTTGTGGACAAGTGGCCCAATGGAACCTTGAGTCCAGCTGTAGTGTATTTAAGAATGGAAAAAACCCATGGAAGATGACAATAGCTTTATATCTGGTTGGATTTACACCTGACAATAGAAGATCTCTCAGAATCTACTTGGAAGTGACTAGCTTGGAACCATCTTATGGCCAATACCCTCTCCACCTCAACCCCTTTGAATGTTTCTACAATTCAAGGTGGCGCTGCCTCAATTGCCTTCTTTTCAGCAAAAAATAAAAATAAAAAAAATGAAACTTTAGTTCATCAGTCAACACATCAAAGCTTTAGTCTAATTAATTTACCAACTCTCATAGTATTTAAAGATTATTCTAGTAGAGGAGAATTTTTCTACCTTATGTATTTTTTAACAATTAATTTAAAAAGCTTTTTCTTTGTAATAAAAAAATTCATTTTGATTTGTTATATTGGTAAATATCAAAATATCGTAACCAGTTCATAATTACCATATTGAAAAATTATTTTATATAATAGTTATTAGATGACTTGCATGGATAAGCCTAAGGTTTTTTAACAAAAATGTTTTTTTTTTTTTTTCATTTTATACTATTCAAAGCTTAACTTTTTAAAAAGTCTTTTACTTTTATCACTTGAATTAATTTTTTGAATCAATTTAAAATGTTCATATTTAACCATCTTAAAAATATTTAAATAAAATAATTTAATATTATTTTATTATATTAAATTATTAATAACAGAAGGTGATTCTAACCAAACCAATCAAACCATTAGTGTTTTTTCTGAATTATCACCCTAGCCACCACACCACTTGGTGCCATGCATCCTTTCAACAAACGGTTTAATTTAGTAAATTCAATCCCTTTTGCAATTGTAGAGGTTCATGACGTTGCATTCCCATCATCACCATTAAAAATGTCATCATCTAAGAATATTCGGTGTCCCTTTTGAAGATGATCGGACGGTGACAGCTTGACCTTGGAAATAAGGTGGACGATTGTGGAGGTGGGAGATGGCAAGGTTAATCTTTGAGAAAGATCCTCATAGTGACAGGTGAAATGCAAATGCAAAGCAGACGAGCGACTCATTCAAAATGACAGCTCCACTAAAGAAGAAGACCAATGTACAGTGCACACGTAGGTGCGATAAGAAATATGAGAGGGAGAGGGGTGTCAGGGTATCTACACAAGGTACTTTCAAACTTGATATTTAGGAATCAAATCTCTCTTGATTCTTGTCAGATAATCACTGTCAAAAAAAAACAACACATGTGATGTGAATCCTAGGGCATTCTTCCATTGACATGAACATGAAGGGATAGTTAAGATTAAAACACACGAGATTTGATTATATGATGATAGACTGATGAATGATGGCTGAGGGTTTAAGAGTCAAAAAGTGATTCCTCAGTGATGGAGGCTTGAGGTTGGCTACCTAGCTAGGGTTTCATTGTTATTATTATCACTTCTAGATAGAATTACAGCCTAGCTATATGCTAATTAAAAAGATCAAGGATTTCTCATTTCATGAAAGATGAATAAGTTATAATTAAACAGAGAAAAATGAGTGTGAATATATGAAAGAATGTGTCCAAAAGTTAACAGTTCGGAGGATGAGGCGGAGGAGGAATAAGAATCCCCGTCTTGTCTGCTCATGACTCTGTCTAAAAAGTAGAGACAGTGACTAAGCATGTAAAAACTGAGCAACTTACACAAACAAGTGGGTCTTACTTGTCACCCTTCTCCGCATGACCATCAAAACCCTAGGCCACCCTTAATCCATCTTTCATCACTTCCATTTATAATAATAATAATAACAACTATATTATACATTTATAAGAATATAAATAAATACATATATAATATATTATTATATAATTAATTAATTTTAAGTTAATAATTAAATAATATTTAATCATATAATAATATATTATATGTATATCTATTTATGTATTAAAAAATATATATACATAACATCTACTCATAATTATATGCTACTTTATTATATTTGCCTACCATTTTCTTGTGATTTAGATATGAAAATCATGTTAGTTTATGTTTAATTTAAAAATAGTATTATGTGCGTAAATAATATGTATAAACTTAAATACAAACAATAATATATTATTATATGATTTAATATTATTTCATTTTTAATATAAAATTATCAAATTATATGATAATATGTATTTAAATTTTTATTTATTATAAATATATATAATTTTAATTGATAATTTAAATGTACTTCTCATTACTTAAATATTTATTATCCTTTTCAAGTGACAAGACATAATTATCATTCTGTTTTTTGTTTTGAACAGCTCTTTGGATACATTAAAAACTTAAAACTATAACTAAATTATAGTTTTTCATTGAAATTATATGCTAAGCAACAACCAACATGAGATAGGCGAGTCTAAAAAGGCTATGTTTTCCTTTTGGCTCTTAGCCTACCAACTACTTGTAATACTAAACTTTTTTCAATAATTTTTCATATTGAGCTAATACTGTATTTCTCTTAAAAATAATACAACAAAATTCAATTTGTTCAAGCAAAATATCATTTTGGAATGCAAAATAATTACATGCAAATGTAAATTAATGCAATTGGAGGTATGGAAGAAGGGGATGGTGAAGAAGAGGAAGAGCAGCGACATAGATGAGATGAGATGAGATGAGATGATTATGAATTTTGTGACGGTGGGTTTGTTTGTTTAGGACCACGTGATCCTGTGGGTGGCTTCGATTTAAGATCTCCATAAAGATTTTCAATATCTTACAATCGTCTTCCACTCACTATCTCTCAAATTTGAGGTCCCTACGCCACCCTTTTTTCCTTTTTTCCTTCACATCACTCTCATTTGTATTCATCCTCAATACACTTATGAACCCGTTAATTTACCTTGCTTCTATTTCAACTCAATCCATTCCATCTTTACTTTGTATTTATATTCTTTGAAAATTTTATTTGAATCAAATTAATTTTTTGCAATTAAACTATAATTGATTAGATTAAATTGAGTGATATTCTAAGTTCAACAACTAAGATAAATCAAGAATTTAATATTAAAAATTTAAACCTTTATTCTCATATTTAAAATCTCTTTCACTATCCTATTAAACTATCTCTTTCCCCTGATTAATCCTTTTATTTATTAGCTAACCGCATTGTCATGCATCATGCATTACTTAATTATCCATAAATTGCTAGATTTCATCCATCATTGAGAAGATTTTTCATCATCATCATTTATTTTGGGTAAAATTTTTGTGTCCACTCTTTAATTGTTGTTTACCTGGCAATTCATCATTTAATACATATTAAAGGATTAAAAGCTATGCTTCCTTTAGCTTACCCAAAAAAAAAACACAGAAGCTATGCTTTCTTTTATTACTTGTACATGATTTACTGCATAACTTTTACATTGGTAATTAACATTAAAATTTTCGAGTTCATTATTCCTGTTGTTATCATGAAAAGGGGAAAAGAAAAAAGATAATTAGAATGGGATAATATTATATGTATATATATATTTTTATATAATTTAAATATATAAATAATATATTAATATGTGATTAAGTATTATTTTAGTTTTAATTTAAAATTATCAAATCATATGAAGATATATTATTTTGACTCAAATTATATATCTATAATTTTATTGATTAAGAGCAATGTTTTATATATATATATTTAAAGTATACAAAATAAGTATATAAATAATATGTTATTTATATTTAGATATTATTTTATTTTTAATTTAAAATATTTAATCATATGATAATTTTGTATATATATATTTTGTGTATTCAATATATATTCATAATTTTATTATTTTCCTTTTAATAAAGTATTAGTATACAGTTTTTGTGCTCGTTTTAGTAAGAGTACAAAAAATAATTTAAAGTAGTGAAAAAAGTTGACTTACCATTTTGTTCAAACTTTTATACCCAAATCAGAAAGGAGTATTTGCGTCAAAAAAGCTAGGGTTGTTTGGTTTACAGTAGAGGGAGATTACTTTAATAATTTATTTTTTATTATTTATATTATTTTATTTTAATTGATAAATAATAAAAAAATAAGATAATTTTTTATTATTAATAATGAAATGATAGTTAATATAATATCATCATTTTTAATTAATATAATAAATAATATAAAATATATTTTAAAATAATTATATTTAAAGATATTTATATAAAATAATATTTTAATGTTTTTTTATTATATTGAATCAAATTCAATAATTATTTATATGTATTAATTTTTATTAAATATAGAAATAATTTATATCTAATAATTTTTAAAATAATTTATTTTTATGGGGATACTTCATATTTAGTAATAAAATATACAAAATACATAGTTTTTTTCTCTCTTACTTAAAAGTTAGCAGAATAAATACATGCATGTTAATGGTTCCATTCAATTTCTTTTTTTTCGAATTTGGTTAATATACATAGCCAAACTTATTCTCTTTTCTCACTCATGTTAGGTAAAACACCTAACAATCACTGTTATTCCATGTGCGAAGCATGCTTTGTTCTGTTCTTCAGGTTCAGCTTTGTTGATGTTTTATATCTTTCTGATATCACATGAAAATTAGTAAAATTGGTAAATTATTAAAATATTTTTAAAAAATTTAAATTTTTATTATGCTTATAAAGCTATTTTAATCTAATTTATATATAGATATTGACTAATTTAAAATTTAATTAAATTTATTAAATTAGAATAAAATTAGGTTTATATAACATTATACCTTTCTTATCTTATATTAAAACTTTAAAAAGAATTAAAATTTGCAAGATTTTGCAAGATTGATTCTGATTATGATTGAACCGGTGGGATCAAAACTGGTGAGATAATTAATTCAATCACTGTTCTGATTTTGAAAACGTTGATTGCATGGAGAAGGGAGGTGAAGATGAATTTGAAGGTGAAGGTGAAGGGTCAGCTATTGATAGATCTTCGTACCTGTAAGATCCTGAGGTCAAAGATTGTCCTTTGAACGTTGATTTTTATTAGTCCAATTTTGATTTCAAATCAAATCTTTTTTTTAAGATTTTAATATAAAAATTATAGTTCAGCTTTATTATTTACAAATAAAACTTATGTCGTCTCTCTGATTATTAATATCAAAGGCAATCCGTACAATAAAAGGAGCCAAATTCTTCGTTCTTGTAAATATTCTCCCGTATGCATGGCATATATGGTCGTTGTTCTCTGGCTATAAATCTCTGAAATAAAATTATCTGGGTATAAAAATATACATATTTATATATATTATTATATAATTAATTAATTTTAAATTAAAAATAAAATAATATTTAATCATATAATAACATATATAAATATATATATTTATATATTTAAAATAAATATATATAATATCCCTTAAATTAAAAAGTATTAATTTATCTATAGAATCTAATTCTTCCATAAACTATTCTTACTAAGAAGTTGCATGTGCAAACAAATGGTTTTGAGGAAGATAAATTCAAAGGAGAAGCTTTTTTTTGGATAATAAAAAAAATTTATTTGAATTAAATTATCTCTTTAAAATTGAATTGACCATATCAAATATATAAGATTTTGAATATAGTAAGTGTTTCAATAAATACTGCATCAAATAGTAAAAGATTTGGACTATTAACTTAACAAGTGGTTAATTAAACGTGGTGGGCTTGGCAACTATGGTCACAAATTGACTTAATCAAATGAATGTAGGGTTAGATACGTACACAGAAAATCTTCAAAGGAAAGAAAATCTGGCTATTGTGTCTCTATTCTTCTCTTTAGTTTTACATTTTACATTGAAAACCAATGACTTGATTCATCACAGGTCTTCTGAATCCAAAATGAAATCCCTAAGCATCCTTTTTTCTTATTACCTAATTTCGACCACCAGTGCATCCTGTAATAGGAAACGAATCCGATATTTTATCATATTGCATGTGGAAAAGAGAAATTGGGCACGATTCTATTGACCAAACTTGACTAATTTTGACCTCCCGATCACCATCCAACGCTTGTAATTCATTAGGTTTGGTCGATGGATTGGCCCCATAAGAATGAAGAATATATATAATTTTTTTAAAGGGGTGGATGAGTGGCTATGATTATTTGTGATTATGATACAAACAAAACACGTATTCTGGATTTTCTTTTTATTTCTTTTGCACGTGTAAGTCATGAGGTTAACTATGGTCTTTTCACGACGTCATTTACTCGTTTTCTTTTACCGCTCACTGTAACACACGCTAAGCAAAAATTTACTTTCTTTACCTTCATGGGGTTGCGTTTTATTTTTCCTCTATATATACGAGCCTTATTTCCTTTCAACACTACCATAGCAACTTCCTCTCTCATCAACGCCATCTTTTTCTTCTTCTTCGTCTTCTTCGTCTTCTCTAACACTTGTTTAATTTTTCCACAGTCACTAAATGGCTGAGAATTCTCCAATCCCAACATATATTGTGGTGATATTCATCATAAGCCCTTTAATTTCCACCATAGGCAATTCAAAGCCATGCAGTGTTCCTCTATCACATTACAATAAGTTCCCCGCCCTTGATATCGCTGGAAAGCTTCTTGCAGACCCAGAATCCTTAACATCAGCATCCACTGATTTTGGTCACATAGTCAAAGAAAACCCCATAGCCGTTCTTTATCCATCATCCACGCAAGATATCCTTTCACTAATAAAAGAGGCTTATAACTCTTCTGTTCCTTTTGGTATCGCGGCTAGAGGCAACGGGCATTCTACCCGTGGGCAGGCGATGGCTCATGTTGGGGTGGTGGTGGAAATGTCAGCTTTGAAAAATCATCAAAATGGCAGTCGAGTTGCCATTTCTGGGGACAATTTTTCTGGTTTTTATGCAGATGTTGGCGGTGAACAACTTTGGATTGATGTATTAAAAGCCACCCTCGAACATGGACTTACACCGGTTTCCTTCACCGACTATCTCTACCTCACAGTCGGTGGGACACTCTCGAACGCCGGAATCAGCGGCCAAGCCTTCCGATATGGTCCGCAGATCGCCAATGTGTACGAAATGGATGTTGTTACAGGTATTATTAATTAACTTTTCTCTGCAGAATTGGCTTCTGCAACAAAAAATTACAAACTGATATTTGTTGTGTCTATAAATGCACTCACCATCAACGTAGAATTTCAATTTTGAGATATTCCCATTCGGTTCCCATGTTTGGGAAAAGTTAGAACAAAAGATCAACCGGTTATCCTAGCCAGAAGTTTTTCGGAATTTCGTACCAAATATGCCTTTGAAAATTGTCTGAGCTGTTAAACAAAAGATTTATAAATCACTTTATATTGCTTTAAATAATTCATGTAAACCATAACATGGTGATAAATAGTTTGCATGCATGCAGTTAGTTAGGGTTTACTGAATAATGAGGGGTTTGTTTTCTGATTCAGGAAAAGGAGAGTTAATGACTTGCTCGGCGAACAAAAACTCCGATCTTTTTTATGGGGTTCTCGGAGGTTTGGGCCAGTTTGGGATTATAACCAGAGCAAGAATCGCCCTAGAAACAGCGCCGAAAAGGGTAAATATTTATAAAGCACAGTGATTAGAACAATTACGTTACATTACAAGAGTCGCCCTGATTAGTTTTGTTTTGTAATTTTTGTTGGTAGGTTAAGTGGGTGAGAATGCTTTACAGTAATTTCTCTACTTTTACCAAAGACCAAGAATATTTGATCTCATTCAACGGAAGGAGACAAACCGAAGCACTGAATTATTTGGAAGGTTTACTTCTAAATCACCGGGGTTCACCAAATAACTGGAGATCCTCTTTTTTCCCATCCTCTGATCACTCAAGAATAATCTCCAAAGTAACCAAGCATGGTATAATTTACTGTCTTGAAGTGGCCAAATATTATGATGATCACACTAAAAATACAGTGGACAAGGTACACCATCATCATCAACTTCATAATTATGATGTAAAGCTGGTTCCATTTAAAAATTAAGCTGATTGAACGGTAATCTAATATAGTTTATTTGTTTACAGGAATTGCAACAGTTGATCAAAGATTTAAGCTATCTTCCAGGACTTAGGTTTGAGAAAGATGTCTCCTACATAGAATTTCTGAATAGAGTTCGAAGTGGGGAGCTAAAACTTCAGTCACAAGGACTGTGGGATGTTCCTCATCCATGGCTCAATCTCTTTGTGCCAAAATCTCGTATTGCTGATTTCAACAATGGTGTTTTCAAGAAAATTGTACTTGAACGAAATATCACCACAGGGCCTGTCCTAATTTATCCTATGAACAGAAACAAGTAGGTCAATTTTTAAGACTGAGTTCTATGAGTCTATTAATTTCATGAATTATTTATAACAATTTATCCATTGATAAATTGCAGATGGGATGATAGGATGTCTACAGTTATACCAGAGGAAGATGTTTTCTACACAGTAGGGTTTTTGCATTCAAGTGGGTTTGATAACTGGGAAGACTTTGATGAACAAAACAATGAGATATTTAAGTTTTGTAATGATGCTGGTATTAAAATTAAGCAGTATCTTGCCCATCACACAACCAAGGCAGGCTGGATAAACCATTTTGGCTCAAAGTGGAGAACTTTTAAAGAGAGGAAAGCTCAGTTTGATCCGAAAAAGATTCTATCACCAGGACAGAGAATTTTCAATAATAATATATAAAGCGATAGATTCGATCAGATTAAATTAGATTACTTGTTAGGATTATAAAGAATAATTAGTTCTGAATGTTCAGTTTTCGGATTTGGGGGGCTTTGTAAGTTGTAGTCAGTATTTGCTATTTGTAAAAACGAGTTGAATGAAGAAGTCTTTGGTTTTTCTCTTTCAATTCATGGCGAAAAATCTTTGGAGAAGGTGAAAAATTCACAGGAAAACAATCTTTTTATATTGAAACGTGCTCTTTTAACGCTGAAACTACACTTTACCTTGAAAAGAATCTTCTCCTATATTGAAACAAGTTTACAATAAAACATGTTCTCTTTCTAAACCCCTGGAAAGACTGTAATGACAAACACAACTGTCCAACACACACAAAAATAGATACGAAATTGTATGCAATAAGAAGAGAATTACTTTTGATTGTTTCGGTCAAGATTTGTTAGAGCAAAGCTATATGGCTGTACCTTTTTTTTTTATATATATTTTTGATATATTGATAATATATCATTATATAATTAAATATTATTTTATTTTTAATTTAAAATCATCTAATTATATAATAATATATCATTTTTATATATTAATTATATATTAAAAATATATACATATAATTTTATTAGGTTGATCATGGTCAAACAACTCCCTTTTTTCTCTACTCTTCTTTTTTCACCTAATCCCTAAAATTTCTCTTTTTCTCTTAACCTACTAAAACTTTTTCTTTTATATTCTTGATCACTTGTTTGAGGCTTTCAAAAGGAGATTTTTAGTATAATAATAAAATTACATGTATTTATTTTGAGTATATAAATATATATATATTTATATGATTTTTTTTATTTTTATTAAATAGACTAAATTTTTAAATTTTTTATTTGAATATATAAATTCATGTGAAACTAATCATTTTATTTCAAAAAATAAATAAAACAACAACCCTAATTATGTTTATTTAATACCTTAAATTTTCTTCTGTAATAAGAAAATTTAAATGTTTGATCTTTCTATTAAAAAATTCTTAAAATTTAGTACTTCTGATAAATAAAATAAAATAAAATCCAACCTCTTAAGAAGGATGAACGTGATAATGCCATATTTAAGTGTAATTATCCATGAGTATTTTGTCGTCTTTCCACTTTAAAGTTTAAACATAAAAAAGACGAGCAGAGAGAAGTAAAAAAAAGTAAGGCCAAAGACTTATTCCCAGCTAAGTTTCGACGCACCCAAACAAATTTACGATGTGTATTAAAAATTTAAGTTCTCATTTACTGATTTTTAAAATAAATAGGAGTGATTGGTTTTAGGAGTAAAATTATTATTTAATTAATAATATATTAAAAATAATATAATATTATTTAATTTAAAAAATTAATAATTTTTCTAAAAATTAAATTTTAAAATATTATATATATAATTTTAGGGTGTCTTTCTTTTTTTTTCTCTTTTTAACATAGTTTTTAATTGGCTTCTCTCTCTTTTTTTTTTTAAATCTTTTTTTGGCTTTTCCCTTTCTTTCTATTTTCTAACACTATCTCTAGATGAAAGGATGAAGACATCATTTAGATCCAGAGATGAAGTCTTCAACTCTAACAAAACAATCATCTTCGTCATCCTTAAAATTAATTGATCTTATTAGTTTTAACAATTTATGGGAGAAACTTTAGATTTTTAATACCTAATGGTACTAGCTTGAAGATATAACAAACTTTGGGTGGGAATAAGGTTTTTGGCCAAAAAGTAATGATAAAAATGCAGCTATGACAGCTTATTATTACCTTTTTCTTTTGTAAGCGTGGGGCGGTAGAAGTAAAGAATTCATCAAACATATATATGGTGGGTGGTGGTTTTCCCAATTTTTGATTGGCGCATTATGCCCCCGCACGGGCGTTGCTACAGCTAACAGCTGCACTCTCCCATTTCAACATAATTGTTACTAAATTTTAACTTTAAAAAGTATGAGATTCTCTTCTTTAATTGTTGAGAAAAGCTGTAAAAGAGGGCATGGAGATGGGCTAAAATTTATAAATAAACTAGAGGTAATGTAATGATGCCTAATGTTTTGCTGCTCTTATTGCGGCTTACATGCAGGCAACCAGGAAACATCGCCCCCCTTATTTTTTTGACTTTGTTCTCCATCTTTTTATTATTACATGTTTTTTATATGCCTTTATTTAATTATTTATTTATTGTTCTATGTGGAATTTACCCACACATCACAGCCCATTTCAACACAACAATGAACAATGCTTACACAATCATACCCACTCTTTTATCTTCTTTTCAAAGAATAATCCCTTTCACATGTATGTCCATGCAATTTCAATATGAGTAATATTATGTATACAACTTATATATAAATAATAATATATTATTATATGATTAGATAGTTTTAAATTAAAGGTAAAAAAATATTTAATTATACGATAATATATAATTATTTATATATAAAATTATATATGTTATTTATATACATAATTTTATTGTTTTATATTATGATGTTGTTGAACATGGGATATTGCTGAATTTAAATGAACGAAAAAAGTCAGTAAAAGAAAATAATATTAATATAGAAGAGTAATACAATGTGAACTGAAGAAATGTTCTAAAATTTACACTGATTGACGTGTCATTTATTTGTTAATTAATATTTCAGCAGCCAATTTACTGTAATGTCACGTGAAAAGTAATTTTTTATTTAAAAATATTTAGTTGATTCATGCAGCTTTACCTAATATAGAATAGATGAAATTGCGAGATATGTTTTGTATTATCTCAAAAGGAAAATTTATAATGTCAAGTATTACATATCTAAAATATTTGTTTAAAACACAAGTTTATAGTACTTGTACTTAACCTAATGGTGGAAGACTATTTACCACTCAAATTTCGATAAAATGATGATTTTTTATGTTCTAAGTTTGAAAATTTTATTTTATTTTTTCTATCCATATATCAAAGTGTGATATTAATTTTAATAGTCAAAATATAATTTTGTCACTTTTATAAAGTAAATATTTTATATTGTTCTTTTTTATTTTTAATATTTTTCCCTTTCTTCCTCATTGTCCTTGCAAGATTGACAAATAATGCCCTAGTAAGGAAGAGTAGTCTTCAATTTGATTTGCTGCTGGTGGTAAATTCCACTTCTTTGCCAAGATCGAAGCTTGTAGTGAAATATTGTTGACCAACCTAAACATGTTTTATGCAATTCATGAGATAAATGTGGTGATCAGGAGTCATTTCTTCCATCCGGGGAAGACCCCAACCCAAGGTAACAACAAAGCCAAACTCCATTATTTTGATCCTTCAAGCTAGAAGTAGTTATTCCACCTGCTGTGAACTACTAGAGTCTGGCGTGTTGAGATTGTAGCATAGATGATAGGACTTTGAAATGGAGCTATGTGTCCTCACATTCATTGGCTACTAGTGCCATGCTCAAAACACATATAAGACTATCCTTGATATGTCTTGGCCATTGAAAAATATGTGGAATCAAATGGGAAATCTCCAATATTTGGCCACCGGAAGACCATCTAAGTCAGAAACTACTCATCCTTAATCCCTTCCATGACTTCAATTCCCTACCGATTTTGCCTTTTGATCCCATGTTATTCTCCACACAAAATTACACCTCCTTCTCCTCCTCTGACAATCTTGAGAACATCTACTTCAACCTTGTATTTTGCTCTCATATTTCTCTCGAATATTTGGATGCCGTTAGTTTGAATTTGGTTGTATGTTGGGTGGATTGGCTGCTAGAAAACACTAGGATGAGCTCAGTGACAAATGATGAGACAACAATGAAAATGCAATGGCAACGAGAAGACCCAAACGCTGTGGGTAGATAAAAAATTTATAATTTTTTTCGAGGAAACAATTACTTAGCTTCTGTAAAGACAAAGGGTATTTACATCATTTTCAAATTTATAAAAACTGAAAATATTATATTAATTAATTTAATAAATAGAAAAAAATAGATTTTTCAATCTCAAGGGATAGAAAAACTCATTCTATCAAAGTTTACGTGATAAATAATCATTCAACCTTTTATAAAAGTCATTTAGTATTTATAATTTGATTTTTATACTTTGTTTTTGATAAATTAAAATAAGAATAATGTAATAATATATATTTAATTAATTAATTAATTAAAATGCGGGATTTGTTTTGCTCGTCATTTAAAGTGTAATGAGTTGGGTGAGTATCCTTAGAAGTTGAAACCTCCATTATCAATTTAAAATGTTGATTTGGGCTTGAGCCTTCCTCAAAGCCTAACATACAAAGCAGCCGAGTAAGGAATATGAGTGTATCGAGTTATCAAATAAAACCTATAAATCCTCACAGGAAATTTTTTGATTTTCAAAAATATGTTTTGTTCTTTGTTAAATGGTTACTGAACATTCCTTGTGCTGATTCAACAATTTCTTTTCTGGTATTATATAGTAGATTCCTGCATTTGGAACGTCTTTCTGATAAATTTCTCCTTACGCAAATCAACATGTATAATTTTCCGGTAAGCTATAATTACCAATCAGTTATAGTAACAACGACTAAATATATTTTCTATACATCAATTGTTTAAGAACGTGGATAAACTTCATACTCTAAAACAACAGAAAGAACTCTATAAGACAGTAAATTTCCATAATATTAATGAGAAATTTTCCCCTTTTTTTTCTTGTGTTCACCTGTGAAAGATTGTGGAATGAGTAATAGTACTCAGTAAGTGGGGTTAAGTTGTTTTTGTTCTGTTATTGATCAAAGGCTGTAAATGCTCTAATATCATGCATAAAAACTCAGTTGGATGATCTTTCAACTGTTGATGAGAAGAGAAAATTTTCGGAGGTCTTGCAATAAAAATTTTTCTTAAATTTTCCAAGTAATATCTTGAGTCTGTTTAAGTACATAAGTCATTCTTTTAAGTGTCAAATATATAATTTATAAACATCGTGGTCGCAAAATGTATAATATGTGTATTTATAGTTTGTCAATACGTGTATATATATACATCAAAAAAACTGTATACAGAATTCTGTATATAAATAATGACATGTTATCATGTGATTGGGTTAAAAATCTTCACTCATATAATAATATATTATTATTTATATATAAAATTATGCACATAACTCTATTCACCCACACACAAATTAATAATGTACAAATCCAGCGTGATATTAAATATATATGTGATTTTAATTATTTTCATTGTTTTTATACCAAATTAATTACGCGTATCAATTTGTATATTATTATTATTTAGGGGCAACGATTATTTTCTATACAAGAGGTTTAATGAAACGATATATTTCCACATTTTAAGTTTAAAAAAATCAATTTTTTCATCTATCTATTAAAATCAATTGTTAATTTTACCAATTGTAATGTATTTATTTCATTTTATTTAAATATAATAATATATGTGTATTATGGGATGTAAATATTTTTATAATCTTACTAAGGTTAAATAGATATTTTTCTTATTTTCTATAAGAAATTATCATATTCATCCTGATTTGTATTGTTTCTTAGAGTGCAATGTAAAATTTGAAACTACTAAGGTGTATAATGAATTTTGAAATTTTCAAAACACCCCTCAAACTTTTTTAATAATTTAAAAACTCTTTAAAAGTTTTATTAACATTCTTAATATTTTTAAAAATTATAATTTATCCCTACACATTTGATTATACGGTGGTGACATCTCTATTTTATATTTGTATTAATAATTTTATTATTATTTTTAATAGTCATTTAGCCTTGATTATATTCTAGGCAATATTTCTAAATAATTTATTTAAACTTTTTCTTTCTTTTTTTTTTTAACTTTTGGCTTGACTACTTAGTTTGTGTTGAAAGTCCAAACTAGATCAAGTAATAATATTATTCACAAAATTATAGTGTGAATTCGTATCTGCATTTTTCTCTTTTGTCATCCTAAATCCAAATAAAGATTTTGCTCAAAACCCAAAGTCCATGTGAATCAAATTCATAATTGAATTGTTATAAAACGATGTACGTGGTCCTCACTTTTATCAGATAGTTAATCTATTTTCAAAGAAAATTATTCCAAAATTTTCATCTTATATTATATCACATAGGACTTTAATCATCATTATTTTGTCTCAATTTGGGCATGATTTATGGAAATTCAATCCCAAAATATAATTACAACCATACTATATTTTCAAAAACTTTAAATAAATAAAAGTTGATGTATTTTTTTACTTATTCTTTTTATCTTTGCATTATTTCAAAAGGCTTGTTAATTGTACTTTGAAAGACTAAAGAATTAGTTTTAACAACTTTGGATTATAGGGAGCCGAAGGATTAGTTTGAGTAGTAAAAACGAAAAATCTTTTATGAATTGTCAGAGTTTAAATAGTATAAGTGAAAAAAGACACAATTATAAAAGAAACTTAAATTAATTAGTTTGAGATCGAATAATTACCTCACAAGGCGAACCAAAAACTTTGTATTATAGGCTACATAGAAACTTGGACTGATCAACTTAAAATTGAATAAGTACTTAAAGCGATTAGCTTGGGATCGAATAATTATCTTGCAAAACGAACTAAAAACTTTAGAAGATACGCAAAAACTTTAGATTATAACTATCACATCAAATTGTATGAATAACTTTACATAATTTATTTGTACAAACTAAGGTTGATACAAACTAAGATTATCGTTTATGATTGAGTGATGTGATAATTTATTTTTTTATTTTCTTTTAAAACCATTCAATTAAAAACTATTACATTAAACTATATAAATAAATTTATATAAAAAAAAAAAAATAACGTATACATAAACATGCTTATTCTGACCAATGAAAAGACGAAGCCAAAAGTTCATTCATTCCAAATTCTAATAAGTTCGTAGATTATTATTATTATTATTATAATGTTTTACTTGATTAATTTTAATCAAGATTTCTTAAGCAATTTTTCTCTATATAAACAACTCTCCTTCAACCCTCCATTCTCATCCATCACAACAGAAAAATCATTTCTTCTTTTTCTTTTCCTCTAAAACAATGGCTGTTAACATCCAAGTCTTCATATATTTCATACTCATATCAATTAGAATCTCCACAAGGGCTATTTCACTGCCAGCGGAGCTCAGTGACGGGATTCACTCAGACCCTGATGTAATTAAAGCCGCTTCTACTGATTACGGACATATTATTTCGGTGAAACCTGCCGCCGTTCTATCTCCATCATCCGTTGATGATATCAAGACTCTGATAAGTTTCTCATTTAACAGTAATTCTACTCCTTATACCGTCGCCGCAAAAGGCAATGCTCATTCTGTCTGGGGGCAAGCCATGGCTGCCGGCGGCGTAGTGGTGGATATGTTGTCACTGAATAAGAACGGAAACGGAAGTAGAATTGTTATAGCCGGAAACAAGAGCTCAGGCTTTTACGCCGATGTTGGGAGCGAACAGCTGTGGATTGATGTGTTGAATGCCACTCTGAAACAAGGGCTTTCGCCAGTTTCGTGGACGGATTATTTATATCTCACAGTTGGTGGGACGCTTTCAAACGCTGGAATCAGCGGCCAAACGCATCGCAGAGGTCCTCAGATTACCAATGTCAAAGAATTAGATGTTGTTACAGGTTTGAACTTCCCCTCCTTAATTTTAATCCATATTATTTTCTTGAAAAATACTGTCATTATAAATAAATTGTATAAACTTTTATATATAAATTAAGGTGACAGCTTGTGATTGAGTGATGTGATCAAAATCACTCTATCGAATGCAAACACATCAAGATATACATTAAAGTTTGTATAATTTATTTACACATATAGTATTATTCTATTTTCTCATAGATTTACAGATTAAATAATTCTCAACTTTTTGAAATTTTGATCAGTTATTAAGCTAATTATCTTATTGGTTCATAGTTTGACTAACTTGTTTCAATTTAAACTACTATAATTCAATGAAAAATTATTTTATAATATCATACAATTATTTTATTAATTAATATTAGTGTTGAGTATTACAATTTCAATTTGGGAGTGACACAGTTTATTTATGTTTGAGTTGGAGAATCCTATAATTTTGATTCTAAGATTCTGGGTTTTAACTGGGTTAGATTGGATTAATATTTGGTCAACAATTATATAAAAACCAAATCAAACACTGATAATTCTATTTTACCGTCCAAATCCAGTTTAGGCCGGCCGTTTCAAAATTCAGTCTAGTTGACCATAAAAGATTGGATATATGTATTGGAAAATCCACATATATTAATTTGGTCAACCAAGAATTATATCATCTTAGATTCACTGTAAAAATTCAAAGATTCAGTGCAATCCAATTTACGTAGAGCTGGATTCGATTGATTTAGACTCTCAACTCCAAGTCAAATGAAATCCAATCGCAAATTTTAAAAAATAGACAAGTGATATTGATCGATTATAATATATGATTTTTTTCATGGTATAAAATAAGCACAATTAAATCTAAGATACATACATAAATATACTTGACCCAAAACCATGTTCATTTTCTCGACGTATTAATTTATCAATATAAGCATGGGTTTAGTTAGATATTCATGAATCTACTGCTTTATTTTCTTAATTCAACGTTTTAAGCAAAAGTATGCATCATCATTTAGCCAGTTATTGTCTTGCTTTTACATTTTTTTGTAAATAATAATATTTGATTTGGATATCTTATTCTTGATTTTGGAACAATAAGATAAGTTATAAAACTTGTTAAAATTATATTGGTTGAAGTATAAACTAAGCTGAATTAATATATCTAGGGTTAGATTCGAATCAAATTTATTCAAATTTAAATTTGAGTTTAGTTTGGATAAGTCTAAAATGAGCTCGAGTTCAAGCTTTAGCTTTAGGTTTATTCAACTTGTAAAACTTATGAATTTAAAAAATTTGATACAATTAAAATGATATCGTTTTAATTAATATATATTAGAATGATATTGTTTTATTATTGAATCAAGTTTAAAACTTGATTTGAGCTCAAATTCAAGTCCAGTTCTTCTCAAATGAGTCGAGCTTAAATATCATTAAAGCAAGTTCGAGTTTGAGCTTGATTCCACTGAAGAGCCTGACTCAGCTCGAATTCAAGACATCTAACATTACGTATATGCTATGAGATTATCTTTCCAATGTTTCATGTACAAGTTTCAATTACTTAGAAAAGGAGAGAAAATCTTTTTCATCTTTTTTTTTAAAGAAAAAATACTTTTTCTTTTCTTTAGTTTTAGCCTGTGATAATTTTCATTATTGTCGTCACTTGTATTTTATTTGTATGAATATAAAATTAAATTCATATTTAATGCCTTAATAAAAATATATATTTTTTTAATTTTAATAGATAATTTACGTAACTTGATAACATGCAAATCTTTGAAGCATGAAGGCTAATGTCATCGTAAATCAGTAAAACACTTTCTTATTATTGCATCTAGCCAGCTTTTGATATCCTTAAAAAAAATGCAAAAAAATCAATGCTGTAATTTAGTTACCTTTTTATGTCAAATAAGTTCTTATACAAAGAATCATATTACTGGTTTTTTTTTTTTTTACCACACTCGAGTTTGATCATCTTTTTAGAATCAAATCAATTACACCGAAAAGTTAAAGTTTTGAATCCAATAACTGGCTCTACAATCATTGCACTGAATATAATCAAGGGTTTGATTTTAATATAAAGTCAACAAGTATCGAACATAAACCTTCTCTCTTGAATATTCCACATCCTTTGTCATTCATTCTATTCTTGGGGCATCAATCATATTTCTTTGTCTCTGCATATTTAAGACAACCTTTAACTAAAATATTTATAGTTTGATCTTGTACCGGGATCAAGATTCATTTATCTAAAATGAAAATTTATTCACGATGTAAATGCCTTCTAAAACTTTTCATTGCATGTGCCTTGTTCTTTTGTGCAGGAAAAGGAGATTTAGTGACTTGCTCCCCACAACAGAATTCGGAGTTGTTTTTTGCCGTTCTAGGAGGTCTTGGTCAATTCGGAATCATAACCAGAGCAAGAATAGTTCTTGAGCCGGCAAAGAAAAGGGTATGTATAAATTAATGCATAGAAAGCAACTTTCCATAATTTAATTATATTTATGAATCACATTTCATATTTTGACTTGAGCCTTGGCTCTTTTATTAACAACTAACTGTACCTGAGATTTGTTTTATAGGTTAAGTGGCTACGTATTCTTTACAATGATTTTGCTGCATTCAGTAAAGACCAAGAAAATTTGATTGCCGTGGGCGGAGCAAGCTATCAAAATGCACCAGATTATGTGGAAGGTCAACTTTTAATGGACCCCAATACTAATCTTGAGTTTCTTCCACCGCCTGATCGCCCGAAAATAAGTTCACTCATAAAACAATATGGGATCATCTACTTTATTGAAGTCGCCAAATATTATGATTATAGCAGCCCTAGAGCCAACAATACTGTGGACAAGGTTAAGCTATCAATGTGATGTCAAATGAGTAATACTTGTATACAAATAAATTGTATAAACTTATTCAAACAATATGACTGGGATCATATCTGATAATATCTGATTTGATGATTATAATTTCCTACTTTCTTTCTTTGCAGGAGCTGAAATGGCTGTTAAAAAATGCAATGAGTTTCAACCCTGGATATGTGTACCAGGCAGATGTGACCTACCTAGATTTTCTAAATAGAGTGCACCCTAGTGAGCTTGCACTTCGGGAAAGAGGACTTTGGGAGGTTCCTCATCCATGGCTAAATCTCTTTATACCCAAATCTCGAATTTTTGACTTCAACAATGGTGTTTTCAGGGACATTCTTCTTAAAAACAACTTTACCTCATCACTAATTCTTCTTTATCCTGCGTTCCGAAATAAGTAAGAATGTCTAAAAATATTTTGAATCTCCTTCTGTTTTATTCTAAATCAAAACAACGTTTGTTATTATTCATGCTTTAATTGCAGATGGGATGATAGGATGTCTGCTGTTATACCAGATGAAGATGTGTTCTACATTGCAGGATTTCTGGATTCCAGTGGGTATGATAACTGGCAGGTCTTTGTGAACAAAAATGACGAGATATTGCACTTCTGTGACAGCGCTGGTATTAAAGTTAAGCAGTATCTTGGTCATCATGAAAGCAAGGAAGAATGGATTAACCATTTCGGCTCAAAATGGAATACATTTCAGCAAAGGAAAGCTCAGTTTGATCCGAAAATGTTGCTATCACCAGGACAGAAGATTTTCAACTAACAGTTAAAAGAGTGTTAATATCTTGGATCATCTATAGTGGGTTTGTGAAGGGTAATAATTCATTGTATGATTCGAAATATATTCTGTACCTGCAGGCCTTATAATAAAGGAAAGTTTGACTTTCTCCTCAATAGAATAGGCTTGAGTGTCTTCTTGGCACTCAACTGAGGTAATGGAAGCACACCGATTACAAAGTGTTCTTAAGTGTCAAATCCATAAATGAGGGCGGCTTCAGACTTCGATGTGAGCTAGAAAAACGAATCTTACATATTCAAATAAAATTTATAAATTTATTTATATAAATTAAAATAATAATATTTAATTAAATAATTTTAAATTAAAAAAATAAACATATCATTCAATTATAATTTATTCTTTTTTATATATAAAATTTTATTTATAAGTTGAAAAGATTATTAGTTAAGAAATGGAAATCAAAGTTTTCATAATTTATGATGCATGAAGGAAATTAATATGAACGAAAAATATTATTACGTGTATAATTTTATATATAAATAATAATATATTATTATATAATTAGATAATTAATAATTAAAAATAAAATAAAATTAATTATATAATAATATATTATTATTTATATATAAAATTACGTATAAAAATTATTCGTATAATTTTTGTATAATTTTTATTACGGATGAATGTTATTGAGGTTGGCCGGTTAACATTAAACACCAGAAAAGTAGTTTTTGACTTTAGAACCAATATCTTATATCATGGTGTGTTGTGGTCGGGTTTGTGCTTGTGGGCAAATCCATTTGAAGATCTTTTTGCTTCTTCAATTAATAAAAAAGGTAATTGTTCACCTGTGAGACTTGACTTTTAAACTAAACAGTAAGGCCAAATCACTTTGTCCCAACCCAACGTTAGGTGAAAAGATAGGGGCACCCTTTAAGTTTGAAAGTTCAATTTCCCATCCATTATGCATTTAGTTAGTGCATTATGTTAGGTAGAAAGATAAAATGTCATTTTAACACAACCTAAAAAAAAACCATTCAAAAATATTCCAAATTATTAAATTTTTTTTTTATTTACAATATTCACACATTTATAAATTTTTTATCTCTTATTTTTCTTCTCCCACTCATTTCCTTTTAATAAATGTCAATTTCTCATCCTTTTCCTTCTTCCAATTTTTTTCTTCCATCTCTTTTCTCTATTCTTCTCCCACTTATTTCTTTTCAATAAACGTCAATCTATTTTCATTTCTATTCATTCACGCATCTCTTTTCGATAAATATAAATTTGTTTCTTTCTCTTTTTTCTCTCACTCATTTTATTATTACTATTTCTTTACTCTTCTTCTCTCATTCATTTCTTTTTAATAAATGTAGCATTTTCTTTTATTTTTTTGTTAACCAATGTAACATTTTCTTTGCTCTTCCTTTCCCCATTCAATTCTTTTCAATAAAATGTCAATCCATCTCTTTCTCTTAAATAATACTATACATACCCATTTGAGTACATAAATAATGCATACTTATGTATACCATTATGTGATTAAGTATTATTTTATCTTTGATTCAAAACCATTTAATTACATAATGACACATATTAAATATATTTGTGTATTAAAAATGAGTACGCATAGTTTTAGTGTTTTTTCTTTTTTCTCCTATTCATATATTTTCAATTCAAATAAATATAAATTCAAGGTTATTAAAATATTTTCTTAAGAAATCAAAAAATAGAAAAGCGGTGATGAAAATGACTGGAGCAAAAGAAGATGGAGGTGGAGATGACTAGAGGAAAATGATAGTTGATAGTAGTATTACTAAAAAAGATGATGTTAAGAGAAATCAAAATATTTTCTTAGGAAATCAAAAAATAGAAAAGTGGTGATGAAAATGACTGGAGCAAAAGAAGATGAAGGTGGAGATAACTAGAGGAAAATGATAGTCAATAGTAGTATTACTAAAAAAGATTATATTCAGAGAAATCAAAATATTTTCTTAGAAAATCAAAAAATAGAAAAGCGGTGATGAAAATGATTGAAGCAAAAGAAGATGGAGGTGGAGATGACTAGAGGAAAATGATAGTCGATAGTAGTATTACTAAAAAAGATGATGTTAAGAGAAAGATGGAAAAAGAAAAAAAAAGGAAAAATATATTTAAAAATAATAATAAATTATAGTTATTATTATTGGTGGATGAATTAATCAATTAAATTTCTATTTTGATTGAAGTATCTTTGTAATTTTAATAAAGTTAACTATATATTGATAATTGAAACTTGCATTAAATGGTGAGAATTTTTTTCATTATATTAATAAAGGATAAAACTGTAATTTCAACTGAAACCAAACAAAATTCACTAATGTAATAGGATGAAGATTGGGAAACTAGACTTTTCAATCTTAAAAGGTAGGAATTTGTCATTCCACCAACCCTTGGGTGGAAAATAGTCATTTGGATAAACAGTAATGTCACGAAAATTGAACTCTATTGATGGGCAGATTATGTGAATGATGTCAGCTCCTCGCACTAACAGTTATAAAGCTTAATAATGATGTCAGTTTCTCGTACCAACAGTATAAAGGTTATAATCATAAATAAAGGGTAATATTATATATTTTGTTATACATAATTTTTATATTTAAATAATATATTATTATATAATTAAATATTAATTTATTTTTAATTTAAAATTATTTAATTATATAATAATATATTATTTGTGTATTTTAATTATATATTAAAAATAATTTTTATAGTTTATTAATAAATAAATAGAAAAAAATTGTTTTTCATTCAAGTTTTGGTGAAAAGACAAATATATACCCACAACATATAAAAAACTCAAATATTTATCCAAGTTTTAATTCGTTGACACAGACCCAAAAATTTTTAATTAGGGTAAATAAGTAAAATTGTTATTTTATCAATAATAGTATAATAATTAAAATTGTAACTTATTCCGCCCTCCCTCTTTTTAAAAACTAACAATTTTTTTGAAAATTAAGTTTTAAAAAATTTATTTTTTCCCTCAAAATATCAAAACTAAAATCCAACCATTTCCTTCAATGAATGACAACCCCCCTCCTAATGAAGGTAAACAACAGACAAAGGTTGTATTGTTGTCCAGATTTGGACGAGTGTTGTCTAGTGAAGTTTGGGATAAAGTTGCTAGCAGTCGTCAATGACAAGAGAGATGAAGAAAAAAACCTAGGAATTTGAGGTGGAAAAAATCACTTTTTAAAGTTGAAGCCTAATGTGAAATATTAATTTTCAAAACCTTAAAAAAAAAGAAATAAAATTACATATTTTTTAATATTATTATTAAATAACAATTTTATCTTTTGTTTAATTATAATTTTATCAAAAATTTAAAAATAAGTGAATATTTAGATTTTTTATCTATTATATAGATATTTTTAAGATTCGGCTAAAACTTAAGAATAAAATATTCCATTGACCTAAATAAATAAATATTAGAGCTAAAGCCCGGGACAGGCCATGGGGTCTGGATTAATGCAATGAATGCTATGCAGAAATTAAACAAATTTCGTGGGTTGATTATTTGTACTCTGGCCTTTGAAGGTACACTCACTAACGTTTGTTTCCAGTCTTTTTCAGAAACAATTTGTTTATGAAATAAATTATGGGTATTGTAATCCAATCTAAACCGTCCAAATTATCTAATTTAATATTCAGTTTCATTTGATTAATATATTTTTCATTCAACAGTGGTCCAATTTAGAGTTTTATATTAGATGGATCGAATTAATTAATTGAAATTTTATAAGTTGGCCGACCGCCCACGACTTTGATTGTGATTTAATGATCAAAATTATACGTACCTGATTATAATTCTATGCCTGTCTTGATGATGATGTCAAACTGATTGATAATCCGAAGCCGGCCAAAAATATTTCCACAACACTTTGCGTTTTATTATGCATTGTATTATTCTGTGTTTTCTTATGCAAATGAAAAGAGAGGAGCAAGAGTTTTTGATTTCACGTATTCTCAATATGATCCGAGCCGGTTTGGTTTTGAAAATAGATTTGATTTAATTTAGTTTAGTTTAAATTTATATCATTCAAATTCAAACTAAATTTGAGTTAAAAAAATTTGACTCAAATTGAATTCAAATTAAAAGATATTTGGCTCGAATCTAACTTAACTTAAATTTGATACTCGAATTAATAGTTTGAATTTGTAATTTGATTCAATTAAAATTTATGGCTCAAATCAATTTGAATTCAATAGTTTAAATTGATTGTTCGAATTTGTGATTCAGTTCGATTTAAATTTATGACTCGAATAAAATTTTTTTGAATATTATTTAGATAAAACGATATTGTTTTATCAATAAATTATAAATTTAAGCCATGAATCCAAGTTATACATTCGAACTAAATTGAACTACAAATCCGAACAATTGTTTTAAGCTATAAAATCAAGTCAAACTTGAACAGAATCAAATTGAGTCATTTTTCATCTGAGCCAAACTCGAACAGAACCTAATTTTGGTTCGATAAACACTAATTAAACTATTTTTTATTCAAACCGAACTCAAACTAAAGGATATTCATATTCAGTCCGACCTGAATCCACCTTAGTATTCTGTGTTAGCTTGTCAATTACTTAGTAGTTTTAGTCTTTTTAAATAAAAATGGTTGTTTTCATAACTATTATGGGTAATATAGTAATTACGTCTTTAACTATCATAGACAATATCGTAAATCTATATCATATTGCGCATGGGTTGGGTCAACATATCATTGACGGACCAACCCCGATAGATGTCTTTTGTTTGAACATGTTACTCCATTTTCGCATGCTTTATAAATTACTAATGTTATTCATGAATCCATTGTTCCTATTCATGGTTTTATTATCCGATATAGAATTTGAAAATTATATATTTTTCTGTTTAATATATTTTATTTAATCTAAATTATTGAATTAATTAATTAATTATGACATATTTATAAATATGTATGAATATTTGATCCTACGAATTAATTTCCACCTTGTCTCGTTCAATAAAGAAGAGGATTTGTCAAAACTTTATCACTTTAATGATATTTATATGAAATTATTATTAGAATTTTAACAGGTAAGTATCAATGTATCATCAAGCTTATTATATTTTCTTGAATTTTAACAATTAATATTTTTTAATTTGTTTTGCAATAATTGTGATGTATTCAATATAAGTAATATTATATATACCTATTTTGAGTATATAATTATATACGTATTTATTTATATATCTAAAATTAGTATACATAGTTTTATTGATTCAATATTACTTTTTTAATATAAAAAATCATTACAATTTATTTTAAAATGTGAAAAGAAATAATATACACTTTAAATTTGGTTTAGAAATAGAACAAAAATATTAGGTTTAAAGATATTTTAACTTATTTGGTTTAGAAATAAATCAAAATTTTAAATTATTTACCAATAAATCACAAATAAATTATGACTACTCAAATACTATTTCATCACAGTTCCTGGGTATAAGAGTAAAAATGATTACATGAAGGCCCGCATGGGGATGATGAGCCCATCACATTATTTATACTTAAAATTTATATTTATTGTTTGTAATAAAATTATATATATTTATTTTAAATAGATAAATATTTATATATGTTATCATATAATTAGATAATTTTGAATAAAAGATAAAATAATATCTAATTATGTGATGATATATATAAGTATATATATATTTATGTATATAAAATAGGTATTATTTGTATATATAATTTTATTGAATTTATTTTTTATTATCATCCCGATTTCTCTGGTGCTTCAAGCCAAATATTATTCTCTCTATTATTTGTTACTTCCTTCTGCAACTTCTTGTGTTCATCACACCATTCAATGTCTAACCGAGCTTCTTTTAGCAAATTCTCCATAAATGGTCATCAAAAGTAAGTACACCGCTTTCTTTTTGGGGTAAGGTTTGGCTTGTTGTCTTGCTTTTTTACTAGTTCTTTTGTTTGGTTGTTTTTTGTGGTCTGACAAGTTTGTTCAAACTTGTCTACTAATGGTTTTCTAATGGGCTTTCTTGAGTTTGTTCGAATTTAGATTGTTTTGAGTACTCTTTTAAGGTTTTGTTGCTTTTTTGTTAACATACACATTTACTCGTAAAGAAAAAGGAAAAAGAAAACCAAAGTACACTAAGAGAGAAGTATCCATGTCAAGAACAAGAAATTCAAAAAAAGAGAGAGAGAGAGAGCAGAGAAAGTGGAATAAGAACAATTGAAGACCCCGCGCTCCCTGGGGGTTGCAAAAACTGATGTTGAGTCACTTCTACTTTGCCCAACTGATTTGTTTCAGCTCTTTGGAATCATGGAAATTGTAAATGAATATGAAGTAAATGAACCAAGTACAAATTAATAATCCTTTTCAAGGAGAATATTAATCAAACAACGAAATTAAAAATAATTAACAATAAAGTAAAAGGAACATTGGCTACATCTATAAGTTCAAGTCCAGCAAATTTCAAATTCACTATACTTAACAAAACATCAAATACACGCAAAGAAATTAACTTAAATAACTCAGATGCTGACTCCATTTTACCTTAAATTCTCTTGACAATAGCAATATGCATATCAGAAACAAATATAAACATCCCACTCATTTTTCTAAGCTTTCCGCTTAAAGGAAGGTTCAAACTCTCTCCTTGAATAATCGACCAAAAATCCCTTAAATTGTTGAGGGTAAAATCCTTTTAACCTGTAAGGACTTGTATCATTGATCTCAAATTTTAAAGTTGGAATTTGAGTAAATGCGAAAAGGAAAATTTTTGATGTTTGTAGGGTTTGATCATGTTGTCAGTTTGTATAAAGCATTAAGGTTTATAAAATGGGGCAAGGGTATTTTGGTACTTAAATTTGGGTTTTGGTCAGATCCGTATAACCCTAAAAAAGTTGTCTAATTTTTATAGACCCCCCTTAATTGAATCATTTTAAGTTACCACCCTTTTCATTACTCTCCCATCAAAATTCATGAAGTATTAACATTCAACAATTTTCATCCTCAAGTCAAAATGTGGAACATGTCACCATATGAAACAAACAGTGCCGCAGTAAGTGCTTCAAATTACATGTTCTATTTATGTTATCTCCTGCAGTACAAATTGAATGCCTCTTATAACATCAAGGCTACTAGGCTGGGTTTCATCAGGCATCTACACCATATAATATTGTCAACTGGTGCAAGTTCAATAAACTCAATATTTGAAATCAGTAATTTGGTATAGGAATTTATATTAATAAGGAGATGATATGCACCTGGATGCTAATTCTTCTTCAGACCCTCTTTTATGAAATTCAGAACAACCGATGCTAGTTCAGTTTGATGTTTAGTGTATCCATGATTGGCTCCTTCTACAATATGCAATTTGTGGTTTGGTATGATCTTCGCAAACTCGTGTGCATCTTGAATGGGTATAACTTTGTCAGCTGATCCATGGACTGTCAGGACCCTGTATGTACATTAAATATAGGCAATCAACAGTCGTAAATACACAATACAGATTAATACATGTGTAAATAAAAGCAGTAATCTTAAATTGCAAAAGTTGCATTGATATAATAGACAAACAATCAGCAGTAAAAGGAAATTGAAACAGCAATGGCTTTACACCAGTAGGGTATTCAAGGACAGTTTCCAAAGTGCAAAGCAAAATATACAAATGAGCAGGGACCAGAAAAAATCTTAGGTTGCTTTTAATTATTACTATTATTATTATTTGAAAATGGTTCAATGGCACCCGTAATAGCATAATTAAAATCAGTCTATAAAACCTGATGCATCGGATAATTAGCCAGATTACAGGGACGACAACATTAAACAAAAGCAACCAAGTGGATATCTACAATTAAGCAGTACTTATTTCACCATCCAAAAGATGAAGCATCATATTTTAGTTCCTAGTGGACTTCATGGGCCATGAAGTTGTGATTTATCCACTAGCACAAGCAATATTTACAAAAACTGCTTTCTGTATCAATAATTTATGAACATTTTAGTGGTTTTCTAACACATTTTAAGCATGGTCAAGCAAAATGCATGAACAATTAAACAGTCGGATGATTCAAATTTGCTCCTTCACCTGCATTCCTCATCGATCTGAAGACACGCTTCATGCATGTTTGTATTAAGACGGTCCACCAAACTTTCTTTTGTAACACGATATTCAACACTTCCTGCATAAATCAAATGTCAACCAAGTATCCATACAACTGTAAAGTGCAAATGAAGCCAACTTTATTCGTTGTGCATATTTATCAAGAAAGTGTTACTGGACTAAACATAAAATTGCATGAAGACAGGTATGCAGTGTCATGAACCTAACATCACTCTATTTTAGATTCTCAAAAAGGGAAGAGAAAATTTGGGCCAATTTTGGGGATTGCCCCTGTCAACAATATTGTGGGTAAATTTTTAGAATACAAAATAAAAGCATCTATAGGATGTAAAATAAAAAAAGCACCAAATAAACTGATTATTCAATCACACAGGTACTCTAAACCAAAAAATCCAAAATTATGCTGGAAACAAACTAACCAATTACCTGTTTTATTCTTAATATCAATGAAGCCATCCTTCTCAATTCTTTCCATAATGTCTTTCCCCAGGCGTTCTTCAATGCCTCCCCTCATGTCATAACGGCCAGAAATATTAACAACTGATTGGATATCATGGTACTTAGAAGCGTATAGAAGCACAACACCGCCTCCTACAATTACATTAATCACTAATGTGGCTTCAATAAAGAAAACATAATTATAGGAGTAAACCTTTAAATCTGCATACACAAAAGAATGGAATAGGAAGAAAGCTAATCAACAGATACAGCGCTACTATATCAAGGTACCACTGATTGCAATTTTTATACGCAAACAAAGCTTATCCCTTTTTGGTAGATTATGTTCCATCAGTAGATTCTGACTTTTATTCAACCTCACTTTCCCAAGCCTACTAGGCTTTGCATGTATTTATAAAATATAGAGATTTATTATGTTTGTGAATTCTTAATGCCATCTGAAAGAACTGTCATCTAAAAATTTCAATTCCAAAATATCATAATATGGCACGTTACACAAAAAATTTTGACATGTAAGCCAAAGCAAATGTTAATTTGAGAAAAATGAAGATGTATGACACTGACATTTTTCTATTAAGGAATATGCAATGAGGTAGAAAATCAGTTTAAAGAACCAAAAAAAAAAGAACTGAAAAGATTTTAAAAAGATTAAAATGTCAAACTAGAGGAATTGAGAGCAACTACTTATCAGGCCCATCACCACCTTGAGTGGAATGTAAGCATTAATGCGAAGGCCAAGCAACATTAATACTTCCACAGCTTCCAATGTACCCACATGCTGTCAAAAAATTAATTATCAAAACTTCAGCAGGGTGCCACAGTACTACCATCTCACCTCTGCTGCTATTACCAATGGTATGCATCACTACTAGTAATCACTTATATCTTCACTGTCATCCTTGTTCAAGTTCTGTCTGCTTGGTAAGTTAAAATATATATGGAAAAGCACCAATACTCGCAAGTTCATTATCAAAACCCATGTGTTCTTCAAGTTCTTTAACTGTTTTTTACTCCCAATTTTGGCATAGAATATTGGAACAGAAAGGAGATTTTATGGGAGAAATGGAAAATCTAACCAATAAAGTGTGAAGACATCCACAAAAAAATAAGTGCCTTTGATTTATGTTGTCCTTCATGTCCAATGACAGTGGGAACCCTAAAAAGGTGCAAAGCCTGTAAGAGTAGGGAAAAACCTAATTTATATGGACCAGGTGTTACCAATTTCAGGACCCACAGGAGACAAGGACCATACAGACAGCCAGAATGATACAAAAACTATACAAAAACTAGGCAACTGCATAAGTAGAGAACGAAGATCTAAAAATCGTGCTTACTGTCTATGCAAATTAACAAACACAGAGAACAGGTCAACAATGATAAGTGTCAGCAATTTATAAATGGTCAAATCATTAAGGTCTTCCCACAATCAGAGCAGATGTTTAGGCATGTCAATAGATAGCACTGGAGATCATAAAAGCCATATCCAATAAAATGAATGCTGAAAGTCACTACTCATTCTATAAATGCTTTATGGAGGAAAACCTTGATAAAAGACACCATAGTGTAAAGCAGAACCTCTTATAGTCTGGAGAGCAGTTGCAGATATTAGGTACCATATCCATAAACTTCATTCTCATTCAAAAAAGTTCATACAATTTTCATTGTACACAAATTAATTACTAAGAATTTTCAGCACACCTTTACTATGCCCAAGAATTGCACTTATTACACGATTGGCTCCACAAAAGTGTTGGATTACAGCATGTAAATCATCAGCCTCTCTCCAATAATTTGCATACGCAAATGAACCTTCACTTTCCCTGGAAAGCACAGTGTTTGAACTAAATCAAGAAAATTTACTGATCAGGTGCAGAACACCCAAGACTGACATTAGGAACAAGATCAACACCATATATTAAACCAGAGACAATTCACATGACAGATATGAAAATGCCATTAAATACTATCTTGCTGTCAGAAACATATACACATTGATAGTTTCTTCATTTGCAGCCTCATTAATTTTGCTACATATACCATGACGGTTACTATTATGACTTCTCTTTAAGCTCTATTATCAAACAGAGAATTCCATGCAGCAAACTCTGCATAATACAGTGGGCTGTCCAAAAACACTTCAAGCAAAAAATGGCACACAAAATGAAACATTTAGAAATTTGAAGTCACATTTTTACATCCTGTAAAAGCACCACTAACCCATTTCCAGCAAAGTCAAAACGGAAGGCGCTAATTCCTTCATTTGCTAAGGCAACAGCGAGGTTCACCATAGTAGTATCTTCCTGGAGATGGAAAACAAAATATTTTCAAACTTCACTCACAACCCTGCTAATTTAGCATTTTGGTGCCCTTCCTTAATGCAAGCTTATAATTCAGTAATTTGATGAAAATACCATGAAAGAATTACTGAAGTATAAGCATAAAACTCATAAACTTCTTTAAGTTGTGGAAATGTTTCTAGAACCTGGATAAAGTTTTTCGCACATTTCTATTCAGTCAAATTACATGAATGATCAACAATTATCTTTAGAGAATAAAAGGTATAGAGCATTTCTAAGTTCAAACCAAAACAATTAAATTTTAACAAAGAAATAGAGCGACTTCAAACTTTAGAATCACCAACCTTAGTGGATCGAAAACCGTGGCACACTATTACAGTGTCAGTAGATCCAGTGTCATGTAATATGCCTACAAGCTTTTCACCATACTTATTTGGAATTACAACTTTATCCTGCTTAACTACTGAAACAAAAGAGTTTAATTCAGTTGACGATTTATACCATCAAATGAAATGAAGTATAAAATCCACATACTTTTGAAAGAACTACCGCATTTTTCATTTACAACAAGCCAACATACAAAATCTTCAACTATCCCATCTCTCACTGGACTAAACAACAGTTGAGCACGTAAGAAGAATAAGTTAATACCCATAACAGGTTATTAGTATTTTCTTTAGCACTTATCTTAAAAACCCAATCAAACAAAAATTTCATTTTTATTGAAGCATCGTAAGCTCCAAGGTCGTAGCAAAAATGTCCTCACTTGTTCAATATTAAAATACGTTATAGATAAATGGGTTGATGGAATTCGTTACCTGGGTTCTGGGAAGACTCAGACATTTTTAAGGATGCTCTCAAGATGCCTTTAGTTGATGAAACCACTCGTACCCGATGAAGAGCAAAGCTTGGTGAAAGGGGCTTCTTAAAATTTAATGAATTTGAGATGGATAAATGAAAATTGTACAATAAGATTACCATTATTTATTATATATTTTGGCCTATATTTTACTAAATTGAAAGCAGGGGGTTCCGCGATAAAACTGTGCCTACATGATGAAGAAAGGTATTTTTCCAAGGCCGAATGATAATATACCCACTCTTAACTTTTTCAGACTGAAAATTCTTTTACTCATTTGGTTTAGTTGGCTGATGCGTAGCTCAATTATGAAAGAATTGTCCAGTAAAATTTCTAGTTAAAAAAATATTAAAAATTTTATAAATAATGTTATATATATATATTTTATATATAATTTAAATATATAAATGATATACTATTATATGATTAAATATTATTTTATTTTTAATTCAAAATTATTTAATTATATAATGATACATTATCTATATATATTTAAATTAGATATAGAAAATATATATTTATAGTTTTATTGAAATTTTATTTATCTATTGGTTATTTATTTTTATTAATAAAAATTATTATATAAAAGAGCAAAATTTTTGTTTTAGACAAATCTAAAAATCAATGATTTAAAAAATGAATCAATTCAATGCAGACAAATAATACCTGTATTGCTCATTTAACTCCGATATAATTATTTCTGTCTAAAGTTCTTTTAATATGCTTGAGATTTTTTTTTTTTTTTTTTTGCCTCTACTTCTCTATGTTCTAAAACCTCATTCAAAAGAGAATGCTAACCTGACAATGGCGACTGCTTTAGGAGTGTCATCAACAATGTGAGGATGGAGCAATGACAACACACTAGCTGAAGCAGTAACATTGATTTAATCACTTCTCCAGTCATGATACTACTGAAGGAGCGAAATTGGCTAAAGAGGAGAAGTAACGGAATTGTGAGGGTTGGAAAAGGGATTGGGTTCTAGATACGGTGAAAATTGGAAAGACAATATGGTGACACACTATTGCGTGCACATATATGGAGAGATAATTGCATATGTGCTTAGTTGCGTGTATCGATGTGAACACAACCAGCCAAACAACTTTGATTGTATGGGTAAGATGTGTTGACAAAGACCTAGAAGAGACAAGTGCACGGGTGAGAAGGGTGAGCGTAACATGTGTCATAGTCACAAAAATGATGACTAGTTTAAGATGGAGATTACGGGCCATGCAATGCAATGGTGATAGGGGAAAGCATTCCATGAATAATGGATGATGGAGAGAAGGGGTGGTGCAGTCGCGTGAAGTTAAAATGCAGGTGTTTCAACTTGTGATTGCACACAAGGGAGAGAACAAAACAACTTTGAGTGGGTTGAAATAGCAAGATCCAACCCAGACAAAGTTATGAAAGTTTTATGGGTGAAGACATTGCAAGCAAGGATATAGATGATAGAGTTTTTGTTTAGCGAGGAAATGTCAAGCAGAGCCCAATAGAAAAGGAAGAAAAAGATGATGATCCTATACTTTTAAAATTAATTCTGTCATAAATTTACTTAAGTAACTATGAAACAAAATATTGAGGAATAATGGAGAGAAAGATAATATTGATTATGTAAAGAAATTGAGATGAGAAGTGAGAAAGAGAGTTGCAATTCGGATGAAAGGAAGTGTGTATAAATTGAGAGATGAGGAGAGATATTTATACAAAAAAAAAAAATCTCACCAACTCCCGTTAACATTTTGGCTTACTCATATAAAAGGAATTTAATGTATTCCTTTAATTTTCCACTTTCATCATCATATAGCCACCATTCCATAAATGCATTCCCATGGATTTGCTTTGACTTACTTAGGTGGAAAGCCACCTGAATATGTAACAAATTCTATGTATTTCAATTAGAAATAAGGACAAATTTGAAAGGGTCTTGGTATGTCCCATTTAAAATCTTATGGAAGGACAAAATTTCATATAGATCCTAATGTAATCTCTAATATGTTTCGTGATACATATTTTAAAATGTTTATAATTGCCGAAACATGAAATTCACAAACTTCGAGACCACGAAACTATCCCCACAAATTTAAGGAATGTTTTATATACAATAAAATTGGTTTTCAAATTCAAACATTTATTTAGAGACTTCATTTTGTAAGAATCCACCTTAAATATATTTTTTGACACTTTCACAATCCCCTACAATATAATAGGATCTTTATTCATTCACACAAAGACAACCATCTCGCAATTCCTAGATTGCAATATTTTTGGGTGAAAAAAATTATGGAATTGAGAAAGATTTTTTTTTTCCTCTTCTCTTCAGGACAGACAACTTTTATGAATAATGGGATAAATGTTCAATATAAACCATAAGTCAACTTCTAATTAATTAAATGGTAACCCCTCAACTTTAGGTTATTTGTATTGAGCCTCTAATGTTTTAATTCCTTGCACTCTGGACAAAAAGATTAAGGAGCTTTGAAAAAAAAGCATACCACTAGTGAAAGTCCTCTGCAGCTATAGGAATCTTAAGTTAGTGGAGGCTATATAAGAGGTGGAAGCAAGGTATAAATAATCATTCCCTTGATCTATTTACATGAATTTCGATGAGGAAATTCTTATATAAATGGGGGAAAATTTATTATTTGAAAAATCTTGTATAAAATTAATCTTAATTCAAGTAAGTGTTGATCTAAACCTTCGATCTTATCTACACAATTGAAACCTTAGAATTTAAAGTACACAAACTCTGTGATTTTGTTGAGAAAATGAGATTTTTTTTATAAATATTATTTTTTGTCAGTTAAATTAGTTAGAATATTGATAGAACAACTGGGAAAATTTCTTTAGTTAAGTTAAATGTATGTTTATGATTTGTTTGGTGTGAAACTAATATAAAAAACGTAACTGGTAAAGAACAAAGAGTAGGTATGCTGTGTTTGGAGGTCCAGCCAAGCCTGGACCGGGCACAATTCACCTGGGTGTCCAAGCGCATTTGTTGTAATTCCCAAATTAATTTGCCGTATTATAATTGTTGTAGATTTTATTTTCGTTTTGAAATGAAAAAAAGTTGTATTTATGATTTGGTTTGGAGGGCAATGAGTTATTGTAGATGACACTATTATTAGATATGTTGATGGAGATGAAAGAGTAATTTGTGTTAACACAAGTATTGATTTCGAAAGATTTATTAAAAAAATCTGCTATCATTTTGTAATCAATCGAAGTCGATTGTATGTTCACATATTTATGTCCAAAATGAAGTATCGTTTATTGGAAAGTTATATGAGATTTGAGATGATGAGATCAATAATTGTACTAATTGATGTAATTACAGTCAAAATCACACCAAATTAGTGCGGTTTCAAATTGAAATCACATCGATTTAGTGTGTTTTGACTAAAATTGCATCAACCAGTGTGGTTCTAGACTTTGTTGCAAACAGTATTTATATTTATTCATGATGAAATTAAAATTAGGAGGAAAAAGGAAAAATAAAATATTTAGTATTAGAACATAATTTGTTTGTATTGTGAGGAGTGCAAATGATAGTAGCCTATCATAATATTTTATTACAATATAATAAATTCTTTTTAACTATTACGACAAACAACTAATTTTGACAGAAAAATAAAAAAATTGGTTTTTTTAATTTAAACAGTAAGAATTTGTCATTTAAACAAACTGTGGATGGAAAATTTGTATTTTTTGGTTTGCTTTCATAATAGACTCTTATATTAATTTAATACATCTTATAATATGTATTATTTTTTATCTATATTATATTATATTATAAGATATATATATTATATATTATAAAATCCTTATAATTTTGATTTTAACTTTCAGAAGAGATCCTCTTGTATAGATGAAAACTAATCGTATTAGGGTTTTAGCCTCCAAAAGAGACGCCACTTTTATAATAGTCGCTCAAACTCATACTTTTCTGTCTGGAGAATTGTAACATAAATTAATTGAAAGATCAAACTGCACGGGCTATAAAAAAAAACAAAAAGGACAACCATATAATATAATGTGAATGCGACTATCTCAACATTTGACAATGATCAGTCAAATCCTCATGCATGGGTTTTGTCTGGAACTGGAAAGAACCATTTGCAAATTGGTGGCTCTTCTTCTTTTATAGAGCCTATATAAATTATTATGCATCTCGTGCTCGTGGGTCAATTCAACTAGTTCATACCTAAAAGAATCTCCTCAAATCGGTCGTTGGCTTCCCAACTAAGCAACTTGAGACTGAAAGAGACTGCTTCATGTTTGCACATTTGCATGGTGGAGGCCGACGGACGTCACATTTAGTTTATAATATTTTTGTTTAATAAGATATCTTTACTTAACTATTTGTGATACATCGTATAAAAGCAGTGAGACTAATATAGAACAAAGAAACAAATTAAGTTGAGTCACACATGTTTTTTTTTATTAATATAAAGTCTTCTAAAGTTTTATGTAAATTTTGATAGAATATGATAGAAAATTACAAGTCTCGTTTAGTAGATCAAAAAGTACTGCATTGGTCGATAGTGATATTTAATTTTTCCCTTTTCCTTTTCTTAATATTTACTTATGAGCAATAAGGATTTACTAACTACGATTTTATATATAGTCAAAAGAGCTATAATTTGGTCAGTGTTCTAAATTAATTTATGTTTTAATAACAAAAAAACTATATTCAAATTGGATCACCATATTAAATAGGATAAATTCTGAATCCAGTACCGATAATTATTAAACTAGATAAGTCAAAAAATTGATTTTGATATATCATTGAAAAAGACTTAAACTTATATTTTATTAAACATAAAACTTCTCCTTTGGACACTCGAATTACCTTTTGGGGGTGATATTCTAAATTATTAGGGTAACAAAAATACAAAGAACATTCAACCATCTGTAAATTGAAAGTCAATAATTAAACATTTTAGTAATTAGGAATTAATATTCTTTCCGCCTTTTGTTTTGTTTGTTGCATACATTGTAACTCCCTCATCACTTATCAATCCAAGTAACGAATTTTTTTCATTTAAGAATCTTCTTTATAACCCTCAATTCAATAGTGGTTAAGAGTAGGTAGCAAAATGGCTCGATCATTTGAAAATGTCAAATAACATGGAAAGATTTATTTTTCTTAAAAGCTTTATTATTATTATTTTTTTGTTAAATAATTTTTTCATAGTTTCACAAATGGGATAAGAAGGATAAGTCGATGTACATGTATATTGATTATAGAGAATTAAACAAAGTGACAATCAATAATAATAACCAATACTCATTGTTGATGATCGATAATTTGTTTGATCTTAATTGAAAGCTTTATGTTACATCAAACTATAATGGCGAGTTTCATTGAAAGTTCAAATTTAAATGAATATTATTGAAAATATATTGAACGTATAAATGTGGAGAAACCTATACTGCACAAAACTAATTGGTTTGTATTAAAATTTAATCTCTCACACTTATATATCACTTACTTATATTGTGTTTATTAGATATAAGACTTTAATCTCTAACACCCTCTTTTAAGTGTAACCACCATAAGTTGTTAAACCCGTTGTTTGTTTGAGTTCATTTTTAAACCGGGTACATTGTCATTTGTATCTAAAAATACTTTAAGTTGTTAGGTTATAATACCATAGATAAGCCTAAGGGCATTTTAGTTTTTTTTTCTAGTTTTAAAGTAGGTGATTTTTTCGATTCCAGTAGTACATGCTTGTGTATAAAGAGGAGTTTGTGGTTGTCTAAGAAGTTGTCGTCGATCACCAGAATCACCATAGCCTTGCAAAGGAGACGTTTTTGTCAGAATCCAAGCAAGTGGAGTGGCTTCCTTTGTTTGGTCATGTAAATCTTTGAAATTTTCTATTATATACATGATCCAGAGGTGTTTAGATATAGCAGTGATGATCTAGTTAATGAAATTAATGTTATATACGAATATGAGGAATTATATGCATGCTTAATCTCTTGATTGTATGAATGTTATATATTTTGGCTTAATTGATGCTTTAGAGTCATGTATGTGTATTTTGATTAGATAAATCATATATATATATATGATTAGATAAATCATATATATATATATATATATATATATGTGTGTGTGTGTGTGTGTGTGTGTGTGTGTGTGTGTGTGTGTGTGTGTGTGTGTGTGTGTGTGTGTGTGTGTGTGTGTGTGTGTGTGTGTGTGTGTGTGTGTGTGTGTGTGTGTGTGTGTGTGTGTGTGTGTGTGTGTGTGTGTAAAGACTTATGTGTATGCCTTAGAAGAAGTAATCCTGCTGAATTTGCAATTGAAAAAGTGTAGAAACCCTAGGACGCGATTTTCAAATCGTAACACATAACCGTGTGTGGTTCCATACACGCCTGTGTTTCATTCCAAAACATTTTGAAAGTTCAAAGATTTTGCACTCATTCTAAAGGGTGAAATACACGGTCGTATGGTATGAGACACATGCTCGTGTATGACTTTCTAAAAGTGGACAATATGTGTCGAAGGACACATGACTCGTATATGTAAATCCAAGTACACGAGAGTGTGTCCAAGACAACTCCTCGTGTACATCTGTTCTATACACAATCATGTGGTGGGTGTCACATGCCCTTGTATATGGTTCATGAGGCACACAGGCATGAGTTGAGAAGTACACAACTGTGTGCCCCTAAACAAAGACAAAAGACGACTATACCCCTTTGTTATGTGCATAAGAGGGGAGAGTTATGTGAGAAGAATAAAGACCTAATAGAGGAATAATAATTCAAGAAAGACTTAGATGAAGTGTTTGATCATGTAGACAACATCATAAACTCAGATCGAATTGAATCTAAGTCAAAAAGTTAGTAACTTTAAAACTAGTATCACACAACTAGATAGTCATTAACTATATACGTAAGTGACAATATTTCTGAGATTAATAAGGTTGGATACCCATGAGATGTATCATGCACTCAGTATCAAGATGCATAGCTACCTAGTTTAGTTCAGGTGTACATGATAAAGATGTGGCTTTTAGATATCTCTCACGTGATCAGTGGAATGCATCACATATGTATCCAAGGAAAAGGTCATCTCCAGATGGTTAGTCAACAGTTTTGATCATCTTATGTGGTAAGAAAAAAAACTACTATCAGAGATTTTTTTCATGTGATCAGGGTGTTCCAGTTATATAGCCCAATAGGTCATTCAGTATGTGTGCAAAGCACTATAGTAGCTTTCACCACAACATCAGATATGTCGATTCTAGTTTGGGTCTCTACAGTTTTTCATGGATGACCAATTTCAGGGTACCGAGGTGTTATAGTGTGACAATAGTTAGCTTACAAATTGAATGCAAATTTTATCATCAGATAATTTATTAGTCATAAACATCGAAAGGTCTTCACTTACTAAGTTTTACTTATGCGTTTCATTTGTATGTTTTACAGGTAGAGGTGAGTAACATGATAGACAGAGATCCAATGGTCCAATTAGCAACTGCACGAGGCGAAGGGTTGTTATTTAGTTTGTCAGCCACATGGCACTATTACTATTATTATTATTTCTTTCAGACACATGGGTTTACTCAATTTATAACAAAGATTTCATATACTTGTTAATTTATGAGTTTGATCAATAAAACAATTATATTTATTGCATCACCTTTTTACATGTTTTATAATTATACTCATGCATTAAGGTCTTTAAATAATTCAATTGTGCACATCTCTTTTGGTATATTTCCATTAGGGGTATACATTTAAAAAAGGCTATTACATAGGTCTACTGTTTGACTCATATTCTAATACTATATCGAAAATATATTAGACCTATAAATGTAGAGATCGAAACTTATATTACATAAAACTAATTAGTTTATGTTAATGTCTAATATCTCATATTTATATACTACTCACTTATATTATATTTATTAAATATGAGATTTTAGTGTATAACAAATATCAACAAGATGAAACTACAAAAGAAGTACCATTGACAAGATATTTTTTGTAATGCAAAAGTTTAAATCCGAAATAATAATAGCTCAAATTACTATAAGTGATATGTTTTCATAGCAAGTCAACGTTAGCTAACTTATTCAACACACTATACAACTTGACTGAATCAAGATTGTCATTCCATTAAAAGGTATTAATTTTAAATAGTGACATTTCTAAAGCATTTGAAAGGGATGAAGCAAGTTATTGATTAGAAGCCATAAGAAAAAAGTCAAGAGACAATAAAAGCTAGGAGAAAATAATGCAGAGTTGTGTCACAGGTTATGCCCGTCAATTTTAAAACTCCTACAATAGCATTCACATTTACTTTTGCGAAAAAAAAAATCATGCTCACATGAAAACGATAGTTTTCAAGAAAAAGCATATATAAAATGAAAAGATTATATAATTTTGCTCCATACAATTAGTTAAAATTATTTACAGGACACTGTCTATATGTTTTGCTTGGGTGAATCCTTATTAGTATAAAAATTTTAAAACCAAATTGTTTAACTCTTTTCCCAACAAGGGCTCTCTGGTCAAAATTGGCTTTGCAACATTGCTAGAATGACATGCAAGGCCAAAATGGCCTTGCCTGACACCTTTAACAACATACAGAGCTAAATCAGGCCTCATTCATCACTAGAGTAGTGGCACGAGGCTAGATTCAACTTCATGCTACTTCTATGACGATGTTGAGGCTCAATCAAGCCTCACATGTTGCTTCTTCAGCATCATCATGCTAGAATTGGCCTTGCGATGTTGTCAAAGGAAAAATAACGATTGAGGTTGACTGGTGGGTTTAGGGGGAAAAAGGAGAGAAAAATAAGAGAGGAATGATGATTAGAATCTCATTTTCTATACCAGAATGGCTTCAACTAATAGGCAAAACATACTAGAGTTTTCATAAATATTAGCTTTTGTTTCTTAGTAAGGCTTCATATTCTTTCTTCATTGCCTAAAACCATAATAGGGTTGTAATGGCTTCAAAAGTGTTTTGAGGTCCTTACTGGTGGGTCAATCCTTTAAATTACCTTTTTTATTTATTTTCAAATGATGTAAAATTATTTGTGCATTTCCATTACTTATATCCATAACCTAATTAAAAGAAACTATACAATTTTACTCAAATAACCTCACTTTTTGATAACTCCAAACTTTCTTTAATCTCTCAATCAAATTTTAATTATATCTAACAATTTAGTTTCTATTTTGTTTTTACAATTTTGTTAATATGTTTTAAATAAAAAAAGTATTTAAACAATTATGATGAATTCATTTTTGTAGGCTCAAATGAAAAAAGTGTAAAAAATGTAAGAGAGACCTTGTAGAAATAAGAGTAAAATCAGATACTTCATTCTCATATATCATTACAAAGATATTTTAGTTTAAAAAATCCAAGGGAAGTAGTAAATAAAGCAAATGAGTTGGGTCAGTCTGCACGCTTGATTTCTAGGCCCGAGCATAACTCGAAAGGCCCACAAGTCTGACACAACCCGCTATAATAGTAGATCGTGCCCCCACATGCTTGCCAAAAAAGGAGTCTTAGGTTGGGCTACGAGCCAACCTGGCCCTTTGCCATGTCTACACACAACAATATAATGAAATTTTAACTTCAACAATAAATGAAAATGACAAATATTTTATGACAATATGCGCAAAAGGTGTCCTATATAAATAAAATAAATATAAACATCATCAATACATGAAAATATCACAAAGAGCAAGAAATTGTGAAATGTGCGCACATAAATACATAATGTCAATATATATGGAAATCTTAAAAGAATCGATTGAACTTTGTTTCTTAATCAATGGATGATTGAATTGAATTACAATAATTCAGGCATTTATATAGACTTATTTTTCTTTACTAGCTAGGAAAACTTAACCCTAAATGAAAAACGATATGAATCTTAATTAATTACAAATTTTAGGAAATTATAACTCTTTTAATATTCTTTTAGCAAGAGAAATTTTCCTAAACAAAGAATCCCAAAATCTTAACTTTCTAGAGGTAAAATATTTCTAAACTAAAAGTATAACTCTTAACAACTCTGATTAAATATTAAATGCTTGACAGGGAAAATAACTTTAAATTTAAGACTCAATAACATTAGGAAACTTAAATTAAACTAAACCTTTCCCTCACACTGTTCTCCACATAAGCATGCCACCTTAACATGTCTTGTCACAAGGCTACATTACTAAGCATTCTTCCACATCACTTTATACGTCATCATTCTCCTAAGGGGTTAGGCCATCATGGTTGCTTTCTTTTGCCTTGGCCTAATTTTTTATTTGTTTCAAACTTTCCACCCAACCACCTTCTTGTCTTTCTTTTCCATGCACATAAATATTGATGGTTATTCTGGTGTTAACCGGGCTAAAAGTATTACTGACAGAAGATCCACATCAAGGTACTCACTTTCATAAGAGGTGATTCAATCGCCTAGTGAAATAAAAAGCAAAAGGTAGTTGAGTTCAAAGACACGACCAAAGGGCTTTCCGAGCTCCTTTGGCTAAGGAAGCTACTAGAAGAAATTGGCCATGCATTTGGTTCTACAATGAATCTATTTTATGATAATGAAGCAACCATAGAGATTGCACATAATTCAATGTAAAACATGTATATGACCTCTATCTAAACATATATATACTGAGTATGCAAGATAGAAACCAAAACTAAAATTTGCGGAATATTAAACACTAACCTTTGGTCATTGCTTGACGATTTGATGTAGAATAATCCTCTAAAAATTGCTTGTAAACTTTCGTCTTCCAGGTGATTTCTTTTTCTCATAGAATGGTATATATTTTTCAAAAAAAAAAAAGCTCACCCAGTGACCCTTTAGCAATCTTAAATAAGCATTCTACCATCAAGAATGCAACGAAAATGTGTGGAGTTATGACATGAGAGTTACAAACTATAATGCATGAGAGTTATAGACCATTAATCCATGAAGAAGTTACTGCATGAAGCAGTTACCAGGAAACGAAACTCACACTTAGTTCAGCATGATATCGAACCAAACATTCAAAATTGGACAAACATTCGATCAAAGAGAAACTTGAAGTCAAATAGTTAAATTTCTGTTTGTAAAATCAGACGACCAGCTGGTTAATATACTAACAAAAGTTGTCTCCAGTAAGGTGTTTTATATCTCACTAGACAAGTTAGGTATTGGAGACATTCATGCACCAATCATAAATAGAGAATCATGTTGGGAGATTATAGGGATTATTATTAAATATTTGAATTTCACTTAGTATAGAATACAAGAATAATGTATAGCAAATATCATTTTCCTAGATTAAAACTCATGTATTTATATATAAATACAAGAAGTCTTGAATAATATATATAAGATATATAATTGTTACCAACAGTTAGCACTATTGACATTTCTAGTAGTAGACTCATTAAAGCAACCTTGTCGTAAATTGTTCTAAGCTAAACAAAATTTTTTCAGTTTGCACAAAAACCAGTTTATGTAGGAAGAAGTGTGTGAGCAAGTTGCAGTATTAAAATTTTCCTTTATATATACGAGATGGATCCTAAATTTTATATAAACAAATAGACAGTAGTTAAAAAAAAATAAAAATCAGAGGTATGTGCTTGATATCTGACGTTAAGATGAGAGTTAAAATAGAGTTACTTCAAGAGAAGTTAAGATTAAAAAGGAGCTAATATTTTTTCAATAAAATTATGTATACCCACTTTTGGTACATATTTATATATGTTATTATATGATTGATTATTATTTTTATCTTTAATTTAAAATTATTCAATCATATGATAACACATATTAAGTGAATACTAATCGTGTACTCAAAATGGGTACACATATATTGAATATGAAAATATAATACAAATCATAATTTAGATAGAACCCATCAATATTGCAATGTAACATAAAACATGTTACTTATTTATGCAATTTTAATTACATGTGAATGGAGACATTGAGGAAGTCCAAATCAAAATGCATGGAGACTGGGGCATAGGAGCAAACAAACAATACTAAATAAAAAAAGAAGGCTTGAATGACTATTTCCCACGTAACTTTGTTAAAACAACGATTTTTTTTTTTTTTTTCAAATCAGTTGTATTAATGTAAATTGTTACATAGAAAGGTAGTAAAACCATTTTAAACAGACCTGAAAAGGCTTGTTACCCAGGAACAAAATCATTTCTTCAACGGCTTTCGTTGGAATTGTAACCCTCACACTAGCTTATACCCCATCGGAAAATCTAGTAATTTCAAAATGTGCCAAGAACAAAACCACTATGAATTTTTCTGCTTTTGCACATTTTGGCTTATGGGAGACGTTGGTTGTAAAACTATCTTGGAATTAGCTAGATCGTCAGTCTTGATTAATAGATCCTCTCATAGCGTTTTTGGGTGCTCAAGGGTTGCCTGTCAAGGTAATACTTGTTCTACATCCTCTTTTGCATTACTGAAGATTTTTTAAGTCGCAGCCTTTCTTAACTTTATTTTAGAAGAAGATTATAGTAGTACAACTCCGAGAAATTACTTTGCCCCTAGTCGTATTTTATTTTCAGATGATATTTTGATTTTTTTTTTTTGTCAAGGTAGATGCAAACCAAGAACAAAACTACCAAGAGGTGTGAACAAAATATAAACAATGCAACAAACTACAATAATTTGAATAGTCCTTTTAAAATTCAAAGCAACTCTTGTTCCACGCAGCTTCCTGAATTCAATTTGTTTTTCATTTTTTTCTTTATCTCCTCAAAATCGTATTTTATTTTCAGATGATATTTTTATTTTTTATTTTTAAAGGTAGATGCAAACCAAGAACAAAACCACCAAGAGGGGTGAACAAAATATAAACAACACAACGAACTACAAGAATTTGAATAGTCTTTTGAAAATTCAAAGCAACTCTTGTTCCACGCAACTTCCTAAATTCAATTTGTTTCTCATTTTTTTCTTTATCTCCACAAAATCTCTCTTTCGTCACTTTCTCTAGAACCCTAATCTAGCATTTTTCCTACCACAATCATGATAAAAGAAAACGACACAAAGAGCTGTAGCGACAAAGAAATAAGGCAATCAATAAGCTTTTCCAAGTACAACTACTAGTCGAGATAACAATAAGAAAGGGAAAAGGAAAGGGTTTTTTGATGAAGCAATTGTTGGCATTGTGATTGGATCCATTTTAGGGTTTCTCTTAATTGTAATCATTTTGATGATTTTTGTAAAATGAAGAGCAGCCAGAGAAGTAGGTTGCATTCTTTGGAACATTACATTTCAAGGACTATCGAAGAAGTTGCGAAGAATGAAGGTGGTTTGGTATTTGTGCGGGGTGGAATTTTGGTAAATAAAGTCGGAAGACTTTGGAAAGGATGATGGTGATTTGGTGACTTTGTGTTTTGCTTTTATGTTTATGTTGATGGAAGTGTGTTTGGCTGTGTAGTAAGGTACGTGGTTGGTGGTGAGTTATTAATTGTTAGGTACTGAAAGGAAAGAAAAGGGTAGAAAGGGTGGTGATCGGGTGTTTTTGTTTTTTTAAAAGAATTTTGAGAAAAAAAAATGTTTTATTCTTTAATAGTTTATACTAACCTAATTGACATATATATAAAAATATATATATATTTTTTAAATTTATAAAGTAAAAAATTTTTATTTTAACAAAGTTTAAATAGAAATTATCATTCAACCTGAATGAAAATATAGAAAGAGGAAAAATTCAATCTTGGCAAGGGATGCAAGGAAAGGTGAAAAGGGTGGTTATTTGATTTATTTTTTTTTTTAAAGAGTTTTAGGGTAAAATAACCTCTATACCTTCCTTTTAATGATCTACATAGAATTAACTAATAAGTGAAAAAATAGTTTTCAAAATTAAATAATAAAAATTATATCAACAAAGTTTTGGGGGGAAATAGTAGTTTAGCTAAATAAAAAAAAATATAGAAAGAGGAAAGAGACAGTCTGCCTTCCCCCCTTGACTCTTTTCAAACCGTGGCGAGCGGAGGACTTTGACCATTACCTTTCTTCATCTTTCTTCCAGTTTCCCTTGCCTAGGGCTGGCTGCTCCCCCAATACTTTTTCAAGTTTTTCTTTAATCTCTCTCTCTCTATCTACTTTTCAGAGATAATTCCTCAAATTCCGAAGTGGGCTCTTCTTCCTCTCTTCTGTTACTTAACCTTTCGATCATTCTTTCATATCACAAAACTGATTAAACTCTGTGCTTCTCATTTTCCTACCATGCTATCTATATTTAATTTATGCCATATCTGTGTCTCTCTTTCGTTCACAATTTAGTCCTGACCTTCTCAGGGTCTGATCATCATCATCAAAATCATGTCTTGTTCATCATCTAAAGGCTTAACTAAATTAGTTAATCTTCTAGAAAGATTACACAGATGCTGATCCACAAGGACAAGGATCTAGGTTAGTTAATTAGCTAGCCTACGGCTGACTGCACGTGATTCATGGACACTGTTTTCCTTCTTGAAGATGTAGCACGCGCCAACTTTCTCCGATCAGTAATGCAGTCCTTCGGCTGCACTTATATTTGCCTATGGTCATATTATGAATTGGCCCAGTATATATCAACTCTCTCGCTTTCTTTTTTCCATTTTTCTTTACAATTTGGCGGACTGTCTTTTGATTCTCAATTTCCAGTTGTTTAGTCTGCTGGGATGGATGTTTCCATGAAGATAACAGCCAGCCTAGCCCGTCGTCCGGAACTATATCTCGGCGGCTTTTCGACGAGTACTGCAAATCAGTTATCGCAGTTGTTGAAAATGAGTACGCATATATATAGAATTTTATCAAATTATGTTAGATAAATATAGTTTTTTCATTTTTTTTTCTATAGATCGATGTTAATCATAACATAAACTATATTGTAAAGGGGTGCCTCTATTGTTTCACTGTAGCAGCCGTGTTCCAGGTCTTGCTTTCAAGAACAATCAGCATTACATTGAGCTCAATGAAGCCGACCTTCAAAGATTGGCATCTAATGATGCACAGCGCCTATTTTATCAAGTAATAATTTAATATACTAGCCCAAGAGTTGATTGTTAACTGCATTTCTGTTAAATTTTGCAGAATAAATCTGTTATAGCTTACTTAGTTTCATTGTTTCTAATTCACAGGAAGCAAGGATTAAGGTTTGGCAACTTTGTCTATAAAGAATTAATCGCTTTACATATGATAAATTCGAAGCTAAAAGATAACAGTTTTCTTTTTTCCTTCGATATTTGTAGACTGCAGTGTTCATGGCGAGCAAGAATGGAGAAATTGAGCTAGGTTTCTCCAGAATGACACAAGTAAGAATATATTTTAATTGCCATTTCAGTCTTAATAAATAAATTCTTAAAGCTGAATTGGGTTTCTACCATTTCTAAAATCAGATTAACATGGAAACGGAGATGAGAAATTTAGTGCGGGACTTAATCTCTCGACCCTCATCATCTTCATCTTCATTAAGATCTGTATCCTTGGATACCCCAGAATACTCCTCTCTCTTATTCAGTATTCCAACTACAACCCACATACCAAAAACCCTCAACGAGGCTCCTTCATTGCAACCAATATTACCAGCCACAACTAGTCCACACCAAGAAGTTATGCAAGCATTTGCTCAATTGCGAAACATTCAATTACCGACGCCGGAGAGTGAGCATGCTGCAATAACAAGAGCCATTTTTGCCGTTTTAACTTCTCCTTCCTCTTCATCATCATCATCTCATCAAAATCAAAATCAACCCCAGCAAAATCTACCTCCCAATTACCGACTGAGCCCCCAACCTAGCGCATTCAAGAAGTATAACTCAGCTTTAGCTTCAGCATCTCACTTGGTAACACGGACAATAAGTCTGCTGAAACGGGCAATTTCATTTTATAGAAGGTTTCATATTTTGAGACGGGAATATGCGTTACAAAACCGCCCCAACATCACTCAATTGCACCACATGATATCGGAGAGAAGAAGACGCGAGAAGCTTAATGAAAGCTTCCAGGCACTAAGATCAATGCTTCCACCAGGAGCTAAGGTATGATATATGTTGAACTGAAGCAGTTTAATCTTCTTCCAGACTCCAGCTATGCTTTAAACTTAAGTAAATATGCAACGGATTTTGTAGAAAGACAAAGCATCATTGCTTATTAGAACAAGAGAGTACCTGAGCAGCTTGAAAGATAAAGTAGCAGAACTTAGTGAAAGAAACCAGAAATTGCAGGCTCAGCTTTCGGCTGCTCCTTCTGCCGTTGTCAAAGAGGTGGGCGCTGAAGAAGGAAGAGGTTCTCACAGACATGAGATTCTTGTCGTTCCTGTTCCTGAATCAACCTCGGAAGAGAGAATCGTCGATTTGAGGGTGAATGTGACAGCAGAATGTTCTATGATGGACTTAATAATCCGAATTCTGGAATTCCTGAAACGGATTAACGATGTGAGCTTGGTGTCCGTAGAAGCCAATACCTCAAGTTCTTCTCATCATGTAATCTTCAGATTGAGAATTCAGGTATGTATCATGTAATCAATATAAAATCATGTGTACTTACTTTAAATATATAAATTGATACATTTAATTATGAGATACATACAAGTATATATCATTTATATATTCAAAATAAATACTTATAATATTGCTTTTATGAAATTGTAATGCATATTTTCCACCAGAACCATGCTAAACTTTCTTTTTGGTTTTTTCATCTCATTTAACAAATCATGGCAGGATCTTTCTAACACATAAACTATAGAGAAAACAAAAAAAACCAACATCTATTTCCTTAAATTAACCGAGCATTGTTGAAAATACTTTCAATAAGAAAGCTCTATGGTGAAACCCTACAAAGGAAATGTATACTTCTTTGATTAATTGTAGTTAATTTTTTTTCTTGAATGGATATCATGTGTTTTAATGTAAAAAATGTTAGAGTAGATATACAAAATATTCTTAATTCAATGCTCAAAATAAAATTATAAAATCCTAAGAGGTACCAAGGGAACTAGATGAAGACTATGAGAGGATCATAATAACCCCATAAAATTTGCATCTATATATCTTATAGAAAGACTCCGTCTGAGTGTAGATTTTCTTGTTTTATTGAATTAGATTGCAGAAGTGAAGGGTGATAAGTAGATTAAAGTTATGAAATTGTTGAATGCAGGGAAACGAATGGGACGAGTCTGCCTTCCAGGAAGCAGTCAGAAGAGTTGTTTCTGAAATGGCACATTCACAATGATCCGTTATCGTGGATGAGGTTCATCTCCACCACATCACATAATTAATGTATTCATGTATCAATAAATCTATACATACCCATTATAAATATACAAATAAATATATATTTAATGTGTGTTATTGAATGATTAGATAATTTTAAATTAAAAGATGACTCACATTAAATATATACATATTTGTATATCCTAAATACATATACATAGCATTTCTCTTCATTTGTATCTATAAGCAGACTTTAGTATTAACATAAATGCCTCCATTTTGTATACTAAATATTAATCAAAGTATGTGTGGCGAGGCCAGATTGATCTAATCTGACAAAAGAGATTGATTGATTGATTGAGTACAGAGGTAATATTCAAAGATGGTAAAAAATATCCAATCAGCCTGCCAAACCTGATGTATTTTTTCTTGGTTTAATTCATCTCATATTTATTAATCCATGGACGATGTGTCTGTAAAACAATGGCCATGCCGTCACATCAGATGCGTCGTCGGCTATTTTTTCCTCGGAAGGGAAATAAAAAAGGCCCTTGAGACGGCGGTTTTGACTGACATTTCCCCAGTGGAGGACTCAGAAGAGAAGATCATACTTTAGTTTCAGTTGTTTTAATATATATTTGAGTAACAAACACGAATGTATAAAAACTATTAAATTGATTTTTACTATTATGTTCATGTTGTTTTAATCTGTATTGTCGGGTACATAGTGCTTACACCATTACTCTTAACGACCATAAGCTCGAATTAGATATAACCCAATTGCCTTATCTAGCTATTATATTAGTAAGAGACTCATAAATGAATTTCATGGTTTTATCACAGCTAGGAGTTTTATGCCATTCTATCTCTAGCCTCCAATTCCACACAACTTTTCAAATCAAAAGAAGTGTTGAATGCAATACAGTAGTAAACTACTCTTAGGGCCAAAAGACTTATTCCTACCCAAGGTTTGGTTTTTTCCTAAATTTTTACACGTTAAAATTTTAAAAACTCAAATACATATCATTTTGTTAAAATTATTAGTTATGATTAAAGGTAAAATTATTATTTAACAAAAAATATTAAAAAAACTAAATTTTATCTCATCCCCCCACTTAATATAAAAAATTAACAATTTCTCTCTATCCAAAATTTGAAAAGTTATCATTTTTTCCTATAGTTTTTTTTTCTTCTCTAGCTACCTCCTCTATTCTAGGCAACAGTTAGCCCTTCCCACCCATCTTCCCGTTCCGACTGCTTGGGAGACACCTTGGTGGTCGAACAAACGGACAAAGATGAATCCGAGTTTCTCTTCATCGGATAAAAACAAATCATCTTCATCTGTTTCTTTGACCATTGACAATGTCTCCCGAGTGGCCGAAACAAAAAGATGGGTAGAAGGGTCAGCTATTGGCCAAAACAAAAGAGGTGGCCAAAGAAGAGAAAAAAAAATTCAAGGGAAAAATAGTAACTTTTCAAACTTTAGATAAAAAAAAAATTATTGATTTTTAAAACTAAAAAAGAAAATAAAATAAAATTTCAGTTTTTTAAATATTTTTTATTAAATAACAATTTACTTTTAATCTTAATTAAAATTTTTAATATAAAAATAGATATTTAAATTTTTAAAATTTTATAGATAAAAATTTGAAAATGAACCAAACCTTTGGGTGGGAATAAAGAGTTGGCCTACTCTTAAAGATGAGCTTTTGGAAGAGATGTAAATTTACTGGTACGTTGAAGAAATTTGTGACAAGACTGTGACCGCTGATGTAAAATTTGGGTTAGTAAGTAAATGTCAAACAAGGTGGCGCCAGGTGCACTGCAAGCGCTGTCGTTTAGACAAAGGTTGATGTTTTTTTTTATATAATATCTCTGATTACGCATTGCAAAAAATTATATTCAAAGGAAAAGGTCAACTCTGTAAGTTTTTTCCGTTACTTTAATATGTCCAAATGCATCCCGTAAGTTTAGCCTACAACATCAAACATGCTCCAGAAATTTCTTAAGTTAAATCCATAAAATTAGGGAATCAATTTATTATAATTTATTTTTTATTATTTATATTATTTTATTTCATTTATAAATAATATAATATTTTATTATATGACAAATAATATAATATTATAATAATTTTTTTATTATTAATAGTGTTTGATAGATAATATAAGAGAAAATTTTATTATTAATTTAATCTTAGATATTAAAATATTACTAATATAATATATATTTTATTATATATTTATATTTACTTATTAATTAAGACAAAAATACTTTTATTTTTAATTAATATAACAAATAATATGTAAAATATTTCAGAATAATTAAATTCAAGAATATTTAAGTAAAATAACATTTTAGTAATATTTTATTACACCCAACCAAAATATAATAATTATTTAAATCTATCAATGTTTATCAAATATAGTAATACTTTATATCCAATAATTTCTAAATAATTTATTTTTGTGATATAATTTTTTATTTTTGGTAATAAAATATTATCCAAACCAAACGTATTTTTATAGTAATTCAAAATTTCAGACAACAATTACTTCAAATGTAAACAATGGTTTTAAATTACAAGGCACGAGTATTAACCTAGGTATGCAATGCAATTTGTGGATTTTATACAATTTTGTAAGATAATTTGAATACGTAATGGCGAAGTTTATTAATACATTTATAGTTCTATCTTTAGGTTATAACGAGGTTGTATCATTAAACAATTTCTTGTATTTTTATGAAGGTCGAATTAAATAAAATGTGTTATGCTTTGTAAAATTTCTAATTTACGATAAAACTTATAGATCTCTTTATCTCTAAAAGTTGTACAAGTAAATAAATAATAATACTAGTTCACTTGATCGTTCCCTCAGCCATTATATGTCCAATTTTGTTTTGTCGGTGAATTTGGAATACTCGTTTTGGTCTTCAATTTGAGGTCATTTCATGAGGAATGATACTGTTCAACTGCTCATTAATTCAACACCATGTTTTGGGCAAGAATAGTCATTCATCACATGGAACGTTTGTTGCTCTGAAATTGTTTTCATCTATCAACTGTGCTATATTGATCTATTCTGTACATCGAAGTTCTTGTCTTCTTATACATATAAAATTGAATCACGTGAGTTGAATGGTTTAAAATTCAACTACAGGCACGTGAGTAGGCCAAGAAGAATATTAAATTCAAAGGTATAAGCCTGCAGATTTTTGTTTAAAATTCCTTTTTATATTATATTTATTTAAGACTTAAAGAGTGAGTCAGAAGAATTCATGATAGTGGGCCATATATCCTTTTTCAACCTCTAGACTAAATCTTGATCACCAGTTTCTGGCCTTTTTTAACTCCAAAAGTTGAGAAAAAAATCCCCCAAACAATGCATCAATTTAATTGTGATCACACGCACCATCAACTTTTCCATGTTCGAAAAGCTAGAGGACCCACTTGAAGAAATTTACTAAAATTTTCCTGTAAAACATTGATCCATTTCTTGAACAAATTTCTAAACCAATGGGTCCACATGCACGTGGTGAGAATCGCCAATGGAGATTATTCATTGAATTCAAGAATTCAAGTTCCAGGGGCGGTTGGCTGCAGTGGGAAGGCCATGCCGCAACAGAGGAAAATACAAAAGTAATTAAGATTGTTTCTATAACTTGAAAATTTCCATTTCTATTACGTAGCATAAGGAATGTTCCTGACTTTGACAATTAGTAATGAAGATGACTCTGAAAATTTGTCGAAAGTGGGATAGCATGCAGCTATGAACCCAAGGCCTTCACTGTCTGATCAAATTCTTCTTCATTGACCTCTGAAATTCACAATTCCCACATGCAACTAATAAATCAGGAGGCAGCGGCAGATCCCGTACAACAATGAGCCTAGCCCATGGAATGAGGCAAGCTTCAATCAATGTTTAATACATTTGTACACCTATGCTTCAACTGCAGCTACTGCTTCCTCATCGATACCATCAGGTGTAACTGTATCTTTGGAAGAGTGTCCATCAGTAGCCACAGCATCTGGTTCATTGTCAGAAATTAGAAGCTTCTCTTTCAGCTTCGTAATGAGTTCTTCCCTCACAGAATCATTCCCAGACAGAAACCTTTTAAAGACATCCTTACCATGAAAACTCTGACCATTAAGACCAAAGAATGAACCAGACTTGGTTACAAATTTATATTTTAGAGCCAAGTCGATGATCTCTGCTTCTCGGCATATCCCCTTGCCAAACTCCAGTTCAAACTGGGCAGTTTTAAATGGAGGGGCAAGTTTGTTCTTAACAATCTTTGCCTGTACTGTACTTCCAATAGTCTGCAAAGTGCAAAAATATCAAACAGATGCTTTACCCCATGAACATAAACCATAAAGAGATCTACCTTAACCAGAAAAATTATAATAATCAGTACTACAGAGACAAACTATCCATATAACTTAGTGTAACATGATGCCATTAAAGAAGTGAAAATAAGAGGAAATCAAACAAGTTAAAAAAAGGTTGTGACAATCTTGAAGAAGAACCCATCAATTTATGTGTAGCATTATTCTTATAAATGTGTTAAATCATCTACTTTTTTTTTTTTTTGATAACTGAAGACGTTGTCTGTATTTGTTGGACGGATAAACTCGAGATACAATAATCAAACTTACAACTATTACATTAGGTAAGTCTATCCATATTTGTTGGACAAGTAAACTTGGGACACAATGACCGGACCCACAACCATTGCACCAAGTAAGTTAAAGTTTCATAAATGTAGCAAAGACTCGAACCCAAGTGTTCTCCTTGGAAGTTCTAATGTTCCACCAGTTTTGTTAACCCTTGGGGTCAATCACCTGCCCTTTATTTGTGCGTAACTGTGCTATACTTGAGAAAGCATTTTTGACCAAGTGTAAATATAGATTGATCTGATAACAAGACACTGGACCAATTAATTACTAGTCCCATGAAGAGCAGAGAAATCCCTCAATGTGGGCAGCATTCTAAATGAGGATGATCTGATGCCTGACAGACATGCAGGGTGGCAAAAGTGAGGTCTAAATCCGAGAAAATGCCCCCAGAAATTTGTTACAACAAACATACACTGGGTGTTGTCCAGCAATAGAAAGTGTCCCAGCATATAATTGTTTCACTGCCCTTGTAGGATCAGGCATAGACCCTCTTGGGATGGGCCTTTAAGCTGCTAAATTTATTTGCAAGTACTTGATTGAGAAGACAAGATTTACTTTTGATTTATATTCGAATGATTTCCTCAAGAGAATTATGTGATACTATTGGGCCCCCATTATGTGTCTTAGTAAACCCACTTCTCATGGATGCATGAGAGAGAGGTGGGGGAGGGGAATAAAGATTTTTACCTCTTCACCCTTCTTGACAAGCCCTATTCTCTTAATATTTATGCGAACTGAAGCATAGAACTTCAAGGCATTCCCACCACATGTAACTTCAGTGGGCCCACCAAAGCCTCCAAAAGTAGAGAGCTTTGCCCGCACCTGACATTCATGTCATCAAAAAGTCAAATCATTTATTAGTTTGATAAGAGAAGCAAACTTTAGATTTCTGCAGTATTAGTGCACATTTCAGTGGCCCTAAAAAAAACACTCCAAAGTGGCTACATATATATGATGATGCACATAATAAGACAATTTTGCCGATAAGGTAATATGAAAGCTAAAAACATGGCTTAAATTGTTTCTAACCAGAAGGTAGAAACAAGAAAAATATTGCTATAAGATTTCGGGAGGTTAAGGGCTTCCTTATTTCACTCTCTTAAGGATGGATCCCGAGGCTTTAGATTGATGCTTTCAACACTGTAAAGCAAGCTCCAAATTTGAGCCATATTTTTTTCAATCAGACAGCCATCAGGATTTGCTCCCCCACCACTTTTAGTCTCTAAGTCGATACTCCCAATGAAACCAAAAAAGAAAAAGAAAGAAAGAGCAGCATGAAAGAAATCCTAAATACTGGGTATAAAATAATAAATCTTCACTAACTTGACAAGAATTGGGAAATTCAGTATTAACTAAGTGAGAAAGTAGAGCTTTAAAATTTTAGGACAACAAACAAGCAATAATGAAGATTCAAAGTTGAGACCTGATTTATAAAAATTAAAATGGTTTGTGATAATGATAAAGAATGGCTCAATTTCCGAAGTGCCTGACTCATCAATCTAGCTTGCATTGCCATGTGAGCATCACCCATCTCACCATCAAGTTCACCTTTAGGCACTAAAGCTGCTACCTGTCATCAAAGATACAGGATGAAAACCAGCGCAGGAGAGCAAAAAGTAAATACAGATTTGCTGACAAACAAATAATTAAAATTGCATATTTTAGACTATATAATCTAAAGAACTTATAATTCAACAACAACATACACCATTTATATCACTGTGCAGAGTAAGAATCAAATATTTCTCTTAAAATAAATAAATAAATAAAATAGAAAAAAAAGACTCTACACATTGCACAAGATGCAGTCTAAGTGAAATCGCAAACAAAAGAAAAGCCAATCTCGTTAAGGCATATAAAACAGATTCCAACACCTACCATAAAAATAATTAAGTCAATCTAGATGATTTAAAAAAAAAAAAAAAATGCACCAATATAACATCTTGCTTACACTGTCAACAACAACTACATCAACAGAACCACTTCGGATCAGGGTATCCACAAGACTCAGAGCTTGTTCGCCACAGTCAGGTTGTGAAAGAAGCAAATTTTCTGTGTTTACTCCAATAGCCTCAGCTAATGATGAATCAAGAGCGTGCTCAGCATCAATAAAAACACAATTACCTACATTAAAATGGCAAGAAAAAATTCTCTCAGAATCTTGGGGACATCAAAGCCAAAAGTATATAAAACAGAAACATTCTAATATCCATTTCTTTCCAATCCCAAATCACTGAATGATTATTCCATGAACCCACATACTGTTAAACATGTAAGTATACAAACCAGATATCTAAGTATGTAAAATTCCATTTAAAATCCATCCTAAAAAGAATTGGATATGTTCTTTACCAAATTTTTTTTATTACAATGGAACAGTCGATACAAAGAGCAAGCCTTCCATATAACATGAAAACCTAACCAACACAAATTCCCATCCGACTGGAGGATCAGCAATAAGCCACTTTGACAACATATATAATTGGAAATTTATAATCAAAGAGATACTTGAGCTATTATAGGAACAGACAAAATCAACAAGATGTAATTTAAATTTAAGCAACCTCCTTGTTTTTGTGCCTCAGCAATTACATGTAGTGCAAGAGTTGTTTTTCCAGAAGCCTCTGGACCATAAATCTCCACAACACGCCCCTGCAAATATAAATATCAATAAAGAGATTGCATAAGCAGCCAATACATATTGCTAAGCATTATCTGAGGTCGTCACAATGAGCAACATGCATTGCAAAGTGAACATGAAATGGACTGTCTCAGTCTCTCAATTTTAACATTAAGTCACAAAGTTCAAGCATTTGATAAAATGTATAAGAAAACCGACACCCAGTCTATACACTATAAGATAGGAATAGTTTCTTTTTTTTTTTTTTTGGTTTCAAATTAACTCATTTCTACAACAAGGATGCATGACACATTGGCTAGCGGCTAATAAGTGCAAAACAGAATTAGCAAGGAAGTTGGTGTGATAAGCAAAACAAGCACACAGGTTATGTATTCTTCAACCGACATTGTAATTTAATTAATTACGACAGAATTAAAGAATATCATACCATATTTAAGAAAGAAAGCTTATTGATACCTATCGCATTTGCATAAACTGAGCAGCTAGTTCATAAAGCAAAAGTTTGTGAGGTACCTTTGGGAGCCCACCAGCACCTAGAGCTACATCCAATGCAAAAGAACCCGTGGACACCACTGGAACATGTCGGGAATATACAGACCGACCAAGCCACATAATTGATCCTTTCCCAAATGAGCTAGTAATCTGATCCAAAGCTTGCTGTAATGCAAGCTCTTTCTTTGACATATTTACTTCACTGGAGTCACTTCCATCTGACTTGGATTTCCTTTTACCTTCAATTGGATAGAACCTTTATTATCATCACCTCAAACTTAATACTCTGTGTTCGCATGTTCTGATTGTTTTTTTTGTGACTTAATATTCTTTGATCTACTCTGGTATGATCTTATATCGCTAATGAAACTCATTTTCTAAGGTGACCCAGAGATCATGAGCATAGTGACATTTGGATATAACTTTGAACATGCTCACAGATATGGAAGACAACAACCAGCTAACTAATTGTTTATCCAACTTATGCCAGACAGCATGCTCAGGGTTAGGTCTTTGAATAACAGGCGGACCTTCATTAAATGCAAACAGAAAACAGCACTGACATTATTTATTCAACCACTGTTCAAGTTCCAGCATCAGACACCACAAAAAAAACTCTGACACAACCGTAGGCTGAAATACACTATATGCAAGAAAATTCTTGACGACACTATTACCATAAATTCCACAAACTTTTAAAATAGATTGTAGTCTATTCCAAAGTTCAAAATACTGATGAAATTTACCAACCCAAACCATCTCGATCACTTTTTTTTGTCCATGTGCACTGACCAAGTGACCATAGCATAGTTATCATTTATGTAAAAAATTTAGTTCGTCACAATGCATCTCCATTTTCAGTGTATTCAAACTATGCATACAGCCCACGTTTGTCTTAATAATAAAATAAAATGTTGAATGAAAAAACAAGATTATGATTCTGTAAATACGAGAAAATGAAAAGCAAGCAACAGATGAACTCGCACCTTTAGAGGAATAGTTACAAAACTGAGAAGGAACTCCGAAAATTACTCCTTTAAGTCTCTGCAAGTCCTAAAAAATAAATAAATAAGAAACACTGAAAAGTCATTATATGTTTTGTCATAGGTAAAAGACTCATCATTGACATGTATTTATGTCACAAGCAGCCATTGTTGTTTTCTCACGTCACAAACAATTTATTTTCTTAAATAATATCAGAGACGAAAGACAACATAAACACACCAAGTAAAAAGTCTCCGCAAGTAAAAGGAAAAAAAACGTTACCCGGGGCGCTATGAGAGCACGTTTAAGCAAAGAAGTGTTTCGTAGAAGCTTAGCCATAGAAAGGTGTGGAGATTGAAAACCAGAAACAAGAATCAGCCAATAAAGGGCTTTACTGAGAGAGTAAGGAGGGAGCAGAAATGAAAAATTAAATAGAGAAGAGATGTTATTGTCCGTTTAAACTTGGCAAAAGAGAGCGTAGACTGGAGAGTGAATTATTTTAGGGTTTTGAAGTTTGGGGTTTGGATTCCCTCCATTTTCAACTACACGTTCACTGGAATGACAAAAACTCCGGGCTAGAGCGTTAATTGTGTCGGGCTGCAGGCCCGGAAAAATGTCCAGCAAAGAAAGGCCAGACCTGCCACTGTAATAGATTGGGCCCAACTCATGGATTGTACGGACAAAACCATAGCCTTATGTAGTAGGCTCGTGGGTCGGTCTGATTCGACCCATTGTTGTTGACAAGTTTGAAAAACCCCTTCTATTGTATCATGTGTAGTAGAATCCTGCCACACAGCAGGACGGCTTCCATCACAGGCAAAACTACTGGCCTCTGGCCAATGGTTGTTACATTTTTTTTTTTTTTACTTACATAAACCCAACACCCTCATTCCCTTTTACAAATTTCATTATTCACTCTCAAATCTTATGCTCTCATCTTTTATTATTTTTAATCTTATTTTTTCTCATCAAATCTTATTCAAAAACTGTTTAACTTCATAAATTATAATTATCTCTGTTTATAATTTTATTTTCATTTTAATTTTGTCAATCAAAATATTTAACAAACAAATTCAGAGTCAAATTAATTTATTTATAGTTTATTATAATATTTTTCATAATGTATTTATAATATTCTTCTACCACAAATAAGAAATTATCAATAAATTATTCAAAAGTATTGTCCTTGATTTAATAATTGAAAAATGATTTAGAAAACATAATTTAAAATTTTTAAATTAAAAATTTTTTTTTTTTTTAAAAAGTAACATGGCGACCCGTTATTGTAAGGTTCGACTAGGGCCACACTGTGGGATTCTACTCTAGGTCTGTTCGCACCTTTCTAATAATTAATTAGGCCAATAAACTATTTTCCCAAACTCTCACTCATATGTTAAATTTTATTATTACTATCAAAGTAAAATTATTATTTTGAGATTCTATTTAAAAAGAATAATTTATTTTCATTTCCTATTTTAGTTTTGAAAACTAATAATTTTTCCCTTAATTTAATTTTAAAAAGTTACTCTTTCATCCCTACCATCTAGGGTTTCCATATTTTACTACTAACAACCACTCCCCTCAAAGTTTAAAACATTGCACTTACACCCCAAAATTTTATTCCCTTTTTCTCACAACTGCTCTTCTCGACGTTTCACTTTAGCGTTTTATCAACCACTCTGGCAACACCTTCTCTCCCTCCCTGGTGGTTTCCCAGCACAGAAACCACCAAAAATCTAGTTAAAATGATCAGATTTGTTGCGACCGATCTGTGTGAATCTCACATATTGGCATAATGATCTATGTGTCGGCCAACGCATTAATCAGTCATGACAAATCCGATCATTTTGGCTTGATTTTTGATGATTTTTGCATCGAAAAACCACCAGAGAGGGAGATGAGGTATCGTTGGAGTGGTTAACGACACACTAGAGTGAATTGCCAAAGAAAATGGCTGTTGAAAAGAGGGAATAAACTTTTGGGTGTGTAAGAACAATGTTTTGAGTTTTGAGGGGTGGTTGTTAACCCTAAAATATGAAAACCTTAGGAATCCTAAATGGTAAGGGTGAAAAAGTAACTTTTTAAAATTAAGTTAGAAAAAAACTATTAGTTTTTAAAATTAAGGTGGGAAATGAGAAAAAACCATTCTTTTCTAAATAAAATTTTAAAATGATAATTTTATCTGTGATAATAATAATAAAATTTAACAGATGAGTAGATATTTAAATTTTTCAAAAAGTAACAGGTAAAAATATGAAAAATTTGATGGGAATAATTGTTTTGGCCTTCTTGTTATTTTTTATGTTATATTTGTTTAATTATTAGTTATATGTATGATGTGATTATACCATTAGTTATCTTCACTAATGAAAAAAGACTAATTATTTTATAAAGCAATATCATTTTTTTAGGGGTAAAATTATACATTCAGATTGGTGAAATGCGACCTCCTAGTCCATCTCTAGAATCTAATATTTAGTAAGTAAATAACTATATCAAGATTCACATAAAAAATCAGTCTCATCGTGCCTAAAAAATTAAACAATTTGTTAACCTTAGTTGGTCATCTTCTAGTATAAAGTTTTTGTTGTCTTTCTTTGTATGTATTTAACTCTCATATTCATAGTTAAATGATGGCAGCAACAACCATGGTTAGCAATTAGGAAAACAATTGCAATCTCAACCATTATACTAGGATATAAAGTAATTGTCAAATTTGACACATAACCAGTGGATTCCCTAATCTACCCAAGAATCACGTCCAAGAGTTAGTTTTCTCCTTATCTTCCACGCCAAAAGCCAATATATATTTGGCTATTGTCATATTTGGCTACAATGCTAAATAGCATTCCGGTATATTTCCTTTTTAAAAATGAAAGCTTCACACAAATTATTGGACAAATGTGAACCTGAGATACTCCTATAAAACACCTCCATCAACTTTAAAAAACTTAAATCGATTGTTAAAATATATCTTATGTGTAACCATGTCTAGATTATAGAGCTCTAAATTATAACATTACCTTCGACAATAGTATGAAACACTCATCAAGTAAATCTCTTAATGCATTTAATGATTTTTTTTTTTTGTTTTTTTTACCAGTAAGCTTATATAAAATATTTTTTAATTTGTATTTTTTAACAAAATTGACCATAATCTTCTTAAACCTATAGATTTTATCCACCGTAACAAACATTATTCTCATTCTTAAGATTTGTCCTAATGATCGCATAGCTACCTCTTTATGATTAAGGTTGGATTTGAAGTAAGTTTTTTCAGGGTTAAAACAAGTTTAGCTTGAACAAGTCTGAAATGAGTCTGTTATAAACGAGTACGAATACAAACATGAGCCTAAGCAAAATCAGAAAGCGAACACAAGCTCAACCTGAATAAGGTAATACTCGACTCGACGAGCCAAGATAGGCTTGCTTAATTAAATCATAAGCTTGTTGGGCTTCTATTGCTGCATGAAAAAACTTCACCATTTGGGAGCAATTGACTAAACTAAACCAAAAAAAAAAAACCTAACATCTTTTGCTTTTCTTCTTGCCATTTGTCAAGAAGTGTGATCATCGTTTTTAGACTCTCTCCGACTCCTCTATTCACTCACAATTCAAACACCGTTCAACCACTACGACCACAATGCCATTCAACAGTCGTAACAAGATTTATCTTTGTACTCTATTTTCTCCACTACACAACAGCTTTTGGCCTTTCTTCTCTATCATTTCTCTGGTGGTTCTCCATTCCAAGAGCAAGGTTGCTCAGTCTCGTTCATCAAGTGAGTTAACTTTTCTAAACTATAATTTTAGTGAAACATTATGTTCAGATCCGAAACTTATTGTTCTTAGATTAATGTTGAATTAGAAAATACGCGGAAATATTAAGTGTTGGAGAGTACTTTTGTATGAATGAAATTATTAGTCAAGTTAATGATGTTATGTTTCAAAGGTTTACATCTACTCCAATATTTTACAGTTGAGTTTCCTTGACAACTTATAATGGCACCTATACAAAAGGTTCCTTTGTATAAGTATTCATAAACATTACAGTTTCTTTATTTAGATGTTTGTTCTTTATAATATCCCATAAAATAATTATGATAATAAGGAAGTGTTTGGTTTGGGCAATGGTTTGGGTAATATTTTATTCAAATTTCTGTTCTTTATTATATCCCGTAAAATAATTATGACAATAAGGGAGCGTTGGTTTGGGTAATATTTTATTACCAAAATAGAAATATTACTTTAAATATACATTAGTTAGAAGATTACTAGGTATAAATGATTACTATGTTTGATAAATTTTGGTAGGTATAAATAATTGTTGTGTTTGGTTAAAGGTAATAAAAGAATACTAGTAAATTATTTTACTTAAATGCCCTTAAATATAATTATTTTTAAATATTTTTTATATTATTTGTCATATTAATTAAAAATAAACTTATTTTTGTCTCAAAAAATTAATAAATAATAATATAATTTTAATAAAATCAAGAGTATTTTAGTAATCTTTATATACCTAAAGTGAAGGTAATAATGTCACCTATATTACCTATCATATTAGCATTTATAATAAAAGTTACTGTAATATTTTATTACTGACAAACCAAATAAGAGAATAAAAGATAGATTACTAAGAGAATTTTTAAATATTGGAATCATTCGGCCCTAAGTAGTTTGTTTTGTTGTTGATTCTCTGTACATCTTGCCAATTTTGTAGGCTTTAGAAGCAAAAATGTAGTAATTTTTCCCTACCATTGGATATTGCCTTGTCTTTCTAATCAGGTCAACAACCTAGCCTGTTTGAGATCCAACCGCCGTCAACTTCTTGTTGGGTGAAAATTATCTCCAGTTCAGAATATATAGATTTCCTTGAGAGTTTATTTTAACTTTTCAAAGAGGATAAGATCAATTTATGGCTTCTTTGAATTAATATTAAAGGATGGCAATAAATAGAAAAAGAAGGCTGATAAATAAAATATAAGATGGTTGCAGGTACTGCTATCAAGGAAGGAAGAAAGAAAGAAAAATTAACATCAATTTCTATTGTGGTAGTTAACATAGCCAGATAAAAAGAATGATTCTGTATGTGGAAATTAACTCTTCCAATGCTTATTTTATATTTATATCTTTCCAATCAAATATTAAGAAAAAATCTAAACTAATGAGATGTAATATGTATTTTAGAGTAATAATATTCTTTATATATATATATATTATCTATTAAATTTAAAAATAATTCATAATTTGACACAAACTTAGAATTCGAGTCCAAACCCAAGCCGAGCAAACCCAAACCAATACATACAAACCCCAATTAGATAAGAATCGAACACATGCTCAAATTATAAAACAAACCAAACACGAACATTTGTTTCAACAAGCCTGAACCGGGCCTAAACGAAAACAAGCCAAAGACAAGCTAAACTCTATTCAAACTCGACTCGATTTGTATCCACCCCTATTTATGATGCCCATAACAAACATCATATAAAAAATCGACTTTCTTAAGTAGAAATATTAATGGTTTACTAACCTTACAATTAACTCTCACTTTTTTCCAAATACAACTTCCTCTTTCGCAATCTATGGAATATTTAACACAAAACTTGAAAATATTCAACTAAAGAATTTTATAAATGAATGTCAATATCTACCAACCAACAGGTAACAAATCCATAAAATATCATACACATAAAGATAATAAAAATGCCAAAAATACCAATCAACTATAGCAATATCAAACAATTGCAAACTACAATCTTTCTTACCTTTTTACAAGTACCATTTATTAGAAAACAAATCCAAAAATTCACATATCATTCATCTCAAAAAATGAAAAATTAATCAATCGGTTTATCATTTATCGAAAAACCAAACAAAATATTATATAATACAATAATACAATATTACAACTTGTGCTAAAAACAAACCCATCAACATAATCTATTGCAACTTGAGATCAAAATCCCAGAGATAATTAAGACAATACCAAATTAAAAATCTTAAAAATGTAAACTTGAATAACTTAATTTACAGTTAAAGGTTTGAATTGAAGAATAAAAAATGAAAGAAATTCATGATTTTATAATAAGATGAAACTTAAAAAGTATGAAGAAATATAATGAATGTGTGTATAATGCAATTGTGGCTAGTAGCAGGTTCAAATTCATCTTCTTGCTAGTTGATTCATAAGGAATCCTCTTCATTTTTTTAACTTTATAAACCCATAAACAATTGACAATAGCAAGGAAGGTTAGCATTAAGAAATTAGGAAAAATTAACTCACCAAGCCCAACTGGGATATATGTGCCTAAAAAAGGCTGTAAATGAATGATAAATAAAAATAACTAGCATTAAGTAGATAAATTAAGTTGCTGAAACATTCACATAAAGAAAAGAAATCCAACATACATCGGGAAACAAACCCTCTCTCAAGCCATCAAACCAAGAAAAAGATAGGAAAGAAGGATCTTACAAATCCATCATCCATAATACAACATTAAATCAATGCAATTATAAAGAACCCACCCAAAACTGCAAACCCCTCTTTCCCCCTCCCTCCCTCCCTCCCTCCCTCATCAAACATTTCCAAAAGGAAAAAAAACCTAAATAAATTGTAAATACTATCACAACTCTACCCACACAAGATATACTGGCTCCTCACCATTCAACTTCTACTGCTGCTTGCATTCTGGAGGTCTTTCACCCTGCTGACCATCTCCACTTTGTAGTTTTCCACCCTTCTACAATAACAGAAAGACAAGACAAATCAAGATTGGCAATTTCAAGTTTCTTATCATGAAAACAACATATTATATATGGAGGATTGGAGGGTGAATCATATCAAGCAATTAAATTTGTTATAATACCTTGTTTCCAGCTGACGGCTGCAGAGTGACATTTCAAGCCAAGTTAAATTAAAAAAAGGGTTAGCAATTGATCTCATTTTAAAATTCACAGAATCAGGCATAAAATAATGATACGTATAGAGCCAACACAAGATAATACATTACCATACCTTCTTTTTCGTCTTGGCCAGGAGATTATCTTCTTCGTCTTCATCTTCGTCTTCCTCATCATCTTCCTCTCCCTCATCATCATCCTCATCAATATCCTCATCTTCTTCATCATCATCTTCTATCTCTAGTTCATCCCCTTGAATAGCCTCGCCTGTAAACCATGAAACGGCATGGGGGATAATCTTGTCTCTAATGGTTGACCTATAGAATGACAGTCAGAAATTATCAGTCAATCAGTTATGAAGGGTCATAATTTCAGCATAAAACCAACTTCCAGTAGAACTTGAATTCAAGTAGTATAAGTTTCACAAGAATTTGGAATCCAGAAACAAGTAAATTCAGTCCTTCAAACCACCACATCATTGATAAAAGTTGCAATGATATTGAAGTCATTGAAACTGGAATTACGGAATACTATATGTAGCTGAAACCGAACATTGCAAACTAAGAAGTATCTTAATGGTTACATAAGTTTTGAACAGATTACACACCCAATATCATAGTCTTGTTCCATTTGATTTTGAAGCTCCTCAGCCTGCACAAGAAAAATGGGAAAAATGTAAAACACAAAACAATAAAATCAAATATCATAAATATCTGTAGAAATGAAATCATGTTAATCATACAGTATCTTCATCTATGTCTTCATCATCTTCAGGGACTTGAGGTGGATTAAAAAAATTGAAGAAACTTTCACAATCTTCAGTTTTAGTGATAGGCTTAGCATTCTTTGATCCCTTCTTAGGCTTCTTCTTAAGGAGCTTCTGTGTCAAGCATTTTCCTGGATGCCACTCAATCTCAGTCCTACAAAGCACCAAAACCCATATATTAGTTACAGTGAAAGGCAGACACAACTCTGCACAAACTTCTAAATTATTCAACTACTGAATAAGAAACTAAAGATAAACATTCTCAGTATAAGTTTCTCAAAAGCTAGGATTACCCAATAGCTTTCTCAAGAATAGGTTCATCTTCATCAATCATGTGATAAGTCTTCGTCAACACAGCATTCTTGAAAAAAGGATTGGTATCAAAGTAAAATTCAAGCTTGAATCCTTTAGGTTCCTCTATCCTATGCCACTTAATGTCTTTAAGATACTTGAGAGCTCCTTCATCACGCTCAGTTATCTAATTCCAAGGAAAAAAGAGATTGAGACCAAAACATTTAGGAATTTGGTAGTACCACTAGTAATATATATTTGCAATAAAATAACTAACCTCCTCGGCTAGCACTTCATTATTTTTCATTGCAGTGAGCCAGAAATCAGGTACTCCTTTCTCTGCACAAGTGTACCACATTCAACATAAAGCCAAAAGAATGTTGACATAATAAACAATAAGTCTCCGGGCCATGTTCAGAGAATACCTTCAGCAGCCTTATCCTCTTCTTGGTCCCTTGCAGCTTCATTTGAAGCACCCTCAGCTTCAACAACACCATTCACGATATCAAAACGCTGCAGATATTTGGTTTAAAAAATCAGAAGGTGGAAATTATAATTATTCAGCATATTCAGGACAAAAAATAAACACAACCACCCACTGGCACCAGCAATGCCCTCCCATGGGATCAATTAATGCACTTCCATTATCAAACACCTAACATCAAGAACAACTAGGCTAACCTACAGATGTGTTTACAGAGGATAAAACTGAAAAAAACATACCAGGGTCTTACACGGTGTAACTCTGAAAGAATGGCAGTTTAACAACCAAAAGAAACATTACTTGCTTGTACCTTGTCTGTTTTCCAAATTGTCAATTTATTCACTTTGGAAGGAACTATCCCAGATTTACATGGGCTAGGATGTTATTAATTTTTAACAGCGCTATTCACCTCAACACACACATAATCTAGACAGATTTGTTAATATCAATAGTATGATACCTTGGCATATAAAGGCTGGTACTGTTTCTGATATTTGGCTTCAAGTGCTGCTCTCTCCTCAAAAAATTTTGCCTCTAATTCATCATGCTGACTCTGTAAAATCATGAAAATATGGTGAATCTCCAATATCAATATTCCAAACAGTGTTGAACTTTAACATGTCTCCTCATAAAGGAACAAACCAAAAAGACATACAACCAAACAAAAAAAAGAAAAAAGAAAGTAGAACTTTCACTGAGCTGGAAAATATTCATCACAAATTAAATAGATTAATCACAATCTCTAATGGTCTTAAAAGCCCTTGAGAGTACCTACAAAAGCAAACATCAACATCGAACTGAAATTGGTGTAGCATTACAACCAACGATGTCAAACACATCCGTCAATAGATGCTCTATGCCATATCATATAATAAACACGGAATATTAACAAACAATGCATCCTCCCACAAAACCCATATCAATAACACAACCATCACATTATATAAACCATAAAAATTTGAATAAACAGGCCGAATAAAGTATTAATTAGAAATCCAATTAAACAACAATAGGACGTGCCTGGATCTCCCTGAGAACCTCAACACGCTTCCTGACTTTAGGAGTCAAGCTCTCGAGAACATCAGAGTGCTGGCCAGCTAGCGTCTGAAGCTTATCCTGCACAATAACAAACTAAATTAAACAACCAAACACAAAAAGAAACCGAAATAAAATACGAAATACACAAGGTTATAAAGTAAGCAAGTGACGGACCTTGAGTACACTGACGAGACCAGCTCGATCCTCTTCGTTAAGAGCTACAGAAAGAGGCAAAAATCGTGAGTAAAAGACATAAAAAAGAAAAAATTGGAAGAAGAAACAAAATAGATTAGGGCTGAGGGTGGGGCGGGAGATTACAGGCGTTAAGATCGGCCATGTTGAAGTTATCCTTGTCGGTGCTCATTGTTCAAGAGGTTTTTCTGATTAAATAATGGAGTCGAAGCTAAAACCCTAGGCAGATTCAGGAAGGAAGGGAAAAGGTTATCAGAGGCGTCAAAAACAAATCAACCCTCGCCTCGCTTAAATCCTCTCCCTCGCCCTAAAAACCTCTCTCTACTAGGCTTTTATTATTCATTAATTTAATTTAAATTCCTTTTTCCCAAAATTTGAATCATACACGAGTTAAATACGTATATATTTACTTGTACAAGTACGACCACCTAACATACCATACAAGCCTGCGGTGAGAAGTAAATTTCCTTAAGGCTAAAGGACTATTTATAAGGGTGTACATAATTTGGTTCAAATCATAAAATCGGATCGAATCATTTAAAAATTATAAAATGGTTTGGTTTGGATTATAAAACGGTTTGGTTTTGATTGAAAAATTTTTTAAAAACAGTTTACGGTTTGAACAGTTTTTAAACCAAACCAAACCGTAAACCGTATGTGTATATATATATATATATATATATATATATATATATATATATATATATATATATATAAAATAATGCAGTAATCTATTTCTTAAAAATAAAACATATCCGACACCAAACCGAACCACAGTTATCATTCATTTATTTTTTCTTGAATTTGAAAAATTGAAAGTGAATACTTTTATTCAGTTTGAACCGTAAACCGAACCGCACCAAACCGTATATTTTCAGTTTGGTTTGATTTGATTTGATTTAAAATTTTTTCAAACCGTTTTTTTCAATTTGGGTTGAAAAATATTGTAAATCGAACCGTGCACACCCCTAACTATTTCCCACCCAAGGTATGCTTTTTTTTTTTTCAAATTCTCCCCTGTTAATTTTGAAAATCTAATTTATTCACCCATAAATTGTTAAAATTAACTGAGTCTATTAGTCATATCATTTTTTCCCCAAACCCTAAAAACTAACAATTTTCTCTCACCCCAAGTTTTCAAAAATTGCATTTTCCCCCTAAGATTTTCAAACCTTCAGATCCCATTTTTCAACAACGATCGGTGATCTCCAAGCACCTACTCTCCCTCTCCGATGACCCCTCATTCCGGTTGTACATCTTCTGACACTATTTTTAGGGTTTGAAGAAAAAAATAAAATAAAATTTAAGTTTATTTTTAATATTACAAATAAAATGATGATTTTGTCCTTGAAACCATTTTTTTTAACACCCTATGGGTAAGTAAATTGGATTTTCAAAGTTACCGGGGGGGGGGAGGGGGAGGGGGGTGAATTTGGAAAAAAAACATACCTTGGGTGGGAAATAGTCCTTTGGCCTTTCCTTAAATAAAGAAGATAATAATGAAATGTTCTTCCATGGAAACAATATCATTTAGGTTTAACAAAACGGCAAAATTATTTATACAATTTTTATGCATAAACAAGATTATATTATGATGCATTGAACGTTATTTTATCTTTAATTTTTAATTATTCAGTTACATAATAATACATTATTATTTGTACATAATATTGTATATATAGTATTATTTTTAACAAAATAGTGCAACACAAATATTATCAAATATAACCCTCAATGGACAAAAAATGAGACTCTATGTAAAAAAGAGTATGAGTTCCGATCTCCATTTCAATATATCAATATCAAACTTTTGAATTATTTAATTTAATAGTTATGAAATCGATTACTAAACTTATAATTTATCTTGTTCGATATATTTAGTTTGGTCCAATATAACAATTTAGATCAAATGAGATTCCTCATTACAATATATATATATATATATATATATATTAAAGCAAATGTAATTAGTAAATGAGATTATTTGTTTTAAAATTTGCTTATAAAATATTCCTCAAATAGCTATTTTTATAACATATTCCCATTTTTTAAATTAAAAAAATTATTTATTTATTCATCCATACAAATATACAAGTAATTTTAAGTATTTATATTATTTTATTTAAATATTATAATAAAATTAATATTATTTATAAATTTAATAATAACAATAAATTACACTTAATTTTAAATATTTTATTTTTTTCTTTGTTTTTATTTTACTATAATTTTTTTTTTAAATTAACAGTTGATTTTATTTTTGGAATTAATTATAAATAGTTGTTCACAGGGTTTAGTGAATCCTTCAAAATTATCTTTGAAAATATTTCTCAAGTATTAATTATTACTAGATCTACCTTGAAAACTTTTGCTTGTTGGCATTTTTAACATTTTTATCACTAATCTCAAGGTTAGTTAGTTTGGTTAAATAAAAAATTTTGCTTAGGAAAGATTCATAGGTTAATTAGCACGATATTTTTCATATGAAAAATTTAGATCGATTAACTTGAGATTAAATAATAAGATGATATAATAAAGTCAAACATTTTACTTAATAACATTTCCCCAATTTGACTAACATATGAATAAGTAATATAAAACGATTGAACAAGTATAAACACAAGGTTAAGAGAGATGAAAATACTTAAAATTTATAATAGTTTAGAGTTTTTTTTTACTGAAATCTCGTATGTCTACTTTTTTAAACAATTGACTTAAAATTTAACTCGTAAATAATATCCTCTTTACAAGGTTATTCGAGATTTTGCCCTGTAATAGTTATACGAGATTTTCCCTAAGTTGATTTAAATACATAATTGTGAAATATAAGTCTCTTACAAAGGCTTGTTACTGAAAGTTTAAGCACAAAACAATTCCCTCGAAGATAAAAATGAAGTATTTAAAAAGAGATCAAAGACTTTGTAAAGAGGAAGAATGTATAGTTTTATAAAGAGTGTTCTTTAACATTTTGCAGCTCAAAATGACTTGTGTTTGTAAGTTTCAAGTGTTGGGAAGGATGAAATAGTAGTGGGTTCAAAGCAAATAGTTGAAAATGACTTTTTTCTCTTGAAATATGAAGATGCATGAGTGTTAATTTTTTATGTACAATCTTGACTAACTCTAAAATCTTTTTTCTTAAACAAAGTCAACTTTGATCAGACTCTTTAACTGTTGACTTTTCACTCATGTCGTGTATATATCATACATGGTTGTACAAAACTTTGTATATTATAGGAGTGAAAAGTCCAATGCTTTGAACAATTTCCATGTAGGAAGTATGAACACTTGAAACCCTATGCACAAGATGTTCACTTGACGTGACCCTAATCTTCGATTTGACTTTAACATGAATCATGATTATTCATGCACCACTTGATCTACTTGTTAATTGATATGTGCATTAATGTGGCCTTAATCTTTAACTTGACTTTAACATGATTGTTTATGCACGATTAGATAAAAGTCAGAGTTTCACATATATGACAGAAACTCAAACTTATGTTTTCTTCATGAAAGTTCTAATACTCTATCAGTTTTACTAATCCATAAGATCATGATATAAGAATGACTGATTATAAGCTAATCAATTTTTGTAAGTTTAGTACAACTTATAATTATTAAATTATGAATAATTATAATCATAATCTCATTATGACTATTGGACAAAAAAATCTAAAAATTTGATTATTTGCAATATGCCTAATACTTTAGTACTTGGATTAAAAATGTTAGAGTTATACTATACATATCCACTTTAGATAGACAAATGCGTATACACTTATACGTGTCATCACATGATTGAATGTAGTTTTACCCTGAATTTAAAATCACCCAACCACAAAATGACACATATAAATATGTAAATAGTTGTGTATCTAAAATAGGTATACATAGTTTTATTAAAAATATAATAAGATCATTAAATGCAATAATCCAATAATAAAAAGTTAATCCTATTATGCTACCTTAGATTAAATGAGTTATACCAAATGATCAATTATTCTTATAATCATACTCTAGAATCATAAACTGTATCAACCACAATTCATTGTGAAATTACCCAATCTCTTTTTTAATATATGTTAGAAAGTATTATCAATCAACCAGAGTAATAATCTTTTCATCCGAACTTAGCATAGACTACTACTAAGAATTGCTCTACATAGTCTATCATAGTCTGTAAAACCGTCTATCTTCTCTATATAGTCTCTCAGAATCACATAAAGTCCTTTGATATTAAACATGATTAATCAAAATGGGCTCACAAATAATATGCAAGCACAATGTTCTGCAAGTCCAGTTATTTACTAAGAAAATAACCTGTAATTCAACAGAAAGACTGATGAGTGTTGCTGCATAAATGAAAGCCACTAACTTTGACAACCGCCAAGAACTTTGAAGTGCACACAAACAGAAATACTCAAATACAGGTTAGCAGTGAAGCAGACCAAGTCCTCAACCTAGAAAATGTTCATAATCAAATCACCCACTGAATAACACTTACTATTGCTATGTGGGATAAAGGAAATCTCTACACAAGCTTGCATGTCTACAGAGAAGACAGTAGTTATTCTTGGAAGTAAATTTTTGAGAAAATCAGAGCACATGTCGATTTTTATGGAACCACTGCTTTCTTTTTTCCACCAAATATAGCTGCAGAACTAAAATGTTTCATGCGGAAGTTACCCCTTTGCACCATTATATGCATCACTTTACGATTGGTCAATGGCTGGCTTCTCAGAATTCAAGATGAGCCCATCATAGGATCAATAGGACGTGCATGACGAGGTCCACCTTTGCGCCCCATTACGACCATAGGTCGTGGGGGCAGTAACCCTGCCCTGAAAAGAATGCGTTGCACAGGATCTGAAGGCTGAGCACCAACTGACAACCAATACCTGCAAAAGATAAAATTCAATAAAATGAAGATGTCCCATTTATTTATAACATGGTGTACAGAAGGTCATAAAAAAGTTTATGAAACACAAACATAAATTGATAACAACTTGTTAATTTCATATTCATTTTGGGTTTGAGCTGAGCTAAGAAATTAATAAGTCCTCTTAATTCTCGTATAGCTAACCAAAAAAAAAAAAAAAAAAACAGATAGCTACCTGAATCAACAATAGGAATCAGTTAACTTCCTCAAACCCCTTAAATTTCCATGAATACAGCTATGAAGGAGCCACAGTTTACACTAGATTATAGACCAAGTAATTTAAACTAGACACTTCTGTTAAATGAACCATTGTTATCTTACTGCAAGATGTTCTGAGATAATTATACCACAACAGAATCAAACTTACATATTTGTTGTTCCCTAAAAATAAATTATTTCATATGATCCAAAAAAAGAAAAAAGAAATAATAATCAAAACACTGGGATTCAGGCTCTGACAATTCTCAAAAGAAAGTCAAAAGTTCAAAGCAGCAAGTGATCTGAAATTTTCAGCCTCTCAGCTTGTGAGAAGCTGAATGAACAAAATAGTTTGAACAGAATTAAAGACCCACCTATGGCTAAAAAACCCTTTCAAGGAGATCATATGAGCACCTCAGAGTTTGGATTAGAAATAAAAGGGTTTTGACAAGGAAAATCAATTTATAAATTTTAGTAGGCAAAAACTGTATTTCTAGTCATATAACAATCAGTACACCTCTCAATTGTTCAACTATTCAATAAACAACATTGAAGCAGATAAGTTAATTTAATATCTCAAACATAATATAGCCTAATGCATAGAAAAACAATTAAACTTGGTACTATCATAAATAAAAAATACTGAGTTCCAAGTCATTGCTAACCTAAAATTAGCATACCCAAATGAAATATGTAATGTACAAATGATTAAGAGAAATTAATAATTCAGTAGTTTCCCTTTTTCAAACAAAGTGACTTACTCCACTCTATCAAATTTAAGACCCACTCTTTTGCCATCATCTTGACCTAAAAGAATAAACAATGGAACAGAGTCAGCATATAGCATAAAAATACTAGTCCATTTCTTGACTGAAACTTAAGAAGAAGGTAAATAATGAAAATACCACGAGAATATTAGTCTCAATGAAGTTGAGTTATTGCTTATGATATTGGTCTCAAATAACAGTAAAATTTGTCTTCATTGAAATAACTGATACGAGAAATCGACACAAAAAAGTTAGAGAAGGACCTAGCAAGGGATTATAAAAGCCTAACACTTCGAGATGCTTGCCATCTCTGGGGGATCTGCTATCAGCAACCGTGACCCGATAAAATGGTCTATTCCTGCATCCGCATCTTTCTAATCGGATCTTCACCGCCATTTTTCCTCAAAATCTCAGAAACTAATTGCTCAGAGCGCTACTTTCTGCGGTTTATGCTTTGTTTGCCACTAAACAAATTTCAACATTCTGCTGGGCTTTAGGGTTTTGTTGACGGAATGACACTCGATCGACATTTTTTAAAGATTTTAGGACAATTTAGTCTTTACGGTTTCAAAATTGGTTCGTCTTGAAATTTTTATGCGACTGGTTATTTTATTATTTTACCCCTGTCTTGCTGCGAACGGTCCTTATTGGTTTCATGATTTTGACTATTTATTCTGGTTACCGCTTTTTGTGCTAGCAAGATAAGGTCAATCTACACGACGTCGTTTAGTTGTCTGGGCTACTTGAATGCTAAAATTCTCTTAAAAGGCCAGGTGCTTAATTAAAGAGACTTCAAAAACCCTTACGAGAGTAGGGTTCTATGATCCGAGATTATTAGTGTCAAATGGAGAAATCACAATTTGGAGCGTCATTCTGTTTCTCTAGCCAACGTCATCGTCATCTGAAGAGTGAAACTTATCGCTCGTTGATTCGAATCCTATCGCACTGCTATGTTCACTCTCAAGTTTCAGCTCCCCAGGAGCCAATACCAGGTAAATAATTATCAACATTTCCTTAATCTATTAGAAATTTAATTCTACTTTATGAAATTGATTTTATTTTACCATCAGGATTTTTATGTTAGTAAAGTCTGAAGTTAAATTTACAATAATAATGTTTCTGTCTGTATCTTGTGCTTTTAATTTCAATTATGTCGTTCTGGATATTTGTTTCCTTTCTAATGAAGAGATGTGTGCGCTAGGCAAATTGTTCGGTTCTGATTGTACAGTGCCTGAGAATTGTGGGGCTACAGAAGAAGCAGTTGTTGACAAAAGCTTTGAAGCTGTTGGATTTGAAAACAAAGGGTTTGGTGACACACTTATGGTAATTGATGAGATAGATCATATGTTAGGGATGGAAGAAAACGATAATTTTTTGAAAAAGGACTCGATGACTAATGATATTGCTGATGGCACTGGTTCCCAAGACTTGGGATTTGATCGGCAACAAATGCTGATGGATGAATTTGAGCATATTGTAGAAGGAAATGGAGAACTTGTTCAAGAGAATAGTGGTAGTGTCTCAGCAGCATCTTTCTGTGAGAACCAGAGTGATGAGGCTGTCTTGATGAACGACCCAAAACAATGTGTTGACTTTGAACAAATTGTTCATGAGAAAATTGAGAAAGAAGCTCAATTTAATCTAAAGATTTCTGTACCAGTTGATTCATTTGTCAATAGAAGTATGGATTGTCAACTTCCAAAACCGAGTGATGATAGTGACGATAAATATTCTTTATTGAGGACTAATGCCTTGGAAGTAGAGCCTGAAATGCAGCCAAAAGAGATGGTACTGAAGAAATTAGTAAATACTGATGGTGCAATGGATTCCTATAATCATGTGGCCAAAGATGTCGAGTTTGAGGAGGGAGAAGTTTCTGGTGGCTTTGAGGTTGATGAAGTATCAACTGATATGCTTTCTGATAGTGCTATATTGTCGGAGGAGGAGAAAGATGGGAAGCAAGTTTCTGAAGATGTAATTGATAAAAGAAAGTTCTCTTGTGATGCACGAAACCGAGTTAATGAACAATTTTCTGATCCTGCTGCTTTTACTGTGAATCATAACAATATTGGTAGAGCAATGGATATCAAGGAAAGTGTCAGAAATGATAAACAATGTGAATCCACAAACTTTGTGCATGAAACCTTAAAGATGGATACAGATGGAGACAAATATAATTCTGTGCCAGTTGTTGGATCAAATAAAAGGAAATCTAGTGGAGATGAGGGGAGTCTTGCTTGCCCAGCAATACATCTTAAAAATCTATCAATGCATGGAGAAGTCTTAGAGTTAAGTGCAACTGAGAAGCAAGGAATTACATCTGAAGAGAAGGTATTTTTTTTTCAACTTCTTTTAGTGCACAATCTACAATGTAATTTTGTGGTTTGCCATGACAGTGTATGTGTAACAGTATAGATACATCTATTGATATGCTTCCTTTTGTTGCACTTTTATGAGCTTTTCTTCCTTCATATATTATGCCTCCTTATTCGAAATTTTGTTATGTTGTAATAATTATAATATGAAGAAGTATTGGTGACTTGAGTATAATAAGTTTTGGTGACTTCACTAATTAGGCAAAATATTGTTCTTGAAGAAACTATGTATCATGAGTATCTCTCCTCTCTCTCATGTGTGCATATGTAATATTCTTTCTCTATGGTTTTGTTGGAATGATTGGAGAGAGCCTGAAAGAAAGGAGGTTTTTAATTATATAACAATGATTAAATTTTATTTGATGATTCAGTCTACTTTTAACTAGTGTGATTTGTTGTGCACTTCTTGTAGCTGGATTCCGGTGTCTCCAATAGGAAAAAGCGAAGTGCTCCCACAAAGGAAAGGAAAGCAAAGAAAAAGGTGTACTTTACTATGTATTCATTCATTTGGATGTTTGAATGGATTTTTTATATGCAGCTTATCAATTTCCGATTCGAATGCAAGACTCTTAAAAATTTATTGTCAATTTCTTCATAGTCATCTGAAAAATTAATATGTGCTATCTGTCAAAAAGTCACCACGTTCTTTTTCTTAGTATATACTCTTTATGTACTTTAATGTATATAACTAGTTTATTCATCGGATCCTTTTTTGCAGCAAAAAGAGCGAAAAAAGCGAGCAGAAAAGAATCGACAACTTGGCATTAAAAGGTTGAAACTGCGTCCAGTTCTGAAACCAAAAACTGTAACATATTGCCGTCATTACCTTATGGGAAGATGCCAGGAGGTGGTACCAATTACATATTTCCATTATTTTTGTGATATTTATATAGTCATTTGATTATTTTGCATCACATGTATGTTTTTCTGCATGTAGAAAAATGTATTGAATTAGTATTTATTGATCATTTTATGTTGTTTACCATGATCAATTGTTACACTTTTCTGAGACTGAAAGCTAGAATTAAATATAAATGTTGGTTCATTTCCTAATAATTTTAACATGCTATTATATGTTCTATTGTTTGCTTGGCTCATCTATCTCTCATTTTTTTGGGTATTGTTACATGTAAGAGGGTTTGCAAAGACTTAAATATTGTTGTTGGACATGTATCTAATAGCATAAACCTGATGTGAATGAATTGCATCAACTTAGTCAATACATCATATTATTGTAGTGTTTGTGTGTGTTTTCAGGTAACCACTGTTTGCATTCGAAATACTGACTTCAATAAACTGCTAAAAAGATAAAAGGAGTAACAGTGGAACTGATTTTGCTTTTAAGAAATTATGATGTAGTCTGGCCTATTACACACTATTTGGTTAGTGGAGAAAGAAATGGTTGAATTGAAGGAATTAAAGAGGGAAGGGGAAAAAACCATTATTTTGTTCCTTATGATTTTTTGTAAAAATGAGTTTTCAGGATATACATATTTGGTTGCAATCATATGATCTGGTCTCTTTCAGTTTTCTTTCCTTACATCTCTGCTAATTATTAACATTTATTTTTTCTGGCTTTCACAGGCTGACAAGTGCAAATTTTCACATGATACAGAACCTTTGACAAAGTCCAAGGTATGTTTATTTAACCATATACATTACTCATGATATTTTAGTAATGCAATCTTTTCTGAAGATTTTTTCCACTAGTTACTTCTGTAACCTACCAGAGGCTGTGGAGCTCAAATTTACTATGATATATTGATTTGTTGATTGTGTCCATTGCTTACATCTGTGCTCACTTTTCTATCAATCTGTAATGTGTAGACTGAATCTCTATTGACCACCACTTCCTCATTAAAAGAATGTTACCTAGGATTTTCTTGTATTGTATTTTACATGGATATGCCAGGCCAGGCTTTGTAAAGCTTAATTCTCTCCTGTGCATTCTGGTGTGCAGCCCTGCTGTCATTTTGCACGTAGCACTTGCATGAAAGGGGATGACTGTCCATTTGATCATCAGCTCTCTAAGTATCCCTGTAACAACTTTGTGGCTAAAGGGTTTTGCAATAGAGGTGGTGATTGTATGTTTTCACATGAGGTACATTCTTCCTTTTCTAAGATGTTACTTGTTGTGTGCTGCTGTCTTTTTTTAATATACTTGTAACATGATTTCCTCAACTTATTGGGCTTTAAGGTTTGTCCAGGTTAGCTGAGTTGACTATTTATTTGACTATATATGCTTTAGGTGCCTGACACGGAAGGCGGCCTTCCGACCTCAAGTGCTTCCAAACATGAACTGAAGCTTCCATCCCTGTTTCATAACTCCAATTCCCAAAATCAAGCAAACATTGATGCAATCTCCCATCAGCATGCTGATTCTTCATCCAACTATAGAAAAGTTTCTCCAAGCAAAAAAACAGAACAGGATGTAGCAGTGGCTGTGCAACTACCTGCAGTGGCACCCAAAGGTGTCAGTTGTCTCTTCTTTGGGAAATCATCAGTGCTAGAATCGAGTAAACTTAAACCAAGGAGCTCATCTCCAAAGAGGAATGTCAGTGACAAAGTTGGGAATCAGACTGAACAAACTGCTGTGAGCACTGTTCAAAATATGAATGAAACTCCAAATAAAACACCACCTGCAGCTGGACCAAAGGGTGTAAATTTTCTTTCATTTAGCAACACTCCAGTGGCAGATTCCAGTAGTAAAAAATTAACTGGCTTGCTTTTGAATGGGGAAAATGGTGTAAGATCATCACTATTAAACAATTTCAATTTAAAGAAACAAGTTGGCTCATCTCACAGTGGAGAAAATAATGTCAAGGTTGGGAATCAGACATCCCAAACTATGTCAAGTGCAATTGAAAATTCAAATGAGATGCTGAAGAAAAGGGTACCAATTAGTGACAGAAAAGCTAGTTTGCCTTCCAGTTCAGATAAGGGTATCAATAGATTGCTTGAAGAGAGTCAAAATACCCCTAGTGAACATCAACAGTCTACTGCAATTTCATGGAGGCCTCTGGCTTCCTTACTTGCTGCAGGCCACTCTTCAGATCTAGCACTTGGGCCCTCAAAAGGAAGTCCAAGCTCATCTCAGAGGGCACTCATGTCGACTCTAGCATTTGCGGCAAAGATTGAAACTGAAAGGAAGATAAATCTGTCTGCGCCTAGTAGTGGGTCCAATAATCAAACAAGAGATAACGGTACTGTTGGTGTTGCTGGTAACAGTGGAGGTTCACTTATTGACTTAGCAAAAGGTTCTAAAATTTTAGACTTCTTGTCTAGCCTTAGCGAAACAAAGTAGTAAACATGGGTTCCAACTATTCCATGAAGTATATGCTTTAGATGCAGTTAGATCACATGTCATGTAACTGATTCAAATGTTTGGAGGCTTGGTCTTTGTACACTTTTTGACATATTGATCCTGCTTCTGCTTTCACTTCTTTTCCATCACCAAATTAGCAGGTACATGCTTCACTTCTAACTTTGTGACAATGGCTTTCATTCTATACTATTTGCTCTTGTTGGTTGACCAGACAGAAATTAACCATTGAAAATAATTTACAATATTATGTGAATTTCATAGTTGCAGTTTTACAAGGCAATTGTGAGGAATACATTTTTCTCCGAAGGGTTTGGCTCATATATATTCTTATCTCATTATGAAATTTAGGTTGGCTGCATGTTGGAAGTCTGCACATATGGTATTTCTCAGCCTTGATGAAACCCAGTCTCAAGTGTGGATGCTAGGAGCTCAGTGGCCTAAGATTCTCCAGTTTTTAGAAATCTCAGGTTGGCTAATTGTGCATAATTCTGTTTGTTCATGTTAGCTCAACCCAGTCTTTTTTGACTACTATCTGAAGGTTGACCTTTGCTAGTTTCTCATATTAAATTGTTCATTTTAGGTTATAATCCTCAGTGGTTGCCTTCTATTTTATGGTAAACCTAACTTTCTCTAGTAATGGTTGCATTAATATCTCATTATAAGGAAATCAACCACCATCTGTCTGGCCATTGTCACTATTCTTTTCCTTTATTGTATGCTGTGCTGAAAACATGAAATGGTCTAAGAAATCAATTACATTATCTTTTTTTTTTTTTTTCTCAACAATTTCATAGAAGAGTGCTTAAAATTTTTTCACGGTAAATTCTGTGGCAGGTTTAGCTTTAGCTGTTTTACATTTAAGTTCCAATGAACAAGATTTAAAGAGAGAAAAGGTCAAGGCAACAGCTTGTTTTATGTGGAGTTGTAAGTGTATTTATCCTTTGGTTCTGAGCACATGGTGCTTCATTTACATTAGATTGAGAGTTAGACAATAATGCTGATAAGTTTCACCCCGACATGTGAAAGTGTAACTTTTAACATTACTAGTATATCGTCAAATGGCAGAAATCCGCAGTTGCTACTGTATACCGTCTGGATACTGACCCCTTGGTTAAAGGATTATTTTATAGCAAAATCTTTATACAATGAGGAGCTTATTTCCTTCATTTTGAAGTAAAATTAAAGTGGGAAATTTGTTTTTCATGAGAAAGGTCATTGTATTTGTGCTGCAAGTACAATGTTGTGAAGGTTTTTGGAGTTTGGATCACGCATCTCCAAACTCTAAGCTGCTTTTGTTAGTTAAGATTGGGCTGCATTATCAGAACTGGTTTTTAGCTTACAATAGATGGATGATAATTTGACTGGCAAAACTGGGTTTTCAGTTCGTTCCTTCCTATTTGAAGAGAGATTCCCTGATAAAGAAGGAAATGGAGATGCTAAAATCCCCATAATCGGAGACGGGATGTAACAAGGATGAATATATCCCTGATCCCTTCCCTCATCCTGTCCTCTTTCTAGTTCATCCCCTCTTCGATATATTCTCTAAATATTTATTTGTTGAATTATTTTTAAAAGTCATAAATTATTGAAAGAATGTTATAACACTTAATAAATATTTTATTATTATTCTACCGGTGATGAAGAGAGTAAAGTGTGGGGGAATTTGCCATGTAGGAAAGAGGAGAGAAATTTTTTTTACGAGATATAAATTCTCTATCATCCCTGTATCAGGGATGGGGAAAAGTTTCCTCTTCGAGGACAAAAATTAAGATATTTAGTTTCTATTAGACTCACTGCCATCTTTAATGGTAGAACTGACTTGAATTTCATTTGTAGCATAGTGCAGTACTAATTCAAATTATTCGGCATTTGGGCATTTGCATGTTAAAGTGATATGCGTTGTACAGTTGGGGTTGGGTAATAATATGATTTGTTGTAATGATGGAGCCATTTGCTTTGAATTTGCACAGACCCGTAAATTTGGATCCGAGGCATTTGAGGGGTAGATATTAGGCAATTTAATCTGTGGGCGGACCTATAAAAAAAAGTGGGGGCTGACCTTAGTAGGAGGAGGCCATCATGAATAGGCGGTGCTTCATTATTCAAAAATGAAAAGTTCGTAAAGTTCCAAAAAAAAAAAAAAAGAATAGCGAGCACATGATCGCTTTTTTCAATTCGGTTTCTTTTCCCCGATTCAAATTTATTTGAATTTTCGTAACATTAAAAAGTTTTTTTTATCACCTAATTGTCAATTTCAATGATGTTACCTATTTCGACTTTTTCCCTTACTAATCATCCCGGGTATGTAGCATTTGAACAAACATAATTAGTGGCATTGACATTTAATTAACTTTGCAATATAAAAAGTTGATAAATAATTATCAATAAAATTATAAATATATTTTTTATATATAATTTAGATATACAAATAATTTAAATAATTTTAAATTAAAAATAAAATAATAATCAATCATATAATAATACATCATCTGGGTATTTAAATTATGTATTAAAAGTACATACATATAACATTGGTCGATTATTAATACACTTTCAGGATATTTTAAACCTCAAGATTAATAGATCTATTTACTTATGAAAGAGAAACATTAGCAAATTTTGGAAAAAGAACAACACACACTGATATATAACCAAACATGGGTGAATTTGAGTTGAGTGAAGCTCAAAGTTCGATTTGATTTGAGTGAAATTGAGTTCAAATTCATCTCAAAATTGTTTGAATTTGGCTCGTTTAAAAGGATTTAAGCTCAAGTCAAGTTTCAATATTATAGCAAAGCAAAAATTGATTAAAACAACATTAATTAGATTAATATTATCAAAATGATATCGTTTTAATTTTTTTATATCGAATTTATTTTATACTTGCGAGTTTAACAATTCAAACACCTTTAAGTTTTGAGTTAAAAAATATTCAATTCTCATACTCGAATTTTAGTTTGAGTTTTGGATTTGTTTGAGTCAATTACAAACAAATTTAGTTCAGATCTAACTTTATTATCAGTAGATGCTTTTGGTAGTGAACTATTCAACCCCCCTCATTTTTGCTCTCAGTAATGTCGGTCCAAGGTGACAAAATTTAATACACATGGGCATTATTTCATGCTGTAAATTAATAATGCTCTTTAAAACAAAGGCTAAATTATAAGAAAATTACTTGGCTTACAACTCATTGAGTCACTTGCACAAAGGGTGACAGATAGAGTGAAGCACCCTAAAAACCCACTACTTCTTTACTTAATTAAAAAATTTACATAACCCATTCGGCCTAACCCGGCTGTAGGCGTGGGAAAAGTCTCCGTTAACAACCAAAAATAAGAAATTTGTATTCTATTGTCACGTGTCACGTTCTTATTTGTTTGTCACCTTTAATCAAGAAAAATGACCGGGCCGTTTCACTGAGATTGTAAGTAAATAAACATACGCCCCTGCAAAAGTTCTCTCAGCTTCTGTATATCTTCTCTTTTCCAAACAAAACGATCTCTGATAATCTGACAATGACGACTTCTGTGAAGAACAACTTCATGCCTGCTGCGCTGATCTCGAATCTTCAGCAAGTACTAATCACCCGAAACGACGCCCTTGAAGAACAGTCCAACTCCAAGTCCAAGGATTCAAGTAACGGCCAGGAGGCTAATGTAGAGAAGAATAGTGATAAGCCAGTAATATTAGTGACAAACGGAGAAGGAATAGGGTCTCCTGGACTTACGTTACTCGTCGAATCGCTTGTTCGAGATCGTCGGTTTAACGTCCATGTCTGCGCGCCTCAATCGTCAGTTTAACTTCAAACTTGCTAATTGAAACTATAGGTTTTGAACTTATCATGGCAATATGGTAATGCTAATGATATTTATTTTTGTAGGGACAAATCGGCGTCTGGTCATTCTGTGACGGTGAGAGAGACTGTTGCTGTGAGTTCAGTTGAAATGAATGGCGCTATTGCTTTTGAAGTTTCTGGTAATAACAAGTGTTGTTTATTTTAAGCCATTGCAACGCCAAAATGATTTTCTATTCTGTAAATTTTGGGAAATGTGTTTGAATTTGATTGATGATGTTTTTTATTAGGGACTCCTGCGGATTGTGTTTCTTTAGCTTTATCTGGGGCGTTGTTTTCTTGGACAAAGCCAGTTTTGGTATGAAGTTGGTTAATTTCATTTTTGAGTTAATTAGTTTATATTTATCTATTTATTTTTGGTGTAAATGGTTCAATTTATCTTCAAACACTCAGGTAATTAGTGGAATAAACATGGGATCAAGCTGTGGCCATAAAATGTAAGCCCTGTGTTGTCATTTTAGGCTCTTCAGTCTCACCACTGTTAGCAACTGTGATCTAAGTCACAAATTTGCTACCACATATTTTATGTTAACAGTTTGATCAGGCTTTATATTTTTGGAATTTCATGGCTTTAAAGGTTCTATTCTGGGGCTTTTGCTGGAGCTAGAGAGGCCCTGATCTGTGGGACACCTTCACTTTGTCTATCATTAAACTGGTGAATGTCAATTTTGAAGCATACTTGAGCTTTATTTTTTCAAACTACTTTGTCAAGTGTCTATAATATAACAATATTAATATATCTCTCAGGAAGAAGGATGTGAGCTCTGAAAATGATCTAAAAGATGCAGCTAGTGTCTGTTTACCATTGATATATGCGGCTGTAAAAGATATTGAGAGCGGGATTTATCCCAAAGGTTGCTTATTGAATGTGGACATTCCCACTGGTCCCTTAACTAATAAGGTTTGCTTTTGCAGTTTTTCTTGCTTTTTGTGTTGGTGTGAAAATTTTCTTCTTGTTTTAAACTAATTGTTCTCATGTTTATATGCTTGAGTGTTATTTAACTGATTTCCAAATGAAGTTTCATCCATGTGCGATAGATTTCCTTGAATGTGTCGATGATGCATTTCAAATGCCGTTTTCCACTTTCCATAATTGCAGTTTATTTTTCAGTTCATGCTTCAAAAAAAGAACTAAGTGTTAAACTTCTGTTTACATTATTCATTAGATGTCCAAAGTAGGTGAGTTCAGTGGATAAAATTGCCATCACTGGGACAGAGTGAACAATGAGTATTAATACATGTGTAGTTGGGCTTAAGTTTTCTTTGTATTGCACTCTTAAATATGAAGTAGGCTTGTACACAGAATATATTATACATATGTAAAATTTACCTTCCACTGCCTTGGTTTTCTGTTGCCTACAAAAGATTGTGCCAAGAAATAATGGTTATAGTGTCAAACTCGACTTGCAAGAATTCATCAATTTCCTGTTGTGTAATAATTATCCAATGGTAAATCAGACTTGATTTGGCTATAATGTTGAAATGCTTGTTTTCCAATTGTGAGTATGATTCGTGTAATACAGGGATTGAAGGTGACTAAGCAGAGTATGTCGAGGTCATCTCTAAGCTGGCAAGCAGTATCCACAAACAGACATCCTTCTGCTGGCCACTTCATGTCCAACCAGCAAAGCCTTGGTATTAAGCTTGCACAGCTCAGTCGGGATGCCTCTGCAGCTGTAAGTTTTCATTATTTGATAATAGAACTGCTATAGTTCTCTAGTGAAAACTACATTATTTCAGTGTTTCTCTTTACTCTGCAGATAAGTGATTCCATTTTGAATTTTACAGGGTGCAGCACGCCGCTTAAACTCACATCGGAAGAATGTGGAGATTGAATCTATTGGGGTTGCTGGAAAGTTTAATACTCAGCAAACAGTAAAAAAGTACTTCCGATTAGAGGTATGAATATATCTTGAGGATTGGTAGAAGGCAAAACCTTTGATCTAAAACTAATATTGAATTACGAAAGTGAAATGAGAAGAAAAATGACAGGTATTTGAATTGACTTTTTTAGATGGCTTCATCATCTCTGTAATTCTCCATTTGACTTGGCATTAAATTTGGTTATTTTGAGGAACTCAATGCATGATGTGTGATCATATTCTTCTATGCAGATCGAGGAGAAAGATACAGAATATGTAGATGACGATCTAGATTTTAGAGCTCTTGAAGATGGATTTGTGAGTTAAATTACTCCCGTTTTAGTATTTGAACCGACCATAGTTTCAATTGGCTTATAGTATTTTTTTTTTTTGAACCTTTTGGCATGGCAGATTGCTGTCACTCCCTTTTCTTTATCTTCAACAATGCAATCAGAGATTCAGACCTTGGTTTCAGATTGGATTGTTGCTGCAAAATGCAAATAGCAGAAATTTTGAAGCTTTCATCCTATAAATCCACTTACGTGGCTGAAAATGTGTTGGCTAGATATTATCTGGTAACGTATGAAGCAGATGCTTTCAGTCCCTCTCGTTGATTCTTAGGATATACAGGTTTTATGCGACTGTTAATTTATAGATATGTTACATTGCATTTTGTAAATTAAATATGTTTCAGTTCTGTTTGAGTATCTTTTATCTTGGAGATGTGTGGTCTTGCTTTAATTATTCTGTTCTTTTTACATAAATTGGAGGCAGACGAAATTGGGTGTCTGTCTCCACTGTTAATTATCGCTGTTTGACACAATAGAACTAAGATCCACTTATGGAAAGGAGGAAATATGGAAGGAGAAGAATGATCTTGTGAGAGCGAACCAAAATAGAGATAAATTAGGTTATAATTTAAATAAAATAATTATTCACTCTTATAAAACACCTTTTTTAAATATAAACTTATCTCTCAGATAGTTCCCTTTCCCTTAAACGGTGTCGTGTTTTTTTACCGTAATTGTTGTCGATGTAGCCAAATCAAGATTTATTATGAGCACGTGTACAATCCTTTCATTTTAGCAACACAAAAAGGCCAAAGGACTATTTACTCTCCAAGTTTTAAGTTTTAATGTAATGATAGATATAATTAAAAATCTTTATTAGGTTTAGGGAAAAAATCATCATTTATTGAAAATTTTAAAAAAATTAAAGTTTTATTATATTTTACCCTATAGATTTAAAAATATTATAATTTATTTCTTAGTTAAAGTTTTTAAAATTTGAAAAATAATAATTTTACTCTCAAACCATTAATTTTTTTTTCTTTATTCATTGGCAATGGTGACCTTTGAAATTGAAATTGCAATAGGAAAGTTAGAGTCATCTTTGATAAAGTTTCGTTATCAATAGAGATAAAAGAGATCTTCGTCTTTTTTTGAACGTGAACGAAGATATGATATTTTTTTGTCAATAAAGACAAAAGAACAATGTCTCTTAGGGAGTATTTAGTTTGGATAATATTTTATTATCAAAATAGAAAGATTACCTTAAAGATAGATTACTTAGAAGATTACTAGGTATAAATGATTACTATGTTTGATAAAATTTGATAGGTATAAATAATTATTGTGTTTGGTTAAAGGTAATAAAAAATTACTAGTAAATTATTTTATTTAAATACCCTTGAATATAATTATTTTTAAATTTTTTTATATTATTTGTCATATTAATTAATAATAAATTTATTTTTGTCTCAAAAAATTAATAAATAATAATATAATTATAATAAAATTAAGATTACTTTGGTAATCTTTAAATACCTAAGGTGAAAGTGGTAATCAGATTACCACCTATATTACCTGTCATGTCAGCATTGGTAATAGAAGATTACTGTAATCTTTTATTACTGACAAACCAAACAAGGGAATAAAATATAGATTATTAAAGTAATCTTCAAAAACTAAAACCAAACACCCCTTTAGTCTTTTTATCTTTGTCGACGGAGGAACAATACCAAAGATGACTCCACCTCTCTTATCACATTTTTAGAAGTTGTCGTAGTCAAAGATGATCGACGATGTGAGAAGCAAAAAAAATTAAGAATTTGAGGGGTAAAATAGATACTTTTTAAAATTTAAAAACTTTGAATAAAAAAATTATAAGATTTTTAAATTTGAAAAATAAAATATAATAAATTTTTAATTTTTAAAATATTTTTAATAAAAATTTTATTATAAATAAAAATTTCCGTTTTTAAAATTTTATCCACGTGTATCTACATTCAAATTAAAACTTGTTGAAAAATATTCCTTTGGCGGCAACACAACCTTATCTTGTAATTATGGTACACCTAACCTAAAGTCTACAACTTTCTCTAATCATTCCGACTAGAAAAAATGAATTGACATTTTAGAGGCAGAGATCGGGCCACGGCTTAGCTTGAGCCCAATTGAAGCCCATCCCTATGCTTTACTCACCTCCTCAATCTTCTCAGTCTCTTCCAGAATCCTTTTGTATAGCAATAAAAAAAGTTCACGCTTTATATTCTCAAGTGGTGCCATTTTAATTTGGTAGAGATATTTTGCCCTTAAAACTTAACAGAAGCGACATTGTAAATTAATTTAGTGATTGGGAGGAAATGAATGTAAGGTTTTTGGTTGAGGGTCAGCCAAGTGAAAAGTGGAGTACATGCCGAAAAGGAGCCGATCAAAACCGCCTCATCGCCACCATCCAATTTCGCAGGATGACATCAGACGTTCCAAAGAATTGTTTGGATCGGAATTGGATATTACACTCACCACGTCACATCCCAGCATTCGGAGTAACAGTACAAATTTCAGCAGCCACGTGTTGCGCATGTGAATTGTGTCTGTTAACAAGGGTAGCGAGGTAATTAACATGCATCACCGATAGGGACACGTGGCTGGCACTGGGTATGCCGTATTGTCCTATAGTGAAAATTCCTAAATAACAGGGGTCGAAGAGAATTTCATAAACTCTGAGCTCCGTACAAATGGCAGAAGCGTAGGAACTTGTCGACTCGTCTTCGGTTGCATTTATGCACAGTGAAGGCAGTGGTCAGCTTCACAAAAGGAGAGCCAAAAGATGGTGGTGACTTGCGGTAGCGGTGGCGATGGTGGTGGCACTTGGTCGTCATTTTCTTCTACTGATCTGATAGTAGAAGCAGAAAATGTTACGGTAAAAGAAGAGCCGGACGACCAAATGGTAGAGGTCAACGACAACAACGCTTGCTTATCTTTTGAAATTCCAAAAGATGATGAAGCTGAGAAAGCGAGGATAATCAAAGAAGAGGAGGAAGATGATGACGTGGCAGACGGCATTTATGACGGTGATATTAATTCAAATGGATCGTCATCTTCTTCGAATTCATCGGTGAGTTTGCCGGAGCCAATGAAAGGGCTGAACGAGTTAGGTACCCCGCCGTTTTTGAGGAAGATATATGAGATGGTGGAGGATCCGGAGACCGACTCGGTTGTTTCCTGGGCCGCGAATCGCAGTAGCTTTATTGTTTGGGACTCTCATGACTTCTCTGAAAACCTTCTTCCAAAGTATTTCAAGCACAAGAATTTCTCCAGCTTCATTCGCCAGCTCAATACTTACGTGAGCTGTTTCCTTTCAGTATTTCAACATTCATTTATATGCTCCCTTTTTTAATTTAAATTAGAATCTGTGTTTTGCAAATATTTAATATGTTTATGATTTTTTTAATTGAAAATTGGAATTCCTGTTCGTCTATTATTATAATTTTTTTATCTTGTCTCTTCTCTTGTTCATATGATCGAGTTTCAGAATTCTTTTGGTTTTGATATGTTTTTATATTTATATGGGGATGAAATTGTTTCTCAGGGATTTAGGAAGATTCATTCGGATAGATGGGAATTTGCGAATGAAAAGTTTCAGGGAGGGAAGAAGCATTTACTTAAAAGCATCAAAAGAAGAAGTAGATTTAACAAGCAAGATGGGCTAATAACTTGCATTGATTTGACCAAACCTGGATTGAAAGCTGAGCTTGAGAGTTTAAGAGATGATCAGAATACATTGAGATTGGAAATTTTGAAACAGAGACAGCAGCAAGAGGATTCACAGAGTCGAATTACTGCTGCTGAAGAACGTATACGGTGTGCAGAGTGTAAGCAGAAACAGATGTTGAGTTTCTTTGCCAAAGTAGCCATATACCCCAACTTTGTTCAACAATTAATTCGGAAGAGGAAGCAACAAAGAGAGCTTGATGGAGGTGAAATTAGTAAGAGGAGAAGATTGCTTGCATCCCAAGAGGCTGAAAACTGGCCTGAAAGTGTCAATTGTAGAAACCAAGCTCAGGAAAAATTGGCATCAATGCAATCTGAGCTTACTGATTTGTTACCAGACAGTAGTCCAGTAATTACTGATACAATTGAAAGGGCTCCATTCCCAGGTGCTATGGATGTTGAAAATGAATTGTGCAATCATATTGAGGATATTAAGGGCAATGTGATGAGTGAAACAAGTGATGAAGATACATCATCTATAGATCGCACGTTGGTGGGAAGCCTACTTGGGAACAGTTTCGTTCTTGAAAATATGGCTGACGAAGAACTAGCTGTTAACGACACCCAAATATTTAATGAGTTGGAAGATTTGATTGAGAAGCCATGTAGTTGGCCTGGTTATGTAACTGAGCTAGTGGAGCTTGGTTGCGTAGGACCTATGCTCTGAAGCGCTTGTTAATTTCATTTGGTATTTGCATTTGCTATTTCTTTATATCTGCATTTTCTTCACATAGAATAAGCTTTAGCACCATATTTGATTAATAATTTGATGAACTTGCTGTTCTGGGGTAGGGTACTATTGCTTGTTTACGAAATGGTGAAGAGCTGGAGATGCAGTTCATGCAGGGCTCCGCATAGAACAGTTGAAAATTGCAGGTGGAGTAAAGATCATACATGTTTTAGACCATATTTCAAGATAAGGGATTTATGGTATAGTCTTTCTCAAATGTTCATTTTTCCCTCGTCTTCTTTTAGTGTACAGTGCTTTGCAAATGTTTGTCTTCAGCGTTAGGTTGTGAAATTTTCTGTTTTTATGCCAATAAGTTAGGCTAAGTCTTCCTTCTTCAAAACTGACTGTGATATGAACAATTTTAGAGCCATATATTATCTGAGCTGCTGTTGGTCTACATTCTTTTATGTGGTTCATTTAATTAGTCTCTTCAGCTTAATTTGAACTGAAAGATGGCCTGCCAATCACCTTCCTTACACAGGGTAGCTTTATTAAAGGATCGATTATTGATATGTTGAATGCTTCCCAAAATTTGACATTGTGGATCATCTTAGGTGTCCCCCTCATTGATTTGAGCAGGTGGTTAATTATGCCGAGTCACTACTAGTACTTGATACAGCTCTGACTAGAAAATTCTAGGCTTTGAAAAGCATGCCACTGCCACATGCCAATGCTCTTGTGGGCACACGTAGACATGTTATATCTCTATTTGGGTGGGGCCTCTCTTTGGACTTTGGGTGGGTTTTGAAATGTGATGTGACTGAAAGTTTATTCAAGATAAGAGGATATCACAATTGCAATATTCAAATATCCAGAAGTTGTTTCGATGATTTCAACAAGATTTTCGTTTTACATGAATGCCTAATATCAAAAAAGTCCTTCGTATTTCATATTTATTTGTAAGGCCAATGGACTATTTTTCACAAAAGTTTAGTTGCATATTTTAAATCATACATGTAAAATTTAAAGTTTTAGTCATTGGTTAATTAAAGTTCAAATTTTTTGTTAAAAATAGGGATAAAATAATTATTTTATTAAAATATTAAAAAATATTAAATTTATTATATATTTTTTAAAATTTTAAAAATTAATATTTTATCACAATTTAAAGTGTTTTAACTTTGAAAAGTAATATTTTTTTTTTCTAAAACCTAAAGTTTTTTTCTTTTTTGCTCTAACCATCATTTCCAACTCTGATGACCTCTTCTTGTTATCTTAAACTGTTGATTGGTGCATGAGAAACAACATGGAATGAGGTGATGATGAGACGATGAAGAGATTACAAATCTCTTCATCAGTGGATCTTTTCGTCTCCGATGAAGAGATTCATTTTAAGTTACTTCTCATACATTAGTCAATAGTTTAGGATAAAGAGAAGAGATTGTCAACGCCGAAGATAATGGTTGGAGGGATGAAGAAAGAATTTGAAAGAAAAAATATGATTTTTCAAAGTTAAAAAATTTTAGACATTGGTGATATTGTTAGTTTTTAAAACTTAGAAGGAAATATATAATGAATTTTATATTTTTTAATATTATTAATAAAATAATAATTTTATCTTTACCTCTAATAGAAAATTCTAACAACAATTACATTATAGATAAGAGGTTGAGTTTTTCAAATCTCACAAATGTGATTTTGAAAACATAACTAAATGTGGGTGTGAAATAGTCTAGCAGCCTTATTTTTACTTATGTGTAACCTAGATTTAAAGCCCTTTGGTCTAGTCCTGGCCATGGTTCATGAACTGACGGTTTCGGTTCGAAATCATCAGTTCACGGTTTGAAAAAATAAGGACCTAAATCGAAATCGTAATAGGACGATTTCGGTTCATGACCCTGGTTCAGAACCGATGGTTTCGGTTCGAAACCAATATTGAACCGTCAATTCTAATACATGATTTTGATTTAATTTTTAAATTATTAATTATAATAATTGAAAATTAAAAGAAATGTTTTGAGTTGATTTTTCAATTAAGCTTCCTACGTATCTTCTTGAGGTTTAGAAGAATCAAAGTTTATGTAGTTCTCTTACCTTTGCATATTTAATAGCTGGCAGTACCCCCTTATTTTATCATTTATCTCCACTATCTTGAGTATTATTTTTCGTCATCAAACTATCTGTAGTTAAATCAAACGATTCTATAAAATTAATTTTATTACCGGAAAAATTTTCACTATTTACCATTTTTTGATAATAAATAAAATTAATTATATAAATAAATTATATGATTAATTATGAAATATTATAAAATAATAATAAATAAAATTAATTATATAAATAATTTTTATAATTAATTATGAATTGTATAATAAAAATAGAAATTAGAATTAATAAAAAATTAAGAAAAAATTTAATTAATTTTAAGAGAATTTGATTGAATTGAAAGATTGAGAGAGTATTAAGAATTGAAAGAATGAAAGTGAGAGTTTAAAAGATTGAGTGAAAGAGTTAAGAGATTGAAATTTGAATAGGTATATATATAGCGAAATTTTTTTTTTTAAATATTAAATAATAAGGGGTGAAATGCGATTTTGTAGTCTTTTTTTTTTTTCTTTTCAAATGTGCAGGGGACGGTACCCTGCACATTTTGCAGTAGGGAACCGTTGGTTCTTTAATAAATTTTAAAAAATAAAAAAATTTTAAAATTTTTTGTTCAGCACAGTAAAACTGTCAGTTTACATGTCGGTTCATAAACCGAATGTGAACCGACGGTTTCACGGTTCAAAATTAGATAAATCGGAACCGAACCGCTAAATTTTGGTTTTGGTTCAGTTCGGTTCCAGTTTAAGTCGAGCCAGTTTCAGTCCGGTTCACGGGCCAAATCAGCCCGTGGCCAAGTCTACTTTGGTCATGTATCTAATTGATTTCAGTTATGAACAATATTTTATATATATATAAAATTTATATACACAGATGATATATCATTATATGATTACGTATTATTTTATCTTTAATTCAATAGCATTTAATTAAAGATTAATATATTATTTGTATCACTAAATTTTGTACTAAAATTATGTCATAATTTTGTTAAATTCTAATTATCAAAGTAATTGCTATGGTGCAAGAGAACCTTAGCAGACCCAAAATTCTAATCCTACAACAGCGAAACCAGAGAGAAGAAAGTTGAAACTATATGATTCAAGAAGACAGCATCAGGCCCAAGCATGGCTATGAATGACCATTACTGGCAATATGGCTCAACAAATTTACAGATTTTGATAAGGATGAAGATGATATAGCAGACCTATCAAACTCCTCATGTTCATTGAATGCCCGAAATAAAACTTCTTGAAGCTCCATGTATCTTGTTCGCTTCAGGAGTCGTTCCTCCAGAGTGTCGTTCCCAAAATAGGCGAGCTGCATTAAGTCATCCGCATCCATAATCTTGTTCATATTGTGGGGAAAACCGTTTTCCTAGCTCCACTGCTCAGTTTATTAAGCAACACAATCAACCTAGCAATTTTTGGTGTTTGAGGGAGTAAAATGCTATAAGATGCGAAAGATATTTAGAGTCTTGTACCTGTTCTGGAAAGTGCTTTCAGCCTATTTAGATGCTCCTCTTGAATTTTGAAGGGTGCCTCATTCAAGTCCACAGTTGTCCTCTGGGCATCTAATGCCTCGTAGGATAATCAATATTGAAAAACTTGAGAGTAATCACATCGATCTATCGTTTATACTCTACATGGTATTGAAATAATTAAGGGATCACAATTATAATATTGAGAATACTACAATCAAACTAACAAAATACCCTCTAAGGAGAAGAAACTTCTTCTTAAGATAATAAAAATGGAACAGAATTCTCAAATCTCAATTCAATCAAAGACACTATTAACTCGTAACATCAAGAGAACGAGCGTACTAATAAATTTGTTGAAAATCTAAAAGAAATATAGGTAGATGAACAGAACCTATTTAGGTTTTAAAAATTAGAGGAAACCAAAATGATTAGCCAGTTGAATAACTAATCACGTTTTATAAAATAAACTTTTATATCTCTTTCTAGGCCCATGTCAACATGATAAGAATAAACACGAGCATAGTATGCTACAGACTCAACATTGATCCAAAAAAATGTCTTGTCTGTTAAAAGAGAAGGGTTATGAATTTAGAATGTTACAATACATTGGAGGAAGAACTATCACAAATTGATTGGCTCATGGACTCAACATTGAAGCACACACGATCGAGCTTCATTGATGTCTATTCATCCTATAATCAAATTCTCATGTTTGGCCAAACGAGGAGCATAATTCCTTTTTAACTTTCCATTATCTCAATTAGGGTTGAATTCGAACTGAGTCAATTCGAGCTCAGCTCAGTCGAACCCGAAATGAGCCGGTCTTAGCCGAGCTCGGTAAAGCTCGAGTTGTTTGTCAAATTTTTTAATTAATTTTTTTTTTTATATAAAACGATATCGTTTTGATCAATATGCATTAAAACAACATTATTTTGATAACAAAAAATGAGTCGAACCGAATTCGAGCTCAGCTTTCACAAGCTCGAACTCGAGCCAAGTATATGTGAACCGAGCCTAGCTCGAGCTCGATTTAACTCGAATTCAGCCCTAATCCCAATCTTTTTAACTTCTTTTATTTCTAAACAATTATGATTTTAAAAACAATAATGGAAAATTCATAGAAAATCAATCCAATGTTAGAAATAATATTTCCTGCCATGATTTAAAAAAAAAACTATATTATAAGAAAGAAATGAAAGTTACGCTAATTCAAATAAAATTTAATATCTTAATGAATAATGATATTAGAATTTACAAAATTTATTGAAAATTTAGAATTTAGAAAGTCTAGAGAAATGATTTTTGGTATGGACAAATTAAAAAATAAAATATGATATTAGAATTGCAAGGTGTTTTATAATTTAAAAAAATTAAAAGATTTTAAAATTTTTTAATATGATAGTACTTAAAACAGTTGTAGAAGGGTTTGACTTTATTGGGTCATAGGCCTGCTTCTGTTGCTTAACCCAATTTAAATATAAGGCCTAGTCTTTCAGCCCAACCCAACTTATCCCTCTTCAATTCCACACTCTAATGAATAATCTTAATAATAGGGGAAATTAAATTAAATGACCATTTTACCCTTTTATTAAGCAAAAATACCCTAAATTTTTTTTAAAATACTAAAATTACCCTTCACTACATCTATATAAACCCTCTCACTCTTATTACATATATTTCTCATACTATTTAAATACTCACTTTCACTCTCATTTTTACTTAATATCAATTACTACGAGTTCGTTTAGAAGGAAAAAATTTATATTTTTAAATTTGAATCGAAAAAAATCAATTTGTGAAAAAAAATATTTATATGAATCTTAAGTAAAAACTTAATTTTATTTATTAAATCTAGTTTTTATGTCATGTAAAGAGGGTATTTGGATATTTGATAATAATTTAAGGGTTAAATAAATGTTAGAAAAATATGAGAATATTTTGATATTACACAATATATAAAAGATTTAAATAACATATTAAAAATAAATAAATATATTGAAATACCTTAGAATGTCAATAACCAAAAAATCACTCTAAAATCTTAAAAAAACATATCTAAATTTCAAAAATTACACGTTCAAATAGTTTAGGAACGAGAAAACCAAAAAATCCATCTAAAATTTTGTAATTATATCATAAAATGTGTCTAAAAAAACATAAAACTAAAGAGACAAATATCAAATTTGAAAACTACATATCAAAAAAGTTTAACCCGGTCACAAACAATCTCAAAATCATAAAAACCGAAAATCTTAAATTTGGTAAAACAAAAGAACTGATAATACATACCGAAATAATTTTATTTAGGCCTTCAAATTGGGCACAACCAACAAAGCTAGTTGTCGTTATAGAGCTCGAAACGAGCTTCGCGTTGATATATTACAGGTCTCGTAACTTCTCCTAGATCAAAAGTTATGGTTATTCAAAGTTTGTCTCATATAAGCCCTATTGATTAAAAAAATAATAATTTCCACCCAACCCACGGTTTTCACGGAGTGCCCCACGGTTCAGTGTACAAACCTTTGTGGATCTCCCCCTCTTAAAATTTTGAAAACTCTAAATTCCTCCCACTCCTCCCCCCTCCCCCCGAGCAACTGTGGGAGATCACTGTAGCGTCAACAAATCTAACTCATTTTCCGATCAAAAATCGTCATTTCAGCCTCTAATTTTAACACAAATCAAATCTACACATCTAATAACACAAAATCTCTCAATAAATTTTAAGTAAAACAACCAAGAATCAAAACATTTTATGTATTGTTCAAAATCGAAACCCTAAAAATTCAAAACTCAAAATCTCCTTCAAATTTCAATACTCCTAACAATAAATTGATTCAAACAAGAAGTGAGATGATGTATTATCCTTATTTGTCATTTTCGATTATCAAAAAACATAAAAAGTTGACAGAAAAGATGAAAACCCGCTACGCCCATAGGAGATCTGAATTTTCTTTGAATTTCAACAATAAATATGTGGGAAATGTAAGGTTTATATATAAGAGTAGTTTGGTCATTTCACAAATTGAGGGCATTTTTACTTAATCCTTAGAGTTTTAGACAATTTCACTTAACACTCTTTAGTTTTAGACATTTATTATAATTTTCCTAATAATAAAGACTAAATATAGGCGACGAAATCATCCTCTAATTTCTATTCGCCAAAAATTTAACCTAACAAAACTAGACACATATATTTTTAGTATATAATTTGAATATATAAATAATATATTATAATATAATTAGATAGTTTTAAATTAAAAATAAGATTATGTCCCATGAAATGATGACATATCATTTATGTATTTAAGTGATATATAATAAATATGTACATATATCATTGCTATGAATACAAACACGCCATCAACTTGCGGGTAGATCCAATTACATTTTTGGCCTTTGAATTATATTATATATTATCCAACTAACACGTGACAACTTATTGGTGTTGGCTTTTAATTAACTAATCAGGCCAAAAAACTATTAATGAAACTATATATAGTTATTTTTAGTATATATATATTTATATATATTATTATATAATTTAAAAATTTTAAATTAAGAATGAAATTATATATATTTATATACACACTCTCTCTCAAAAGCTAATATAATTTCAATTGTCATGGACACCCATGCCCAGGTAATTTCCCAATTGCCGTAGCAGCCATGCAAGAAATAAGGTTACCGATCAACCACTTGCCAGCTAGCAGAGTCAAGAGCAGACCAATTTGGTCTACTTATTTCGTTTGTCCTCCTTAAAATGACGATCATGCCCTCTTGACCAATATCTTTTACAGTTTTCAGAATTTAATAAAATTTAGTTTAATCAATTAATTAGAGGAAGTGAGGGATCATAGCCCTACTTTGAGAGCTGTCGTAAGGCGCTGGCTTGGAAATTTCAAGCACACCTCATCAGTTTGTGGTCAATGTAAACAATGTTTTTAAAATTAGATTAAATATTAATTCAGTGGAGGGATGGTTCGATTCAATTATCAATTGAATTATTGGACCAATAATTGAATTAATGAACTCTTTAAAAATAATATTAAAAAATAATTTTATATAATTTATAATTAAATATATAATCTAAAATATTTTAATATTAAAACAAATTTAATTTAATAATATACATGCTTAAAATTAATAAATAAGATTAAAAAACTGATTTTTTATATTGATGAGATCAAACTTTATTTTTTTTAAAGTTTAACCATTTAAATTATCTAATTTAAATATAATCTAATCTAACTTCAAAATAGTTTTCATGTTCTTAAAATCATTTTTACTATAAGATAATGATCTAATCAATCAGATCAATTTATCTAATATAGTTTTAGATATATAAATATAAACATTGATTGTTCTAATAAACTATAATTGTACCAAGAGATGGGTTTAAATAATCGTAAATATAAAGTTTTTTATCAATTATATATCTCATCTTATCTTTTGATTATATAATTGAATATTTTTAAATTATATAATAATATTATTTTTATATATTAAAAAGATAAAAACGTGGCGTTACAGTAAAGATTACTCAAAATTTTCTCTTCAAGAAATTATGGTTTACTTTGACACGTATGAATTAAAAGTTGATATATAGAAACCTATTACAGCCGTCGTGGTCTTAAATTTTGACCACTCCCGTTGATCTTGACCACACGTTAACCTCGGTAAACTATTCCTCCTCGTGCACCAAATAAAATATACGCTCTATTTACTTTTCACTCGGTAATAACATATGTTAAAAATAAATAAATGTGCGAGGATTGTGGAATAGTGATGCAATTCTAGACACATGGGGAAGGAAATTCATAATGTCAGTAGCCATTTTTGAGTTTTAGCAGAGCAGAAGTAAGGAGGTCAAATTTTTGACCAATCGGTTTATCAAGAAATTCAAAGGATTGGGGATGCCATTAAAAATATTATCCTTAGATATGTTACGAATTTGACATGTATTCAAATATAGGGGGCAGCTCCTTTCAGGATAAAATACCCAACAGAACCATTTTATAACTAAATAAAAATACCCAACGTTTGATGTATATTCAAACTTTTATCTGTTAATTTTAAAAAACTTAAAATCTTGCTCATACGTAATATAATGTCTTTAACTCATTAGCTTAACACATTATTAATATATTGTCTACTCTAAGCACAGGAGCTCATAGACTATATCTAGTGTTATATTCATTCTCCGTATAGAGATATTGTCCTTTGGACATAGGAGCTCACAAACTATAACTAATGTCAAAGTTTTGTAATTTAAAATGTATCTTAGCAGTTTTCTGCCTAATTGATATGAAATGTACAGACAGATTCAAACCTAACATCTCCCACTTGTCAAGTTTTAAAAACTCAAACTTTAATTCATAGGTTATTAAAGTTAACAAAATCTATTAGTTATAAAAATAAAATAGTGATTTAATAAGAAATTTAAAAATATATACAAATTTATATTATTTTCTTTTATTAACTTTAAAAACTAATAAATTCCTTTTAGGATTAAATTTTGAAAAGTTATATTATTCTTTTAGAGTTTTAATTTTTTAAAATAATGATATAAATTTTTGTATATTTTAAAATTACTAATTAAATAATGATTTTAACTCTAAATTTAATAAATTTGGTTAATTTTAATAATTTATAGGTAAAATTTTGAGTTTTTAAAAACTAATGGTGAGAGCAAAGTATACATTAAACCTTGGGGTGGGGATAGGTATTTTGGCCATAAAAATAGTGGTGGTGATGTAATCTTACCACACGTTTTTCTTTTGAACTAAAGAAACAGATAGAAATTTAATGCAAAATAATACCAAGTCAATAAACAGATGAGAAAATGAATGCAGCAGCTTCCACAGAACTGACAAACATTTAGACTAAAACGGTGGTTGGCTGCGATGAAAAATGAAACCCAAAAAAAAAAAAAAAGAGAGAGAGAGGAGATTTTAATAATAAGCAAATTGGCAAAATCGTGTTATTTCAAGGAAATCCCTCCTGGGCTTACTTTCTTTGACCGCTGGAGCTCTTTGTTTCCATTTCCATGTTCAGATTAAGAATATTAATACAAGTAAATCTTATTAACTTTTTCATTCATGAAAGCTTACTGTTGTAAACACTGCCAATATAAGCCGGGTTTACACCTTACAGAGAGTCATCAAAGGAATTGAAAAGTTGGAAGGTTTGAATTAATCAAAACTCGTGGTCTTCAAGCTGGAAAACTATCCCTTGAATCCAACCCACCAAAAAACGTAACATTCAAAAGGCATTAAGTTGATCATAAGAGCAAGAATTCAAACGCTGCTGTGCCTCTCTTTCCTGTTCACGTCTTTGAAGGGTTCTGGCCAAAAAGTGGACTTCTTGTTGTATATAAAGGAAGACGGAAGGTAGTCAAGAATCAACAAAATCTCATCTAACTGTGAGGGCCGAGAGAGAATAACAAAGAATATTTTTGGTTCAAGCACTGGTACTGAATTAATTACAGGTAAATAAACATTGAAAAGTTCTTTCTTTTCTGTGTTAGTTTGCAATAACAAAACTTTTTTTTATTGAGCAGCTGAAGGCTTTTGATAATCTATGGGTTTATCGCTTTCATTGCTCTTATCAGCGTGGGAGGAAATTCTAAAACACAGGTTCTTTAGTTTGGCTTATAACATCAGCTTCAATGCCAGAGATGGAGAAGTCACTGTTAGAGTAAACAGCTTCAAGAGAAAGGATTCAGAAACCAAGTGTGATGAAATCATAAAGAATTACAAACGGGAAAATGTATTGCTTGAAACAAATTTGTCATTCAAGGATCTGGCTGAAGACAAAAAGATGGTTTCAACCAAAACTTTGAATAGAAAAGAGGGATTGAGGCATTACCCGATTCCTTCACTTTCTCTTCCTGAACCAGCAATACTGTTTTCACCGAGACCAGTGAGTGAACTCGATGCAGCAGCCGTTAAACTTCAAAAGTTCTATAAGAGTTACAGAACCAGAAGAAACCTCGCTGATTGTGCGGTTGTTGTTGAGGAGTTGTGGTGGAAGGCATTAGACTTTGCAGCTCTCAAGCGGAGTTCTGTGTCTTTCTTCAATATTGAGAAACCGGAAACCGCCGTGTCACGGTGGGCCAGGGCCAGGACAAGAGTAGCCAAGGTACTTAATTTATCTCTTAATCATGCATTAATTATCATAATTTATATATAAAATACATTCTAATTTTGTCTTTTAAATTACCTGGCCAGGTGGGAAAGGGGTTGTCCAAAGATGAGAAGGCCCAAAAACTGGCCTTACAACATTGGCTTGAAGCCGTAAGTCTATAGAATTGTTTTTCTTTTATTTTAGCGTTCGTATGATTGTAGAGTTTAGAGGATAATTCAAATTTATTATTTGATTCGATTTGAATTTATGATTCAGATTAACTTAAATTCATAGTTTAAAATGGTGATTCAAATTCATAGTTTAATTTGATTATTATTTATGACTTGAATAGGTGTTTTAAATATTATTTAGATAAAACAACATCAATTTTTTTTATAGTTATGAGTCTAAATTATAAATTCGAATCGAATTTAAATTATTTTTAATTTTAACTCGGTAAGCTCAAATTAAATTCAACTAAAATAATTTCTATTCAAAGCAAATTTGAACTAAAAGTTGTTCAAACTCAATCTAATTCGTGACCATCCCTCCTGTTTTGTAATAATTTAGACAAAGTTGGTCTTATTATATTTTTTGTCTGTTGACCAGATTGATCCACGGCATCGGTATGGGCACAATCTACACATGTATTATGATACCTGGTTTAAAAGCGAGAGCAGCCAACCTTTCTTTTACTGGTAAATTAACCATTTTTTTAAACTCAAATCAAAATGTTTCATTATCTTTCCAACCTAAATTTGCTTTATGATTTGATTATTGACTTTACTGCTTTCTGCAATGTAAGGTTGGACGTTGGAGATGGGAAAGAAGTAAATTTGGACAAGTGTCCAAGAAGTGTTCTTCATCGCCAATGCATCAAATATCTTGGACCAGTAAGTTCAATAAAACTTGTAATGTCAACGGCTTACGAAATTTATCTAATGTCCTTTTCTCTTTGTTGCAGAAAGAAAGAGAAGCATTTGAGGTGATAGTTGAAGACGGGAAACTTGTCTATAAGCAATGTGGAATGCTTGTAGAAACCACTGAAGGTTCCAAATGGATATTTGTTTTGAGTACCAGCCGGGCTTTATACGTGGCGCAAAAGAAGAAAGGATCGTTTCAACACTCCAGTTTTCTGGCCGGCGGCGCCACCACCGCCGCTGGAAGATTAGTTGCTCACGATGGAATTCTTCAGGCAGTATGGCCGTACAGTGGCCACTATCATCCAACAGAAGAGAACTTCCAAGAATTCATCAGCTTTCTTGAGGAGAACCATGTTGATCTCACTAATGTAAAGGTAAAAATTGTCTCAATAATTTAATATAATTTCGGATAATTTTTATTCAGAAATTAATATAAATTTTTTCTTCCTTGTTTTGTTTCAGAGGTGTGCCATCGATGATGACAATTTCTCTTCAATCAAGGGGAACGTCGAGGAATCAAAACAAAAACCACCAGTGGGCCCTGATATGGACAATAGCATTAAGGCGGCTACAATCACGACCGTTCATCAAAAAGAAAAGATTGATACAAATAATGATGCCGTCGCAGCAGCGTCTTTGTTTGATGTAGGCAAACGATTGCCGTGCAACTGGACCACGGGAGCTGGACCCCGCATCGGCTGTGTGCGGGACTACCCGGCAGATTTACAGTCGAGAGCACTGGAACAAGTTAACCTATCTCCTCGTCCGCCAACTGCGCCGTTTGTTAAATACGGGCCGATTCCTTCTCCAAGGCCCAGCCCAAAGGTCCGTCTCTCTCCAAGGCTATCCTACATGGGCCTGCCTAGCCCGAGGACTTCAATCACTGCAGCTAGCTAAGCTAAGCTCCAGAATTCGGGTAGTACTGGTGCCCCGGCTTCAAGGTTTTAGAACTGAGGTGGGAACAGTGGAAACTGACTGGGATTATTTGTTAAAAGAAAATTTTTTTTGGTGACTTCCTTACTGTTGTTTCATTATTTGAAGTTTCTTTATGGCTTAATTTACCCAATTTTGTTTGGGTTTTACCTATTCTTTCATGTAAAGAGAAAATACAATCCAATAATACAAATACCCAATCAAATCTTCCTATGCATCTTTGTGAGATTCAATAAAAAGTCATAATATGGGGCGTATAGAATTTGACCATATTTACACCTTTCAAGCTAACATGACAAAGGCTGAACTTCTCCTCTCACTAATTGGTCGGTCTATAAATAATTAAATGTCGTAGAGAGCAGATCTCTCAGTGCACAATCTTGTATAAGTAATACATACGTACACTGCATCTTCATTAAAGGCCATCGTCTCTCAAATCTCAATGAAAGCTCACTGGTCATCAGCCTTGGTTTTAGGTGGGCATGTCTTTCTCTTTCTACTGCATTTGGCGGCTCGCCTTTTTACGGGCGTACGTACTCAGGCACACATCTTTTCCAGCTCTTATCACACCCTTTTGCTTTTGCATCATGCTTACTACCACATGGATATTTGTGAAATTTCAGCTAATTAAGAACCCTAAAGTTGGTGATGAGATAATAATTTTAGTCAGTGACTGCTGATTGTGACTGATCAGTGAGACGAACGAAATCAACATAATCCATCCATCTTTGTGATCTCAGTGGATGGTCCAGATTGAGTAAGAGGATCATGACTCATCTGCTAGATGGACTGGCTGTCTCCTTTCAACCAGCCTAGCCTATGTGGTGTTGACCTTATTTGTTTGAAATCGGCTGTTTTCCGTACGAATTAAAGGCTGATCAGAGGAGGCTCAGTGACGGAGCAGTCTAGGTGGTAGCTTGGTGGCCTAATTTTTTCCCGTGTAAAGGCTTATTCCGAATGTCGCTTTTGGTGAAGGCTTAATCATTCAAAGGCCAAACGGCAATGGCTGCTGAATCTACTTCTTTGGAGACGTTTGGATTTTTGAAATATATTATTATTAAAAATAAAATATTATTTTAAAAATAAATTATTATTATATTTAATAAATTTTAATAAAAAATAAATATAAATAATTATTATATTTAATTAGAGATAATAAAAAAATATTAATATATTATTTTATTTAAATATTCTTAGATATAATTATTCTAAAATATTTTTTATATTATTTATTATATTAATTAAAAATAAAATTATGTTTTTTTTAAAATAAATAGACAAACAATATATTATAAAAAAATTGAAATTATTTTGATAATTTTTTAATATTTAAAATAAAGATAATAATCAGATTACTTTTTATATTATCTATTATATTAGTATTAATGATAAAAACTTATCAAAAAATTTTATTATTTATAAATTAAATAAAATAATATAAATAATAAAAAATAAATTATTAAAATAATTTTTAATTTTCTTATATCAAAACGTACCCTCACCCAAGGTAAAAGATATAGAGAATAGTTTTGATGTTAATATATTCCTCTTTTTATATATTTATTGAAAGGTCAAACGGCAATGGCTAATTAATCTACTTCTTTGGAGACATTGGGTTTTCGTAAATATATTATTTTCAAAATTATAAAATTATTTTAAAAATTATTAAATAAAAATTATTATTATATTTAATTAAAATAAATATATATATAAATAATTCTTATATTTAATTAGAAATAATAAAAAAATATATATTATTTTACTTAAATATATTTAAATATAATTATTCTAAAATATTTTTATATTATTTATTATATTAATTAAATATAAAATTATTTTTTTTAAAAAATTTAAAAATAAATTATATATTATAATAAAATTAAAATTACTTTAATAATTTTTTAATACTTAAAATAGAAATAATAATCAAATTATCTTTTATATTATCTATTATATCCTTATTAATAATAAAAATTATTAAAATTTTTATTATTTATAAATTAAATAAAATAATATAAAAAATAAATTAAATAATTTTTAACCCTTATCCTTGCGGTAGAAGATGTAGAGTATAGTTTTGATATTATTTTCCTCCTCTTCTTATAGATTTATTTTTACGAGAAGATTGAGTACTTTTTTTTTTTTTTTTCACTTGTCTGAAAAGCAAACATCCATCGACTCATACGGGTAGCTGGCGCTTAAAAGAGTAGTTCCTCAGGCCTGCCTGCGCCTTGTTAAGTATACTGCATGACTCTCTTTCTTACTTATCTTCTCTAAAGCTCTAAACATTCATATTATCCATATTTGGCTCGCTGAGTTGAGTGACAGAGACCCCTAAGGATTATCATCATTATTATCATCATCATCATTTCTATCATTTGAGATATTGGGATATCAGGGAGAAAATGAAGAGCATAATCTTCTATATCTTTGTAGCAATCCTGGAGATATCGACTTTACTATCTCTAACAAGTAGAAATTTCGCATCTGATAACCAAGGTTAGCACTTTGTTTATTTCTCTGACTCACTTTTCTGTAATTTGTTTGTTTCATTTACAAAAGCTTTTCTTTCTCCATTTTCCAACTCGGGCTTGAGCTTTTTGATAGAAAAAGCCTGGTTTTAACCTTTTTCTATACTTGATGAAGCAGATCAATTCCCTCAGTTCCTGGAAGCTGCCTCAGACTTCAAACGGGTAATTTAGCTCTTTGTCTCTTTCTTTCTCTATCCGGATTTTGCTGGTTAACTATGTATAAAAACGCATTGTTGTTTGAAATGTATATTAAGGGATTTTATCAGAGCACGGAAGCGAGAACAGGTGAAGAAACTTATAAGGTGGAAAGTAGACTTGGGTCAAGGCCACCTTGCTGTATCCACAAGTGTGAAGGCTGCGAACCATGTGTTGCCATTCAAACACCCACAACGTCTGATCGAATGGGACTACAGTATGCAAACTATGAGCCCGAAGGATGGAAATGCAAGTGCGGATCTTCTCTCTTTAACCCTTGACTTTGTCTCCGCTATTTACTGTATTCCTTTTCTTGTCTCCTGGTGAGAGATGGGAAAGTTTTGTAGTCGGATTAAAGCATCCTACAGTAATTTGTTTAGAATCGTGGTATGTAATTGGGTTTTATTATAAAGCTAGTAAGTTTGGCAGTGTTGCAGTTTGTAGAAGTAGAAGCAAAGAATATCTGCATTCAGCCATAATTAATCTCTTGAAAAGCAGCTACCTGAGTACCGAGTTAAAATCATCAAAGCATATAATTGTAAAAAAAAAAATTAATATGGGCCCAAGGAACCGAACCTAAATTTGATCTATCAAGCCTTTGCACAGGCCTGGTTTCGGAATTGCTCCGGACCCTGCATTTAGAGACAAGGCCTCGGCGAGCCCCCCATTTCCCCAACTTTACACGAGTATTAGGGTAGATCGTGGTTGGTTAACCGGTCTAAGGTGTGAATAGGGAATCATAACTTCCGTCTTCAAGGTAGTTTCCTCGGTGGGAAGTCTGTCTCATTAGTCGAGAAACGTTGGTTGTTAAGGTACATTCAATCACTTCATCATGAGAGGTTTAACGTGTATTTGGTGAGTGTGTCCCAGTGACCTTGAGGTTGGGTAGCTTGCAGCTGATCTTGTTGATAGCCACGGTAGAACCAAGTTTAATCTGTTAGTCCTCTAAACTCCGGTTATTGGCTTGAAGTGTCTCTCTAGTGAAGCAAAGACATGGTATTTGATGATCTAGAATATCGCAAGCCTTTCCCTATCAGGGGTCTCTCGTGGGAGTCGACAGATTCATAGTATGAGATACGTTGATGAAGATTAAGGATCTTTTAATTATTCCCGTCTTAGGGGCAGGTCCTTTTGGTGAGGTTTGTGCTATTGTTTATATGTCGAGCAACATCGAGTGGGTCACCTTTAGAGAGTTATAGTTTGGAAACAACATCAAGACCTGGCTGTAAGATGTTAATTGTTGCGGTGGGCTGACTAAAACTAGGCCAAGATATGATCCAAATCAGTTTGATTTTGAAAGTTGATTTGGTTTGAAATATCTTGGTTTAGATTCGTTTGATTCAAATTCGAATTAAATTCAAACTAAAAATGTGACTCATTTTTTAATTCAAACTGAACTCAACTTAAGGGATGTTCAGTTCGGTTTGACTAAAATCTAGTTTGAATTTGGGGTTTGAATTCGAGGTTCAAATTAGTTTGAATTGATGACCTAGTTTGGTTTGAATTATAAATTTTAAATATTATTTAGGTAAAATAATATCATTTTGTTAATAAACCACGAACTTGAGCTACGAATCTGAACCATCAATTTGAGCTGAGTCAAACTATAATTAAAATCATTGATTCAAGTTATGAAATCGAGTTGAACTCGAATTAAACTGAGTTGAGCCATTTTTCATCTGAACTAAACTCAAACTAGACTTAATTTTAGTTTGACAAACTCAAAGCGAATCATTTTTTATTCAAGCTAAAGTTGAGCTAGAAGGTGTTCGAACTTGACCCAGTTTGAATCCACCTCTAACTAGAACAGGGTGGTTCTGGGTTATAATCTAAATCTCCAAATGATTAATCATCCAAATCTTTTTTATGTTATCTTTCACTAATTAGTGTTGGAATGATTGATTATGAAGTCATGTAAGGACGAAATGTGAATTATCTTGTGTCAAATTGTTGATGTGATTTTTCATTACCAATTGATATATATAATTCATAGTTTTGCACATGTTAGACTATGATGGTAAGAATTAGAGTTCTAGTGTACACTATGAGTGCATGAAAACACAACATATGAATTTTTTTAGTGGTTCACTCTAATGGTCGGACAATATACATTCACGGTATAATTATTAGTATATATATATTTTGTACATAATGAATACAAGAACAAATACAATAAAGAATGTGTGGTATAATGTGTTTGTGTATAATATTTAGTCTTAGAGTGTTTAGTCTCTAGTTAGAGTTTATTCTCACGATATTTTTTCTTCTAGACACTCATTTATATTTATCAGACTGACAAAGAAATGTTACATTTTAATTAGAATAATTAGAGGGATTCTTAATTCAAGCACGATTTTAATGACTTATTTATATACAAATTTATCTAAAAAGAATATTTATAATATCCAAAGTATCTCAATTAAAAAAAGTGAAAATAACTCTTCTTTGCAATTAAAAAGTGGAAATAAGAAATTACTTATAAAAAAAAATTATGAATAGAGTTCTTCCTAAGAAGAGAGCTTCTCATAAACATTGTCTACTTACATTTTTTAGTCGTTGATTTTGTAGTTGATTGTTGATCAAGATAATTTGTATTATGAAGAGGTGCTTCTTTAAATAGATATCTTGCAAATCGGAGAATTGTATATAACAATAACCAATCTAAAATACAAATTGAAACTTTAGGTACACACATTCTATCTTGAGGTACGTTCTATCGTATTGGAATAAATATTTCATTTTTCATTGTTCATTTAAGTCTCAAACTTGAGAGAATTATGAATAACTTAACAAGTGATATCGTTAAATACTAAACAAATTTTGGAATGGGTATCCCCTTTTTTGTGAATAAATATTTCTTTTTCTTGAACGATTTATTAATCAAATTCTATAGTTTTTGAGAACATAAATGTGGAATAGAGTCCAAAAATTTAAAAATGTAAATTGTAATTACAATAAATAGACTCTTTAACCACTTTTGTTGATTTGATTTCCTTAGTTTTAATTCGGTTTGTCCATTTACTTTCTTTTTTATATATGTGTAAATTAATATTTTTAAAATCAGATTAAATTGATTGATTTAATTGATTAAACTATAAATTATTTTATAATTTAATTTGTATTATATTAGAAGGAAGCAAATCTAAAAATCTAAAATTTATTAAATTTGTCGAATCTGACAAACTATTTAAACTCAAAAAATTGAGTCTATATATAATATTTTATAATTTTTATTTTATTAAAATTTAAAAGCGTTATAAATTATAAAATTTTAATTAAATTAACTACAAAATTCGTAGTTAATTTTTTTTTAAGTATACGTAACAGAGTGTCATTCACTTGTAATGAGTACTTCACGGCTTAATAAATCACGTGATGGATACGTGCATATAGTCACATGACACTGACCCAACCCAACGCCTGACGGTGGCGCCAAACCTTCCCTACGATGTTCCCAATTCTAATCAAGAACTTTCACCACGCGTATTAACTACGCGTGGTCACGCATTTTTCTCTCCATAATTCCTTTATTTTAATATATTTTCAAAAATTAAAAAAAAAAAAAAGTAAACCCCCACACGCATCGTCCGTTGTTGAAAGTAATTGCCTCGATTGGATAATGCGAATAAAAATTGAAAGCCCTTACAGGCAGAGATAGATGCCGATAACCGAACGCACGTTTGCGTTTCACTAACCCAACTCCACGCTATTTTCTTTTGCTTTTAGAGAGAAAGAAAGAAACTCTAGATCGTCAATTTTATAGGTTTTCCTTTTTTCAGTGAGAATTTTTCTGTAGGTTGTCGGTGCAGTCGTTTTGGTGGAGTGTCGTGTTTTTGAGAAAATTTTATTTGTTTATTTTTGAGAATAGAGCTAGGGTTTCAATTGTAATTGTTGTTCATGGAGCCTCGTGTGGGGAATAAATTTCGGTTGGGTCGAAAAATCGGCAGCGGCTCTTTTGGAGAGATCTATCTTGGTTTGTTGAATCCGTTGTTGTTATTTCGTTTTTATGGATTTGTTTTGTTTTGTTTTCCTGCTGATTGTATTTGATTGTTGATTCTTTGTATAGGTACTAATATTCAGACTAACGAAGAGGTCGCCATTAAGCTCGTGAGTGTTATATACTTAGAATTTTATCAATTTCTACATTTTTTTGTCTTTGCTGTTTGGTTGCGCACAGTATTTGCGTTATTTTTATTGACAGTAAATGGTAATTGATATCTGCTGTTCTGTAGGTATCTAGTGTAGCATATTGAATAATTATATATTTATTTTGTTGAACTTGAGTTATGCTGCTTTAGTTACAGTTTGGTGGTAAAATCAAATTCCCTAGGTCAAAGTATTAAGTTATTGCGCCATATCTTGATGATGCTTGACTGGAATCCTTTCTTAGAAGGCCTGTTACAATTTTACATTTGACCATGTGAGCTAGTAGATTAGCAGAACATCCTCGTTACAAAGCTTGAGAAGAGTGCATCCATAGTTTATTTTGATTTGGGGAATAACTTTTTACTGTTCTCAGCTGTATATTGAAACTAGTCAGAGCTGCCATTATTTCCCTATACTTATCATCTTGTCTAATGTTATTGTCTTGTGAGGTGCTTGCAAATGAAATCCTGCTTGAGCTCCACTTAATTTTGTTTGAGCGTTTATATTGTTTAGTAACTCCACATGGATAAAGTCATCTCGGGCTGGATAGCATTGATGATAGTGTTATAACTTTTTAAAGGTTGTTTAGGTTGGATTTTATTAACGTTATAAATAAAACAGAAGAAAATATTATGATGGTTAATTTGTTCATGCATTGTTACATTCTTTATCTTTTTTTCTTTATTTTCAATTCATATGTTTTACTCTTCATAAAGTGCCTTTGCTTTGATTCACTCCATTGCCAGAACAGATGGTGAAGGTATTTCATCTAAGTAATCTTTGTCTGATTTATGTAAATACCATGGAAATGGATTTTCTTCATGTCACATGTCTTGTCAGATCATGGTGGTTACTGCCATAGTGCCCAATGTTTCTTGTTTTCAGGAAAATGTCAAGACAAAACATCCACAGTTGTTGTATGAATCCAAATTATACAGAATCCTGCAGGGAGGAAGTAATTAAATTCTCTCTTCTATGCTTATCTGGTCAATTTCATTAGAATGTGAATTTTCATCAAAAAATATTGTGTGACTAGTTCTCTGATAACATTTTTGTCGTACATCTGATCATATTTTATATTGGCAGCTGGGATCCCAAATGTGAGATGGTTTGGTGTTGAGGGAGAGTATAATGTACTGGTGATGGATTTGCTTGGACCTAGTCTTGAAGATCTATTTAACTTCTGTAGTAGGAAACTCTCTTTGAAGACAGTTCTCATGCTTGCAGATCAGATGGTTAGTTCTGTTTGATATTTATTGTTTTCCTTCTTATCTTAATATTCTATGAAAATGATTTATTTATATTGCAATTGTCAATATTTTTTCAGATTAATCGTGTTGAGTTTGTTCATTCAAAATCATTCCTACATCGAGATCTTAAGCCTGACAATTTTCTTATGGGCTTGGGAAGACGTGCTAATCAGGTTTTTGATCTAGAACACATTTATTTTGTTTCCATTTTCTTGGATCAAGGGGATCCCATATAGTGATTCTGGTTTACTACACGCGAAACAGGTCTACATCATTGACTTTGGTCTGGCTAAGAAATATAGAGATAGTTCAACCCATCAACATATTCCTTACAGGTGAGAAGACTATTTCCATACTTCAGTGTTCGCTGAATTTTATGTTATACGATTGAAACTAGATTTTTAAAAATCTATGCAAACAATGCAATGCCGATAGAGCTTATGTGCCACTCAGGTTAGTTACCAGGTTGTTTCCCTGCTCATAATTGCAGCTAGGCCTGAAAACTCTCTTTTCTCATCTTTTTCCATATTCTCTCTCAACCTTTTTATTATCTTGGAGTGCGAACACTGATCTTTATTATTATTTTATTGAAACATCCCTTTTTTTAATCCAGGTGAGAATTTGTGTCTTCGCTTTTCATGTCAGGGGAATCTATGACTCTCTTTTTTTCTAATGCTTTTAAAACTTCGGTAAAATTATCTCAAGAAATGGTGTTTTATAAACTGGTATAATGTATAATGGTATTCAGCTTTCGCTTTGGGTTAGATTGGAATTATTTGAGTACTTATAGGTTAGGCTCTTGAGATACTTTGCTGTGTGGACTCTAATTCAATGGTGGTGGTGATGTTGGGGACTTTTTATAATGGTATTTTTGGTGACACTTCAAATATTGTTGTATTTTGTCAGCTGTCTTTTGGTCACTCCACCCAAGCTGCTTTGTTTCTCTCTTTTGTATGATTTTAATTGAATATTTCTCTTCTTCATTTTGTGGATGATATGTGGTTAACTTCTATAAGCCAGTTGTTCATCTCACTGTTGGTTGCTGCAGGGAGAATAAAAACTTGACTGGTACTGCAAGATATGCCAGCATGAACACTCATCTTGGGATTGGTATGCTTTTTCTGTCAATCTTTAGAACTAGCTTTCTTGTTTATATGTGGATTTTCTGCTCAAAGGTTTTGTTCTTTCTTTTTTCATGTTGATGTTTTCTCTCACGTTTCTTGTAACTCCCAGAGCAAAGCCGAAGGGATGATCTGGAATCTCTTGGTTATGTCCTTATGTACTTCTTGAGAGGAAGGTGATTATCTAAGCCTGCCCTAGCTTCTTAACTTGTCTGCTTTCTATTGATTCCTTTGGTGATTCCACCTTTTGCTTGGTAGCCTTCCATGGCAGGGATTGAAAGCAGGAACTAAGAAACAGAAATATGAGAAAATTAGTGAAAAGAAAGTTTCTACTTCCATAGAGGTAAGCTATATCTAAAACTTCTGATGCATGTTTACTTTCTTTTTCCAGGTTATAGAAACCGTAACTGGAGATACTTTGCTTTTCCAGGCCTTGTGTCGGGGCTATCCAACAGAATTTGCTTCATACTTCCATTATTGTCGTTCACTGCGATTTGATGATAAGCCAGATTATGCTTATCTTAAAAGAATTTTCCGAGACCTGTTCATTCGTGAAGGTTTTAGTTACTTCCAATTGCTGAGAGATTGGTTGACTAAGACAAAATTTTATGATCTTTTTGTCTATTGATTTTTGACACAGGCTTCCAATTTGATTATGTATTTGACTGGACCATTTTGAAGTATCAGCAATCACAGTTGGCTACACCACCAGCTCGTGCCCTTGTAAGTTAGTATCCGATGTGTTTTTGGTCTTTAAATGTTGTATGGATTTGTTAAACATTTGGTTTCTGTCAGGTCCCTGGTGCTGGAACCAGTTCTGCAACACCACCTGTTATAGCCAGTGCTGACAGACAAACAGGTAGTTTCTTCATCTCATTTGTTAGAATGGTGTAAAATTTTTGTATTGTTGGAGAACTTTTTATCACGTTTATGGTTAAAAGTTTTTCATTGCTTTTTCTCTTTCTTTGTGGTCATTATTGACATCTTTTTCTTTTCCTCTGTTCTATCCAAACTTAATTTTTATTGTTTTAGCTTCTCTGTTAGTCGTCCCTTTCTTCCCCCTCTTTTTTCTGTCTTGAAATATGCTTTTGTTCATTGTGGCTACTTATCTTTGTCGCAGGTGGGGAGGATGGCCGACCAGCTGGTTTGTCTTCAATGGAGTCCTCACGGCGGAGAGTGATGTCAGGACCCATTGTAAATTCTGGAAATTTTTCAAGGCAGAAGAGTCCAGTTGTAAATGAATCTGGAAATGGTAAAGATGCAATGGTAAGTGGTTTGTTTTTATGTTTTGTTATGCATGTTTATTCAGGTGCCCTTGTTACTTAATCATGTCAATGTCCTTTACGCGCATAATTTCAGACTCTGAGGAATTTTTTTGATCTTGGGATCGGAAAACATCTTATAGATTCTGAATACTTGCTTCAGCCTTCCTCGCCCACAGATAGGAGTTAAATGGAACTCTAGAATAGGAACGTGGTTATTTAGTGTTAGCCTAACTGAAATGTTTGTGGTTATCATCTTTTCTTACATGTCCACCTTTACTTGTCATATTTGAGGTTTTGAAATTTAGTTTCACATAAATGCCAATGCCTTGATTTAATCTTTTGCTTCTGGAATTTAACCTGCCTAATGCTTGGAGCATGCAGTTATCAAGCTCCAATTTTATGGGACGATCAAGTGGATCCTCTAGGCGAGCTGCTGCTGTTTCTAGCAGTCGGGATGCGTTTGCTGGAAGTGAGGCTGATCATCAACGCTCTCATGCTACTGAGCGAAGCCCTGGAGCAGTGCACAGAATTTCAAGTGCACAAAGAATTTCTCCTGTTGGATCTTCAGATCCAAAGCGCACATCATCAGGGAGAAATACGAGTCACATTAAAAGTTATGAAAGTACCCTCAAGGGCATTGAGGGCTTGCATTTTGATGGTGATGAGAGGGTTCATTATTAGATGTTCACTACTGTGCATTGTAAATCATGAATTGGTTGATATGATATCAAACTTGCTGTAAAGTGTAGGTTATTCTGGTGGAGTACTAAGTAAGGGAAATCTGGGCTCGTAATTGCACAGGCTAAGGGGAAGTTTATGATTTGGAAAAGAAATTTCAAATGCTGATTTTTAATGGCACAGAATTGAGTAAAGGTCTTTGTCCATAAAGCTTGGTGTATTTTCACGGCTACTCCCTTTTTGGTTCTTCATTTTAAGCTTTGATTTTTATGTCCGAAACTCACAAGTTTATAACTTGTTGGCCCTGTAACTCAATCTGGAGGGAATTTGAGCCCTTTCAAGTCTACGTAATATATGTGACAAGATGCAGTGATCATCCTCCTGAATCTCCATATCATCCTCATCTCAAGAAACTGTAGCTCTAGAAGAACTCTACAAGAAGTACAAGATGCAGAAAAATACAATCTCATATATGTGAAAACTGATTCCCTGAACCAGGTAGTTCAGGTGACCTAATTTTCTTTGTTTCAGTTGCAGTGATCATTGAACGTAACTATAGAAAGTAAGCCGAAAATAAGAAAACCCCATAAAAGAAGCCCTGATCATAAAGAAAGAAGATGACTAGAGACATAAAAATTTAAGGCTTTGACAATGCTGAACTGAAACCAACAGGCACTAATTCAGTTAAGCAATATTTAATAAGCTCCTACTCAAAGCAATTCAAGCTTGATAATGTTTGGAGAATGGTAAGTGGAATCTATAAATCTCTAAATATACAAAGGAAAATAAGGTCGTTCTTATTGAATTCATCAACAGAGCCAATAACCAATTCATAGAAATCAAGCTAATAATCCTAACTTATTCAGAGATTATATATAACATAGCACAAATATAACAACAAAACATATATATAAAAAAAAAAAAGAAAGAAAGGAAGAAATCAATCACCACCAACCATTGATAACGGTAGAACACCTGTCCTTAATCCACCGAAAACTCTTCTTGAAAGACCCTTTAACTCTGCCTTCAACAGTGTAAACCTTATAGCTCGCAACTCGCTTCTTCCTCTGCAACTCAGGATCATCAAAACTCCAACTTCTTGAAGAAGACCCATTTGTTGACTTCCCTTTCTTGAACTTGGCATCACTGTTTTGGGGTTGTTGAGTTTGTGGAGGTGCTGGCACTGAAGAAGCATAACTTGCACTAGAACATCTGAGATCTTGCATTCCATTACCATTGAAGACGGGTCCTGCTGTTGACTCATAGTAATTGCATATCTGCATTCTTCCATCACCGCATGATTTGGATCGGAAATCTTCCATGGTGATTTTAAAACAGGAACAAAATGTGGATTTTGAGCTCTCACTTCTATACAAAAAGCTAAGTTTTTTAGTAAAAAAATTTTGCCTTTTTCTCCATAGAATTCTGGTTCGTTCGGTGGAGTCAGTGTTTCGGTGCTTTGTGTTTGCGGGAATTCAGCAGTTTATTATCCTTTTTTAAACTAAATAAATAAATAATGAAGCGAGCTGTTCAACGTTCGCGTGCGATTCGTTGACTAAAATTATTTGTATGGAGCGTCGGTGGTGGGAATTTTGCCTAAAGTAATGATATTTTTGTGTCTAATATAAAATTCCACGACAAAGACACACTTGTCTATATGAAGGAAAAAATAAGGGTTGAGAGTGAAAGAAAAAAGAGGTTTTTATTTTTTGTATTTTTGTTAATTTAATGTTTTATAATAATTTGAAAAAATAAAATAATAATTTTACTTTCTAATATTATTGTTTCATCAATATATTTAATTTTGAGTAAAAAAAATTATTTATGTTTTATTTTGGGTGAAAAAGTATTACTCATGTTTGCTAGGGTTGAAAAATGTTCTAAAGTTTGGGTGGAAAAGTGTGATGCACTCTATCGAGTTGGTTTTCTACAACCAATCTTCTCGACGATATAATTTTATATAAAGTTATATTTAAACTTTCAAATGACATCCTTTTATTTGTAAATGTATATATTTATATGTCTGTCTGGATAAATATCCATAGATTGATGTAACTGTAATGCAAGTATCAATATGTAATTTTATTATGAAAACCCTATGAGCACATATGATGAACAATTTGAAAATATTATAACTTTAGTATTATCCTAACCAATGTTATAGATAATATAATAAAATTATCATAATGTTAAATGACTTTATCGAAAGATAGTTATAAATCTCATATGTTGAGGTTGTTGGTACTATTCTAGTATAACATATGAGTGATGTTGATTGTATGTTCACCAGAGTGAACTATCAAGAGGATTTTACATGAATAGTAATCATTGTGTTTGTGGAATTGATCATTTAATGGGTGGTGGTGTTTGCGATCTTTAGATTTGAGATCACCGAAACGTTTCATGCATTAATTGGCTTAGTTTGACACTAGTCTAACGTTGTTTTTTTTTTGGAGAGCTATAAATACAGTGGTAGTTGATTATGTCGAGAAGTGTAAAAAAATTGTAATGGATCAACAAAAGATTCATTATTTTCATATTGATTATGACAATGTACTAAAAATTTATAATTATAGTGGGAATAAGTTGGTGCTTGATTCAATATTAACTTAGTCGTTGCTAGAATAATCAAACATTTATAGTAAAAATAAACTGAGATAGATGCTATTTCTATACTTCAATCTTGACAATAACTAAGTTAATGAAAAAATTTAAATGCACGATCACTATACTGTTGAAAGGTTAACATCAATCTTTCACTAATTCTTTATTGATTAGATAACCATGATATCTTATTAAAAATTACTCATAGTTTGTAAATTCATCACGTTTACATATGAGAGTAAATATCTCAACGTTTGGTTAAAAATTATAGTATAATGAGAATTGGTTGGTGTCCAATCAAATATTACCTCGATCACTACTAAAATAACCAAACATTTATAACAAAACTAATACTACTTCTATGTCTCCGTATTAATAAAATATCGATTAATAAAAATTTGAATGCGCAACCAACATTACTATTAAAAATAAACATCAGTCTTCTATTAATTTCCCTATAGTAAATAAATTATTAATTAATTATAGAGCAATCACAAATATATTTACTATAATATGATAGAAACCTATCATTTTAAAGGATGTGGATTTATTACATATAAACAAAATCACACCCAAACACCAAGATATAGAACTTTATTAATGAGTAGATATGGAGCTAATTATATCATAATGAATGTCTTAATCATTGTAAAACCTGAGCTTTTAAGATAAATATATTATGAACTAAACGAATATAATCCAATAGTTTAAGGGTTGAAATGTGATTCATTGAAAGATGGATTAGAATCCCGAGTACAAAAAAGGTGAATCACATTGGTTCCGAAAGCGGTGAATTTAGATCTTTGAAAACAATTAAACATGAATTTACAATAACGGAGAAATAAAATCAATTAATGAGAAAACCATGAATTTACTAAAAACTAAACCTTAACTGGACCTCCACTACTGTGGAGACACTAAATTTTATTTTGAAAATTGTTTTGTAATACGCCAGCTTCACTCAAAGAGGTCGTGATGAAATGTCTCCAAATCTTATTCACAGCACATTGAACGTAGTTAGCCCGCATAACAGCAGAAAACATCTATCGTCGTTTTCATTTGGAGCAATCTCATCCGTTGGAAGTTTATTCAATTTTCCCCACGATTCATCAAGTCATGGTAGTACAGAAGCACACACATGGGTTGACCAAAAATGCAGAAAATGAACCAGAAGATCATATTTCCAACCTGCCAAATGGAAAAAAAAAAAAAAATCAAACTAGTATGGAGTTCATCTTTTTCTTATTTATATCCTATTTCCGGAACCTTTCTCAAATCAACCACTGCGCATGCCAACCACTTCTGTTTTCTAACCCACCAAACAAAACCAAAAAGAGGAAAGGAAAGATTTATATAGTTTTTTCATTTAAATTTTCTCCTGAACCCAACATATTAGTGAAAAAGTAGCTAACAAGAACATTGTCTTATCCTTTTTTTTTTTTTTTGGTAATTAGGGAATCCCATCTAGTTTGATCAGATGGATAAATCTTGAGATACAATAATTAAACTTACAATCACTGCATCAGATAAATCAAGGTTTTTCAAACATAATAGAGATCAAAACCAGATCTTCTCCCTAAAAATTTTAATACTCGATCAGTTTTATTAACCCCTAGGTGACATTATCTTATCTTACACTAAGCCCCGTAGCCATAATGTTAAAATAAACTGACATAAATGCCAAAGTCTATCCACACTTTTAACAAAATAACTCTCCCGTGAAACTTGACTATACAAATTACAATAATGCTGAGTGGAAACTAAAGGCAGGCAAAATGATAAAGCCAAAACGAAGCTTGAAAGAATAGCATTAAAAATCAAAACATACCATAGTATTGCCGAACCTCGCTTGCAAAAAATTAGTGATCAACACCAAAGGAACCTGATTCAAATGATCACAATGATGAAAAATTAATCACTAATCTAAACATTAACATCAATTCTCAACTTAGCTCTTAACTAATTAAATGTTTTTTTTTTTCCCAATTTTAGGGCAAGGGAGGACAATAGAGAAGTCCAGTTTAATTACAGCACAAAGTAATTTTTAAACAAAGATTCGCCATCCTAGTAATGAAAAGATGTTTAAGCATTCTTACCTGAAACATAATGCCAACAAAAGCCCACAACTTGAAAATGTGGCAAGGAACAGCAATGCACAACTGTTGACAGAGATATTATCATGAATTCAGTATATAAGGCAAATAAAATCAATACATAGTGTACTTCGAGACACACAACAAGATGCAATGATAGCTTCTGAGATGGCACTAGTATATCACTACTACAATTAATTAGATTTATTTAACTTGCTTGATTGATTTAGAAAATCTGTTCTTTGATAGTATCTATCAATAAAGTAAGGAATCACTCAATTTCAATTTCCTGGATCATAAAATCACAATCCATCAGTAAATGCAAATCAATTTCTTCTGATCAGATATCAATTCATATAATTTCTATATTAGTCAAACTTCACTTTAGTAAATTTGTTTTATAAGTTCATTGAAGAAGTTTTATTTGTTAAATAAATTCCGATTTATTCATTCTTTTTATTTATTTTGCTGCTTCTGGGAAGAAGATAAAAATTCAGCAATGATTTTGATACTAAAAGAAGAAGATGGACAAATGGAAAATACAGATTGCCTTCACAATGTTGCATCAGCAATTCTGGGGCTGGTGGCTGACGTTATGGTTTGTATGAAGTTTGTGTACAACAGCATATTGTTATCCACAAATATGACCGTGACAGAGACAATAATAATGTTAAAAAAAAAGTTGAAAACACAAGTTTTCATCTCTTCTACAGGTATAAGAGAACTGGATCACAAATTAAAGAAATAAAAAATGGCACAAAACAAAGACAGAAAGCGGCCTACCTCATGGAATACAGCCGAAACTAAGAAGGCGATGACAATGGCAACACCCTGATTAAGGAAAACAAAAACAAATGAACCAAAAATTTTTTTAGTGACTACCACAGAGTCTCAATTGTTGAGCTTGATCCTTTACATAAATAAAGCATAAATAAATAATGTTCATCTGTTATCCTGGAGCTGTCCTAACTTACAGTATCACAGTTCCAGTTCTATGTTTTTTCGTAGCATGGTGTTATTCCCAGAGTCACAAACTGAAAAAAAAAAAAAAAGAGTAGCTGCACTGACAAAGGTGCAAAAAAGATAGATTACCTTAGGAATACCGTGTCGTATTGAGGGAAAATAGATATGCCGAACCATCCATTTATGAACAGGCTGTCACCAACAATTCCGTCAAATAAAACAATTAGCATTAAGGACATAGAAGTTGAAAAAAATTAAAATCAGATAAACTTAAACATGAACCAAAAAAACACAAGAAAACTATAAGAACTCTTCCATATAGTGACTTGAATATAGTATTGGCAATTGTAAAGTTAGTGATTTTCTCATGCTTTTATTAATAAATTCTCACCAAAACAAACAATCATCTTCCCAATGGGATTATAATGAACTAGACACAAGGAAACAAAAGCATAACTCACTAGACAATGATTTGAATATAGTATTGGCAATCGTAAAGTCTTGATTTTCTCATGCTTTTATTAATAAATTCTCACCAAAACAGACAATGATCTTCCCCAAAAGGATAGAGATGAATTTGACACAAGGAAACAAAAGCATAAGTCACTAGACAGCAGCATGGGCAAAAATGTTCAACATGTTATAAAATAAACTACAGCAAGCTAAGGCAAACAGGCCTCAAGAAGTGAGAGGAAGAAATTTCATGACAATATGGCAGTTAAAATTTCATTTTACATTAACTACTATATATTTAAAATGGCAAGGACAATAACATATAGTATCTAAGCATAAGAGGAAAAGAAACAATGTATTGAAATATTTTCAAAGTTCATCCCATCCACAACATTGGTAACTAGTAAAAGAAAATTAACAATACATCAAATGCAATGAATTACATCATATTTCTTGATTAAAAGAACTGCAAGTTTGAGCAAAGATTCGTACCATATTCCACATTCTCCAGTACTGTTGACAGCCGCAAAACAAGGAAAGTGCATACAGAACAGACAGATTTCCTCAGATCAATGCAGCAGAGATTTATCAGAATAAAAAAGTGAGGACAACATATTTGAAGATATACCTCTTCAACAGTTTTTGCATTCCACCAATCTTTATAGAATTCACGATCACCAAAGCGAAGCAGTTCAGCAAGTATATTTAGCCTATATCAAGAGAACCATATATAAGAGAGATCTGCCACTGAAAAAATTAACATTATATTACGTGGGGAAGTATAAAGATTTGCTATAATTGATGGATGCTGTAGTTAACATCCAGCTAAAGGACCAAACGCGTGTGTGTGTGAGAGTTTGATGCATACAGTACTGTACTAAGAAGCAGCATTTAACAAAGTAACCATAAGTTAGGATGAACCAAATGTATCTGGGCAATTTGAATGATTACATTAATCATTAAAAAAAAAAAGACTGAATTTGAATGTGCATGGTTTATAAAATTACAAAAAAAAAAAAAAAAACTTGGCAAGTCCTCAAAAATATCTAGAAATAGAAAGAAGAGATACAGTGCTCTGTTAATCAGGGAAAGAAGACACACCAGAGGTGAAAGAAGCAGTAGAACATGCAGAGCCACACATATAGAATAGGAATTGAAAGCTTCAAAACTCTCTCAATGGCATATAAGAAATTCCCTTTCAAAGGGTGTTGAGAATTCTGCACTATGGGATTTATATACTGCAAAATTAATATCAATGAAGCTATGTCAGAATCGTTGTGCTTCCACGCCAACCCCACTTCAAGAGCAAATAAAAGAGGAAAAGGTAAGACTGGCTCTTAATCATCAATCAGTTACTACTTACCTGTTCTATTATGAACCCCATAACTCCTGTAAATATTATTAACTTGATAGATTGACGAACTACCCAACCCTTCCGTATGCTTGCTGTACGCGGATAACATGGCTACAATGATAACCAGTGAAAATAAGAGACAACAACCAGATCATGATACAATAAAGTGAAGAATCCAATCATTAACCAAACATTAAAACCATGCTACTTGATCCAAACTATTACATTAACATGTAGATAAATTTCCAGAAAAAACCCAAAAATTAGAAGTAAAAAGTATATCATGAAGCTACTGTCACAAAAAAATACATCCCTATAATGACATTCACTTACTGATTACATGCATTTAAACTATGTAGCACAAACATAACACAACAAATTAGAAACCAGTCTTCCAAAATAGAAGTACAGTAGGCATTAAATATATTTAAAATAACACAAGCAAAAAATGCAGTAATATTTCTCAAACGGTTATTTCATCAAAAAGCATCAAGGTCACACACATAAAAAGAAAATATCATCACTGGAATTTCTAATAAATTGAGTCTAATGTGCTCTAAAAGAAAGCCTAAAAGTATCTGGAGTAGATAGCTCCACAAACCGATCATAATCCCACCTCTAGAAAATCACAATAAACTCAAAGAGGTACAAAACCATGATAAAACATTACTTCTAACATACTTTTATTAAAATATAGTACAATATTTCACTAATTTTGGATTTCTCTTTAAAATAAAAAGCACCCAGAACATAAACATTTTTTTAGTAATATGTTTATCAACAAGACCAGACAGTGGCAAACACAAACCAGCTCAGAACGCAATTCTGAATGTATATAACACAGCTCAAAAGTAATTATGTCTACAGTTATAAATAATGGTCGCCACACAATTTCTCAAGTCCAATTGAACAACTAACCTGTAAATATACCAAACCTAACTATTATGCATAACTTACGATAAAGTTTCTACTTATCAGATGTAATTTTGAAAGCTACAAATTCAAAAGGACAACGAATATCACAAAAGGGATATTAACAAAAAGAATCAAGCTTGAGAAAACATGATTGGAATTTTAAATATGAAGCAGATTAAAGTTCCTCAGTTTATTTGTGCAAGAAAATTGTTTTTACCTGGTAACATAAAGTGGGGGCGACCATGAAGTAAGCCAAACTCTTGAAGCTAACATCATATGAACAATCCACATTTGGATAAGCAGACAAGTCATCCACCTAACATGACAACAACACCTTATTGAATAAGTAAACACCAAAAATTTACTGACGATCAAGTGATTGTTGTAGGAGTCGAAACATCTATCTAATTATGAAGTTTGAGAGGAAGAGAGAGGTCTATTGTTTTCTTCTGATGAAAGAAATTCCAAGATATTACTTAAGAGGTGAAAAGTAAAAAAAAAACAAATTTTATCACCATGCATCAATTTGCTTGCATTTATCAATTCCCAATGTATTACAAGCAAATACAAAGCACATGAATTCCTTTCCAGACACAAAATTACAGCAAAGAAACCCAATAACAGTTGTTAAAATTAGAAACAGTCATTTAACCTTGCCATCAGTTGTCCATGAAAATAATAAATTTATAGTTGCAGTAGTTATCAGTAAACATTTTTTACAAAAGGCCACCCTACCTTATCAACTGACTTGGTGAGTGATCTCATGTCATAGTTAGTATGAGCATAAGATACAAGCTTTAACCACACGATGCAAGCAAAGAGCATCAATGTGACACCAAAGAGAAAAGCAGAATCACACCTGCATAATTCAGAGCCAGTGAACTCATCAAGAATTTTCACAGTCATCCCTTTTAATCTATAGAAGCCAAGGAAAATGCTTTGGAAGAAATTAATTTTTGGATCACTTTATACAACTTAAACTTTTTATCAAAACCTTTCATGTTTCTGATTCACAAAAAGAATTCCTCTTTTTGTTAATAACTATACAATAATCAGGACCAATCACCCAATTATAAATCATGGTTGATCCAAGATCTTGGCAATCGTGACTCTCCTAAAGCCTCCAATACTAGTAAAAGATTCTTTTAGTGTCAATGTTATATTCAAAGTTAATGCAACATAGCTAGTTCTTCTGATTATTTATTACACTTACTAAATAGTAATACAGGATTTAAGGTATGGTGAAATAAACAGTTACATGATGATAATAGAACTCACCTAAGGATCACAAAAACTGGATATAAAACTGCAGCTGTACTAATGATTACATGAAGAGAAACAACAACCTGTAACATTAAAATTTGAACTTAATCACCAAATTTAACAACAAGCGTATCTCCTTATTCTCTTGGTAAACATTCTATCTCTATTATAAATAAAAGCACACCAGCTAATCAGATGGTATATTCAAATCAATCGAAAATTAACTCAGCAACAGTTGTTCTCAATCACTTACAGGTTCAGATAAACACTTCTGCTGTGCTAACTTCTCAACTATAAATGCAGCAAACGGGAAAACTGGGAGAGTAAGACTGCAAAAGAAAACCAAATTTCACAATGCACACTCAATTCATGTTAAAGCAAAAAGAACTATACCATAAAAAAAGAAAATAAAATTTTACCTAAAACAATTGATTCATTAGCAAAGGGAATGGGGCAAAGAAGTTAATAAAGAAACATTACCAACACATAAATAGGGGCCAATCGCTCAAGGATTTTGAACTAAACCAAAAACCAGTCCTAATCAACCAGCCATACTGCAACAGTTGTAAAAACAATAATAAGCTAAACAAAATTAAAAAACTTCAAATAAAATTGCTTTAGTTAAAATTATAGAGCACAAACCTTCATTAAATTTTCGATGATAAGTCGGCTGTTAACCGCAACAAGCACCACTATACATAGGTTGAATAGACCTGCATGGCTCTGCTATAGTATGATAAACTAATAAATTATACATACGTCAAATAACCGCATATACTAAACAAAATAGAAAAATTAGAGATACGAAAAATTACCTGCTTGAAAATTGCATCGGAGCTAAGAGGACTCTCCTTGATTCTGCGATGCGCCGGAACGGAAGGCCGACAAGTGAATCGTATATCGTGTCCTCTATGATTCTCGCCGTTTGTCGTCGCGAAATTCGCCGAGTGCATCGGACCTTCAACGGCCGCGGCGTCAACATTGGTGGTATTATCCAGTTCGGCGGCGTTTGAATCGGAGGTGGCTCGAACTGCGGCGGCGCCAGACCTCTTCCGCAAAGAAAAGTTAAGATCGGAATCTGTGCTTGTGGTGGTGGTGGAGGCGGCTCCGCCTATACTATCAAGCGAGTCAGAAATCGCCATTGAAAAATAGTAATGGTAAATGCGAATATTAATATTATGAAAATTGGATGGCAGAAAGGAAAGGTTTCTAGATAGAAAATCGAAAAGCGGACCACAATTTTAATTTTAACAAGTTACTTTGTCGACGCCACTTTTCCAGCATTTATCAGTATTTATAGACACACACAGCACACGCAGACGAAGGCACTGACCACAACCGGAAAGGAAATTGAGTTTTTAAAAACAAGTAAATCATAACAAAAAAAACCGACCACAGGCCATACTGGCCCATATTGTGATTCGTACAATCATGGCCGTTCTAGGATCCTCCATTTCGTTTCAATATCTTTCCAGGAAGTACACTTGGTGTCTTCCACGCTTTGTACGCAATGACAAGAACTTATTCCCACCCTAGGTTTAACCCATTCTCAATATACACCCGTGAGGTTTTAAAAATCCAAACATTCACCAATAAATTGTTAAACTTAACCAAAATTATTAATAATAAGGGGTAAAATTATTATTTTATTACTAATTCCTAAAAACTTATATCTTTTTTTTGTTTTTAGTTTAAAAAACTAATATTTTTCTTTCAATAATTAAATTTTGAAAAATTCACTTTTCTCCTAAGGTTTTTTTCTTCTTTCTCTGATAATCAAAAGTCGTTTCTACTATCAGTCGACCTTCCCTCTATTTTCCCCTTCCATTGTCAGCCTTTCCGCCATTGCAATTTTGTTGGATGAAGATGGTTTATCTTCATCCAATAAAGAGACGAAGATAAATCATTGTTTTCGTCTCTTTATCGAATAAAAATGAATAATTATTGTCAGATGAAATTGTAGTAGTGGGAAGGTCAACGGCAGGAGAAGAAGATGGTGGAAAAGTAGACCAACGACAGAAATAAAAGATGGTGAGAAAGTTGATCGACGATGAGAACGGCTTCCACTTGCTAGAGAAATAAAAAAAATCTTGAAAGAAAAAAATGGTTTTTCAAAACTTAATCCATAATTAATGATGTTAGTTAAATTTAACGATTCATAAATAAATATTTAAGTTTTTCAAATTCTGTAAACAGTATTTGAGAATATGGTAAATCTTGAGTGGGAATAAATCTTTTGGCCATTTAAAAATGCTATATTTATTTATTTGTGACCGTAAAAATGCTCTGACTGGGGACGGGGATATTATGTGATTTTCTATGCGATTGGGGCACCTTCCTTTCAAAGAAGCGAATTTGGTTCCGTTAAGTCATCTGTAACCGTGTCATGCACCTTGAAAGTTCAGAAAGACCATCCTTGCTTGCGAAGAAACCATCAATTGGTTTATCATAAGAAATATTATATTAATAATTTTATATATAAATAATAATATATTATTATATAATTAAATAATTAAAAATAAAAAATAAAATAATATTTAATTATATAATAATATACCATTATTTATACATAAAACTATATATATAATTTTATTTTTAATATAATATTATATATTAAACAATAAAATAAGATATATACATTTTTAAATATATAATTAAATATATAAATAATATATTATTATATAATTAAATAATTTTAAATTATATATAAAATATTATTTTAAAAACTTATCATGTTATTAAAATATAATTTTGGTCCAACTTGCTTGAGTGGGACCATACAGCGCTCCTTAGGAAACATGTACCTAAATTATATTTCGGATAATTCCTTTTATATAATATGGTAGGGTGACCAACACGACACATTTACATTTACATTAAATTAATGTAATTTAGACTCAAATGTATAGTGGGAATAGGGTTAAATTTGAATCGAATTTATTTGAGTTTAAGCTCGAACGAGTCTAAAATGAATCCGTCTTAAATGAGTTCAAGCTCACAACTTCAAACTCGAACTCGAAATGCTCGTTAAATTTATAAATGAAAAATTTTAGTACAAAACGATATCATTTTAATTAATATATATTAAACGATATCATTTTAACTAATATATATTAAACGATGTCATTTTAATAACTATTTTATTAAAGCTTAAGTTCAAACCGAATCAAGTTAAAACTCATTTGTAACGAGCTCAATTACTACAAATCAAACTAAATTTGAGCTCAAACAAACACGAGTTCGATTTGGTTGGAATCCAACCCTAATTGGGATTATATTTAATGCTTTTCCTTAGTTGAAAAATGGCAAATTAACATTTGTTTCATCCAAGTTTCAGTAAAAGAATATTAATTATCTAATAAATATATAAGTCATACTTTTCATTCTCCAAAATTTATATATATATATATATATATATATCGAGAGGCAAAAACTAAAAGTCCGTTATATAATTTTAATCGTTATAGTTATTAATATCCTAAAATGGAGGATAATATATCATATGATATAGATGAAAAATTATATACATTATAAGATAATAAAAATTTATACAATATAGTAGATAAATCATATAATACAATATATATTATTGATATAAATTAATACACCTTTTTGAAAAAAAATGATGTGATAAGAGTGTATTTGATAAATTTTAAAATTTCAATAAGTATTTATGATAATTTTCAAGAAAAATGAAGTGACAATTAGAATTATTTTATTATTTAAAAAATGTATTATATGATATATAAAACACAATACAAAAAATTAAATTTTTAATACATAATATAATATACTGTTCGAACATTATTTTTATCACACTTTCAAACCTTTAAAGTGTGATTGGATATAAGTGGTAATGCATACGAAGATTCAGTATTCCTATGGGCCAAAAGACTTATTCCCACCCATGATTTGCTAAAATAATAAAATTCTATATATTAAATTTAAAAAACTCAAAATCTCATGCTTATGTTAAAATTCAATATTTAAATTAAGGGTAAAAATATTAAAAAACCTAAAAATTTATCATATTTCTCCCTCTTAGTTTGAAACTCTAATTTTTTTTCATTCAAAATTTGAAAAGTAATTATTTTTCTTAGAATTTTTTCAATTTTGCCCCACCTTATCTAGGGTGATTAGATGATTTCAACTAATTTATTTATCATTTTTTCAAATTTTTGAAAGAAGAAATGATGTTTATGATTTTAAACCATTTTATTTTATTTTTTAAAAGAGGTGGGTTTTGAACATGGGTATTATTAGTATCATACGATATATAATATATATTATATAATATAATACGATACAAGTAAAAAATAATTTATATTTTAAAGTATATAAAAATTAAAAATTAGTATGATACAATAGAGATGTTGTACCATATAATATATATTATCAACATAAATCGATTTACCTTTTGAAAAAATGGTATAGCGGTAAAATATATTTAAAAAAATTTAAATTTTAAAGCATTTTTGTGATATTTTCTAAAATATTATTATATATGATATGACACAAGAATTTTAAATTTTAATTTTTTTTTTTTTAAGACATTCCTTATCAACACAAAATTCATAAATTCATATATATAATTTTATATATATATATATATATATATATATATATATATCACTATATAATTAAATATTATTTTATTTTTAATTTAAAATTATTTAATTACATAATAATATATATTATATATTCAAAAGGCCAAACAACTATTTCCCACCCAAGGTTTAGCGTTTTCTCAAATGTCTCCCCTTTAACTATGAAAACACCAAACACCCACCCATGGTCGGTTAGATTTAACAGAACCCTAACACTTAAAAATTTTATCTCTTTTTGCCCCCCTAAACTTTAAAAACTAACATTTTTCCTCAGTCTAAGTTTTAAAAAATCGCAGTTTCACCTTAGGGTTTGGTTTTGAAATCTTCGACGACCTCTCCGGCTCTGTTGCCGACGGCCTCTCCCTCCCGAAGCAACCTCTCCTTCCGACGATCTCTTTCCTCTCATTTGGAGGTCTGATCGACGTCGGAGATTCCTTGGGAGACAAAGACGACGGCTTCGTCTTCGTCTAGAAAGACGAAGAACTTCGTCTCCTAAGGCGTCTCTGACGTCGATCGGACCTCCAAATAGGAGGAAAGAGATCGTCGGAAGGAGAGGTTGCTTCGGGAGGGAGAGGCCGTCGGCAACGAAGCTGGAGAGGTCGCCGGAGATTTCAAAACCAAACCTTAGGGTGAAACTGCGATTTTTTAAAACTTAGGCTGGGGAAAAATTTTAGTTTTTAAAGTTTAGAGGGTAAAATTATATTCTATTTTAGTTTATTTTTAATATTATAGCAAAAATGACGATTTTACCCTTACCACCGTTAGAGTTTTGTTAAATCTAACCAGACATGAGTGGATGTTTGGTGTTTTCATAGTTAAAAAGGGGACATTTGAGAAAACGCTAAACCTTGGGTGGGAAATAGTCGTTTGGCCTATTCAAAATAATATTTTGAGAGGTTTAGTACACAACCAGTGTTCTGCCAGTGGTTGAGGAAATAAAAAGTTACTAAAAATACGTCTGAGAATCAGGTTCGAATGTTGACTTGATCCCTTAGACTTAGACCAAGTATTATAATAATGTAGGACAACGTTGTTAATGAATGCTTGGTTGAGAAGCAACTTAAAAGACTGGGAAAAAGAAAGCGCTTCAATAAATGGCAAGCGCGTGCATTTGTGCCACCGGGGATGCCAATTTAATGCACAAAAACGTTTCAACATCAGTGAATCCTTCGTTTCTAAGACAAGGAATTAAATTCAATTTAGTATGAAATAAAAAAGGATCCTTTAAAATTAGAAAAATTAATTAAAATTATCAAAATTCGAAGGCAACAAAAAATCAACTAATTTTTTTAGAAGTTATATACTATCTGTCCAAATACTATCACCATCTTCTAATAAATTTTTATGCTTTATACAAACTACTATTGGAACAACAAATCGCCATCACACCAAATCTGGAATCACTGGGCTTCAGATTGGGTTGCGGATTTCCAAATTAAGACACTTGACCTGTAAAACATAACTCAAGCTAGAGATTGAAATGGACAAAAAGGATAAGAAACAAGGACAAAAAAGATATGGAACAAGATGAAAAGATCACACTTACCAACCACAAAATTCCAGATCCCATAGTAATAATCAAGACAAAATCTAATCAGAGGAGATCAGCAACGTTTGATGGCAGCTCCTCAATGATTACATTATAGAACTTCTGGATGTCAAATAGCATCCTCTCATCGTCCCTAGTGATAAAATTGATTGCAACCAAACCTGCCACTTCGTCCTATACGATGAAGATAGTTCTCGGGCTGTGTCGGCAAGTCATAATTTATCACCAGAGATACTTGCTGTACATCAATGCCACGAGCCAAAAGATCGGTGGTGATAAGCACACGAGATGATGGTAAAAAAACCAACACTATCTAGCAGATCGATATACAGTATTCTTGGTAGTCCAGTATATAATGTGTGGTGAAAAAATTAGGACATCCAGCAATCAATTGGTAAGGAACCATGAACTAAAATATGAAAGCATAATTTCATTTACCATATGCGTAAATGCCTCTTAGAAGGTTCTCTTGCAATCCCATATTATCAAATGTATTATAAACCTCATCATAAATCTTGTCCATTCGCTGTAAGCCTATAGCCATCAATCTATCAAGTAAAGCAAAATTAGCACCCATTTTACAAGTGCATAATAGATAAGTAACTCAAAATATAAAGGATCATAAAGGAAAAGAAGTGGACACAGCCTTTTGAATGCAATCAGAACTTAACGATAACAGCTGAAAGAAGGAGATGTGATGCAGAAACGAAAAGCTTACAAGTCATTCATCTTGGCATCAAACTGACGTGCACCAAATTGTGATCCTTCAGGTGCTAATCCTGCCATGCCTGCTCACATTACAACAATAAGTCACATAGTGGATCATGAGAGTGTGAAAGGCTGTATGTTCGCAAGATAGGGTCATCTCAAAAAACAGAGCATGTAATGATTGTTGCTGAGTTGGGTGTTTTTTTTTTTTTTAATGATGGGTATTCCTAGCACGGTGGTATAATTAAACAAGCTCTTCTCTGATACCCACATAAAATTCCTAAATCATGCAAGAAAGAAAATATAGATGAATAATATATCTTCTTCACAATGAAATTAAGATGCTAGCCATGTTAGATCTTCAAATTCATAATTGACCCGTTTCCAATTAGTTTAAGGTTTTGGTAACTCAACAGCCAAAATTCAGAACTCCGGGGAAAAAAAAACCGAGGACTTGAGCAATAATGAAAATAGCAACTATAGAGCCTGGCGAAGCCAGTTTGAGGACTGTGGCTAGCATACAATACAGAGACTCAGAAAAACAAGTAATGTAGTGCATATGAGTAAGAGTAATTAATCTAGTTATTCAACAAGAAAATATAAATCACGGAGACCAAACATTTGAAATCTCAGACTGAAGAAATTAAGACCTAATATTCAACCAGAAATCAAGCTGAAATAATCCGGTAAAACAAACTTGTTGTCAGGTCATTAAATCCAATTCCCTAACTCTAAGTTGTAAACTTATATCTACAACAATGCATGAGATAACAGAAATAAAGCAAAATTGATCAGATGAAAATAACCGTTAGATCAATGATAACAAGAGAGAAGAAGCGACGTGGTCACGATAGACGACGAAAAGAAAGAGTAATTGAGAATAATTTTGTTAAATTCAATTGTTATTACGTTTTCCCAAACTCCTCAAATCTTTGCCGTGGAGTTAAGAACGACTGTCGTTGAGAGAGTAAGCGAGTGGAGTTTATATTATATTAATTTATTATAGTCTCCGAGAGTTCCCTCCCTTTCTTTCGGTCTTTTATATGTTAGATTACATATTTGCCCTTCGACTAGAGTTCCCGGTTTATGGACCTCTACATTCTTCGATTGGGCCTAGTATTAACAGGTTTGGCCTAATATTTTACATCGCCGAAAGACTTATTCTCACCCAAGCTTTGTCGAAACTTTAAATTCTCATTTATAAATAATTAAAATTAATATAATTAATTAATTTTAAAAATAAAATTATTATTTAATTAATAATAATAAAATTTTATCTATTTTCCTTTTTATTTAAAATTTTGTTTTTCTTTAAATTAATCTTTGAAATATTATATTTCTCTTTCTATTAGGTTTTTATTTTCCAATGAATTTCCTCCAACAATCTCTACCCCTAATATCTCCATCTCTGATGAAGATGGATTATCTTCATCAGAGAGAAACACAACAAAGAGATAAATTGTACAATAAATTTGTACAAGTTATTTATAGGCAATAGTTTTATTCTTGAGCACACACATCATTTTCCATTATAATTTCTTTTTAATTTCATAACTTTTTAAATATTATGTAAAACAACAATAAAACCCTTCAACATTTTATGCTAAAATCCAGAGAATGGCTGCTACTTGCTTCCCAACTATCCGGTTAGGTCCCTTCTAGTTATCTATCAAACCGCATAAGCTTTCATCAAAGAACTAAAAGGTAAAAATGCATGGCATTAGAAATGAAAAGTCACTACAAAAAGCTCTCCCCTCACCCAGATTGTTCCTTGTGAAGTGATTTATCATACTTAGTAATTGTTGTTCCAAATTGGGGGTCTTTAACAAATACAACACTGCAACATTTAACTGGATCCTTCCCAGCTTTTAATGTTTAAGGCTTTGTGCAACCTATTTACCTGTATCTTAAGAGCATGCCATTAACATCAATAACAACTATATGCCTTGGCAGTGGAATGTGCACAAATGACTTCCAAACAAAGAGATGACGTCCACGACACCTCCATACCCTCCAACAGCAGTAACCTGTTCCGAAAATGGTTTCCAAAACATAAGAAGCAAATCAAATCAGTTATATAACAATGGACTAAAGCAAATTATACCAGTAATATGAATAATGGACTAACAGCAGAGAAACATTAGACATTGTATTTGTACAGTATAATGTGGAAATAACTAAACAGTATCACGGAGCCAGATGCTGTGACCGAATAAATCATGACATATGTGTGTGTGCACATCACTTAATAATTTATCAAATGGTCCGCATTTTAGTAGGCAAATACCACAACAGAGGTTCTGTTCCAACAGCTAAAAAAACAATAATAATAATAATAATAATAACTATAACAACAACAACAATAATAATATAAGATAGCAAATCAGAGATAATGGAGAGAGGCAAACAAAATGGGGTCATACACCAGATGGATGTAAAGAGATAGAGAATGCTGAGTGTGCAGCACATTGAATTTGCGAAAGTGTCATCCCGTTAATGTCAAAACGACTAAGTAGAGGTTCTGCTCCAACAGCTAAAATCTGTTATGGTAATACAATAATTATTATACAGGGAAAGCAGAAAAGCTATACACACCATGATACTTCTAAAAGTATACATGTATTACAAAATGGCAGAGAGATCAACAGTATAAATTGAAAATTTTATCAGAAAACAATTAAGAAACAATTAATTTAAATTCCTAGACAAAATAAAAACAAGAGAAGCAAGTAAAAATACAGGGCAGTAACATAAACCACTTCAGACAACATTCCGTTTTATTTTTCACAAGATATAATAGATAACAGCCAACTTAGAAAACATCTAATCACAAATCCTTTAGGCCAAGTGGAGATAGAAGTTCTTTGATCTTTGAATCAGCCTTCTGCCACTTTTTTTTAACACGGTATTGATTTTTTTTTTAAAGTTATGCAAGCCCACACAAATGCAGATATTCCCTCCACACCCTCTAAGAAATTATTAAACATGTTCAAAATCAGTCCTGCTTCTTCTCACTTACTTGATTATCATCAAATATTACATCCTGTATGGATGCATGTGTAGAAATGCTTGAAACACATTCAGAAGCAGGAAGATTCCAAACCGATAAACTTCTACCACTGCCACAAGCCTGTGAAGTAAGAATTTAATCAAAATGGTCACATTCTGACCCAAGAAATATTATTAACACCACAATGGTCAACAAGCTAATAGGCATAGATACCCTGGTGAAATATTTATAATATGATATGCCAATATACACTTCATTTAATGCAATGCAAATGAACATGAAAACTGTAACAATCTTCTGAAACTCTTACCAACCAGCTCTCACTTGCATCAAGGGCAATGCAACTAACACATGAAATGAAACCTTTTGACCTCTTATCTCTTGCCGGATCAATTACTTGAACACACTTTCCACTTTTGCAATCTAGGAAAACACATATACAAGCCACTTAACACATCAATTTTGCCTAGATAATCATATATATGATTCAGCCAAAATTCAGGATAAAGAATAGGTTTCATGAAGAGAAATTCATTCCAGTGCAATTGCTATCACTAAAATGTAGTGGATACTCATATTAAGTTACTTCATTGACATGTTATCTCCTTATGCATCATATATTAATATAAACTACAATAAACTATATCTTGTGGAGCCGACTTTGGTTCATCAAAGTGTCAATAATAGAATTGTGCTAATATCTAACACTTATTTCCTGCTATAGTTTATTGAAATTATGAAGACCAGATTTTACCCCATATTTGTACAGTTCCATCCTCTGAACCAGTTACAATCTGAAAAGTGAAAAAGGTTAATATGAGAAAAAGACATTGACAATACATTTGAACCTCATAGCTGTTGCACAGTGCTGCATATGGTAATGTCAACAGTGAAAAATATTAAGTGCATAGGATAACTGTAGCTTCATAAATAGTCAACGAATTCATAGACCTAAAAGAAGTCATTATGAATGAATAGGTCAAAAACCAAACTTTTGCCTGACAAAAATTTGGTGACAAAAATGGGTTATCAATAGCCAGTTATCAGCAAGTATTGGACTAATCCAGAGCTAGATAGAATAGAAAGAAGAAGATGTTCACAAATCCCTATTTGAGACTAAATGATAGGGTAATCACAGAACTCTAAGAAATCACACAACCACTCCTTTCCCTCCCACTCCCACTCCCCTCCCTCTTTTTTTTTTGGGGTGGGGGGTGGGGAGGGGGATAAGAAACAAGGTAAACTCTTTAAATAAAATAATGATAATTAACCCCTAAACTATAAGAAAACAAATAATCAGTTTATCTGACTTTCAGAACAGCAATCCATCAACCAAGATCAGGACTCAAAATCAATTCAGAGGAAACTTTTCTGATATTACGGTTCCAAAGTGATCCTCACTAAGATGAAAAAAAAAAACTAGACCTGATTGGTGGATTTGCGAGCAACTATACAATGCAAGTAGTCTGAATGCCCCTTAAAAGTCATTTTGATCTTACTGCTCTCCTGAAAAACTCCAGCAGCGAAAAATTGAAATCAGTACAGCTAGCAAAATAAGTGAAGTTCATTGCACGTTATTCTACAAGGGATGTTCACCTTGAGAAAATACATACCACATCCCAGCAATATGCACAAGAATCGCCAGCTGCTGAAAAAATGGATCCCCCCTATCAAAAAAGGTGAAGTCAAAGGCATTTTCAAAACTGGTAAAGTCCTTTCCCTGTTATGAAAGCAATATTAACTTATACACTATAGCTAAAATGATTACAGAAAAAAACCTCAGTATCAACAGCAATGGCATTATTTTCTGGAATGGGAGAAAGTGCACCCCAAGGGCCTCTGAAAAAAAGAAAACATAAAAAAATAAGTTTATGAAGAGGAGTGGAATGTAGAAGAAAATGGCAAAGGAGGGTGGATGACACTTTTAAGCAACTAAATACACAAAAATAAGATATGAGCAAAGCTTGTTAGTTACAAGCTCCACAAAATGAAGAGATCACAGTGGCACCAAACAGGATAATCTGTAGCTTTTAGAGACAAATTGTATCCAACTTGGAATGCCTAATATCAAGATAATTCTTTAGTTATGAAAGGAATTGAAAGGTGCATTGTACAAAGGAAATAGTGTAGGATTAGAAAGACAGGCTAGGCAATAATTGGGGGCTCAAGAATGTGATATGAAACAAAGAGGTATGTTAACTAGCACAAGAGAAAGGAAAGATTGAGGAATACAAGAAGGGAAAGATTGAGGAATACAAATAAAATTCTTCCCATGTAAGGTAGGAAGGGCATTCAAGCACGTGAAATAAGATATGTGGCTAGAAAGTAACTAGAAGTATAGTAGTCTCTAAAGAGGGTAGAGAAATAAAGTACTAAACAATTGGGCTAGCTCAGTAAGTGAAACACGAGCACACTCCTACTCATGGGAAACCTTGATGATGTAAAGCTTATTTAATATCATGCTAATGACTTGACTCACTTATGTTGAGGATTCACCAAGTCCAAAACTGGCTTCACATGATTTCCTGCACAAGCAGAAAACAAGAGCAAATAAAATATGTTTTTTATCCACTAAAAGAAAATAAATACATAAAGAGCACACGGAAAACTTGTATGAAAAGATAATAAACTTTGACAAACTGAACTGATATTAATGTCATTAAAAGTAGAGGTAGACCAAGAAACTGCAGGCATGAACAACAGTAGGGTTGCCTAAAATTAATTTTAGAGAATCATAGGTAGCACTGAAAAGGAAATCTAAAAAAAGAAAGTTAAAATCACACTATTAAGCATATAGATATCCCCTATAAGACAGAATTCTATGTTCAACAAAGAAAAATAATCAGTTGGAAAACATGTATAGCTAACAGACAATACGCATTGGACACTAACAGAATACAACAATTATCCTTGTAATGGTTTTGCATAAAGCAACTAGAATAACAGAACAGAGTATAGATTTTGGATATGCAAAAATAGTAATTTAAAGAAAAGTCAATCATTTAAACATAAGCCAACTAAGAAATCAGTAAAACTTCACTCATCTATTACCTTGTAAATGAATAGGCACTTCTGATTTTGTAATTTCCTCCCACTTCCATCCAAAAATTCTACCATCATCACCACAACTGCACGACATATAGGTGTTTTGTAATCAACACCACTATTCCTACTTAAGCAATTGAAAGCTACAAGCAATCCTGTATGTATATGTGCGTGATAATTTATATCTCAATAACAATTTCTGATGAAAAAAATAGTAACAAGGCGAGCTCAAAGAAGAACTAGACTATGGTAGAGCCCACAAACAATCCCAACCTTCAATAGCATCAAATTCTTACTCGTACTTATTTAAAGCCTGGTGCTCTTAATGTATCACCCTAACAAAGCTTAACTTGGAATTCCTCCAAAAATTAGGCCCATTAACACGTAGGCATTGTGAGCACCACTAAACAAACATACTTTCTTCAAATTGGTAACACAAAAGAATATTAAAATGAGCTTTGAGAATATTCCGATGCCCAATTCATGATATCAGCTTCCAAATGAATCAACATTGACTATATTACGATTTTCAAAAACAAGAAGGAAAGATACAAGCAAACCCGAATCAAACCTCAACAACAATGCATCTTCATCATCACCATAAAATTTAACATCATAGGCAGGTCCATCATGCCCCTGAAGATATCCGCTAGGTCCAGCTCCTAATAAACTATGCAACAAACAAGTTTCGCGGCAACCATAAATTAGTCCTAATAAACCAAATTTTAACTATAAATTAAACCATTCAAATCAACGCTTCCTTACTGTTGAGTCTTGCTATTACTTAAACCGAATGGCTGCAGCGAAACACAGCAAAACCCAAACTTATCAGTAAATAGGTATTTAAAAAAACGTCTTTTTATTTTTTTTTAAAGTTGAATAGAGAGTGGACTGACGAGTTCTGAAATGATGGAGGAGATAGAGTAAGAGGCAATTGAACCATCGCTGGAGGCGACAACGATGGTCTCAGGGCTAGGGTTAAAGGGGCTCCACACGGTCCTGAATACGGTTCGGGTCTGGATCTCTCTCTCTTTAAGTACGCTTTCTCTGTATGCGTTTTCGTCCCATTTTGTCGCATCTCCACACATTGCGGTTCCACCTTCGGTCCTCTCAGTGCCTCTGGGGTTTTGGGAACTAGGAGAAAAAGTAACAAGAATGAATATCTAGACGGAAAAATGGATGGAATGATTTGATCCGCCATGATTGGGTTGGGGAGTGCTAAAATTATCATAAATATTTTTAAAGGCCAAATGACCTCGTGCCACCCGAACTTTAAAGAAATCACTTTGTAACCTCTCGGAAAATATTTTTTTAATAGGCCAAAGGACTATTTCCTACCCAAGGTATGTTGCATTCTCAAGTTTCCCCCCATTAACTTTAATAATACCAAATACCCATTCATGAGCAGTTAAAATTAACGGAACCCTAATCCCTTAAAATTTTATCTCTTTTTGCCCCCCTAAACTTTAAAAACTAAATTTTCCCCCAACCCAAATTTTCAAAAACTACATTTCCCCCCCCTAGGGTTTCTAAACCTTCAGATCAATTTTTTTGACGACGACGACTGACGATCTCCAAGCACCTACTCTCCCTCTCTGACGACCCCTCCTTCCAATCGTATACTTCTGACTCTGTACGATGTCGTCGCCATGGAGGGGAAGACACCGGACGATCGAAAAGAGGAGACGTCGCCTGAAGATCGTCAGTCTTTACCGAAAAATTCAATCCGAAAGTTTGAAAACCCTAGGGGGAAAATGTCGTATTTGAACACTTGGGTTGGGAAAAAATTGTTAGTTGTTAGAGTTTGGGGGTAAAAAAGAAATTAAATTTAAGTTTATTTTTAATATTATAGATAAAATGATGAATTTGCCCTTGAATCCGTCAACCTGACGTTTTTTTTAATAGCCTATGGGTAGGTAAATAGGCTTTTCAAAGTTACTGGGAGGAAATTTACAGAAAAAACATAACTTGGGTGGGAAATAGTCATTTGGCCTTTTTAATATCAATTGTTATTTTAAAATTCAAATGATAATTTTATCACCATCTACCATTGATAATAGGGTAAATATCACTTGCACTCTAAAAGTATAAATAGCGTCATTTTCATTCTACCTAACTTCTATGTTTCCTTTTTTCCTCTGTCTTTTTTTTTTGGCCAAACGATTATTTCCCACCCAAGGTTTGATGTTTTCTTAAATGTCCCCCCTTTAACTATGGAAACACCAAACACCTACCCATGAGCAGTTAAAATTAACGGTGATAAGGGTAAAATCGTCATTTTCTCTATAATATTAAAAAATAAACTAAAATATAAGTTATTTTTGCCCTCCTAAACTTTGAAAACTAAAATTTTTCCCAGCCTATATTTTAAAAAATGGCAGTTTCACCCTAGGATTTCGTTTTGAAATCTCCGACTCCATTGCCGACGACCTCTCCCTTCCAAAGCATCCTCTCTTTTCGATAATCTCTTTCCTCCTATTTGGAGGCCCGATAGGCGTCGGAGACACCTTGAGAGACAAAGAACTTTGTCGGGGAAGACGAAGTTCTTCGTCTTCCCAGACGAAGATGAAACCGAGAAGACGATCGTCTTCCCAGAAAAAGACCTCTGGGAAGACAACCGTCTTCCCAAGACGAAGCCGCGAAGACGACGACTTCCTCTTCGTCTGGGAAGACGAAGAACTTCGTCTCCCAAGGCTTCTCTGACGTCGATCGGGCCTCCAAATAGGAGGAAAGAGATCGTCAGAAGGAGAAGATGCTTCGGAAGGGAGAGGCTGTCGGCAATGGAGCTGGAGATGTCGCCAGAGATTTCAAAACGAAACCCTAGGGTGAAACTGTCATTTTTTAAAACTTAGGCTGGAGGAAAATTTTAGTTTTTAAAGTTTAGGGGGGCAAAAAGAGATAAAATTTTTAGGCGTTAGGGTTATGTTAAATTTAACCGGTCATGGATGGATGTTTGGTATTTCCATAATTAAAAAGGGGACATTTGAGAAAACATCAAACCTTGAGTGGAAAATAGTCGTTTGGCCTTTTTTTTTTCTTGACCTTTCTCATTTCTTAGCTATCAAAAACACCCGGGAGTTGGTAAATTTGGCCATTATCTTGCAACATTGCCCTCACCGACAATATTGATCGATCATGATTTGATTGGATTTGCCTAATTCCATCAAATTGAGAACTTTGGTATTGATGTTGCATGAGATCAAAAGGAGAAATTATCATAAAACTTGTTGCCGCTTGCACGAGTCTCAAAGCTTAGACATAAACAATCGTGGCCCTACATGAGTTCTTGAGCCACAACCCATGCCCTCATATTTGCCAACTCCCCCTTGACATTGCACTCATGGCATCCACTTGGAGGGTGGAGTCACCTTAGCCACTGCTGCACACACACCAACCATTGAAGGCACCAACAACCACCTTCAAACAGTAGCCACCAGATTTTTCACTTTAACCACAACTTCTAATTTATTGTAGTTTCCTTTCCCATTTCTCATGTAACCCCCACCTTTGCAATGGTTGAAAATTGAATCCAATTTGAATGTTAGTCTAATCGATCAAATCAAGGATTGACCCAATTGAATATCTATTTATGACATTAAGACTGAGAATTTAAGTTGACAACATATGTCCCAACCCCTTAAGTTGCATAGTTTTCTCCAGCATGGGTTTTCAAAGTTGCAAATTCCTCCTGCATCTATATATTTGACCCTAACCTAACTCAGAATCATACAAATCACTTCAAAAAGGACAAAATCTGACTATTTTAAGAGTTACAGTATAAACTTTATTTAGAAAAATGAAAAAAGAAAGACCTTTTATTGTATTTGCACCCCATTTGAAAAGTTTAATGGAGCAAATGATTACCATAAAACCAGCCATGTAAACATTAAGCAATATTTACATATGCTAATTGCATTTGCAGGAGTCATCTCTCTAAGCCATAAGAGCTGACTCAATATGCCATAAGCACAACTTCACCTTGTGAACCTGTTATAAAAAAAAAGAAAGAATGAATTAATATAACATAGAAATGCAATGAGAAAAAATTTAAGCAAGAAAGTAACTTCCAATATTACATTTCTCAAAAATCTCTTTGGCCAACTGAAGCAGTGAATCTGTGTCTTCAGCCATCCTTGAAATCCTTTCTGCCTCTTTAACTGCTTCAGCTGCCACAAAAGACTTGTTTTCAGCATCAGCAATCTGACTGGCTGCAGCAACAGCCGCTGCTTCCACTGTATTTGCAGAGGATATATGGTTAATGCTCTGCAATGGCCTAGGCCTGATATCCTTCTGCTTTGGAATAGGTGTTTGTGTTCCTGACACAGCAGCTTCCTTTAACTTGAAGCAATTTTGGACCTGCAGTCCAATCATATAATAACTAGAAGGTTTAGAATTTCATCCTTGGCTACAAACTGAAAGATATGGCATTAGATTTGTTGTGCACAAAAGCCAGCTGATGGTATTCATTTCCACAAATTCCATAAACTTATTTCCTTGTTCATCACAGTTCGTTGCTTAGCATACATAGCTGCAATAGATTGTCAAGCTTTACCAAGAAAGAAATGAATGCTGCAGATCACTAGAAACCACTAGTAATTCTGTGTATTGGGAAGGCCTTGTGGACATACATGAAGAAGGGATTCTATGTAGCTTCTCTCCATTTATTATTTATGATGGGGGAGGAGATTTGGCACCAGTAGAGGGGTGGACTGCCAGTAGATAAATAAATTATCGACTATATTGCACCATACCTTCATTATCCCTATCTTCATCTAGGATTTGGTGAAGCAAAAATGAAGGATGTCACAAATCAAAATTAGGTCTCAAAAAATATAATGAATACATTGCAAAGGCCCATGATTTTTGTAGATCACTTAGTAAGTTGGAAAAAAAATCAACATCCTATTCTATACATATTAAACAAAGGAAATTGTTACTCTTCTATAAGCATCAATAAGCAATTTCTTGTCAAGCCTTTATTCTAGCACCAAATTTGGAATTAACTTGTTAAGCAGTTCATTGTGGGAAATCAAATATCCATTTAGAGGAACTAGTGGTCTTGCTAACGTCCTAAGGTTGGATTCACCTCATGGTCTATTTCAGAGATCAGAGACTTTTGAAGGCCATCATCAACCTCATAATGTGTCCTCCAGTTCCTAGCTACAGGGATTTTGGACAGAAAAAGATCTTATATGATACATGTTTTCAACTCTAATGTTGAGTAACTTCAAGATGGAATATTAGGTATTAATTGCTAGATTTAGATCATGACCCAGATCTTCTCATCTTCAAAAATATTTTTTGCTACTATCAAGAGGCAACCAGAAAGTTAAAGGTACTTTATAGATCCTAAACAGCCCTGTACCAAAGCAAATAAACAACTTGATCTAACATGATAGACCACCATAAAAGGGGATACAATAAAAATAGGACAAAATCACTCATTAAATTACAGAAGAAACAAGAATGGAAAGAAAAGTATCAGTCACAGTCATTGAACTTGGGCAATATGGCACTATTCATTTTTGAAAAATAAAAAAAGGAATGAAAAGTAAGATAAGTATCATTGTAAAAAGAATCAGCAATTAAAAGAAAAAGGCATTAACCTTTTCAAGTTTTTCTTGCGCAACCAACCTTCTCAGCCTTGAACTTAACTGCCTCCTGAAATTTTGTGGCACCTCAAGCCTTTGCTGCAAAATGTATCAAAGAAAGAAGAAACTTGTCATTTGAATATAACATTTTCTTTCCCATTACTTTGTTCAAACCTATAAACCAGGATTAATAAGTTATGTGAAGATGTTGAAAACCCGTAAAACCTTGCAAACGGTAAGATTGTAGCAAATTATGTATCTCACTCAAAACCTATAAGTGAACCATTGTTATAATTCGGTTTCCTTTGTAAGTCTTTAAAGAAGCTGGAATACACTATCAGAAAAGCAAGAAATCCACATTCATTACATTCATATTTCAGGTATCAGCTATCCTTCATAATCTGCAATGCATGACAATAAAATTGTTCTTTATGTGCTTAGATGCAAGATATTTTATTTTACATTTTGAGGAAGCTTTCTGGGTCTGGCAGAGAACTAATAGGTCAAGCATGATCCCAGAAACCCTCCGAGTGAAAGATAAAACCTTTTGGGCAATTATGAAATATCAATATATAATCTACTATCTATGAGATTTTCTAACAAGCTTAAAGGGTAAGACAAACCATTATACACAGAAAATTCAGTTACACTTCAAATTTTAAGGATAATTAAAAAACAATATCAAATCAAGGTGGAAAGACAGGAGACAGTACAGGCAATTAACCTAACTCTATTTTCATATGCCCATTAACATTTTAGTATCCAGGAACAGCTTTTGATTCCTTGTCCAAATATATTACATCCTGCGGTAAAATATTGATACACACCCAAAAAAAAAAAAAAAAAAAGAGATGAATGAAAATTCAGTCACACCTCAATAAAGCTGAGAATTGCAGAAACATCAGATCCATTGGGCTCTTTCAAGGTAGAAATAGCTTCAAAAATCAATGCATTGTACCTGGGAGATTCAGCACTTATTTCAAACACCGTATAATCAGAATAATTAAGAACATCTGGTAGGATGACAATCATTATTCTGAACTATTTATTTGACAACTTAAATTGGCACTATATAACATCGTCTGACATGTTATATACTAATATCTAATACCTGTTTCAAGAGTCAGCACACTGGAACATTTTAATCCATTAATGATGATGATGATAATAACAAGACAGCCTTATCTTTGATGATTTGTATGTGAATAATTTCACAATTATCAACAGCAAGTTGAGATAAATAAGAGAAACCATATATTCAACAAGAAGATGTTGCAATGTCACTCTAACTGCTATGTCAGAGTTTTATAATTTCCTAGAACATGATTTCTTAATATTACTAGCATAATTTTCTTGTATGTTCAAGCTGAAACAATGTCACTTACGGATGTTGTTGAATTAAAAAGTAAAAAGAATAACAGATTAAGCAAAGTATTTTGGAGTTTTACAGACCATCTGTTTCCAGGAGAAGAAATTGTTTTTGCCCATTGAAGCACCAACCCTATAAAATAATGGCATACAAATGCACCACTTGTTGAGCCTAATCTGATAGTTGAACCTATTTAAAGTTTCTTGTTGATTTGTATATAATTTCAAGGGGGCATTCTTAAAAAAGTGTGCTTAACACATGCATATTCTACACAAAACAAGCTTAGCATGAAAACATTTCTATTTTTATTTTTAGTGGCAGATGTGGAAAACAAAACAACAAGGAAGACCATCAAATCACAACATATGATCAATGCATTTCCTTTTCCATGTTCTTCAAAGCATAAAACCGCAGTTCTGCACCAATGCCAGGGAATTTTGTAAAGCTATTCTGATTTCTATAGGAAAATGATTATATTTTTCCAGTCTCCTAATCCTCACAAATTTCGAAATAACTTGTCAATGATAAAAATAGAGTGCAGATGCAAAAGGAAGACAATGATGAAACTGTTCACGTTATTCCATTTTTCTTCTTAAAACTTTTTGCAGCTCCCTTTGACACCCGAGGAGCAAAAAGAAAAAGAAACATGTACACCACCAAGAAAGACAAAGCAGAAAAACAGGGAAAAATTCATATTGGTAATACAATACTTTGGTGCACAGCTTCTAGCAGAATCATCAATGGTTGAATCTACTGATGCATCAGGCACCGCTGCAGTAGCAGTAGCAGCAACAGCAGTAGTAGCAGTTGAAGTCTGTGGAGTAGACAATGGTGCAGCTGGAGCATCTGAACCAGCTTTTGGTTTTAGTGTCCGTGATTTTTCCCGAGGACCTTGTAAGCCAGCACTAACACTCATATTCCGCCATTTATCCTATGCAAGAAGACAGCAATAAAATCATGAGCATAATCCCAAGTTATGGACATGGAATAAATCAACTAAGCTAGATGCACCAAGCCCTGACTTTAGTCCCTATCTCACTTCTGACATAGAAAGACATTAAACCGCACTTTACTGAATGGAACTAACTGACTTGTAGAGAAACTAAATCTGGCTAATTGCTTCTTACAATACTCTAGTGGTGGGACATGGTCTAGTTCCCTTCTTCCATCATCATCTTTGTCAAAAGAAATGGTTCAGAGGGCAGTTCCCATCCCCAAACTTGCTGAAATAAGCAGAAGAAAAGAATGACCTCTTGAACACTTCCAAATACATGAATGTTTCTTACCAAACAATTTCTTCTACTTCAAAATCCAATAACCAATTACATCTTTGCACATTATATAGTTCATATCAAATGTACAGCTCATTCAGATCACTATTTTAATTTATAACTTAAAAACCTGATATCTTTACTACCGTTTAATGAACCAACCTGTCTTGTAAATTGGTTTTGTTGCAACTCCACAGTTCTTAACCAGCATAACAGATGCCCCATAACTGGAGTAAATTGTCCTACCAATTAACAGCTTAAAAAGCTTAAAATCAACACCAAACAGTTCATAACCTCACATAATCTCCTTTGAACAAGAAACATCTTCAAACAGCATGAAAAATTTCAACTTTAACATTGAAATCCCTCTTCTATCCATAAAAAATATAAGTAAATAAAAAAATATTAATTTTAGATATTAATGGAATAGATGGGACAATAATTAAAAAAAAAAAAATCAATAAAGGAGATACCTTGAGATCAATATTAGAGCGGGAGAAGAGGAATGGATTAAACTCGGGATCTCTCTGTATGTTCTTCCACTTGCCTGTTCCGTGTTTGGCTACTCCTGCTCTAAGTGCTTCTTCTTCCTCCGATGTCCACTTCTGCTTCGGATTCCCCATTTTCCTCTCTTTCGTTTGGTTACTGTTTGCGGAGGCTCTGTTTTGTTTTTCTCTTTCTCTTCACGGGCGGGGGGAAGGAGGGGAGATTTCGGCTAAACGACACGTCGTTTAATAGTTTAGTGTTTTACTAACACGGAGCCGTTTTGAAGTATTGATGACTTAAATGGTAGCGACAACGCCCTTTTCGATAGGAGTTGCTTTTCACGAACACCCCGCCAATACATTATCTCCACGTGGCAGTTAAGGGATGACAGTTTAAACAGCACAGCAAATTAAAATTCACAAAAAACTGCTTCCCTATCCAAAGCCTCGCTCAAAACTCTTCGCTTTACACTCACACATCTGAAGCGTTTCAGAAAAGAATCCAAAAAACACCAAACCAAAGTTCACACAATCCGCATTTTCACTAACATTTGACGCTCACAGCAATGACTTGAGCATCTCGCTTCTTAAAAAGCCGAGGAATCAGAAGAAGAAAAGCAGTACCTTAAAGAAGAAGTCACAAATGGAGTACTGTCTTGGGGCTCAAAATTTTGCTGCAATGACGGTGTCTTCTTGCTCTACATGGCGGATTCGAAGAAAAACATTTATAACCAAGCAGAATCTTATAAGGTACCAGTTCAGTTCCTTTAAAGTGAGAGCAAGTAGTGTAAATGCAGGGAGAGAGAGTTGCGTAGCTGTGGAAGAAGATTTTGCTGATGAAGAAGATTATATAAAGGCCGGAGGCTCCGAACTTGTTTTTGTACAAATGCAACAAAATAAGTCCATGGATAAACAGTCTAAATTAGCAGATAAGGTTCCACTCTTCTTCCTTTCGTTCTTGTTTAATTTCCGTAGAGGTTTTGACTCGTCATTCTTCTGACGATTATATTGTTCTAATGTTCTCTTTTACAGTTTTTAAGGTTAGTCTTATTTATTTATTTTTGCAGTTACCTCCAATATTGGTAGGTCATGATGTTTTGGATTTGGTGGTGATTGGTTGTGGCCCAGCTGGGCTTGCTCTGGCTGCAGAATCAGCTAAGTTGGGATTAAATGTTGGACTTATCGGTCCTGATCTCCCTTTTACAAATAATTATGGCGTTTGGGAAGATGAATTTAAAGGTACCGATATTTTTTGTATTGAGATTTATCATTCAACAACTTACTTTATAACATTTTCGTGTTTGAAACTGCAAACAGTTTCCGCATTTTAAAGTTTAGTACTCAAATTGCTACTCCTGCCAAAGAATCATATTAATTAAAAAATTTGTATGTGTCCACCAACCTGTTCTAAAACTCCTTTCCCTGCTTGAATTAAATGTAAGATGAATATAGTGTCTTATGCTTACAGATCTTGGACTTGAAAGGTGCATTGAGCATGTTTGGCGTGATACAATTGTATATTTGGATGATGGTGATCCCATTTTGATCGGTCGTGCTTATGGACGAGTTAGTCGACATTTGCTCCATGAAGAACTGTTGAGGAGGTGGGATTGCTTGAAATCAGTGTTTTTATTTACTGTTGTTTTAAACTCATTCATGTTCGTAAATAGTGAATTGTAGATATATAATCTATATTAATTTCCTTTAGGTGTGTCGAGTCAGGTGTTTCATATCTTAGCTCAAAAGTGGAAAGGATTACTGAATCTGCAAGGGGTCATCGTCTTGTAGCTTGTGAACATGATATGGTTGTTCCCTGCAGGTATGATAGGGTATTGTTGTGCTAGTCTTCACAGATATATCTATTCATATAAGTGAATCATGTGAACTCTGTCAGAAATATATATTGGGTTTACAAGTGTGAAGATTGAAACTCATATTACACAAAACCAATTAGCTTGTGTTAAAGTCCAATTCACACACTTATATATTACTCTCTTATGTTCTATTCATTAGATGTGAGACTCTTTTTTTTTCCTTTTTATTTAAGTCTCCAACACCTCCGCTTAAGTGCATTTAGGTTGTTAGACCTACCGTTTGACTCAGCCGGTTTTTGGCTGGGTGTATTGTCACTTGTATCTAGGAACACTTAAGCTTAGGCTGTTAAACCCGCCGTTTGGTTTGTGCTCTGATACTATATCGAAAATATATATTGGATTTACAAGTGTGAAGATTGAAACTCATATTACACAAAACCAATTAGTTTGTGTTAAAGTCTAATCCACACACTTATATACCACTCTCTTATGTTCTATTCATTAGATGTGAGATTCTTTTTTTTTTTTTTTAATTTAAGTCTCCAACAAACTTTAAGTAATATGACCTTGCCTCAAGTTTTGAATGTATCATTATAGGCTTGTCACTGTTGCTTCTGGGGCAGCTTCAGGGAAACTCTTGGAATATGAAGTGGGGGGTCCCAGAGTTTCTGTGCAAACAGCATATGGTGTGGAGGTTGAGGTAGGCTTATATGGTTTGCCATCTCAAATAAGTTGCTCCTCCTGCCCTCAATCAGATGAAAGGTTTTGCAATTGTTCAGAGCTGCAACGTTTTGATTATTTACCATGAATTTGTGTTGCAATTCTAGGTGGAAAATAATCCATATGATCCCAGCCTGATGGTTTTCATGGACTACAGAGATATCAAACCAGTTTCCTGTTCAGAATTTGAATACCCAACGTTCCTTTATGCCATGCCAGTGTCATCAACAAGAGTTTTCTTTGAGGTTTGTTCACCATTTTTCACTTTAATATATAATTTTCAGTTGTAACAATTATCTGCAAACTGTTGTGCAAATATGAATCACAGGAAACTTGTTTGGCTGCAAAAGATGGCATACCTTTTGATGTGTTAAAGAAAAAACTCATGACCAGGCTAGACAAAATGGGAATCCGAGTTTTAAAAACTTATGAAGAGGTAATTTTTATTATCAATGTATGATAATTTTTCCAAAGTATTTTATTTCTTTATTCTCATTATTTAAAAGCCAAACAGGATTCTACCCATATCATATATAAGAAAATTTATGTCTAGTTTTTCATTCATCAGAACTATCTGTTCTGAATTCATTTCAAAGATGCAAAAAGATATCATCCATCCACCCACTAATGTGGTTTGGGCATTGTTGTTGCCAAGAGTTGGTCCTTTTAGTTTGAGTCAAATATATTGAAGTATGATGAGTGGACATTAACCCTAAGAGCTCATAGGAAGTGACCAAATGATAGTATTTGGTTACAAGATGTCAATTCATGTGTATGAACGTATTTAATCAATGAACTTATCACATAATACAAGCACACTTATTTAAATACAACAGCACACACGTGGATCTAACCTTCAGTCTGACTTAAAACTCCATATTATATAACCATGACTGAGAAAAGCTTAGATTCATGTTAAGTAGCACACAATTGTATTTATTATCCATAAGCATCTATGAAATTGATTCGCTTTTGTTTCAAATATCGCTTGTTTGATCAACAAAATCTTGAATTGTCTAAATCATTTTATTTTGATGCACTTTTCTGTGTATGATTTTTTAAAGTTGACAGAGTAAGCTCTATCATTGAGATAAACTTTTAGTTATAATGTAAATCAATGGAGTAAAGTGGTTTGCTTTCATAGTTTGGCATTGATTGAGGATTTTTTTTTATTCTGATGCTTCTAAACATTAATGAATTATCTAGCACTAAATGCCAGATGTGGCATCTCCAATAGCTAATGCATGCTTTATAGCATCTCATGCCTACATTCTGAATTTCCAACAGCGCAAAGAACCTCTGTTCTTAGTGACAATTTTTAAATAGATTGTAAAACAATTTTGTATTTTTGAGATCATGGATTTATGAGTAATCTTTTTCTTGTGAAATATAATATTGTATTCCTTCTTTAAGATAATGATTATCTGGGTGCATAAGATCTGAGGAAGCAGTTTATGAATGCATTATGCAGGAATGGTCTTATATTCCAGTTGGGGGTTCCCTACCAAATACAGAACAAAAAAACCTTGCATTTGGTGCTGCCGCTAGCATGGTTCACCCAGCCACAGGTGCTAGAAGAAATAGTTCATTCATGTTTTCTGGTATATTCAAACTTAATTGTGTGAAGTCTTTTTCTTCCTGTTATCAAACAGGGTATTCAGTTGTGAGATCACTGTCAGAGGCTCCAAATTATGCTTCTGCAATTGCAAATATATTGAAACAGGATCATTCCAGGGGTAGGCTTGCTCGTGAAAGAAGTACTGAGAATATATCAATGCAAGGTACTAATCAAACTATCAATTGAGATGTTCATTTAATATGAATAACTTGTGTGGTTATGCAATATTAGCAATTTAAACATAGAGCAATCTGAGCTCATAGCTGTACTTTTGGGAAATCCTCAAATTATTTCATAGCTCAATTCCACTGATATCAACTTGCATAAACAGTTCTCTCATGGTGAACCTCACCTTATTTATGAATTCTTGTGCTTCCTTTTCTTGGCTTCTAAGATAAATGACTATAGTTTGGCTTGGGGAACTTGGAACCAACTAGTGGATAGAATATTTTAATGTTGCACAAGAACAAGTTTTTAACTGCCTTTCTGGTTTGGGACTTCTCATCTTTCCCTTAATTTGTTTTCAGTTTGTGGTCGGTGGAGCCATTTATAACAGTATATTGTCTATATTGTGGATAGGTAATTCTGAATGTGGTTCTGGGCTACCTACACACTAAAGAGATATCTTGGATTACAATAGAATGAATTTCTCTGGTGTAGGGAGCTGCAGATGTTGCTGGTTTATTTAGCATATTGTTGTGAGCTTCTCCACTTAGCTAATAAGGTTCTACTGGTGCTACGGTTTTTTGAGAGGTTTAAATAATTAACTTCAGTATGAATCGCCAAGCTGTTCTAATAATTCATTTCTCTCTGAATCACCAAGCTGTTATAATGAACTCTGGTTGATTTTGTTGGCCCATTTTTGTTTGTTTCCTTCTATGTTGCCTTTAGAGCAGAGATTCTTAGTCACGAACTGTTGTCCCTTCTCAAATAACCTCCTTTTCTAATGATGAAGAATATTTTACTAAATTTCTTAGTCAATTTTATTTGGCATAAAATTTTATAAGATATATGAATTTGTTTTAATTAAATTCTGGAAGTTGAAGAAACATTTCTATTTGAGGAAGAATATCTTTGCTTGTCTCTATGTGATTCATAGGTAAATTTGTAAATAGAGCTTGTTAGGATTCTAGTCCATTATTCATGCAAATGATAAACGAACACAAAATATAGTGAAAAAACAATAATTTTATTCAGGAGTTACAAACGAAAAACTGGATAATTTGAAGAGTTTAAAACCTCCTATTTTCTGGTTATTTGTGGAATCAGAGATCTCTCATAGTTAGCCCTAATGTTACTCAATTTCTATAATTTTTCTTCTTTTTCCGTTCAATAACCTGATTATTTTTTTTATAATAAAATTTAATTTATAGGATAAAGACAAGTGTCCTCTACTCTAATATTACTCTCTTTGAAAATCACTTTGACCTCAAAGTGGGGAAATTTGTTTTTATTTTTTTACATTTATATTTATATTTTTTTTGGGCTAAAACTTTTTGAATATAATACTTCTTTTTATTATTATTATTATTTTTTTTCCCCTTGCTATCTATCCATTTTTTTCTCTTTTTTTAAACCTTTTTTTTTGACCTTTTTATTTTTTTCGCCACTTGTCCAAACACTTTTTTTTCTCCCTTTTCTCTTTCACCAACTGTCCAACTCCTTTTTTTTTCCCAATGTCCATCTATCTTCCATCCTCATTTTCCGTCACTAGTCTCGCCTCCAATCGCAATATTAACTTTTCGATGACCTTTCATCTTCCGTTGACAACTTCTAGACTTCCATCTTGCTGATTCATCATTCTCCCTTGCTGATTTGTGCTCCAACCGCAACGCTACCATGCCTTTCTATCTTTCTAGCATCGTGTCAGATTCTTTCATTTTTTCCTAGGCCAAAGGACTTTCCCACCCAAACTATACTGAACTCTCAAAGTTTTCTCTATTAATTTTAAAAATTTCATTTATTCACTCATGACCATTTAAATTTGTTAATTTTAAGGGTAAAATCGTCATTTCATATTTAATATTAAAAATAAATTTAAATATGATTTTATTTCCCCCATAAATTTAAAAAACTAACTTTTCTCCCCTAAACTAAGTTTAAAAAAATCACATTACCCCCTTAGGGTTTAGTTTCAAAATCCGTCAGCCCGCCTCAACTCTTTCCCAACCCATTCGACGTCAAGAGATGTCGTCTGGGAAGAGAAATCATCTTTCCACTAGTCTTCATCGTCTGGGAAAACAATCATCTTCCCAGATGACGTCTTTCGACGCCGAATGGGTTGGGGTGGAGTTAAGGCAGGTTGTTGGAGGAAGGGAAACTGTTGGGAGGGAGAGACGACCGACGATGGCATCAGAGAAAGTGAACAGATTTTGAAACTAAACTCTAGGGGGGAAATGTGATCTTTTCAAACTTGGCTTAGAGGATAAAGTATTAGTTTTTAAACTTTTAGGGGGAAAATTTAGATTAAATTTTTAGAGGTTAGGGTTCCTTTAAATTTAACCGATTATGGGTAGATAAATAATATTTTCAAAGTTAACGGAGGGAACTTTGGGAAATCAACATACCTTGGGTGGGAAATAGTCCTTTGGCCATTTTCCTATGACTTCTTGATTTCTCCACCATTTTTTAGTGTCGATTTGTCTCTGTCGCTAGATCTCAGGACTCTAATACCATTTTGTTAAGATTCTGACCCATTGTTCATGCAAAATAGTAAACAAATACAAAACAAATTGAAATAATAACGATTTTATTTGTAGAAAGGGTTACAAACAATAAATTAAACAATTCGAGAAATTTAGAGCCTCTCATTTTCTAACCATTCGAGGCACCGGAGACTTTCCAACATCAGCCCTAAGACTACCCAAATCCCATAAATTTTATTCCCTTCACTATTTGATAACCAAACTACCATTTTTATAATAAAATCTAACCTATATGACAAGAACAAGTGTCCCCTATCCTAATGGAATTTAAAGCAAGTGCTCACATATTTATGAGCACGTATTTGAAATTATTTTTGACATTAGATTTGGTTGCTCCACCATAACCCTTCGATTATCATTAGGTAAATTGTACTAAGAGCTTTGCATGTAATTGGGATGTGAAATTAGTTTTTGATGATTCTTTTTTGTCTTTTTAGCTTGGAATACTCTATGGCCACTAGAAAGGAAGCGTCAGCGAGCATTCTTTCTCTTTGGACTGGCACTCATTTTGCAATTTGATATTGAGGGCATCAGGACATTTTTCCATTCTTTCTTCCGGTTACCCAAATGGTAGAAATTAATGCTTTACTTTTATTTCCTATAATCATTTTTTGATTGATGGTTTTACGATGCTTCACTAATTATTGTATTTTCAATTTAACAGTTCAGAATTTTGATTTAACACATGAGCATCATGTGAAAACTTTAATCTTAAATTCTTAGATGTGTAGATCTGTCGTCTTTTCTGCACAAGCAAGTCATTTTAAAATACATACAATATGAATAAAAGTATCAAACTTTAATTTACCTTGTGCATGGTAGGTATTCAGCACATATAGTCCCTGTTGGATTGGTTTCATATTCAAAATCTGATTTTATAGCAGAAACTCGGTTAATCACCTGATTTAAGCTTGTATAATATGTAAAAGTAGTCCCCAATAATATGCATGCATGATAGCAGTTGACATTGTAGAAGGTCATTAGAAAGTTTGAAGGCAAGTATAGTTAGTATTAGTAAATTAATGTATCTGCTAGTTAAAATTGTTGGGTGGTTTGCTTTCCATCTTGATCTTGTGATAGTGAATTGTATATTTTTGCTCCAGGATGTGGCAGGGATTTCTCGGGTCTAGTCTTTCCTCAGCTGACCTCGTTCTATTCGCCTTGTACATGTTTGTTATAGCTCCAAATGATATGAGAAAGTGTCTTATCAGACATCTAATGTCGGATCCAACTGGGGCAATTATGATTAGAACATACCTCATGATATAGTTACTATCTCCTATATTTCATCCCTTGTACGGTTCTATATCGGATTGCTGGAAGGAGTGTGTACATTTATATGTATATATCATACCCAACCAGGATGATGCAATAATTTGTGATGCAAACCCCTCTTGTTATGTCAATATAGTTAAGATGCTATTCTACCAGGATTCATTGTTGTGAGCTTTCAGAGTTTATGCATCGATGTAATACATAACAGCTGCTCACAGTTTGATTATGGCAAAGAAAAGGCCTAACAGCTGTCTCCCACTGATAGCCTTATAATACATGAAGCGCCCAGCTTCACATAAAACACAATGCTGGATGGTCAACCACTTGCAACTAACCAAATTGGATTTAAGAGGTTTTACAACAAAATTTTTTTGTCTTCCGAAAAAATATATTCAAATCTTAATCCTTATTTAGAATATAATTTAAATAATTTGAAAGGATAAAGATATTGATCAATAACAAAACACAATTACAACTGATTTTCATAAATTAGACAATCAAGATATTTAAACACGTCTAATACTAAAAAAAAAAAAAAGATGTAAACAAATGATGTATAATTTATTACGGGAATTATGAATTTAATGCAAAAATTTTATGATAAAGACACTATTGGTACAACAAAACAATAAATAAGCTCTTTTACTTTGATAATCGACTTTAGTAGGCAAGATTGGAAATTTGAAAGTTACCAAAGAATTTGGCATTTTAGGGAATTCTAGGTGCACCAATTTGAACTGTATTATACATTAGAATAATAATTTTTCACTCGAGTGTAGGCCTAAGTCAACTATCTTCAACTTTTTTTTTGTAATTTGAGGGTAGACTTGCTCACAAAGCTGAGGTCCACCCCTAATCTTGATCACAAGAGGAATTGAATAAGACTTAAAGACATTGAAATATTTTCAAAATAATGTTAGAAACTCCTTGCAGTTGAAGAATTATGACAATCACTATAATATTCTATTTTTTATATATAATTTAGGTATACAGATGATATATTATTATATAATTAGATGATTTCGAATTAAAGATAAAATAATACATAATCATATAATGATATATTATTTGTGTATCCAAATTATATATAGAAAATATTTATATATAGTTTTGCTAAATATTCTAGCCGGTTACATTCTATTGTCACTGACAGTATAGATTTCTTCCACCTTGCCCTCCGAAGAAAAATACAGGTCCATCTGCTGGATAGTCTCTTAAGTCATTGTATACATTGTAGCAGTAATATTCATCACCCCAAGTGCCTACCCATTCAGGGTACTTCGATTGAAGAGAGTAATCTATAATTCTTATATTCTTCATGAAGCATGCATTACCCATTAGAGTATTTGCCATTTCTCCACTTCCCATAGCAGTTCTTGTGTGCGGAGTTTTCTTCACAGCCTGGCTATACACTTGTCCTCCCCACTTCACTAAAATCGCACTATGCTTTAGGTAACCAAACAGACTTGCTGGCCAATACCCAACAATTACATTGTTTATCTGTAACCACCAGTTACCTGATTTCGGATCCTGAAATGAACAAACATCAAGTTTATATTTAATAATATATGCAAATTGTGACAGTTTATAAATGGACTTACGTGATTAACAAAAATAAATTAAATACATTTTAAAGTTTTAATTAGAATAGACAATAGTAATATAAACCTTAAAGTTTATTTGATTTAAAGTTTGATGGACAACTATTATATTATATATTGACTATATCTCATTTCCAAAACCAATACAGTAGGTTAAGAGCATAAGAGTAATCACAGATAATCTCAATAGCTTTACGAGTTCATATATTCATATCACATAATGTTCTACATATTCTTATATTTATAACTTGTGCGTATATCCTATGATTTTTTTCGGTTTATGTAAATTAAATCTTACAACATCAAGTTTCTATTTACTAACATATATACAAATTAATCAAACTGATAACTAATAAACATTACCAGGTTTAAGCCAACTGTGATTTGATACTGCGGACCGAGAGTACTGGATATGGGATCAATGGCCGAGCCAAGGGCTACTTGGGAGCTTGTTTGCACAAATCCAGTGCAAGTGAGGTCGAAGCAACCTGTTTTGCCGTAACCATCAGCCTAACGACAGATGAAAACAAGTACATCAGCAAGAAAAGTTACATATGTTTCTGAAATTTTTTTAATTCAGCAATGACACTTACAGTCCAGTATGCGAAAAATCGTGTACGCCTGTCACCGTATAGCTTGGGATTTACCTGAATCAGCGTGATAAATGAGGGAAATTGTATAGATCAGATTTCTTAAGTGGGAATTGAATAACTTACTAACCATCCATCCTGACTCGACGCTTTCGACACGGTCACCAGGGCCACCATTAAGCCAGATTTGGGCAGTAGTATAGTCGTCTCCTAAATCAACAACGGGATTCCAAACGTTTATATCTGCTTGAGCTCCTATATAGTTGTATCCAACTGTAAGCAGAACTGCATACTGGTTTAGGAAACGCACTCAAGTAAATTAGGAGAAGTGAATGAACAAAATATTATCGTATATTTTTGTCAAAGCTATCTGAATTAAAGAAATGGGAAAGCAAAAACTGCCCAAAAGGATGCTCACCGAATGGTTAGGCATTTCTAGATCATTATTGCTGAGTTTGGTGTTGTTTAAATTTATGAATTTGCTTTTATTAGATGCTTCTTTTCGTTTAGCTGTATAGGGTTTTCTTCCAAAATGCTCAAGAGAAGCTGCTCTCAAAAGATCTTCCTTTCGGATTCTGCGAATGGCAACAGTTCCCTTTGGACAAGTTCCATTCTTTTGCCAAGTCTGAATTACCACTGGCCGGTTAGAATTATTTACTTTATCCACCTTCTCAGTTGGTAGATCAATACTCGGTCTCAACTGCATCATACATGAACTAAGATAAGAAAAGATTATGTTCCAATTTTTCTTTTCAGCGAATGATATGAAAAGATTTCATTATTATGTATTATTATAATTTTTTCAGTTAAAAGTATTAAACTTTCTTTATTAGTACATGTTTATTTGTGTTATCTTTTTTTATCTATGCATTTCATAAATAAGTTTGAACAAGAAAAGAGTAACATGAAAAGAACCTGGAGAGTGTGATTCTTCAATACTGGATGATCGAGAGAAAGTTGTTTATAAATGTCAACACAGTCAATTATATCCCCGTCTTCACTCTAAAGAAAATTCATCGCGTTAGAGAAATCAAGTTTTTCATGAAAGTTTGTTTATATGGCAGGATATGGCATACCATAATACTCTTCACTGCAGGTTTATTGAGAGCCTTCAACTTCCTATCAATTTCAGATAGAGTTTCTCCATCTTTAGCTTTTCCATGTACTCCATCACTGAAAACAAAAACAAGAGTTGCCAACAAAATCATAGAAATAATTTTCTCCATTTTTCATTACACAGACTAGAACTTGAGCCTAAGGCACAAAGAGAGAGAAGCCTGTATTTGTAGCCAACAAAATTTATGAATTTATGAAGTTCAACTCTTGAAGGTCAAGCTGTCAGGCAATCATTTATAATATATGGCCTATTTTAAGCAAGTCCAGCACTTTTTCCTAAAGATATATTACATAGGGAAATGTCTTATTCAATGCTTATTCATTGAATGTATTTTGTAAGTTCTAAAGATTTGGATATAACTAGAAATTATTTCATGATTGATTAACATCTTACCATCTAAAAAATACCTTTTTTTTAATTACCTATACTTTTTTCTAAATATGGTTAGGATATATTAGAGAGAGACTAACCATATTATAAGTATGGGTAAAATATATTATTGAGTTATGCGTTTATTTGGATATGTCATTAGGAATCTCCTTTGGATGATTAAACTACAAAAAAAAAAAAAAAAACAGAAGGTAGTATTAGTGAGAAAAGTAGTAACGGGGAGATAATATTTAGTCGTTATAAGTATTTTTTTAATAATTTTAGCGATCAATTATTTATAGTCTCTTTAAAATTAAATAAATTTATAACTTTAATAAACAAAAAATTATTGTTAAAAGTCTATTTTTCATCATTAAAAAATTTTAAAAACCAGAAAATTTTTTGCCGTCAACTATTGTTATAACTTTTCTCGTTAGAAGTATTAATAATGGAAATAGAAGAAATTAGAAATAAAAATTTCCCTCATTAAAGCCTCTTTTATTGTATCTTGTAGAAATTGCATAGAATTGTGAACATAGACAGAGAACGAGGGAAAGAAGATGAGACATCTCGTATCATTTTTGTGTAGTTCTTATACCACATTCAAACTATTGAAAACACTGTAAACATAGATACTCTGATTATTAAGTCAAATCATATAAAACTTCAATGTCACAGTTATTTATCTAACCTTTCTTGATTAATCCTCTCATATATTTTTATACATCTATAATAAGCTTATTAAGTTTTTTCATATTATAATTATTGTTATCATAATTTATCTTATACAAAATTCAAAATTATATATATTAATTAGAGGTAAGAAATCACATCAACAACCTCGATTAAATAAGTTATACTATACATGCACATTATAATTTTGAAGCAAAAATTAATTTTTTTTGGACCCAAAAAAAATATAAACATTATATCATAAACAAATACAAGAAAATACAAAAATCTCAGAATTTTCAGAATTTTCCAATAAATTCTATTTAATTGGATTTTATTTGTTGTATAACAATATAAACAGTTCCAATTATTTTACTTTTGTCAAAATTCGAGAAAAGCAAGCTCCAATTATTTTACTTTACACAATCGACAAAGGGTAAGAGGTTTTAAACAGTTCTAATGGATAGGTGAACAATTATTAAGCCCTCGCATAAAAATATAATTACTGAGAAAGATGGAGAGAGAGAGAGAGAATGACTGTAAGCAAGTCATGTTATACAAAGAGGGGATTACCACAACCTAAAGATGACGGTAAGTCATATCGGATCAAGCCAACTCTAATACGATCTATCATATTTAAAGATTATATCAAACGAAGATTTATCAATTGGTAGGTTTAATAGGCTAAGTTGATCTATTAAGAATGATAAATCTTTTGGATTGTGTTTTTATGAATCTTTAATACGTTATTTTGTGTATATTTATGAATCGATCTATCAAATTATAATATTTTAATATTTTTTATTGTTGGATTATTTTTAAATTTTAATAATTTTTATAACCACGTCAGGTTAACTGACGAATCTTACCGCAAAATATGGATTCGACTCTACAATAGGGGATTGTAACCCCCACAAAATTGTGCCCAAAAAAACAGGGAGTTGAGGCCATGTCGGTAGCCAGCCTCATCTTCTTAACATATCTATTGCAACCCCTTGCTCACTCTTTGGCTTATTTCTTTTTCATGTCACAATTTTATATTAAACAAAATGTAATTTACAAATGCATAATTATGAGACAACACATGAATTTATTCTGTAAAGCAGCTCAAACCAACGGATCAAACTCAAACAGAGCGGGTCGGAGCAGGATCCTTTTCAATGAAGCGAACCATCTCTTCCAGGTACTTACTACGTAACTCCAAGTTGCCAAAAATTTCTCTCATAGCCCACGCATTTGCCCTTAGTGCATGTCCCTCTTTCTCCTTTATAACTCGCCTAATGGACTCAGCTACCGAGTCACTGGTAAATGCTCCATCTCTCTCATCCCTCTCTATTTCTAACCCGACCCGCATATGCATCAATCTAGCTACCAAACCCGTATCCGAACCCCCTGTAAGCATGATCAATGGCAGCCCAAATCCAAGCGACTCAATAACTGAACTCCAGCCGCTGTGAGTCAAGAAGCCACCAACCGATGCATGAGCCAAGATTTTTATTTGAGGTGCCCAATCCGTCCAGATCAAGCCCCGACCCGAAATTCGATCTTCAAACCCGACCGGAACTAGATCGGATCCCGTCTTTCCTTCAACAAGTGGCCGTTTGTTGATTACCCAAATAAAAGGCAACCCAGATTTTTCTAGCCCGTAAGCCAACTCGTGCATAAGTTCTTGACTCAGAGTCAACAGAGTACCGAGTGCAACATAAACTACTGACTTGTCCTTCTTACTGTCAAGCCAATCTTTTAACACTTGCCACTTGCCATCAGCCACAGTATAATCTTGCAGTGATGGTGGCAATAAGCTGACCGGAAGAACAGGTTTTTCTAGAAGTTTACCGAATATAGAAAAAGCTTCGGGTTCAAACTCTGGGCAGCTCCTCACAATCACGGCTCGGCAATCTTTAAGCACCATTCCATAACGGTATAAATCAGGCACCGAATCTTTGCATTCCTGGTGACCCCTCATGATTTCGTAAAGCTTAAACTTTATATTAGAATTATAGTTTATCCACTGGGGAACCATCGTCAAGTCCTCAGCTTTCTGAAACCGACCATTGATTAAATCCGCGGCTGAGCCAAAGAAAGAACAAGTGGTAGCGTTGACAATGCTGAAGTAAACTGAGTAGACACCGAGTTGAGCGGCGGCACTGGGTAACCAGTAGGAGACAAAGTCTTGGATGATCCAAGTGACTTGAGAATTATCTTTTAGGAAGTTTATTAAAGGAAGTTGAAGCATGTCGTAGGCTTTTTTGAGGTACTGGTCTTTCTGAATGGGCAACTCGGCGGGGGACTCAACTCCTTCTGGTAGACCTTGAACGGGAGGCAAAGGAAGTTGAAAAAATCTTAGATGGGAAGATAAGTTACTGTCACTTTGAGGGAGACGGTGAATGATTTTTGGAGTAGAGATGAAGTAGACATGATGACCCTTTTCTGCAAAGAATTTAGCCACTTGAAAAAATGGCATAACGTGACCGTAAGCTAGCCATGGAAACATTGCAATGTGAAGCTTTTCTTTGTCGCCCATGGCGGCTGATGCTGATGAATACTAGTTTCGTAGGTATATATGAAGAGTGAGTGAGACTAGATGAGTTGATTCCAGGAAAATGTAAAATTAAAGATGAGGAATCCATCAGTTTGGACAGTTGTGCAGTGTCGTCATATTGGAAAGGAACCAAATCAACGTCACACGTGTGTCATTTTTCTCATGTAAGTATCCTTCATGGCATATGGGGTGGATTAGGTTACAAGATTATAAAAAAAATTATAATATATAATGACATATATGTCTCCATTTGATATAATAAATTGTACGAATAATAAAATTATAAATTATAATTCTATTTTTAAATTATTTAAAGAGGAGGCATATAGTATGATTAGTTTTTTTTTTTTTTTAATTTTGAATTAAACAAATGACTATTTCCCACTAAGGGGCTTGCTGAAACTGACAATTTCTATTGTTTAAGGATGAAAATTTTAATTCCCTACGTTTTGATCCATTTTTCATCATCATCGATGGATAAAAATATTTTTTTCTATTTTAATGAAGATGTTTCTCTTCATCCTAACGAAGATAACATATAAAGTGTGATTTATAACAAAATAAAATAGAAATAGATAAAATAAAATAATGAAGTAGCCATTGAGCTAACACCCAACAGCTACTTCATTTGAAACCATTGTTTGTTTTATTTTTTTCATTCTAATATTATTCATTGATCATATTGGGTTAACTAATTGATCTCATTTTCATCTAGGAAGATGATTGTCTTTCTATATAAAGACAAGATTTCATCTGAGAAGAAAATTATCTTTTCAAAGGAAGATGACTTGTCTTCATCATTTGAGAAGATGATTCATCTTCTTAGGTGACATCGTAGGACGTCAAAGGGATTGAGGTTTTGTTGAAGCCAACTATTGGAGGAAGAGGAACTGTCAAGAGAAAGAGGTGGCTGGCGATAGTGTTGGAGAGAATGGCCGGATATTGAAACTAAATCCTAAGAGAAAAATATGATTTTTTAAAATTTGGTGTAGAGGAAAAAATATTAGTTTTGTTAAATTTAAGGAGGAAAAATAAGATAAAATTTTAGTTTATTTTTAATATTACATATAAAATAATGATTTTATATTTAAAATTGATAGACTTAATAACTCATAGGTGGATAAATAAGATTTTTAAAATTAAGAGAAAAAATTTGAAAACACAACATATTTTGGGTGAGAATAAGATCTTTGGCCTAAAAAAAACTATTATTCTCGTTGTTCTGAACGCAATGTGCAAAGGAGTCCAAATCACAGCAGCCCAAATTCCCAAAAATCGCTAGTTCCCTCCTCACATTCAATCTTCCAATCTTGCTTGCTAAAGTCTATTTATAAAGTGAGAAATGTTCTACTTCCATTGTTTTATTGTTTTGTCTCACAAACATTGTTTTTATCATGAACTTTGTTAAGTGGAATCATAAATGAATGCGAAAATTATACATCTTTTTTCAGTATCTTTATTTATTTTTTTACCTTTTTTTTTTTTTTTATTGAGTGCTATACATGTATATATATCCGTATAATCCACTTGATGAGAGTTGGTTGCAGTTGTGTCTTATTGTTTATCATTTTCTTTAACCCTTCTTATTACTTCAAATTATATTCAAAATAAGAATTAAAATTTTCGATATATTTTTTCATGTAAGAAAATACATATGAAATTTTGTTACAAGTGATTGATTATCTCGTAGAAAGTATATTAATTTTTTAAAAGTTTAGACTAATATTCTGTCAACTTTACAAGATATTTTTCTTTTATATTTAAGAATGATGAATCATATACATCCACTATAGTATTGATACACTTCTCAATATAGCTAATAACTATCATATTAATAACCTTAATAAAAATGTTATATTAGACTAATATTAAATTACGTCAACCAGTACATGAGACGTTTCAATAGTCTCAAATCTAAGAATCATATATACCATTGTCAATTAGAGGATTTATTTTACAGATACTTAGATTACTATCTATTTGAAATTCTCTATTTGGTCAGTTTAATGAACATATAGTTAACATGTATCTATTGACTTTGTACATGCACCTATTGTCAACAATGTCAACAAATGAGATTTGTTGTTATTCTTTAATAAGATCGTTTAATATAATGATAATTTTAGGGAAATTTTAAAAAATAGCCAAAATGCCCTCCCATTAAGCCAAAATGCCCAAAATCATTATTTTCAAGCCAAAATGCCCAAAATCACTGTTCCAAAAAAAAAAAAGCCTATAACTTTTTTTAAATACCAAAATTGCCATTTCCCTCATATTTATATAACTCTTCCACTCACTATAGGGGTTTTAAGGGAATTTTAGATAAATATGGAGGGTTTTTAGATATTTTACACTATAAAAGATTTTGATATTTATTTATTTATTTAAAACTTTTTTTAAAATGACAAAATTACCCCTCCCTTCATTTATATAACTCTCCTCACTCACTATAGGGGTAAATGTAATTTAGGATAAATATAGGGAAATACCTATGAATTTCGCTAACGGAAAAATCATTTGAAAAATTGAAAAAAACGAATCGATATATCCTATAAACGAAAAAATCAAAATATTAAGTTTAAATAACGTCGTTACATCGTAAGTTGTGTCAAAAAGCATCAAAATTCGAAAACTCGAATTTGAAATTTGAAAAATAGATATACAAAAACCTAAAACAAAAAAAACGGATATAAAATTCGAAAACTACACGGTCAGAAAACGTAGATAAGAAAATCTTCAATTTAACCCCTCATGAAAATTCTTTAATAAAAAAAGTCCACTGTTATATGCCAAATTTCCTAAAACCCCCTGTGCTGTAACGAAACTCATCCGGCTCCCCAAGGTTTTAAAAAACCAACTTCAGCCCCAACTAAACAAGGAAAATTCGCTGCCGTGGGAAAACTCGTGCTGCCGTGGGAAACGCCGTTCCCACGGTAGACTGCCGATTCATTTGGCAGCGATTTTCGACCCAATTTTGGTCGTTTTGACCTCCAATTTTCACATAAATTAAAGGTAAACATTGTATAACATCAAAGCCCTCAATCAATTCAACCAAAACAACCAAAAATCGAAAGATTTTAAGCAATATTCAAACGTAAACCCTAACATTTCAAAACCAAAATTCTCAATCAAATCTCAATTATTTCAGCAATAACTTGATCCAAACAATATTACGGGAGATATACTAACCTTCTTTGCCATTTGCGGTTGCCGGGAAGCTTCAAAATCGACGGAAATGAGATCGCCGTGGAATTGCCGTGGGAGGTGGAATGCCTTTGGAATTTTCGTGGAAATGAACGCAACTTGCCGTGGGAGGAAATGAAATTTTGTTGTGCTTATAAGGGGGGGCATTTTCGTAATTGCGCTTTTCCCACACCAACTTGGGAAATATCATAAAAACCCGACGTGGGATAAATAGTTCGCCGAAAACCCAATGTTTTAAAAAAGCCATTTCACACCCCCAAAAACCCATTGTCCATTTAGCTGCCGTGGGAGAAATCTCTTGCCGTGGGAAACTTCGTTCGGCCGATCCATTCGGCAGCATTTTCGGCCAATTTTTGGTCTTTTCGACCTCCGATTTTCACATAAATCAAATCTACACATTTTATAACATAAAACCCCTCAATCAATTCAACGAAAACAATCAAAAATCGAAACATTTTAAGCATTATTCAACCCGTAAACCCTAAAATTTCAAACCTAAAATTCTCAGTTAAATCTCAATAATATCAGCAATAACTTGATCCAAAGAAGATTACGGGAGATATACTAACCTTATTTGCCATTTTCGGTTGTCGGAACGAAAGAAAATTGGCGGAAATGACGCTCGCCGTGGGATTGCCGTGGGAGATGGGAAACTTTGGAATATTCTTGCCGTTGTACAGTGAAAATTAGTTAACTTTATATATGGGGGTATTTTCGTCATTTCACAAAACATGGGCATTTTTGCTTAAACCTAAATTTTTTGGGCAATTTCGCTTTGACCCCTTTAATTTTGTCTATTTTTAATAATTTCCCATAATTTTATCATATTATCTATTTCTTTGGTCGAGATAATATTAAAGTTATAAATATTTCTACAACAGCTGCCATATGTGCACATAAAATCTTATGATTAAACTATACAATTATCCTATCGTCACGGTTCTACTGACTTAAGGACACATTTATCCCATACATATTTTACACATGTAAGAAATAGACATAGAATGCCGTTTATTAATTGAAACCATGAAACAATTCTCTAATACCATTAGAATTTTAATTAATTTATTTCATAATTTGATAATATCTTGTTAACATGGAGGATATTTTACAAAATACACCAAACAAATTTTTTAACATAAGACATTATTATAACATCAAAGTAAAATAATATATTATTATTTTTTATTATTTCTAATAAAATATAATAATTATTCATATTAATCAATTCTGTCTTATCCGTATTCTTTCAATTCTAGTAATAAGAGATTACAACCAAATGGACCATATACTCTAGCCATATTTAGAAAAAAAATAATTATTTCTCAGCTCGAGAGAGCATTTAAATGGAAAGGAAGATAAAAAGAAAATATTACTAGCTGCAATCTGAAAATAATCTCTTTTTTCTAAAGAAAAAGTACGCTGGACTTGCTTCACCCAGGCTATAAGTATAATTTTTTGACATCTTTTGACAGAATTCAAAGAGTCTAATGGGGTGAACTTCCATAATTGACTTGGATGGAGGACCTGTGCTGGGTTATATAATTGTACGTTACTTTCTCCAGACCAAATAAGGCTTTGAGTTTAGTTTCTGTTTGTATAATAAAAAATGGAGAAAATTATTTCTATGATTTTTTTGGCAACAGTTGTATTTGTTTTCAACGATGGAGTACAGGGAAAAGCTAACGACAGAGAAACTCTATCTGAAATTGATAGGAAGTTGAAGGCTCTCAATAAACCTGCAGTGAAGAGTATTATGGTATGTCATATCCTGCCATCTAAATAAGCTTTCATAAAAAATTTATAAAAAGAAAAACCTTTATTTCTCTAACGCAATGAATTTTTTTTCCAGAGTGAAGATGGAGATATAATCGACTGTGTTGACATTTATAAACAACCTTCTCTTGATCATCCAGCATTGAGAAACCACACTGTTCAGGTTCTTCCCTCGCCACTCTCTTATTGTTGGACATTGTCTGTGAAAAGCATTGAACATATAAATCTCTCTTATAATCCCAAGTATAAGATAAGATATTTAAATCTTATATTAAAAAGTATGAACTTCTAATCTATATCATTTAATACCAGACCATCTATCACATCTCTCGGTCGTAATTGTACGACGGCGATAGTGCTAGCCCATACGCAGTCCATTTCACTCTGGAACGTACTCATCTTATAGTTCATTTATTATGCAGTTGAGACCGAGTTTTGATCTAACTGAGAAGGTGGATAAAACATACAAATCTGATCGACCAGTGGTAACTCAAACCTGGCAAAAGAGTGGAACTTGTCCAAAGGGAACTGTTCCCATTCGCAGAATCCGAAAGGAAGATCTTCTGAGAGCAGCTTCTCTTGAGCATTTTGGAAGAAAACCTTATACAACAAAACCAAAAGAAGCAACTCATAAAAGCAAATTTATAAATATAAACGACACCACACCCATTACTATTAATCTATCTACATTTAACCGTTCGGTGAGCATCCTTTTAACCTAGAAAAAAGTATACCCTAATTTTGTGTTTTTGCTTCTCCTAATTTACTTGAGTGCATTTCCTAAACCAGAATGCAGTTCTTTTTACAACTGGAAACAACTATTTCGGAGCACAAGGAGATATAAATGTTTGGAATCCCCATGTTGATCGTGAAGAAGATTACACTACTGCCCAAACCTGGGTTAGAGGTGGCCCTGACCATGCCGAAAGCGTCGAGGCAGGATGGACGGTTAGTAAATTATTCAATTAATAATATTTTATGTATCTATTTTGAATATACAAATTAATAAATTCCTGGATTATCACACTGTTTTAGGTAAATCCCAAACTATATGGTGATATTCGTACACGATTGTTCGTATACTGGACTGTAAGTATGATTGATGGAATGAAAAAAAAGAGTCAGAAACCTATGTAACTTATCTTGCTTATGTTCTTGTTTTCATCTGTCGTTAGGCTGACGGTTACGGCCAAACAGGTTGCTTCGACCTCACTTGCGCTGGATTTATTAACACAAACACAGACTTTACCATCGGTGGGAGCTTCGGTCCCATATCCACTTTTCTTGGTCCGCAATGGCAAATCAATGTCCTCTTGCAACGGGTAATATTTCCCATTTAATATTATATATATAAATTTATTTATATAAATAGAGACGAAAATATTAATTAAATGATTTTAAAAAGAAAAAAATAAACAATCACATTATTTAATTATAAATTATTATCTTAGTTTATACATAGATTTATTCATGTTTATTAGAAATCACGTTGATTAATTTGTATGGAGAAATTAAAATTTCCCATCTAAGGTTTTGTCTCGAAACATTTTTCTATCTTTAACCGATATAAATAAAATTTTTCTATCAAAATGTAATATGTTTGTTCATTTCAGGATCCGCAAACAGGAAATTGGTGGTTTGTATATCAAACTTACGTAGTTGGGTATTGGCCAGCAAGTCTGTTCAGTTCCCTAAAGGATAGTGCAAATTTAGTGGAATGGGGAGGAGAAGTGTACAGCGAGGCTTTGAGGATAACTCCCCATACAAGAACTGCTATGGGAAGTGGAGAAATGGCATATCCTCTATATGGTTGTGCATGCTACATCAGGAATGTAAGAATTATAGATATTTATCTTCAGTTGAAGTACCCTGAATGGGTAGGCACCTGGACTGATGAAGATCACTGCTACAATGTATACAATGACTTAATAGACTACGATGTACCCTCGTTTTTCTTTGGAGGAACACCTGGAAGATATCCAAACTGTCAGTGACAATAGACAATAATCGGTTCGAATATTCTAGTGATTCAGCCCTTAAGAAGCTGTAGTTAAAAAATAAAATAGATTCCATGCCACATTCGAATAGTCCTCTCCATTACTGCCTCGTTGTAAAATACTTTGACTAAAAGGAGTTACCATCCCTTTTTCTCATTATTTTGAAAATTTTATAAAGTCTTCTATCCACGTTTAAATTTAAAAAAATTTAAAGAGAGTTGAATGAGATCTACCGTTGATTGAAAAAATCAGTACTCTCATTTCTGGTAAAAATTAAGAAGTATTTATTATAAAAATTAAAACAAAAACAAAATAACATAAGATAACAAAGTAGTCATTGGGCTTATACTTAATGGCTACTTCATTTAAAACAGTTGAATGATATTTTATTTATTTATTTTATTATAATATTTTTTTATAAGTTATATTGGATTAACCCATAGATCTTATCTAAAGGTCTCGACAAAGCTCATACACTTTATCCAAAAGCTTTGACAAAGCCAATATAACCAATAGGTTTTGACATGACCCATAATTTTGTAGATTATGTTAAAATGAGTTATGTTTTATCAAAAAGGGTTGGGTAGCCCACACTTGACATTTTAGGGGGCTTTTCATTTGGGGTATTCTTTAGTGATTTATATTTTATTATTATTATTATTATTATTTTATTTGTTATATAATAAGATATTTTAATACTAGATATAAAAAATAATTTGATTATTACATTTATTTTATGTATTAAAATATTATCAATGTAAAATTGGTTTTGTTATTACTTTATTATTACTTACTAAATTTTGAGTGTAAAAATACCCTCAATTTTCAATTAAAATAATAAATAATAAAAAAATATTATATATATATATACACAAAAATAATAGTATAACAATTAAAAAATAATTAATTAATTAATTTCATAATTATGATTACTGACAAAAATCCTAATATATTATTAAGGCAGGGAATGTTTTAAAAAATACACAAAACAAATTTCTTAACATAATATATTATGACATTTAAGTAAAATAATAAATTAATATTTTTTAATGCTTTCAATTAAATGTAATAATTATTTATATATATCAATTCTACAAAAGATAGTTACAATATAGAGAAATGTTATATTTATTCACTTTTAAATATATAAATGATGTGTCATCTTGTGATTGATTGTTATCTTTATTCTTAATTTAAAATTACCTAATCACTTGATGATATATATCAAACATGTATCTATTGTGTACTTAAGGTAGATATACATAATTTTACTGTACAATTTATACTAAGGTAATATATATTTTTTTAAGTATTCTTTCATTTTCAGTAATAAAAGTTATCAAGATCAATCACATCACATATTCCAATTCCAACCATATTTAGAAAAAAAAAACTATACATATACAAATTTGATGCATAATTTGAGTATATAGATGATGTGTCGTTATATAATTTAATGATTTTGAATTAAAGATAAATCATATCATTGACACATCATATATATATCTAAATTATACCAAAAATATATACACACAGTATTACTTTTAGAAAAAAAAAAAAGGTAAATTTAAGTAAATGTGTATACACTTTTGGTACACAATTTATATATATATATATATATATATATATATATATATATATATATGATGTATCATTATATTATTGAGTGTTACTTTATTTTTTATTCAAAAATATCTAATTATATTATGATATATAATTTATATACTCAAATTATATATTTAAAATGTGTTTATATAATTTTATTAAAAAAGAAAATAATAGCAGGTGCAATCTGAAATGAATTCTTGTTTAAGAAAATGTAGGCTGGGTTGCTTGACGCAGGCTATAAAATAGTTATTTGACATCTTTTGACAGAACCTAAAAAAGTCTTAACAGAGTGACCTTCCAAAATTGGTTTGGAGGGAGGATCTCTGCTGGGTTATATAATAGTATGTTACTTTCTCTAGATCAAACAAGGCTTTGACTCTTGTTCCTGTTTGTGTGTAACAAAAAATGGAGAAAATTATTTCTATGATTTTGTTGGCAACAACTGTATTTGTTTTCAACGATGGAGTACATGGAAGAGCTAGCGATAGAGAAACTCAATATGTAATTGATAGGAAGTTGAAGGCTCTCAATAAACCTGCAGTGAAGACTATTATGGTATGTCATATCCTGTCATCTAAACGAACTTTCATAAAAATTTAATATAAAAAAGAAAGAAAAAGCTTGATTTCTCTAACGCTGTGAAATTTTTATATAGAGTGAAGATGGAGATACAATTGACTGTGTTGATATTTATAAACAACCTTCGCTCGATCATCCAGCATTGAAGAACCATACTGTTCAGGTTCTTCCCTTGTTACTCTCTTCTATGTGAGAAAGCTTTAAACATATGTGTTTCTCATCTTAGTTCATTTATTATGCAGCTGAGACCGAGTTTTGATCTAACTGGGAAGGTGGATAGAATAAATAAATCTGGTCAGCCAGTGGTAATTCAAACTTGGCAAAAGAAAGGAACTTGTCCAAAGGGAACTGTTCCCATTCGCAGAATCCGAAGGGAAGATCTTTTGAGAGCAGCTTCTCTTTAGTACTTTGGAAGAAAACTCTATACAGCTAAACGAAAAGAGGCAACTCGTATAAGAAAATTTACACATTTAAACAACACCACAGTCAATCCCATTGATCTATCTGCGGTTAATCGTTCGGTAAGCATCCTTTTAAGCAGTTTTGGCTTTCCATGTCTTTCACATAACTTTGAAAAAATTATATGATAATATTTTGCTGTTTCTCCAAAACCAGTATGCAGTTCTGCATACATTTGGAACGAACTATTTAGGAGCACAAGCAGATATAAACGCTTGGAATCTCCATGTTGATAGTGAAGATGATTATACTACTGCCCAAATCTAAGTTAGAGGTGGCCATGACCATGCCGAAAGCATCGAGGCAGGATGGGCGGTTAGCAAATTATTCAATTCAAAATATGATTTCAATAAAATTATATATACCTATTTTAAGCATACAAATAGATACATACTTAATATGTGTCATTACTATTTCAGGTCAATCCTGAGCTATATGGTGATAATCATACACGATTGTTCGCATACTGGACTGTAAGTGTCATTGAAGTAATAAAAAAGATAATTCAGGAACTTATGTAACTAATGCTGTTTATGTAGTTTGTTTTCATCTGTCGTTAGGCTGATGGTTACAACAACAAAGGTTGCTTCGACCTCACTTGCGCTGGATTTATTAACACAAACACAAACTTTACCATTGGTGGAACCTTTCATCCCATATCCACCACCCTCGGTGAGCAGTGGCAAATCAATATTGCCATAAATCGGGTAATGTTTATTAAAGAATATTATCTTTACGAATAAATTATACAAATTTATATTTACAAAAATTGAGATGGTATAGCTTCTGATTTAATGATTTTGAAAAGAGAAAAAGTAAATAATTATATCATCTAATCATAAACTGTCATCTCAGCTTGTATAAATATGTTTCTATAATTTATTTATACATAGTTTTATCAATGTTTATGGGTGATCCGGAGAGAAAATACATTTTCCCACATAAGGTTTTGCATAAATAGTATTTTTCAAAATTTACTAATTTCTATAAATTAGTAAATATAAACTTCATGTTTGTTCATTTCAGGATCCGCAAACAGGTTATTGGTGGTTTGTATATCAAAATAACGTAGTTGGGTATTGGCCAGCAAGTTTGTTCAATTCCCTAAAGCAAAGTGCAAATTTAGTGGAATGGGGAGGAGAAGTGTATAGCCAGGCAGTGAAGAAAACTCCACACGCAAGAACTGCTATGGGAAGTGGAGAAATGGCATATCCTCTATATGGTAATGCACGCTACATCAGGAATGTAAAAATTCTAGATACTTCTCTTCAATTGAAGTACCCTGAATGGGTAGGCACTTGGACTGATGAGTCTTCCTGCTACAATGCATACAATGACTTAAAAGACTATGAGGTACCCTCATTTTTCTTTGGTGGGACACCTGGAAGAAATGCAGATTGTCAGTAGCAATAGATTATTTATCTTTTATTGTTTATATTAATTTACTTGATTTATAAGTAATAAAAATTTTTAAAAATTTCAATAATCTTTTATTACCAATAGTGATGTAATAGATAATATAAGAGATAATACCCCTCTTTAGGTATTCAAAGATTACTAAAGTAATTTTGATTTTATTATAACTATATTTTTATTTATTATTTTTTTGGCAAAAATAATCACATTTTTAATGTAACAAATAATATAAAAAATATTTTAGAATAATTATATTAAAGGATATTTAAATAAATTAATATACTAGTATTTTTTTATTACCTCTAATCAAACATAATAATTATTTATATTAATCAATTTTTATCAAACATAGTAATAATATATATCAAATAATGTTTCTTTAGTTGGGTTGTGCAGCTACAACACAAAAGGTGATATTGTGGTCATAATTGATTATTTTTAACATATAGGGTGTGTTTGGTTGAAGGGTATTAAAGATTACTTTGATAATCTATATTTTATTATTTACTTTTGTTTGGTTAATAAGTAATAAAAAAATTCTAATAATCTTCGATTATTAATAGTGATGTGACAAGTAATATAAGAGATAGTGTAATTATCATCTCCATCTTAGGTATTAAAATCAAGGTAATTTTAATTTTATTATAATTAATAATTTATTTATTAATTTGTTTAGGACAAAAATACTCATATTTTCAATTAATATAACAAATAACATAAAAAAATATTTTAGAATAATTATACCTAAGGGTATTCAAGTAAAATAATATATTAGTATTCTTTTATTACCTTTAACCAAACACAATAATTATTTATACCTATTTATTTTTACTAAACATAGTAATAATTTATACCTAATAATCTTTAAGGTAATCTATCTTCACGATAATTTTTCAATTTTAGTAATTAAAACATTTCCGAAATCAAACACTCTCATAAAATTGAATCATTTTACCTCATTTTTTCTCGTAAAACTCATAACATATGTTTCATAGGATTTTCATGATCCACATTATAATCAATATTAGCAGCATGATAAGATGAAAAATAGAATTTTTAGACTCTATTTTCAAGATTTAGGAGTTGTTGTTTATACACATAAAAAAGAGAGTTTAGAATTACAAACTTGCATTTGATAGCGTTTTCAAAGCTGAATCTGCCCTAAATTTGTCTTTAACTCTTCGTTTACTCTTTACATTGTGGTAAGATAAGACCTCAACTCTTTCACACAAAGGCAGTCGCAAATATACAATAATATAAGATAGGTGATTGCTAAATCACCAAGGTTTTGAGAGAACTCATTTTTTCTAGGGTGAGACGCTAGGGTTTAACAAACCTTCTAATATTTGGTGTTGTAATTTTTTTTTTTTATAATAAATATCTTTATTTATACAGGACAAATCATTACCTTGTTTAACTATTTATATTTAAGACATATTTTCAAATATTTAAATTCATCGTATTTAATAAATTATATATATATGTATAAAAAAATGATTCACTCTATATTCAATTAAACTCAAATTTAATTTTAGAAAATTATATTTTTACCCCTAAAATATTAGATTATTATAATTTTTGGGTCTTAATGTATTAATTTTATATACTTAGGCCCAACAATGAATAAAACATTCATTATGATAAGATTAGCTTCATATTTACTTATTAATAATAAATCATTAACTGTTTAATTATAATCATTTGTTCTTTATGTGTATGATCCATAAATTCTTTATCATATTAACAGTAAATAAAATTCATAATTAATTCACGATGAATCATCATGTACTCTTGCACAAATTGGATTGATAAAATTGTGGGCCGTGCCCAACAAAAGTGGGCTGTGCCAGCCCACGGCCGGCTCAAGTTATGGTAAGTGAAATAATCACATGAAGACTTCAAAAATTACTTCCTTTATATATTATTCTGAGAAGATAGGGCCTGCTTTAAGTGCCACTCTAAAACAAAAGTCAACGACGTCGATTAAAGCCTCCAAAATGAGCGTCGTCAGTGGTGGTGGTAAAGGTTCTCTGGCAGAGATGAAGTCAGTTGCGGTTGCCGTGAACGCCGAAAACGTAAGTGGAGGAGGCAGCGGAAGTCGACGCGCCGTGCTGTGGGCGGTGGAGAATCTCATGAACACAGCTGATCGTTTCATCTTAGTCCACGTTATGCCTCCCATTATTTCAGTTCCAACTCTGTGTAATTATCTTAAACATTCAATATTTTAATGAGCTTTTGGTTTGGACTTTGAATTGGAATTTGTTTTGTGGTGCTGGTGTCTCTATTTATGCGATCAAACTAGAGTAGATTCTTTTTAAAGGAATGAAAGTCAATATAGAGTTGAAACTAATGGTTTTCTTTGGTTTCTGAAATTTCATCAGAGAAGAAAGAAGCCTTTTGTTATAACAGTAATTTGTTTACCTTGTAGTATTGAATTCAAGAGTTGTAAAGCCTTTAGTTATAACATTAACTTCTGAATTGTCATGTTTTACGTTTCAAGTGTAACATGAAACCTCTAAATTGCAAAGTTTTTTGGCCATATCAGAAAATTTATGCTAAAACTTAAGCAAAACCCTTCACTAGAAATTGTTTATTTAAATAAAAGCTGTTCGTAACGCTGGTAAATTGATTGAAGGACACATATTCTACAGCAGGGGAATGTATACCTGTAGCTGAGCTCGATGAGAATGTGGTGAAAGTGTATGTGCAGGATGTGAAATTAAAGATTGAGGAAATCTTTGTTCGATATAAAAAACTATGCAAGACAAGGAAGGTGGGTTTGAGCTTGTCTGCTGCTTCAACGTAGATTGATTTTAATGAATAATGAGTCAGATTGTGTTGAATGTTTTGCAGGTAGAAACATTAGTCTTAGAGGATGATAATCCAGCATCTGCACTTCTAAGATATGTATCTGAGGCTAGGATAAGTAGCTTAGTTTTGGGTTCTTGCAATACAAATTGTATAATGAGGTAAGTTTTTGTCTTTTAAGTTCTTTATCATTTGCCATTCAATGTCCTGTCCTATTGATACTTGATGATGTTTATATCTAAAATAGAATAGCAGAATTATTCAACGTCACTATCTTCAAATCAACTTATATGAATTGTGAAATTTCGTCCCCAAACTTTTGAAGTTGAACAATATTGCTTTAGGGGTGGTGCATGCAAGATAGCAGGAGTTTACATTAACTGAATATTATATGCTTGTATGTAATGGCATGAGTCGATTTGCAAGGACATGCTGCTGTCCCAGTGGATTGTTTTTACTATTAACTTCTTTTTTATGATAATTGTGCAGTCCCTTGTCTGATTAATCCCCTTTCTCTCTCTCTCTCTCTCTCTCTCTCTCTCTGTATATATATCTTCCATATTTTCCTATGTTGGTGTAATTGAAGTAAAACATTTTTTCTCTTTTGCATACGTCTGCTAAATTTTTGTCCATTTTCCTTAGGAAACTGAAGGGACCAGGGGTACCAACGACTATCCTGAAATATGCACCCAGCACCTGCAATGTTTATGTTGTATCTAAGCGTCGAGTCATCACAGAATCAGCTAATTCAACATCAACTAGTGGTATGTTGAAACTGGTTTCTTTTAAGTCAATGTATTGCCATGCTCTTGATTGTATCTTTTTTGAATCTTAAAGAGACCAGCACAGGGCGCCAAAGACTTACTCAAAGGGATTCTGGAGACATCTACAATGGCATTAATGAACAATTATCAGGGATAAGTACTTCCTCTGTGGATACCAGAGTTCTTAAGAACTTTGGATCATCATCAGAGAGTTATCCAATTTCTTATGCATTTTTTGAAACTACTCTCAGCAAGCAACACAATTCCATGGCTTCTACAATATCTGAGCAGGTGCAATTTTGAAGCATTTTATTGTGTTACTTACATGTTGTTCCTTTGTAACATTGAAGAAAATTTTCCATTTTCAAGATTATGGCGATTTTAATTTGCAAGCATATTTTGCAGTCAGCTGTGCATGCCGAAGTAGAAATGCTGCGGCTAGAATTACAAACTACTGTCGCCATGTATGAAAGAGCTTGTGAAGGGCTGGTCCATGCCCAAACCAAGGTGGGAGACTTCTCAGAAATTAAAGGAACGGAATCAATACTTAGATTGATTGGATTTTAGTTAGGTTTCTAAAGATTCTAGTGCCAAAGAAATTACTTATAGCTTTCATTTTGCATATATTAGGGCACAATTTCTCATTTTCGTGTAAATGCATGAAAGTTTTCTGGTTCATAGAGGTCCAAAAAGGGCATCACTCTATCTCCCATACAATTGCAACATTTATCATTAGCACTTAAATTTGCAGGTCCAGTCACTTTCTTCTGAGTGCCTTGAAGAGGCAAGAAAAGTGAATGCTGCCCTGGAAAGAAAAGAAACTTTGTCAAAAATTGCTGCCGAAGAGAAAGCAAAGCATTTGCAAGCCTTGAAGGAGGTTGAGGATGCAAAAAATTTGCTTGATAAGGAAGTTTATGAAAGAAAAATTGCTGAACTCAAGGCCCTGAAGGAATCCTCAGAGAAACAAAAAATTGTTGATGCACTTTTATATAATGACAGGAGATACAGAAGGTATACTGAGGATGAAATTAAGATAGCAACAGATTTCTTCTCTGAAAATAGTGTTATTGGTGAAGGAAAGTATGGGAAAGTTTATAAATGTAATATTGATCACACTCCTGTAGCTGTTAAGGTTCTTTGGCCGGATGCTGTCAGCAAGAAAAATGAGTTTCTGAAGGAGGTAATTTTAGCTCAACATTGTTTTTTTAATAATCATAAAGAGAAGGCCTCCTTATTCTATTATGCCTATCACTATGACTATTGATAATTTGTCTGGAGAAGTAGAGATGGAGAGCTATGCACCATACACAGTTATATATGGAACTATAGACTTTGTATTAATGATGGAAATGAGAAGTTACAAAAGTAGACCAGTAGACCATCAGGAGAACTAAAACACTATGCACAATATCCACCCTGGAATTTGTTTGTGGTCATTTGTGGTCTGATTTGGATTTCTCAAATTCACTGGTTAATAAAAGTTTACTGACAGTCTTGTGAAATGTTACACACCGTTGTAAATATCAAACTAATCTCCTGGCAAGAAAGGGATCCCTCTTTGTTGATTCCATTACTAGGACCATATTCCTGCCATCATGTCCATTTGAGCAAATGATTCTACTTTCGCAGGTTGAAGTGTTAAGCCAGATACGGCATCCACACATGGTTCTGCTGCTTGGGGCATGTCCTGAGGGCGGTTGCTTGGTCTATGAATACTTGGAAAATGGAAGTCTGGATGCATTTATTTATCACCAGAATGGAAAGCCTTCACTTCCTTGGTTTGTTCGGTTCCGCATAGTTTTTGAAGTAGCTTGTGGGCTTGCATTCTTACACAACTCAAAGCCAGAACCTATTGTCCATCGAGATCTGAAACCGGGTAATATCTTGTTAGATGGAAATTATGTGTGCAAAATTGGAGATGTTGGGCTGGCCAAACTCCTGTACAACATCGTGCCTGACAACGTCACAGAGTACAGAGACTCTATTCTTGCTGGTACTTTTCACTACATGGATCCAGAGTATCAGAGAACTGGCACCGTTCGGCCTAAATCAGACGTGTATGCTTTTGGGGTTATTATACTTCAGCTGTTGACAGCTCGACATCCAAATGGACTCATTTTGAAAGTTGAGAATGCCATCAAGAGCAGCACCTTCGCGAACATATTAGATAAGTCAGTTTCAGATTGGCCACTTGCTGAAGCAGAGGAATTAGCTCAAATTGCATTGAAGTGTTCAAAGCTTAGATGTAGAGACAGACCAGATCTTGATACTGAAATTATGCCAGTTCTTAAGAGACTCAAAGATTTTGCATCTACTCGAGTAAACTTGAATAGAGATAATATTTATCCACCAAACCACTTCTTCTGCCCGATCCTTCAGGTGAAACAGAATAAGAGAAACATGTGATTTACATATCTGATTCTCTTTAGCCTACATCTCATATAAAGTTGTTTATGTGCTTCATCTTGTGAATAATGCAGGAAGTAATGGAAGATCCATACATTGCGGCTGATGGTTTTACATATGAGCACAGAGCAATCAAGGCATGGCTTGAAAGACATAGTGTATCACCAGTGACCAAGCTTCGGCTCCAGCATTCACAGGTCATTCCAAACTACACGTTACGTTCTGCCATACAGGAGTGGAAGTCACCTATGACATATTCAGACGCTATCTCTACAAAAAATTGATAAAATGCTCCACTTTCAAAGAGCTTGCCATAGGTAGAATGCACTTTTAATGAAAATTAGCAGGAGTAATTGGTGTATGGTGTGAAATAATCAACTAAGTTGTATAGGGTGAATGTTCGAGCGACTTTCCAATGATCTGTAATAAGTAAATTGCATTGTTATATTAAGTTTATACAATTTGTCTATACATATAGTATTATTATTACTTTTAATTTGATCAATCACGTCCTTGGGTTTATAAAGTATGGTATAAAAAGAAAGATCCAGCTTGATGATAATAATTATATTGCATACAATGCCAAAAATATTTATCCTTGTTACAAGTTTATGCTGTAAGGTTTGAAAGGTATCAATTATCCACTTGAGTAAACTCTAAAGCATTTGCATCTGGATCTCGTGTGAAAATTGCTGGCCGCCCAGACTTGCTAAGTGTGTATGGAATACCTACAGAAGAGAGCCATGGAAAAAAATTATCTGTGTAATGTTCACTCCCTGAAAATGAATTATATAAGGATTGATATCTTGAGAATTGTAAGTACAGGGCAGAATACTTTAACCTGCTTCATCAAGAATTGTTTTGAGTTTAGACACATCCCGAATTGCAATACAAGTATGACGATCTCGACCTCCATGTTCAGGTCGTCCAGTTAAAGGGTCTGGATTTGGAAGCTCCATCAAATGAATCATCTCAGAACCCACCCACAACCAAGCACCTCTGTAGGGAAGCTTATCATCTGGCCTTGCTTCGTTGATTTCAAGACCTAATTTATGTGAATTGAAAAGAAGATTTTATTTCCTTTTTCTCCTTTGTTGATGCATGAGATATAACTATTACAACTGTATAGAAACGCACCTAGAATATTCTGATAAAATTCAAGTGACCTTTCAAGGTTTTCGCACAGGATTCCAACATGATGCACGCTTACAACTCCATAATCTGTACCAATGTTGGAAAATAAATAAATGTGACATCTGAAAAAGGAAGAAATACAAACAAAATGGACAAACAATAAAACTAAATTATAAAACCAACTTTTTTTTCTCTCTTCAAATTCTAACTTCTATCCCATGGTTGCTCATAATATTGCATTAACAGTTATGGGAGTTGTCTATAGGCAAGAAATTTCCAGAACAGCATTAAGAAGACACTTACAGACAAATTCAATATAAAGAACCTATACAGGAAAGCAGAAAACTATTTCTGACAAGCAAATTGATCTTTTTCATTCCCCATTATTGCTTCTATATCATCAGTCTATCAAATTATAAAAAAAAATAAGCATTGACCCCATTAAAGCCAAACTCACAACATGGAATAAGCTAGTTTTTTTTTTTTTTCACTTGGAAAGCATTAGTAAGAAACATATCATGATGTATCAAACTGGAAAATGAATCAAGAAAGTTACCAATCTTGTCACTGACTCTAACTGAATCTTTCTCAAGTACACCTCCTTCAACAGACATCTTTGCTTTAGTCATGAAACAACGCCCACTGTATTGATGATCATTTCTCATCACCATCCGTTGAGCATTGGATGATATGTTTGAAAATATGGAGCTGAAACTTGTACGATCTGCCTGCAATTGAAGACCAGAGGTTAACAGTAGGTTAACAAAAGAAAATGAAAACAATGCATTAAGAAATACAAAATTTTCAGCACCCAGATCTTAGAAAACAAAGTTTTCAGGCCACGAGAGAAAAAAAAAGCACATTTTCATTTTAGAATCTAGGACATTGCCAATGCAGATTTTGCCATCTCATTGTGATCAAATTTGAGCATTCATCAAGGATCAATCTACTTTCATTATCACAGAGACAGATATTTGCAGCAACTGGCCAGCAATAAAGCTCAATTAAAATCTATATACCCTTCTAATAACAAACCTGAAATTCCATCCCTTGCATTGCCACATAATAAAGAGAAAAACTAAATGATATTTTCCAGCAGCTAACCGGTGGTAGCAATTTTGAAGTTGGAATTATAACAATATGTTTTATTTTTCAGCAGCTAACCTGTTGTAAGATTTGAAGATCCTTTATACTTCTTTAATGTCATTTTAAGTGATCAAATAGAACACCACAGTATAACTAAATCTTACAGGCTCAGAATTATCTTTTTCTGTCAAACCAAGTGGAACATAACACCAAAAATAGTTTAGATGAATTCGTTTCACTCCATTTTCTGTGTAGCAAAGCAACAGATGAATTTAAAAAATAAAATAAAATAACCGGAATGCAAAATACAAGTACCGCCAGTGCCAGGTACTATTTGGTTATCAATTTGTCAACTTAAAAAATCCAAACTTCAACGAAATTTTCAATCTTAAATCAAAAGCAAGCAAACGGTAACTTACCAGCAATATCAATCAAATTAAATAAAGAAAAAGAAATACAGGTCCCGATTTAATTCAATTCAACACACTTAACATGTAACGAACAAGTCAAGCGCCACAATAGTTCAAGTATACAGCTGGTTTCGACAATTAGTGAATCTCCGAAATAGTTCAATAATGCAGTAAGAGATGATAAGGTTACCTTATATCGCACAGGAATGACGGCAGCTGGACAGAGAAGAGACGCCATCGATGAACTCAAAAATTTCGTTCGTCACCTGCTCTGAGTCAGTTTTCTTTATTCATTCAAATAATTTGTGAACCAAAATCACAACAACGACTCTCACCAGTTTACTGGTTCACAAATTTCTTGCAAATAAAAGTTGGTCGACAGCCACTCCTTCCTCCCGGGGTTAAATCTATAAATCTAATTAACCTGGGGTGGAACATAAAATAAATTAAACGCAGGGACAATTTCATAAAAGAAATAATCTAATTTTATTTGGTCTAGACTATCATACAACGCTTTATAATTGGATAGAATAAAATTAAGTTTTACACTTTTTGTTCAAATTTAGGCATGAATTATAGTATAGTGTAGTGTTATGGGTATAATTTTTATATATAAATAATATCATAATATAATTAAATAATTAAAAATAAAATAAAATAAAATTTAATCATATAATAATATATTATTATTTATATATAAAATTATATGTATAACATTATTATTAGTTTTGACTGTTAAAATGTATTTTCTGTCATTTTTAAAAAGTATAAATATTACAAGACTAGTATAACTCCCCAAATCCTTCATAATTTGACAATTGCCTTCATAGCTTGTCTATTTTAGTTTAAAAAGTCTTACCACTAACATGTCATCTTTATAAGGTAATAAGATGACATAGGAGTAATCCTGTTTTCTAAATAACAACAATAGTCTGATCGACATCTTAGGAAATTCTTTGTTACATAAGAACTTATTAAACTTCTTGTATCATTATCTAGGCAATTGTTTTAGGGCATATTTTTTCTTTCTCTCATGCTTTAAGACCCTGTGGTTGTCATATACAAATTTCATTATCTAAATCCCCATGAAAAAAAAGGGTCTTCATGTCTAACTACAAATTCCAAAAATATCTCACCCTTAAATACTGTTCTTCTTCCACCTACAAATTGTAAGTGGGAGGAACTAATCATAGAGAAAAATAAAAAATATATTAGGAAACAAAATTTAATTAGATAATATTTTTTTACTTTAGCATCCAATATTGTTTATAAAATACCTTAAATGACCTTGAGGGATATTTTGGTAAAATGGATTTTTTAAAATATATATTATTCTTTTTTATAAAAATGTGACAGACCGTTCAGTTGAAAGTAACAAGACGTAGGGGGTAGAGACGACATGTGTTGTCTCCACCTGTGTGAGTAGAACTGTGGAACTGTAGTAGATCCACTGCTCCTCTCTCTCGGTGGTTTGAAGTGTGGCGGCGACTTTTAATCTCTCACAATGGATTCACAACAGGCACCCAAGAAGCGAGGCCGTAAACCCAAACCTAAGGAAGACAAGAAAGACGAACAACAGCAACAGCAACAGCAAACTCCTAAAATGAAAGACACCGCCAAGAGAACTCAACATCACTCTGTTGACGACAAGTATAATCAGTGGAAATCTCTTGTTCCTGTTCTTTATGACTGGCTCGCTAATCACAACCTTGTTTGGCCTTCTCTCTCTTGCCGGTCCCTTCTCTCCCTGATTTCGCTTTTTAGGGTTTTTCTATTCGATTTTTTCACCCTAAACCGTAGCTGTACTAAACCTCTCTTCTCTTCACCTTCTTTTATTTACAGATGGGGCCCACAGCTTGAGAAAGCTACTTACAAGAATCGGCAACGCCTTTACCTTTCTGAACAGGTCGGTTTTCGTCCTTCGATTTGATTTTTTTTTTTTTTAAGGTTCAGACGTTTGTTTATTTGTTAATTATTTTGTTACCAGACTGATGGTAGTGTTCCGAATACACTTGTCATTGCGAACTGTGAGGTTGTCAAACCTAGGGTTGCAGCTGCGGAGCACATTTCTCAGGTAATGCTTAACCCTTCGATTTCTTTTGTGTCTTGTTCGATGTGGTTTTAGTTCTCTTCCTTGTGTTTATGCGGATTATTTTGTTGTTCAGTTTAATGAAGAGGCAAGATCTCCATTTGTCAAGAAGTATAAAACCATCATTCATCCTGGAGAGGTATGTTTTCAAAACACTGTAGACTATACATATACTACCGTCTTACATATTTTCTCATGGACATAACACTGACCATTGTTGGCATCTTTTGCTTGCCCTTAATGGAGTGATTTTGTTTGGTCTGAAAATGTAAAAACATCAAAATGAAACTTAATTATCCCTATAGAGGCTCTTTTAAAGATTTTTGTGTCAATTTACTTCTTTTAAGCTTTAAGTTTCTGCATGAGGATGCACTTCCTTATTTGTTAAGTCGCTTCATTTTCTTAGCATGATTGTGGATCATCATTTTGCAGGTCAACAGAATCAGGGAGCTTCCACAGAATACTAAGATAGTGGCTACCCACACTGACGGTCCTGATGTAAGGGGCATTTATCATCTATTTTGGACCCATGGATTTGAAGTTTGGTTTATAAATTTGATATTTAGATGATCTGGTTCTTCTCAAAAATTAGGTTCTCATTTGGGATGTTGAAGCTCAACCTAACCGCCATGCTGTTCTTGGAGCTTCTAATTCTCGCCCAGATTTGGTATGTGATAATTCCAAAATGCATTGTATTCCTTTTTATATTCCTAAAGTTAAATGTTTCCCTTTATTTTCTTTTGTAATATGTATGCTCATTTGACTTCTTGGTGTTTACCACTATTGTAATGGATATGATGTTGGTTAATGTTTTCTGTATCATCGTAAACAATGTTCAAATGGCACATACACATAAGAATGTAAATCCTAATCATATGACCACTGTTCATATATATGGTTTTTTGCAGGTGCTGATAGTTCCAAAAGTGTGAGAGGATTTATTACTTTGTAAGAATTCTATTGTCTTGAGTTAGTTGAAATGTTATCCTTGGAGGAAAGTTCTTTTGATGAACTCCACTGTCAGGGAAGACATTATTCTGAGAGTTTTAGGGTCAAATTTCTCTACCATTCAGGAATAGATGAAAACTCTGTTGAAAGTGCATACTTTTGATAAATATGATATTTAGAAAGTTTGCCAGGCACAGCTCTTTTCTGGAAGTGGAGTGTTGATTACCATCCTGAATAGCTGTATGATAGATGGATTTGCCACCTTTATTTTTATTTTTGATAAAATTTGCTTTTATGAAGTTGCCTGCTTAATTTAGTTTGTTTCTGATTTTTTTTTTTTTTTGTGATTTAGGATATTCCTCAAGTTTTAGAAGATATATTGATATCCTCTATAAAATGAATAAAATAATAATTGCTTCCATAAGAAAATGACATAATATGTGCATATGCTTCAAAAAATTCTGAGGATTAAGCCAATTTTGCACTGCATTCACCTTTTTTTTTTGTACATAAAGAAATGGTAGTGAAACAAATTCATTTTTATTAAAATTCTTATCACAAATCTTTATTTAGGGAGATATATATATATATATATATATGTATGTATTTGACGATATCAGTTCTAAAGTTTCTGTAATTTTGTTCCTGCAAAGTTAATTTTGAGCTTAATTTGCAGATTTTGACGGGACATCAAGATAATGCAGAATTTGCTCTTGCTATGTGCCCTACTGAGCCGTATGTGCTCTCTGGAGGTGAGAAGTTATATTGTATCAAGTCAGTCAACAATCTTGGCTATATATTACATTGCATTGGAGTATTCCAAATAGATTGATATCCGATCCCATGGTATAGATCCAATGATATATGCTTGTTTTAACCAAGGTGTCCAGGGTCAACTCCCTTTGGGACCAGCAGTTTGAGATGTTTTATACGCAGATTATTTAACTACTATACAGTTTAGGCTAAATAAGTAGTCCCATATCTCGAATAATTTATGCTATCTTTGATGGAGTTAGAGTTAATTAATAGCAAAAAGGTTTTGTTATCTACTCAGTTGGCAATTCTTTTCTGCTCCATTATTTTTGAGTTATCTTATTTTGGTCTGGGATTATTAATAAATAAATTAGTCTTCTAGTGTCCTATCATCTGAACAAAAATGTTATTTTATAGGTAAGGACAAATCGGTGGTTTTATGGAGTATACAGGACCATATAACAACATCAGCCTCAGATCCAGCCACAGCGAAATCTGCTGGATCAAGTGGATCAATCATTAAACAGAATCCCATGCCTGGGGAAGGTAATGATAAAGTTGCTGATTGTCCTTCTGTTGGTCCACGAGGTATCTATTATGGGCATGATGATACAGTTGAAGATGTGACATTCTGTCCATCCAGGTAAGCTTTCCAATTCTTGGATAAAGTTTCAAATTTATTCAACGTGGGTATAAGGTTGTGGATGTTTATCATATATGTTGATGCCTGGGCTAGTTTACGATATTTATCTGGCTGTAGCCATGTTTCTTATACAAATATTTCTCAGGAAATGAAGGGATCTTTTATTTGCTTTTCCTGAATAGCAACTGATTTACAGCTAGTAGCAATGCAAAGTTCTCTCTAGTCTTTTATTCCTGATAAACTTCTATATCTGCTAAAGTGCACAGGAGTTCTGTAGCGTAGGTGATGATTCTTGCCTCATATTATGGGATGCCCGAGTTGGTTTGAACCCAGTTATTAAGGTAATGTTGACCATATTTATTTCCTTAGTCATCGATTTCAAATATGGACAGTAAACCTTTCATTCCCTTTGCTGGTAATGGATAGAATCTTGATTTGTGATGTTCACAAGGGGATGTAAAGTAATATGTATGACGTTTTTTATACTTATATGTGTTTGAAGGATGTTCTGTTTGGTACTTGTAGAAATGATCCGGGTTTCAAATATATTTGAATTTCCTTTTGTTTTCCCTTTTCTTCCTTTGGGTCGGGCGGGGGGATGGTTTTATGTTTGAGTGGTCCCTCATGCCCATAAATCCCAGGCCTGATGAGGAATTGATCAAAGCGAGCTGCTTGGTTTCTGACTCAATGAATGTACTATTATGTAGTCCATGGATGTGCATTTTGTCTCCATAATGTCGGGATTTACTTGATATTATTGTCCATTGCTGAGTATTTGGGTAGCTGTGTTGCTCTTATGAGACGTTTTCCAAATAGCCACTTTGATTGTCAATTCTATGTCTTTCATTAATATATTGTTCATTCATCAAGTCAGGTTTACATATGACCTTAGATTTTGTATTTGTGTTTATTAATTCTCTTTCAAACTTGTTACCTTTTTTCATACTTAATTTTGAATTTGTGCTTGATTTCTTTTTAATCTCAGAATTTGATACTTAGGTCTCTTTAGAAAAATTTTGAATTTTGTTTTTGATACTTAATTTTAAGATATGACCTCAGATTCTGACAATGATTCCATGTTCTGTTTTTCCTTCTTTTTGGCAGGTTGAGAAAGCACATAATGCTGATCTGCACTGTGTTGATTGGAATCCCCACAATGATAATCTTATCATTACCGGGTATTTTCTAATGTTATATTTCTCAGCTTTAGCAATTTGTTCTGGTGTTGTTATTTCACAGATTTTTGATGGTTCTCTTTGTTTTCTCACTCATGAGGAGATGATGAATCACATTGAACTCTTTGTTGATATTATGCCTCCAGGTCAGCTGATAATTCTGTTCGCATGTTTGATCGTCGGAATCTGACTTTTAATGGGGTTGGTTCACCTATTCATAAATTTGAGGGTCACAGAGCAGCTGTTCTTTGTGTGCAGGTATCAGTTAGTGTTCCTGTTTTATCGAATATTCCATTTCTCATCCCATCTACGTCTTATGGGGCAATATATTTGCAATGAGCATCAGTTTGTTCTTTTACTGAGTCTATTTTACTATATGGCAGTGGTCTCCAGACAAATCATCTGTATTTGGAAGTTCTGCAGAGGATGGACTCTTAAACATTTGGGACTATGAGAAGGTGCTATGGCCAATATATAAGTATTATTATCTGAGCTGGATTGCCTTTGCTTGTGTCTTTGCATCTAAGTTTAAAACTGGTTATATGTTTCCTTATGCTTTCTGACCCATGCACCAGTGTCAACTATCATTTTGATTGTTTTTCCTCCAAAAAAAAAAAATCATAATAAGGTGAACATGTTCCCCAAGAAAAGTGAAAAAAATATATATATATTTAAGATGGAAAAAAAAACTCTTTAGTGAAAAGAATAAAACAAAAACAAAGAATGATGCATATAAGATAAGAGAATTTGTCAATCAATGTTATGTGGGTAATATGCGTAGGGGCCAACTATATAATTCAAAGGCATGGGATATGTTCGATTATTCCCATGGTTTCAAATTATGCCAAGCCCAGACGATCCCATGATGGATCCTATATCAAGAGTTAACCCATGTACTAAACAGGTTCTAGTGTTCCTTGTTGAAGAGAATATGAACATATCTTTTTGAAGACGGTGAAATATTCAAACTATTTCAAGCTTCTTTTTGTAGTCATCATGTGATTTATATTGGCAATTCATATTATTCTGCATTTATGTTGAATCATATGCATGCTATGGTAGATAGTTGCAAGTATTTTGTAGGTGGCATGCATGTGTGAAAAAGACAATGTTTAAATCTAAATCAGTATTATGCTGTACGACTACAGAGGAATTTCCTTGATTGTTCAAGCTTAGAAAGGTGTTTTGAGCCAGTTGCATGGATGTTATTCCTTTTCAGGAGTTTCATAGTGTAGCAAACAAAAACACCATTTCTAACACATCAGATGAAGGGCTTTTCAAATTCACATTTAGTTAAATTAGGTTGATTATAGATATGAAAGTTGCAGTTAACATGGGCACCTACCTGTTTTTTCCAAAACAAGTTAAGTTTTGGTATACCTAGCGTAATTTGGAACATTCCCCTAGAAAAGCACTGAGAATACTGTTGAGACACTGGTTTGAGGTTTCACTTAAGGTCACACGTAAGGTGCTATTTTCATCGAGAAGCTTGTCTGAGTAAATTTAGTGTGATAGCTGCTGCTTCTTATAATCTTAATAAATAATATATTTTGTGGTTAAATGAAATGTCACAAACCGAAAAAGGCTATATAAAAATTAGTGATAATTATAGTTATGCCTGTCTCTTTCTTGTTTTTAACATTTTTGGTATCTTCTACCCTCTTATTATAACTAGGTTGAACCTATATGGTGCTTAAAGCTCTATTCCCACGCTTTGTGGGCTGAAGAAGTTTTTCTTACCCCTTAACTTCAGAAAGCTGTTTCTTTCACTTTTCTTTTTTCGCATTTCACTGTCTGTTCTTTGGTTGGCATATATTATATTTCTTGTCCTCTGAGATTCTATATGTATTGCAGGTTGGTAAAAAGGTGGAGCATGGGTCAAGGTCTCCAAGTTCTCCTGCAGGCTTGTTTTTCCAGCACGCTGGGCACAGGTTTGCAACTGCCTTTTCCTACTATCTGTATTTTAGTTACTGGGTTTTGGTTTTCCTCTGTTGTATGGTGAAACTTATCTTGTTTGAACCCTGCCCCCTTTTATATTTAAACCTTAGTTTATGTTCTTTTTGTCCTTGTAATTTCATCAGCTTGATCTCTAAGTTTATTTCGGCTGAACTTTGTGTTATGTTTGTATGGTCATCTGACCTAGCTCTCCATCTTCTTTCCTCCATGTCCTCATGTTTGAAAAGCTTAACAGTGTTGATCTTTTTCTAAATCATGTTGATGAGTTTTCTAACTTCACAATTGTTTGTTCGTATGGGCTAATAACTGATTGTATAATGCCTAATAACAGTATCGTGGCCCACGTTCTTAATTGTTCCTAACAAAATATACCTGGCATAGATTATTCATTTGTTATATTGTATATCTTCAATATTTTGACTTTTTTTTTTTGGTTGGGATCGAAATTTGCTTTTATAATTTTCAATTATCTAGCTTTTGCTTTTTATCCAGGGACAAAGTTGTTGATTTCCATTGGAATGCATCTGATCCATGGACTGTTGTTAGTGTCTCTGATGACTGTGAGACGACAGGTGGAGGGGGCACATTGCAGGTATCATCTTTTGTTTTTGTGGTTTTTATTCTTTTACCTTTTTTTCATTGGGAGAGCCTTTGAGGTGAGTTGGGAATAAGATTGACAGGAAGTAGATATCATGCAAAAGAACTAAGTAATAATTTGTACTGTGGTTCCCACATTGTGTGTTTGTGTGGTTTTTTAAATCTTTTCTATCATTTGTGGTTGCAAGTTTTTCTCTTTCACTTTTTCTTTGGTATGGTGGTAGCATGTCTGAGATTGAATTTTGGAAATAATTACAATGTTAGGCTTTGCACCCCGTTCTGTCCCCTCACCCACTTTTTGTGTTTTCCCTCCTTTTTCTCTACTTCACATGTTTTCATTCAAATCCCAAAACAAATGTGATATAATACGTTTGTAATCATTAAGTTGATGATATTATGGTTGGTGCAGATATGGCGCATGACCGATTTGATCTATAGGCCAGAAGAGGAGGTTTTAGCAGAGCTTGAGAAGTTTAAGTCTCATGTAATCTCATGTGCTTCTAAGTCTTGAAACATCATATGATTGAGTGTCCACAAACAATTACTTGTACTAGGTATCATCGTAATTGAGCTAGTGTTGACTTGATACAAATGATAGAGATTATTAGTTGGGTTGTTATTTAGGTTTATTGTCAGAAATGATGTAGCTCTCCAGAAATAGGAGGCTCTGTGATGATTTTTTTCTTTTTTTATCTTTTTCTCTTTAGTAGTCCGGAAGTCTATGCAAATTGTGTTTAGGGCGCAAATGATTTAAGAAGGTTTGTTAATGAAAATCAAAAGGATTATAAAAAATATTGCAGGTTTCGAATCCGTATTGATGCTGGTTCTCTAAGCAGTCAGAATCCTTAGGTGGTAAATCATGGACGTATGCCATGAAGATGTGGGGTTAGAACAATTATATCTATATATATATATATATATATATTTTTCAAATGTAGCTTCAGTTATAGTACTTTTATCATAGAATCTCCTGAAATATATTAAACTTGGGTAAAGGTTGATAGCTGTATGCATTTTTCATTCAATGTTCATGTCTGGGATTATTTATAGTTTATTATATATTGTTTGAAGATTTAGACTTATCAATGGTTCTCTAGAGTTGAAATTAGTGGGTTTTGGATGTTTGAATCCATAGAAAATGAAAGAAATTATGAGTAATGTTCTCTGGAGTTGAAAATATGCGAACTGTCTTTCCATATGTACCTCAATTTCAAGGTCTACCCAATGAGTAATGTTATGTGTTTATATTTTTATTATATAATTTAGATATACAAATGATATGTTATCATATGATTTAATATTATTTTATTTTTAATTCAAAATTATTTAATTCAATCATATAATGATATATTATTTATATATATTAATTATATATTAAAAGTATGTATATATAATTTTATTATTACTGAATTTAGCCAAATTTCCCTTCTTTCCAAAATGTCCTGTGTCCAAATCTCCTCCAAAAAAGGATATCTTAATCTAACCACGGTCGAGAAGAAGAAAGTAGATCACTATAAGATGCCCGAGTGACCCACTCCATTAAAGGTTGAAGAGTGAAAGGAATTTATTTGGAATGTTAAACGTTCCAGAACAAATTCAAGTGCTGGGGAGTAATTAAGTTTACCTTGCTTAAGTAATGAAAAATGAAGAATGGAAAAACAAGGTCTTCATAGTGGTGGTTTTTTGTTGCCAGGAATTTCTTTTCAAATATGTTTTTGGAGATATCTGGTTGATAAATCCCACAAAATCTTTCCACATACCAAGGCTGTCTGTGTGCAGCCAAATTTAGCCATTCCGAGAGGAGTAGGCCGTAGGCTGATATTTTGTTCTCAATCCAAGCATCTTGTTGATTTGATGGAGAGAGAGAGAACCTTTGATTAGGAGGAAATCGAATGATTCAAATCTAATAATTGAGTTTGAGATGGATGGATCTGACATATTTCATTCTCCCTTGTCATGGTAAATTTGATGATTACATTTGACAATTGATCAAGCTGTCTGTCTGTCACAGGTGATCTCATGAACAGTGACATTAATCAGAAAATCTCATTTAAACAATCGACAAAAGAATACAAGGGCATTTTCAACTTTTAGATCCACTTTAATTTCTAGAGATAGTGGTATCATGTCCCATTGAAAAAGTAAGAATATTTACAAAATTATATATTATGGTATGGCTGGCCTATGTCATGATTATGCTCAGGATACACCATATGTAGTTCAACATTGTCACAAAAAAGCACCCCAGCTCAGTATTTAAAAAGAAGAAAAACCTCTTTAATAACCTTAACCTTAAAAGATAATTTAAAAAAAAAATAAAAAATTTCATTTATTAAAATATATGTGTTAAAAACCCTTTTTATAGATATATCAATAATAAATTTTTAATATATTTAATTTAATAATTATTAAATTGATCATTAAATGTGAGATTTATTATATTTAATATAATTAATTATTATGCTATGCAGTGAGAAAATTAACAACTAACAACCTATATGAAATTATTTCAAGCTCAAAGGATTCAATCACCTCATCAAAATCTTAAAATCTTCCCACAATACAACAATCCAACTATTTCAAAAGAAAAAATAAATAATTCTTATCTCTTTTCCCTAATTTAACAATATTTCCTGTTTGAATTTATGATTTTAGGGTAAGATTTTGGTTTTTGAGTTAAAAGAAAATGGTAATTAAAATTGAAGGTTTTTGTTAGTACAGCCTTAAAAAGTTGATTTTTTTTTTTTTTACAAAAACTTAAAAAATAAATTTGAAAAAAAAAAAGGCAAACCTCTCAACCACTTTCTACATTCTGCAGCCTCATGTCTCCTCCCTCAAATGCAAACCAAAATCTCACTTGGGTCTCCTTCCTCACCCTCTCTATCTTCCTACCCCACCTACTTGCAAGTCAGATCCAGCCACCATCTCTCCTCCCTCAATCTTCCTCTCTTCCCATCCCTACCAATCACAGCCAAGGCAATCCAGTTTTGAAAATTTCTTGCCATGATGACGAATCCCCGTAAATGCCTTTAATGAGCTTTTTGCAACTCACACAATTTGGTGGTGGTGATGTTTCCGTTGTGTAACGGTTATGGAGGTCGAAGTGATCTGCTGTTGTGATGATATTGGAAGGGTTGATGGCGGATAAACGGAGGGAGACGTGGGATGGAGTTGAATGGGCGCAATTGGAAGTTCATGAATGTGTACGCGTATGTATACTTGAAGACGGGGAGCGCTTGAAGGTGGGGATTGAGTTGGTTTTTTAAGGCGAAAAAGACTTCTTCCCACCCAGGGTTTCCTGAAATGACAGGTTCCACCAATTAACTTTAAAAAACTCAAGTACTTACTTATTTATTAAAATTCATTGTTAGAGTTATAGGTAAAAATGTCATTTAACTAAAAATATTTAAAAAATTAAAAATTTATTACACTTTCCCCTCTTACTTTAAAAATCTAACATTTTTTGTTTGTCCAAAGTTTAAAAAGTGATTATTTTCCTTTCTTCTTTAACGACCGTTTTTTGACCGACATTTCATTTGTCAGCATTCACTTCCACCTCTAAAACAAAGATGTGGCCACAAAGAGAACGACTGGAAACAATGTCGTCAAAGATTCATTGCACGATAAATCATCATGCTTCAATTCATTGGAGAGCTTCTAGACGACACCAAGATCTATTGAAGTGGCCTAGATCTATCGTGCGATGATCCGTCGAATGAAGGATCTTCAACGATGTCGCTTTCAATTATCACCTTCATGGTGGTGTTTTCGCCATGGAGGTAGGAGTGAGCAGTGGCAAATGGAAGGTCAGTTAGAGAATGGTCGTTGGAGAAGGAAAAAGAAGGAATGAAACTCTAGAAGAGAAATAATACTTTTCAAACATTGGATGAGGGGAAATTGCTAGATTTTTTAAACTAAGAAGAGAAATATGAAAAGTTTTTAGTTTTTTAAATATTTTTAGATAAATAATATTTTAACCCTTAATCATAACAATAAATTTTAACAGATGGATAGGTGGGTATTTAGATTTTTTAAAGTTTAATGATAAAATTTTATCATTTCAGCAAACCTTGGGTGGGAATAAGTCTTTTGGCCTTGTTTTATGGTAGAGTATAGTCTGTTTGACATGGGGCACAAGGCTATTTGCCCATTTTCAGTTGAAAATCAATAAATTGATATACGATAAAAGGTCTTACTATCATACTCGCGATCTTATAATCACTACACCAGATTTTGATATAATCTCAAACCCAACTCTTACTATTGGGGGATCTCGAACTATTAGCAATAAAGATAAAAGATAGCTATCAATCAATTAGAAAGTGAGAAGGGAAAGTCTTGAAAGATTGAAAATATAAGAGCTGAATCATTATTATAATTTATAAAATTGATAAGTGTTGTTTTAATAATTTAGGTAAGGGGTTGATCTTAAGAAGATGATATTATAAAGTAAGGTTATCTTCTCTTGAGGCATCATTGGTCCTCTTACCTATCATTACACTTTCTAATTAAAGTTTTGCACGAAAGAAATCCTGCCTCTTTAGTCTAAAGAATTTGGGAAAACGATATGACTTTTGTCCTGATGATAACCTCATTTCAATAATTTTAATGGAGACTATGATTCAAATCATTCAACTGAATAAACCGAAAGGTTTGGTACTTGATGCATACCATACCTATACTTCAAATTTTTCTTTGACCATCTCATGAACAACAACAATAATACCCATAACAACTTAGTTTTGTGTTTATTGTTCACGGAATAAAAGATTTCGATAATTTTTATTATTAATAATAGTATGATAGATAATATAAGAGATAATTTATTATTATTTTTATTTTATATATTAAAAATATGAGTAATATTATACCTACCCACTTTAAGTAGTACATAAATAGGTGTATACTTATATATGGGTATTACTTTATCTTTAATTCAAAATCAATTAATCATATGATAATACATATAAATATATGCTCAAAAGTAAGTACGTATAGTTCTATTATAAAAAGATTATCAAAATAATCTATACTTATTAAATTTTTAGGAGGGAAATACTCTTATTTTTAATTAATATATCAAATAACGTAAACAAATATTTTATAATAATTATATATAAAAGTATTTAAATAAAATAATATTTTAGTATTATTTTATTACGTTCAACCAAACATAATAATTATATAAATCTATCTATTTTTATCAAATATAATAATAATTTATACGTAGTAATATTTTAGATAATTTATTTTTATAATAATTTTTATTTTTTAATAAAAGATTAAGCAAACTGTACGCATCCTTAAATTATTCCCACATGATTCATTAAATTCATTGAAAGTGCAAATTATAACTTCATGTCTGAGGTAGAAAAGAAAATCAATCCATAAATGGAATTGAGATTGAACATATGGGAAAATGAATGGTTGGCTGGTGATAACTTGGTAATAGAATTTCTAAAATTGAATTGATTAGTAGAAATGGGTGTAACTTGAGGGAATGATGATGACTAATGATGACATGGGTACCATAGAAAGGAGTAGGGACTAGTGATTACAGAGATAATTAAGCAAACAAGCACTATTATTAATTGATAATGATGAATGGAAAGGAAAATAGGAAAGAATAGAGATCAATCTTGTAGATCATTCAAATGATAATTTAGATGATAATAAAAGATATTTAATTTATAAAAGAATTTATTTTTGACTTATTTGATATAATGGTTATGAATTAAATTATTGAATCTAAAATTTTAGATATTTGATTGATCCAACCTAAACAAAAAACAAAAAATAATCCATTTTGGGTGAGAATGCTCTTTAAAAAAAAAAATCAGTGTTGGAGATTCTGCTTTGTTTGTTTATGAAAGAGACAAGGCGTTAATGACAGATTGGAGTGTGATATGCACAATCATCAAAGGGTGATTGAAGCCCACAAGGGGCAAAAAGAGATAGCAAGTGGGCCATTCCAGTTTTTCTGGGGAGGAGCCTCTGGCTCAGCTACCCTACTGCCACCATAATCTTACAATAATAGAGTCACTGAAAACAGCCTTTTTGATTTGACTATACAGTGCCTCAAACAGACACCCCTTGGTATCAGAATCAATCCAACTACACTTTGGCTTCATCCTCAACCCCCTGTTCATTTCTTGTATACATCTCATCTCATGTCAATTATTAAGCCATGGTGGACCCTTTTGCTGCCTTTAATACTACTGCATAAAACAGAATCATATGGCTGGGACTGAGATATAGATGATGAAAATTTGTAAATGCAAGAAGACAGAAAATCTCAGCTGACATATAAGGAGATGATATGTTTACTTAGGACAGAGGAGGAGGATGGATTTGCTTTGGCAGAAAAATCTATGGTACCAAGTGGGTAGGCCACTGCTAAGTTAACTGTCTTTGTGTATGTCTCTTTTATAATACAAGCAACCATGGAATAAAATAAGATTGGGACCCGTCATAGACAATTGGTCCCATTGACATCAAAATGAAAGCAATATCAGATGGCACTCACCATCTCAATTCAGCTCCCAGGTACTTATTATATCAACAAAACTATGCATTAACTAGCTTATTTGTCAAGACAGAACAAGGGCATTGTTGGATTTTAGAGCGCATTGTTAAGGCCTAAGGGCACAAGTGAAACAAGCCACACAAATGAACAAATGGCATATATATAAATATATATATATTACTAGCTGGGAAATTCCGGGTTTACCGGATCCTGTCCTTCGAGACTCTGCCAAAACTTGAGAAAGAGAGAGGTGGGATCCAAAGTTTTCTTCTTCTTTACTTCAACCTACTTTTAATTACATTTATTCAATATTCATGAACAACCCATTAGTTCTTTTACTTTGAATTAACATCTTATAGATTAAAATACAGAAAAGTGGAATCTAAAACTCACTAGTTACTAACAAAGAGAATACCAATATAAAAATGGAAAGAAGCTTCTTTAATTCATGCAATACATCTAAAATGGGTCCCCATCCATCTATATCCTTCATCCTTCCCAATTTTTTTTTTTTTTCCTTTTCTTTTTTGCTTTATAGAAAGTAGAAGAAAGATGTTTTAGAGGGAAAATAAGAAAGAAGATATCAGCAAAATAGGTGTTAAAAATAATAAAAATATTGATAGTAATAATAATTATAAAGCAAACTGCTAATACAGTTACCTAAAAATACACACAGTGATAATGTTGAAGAAGCCTATTGGCTTCTCTAAGACCACTAAAATAGGCACCATGAGTTGTAGAATAATGAGTTCTATGAGTGGCCTCTCCTGCAAAGAGTATTTGAAGTGGAGGAACAATAGCAGTAGACTCACAGCTGCTGCTAATTTCTGGCAATGGCTTTGCCATGATATCAAAATCTTCACCACTTGAGCCAACTGCAACGTAGCTATATGATCCAAGGAACAAAGGGTCATTGCCCCATTTAGTGCTTAAAACTTTTGTGAATTTCACTTCACTGCTTTCCACATGGTTCACATTATTATTCCCATTGCATAATTGATGGGAATTGGATTCCTCTTTCTTGTGGGGTTGTGACAGGAAGCTGGAGATTATTGTTGAAACTCCATCAATGATCTCTTCATCACTCAGTGATTCAAGCTCAAGAGCTTCTTCCCCTGCAAACCAAGATAGTAACACACTTGATTTCTTGTAAATTGGACACAGAGAAGCCGTCCTTCTCATCCACCAAGGGATCTTTTCATTCCTCAGCTCATAGTCTGATCTATGAAAAGCCATATGCAGGAATGGGAAGTTGCTGCTGCCTTTGCTGAAAATATCACATTCATTTGATGGACTCACCTGTAGAAACAGCTTGTTAACAACACCATAACCCAGTCTTGATATTGCCTCAGTCTTAAAAGATGGAAGAGGAGGGTTGAACTTGAACATGCTTGAATCTTGCCGAATTCCAGCTTTTAGTACCCCCAATGAAACTGTGACAATAACATGATCGGCTAGCATTGTGGATCCATCAGAGAAATGCAGTTTTACAGGCCTTAAAGTGTAGCCATTTTCCATCTGTCTTGACTTGTATCCTTCTGGTTGCCACTCGATGGTTGAAACTTTTCGGCCTAAATGGATCAAACCTGGAGGAAGAACAGAAGCTAGATGTCTGATTATGCTCATGTATCCTTTAGCAATGGTGATTTCTTCATCTGGGAACATTTGATACTCTCTTTCTGCATTGAAATCTAGAGTGAACAAATCACCAGCAGAAGTATAAGTCCTCTGGGTGTTTTCATGCATTGCAAAAACAGCTTCTTCAAGCAACTTTCTGCTCCAACTACCATCACCTTTCACCTCCTCTTGATCTTTAACAGAATCCCAATAAGAATTAAGGCCTTGTCTAAGAAAAGAACCAACACTAAGCTCACTAGGCTTACCATTGCTAGTACAAAGTTTGAAAGCTTTAACAGCAAGATTGTAGAAGTCATTTTTCTCACAGGTTGAAGGTTCATTGAGCTTGCCTTGAGCAAAATCCATCAGGCTATCAAAAAGCTTGGATACAGGGTCAACAATGGATGGATTAAGAACAAAACCTCCTTCAGCCATGGTCTTTGTTTCCGTGGAGAAGCCATCCATGCATTCCCAAGGCTGTTGAGACTCAAGTGAATGGATTTCTTGGGAAATTTTATAAATTGGGCTGCCTCCAATGCCATGGATCCAAGTAGCACCCATCTCAATTCTGTCACCACCAAACTCTGAAGTGTTAATTCTGCCACCAATTCTTGTTCCACCTTCAACAACACAAAGCTCAAACAACTCTTTTGAGCTTTCACAAGTGTAGAGTTTATTAGCAGCAGTAAGACCAGCCATCCCTGCTCCAATAATCACAATTCTTGGCTTCTTCGCCATTATTGATGCTACAAAAAGTACAGAAAATGCAAAGAAACAGGAAAAAAACTTAAATAGGGAGAGGAAGAATACAAAGAAGTGTGAGATGAGTGAAGCTGAGTTACTAATAAGGAATTTATAACAAGAAGTATTTGTGTGAGGCTTCTTCAGACTCTCCTTTTACATAATTTATTTATATAGCTCACAGCAGCAAAGGCTTAGGCCATTAAAAATAATAAATAAAAACCATCTACTGGTCTTTCTCAGTGAGAAGAAATGCCATTTCCATTTATATTGACAAAAAAATCAATCAGTGTGAAGCTAAGTAATTAATGGCAAAAAAAAAGAAAAAGGTGAAGAAATGCAGCAAAAAACATGGTGTACAGAGGAGGAGAATAAAAGGTTGATAGTGCCTTTCACCAACCTCACATGTAAATTAAGTTAAAGACGGCCCACCAACCCAGCAGTTCATTTCATTGGTATTCATCAGCTGCTCGCCGTTTGATCATCATGACTTAATCATAAACCACTTTGCTTCTTGTTTTCATTTTCTCGCAAATCCCAGTTGCTTATTCTTCAGTCAACCAGTTTCACATCTGCACAAGCATCTTTCTAATTTTTTGAAGATGCCCACAGCATGGCATAATTATTAATAATTCCTCATTGCACTCTGGGTTTAACTTCACTGTTTGACTTTACATATTAATTTACAATTGCAATTATCATTACTGACCTATGAAGCACCTAAATGCACTCTGTTTTAAAACTTTTCATATTTCATAACGTCCCGAAATTAGTATGAAACATTTCGAGGAGAAAAGGGTATTTTGGGAATATAAAAAAAATTGAAATGCATTTGTGTTTTTTTCTCTTAATTTTTAATCGATTTTATATTTCACTCTCTTTCACAATTTTAAATTTTAACTTTGGTCTCGTTTTTTCTTCTCTCCAACATTGAAAACTTCTTATCTTTCCGACATGTTAAAAAACATCATTTTTTCATCTCTAACTTCTCTAACTATTGATAAACGTTTGAAATATCACTTGATACATCAAATTGATTAAATACATATCTTATTATAATTAAAAAAAAAGATCGTATTTCACTAATTTTTTAAAAGAAATACATATTACCACGCTTTTTTAAATTTGATATTTATTAAAAAAAAACTTTTCCATTTTTCATATTTCCATTTTTGTGCTATTAATTAGTGTATTTAGGAAAGATTTATATATAGCAAAATTTTTTACCATACCCAAAGCCAAACAGCCACCTAAATCTTTATTAAAGGTGGTGCAGATTTGTGAATGTGATATGTAATATTAAATTGAAAAGGAAGTTTCATATATTTCTCACGTAAGTGAGAGATTGACAATCACAGTCAACTTCATGAACTGGCATTAATTATGATGATGGGAGAAGAGAAACTGCGGTTGAGTCTTCATCAATTATGAATCTGCAAAGGAAGTCAAATTCTGGAGCTCACCAAGGACCACGAGCCGATTCAACAAGATTTCGGGACTTCCAAAGTTTAGAAAATCTTATATTTTTCTACGCGATAAAATTATACTTATATATTTTATATAAATAAATATATATATATATATTTGATAATTATACTTATTTATTTTATATAATTAAATAATTTTAAATAAAAATAAAATAATATTTAATTACGTGATAACATGCATACATCTTTTTAAACTCAAACAATAAATTTAAAAATCTACATCTTCACAACTTTTAATAAAAGTTAGATTCTAACCGAATTAAACCCAAATAAGGTGAAGTGTGTTTTCATATGGGTGGGTTTAATTCGGGCTCTTCGAGTGTGAAGAAATACATATTTTTGTTTGATTCACTTTATAATTTAAAAGTTCATGAGTGAGTCTCACCCAACTCAGGTTCCTGTGAACAAATTGAACTTGGCTTGAGTTCACATGAAATATTCGGTTTGACTTCCTTAAACGACGTTATTCTTTTTAATTTTTTCAAATGATATGAGTCAAACACAATCTTTATTCGAGTTCAGACTCGAATTTATTTTCCTTCTACTCCTCAACTTGTATTTAAATTTATGTTCATTTATTTTATATTTGTATTTAGACCCGTTTAAGTAAAATTCATTGCATACTTAAAACAAATTTGCTCTGATTCTAACCGCACCTTCAACCACCATCCGGCCTTTCAAAGTCAAACAATAAATTTAAAATACTTGAATCTTCACAACCTTCAGGCTCATCCAAAACTCTGCAACATCTCTTTCATGAACCACCATCACAGAGGGCTATCATCACCACCGACTTGTTCATTGATTTCCTCCGCATTGTCTCTCTTGACCAAATGAAGTGTGGCATTGGATCATGTGATTTTAGTAAATAAATAAATTAAATACCCATCTCCAAATCAAGCTTTTTTTATTTGTCATTGCATATTATATTAAAATTAAAGGTCAAAGACTCAAAATAACTATTTCATTACCATTAATTACAAGCAATGTTTTCATATTCCAACATTGACTACAGGACTTATTCCCACCCAAGGATTGATAAATTCATAACATTTTAAAAACTTCAAAGTCTCATTTATAAGTGATTAAAATTAACAAAATTCATTAATTTTAATAGTAAAATCATCATTTAACTATTCATATTAAAAAATATCAAAATTTCTCTTAAATCTTGAAAATTAATAATTTTTCTCTCATAATTAAACTTTGAAAATTATATTTTTCTCCTAAGGTTTCAATTTTTCAAGTAAACATCTCTCTCTTTGACAATTGTCACCCTCTGATTGTCTCTCTCTCTTCTTCTGATCTTATCCTCGTCGGAGAAGGTGACTATTCGTTTGGACAAAAACAAATTGTCTTCGTTGAGAAATCTACGACACTAAAGTAGAAATCGATGAATACACGAACCATTTCTCAACGAAGACAATTCATCTTTATCTAAACGAATACTCATCTTCTCTAATGAAAATAAAATCAGAATAAGGGAGAGAGATGGTCAGAGAGTATTGATTGCCAGAGAGGGAAATGTTTGCTTGAAAAATTAAAACTCCTAGGGAGAAATACAATTTTTTAAAGTTTAATAAAAAAAATATATTAATTTTTAAGGTTTAAAAAAAATGATATAAATTTTTATATAAATATATATTTATTACATAATTTATACATATCTACTAAAAGGTATTTTTGTCATTTTATATTTTAAAGATAAAATTATTATTTTTACTTTATTTTAACAAAAATCATCCACGTTAATAATTTATGGGTGAGACTTCAAATTTTTAAAGTGACACCGATGAAACTTTGAAAATGCGCCAAACCATCTATGGGGAAAAGTCTTTTAGCCTTACATAAATATTAAAAAAGATTTATAATAATAATTCTTCCTATTTAATTATCAAATATTAAATCTGGATTAAATTTAACTAAAAATTAACACATGTGGATGTGGTGATCAAAGAGGGGCAGGGCCCTCTAGGGTTGTTGTCATTGCGTCTTGAGCCTCACGCAATTTCTGTCCTCTTCTTGTTATTAATTTAGGTTTAGGATAACGTTTCTCTAGTCCAAACTAATATTATATTTTAAGGATGTGATATATGATACTACATTGAAATGCAGTTGTGATGATCAAATTATGGATTTGGTTTGGTGATCAAGATAATGGGATCGAATATCAAATCTAATTTTTTATATTATATATCATATTATAAAATTTATATTTTAAAAAATAAAATAATAAAAATTTTAAATTAATATATTATCATTTTAAAAATATTATAAATATTTTTAAAATTTTAAAATCTTTTATGTAAATGTGAATCACATCATCATTTGATATATTTTATAATATATATTATTTTGTATTTATATTATATCTTATTATATAATATATATAATACATTGTAAAATATTAATAACTCTATTTGACGGTGGTTATGCTATTTTCTTGTAGCATCACTTCAAGGGTAGAGTAGACTGCCAAAAACATGGGCTTGCAGCCCTTCTTATAACACAAACTATTGTGTTGACCCTCGCCCTTTAAAGCCCAATACCTATATCTTTTTAAGGGCTGAGATTTGTATGTTATGTTTAATGTCAAAATAATATATTATTACGTAATTAATATTATTTTATTTTTAATTTAAAAATATTTAATTATATAATAATATATATCAATAATTTTATTAACTAAATATTAAAAAAAAAATGTGCGAAAATGGAAAAAACAGCTTTTTCTTTCCCGCTTACGGTTTCAGTTAACAGCTTTTAACTTGTCAACACCAAAAACCCTAAAGCCCCTCCCTCCAGGACAAAAGCAAGTAAAAGACTATAGAGCCTCCTCACTCAGAAACCTTACGAGCACATAATCACCCAAATCCCAACCATTATCACCTCCATTCTCCTCCACCACCCATTTTGAATTAACAATCCCTTGCATATCTACACTGACCATGAGTGACGCCTCAGCGTCGGAAAAGGAGGAGCCGCAAGTCTCTTCGTTGCGGTTGATGGTAACGTAAGAGGAATATGACTGAATTATCAAGGGCGAGGTGTAAGGATTGTCGATGAACTTGACTCTGGTAAGAGGTTTCGCGTCTAGAAAGTGGATGAGGTCAGCCACTGTGACGGTGTCATCCTCCATCGGCAGCCAGCCCATTATATCATCCCCTAAATCTACGCGACCCTCCCCGTGGGGCGTGGCCTTTTCAATGAAGAGTCGATGTCTGTTTCCTGTTCACTCTCCCCCTTACTGATTTCCTTCGTCCCTTAACGTATGTTCAGAGAGAGAGAGAGAGAGAGATTTATAAGGAGGAAATGGCTCCGAAAAACCGAAAAAGGACAATGGAAATGAGTTTCATTTTATTATTATTATTATTATTTTTTGGTAACTATTTCGTTTGATTTTAACATGAGGAATCATATGGTGCCACGTGGGAGGTAGAGGATACATGAGTGACGTGGAGAGCAGAGACCAGGTGATTAGACTTTTCCTTCCTTCCCATGGTATGGCAGGAGGAGACGGAATTTGCGTGATGGATAGGAACCCTGAAAAGAAAGCTCATCAGTAAACATTAGGATAGAAAATCTAAATATAATTGCCAAAGGGTTATGTCCCGCCAAAGTTTCACCTAATGTGAAAAATACAATTATGTAAGGTAAAAAGTCAAAATACTAACGTATGAATTAATTATTATTAAAATTTTAAATATAAGAATAAAATTATTATTTTATTATTAAATCTTAAAATTTTATAAGTTGATATTATTTTTTTTTTAAGTTTTAAAAATTAATATTTCACCTTATTCTTAAAATTTGAAAAGTTTAAATTTCACTTTTAAAGTTATTTTCCTTCTCTAGTTACTATTATTTTCAATCAATGATCAATGCTTTTTATCTATTTTTTATATTTGACCACGAAGGACAATAAAAGATAACCACCTATCACCACCAAGGACGACGAAGTATTGTCCTTTGTTGTTTAGAAGACATGACGACATTTTGTTTCTCTTCATTACCTCGTCCAAACAACAAAAGATAATGTTTTGTTATCCTTTTTAACATCATTTAGATGACGAAACGTCATCCTTCATCATTTTTTTTTTATCTGGATGACAAAAGGTCATCCTTTGTCAAAGAAGATCGTCAGTCAAATTCTCTAACCCTAAGATTAACAGTTGGATTTCCTAAGCCACCAGAAATGAAACCTAGAAATGGGAGATATGAGTGAAATGAAATTTTCTAATTTTAATTATAGAAAAAATTATTAGTTTTTTAAATTAAAAAATAAAATAATATAAATTTGTAAGGTTTTAGAGCTTTTATCCTTACCTTTTACTAAAAACTTTTATAATAATTCGTTCATAAGTAAGTTTTTAGATTTTTTTATCTACCATATATATGCTTTTGAGATTAGATTAAAACTTGGGTGAAGAATAGTCTTTTGGGCCTAATTAAATTAATTAATTATACTGATTTAAGATTAAGTTATGGTTAATTTTCATAAGACCCTTAAAAAAATCTTGCTTTGATTAACTTCGCGAGCTTTAGCTGCTTTTTCATGAAAGCTTTCATCTCAATCTCACTTGCAAAATCCCAACCTCAAGTTAATATGGGGATAAGGACTAAGTTAAAGGGTTTAAGTTTTAGCTTTAACTTGATGGGATGGGTCATGCTCGAGTTCGATTTGTATAAACCCAATATTAAAGAAATGAAATTGATAGACTTAAAAGAAAAATGATATCACCTTAATTATAATTTAATAACATAACACGGTTATTTTATCATGCTTAAATAATGTCACACTAGTGTAACATGACATTGATTTAAATAAATTAAAATGACACAAATTTATGATGGATTCAGTTTAAGATTGAGTTCAATAACATCACATATGATGGTGGCCAAAAGACTATTTCTTACTCAAGTTTTAGCCTATTCTCAAAAGTATACTCGTGATAATTTAAAAGTTTAAACACTTATTTATATGCTAGATATTGTTAAAATTTTTAGTTTGAGGCAAAGATAAAATCGTTATTTTACTACTAAACTCTAAAAATTTATATCATTCTCTCCTTAATTTAAAAAATTAATAATTTCTTTCATAATTAAATTTTGAAAAATTTGCTTTTTCCCCATTTCTAGTTTTCGTCTTCAGTATTTTAGGGAATCTAGTCGCTGATCTTCTTTGACTAAGGACAACTTTTCATCATCCAAATTATGAAAATACGACAAAAGACAAACACTTTATTGTCTGAACAACATGACAAAAGACGATGAAGCATCATCCTTCGTGGTGATGGATGACCGTTCTTCATGGTTGGACTTAGAAAATGAGAGAAAAGTGTCAACTGTTAGTTGGAATGGTGGTTGCTGAAAAAGAAAAACAAACTCTACAGATAAAATATTAACTTTTTAAACTTTGAAAATGAGATGAAGTATTAATTTTTAAAATTTATAGGAGAAATAATATAAATTTTTAGGATTTAAAGATTTATTGGTAAAATAATAATTTTATGTTCATCTTTAATTAAAAAATTTCGTAATAGTTAACTAATAAATAAGTATTTAAAATTTTTAATTACCACAGACATATTTTTAAGGTTGAATTAAAATTGGAAGAAAAATAATTCCTAGGCCTATGACTGTTTTTATTTAAGCTTGGCTGATTGCTCATTTCAAACTCAATCGTGACTAACCAATCAATTTTGGCGGGAAATTCCAGTCGGCTATTATAGTCGTGTGTCGTCACTGCTCCCTTCCCGCACTTATTAAACGATGTTCATGACCACGTTACCGGAGATAACCGATCTCTTCTCCAGACTCGCATCACATCTGCAAGCCCTAAACGAAAATGAAGAAGAAGAAGAGTCTATTAATCTCTCAATTTCAAAGCTAAATAAATCCCTAAATTTCAGCCAAAATTCTAGGGTTAGGGTTTTGGACGCCGCTCTCTCTATCCTGTGCTTCGATGCACCCAAGGTCAGTCCCTCTCTATGATTCTCTAATTACGGTTTTGAAGAGCTCGTTTTATTTGGTCTAATTGGGCAATTTCGTCATTGAATTCTTTTTAGGTTTTTGATTCGGTCATTGAGCATTCAGTGAAGACGATTATCGGTGTTTTATCTTCTTCAATTACTTCTAAAGTGATTTCCTTTCGAAATGAAGGAATTTTGCAAATCGGTAGCTCGGTTTCGCGCCACGATTGTGAGGAACTAATTGAAGCATGTAATGATGTGCTCGAGAAACTAAACGGGCGTGGTATGTATTGCGTACTTTTTTTGGGAATTTTATTGAATTTTTTTTTTTTGGTATTTAAATCTTTCTTATTTATATTCAAGGGACAATTTTTTTTGCTATTAATTCTTTAAATAACGTTCCTTTTTATAGTATTTTAAACAATTCTGTCATTTTCAATGAGCATGTTAATATATTGTAGGGGCGCTTTCACATCTGCTTTTGCGTGCGGTTGTAAGAGTAGCTGTTTCAGCATGTTGCTACGGCTTTTTGTTGCCTTTTATGATTTTGCATGATGTAAAATCTGTTGATAGCAGAACCTCTGCTGTGTCAAAGCTGATCTGTCATGTACCCAGAGAATTCTCCCTTGAAAACCATGAAATACCACTGAGGTCTGCTGTGATTAAGTTTGTTTTAACTACAATATTGTTGTCATAGTAGTCTTATGTTTGAACATAAGTTTTGGATTCTAGAGTGCCTTGCCTGGTTCTTAATGTTTCAATTCTATTTTATGGCTGTTGAATTCTTTAAATTTTCACTGTTTTTTTTTTTTTTTTCATTTCATACAGGTTGCTCTTCTGGTATCTTGATCCAGTCACGCTGAAGCATGATGTTTCAAAAATTTTAAAACATACCACTGAGAGGCCTTTCCTTTGTTTGAAGGAAGAGTTTCATGAGAGACTGGATTGGCGTGCTATAGTTGTATGCTTGGCACTTTCTCCTACAATGTTTATTGAGACAAGAGCTCTGCTACATAACTGGTTTCTGCTAACGTGTGTTTCTATTTCTGAATCTTGTGGATGTTCACCATGTTTCATGATAATTCCTTTTATATGCTTTTGTTGTGCTGGAATTATTGAAGCTTTGGGATATTTTAGTTTTGAGTGTATGCCTAAGTTTGCTAATCTTCATCTGCATAAAGCTCATAATGGTTGTTTCTGTAACTTTTTCATTATTTTCTTTGGCTAAATTGGTCCTCTGTTGCTTATGATACCTGATTCTAACAATTTGATGCACTTTCTAGCTAATATGTGCCTATCACCTTTAGGAGGAATCACATTTCTTTTTGAATATTTTATCAGAGCACATACTGGTAGCCTGCATTGGAATTTTAATTTTATAGCTTAGTTTCTAACTCTATGTCATGGCAATTTAAATTATTTTTACAATTCTTATTACAATTCTTCCTGATTTTATTTTAAATTATTTTTGTATTAATGAACAGAATTTGTTATTTCCGTAATATCTTCTTTTCAAATATTATCTACCTATGGATTCTCTTTACCATTTCAGTTGCCATAAATAACTGATCACTTTTTTTGTCTTTGCCTGTGCCTAACTTGAGGATTTTAATGGGAACCTGTCATGCATGGATGAGTGAATCCTAAGTTATTGAGTTTAACCAAAATTATGTTGGTTAATATAGAAAGTTTATAGTGCCGCAACCCCCTCCCTTTCTTTTCCCTATTCTGAGATTCTACTTATAAATTCTTATTTGGATATTGTCTTTGTATCAAAATGCATAACCCATATATCATATTGATTTAGTTTTGCAACAGGGGTCTGACTTCCATATTGGAGCTTCTTATTGGATTAGTCTCTGTGATTCTGGACATAATTTCCTGTCCATCATGGTGGGGCCTATCATTGGAATTTGGATCTAAGCTAACATTTTCTAGTGCTTATTTTCCTCACAAGAACCACTTACTGAGGATGCTGGCTGGGCCACTTACGTCTGAAAGTCTTATATGTTTAGTTCATGCTACCAGCAAACCAGTTTTTCGTGTCACAAAAGTTGATCCAACTGTCAACCCATCTGCAATGAAGGTTGTGACCATAGATCATAAATCTAACTGGTAAATTCTTGTGCTTACTGTACATGCACAATCTGAGGTAGCTATTCTATTTTGATCCAGTTAATCTAGAACTGCTTATAATTGTTGCATAGCAGGGCTCTGGCAATCAGCTTTCCTGATTGGTTCTATTTTGCTTCCACGTTACTTTTCTCTGAGAGTTTTCAAGGAAATTTTCATTTAAAGTGCTTATCGGGAAAACCTAAAATTGGACAAATGCAAGATGGGGAAGCAGTATCTGCTGCTGCAGCAAGGTACATTGCGTGGATTCTGAACCCCATCGATAAATCTAAGCAGGAGTTGCTGGTTGAAATTTTGACTAAAGTATCAGAGGCTTGGACCTTTAACCAATTTAGCTCAGGTAAAAATCACTTTGACAGCAATGAGGATCATGCACTTGAAAAAGAATATGATTGTCAAAGTACTGGACTCTGGCTTAAAGAATTCCAAAGCTTATATGTGCAATACAGTACGGTGTGTGTCAAGGATTGTGCCTCTCATGAAGTGAAAGCTTCCACTGGTCTTAGCCTGCAGCAAAATGTGCTGTTTAGGAGAATTCCCCTCGGGATTTTGGTTGGGTTCCCCAACTGTATAACTGAAGAGGGATGTGAATTGCTGCTGCATTATGCTGCAACTGGTAGAATCAATCGTTTGTGGGAAACAAATGTTGTTGGATTGAAACATGGACAATGGAAATCTCATGAGCTGGAAGACTCAGTTATGTCACATGCTAAATTCAGCAAAAGGGAGGCTACAGCAGGTGCCTGTCTTGTCTTCAGCTTAACTGATATTATTGAGAGTATGTCTATGTCATTATGTGAAACGGAAGAGAAAGGAGTAGATTTTATTTGCCTGGTGAAATTAAAGACCGCCAAGTACTTGATCAATTGCATTAAGAGGTTAATCCAGCTCCATATTGATGGAGATGGAGTTCAGATGCTAACAGATCTGTCGAGTAGATTCATGCGATGGAGGCATCAGGGGCAAGTAGTAGTTCAGGTCGACAAAGATCTTGATGAGGTCTTTAATGCTTTAACTAACCTTTAGCTTCCTGTTTTTGTATATTACCATGGAGAGGAAATGATTTGTGTAAATTTTTTTTTTTTTTGTTATTTATTTTTACTTTTCTTTTGGGAAATATATTGAAGGAGAGAGCTATCTATAGATGATAATCAGAAAGTTATTGTATAAATTGTGCAAAGATATGCAAGCCTGTTGAATATTGCTGTGTCCATCTGCCAACTTGTTATATTTTTCCTTTGTTGAAGCCACCAAGCACTCAAGTCTCAGGTCAGTCAAGTTACAATATAATTGTTGAAGAAGCAAGACATAGCAAGCGTGAACATCTTGCATATGGTTTGCTGCTGATTTTTTGTTTTTTTTTTTAATTTTTAATTTTTAATTTCTGTTAAATTCATTTGTCTGTGCTGCGTGATAGACCGGAAAAATATGAGGCATGTGTTATCTTTGTCTATATGACCAGAACTCAAGTGACATAATTTGTTACTTCCCATTTTATTTTTGCAAGGAGGGCAACAAAAGTAATTTCCCAAGAAAGTTGCAGGTGAAGATTAAAAATCAGTAAGCTGAGGAGTAACCGTATGAATGATTGTTTTAGAATACAACTTTTTTCATTTTGAAAAATTGCCTGTCTGTGTTGATGAAGTACCCCCACTTACCTCAGTGCTTTCTCTGCATTATTTAAAGCTGTTTTTCCACACTTTCCTATTGTTCTTTAGACCAAACTGATTCTGTTTGGATTACCACCCCATTCCTGGAACACAACCAATAGGTTTCCAGTCGGCTTCAACCATGAGCGGGGAACATGATGCCTGGAAGCAAAATCTTCGTAGTGAATATTCATCCTGGAGAAAAAAATGATAACCGAAAGAAAAAGCAACACCATTATCACCATATTTGAGAAACATTTCCGCAGTTTGATGCCATTTCAAACTACAAGAAGGTCCAGTGTGATGCAATCACCCACCGCTATATTTGCTGGCCAGTGGTGCCCAATGCTCTGACCGTTTATCCACATAATCCCTTTTCCCATGGTTCTCAATGCCCAACATTCTACCTACATCTGCACAACCTCATTCTTTTCAGACTGAAACTTTATGATTTAATTACTGATGGTTTGAATGTGTCTAGTGATTCAGAGAACTTTCAAACCAGTATGTAATCTTACAACATTCAACTTCATTCTAATACAATTCACAGGTATCAACAAACAAGTGTGCATTACTAATTGGAATAATGATCTTCCTCTTTGCATCAACAATCAAATATTACATATGCAGAAACATGCAAAAGCTCTAAGTTTTCACTATGGAGCCTGCAAGATAAGATATTGCCTATGAGCATTTATATATGAGAGAACAAACCTTGTAAGACTATTTCTGCATAGATAAGTCTATATTGTTTTATCTTTAATTTATAATTAGTTTATCATATAATGACATATCATATAATTTTATTATTTTTACTAAATGTTAAACGTTCCTTATATTTGCCTCCTCTTAATGTTTCAGTTGCTCTTCTGGTTTCTTTCTATCTTCCATCTTCGTCCATTTGTTTCAGAGGTAATTTCATGACAACCCAACACTCCCATTTCTTAATTTCATAATTTTATTACATTCCCATAATTGAAGCTCTGATTTGTTTTGCCAAATTGAATCTGATGCTTGCTTGCTTCCAACAATTTGGTAGCCTTCTCTACATCTGGACTGTCATCACATTTGCCCAAATTACATACTAATTCTTCATTATTTTCTGTTTAATCCACAGTTTGTAATTTGGTAATGTCAGGGTCAACAGAAACTTGTAGCAACTATGCCGCCTGCCGTTTTTTCTGTTGCTGTTTTTTTTTTCAGTAAAATTTCTCTAAGCCTGGAAGAGAAATTTACCAAAAAATAATACAAACGCATATGCATGTAAATTAGATGGTTATGTAAACAGAAACCAAACGCCATTGAAAAGCTTCTTTTTATTACTTTCAATTTATTCATACACATACACAATACAATTGATTTACAGATGACTGTTGACACCACTTATATGAATGTTTTGGAACTAAAACTTCTTCATATAGGAATCATCCTATCTGCCTATATGACAAATAATTTGCCTACATTTTCCTAATTTCACATCTATTCTTGGCTTGAGCCAAATTGTGTGGTATATATGTATACTTGTAAACTTCAGCCTTTTGGTAGTGTCGAAAGTTACCACCTTGGCTGATGTAGAATGCAGAAGCCTGAATTACACACACACAGAGATCATGATGTTTATAAGTGTTTTATGTACAAATGGCGAATTGATTTGGGATTTTGTTTATTTTGTAGGCTTTGTATGGTTGAATTTCAGCTGCAGATAGCCTCAACTGAAAGCTTCTTATCGGTATTAGGACATGGATCGCCTCCAAAAACTTTGGGAACCACAGATACTGAACAAGACTGCTTCCCTATGCAATTCTGAAGGAGAAGAATTAAGAGGAACTAAAATAAGCTGAAGTTGGAAAACTCATCAATTGAACTAAAATCTTGTGACCAACATCTGCCTTTGGATATAAGACCAACAAAATGTGTTCACATAAGAACAGTATATTAGAATTAATTTGGCCATCTGTATCCCAAGTGAAGAGATTCTATTTTCTTTAAATTTCTAAATGAAAAGTCTTCAAATGAACTTACATTCTATGAAAATGAAAAGGAATAAAGAGTTATTAGAGTTCTACTTGTACCCGTTGAAGAGCGTTATATGACTTGTGAGCATGACAGCTACCCTCACGAAAGCTTCCACATGTTCCTTGTGGCAATCCATAGCTAGCAAACTTTACTTCTGAGATTTTCTGCCCAGGAGGACACCACAAATGGGCTTTGGATTGCATTTTATCTGATTTTCCAGAGGAGACTGTGTTCCAGTTGCTTAAGTTTGGTTGCCCTTCAAAAATATCAGCACATACACTTCCCGTTGTTCTTTTGACCAAAGCAATGCCCGTTGGGTCACCACCCCACTCTTCGAACACAACCAACAAGTTTCCAGTTGGATTCAGCCATGAGCGTGGAACATGATACCTAAAAGTAACATCTACCATGTGAATATTCAAACCGGGAAAACAAACAATAACAAGAATAAAGAAGCAACATTGTTCTCACCATCTTTGAGATGGCTGTCCACAGTTTGTGTGACATTTCTTGTCTGTATAAGTTCCTGCATAATTACACTCACCACAACTACCATGTGCTATATATCCAGGCCAGTGGCGCCCAATGCTCTGGCTGTTTATCCAAATCAGCCCTTTTCCCATGGTACTCATATCCAAAGCTAAGGGTTCATTGCCCGCCGGTGCATTGAAAGTAGTCTGCAGAACAAAAATTTATTATTTATATATTTGGTATATATCATTAATTTTAATAGTGGAAATGAACTGAGTTGAGATTGTTCTCACCTTGTACCATGTCAATGGTTGTTTTTGGGCCAATGATGATCCTTCTACCCATTCAACAGAGGAGCTCCCACTAACAGTATGAAGGCTTAAATCCTCACCTTTTAGACCAATCTGCTTAGATCATATAGTACATGTTTAGCTAGCTTTTGATGAATATCACTGCGAAAAACTGATACTCAAGAAGTATGCAATCATTTATGACCAATTTTCTAGCCAAATTGCATTACCTGACACCATTACTTTTTCAATTAATAAATAATTTCCGGACATTGAGATAACTTTATATCAATCCTCCACTAGATATAGTATACTTTACTTTTGCTTTTCCAACATTCAATGTCATTCTAATAATTTCACAGGGTTCAACAAAATCAATATCTCACAAACAAGGGTGTAGTACTATCTGCAGTAATGACCTTTATGTTGTATTAACAATGTGGTGCCAGTCCTCCTTGGACATAGAAATGACACATTCAAGCAAAAAATGTTGTAGTTCTTTTCAGAATAACGACTAAACTATCTACAAAAAGTAGTTGAAGCCATAGTTAAGCATGACCTACCATAACCCTAAATTTTCCTTTAGAATATTTACAGACATACCTTGTAAGACCATTGCTGTTTAGACAAGTCTCTCGTCCCCTCATTGAGACCCCTCAATGTTACTGGACCTAGCACCCCAGTATTCCATTGCTCAAAATGTGTGCCGACATTCTGAGAAATTGATAATGGAAAGAGTAAACTTCATACTTCCATTGGCAATGTTGAAAGAATAGGGACACATCCAAAAATGAGAAAACCTGACCTGAAGACCCACAGATATACTTAATAAAGAAAGCTGGTTAGCACCAACTCTCATTTTGACATTTTGACTGAAAGTTAATTTTGGATTGTCAACTCCACCATAAACAGTTCCTGAATTAAGGAAGAAAACTAATGTGAGTGGGTGATAAGTAAAGATAACGCATAATGTTCATTTGAAATTAATAATCGGCCAACTTCTGATTGTGTGTCAATATTCCTTTCACCTGATAGCTGACCATTAATGAAAACATGCAGTGCATGACCAGCAGACCAAATGGTAAGAAGAGGATCTTGTCCATTCTTCAGAAATCCTTCGTTAGAGTCTATATTTACACTGAGTAGAAAACAGAAAACGTATTGATAAAAATCAGTTTCAGAAGATTGTATCAACTATTTTCAAATTTAAGAAATGTCTCAAGGAAGAGAAGAGGTAATAAGTCAAAACCACTGACTTTGTCATATACCACAAGTAGTCCGAAGCATCTCTAGTCACATTTAATTGTTCCCACAGCCCATCAGTGGTAAAAGTCTTATCATCACTAGAAGAGGCACTTTCTTCAATGTATGACTGCCAAGAAAATGTGCTGACAGGTGTCATCTGTTTCAGGGAGCTTTGGGCACCAAGCTGTTACAATCAGAATTCAATATTCAAATGATCATTATCTATATCTTTTCTACATTGAACGTCATAGTATGTTTTACGATGCTTCTTCCATAACAGAATGTAGAAAAACTAATAAAAAACATAGATTATAAGTGTTAAGTAGATATTAAGAAAGAGTTACTATATTGCAAGATGATGAAGTCTTCTTCTTACCCTAGCAGTGTTAAAAACTGCAGTTTTGCAGTCAGGGAGGATGCTGATGGACCAAGGTGGCAGTTCATATTGCATATTTTGAAAATTCACTTTTGCCGAGGATGTTGTGTCATAGTTAGCAAGGAATGCCGCACAAGATCCAGATTTTGGGTTAAATACATGAGCCTACAGATAATTATAATAATTAGAAGCTCAATTTTCAAAGATGAAACCCAAGTCTTAAGTCTGATTTTCTTCTACTTTGCTCAAAGGCTTACCTCTTGATTATTTCCGAGTGAAGTCACAGTGGGATCTGTCGAAACTAAAGCTGATTCACATAGTTTGATGGCTTTATGCAAATCTCTCAAATGCCCCCATTTTGGTTCCCTTAGTAATCCTGGTATAAAACAGAAAACTCAGACCAATGCAGAATATGATGTTTAGAAATCCTTAAATATTCAGTCTTTTAATCAGGTGGCAGCATAATCACGGTGTTAGTCTAATTTAAAGTAATTAGAATCTTTAATGCTGGAAGTTCACAATGCAGCCACACAGCTCTAGGATGAAAAACATGTTTGCTTACCATATTCATCTAAAGGAGCATCATAATCATAGCTAGTAGCAATGAAGGGGCCACCGGCTGTCCGGCCAAAATTAGTTCCTCCATGGTACTGAATAAGGAAAAAAATCATTTACAGAGCTGAAGAAAAACTTGATCCGAAAGATGAAAGTGGATTAATTTACCATGTAGTAGTTTACGAATGAACCTCCATTCTGTATGAACCTTGCCACAGAAAAAGCCACGTCTTCTGCTGGTCTTTGAGGAGTTGGACCACCAAACGCAGTGAACCTAATTAAACAGGGAAAAACGGAAAGGTCATTTTATGGAGGAGATTCCAAAATTTCAGAAAACACGTTAACTACTTGCAACTGATTACAAATATAGAAAAGGAATGAAGAGAGAGAGAGAGAGAGAGAGAGAGAGATGGGCTCTATAGGGAAGAATTACCAGCCAGTCCAGTTTTCTGTCCACATTTTGGGTTTATTTTTCTGGTTTGGGACAAAATTTTCACAGTAGAAACCATTGCAAGTGTTTATCTGTCAGGTGAAAGATTGGTCAGAGAAAGATTGCCTGGAATCTTCTTGTACAGTACTTCAAGCATAATTACTGGTGATTAAACAACTTCAAGAACTCACCAAATTAACCCCTAAAAGTATATTTTCACCATAAACAATTAGAATAGTATCTTTCAATTGAATTTTCAAAGCGAGTTTCTAATAATTGAGAACATCATGTGAAAAGGGACATGCTCATGATTACATGTTATTACTTGCTCAAAATCAGAGAAAACAGAAGAAAAGACAAAAAAAAAAAAAAAAAGAAAGAAAGAAATTAAGAGATTGAAAAGACCCCGTGAAATTAAATTGAAAAATAGGCAACACCCGAAAGCGTTTAAGATATACTACCACTAACACCTACTAATTTGAAGAAGACAGCTTACTATTGAGAACCCCACCAAGAAAGGAGGCGCCATAATAAAGAAAGACAGCCAAACGCTACCAAGCAATGAAAAGAAAAAAGCTAAAAGTGAAGCCGGTGGAATGAAAAAGATGGCAAAGAATTTCTTACAACTGGATCAGGAGCATCATCTTGTTTGCACATAACCCATGGGACACCAGTGTCAAGACCAACAGCCATTTGAGCAGCCCATTTCGTATAAGCTTTACCAGGAGCGCCAATTTCCCATTCAACGGGTCCAAATTCATTCTCTATCTGGAAATAATGCAATTATATAAAATCTGTGTGAACAAAACTTAAAAGAAAAGTAAAAATAAAAAATAAGCCATTTCTACAAGACAAGTGAGGATCATAATGGGAGAAGCTTCCCACCTGTGACAAAATTATTGGACCACCTTGTGTTTCAAACAACTTTTCTGCCTTCATCATGCTGACTATCTTCTCCGTGAATTTTTGCATTGCCGCCTTCATTACAAGACAAATTAATCATCTGATTAATGAACTCAATACACCAAATTAATCCAGAAAAAGACATTAGAGAAAAAAATGAACCAATATAGTGTCTAACCTTGAAAGGTTCATTGTCTGTTCTAAATTCAATTCCAGGAACATATTTCAGCCAAACAGGAAAACCCCTGAAGCCAAACAAAAACATTGTAATACAAGTAAAGTTATTTATTAAAACAAGAGAGAGAAAACGTAAATGCTATTACCCAAAGTTCCATTCTGCACAAACATAGGGGCCAATCCGGAGATGAACATAAAGGCCAGCTTGCTGAACGAGCTTAATGAACCGAACAAGATCATATCTGTCCTCAAAGTAATACTGAAAATACAGAATTTCAATATAAATAAGACCAATTAGTTATTAAACCCAGAATCAAAAGGAGAAGAAGAAGAAAAATCGCAATAACATATTAAATTCAAATGCAGTACTTTCCCAGGAGAAGGCTCATGTCCATTCCAGAAGACATAAGTTTGTATAACATCCAAACCTCCATCTTTGGCCTTCTGAATAAGATCAGGCCACATCTGCGATTGCAATAAATTCAGAAAAAAAAAAAAAAACTCAGTTTGAAAAAAGACTAAAAGAAAAAATTCCCATGTGTCAGAAGTCCACAAAAATTGAAAAGAAACACTGAGGAGCCACATTGGCAATTTCAGTACCTGAGGAGTACTTCTGGGATAATGAATGGAGCCAGAAATAAGAATCCTTCTCTGGCCATCAATGATGATAGCTTTATGGTCATAGGACACAGTTGCTTCCACAAAACAAACCCATGAAGAAAACAGCATTAGCAGCAACATAAACATGTTGGTTATCAACATGTCGGTCCTTGAACCTTCGAACCCCATACAACCTCGGGTGTTCCTCGGTACAAATCAATGGCGTTTTCAAAAACTCAGTATCGAGTTTGAATACTATACATTAAATACACAGTAATGAGGAGGGAGAGAGAAAGAAGAAACAAAAAAAGAAAGTTTTTTTATTTCTTCTTTTGAGAATAAAATGTCAAAAGCGAAAGAGGGGGCAGAGAGAGCACGGTATGAAGATTGAAATTTGGTTGGTTTCGGTACACAATGAATTAGAGTGGATTGGAAGGTGCCACTTCCAGCTGCTTTTAAAGCACTTGAAAAAAGCCATGGGACCCAAAATTTTGACGAGCGCGTAGCTAAGCTTTGGTTCTCTCGACTCAACCTCGTTCACACGGGAAGATAAGAGCTTTTCCACCATTAACAATGTCCTTGGTTTGTTGGGTTTGGTAGCCAAAGCTAAATTTCAAACTAAAACTGAAGCATTTAAGATTTGTTTTGGGGACCATCTGTAGCCAATTTCAAGGCTTTCAATCCAGCTTCTTGAATACTTTCAGAAAGATTCCTTTATTCCGTGTACATACAGTCTATTTTATCTCATGGAGTAAGCTTTCGTGTATGAAAACGAAGGCAATTTTACTTCACTCGAACCCATTTTTTAAATTGAATCGATCATATCAAACAAATAAAATTTAAGTTTAATAATCAGTTTCACAACCATTATTTCAAAAGTATAATTTTCAAATTCTCTTTAATAAAGTTTCAAGATTATACCTTTATCTTGTCTAATAAAGTTATAATTCATTCAACACTGAAAAAAAAGCTTAACTCCACATAAAATTTTCTGTTTAAAAAAAACAATTAATGGAAGGTTAAGCTGGGTTTTAGTTTGAAATTATTAAATTAGTTGTTATAATTAATTTATGTAATGATAAATTGTTATCATCATCTTTCAACCGGAAATAAATAAATATTAATTATTAGAAATATATTTTTTGAGATATAATATAATAATATTATTATTTCGTAAAGTTTAATTTTTGTTAGGCACGTGAATTTGCAATGGACTTATTTGGTTAGCGTGTACCATCTGACGTGGTTGCTTTGACCACAAGCGTCCTCAACTGACCAATCATGTAAAGCCACGTCATAATATAGCCTCCCAACAGACAACCACTCCCCAATAATAAATTAGAAGTTTATTAAAGAGAAATTATTTTTTTAAATTCATTTATAAAATTTTAACCATAATTTTTTAATTATATAATTTTAGTAAAAAATATAAATTAATATCAGCTTTACTCTCTTTTTTAATTTTCATATTTAAAGGTTAAAAAAATAAAAAGGGTAAAAATTTTAAAAAAATTTCAAGAGGTAGATTGGTCATTTATTTGGTGTGAAATTGGTAGGCCGACCAGAATGGGATTTGACGTACCACTAACACTGACAAGGTTGAATAGAAAAAAAGGATGAAGAGAAATTATTGATTAAAGTTAAACACATTAGACTGGAAATAATGTATAGTCGTTGTTGGCGACAAGGGTAAGATATTATTAGTGGTCTTGCGAGTTCATTGAACAAGGTGGTTAATGATGAGAAAGTTTGGAAATAATGTGACGGTGGTGAGTTGCAATTAGTTCAGTTCAAACCCCTTGTTGTCTTCAAAATTAAGCTATATTTATTCTTACACTAACACCTCCTTCAATATTAATATCATTATTACAATTATATTTAAAAAATTACTCAATTTATTATATATTAATATTTATTCACAGAAATTGGCATCAAATTTTTGGGATGATCATTCTATAATTTGGCAACAAATCAAACCGTTGTTGTTTTTTGATCTCGATTTGTATGAACCGATATTTCATGTTCGTTCAACTTATAACCAAATGGATAAGGTTGTTCTTTAATAAAACAATTGTATACCTTAACATATAATGTTTGAAATGGACAACCCAATTATGGTGTTTCATGCCCATTTTTTTTTATTGTGGTCATGAGGTATTTCGTGGTTAACACAAAACTAGCTCAATTATAAATATTTTTTTATTAGTTTTTCACATCATTAATGGAAAATGATTTGAAGGAAGAAGAACGGGTGAGTCATGAAGAAAATGAATACAGCGCTTCGTGTTCCCGCTGTTGAGATGCTTCTTCAAATTTTGAATTACTAGAGAACTGTTTATTTATTACATTTTGTCAGCGGAGGATGGTAGAGGTCAGAGGAATGATGGTATAATACACATAGAAAATAATGTGTATCATAAAGTTTAATAAATTAATATGATATAATAAATTTATCATATGATATAATACATATTATTAATATATATTAATACACTTTTTTAGAGAAAATAATAACGTAATAAGAGTGTATATGAAAAGTTTTAAATTTTTAGTGATATTTGTTATATTTTTCAAAAATGATGATGTGTCAATTAAATTTTTAATTATTTTAATAATTAGTTTTAAAAAAATTGTATCATACAATACAATATGATATTTGATATATGATAAAAAAATAAATTTTCAATACATAATATAAAACTTGATTCAACTACATGATCCTAATCATAGCAGTCGAATTGTCTACCAAAAAACTAATTTTTCGTATTTTTAAAAAATAAAATAATAAAACAGTAAAAACTTAAATTGATATACCATCACTTTGAAAAATATTATACACTCCAAAAATTTTAAAATTTTTTATACATTTTTATTATATTATTATTTTTAAAAAAAATATGTAATAATTCATATTAATAATGTATATTATATCATATTAATTTAATATATTTTATAATATATATTATTTTTTATCTATATTACATCATATATCATAAAATATAAATAATTAATTATGGTACCAGTAGATAATTCTTTACCTCCTTTCCTCTTCCTCCGTTAAACGATGATTAAGCACAACCAGTCAGAATATTTAAACCTACACAATACGACGTCGGAAATAGTTAAAAATGTCATTTCGACACTTTTGCGGTGTCATTTTATTGGATGCTCCTTTTTGTCCAAGGATAACAAGAATTCGAATAATTGCAATTAGCGAAAAAGGGTTATAAGGAAGAAGAGTAAGACAGTTAAGAAAAATAGAAAAATAGAAAGTAGAAAAATACAGAAAGTGAGAAAGAAAAAAGAAAGATCTAAAAACAATTAAGCGACACTTTCTTTTTTGAATTAATACGGGCTGTTGGATTATTATATATATAAATAAATTATAAAAAATTATTATATAACCTAATGTAGGAACATTTGATAGATTATTATAAATAAGATAATGTGTAATTATATAATTAAATAATTTTGAATTAAAGATAAAGTAATATCCAATCATATAATAACATATCATTTATTTATTTAAATTATTGAGTATATAAATAATGTGTCATTATATGATGGGATAATTTTGAATTAAAGATAAAGTAATATCCAATCATATAATGATATATTATTTATTTATTTAAATTATGTATAAAAAATATATACATATAATATTACTTAGGACAAATTATTAGTTCGATTTGATAAATTAACAAATTCTAGTGTAAGAAAAATTAAAATATTGAAAAGTTATGTAAAAGGTTGGCAAGAATATTAATGTAAGCATAAATACTTTGCCTTATTCAATCTCAATGCTTATCTTCTAAAGTAGGGATTAGTCTTTTTACCCATGCAACAAACTTCAACCCAGGAATGTTATTCCCTTTAACCAATGTTTTTAAAATCAGATTGGTGGTCAAATTAATTATCTTATTAATTTATGGTTCAACTGGTTTAATTAGATAATCAATCGATTTAATTTATTGTCAAATTATTTTATATTTTTTAAATAGTATAAAATATAATTTTAAATATCTAATTATATAATTGATATTCTATTGTATAGATAAAGAAAAAATAATAATTATAAATTTTATCATTAATTTAATTAAAATTTTACAAATTGAAACTTTTTGAAGTTTTAATAAAATAAAAATTGTGTAGTATTATGTAAACTTAGTTTTGTTAGTTTTGAATAATTTTTCTAATTCAATAAGTTTAATGAATTTGACCAAATGTAAAATAAGTCAATGATTATATATAAATCGGACTAAATTATAAAATTACATCAGATTATAGACTGATTAACAGTTTAACCGATTAAACCAATTGATTTGGTTTGATTTTAAAAACACTACTTAAAACTTGGATGCATTGCATGAGTGGCTCGCAAAAGCTCTCTTCTCATCTCATCAATTACTTAATTTTTAGGTCGGAAGACTTATTTTCACTCAAGATTTAGTGTATTTTTAAATTTTTGTTTATTAATTTTTAAAACTTTAAATACTTACAGATAATATAAATTTTTATTTAAATTGATCATCTTTTTCTCAATTCCCAACGAATTTTAAACACATATTTTCTCAACTCAAACAAACTCTCTCCTTTTGGGGCAATCACTCAATTTGGTACGTAGTTGGTTGGGCCTTCACACTCCCAATCTTAAGTTGAAGATAACGAAGAAGATCATCATCTGATAATCACGTTTTCATGATAAGCTTAAAATCTGGCAGTTGCTTATACTGAATGAGCACGTTAGGTCATAGAGGATTGTCATATGAGATTTCATTTCACCATATCTCAAATCAATCAAACTCATCATCCACCATGCAATTTGTGGAAGCAAAAGGTCTCATTCACACCTTAACTAACTTTGAATAAAATATAAGAGTAATTCATGTGAATAATTTTAATGGGTATAATTCCAAAGGTTAGTATAATTGAAAAAACATCAAAAATTTTAAAATAAAGATCTGAGTTTAAACTTCTGTTATATTTATAAAATTTTAATTTATCTGATATAATAATATTGAGTTTAAGTTACTCTCTTTCAAATTTATCTATCCAATTTATATAGACGGGTGTTCAATTATTTGAAAAAAAAAGTAATGGGTATCCATGTATCTGCGTTCATATTTATGCATGTATATTATATTAATGTTTCAACATGGCAAGGGGTTGGAGGGTCATGTTGTGCCTAAGTTATTTGCAAACAGTCCAAAAGTGACTGATAAAGAGTTACATCTATGTTTGAATTTAGATTAAACATTAATATTAGTTATAGGATTATCCATGATAACCCACCTCATTATTTGACTTGTATACTAATAAATTATCCTCAGCTAATTCAACTTCTAACAACACCACATTTAAACAACTACCTATTTTCTCATTTGTTCAACAACTACCAACCAATCGGCAAGAGTCCTCACCATACACTTAGCTTTATTCACAAATCAATTTACTGGATTCGTATATTTATTATTACGGTTAGATTCAAAGTGAGTTTGTTTGAACACAAACAAGTTTGAATACGAATACGAGATAAATAAATACAAACTTGAATACAAGTTAGAGAGTAAAAAGGAAAACGAACATGAACCCAAACTCAATCATGGCCATGCTTGACTTACATTTGTATCATTAAAAAAAATTAAAAGTAATAGCGTTATTTATGAGAGCTGAACCCAATATCTCATGTGAACCCGTCCACATGAACTTGGGCTAAGTATGAGTTATGAACTCTTAAATCATAAAGTGAATCAAACACAAACTCGTATTTCTCTATACTCAATAAACTCAAACCGAAAACGAGTTAAAAACAAACTTTATTTTTTAAAATTTAATTTAATTTAAATTTAATCATATTTATAATAATATATTATCATATTATTAAATATTTTTTAATTAATTTTTTAGTGAGTTCAATGTTTCCCAAATGAAAATAATTTTGGTTGGTAACTACACTAAGGAAAGGAGAGAATAATAACTAACAATCTTCCACAGAAAGCGAGTTCGTTGTATTGGAGTTGGTGGATTACAGCTTTTTCTTCTGCATACATGAGATGGGAAGAGATGAGACAGTTCTGTAAAACTAACTAGAGAGTTGCTGATTAACTACTTCAACTTCCTTTTGGGACTTTGACTCATGGGTCCAACATTTATGTAGATTGACCAAGCAAAACTAAACAAAACAAAAACATTCCACACATTTTAAATAATTTTTGTCAGGATGATTTCCAATAAATTATGCATAACATAACTAACACTTATCCAGAGAACACTTCATATTGATCCCTATCTATACAACTATTCTCTTTTTAAATATATAAATAAATACATATTTTATATATATATATATATATATATATATATATATATATATATATATAAAATTAAATATTATTTATATAAAATTAAATATTATTTTATCTTTAATTAAATATTAAATATAAAAATATATATATTTATGTGTGTTATTATATAATAGATTATTATTTTATTATTAATTAAAATTCATCTAATTTTATAACAATACGTATCAAATATATATCTATTTTTATATTCAAAATAGGTATGTATAATTTTATTAATTTTTTATATAGTAAAAAGTTTCAACATAAATTCAGCCATTATATACACGTTAATAGCGATTAACATGAATATCAATAATCAGATATCAGCTTCTTGATTGAGGCTAAGTGCACGCAATTAAAATTGGCAAAATTAAAAAAAAGAAAGGGGAAAAGAAAGCAGCCTCTGATGGCTAATGGTTGACAAGTTGAGGCAACAACTTTGCTTGCACGAAATTAAAATGGGTAGGGGTTAAAAGATAAGAAGAAAAAGGGGGGGACAGAGCTACATCATTCCAGGTCATGAAGAAACCGACCCTTATCCGGGTTTTATTATGTGATGACTTTGACACATATGCTCACTTCTCCATGCATGCTATCTTCAGTCATCACACCCATTTCTTTTAATTATTTGGTTGGTCTCCATACTTTATCGTATGTTTTAATAGCAAAGTTGCTGGCTAGTCTTGTATCATCCAAATTATTAAACTAGTTATTCTAACCAGGAAGGAAAATGACACAGAGAACAGAAAACATAACGAACATTTATTTGGTCCCCAGAAAAATTAATTGCAAATGGACAGACAGCCCAATTTTTGGATATATCGGTAGGTGCTTTTGAGAAAGGTGTTGTTGAACAAAATATTATAATTTTGTAATTTGAAAATTCAAGATGCACATTAAAAATTTTATGGCAAACTTTGAAAGCCCAGAGAGTTTCCTTTGTGTTGATAATAGAAAAGGGGAAGAAGAAAGGAAAGGTGCTTAGCCCATTTATTTAGGCCTCAGATGGAAAGTGTTGAGCCCAGTCCCATTAAAGGAATGACCTTTTTTCTGCAGACCCAACTGGTGTCACAACAGAGAAAAGAGGCTTAGTCGTTTTGGAACTCTATTTTGGGGGCGTTAAGTACAAAACGGACGTTTGGACTTGCCCAATGTTAATTTAAAGAGGAAAAAAAATGGAAGCTGGAAAGGAATAGGATGGAGACAAATAGAGGTATTCAGATACTCCTCAATCAGTATGTTCATGTATTATCATACCCTGTTTTCAACCTCTTTTATATATATATATATATATATATATATATATATATAGAGAGAGAGAGAGAGAGAGAGAGAGAGAGAGAGAGAGAGAGAGAGAGAGAGAGAGAGCAACCCTACTCAAATTGGATTATTCTTTTGACACTGAATTAATCACACTAAATAGGATAAACCTGGAGTTGATGTACTCTCTTATACATAAATTTTTTTTTTACTACTCAAATTATCATTTAAGAGTTGTTTTCAACTCATTTTCTCACACCTATTACATAAAAAATAAGAGCAACTACCCATAGTTACTCTAAGATTTAGCTATAGGAAAAAAGTCAGATTCAATCAAAATCAGATTTTATCACAATTAGGTCAAATAGCAATATGTTAACTATTTTTATTTTTATTGATTAGAAAATCTTATTCATTTGTTTGAATTTTTTGTAGTCATTATTGCAAGTCCTAAATGGTTACTATTCAAAGAGCTTCAATCAATTTTCATTACCTTTTATGAAATTTGTTGGAGTGATTAATAGAAGCTTGAGTGAGAAGTGATTAATAGCAAATAATTTAATATTTAGTTATTTTTTCACTATATTGTAACAAATAATTTTTGTATTTAGTCTCAAATTAAGTTGTCACGTAGCTAAAGTGTTAATATAAGGCCAAAGAACTTATTCTCACACAAAGATTAGTGTTTTGTTAAATTTTCATTTATTAATTTTGAAAAACTCAAATATTTACCCATCTGTTAATTTTTAAGGTTAATGTTAGAGGTAAAATTATCATTTAGTAAAAATATCTAAAAAAAAACTAAAATTTTAATCATTTTTTTTTTTTAAGTTTAAAAACTAACAATTTCACTCTCTCCTCCCCCTTACACGCAAGGTTTGAAAAATCATCATTTTCCCATAGGGTTTCGATAGTAACTCTCCGATGACAAGCTCTTCTCCAATTGTCAGCGTTTTCTCTTCCTCTCTGCTTCTCTCTCCCTTTTGGTTGAGTTACTTCTAGCTACAATAAGCTACAAAAAAAATGCAATTGTAGCTGAAATATTTAGCTAGGCAAATGGGTATTTTTAGCTGCAATAAACGACATGGTTTGATATGCATAATCTTATGAGTAATGTTATATGTACAAATAATAACATATTATCATATGATTAGATAGTTTTAAATTAAAAATAATAATACTTAATTATGTGATGACATATTATTGTTTGTACACATTGTTTAATTGTAATATTATAGTTTATTGTCATAAAGTTGACTTGATGATTATATATCATCTGCCAGCAAGAAATATCCAACTTAGCATAAGGGTAATGAGTAATTAATGTGGCAAATATCAAACATTGATACCATATATGGAAGCACCTCATATTGCCAAAGAATTATTGTCTAATGTGTTTTAGTCCAGAATAACGTTATCCCGTCTGAACATTCTCTTAATTTCACATTGTTTTGTCAACCCATTGCTAGGCATTTATATGATATGCACACTTAGGTGTTGCTCGTGGGATATGAAAAAGACTATACCATAAATGAAATTGTATATTTCCTTCCTGTACTACTTCACTTTGTATTTGAAAATGACTCTAGTTTTAACTTTTCATTTTTTTGAAAACAAACCATTCATGTTTCTGTGGTTGTCCAATCGAATCAATGAATAATTGTGTTGGACATTGTTGAACACTAATTGAGTTTTTAGCATATCTTCAACCAACCGGTGGGATAGATTTGAAAGTTATATCTTCGATTCTAATTTAGCTTGAATCTAACTTTAGATGCCGCTATTCAATCACCCTACTTACTTTTGTGTGTAAGTTTCCTTCTAAATATAAGAGATTTGTTTGTACTTGATTTGTGTACAATGATCTCAAATTAAAATTAAAAAATCTATATTTGAGTTAGTAAAATAAATATCAGACATAAATATGGTGTAACCTTGAAGTCTAGGGTTATGTGAATTTAAATAATTTGAGCAATTAATTAGGTCACTTGTTTTATTTAATTGTCAGATAAAAATCACACGAGAGACTGACAAAGAATTACTAATCGATTTCAATACGGACTGAACTAAAAGATGAAGAAGACAATGAGACAAGTTGTGTTGACTTGAGAAGACAATGGAAAAAACCAAACGATATCGTTAATTTGAACACAAATTCAAAAGGTTGAAATTCAAGACGCCGCGTTTGGTTCTTTTCTTTTGATTCGCATTATATTCATGATTTATTTTTGAGACAAGCTTAGGGCATCTTTTTTTTTTTTTTTTTCCACATAAAATTATAACAGATGACACATTTTTGAGTCACTGTATATAAACATTTTAAATGGCTAAGATCATTTAGGGAATTCTTATACAAATTAAATTAATTTTGATCATTCAAAACTTTAGGCTAACCCTTTTATTTGTCAATGGAGACGTGATGTGTCTCAACCGTATATTCAGTACTTGAACTGTATCAGATTGAGACCACAAGGAAACGTTATAGATTTAAAAAATGTTGAAGAGAAAGCACAAATAAAGTTGAAGATTTGGTAACCTGTGGTTGATCTATCAGATATTAATGATCAATAGATTAATTATATGAGGTTTAATTGACCTTGGAACTGATGATGAGATATAGCTAGTGGCCACAACATATATGTGTGACGGTAATTGCAGATGGCATATATCCAGGCTTGCCCATGAGAATTTTCTGGCACCACCATTGCTTTGCTTATCTAGCTAGCGAGAGAGAGTGAAGATATGGGACCTTTGGGCATAGAAAGAGCAGTGTCTTGTAGCTGAAACGCCATGGCCCCTCAGATTTTGAAGACCACGTTGAAAACTACCGGTTATTGGACATACCTCATATTACTGACACCATACAGGATAATATTTTCACCATGTCTTCATCCATGTCTCTCGCTTCAACATGTACACGAGTGATTAGTAGGCCGCATACGTAGCTCTCCTCGTTATCATACGAATTTTTGTCTATTTATTTATTTATCTTCTCTTCCTCGATGTAGACAAGTACCTCATACGTTCTCTTATTGCTTCGTCTCTGTCCGTTTCTTCAGATATTACTTTTCCTTCCTACAAATATACAAGATTTTGATTTACCTCTATGGGATATTTTTGCCGCAATTTAAGATTTCAGTATATATAAAAGATTTATTTACGTGGACAAACATAAAATTATGTGGTCTTAATTCCACAAATCTATGCATATGGTATGAAATATATTGATTTAAAATTTTAGAGTTGTAAAAATACCTGAAATGTTATGTAATCTAAAAATCTGAATTCCTAAAATTGTCAAGGGTAGTTGCACTAGAGTGACCGATTTTTTGCTCCTGAAACCTTTTTGAATGATAACTTATAATATGTATATTGTATTAGTTTCAAAGAAGATATCTAGCCACTATATATTAAGTTAATGAAGCTCTATTAAAAGTTCAATAACTCTTAAGATCTATACTAATGCTATCTACCCAGAAGATAGATTTATCATCATTAATCACTTAAAGTTATTTATAAATTGTGATTAGACTATTTAATTATCTGATTTTATTAAAAAAAATTATAATTAATGTTAACCCGTGTCAAGATATTATAATAGTTTTAACTAGTATAAAGATGGGTAACCCTAGCAATCCTCCAGCTGAAAAAACCTGCAAGGTTCATTTACTTTGGTAAAAATGCTTAGATCCTGGAAAGAATAAGAAAAATATTAACACAGGAAAGACAAACATCGATGGCTTAGTAAAAACAAAAAAAAAGGAACTATCAGGTAGAGGTGACTGAACCTGATAGACAAAACGTATACCTAATTAGATCCTGAAGAATTATTTTTACTTAAAACGTCAAGCGAGTTGTAGCAATACTGGTGAGTGATGGTTAACATTTGATATTTTGCTGAGTCATGAATATCAACATATAGCAGAAGAGACAAAGGTTATAAAGAATAGAAACAACTCGTGATAAGTATTTGTACTGAGCAAAAGATGACGTCACATGTAGGATCAGCAACAAACAAGGGAGAGAGAGAGCAATTAATGCCCCAGGCTTTGACAAATTTTGGGTTGCTCTTGCTCATGTGAGGTACTTGCATTGAAGTAGGTCCAAACTTAGATAAAATAATTTTCCCTTAGTTTGTGCTTGCTCCAGTTTGCTTCGTTTACTGGTTGATTGGTTTCCCTTATTAAGAATGAAACTATACAGAGAGCAATGACTTTATAGGATTGGATGTCGTTTTGAGAAAACGTTTTCATACAGGCCCTTTCTCTTTTCAGTCAGCTTTTTTCTCTTAGCTTTTTCAGCCGCGGTCGTTTCACTGTCACAGAGGACAGAGAGTGTTAAACAGGGAAAAATAGAATCGACGGAGCTAGAAGCTAGTCTTTTATTTTCTAAACCCAATGGAGTTGACTAACCACGATTATTTAATCATTTTATAATTAACTTATGGAGCCAAAACTTAAAAAAAAAAAAACACCGTAATGGTTAAATAAATAAATTTACTCCGAATTTGTGGGGGAGAGAAGAGGACGCCGAGTGTCTCTTGCCTGCAAAAGCATTAATTGGGTTTTGGCTATACTAGGGTGGAGGAGAAGTTGTACTTATGGGACTCTGAACCATGTCTCTCACATCTAAACAATCGATCATGCCCATGATCTCAATTGATAATAGGAACAGTGAAACAGTGGCCGAAAGAGCCGTTTAAATATATAAAAAAAAAAATTTTAAGTATGGGAATAATAGTTACAGTTCAATCATTAAATTCAAGAATTAATAAAATTGATAGAATATTAAAATTTCTGAAATAAAAGTCTGAATTCGAGCTTTTATTGTATTTGTGAAATCTTGATTTATTTGATGTATTGATTGTGGATCCAGTTACCTCTACGTTTACCTGTCTAATAAATATTAGTGAGATCTCGTCACTCCCAAATTTGTCTATCCAACAAATACTAGTGAGTTGTGAGTTTAATCACTCCCAACTTTACCTGTTTAATAAATACTAGTAAGATCTTGTCACCTTCAAGTTTATCGATTCAACAAATACTAGTGAAATCTCAGTTGTAAAAAAAAATTATCTATTTAGTATAATTAATCTAGTCTTAAAAGGATAATTTGACCTAAATAAGATTTACTCACTCATAGTAATGATCATTTTTAATGTTTCTAATTGCTTTAATTAAAAAATTATACATGATATAAATATGTTTCGTGGACATAATAGAGAGGATTGGTTATATATATGTGATTGATGAGTGATCTAAGTTGTATTATCATCATAATTTGTGTGGCTGGCATTGCATAATTTCTTTCTCCAACTAGCGTTAAGCGGGCAGAGTGAAAACTTTAGAGATAGGGTTTTATATATTTGAATGTGGTGGATGGTGTAGTTGCATTCCACAATTATCCTTTTGAAGAATTTTGTCTTTTTAACTTGTTTGGTTTCATCAAGTCACGTGAAGCTCCTATAGGTCTGCGGTAGCGAAGAGCCATTGAACAGTGTTTTATTTGTGTGTTGGTTAGGGCCTTTCTGTTGCCATTTCTCTCTCATTTCAAATCTTGTCCCCTCTTCCTCCTCATCTCTCTTCCATCTTTTCTGGACAGCAAGCTGAGAAAGATAAACAATTCAACTCTATTATTTTCCCTTCATTCTGTTTCTCTCACTTGATCCCATGACTCCAAATTTTCACACACCCTTAACTCCTTTTCCTTTAGACCTCAAAGAAGATCAACATCAACAGATATTCATTTTAAATTCTCAATCTTCAGCTTCTCCATCTTCTTCTACTCACCCATGTGTTGGTGTCTCCAACCCAGCTCAAGAACAAGCGGGAGGATATTATCATATGGAGCCCTATCACTTACAACACCAACAGGAGGTAATTAATGATAAACATGTTAATTCGTACGATGATTTCAATTATATGACCATAGCTGATGTATTATCTTTATTTTAGGCTAAAATATTTGTTTCACAAGAGGGATCATGGGAGCATCAGACGACAGTGGTGAATGAGAGCGACAGTGGTCTCAAGTTCTCTATCTGGAAGAAAGAAGAGAGAAATGAAAACCAAAGTGAAAATAGTACTTCGGTTAAGTGGATGTCTTCAAAGATGAGGCTGATGAAGAAGATGATGCATTCAGGTGCTGCTGATGATATACCAAATAACTCTATGCAAAAGTTTGAACTTCATCCCGACAACAACAACAACACCACAATTAGGGTTTGTGCTGATTGTAACACAACTAAGACCCCTCTTTGGAGAAGTGGACCTAGAGGCCCCAAGGTACGCAATTAACATTGATCTGATTAATACCATCCTTAATTTGCACACCCTTTAGCCTTTTCTTTTTTTCGGTTTGCAGTCGCTGTGCAACGCCTGTGGAATTCGGCAAAGGAAAGCGAGACGGGCTATGGCAGCGGCAGCAGCAGCTGCGACCAATGGCGGTGCAGTTGCAGGTGATAGTATATCTAAGAAGAGTAAGCCGCAGCACAAAGATAAGACATCATCATCATCATCATCGAGCAATAATAGTTGTCTTCCATTCAAGAAAAGGCGCAAATTCGCGTCCCCATCGCGGGGCAAAAAGAAGCTTTGTTTTGAAGACTTGAGGATAATCTTGAGTAAGAATTCAGCTTTTCAACGAGTTTTCCCACAAGATGAGAAGGAAGCCGCCATCCTACTAATGGCTCTATCTTATGGCCTTGTTCATGGCTGAGTTTTTGAAGAATCCATCTTAATTATTACTAATATTTAAGCTCATAATTGTGTGAGAATGATCTGAGAACAGTACTAGGAAACAAAATCCTAGAAGAAAGAAATACAGTGATTGTGCGTGAGGACTTGTTCATTCATCTCAACATCTTGTTTTGGTTTCCACTTAATAAACTTTTCAAGATTTTTACTCGCATTATTCTTTGGTTGTTTGCGTTTTCTTCATCACCAAATCAACTAGAGAGCTAAAAGATGGACTACATTCTGTTTCTGTTTGGTATCAAATTCACAGTAGGGTTTGCAGTTGTTTTTGGCTGATAAATCACCTGTATAGAGTTCTGAATTCAGACCTTAATGGTCCTCAAATTGCACTACTACTAGTACAAGAAGACCACCTATACAGGCTTGTCTCGATTATCCAACTTTGGCAGCTTGAGTATTTGGATAGGGGAGGGCTACCTCAAAGGAACTGATTGGTTTAAAATTAATCAAACTTTGAGTTGGATTAATTCTATTTGTGGGGAGGAAAGGAGGTACTTAGTGATAAGAAACCCTAAAACTCCAACAAATTAAGAAAACAAACATGTGTTACACTTCTCCTCTTTTGTTAATTAGGAATAGTGTATAAATAAGTTTCTATAATTTATTTATACATATAATTTTATTTTTTATTTCCTACCTTTCTCATATTTCAGTTTTTAGCTCTATATATTATCTCCCACAACAACAATATATAGAGTTAACAATTTTTAACGACTTATTAACTAGGTACGACACAACACAAAAAAAAAAAAGATTAGGATTGAGTTTTTATAATACAAAATTTATTTTGGGCACTCAAAACTAAATTAAATAGTGTTAAGATTGGCAAAAGTAATCTGAATTGACTCAAATATTTAAAAAAAATGTTATTTTAATAGAATTTATTAAACATAAATTATTGAAATATTAAAAAATAATATTAACAATAATTGAAATTCTTACATATTATATATAGTTGAATATTTATTTAATTGCATTTACTCATATTATTCTTGATTTTTATTTAAATATTTTATGTTATTATTCAGTAGTGAGAATGTAATTTGGTTAGTAAAATTATTGACATATTTTAAATGTTTTGATATGTAATTTTTAGATCATTTGTAAATTAGACAAAATTTTATATGGTGTGTTTTGTTAAAGTAGATTGAGATAATTGTGTAAAGAAATTAAAACACTAAAAATATTTAGAAGAGTGAAAATAATAGACAGTTTAAGTCAATTTGGGTTGAGTCAAATCAATCTGAATATTAAAGAGTTGGGTTAAAATTAAAAATTTCACTACGATTCTATTTCAGATTGAGTTAGAGTTAAAAGTTTCTAACCTAAAATTTGAGTTGATACTACACGAAATATCAGGTCTAAATATTACCATTATAATACTAAACTAAAACTTAAAAAAAAAAGACTGGACACGATTTTTTTAATTTAAAAAATGAATTTGAGTTTAAAAAACAAAAAAAATAAATATTACAACGTTTGAGATTGAGAAAAAGATTGAAAAATTAAAAATCTAATTAAGTTTGAAATTAGGAAAATAAATCAAATATGGTTTAAAGAGTTATTTTAGATATGAAATAAGATTTAAACAATTAATTACAATAAAAGTTTGTTAAAGATAGTAAGATGGAGCCCAAAAATTATAAAATTATATGTACATATTATTGAATATACATTTAATATATTATAACCTGATTGAGTAATTTTTAATTAAAAATAAAATAATACTTAGTTATATAATAATATCTTAATTATGTATTAAATTATATATATATAAAATATTGCTTGTATTAAAAATAAAAAAGGGTAAGTTGTGTTTAGAATGCAGGGAAAAGAAGGCCTTTGAAATAAATAATCTATTTTAGTTGCTGGGCTGGATAAGGCCCAATGACTTGAACACACATGGGACTGAGACTGGAATCCAACCAAAGTGAAAAGGTTGAGAGATGACCCAAAGCCACTATGAAAATTGTAAGAAATTTCTTTTGATTCCTCTTTTGTGAGAAGCTTGACATAAATAACAAATTTTCATTCAAAATAAAATGTAAATAATATTTTCCTATTTAAAATTAAACTTGAAACAATAATTTTAAGAAGTAAAATTATCATTTTATTTTGATTATTTTTTATTAAATAATTTTAAATTAATAAAAATTAAAAAATATTTTAAATTTCTAAATTATATAATCAACTTTTTTATCCTATTATTAATTTATTTATTTTTAATGGATTTATTCCATTATTAGTAGATTTATTTCTATTAAAGCTTCATCAACAAAGTACCAAATTTAGTGTTTATTTATTTATAGATTACTTGTAATTTAAAAGTAAATATTTATGGAAAATTAATTTAAATAGTCTAATTTTTAATAGTTTATACATTTTTAGTTCACATTATGTTATTATACATTTTTAGTCAATATCCGAATTTTCTACCTATTCTACCTTTATCATTAAGGTTAAGAATCTTCATCTCTCTACAATTCTTTTATCTATTATCTTAATCAAAAAAATCGTTAAAAGTTAAGATAGTTTCGACATTAGAATCACTACAATCAAAGCAAGTCTATTTCCCATTAGTTTAAATAAAAATTTTTTAACTTAGATTCTTAGTGTTTATACTTTAGTGATGGAAACGTTGAAAATAGATGTCTTTTGGTGTTTTTAATTTTCGGTTATATGAACTTAAATTTGTTATATTACTTTTAGAATTATATCAAATATATTTTAGATTGAAGAGTAGAGTAATTTCGATTATCAAAATGAAGAAAACACAATACATGATTTTTCTAAAAAAAGTTAGGTAGGTGTGCGAGTCGACGAAATTGGGTTTATAAATGAATTTTTTTAATTGTTTGGGTGGATTTCAATATATGATAAATTAGGGGAGTCATATAATGTTTTATAAAAACATGAATTCTATATGAGAAATTAATTAATTTTTTTCATTTTTGTGTGTATGTTTTTGTATATTGTTTCATTAGTTAAAAATCTCTAAATTTACCATGTGTATTTCTGTAATCTTAAGAATTTCAATTCATTCTTAAAAATAATTGAGGTAAATATTATGCTCGGATATGGAAAGGGATGAATTTCTGATATTGATAACAAACGGATGTATAAAGATAGGTATTATAAATTGTTAATAGTTGACTCAAAAACCAATTATGATGGACTGATTGACATCGTGTTTTCATTTGAGAATCAATTGAAATTGTAATAATATTCACTTATAATCGAAAAATGTCTACGAATTATATTTATATTTCTATAAAATATTATATAAATCGGCTAAATTCTTGTACATTAAAATATCCATCCAAACAATAAAAAAATAATTTTAAAACCTAATCTCGCTTACCCACACATAAATCATCATGTTTTTAAGGAATTTTTTGGTTGAGATCATGGATGAACGAATTGTGAGGGATAGGATTTTTAACCTTAGGGGTCATTTGATCATAGTAAAGAAAAATTATTTTAATAATCTATCTTTTAATACTCGTATTAATTTGTTTGGTTTGTTAGTAATATTATGATAATCTTCTAGTAATATAACAAATAATATATGTAGTAATTTGATTATCATTTTTACCTTAAGTATTAAAATATTACTATGATAATCTTGATTTTGTTACAATTTTATCATTACTTATAAATTTTTTAAGAGTAAAATACTCTCATTTCTAATTAATATGAAATATATTTTGAAAAAATTATACTTAAAAACATTCAAATAAAGAGTAATACTATATGTATCTACTTTGGGTATACAATTATATACATATTTATATATGTCATCACATGATCGGATGTTATTTTATCTTTAATTCAAAATTATCTAATCATATGATAACACATATAAGTATATATATATTTGTGTGTCTAAAATAGGTATACATAATTTTATTATTATGTAAAATAATATCTTAATATTTTTTATTATTTTTAGCTAAACATAATAATTATTTATAATTATTAATTTTTATCAAATATAATAATAATTTATATAAACATTTTCAAAATAATCTATTTATATATTTCATATTTGGAAATAAAACATTATTTGGTCAAATGTATCTAGCATCCCCATTGGTGATAAGGATACAAAGGTACTATCTTGGGTAGAAGGTGTAATAAAAAAATATGTGCTAAAATGGTATAGACAAATAAACATTGAGCTATTTGAATTAATTTCCTCTGTTTTATATGGAAAAAATTAAATACTTATATATATATATATATGTGTGTGTGTGTATGTATATTTATTTATATATCAGTCTGGAGCGCATAGTCAACAAACGGTGAAGAAGATCCACCCCAAAAAACAAAGAAAGAGAAGTTAGTTTAATGGAGCCTCTTCAAGCCGAAGGTCGTAATTTGGCGTCTACGGAACAGCGCATGAAGCGTTTCAAACCCATTTGGCGTTTTTTATTGGTTTCCAATTTCGCTCTCGGAGGTAAAAATGAGTACGTATATTCGCCATGTTACTTGTCTGTAATGTGCTCGATGGAATGATAGATAGTTGTTTTTGGTGTACTGTGTTTTAGTTTAAATCACTATCAGGCTGCTGGTGTTTACTATTATTCGGTCACCTCATCTCAGTTTTTCTGAAGTGCTTGGGTCCTGTTTTTAATCCTGTGGAGGTTTTATATGGGAAGGTGCATGTATGGGGAAAACCTCTTTCTTTTTCTGATATCATGAACAAATTTTACCGGTTGTTAGAGTTTCAATGTGGAATAAAGCATTGGCATTATTATAAATGTGGCAGCTAATGTATTGTGTTTTTTCATTTGAGATTATTTGGTTATGAGAACTTGTGTTGGGTGTTTTCTCCTAGAGTTGTTTGAATCTGGGCTGCATTATGCATCTGTGAATAGGGAAAAAAAAAACAATGCCATGTGTATTCTTTTTTTTTTTACGCAATTTGAGTACACAAACGAAGAAGTGTTACTTTATCTTTTATTCAAAATTCTCTAATCATATAATGACATATCATTTGTGTATTAAATTGTGTATAAAAAATGTGTATGGATAGTTTTATTGAAAAAAAATAAGTCCACTGAAGGAGCTACAAGGCATCCCCACTGCATCTCAAATGCCCTTTCAGCTATGCTCTATAAAAGATCTACTGAATAATAGTGTATATATGGACTGTTGTCAGTAGATTTTATTTTCTCCTTCCATTTCTGAGATATTTCACTAGAGCTTCATTCCACTGAGCATTCCAACTCTTACCCTTTAAGGAACAGCTGTATTCACTACATAAAAAAAATCTCATTCTTATTCTATGATTAAATAGGGACTGTGACACAATCTAATGATAACGATATTTGTTTCCATGAGAGCATAATTCCTAATGAGTGGGTAGTCATTGTTGTGGTATGCTGATATTGATATCAAAACTGAATGTTGGAGGCTTTGATTGGGACTCACGGAAGTTTTTCAAAATAAAATTGTTTAAGCCAAGCTCCATGGTCAGATGTGCAAGTCTGATTTTATGTAGTTGACGGGTAGGATGACTTAAGATTACTCTAGTAGCACATCTAGAAAATTTTTGTCATGTCCGATGATTGTCCTTATGCAAAAATTTGTCTGAATTACTTTCAATCTATATTTGTTAATTAAACTGTTTGTTCTTCACTACTATAAATCTTAAGTATGTTTTCATGATGCTAGAGAGACTCCTTCATTTTTAATTTTTCAGTTTGGCATTAACAAACTCATGGCATTATAAATGTTTACATTTATAGCTAGCATTTTTGCATTTATAAATAGAGTTGGAGCATATGCGCAACTAAAAATGCTTTCTAACGCCTGGTTTTCCTATTATGTTTCATTCTTGAAACTTTATAAACGACACTTTACTTGATTCATCTTGAAATTTAAAAAAGAACTGATACATCATCTATCTAATACACATCCTTCTAAGATTTAATAAAAATTGTAGAATGAAAACAAAAAAAAAGGGAAAAAAAAATCATTTCTAGAAAGTACTTTTTAATATGTCAAAAAGCTTTTATAAAAACAATTACTTAATTTTTTTGATGTAGTTTTTCAATAATAGGACTGAGTTACATGGAGAATTTCAATGATTGGATAATTCTTGCAGTTTACATGTTGGCAAAGGCAAGGAAGAAACACCAGATTGGGCAGGATAGCAAAGATGTCAGACCAAGTGAGGAGGAGAAAGGTAAAGCAGCAGTTGAAGTTTCTTCTCCCCCAATATCTGATGAGCCGTTGATCCCACCAACTGCCATTGAGCCTGTGAAGGTGGGCGAGCCCATCTCTGAAGGTCAGCAGCGTGAGCTTTTCAAGTGGATGTTGGAAGAGAAAAGAAAAGCGAAACAGATGATCTTGGAAGAGAAAAGAAAAGCGAAACAGATGATCTTGGAAGAGAAACAGACGATCTTGGAAGAGAAACAGACGATCTTGGAAGAGAAACAGATGATCTTGGATGAGAAAAGAAAAGCAGAACAGAAGAATTGGGAAGAGGAACAACAAATTGATGAAGAAAAGAAGATTCTTAAGCAGTTTATCCATGCAAAATCAATTCCCCAACTTTAACTGGATGACTTTCTTGTCACAATTCTTATAACTCACCCATTTGTTGTAAGACAGACATTAAACTTTAGTAGTTACCAGATTGGTGGTGTATTTTATGTTTCTTCAAAAGGGTAGGCGGGGACTCTGTAGAGTACAAGGACAATTTTGGCATATGTAATGAACTACCAAATCCAATATGCGGACGATTCTCTGGGTACAAACTGGTCTGTGTATTTAGAAATAAGGGGTCCTGAGTGGTCGACTTTTCTATCTCAGTCATATCTGTGACTTATTCAATCAAATTATTTTATTAACAAGGAAACCTTTTTAGTGACAGGCCTTTTGTAATTTATGTGGTTAAGCATAAGCATGATACCAAGTTGCAGCCTATTGATATGCATTATTCAATAAGTTATTGAGTTTTACTTTCATTGTTTATTTTGAATTTTTAGGGGAGGTGAACGTTTTTCCAGCAGAAAACAAGAAAAAGGTCAAGCTTCAAAGCTTGGAGTAGGACAAAATGAGAGATTTGGCTTGCAAACTTTTGCGGTGGCCCAGGTGGGTCATATGATTCTTGATTGCTATGCGGCCCTACCATGTAAACCGTTAGTCAAGTCCAACCGCAAGTATGTCTTTCCATCCAATCCCTCTCTCATGGTGCCCCCTGCTTCTTTCGAAGCAAACTATTCAAAATATTAATTAGAAATTAAATTTGCAACTTATTGTCCCTGCTTAAACTCTTATCTACTCTATGCTTCCTTTCAATACAAATTTCTACCTCAAATGCCAGGAACCATTCTAGTATCAGGTATTACCACAGCACCAGCCTTTTTAACTGTCATTCAAATGCTACAGTTATTTTCCTACTAATTTCCCTTTTCCAATTCCATACATTTCAGTTGTGAAGTTTAAGGGTCTTCAGTCATCATCAACACCGCCTCCACGAATATCTATCAATGGTTAGGCAATCAGGGGCTTTTGTTTTTAATATATACATCTTGAGAAGAAGATTTTTCTGGGATATTTATCTATGTTTCATGATGCAGTTTTCCTGGGGAAAAAACAGTATCAAACTTGGGGCGGGGAAGACTTCTCCTTGTAAAGATCCAATATATCAGACTTTTAAATGCAGTCCATTAACAACCCTTCAGGACAATTTGAAAATTGAACTTCATGATGCTGAGGGAAATGAGATATTATGAACAGGTTTATTATATGTTCTCCCCTTTCCATTTATCTATCATGCACAATATACATTTAATTTCATTTAGCAATGAGGATGATGGGGATAATCATACTTTGGAGCAGATTTTGAAACCAGATTGGTGGTCGAGAAAGGTCTTTGGGACCAGACTTTTCCCCTGGATGGAGGTGGGCATCTGCATTTGAAGTTGCAATTTATCCCTAGTGAAGAAGAGCGGCAGTGGATCCGCATCATGGTACTATTCTTGTATTCAAATGTGTCAACCCTTTCCAGAGTTGACCCATATGAAGTCAGACGACTTCGATTTGAAATGGAAAAGAAAATCTACGGTGCTAGTGTATCTTCTACCAACATAGAATTAAACCTTGGCCATGATTCAAGCTGACTCTTTGAACGGTTAAACACCTCATTTTTGTTCGTTTAAATTCTTGGTCACTAAATTGTTTCTGAAAGATTCTACTTAATAAGCCGGTTATATATGCCAATCGAATATTTATTCTGTAAGAAGCTTACTAGTAGCTAAACCAGACAATCTGTTGTGTTTAACAACTTCTCTTTGTTCTTCCTAAGTGTGGAATGATTAGTTTCATATGTGTTTTATCTTTTTGTTTTCATTGTTGTTATGTAGCCGTTAGTGATGCTTAAAGTTCATTTGCAGAGAGAATCGGCATTGAGAAGGAAATATGGGGAACTTACCAGTGCCAATCTAACAAGTCTAGAAAACGCTACTAGTGTTGGTATTACTGCTGAATCATCATTGTTCCATAACCAAGAGGTCTCAGGTTTGATCTTGCATAACCACTAAAAGTATTATAAGAAGAAAGTAAAAGATGAAACAGAAAATTTCTGGTTTAAGATACAATGTCTAGAAATTTCTTTGTTTAATGTTCTGACTTATAGAGGTTTCATTTTCTCAAGTTTCAGAAACAAGTCTTCTTCAAAGTGAAGTAGCAGCTGCACAATATGGTTTGGAATCGACTACTGTAGACATCACTATGAATGAAAGATTAGGAACTGAAAAACAAGAAGAAACATTTTCTCTTCAGAAGCAAGCTATCCCAGTTAAGGATTGCTTAACATTTCTGAGTTAAATTTTCTCTTCATCCAGAAGGTGAAGACAGAAAGTATCATTGAGATTCTTATGGCCATTCCACTGTTTTAGAATGGTACAGATGGATGCAAGGAGACTTCATCAATCACTTTTGACTCAAGGGTTTGATGAGCATCTAACTGAAGTAAGCTGCAGGAGTTTTGTTGAGAAGATTGCGACTATGACACCCGTGGATGATGTTCCTGAAATGGCCATTCGCTCAGAGGAAGCTTCTTATCTGTCAGAAAGCTCAGAATTGATTGTTGCTGCAAAGAATAATTTAGTTGGCCCTAAACTAGATGAAAGCAATTCAGATAGTCCACAGATGCGGAGTCCATTGGGGAAAGCTCCAAGCAATGTGAGAAATATGATAAGTGCCTTCGAAAGTAGTCTTCCTCAGGTGAAAAACATTTTTTGCTTCCAGAGAATTCTTTATATTATTACTTACGAAGCAATTCTTGGTCAAAAGTTAAGATATGAAGCTTGGCTTGAAACAGGATATGAGACCTTATGTGAAATCACCACCACTTAAATTTCAGTCGAACAAGATTGGAACGGAAGGTCTAAAAACTTTGATTTTCGTTGAAGTTAAGACAGACAAGGTTAAACCAACAGCAGGAGGTTTGCAACAGGCCTCAACATATACCAGGAAAGGAGGAGATAAGCATGGTTCTGTTTGAGCTGCCAGTGAAGCTAAAGAATATCTGGACACCAGGCAGCTCGAGTTAAGTAAAGCAGATGTTAAAAGTAAAAGAAAAACTGAAAATATGAAGAATGAACTTACAGATAATGAATATGAGTTAAAGGAAGGAAAAATTTCTTCTAGAGATTTGTTAAGAGCATCCACAGGTAAAGCAGCTAAAGTTCCAGGAAGAATGCGTGATGGGCATACAGGTGGAGACTGGTAAATTTTTTATGAATCAGCGACATTCCGCTGGAAAATCATCTATAAAATACAGTAGCAAAGGACGTTATCCGGGATGTTTAGAAAAGAACTGGAAAGATAAACATTACTCCTCCATATGTCATGGTAACCGGATATTTCCAGTTGAATCAAGAAGCTCGTGTATAACAACTGGCAGCAAACATTTGATGCATCTAATGAGTAATTGTCACACTGAAGGAAGAATAAATGGAGAAAAAGTTTCAGTATCAGAAAATGCAGAAGAGGTATCTAAGTCCCAAATAGGCTTTTGGTCTGTCGATATATGTTTAGGATGTCATCTTGCATTATGATTATCATGTGTATGATTTGAAATTCAATTGATCTCACATATACATGCGCACATGCACATGCTCAAGTAGTATGTATGAAATTACAGGGAATAAAGACGATGAGAAATCTAATAAAGGGAGGAATAGCAGTTTTTAATGATCTTGGTTTTCTAGGTGAATATAGATGACCAGTAGAAGAAAAAAGAGAAGCAACCCTTCATGGATTTGTCATTTGACTGCATTTGTTAACCCCATTAGTATCAAACACTTGTGGCTGAACTGTAAAACTCTTGAGAAGCTCTACAGCCAAAATTAACAGATGGATAAATATTTGAGATTTGGAAAATTAGTGGATGTGAGTTTGGATTTACACTAATCCTTAGGTGGGAATAAGTCTTTTGGCCTTTTTGTTTTGCAGCTGAAAGAAGTGGTGTTGCCATCCTCTGTCATCATCTAAGGCTTGAAGTAGTATTTGGAGTCATCAAATGCTTTAAATATTTTGAGCAAAACTTTGTATACACAATTTGAATAAATAAATAATTTGTAATCATATAATTGAATATTACTTATTTTTAATTCAAAATCATCAAATCATATGATAATATATAATTTATATATTCAAAATGTGTATAAAAAATATGTATATATAATTTTATTAACTATTTTTTGTATTCTTTTTGTATTAAGTTAAAAAGTAAAAACTGTAAAGTAACAATATCCATTAATCCATAATTATTTAAAAAAATAATTATTATCAGAATAATTATTTAAAAAAATAAAACCCAGGTAATAAAAGCGGCGTAAAACCCTAGCTCCACTGCAAAACCCACAAAGCACCAAAACTGTCATCACCCACAAAAACGAAAACGAAGAAAAATTAACAATGGTTCGCAGCCTCAAGAACCCTAAAAAGGCCAAGAGGAAGAACAAGGTTGTGTCGGATTAATCAATTTATCGTATTTCCTTAGTTCATTTGTTGATAAATTAGTTATGATTGTTAACCAAATTATTCACTTACTCTTAAGAAGGGCTCCAAAGGAGATGGGTCATCATCGTCTTCTTCAGCACCGTCATTGCCTACAAAGGTGTGGCAACCAGGAGTTGATAAGTTAGAGGAAGGAGAAGAGCTTCAGTGTGACCCAACTGCCTACAATTCCCTTCACGCCTTTCACATCGGTTGGCCTTGTTTAAGGTTCTGTCAATAAATAATTCTTTTTAATTTTTTTTTTAATGTTTTTGTGGTTTAACTGTGTTTTGGGCAATTCTTGCTTTTTCCATGTAACATGCAAAATTTTGATTACTTTTAATTTGTTTTTGGATTGAGTTTTGTTAAAACTAGGATATTTTTACGTTGTTACATTGTTTATGCTCTGTCAAAATAAATTTTGAATACTTAAGCAAAAATTTAACTTCTGGTGAGCAGAGGCTAAGGGAACTGTTCGGTTGATTTCAATTGAGTTCGTAAAGCTTCATTCATGTGCTCCTGAACATTACATATTTTGCAGGATACATATTTGATCTCATAATTGTTTTTGTATTAGGAAAATATAGGCATTTTAAAGCATTTTCTTTTATTTTTCTGCATATGCTTTGAAAATAATGACGATTACAATTTTATCTAATTCAATGTTAGTTTTTATTACTTTTGACAGCTTTGATGTAGTGTGTGATACATTGGGTTTGGTGCGGAATGAATTTCCACACACAGTGTATTTTGTTGCTGGGACTCAGGTAATTTCTATATCTTATCAGTCTTAAGTAATTTTGTGAATCTAGACATGTCTTCTAAGATAATCATCCACTAAAAGATATTTAGTCTGTCTTTGCATCATGTCCGTCAGTGATTTTTATATTTCTAAATGTTGGTATGAGCATTCTGTATCTTCGGTGTGTGAGTTGAGCATGTAAAGATATGAATTGTTTAGCTTTATGGAATATACATATTTATTTTTTTTGGGGAACAGAAATACTATGCGAATTAACAAAATTTTTGAGTTGAGCATGCAGACATGGTTTTTATTCATAACATGTTGTGTGACCTTTTGCTTGTATAAAAACCTAAAACAGGCTTATTTGGAACAGAGGGAAAAATAATGTATGTGTGTTATCTTTCTAATCCCTCCTTATCTCACAATTCAATCATTGTAACTTGATGATCATATTCCTTTTCTGCAGGCAGAGAAAGCTGCTTGGAATTCTATTGGAGTGTTTAAAGTATCTAACATTTCTGGGAAAAGGCATGACTTGGTGCCTAAAGCTGCTGCTGGAGATGACGATATGGATAGTGAAAGTGGTGATAGTGATGAAGATAGTGAAGATGAGAGGGAAGGTGGTTCGGGTTCACCAACTTTGCAGGCAAAGTCTTGTGTTGACATTTAATTCATTTTTGACTGAAAATTATCTATGATGCTTATTGTCTTCCTACTTCCTTATACTTTTCTGTAATTTCTTTGTGCACATATACAGTTACGCAAGGTTGCTCATCAAGGATGTGTTAATCGCATACGTGCCATGGCAAAAAATCCCCATATATGCGCATCTTGGGGAGACACTGGTCATGTGCAGGTCATACTTGCTTCCTTAGAATATGGAGAAGCTCATGTTTCATATCATAAGTGAATCCTAATTTTATTTGGCCCTATTCATCCAGGTATGGGATTTTCGCTCTCATCTAAATGCTTTAGCTGAATCGGAAATAGAAGCTAGCCAGGGAGCTTCTCAGGTTTTTAATCAGACTCCATTAGTTAAGTTTGGGGGGCACAAGGATGAGGGCTATGCGATAGATTGGAATCCTGTTACTCCTGGAAGACTTGCAACTGGTATTGTTAGATACTTTTACTCATCTGTGATTATGTTTCCCTAAAGTCTTCAGTGTTCTGTTATTTTACAGATATTAAATTGGTTCTAATGTTTTACCTCCTTTTCATTTTGAAGGGGACTGCAAGAGTTACATTCATTTATGGGAGCCTGCATCTGATTCTACCTGGAATGTTGATCCTAAACCTTTTGTTGGACATTCTGCAAGTGTTGAAGATCTACAAGTACACGTTCTACCTATGAATAAATACTTGAATCCTATATGATATTTAGTATCTGTATCCAAACTCATGATAGAATACAAACAGCTTACTGATTTATAGTTCAATCTTGTAACCGTTCTTTTTTCCAACTTTTGTCAATGTAGTGGAGCCCTACAGAATCTGATGTATTTGCCTCTTGTTCTGTGGATGGAACCATAGCAATTTGGGATGCACGTGTTGGAAAGTCAGCATTAACTTCTTTTAAGGCACATAACGCGGATGTGAATGTAATCTCATGGAACAGGTACGTGAATCTGTCAACATATTTGACACTCCTTTTCAACAAGTTTCTCTCAGTACATGTAATTGACCTCAGCCTGTCATTTGCTGATTCTGACTAGGCTGGCAAGCTGTCTTTTGGCATCTGGAAGTGATGATGGAACGTTTTCCATTCATGATCTAAGATTGCTCAAGGTATGTCTATTTTAAGCTGGGATACAACATTTATATAGAGGAAGTATGTCATTATATTGGCAAATTCTCATTGCGAGGAATACGACTGTTAGATAATTGTTTCCTTTACTTTTTCTCTTTCAGAGTGCCACATCCTTGATATATGTTAGCATCTGATATCTCAACTGCTTTCTTCATGTTCAGTGTGATCCATTATTGCTACTGATAATATTTAGATTTCGACCATGCTTGGTTTGACTGTTAAACATCATGAGTATGTTGGCTGATTCAATCTGTTGAGTAACTTAGTTTTGCCTTGCTCATTTGGTCTTTTTTTTTATTTTGTTCGCCTACTAATGATTGGTATCTTAATATATATTTTAGTCATCTTAAAGAAGAGAAAGAGTGTCTTTTATAGTCATGAGTTAATTATGTTAGTTTTTGGTATTTTTGGTACTGCTGATCTTATGTTACTGGCATTTTCCATGTGGGCAGGGAGGAGATTCTGTTGTAGCACATTTTGAGTACCATAAACACCCTATTACATCCATTGAGTGGAGTCCACATGAAGGCTCTACTTTGGCAGTTTCATCATCTGACAATCAGTTAACGTAAGTAGTACGCAAAGGCCAAATTACGGGAGCCAGTAGAAATAGATAGACAAACTAGCTGGAGCACAATTTTATACGACTCTCTTTCATCACGCTATAATTTATTTATCATCTGGTTTCCTTGACCAGGATATGGGACCTTTCTTTGGAAAAGGACGAGGAAGAGGAAGCAGAATTCAAAGCTAAAACAAAAGAGCAAGTAAATGCCCCAGAAGATTTACCTCCTCAACTACTGTTTGTGCATCAGGTAATTCATATTTGCATTTCTCATTAATTCTTATTTGCTAAAATAGAATCGAATAGTTTGTTGATTGTGTAATGTGAAACAGGGACAAAAAGACTTGAAAGAGCTTCATTGGCATAATCAGATACCTGGAATGATTGTATCAACTGCAGCCGATGGTTTTAACATTCTGATGCCTTCCAACATACAAAGTACCCTTCCACAGACTGTTGCTTGAGAGTATAATGTTGCCATGCTGCCGAGAGGCTGCCAATGCATCATCATGGCAGCCGGGTTAGATTCGTAAATTATCAGTTACTGAACTGTGGGAAGAAAAGTTGGTTTTTTTAATCTTCTGGACACAGGGTGAGATTTGTTTGCTTGCTGTTGCTCCCAAAGATTTCGTGTAAACTGCCATAGGTGTGTTAAGAGATTTTTTTGGCAATAAGGATCCCACCCGGTCCAAATCGCCCCTTAAAATTAAACTAGGTAAAACTTGAATTTAATAATTGACCATAACTTTTGCATTAGATTAGTTAATAATTTAATTTTAAAATATCATCAAAAACTATTTAAACTCATATTTTTTTATATGACTTTTTTTAACCATTCGAATTACTCATTGGATTTCAAAACTAATTCACTGAACTTTGTTCATTCTTTACAAAATAGTGAGTACCCAAAGAACGCACAATTCACATCATAAGTAATGAAAAAATTTGTAAATTAATAACTAGGGATTGGGGACAGTTCAAAAGCACATCATAACCCATCTAGTGTACTCACAAAATCGCACTAATTTGACTTGATTAATACAACAATGAAGCGTTATGTATAACACAATTAAATACGACCAAATGATATTACTACATCTGTATCAGAATTTGTATGATCCTGAGTGTCTACTGCAATCATAAAAAGCTCATCTTAGCATCCTAAATAAGCCTTTCACCGTCTCTACGAATTGACCGGTCTCCCGTTTAATTTTGGAAAAGGATCCTGCTTACTCAAGACCACCACTTTACTCTTGTGAGCGAAATACCCTTTCACAAGGTTCTTGTGTATCAATATGGCAACTATGCATTCCACCTACGCATTGCAATGTATTCTAATTACATAATCTGCAAGGCAAACCTACCACAAAAGGAAGAGTCTAACAAATTCTAAAAACCAAGAAATGACAAGAATGAAGAATTGTACCTCATCAACATCCATGTCCATCTCCAGCCATGTCAATGCCTTAACAATTACTTCTAACTTCATCTGGTGAGCTTTGCTAGGGTCTTTCTGCTTTTGGATAATGTAACTGCAGAATTATAATGAAAATTAGCATGAGCAAAATATCCCAATTATATGTAAACAATCAAGTGAAATTGAACTCACATTTTCTTAAACAGTCTTTGAAAAACCTGGAGTTCTAGCTTCTCCAGCACAAGGTATACACCTGATCTTAAGAACCTTATCAAAAGAAGAAAAAATCATCATTCAGATAGTTTCAGGGAGTAGATGACTTGAATTTCACCATCAAGAAATGATTTTTTGTGGGCGGTTGAACTACAGACTGCCCAAATTGAATAGGCAAACATACCGGTCCTCATGCTCTTGGAGAGCATGTCGAAGAAGTCGGAGATCACCCCTTTTCAGAGCTAGCACAACATTGCTGTACTGTGAGAGAACCACCAGATATTAGATACGAATTGCACAAAGAGGAAGTCCTCTTCCCATCCATTATCAAATTAAAAAAATAGAGTTGTTATTAATTTGATTTCTGTAAGATGATAAAATTTATTCCCAAAGAGAAAAAAAGATTCAAATGGCATGCCTTACCTCAACTAAGTTATACTTCTCTAGCAACGACTCTTTTGGTAAGATGCCAATCGAAAGCTTCACCGGTATCAAATATTTCAAGATCATCCTACACAACAGAAAGAGGGAAAGTATAAGCTATGCACTGCTAGGTTAAGAAATTGCTATAGATCTCGTGCTTATCTTAAATAACATTCCAGGAAAAAACTATTCAATGCAAAAGGCAACATAATCAACCACAGAATTTGAGATCAAACACCACATAAAGAAGCAAAAAGCAATGATTTTGATGCACAAAGTACAACATTAATGCTCCAAAACATGGCAAAAGAGTGAAGTTTAAAACCGGAGAAAGAGATGAAAGGTTTATTTATTTCTCACATATTTCATTATCAGAATTACAATGTAATCATAGGAATACTTGGAATATTCAATTCGCTATACTTGAAAATTACATAGATGCTAATCTAACTTAATCCCATAATACATGCTAAATGGAATTACATACAAGGAAACAACTAATTTGATTTACATAAAGGATGATAACAATTAATCTAATTCCTAAACAATTGTCACGGGATTTTATCACAATTTCCAACAAAGTTAAACAAACTATAATAGTTCTCCCATGTATTAAATGAAAGAAAATCAGACACAATCATCAAGCCAAGAAATTGTCTAATGATGTATATTGAATAACTCAATCAAAACGATAAGGTGAGGAAAAAAAAAACCATTTCAGCTATAAAATCTAAATTAACGCCATCCTTTATGTCAGAAAAAATAATGGTACAATGGACATTAATATTTTCTAATAAAACATCATAGGAATAATATCCAATAATGCCAGTTAATGCACATTTTAGGCTAACAATGGCACAAGAAACAGTTCATAGTCTTTCAATCGTTGAGATGAAAAACACATGCATCAAGCACAACTAAAACAAACCTTATGTTGGATTCACTCCTAGGGTTACAATGTGTCAAGGCATATGATAATTTTTTATCAGCCTGCAAGGTCATAAAAAGAGACCAAGTGAATAATAGGACAATAAAGAATACAACAAATAATGCAACCAATCAAGCCATATATAATATTGAAACATTTCATTTTCCAATTAAGAGATGATGGCATGACATCCAACAATATCATTTAAAGACTGAATATTAGGTCCACACTGGAATGTTCATCCAAAATGTCTACAGACCAAGTGGAAATCCCCAATAAAAAGACTAGAAACCATCTTCATGTAATCAAATCATATCAGAACTACTAAAAAGGAACTTAAATACTTACATCAGGAAAATTTTCATTGAAAACTTCTAAACGGCCTGTATAATACATGTAAGTGACCTGCAAACGCACGTCATGATAGTAACTAAAAGTACTCAAGAGAATTATTTTTTGTGAGAAAGAAAAACATATAATCTACCCCTTCCCCTTAAAAAATTTTGAATCTTACCTTGTCTCTTTTAGGAAATTCCTCAAAATCAAAAATACGGGCAGTGTCTATACTTCTTATTACACTACGACATAGGTGAACAGTACCAAGCTGCAGGTAATACAATTTAAATATCTTAATGTAAGCCTGAATTAGATAGCTTTCTTCAAAATTTTAGAGAAATAGAAAGTGAAAAGCACCTTGAAGTAGATCTTAAACAACTGGCACGTCACATATAATGCTCCAACACGTTTTGCACCTTTTCCCTAGAATTGACATAATTCTTCAAAAGAATTAGTAAAGACAGAAATAAAAAATTTAAACATACTTAAAGCTTTCATCCATCAAATAAAGTCAATTTAATAATGAAAATTAGTATAGAGGAACATACTGCAAGAACCCCAAAGACTTTCATAAGAAAAGAGCCAGCAGCCTTTAATTTCTCAGGGGACTTTCCATTAGCAGCCAACTCTCTATCAGCCTACAAAAAATTACAAACAATAATGCAGCAAAATATCTCCCCAAAATTTTAAACAGAAAATAGAGAAAATCGTACCCTCTCAGCAAGAACCCTAATCTCATAAGCAATGGCATACAATGCTTCCAAAGCCCAGGCCGATTCCCAATTTCGGAACTCCTGAAGAAAAGCACTATAATTTCCTCATTTAATTAGCAAGCAAGTGCGTCTCCAATTATAATTAATAATAAGAACATTACTTAAAAAAACATACTGGGAAGATTTTTCAAAGGCGTTATAGGCATCAACCAAGTTTCCGATTCGATAGTTTTGTAGAGAACGAAAAAGCGGAACTATAATTTCTCCAAACTGAGAGTACTTATCGGATTGTTTAATCAATCTATTAGCGTCCTGTTACAAGCACAAAAGAAAAATAAAAGCTTAACCATTGATTGTTAAATACGGTCACATAGAGGCGTAGAGGGAAAAAAATTGAACCTGGAAGACGTTGAGAGCGTCGGCGAGTGAGAGGAGAGAGTGGGAGTTGGAAGAGAAAGAAAAGAGGAGTTTGAGTGAAGCTGCGTCTTGGGAGAAAACGGCGTCGGAGAAGCGGTTGAGGTAATCAGTGATTCTTCTGTGTGCTTCTCCCATCGAAACGTAGGCCATTGAGTTGAATCGGAGTGAGTTGAAAATCCAAGTCGACTGGGAAGGAACGACTGAAGACTGATCGGTAGCATTTGGAGAAAATATTCTGTACATAATAACATATTTCTACCCAAAGTGTGGCCCAAAACATTTTCCACCCCTTCATGGCACAATAACTCGTACACCCTCACCCAAAACAATCTCTTGCTTCAAAAAAAAAAAAAAATTGTTATAACAGTAAAATAATAATTTTATTGTCTGAAAATTAAAAGGAATAATATTTTTTAATGAATCTCACCTTAATTTTTTAAACATGTTAGTTTTCAAATATTTTTATAAATTTGAAATCTTAAAATTCAATCCTTAAAACTTTAGTCGTTAGTTTGACTACAATCTCACTATTACTACCAATCGAGTCATCTTGTGGAGTGAAGTCGAAGATGATGAAGGCTTTATTAAGCCACACCGTGGGAGAAGTTTAAAAGAAAGGACTTTTGACGAGTTTCGAACATGATATAATCAAGGGAGAGAAGGTAAAATTTCCAAATATCGAGATGGAGTCATCGAAGATGATGAGAGAGAGGTGAGTGTGATCTTGCCATAATGTAGAGGGACATCATAAGAGTGGTACTGACCAGTTTCAAGTATGAATGATAAGTGAGTAATTGGTGAAGAGAAGGTAAAAGACAATAGTTGCACCGATTACGCCAATACTAATTTAATTGGTGTGCGACCGAGGATGGCTTAATAGGTAAGAGGGTGGTGACTAACATCAGGGTTAACAAAATTATTTAGTATTAAAACTTTCAAATAAAAAATTTAAATTTAAATTTTTATTACATTTATGAAACATTAATTTGAATTATTTATATTTTAAAAAAAAGGTCGTGGCTCGATGGTAGTAATGGGGGTTAAACAAATTGAAAGAATTTAACAAACACTTGTAGATCCAACTAGATATAGCTAATTTAACCTACTGCCACCAAATTTCCTCTTTGCTTATAAAACTTGATAGCTTATGTCATTGGGTCGTATTCGTATAGTGTCAGTTTAGATTTCATATTAAAGACCTTAAACTCTAACCCGATCTGAATTATAATTATATTAAATTTTTTTAACTTTAATCCAATTCTTTAATATTCAAATTAATCTAATCCGACCCAAATTATCTCAAATTGTTTATTATTTTTATTCTTTAAAGTGTTTTTATCGTTTTAATTTCGTCATCAAATTACTCTAATATACTATTAATAAAACACACAATAAACGTTTTGTTTTATTGACAAATGCTCTAAAAGTTTATCTATTAAAGACTTTTGAAACACGTTAATAATCTGACTAATCAAATCAAATTATTACTACTTAATAATAAAATAAAATATTTTAATAAAAATAAAAAATACTATGAGTCATTACAATTATACAAAGATACAACTATCTACAATATATAAAAATTTCATATCTTTACTATAAAAACATAACATATAATTACAATATGAGTAAGACCTTTAAAAGACATTTGTAATCTGACTAATCAAGTCAAATTCTTATTATTAAATAATAAAATAAAATATTTAAATAAAAATAAATAATAATATGAGTAATTATAATTATATAAAAATATAACTATATGTAATATATAAAGATCTCAAGTGTTATTGATATTGTCTTTTAACATTTTCATAATTTATCCTTAACAAATTCTATTAAAATCACATTTATAAAAAATATTCAAGTTGATTTGAGTTATGTCTGATTACTTTCGTGTGATTAAAGTCACATTTATAAAAAATATTCAAGTTGATTTGAGTTATGTCTGATTACTTTCGTGTGAACCCTAATATTATCTGATTTAATTTCAAATTGTATTGAATTGACTTGAAATAAATTTCGTATAAAAAAATCTTAAAATCTAATATTTTTCATATTGTATCATATCAAGTTAACAGATCGTATTGAAAATTATTAACCCTACTTATGCTATATGTAGCTATAAATGTTCTCGTTCTTTTGTTGTGCCTTCAACTTCTCTACGTGTCTCATGCCCTACATTTCTTGCTTAGACCTTTGTTATCTTTGATCAAGCAACCTCCCATTTGGGCATTAGAAATGATCTAGGCATTAGAGACTTATATTCTTGTACTAGTGGATCATCCTTTTTAGTTGTGCTCCTATTTAATAATCAATAAAATTATGTATATATATTTTTAGTAAATAATTTAAGTATATAAATAATATATTATTATATGATTAAATAATTTTAAATTAAAAATAAAATAATATCAAATTATATAATAATATATTATTTATATATTTAAATTATATATATATATATAAAAAAAAAAGTATATTCACGTGAAGAAAGCGATGTGGAAGGCCAAGTCTCTTGGCCTAGTGCTTCAATCAATTTTGGACAATTTATTAAGTGGCAACCTTGTTAATCAGATATTTTCACGTGTAAAATTGGACGTGTGGCTAACATTTGTTTTCTTGTCCGGAAAATGAAAAAGTTAGCTTTGTGCAAATTGTCAGGCGAGAATTGGCAGTTTCTAGCTGCTAAATTGGAACAGCAAAATAGCTCTCAGCCTCTCGAATCTTCAATGGAAGAATCACGTGATTCAGAAACAAAATCCAATTACTCCTACGACTACTACGTATCTACATACAAATTGTATTTGACACTGACTTTTCTTTTTTAATTTATATAAAATTTTTTATAATTTAATTTTAATTTATTTTTTAAGAGAAAACTAGGTAATACATCTGAATATAATCCAAACCAATTTGGTCTAAAAAGTTAACTCAACTCAATTCAGTTTAGTTCAAATTTAAATCAAAAGATCTAGTTCGACTTTTAAACCGAACTGAACTTGAATTATAAGATATTAGACTCAACTTCAATTTGAATTCACAATTCGATTAATCTCAAATTCATAGTTTGAATTGACAGTTTGAATTTATAACTCAATTCGGCTTAAATAAAAATTTTTGAATATTATTTAGGTAAAATAATATCATTTTATTAATGAACTACGAATTTGAGTCATACATTCAAATTATTAATTCGAACTGAATCAAATTATAAATTTAAACTATTAATTTGAGCTACAAATTAAACTAAATTTGAGTCGAATTATTTTTTATTTGAATCAAATTTGAGTCTGATTTAATTTTGATTAGAAAAACTCAAATTGGGTCATTTTTAATTTGAAGAAGTAATCAGACTAACTCTGATTTGTATCCACCCCAGCTAGGCAAGAACGATGTGATTGGAGGGGTGACTGCTATTTTTTCATTTCAAAATGATTGTTTGACTTTTTTTTTAGTTACAAAAAACCTGCACATTCATTCAATGTTTGGTTAGACATGAGATCGTGCGGGCCTTGAACTTAGTTCTTTCTACTTCGGCATTTTATATTTCATTCACTCAAACTAACTCCTCGGGTCTTCATTTAGCTTTTTGATCAAGGGTTCTTTTTTTTTTTTTTTGAAATATAAAAATGGAACTTAAATAATTAGGAATAAATAGCTAATTGTAATTAAATGCCAGATCATCACAATCAATGATAATTGAATAACATATTTTTTAAAAACAACAACTTAGAAATTCAATTAAATAAATATTAATGAAATTGAGACGCAATCCTAAAATAAAAAAAAAAAATTGATACAACCGACAAGACAGAAGAAATAATAAAAGGATCGAAAGAAGGTCTGAGCAAAGGTGGTGGGTTACCGGCCAACCACTTAGAAGAAGGGCTCAAATAAAACGAATTACAAAAAATTAAAAAATGTGAATACGTGGACTCTTGTTCTTCCATAATATCTGATTTTACAAACACAATTGAATTTCTCAAACTCTAAATTAGCAATCAAATTTTACAATTCTAAATTCTCTGTCACTCTCCATCCCCTTTTGACCTTATGTAGTTTGATTGAATAAATTTCTTTTTCTCTTCCTTTTTTTAGATTTTTCTTTTCATTTACTTTTTTTAATATATATATAATTCCAAGTTTCTGTTCTTCCTTTTTTATCTATCAATCTGTAAATGGCAGATGTTATTGGGGTATCTTCGTTTCAGTCGCTTCGCTTTTCGTCTTCGTTGGTGCTGGGTTCTTTCGCCTCTACGTTGAATTCCCTCCCACCTAATCTGATTCTAGACAAGAAAATTTCTCCTCTTGTTTATTCTTCTGCTGCTGGTTTTTCTCGCTTTTCTTTCACGCCTAAGAAGCACTTTCTCTCCTTCAAGGTCATACATCTTGTCCGTTTTATTCTAATGCTATTTGTAATTCATTAAGTCTTTACAATTTTGAATACCCATTTGTTGGAATTACGTTTCGTGCAATATTTTATGTCAGTTATGAGTATTGTTTGCTGTCTGAGTTGAGAAATTTTATTAATTTATTTTGGTTTGAAAAGTTATATGTTTTTGCGAGCTATGCTTGAAATTAGGAGAACCCATTTGTTGAAATTGCTTGACTATCGGCTGTGTTGAAGTTAGGAGTTTTATATGCTGTTCAAGCTGAAAGTTTAGTGAATTTAGATGACACTTTGATTGTCTGTAACACTGTTAGAATTGTAAGTTATTTAAACATTTTATTAACTTTCCTTGAAATCTTTAATTTTAGATGGTTCTTCGTGTCAAATCTACTTTAGGCTGAGATAATATGAATGTATTTTTCTATTTACAGTTTGCTCCCTTGTTGATTGGAGAGTGATTTGCCATTCTGTAGCATGAATTTCGTTTACAAAATAATCTGATTTTATTGTGTGTTTGTTTTCTTTGCCTTGATAAATTATTCCATGACAAATCTTTTAGGATTTGTGTACAATGGCCCAATTGTTGGGTAAGGCATGAAACCAGAAACATTTTTCCCCACAAAGTTCATGACAACTTTATTATCATGTTCTTCCGTTTACTTTCTCCTCTTTATCAATTTTGTATGGATTCCCTTTTTGTGTTTTTTAGAACTAAAATTTTGCTGAGGGTGGATTTATTTGGAGTCACTTTGGCAGGTTCTTTAATCATTCTGCAGACTAGCAAAATTTTACTTATTAGTTTTTTACTATAAAGAATGAAGGCTTTTTTTGTGCCTTACTTTTAGTTTTGTCTTTGCAGTTGGATTTGATGCATTAACCTTTTTTTTAATTAATAGACAAAGTATTTTGCGTCTTTCTTTTATCTGGCCTTTTTTCTTTGTTTTTGTTTTATGTGGTGCAACATTTCTGGAAAGAAATGATAATAACTGAAACATCTAACATTTTTTATGTTAAAATAAATACACCGTAGTCATTAGATCTAAGGATTAGAGAATATTGCATTCTCTAAAATGTAAAGCATCAACCATGTATGTATATTGGTATTGGAATCTCTTAGCTTCTACAATGTATCAATCAAGCTCACTTGTTAGAGTTATTTTAATGGCATGTCTCTGATAAAATTTGTTCACCTTCAAATAATATTTTAATACCCCACCTTACTTGTCTTATGGTTATTTGCAATTGGTAGCAATTAAACTTTGGCTTGTCTGTCTACTGATATCAAAATGTCTCTGTATAAGGTGTTCACCTCGCTTGAGGGTTTTAATTATCATGTTGGTTGACCGGTTTACTTTTAATACAAAATCTATATTTTTTATCAAAAAAGTTATTGTTATTGAAATGTGGTGTGAACCTGCCCCAATTGCTTTGTACTGTGAAGTAATTTTGTTGTTTTTATTCTGTGTTGGGGGTCTATGTCGATTATTATATTTGTTCTTATATCGTGGTTCTTTCTAAGTTTTGGATGCTTCACTCCAGGCCCATGCAACTGTCACTCAAATTGACCAGCCAAAATGGTGGGAAAAGAATGCTCCAAATATGATTGACATTCATTCTACTCAAGAATTTCTGGGTGCATTAAGTCAAGCTGGAGATAAATTAGTCATTGTTGAATTTTATGGAACCTGGTGTGCATCTTGCCGGGCATTATTTCCAAAGGTAACACCCTGTTTGTTTATTGACCATCTGTACTAGTTTTAGCCTTTGTAATAACCATTTTTAAAACCATATACACTGCCAGCTTTAACAAAATTATTGGCTTAGAGCATGTTGGTTAAGATTACTGCTTTTAATTACCTTTAATAGAGTGATTAATGGGGCACAGGAGAAAGAAATTATACATTTTTTGGTCTCATGCTATTAAGGGAATAGAATGTTAGTTTTTCATAGGACTCAAAAATGAATATAGCTTATGGTGACACATGATGGATTTTTTTTATTGAGATTGCCATCTAATGCTGGAGACTGGCACCAGCGCTTCGGTCTTTTCCTTGAAGTCATCTGTTATTACTTTTCTACAATAGATGAGTGGACAGGAATGTTGCTGCTAATGAATTTAATGAGAGTAAAAAATAAAAAGTTTCTAAATTTCCGAAGGTTAATCATATGATTTGGCTTTACCTTAAATGATGTCAACTAATGATTCCTTCGAAAAGATACATGTCTTGCTTTTCACATAATGATTTATTAACTTTTATAGTTTATATATTTGCATTAGCACTTAAACGACTGTGCAATAATTGTGATGATTTTCTCGTGGAAAAAATGTCAGCTCTGCAGGACAGCGAAGGAACACCCTGAAATATTATTCCTGAAAGTCAATTTTGATGAGAACAAGCCAATGTGCAAAAGTTTGAATGTGAAGGTTCTTCCTTTTTTTCACTTCTATCGAGGAGCTCATGGACAGCTGGAAGCATTTTCATGTTCACTTGCTAAGGTGAGAGTTTTCTCATCTCCTTTCCTTTCTAATATGATTGCCAGAAAGTGTAAATATCATTGTCAAATGCATTAAAATTTACTCCTTCCTATCCACTGAAGAAGAATTAGAATCCACAATTGTGAGGAAGAGGGCAAGATAAGGTGAAGAGTGGCATGGTTGATTGAATAAGTTTATGATCTGACACATTTATTCATGGCCTTATTAGTAAGTCACGAGCTCTGATTGGTTTATAACATGTGAAAAAGTTAAAAAATGAAGAAGAAAAAGAAGGTACTTTAATGGTACGAAAATTATTGGTACATAGCATATAAAATGCGAATTAGACTTTGCATGATTTACTGGTTCTTGTGTGATGGCATTCATATACATTGCAGAAGTTGTATGAATATCTGAAAACCTTTTTTGTGTTCATGTCTAATATTTCTCTTTACAAACCCACATGCAGTTTCAAAAAATAAAAGATGCTATCCAGCAGCACAGCACAGCTAGATGCAGCATCGGTCCACCGAAGGGAGTCGGAGATCTGAGTCTTGAAGCTATTTCCTCTCCAATAGAGAAGCCAGCTGTATGAAATTAAGCCAAGGATTTAAGCGTTAAACATGAATCTATATGTATGTGTTAGTGTTATCATCTATGTTGCTTACTGAAGAAGAAAATCTGTAGCGAGGTACCACTGGTGCTATTTTGTATATTGGCATTTCCCCTGTAAAAGAACTACAGAAGATTACAGTCGGCTTTATTCTTTGTCATTCTTGTTCTATTTTTTTGTATTTATGTATGTTAAAAAAACTGAAGTGGAAATGAAATTTCAAGTCCTGAATATTCATTTTTACAATTGGGCTGCAATGGTTAACCATGAGAAGCCTTTTACAGCTTATAGGCCTTTGCTTTGGGCTGAAGTTTGAGCTTGATTTGATTTGAGTGAAATCAAAATTGAGTTTATCAAACTTGTCTCAAATGTGTTTAAGTTTAATTTATTTGAGAGGAATTAAGTTTGAGTTTGAGTTCAAACTGAATTTTGAGTTTGACTAACTATAAAATCGGATTAATTTGTTTAAAAATTATGATTTGATTTGATTTGGGTTATAAAGTTGTTTGATTTAGGTTGAAAAATATTTTCAGTTTGTTTATATCAGAGGATTATATCCAGTAGTGATTGAAAATGCTTCTTTTGGGCTATGATAAATATAAAATAAGCCCTTTAATATTTGAATTTCTTTTCTTTGGTTAATTTTCATCACTGTTCAAATTTAGAAGCCCTAAATTGTAAATATAAATAAACAAGCAAGGGAAAAACAGCTTATTCTATCATCTCGACCTCGTCAATCCATCAGGCATAAACACTGTATCCGACGCGCCGCGGAGTGTGAAGCGGTGGATATAGAGGAGAAAATGGCGAGCTATCTATGGAGAAAATACGCAGATTATGTGCACACAAAGTGGGAAAGAACCCTTCTTTGGGACATGATAGAGCCCTACAGGAGACCTAAATCTTTTACTCCTCTCGTAACCATCTATGTTACCGCTTTCTACACTGGTGTCATCGGCGCTGCTATTACTGAGCAACTCTACAAGGTATTTCATCTTTCAATTGTTTGAATTTATCCTTTATCGGAGTTTGTTTTGGCTTCCAGTTTTTAGAGTTCAGAGCTTTTTACCCTTTTATTTTTACTTAACAAAAATTTCCATCACATCATTTTGTTGTTATTTTTACTCATTTTTTGTTGATATGTATGTATGAATGTATGTATATTTCATATGTATGCAAAAATGATTAGCAAATTAATATTTATATCTTTGCTAATATTCCAGATGTCCTATATGATGGTTTTTAGAAACTGTTCTAGTTAAAAATGTTGGGCTTGATCTTTTAGTGCTATTTCATGTGTAATTTTTCAGTAGGATGGAGTTTAAGTGTAAACTCTTGAATGCTAGTGGTTAACATATCAGTCGTTGCTACTGGAAAATACTGAATTTTAGAGATTTCTGAGCAGGTTAATTTTGAAGTATATGATAGAGAAAATTCGGAGAGCACATCCTAGAAATTTTGGGCTATGTTCATATATTTGTCAACCTTTCTTTATATTATGGTTCAAACTTTTATGGTCTTTAATACCATATAGACCTTGCACTATGTAACATCTTGTGAGGTTTGGAGGTCATTTAAGGTACTTAAAGAAGTAGTTAAGATGGATGTAAATAAGAAAATTTGGTCCAATAAATATGAGAATCACACTGGCCAGTTTCTGTGTTTCAATTAGCCAACTAATTTGCCTCTCCAAACAGTGTGGATGAGGACTCATGATTTGATCTGCTAGCTTGAATACCTGGATCATGCTGATAAGCATTCAAATTGCTTGAATTATCGTTCGTTTTGAGATGAACTATAATTTGTATAGAGGCCTAGCTACAAATGAGTTCCTTCTCCGGTGGGTGTCATTCCATCTCTGCTGGGCATTTCAGTCCAATTGACTTAATATCTTCTTCCTCCCCAGTTTAAACCAATCAATTTGAAGCTAGCTGGCTTAGGCAGAGCAGAAGCATGAGCAGTTCTTGTGCCCCTTTTCTTCAATGTCCAATCAGAATACCTCTTAGAAAGATGAGATGGGAACTAATTGTTGTTCACCACTATCAACTAATGAATGTGATGTTAATAACATATTTGATTATGAAGAAAAAGATTACAGGAGTTTTGTTGTGAGCAGTTGACACATGAAGCAATTACTCAGAAATATTTTGTGGCCACTTGGGTTGTTAGAACACTGTAGAAAGATTGGATAGAATTTTGTTATTGTGTGTTGGTAAGCTTGACCTTAGTCTGATAAAATATTCATGACTATAAGAATATGATAGGTGAGGTGACAAAATTTAGTGGAAAACTAGGGCATTCATGGAGCTCCATTTGGATAATTCCTACTTACAAGCTCCAAAAGTCTTAAGTTTACCTTATGTTAAGATTCATTAGTGTACTAGTTAATCAATAAAATGGGTGATTTAATGATTTTCATCTGTCATATTCTTGTAAGTACAAAGTTTAATCAGACAAGTAAAAAACATTAGTATGATTTATCATAGTAATAGTAAGAGTTTCTTTACATGTAAATTGACTAAATTGGACATTTAGTATGACCCTTTATCTCAGGGCAGTAATTTAAGGCTCTGGTCTGAGAATTGTGTTGCTTATTTGAGCAGGAAAAGTACTGGGAAGATCACCCTGGCCAAGCAGTGCCACTTATGAAGCCAAAATTCTATGGTGGACCCTGGAAGGTGTATCATGGCGCTGTGCCAACGAATCCTAATCAGTGAGAGCCACAGCAGCCAGTTTTCAACCTGTGCCGAGGTTTCTTCCTTCTGATATCTAGTGAGTCATGCTTATTGTATAAAGGTGAGAGTTGTTATTGGCATCTAGCAAACAAATATTCCTTCTAGTATGAGAAATAATCCAAGTAAACCGTGAGGTGATGATGCTGCATACCTTTATGTGGTTGAAAGATATGCCCACACTAAGGAAAAAGAATTTCCCAATAGGATGAATGTGATATTGATTTCAATTTATACCAGAGAACCCTTTGTGTGTCGTAATATGATCTTAAATACTCTTTAACACCTCAGTTTTGTTTAATCTATAGCTCAGTTTTGCCGTTGTCAATTTCACTTACCGGATATGAGATTTTCGGAATGTTTTGATTATTGCTATTGATCACTGGATGACTCTCTTTCATGGCAAAGCAAATCTGTCAAATGATTGCCAGAAAGTGTAAATAGCAATGTCAAATGCATTAAAATTTACTCCTTCCGGTCCACTGAAGAAGAATTAGAATCCACAATTGTGAGGAAGAGGGAAACATTTATTCATGGCCTCATTAGTAAGTCACAGGCTCTGGTTGGTTTATAATGTGCAAAAAAGTTAAAAAAAGAAGAAGAAGAAGGTACTTTGATGGTATGAAAATTATTGGTACATAGCATACAGAATGCGAATTAGACTTTGCATGATTTGTTGGTTCTTGTTTGCTGGCATTCATATACAGTGAAGAAGTTGTATGAATATCTGAAAACTTCTTGTGTTCATGTCTAATATTTCTCTTTTCAAACCCACATGCAGTTTCAAAAAATAAAAGATGCTATCCAGCAGCACAGCACAGCTAGATGCAGCATCGGTCCACCGAAGGGAGTCAGAGATCTGAGTCTTGAAGCTATTTCTTCTCCAATAGAGAAGCCAGCTGTATGAAATTAAGCCAAGGATTTAAGCATTAAGCATAAATCTATATATATGTGTTAGTGTTGCTATGTATGTTGTTTACTGAAGAAGAATATCTGTAATGGAGGTACCAGTGGTGCTATTTTGTGTATTGGCATTTTCCCCTGTAAAAGAACTGCAGAAGATTACAGTCGGCTTTATTCTTTGTCATTCTTGTTCAAGTTCGGCATGATTCAATAATATCATCTTGATCCAATATAAACGGACTTGAACCCAAATTCTCATCAAACTCCAACCAAGGATTTTTAGCCAATCCAGCTAACCATCGGGCATAATTCCAAGTTACTTTGAAGTTTGAACATGTACCAGTTCAGACAAAACTTTGTGTCTTCAGTATTTGTGGGAATTAGTGTCAGAATATTGCTATTGTTATTGAAAGACGGCCACGTAGCCGCAATCTACGCCACTAACATAAACGAGTGGTTTAATTATGTTACAAAATTACAGAATTCGATGAATCAATGATATCAAACATGGTAAATCTTCCTCGTCTGTCACCGCACCGCAAGCTCCCACTCCTTCCTGCTGTTTACTCTGCTTCAGTCTCTAATTTTTCTTGTTCTACTTGGGTTTCCAGTCGTTCGAAAGCTCTGAACAAGTGTGACATTGGAATTAGAGCACCTCGCCGGCTTGTGTTGGGTGTGGGAGCTGCTTGTTGGACTCAGTTTTTGAGTATGGCGGGTAGTGTTGCCTCCAAATCCTTCATCGCTTCTGCAAGGCAAAAGGGTGCCGTTGAAGAGGTAAAGTTTTCATCTTTAACTGCTGTTATCAACAACAATTCTTTTGTTTGCTATTGGATTGTGATATTATGGGTTGGTGTGTTGTTGATGAAATATGATGGGATGGACTTGGAATTCAATTAATTGAGCTTCTGATAATGTGCCATGCCTAAACAAAGATAACATTTACATTAAATCAATAATTGGTTCAAGATTAGCATTAATGAAGCGGTTGAATTATCTATTCAGTGATGGGTTTTATTGACTAAGAGGAAAGCTCATTGTAGTTGCATTTCTTTTAACTAATGTTATTGGTCTTAAATCCAATGAATATTCTTTGTCCTTTGAGAATTTTTTGGCCGTTGTAAGTAGAGGGTATCATCTCAATAATTCATTTCACTTTGATCTCATAGATATTGAAGAATGTTGAGTGGCCGGAGCAATTCCCTTTCAAGGAGGAGGACTTTCAGCGCTTTGATGAGTAAAGGCTTTATACTTCACTTTCTTGCTTGCATTAAACTCTGTATCAGGGACAATGCAAGCTGCTCATCTAAATGGCCTTCATTTTAGCAGAAACTTTATAATATCTATTAGTAGTTTCAATTGTTATAGATTCAATCACTGCAAGCTTATATACAGTTTTTGACTTTTCTATATCTGAAATACAGCAATTGATATTTTCAGGACACCTGATTCATTTTTCTATGAAGCTCCTCGATTTGTGACACACATTGATGATCCAGCCATCGCTGCATTGACTAAATACTATTCTCAGGTTTTCCCTCCCAGCAACACTCCAGGAATAAGAATTCTAGATATGTGTAGCAGTTGGGTAAGACATATTGAATCTGTATGGTTGTGTCAGTAATCCATGGTGCATCTTATAATATCATAACCCCCGTCCTGGTCTTCACATTTAGGTAAGTCATTATCCACCAGGGTACAAACAAGATAGGATAGTTGGAATGGGCATGAATGAAGAGGAGCTCAAGCGGAATCCAGTAAGTTACTACTTTAACTGGTTAAGATGTCTTTTCGTTAAAATTTACTGTAGATGTTTCATGTGATTGACCAATAATTGGACGTTCAAAAATCCAAAATTTGTTGCCACTTTCTGATTTATCACTGGCAATTTTATTGACTTAATCAACTTGATTAGGGTTTCTCCTTCAAAATTGTTACTGGTTGGGTGGTGGTTGCTGAAAATAATTCTTCTTAAGTTATTTCCCAACAAAACATGTAACAAGGAAAACCTTGTATTTTTTGCTTGCATTCTTGGGTTTACTGTGGATCAATATGACCAGCATAACTTCATAAGTATCACATATCATGAGACAAATAGGATAAAAGTATGAGCATGTAAATAATGACATACTGACACCTCTTTAAACCGATTGAGTTGAAACCTTTGTCTATATGATGCTGCTATACTGGGCATCATAATCATGTACTAATTTACACAGAGATAGGTATATAGTCATTATATTGATGAGGCAAATTCATCCTGTGCTTGAATTATTTGTCTGCAGGTTTTGACTGAGTATGTTGTGCAAGACTTAAATTTAAATCCTAAACTTCCATTCGAGGACGATTGCTTTGACGTCATCACGAATGTGGTATGTACATCTTTTACATCTCAGGAATAGTTCATTGTTTTTTCATGTAAACATGCTTCTACTGCAATTAATTATGCAACGTAATGACATTTTGAAGTCAGAACTAGTTTGATTTACCTAATGTGTCTTGAACTGGTAGCTTGAGTCCTATCAACCTGCTATGTTTTGGAGCTTTTTGTTTTTGGGGGTGTCTTATTGAACATTGTGATGGAAATCTCAGCCAAAAACTATGCTGCTAAGATAATACTTTTAAATATTTAATGATGAAAATATTTTGGATAATTCGTAAGTTAATGTGCTGGTGAGGAAGGTCATGCTTTGCAAATGCTTATATATCAGGTTTTTAAATTATTACAGGTCAGTGTTGATTACCTGACAAAGCCAATTGAAGTTTTCAAAGAAATGAGCCGGATTCTTAAGCCTGGTGGATTGGCTATAATAAGGTGGTGTCTCTGTCCTTAATTTAGAGTCATTGCGAGTTTAACTTCATACCTTTTGTAATCTATTCCTGATATTGTGAAGCAATTCTCTGATCTTTATGATATATATCTATACATGCACAGAGACTTCTGATATTAATCTGAAATTGTTACCACAGCTTATTTTTATCTTTATTTTAATCTCCAATCTCTATTCTATGTCCAACAATTTTTCACTAATGTAATATACTTATAACCCAGCTTTTCCAATCGTTGCTTTTGGACAAAAGCTATCTCAATATGGACATCAACGGGCGATGCTGACCATGTTATGATTGTTGGGTCCTATTTCCATTATGCTGGAGGATTTGAACCTCCTCAGGTAATTGAGTCCTTGAATACTTCTAATATAGTAGCTGTTGACATAACCTGATAACCATAAAGTTCCTCATTTATTATAACTGCAATTTGACCTTCGCCATGCTCATCAGTGCTGAAAGGTCTGGTATTTTTGTTGGTGTTTTCTTTACTCTTACTTCCCCTAATTTTAGACTTGCTTAACCTTTAATACGTGTGGTGGAAGTGGTCTGAATACCAGCAACATGAATATGTGACCACGTGTGCTTATACATACCTAGGAGTTAGCAGTTCAACCTTTGTTGTTTGTATACAACTGATGCAGAGGAAGTCTAAATTTAGACAAGATGTGTGTTTATGATACACATGCCTTTCAAATCCACACTACTGTGAAAATTTAGAAAAGAGAGTCAAGTCAACGAATTTGCCTTTGTTTACAGGCTGTGGACATTTCTCCCAATCCAGGACGGTCGGACCCCATGTACATTGTTTACTCTAGAAAGGCATCTACTGCTTAATTCAACAAATTTCAGGGCTGGCATTCTCATTTCTCTGTTGGCCAGTTCATATTGTGATCAGCTTGAAAGCGGAAGGTCCCAAAGGGTTTGTGGAAGAAGCAGATAGATTGAGGTACACAAGATTTTTGTTTTTCAAAATCACTAATCAGGCTTGATGATCAAGTATACACTTTCCGCAACTTTGTAACTTTCGAATTTGAATTTGAGAACAATCACAAGATCAACACTAAATAAGTCTGAATAAAATCACAAAGAACTCAAAAAAATATGAACTCATAGAAGTAAGAGATGTTGAGAAAACTCTCTTGTATTATTAAAGCTCTAAAAAAATCATACAATGCTTGGAATGAATATAACTTCAGCGCTTGTTAACTTTGTACAGGAGTTTACAAGTAGATCTAATGGTTTAATCTAATAGATTGGATGGTCAAAATTACTCATTTTAGAATAAGAATTCTACTCCTATTCTAATGCCTATACATATCTTGAAAGCTTCTTCCATATTTTCTTGCCCTTTACCATGGATTGGGGGCTGGACATGACGTTCCCTTCCGCTTAAGTATGTGACGTCTATGTTGTCGTCTTCCCTTTGCTCTCTTTCGTCAATCCTGAGTTGCATAGTCTTGACCCCATGAAGACTTGGTGATATCGCTTGGTGGTTTGTTCTTTCTGATGTAACTTGCACTTGTTCCCACATCTTCACCCTTCACTAGTTAATCAAATTTGGATGATTCCATGAGATTTGATTTAGTTATAGTAGGAATGATGCATGGAGTTGAGGCAAAATCACCACATTATAGTCTTATGAACTCCTTGTTGAACACAATGTTATACTCATCCGTTGGTTTTATGAGAGATTCGTCACTTAGGTATAGTTTTATTCCATGAATTATATCATTAAGAAGTATGTGCATGTCATTCACCCCGTTTCTCCGCTATACCCATTGGGTCTAAGCGGTTCAACACGTGAACTCTTGAATTTAGAAGGGAAGGTGAAACCTTTCACCCTTATATGCATATATGCAAAACAATTGACTACATTTCTTTTGGGGTTTGGGTTTCTGCAAAGGGAAGAGCAGAATCTATGAATTCCTTATTAGTTAGTTACTGTCTTTTGTACTTGTTAATTACTGTCTTTCGTACTAAATGAAGTTCTTTGTTTTACATATGATTAAGTAATCATATTAATGTCTCTAAGAACATCAAAACAGTATTCCAGTTCTTGTACCATAATAAAAAGCAATAAACAAAAGAATGAAACGTCGAAAAGCCTTTGTTTCTTCATAATCAGTCGGTGAAGTCAGTGCCCTTTTATTATTTAATATTAATACTGAATTAGAAACTTTAGTGGGAAAATATGGCCTAAAAAGATCACCAATCCCTCTTTTATGCGCATTAGAAAAGATAAAGATGATAATTCAATTTATAAAATTAGATTTTCAATCTACTTTTTAAACAAAGAGAAAATTTTTTGATAAAAAGAAAAATATAAATAGAGGCAAGATGGGATAGGTAAAATCTTTAGAAAATTTTTTAACTTGTCCATTTTTTATATATTTATTAATTTAATACATATTAAATTACTATTTAAATTTTGAATTATAATAAATATATCTTTAACATTTAATATATATATTTTATTATTTTTTTAACGGACTCAATAATATAAAGGGGAAGAAAGAGAAATTTTTTATATGAGAAAGGGATGAAAATTTTCCCTTAACCCTATATTAGACACAAAACAAGACGAAAAACAAAAAGGTATAAACAACAAGGAAAGGACAACGATAATTAAAATATTGGACCCTACCCAACCGTTGCCAACTTGCCATGTCTAGGGAAAAGCATTATTGAAGTTGAAAATCTGATAAAGATTATCTGCTCATTTTAAAAATCTAAAATTCAAATATAAAAAGTCTCTCCATTCATTCTACATAGATCGGAACAAGGGAATATAGATATATTAACACTGGTAACAGAGACACTTTTTTTTTTTTTATATAATTTGAGAGGATAAGAAACAAATACTGGCAAAACCATAAAACTGAAAATCCATTTAAATCCAACCCTGTTTGTATCTGCGGAAGAGGTCTTCAGTTTGGGCATTTTTGAAGGCACTGCAGGCTATAAGATAAACCCATATCAGTACTACGACTGCCACAATCAGAATTACATTGGCTTTCCTCCATTCTTTTCTCAGGTTCCCCAGCAGACCGGCTTTGCAGGAGTTGCAATTGTAGCAGAGCTGGTTTTGGTCGTTGCTCCACAAATAGCAGTCCGGATCAGCCATCGGATTCACTGGGTTCTGCCACATTGTTGGGTTCACATAGCTGAACCCACAAACCGTCGGAGGCTTACAACATCCTGACTGCATCACAACAAAATCAATCCATAATCCTAGAAAAAAAAATAATAATAAACAGTAAAAAAAAAAAAAAGGCAAATAAACGGACAGCACCCAACTGTAACATCCAGTAGTCTGATATACTGTTCTTGGACTATGAGGGTCACAATCACCCTTTTCCAGGACTCATCGTATTCTTTATCTCAAGAGGATAAGGATATGCAGAATGATCTTGACATCATTTATAATATTTCTAGTTTAATTGCCTAAATTATTTTATTTTTGAATTATAAAATTCAAAATATATCTTGATAATATAAGAAACTCTATTAATCAATTATATCTTAAACATTTTGAAACGATGAAAAATACATATATAAATCAATATCTCTCTTTGATTGCAAAACAACCGTATTCTTTGCAATGAAGACAAAGCAATAACCTTGATTATCGACTGGTTGATTACTTTAACTCGGCCAAAATTCTATAATTTCTGATAATAATTGAGTAGGTGGTTTGACTCTACCGACCACAATTTAAAAAATGAATGCCAATCTAATGGTAGGCCCTAATACCATTATTTTGAACGAAGAAGCGGGTTCCTGCTACTGTGCTTGGACAACTTTCTAGTCTTGCCCTTGTCCAGTGAGTTCCCCAAATCAGTCAATGTTCGTCTGATCTTAATCTAATTGTCATGAAGAAAATTAAACTATGTGTTTTGGAAATTAATGGTTGAAAATTCTAAAACCAGATAAAGTAAAGAGAAAGGGAAGTTGCGTTGTTGGAATCATAAAACGTAATAAAAAGGAAAGTTACCTGAAGAGGAGAGATATGAGCCATAAAGAACTGATCGGAGGTGACATATTCTTGGTCAAGTTTAGAACAGACATCAGTTTCACTGAGACAAGCTCGAATCTTGTTCCAATTCTTGGAGTCAACAACGTGATCCCTCAGCCAGCTGGAGAACCCATCAAGGCGGTACTCTCTGTAGCCTCTTCCAGGGATGGCGTAGCCACCGTCAGGTCTGGTTACAACGAAGGCGAAAACGAGAAGAATGAGGAGGAGGGCAATGAGAATTGCCATGAAACAGAGATAGAAGGCCAAAAGACCCTCCTTGTACCAGTAGGCTCCGACAAAGCCACAGAGTGAGACTAGGAGGATGAGGACACCGAGGATGACCACAGGCCAGCGAACGATATGGATGCACTCATTGTCAGGCTTGGACGCTAACCAGATGCCGGAAGCTATGATGGGGATGGAACATAAAAAGGCCATGAAATTTAGAACTGCGGTTATGTTGTTGGCCACTGCCATCGTTGGAGGCTGGTGATGGGTCTGATTTCAGTTGGTTTGTGATGTGAAAACGATGAATTATGGTTGAAAAAGTGGGGGAGAAAGTGGATGAGGGCACTGTGCTGAGCTGTGCTGTATAAATTATTGAAGTTTGGGAATTTTCGATAACTCGAAACTCGGATTTCATAAGCGAAAGCTTTTAAGTGGGGAAGAAATCACTCTCTCTATGTTTAGTTTAAGTGCTTCATGTTAGGTTAAGATGCCTTGCTTTTTCTGATGTTAACCCTTCACCAACATAACTAGAACATATGCTTGGGTGAGTTACAATTTCCCACCCAAGGTTTGGCCTTAAAACCCTTTTTACACCTAATCAACATAAATAACATTTTTTCATACAAAATTAAAATAGTATTAGAAGATAAAATTATCATTTTATGAATACTGTTTAATTTCTTTTTTTAAATTATTATATAACCCTAAAATAAGAAAAATTAATAATAACCTTTTAAATATTCAAATTATACAAAAAAAAATATTTTTGTTTCTTTTCACCCTCACCGCTTTTTATATATAGGGGTGTATTTGTTATATTATCATATATCACAAAGTAAACTACAATTTTTAAAAATATTAAGATTTTTTTAAAGTTTTCAGGGGTTATGGAAATTCAAAAAAATTTGGGGGTCTTTCCAAAATTTTTGAAATTATGTATGTCTCAAAAATGACAATTATACCCTCTAATAATTGAATAGAATGAAATAAATTATGAATGTAAATGTCACATTATAATTATTGGGACAATGTATAGTTTCAAAATATATGAGGGTTTTAAAAAATTTTAGAGATTAATTTATAAATTTATAAATATTTTTAATAATTAAATTATCATATTTAAAATATTTGGATATGATAAAAAACTATTAACTTTTTTATTTTTTCAAAATTAATAAATAATAAAATTACTATTTTGCTCTAATATTATTTTTTAACATAAATTGATTTTGAGTGAAAAAATATTACTTATATCAAATAAGGGTAAAAAATTGTTTTTAAATTAAAATTTGTTAATTATATAATTGAATGATTTTGAATTAAAAATAAAGTAACACTTAATCATATAATAAGAATATATTATCTGTATATCTAAATTATATATAAAAAATATATACACATATCATTATTCAATATATAAATATATAGCCATTTTTAGTCATTGCCTCGACACTTCCTTTTGCGTACTTTGCATCGCCATCAAGTCGAAGATAAAGACTATATATTATATCAAATAAACACATACATATTTATTATTAATACAAGTCACGAGATCATATGTTGAGATGAATTCTAAATGCCTCTATTGCGTAACATGTCCACTTATTTGGCATACTAATACCAATCATTTGTCACTTTTTATCATTGATCAAATATATTGAGATACCTTTTTTCAAAATTTCTTCCTATAATTAAATACATATATAATTGGCTATTTTATAGATTTTTATGTTTCCATCATGTTTAATAGTTCAACAATACTGACCAAAGGACTAGTTTGAATAATAAAAGTAAAAAACCCGTTATAAAATATTAAGATTTGAATAGTATGAGTAAAGGAAGACACTTTTGTAAAAAAAAAACTTAAATTGATTAGCTTAAAATTGAATAACTATCATATAAGGTAAACTCAACTATGTCTCAAAGTTTACAGATCTGAGAAGTCGAGCCTTATGCTAAACCATGTACACACTTTAATTATCTACTTCAATCTTTTTTAATTCTTATTCTTTTATTTTATCATGTTGCTTTAATTATTTATTAATAAAATAAAATATTCTTCTATATATATGTTGCTTTTCCATGCATGAATATACATATTTAGAGTGTTCTTCTAAAATGCTTTAGAATGAACTAAAATTTTACACTTAAAAATTTGATACTATTAAATAATTAGCCATATATTTTGACTTTCAAGATCTAATTTACCATTTTGAAATTATATTGTACAAATTGATGTTAAAACTATATGTTGATTTTATGAATGGGTGGAAAATGAATTTTTCAAACTGGAAGGATGGGAAACTTATTTTGTCAAAGCTCGGGTGGGGCATATGATTCGGGCCAAACCACTGTATTCAAGGTTTTCGAGTAAAGCAAATAATCTCGGGTGAAGTCTTGGAAAGCAAAGGCCATATGATTTGGTGATGCTGCGCACGTGCCACCTTGAATGCCCCCGGCTTCGTCGGTGGGAACGCTATGTGGTCTCGTCTCTCTCTTTTAGCCTCCGAAAAAAGGCAAATTGTTTTAATTCCCCAAGCGCTTCTTTGGTGCCCACGTGGCCCCGAGTCATAGCCCTAATGTTTGGCTACGAGTTTCATGCTAACCCTCCCCCCACCGGCAAAAAATTTCCCGCTTTTTCCAGGACTTTAAAAAATTGTGAAAAGTGAGGAGGATGGAGTCATGGCTCCGCTCATGGCCATTCTTCTCAATAATCCAACACCAGTAGTGGAAGCATCTTTTTCGCTACAACAGTCTTTCTATACCACATCGTTCTCAACCTCAACTCCAATCACTACAAGATCTTTTATTTATTTGCTCACAAAACCCTGCAGTGTCACTGTCAACGATTCAACCTCTTCTTCCACCACGAAAACGTAAAGCCGAAGCTCGATTTAGATTGTTTCTTTGGCGTTTTATTTTTCCTGCTGATTTTTGCTTATAGTGGTTTGTGAATTACAGGATTTTGTTTGTACAGATTTTATCGTTTCTTGCTTTTGAGAATAAGAGATTTTGTGCACGTGATTTGTGTAGGTTGTCGAGGGATGTAATGAATGGAGATGGGGTAAATGATTTTTGGGTTAAGAGAACTGCACGCCATCTGTTAGACTCGGTGTCTGACTCGAATCATGAAGATTGGATTCTAGGAACCATTTAATGAAGAGTTTGAGTCTGGGCTGGCTTGGCTTAGGGACTCTTTGAGTAATAAAGATGATTTGCATTTCCCTTGAATTCAAGAACCTTTTCCATTGCCTGCGACGATGAGAATGATGAGGATTCAGTGAGTGAAGGGAGAGAGGGTTTAGAGATTGAATTAAATGAAGTTGTGGAGGATATTCAGGATGATTCGCTTACCGATGTTTGTACACAAGTGGGGATTGGGAAAATGGCAGCAGATTTGAGAGAGCGGATTAGGAATTTCGAATCTAGTTATAAAACTGTAGCTTTTACCAATGAACTAAATTAACTTTGTTTAGAAAAAGGAGGAGGTTCTTTCACAGTTTTGGGTTTGATTGAACCTTGGAAAGCAGATGATAAGACTGCTTCGGTTCTGATTTCTCATTTTCAAGTGGAAGTGAAGATGAACTTCCTTGGCCAAGCCAGGTTCTTTGCTCAGTTGTCCTTCCTAAGTTATTGGTTCTTGAGTAGCCGGCTTCTCGTGCGCTTGTGAGTGCATTGATAGAGCACTGCACGTTCCATCAGAGAGCTGCTGAGTATGCATTAGTGTTTCCTCTAATATTACGCAGAGAAGGTATCAACAATCCTATTTGTGATGTGATAACAAGGATTTAAAGGGAATGACTGCACCCAGCTCATGTTTCGGCCTTCTGCTAGAAACTGCTTTGTGGAGGAGAAGATGAAAACAGATCATCCGTCTTCCGTCTCATCAATGTCTTACATCTGATGAACTGGTATGTACAGAATCCTCGTTTACGCTTTTCCAAAAGATCTTGAATCGTAAAGTTTATTGATCTCAAGATTCGGTTAATCATATTGATTTTGGGAAGTGGAATTGACTGAAATGTTTTTCAAATAACTGAAATTTGAGAACTTTTTGAATTGTTTAGTCAGGAATTGGGCCCATTGTTAAACTCTCATAAGCTTTTGTTGACCGAAGTTTAGCACACAAATATAATTGTTACCAAATCCATACTATCAAAGTTGCCTTGCTTATAGCGGTTTAAACTTTCTGATTATTCTTGTTGATGTGAGTTTGAATCCATCATTAGGAACATATAGATTGCAAAACCTGCAAGCTCTCACAAGAAAAGTTAATAATGATGTAATTGTTTGGTTCATTTCTTGGGTGTTGCTACACTGGTTGTGCTCCTGAAACAAACTGGAAGTTTGATTTTCATTGACCAGCTATTAGGGCCTTGTTGGCTATTTTATGTCTAGATTAATGATTAACCTTATAATATTCAGAGAGTTAGTCATGATGCTTCACTGGTTTGTCTAACCATTTAGTCATTTTTTTGTCCCCCTAGTAGCTTATGATATTCTTCTTTCCAACAAAATTTAGAAAGCAAATATGAATATGGGCCAATGTAGGAAGAGTATGATGAGCGAGCTTTCTCAATTTCTGGAAGACGGAAATCTGAACTCAAATGTGTCCCAAAAGGCCTAATAACTCATTGACAATATATGTGGGAATTGTTTCCAAATGATCCTATTCTAATATTTTTATTTCTTTTGTTGTCTTTTATATTTCAACATTATGTTAGGCGTTAGGCAACAGATGAGATGGAAATGCTTAGGAAGAAATATGACTAGGGCTGGATTCGAGCTGAGCCGAGCCGAGCCCGAGCTCGGCTCGGTTTTTTATGGCCGGCTCGAGTTCGGCTCGGCTCGGCTCGTTTTTCATATCAAAACGATACCGTTTTGTATATATATATGGATCAAAACGACGTTGTTTTGTATAAAAAATTAAAAAAAAAAATTACCGAGCCAACCCGAGCCAGCTCGAGCTCGATCGAGCCGAGCAGAGCCCGGCTCGTTTCGGGCTCGAACCGAGCCGAGCCGAGCTCGAGCTCAAGCTGGCTCGGCTCGAATCCAGCCCTAAATATGACTGGCAAGTGCAAGAAAATATTCTGTCAAAGAATGAATTTACTATGTTTGATAAATGGAAGGAGCTTAGTGGTACTCTGAACTTCATAGAATAAACGGCCACATGATCTTCAGTTATCTTTTGTAAACTACAAAGGTGATCTAATATTTTACATAATTTTACCAACTTCTTGATAATGAAGGGTAGGTTCAAGGGCACCGATGATTTTACTAAAATTTGCGACACAATTTTTGAGTCATTTGGAGCAAGACATTATTGAGTTTTAATATAACTTGCACAAATATTCCATTTTGAATCCCTTAAAAGAAAAAAATTTACAGTTTTTTAAGGGCAGAAATTTGGTTAAATATTGTATTTTAGAAATTACACGGTACCAATGAGTATGATCTAGATATTAAGAAAATCAGTTTTATATATATATATATGTGTGTGTGTGTGTGTTTTGTGTACTGTAAACTGCTTTACTAATTAACTTCAATGGCCTATTTTCAATATAGATTAAAAATAAATGAACGGTAGAAAGCATCATTTATTATATTCTCATAAATCCAACAACATAACTCTCTTTCCTAGTTGGGCAAAAGTAAAATCACATTCTTCTATAGGAAATGTAACATCAAACTGACAAATAAAACACTTACATAGTACTTTTAGCTTATGTAACTGATACTTTTAAACAAGGATATTGTGGGGACCATTGGCCATTTTCTTCATTGACTCGAATCTGGGGGTTTTGTCTGAGAACTTTGTGGTGGCATAGAGCTTCAGGTAATCCTGAAAACTGTAGTAATTGGGGTATAAGAGTTTGGGAGCCGGAGAAATAATGGCCTCACCAGCAGGATTGTAGAAGGTAGCGATGGAGAGTCTGCTTCCTTTCTCCCCAGCCATTACACGATGCAACGCACTTTTGTACCTTCCATTACTTAGCACTTCCACTTGGTCACCTGTATTGACAAAGATGGTGTTGTTTTTGGATGGTGGGATTTTTATCCATTCTCCATCTTTCAAGAATTCAAGACCCGGAACTTGGTCATCTTGGAGGAGGAGGATGATACCTCCTGCATCAAAGTGTTCTCGAAGTCCTCTCACAAGCTGTGGATGAGGACATTCGGGATATTTTGCCACTTTTGTCCCCACAGAAGGACCTTTCTCTCCTGAGAATGCTTTCATTATATAATCTTTCTCTAAGCCAAGGTTCTTGCACATGAGTTCAGAAAGTTTCTCTGCTAGCTTAATTAGTTGAGCAATGTAGTTGTCCATTGTTTTGCTGCATTTGCACATAAATAATAACTTAATGCATGCATAGATACTATTTTGAATGAGATATATATGTTGAAAGTGCAATTGTAGCATCATAGATTCATAGTGACAAACCGAAGATCCTCAGATAGATTTGTAATTTCATTAATGTTAGATTGCGGATGATGCCAGATAAAAAAGCTGCTTTCCCAGTCCATATCATTTAAGTAATCTTTGTTGTTCAACCTTTTAGCCATCTCTGACTCATAGAAACTCTCCTTCATATTATCTTCATAGTGTGAGTTCACCAGCTGCTTCACCTTTTCCATCAACTTCTTGTCTATTCCATGGTTCTCAACCTGCAGAGAGTAAACATATTGGTATTAGAATGAAGTGTTGATCAAATATTCAATTCAAAAAAAGAAAACCCCATCTTTTTAACCTGAAAGAAGCCCCATTTCTCACAAGCTTGATGCAGATTTGACATCATTTTGTCTTTCTTCACACCTTCAAGATCACTAAAATCTATTACAGGGATCTCCATATTTTCTTTCTTTCTGTGTAAGAATGAGTAACTGAGAATGGTATTTATAGGCTTTAGAACAGGGGCTTCCTTTTTTTTTTAATTTTTTCTCTCTCTTGTTTTTACCACTTATTTGTGACGGTTAGATTTGAAGCATCAGAAATTACTGGTATATTGTAGCATTATTGATGAAAAGGCAATGACGATAATCATCTGATTCACTGCATGTTTCTCTGATTACCAGTCATGTCCTCTTCTAAAGCAACACAAAAAGGATAAAAATTTCTTTTATTTTTTTCCACTGATTTGGACTGCCCGCCCCTTGTAATGCCTATCATGTTTACTCTTATCTTTTTTATTATTATATGTATGCATGTCAACACTGTTATATTCTAACTCTTTGAATGGGAGACTTGTTTGAATGTTTTGGGCACTGGAAATCATATTTTCAAGCAAAACTAGGGGCAGTGTTTGGTATCACTGAAAATGATTTTCCATTCAAAGAGAAACTATGGGTTTGGAATATTTTTCTCTTTAGAGGCCATTCAATGGGCGTTTTTGTTGCAGCTAGTTAGACTAAACATTTTTTCATTGTTTTGTTTTTTGTAAATATTCTTAAAAAAGGTACAAGTTTAAGTCTCTTTTAATGATATATCAAAACCAAATTCTTGATTTACTAGGTTAAATAATTTTAGGGTCGATCACTGAATTCAAGATTTGTTCTGTTTGATATGGTTAATTTGGTCCCAATATAACGGTCTAACTCATATGGGGTTTTCCATTATCAAAAAAAAAAAAAAAATCTTGAAAAAACATACTGGCTTCATTCAAATATTTTGATTCTGAAATAGGAAACCTCTGTAGATATTAGACTGATGTATAGGTAAATATTCTTAGTTGTTACAGTGACATCTCCCAGTGCCAGAGGTTGGATTTTGTGGACAATCTCAGCACTGGTAAACTGATGATGTGAACATTTATCTTTTCATGCCATGGATCTACAGACTGAGCAGATTATTCTTTCTAAGAAAACAAAAAGCTTGTTTTAGATGTATTACAAGAGGCGGATCTGAGAATAGCTTGATAAAAAATGGTAAAAAATTCATTCCCAAGACTGTTTTAAGTCAAGTCACAGCAAAGCCTAACGTTGAAGGAAAGGTACTGAAACCTAAACCACAGACAAAGTAACTTGATGTAGGTTGATTCTCACCAACCAAAACTAAACATTTATACTAAATTTATAACATCTTTGGTCTAATAGATTGGTACATTGTCAAAATATTATTCAATTTGAATTTCAAAAATTCATTAAATATTTAACTAGTTACACACCAAACATCTCTCATGTAACCTATCGTCAAAATAGTATTTACCTTACATAATTTATTATGATTCTGTTTTTAGTTTTATAACCCAAAACATGTTTTGATAACTTAAAAAACTCATTGATTATTTAACCAATCATATCTTAGCTATTAAATGATGTGGGATATTCATATATTGCTAACATTTTTCGTGATTTACTGAAGTGTAATTCGCCTAAGGGTAGTAAATTGTTGCCAGGGAAATTGTAAATATTCTTTGTATTCAGTTCTAACATAGGCTAGCACTTACATGAATATTAACAAAAGAAAATCGATGGTTTCACATAATCACAAGAAAAGCACAAATTAAATGTGAAAGCGATCAAGCCTATATTGAGTCAAGTGAACCGAGCTTTGATCGGACACACTACAATATAGAAAAGAAATTGCTACATTATCAGCCACCAAGTTATGTCATCCCCTTTTGCTTTATTTTATCTTCAATAATAAGGCCAAACAACCCAGAACAATTGCTTTAACATCTCAAAACACACATACTTGCTAGATTATCCGTTGTTCTTCATCTCTCTAGTTCTGGGATTCAGCTGCCTCCCTTTTCTCTATCAGTTTGATAAAATTGCGAACAATTGTCTTGCCTTCTGTGGTTATAATGCTTTCAGGATGAAACTGAACCCCCTGCAAAATTTGTGCAACTTAAGTTCATACCGAGAAAAATGTAACAGGCAAAAATAATATTTGCATGCGAAAAATAATTTATAAGAATGTTTTGAGAATATCTTTTGGCATGGTACAACGATACATGCCATATCAGAGTAAATGTCATCGGTAAGACAAATACCATTTTGTCAAAGCAAAAAGTAAACTTCTCTTACTGTAATTTTTCATTTCTCTTAATTAGCAAATGAAAGCTAGTGGGACAATTGGCTTTGATAACAATTCAACAAAAATACATCTCTATGTTGTATTATATACAGTCTTCAATTTGCAATAAAATTTGCTACCAATGTACATGTTAATAATCCCTATTTTAAACTAAGGAGAACGATGGTTTCGAACAAATCACTTCTTTTATTAGTCACCCTTGTATAAATTTTGGTTGAAGTTCGTTCACGTGGACCAACTCTTAATAAGTTCACTTCCCATCTCATAGTGGAAGATATACATGATGACATAGTTTGATAGATCTCATTATTCCTACCAAAAACTTATACCAAACAAATATAGACCAGAAAATAGGTACAAACATGAGTAGACTTGGGGAAGGAATAATCATCATATTCAAGCTATAAGATTTCCAGCATACTAACAGAATCATTATTTTCATTGTTATTTATTCATTGAAGCAAAGACATCGTTCCCCAAAACCAGAAACTTCTTTTCATCTCTTCCAGTTGGACAAAAAAAAATTTATAATAGAGAAAGCAGAAAAGTCTCTTACCTGAAGATGCTTATATTCTTTGTGACGAGCAGCCATTATTAGGCCATCTTCCGTCCATGCTGTAACCTCAAGCACACTAGGAAAACTTTCTTTTTCAATCACAAGGCTGTGATATCTACCTGCTGTGAAAGGACTGGAGAGGTACACAGGAGTAAATAACAAAATTATCTACAGTTGTTATAATAAGAATGAAAAAGTTAAATTAAACAGAAAATAGGCTACATAATGGTATAATATCGCTTTGCCAATACATTTCCTTTTTTTTTTTTTTTTAAAGAGCTTATTTATATGGTGAAAAAACAAGAAGATACAAAAATATAGGTAAAACATTGTCTATTAAAAACTCAATTACGCTATCTATACTTTGGTCAAACAAGCTAAGCCATTTTTATAGGCCAGACTATACAGAAACTGATACATAAACCTGGATCTATTGTCAAGTTTCATCTGGCCTTGACCTCAGAGATATCTATTTTAAATGACCAGGTTTTACTGGACCCAGTGTCTCAGGCATATATCTATGCTTGCATCTTCAGTTTTGAATCAAAATTATTATCTTCAATAAAAAATTTCCCACAATAAGAAAATTTGAATTTACAATAAGAGGAACAAGAAATTTGAATTAAGCAAATGAAGTACCATATCATGTCTCATAGAATGTATGCAAACAAGAACTGAAGATGCCACTGTTATTAAAAGCCTGACTATCTAAGACCTAATGATCTGAGCACATCTGAGGAAAATTTATTTTATAATTTTTTAATCCCAACGCTATTTCCTGCCATGTAATTATTGATTAAAAAATAAATGTATATGGTAATTAGATCTCTGATTTTTCAATCAACTGTTGAGAAAAGTCTCCTGATTATTCCCTAGTACTGCATATTGTTGTCAGTACAACTAATGCAATATTATCTCATTAAATTAGAGCTTAGAAACCTGAGCTCTATCATAAGGACAGATCATATGGCAATAAAGTCCAAGTCATATCATCATATTAGATCTAGCAAAGACAGAGCTATAAGCTATTGATCACCAAACCATCAATAATAGAGGAGTGACACAAGTTGCTGCCATTACCTGCAATGCTACACTGAACATAGAACGTTGCACTCAATAAGCATGTTACTAAAAGATAGAGATAATATATTCCCAAGTAAATTAAAGGTTTTTATTTCCTGGAAAGGAAAAGAACATTTACAACACAAAAATAAAATGACCTTCTTTGCTAAATGGCAACCAAGTGCCAAATCTAAGAACCTATTAAACATACTATGGGCCTAGTTTAAAAAGTTCCATGCTAGACTGAGTACAAATACTGATATTTTCAAACAAGCGCAACTTGTTTATGCCCCTACAAGACTCCTAACCATGGAAAAGATCCTAAATATGAAATTCTAGATATATCTTCTCCAAAGAACAGAAGAAGAGGGAGGGGATGGTGGTGATTTGTGGGAGGGGGAGAGAGCAACACTGAAAAAGTGGCAAAAAATGAAGGCAATGAACCATGGGCTAGCCAGTTAGCCTAGTCACGTTATCCACTGCAAAAACAATCTGATACTTAGCAAAAAAGAGACACTCAACACATTTATCATGGAAATCATTGTATGTTGCAGAATGAAATGCTCACATACTTTGATAATCCAGAGAACAAACCATCCTCCCCCTTCTCATCATAATATACAAGAGAACTTTTCCCATGCATGACGCCAAGAGGAGATCGCACAATCTTACCTGGAACATATCCAAACCAAAAGATATGAAAACAGCAAGCATCTTAGCAGCAACAATAAATTGCTCAATCTATTCTTCCATTTCGTATAGAAAGGTGCATACATGCAGACATATAATAGAACATCAAGTGAAAATATATGTAACATGAAACAAGTTTTAAGAGATTGAAGACATCCACAAGACTTACCTCCAAAAGCCTCTCCAATGCATTGCAAACCCATACACACACCAAATAAAGGCACAATAGGTCCTAGCTCCAAAACAGTCTGCAAAGATATTCCAGAATCTTGGGGTGCACCTACATATAGGACATGGAGTATGACAATCTTCAACAATTTTCTTTTAATTATAGAAATGTTGGTTCATATAGTTAGACATGATACATTAGAAAAAAAAAATTACCTGGTCCAGGGGAAATAAGCACTCCTCTGGGATTTTTCCTACAATAAGTAACAAAATTGTCAACACCAACTGCATTATACACGTGTTTAATTATCAGACCAAAAAACTAATCTAAGGTATAGCCAACTATAATATATTCGCCGAAGAAAATGTTCTTACTTCTTTAGCTCATCCACAGTCAACTCATCATTCCGGTAAACCTCAAAATGACATCCCAACTCTCCTATGTACTTCAAAATCACAGGAAAAAGCATCAGAAAATAAGTTGTGACCCATAAAGAGGATAGGAGAGAGGGAAAGAGAGAATGACCAAGCAAAACACATTTTAAAGAAATTGTTTCAAAACACATATCACCCGAACTTTTACATAATTATGGCAATAAACATAACTAACAGCAGCGTTCTACCAGAATTTCCTAAGTAATCCAGTTAGTGCTAGTACAAAAAAGTTCTTCATACAGAATTTTACATAAAGAGGGAACTTTTACATAAAGAGGATAGGAGAGAGGGAACTTTTACATAATGATGGCAATAAACATAACTAACAGCAGCGTTCTACCAGAATTTCCTAAGTAATCCAGTTAGTGCTAGTACAAAAAAGTTCTTAATCCAGAAATTCCTAAGGGACCATATAGAAAACCTTCAAATAATTGAAACCAATAATCGTAGACAATGGAAATGAATAGAACTTTAAAATATAAAGCCAGTACAAAAAAGTTTCAATTCCCAGCAACTTCCAGCAAATCAATGCCAACAAACTCAAACACATGGCCCACATAAAACACATAATTACACAAACAACCATTCAAACACAACAATTTAAAAAGAGACCAAACCTGGCAAAGATTGTAAGTGAAACTGTCGTAATTATCAATGACAATAATAGGACTGACACTTTTCTTCTTATTTTCATCCAAAACAACAGGTTCAGAATTTGATTCTATTCTTGTCATCAACAATTTCCCAGTCCCATTTCCCTTCTTTCCCAACAAACGCACTCCTGCAACAATAAGTAACAAGTTTTAACACTTCTTAATACAAACCCACATAAAAAAGTTATAAAAATTAATCAAAGTACACCTCGAAAACCTTTAGCGATAAACATTTACCTGAAGGTGGAACTGAAGTGAAACGATGAAGCTTTTTATAAGCTGGAAGTGAGAGAGAGGGTTTGGGTTGAGAAAGAAGAGCAGCAGCCATTACTTCGACACACGGCAAGGGGGAGTGAGAATTGATTTTACAAACACGTGCTTTTATACTTGAAAGAGGAAAACGGTGCGTGCTTTTGTTTTGTTTTAGTTTTCTAGCATTGGGTGAGAGAGTCAGACGAAAACTTTTCGCCATTAGTGTTTTCCCAATAATAAAATTTTGTGTATAATTTTTACTTACAAATAATTATATATTATTTTATAATTAAATATTAATTTATTATTAATTTTTAATTATCTAATCATATAATATATTATAAAATTATATATATAATATTTCTGGACAGAATTGAACAAAAATATCAATCTTTGGGACAAGGGTGGATTCATTGTAAGGATAAAAGTATCGCTTATAAGACAATTAAATGCTTCAAGCCAAAGGACTATTTCCCACCTCAGTTTTTGTCAAGTTTTAAAAATATATTTATAATAAATAAAAAATTCAAATATCCACCAATCTTTAAATTTTCATTAAAATTACTTTTAAATATAAACACATAATTATCATTTAATAATAATATTAAAAAATATATAATTTTATCTTATTTCCCTTTTTAGATTTTAAAAATTAACATTTCATTATATATCTCAACTTTTAAAAGTGATTTTTTTCTCAAATTCTTAAAGTTTTTTTTTTCATCTCTCCAGCCACTAGTGATTGTTGCGAACTTCACCCCAAACTTTGTTGGTGACCATTGCCATTTACCAAAGAAAATGGTTAAATTTTGGGTTTGATCTCATAGAGAAAAAAAAATGAATTTTTTAAAATTTAATTATGAAAAGGATTATTAATTTTTTAAATAAGTAAAAAAATAAAATATATTTTTAATTATTTTAATATTATAAATAAAATAATAATTTTATTTCTTAATCTTAATATAAAATTCTTATGTGTAACAATAAATTAAAATTTAAATAAATATTTCATGTTCATTCACTACAAATACATATTTCTCTTTTCACCCAAAACTTTGGTGAAAAATAGTTATTTCGGCCATTGCCTTAAATTAAATAGCACTTGGGCCTGCCAGTGTTGAATATATTGATGAATGCTTTTAATTTGAATATTACTTAATTTTCATATTTAATTATTGATTACAAAATGTTTGTTTTTAATCTTCCCAGTCAATTGCTTCTGACCGTTCATTTGCCACTGCATTGTTCTCCATGAGCCACTGCTACACGCTGAAGATCTTTGATCGTTGTTAATTAATTTTCTTATATCAACCTACTTGATTTTAGGGATTTACATACATATTAAGTCATATTTAAAATGGGGATATAGATAATGAAATAATTATTAGCCTGGAATTCAATTCTCATTACAAAACTTATCAAATTAACTATTATTTTAAAATATTATTATTTTAAAATATTAATAAATAAAATTAATAATAAAATTAACCATCATATCACCAAATTAAATTAATATTTTATCATGGAATCAATGTGACGTGAGAAATAGTTTTAAGAGATCAAACTTTCGCTACCAAAAAACAAACGCCAAGCACTGTCCGTCACGCGCATTGTCTTCAGCGCAGTCCCTCCTGGCCTTATTGAACGTCACTCCCATTTTCCAAGTGGCACCATCATTTCGAATTGCTACATTTGTAAGCTAACCTACCACCTTCCCTTTCCTTCCTCGTTAACAATTCCTACCGACGCCTTTTTTCACTACTTGGCTGCAATGAAGTTGTCTCTTGCACTCTTCCTCGTTTTTTCTCTTTTCCTCTGCTTTGCGTCCATCGAGTCTGTCACTGAGTCCAACTCTGATATCAATGCCACCGCTGCTGACTACAATAATGTCTCCCGCGCGAGATCCAAGGAGGACAGCTTCGCTGACATGATTGATCGTGCTCTTGAAAAGGAGTTCAATGAGACTGAACAAAACGAAGGTCTGTTCTAGATCTCGGCTATTGTTATCTTTTTTTTTTTTTTTAAATTTATATGCGCATTCTGGATCAGTTTTGTTTTAACTCAATTTGGTTCATTGAAGCACGAGAACTCATTTAAGTAAAGCTGAAATGTTTTCATTAGGTTATGTTGACTGTAGCTATTGTATTAATATAAAGCATCATCCTTTAAAAATTTTGAAAAATGAACAAATGGAAAGTGTGTGTCTTGGATTGTGCTTACTTGTTTGTGTATTTTGTTGCAGCTACTGATCCTGGTAGCTTCAACAATAGTGTTACTGGACAACAGGTTGGTCTCTTTGTCTTTATAATCCATTTGATTATCATTGACTTTTCAACGGACAGCATCTTGTGAAAGGGTTGATATTTCTACTGATTTTTCATTTGCGGTGCTGACCAGAAGACCGCGTTGTGAAAACACTGTTTAATTTAGATTAATTGTAACAACTTATAATAAATGTGCATTGTTGCTGTTACAAAATCGTCTCAAAATAGATGTAAAATTTACTAAAATAAACAAAATTGAAATTCAATTTTGAAACTTTGTATTCGATTGCTGATTGAAGAGTTAAATAAACTGCATGTGGAGACTCTATTGTTAAATCTGGAAGTTTTGCCTGATGTTGTATTTGTCTCTTTACAGATTTCTAATTAATGTAATGTCTGAATGTTTTATGATTGGTCTTGACAGGCTGTTTTGGAAACTGTTGCCAGAGTTAAGAAGAAAAATGAGACCAAGGAGGAGAAGTATGTCCTAGTGGCTTGAAAAAGATACTAGTTTTTTTTTAAATAAACTTTGACATGACATTCTTATGACAAAAATCAGAATGCATATTTTATTGATCTATGTTATTCAAATTTGTGACACTACTATGAGCCTTATGTTAGGTCATTTCAACTTCATCATGTTTTTAAATTGGATAATGAAAATGGACATGAAGATACTCCAACATTGATTGATCGGAAGGTATATTTAGTATTTTGCAATTCTTTACCCACTTGATAATTTGTCTTTTGCATGCTTTGGTTGTTTTTCGTGCATGATGATACACTACTTGAAACGGTTACATCTTTGACTAGCCAATATTTGAAGTTGATAATTTGATCTTTCATAAAATTTGTCTGCAGGACAATGTGTTTATCATGTCGAATCCAAAGTCGAAATATCCCGTGCTACAACTAGACTTGAGGTTTGTTACTAATTATTGTGTTATCACAGCCCTGACCGTTCCTCTCAGAAAGAGATATTTGTTCGTCATTCCAACCTATACAAAACGCTGTTAATTGCAGATTGATATCAGATCTGGTGGTTGTTATTGTCTCTGCAACTTGTGGTGGTATTGCCTTTGCTTGTGCTGGACAACCGGTTAGACCAATACCATTCATCTATCTTCTATTATCTCTGCAACTTGCCTTTGCTTTCAAAGACTCTATTTTTAGTTACTTTCATACAACAACCTTAAGGAACATCTTTCAAATTTGATTTTGCAGGTAATTACAGGATATCTGCTAGCAGGATCTGTTATTGGGCCTGGGGGCTTCAGCTTTGTCAGTGAAATGGTGCAAGTATGTTGCTTTTGCTGGCTATTTGTGATATGGTTCCCTATTATGATTTACAGTTTTGACTGTTCATATGCAGTTTTGGTTTGTAAATAATCAATAAAGAGATGTGCATGGTGATAAGAATCTAAATATATGCAAACCATAGATTATAATCTGACCTACTCTTTATTTTATTATTGAAACAAAGCTGGTTGTCTCACATATTATTCTTTATTTGGAGAAAAAAAAAAAATTTGTGATTGTGCTGGAAGGCAATATAATATTCTTTCTATCTTGATATTGTTGCTTATAAGAATAAGTTTGTTATTCTTCGGTCCATATATTTTAAACACTACAGCTCTTTAATGTCATGTATCACTTCTTATATTCTTTCAGGTTGAAACAGTGGCCCAATTCGGAGTCATATTCCTTCTTTTTGCTTTGGGCCTGGAATTCTCCACATCTAAGGTTTGCTCATTCTTTTCTCATTTATCCATGCTTATAATCTAATTCTTTTCAGTTAATGTAACCATTGTCTTTTCATAATTACAGCTTCGAGTTGTTCGTGCAGTTGCTGTTGTAGGAGGTCTTCTTCAGATTTTCCTATTTATGTGCTTGTGTGGAATAATAGCTTCGGTATGACTTATATCATGAAAGTTTTGCGTAGATAGTTGGTAATGGAATACAACCTAGGTGCCTGCTGACCATAAAAATACCTTTATATAAAGTGGTTAACCTTAATTGTGTTCATACGATTTAGTATTCTAATGAATATTTAACCATTATAACAATTTTTTAAGATGCTGAATTAAAGAAATAATTCATAATGCTTTTACCTTTTTTTCGTTTCTTTGGATAAGAAACCTAAGATTTTAGTAATATAAAGTGTTTTACCCTGTGCTCCTAGTTCTGTTTAGCCTTGAGTTTTTGATGGTACATCTATGTGTCTTTTGCAGTTGTGTGGTGGTAAGCCTTCAGAAGGGGTATTTGTTGGTGTCTTGCTGTCTATGTCTTCAACTGCAGTGGTAATATTTTGCCACACTAATGTGATTTTGTTAATATAATTTATATCCTGGTAGTAATCAGATGGTAAAAATTTTGTTTGTCATCATTGCTCTTTATTCTTGACCTTTCCATCAAGCTTCATATCTCTATATATATATTATTTTAATTTTAAATATGACTAGCTGTGTATCACATGTATTGCATGACATGATTTCATATTTCACATTATTGTATTGTTAATAGATCTGCAAAGCTAAAGAATTCAGCTAGGAAAGGCTTGTTCGGGTAGTAGCTGAGGTCAAATCCTGTAGAAACTGTATACTTACCATTATTATAGAAACTAAATGCAAATTAATGCAATGTGCTGGTGTATTATAAGATATTTCTCCATTCCTCATAAAACATTTTAACTTTAGTTTATTTATTGAAAAAACTTTTTTGACCTGTTGTGATGCATTGAAGTTGACCTTGGCTCCTCTACTGCTTGCCTTTTTTTTTAACAGTTGTTATATGCTTTTTTTAGACTATGCCTCCCCTCTTCTTAACCCTCTTCATGGGAAGTTGGTAGTCTCCTCAAATCAATGAGATTAATAAGTTAAAATTGCTGAGCACTTTAAGAAACTTGGTGTTATCATGTATATTATGACTGCCTCTTTACATTAGGCCACCAGTTCGATGGCTGAAGTTTGAAATATGTTACTGGTGTCTTTCATTTCATCTTGCCATCAGTTGGTATTTTCTGAATTTTTTTTTTTTTTTTGTGCTAGTCATATAAAGGATATATACATATATTTATTTGTTTATTTTTACTTCTTTTCAGCTATTTATATACCTATCTGAACTGCTTAATGCAGTCTTCAAACCTGCCCCGTGTGATTAACAGCAAATGAGACTCGGGATTTAAACATTTATAATTTTGCAAATTGTTTGATGCACTTTAATAGTTATGCAGACTGGGGAGAAGGCTACATTCTTTTTCAGATCCTGACATCATATCATATGAATGAGATTACTGAATAGATAGATTAAGACATGTGGGGTTCATTTGCTTCCACTTCAAGTGGTTGGCTGGTTAGATGTATTAAACATGCTGTTAGGGTTGACAGAGATTGCAATCTTTGGGATTACTAATACCTGATCACAATAATAGATTTCCCAATGTCTTTGATTCTGGCTGTATCCTTGAATTTGTTCTGGTGGGAAGTTTCTAACATGACAGAAATAAGAATTAAAGCTTTTTCATTGTTTAAAGTGTTTTATAATAATATGTATATTAGAGGCTTAAAATTGGTTTTCTTTCTTACTGTTTACTAATTTATAATGTCTTTCATACATTTTTTTTTAATTTATAAGCGTCTTATATGTGTTTTTTTCCACCTTTGTGGCCACAGGTTTTAAAATTTTTGATGGAAAGGAATAGTATAAGTGCCCTACATGGTCAAGTCACTATTGGTACCCTTATTTTGCAGGTACATATTTTCTCACATTACAATAATGATATATGCCATTTTGTTGGGTTTAAACTTATTAATAATATTTAGTTATCCATTTTCCTTATGATATTGTTCATGTTGTCCTGCAGGATTGTGCTGTGGGTTTGCTTTTTGCTCTGCTTCCAGTTCTTGGTGGAACTTCTGGTGTTCTTCAAGGAGTAATATCCATGACTAAATCGTAAGGATATAATTTAAAGTTTATGTAATTAAATTGTTTTTATGTGACTGATTTCTGGAACTCAGATTGCATCAACTACTGAATCATTGGTTTCATCTTTTCTTTTTTTCTCTGTTATGTTTTACATTCTGGATTTTTCAGTAAACTTATCTGTTAGACATCATTTTTATGCTAAATGTAAAGGTTAGAGTATCTAGATGTAATAATTTGAAACTTGTGTCCTCAGTTTTTCAGTTGTTTGGACTAGAATTAATGTATATTGGCTGTTGCCTACCTGGATGTCTTTTTCTGTGTATGCCTACATACTAGAGTATTGATATGTTGCTTCACATTGTAAATATTGAATTTCCAGATTGGTGATGTTGTTTTCATTTCTGGCCATTTTGACGATATTATCTCGTACATGTGTACCGTGGTTTCTGAAGCTAATGATAAGCTTATCTTCACAGGTAAGCATATTTATATACGTTTCCTTTGAAGCTATTTTTCATAGGGGTGACAGTTATAGGCTCAAATATGGAGTTAGCGAGCAGACTAATGAATTTTGTTATCTGGACTGTTAATCTTGCAGACAAATGAACTCTATCAACTGGCATCTGTAGCATTTTGCTTACTTGTTGCTTGGGTTTGTCTCATTTCCCTATTTCTAATTGCCTTTAAATACACTCTTAAACACTTTGTCTTGTGTGCACAATTGTCTTACTAAAGCATTCTCTGTTTAATTGATTTTACCGAAATCTAATTGCTATTGGAGATTTTTTTTAACCATCTTAATAATTGGAACCTAAATATTAACAGCACCAACCTACACCCATTCACTTCCAATTTATGTATGCACATCTGCATGGATGTATTAATATAGATTGTTGTGACATTTCAGTGTAGTGATAAGCTAGGTTTAAGCCTTGAACTGGGTTCCTTTGCTGCTGGAGTGATGATATCAACAACTGATCTTGCACAACACACCCTTGAACAAGTAAGGTTTTTGGGTTTGTGTATCTGTTTCTGTAGTCACACAATACCTGATGACTTCCATTTTGATCTACTTATGATAGCATTCTGCTTTATGTTTACTGCTCAATCTTTTGAGTTTTGTGGTAGAACTTGGATGGTTTCCATCAGAGTTTCTGCAAATTAACATTCATAAATAGATTCTTCCAATATGATGAGATAATACAAAATATTCTGAGTTGTCATGACTACTATAAATATTCAAGGACAAAGTGATTATTAAATATCCAAGTGTAATTGCCTTAGCCTTAAAGTAACAAAAATCACTCAGAAGTTTGCTGAATGGTAGCCAGATTGAGAATTAATAATTTTGGTGATTGCCCCCAAAAAACTGTATAATGCTGCATGAAAACAACCTCTTTCTTGAAATTGAACAACTGGTAAAAACCAAAAGGCCAAAAAAAAAAAAAAAAGAAATTAAGAACCTGGTAAATTTGCTTTATCTTTACTTGCCCATCTTTTGAATTTTGTGGTATAACTTCGATGGTTTCATCAGATTTGATGCAAATTAGCATTCATAATTTCATTATTGCTAAAGTTTTCAAGGACAAAGTGATAATCCATTGCCAAAGTGTAGTTATCTTAGTCAGAAAGTGATGAAACTCACTGAGAAGTTTGCTGAAGGGGAGCAAGAGTGATTAAACATGACTTTGGAAAGTGACCCAAAAATTGGATAATGTTGCATGAAAATGAACCGTTCCTGGAAATTGAGCAATTAGTCAAAGCAAAAAAAAAGGGGATATTAAGAGCCTGATATTTATATTATTTTTAACTTTGTATGCGACTCTTGCCTTTATCTCTATACTAACACATAAGTCTTGAAAGCTCTGCCGTTTTTGTTCTTTGCATGCTATTATATCGCAATGACTTCTCTGGACTCAGTCACCATTTAAATGACAATACTGTGAAAGACTCTAAATGTTTATTAATTTTGTGAAGGTTACAGTACATTAATATTATGATCTTTGCCTTTACGCTCTTTCACTTTTAGCAATTCATATAACAAGTTTTGTCGTTCTCATCAAACTGCCTCTTCCAACTTTGTTTTGTGGTTGGTATGCCAAAGTTATTCCTACTATATTTTAATTAACCATTTTTGTTGGTTTGGGAATATACTGGTTCTATTCTAGGTTGTCGGAACTGTTGCATTTTTTATGGACACAGAATTTTGGTTGATCTGTATATGGTTTTTTCCTATATTATATGTTAAATGCTCTTGAATGGTAATTATGACACTCATGAGTCTTCTCTTATTAGGTTGAGCCAATTCGCAACTTCTTTGCTGCACTGTTTCTTGCCAGTATTGGGATGTTGATTCATGTACATTTCCTGTGGAATCATGTTGATATTTTACTAGCGGCTGTAATATTGGTGATTGTTGTAAAAACCATTGTGGTTGCCACTGTGGTGAAGAGCTTTAAATACAGCAACAAAACTTCACTCCTTGTAAGACTTGACTGAACTACTAGTACACATTTGTCTTCATTTCACTTATTTACATCTTTGGAGTGACCAGAGGATCTTCGGTTTTCCCTTATGTGTAGGTTGGAATGTCTCTAGCACAAATCGGAGAATTTGCTTTTGTTTTGCTTAGTCGTGCTTCTAATCTTCATCTAGTTGAGGTTAATATTATGCATCTATCTAAAAGCTAATATCCAGTAAATTTTTTGTATTTGTAAATTTCTGTTGACCTAATTTTTACAAGTTATCTAAAACTGATAGAGCTTATAGATTTTGTCATTTTCTTGGCCAACAATGCTTATGAGTTCTCTAAAATTTGCAGGGAAAGTTGTATCTGCTGCTCCTTGGCACAACAGCACTCAGTCTGGTATGTAGGATGTTTTAGATTTGTTTTCCTAGTAGTATCAGAAATGTGACATGCATGTTTCTTAAAGTATTCTTTGTACTGTGTATCCCTAGTGCTTGCATTATGGACTGTAACTCCTGATTGATTGAAAGTTAATCCTAACCCATCTTGCAGGGATGCTTTTTGTCATTAAAATCACCCCAGATGTTTTTTCTAAATCATCAATGAATAGATAATAAATAATGTTCAATCCTTTTCTGCTCATTAGGGGTGTTCAAAATTATCCGATAACCGAACCAAACCGATTTTTAAACCAAAAAATAGATTATTTAAAAAACTGGTTTGGATACATGTTCAAGAATCTAGAAAAACTGGATTTTCGACTTGGTTACTAGTTTGTCTAATTTTTAAAACTGGTTAACTGAACCGAACCAGTTTTTAAAAAAAATTGAATAAAAGAATTAATAAAATATTGAATATATTTTCAAAAAAATTGAAAAAAAAAAATAAAATAGGATATTCCTTTGAAATTCGGTTCAAAATCGGTTGACTGGATATTCAATTTGGTTTTGGTTTATGATTTTTTTCAAACCAAAAATTCAGTTTGGTTCAAAAAATTGGCAAACCAGTTTGGTTAACCGATTTTAAATACTCATGATGAAGAGTTGAAGAGGAATAATGTTTAAACCTTGGTGCTATTTAGTGGCCTGTTTTGTTCAGAGTAAAATTGAAGATTACTATTCCATGAATCTGCTGAATCTAGCTATTATTAGCTTATTCTAACACTCTTCTGGTTATTGTATGGTAACTGTTTATGATGTTTCGAATCAATATATATTGAGATTTCAAACATAATGCAGGTGACAACCCCGTTGCTTTTTAAGCTGATTCCTGCCTTTGTAAATTTTGGGGTACTCTTGCGGTGGTTCTCTCCTGATCCTCCAATCGAGGTAATAGTCTTGTTTCAGAATAAGATGTAGCTAAACCTGTCAAATTTATCACCAAGCATATATAGGGTGTCCATTATTTTAGAATTTTGGCTAATTCCTGGCAAAGTAAGTGTTTAAGGTAATGTTGAATATGGTTTCTCTACCAGATTGGATTTAAAGGCGATAGCCTTCGCGCAGACAGTGCTAAGCGTATTACTTTGCTGGTCCAAGGCTCTCATGATTCATGATATTAAATAAAAACATGAACCAGAAATATGAAAATTTCAGCCTTTTCCTGATGGGCTTCTTATGCTCTGGGGAACAGGTGTTTAAGAGTGCAAAGGAGGTTGATTGAGTGAACCATTTTTGTCTATGACAATTGAAAGCTCTTGCTATGTTGCCTGAGTTCACTTAACCACTGGAGTATGATGCCAACTGCGATCAAGTTGGAAATGCCATAGTTCTAATCCACACCCGACACATCTAAATTTGATTTAGGTCATCTTCTTGTTGTTCCGGATGGCTTATTTTTGTAATATATTGTCCATTTTGTAATGTAATTCTTTTTTTTTTAAATTATTATGATTTTTTTTATGCCTTTAAAATCAAAAGTAGAAGTAGTACAAGGCTTTCAAGTGTATCAATCCTGTTTTGTTGATGTACTGATATAACACCATGTAAGCCTGATTTTGTTTTATCTCTTAAAATGAATTGATGGTCTATATAAATCATTCCATTTTATGCTCATCTATTTGATGTGTATAATTTTGACATGTTATGAAGAGTAATGTTATGTGTATAATTTTTATATATAATTTTGTATATAAATATCGATATGTCATCATATGATTAAATAGTTGAAAATAAAAAATAAACTAATATCCAATCACAAGTTGACATGTCATAGTTTGTGTAAAAAATTATGCATATAATTTTATTGATCTATGAAAGTGACGTGGTACTTAAAAGCAATTATAATACAATTATGTAAATATATTTTATGTACACAAATGATATACACTTGATGTGTATCATTAAATGATTATATAATTTTAAATTAAAGATAAACTAATACTTAATCATATAATGATACATTCTGTATGTATATATTTGTGTAGTAAAAAATAAGTACGTATAATATTACTTGTTATGATAACTATATCTAAGGAATCTGTCTAGTTTGACCCAATAGATTATGTAGTATAGTGGCTTAGTTGGAGATATATATATATATATATATATAAAAGCAAAGATCATTTCCGCGTGATAGAAAACAATTCATTGATATAAAATGTGAAATTAATGAATTTGAAAACGACTGATACAATACATGCAATTGGAATATATTGATGTACTAGAATTAATATTAGAACTTTAAAATTTTGAAATTTGAAATTTGAAAATTGAATATTTACTACTTGTTAATATAAAGTCTTCATAAAATTTGAATGAGAGAATTTTCGGAGAATTTTATTGAACTTCAAAGGATAGATAAAACAAAAGTTTGGTTCTTTTCCTAGAAATTATTCTGAAACATAATTATTATTAGTTTTGATTTCTTTACATGAATTATTAAACTTTTATAAACGAGAATCTTAACTTTGGCAATTGAACTTTAGTTGTACCAGAAATATTTAGCTTTCTAAGTTTTGTTTTTGAAATTTGACATCGTGTGTTAGAATATCTTATGAATCTTTATAGTCTTTACATAAGCTTTAAAAGAGAATTTATTTCATTAACTTGCTTTAATTTGCTTCTTGTTTTCTTTTACGAAACATGTTTTTTCTTATATTTTGCATCATATATATATGTATATATATATATGGGGTAAAGTCTTCAATTAATGAAGTCAAATAGCTGAATTGTTTCAAAATTATCACATTAATAATCATCAAACAAGTGAGGACCATTGTCACTATGAGGGTGTTACATTTTTTCACCTGTGTTTGGTCCAAAACCCTTTTTTTTCCCACCTTTGACCCCCAAAGCCGTACTCTTTCACTTAAAATTAAACTTCATTTAAAAATAATAATTGTATATTAAAAAAAGTGAAAATAAATAAAATAAATAATCATTTTATAGATTTTATTTCAACATTTTAAATATAATAATTTAACTTTTTTATAAGGTTTAAAAACTTACAATTCAGTCTTTGTAAAAGTTTGAAAATATTAATCATATCTGTTACTTTTTTTTATTTGACTCGATTGTAACTTTACTTATATCAACTTAGTTGTCTTTACCACTAACATATCTTCACCATTTCTTCTTGTTATTAAAACAGTCGTTTCTTTACATTGACAAGAAGTTTTAGCCTTTAATATCGGAAAAGTTATATTTTTTTGATTATTTTTGTTCATCAATCAAGAAGTTTTTTCTTCGTCTTGTTTCTACTTAACTGATGAGGGTGGCAACAGAGCTTCAAAGCCACTAAGGTTGATATTTTGACGCTGGAGAAGCAGCAACACAAGGTGGAGATTTTGAGGGTGAATAGGTATTTCAGGAGGTGACTTATCGGGGTTGAGGGGATGGCAGCTTGGTAGCAACATGCGAGCCAACCAGGGTAGCTAGGAAAAAGAGGGTGTGACAAAAAGGAAATGAGAGGAGAATAGAAATTATGCAAATTTGATATATAGTAATTTTTTAAATATTTTATTAATCTAAGAAAATATAATAATTTCGAAAAGTAAAATAGTAAATGATAATAATATAATTTACTTTCTGTCATTGTGTTAAAACACTTTTTATTCTTTGTAATATTTTGATTTTGAATAAAAAAATATAATTTACGTTATCAAATAAAAGTGTTAAGAGAAAATGAAATTCAGTTACTCTCAAATGATAATTTATATGGTAAAATGTAATACTTCATATATAAAAAAATATAAATTCAAATTTTCTTTAACAATATATCAAGATCAAACTTTTAACTTACGTAATTTAGTGATTGACAATCTAATCATGATAGAATTCCTCATTTAAAAAAAAAATTATTTATTAAAATTAGTGCCTCGTGGTCAAGGTATGAATTGGTCAATAAAATTGACAAATCATAGTAGGTAGGTTTGTTTTATAAATATTCCAAGTGAGTGACTTATTTCAATTGGACAAATTTGTTTGGTAATATGTTCCTTACATTATAATTAAAAATTATTTTTATTATAAAGTCAACTTCATTATCGAAAAAGACCATTCAAAACAATCAAGGAAGATAAGTGACAATTTTATGAAATATAGGGTCTTACTGATATTTTTGTTAGACCTCAGAGGAGGTCTGAGTTAAAAGGCCTAAATTTGGTTCCGTCAATTTCTACAATGTAGGCAGCATTCAGTGTTCATGAAAGTCAAGAAATCTTAAAGAGAAATAGATAACTGAGATTTGTATGTGTGATGGAGAATAAAGTTGTATCCTCCAAAGGATATATATGAACATCAAATGAGGAAAAAAGAAAAAAAAAAGAAGAAGCCAAATAATATGACAACTCTACGGATGTTATAAGTAGAGTTGGATTCAAATCAAACCGAGTTTGAGCTCAAACTCGTGGAAGTCAAGTTCGAACTCTGTTTGAATTTGATTCGATTCATTTTTCGTTATTAAAACGATATCGTTTTAATACATATTGGCCAAAACGACGTCATTTTGTATTAAAATTTTTAATTAAAAAATTTGATGAGCAGCTCAAGCTCGAGCTCGATTGAGCTCTCATAGGGTGGCTCGTTTTGGGTTCGTTCGAATCAAGCTTGAATGGGTTTGATTCGAATCCAACCCTAGTTACAAGATCTAAACAAGACATCATTGTTTGTTGAAAGTGATGAATCACAAATCATGTGAATTCAGGACAACATGCACAAGTCATTACTTACATAACTTGGGGGGCGTTTGGTTTGGGTAATATTTTATTACCAAAATAGAAAGATTACCTTGAAAATAGATTATTTCGAAGATTACTAGGTATAAATGATTACTATGTTTGATAAAATTTGATAAGTATAAATAATTATTGTGTTTAGTTAAAGGTAATAAAATATTACTAATAAATTATTTTACTTAAATACCCTTGAATATAATTATTTTTAAATATTTTTTATATTATTTATCATATTAATTAAAAATAAATTTATTTTTGTCTCAAAAAATTAATAAATAATAATATAATTATAATAAAATCAAAATTACCTTGGTAATCTTTAAATACCTAAGGTGAAGGTGTTAATCAGATTACCACTTATATTACCTGTCACGTCAGTATTGGTAATAGAATATTACTATAATATTTTATTATTGACAAACCAAATAAGAAAATAAAAAATAAATTATCAAGATAATCTTAAAAAACTGAAACCAAACGGCTCTTAGGGTTTTATTATGATATATCAAAATTAAAATTTTAATTTATTTAATTTAATAATTATGAGGTCAATCATTAAGAATATATCTTATTTAACATGATTGATTCTAACCCAATGTAAAAATTTGATTCGAATGTATCCTTCGTTCAAAACAAAAAAAACTTTGGGTTTTATTTAACTTATCATGTACAGTTGTAGTACGCAGTCTGTTAACATGAGTGGTTCCCAAGAAATGCCATCTGCAAGTAGACATATAGGAGATGATGGGAAAATGGCTTTCTTTATTGTGGACAAGCTCCATTTTCCTCCTTTCCTTATCTTTAAAAACGACGGTCAGACTTTTTGTAGATGTGCCATTTTTCTGTTCACACAGTTCACACTAAATATTCTCAACCTAATTCCAAGAGGATGAGGTTTTTCTCATCATCTCTTGCACAAGCATATACACAATATTAGGATAAAAAATTTAAAATTTTAATTTAGTATTTTATACTTTGGGCATAGGTCATAATATTAGGGTTGGTTGTTTGATTGTTTTATTCCGTTCACGTAGATTAAATTTTACCTATTAAACTGAACGAGTCTGAGGTCTTTGTTCCTCCCGTCAAATGATGTCAAGCCTTGGAAATTGACTGTCTTCCATTGATTATGGGAGAGTGTAAGATAAGAAGACCTTGAAAAGTCCTGGATTCGTTCGTCCAGACAGAAAGTCACAAGTATCCGTTAAATTATTTGACTCAATAATCAAGCATTATAAATTTGTCAAAGAATAAATCAAATGTATTGTTATCTGGGTCCTCAAAATATATGGATGAAGTGAGATATACAGAGAGAAAGAGTCGTTGTTTGGCTGAGATTTATTGTAGAGGAAGACGACAAATAGATGGGAATTAATGGATTTTGGTTGCAGGATAGGAAAAGCCATTAGAATGGTCCCTTTGAGCAAGTGAAGAGACAATATGCATTGTCCATTGCAATGTATTTATTCACTGTTGCATGTCATGTATTAGCTTTTCACGTAAAAGTGCACTCTCTTCATCAACATTGCTAGAGAAGGCGGGCAGGCAGGGACCATCACGTTTAAAAGATGCCCTTGTTTCCTGAAATTGGAGTTTTTTAAGTCTTAGCTGAGAATTTCTACCGTACTGAAACAGAATTGGTAATGGCTAGTTTTACTTGTAGGCCAAAAAAACCTTGTTTTGCCTATAAGGGGGAGCTTGAATGACAAAATGTAAAATCTCTAAATGGTTTCAAAAAGATTTGAGTTTGAAACTTACATGCTTCATATGAAAATTAGAATGTTGAATTATCCGACAGTCATTATATATAGGGTTATATTTAATGTGGTTAGTTCAACTTCGAAAGGACTCTCCGATTCAAGTAAATTATTTGTAATAAAAAAAAGTTATGTATTTTAAGTCTCCTTATTTGAGTTTTGAGTTTTTTAATTATGAAGCCCTTCAAAAGAAAACAACTAAAAGAATTAATGATTTTCTATTTGATTTCAAACAACTGGATAAAAAAATTCCTAGAACCTTAACCATTTCACAACCCCAATTATACAGTCTGACTCCAAACTTTTCTTTTCTTTTTCCCTCCTCTTAGCAGCCAAACAAACAGTATATAATTTTCTTATGCGGCTAAAAGAGTGAGAGCTGAAGAGACTTAATCATCATTCATCAATCACTTTGGTTCCTTTCCTTTCCCCATCTGTCATAAGATATGGAATTGAGAATCTTACAATATAAAAATAATGGGCAATCCTGCACTTGGAGGTGGAGATGAGGCAGATGCCATCGTTTTTGTAAAAACCATATATTAAATATAATATCATATTTCATATCTAATCTATTACATAATACTGAATAGATCATTATAATTATATAATTCTTCTCTTATTAAAGAGCTAACTACTTTACACACGCTCACATAAAATGTAAGAGACGAACAAATTAGCAGAGACTTTCACAAATTTAGCAGTCATCCTTAGATAACAAAAGAAATCTTTTGTTGATAATATAATAATAAAAAAGGGCAGTTTCAGATGGTCTGATGAGGCACCATGACTATGCTAATAGTTTAAATAATACCATATGTTGTTGATCATCAGCTTTGAATCTTCAAAGGGATTACCACTGGATTGTATGCAGGTGGTCTACTAAAGAGAGTTTTAGGTGATGATTTCTGTTCTTCCAAAGGCACTGGTGTGGCAAGTGTGAGCTCTAAATCGGCTGATTCCGCATCTGGGCTTGATGGTTTCGATGCATTAATGGAAGATTTAGGCTGCTGTAGCCAAATGGGCACCACCTGATGACGGCCCTGTGAAGATGGTTGATTTTGATGAAGATTATCGGTTGCCTCATTACTTAAAGTAAAATCCTGCTTAAAGAGGTAACAGAAATATATAAATTTGAATCAGTTAATGATTCAGAATTCAGACGATCTGATGAACAATCATATAATATGACTACCTACCAAGTCAAAGAGACTTGAGCGTCGCTTCTTCTTGTTGAGAGTCGCCTGCCGAAGGAAATACTTTTGAGCATGACTTGCCACTTGGGTTGGAGTTCTTGTAGTCACAAAGTTCTTAGAAATGCCCCTCCAATCTCCCTTTCCCAGCTTTTCAAGCCCCACCAAAAAAGTTCGATGCTCCTCTTCCGTCCATGGAACTCCTATATTTATTAACAACTTTGTCATCTAAACTGAAAGGAGTGTGTGTTGTGAAGTATCCAATCATGCTAGACCAATCATCCATATTGAAACAGGCTATGGAGTGGATGCTTGCAGAAGACATGTAGGACAACAACATGCCGGACATACAACACAATAACAAAGATCCAGAAAGAGGAATAGATCCAGAGAATTATCAATCAAGAAGATCAACCCGAGTTAGGAAACAACCAGCCTGGCTCAAGGATTTCATCACATCTTCCAAAGGATTCAACAAAGCATGAGGAGAGTAATAATAGGCAAATAGATCAACTGAGGCATTTTATTTACATTTGATAAAAAAGCAAATAAGAAATATGCTTATATATGGGGTGTAATCAGTTACAAAAATAAGTGTGAAATAAAACATATTGAATCTGTTTTCAGTTTTCTTCTTAGCAATTTTCTTTTCTTTGCTGGAGTTTGTACCTACTCGAAGAGGTACAAATCTGTTACGTTCAGGTTGCCGGAAGTTCCTGATTTCGGAGCAGCCTGATCTTAACAGTGTGTATATATATTTGATCTTAACTAGTCAAATGAATCAGACAAGGATATTTTCTAAGAAAATTGAAGAGTTTAATGGAAGTCATTGATCGTTTGTGTGTGTGATGAAAAAAAACCCACCTTTCTTTCTCTCCTGTGGACAACCACCCATGGGGCCATCAGAAAGATAGCCCAAGGCAGTTTTATCTTCATCAATGGAAACCAGGGAAGAAGACAAGGAAGAAGAAGAGGACGAGGGGTGAAGTGAGGCTGAAGCTGAAGGCAAACAGTCCACGCTGAAGCTCTTCTCCATGGCAAGAGGAGAAGATGAAGATATATCAAGTTGAACACCGAAAAGCCGAAGTCCAGAAGGTGGAGTAGTTCCTCTGTAAGAAGTGCAGGTCCTTGAATTATGGCCAGTGTTCCCACAATGTGAGCACTTTCTGCCCATTTTCACCCAGAGAAAGCTCAACTTTTGTACTAACAACCAACACCAAAATCTAACTAAAACAAAACTCGGAGAGAAAGAAAGCAAGTGGTTTAATTATACGTTGGTGGTGCGTATGATAAAAGGTGGGCAAGGAGGGTTCTACGAAAATAAATGGATGCACACCAAGAGAAGATGATTGGATGGATACACTTTATTATTCTTCTTACTTTTCCAACTTGGTTTCTACACAAATCAGAACAATCCGATGCCCTTCTCTCTCTCTCTTCACACCATTCAAGTCTCTGTATTTTATTTTATCCACCGTATACCCGTATAGCAAGAACAATAATAATAATAATATATACAACAAGAATTGATATTACTCTAATCAAATCAAACCGAATCATAAGTTACCAACATAAAGCTTAACAGCTAAACTCGGGATAACTACTTAGACTCATTTACACCTCTATTGAAAATATGAAATAATTATTTAATATTTAATTAATTAAAAAAGTTACAACAAAATTAATCTATGATTTATGTTTTGTGGCTTTTAAAAGTGATTATGTCCTATCTAAGGCTTCTTGCTATAGGCTACAGGCCACTGGAATGTTTATCTATTTATTATTGATTGTCACTAAGAGTTATACTTGAATTTGATTGAGGAAGTGTTTGTCCATGTAATATATTATAAATTTGAGATTTTATATATATTTTAAATTAAAATATATATTTTTTCAAGCTTTTATATAGTATAATACCTAGAGTCAGAGTCAAACTTAAAAAGGGTCAAAGAGGGTGAGGTCACTTGACCCCCTTTGGGTTTAAAAAATATAAATTATCCCCCTTATAAAAAATAAGTATTTAATACCTTTTAGGTTTGAAAATTTTATTAGTTTAATATATTTAAAATTTCAAAATAATTTCTAAAATTTTACATGATTCTGGTTAAATTTTCTTATTTCTTAATTGATCTTTTATGTTTTTATTTTTATTTAATTTTGATTGTTTTATATTATTTTTTTGGGTCCGTCATCGAAACAAACCGACTCATACATAATTAATATTATAGTACATCATAAAAGCCCATACATGTACTTAATATTTAAAATAAATTAATTAATAGCAGTATGTATTGAAAAAAAACAGACAGGACCGTATCCTCCAATGGCTTTGGAGGAGCAGTTAGATGACTTTAGAAACTGGAGAAGAAAAAAAACATGACAAGTTTGAAAGTTGAAGTTGATCAACCAACTGCCCTTTCATGGGAATTTCGTTAAAATTATTTGTTTTCAATCAAGGCTTAGTTTAGAGAGGGAAAAAAAAAAAAAAAAACGAGCCAAAGAATTTGGGCTGACTTTGAATGTTTCAATCGAAATGGCACGTCGTTGAATTCTCTGGGTCAACACATATGCTTTAAATTTAAGTTGGATCCTCAAACACGACATCTCACAATAATTTTTGTAAAAATTGACATCCATGCCCATCAAAGTAAACCTAAATATGAACCATCAATCTCGGAGAGATAATTTGAATTATAAAAAAAAAATTATGTATAAAAGAATATAAGTTTAAATATTGTTTAATAATATATCAAACTCTTAATTTAATTGATTAATTAATTATAAAATCGATTATTAAATTTAAAGTTTATCTTATACAATATAGTTAATTCTGATTAAATATAACAATTTGACTCAGATTAAATTTATCGTTATAAAATATAAACAATCAAGATTCAGGAAAGATACTGAAATTTAATATTATTGAATAGATTATCTCTCACCCATGACCCAACCATAGATTCTCTTATTGGGGTTATTGTTATTATTTTTAATTTAGGCCAACAAGTTTAAGATATATTAAAATAAAAATAATCCTATCTATATATATACACTCACACACTTGAGGAATGTATTACTTTTTCTCATTTGGCATTATCATATGATGGAATCTTCCCACAACATAAGATAAAAGTATTTGAGATAACGATTTTAATAGGCATGGACTGTTATCTTTTTTATTTTTTTAAGTCCGAAGACTAATTAAAGTTTAATCATTTGACGGGACTATTATCTTTTATTTTTTTAGGAGGAAGATTAAATCTAAAGTTTAATTATTTAATAGAGAAAATAAAATTCAATCATTCCGGAATTGTCAAAAAAAAAATTATCGTTATCATTATTTTTTAATTAAAAGAAAAAAATTTCCATGTTAGAGATTTTATTAACATTAGAAATTAAATTTCCTTCTTGTGTGATATAATATAATATTAGTTTTTTTTTTTTAATAAAGGAATAAATAAATTTAACCTAGTAGATGGAAAAGAAAAAATTTTAATTCTTTTATTTAAAAAAGTAAGAATTGTTTGATATTTATGTTCTTATCTCAAATTTTTTATCAAACAAAAACTTTTCCACCTTGTTTCTCTACATTTTAGGTTAGAGATTATAAGGAAATTGTTTAATGTTGTGCGTGACAGAGGTTTGAGATCAAATTTTCTTTTTTTAATTTTAATATTTTATTAATTTTATTAACTCTTGATCTTAAAGAGTCGGAAAGTTATGATTATTTTTTGAGCTTAAATTTTACTTGGGCAGTTAGATTTTAGACCTGCCAAAGCCAATGAGGACTTATCATACCCAATAAAGAACACAAACAATTAGCAAAGATATATGTTTGGTAATCAAAATACTGCAGCATCAGCATTGCATCTAAACAATTTGCAGGCAGGCTGATTAATTAAATAAAATCATGGTGAGAAACCCAAAAAGGGCATCACATAAGATAAAAGAAAATGGGCTATAAAGCACAACTTTAAAAGAACCAGTGATTGAAAGGAAGAATGGTAGCTTTAACATAAGCTGTTGATTTGTTTTTTAGCAATTTCCTTCAGATTCCATGGAGATAATGAAAAGACATTCAATGGTAAAAACAGTTGGGGGTTTCTGCGGGATTGGCTCACTGATTGCCACTTCCCAGACTTTGAACTCAATGGCCTAACCCCAACAGATTGAGACACAACAATCTAATAAAGTTTGATATGAAATCACAGGCCAAAAGGCTTGTTCCCACCGATCGTCTAAATATCTATCATTCTATTAAAATTTCTTATTATAGTTAAAAAATCGTCATTTAATAAAAATTTAAAAAAATTAAAAACTAAATATTTTTAAAAGTTTTTGTTAAATGACAGTTTTACCATTAACCCTAACAAAAAATTTTAACAGAATAATAGATATTTAAGTTTTTAAAATCATATGGGTGAGAGTTTGGGAATAAATCGAACTTCGAGTGAGAATAAGTCTTTTGGCCTAAATCATATAATTGATATTGATGTTGATTGTGGTGGTGCCAATTTTTACTGCAAGTCTGATATCATCTCAATAATTGTATCAAACAAGCTTCTTTAAAAGCTTCGAAGAAAACAAAATTTTGTAAAGCGCTCATCAATACAAAAGATGCTGTTGAAATTTAAAGAAATGAGCAAGACCACCACAAAGGTCACATTAATACATTAGCGATAAAACTATGTGTATAAACAATCAGTATAAAATAATATTCAATCACATGATGATATATTATTGTTTGTATTTAAGTTTATACTCATTGTTTGTACATATAATATTACTTAAACTCAAAACGTCTAAAAGTAGGATTTCATCTCATATCATAATTCAATTTCAGAACCACATTGTTGTTGAATGTCTGATATACAAGCACTTTCCCATCTTGCAGAGTAATATAATGTCTATGGTTTTGAAGCAAAGATTGGTTTAGACATGAACGGACAGAATGGGGGAGGGGGGTTGCATGAAGTATGGCTGCTTTGTGGTGGAGACTAAAAGAAAAAGAACTCAAAGATACTGTAAGAAAGTTCCTACCCTGAAAAGGCAGCCTGCCAAATGTTCCACATCTGGATCCCCATACAAAGCAGATTGTTCCTTAACTTATGGATAACAAATTACACAGATAAAAATAACTTCCCAGAGAATCTAGCAGGAAGTGATATATATATATATATATATATATATATATATATATATATATATATATATATATATATATATATATATATATATATATATATACATATATGTATATCAATCTTGCTTCATGGACTTTAAAAAGCATAATTTGATTTCAAGATCTTTATAACTATAATTTCACAAATATAGCAAGTGTTTTTTCTTCTTCCCCGGGTAACTGCTACAAGTTGAACTTTTAAAAAGAGATAAACCAGAAGTTGCTAAATGGCTCTCTGAGTATCTTCTCCTCTCCGTTTTGTAAATACCGAGGGCATACAAAGAAAAAGGAGAGAATAAATAGATAAAGCAGACAATACTCCTAGAAACTCAGCTATCATCCCAAGGATCCTTGTTCAAGTTTATACTTTTTTGAAGGGCCAAAAGACTTATTCCCACCCGAGGTTTATTATGTCTCCAAACTCTTATTTGTTAATTTTTAAAAAACTTAAATATTCATCAGTTTGTTAAATTTTATTATTATTATTAAGGGTAAAATTATAATTTAAAAATTTTATTTAAATTCATATTTTAAAATTACTTTTTAGTTTTAAAATTTCATTTTTACTCTAATTTCATATTTTTTAAGTTTAAAAACTGACTTTTTCTCTTTAAATCTAAGGTTGTAAATTCTTATATTTTTCCCATAGATTGTCACACCCTCCCCCCCTCCAGTTTTCTGAAAAATTTTGTTTCACCCTTATTCAATTTTAGTTTCAAGATCTGTTTCTCTAGCACTAGAGAGGGAATGAATAAAGAAGGCAAGAGGGAGAGAGCTGAAAGTTAGAGATAGTGAATGGTCACCAGAGAGAGGGAGAAAAATATCTTTAAAAAAAAAAGTCAATTTTCAAACTTTAAGTAGAGAAAAATTGTTAAATTTTTAAACTACGAGAGAAAATATGATAGTATTTTGGTTTTTGTTAATATTTTTAGCTAAATAACAAATTTATCTCTAATAATATTAGCAAAATTTAATAGAAAAATAAATATTAAAGTTTTCAAAAATTAATGAATAAAAGTTTGTGGATACACTAAACTTTAGGTTGAAATAAGCCTTTTGGCCTTTCCTAAGATATATTTTAATATATGGACATTATAAGGTTCAAATTGTACACATAAATTAGTGACAAGACCTAAGGTAAAAATAATGATAAAAATACTCATGAAATAAATTTAAGTATTTATCTGTTATTAAAAAATTGGTAAAAATATATAAAATAATTGTATGGTCTCTTTAGAAATATTATTTTTTAAAAAAAGAAAGTTACGTATTTTAATAAAACTATACGCATAATTCATACGTATAATTTTATGCATAATTAATTATATATCTTCATATTATTAAGTTTTACTTTATTTTTAATTTTAAAGTATCCAATTATATAATAATATATACATCATTAGTTGTATACAAATTTATACACGTTTATACATATAACATTACTCTAAGATTTTATATATTTCAGTTATTAATTATGAGGAATCTGCAACGCTGAAATGCTGATTATCCCTTCACGGTTCCAGTTGGGAGGAAATGCTATCAGTTATTTAACCAAAGGATTTGCTAGCAATTCCATGGATAATCAATTCAAGGGAATGAAACAACGTGAAGTTATGGTTCTCCAATAAACAAATACAAAGTTTGGTTTCACATGATAAACAGGCGGTTGATGCCAAAAATTGTGTTGTTTTGTTTACAAACCTTTTTACAGAACAAAATGGCAGCAGGCTTTCTTTACTCTCCGAGTCACCTGCCCTTTGCAATCCATGGGACAACTTTCAAGTTCCTTCTAAATCAAGATTGGACTGAAGCAATATTGACCCTTGATACACTGTTGATGTTTCATGCTGCAATCCTCGTGCTGTCTGCTGTTTCGGATGTGCTGGGAAACTCAAATGTCACTTTTTGAATTCATGAGAATGTCCCCTTCCAACATCCGAAGCACCTTTACGAAAGGATTAATAGAAATAAGCTATATTATGAACCACTTAAATTCTTCACTTTTCGGAACCTTACAAAAGATCAATTTAAAACCAGCAACATTAGAGAATTGCCACAGACTGCCAAAGATGTTTCAATTATACTGATAGAGTTGCAACATTGAGTTTTTATAGCCCATGCAAGCTTTATAAATTCAAAATACATTCCTGCAGTTCTTTGGGGTGTCAAATATTTCTACAAGAACATAGACAACTTTGTGGGAAATAGTGTTTTATTTGAAAATGCATAAATTAGAATATCAGAGAACAAACTGTTTTTTACTAAAGAGTCTCTCTCCTTAAGCACACTATTAAATTTTGGATATGAAGAGCCTTTGAAAGTAGCCTTTTTAAGATAACTTTTAAAAAATATATATATATATATATATATTTCCTCAAGATTACTGGAAGTTATGGCTACACCGATTATCTAGCAAATAATTAAGACTGATAATACTTCTGTTCCAGGCTAAGCATTGTGAACTAAATTTTTTGGCACATATAATTTTCAAAATGCTGTATTAAGGCCATTTTGCAAGGAAAATTCTGGCTTGATTATTGAAGGATGATCTTGAACTTAATTTATGCAAAGAAAATATCAATTAACGTTAATATACTTACTTGTGACATACGAGGCCTTTTATGAGGGTCTCGACGGATGCAGAAGGAGGCACATTGCAGCATGCCAAAAACCTCTTGCTCTGAGTAGCATTTGCCTAAGCTAGGGTCAACCAGTTCATCAATGGCGTGTCTTAGAAGTAAAGGGCGAGCCTAAGCCAGCATGAAAGCACAAGAAATCAGTCTTGGTAATACATCAGATTAAGTTTAGCACATTTAAAAAAATGTAAATTCCCTTGGAGAGACTAGATAAACTGAAAGAATACTTCTTGAAAACATCTAATCTATCCTTCGAAGATCATGTTCTACTTTCACCAACAGATATAAGTGAAAAAAGGAAACAAAGCGGTCCAACACATACCCATTCGGTGAGGCACTGCTGACCTTTTGGCCTGGATAAATCCATAGCTTTCCTTCCTGTAATAAGCTCCACTAATACCACTCCAAAGGAGTAGACATCAGCTTTTTCTGTGATTTGACCACTTTGTGCATATTCTGGAGCTAAATACCTACAAAAAGAGAATATGTGAATTTGATTATCACTCTATGCAGGTAAAATTGTTAAGAGAAAAACCTTCACATTGTATTACCCAAATGTTCCTATTACTCTTGTTTCCACTCCCAAGTCTCCATCTGGTTGCCACCTTGCTAATCCAAAATCCCCAACCTAATGTCCAATAGTTGAATGTCAGTTCCAACCTCTCATTGACACAGACAAGCAATAAAAAGGCCATTTTTATGGAAATATTGATTCATAATGAAACTTGATCGCATGATTTATCAACTATCAGGGACAGTATAAGTTTGGTGATGAACATATTTGATTTTTCCTCATGGGCAGATATTGAGAGCATGACATACTAATGGTTCAAAATCATGAGTGACAAGAATATTGTTAGGGCGCATATCACGGTGGACAATACAACCCACTCTGCATTCTTCATGAAGGTATCTCAACCCTCGAGCTGCTCTTACAGCAATTTTTTGCCTTGCAGACCATTCCAATGGTTCTCGATCACGTCCTGCAGTGTTCCACTTGTGCGATTAATTTGCTTGGCCACAAAAAGCATATTCAAGGCACACTCAACCAATCACAGTACACTCCAAATTTCGTAACCAATTCATTAAAAAACTACCTCAGAAAGAAACTATTTACATAAAAAGAAATTCGAGTAAATTATTTACAGACTTCAAACAAATTTACAAAAAAAATTCAAAGGTAGAAAAGAGTGAGTTTATAATTAACATTTAAAATCCCTAATAACAGGGACAAGACTTGGTCAACAACAGACCCTGCACCCCCATCTACCCAAACTAAAAGTTCAGTGGAAGGAAAAGACCCTTTAGAAACATTTAAACAAAAGCTCTTAAGTTGGTTAAATTATCATGAAATGTTAGTCCTGAAAGCTGGAGAAGAGTAGTTATAACATAAACCTTCCATATCCCTCTACACTACTCTTTTCCTTCCTGTCAAACACTGTACAAATCATAACACAAATTAGTATAGAGGAAACTTACCATAAAGATGAGAATCCAAAGACCCATTGCAAATGTATTCATAAACTAGCAATCTCTTCCCATCCTCCACACAGAATCCAATCAGCATCACAACATTGCGATGTTGTGCGCAACTTAAAACCTCAACTTCTGAACAAAATTCTTTATCACCTTGAGAACTTGCCAATTTATGTTGCTTGACAGCAACAACCTGGCCATCAGGTAAGACACCCCGGTGCACAGAACCAAATCCACCTTCAGCCAAGAAATTTCTTTGTGAAAATTTATCAGTAGCCAGCTCCAATTCAGCATACGTGAACCACCTTGGAGGATTGCCAAATACAGGTGCCTTGTGTTGACATATTGAACATAATGGAGGAGGGCCTGGCGGTTTATTTCGGGACAATGAAACTGCCTCTCTCACACTTTTGCTCACCTTCAGATCCAGCCTATAATTCAGCACACCGATATCAGGTTCTCGATTCAGAGTAGATAACTTTTCCAACAGTAACTCATATGTGGAAGTCAGAGCTGGACCATTGGCTCTTTGTGATCTTCCCTCTGAATGTTTTATGGATTCACCACTAGAGCTGAAAGTCTCGCTCAACCATGGCTGGGAACTAGAGCTTGTAGAAGGTGGACCCGCACTTTCACCATCTGTATCACTATCAGGTCCAAAAAAATGTAGCCTTTCTTCACAGATAAATGAGCACTCTTTCTTCAGGTTCCCATAAATTCCAGAGATAGCAAATGGTAAGGTCCCTGGATCTGCACTTGGCATTGACAAGGTTCCAAAATCTGTTGCAGTTAATGATGACTCTTTCTCTGGACTACTTGCAGGAGTCACAAATGGCGCTTTAATCATGTATGAGCGTTTCAAAGGTACCTCTGAATCAAAGGGTAATGGGCAAGCCAGTTGAGATTCAATTGCTGGTGTTCCAATTAAATTCAAACGAAGAACCTTTGGTTGAGATCGTTTCATAACCACAACATTGCATTGTAGCTCGTCCATGCAACATTTCTTCTCATGTTTCAGTTGTCTGTCAAAAATTGTAAATAATAATGAATACAAGCAAAATGAAGAAATGTGTAAAACCAAACTTACGCATAGATAGTTTTTAAATTTAAAAAATGCTGGCTGAGGAATATATTGAGAAATCAATAGCCATATGACAGCAAAGTTCAAACTAAATTATAAAGTACAGTAAGTGAAGGTGTTTATGGTATGTCATGTAAGGGAATGATCAAGTTTTAATTATAATTATTACTTATCCAATATAACCCAGTTTGATTGAGCTTTCTTCGCTTCAGCAGCCACAACTCCACAGGGTGAACCAGAGACAATTTTTACCCTGACTTTTATCTGATAAGAAGGAAAGGTGGAAACAATTAATGCTGGTATGGGCAGTATATGAGAACAAAACATTAAAAATTAATTAATGCAACTTACCTTCTCTGGGTCATAAATATCATGTAGCTGATGCATCATTTGGGAGCATGAATCTACAATATCATCCTTCTGATCTGCACTAGTTCCTGAGAGGGATCTCCATTGAGAAGTGGTGCAATCACTGGTGAATCTTGAAAGCCCCCATATCTTTTTACCTGGAAATGCATTGTCCTCCCATCAGTTCTCAAATCAGATACACTTAAATCAATAGAACAAGGCAGAAATAGAAGAAAGAAAAAAAAAAAAACAGAGAGGATTTAAACTACATTGCCGGAGCACAGTATGTACATATGTCATTATTGATCATCTGATTAGCTGGTGATTTGTTTCTGATCCGTGCATGTGAAGCAGCCATGCACAATAAGGAGGTATGGTGAAGAAACACCCAGCTGGAAAATGAGCGTTCACTAGAAGTATCTATGTACTTTCTTTAGATCCTAAAAAGAAATTTAACTCAAAATGAAGAGAAGAACAAGTAACAGCCCAGTGACTTTATGTGGATGCTTCATTTTCATAACAATTCAGTTGATCCTTCTGTCCAAAGATCTGGAAGGATAATTTTGCTCTAATATTTTTTTTTTTTGTTTTTCAAAAAAAGTTTTACTAGATGCCATGAAGCTCTCAATTATAAATACTTTTATTCATGGGATTCTCATTTCTCAGGCAGGTGAAATACAAATTTTGTTAGCAAGCACCCTTAATGTTGAACCAAAAATAAGTAACACATTTTCACAAAAGCTTCCATAAGAATGAAAGAAGTGAAGATTCGCAAAATCAAGAACAATTTAGCAAAATCACAGCCAAAGAACAAGACAAAAGATATTTCAACAATTTGCGATCAATATTAAAAAAAAGAGGAATTTTTCATCTTATAAAAATAACACGAAAGATTGAGAAGATTACCTGAAGGAAGAGCAGGGGTAACCACAAGAAACTTAATGCAATCACCAGGTTGAACAACATGAGTCAAAGCCCACATCAAAGCAGATCTTGGGATCTCCTTTGATGCTTTTACAGCAACCACCACTACCTTCCCCACCGACTCTCCTAAACCCTTCTGCTTCATTTCCGAACATCCACAAGAAAAGGGGAAAAAAAAACTCACCTTTTAAACACCATTCATAGACAAAACCAAAAACCATCAACTTTCTTCTCGAACACCAAAAACAGTGCCCATTTTATCGATGAACACATGATCGCTGAAAACCAAGAGACTTTTACAGATGCCCAAGTGAAAAACTAGAGAGCTTCAATGAAAAGATATAAAAAGAGTGCGTGCATTTCAAGGCACTTTTAACAAATAGGGTACAGTTCTTTCTGTTAAAAGAGACTTGGCGAAAGTACAAAAACAAACCCAAGTACATCCAAATACAATCTCTGAAAAAACTTGGGAGGCATGAAAACTTGGCTTCTGCGCTGCAAAAACCAAGTATCTTTCAAAAGCAATACAGGCATGCTTTCCTCTTCTTCATGTAACAAGCGTGAAGTCAAATAAAATTAGAAACAGAAATACAGTTTTCTGGTTACGTAAAGCTTTGTTTTGGCTTAATTTGGAGTAGTTGTTGTTGTTATATGATTATCCTCCGGCTTATGCTTACCAATTACATACAAAGAACCTTAGAAGTACAAGAGAGACAAAGAAAAAGACAAAAAAGGAAACGGCGATTTAACAAAATGACACCTGCTTAAACCAACTAAGTCTAAACAATTACAGACGAGATGACTGATTGGAGGTTGCGGTGAAGTTAGCTCGAAGGTGGACACATGAAATTTGCTCAATCAAACAAGGAAACGGGTGGAGCAGTTGAAGAATATTGAAGCTAAAATCTAAAAAGTTTGTTATTAGTCCACTTGCTTTCACTGTTTTTCACATGTTAGGCATTGACAAACGACCATCCATTACAATTGCATATGTCATTTCATACTTTCGGCCGCATTGCAATACAAGATATATAAATTTCAATGGGCTAATCTTGAAATGTCGTGGACAGGCTTTAATTCCTTGTTTTCCTATTTACTTCACCCATGGGATGCCGAAAACATGAATGACTGAACAAGGAGACAGACCCACATCAAGGGGTGTGGATCCGACCGGACTGATGCACATTTAATGCCTGAAAATTGACTTAACATTGGTTTCTAGCAGCGTGCTTTATGATTGTCGGGCTAATTCAACAAGTTTTGTTTTATTCTTCTTTAATAATGGCAATGGCCCAGCATGCCATATTGAGAGGCCAAATCAACCATATCAAGACATACACATTCGGACAACTGAAGGACATTGATAATAGCAATACAAAACTGATCACCAAAACTGTATCCAAATTTTAATCCCATAGTCTTCAAAGTTTTGAGTATGAAAGCAGTGAAATTCTAAATATAAGTCTAAAGGTTATCCCTTCTACTGATATTTCAAAATTAAATTATTAATTAATTATATAATAAAAGTGAATGTATTGTATTTTCAATGGTGTTTATAACTAATATTATGATTTTAAGTTAGTTCCAGAATGGATGCAATATGTCAATTTTTTTTTCCAAGAAAATGAAATACTGCAATGGACAGAGGGAATCTCACAAATAAAAGAGTCCAAGACTTAACAGTAATTAAAAATGTGGAAAGCCCCATGGCCAAAACCAGGAGAAAAACCTTGAAAATTCATGTTGGTGGGCCGTGGTGAGATAAGCTCAACCCAAAAAAAAAATAACAATAAAAGGACCAATCCCAAAAGCGATGTTGAAATGAGTGATTTTCTTTTCCTCAATCAACTTGGAAATTGTTCACCCTACTTTCAAACCTTTCTTCATTACATGGGCAAAAACTATTTTCAGAAAGGCCATAAGGTTAATTCCCACCAAGGTATAGCAAAAATTTTAAGTTCTATTCTCTAACTTTTAAAAATTTTAATACTTATTTATAAAAAAGTTTTTGTTAAAAATTAAAATTAAAGGTAAAACCGTTATTTATTAAAAACATTAAAGTACTATCACATTTTCTTTTTCAAATTTAAAAATCTCGTAATTCTCTCTAGCCAAAGTTTATAAAGTGATAATTTTCCCTTACGGTTTTTTTTTCTTCTCGCTAGCAACAACCCATTGTCTCCAGCCATTGGTCGTCCTCTCTTTAGCCTTATCTCTCCTCTTGGTCTCTCTCCCTTTGCTCTTTGATGATGAATTGATGAAAATCGTTTGGATTCCAAATAATTTTCATCAATTTATCGTTGAAGAGCAAAAAGAGAGAGACTGAGAGGGGAGATAAGGCCTAAAGGAGGACTGCCAATGGCTAGAGATTGTGAATTATCGTCGGAGAAAAAAGAAAAAAACTCTAGAAAAAAATTATTACTTTTCAAATCTTAGATAAGGAGAGTTATAAGATTTTTAAACTTGGAAGATAAAATAATAAAACTTTAATTTTTTAAATTTTTAGTAAATAATATTTTTATCTTTAATCCTAATTTTTTTATAAAAAATTATCTTATAAATAGGTATTTAAATTTTTAAAAATTAAAAAAATAACACTTTTAAGTTTTCACAATACCTTGGACAGTAATAAGTCTTTTTGGCATTTCAAAAATAATAAGGTGCTCATATAATTGCATATTATTGTACCAGAGAAATATCTTTTTTATGAAAAATAACATGTACTGTCCACTTTAATACCAAATCTGTTATCTTCTTCTTTTATTTCTTTTTACTTTTGTGGTCAGTGCCTGTCTGGTTGTGGGAATAAAGCTCGTCGACAGTAACTTTAACAATTGTAAGAGTAAAGTTGCTTTTGCTGTGAAAAGAAAAAACGATAAGGGATTAACAAATATTGAAAACTTACGGTGACAGGCAAAGAATTAAAATGGAATCAATGAAAAGTAGTAATTTACGTGGACATAATGAATATAAATTAGTATACTAATAATGATATATTATCGTTATTTTATTTTTAATTTAAAATTATTTAATTATATAATAATATATTATTATTTATATATAGATTTATTCTTATTATTTATTAATATAATTTTGTTCATTAATAAATGTAATTTACGGTGACGCATCTTGTATGTGAATGGAATGAAGGCTAATCTCATTAGCATAGGTAAAAAATTTTTGATAAAATTATCCTGTTCAATTTTCAAAATTCCACGTAAAGTTGATGAGAGCAATTTTATTCCAAAAAGAAAGAGGGCAAGAGAGGGGGTGGGAGCAATGTTTTTAAAACCAGATTGGATTTTGATATAGTGGAAAGGCAATTTGGTCCCATTAATAATCAGATCATTTGATTGGTGATCAGATTGATTAACTATTTTAAAATAATATTAATTTTTTTTTTATATAATTTGATTTATTTAATATTAAAATAAGTTTAATTTAATGGTATATATATTCAAATATAATAAATAAAATCTTGGTTCAAGTTTGCATAATAAATTTTTGAAAAAAAATCAATTTTTTATATCAACTGAATCAAATCCGGTTTTATATATAATCTACTCAGTTTAAGTAACAATTGATAGTTTAACTGGTTGAATTAGTTGATCTGACCCGATTTTTAAACCCACTGGTGAGAGAACATGATAATTCTACAAACTCTATATATCAAATAAGTATGATCCACTGCTCTATACATATAGAAGAATTTTTTTTCCAGTCATGATATAATACAACTTCTCAAAAGAATAATCATTATGTACACAGTACATCAATGTGTATCTCATCCTTATTATATATCTCACTTTTACATGGAGAACTTGTAACAGATCTAGTCAATAAAGTTTGACTGCCGAATACCCCTAAAATTTGTGCACTAATACAAGGGGTTGTTATTTAAGTAGTCATGTAAATTACACAGGATTTATTCAGCTTGAAAGAATTGAATGCACAGATTCCTTGAATAGAAAAAGTTAATCTAGGTTAACAATTTTGGAGGTAATGTAAGTCTACTGATGAGGAGGAGTAAGAATGTTGCAGAAATTTATAAAGGAGATGTACCATTATGAAGAGTGAAGGGATGGCTGACTATTTCTCTTATTTGTTACCACTTCTATTACTGCTTCATCTCGCGATGGAACTCTCAGGTATGATTTCATAATGTCATAAACAGTAAACCCAATTGCCACCGAGGGTACAACCTGGCTTAAACACCAAACTATCATTAGAAAGAATTGACCAAACAAATAAGAAAAGTGACATGATTGTTCTTACCTTCAAATAATTGATACTGAGCCCTGAAAATAATTGCTTCCATCCTTGTTTTTGATAAATCATAACAAGGGTATCCATTGTTCCCCTTGACTCTGCTCTAGTAGAAGGCAATAGCCTCTCAACCTAATAAGAAAGAAATCCATTCATTACAATTTTTATTACTCAATTTTGACCTTTCATCCAAATGCAAGATGATCTGTCACCTGCAAGGAAATTACCTGCATTTGCCTCCTAACTACATCAAGAGGGTATGTGAAGGTCTGACCCAACAGACCAGCAATTGATCCACACGCAAGTTTCACCGTTATGTCTTTCTTGTGATCATTCGGGACATGGCGTTTCATCTCCTCATAGAAGTAAAACTTCAAACCAGCATATGGGAAGATTCCATAAAGTGATGGAGCTGACAATAACATTCATACATTAATTGTGGGCAAAGATGCATAGCAGTGAAGCACATAATGACAGTAATACTGAAAGCAATTTTGATATGAATACCTGCACCCCGATAAAGACCCCTAAGCCCAGCTTCCTTGTAAGTTTTCCGAAAACAATCAACTATTCCTTTATATACTTGTTCCGCACTAACTACCACTTGAAGGTTCCTTTTGGGTGAACCAACAATCTGCATCAGCAACTGCAACTTAGTCCACATTTTTTAAATGTCAAGATGAACAGCATCCTGAAATTAGTATATCAGTGAACTACATATTACATGCTACATTTTTTCTTCCAGGGAAATGACTGTTAATATTTGTAGGATGTTGCTAACAGGAGAAGTGCTAATAATTCCAGATGGCGAAAAATTTGCAAATAACCCAGCTGTCCTGCTAAAACATATCTTTACGTAATTATCACCTGATAGGCCAATTTCGTACGGACTAAATCCAGTGGATAAGTGAAAAGCACAGCAGTTCCTCCAGCAAATGATCCTGCTACAAGATCAAGTACAGGGCCTCTCCCAATGTCAGGAAAACTGAGAATAATCCATCGACGGTATTGCTCGTAAGCCATAAAATGCAGTGCAGCATAAGGAACAATTCGAGCAACACTAGCACCATTTCCTCTGTAGCAAAGTCCCACAAAAGAAATAGTTAACTGAAGACAAACATTTTAGAAACATTCACATAAAATGCATTGACTTGGAGATCCACCTGTAGAAACCCATAACCCCCTCTGTTGTTGCAATCTTTTTAAAGGATCCAAACAGCCCCATGCTATGAAATTCTGATCTTCTGGTCTGAAAAGGAGGGATGAGTAAGTTCATTGTTCAACCTTTCCAGGATTATCTTCTAAACTCAAAATCAATACAACTTCACAGTTGCATAGCAGTGGGATGGAGCACAGAACTTTGATTCTTCTAGTAAAAATTAATTCAGTAATTAATTTTTATTTCATTAGCTTAGAGATCATCTACTACTTCCTAGATTGAATGCACATTTATAAAATGATATTTAATGTCAAGCAGCCTCTGCCTAGTGAGCGGTAAAATTTTGCGACTGAAAAGCATAAAAGTGAATGTTTGAGACTTGAGAGTGTCCACTTATTGCAAAAGTGAGAACATTAGGAGTCTAAATCAAGAAAAACCCTCCCAATACCCTCAGTGACAAGACATCAATAGCCAACGTCTCCCATCAAATTATAAAACCCAGAAACATAATCATGTTCCCATAGATAAAACTAAAAACAAAATAGAAGCACATATCCAACATCATGGACAGAAATGTTGTCATATGCTTAATCAGCATCCTTAATGTGTACTAGGATTGCCTCCAAAAATGTCCAACATGACTACTTGATGCCATTTAACCAAGTGTATGGCCATAATGATGGAAGCTAACTGAAAGAGTAAAAAAGAAATAAGAAAAAAGGAATGATGATAAACATCAACGGGTGCAGCAATGGTTGGGACTTTGTGGGTTTAGTGAGTTTTGCTTATATGATTAATGTCAGAAAATCAGTGGTAGATGTGATGGGCTCATGTTCTTAGCTCTGTTGCAACTGTTTTCAACTCTCAAAATCACAGCAAAATTAATTAAGACATCATAATTCTTGGGAGATCAATAAAAACTAGTAACTGAATCTGGTAGTCCATATAAATTACTCAGCAACCAATAATTATCATACATCACAAGGGGCAAAATATGATAATGAATGCAATTCATGCTTCAAATTCAGGTCTAACTGAGTACTTCCAATCTCTAACAATAGGAATAAATAGTATTGCTTGAGAAGATTTTTAATTAAAACACTTCAAGTAATGAAGAAATCTATATCGTTTCCAAAGTAAAAAAAAAAAAAAAGTCAATTCAAAAACAGTTTTCTCATATCCAAACCATTCCCACAACAAATGTAAAAAAAAAAAAAGAATCCCACAAAACTAATAATAAAAATTCATACAAATGCCTTTCTAACGGAACAAGGGAAAAGGCACCTGAAACAAAATCTTGACACGCTCAAGAGGGGCGACAGCGGACTTGGCGAGGCCGCCAGCAATGCCACCGGCAACGAGCTCCTTGACAAAGACAGGCATGGCGTCTATCATGCCATCTAAAAACATGCCAGTCTCTCTTTCTTCTCCCCTCTTAGACATGTTTACAGAGAGGGAAAAGAGAGACAGGAGATTTATATAAATATTCAGAAGAAGAGTTGGGTATATGTTCAGAATAGAAGAAGAAGAAGAAGGAAGAATTGAAACGTTTCTTTTGATTTGACAGGTTTTTATATGTTTTTGGAGAGCTGAGGAGAAGTCAGAGATGGCATATGTATTCTGTATATTCTTTTTTAATATGTAAGAAAGACGAACGGCAGGTATTGGTAGCTGAGTTATTTTTTTTCAGTATATCCACTGATACTTTACTTATATATGTGTTTATTCTTGATCATGAATCAAGGCCGTTCAAATTTTAAGTAGTCACCTTTAGGTTCGTCCATCAATATTCCTCTCTTAAAGCTAATAGTTTATATAAAAATATTTTCTTACTATTAATTTTATAAAAAATAAAAATATACGTTTAAATATTATTTTATTTTTAATTTTTAATTAAATAATAATAATATATCATTATTTATATATAAATTATATACAAAAATTATATGCATAATATTATCCTTTTATAAAATTTATGTAACGTTTGTATATGTACCAAACAAAGCACTAAATTATTGAAAAAATTATATGTCTTAGGTGCGTAAATAAGCAAATATTTAGTGTATATTATCAATAATAAAATTATACATATCCACATAAATACATCAAATATCATAATATAATTAATAATTTTAAATTAATGATAAAATAATACTCAATCATATAATAATATATAAATGTATAATTATTTATGTATTTAAAATAAATACATATAGTATTACTCTATTATCAAATAATTAAATAATTTCGAATTAAGAATAAAATAACGCTTATTTATATAGTGATATATTACTCTTAAATTATTCAAGAGTGAATACTGGGCCATCAAACATCAGAGCAATAATTATGGGAATACTGAGCGTCCCAATTACGATCTAAATAGAAGGGAGCCATGTGATGTGCCTGAAATTTGATTTCTTTGGAGCCATAGATGAGTTTCCGATGTTATCATATCAAATTATATGAATAAGTTTGCACAAGTAATAATATTACACATGGAGATAAAACAAGGAACTATTAAATTTAACGTTAAGCAAATATGTTAACACAATTCATAAAACATGCTACTAAAACAGTATTCAAGGATTAGCTATTCTTGTAGGAACTTTGGAAATTAATAGTGCAGTTAGCCACTGAGAACATTCATCTTTTTGATGAAATGCTTCATGGCCAAACCCACAATTTCTGCGAATTGCATTCAGATTTGTTTCGATGACTGAAATCAATACTTAAAAATTTTTTGCTTTGATGGGGGTTGTGTTGATAAGATGAAGTAGAATCTTCTCAAGCCCCTTTGCAGTGCTCCATTCATGCACTTCTGCTTTGACCTTCGGGTTACTGCAAATGAGGTCCCAGAGAGGATAGTTCTTCCTGGGCATCACAAAGTCACCACCTCCAAGCTTCAAAGTTGGGCAAAAATCGCCTCTCCCATCTCCAAGGTAGATAACTCTTTGCTTCTTGCTTTTGGGAGCAGAAGCATGAATGCTTTCAAGGACCAAACCCTGTGATGGAAAGCAGAACTAGAAACTAAGGGTCCAATACCACAAATGAAAGATTAACACATAGATGGATTCCACAAACATAGATTATCACAAAGATTAAAATAAAATCTAGCACTACTCTTTTATCTAAACAATCAACTGCGACAACACTTAAGTTACAACATATATCAATAGCTCTGAAAGGCAGGGAAAATGAGAAGAAACAAAAATTCATTTAAAATTGTCACTAATCTAACTTGATACAGGGGTCAATGAACACATCTGAAGCAAATCAAGCCCATCTCTTCATGCAGCCGGAGTAAAAGTAAGTTAACAAAAATACCACATTAACCTAATAAAATGCAAAGACATGCAAATAGTATAGTTGGAGGAAAATAAGAGTAAACTACCTTGCATAAATTTGAAGGGCATAGATTGCAGGCGTGAGGAGAAGAGGTAGAAGCATGGTAAGGCAAAATCCTAAGCACTCCTTCATCTACCAGAGTTGGGTTGGTGAAAATCTCAGAAAAGCAGCCCAACAAGCCATGCTGTTCCAGGATTGTCTCAATGAAAAATTGATTAGCGTCACTCACTATCTTCATGTCACACCTAAAACACAGCCACAGCCACAGAGCCATCATAACCTTGTAAAAAAATAAACAATAAAACTACACAAACCTATTTTAAGTACACAAATAAATACATATTTAATATGTATCATCCAGTGATGCGGTGAAATAGCAACAATGACATATCATATGTACTAGAAAATCAGTGCCCATAACATAGCTAAAAGATAAAAACTCTAGAAGAAGAATATGAATATTACCCAAGCGAATGAGCTGCTTTGATGGCGGCGATTATATGGGAATCCAGTGGAGTCTTTCTCAAGCAGTTGGCAATGTCATCGACTGTTTTCCCTCGCAAATAGAGCTCCTTCATCATCCTGTCCTACAATTAAAATTAACAAATCATTCAGCAATTACATATAGGAATATGAAAATCAAATAGAAACAGAATGAAATCAAACCATTAGAGTATTCCACGGCAAGGAAGGGCGGAGCTGATTGAATACTTCGGTGAGCTCCATCTGCGTCACCACCCAACGGTCGCTATCGTCATCGATTAAGGTCCTGTCGAAGTCAAAAATTACAACTATGCCCTGGAACGCCATTTGCTTTGGAAAAACTGGAGATGAGTAACAGGAGAGGCGACCGGTAATACCACTTCCCGGCGCCACCGAATCAAATTGCAAAGAAATCGCTTGCTTTGATGAAAATGATGGTTCAGTTGTTGGGTAGAAAACAAGAGAATTGGAGCTTGCATGATTATATGTCGAACTGTCCCAACTAATCATAGCCGTTAAAACCGACTGTCTGATCATCCAACTAGATCTCTTCTAATTTCGTCGTCGTTTCAGACTCTAACAAAACGTAACTCCTGGTTTAATGGACATGAAGTTGTTCATTGAATTCAAAATTTCTTTTAATATGATTGATTAAGTCTCAATGTGATAATCCAGTTTAAATGAAATTTTTTATTTAAAAAAAAAAAAAAAGATTATTATTCGTATTTATCCAGCCCAATCCTTCTTTTTAATTTCTTTTATATCCCATTATTTTTTTATTTCTGAAATAATATATTTTTATCCATTAAATTTAAACAAATTAATTTCTTATGTGATTATAATTTTTAATAAATTATGTTAACTTTTTTATAAAATTATTAAAAAGATAAAATAATTTATCAAATTAAATAACACCTTCTTACAAAAATTTTATTTAATAATTTTATAACTTAATTTATATTAATTTTAATTAAAAATAATAAAATTTTATTAATACAAAATATAAATAGAAGTGTTAATGAAATATAATTAATAATTATATATTAGAAAGTAAATTTAATTTTTTAAAATATTAGAAATATTAATAAAAATCTCAAAAGGTTTTTGAAACTTGAAAAAAACTTGGCTATATATGAAAATTTTAAAATTTTAATATACCCATAATAATTTTTTATTAATAGTTACATCGCAATAAAATATTAAAATTATATTTTATTTTTAAAATATATATAGTCAATATAAAAATATCTTAAATAACACAAAAAAGCATATTTACTGTTAATAAATTTTTAAATAAAATAATATAAATATTTTTTATTTGTTAAAATTAATAATTAATTTGACCGATCAAAAAAATTCTCTAGATAAAAATCCATCATTTTACCCGTAGGGAAAAGTCATTTGACCTTTCTTTAGTGCAGCTAATATGATTGACATGGCCAGCATTGATTAGTCGTTGCTGTCAATTTGCTATTAATCAAAGTTTGAAAGAGAGACATCAACCAACTGGGGAGCTGGAACTCCATCATTGATTTCTCGTCATCATAAAAGATCTGCTTTTTTTTTTTTTTTTTTTATAAATAATGTACAATCAGCACAATGACTCCTTTATGACTGACTACAATGAATGAATACATTATAAAGTCATCTGCATAACATATTTATACTATTCCTCCCTGTACCTATAACTCCTCCCACCGGCTCCTAACCTAGTCAATGAATCAACAAAAGAACCAAAAGAAAGGGAAAAAAGAATGACAAACAGCTTTTGGACAACAATGTCAATGTGTATCTACAGCTCCCCTTGTTCTACAACGAGACTGAAACTCGAGTCTTGATTGGTTTTAACTTCAAACCCATGCTTTCCGGAGAGAGAAGCTCAGGGGAGATGCAAGGACTGAGTGGACTCCTTGGACTGTCGGTAAAATGACAAGGTCTATACATTCCGTAACCCATCAAGAAATATTCAATTGGTATCAACATTGCATGTGGTTGCTCTTCAGTCACCATTGATCCACAAGCCTGGACCTGCAAACATTACCAACTATTGTTCATTTTGAACATCCTTAAATCTCTATCAGATCTTTCATAAACTACATGAACACCCCCCATTAGCTACATACCTCAACTAATGCACTGTATCTTTCATCCAATTTTGAGATCATGTGGAGAGCCTCGGAATAAAAAGGGGAGTCATCCCCAACAAAAATGAGGGTTCGGCATTTTAGTTTCTTCAAGCCATCGGTGATGTCTGGTCTCCTGCAGGTTGGTTATACAAAATTGAACAATTAAGAAACCTTAACTTAAATCACTGTTAGAGAACTAAAACAGTACAAGAGATGTCAAAAAAATGCAATCTGAATAGCATGTACCTATTAATGGCTTGAAGATACCGCAAAACATTTGTGCTCTGCCTCTCATCCAACAACTGAAGAAACAAAATAGTAAAAAGAAATTAATTAAAAATGTCAACCTTTAAATTGCCACTGTCGAAGGAACAAAGGAAAACACACATACATAATATAATATAATATAAAAGATTCAGGCACCTACTCTTCTGCATGCTTGAACAATATCTGACTCTGGAACTTCAGCTGTACCGCGGACTTCCTGTGACAATTTACAACAATGCAAAAATCTCACCGTCATTCAGCTTCACAAAAAAAATATATGAGAAAAGAAAATTGAAAAAAAAAAGCCAGGATAAGGTGCTACAATACCTTGCTGAAGTACCGCTGAAGCAAAAACTCATTAACCAATCCACACATGCCATAGAAGTATAGTAAATTTGCCATCACCTGCAGATTATAAGGGATCTTAGTAACATGGTAAAAATAAATGAGCATATGTCCGTGAGAATAACCAAAGGGTCCAAAGAATGAACCTTATTGTAAAACCATTCTGTCCAAGAGGGTGCCTTGCATAGAGGAGATACAAGTATCAAACCAAGAACACGTAACCTATATTTCATCTGCAATTCAATGCTTTCATCAATATAATAACACAGAAACCATTCAGAACAGATTCATTGTATTGTTGATCAAAGAAACTTACGGCAAATAAAGTAAGGATGTAAGCACCTGCAGTCACACCCATGCACATTACTGAGCCCAGTCTGAAAATGAAAAATGAGAAATTCAATACATCAGAAACTAAGACAAAATCTTATATGTGAAAATGTTAGTAAGAAGCATTCAATCCTAAAAGAGTCTTGTGCCCTATTTTGTAACCACTTGCACCAATGACACAAGTAGCACAAGAGTAATCTGTTCTATACCCAAAATAGTTGAGAACCTCAAGGATCTGATCAGCTAAGTCATCAACGGAAGGCGCAGGAACATCTGGACAAATTGGAGCTGCTCCTAACTGCAAGAACTCTTATAAAGAGCCAGAAAGGAATTCTCTGAATAATAGAGTTGAACAATGGAATATACTACGTTGTCCAAAATAAAATCTAATAAAGAGTAAAGAAAATAACAGGAAATCACCCTCAAGTGAAATAGTTTACAGACCTCATGCCCAGGAGGACAAATATGGTATATGCAGAAGTTGTGAAGCAACATGGATGCCGCTTCAGGCCAAAAAAACAAGCCTTGAAAACAAGACATATCTGATCAAGAAGAAAAACATGCGAATTGAAAACTGCTACTAGTTAGTGGATCTGAATACAGTATTGAGAGAAACTTCTATGTATCCATTTAAATTCAATCAAATCTAGAACAAAACAATGCCACAGCATCTGACTCCATTGCACTTACGATTTAGAGCTAAATCAGGATAAGTGATTAAAGCTGGCTTGTCTTGGTCTCCATAGATTATCACAGACACAGAACCACGACCAGTGTGTACATGGTGTTCCTGAAATATTATAGAAAACATATTACGATCTGATTATAAGAGAGGAAAAAAAATAAAGAAGAAAAATTAAAAGCACATAATAAGTAAAGCTAAGTTTCAGAACCCATCAAACTATGGTCTGCCATTGTCTATTTAATCACTTAAAAATTTGTTCAGCAAGAATAGCCTTTATAAACTGAAGACAGTCCCTTATCTTGTATATATATTTTGAAGAAAGAAAACCACAATTTTATCCAGATAAAATTATTCCCCAAAAGCGCTTCCCATGTGCACTTAACTCTTTTGGGGTAAGCCTAAACTAACTCCATACAATCATATTAATATAACTTTGCAAAAAGTTTAATGAAACAAGTAATAAGTGGCTCATATATCAATGATTGCATTCTTTAAAAAGGGATGACAGTTTAAAAGGAAAGCATGGAATCTCTCGCATTATATAACCAATAAAAAAAAGGAACAAAAAATTTACATAACAGCTAGACATGATAATATAATAAACAGAAGTAAGACGCATAGTAAAGTTTCCTTCCAAGGCCTGCAACACAGGTTGAATAAAACCAAGAAATGGATTCACTTAAGATCCAGAGCCTTCTGCAGTTAACATGAAAATACAACAAGGAAAGAATATGCTCAATATCAAAACAAGAAGATAACAAAACACCACCAAATTGATCAAAACATGAGTCTAAATGAACAAAAAAAGAAGCCTAAAAGAAAGACAAAGTGGCGCCAAACAATTCATGGTAAACAACAATGCACCGAAATTCAAAAGATAAGATTACTTTTTGATACGAAGTAGCTTCAGAAGAAGAAAAAGATTTATTACAAGTAACATAAAACCATTTCTATCTTGATTAGAAAAGGCAAATTCTCAAAAACGAATGCAAGGATCTGAAAATCACAAAATCGAAAGCAGACAAAACCCCCCAAAATTAAATCCAGAAAAACCTAAAGCAGTCATAAAAAGATTAAGAAGAAGAATAAGTCGTAAACCACCTGGAATGCTCAATCACCCATCTTGAATTATTCAAGGAACGAGACTGTACACAAGTTTTTTATTTTATTTTTTAAAAAAGAGCATACCTTGCCACCAAGGCAGATCTTCTCCATGTTAAATGAAACGGATTCATTTGAGCCTTCCATGGCCGCAGTTCTTGCGTCTGAAAGGCTTCCCACAGATGGCCTAACTTTATCTTTCTCGCTTATTTTTTTCTCCTCTCTTGCCTCTTTGTTCAAGGATTTAGCGGCTTATATAAGAAGCGATTCTTTCTATTCGCTACTAGAAAAATTTTCCTCTTTCTTGGGAGTTGGGAGTAGTTCTCTAACCGCTAAAATTAACCTCCACCGACGCTTTTTGTGACTTTCCCTAACAAACATACTTTTAACTTTAACCTTTCATCGCCGGTGACTTTTTTCTCTTACATTCATAACGTTATGACTGCTGATTTTTCCATCTAACGCCGTTTACGATACCAACCGTATTAGTATTAACTTGTTAACGGCAGTTTTGGTTTGACGGTACTCTGTCAAAAAGTAATTTATTATGATCTAATTGACAGATAGGAATATTATTTGACTAATAAATTGGAGAAATCGACAATAATTTTTTCACCTAAATTTTTTTAGGTAAATATATAATGATTTTATTTTTATAAATAAATTTAAATTTAATTTTAATAATGCTTTCTTAGTTAATTATATCATTATCAATTATTTATGTTATTCTTAGCTAATTATGTTGAATTTAACATAATTTTTTTGAAGATTTGATAAATTTTGATTTGAAGATTCAATGAGTCATGTTTTAAGGATTCAAAACATATTTAAAAATTGATAAATTTTTGTTGAAATACAGATAGAAACAAAAAGATTAGCATAAGTAAAGAAAATGATGAGTTCGAACAAATAATGTTTAGAATACGTAAAGAGTGCGTATGGTGAATAATGGGCGCATAAAGTGCGTAAATAGTACGTAAGAATTATATATAATATATAAATATTAAAAAAATTAAACGAATGGTGCATAAGGGTGCGTGCACCTTCGCACCATACACACCCTCATTTACACATATATAATTAATATTTTTATATATTATATTTAATATTTAATATAATATATATAATAATTATGTATATATATAATGAGGATGTGTAAGGTGTGAAGGTGCACGCAGCCTCTGTTTAATTTCTTTTATATTTATATATTATATATAATTCTTATGTATTCTTTATGCACCTGTTACTCACCCTAAGCACATTTTATGTACTCTACGCACCACTTGTTTACACTCACCATTTTCTTTGTTTATACTAATATTTTTGTTCTTATATGTATTTTAACAAAAATTTATCAATTTTCAAATATGTTTTAAATATTTAAAACATAACTCACTGAATATTCGAATCAAAACTTATCAAATATTTGAAAAAAAATTATGTCAAATTCAACGTAATTAGCCGAAAGTGATGTAAATAGCTAAGAGTAACATAATTAGCCAAAAGGGTATTCTTGGAATTAAAATTAAATTTATTTATAAAAGTAAAATCATTGTGTATTTGTCTAAAAATGTTTAAACAGAAAAATTATTATCGATTTTAATTAATATCCCAATAAATTGAGATGATTGTATTTATTCGAGTAATTTAAAAATAAAAAATGAAAAATTATATCATTTAATTATAAATTATTATTTTAATTTGTATAATTTATTTAAAATATAATTAAACAAAATAAGTAATACGTAATTAACAAAATAAAATGCATTTGTTAAAATGTAAATGCCTAATGATAGATACTATATATAGAAATAAATTATATAAATTTATTCATATAATCTAATGTAATAACATCTAATCGAGTAATTTAAAAAGTAAATAATTATATCACTTAATTACAATCTAACATCTCAATTTATATGAATAAATTTATATAATTTATTTATAAATAATATTATATATATTCATTTTAAATATACAAATGAATACATTACGATTTCTTGATAAGGGTGTTCAAAATTATCCGATAATGAAACCCAATTGATTTTTGAATCGAAAATCAAACAAAAAATAGGTTATTTAAAAAAATGGTTCAAATACTGATTCAAAAATATAGAAAAACCGATTTTTCAGTTTGCTTATTAGTTAATCTAATTTTTAAAACCAATTAATCAAATCGAATCAATTTTTAAAAAGTTGAATAAAATATTGAAAATATTTTCAAAAAAATTAGAAAAATAATAAAATATGATTTTTTTTTTAAATTCAGTTCAAAAACCAATTAATCAAAAATTTAGTTCGATTTTAATTATTATTATTTATTTATTTTAAAATTATTTAATCTTTAAATTAATTCAATTTTAGTTCATATTTTTCCTAAACCAAAAATTCTATTCGATTTAAAAAATTACTAAATCTGTTTAGTAGTTAATCAATTTTAAGCACCCTATTTCTCAGTACTTAATTGATTTGAAAATTAGGATTGATCATACTGCTCATTTAACCTGATATAGACTTAAAAAAAAGAAGTAAAGTTTATGATTGAAAATAAAATTTTGATTTGATAAATTAGTAATTATATTTTTATAAATAGAATGGTTGAAAGGAGACATTGAAATTTTGAAGAAAATGATGTCCAACCAACCACCTAGACTATACTCAAATAATGATGCTTGTTTTTTTTGGTAAATAAATAATGGTGCTTGTTGGTAAAAAGTAAAAATAGATAAATTTGTCAAAGCTGGCTGGTAAAAGATTTCGGATGATTATGAATTAGTTAAAATAATAGAAAAAAAAAAAAGGTAAGAATTTTTGGTTGACCAAAAGTGAATTTAAGTCAGAGTGATGTGTACAGGTGTCATTGACCGGAGTTCAGGGGCATTACAAGGGACAGTTGGCATTCATTTGACTGAATTCATGGAGTTGATGATAATGAATTACAAGTGACGTCCAGCGCCCTCTGATGTCCTCTGACTGAGCTGGGCTCCATCGACACACAGTTTTATTGCACGAATTTGTGTGAAATTACACGTATTTATATAACAAATTTAACCTTTTTAATTGGGTTTTTTTTTTTTGAAAAAAATCATTAAAAAAAAGGATATTTATCCGTGATTGAGTTAATGACACGTCAGAAGATATCATCGAGAATAATAGTCTCTAAAAAGAGAAAATAAATTATTAAAGTATAAATATAATATTTTAAATTTTGTAAAAATCACTGTTAATTTTAAAATATATAAACTATATAAAATTTAATTATTGAGGGTGTAAAAATAATTTTTTAAAATTAAGTTAGAAATAAATTATTAATTTTTAAATTTAAAATAAAAATAAAAATAAATTATTATTTTTTAATAAAAAATTTTAAAATAATGATTTTATCTCTAACTGTAATAATCAAAATTAACAGATAGATTAGTGTTTGAGTTTTTTAAAGTTAATTAATAGAAATTTGAGAAAATAACACTTTTTAGGTGGGAATAAGTCCTTTTGGCCATAAAAAAATCCAGATGATATGTTTTTAGATGATTAAATATTATTTTCTCTTTAATTTAAAATTACTCAATCATATGATAATACATAAATTATGTATCAATTTTCTATGCTTAAAAGTTATAAACACAGTTTTATTCTATGATTTGTTCCTCCAAAATTTACCTTGCCTCGGATAAGATGAAACCAAATTTACTTTAGGGTAATTCAAAAGGTGTAAAAAAGGTAATGTTGGTTGAATAAAAAGTCAAAATGAACCCTTTAATTTGACAAGCAAATGTTCACAAATGATGGGCATTACCCATAATTAATCATTTCATTTTCTATTTCTTATATTGTCACTATTGGTAATAAACTTCCTTATATATACTGTTCTTTCTTTTATTAATATTATTATTTTTTAATAATAATTTCACACTACTCAAATTTCAAAGCACTAATGATTTATAATTTATTTATTTTCATTTTTTCATGTTTATAGAAGAACACTTTACCTAATAAAGGAGGAAAATGAACAAAGATTATTTTAAAACTGAAAGAAATGTTGATTAAATGAGTCAGTACATTTTTACTTTGATAATAAAAAACTAATATATCTTTGAATAATTGACTACTGTTTATATAAAAACGGGAGTTTATATTATAAAAAATTACACAATGTACTTAAAAGAGAAATCAAATGAACAATCAAAACAAAACTCAAATAAAAAAATCTCAAAGATTTGAAAAAAAGCTCAAATTTAGACATATATTCTCGTACTTATTGAATATTAGCCATTGGATTATTTCCTTAAAACCTGACTTAATAAAGACTTTCAATGGGTAAAAATGCTGCATTAAGGTTTTGGAAATAAAACTTAAATAACATATAGTAGGGCATTATAATTCTATTAAAAGCATATAAAATGTATTAGATTACCCTTATTGATTATATTAAACATATCTGTAAATTATTATTTAATTATTTAATTAACTAATTTTACTAAACTAAAATTATAATTAATGTTGTTATGAATCATTAATATTTCTAGCATGAAAAAGGTGGATGGTATTTTAACTCAGTCATTGAAGTTTATGAAGTTAGTCCTGCCCTTGAGCACTGTGCCTGTTTGGTAAATGTTCTTAGTCTTGCAGAGAAATTTAGTGAGGCTCAAACCTTTGTTGAGCAGAAACTTGACCATATGGGAAACTATTCTCTGTGCTTGTAAATTACTTGGAAATATTGAATAGGGTTTAAGGGCTGCAGAGAAGCTTTTCCAGTTAGAACGTAAAATCAACTACCATACACTGTTCTCAGATTTTTGGCAGTTAAAGGAAACTGGGATGATTTTGCTAGAAGTTATTAGGGCATCAATTTGTAGTAGAGGAAAACAAAAAACCCAGGTTGCAGATGGTTAGAGTTGCATGATCTTGATCCATAATTTGGCTCAAAGCTGTATTATGTGCTTGTTGAAACTTTGGATAGATTACCTAAACGTCAGCACACTGCCACTTCGGACAATCATGGTTTAAACAACAGAAACTGCTAAACCAAAATTTCCTTCCTACACAACAAAAGCCTGAATAGATTGGCAAAAAGGTTTCATTACAGTGCTTTCCTCTTAACTTACACAAAGGGATCACAGTATGTTGATGCGAAGTTGCAAGCAGTATATCAGCTTTCCATTCACATTTCCAGTAGCCTTTTGGGTGTCGGTTTTTGCTCTCATTAGGCAACTTTTACAAACAATCGGTCAAAAATTACTAAGAAAATCCATCAGTTATAGAGCGGCATGAGAAAGTTACAAAGATCTCTAGTTGATATAACGCAATTTCCATAACTTGCTACTATGAATTGATTGCTCATCTATTCCCGTATCTTCACAAGTACTTGGTTCATTCACTGTACTATCACTAATCAAGCAATCATTACTGACAGATGAGGTCCTCTCTTTAGTTGAACCAAAGTTTTCTGTGAGGTTAAATTTGATATATTTAATCTTTTTCCTCTTGCCAGTAATTCCCTTTTCCTTCCTTCTTGTCCCTCCATTTGTGGTCATCTTCATTGAGTGAGCTGCAGCTACAAATGCTGCACTCATGGATTTGTTTCGGTATTTCTCCTCCTCATAATCGTCTTCCACTTAACCCTTATTGTCAACGTAAAAGAGAAAATCAGAGTCTGCATCTTTTCCTTCCACCTTTGATGGCTGAGGCTTATAGTCTGGTTTGGAATTATCAAAAGCTAGTTGGGCATGAAACTTCAAGATTCTATCATCAAATACTCTTATCCCTTGATTCTCAAGGCTTAGTAGCCACGCTGGGGAATGAGACCAAGAACAATTTAATATTGGAGAAAAATTTTGTCATAACCTACAAGTTAAATATGCAATGTATGCTTCCATGGGTGAATGACATCAGAGCAAATTACTTATTAGAGTTTTAGGTGTAGACACAAATGATCTACTAGCTTTTTCATCCATGCAAATCTGAGATGTGATCCATTTTATAATTTGAGAGGATAAATTGGAGCTAGAGAAGGCACCTGCATAAGATATAGCTCTTTTCTGATCTCCATTTTCCCTGCAGCATCCAAAGAGTTAAAACAAGGGCTTACCCAAAAATCATTAACAGAAACATTCATTCATTCATACCTTGAAAACTGTATGGCTTCATGAGTAATAATCAATCTTGCCATGGCTAGACTTTTCATTAGTTCAGCTGGTGCAGTTTCACTAACCTAAGGTGGAAAAGGGTAATCTTGTTCATGTTTAAGAACCAGGGTGGGAAAACCTGTAATTTTTTGCATGAATTCAGGGAAAGGGGAATATATTGTTTATAATTCAAATAACTAAATTAGATTGATGGACTACATTGTGAAGTGAAAAATATATTGTCGCTATTTATTTGGATGAAATTTTATTAAATATGGAAAACAGATAAATACAAAATATTGCACTAGATTATCTGTCATATAGGAGAATTCAGATTTGAACAAAATATGTTATCCACAATCAATATTCTCTTAATCTCTTGATTCACAGCAATTTATTCAAAATCAGGGCAACTGGTTAAGTTTGGCAAATATTTAATCATAATATTTATTAACCTTATTTGGTTTATTTGTACTGAATTATTTACATAAATATTATTTAAAGACCTATAATGGTGAAGAAGTTAAAATTTAATAGACTTCTACTTGCTACTAACCTTATACCTCGTAATTTCAAACTGCTGCAGGTGAAGCCATTGTTGATTTCTCTGCTAATATTGAGATGAACACGGGTGATCCACCAATTCCTGATGCTATTCTATATTGGTATGAACATGGAATTGGGAGAAAAATCAGCGGCAAGAATAAAGGTGTCATAGAGGAGGTAAAAAATTATCTCAAGTCAGAGGGATGGACCTTCTGGTACAAAACAAAGGGATCAAGAGAAGAATTGCGATATACTTCTCCAATGGGAAAAAATTATATTTCTCTTCGGATGGCCTGCGAAGGGTACTTGCAGGAAAGAGGGATAGTGGTGGAAGACATCAAAGCTACAAGAAATCAAAAGGTGAATCTTGATGGAAAGAAAAGGACCTCGCTTTCAGATGCAAAGAAAGTTAATGCTTTTCCTCATCGAAGTGTGGCTGTTTCTGAGTTGATTGATAAGAATGTGGTGCTGCCCAAGGCCAAGGTCCATTACCTTGGTGCCAATGGTCCCCTGGCAAAAGGGCAGATAGATCGAGATGGGATTAACTGTGATTGCTGCAATCAGGTGTTTACACTTTCGAAATTTGAAGCTCATGCAGGGAGCACAAAGCACAGACCGGCTGCCAACATTTTTCTGGATGATGGAAGATCTTTAGCAGATTGCCAAAGGCAAATGTTTGAGAACGATGAGATAAGACTTTTCAAAAAGAAACAACACAATGCTATTGAGAATGATAAGTCATGTTCCGTATGTCTTTCTGAAGGCATACTAATTTTCTGTTCTAATTGTCCTTCCTCCTTTCACGAGAGGTGCCTTGGCCCGGAAGTTATCCCAAATGGTGATTGGTTTTGTCCCTCCTGTTCTTGTGGGATCTGTGGCAAACGACAATATGAACATTCACACTCAAAAGATGAAGAAATTATCTCCATTTGTCATCAATGCGAGCATAATTTTCACATGGGTTGCCTGAGGAAGAGCAGAGGATTAATCAAGTCAAAAAATTCTGAAAATAAATGGTTTTGCAGTGATAGATGTGAACTTGTTTGTCACCATCTTCATCAGCTTCTGGGTAGATCCCTTCCACTAGGTAGAGACAGTTTAACCTGTAAATTACTGAAACCCGGTTATCAAAATCCAAGTGATTCAGATAAGATTGAGGCTTTGATGGAGAATCAGAAAAAGCTGCTTGTAGCTCTTGAAATTATGCATGAATGTTTTGAGCCTATCAAAGAAGCTTCAACCAGGCGAGATCTTTTCGAAGAGGTTATGATGAATCAAGAATCGGACCTAAAACGACTGAACTTTCAAGGCTTCTATACGATCGTTTTGCAGAGAAACGAAGAAGTAATCTCGGTGGCAAATTTCAGAGTATATGGAAAATTGGCGGAGATGCCAATTGTGGCTACAAGGCCTCAGTATCAGAAAAATGGTATGTGTCGTCTTCTAATGAATGTGCTTGAAAGGCTTCTGGTTGCTTTGGGAGTGGAGAAGTTAGTGTTGCCTGCAATTCCTGATAGTCTAAACATGTGGGTAAGTAAATTTGGGTTCTCCAAGATGACAGATTCTGAGAAATTAGGCTACTTAAATTATACTTTCCTGGATTTTCAAGACGCCATCAGGTGTCAAAAATCGTTGAAGAAGAAGAGCCTTTGATTTCACGAGAGCAGGTTTTTATAAGTTAAGGGCCAATATGATACATGTTTTACCTTTAGGTCTCAGCTTACGTAATCTGTAGTCACAGCTTCTCTTCTTCATCCATAATTTTATTTAAAACTCACTTAAAAATTATGAAATCCAGTAACAAATTCATTTTAATTCAAGTTAGCATTTGATTTCGTTGTCTTTTATGTTGGTTATTGGCCTATGGCCAATAGTGGTTGCAAAATTTAATTTCAATTTCAATTTCAATTTATTTATTTATTTATTTTTCACAGTCTAGTATCGAACCAATTAACGGGTTTGATTTCTAAACTTGGGCACGACCCAAAAAACTTGTGAGCCTTGTGCAGTTTGTTACAATACAGGCTAGACAAAAAAAAAAAAGAGTCTGAACCAATCCACGGCCAGCCCGGCCTCATGCCATGTCTAAGAATGATGATACCATAATGAGCATTGCCCATTTGGTTGCTTACCTCACATTTCCAACCATTATTGATCTTGTGAAGCCTTTGTATTATAACTAGTTTATACTTGTGAACCCTTTTGTATTATAACTAGTTTATAAGTTAGAAACCTTGGTTCCCCTCTTCCTGCCCAAAATTATCCAGAGAAACACTTCATTTTCCAGTTTCATACTCAATTCAATTCACAGAGAGTTCATAATTGAAATTCTGGACTCAGCTTGTCCTATTTTTCAAGTTTCAAATGCAGTAAGTAGAGAAAATTTTAGCAAGAATTGGATTTTGGTCTTAGTTTCAAGGTTCTTGGACAAGTTTTAGAACTCAATTTCCACAGTTTGCTTCTAGTTTATCATTAATAGCAAAGTGTCCATTGTCATAATCCAAACTACTCTAACTAATATTTTCATTCTTGAAACTTCGTCAGAACTCTTGACTATTTGACAGATTACTTCTTGTTCAGAGGCCATGGTGCGCCTGCCATCACAGCTTCAATCTCTGAGGTTTCGCGAGGTACATTTGTCATGTTCTTGCAACCATTAGCAGTGACAAGCTGCGAATATTCAAACGAAAAATTACTAAAATAAGTGCTAAATGAAATCAGATTCTTGGTATGCAAGTATAAATGTGAACATGAGGAAGAACTATTGTTCATTCAGGCGAAAAGGCGGAAAAAATAATTTACCACATCACTTTCAATGCGAACACCACCGAAATCCTTAAATCTACCGATTACTTTGTGATTAAAGAACTTTGAAGTGTGAGCATTTTCCATGGCTGGAACCAATAAAGCATCAATGAAATAACATCCAGGCTCCACTGTTATTACCTGTAAGTGAGCATCAAAGATTCAAAGTTAGTAAGTTCTACATACAGGAGCTAGTTGTCCACTAAACTAACCCCAGCATTCAGAGGAAGCCTATCATGTAAATATTTTATCTAATTGATGATGTTTCTCTCTTCAAGATATCAAAAATCACAATAAAGACACGGAATGTCTTGATTTTCATGAGACATCTAAACATGCCTATGTCATATCATTAGAAGCTTCAACAAATGTGCTCCCTCCATTGAAAAAATAAAAATTAGAAGCACAATTTGAACACAACTATTCATATATAGGTATGCCCTACATTTGAATACAATTTATTTCTATACTAAAATTTAACCCACAAAATAGAAAATTTCAGTTCATATAGAGGCATTCGATTACATTCATCACATTAACTTTCAACTATGAGTCTCTGGTATAATATAACTTAAAAATCCAAATCATATCTAGTAAAAGAAATAGCATATACAGTGAGAATTTTGATGAAAGCCATATAATTTTCAGATTAAAAAAGCAAACAAGTATCAGTGATCAGTGCATAATAAAACATAAATTACTTAGCAATAAGAACCCATTACTTACCATTCCCTGCTGGAGATCTCTACTAGTACGCAAGGACTTCAAGCCAGGTTCTTTCGGTCTTTCTGTTCCCTGAAAATAATTTAAATTTCTACAAGTCCATCAAAGAAATACGGTGCTACAATGTATCTAATTTGTACAATTAATAATACATATGACAAAAGTCCTGTCAAGAGTAACAAAAATGTGCACACACACACACATGTACTTGTGCAAACATACACATAAATACAAGAAAAAGTGTAATGGAGCTGAAGTTTATAAGTTGGTAACTTAACGAGAAAGACCTTTGGGTAGCCACCAGGATCATGGGTGTCAATACCCAATAAATGTCCCAGACCATGAGGCATGAAGACAGCACCAAATCGTTCAACCATCATATCATCAACATTCCTACATGAAAAAACCACCAATTATCGAGAATTTTTTTTAACTTCAGATAAAGTGACAAGATGAAAGAAGACACAGCATGCGAAAGTAGAAAATTACCCAGCAAGGACAGAACCCTTCTTCAGTGACTCCAGAAGAACTCTCTCTGCTAACCTACAATAATAAATAACAATTAACATCAAGATGCATATTTCAAACACAAAAAAAGCTTTAACAAAAACAAAATGCCATCACAGACCTTTGATACTTGCAAGCCATTCTTTCAACTGAAGATTAGTTCAGTGAATCTTGAAATACAATGAGTAACAGGCGACAAATGAAGCAAATGATCTACCCTATATTTCTTTTTCTTAGTTTTTTGAGGTTAATTTTAACTCTATATACCTGATCTATTGCTTCGGCTATATCACAAATCATAAAAAAACCAAAAAAGGTCTTGTTCTATAATGCAACAGGTTAGACAAACGGTCATCTATAGAATCACAATCAAGCACCACAAACATGTGTGTGTGTATGGTGTGTGAACACATCAGAAATTTTCACTATTTAGCCTTACTTGTGCATGTCTACCCAGTTCACTCCCGGTTTCATTGCTTTTATGACAGTATTATGAGCTTCAAGAACAGCCTGCATAAGACGTTCATTAAGAACTGGAATTTCTAACAGTAACAACATTTTTTGTTTTCTGGTAAGTAGTTTTAAAAATTTTCAAGCATGCATGCGTGGAAGCCATTTCAATTTTGAACGTGTGCCCTTGGACTTTGACATCTCATGATCAACACTGTTTCGAAAGTGAAATTAGAAGCACTTACATTATATATAAGACTCTGATCACTTGTGAACTTCCCATTCACCTACAGACACAATTAGATTTATTTAAAAACTGAAATAGACAAACAAATAACTTGGGGGCAACCTAACAGCAAAAGGACTCACAGGGAATGAACATGTTATGTCAGACGCATAAAAATTGTATTCAGCTCCCATATCAAGCAAAGCCATATCTCCATCTTTGAAGGTCTGCAAAAAATAGGGTTTCAAAGACTTTAAAAACTTAAAATTAATAACATAAAAGTCCTTTTCCATTTGAATAGAGTTCATCAAACTAAAATGGAAAATATGTGATTGGTTATGGATTTAATAGAAATCTAGATTAAATGCAAGGCAATTATAGTTCCTTGATTGAAAGATGTGAGATCTATTGTACCCTGTCATTTGGAGCTGCTGCATGCCCATAATGTAGAACGGCACTAAAAAATCAAATATATATACTGTTAGCCATTTGAGATAGAGTGATATTTATATAAATGCATTAATACCAAACATTAACAAGTGACCATAGTCTTACACATGAGTAGTTATGGCAGGATCTTTTATTAATAAAATAATGCAAAGATTTCAGAAAGATAATTGCTCACAAAATGTCCAAAAATTCAAACTTGTACTTACAAAACTTGAATCATGAAATGGTCAGCATAGAATTTTGTTTGCAATATTCAGAACAAATAATAAAGTAGTTTGGAACATTCCATACTCCATCTCAAATGAAATATGAATTATTCTCCACTTTATCAGTTAAAAGTACTTGTCCCAATGTTCTTGACCAGTTGAATTCAAAGAAGTATGGCCTTGAATTTATCCTTTATGAGACTGCTTAATCTATCAAACCAACATAACTATAACTTGTAACTTGGAGCTACCCCACTTCAATCTCGAATCAGGTAAAACAATTTACAAAAACTACCGAAAACTATAAGGCAAGATATGTATCTGAATGCTTTAACATCTTTGGTAACCTCAAAAATCAAAGAACAGAAATTTGGCAATGTAAAATCATCTTTTTCCTGTTAAATATATGCCTCCTGAATAAATATACATAAAAGACCTCACTAACATGTAGCTATTAAGCATGACATACATAGAAAGCCGAAAAATTAGCAAGAAAAGAAAATCCTCACCTATTTTCACCAGTAGCACAAATACATGTGTATGAAGAATGCCTACAACCACCATACATATATGTATGGTGAAGAAACATGCTCTCCAGCTGATACTCTTTCATGCCCACTCTAATTTTTCTCATGACCTAGTCGAAATGCAAAAAGTACAAACATTTTAGAAGTATGAAATCATTTAATTTCAAGACAACCCAATATTCATTTAAGTTGAAAAGGCTTCCAAATGATCACAAAGTTTCTAGCCCTCTTAGCCCTTATTGTTTCTTAGTTCCTTATGAAGGATAAGTGAATCCAGTTACCCATTACAAACCAGTTACCTATTGCTCAGGTCTTCGAATTCTACAAGATATAATACCAACTGAAACAAGGTCAGGTAATAAATTTATGAAGAAATAAATGAAACTCCTTTAAAAAGTGTATAGAAGTATTATAAATTACAAGATCATCTATGGCTAAAGATTTAAAAAAAAAAAAAGTGTTCAATCATTCATCCATGTAAAAAGCATCATTATTAATTTGATGTTAACAAGCTAAAACACCCAACATGAAGTTCCTACTTACCTCAATATGAGCTTCTGAGCTAATATCATTTGCAAATTGAATAAGAGCAAGCTCAAGGTCTGACTTCAAAACTCGACATTCAGTCAAAATAGGATGCAGCGTACTCAGCTCAGTCTCAAACTTTTCCATTCCCTAAGTAGAGAGATGTATAATTTAATAAATGAAGTAAATAAAAAAGGGCTTCAGAAACTTAGCCAAAAATATACATGACCTAATGCAGTAAAGCTAACTATAATCACACAACAAAAATGTGAACAAAACTTGAGAACATAGTTATCACTCATTTGCAAAGTCTTAAACAAGAAAAGATGGGAAGAAAAAGAAGGGACAAAGAGAAAGTGAGAGATTAAGAACCTCAAACTTGGCTGGTTTTGAAAAATTATTGCTATCAGTGTTAAGCCCATGCAAGAGAAATAGTAGAGGTTTTCCTGATCCCTTGTACTGTTCAAGCAAAACTTCAACAATCTCATCAGTGTAGCATGCCATGCTAACCTTGTATTTTTCCTGGAAGGTATGAATGTAACTAAGATCTAACAAAAATTCATCCCAAGTTGATAGAGCAGATGAATACCAAAATATTCCTAGTCACCTGAAAGTAGGATAATGGCTTAATTTCTCCCAACCAAACAGCATAATCAGCGGGTAGTCTGGGAGCAAAAAGAATAGATTTCCCAGTTGCAATGTCCTTCAAGAAAGAATGGGGTGAAATAAATAAGAGCAATTTTAATAATCCATACATTAAATAAGCTCTACATAGGATCCAACACTTACACAAGCATCACCATTACACCAAATGATATTAATACAAGAAAATTAAATTACAACAGGATCAAGCATAATCGACTATTTGAAAACCAGTTTTAGATCTTTCAAAATGCAAACAACTCTTTTATTTCCTAGGTAGGATGTGACGATTGCATTATCCTATAGCTCAATGAACCAACCCAGTTGAGCCCAAGCAAAATGTTTCATTTGCATAAGATACAAGTGTAAGTTGAATCTTGTACTAATATACACTTAGATCAAACAAAATGATTGCAAGATTGATTCACCAACTCATAAGCATGATTTCAGGTATAATACACTTAACCAAATCTATAATGATTATAAATAAGTTTACAAGAACAAAAAATGGCTCAAGTACACTACAGAAGAGTAAGACATTTATGTAAAACTACACATTCAAGACAACAGTCATGTAATTATGAGACAATCATAAGAAGCATAATGAAGATTAATAATATAGAGTGTGCATGTTAGTATCTACTCATACACATGATTGATGAGATTGTAGAGAGAGGTAAAGAAGAGGATAGGCACTTTTGACCATTGGAATCCTCTCACATTTCATTGATGTGCAGGAAATAGGAGGAAACAAAAAGGATACACAAATGAGTAATTATTTATCTACAAGCAATGCAATGTGCACTTAATGAGTACCAATTGGGTACCAATGATGATGTGTCACCATTTGATTGGTGTAGTTTTATTCTTAATTCAAAATCAACCAATCACATGATGACACATCATCATTGGTATCTAATTTTGTATTTATTATAAATGTACAAAGTTTTATTGTTTATCTATTTAGAAAACAATGAGAAGAAAATAAGGGGGAGTAATGCCCAATACCTATAAACCCACCAAACTAAATCCTTCAACCGATAGATGGATGAGAGAAGGAAAAAGAAAGGCTGGTTGAAAGAGATAACAGTTACGTTTCAACATTTTCCCACATAAATAGAAGTCAATATATACATTTACAACATATAATAGTGCGATGGTTAATTAACAATTCTCCTTGATGTAGAACAAACACTCAAAAGTAAGAAAAGTGAAACCTCTCTTCTTCACTTCTTTCCTTTTTCCCCTTTTTCCTTCCTCTTACCAAGCATAGGCATTGAAGAGAAAGGAAGAAAATGCATTATAGATTATATAGCCCAATATATATTTATCTAAGAAGATAAAAATATATATAAGTGTTCCTTTTAACTGGAAGGACAAACTACTCAGGAGATACAAGATGCTTCCTTTTCCCTCTCACATTTTTTCCTAGCAAACAAGGGAAGTGGCCTCTTTTGAATCCTTCTACATTTCTCTACTATTATCTCCATCATAAAACAAGGGTAAAAGATGAAAAAATGTAAAGCATTACAAGAGAGAAAGGAAGTAACTTACAATTGCTCCGTAGAAGCCAGGCTGTATAACTCCGAAGAGATAAGCAAAATAACTCTCCTGCCTATTAATCCAGTCACAAATTATGATTATTCAGATTCTAACCTTCTAACAGAAATTCAAAAGCATCATGTATACCCGAAATAAATAATTAAATTGTAGTATTCTAACAAAAAATTAGAGAAAGATGGGCACAGAACGCGTGATCAATGATATACCTGAAGAGTTCGGTGTGATCAGTGCAGTAACGATTCTGCTCCTCGCCTCCCTGTAACCGAATGATAAAAAACCTTACAATCAATAAAGAAAAGATGAACCAAATTGACTAGATCATTATGAACATGCATAAGATTGCCTGAAGCAAGACGAAGCCATGTAAGGGACGAGATGTTTCGGTGAGTTGTTGACGCATTGATTTTAGGAGCTTTTCTCGGTTGATGACGTGGAGCTCCATTGGCACTGGAGCAGGTGACAGTGAGGAAGCCATTGAATTGGCTTCTTCTTTCCCAGTTCTTCAATTTCACTGATCACCGTTTAAGTGCCCGACGCTTAAGCTCTTGTATGTTTCTAAACGACAGCGTTGTGTCCGCTGGACGAACGGGCCCCTTATGGCCTATGGGCTTGTTGGGCTATAAGAAGATCAAAGCAATTTAACCTATTAGCTAAACAATAAAACTATATAATCTACGAGTATCTATTTTAAATATATAAATGTATATATAGTTTTATGTGTATTATTATATGATAAAATAATTTTAAATTAAAAATAAAGTAACATCCAATCACGTGATAAAATACATAAATATATATACACAATTATATACTCAAAATAAGTACACATAATATTATACTTAGCCAGAGAACCTCCACTTTTATTTCAAGAGTATAATTCTAATGTTTAGGGCTAGAAAAGAAGTGAGAAGAGGAGAACTTAGCCAAAGAAAAACTTTAGTGTAGCAAAGAGTGATTAGAAACAAAAAACCATCAATGTCGATCAATGAATTCAAGATGTATTAGTGAGTATTGGCTTAAAGTTAATTTTATTAATGAATAACTTGTTTAACTTAGGTAAACATGTCAAGGGGGTTGGGTTGCTCTGTGGCATGACCCAAACCCCCTTATTTTGACATAGACGACTACTATAACAGGTCATATTGGGGGTCTTGAGATAAGATTTGTGAAAAATTAAAAAAATAAAATAAATTAAAATTTAAAATATTATATAAATTATATAATTGAATTGATCAACTCATAAAACACACACAGGTTAGTTCGCAAAGACAAGACTTGAGGGCCCTAGATCGTGTCACGGGCTTTACAATGTTTGCGGGCTGACTCGCACTATAATAGGTCTTAACCTGATTCGATTAGCAATCACAATGGTCATGTTAAAACTAACTCAGCTTAGTCCAACATGATCCAATGTTACCTCTAAACTTAGGGTTAACAAATTGTTAATTCCTTGTTGCATAAGTTTTCTTTGTTTCGAAGAAGGGAAATATGACTCTAGCTGTAACAGTCCGGAGGGATATGAAAAAAAGAGACTGAAATCATTTGACCATTTTGGTAGAATATTAAAGTTGGGCACTGCTTTAAAGAGTGTGTTCAAATGGATTGATAGATAATTCGTATCAGGAAAGAAGCCCAATACACAACAGCCCGCGTGCAAACAATAGCTTGTGCACCAATACAATTTAGCCAATTGGCACGCACTTTTAGGTGGCATTTGATTAGAGTTTCCAAAGATGACTTTGAGACGGCGATCCACCATTGCGTATAAATTTATTATTATATTTGATTATATTTAATAAAATAAATATTTATAGGTAATTATTATATTTAATTAAAAATCATAAAAATATTAATATATTATTTTATTTTTTATATAATAATTAATAGGTGTAAATTTTGTTTATATGATTCATTATTTTAATTAAAAATTAAGAGTATTTTTGTTTTACAAATTTAATAAGTAAGGGTAAAATAGTAATAATAATTATAATTATTTTAATAATATTTTAATATTTAAGGAAACGATAATAATTAAATTATCTTTTATATTATCTATCATATTATCATTAATAATAAAAAATTACTTAAATTTTGTATTACTTTACCAACCATACAAAATAATGAAAATAATAAATAATAAATAATCAAAATAATAAAATATAATTTCAACCAAATAGCCCTTCATAATCAATTAATAATAAAAAAATATAATAATAATATAAATAATAAAAAAATAAATTATTAATTAATTGAACATTTTTTCTAACCACTGGAAACTCAAGTTATCTGTTGAAATGTAAATACTGATGTTGTTGCCAAATTTTTCGGAGAGTTAACTGATACGGATTTCGAAGTAGCCCCGACACACATGATGCTTGGGTCACATTTTAATAAATACTGATAATTGAGAAATATGATCAGAAGAAGATAACCAAAAATAATATTAATGGACAAATTATAAACTGTGATGCTTGGCCTCGTTGTTACAGTTTGTCAGTAAATTATGTTTCTCAGCCCTATAAGATAAGATAGTGTTCCCTGCCTTTCAAATAACCGAAATTTTGGCAAAACCTAAGTTTTTTTTTTTTTTGAAAAAAATGTAACATAATATATAGCGAGTATTCTTATATCACAAGAAAACATACGGTCATTAATAATATAGTATTATTCATAAATAATTGGTAAATCTGTTTGGACTTTGGTATATGTAAATTAATATATATGTAAAATATAACATAGACTGATTGTAAGTTTGTGTGGGCTCTTTATCTATCAAGTCTTTAGATAGAGTCTAATTATAAGGATACGGTTAATACCATTCTTAGTAAAAATTTTATTTTTGGTCATAATATCAATGTTATTATTAGCATACAGAATATGTTTTTATTGAATTGAAATATAAACATTTTTCATTTTATCTGAGAAATAAATTGTGCAACATATCATATTACAAAAAAGAGTCTTATCTATGTAAATGTTTTTTTTTTTTTTTATGTTTTTCGAGGTTAATCCTGAGTTTCAAGAGATTTTATAACGTGATTTTAGAGGAATCTTAACTCTCTCTTGATTTATTATTATTTTTTTTCAAGCTTTACCCTTTGTTTTACCCTAAAAAACATTAGTAATACTATACATATTTACTTTAAGTATATAAATACGTATACACTTATATATGTTATCATATAATTTGATGATACTATATCATTAATTCAAAATTACTTAATTACATAATGATAAATTTGAGTATATATCAATTTCAATAAAACTATGTGTACCCACTTTGGGTACACAAATATGTACATATTTATATGTGTCCTCATATGATTGGATGATTTTGAATTAAGAATAAAACAATAACCAATTATATGATGACACATATGAGTGTGTATACATTTGTGTACCCAAAGTAGGTACACATAGTATTGCTCTATCAATTTATATACTCAAAATATGTACGTATAGTTTTATTTGAAAAATATATATCTAGCAAAGTGCATGTGATAAAGAGGAAAATATGGCACATGTTGGGTTGTTGGATTGGATGAATCAATGAGGCATTAAATCATGGTTTTGTGGAGATTGTCTAAGATTCCAAAATCAGATTACAGTAATCATCATATATTCCAAATTGGACATTTATTAATTGTGGTAGGAGGAGGAATGTTACTATTCCATTATCAATATTTAGTGTTAGGTCGCAGTAATAGGAGCATGTTACTTCCTTTAAGAACGACATTGTTAACAACATTAATTTTAAAATTAGGGTTTTGTCTGTTGGGACTAGCCGATTAGAATCTTGCCATGGTGGCCTTCAAAACGGCACCGTCCGACCTAGCAGTCTAGGGTTGTAGATAGGTTTGGTTGTTGATTAATTTTATAGCTTGAAGATTGCAGGATGCAAACCACGTATATATAATTTAGATATATAAATAATGTATCATATGATTAAATATTGTTTTATTCTTAATTCAAAATTATTTAATTATATAATAATATATTATTTGTATACTTTCTAATAGAATACTTCAATATCTAGTAATGCGTATAACACATTAAGTAGGGTTTGGTTAAAACGTATAAAAAATTACTCTAATAATCTATTTTTTATTATTAATATTATTTTAATTAATTCTTATATTATCATGAATGATATTAAAGGTAATATAAAATATAATTTGATTATCACTTTCATTTGATGTATTAAAAAATTAATTTTGTAATTTTAATTATATTATAATTTATTTTTATTTATTAATTTTTTAAGATAAAAATACTTTTATTTTCAATTCATATAACAAAGAATATGAAGAATATTTTAAAATAATATTAGAATATTTTTTTTTATTACTATCAACTAAATACAATAATTATATAATTATTTATAAATATAAATTATTATAAATTATAATAATAATATATACTAAAAAATCCTCTAAATAATATATTTTTTATGTAATGTTTTATTAATTTTTTATTTTTTGTGATAAAAATTTCTCAAACTAAATACACCTAAGTAAACTCCAAAAAAAAATGGGAATTTCTCATTTCAACAATCCTTGAGGTGCCTGAGGAAATTAATCTGTAATTCTAAGTGAATATCTGCCGTCCAGATTTCTCCGTGCTGTCCAAGCCGCTGAATGTGGTGGAGAAGGATCCACCACGCTGGCCAGTGATGGTGCAATTTCTCTGTTCATAATAATATTATATATATTTATTATAAATATATAAATAAATAAATATATATTATTATATAATTAAATATTATTTTATTTTTAATTTAAAATTATTTATTTATATTTCTTAAATGAGAGTGCATAATTTTGTTGTTTTCTAAAATTCTATCTGTCCAGAAAGCATCAATTTACGAGGCCATTATCAGACTTATAGAAGGACCTTTCAAGAGTTCCAATGAAACACTTCTGCGCCAGCATGGTTGGCAAAGAGCTGGATTATACTCATATGAAGCCAGTCAAGAATCAATTGTTTTAAACCCCAGGTCCAAGTTGCCCAAAAAAATTAAAAAAAAAAAAGGCTACCTCCAAAGCAGTGTACCATTTCCTAATGTATAGTTTGAATAATAAAAAGATGAGATTTTACGTATATTGTATATTATATAAGAGAGAATGAATTTAAATTTTCTTTAATAATATATTAAAATCAAAATTTTAATTTATTTAATTCAATTATTATGAAATTAATTATTGGATTTAACTGAATATAATACTCTAAGATTCATGTAAGGTTCTTGGAATTAAAAAAAAAAAAGGGCTCTGTGGATGTTCTTGGATCACAATTCAGACAGAGCCATCAATTATTTTAATGTTCTCTCTTATCAATTATATACATGAAGCCATTCTATCAATAATGATATTAATTAATTTAAATGTATTTATAGAAAGAAAGAGACAGACTCATGGTGAGCTCTCCACCACAGAAAGCTTTTTCTTGGCTTATTTGTATTCATCAAACAATGGGAGACTATCAACCCTCAAAGGCTACAGTTATGATGGACTGCATGATATTGTAGAATTTATGAGAGCAGAAAGGAGAAATTAAACATGCAGAATAATCATGTCAATCAAGTGAGAATATATATAAATATATGTCTATTTATATATTTAAATTAGATATATATCAGATTATTTGTGACAAAAATATAAGTTTAATTTCTTCCATGCAAAATTCACAAAGTTTAGGTTCCTTTATTAGAAAAAAAAAATTTAATGTGTACTAAAAGAAAAAGAATTAATTGCTAACAATGACCTACCCAATATTCTCTATATATATATATATATATATATATATATATATATCTTTCATTGACATTATCTTGGCTGATTAGAATAGAGATTCCCATGTGGCATGTCTTTATTGGTGATAAATCTCTCTACAAGATTCATGCCCTATGATTGGGATACAAAACATGCCAACATCTTTTTCCTCCAATCATATGAAACCCCACTCAACATCCTCTCCCCTCATTGGACACCTCCCTCCATCAATGTGTAGACTGATCTAGCTACTCTCACTAATTCTTAAGGAATTCAGCATCAATCTCTTTCGTCAAAACAATACAATAAAATTAAATGCATGAATAAAGAAATGAATTTTAATATTTGGAGAAGACTATTGTTTGATGCTTGTCTCTCTTTTTAGGTTCGAAGTCGCCATACAGTCGTCATCTACCACTCTTTCACGTTCTCTTTTTAGCAAAAAAAGGGAGGCAATCTAGCTATTGATTGCAAATCTTATATGTTCTTGAGTTCTTGCACATGGATATTAAGAATCTGGAGCCCCACGTCGATGATTTAAAGAAGCTTGTTCTCTGTTAATCTATATTTGTTTTTTTTCCTAATTGCCCTTGTTTTTGATCTTGGGATGTTGTTTATTACGTAAGTAGGTTAGTTGAAAGCATTCTAGCAACACAATCTTGACAAAAATCCCAACCCTTTCTTCTAGGCATGCTTATACCAAATTTCATTGATACTCCACATCCCATTATACCCATTAATAAAATTGTACATATACACTTTTGTATACATAAATGAGTATACAAATTATATGTTATCATATGATTACATGAATTTGAATTAAAGATAAAACAATACTCAATTATTTGATGATACATTATTTACGTACTTAGAAGTGTATACGCATAACACTATTCTATATTCATTCATATAATAATAAAACTATGTGCACATATGTTTTGTACATAATTTGATATATAAATAATATGTCATCATATAATTAGGTACGTGATTTCAAATTAAGTTTAAAATAATATATAATCATACGATAACATATCATCTATGTACTCAAGTATATATTAAAAGAGTATCCTTGGCATGCATTATTGATACAATTAGTAGCTCATATGTATAATCAACACAAAAACCATTTTAACTTCATGGGCACATAAACAAAAATATGGAAATTGGTGCTAATGGTGTTACAAGCCATAAATTCTGTTGCTGGAAGAAATACTATATATTGCGGGGTCAGAAGATCTTCTTGGAGCTGCTGATATGTCTGAGTTTTGGTTGCATATCAGAATCTCAATCTTGGGTTAAATCGGTATCTTTCTTCTGTCATCAAAACTTAACAACTCTTAGATCTCTTGGAATATCTGAATTCATTAAGTTGTCTTCTCATGCATGGCTTGGTTCACAGGATGAGGAATTTAGATCAGTTTATCAGGCGCAAAGATTTGATTAGTCATAGGTTGCAAAGTGGGGATTTTGTTCTGAGAAAACTCAACCACCATGATTTAAAATGAGAAATATATACCAATAACAAAATCAACATGTAATTATATGAAGAATGCCCACAAGGCAGAATGGGAAAGCTTTATTGTTGAGTACTATTATAACACCCCGTATGTCTAAGAGACATTTTGGTATTTTTAATATGTTTATATTTGATTTTAATACTTAAAATTTTGGATAAATATTAATACCAATTTAGGAAGTTATTTTTAACGTAAGTAATTTAAGTCGAATACTATCATTCTCTGTCTGATTGTTGCAAAAGTAGAGTTTCTATATAGTATTAAATGAGTATTTTGTGTTTTTAATTTTACGAGAATACGATGATAGGTGGAATGAGGATAGGTGATTATATGTGTTTTATTTGTATGAAAAGATAAAGTGTGGATGATCATAATTATTAAATACCTTCTTTGACTTACTTAAGGTGATGAGGCTTTGATGGGTACAAGGGATAATAACTATATGTCTTTAATTACAGGAAATGGAATTTAAAGGATGAAAAAGTTATACATTGAAAGTAAAATTATTATTTAATAAATGAAAGGCCAAAGGACTATTTTCCAACCAAGGTAAGTTGCAATCTCAAGTTTTCACTCTTTATCTTTGATAGTATCAAATACTCATCCATGAGCAGTTAGAATTAACGGAACTCTAACTCCTAGAAATTTTATCTTTTTTTACCCCCCCCCCACACTTTAAAAACTAAAAGTTTTTTCCCAACCCAAGTTTTTAAAAATTGTATTTCCCCTCTAAAATTTTCAAACTTCAGATCCAATTTTTTCGGTGATGATCGGTTATCTCTAAGCACCTACTCTCCCTCTCCAACGACCCCTCCTTCTGGTCGTACACTTCGGGATGAAGACGAATCATCTTCTTCTCTGAACGAAGACGATTTGTCTTTGTTAGAAATAAAGACGATTCGTCTTCGTCGATGACAACTCCTATGAGGGGAAGACACTGCACAGTCGGAAAGAGGAGATGCTGGGGAGGAAGAGACGTCGCCTGGAGATCGTCGATCGTTGTCAAAAAATTCAATCTGAAAGTTTGGAAACCCTAGGGGGGAAAATGTTGTTTTTGAAAACTTGGGTTGAGGATATTGTTAGTTGTTAGGGTTTGGGGGTAAAAAAAAATTAAATTTAAGTTTATTTTTAATATTACAGATAAAATAATGATTTTGCTCTTGAATCCGTTTTTTTTAACAGTTCATAGATAGGTAAATGAACTTTTCAAAGTTAACAGATAAAAATCTGCAGAAAAAGTATACCTTGGGTGGGATATAGTCATCTGGCCTAAATGAAAGGACAAATGGAGAAAAAGTATTGAATGTTGGCAGAGAAAATTTTATGGTGTTTGGTATCGAGACAATAACTAATTTTATGGTGTTTTTTTGGAGAAAATTGGGAATTTATAGACGGGAATATCTGTAAAAGGAAAAAAAAAAATCAGAGTTTCATATCGCTTTACAGGGTCAAGTATTTACTTTATTTTATTTTAATGTTTGCGTGATGCAGAATCGAATGTATGAATGTGGACGCCCGCGAGTCTACACTTTTTGAATTGCTGAGTTACTGACAGTGCTTTTTTGTATTCTTAGAATTTGATGATTTAACCAATAAATACTTCTTATGATTTGAATTAAACACGAAAAAAAAAAAAATTGTATAACATCAAATAGGGTAAAAGAATGTAAAAATTCTGAGAATAAGATAAATAATAATAATTTGTGTCATAAGATTATTTGAAAATGAAGATTGTATTGATGGGATACTTATGACATAGGGTATATACCCATATAGAGATATTATCTCATAGAAAAGATATACAATTCATAATGTATACCTATAAAAAAAGGACATTTATAAAGAGGTATTACGAGGAGATAGAGTTAAATATACCTTAAATCGTGACAGTTAAAAAAAGTTACATTATTAAAGTACTAAATCTCTGATATAGTCAAAATTGATCAATAAAGATGAAATTGATAATTTGAATAAGTAAAACATCTTTAGAGAATATGAAACTTGAATAAGAGAATTTTTTTTTATAAGATAATACTTTTTATTTATTGAGTAATTTGTCATTTACTCCTTTTATGTCTGATTTGCCACTTACTCCTTTTATGTTTGATTTTGCAAGTAAAAAATGAGCTGATGGGAGCCGACAGTGTAGTTGATTGGTGTTAAAGACATCAGAAGGTGAGATTTCTTTATGTGATTTAAATAAATTATTTTAATATTTGACTTATGTTATTTGAGTATACAATTTTAATATTATGTTCTATGATCATGCATTGATATGTATGTATGTGGTTTAAATGTTGAATTATGCATGCACTTAGTTTTATTTCGTTTTTTGCAAAAATCATTTAGTTCGTTTTCTGTAAAAATCATTTATGGAGTTAATTTTTATGTTTTAAAAATTTTTTTTTTTTTCTTCTGATTATAGGTAACATTCCCATGGAAGGGCAAGGGCAAGGGCATGACCTTCGGTGTGGTGTGGGGTGTCACAACTAATGATCTAAAAGAAATTTAAGAAGCATAAAGAAAAAAGTAATACTATATGTATCCATTTTTGATATATAATTCATGTATACAGTGATGTGTCATCATGTAATTAGGTGATTTTAAAATATATGTCACCATATAATAAAGAAATATCTAATCACATAATGACACCTCATCTGTATACATAAATTATATATTAAAAATAGATATATATAGTTTTATTGTAAAAAAAATACCCACTTCATTTCAACCACCATAGTAGCTCTAAATCTTTGAAAAGATTGAGACAGAGAAAACTTGGAACAAGACATAGAACAGAAGCCAAACAGTTGTCATTGAGAGATAAAAAATGTTTCTGTAAAAGGGAATTGATCCTGATTACACAAGAGAATCAACAATTGATTTTATTTTATTTTTTTTACTGGGGGAACCGCCTTTCTATATAAAGGGTCTTCGACAAAGGCTTCGTTCAACACAGCCATTTTTCAACAATCAATCCTATCTCTTCTGTCTCTCTTTCTCTCCATCTCTTTCTCTTACACGTAACAGCTTTCTACAGAGGAAACTTTTTATATATTGATTTCCAGAAAGCTAGTTATGGCTATAGAGATTGAGCAACCTTCTTCTGTTGAGCTATCAAGAGTTGCAGTTTCTGAAACTCATGGGGAAAACTCTCCATATTTTGCTGGCTGGAAAGCTTACGATGAAGATCCTTATGATGAATCAAGTAACCCATCGGGGGTGATACAGATGGGATTGGCTGAAAATCAAGTAATTATCTCAAGTTGATGAAAGAAAAGACTTCCAAGTTCATTGCGGTTTACATGTACTAAACATATTTTCTTCTCTTTTTTTCAACAGGTTTCATTCGATTTGCTAGAAGATTACTTGGAACAACATTCAGAAGCATCTACATGGGGGAAAGGAGCACCGGGATTTAGAGAAAATGCCTTGTTCCAAGATTATCATGGACTTCTATCATTCAGACAGGCGATGGCGAGTTTCATGGAGCAAATAAGAGGTGGAAGGGCGAAATTTGATCCTAATAGAGTTGTCCTCACCGCCGGTGCCACTGCCGCCAATGAGCTATTAACATTCATTTTAGCTGATCCTGGTGACGCTTTGCTGGTTCCAACTCCGTACTATCCAGGGTAATCAAGTTGAAGATTCATTTTAAGTGATTTCATTCTATACACTTACAGAGATCATCCAAATAACATCGATTTTGTTTCTGTTTTCCAGATTTGACAGAGATTTAAGGTGGAGGACGCGGGTGAAAATTCTCCCAATCCATTGTGACAGCTCAAACAATTTCCAAATTACTCTTCAAGCAATGGAAGCTGCATTTGAAGAAGCAGAAGCCATGAACACAAAAGTTAGAGGTGTTTTGATAACCAATCCATCAAACCCATTAGGTGCAACAATCCAACGCACAGTTCTCGAAGAGATTCTTGATTTTGTAACCCGCAAAAACATCCATCTCGTCTCAGATGAAATCTACTCAGGCTCAGCTTTCTCCTCGTCCGATTTCATAAGCATTGCTGAAATTCTTGAATCCCGTCAATACAAAAATTCTGAAAGAGTTCATATTGTTTACAGTCTTTCTAAAGATCTCGGCCTCCCGGGTTTTAGAGTTGGAACGATATATTCGTACAACGATAAAGTTGTCACTACGGCAAGGAGGATGTCGAGCTTCACTCTTATTTCCTCTCAAACACAACATCTCTTAGCTTCAATGCTGGCTGACAAGGAATTCACTGAGAATTATATCAACATAAACAGAGAGAGACTGAAGGAGAGATACGAAATGATCATTCAAGGGCTAAAGAGAGCCGGGATTGAGTGTTTGAAAGGAAATGCGGGGCTGTTTTGCTGGATGAATCTGAGCCCATTGTTGGAAGAACAAACGAGAGACGGTGAATTGGCTCTTTGGAACTCTATGCTGTGTGAAGTGAAGCTAAATATTTCACCAGGGTCTTCTTGCCATTGCTCTGAGCCAGGATGGTTCAGGGTTTGCTTTGCAAACATGAGTGAGAAGACACTGGAAATTGCTTTAAAAAGAATACATGGTTTCATGCAACACAGAGAAAGAAAATGAAAACCACGGTAGCCTTGTGAGGAGTTGCTTGAATGGTAATAGAAGGGATCTTGGCTTCTTGGAACAATAGTTACGACCTCCATTTTTATCTAAAATTTGACTTATTTAATATGATTATTTCTATCTCATCGAAACAGTCTAACGTAGATGAGATTTCTTCCAAAAGAAAAACACCAATCTTTTCTCACTAAAATAAACAATTTTTTTCACTTTTATCCTTTGGTGGGTTTATTTACCCATTTTGATTCTTTTCAACCCATCCGACGAAAATAGGGTTTGAATTGTGTCATCATACAGTAAATTAGGTTGAATAAAAAATATATATATGTCATTGTTTGCTTGCTTCTGGTTAAGCAAGTCTCCTAGAAATTCCATTTGTGAAATTGAAGTGCAATTGCTAATACTTTTCTTCATGGCCTCCTAATTAATTAAACTTTAATTATTAAAGTATTTAATTATGTATTTGACTCTGTCATTATTTAATTCAAGCAAGAAATGTGTCTGGCTGTTTGCCTTAGAATCCTCAGCTAATCACAATCAAATCAACTTAAAATAATTTGGGACTAAATAAAATATTGTTGCTGAACCCTCTCAAGGATTAAATCATTAATAAAAGATTTTATTAATTATTTTTTTAATTGAGATCCTATCCGAATTGATTAAATAGATAAATTTAAAACAAAATGATCAAACTTATAATTATTATATTAAATAAAAATTTCACAAACATAATAAAGATTTAAAATTTTTTAATTAGTGTATTTGTCTATTACATAATGAAACTAGAGGGGTTACTGCTTACTTTACCTGGTAAGTATCAGTGTTATTATCTCATGGCCCTTCTATAATTCCTGAATCTTGAATCATAATCTAAAGACTTGCATGGATGTCAATTAATTAGAGGAATTTCAATTTGTAATTAAGTTAATTTAAAATTAATAACAAAAATAGAATCTTACAGAATTGATACACCGTTATGTGGACATTCTCCTTGATAGTTGAATCATATATTGTATTATCAGTCGAAAAACAAATTTTTTGTATTATGTATCAAATCGTAAGATATGTTTTTTGAAAAATAATATAATAAAAATTTTAATAAAAATAATAAAAAGTTTTAACCAACACACCATCATTTTAACAAATATCAAAAACAATTATAAAATTTTAAAATTTCTCATATACATCTTTATTTCATCTTCATTTTCTCTAAAAATATGTATCAGTCTATATTAATAATATATATCATATCTTATTAATTCAATATATTTTAAATATATATATATATATCATTTTTCATATATATTATATTATATAAAGTAGAATACTGATAATCGTATTTATACACGTGGGTCAAAGTTGAAGATGAAAGTTTACAACTTGAAATGAATATAGCTAAATAAACCATGAGGGGAACATAATCTAGGTCATGCTTATGACTGTGTTTAAGTGTACGTGGCAACAATTATCTAGGAATTAGTATGAGATAATAATGTAGATCTGAAAGATTACACAAACATAATCATAATAAACAAACAGTTTAAGCAGTTGGGGACCAAAGCCTTAGTCTCACTGCTGGGTTGGAAAGTTTTGGAGTTCTCGAAACTTTGACATTTGAATTTTATTATTATAATTTATGTTCTGGTCCCATACACATTGAGTTGATGCTGTCATGCACGCTTGCTTGATTAAGAAGAAATAATATTTCGATGCATGGTTTGATTAATTAATTAGCAGATGATTATATATTAATTATATATTAAACAATATGTGCCCATCATATGCATAAAATCCTGTAACACTTGCGTGTGATCTTTACTCATTACCAAACCATAATTAGCAACATAATACAATAATATAGCTTTATAATTAACAACATAATTAACAAAATTACCCCCCAAAAGTAATTTGAGCAGTAAAAAATGAGGTTATATGTATAATAAATTATGAGTTTAAGTTTTCTCTAGTGACATATTAAGATCATAACTCTTGATTCACCTGGTTCAATAGTTGTAAGATCGGTCATTAGACTCAGAGCTTGTTTTATTCAGTGTAGTTAATTCGATCTCAATAAAACAGTCCAACTCAAATGAGGTTTCTCGTTAAAAAAAACATATTTAACAAAATAAGCTAATTAATAATCTAGTGGAGTTAATTAGATTTACCTTATTTGATAGTTGTAAAATCAATCACTAGACCCAAAGTTTGTTCTACTCAGTGTAGTTAGTTCAGTCTCAATAAAATGATTAACTCAAGTGAGATTTCTCTTCTAAAAAAAAATAAAATTAACGGAATAAGCTAATTAGGCATAATCATCTAGTAGGGTTAATTAGATTTACTTAATTCGATGATTATAGGATCGTTCACTGGACATAGGGTTTATCCTATTCAGTGTAGTTACTCCAATCTCAATAAAATAACCCAACTCAAATGGGATTTCTCATTTAAAAAGAAAAACATAATTAACGAAATAAGCTAATTTGGCATAATTATCTAGTGGGGTTAATTATATTATGCTTAATTAATTAGTTTTAAGCTCTTTCGGCTCTACTCCTTCCACGCTTGGATGCCTTTAAACTCTCTATTATATCTCATTCCTATACTTGGAGAAGAAGACACCCCATTCAATATTATAATTTCACAATTTCAAAGCATTTACTTTTCATTATAACACTATAAATCTGACTTCTAATTCTAAATCTGAACTAATTAACAATTAGTTCATCCCATGATAGACATGACTTTGATGAGAGACTGTCAACAGTCTTTGCCTACCAAAGTAAGAAACTTTCTTCATTATTAACTTAATCTAATCCTATTAATTTATTGTTGAACATGATTTTGATTTGAATATTTCCTATCCCTTTTGAGAATAATGTTAAACTTTGTTTTATATATAGGCCAACTAATTAGTTGTTTATTGAATTCAATATTCATAATTTCATGGATGCTACAGAAATTAATTTTTATTAGTTCACTACCCAACTTTATTTGTTGTTTATATAATACAGTTTGATTATAACCCCCGCAATCTCAAAAAAAAAGAAAAAAAAAAAAAGGCCAAGAATGAGACTTTTAATATTTTTTTAAAGGGGTTTTTAGTTCTAGGGTAAAAAATTATTTTAATAATTTATCTTTTGTTACTATTTTTACCTTAAGTATTAAAAGATTACCAAAGTAATCTTGTTTTAATTATTACTATATCCTTATTTATTAATCTTTTTAAATAAAAATAATCTCATTTTCAATTAATATAATAAATAATATAAAAAATATTTTAAAATAGTTAAACCTAATAACATTTAAGTAAAATAATATACTAGTATTATTTTATTAACTCTAACTAAATATAATAATTATTTATATCTATCCAACTGATTGTATAAGTAATGTGTCATCATATGTTTAAGTGATTTTAAATTAAGAATAATATAATATAATATTTAATCATATGATGATACATCATCTGTGTATATATATATATATATATATATATATATATATATATATATATATATATATATATATAAAACATTGCTTAAAAAATTCTGAAAAAAAAAAATTGGCTCCTCACGTGTGAACGTGGTTGCTGGGATTCTGGTTGCTCCGTGTAAGAGCTTCTCATTGACAAAATTTTAACGCTGACTGCCACACCAACTCTCTGTATCATCTAATTTTGAGTCAAAACTCAAAAGTGAACTAATACAGACCAACGGTTTAATCTGGACCGTCCAAATCACCCCCGTGACTCACGATGCCAAGCAAATCTGCCAGAGACAAAAGATACATCCTGGCATGGCAGCCAATTAAATGGTTTAGGTCTAAAAAGTGTAAAGATCGCTGGCTCTTTTAGCTGGATGATATTCGGTTCCGTCAAGCCATTGTTTCACATTGTAACTGGATCCCATAAATCTTATATCAATAATCAACCTGATCTCATTGTTTAATTTTTTTATGAAGCCAGCGTACGTGGATGAAAATGGCCCATGCAGCTCCATTCTGCATGATTCCTGCCATAGAAAAAGAGTTCTCCAGTCAAATGAACAGAGTAAACTGGTCCACATTTGATTACCATCGCGATCAAGTTAAGCCAGGTGGAGAATAATGGATTCTGATGGAGATAATTGGTCCACATTTGATCGCAATCTGATATTTTTTGCATGCTGATTACTTAATTGTTCGATAAAGCTAGCTAGCTGTACATAAAAATGGCCAAAGTACTGTTGGGTGCAGGTGACTGGCTGGAATTAAAAATGATATGTTCTGTGTTAACATATAGAAAAGATGGTGGGTAGCTGAAGGAAGAGGTCCAGAAAATTAATTTGTGAAAGGGATGGCGTGTGAGCATATATAGAGACATGCTTAAAATATAAAGTAGAGATTCATTTCAAAATTATATGATCGTTGGTGATGTAATTAGCAAACACAAACTATCCCCTATTCAATTTGGCTCCCATTGCAATCTTATCCTAAGTGAAATGTCTTTCTTTATTTCTTTTGAGCAATATCATCTGTACACATTTTAAATATATAAATAAATACATATTTATGTGTATCATTATATGATTTGATGTTATTTTATTCTTAATTTAACCTCACCAAATTTAATGATATCATATATCAAATGTATACTCAAAATAAGTATACATAATTTTATTGATTTCTTTTACTGTAGACTATAAATTTTGACTACCACTTTAGAATGAAGTCTTCCCATATATGAATCTACTATATGTATGATTCTAAAGTTTGTACATCATAATTAAGGTGTAATTGTTTGCTTGCCCTACAGTTACTATAGGTGAACGTAAAGAGAACATAAATAAAGATATATGAATAAAAGGCTAGATTAATTAATTATTATAGCCAAAATGTAATTTTTTTTTCCTTATGTAATCTATTAGTTTTAGGGCACAAAGACCAACATTTTGTCAACACCATAACAAAGAACAAGGAACTGTTAGGTTTCCATTTGCACATCAAGGAAGAAACAAACCCCTCACCTCAAGGGTAGTCTATTATTGTCTCTGTTGGGAGAGACATGAAGTAGTCATGCAAGAGGATCGAGACTTTGAGTTAACTAACGGTTGAGGGCGGATTGGAGCACCAATGGTTGCCATTGAGGTAGGATGTCCCATTGTTGAATCAACACTTCAACAGCAATGGCCAAGCCACCGAGGGTGCCAGGCAATTGTGTCATCACCTAAGGGGCCACGGTTAGCTCTCCAACCATTGAAGTATATTGGCTTTCAAAGATAGGGTTAGGTGATTCCAAAGATAAGGAATTATGATTGAGACTATTTTTGGTAGTTTAATTATTAACAATCACTAACATTGTGCTTCTTTCACGATGATCCTTTGGCAAAAGTTTAAAAAAAAAAAAGAGGGTCATTCTTTTGTTGGAAAAAAAAAAAGGAAAAACCTTTTAGAGGACCTTTCTCTGGAGTCATTTTTTTTTTTTATGATAAATTAGCACCATCAAGAGTATACTGAATAATGATAGGATTCAATTGAAAATGTATAGATATTATCGAATTTTTAAAATGGTTTGATGTATGATTCAGAAGTCTATATTCACATTTATGTTATTAACCATTGGAGAAAACAGTAACAAAATTACAATGTGTGCACTAAAAGTAATAGAAGTTTTTCAACGTTTATAAGCCTTTGTATAATTGAATTTCAAGAAGATGAGTCTCGGGTTACATGTATAATTGAATATGTAAAGTGAAATATTTATCATGAATTTTGATGAGTGTCATCATCATCAAGTGAACGCGTGCGTGTGCGCTTTCAATATGATTGGAGAGTAATTGCACTTCAATTGTATATGTTAATATCATGGGAAATTGTTTTATGATAATAGGAAAATGTTATTCAATGTTGAGGAGACTATCAAAATCATGATAGTTACCAACTCCTGCTCTTCTCATTACTTCTGGATGGGAAGGTCTTTTATTGCATCTCAAGTTAACTGCTATATCAGGCTGAATTTGAACCAAGTTTATTTAAGTTTGATTTGAATAAACTTGAAACGAGCTTGACATAAACAAACTTGAACATGAACTTGAGCTTTATATGTCAATATAAATAAGTTTGAGCTCAAGTTGTGTAGCCAAGCAGCTTATGCGGCTTGCGAACCAAGCCACTTTTGTCATAAAAAAATTTAAAGTAAACAACATATTTCATTTTAAAATTTTTAATTAAAGGGAAAAGTTTTCTTTGCCTTTTCAGTCTTCACGCAATCAATGTTCTCTTCCTTCCTATCAACCTGATCTTTCAAGCCCACAATGGATCTTTGTATATGAATATGGCCAAACCTCAAATCCCCTTGATGAAGAAGAATCCACGATGGAACATCAACCTATAGACCCTCCTGAAATAGAGCTTGCTTCCAAGACTTCTTAATATGTTCCTACCACAAATTCCAAATTTTAAACTTTTACTTTCAACGATATTCCAATCTCCTAATATCACAATAGAATTCATGAAATGATTGGTTGGCTTAATAATGAAATGTTAAAACTTGGTGCGAATCTTGTGCAAGTATTTACTTCCTTTATATCCCATTTCTCTGGTGATATAAAAGAATGGTGGATTATGTTGGCTCAGTATAGACAGACTTAGCTCTTACGACTTTCTGATGTTGATCAATTCATGTATAATATTTATGTTGAATTTTTGGGAAACCCTGCTCATATTGCTGATTAAGCACGCGAAGAGTTTTTCAAGCTTAAATGTTGCTCCTTTAATCTAAAAGACCTGGAAAAGAATTTCAAAAAGGCTCGGGCTCGATTCTATATTCTCAAAGGCGTTGATGATCCAAATCTAAAGCAAGCCTACCTAAATCAATTGTCTGAACCCTTGGGCAATGAAACTTTGTATAAGTGCCATTAGAAATCTTCATGCCAAGAAACTCAATGGAATCCATGCCAATTAGCATCTTTTTCTCAGACAACATGACGCCATGGTTTTTGACAATATTATGGAACTGGAGCAGGAGTTCAACATGATTCTTTTCTGTACAGGAGAACAGTAAAATGTCATCAATGTATATGAGAGCATTATCTTGGATTGGGCCATAAATTCTAGTCGTGGCCTTTTGGAATAATGATGGGTAGTCTTGAGTCCAAAGGGCATGATAGTCCATTAGTAATGGTGGCCTGGGAGAGTGAATGTTGTCTTGGGCCTATCTTCAGGTTAAATGCTCAATTGCCAAAATCCAGCTTTAAGGTCAAACTTGGATAAGACTTTTGCTTGGGCTAACTAAGCAAAGAAATGTTGTTTGTTGGGTATAGGGAACTTGTCGTCTTAGAGAAAATCATTCAAGGGCTTATAGATTATTACAAGCCTCATTTTGCCTCGTAATTTCTCAGCTCGCTTGTTGACATAAAAGCAACACAAGCCCATGGAGATTGAGTGGGCTCAATGAGTCCTTCTTGTTTTAATTGAGAGAGTTCCTGTTCAGATTGTTGTTGCAGGTCAGGATTTAAGCCATTGTGACTAGCTTTGGTGGGATTAATGTCTTCATTTTTTTTAATAGGAAGAGTGATGAATAATTATAGGGGTTTCCATAATGGTTTGTCGCACTTGAGCAAGAATTCTGAATGATTATCTGCATAGGATTCTTCAATAATTTGTTGACGAAGAGCATCGAGAGATGTAATGGTAAAATAATTAGGAATCTTACTCCATGAAAGAAACTGTTGAGAATGTTGTAAGCCATCAGAACAAAGATAAATCCTTTTGTCCAAAAACTTTTGGATAAGATCAAACCCAATAATAGCATCTTTGTCAGGTAGATCAGAGGCTAGAAACTTGTAGCATATGTTGATTGAGGGAAATGGTTGTAAGATGATGGTTTTACTGATGGCTTCTTTGGCAAAGACTTCACTATTGGCAACCCGAAAGTATTGTTTGAAGGGCTACCAATAGGAGGGTAGAAGTACTGGAGGTTTTAGAATTAAAGAAACTGCACTAGTATCAATGAGAGCAATGATCTTGATTGGTCAGTCATATTTGTGAAGTAACAACTTGAGTTCAATAAGAGGTTACTAGTGGTGGAGATTGTGAGATGGCATCATAACACCATAAGAATCCGAAGGATTATGAGCAGAATTGTCCTGTGTCTCGGAATTAGACTCATAAAGAATAAAATCCAAGTTAAGAGTGTTTTGAATCAGTTTTAGAGTAGAGTGATTCTACATCATCATCATGAAGACTGGCAATGTGAGAAAGTTGTTGTATCATCTTTTGACTTTTACGTATAGAACAATTTTTAGAGAAATGACTTTTCTTTTTGCATATGAAAGAGCAACCATGTTTCTTGAAGGTTTTCTATTTTTTGAAAAATTTGTGTCTGCAGTGTCGTGGCTTAAAATATTCTGACTTACGTCTGTACTTGGGGTTGTATCGCCGATGATGCTTTTTCTTGGATGTGGGGTAGCTGTAAAGTTTATTGCCAGCAAAACATTTAATTTTTAAATCAGATCGATCACAAGTTTTTTTCCAAAGATTTACCAAGTTTGTCCACATTGGTCAAGAATTTAGTCTTATTGCGGAGCATTTGGAGCTGGTCAAGTATAGATCCCCAAGGGAAGTCTGAGCTAGCGTGCGTCCTTTCGAATTGAAGAAATCTGACAGTTTCATTACCTCCATAAATGTACACCAGTCAAGGAAGAAAAAACTTTCCCTCCTCCAATTAATGCATGCCACATTGGTCAAAGGGAAAAAAGACTTTCCCTTTAATTAATGCATGCGTTTCAACTTCCTTTTCTTCTGACCTTCTTTCTTCCTCTGTCGTTCACTCCATCTGAGTCTAGAACACAGATGTTTGATAACGTCAGTTCCAATCGATCACAGTGTTTGGTAGTTCAACTATTCCAGTCACAAAGCCTCTCTCTCTCTCTCTCTCTCTCTTTAGTTGATGCACGTTTTCATTCATTTTTAAGTTGTTGTTGTTCTATATAGCTAAAGCTCCCGAGTAGCTCGTGAGCCAGTGAGCTTGAGTTTGAATAACTACTTTCTTAGTTTATCGAGATCAAGTTCAAGAAATCAAATTTATTTTGATTTGAATCTAACCTTATTAATAATGCACTTTAATTATTGACCACACAACTTATATTGTTAAAACCTCCGGAATGGACCGTCTATATATCTATAGCATTAAAATTGACAAAATGTTTTAACAGTAAAAAATTCAACCGTCTATATAGAAGATTGATTCAAATTTGACTTATTTTATTTTATTTAAAAAAAAAAAAAACTTCAATCTTTGACTAAAATTTGTTTATTTAATTTAAAATTGAATTTAAGTTCTGGTTAGTTTAGATAGGATCCGAAGGTAACTTAAATTTTAAACTGTGTTGGTAGAGTTGCAACTTGCGAGTATGCCAATTTAAGAGGAAGGTGATATGGGCCCCGAGACTTGGATTTTGTTGGCTCTTTGCTGGGCTACAAAATAATATATTGGAATGGTAACCTTATGTTCGGCTAGTTTTGAATATCAAGTTTATTCAATAGTTAGATAGATGGGTGTATTTAGAAAATTGCATCTTCTATTTGAGTGGACGTGGACTTCGGCTGTAGGCCCAAAACTGACATTTGTGTTATAGAGTTGGGCAAATTGGTAACTATGATAAATAGTCGAATCATGTATTATTTTATATGATGTAACTTTCAAATAATAATAATAATAATAATAAAATAATCTATTAATATGTTATTATTTTAAACAAATCATAAACATCATTAAAAATTCTCATATACATTCCTATAATATTATTATTTTCTATAAAAAGTATATCTATCCGTATCGATAATATGTATCATATTATAAAATAAGTCAATTATATTATATTAATTTGATATAACTTATAATATATACTATTTTCTAACTATATTATATTATATAATACATATTTTATATTATAAGATATTGATAGCATCCATCCTTAAATATCATTTATATTTTTCACCATCATAACTACTGTCATAAGTTTAATTTGTTAGGATTCTAATCCTATTCTTATATTAAATTTTATAATATTTCAATGACTTGTTCTAAATTTTATATTTTTAAGTGGTGTATATGGAAATTATCATATTATGCTATTTGTTTCTTCTAAAAATTTTTCTTTTGAGAAAAAAAAAAAACTTTAATTGGTTTCTCGCACTCCTTTTACCATAATCACCACGAACCCTTTGGAAACAATGTGAATAGTCATAAATATCTCTTCGTAATTATCTGTCCTATTAATTATGATTATATTCATAGTTACAATATTTTATAATATATATGATATAATACCGTATTCACATAAACTGATATATATTATAAGATATATTGAATTAATGTGATATAGTAAATGTATTGTATAATACAATATGTAAATATATATCATCGATACAGATTAATACAATTTTTAAAGAAAATATTAATATAGTAAATGTGTATATAAATAATTTTAAATTTTCAAAGATATTTATGATATTTTTTAAAACAAAGATGTGTTAATTAAATTTTTTATTATTTTATTTTTTAAAAGTCATATTATATAATATGATAAGATACTTAATATATTATATGATACAATATGTTGGCAATTGTTATTTATGTCATAACAATTTTTTTTTATCAACACTAAAATAAGTTAAATAAATTTTGTGTAAAAAAAAAAAAGTGAAAAATAGTGTTTATACAGAGGATGTTGGTCCATTTTGTTTAAATCATATTGTTATATTATTTGTTTTGCATAGATTATAATTATAAAAATAATTGATTATATAATAATTTATCCGTATATATTTGGTATAAAAATAGTTTTTATTTTTTAAAAATTAAAAAAAAAAAAGTAAAAGAATACAAAGTGGTAAGTTGGTAACTTCACTTATAATACTGCCAACACATAATTTGCTAGTTAAGCCCTCATAATTCTTGGTTTATTTTTAGGCCCATTGTCAAAATGGAAATTAACTTAAATGACTCAAATAAAATCCCAAACCCAAAGGCAGCAGTAAGCTTGCACTCTCTATCCCTCCCTCTCGCCATACAGAAGCCAAGCGGCGACCATAGCGAAGAGCAGCGCCGTTTCGTTGCGTATTCGTCGGACATTTCCTCTTCAGAAAAGCATCGAAGGTAAATTGAATTTCTCTTATCAGATTCCCGATTTCCTTCATTGGCTACTAGAAACGATTGGAGTTCATTCGATTTTCTCTTGTATTGTCTTCTTTTTTTCAGATCTGTTCTTGTTACTGTACTTGATAGACTGATCTTTGAATTCACGTAGTAAGATTATATTTATTGTTGTTTTGGATTGACACTTAACTCCGGTTTGGTCTCCCGTGGATGAAAATATGAATTTTACGAGGAATTGATAAAAATGTTGCTTTTCTGAAGTAATTGACGGTGTGGGTCTTTGTTATTTTGGGTGAATTTTATATTGAATTTTTCGTAACTGGGTTACGCTGAATTTTTTTTTTTTGTTTGTACTTAGAGCTTTAACATTTGATGATTAAAAAAGTTGGTTTTAATGGTTTGATTTGTGGTTGTGGTTTTAGGTTTTTAGTTGGAGTTGATGGCATCAAAGTTGCAACAGTTGCAATCCAAGGCATGCCAAGCGACGAAGTTTCTGTCGCAGCATGGAAATGCTTACTATAAGCAATTATTGGAGCAGAACAAGCAATATATTCAGGAGCCTCCTACTGTGGAGAAGTGTAACTTGTTGGCAAAACAATTGTTTTACACTCGTCTGGCTAGGTACCCTTTTTGTACCTTTGTTTTATTGCATTTGATGCAAACTTTTTTGTGGATCCTGCAGCACTTTTGATGATCTTGAAATGGTTCATTTGTATGGGAAGCATTCCTACTAGGATGTAGCTACATGATATCCCCTGATTTATTTTTATTAGATTTTTTTCCTTGAATATACACAAGGTGATATGCCCAGCTTGTGATGAGTTTTATTTTACTTAATTTATTGGTAATGTTTAGCAGTGATATTTTGTAGAAGTTCCTGATTATTTCATACTTATTATGTGCGCATTTTAAAGTTTATTTTCTGAATAAAAAATTATTTAAAACTCATGTAGGTATTTAAATATTTTTGTGCATTAACTTGTGTACGTACTTATCATGTACGCATTTTTTGCTTACCTACATATTGTTTTTATTTTAAGGCTGCAGTGGTTCTTGGTTGTGTTACTGTGTTTTGTGAATATATTAAACACCTGCGGAAATTTTCTGTTAGCACATGTTTGCTAAAGAAATGTAGGAGTTTTTAAAGCTGGTTGACAGAATTTATAAACATGAGTTTCTCTTTTTTTGCGTTTCATGAGAATTGAGTGATGATAAGTGTGTGATTCTGTTGGTCAATCTGAATTTATTTTTTGATTGTGCTATGTAAAACTGTCTGTGACATTTTGCTTAATAAGATTTCTCAGTGTGCTAGGTATTAGCATGCCAAGCACATTCCATACTAACTAATTACATTGTAACTGTGTTTGAAAACCTATGATCTGATTTGCATATTTCTCATATATGCTCACTGACTCATTTTAACTTGACAGTTTTCCTGGGCGCCGTGAGGCATTCTGGAAGGAAGTTGATTATGCAAAGAATTTATGGAAGAACAGGCAGGATCTGAAGGTTGAGGATATGGGCATTGCTGCTTTGTTCGGACTGGAGTGCTTTGCATGGTATTGTGCTGGTGAGATTATCGGAAGGGGATTTACTTTCACTGGTTACTATGTCTGAGGTTACTTAGTTGGTAAAATGTTTTCAAGGAAAAGAATATGTAAGCCTCCCATAACATTCGTGATTGAGTCACAGCTACTCTACATGCAATTTTTGTTGTTTCTTCAACATTTTTGAAGCTGAGAAATCAGTGGGTAACTTTGGTAGCGTCAATAATTTTGCATTTGAAGTGACCTGGTTTGACAAACCTTGCTGTTTTATTTTATCAGAAACTGCTACAGCGACCCATGATTGATTATAAAGGATGCAAGTTATTGTGGATCTTCCTCTTTCACTCTAATCACTTTACTAATTTTCTATTTACTTACTGTCTGGAATGGTAGTTATCTTTTCACTCCAAATCCAATTGTCTTGATCTTTACAGGCCAATCAAATCAATGTAGAATTACTGGCTTTTATATTGTAACGTGTTCTGTTGAATTTGTCTTTCCCTTCAATGGATGTGAGATAGAGTACAACATGGTTGGATGTGTATAAATTTTTGCTCAGCAGTTTCAAACGCCTCGCCAAAGAAGATGGATAACACCAACATTCATTCAGGAAATGTTTCTCAGCTATTCTGTTTAGGATTGAAAAAAAAACCATCAAATAAGCTCGGCTTTGGATTTGTTTGGAATCTAGTCAACACGAAAGTCCGTACAAGTAATATTCAGGTTTAATGATTAATATCATAATTATGGTATCAAATAAGCCTCCTCCACTCCGTGATTTCCACATGCCACTCAAGCTATCTGCAAACATGAAATTCCATGAAAATCATACCTAAATTTTTGTTGAGGCGCCTCTTTTCAGGGCCTCTAATTCTGTATTGCAATTATGACTCTCATTTCTTGTTCCCCGGTTCAGCTCCACTAGACCGTCCACGGAGACGCCGAAAACTCCCAATCCAAAGGAAGGCCTTTTAAGGAATTCCAATTCTATCTTTAGCCAATCAGATTAAAAAAAGGGGAAATTATAAAAAGTAGGCAAAAGTAAGGGGGTTTAAGAAAATTATCCAAAAAATTCTGATTAAAGCAAAAATGTCCAACTTTTGTGAAAAGTCAAAACTGCCCATATATAAACCTAGCAAATTTTCCCTGTTTCCACTGTGAAATCACTGTTTAAAAACAGGGAAAAATTCAAAATTTTCCCCTGTCCCACTGTCATCGCACTGTCGGCCGAATTTCCAACGATTTTCGTGGTTTTCGTCAACCGAAAATGGCACAGCACGTTAGAATATCTTCCGTTATCTTGTTTGAATCAAGTTATTGTTCATATTATTGAGATTTGAGTGAGATTTTACGGTTTAGGGTTTAGGGTTTCGATTTTGAACAATGCTTGAAATGTTTTGATTCTTGGTTGTTTTCGTTGAATTGGTTGAGGGATTTTATGTTATAGCCTATGTAGATTTGATTTGTGTTAAAATTAGAGGTCGAAACGACGAATTTTTGGTTGAAAATTCGTTTTGAAGCGATCGATAGTCGACAGTGGGAACAATGTTTCCCACTAGGTTAGGGGGTTTAATAGTATTTTCAAAATATTAGGGAGCTGTGTGAAAGTCCTCAGCCACTGTGGGCTTTTTTTAAATTTGCCACGTGACAGTGGGTTGTTGCTATCTATACGGTGGGTTGGGGGGAAATTAACTTTTTTAAAACTATAGGGTTTATATGAGACAGACTTTGAACGACCATAACTTTTGATCCAGGAGGAGTTATGGGGCCTATAATATATCAACGAGAAGCTCGTTTCGAGTTCTATAACGAGCTTCTCATTGATGTGTATTATGCATTTTTTTTATTTTATCAAATTTAGAATTTTCGGTTTTTATGATTTTGAGTTTATTTGTGATCGGGGTAGACTTTTTGATATGTAATTTTCAAATTTGATATTTGTAATTATAATATGCTTTTTTAGACATGTTTTACGATGTAATTATGAAATTTTTGATCGATTTTTCGATTTTCTTGTTCATAAGCTATTTGAACGTGTAGTTTTATAAATTCAGATATGTTTTTTTAGATTTTCGAGTAATTTTTTTATTATTGATATTTTAGGGTATTTCAATATATCTATTTATTCATAACATGTTATTTTCAATATAGTTTTCACGAATTAATTTTTTCAATTCGAATTCAGAAATATAAATTTCTTCTTTCCGAACGAACCTGTAGTAATTGATATTAAATAAAAATGAGAGTGAAAGTAAGTATTTAAGTGATATAAGAAATATATGTAATGAGAGCGAAAGTGAGAGAGTTTATATAAATGAGATGAGGGGAGGGGTAATTTTGGTATTTTAGAAAAAGTTATGGGCATTTTTGCTTAAGAATAGTGAATTTGGGCTTTTTTGCTTGAAAATAGTGAATTTGGGCATTTTTGCTTAATGAGGGGATATTTTGGCCATTTTTTATAATTTCCCCTTAAAAAAGAATGCGGACTCGACGCCAGTATCGTATACAACCCGGAGTCGTTTCATATCAGGGGACTTGGCAGTTTGGCTCGAAGAATGCTGCGCGGTGCGGTCGGCCTCGTTCATACGCGTGTCGTCTTAGCATTCGCATTTATCTTCTTCTTCTCCGCTGTCTTATCTGAATGTGCCACCAATAATTCGCAGGTAACTCGGGTTTCTCCGTCTCCCCTCTTGTTTGCCGATAAAACACAGGGAAAACTAAATAAAGATTAAAGTCGCATTTGTTGGATCCAAATCTAAGCTTGAACTATCGATTGATAGGTGAAATGCAGCAGAACTTGCGTTGCACAGAATTGTAATTGTAAGCCTTATTTCATTTTAATTGTAATTGTTTACATATTTGTGGTTTAATTTTCTAATACCAAATTTGCCCGTAAACAATAGCGGTTGGGATTCGGTACGGGAAGTACTGTGGCGTAGGGTGGACGGGATGTCCCGGAGAGAAACCATGCGACGATCTCGATGCTTGTTGCAAGATCCACGATGAGTGCGTTGAGAAAAAAGGTACTAAAACAGTTAATTGCTTCCGTCCAATTAACATGTATGGTCTTCAGCTGTTTACAGGATAGGGTTTACTGATTTTAAACTGAGCTGGTTAATTATGTTATGCCATAGCTTTGTTTACAGAACTTCTAGATGTAAAAACAAATTAAATTGCGTTTGATGTTGTTGATTTCATAGCTGTCAAAACTGATTAACAGACGGCATTGGACTCAAATTTCAGAATTTCTTTGGATCATTTTGTTTATTGTAAGGCAGAGAGTATTTAAGGGAAAGCCTGGTAATTGCTAGTTATGCAAATAATGTGCAAATGTGAAAATTGGGGGAACTATGTTGTTAATTATGTTCATAAACTATGTATATGAAAACATTGATTCCATTGAGCTGAATCATTCATTAAATTATAGATTACGAATATGTGTATATTAGAATGTATTTGGGAGTTGGGACTACTTTTGTAGGAGGGATTTGAAAAGCACCATCTGCATCTTTTCTTTTTAAATCCCAGTAGCATTTCCTCTGAAAGTACAAATGGTTTTCTCCTTCAAAAGGGAAATGAAAGCCTTTTTGCACATGAAAAACATTTTAATCTGTATTATCTGAAATTACAAGGCAGACACAATTTACTTTTGACTATTGAAATTTAATGTTTATCATTTGGCAAAAGTACTCCCGAACACACATTTTTTTACTAACTTTGCTTTTTTCTTTTTTTTTTTCAATTTTTGTTTCATCTTGACTTGATAAATGACTATGACAGGATACTATCAAATATAAAAAGAATTATGGCTGTAAAGATTACATTTCTGATGATTCTGTAGTTTCTTGTGCAAGTTCTGTGACTAGTATTAATTGTAATCTTAGGTATGACTAACATTAGATGCCACAAGAAGTTCAAGACTTGCATAAAGAAAGTACACAAATCTGGGAAAACCGGATTTTCTCGGGATTGTCCCTATGACACAGCAGTGCCGACTATGGTACAGGGTATGGATATGGCCATTTTACTGAGCCAGTTTGGGAACTCAAGGTTGGAGCTGTGACTAGTGAATTTTAGAAAGATTGTTGAAGCTGGTTCCTGTATCATTCATTAAATGGATTGTTGAACAATTTTATATAGGTACCGGATCCTCTCTGATTTAGTATATTTACTTAGCTTTGAAAATAAATAATATTGATTCATATTTGTACTCAGAATTCTGGATTTGGAATTTTACTAAAGCATGAGTATTTCTTCAGAGCTGGTGGATTAGCTTCTGTATTAGCATTTGTTGTTGATCTTATTGCAGAATACAAGTAGAACGCGCTCTTCCTTAGTTGATCTGATAATTAATATAGATATTTTTTTCTCAAAATCCAGGAACTGAAGTGGTACAATAAATATGAGTTTTTTTTTTTTTACAATAATCTTTGTTATGCTTCTTGACACAGGTGAGCTAAAAGATTTAGTCTTCTCGATAAATCCAATCATTTTGAGCACACGAGCACCAACTGAGGTGTTTTTTCGTTATCTCATAATGCTCCATGCGAGAATGATTTCAAAAAATCTTAGGTTGATTAATCAATTCTTGATCATTCTAATAGTTAATTTCTATATTATAGTCAACAAAGACAGCATGATGTTCTATGCAAAGTTCCTTTGTTTTGGTTTTTTATTTCACTGAATTTTTTTTAACAAGATTAATATAATTATTTGTATATAATAGGAATTGAAAGGAAATTATTAATATGTAAGGTGGATTTTCCACCCTTGAAGGAATGTGAGGCGGTGGAGAGCTCTATAGGTAGCCACCCCTCTTGTTTGCATATGTGTATATGATATATTCGTTGTGAAGTTTCAAAGCAAAGTAGAGAAGCTTTCAAAGTAAAATAGCGAGTTTTCATAGTACATTATACTTAAGTTCTGTACATTTCAACTAGGGATGGATTCAAAACAAGTTTGTTCAGGCTCAAAATGAGCTTCGCTCGCAAGAGCCCAAGCCTGAACACAAGCTTGAATTTTAAGCAAAAAACGAATACGAGCCCGAATACGAACACCGGTTAAGCGAGCCGAGCACTCAAATAAAAAAACATTTAACTTAGAACAAACGACACCGTTTGTTTTTTGAAATACGAGTCCAAAGCGAACCTAAACCCGAACACACGACCCCAAGCTAAGTGCAAACTGAGCCCGAACACTAAAATTATGAAACAAGCAGAACACGAACATGTGTTTAGCAAGCTCGACGAGTCCAAGCCCGAGCCCGAGCTCAAGCTTGGGCTCACTGAAAACGAGCCGAAAACAAATTGGGCCCTGTTCGGGCTCGGTTCGGATCGTATCCAACTCTAATTTCAACCCTCCTTTAGTTTCCTCAATTACATACATAATAACTCACTGATTCTCTTCACAATTGATTATTCGTTCATCCCAATTAGCGATGATTATTTGATAAGTTACAATCATACCAAATTGTCTCTTACTCCATGATATTGTAATATTGTGAAAACACGTTAAATAACTTAAATAGTCTTAAGAAGAACAAGGTGAACAAAATTTATGAAAATTAACACAATTTACAACTCACAAGTCTAACACGATCTGTTATAATGGTAGGCCATGTCTACTTGTGTCAGACCAAAAAAAAGGGTCTAGGTTGACTTGACCTCTTTGTCATTTTTATATAAGTGTACTTAAAAGTTTGACTTTGCCAAGAGTTTACTCTCTCAATATGCATGACTTGCCTTTGCACTAGACGACTTGCTTGTGACCCCTTCAATAAGCCTATGCACCGGCGTGCATGAAATTTGACCAAAACTCGTGTTGACTTCAACTAAGGCGTGCATGGGTGCTTGTGCTCTAGAAGGCTTGTTTATGAGTGGCCTAAACTGTCTTATACATGGTCATGCATGACATGAATACAAAAAATTCCAGAGTTAGGAATGAAAAGCACACATGGTTCTATACCTTCACATGCATAACTCCAAAATGAAATTCTGCATGGTTGAGTATCAATGGTGCTAGGTCGTGCATGACCTAGAAATCTACATTTTTTAAAGGCCAAAAGACTTATTCCCACTTAAGGTTTAGTGTAAACCTAAAATTACACGTACTAACTTTCAAAAGCTCAAATACTCACTCATTTATTAAAATTTGTTGTTATTGTTAGGAGTAAAATTATAATTTAAACTGATATATTAGAATCACCCTTAAGTTTTAAAATTTTTATTTTTACCTCTTAACTTCGTATTTTCTAAATTTAAAAACTAACTTTTTTTTAGGGTTACAAACTATCATTTTTCTCTAATATACAACTGTCCCCCAGTTTTCTAAAAAATTTTAGTTTCCCCTTTTTTCTCTCCCTTAGTTTCCAATTCTCCTATCTGGTGATCGATCGTCGTCCCCGATCGTTAGCTCTCTCCCTCTTGGTCTCAATCACTCTCATTTTCCTCTCCAATTGTTTTCATCGAAGAGAAAAATAAAATCGCCTTTTTCTTAGAAACAAAATCGCCGTTTTCTTAGATGAAGACTCGTATCCTAAACAAGTTTTGTCTAATTTGTTAATGAACTAAGTCAGACACTAAACAAATAGAGATTTTAATTTAGTTTTTGTTATCATATAAACAGTATAAACACCTCACCATCCAACATATTGGTTCATGGAATGATATTTGTTTATTAATATTTTCGTTTCCTATTATATCTTTCATAATATTTATAAGTTTTAAAGTTATTTCTTATAAATTAAATCTAAAATCCACATGTTGTTTAATTTAATCTAATTTATAAAATATCTTTATATATATTATGAACACCCTTCAAACAATTATAAAGAGGCGTAATTTTGAAATAATACGTGACTGATTGATTGATTGACAATGAAAACATATTAATTGCACGTGCCTACAATTTTATTCTGACTTTAATATTTGGACAGAAACTTCTAATTGTAACCCACAAGATTGACAAGGGTACCAATAAATGAACACAGAAAGCCAAACAAAGACGAAAGGAAGGGGGTAATTTGGTCATATAACAAGCAGTATTTTTATAACCAATCTAATGTAACTTCACATATCAGACTTTGACCTAACGATATTTCAAAACTGGAATCGGATTCGTGGGTTTCCTGGATATTACATAATTGAACCATTTCTTCGCTCTTAAGATCCCCTTATCCATCACTGAATCGGACAAATCCATATTAGATTTTTTTTTGTTTTATAAAATTGAATACGCAAGCCTTATTTTACCTCGGTTGCTTACGGGATTAGAGAAGAGAGTGATCGGAATTCTTGCGTTGGTTTCTTGTGAAGCGCGATGCTCCACCGGAGTTTCAAGTCTGCGAAATGGTAATTACGTTTTTTTTTTTAAATCTATTTTAAGAGGAAAATCAATTTGTCCTGTTCGATTCATGTATTTGGACTTCTGTGTGATAATCGCCTGATTTTTCATTTCTTTTTACAAAATTTTGTTTTCGTTGTGTAGCAAGACAGCTTTAAAGCTTGCGGCATCACGTATAAAGCTATTGAAGAATAAAAGAGAAGCGCAGCTGAAACAGCTGAAGAGAGAATTGGCTCAATTGCTGGAGTCTGGCCAGGACCAGACTGCCAGAATTCGGGTACTTTTTTTATTGTTGTTTTTAGATCTTTCTTTTTATCTCATGAAGTGTTTGGGTTATTTATTTAAATTGATGTTAATTCAATTAATTGTCTTTTCTTTTTTTTTTTAAATATATTTTTTATTATTATTCCAGTAATTGAGGCCAAGTAGTCTATAATCCTGTTTCGAGCCTTTAGTTTTGGTTTTCACTTGAAGCAAGGAATATACATTAAAGCAAGTGAATGAATCAAATAATTTTTGTTTATATGAGGCTTAGTCACTGTTTCTTTGCTGTGATGAGGATATTGGAATTGCATTCTTTGGCTTCTTATCTGTTGTGTCTTTGTTAATATGTTCTTGGTGGTCAGAAAAAGAGCAGTGACTTTTTGGCTGATATATTTTTCTATCCTATTTTGTGTCTCAGGTTGAACATGTGGTGAGAGAAGAGAAAACAATGGCAGCATATGACCTCCTTGAGATTTACTGTGAACTTATTGTGGCACGCTTGCCGATCATTGAGTCACAGAAGTATGTAATAGGGTCTGATTTTATATTGTTCAATGTTAAAATTCACGAATGAATACATATGGGTCAGGGAGAAATGGTACCATACCATATTTGCTGACACTGGGGCTGTATGGCATGGTTCATGTCTGATGCAATTAAAACTCCATGTTTGATGTGATCATGTGATTGAACATTCTCACAGATAAACACCTGCTTTATTCAGCTTTACTCTTTCTAATGGAGAAATAAGATATATTGTCTCTAAATTTAGATATCTGGCATCAAGTTGATTTGGAAAGCTATGTGGTGAGAGTTTTCTCTTTGCAGTGTACTGACACGGAGTTGTCATAAAGAAAAAAGCCCCATAAGCTTTTGTTTGGGTGCTGCAGACAAACTAGACCATTATGATGTAAAGAGTTATTTTGTCATAAGAAATTCACAGTTATTGAAACATACTTATTTTTTCAGAAACTGCCCCATTGACTTGAACGAAGCAATTTCAAGTATAATATTTGCATCTCCAAGATGTGCTGACATACCTGAACTCATGGATGTACGGAAGCATTTTACAGCAAAATATGGGAAAGAGTTTGTCGCTACTGCTGTTGAACTGCGTCCAGATTGTGGTGTAAGTCGCCTGGTAAGTTTTCACTGGATGTGTAGCTCATTGATATCTGAAATTAACAAAATTAATTTGATCCATTAACAGAAATATGCTAGTTTGCTGTTAAAGCCCAGCAGTTTATCATTAGTGGATAATTTTATCTTTTATTTTTGCAGTTGGTTGAGAAATTGTCTACGAAATCACCTGATGGTCCGACGAAAATTAAAATTTTGACTGCAATTGCTGAGGAACATAACATTAAATGGAATCCTGAATCCTTTGGAGACAAAGATTCAAAACCCGCTGAAGACTTGCTGGTAAAATAATAATTCAGTTCCAAGTGGTTTCTTTGTTGCTTGACATTAAAGAATAATAAATTTTAAAGAGGCCATATTTGTTTGTAATTTGATTTTAATGCATATATTTGTTTCTTAACATGTATCCTTCTCAAATGAATTTGTTTGAGCAGAATGGGCCAAATACTTTGGACAAGGTCAATAAAATGCCAATGGATTCTTATGTTCAAGCTCCACATAGTCATAATGAAAAAGGACCCTCAAATGTCTATGTTCCGTCTATGAGAAATGAAAATCATGATTTACCTGTGAACTTGCAAGACTACAATACTAGATCATCGGGCCACTCCCATACAGATAGCGATGACACTAAGGCAAAATGGTCTGCTCCTTCTCAACTCGAACCTCGGCCTACAGGTTATTGAAATACTTTTTAATACACCATGTTTAAATTTATCCCTTGTCTTGTCCATAATCATTCACTATGGTCTTTTCTAAGTAACAGGATCTAGTAATCAAGGGATGGAGTTTAGGCGGTTGTATTCTGGAAATGGAAGTACTTTTTCACCTGATAGGCAGAACTGGAATATGGAATTCAAGGACGCTACTGCGGCTGCACAGGCAGCTGCTGAATCTGCAGAAAGAGCAAGTGTGGCTGCTAGAGCAGCTGCTGAACTTTCAAGCCGTGGACATACCTCACAGCAATATTCAACAGAGTCACAAAGAGATAAAGTGCCTCAAACGTTTTACCAATCAACAAATGAAAATCATGCAAAAGGTCCCGTAAATAATGCCCTTGATAGAAGAAATTTTAAGGCCGATTATGAACAATTTCCCACCAATCAGGAAGATGATATGGCAGGGATTGCTGACAGATTTCAGAAAGACAGTTTCAAGAGCCTCAATAAATCTATCCAATCTGCTTCACTGAAGTCCACTGCAGCCTCTTTTGATGGCAACCCATTGGTGAATAATCCCCAAATTGCTGATGGATATTCTCGAAAAAACTCATCTGAAATTGAGCAGAATGACCTTTTAGGTCAAGTTAGCTTAGAGAAGCAATCTAGCACTTCTCAGGTAGAATTAATGAATAAATTGCAATACGGTTTGAATTTTAGTAGTGTTGATGAGTTTGAAGAAGTAAAAGTCAGAAAGCAAACTGGCTGTGCCTCCTTTCCTTCTCATTCAAGCACACTTAATGATGATCATGAGGCTGTATCAAGTTTAGGGGGAGATGCTGATGAGAATCCTTTCTCTATTAATGACAAAGGAATTGCTCAAAGAAACTCTAGTAAAGTAAGTTATCATGAAAATGCTGCTGCGGTCTTTGATGATTGTGGTTCAGATGAGATTGAATACAAAATTGATTTAGATGGTGAGCACAAGGGAGATGGCTATGGTTTGAATTTCTCATCTCCTAGTAAAACTACACCTTCTCATGTTTTTTCAAATAAGAATGCTTGGAGTGATAGGGAAAATATTGATGAGTCATGGGGGAAATCTACTCCACAATCCCATTTCTCAATGGATCACCACTCTGGTTCTGTGTTTTCTGAGAGTATGACTAGTTCAACAGTTCCTTCACAATCAGATAACATGTTGCCTGCAACTTTTGATGATTCAGAGGGTCCAAGTTCAGAAAGTGAAGAGGATCTTGATAAGTCTAAGCTTGTTAGGAGCACAGATACAAGTAAACACGATGTTTTCACCAAAACTTCTGAGGTCATCCTCAACAAGAGTAATGAGTTTTTGGATTCTTCTTTTGCAGATAAGGGGGAGGCGGGGTCTGACCAGCCATGGGTAAAGCCATCTTTTGATGTGACACCAGTGGAAGTACACTCGGGTAAAAACCAAGCAATCAGATCCAATGCTGAATCAGCAAGGAAGTCTGCTTATGGTGATGTGTCCACCAGTCAGTCATCTCTGAGAGTGGGAAAATCCCAAGTGGATTTTAATGATGGGGATGAGGATTCATACAACAACTCATTTGATGAAGGGAAACACCAGCAATCTCAACGGCTTTCAAGATTTTCACTGGGCCAAGAAGTCATGGACAATGTTCCCATAGGACAGCTAGCTGAACCCATAGAACATACTGAACCTTCAGATGTCTCCAGTGTGGAAAGTAGTAATGAGTTGAACCTTGCAAATTTGACTGGTGGATTACGAAATAAGGGTTATAAGCGTCCACCATTTAGTATGAGCCCGTCAGGCTATGCTTCATTACCTAAGCAGACAGCCAAGGATACTTCCACAATTAAGGAAGCACATTCTGCAACTGTCAGGGGTCCAATTAATCCTGAAGGCACAAAGCAAGATTCATACAGTAGGGAAGCGAAGGAAGCAGCCGCTGAAAAACCAAGCATTAGATCACATTTTGGTTCTTATGGTGAGGATTCAGATGACAAGCTCCCACAGCACACTTCTGCAAGCCATAGAGAGCAATTCAGTAATAAAGCTGGGATTGGAGAAAATAAAAAGTCAAGCTGGAACCAGGTTCAATATTTTAATGCTGATGATAGTGATTCTGATGATGATATTCCTAATCAAGCTTTGACAAGCAAAGCTCGTATAAATACCAGACTTTCTCGAAGGACAAAAGCCTCTCCTTTAAACTCTGAGAAAACTACAGTTACTTCAGAGGCATTGGTAACATCAGACTATGGTGATGAAAAGAATTCTCCTTCATGGAATTTTTATAATAATGAAACCAGACAAAAGCCGATGTCTCAGAACAAGAGCTCAAGTCGCTTAGGAAGTTCCGAGCGGCCTAGGTTGGTAGAACAAGCAACTGATGAATCAATTCCAGAGTCGAAGGGATTGTCTTCTGACAAAAGTTTAAGGTCATCAGTGAAGGAGCAGCCAACCAATTTTCAACCAGAGAAGGTAACATCAGGTGGCGCTGAAGGTTTGAAGTCTGCAAGTTCTAGCGTGTTGAGCCAATCTAAGGAGAAAGCTAGTCATGTTCACCCAAAGCTTCCAGATTATGAAGCATTAACTGCACACTTACAGTCTCTCCGACAAAGCCGCCAGTAATTTACTTCTGTTCTTATAAATATATAGGTAATTTTGATCTGTTGCTCACGTTTGCTTTTTTCATTTTTTAAATTTATACTGTATGCATTATATAATTTGATGATGGATGATGAAACAAGAGGCCAATAATTTGTCTGTCTGAATCGGGTCTATTTGCTCTATTTTCTCTGTAAACCCAAAATTTAGGTATTGTTTGCTGCAATGAAATAAATAAGATTGTTTGGAGGAACTGGAGATTGAAGCTATGGAATTCAGTCACATGATGAATGTATGATCTCAACAAAAGTAGTAACTTTTACGAGTTTGATATTCCATTTACAATGTAATAACTCTCCTATATGAGACATTGATTGTTGAGGTGGATGTAATAAACAGTAATTTTATGAGTTTCATATTAATTGTAGCAAATACTAAATTTGGCCTTAATGCGTTCTGGATTGGTTATCAGTTGTGTAGAGCTTTAATTTTCTTCGAAGGTAGCACACTTTGTTTGCATTTCAACCTTGATGATTAAAATGTTAGGGAGAGTCTTTTGATACAAAAGCTATATAAGATACTGTTGAAGAAACTAGAGCAATATTATACGTATACATTTTTTATACACAATTGGGATATATAAATGATGTGTCATTACCTGATTAGATATCACTTTATCTTTAATTCAAAATTATCCAATTACATGATAATAAACATTTATGTACCAAAGATTTATACACATAATTTTATTGTAATTGTAAGGGCCTGCTGAACTTATGGTTTTAAACTAGCTACGTGTGTTGGATATCATTCAACCATATTTATTGATAAAATGGCCTGTGATGCTACTCATTTTGTAATTGAAAGCTTATCCATCGCAGGTCCAATGGAGTAATTCCATATATATAAATAAATTATACAATCTAATGTAATAATATTTGATTGGATGTGTTAAGTAAAAGAAAAAATAAACTATCACATATCAAATTATAAACTATCACCTTAGTTTATATAAATAAGTTCGTATAATTTGTTCATTCACATAGTTTTATTCCATCCAGTTAGGTCAAGAGGGTGAAAAGAAAATGCTTGGCATTCATAAGAAGCTTCAAGTACTCCGTATAAGTTACAACATATGGCAATTAAATGACTGGCATCCAAGAATATCAATATTTTCCTTCTACAAGCGCAGCAGGCAGCAGCTTCTACAAGGGAAGCACACTCTCATCAAATAAGATAGCAACCTCCTAAAATTCAGCCCCTTAAAATAATTTGAGTTAATTCAAGACAAATAATTTTCTGCTGATTAACAGCTTCATGAGCATTAGTAAAACTGTAGTATGATATATGAATCAAACTTCAAATTAACGCTCAGTCTCACCACACTGCATTGTCCTTGAGGCAAATGTTTCAGCAACCAGCAGAGGAAAAGCAATAGTTGCATCACAATGCACCTGGTTAAATTCAGTTTTAAGTGTGGGAAAGGAATCAGCATTAAATACTAAAAGCACAACTCATATTAGCAAGGAAAATATTGCATGCAACAGTGGACTCAAGGATGTGTATAGTATGCTGCAAAACATCCAATTACATACCTTCACTGTCTTAGCTGAGCTGCGAATTTTTCCCCATGACACAGCCTCATCAGGACGAGCTCCAGAATCACTACCATCAAACTCTTGGGCAGTATTGATGAAGACAGCATAATCTGCACCATTACGCATCATATTGGCATTGCAAATATGATGCTTAGGTAGACCACCTCCTAAAATTATCATCCCTGTTTTCCTTGGACTTGCATGAACAGCTTCACCATTCATGGCCCTGATATCTGTTTGAAATTGGTAGTTTTTTCTCAGATAAAAAACTGAAAACTGCTAACTATCAGTATGGAATGACATTGCAATACTGAAGCAGCAAGCACCTACCTTGCACGACATCAATAATCAAGCCAGGGCTCTTGAAGGAATGGAAGTACAACATATCCCCCAGTGAGCCATCAGTTAAACCTGGACAAAAGACTGGAATGTTGTTCTGGAAAATATCCAACAATTATATTGAATTATTTTGGAGAAGTATTGCAAAAAGCTATTTCATTTGGCATTAAATGCACTACATCTAAAGCAGTGTATAAGATAAATCTGATTGTGCATTGATAGCAATATTTATGATGTACCATGTCTTAACACTGCAACCCTAAATAGCACAAGCAGGGGTGTTGATACTAATCAGGATACCAGCAGCAAATGATGGCACCATCTAATACATCTGATGTCCAAAAAGAATTAATGAACTTAATTTTCCCATTAAATTGAAAATATTGTAGCATATAGTGGTAGCTTCCCCTTCAAAAGACAGTTCTGTAACATGCAAGGGGTTACGGATTACTGTCAGACATGTTTAAGTTGCAGAATATTCAGAAAACTAAACATGCTATGCATACTATACCAGACAGACTCAAAAATTTGAAGTGCACACTTGTTTATGTAACCAAGTATATATTAACAAAACTCAGTGACATCTTTTCACCTTGTAGAGTGGAAGATTTTACTTTCATGGAAGACAATTTGAATTGCTTGAGAAGTCAAATTCTTGACCTTTAGGTTTTAGATTATTAGATATACAAGATGCATGACAAAAGAGAATCATAGCCTAGGACAAATTCAAAAGTTCTGAAGTATAAGACCTATTATGAAAAAAAATACACAAAACTGAAACTCAATGTACAGAACAAATATGGATACATGAAGGATGTTCAAAAATTATGAATAAGAACAATAATAAAAATGGTTGATCATTAAGATAGGAAGTTGATCAACAAGCAATGAAAAAAATAAAGATGGTGGCCAATGTGTACACCAAACTTGATGAAATACTTGCCTTGTATGCCCAGTAAAGATATGAATTCTCATCATTAATTTCTTTTCCCAGCCGAGCAATGACCTTAGATGGTGTCCAGGATACTTTCTGTGAAACAGAGGAAAAGGTAAATTGAGTGTATGGTTACATAATATTGGACGTAAAAAGAAATAATTTGGTGAAAGGAGGAAGGGAGATGAATAATTTAGGGCAAAACTGAAATTATTATCTTATTGGACCATCACTGCACTTTTTTAGTTTTGTAGTGGGGTAAACTAAAACCTATACATGTAAGGTGATAATAAGCACAAACAAAACCAACAGATAAGTTGTGAACAGTATTTGGTAGAGGAACCTCACTACATATATAAAACAAACCATTTACAACATTTAGTTAAAACCCATAAAAAAAATAATGTTTCCATATATTTATCAATTAGGAATTATCATAAATCTTCAAGTACGTTTTTTCCAGAAACTATAAAGGGCAGAATAGTCAACACTCCTTCAAATTAGAACATGCATTTTCCTCTTTTCTTTTGGTAGAATGGTACAGTTGAAACTCAAGTGCTCATATCCAAATATATAGATTTAAAAACCATTAAGACATGAAAGATATGCAAACAGAAGTATGTGCATTACTAGAAGAACGACATCAAGGATTACCTCTTCAACTTGTTCTTTCAACATTTGGTCGAAAATTGGAATGATCCAATCCTCAAATTTGCAGTAGTTCTCATTGGGAACCAACAGATTACCAATGCGATTCAATCCTTTTGACCTTAATTGAGATCCAGGTAGAGAAAAATCTCCTTTATAAGTGGGTGCAAGGCATTTTATGAGATCTTCCTCGATACCACCTGCAGTTGTGACCACTACATGTACCTGCAATCATATAACATAGTCAAAATTCAGACCAGGAAAACAGGATCATTAAAAAATTTAACAACAATGTGAATCGAATTTTGCTTCCTTGTGTAATTTCAGCAGATACAATCCAGCAAAAGAAGAATAATTAGAAAAGTAGGCCGCAGTGTGACTCACCATATGGTGCTGAACAAGATAGCGAACCGTATCTCGAACACCAGAAGAAATAAGATTGGAAGTAAAACCCAGAAACACTTTGCATCTAACTGAATGTCTATAATTCGGGTCCTTCTCCTCCTCGTCACAATCTTCAGCTGTAGCCTCATCAGAAAGCCGCCAGTCTAGCTTCAGCCAGAAAATAAAAACTTTAGTGTTATTTCTAAAGCAGGGAAAAGAAAAGAAAAGAAAAGAAAAGGGTTTGTAGTAGGAGAAACATACCATTTGATTAACCACTTCAATGGCGTCTCCGAGATTAGAAGCTTGAAAGCCCGTGGAGAGCATAGATTTCAGAAGAAGAGAGTAATTAACACCTTGATTAAAATCATAACCCTGAATTTTAGTGCATCTCCCTTCCAGGGATTCAGACTCTTTGAAAACCGTAGAGTGCACTGAGGCTAAAAGATGATCTTCCATGGCGCCTTCTTTTTCCAGTTAATTTTCAAGAAACCACAAAAGGGTTTATGCTGTTGACGGCCTGTAAGGTTTTAGACACGTTTTCTTTGCGTAGCTTATTATTTATAAAAGTTATGATCTTACCAAAATTATGGGGAGTTACAGGATATTGACTAAACTTTATTTACAATTTTTCAGTCCAAACCTTTTTTTTTTTTCGGTTTTCGTTGACATGAAGACCCTTCGGAATTTGGCCTCGAGCACCCGTGGCAACCGGTTTTCAGATTTTATTTAGGCCAAAAGACTTATTCCCACCCCAAGTTAAGGTGAAATCTCAAACTTCCACAGTTAACTTTTAAAAACCCAAATACTCGCATTTAAATGTTCTAATAAGATTAGATAATTTTAAATTAAAAATAAAATAACACCTAATCATATGATGATTCATTAGCTATATATTCAATTATATACTAAAAAATGAACACATAAAATCATTCTTTTATTTATTGCAGCAAGACTTGGCTATGGTGAAATTACACCTCCTTTGCACACTTTAAAATGCCAGAAAGATGAGAACATGAATCAATTATCTAGCGTTAAAAAGTAGGGAAAACATTGCTTTCTGCAACAATCAGACCAGTTCGATTATGCTAAATCATCCATCTAATTCGACAATTGATATGAAATCCAGAAGATTTGAATGGAATGTTTAACATATTCTTGCTGGTGAAGGCAGGCGGCTTGACACTTTCAAATTCTTCTCCACCCAAAAGTTTTTAGATAGATAAGAAGGTTATCTAATGAAAATAACCAAGAACCTGACCACCTACATTTCGTCTTTGAGCCTCCTCATGATCCAAAACACCATCCGGAGTTGTTATCACAACATAACCCCACTGCATTGCAAGAAATCAGAGACAGGAAAAGAGCCTAAGATAAGTCCAGAATAAAATGTCATTTCTTTTAGAAAAAGAGCAATGCTATGTACATATACAATAAGTACCAATTTGGGTGTCAATGATAATGTACCACTATGTAATTAGGTGTTATTTTATCTCTAATTCAAAATCACTCAGATATATCACCGTTGATACCCAAAATTGATACTCATTACAAATGCACATAATTTTATTGTTATAAAAATATGTTAGATCCCAAGACACTCCCAGTACACAGCATTTCTTGGCAGAAAAATTCCAGACTATAAAAGAGCAAACAATTATAAGAACTTAATAGTGGAGGCATTTGAACAAACCTGACGCGTAGGTAGTGTACGTGTTGTGTAATTTTCAATATCCTTTGCCTTGATATCCTGCCTGTAAGTGAGTGCCCGACAATCTTTAACCCTTCCTAGTAGTTGAACTGTTATCCTCCCCACCCTATGTGGATCATAAACTTGAAAATCCTTGATGTATCCTGTCAGGAGAAAAAGGGCAAAGTTAACAAGTTACAACAAATTGACCAATAACCTTACAATTTTAAAGCATGTAGGGCACAAACAACATTGGACAAGAAATTGTATTGAGTAACAAACAAACATAATTGTAGCTAACACAACCACTTTATTTATCAACAAAAGATTATTAGAGCAGCTTCAGAGAATGATGTTCAAAATCCATTCAAGGACTTGTTAGGCATGAAACTCAAACAAAATTCAGGATGCAGACAGAAGATATAGAGCTTTTAACAAATGACTGATCTTCTCTCAACAATTAGATATGACCTAACAGATATACCTAATGGGAACATTCAAATGTGACAAATACTATGTTTGAATTATACTTCACCCGTCTCCTGACGAGATAAAGGTACAATGTCACCACCCATTTAATAACAGCCCAATATGGTTCTAGCAGGAAACACACAGTAGTATAAAAGCCTAATCAAGTCTGACCCTTCTAGAAAGAGAGAAATCTATTTACCACCATAAACTATGAAGAGAGAACAAATTTCAAAGCATACGAATTCCAGTTATCACAGAATCTAGTTATTACAGAGAATTCCAAGATAAATTCCATGTCCTCTCTAGTTGATTAACAATGCTTAAGAATTTCCTATCAAAAACCTTTAAATTGAGAGATTCCAAAAGATAATAATATATCCATTATTTCTTATATGACTCGTAACATTAAGAAATGATAAGCTGGTAACAGTATCTCATGATAATGACAATAAATTGGTAAGCTTAGGCCCTATCTTAATTATAAAGAAAATAAATAACAACATAGCTGATGTCAATACAAAATACATAAAAATTAAAATATAAGAGATGACGTTAGTTGACAGTGAGGTTAGAAAGCTGATTATTATAATGTGAAAAATCAAGGTCAGTTATATTGTTTATAAAGAAAATTAATTAAGTCTATGAAACAGAAAAAGATATATTGGTTATGAACGATTTATTTCTTTTAAAGAGTTTTAAAAGATTAGAGAGAATATATGATGGACATAGAAGATTACATTTTTAAATATATTTAAAATTTTTATTTTGTGATAAAAATAAACATCTAGGAATTTGTAATTTTTTGAGAGGGCTCGCCCAGGTTAGCACTTTAATAGAAAACCCTCTTAACCACACCCAGAAGCAAGATGAGTTCTCAAAATGTAAAAGCTACACCTATATCAAACGAGCATTTACCATCCTATTGAAAATAAAGTTGCATCCTCATCCTACTAAAAACTAATATGCATCCTTTAAAGGATTAAAACTTCTGTGATTCACACAGTTATTTCAAATATACGAAGCAATTTAGTAACATGGTTTTCGTTTCATCAAAAAATTCATGTGGCATCCCTCTTAATCCTACACAAATGTTTGATAAAGTTTCTTTTTGTGTGTGTGTGTGTGTGTGTGTGTTTCAAGAACATGGGTGTGGCATCTTTTCCAACTTAAAATTACTGAACTAAATATGGCACATTTACATCACTAATCTGATGAGATGCTAATGTCAACATTCACATAGTTTAAGTAGAAAAGAACATTCTAAGTTATAATTAGAATATTCTGCATAAATTTTCCTTGAATGGAACGATATTTTGCGCCCATGGCTCATAAGTACACAAAATATTAAAAGACAGTATTTCAAAATTACAAACACACATTAAAACCCAGCTGAAGTTAACAACTGAATAACTACTCCAACAGGTTGAACATTAAACGTTGCACAACCATGAACCTGCTTAAGTCCATCCATTCTCCTTAGCCAGCACACAGAATTTCAAATCATTACTTTCACTACTTTTATCCAAACGTATATAAATCCAATCTCAATAATTTAAATCCGGCATTAAAAGAGTGTTAAGGGAACAGAAAATTATATTTACCTCGATATTTCATGATATTAAGAAAAGAAGACATCACAGTAGAGATTGGTTTCAGCTCTACAGTAGATTTGCCTCTCCTCTCTGCATTAACTATCGCTCGCAACGCGTCGTTTAATATCCTCCTTCCCATCTCTTTCTCTCTCTCGCTGCACCACAAAACCCCAAACTCTTGCTCAACAAAAGGGTTTCCGTCAATGGTGTTTCAGATATTTCAGCTAACAACTAGGGGCATTTTTAAGCCCAATAGCTTATTGGGCTTATATTCTAGCTATTTGGGCCTTAACTTCCCCGCCCCACTGCCCAGCCACATAACATTTTTGCTGTTTTGTAGTAATATGAATTTTTTTTTTTTCCAAAAATAAACATTTTCAATTTAAAGATGACCAGATTTCAAGGAATCGTAGGAAGTAATCAACTGTTCATGAATCCAACCTTTACAATAAAAGGGGAATACTATGTTTACATATTTTTTATATATGATATAAATATATAAATAATATAACATTATTTGATTGGATATTAATTTTATTTTTTAAAATCTTTCGATTATTTTATTGATAATCAAATTGGATTTTACCATCTAAGGCTTTGAAAGACAAATTCTACAACTTGATGACAACTATAACCTCTAAGCTAACAAGGGATGACAGAGTAACTAGATTGATTGAATTTTGGCTGGATTTTGCTCCGTGTGATTGAGAGAAATCATGGAAGAATAATCAAAAATTGGAGAGAAGAGAGTTTAAATATAGGAATACGAAGACAAAATTATCATAGTACAATTGTTTGATCACAGGTTTAGTCCTTAAAATTTTGGTTATTTGTATAGAATCCTCTCAAAATTTGATTATTTTAATTAATAACCCAAACTAAAAACCTCTTTAAAATATCCTGACTGAAAAGTAGCCAATAGGTATTGGGGAAGGAAAAACAGCTGGTGCATCTTGTAAAGACATAATTTCTTCCGAAAACAGTAAACTTACATCACAGAGAAAACAATGGCACAGCATCAATGGTATGGTCAGTGAACTTGATATTTCACTTAGTTGATGTGGCCAATTCAGCCTGAAAAAGTAGTCCAACTCTATGTAGGGTTCCTCGTTTCCAAAAAAACTATTCCAAGTTCAAATAATCCCTACTACCAGCGGTGTTTAAAGTCACTTCACTACTTCAATTACAAGTATAGTTCCCCACAAATCGCATGCTATTGATCAATGATACACAACTTTAAAATTAAAAAAAATACATCTCATAAGATCAAAAAACCAAATGTTCATCGATGTGAGAAGTTCTTGTAAGGGATTGGGGAACAGCAGCTGGTTCTTTATTATTCTTCTAATGTATGTTATGCTCTGCTATCGAAAAGCCTCCTACTATTTCGAGCTTCTCCGAGAATATCTCCATAGACTAAGAGCTACGATCGACAAAGCAGCAATGCCTGCCAAAATCTGCCACAACCAACAAGACTACCCAATTTAGCAAAGTAAAGAAATATCTTGAGATTCTGTAATACCATATTTTTGCGAAGAAAAGCAATGCATATAGACAGCACATGAAATCAGCAGTCAGTAATTTTTCAACAATAACAGTAAATAAATTTTGGACATAGTTAGCACATTTTCAGCAAATTATTAATTCCAGTTAATAAAATTGTAGGGCTCACTGAAAGCAACTTGCATGCAATGTAAAAATTGAATGCTTCTTCATCGCATGGTAGAAACAGTGGTGGTGAAACAGGCAGACAACTAACCTTTGGATCTCTAAAATTAATGGTCCAAGTAGATTGAAAAACTGATCCCAGTAACTTAAATCGAGATGTCTGAGGCATCAGAATCACTACTGTGTACTGTTTTTTGCAAGGATAAGGTAATATTCTTTGCAATGCTGACTGCAAGGTTGATGATGTCAGAGATGTTCTGACTTTCAATCGTGCTTCATCCTGAATCTGCAATGGAGAAAAAAAATAAAAACTCAAAAATTGATGAAATTTAGAAAATAAAAAATTAAGTAGTTTCATTTTACTTAATCAATAAAATTGATCCATAGTATGAGATGCTTGAGTGTGTTTCTGCATTCACAGCTTCAAAACAGAAGTCCAACAACAAGAGATAGTTGAAAACCTTGCAGCAATTGCATGTTAAAGCTATCCATTTTCTTTTCTTTTCCTCTAATGCATAACTTTAAAAGAGATATGATAAAGGCAATAAGGTGAATTGAAATTAGGATTATCATGTTACTGTAATTTTCGCTGCCAATGTTATTCATATGCTGAACTCTGTTCTGATAATACAAGTGCCAAAAGACACTAGTGTTGACAGTGAGGCTACCTCCAAGACAAACATTTAGAGCACAAATAAAAAGAATATATATTTGGATGCTTAACAAAGTAAGAAAGGAAAAACTGTACGAACATTAAACTCAGTGATCCTGTTCAAACTAATTTAAAAACAAGAGAAGCTATAAATTGAATTCAAATGTTTGTCCTAGATAATCTTGCACTGTCATATATCACTGACAATACCTCACAAGTTAGACAAAATTTCATGGATTCTAAAACAACAAATAGAGACAAACTCCAATTTAACAATGGTAGAATACACAGTGAACTATCAACCTCAAAAGAAGCGCCAACATTTCCAGAGTAAATTCTTGACTGGTAGCCACATAAAATTCTGTCCAGCCAGTGGTAGTTCTCCTGAAAATCAACAACACAAATTAATGGCACCGAATAACATTCATTTCTCAAGTCAGTGAGACTAATTAGGTTGAACTGGTAGATGTAAGGTTCAACCATTTCTCTTTCCTTATCACTTGCATTTGGCAATCAAAAGAGCATATTTAGACACAAAAAAATAGAACATTTTGACCTGCAACCCGTTTTCATGGGCTCTTTGCTCAAGTTCAAGTATGGTTGAAATGTCCTCATCTGAAGGCCCTTCCTCTTGAACATGTAAGATTTCATCCAGGGCAAGATCAACCTGTAGATAGACATTGTACAAACAAAAATTGAGCAAATAGGCTAATTGGCTACAATCATATTGGCAATAAAAACAAAAAATGCACAACTATAAACACTTACTAGCTTTGGAGAGACTTCTGGATCACAAGAAAAATTTATGCTAATATCACCACGTACATCACCGGTTCTTGAATGTTTATTACCACCAAGGAAAACTGAAACACCAGCAGAATAGATCTGAAGAAAGAAGTACATTAAACAAAATTAGGCCAAAGAATAAGAAAATTAATTAAAACGGAATACAAGGGGCACTTATACCTGCCCATGCTTGAAACGAAGCACCTGCAACATCTTCATTTCAAGAAATTTGCTCAGGAACCCAACATAGTTAATCTCTTCCACCTGCAATTTAATTTTTTCAACAAAAATTCACATTATAAATCATCAGCAACACTCATGAAAGACCACAGGATGTTACACGATATCATTCATTAACTGATAGATGAAAAGAGAGCCAGAAACCATTGTTCCATTCTTCAGCTCAACAGGAAAGCATAGTTGGACAGAACATTGTGCTTCAACCATGTGGCTGTGGACCACTTCCCTGCAAGTATACCCAATGCGTTAGAGATTTATGGATCGCAACAGAAAAAAGGAACATATATCAGTAAATTAACCAAAATGGTGTATATTAAAATTATCCTAATTACAACTAAAAGTGTCTAAACCCCTTGTAAAATATAGACCACTCACCTAATTATGGAGGTTGGGAAGGTAAAAGGTAAGCCTTTGAGTTTATCACGGTTAAAATGGAGAACAGGTTTGGGAGGCTTTGGGATCCCACCCTGCATGGGAAATCACACCCCAGATTAACATAAATTTAAAAAATTCCAGACATAGGTAGGTTAGCAGAAGTTTCATCTTACCAGATATTGCAATATCAGAGGAATTGCATTTGTAGGATCAATGTTGCCAACAATCACAACAGTGAAAGTTGATGGATCCTTAAAACAGCTGTTGAAATAGTCACAAGCTTTTATAGGATCAACATTTTGAAGGTCACTTATTCGAATGGGCTGCATTGTCAGATAAAAAACCCACATAAGGATGGATCCATCATTAAGCATCAGTGAGTTTAAAACAGAAAATGATGTATACCCTAAAAAAGTATGAATTTCCATAGTTGATCTGCTTAACCCGATTTGCAAATGCAGTGTATGGATCTCTGTCTTGAGCATGAATTGCTTCTTCTGCCATTTGCATCACTATTTTGACTTCTTCTTCTCCCGGTGTTACATTTGTTGTGAATAGTTTATATACAAGCTGCCAATACAATCATAATTAAGAACTGACAGATACAGTTAGATTCTTCAAAAAATAGAACATAAACAAGCATTTAGCATATTAAATTAGATGATTCCAGAATAGGAGATTTCCAATGAGACAAGACTGCACACTGCAGTGATTGCTCCAAGCTAGGTGGTACAATAAAATAAAATTATAGACTCAGCAATTAATTTTAACAAATTCTATACATTCTAGATGATTTTCTGCACACAAATGTGGATAGGGGACTTTCAAATCATTAAAAAAACATTATTCACTCAGAAAAATAATTGGCTAGATATCAGGATCTTGCTCCTTATGATTCATCCACAGATTTCTGTAGGGTGCTCAAGCATTTTAAAGAAACTCTCTGGGATGAAGAAAAATTATAAACTTCAAGCACACATTCGCAGGAATTTTTAAACACATCTACATGAGCATGGTGCAACAAAGATGTTTTGAACACATGGACCACAGATCTCAACAGACAAATCAAATAGAAATACATACATCCTCGAGCCGTGTTATGCAACAGCAATAGTGGAATGAAACTTTGGTATTCCAGGTAACAAGAAAATTGTAACTAATAGTGCATATGCAATGGATGAGCGACCTAATTTTAGGGAGATCAAAAAAAGAGAAAGAAATAATTATAAACACTAAAAATCATTTACATACAAATAAATCACCTTTTTTTGTTTCTCATTATGTTATTAGCAAATGTATTTCTGAAAGTGTTGGGCCCCCAAATAATTCTAGGAATAATAACTTAGGAATAGTTTGAGAATATTTTTTAGGAATATTTAATTAAGAAGAGTTTGTTAATTAGGAATAAGTATATTGAGAGTCGAATCAGGGTTGGATTTTTAATTATATAAATAGTAGAGTTTTGGGGGATTAAGGCAGCTTTTGAGAATCTAATTTCAGCATAGTGTTGTATTCTGAGAGGTGGAGTACCACCAGTAGTCTCTTGGTAGAGTGCAAGAGTTATTAGTTCTGGATTGTAATTGACATCCACTCAATGAAATATTCAATTCCATCTATACAAATTCCATTTATTTCAATTCAATTCAACAATTGCAACAAAAAGTAGATATTGGTATGTTACAACATTTGAAAGTGTCAACTTCTAAAAGAATACTACGATAAAGAAAAGTTAAATGTGGTAAATCCAGAAAGGCAAACCTGCAATGCTGTTTCCAGGTCTGAGGGTGAACAATCACCAGAAAAGGTTCTCATGTATGCCCCAAGCTTTGTACCAACTTCAACTCTCTTTCCAGCAAGCATATCCATCAGCACTGACGGTCTATAACCAAAAACACCGATTTCTCCAGCAATGGTTGATCCAATTGAGCATGAGAAGTACTCACTTTCTGGGAGTTCAGATAAACCCCCATATGAAAAACCCGTAAAAAGAACCTGTTGAAAGAAAGAGTGACAAGAGTTTATTTGACTAATGTACTAAAAGTAGTCAAGGATAGGAAACTTGCATGCCCCTGTACCTGGTCATCAAGAAAGTCGGTGCATTTATAGCAAACTCGCATGCCATTTGATAAAATCAACTCGGTAGCCCCAATATTCTGATATTCAAACTGTTGTTCAATATTCCTGAAGCAAAACATTTGACCAAGCTTAGAATCATGTAAATCAAATCATACAAGACAGTTATGCAAACTGATTATCTGGACCAGTTAAGAATGCAGAAAGAAACACACAGGGGAATAAAGTTACCAAAAATTATTTAGTCAAAAGAAAACCAATTGAACTAAACAAGGAAAAATAGTTCTTTCAGATATAAGATGGATGACACATCATATTATTCCCTAGCTGAGATAATTATCCATAAACTAAAGTGGAAAATTACATTGAGTCATAATTTGAAAAAACTTCAAAAATAACTTTCTCAAACTCTATTTAATTGCTTGATTTTAACAATGAATCACTATGATATTGACTATTACTAGTATAAGTTTTCGCCCTGGCAAGATATTTTTGCCTGCCCTGATGTCTATGCTCTTGCACCTTACAGAATGAAAATAGACAGAAGGGCAGGCAGAGAATTATCACAAAGTGAATTAAGAGAAGGAAAGATAAGTACACTGAAGACTAGAAATAAGGATATCAAAAGAGAAAAGATCCATCAGGAAGAAGGCAAAAGTTGGATTTTAAATGTGGAACACAAATCACCACAAACTAGTGTGTGCCAAAAGCAATTATAGATTTTCATATCCAACATGGAGCATTCGCAGCGCTTTCTTGAAACTTGAAAAAATTCAACCAAGGAATTAGCCAATTTCTCAACTAAATGGATTCTAAATATGGAACATAGATCACTAAAAACAAGTGTGTTCCAAAATCAATTATTGATTTTCATATCCAATATGGAGCATTCATAGCACTGTGTTGAAACTTGCAAAAATTCAACCAAGGAACTAGCCAATTTCTCAACTAATAATAGAACCATCAATAATAAACTATATAGCAAAAATGATCTAAGTGGTTTCTATACAATTCAAACACTAAAAATTTACTTCTCTAGCAATCAAACTCAAAAAGTGATATGGTCAAACACATTGAGGTTAAGAGATGAAGAATCTACATTACATATAAAATACAATGATCCAATAGATTTATGATATATCACCTAGATTTCATTATATTGAATCATGCAGCACCAAAGACTTGTGAAAAACAAGTAGAATCTAAATAGGTGGTTAAGCAATATAAACTGCGATGAAAATCAAAATTCTAGGATTTCCACAATGCAATGACTTAAAAAGTGAACAGGTATTACTGCAGGAAAGGACCCAACTTTACCCTGGACTGGGTTTTGTACCAACAATTTCTTCAGGTATTTGTTCATCGTCCCAAGAAGAAATGCGCTTTTCATCCTCCAAATTATTAATCTTCGACATAATACTTTGCAAATCATCAACTTTTGCAGAAGTTCGAGGTTCAATTGTCTTAATGACACAACTGCAGGATGTTCGTAAGTTCTCTGAGTATTTTGATACTTCTAACACTGATATTTCTATGGACATGAAACCCATTGTTAGGACAATAATATATTAGGTCATCCTTTATTCATTAAAGTATACCAAACAAAGTATGTTTACAAGAGGTATTTACTTACGAGGTAGAATAGTTTTCTGGAGACGAGCCTCATGCTCAATCCCAATAACAGGTTCATTGCAGAGAAAATGCTGCAAAATGGAATATAAAGAACTATTTTGTAAGTGAAGTTTCTTATAAGTAACTGGACAGTTAAAGAAATCTGCTAATATACTTGTAAAAGTTCATCTCTCAAGCTTGTTGATTGCATTTGATCACGCTCCAGATAGGCGGATTCAATTTCAGACATCAGTAATGCTCGAACTACAGCTACTTCACGTTCTGAAAACCCATGTAATCGCACCCTTGCAACCTAACACAAAATGCATTGGCAACCACGTGTTAGTGTGCATGAAAGTGCGTGTGAGATAGAGAGAGGCAACTGAGATATAACATTAAGATAAAAGCACACCTCAACAAGCACCGACTCTAAGGCCTCCAAAGTCCCTCTTTCTTTACAGGCAGCAGATATTATGCAAGCCTTTAATGGACGAACTAGATCATCAGCACTTGCTGAACATGAGAAAAAGGGGGGATCCTTTCTGCGAGATATTTTGAAGAACCTCTGATTTAGAGCATGTAGGAACATGGATTCTGTGAGCATTTCCTTATAGTCTTTTACTGTCTTCAACTCATTCACTGCCATCTTATAGCTAATCATCACTGCAGACTGGTAAGAGCATGATTTAAAATGATAATGTTAGAATATGAAAATTTTCCAATGAAACTCTATAAAACTTGTATACATTGTTAATGGTAAATGTTATCCTAAAAATTTATAAGATCAAAGTATACTAACCCCTGCAGCTTCAGACTCGATAAAACGTGAAAAATGAGGCTCCTGATGAGAAGGAACTGGAAATATAGGTATAACTGGAGGATCAGTTGCTGAATTTTTCTGCCCAAAGTGAGTCTTTATCAACTCCACTACACTCTGCATAAAGAGATAAAAGAGAGAAACAGAAATCTTGATTATCATCTTATTTGTAGCTATAATGGAATGAACATAGGACAAATACAAACCTCTGTATCAGGAAAGTCTCCAACTGCAATCACTGCCATGTTATGTAAATGGTACCACTTGCGGTAAAAAATTTTCACAGTCTCAGAAGAAACTGTCCTAATTACTTTTTCTAATCCAATGGGTAAGCGTTCAGCATACTGCAGAAAAAATAAACATAAAATGTCCTTAAATTATGAATGTTGAGTCAAAACACAAATCAAACTTATTTCTTACACTATTTGCGAAAATGCCTGAACTCACTTAAAATGTGAGCTAAACTAAATAATTCTCCCACTAATAACTAGAGTAAAATTCCTATAGTAGAAGTCTAATTGTTCAAAAGGCAAAACAAAAATACTCCAATCACATCCTTCCCTCTTGTTTCCTGGTATACACATATTATACCCTCCCACACACCATGTCATCACAGCCACAATATAGATGCTACTGAAGTCTTTTAATTGTTTGCAAATGTCAAAAGGCAACACTTGAAATGTGGTTTGCACTATGTAAACCCGTACAAGAGATGATTGGCCACAAGATTAAAAAAGCATGACCAAGTTAAGAAAGAAAGAACCTTTAATTGTGTTATATAACGCTATAGAATACCAGTTATTTCCACAAGAAGAGCCTAACTAATATGTCATAAAGTAACTAATAAATGAATAAATGACAACCAGTAAAAGGGCTGAAACCAAAAGTTACACCTTTGATCCTTCAGTCATAAGGACCCAATGTGCATCCTGCATCCTTCCAGTAGCATTTCGGTTCCCCCTGTACTCTTCCATTACAGCTCCCCTTTCTTTTTCCAAATCATCTTTTGAGACTCGGACCTGTGTTTGCATAAATAATTATCCTAAAAGCACACTATATAAGCACAACCAAACAAGGAGTTATTTGGTACCTCTGTACTGAATTCTGCCAAGATTGAAATGGCCTGAGATAATAGTTCAGGCTTGTCAACAGGAACAAACAACTCATATACAGTGTCATCAGCAGATGTTACTGCATTCTGGCAGGCACCAAATTCTGCTCCAATACTTTCTAAAAATTTGACAATATCATGATTTGTGTATTTCTTAGTGGCACTAAAAGCAAGATGCTCAACTATGTGAGCAACTCCTCGCTCATCCTCCTCTTCTAGAACTGAGCTGCCAAGAACCCAATAAGTTTAGCTTCATTCCAATATAAATCTCCACGAATGGGTATTTAGTTGCATCTAATAACCTCAGATAAGAGTTAAAGAACTTAACGAAGAATAGGAATTCAATCACCCGACAACACAGCCAAAATAAATTTAGGGAGAAAATCCATCCTCAAAGCAACTTTTCCAGTTTTAACTATAATATAGCATTCTGCAAAAGCATGTCTAATTCTACTTGGAATTAACAGATGTTTTCAACCATCAAAGAGGCCTTATAGAGCACTTCTTCCATTTCATAAGTAAGTTAGATTTAGATTTATACATTGTTTTGTTACAAATAAATTGAATTAGACAAAATATGATGAAGAAATTAGAAATGTAAGTGGCAAAAAAAGTGCATACCCGACTTTGACAGCGAGAGCAAGAGCAGCTCTCATTCTGGGCTTAGAGTTACGACGAACGTAGTAAGAGAGGCCATTGTGAAGCCTGCCATAGTCCACCCCATAGGGTTTTTGGCCAAGAAATTCATCCAAGTCCACACTCAACAATTTAAGTGACCTGAACCTCTGCTTCTTCGTGATCTGTGACCCCTCTCCCGCTATCAGTTCCATCCTCCCCAATCTCTACTATTTTCTCTCTCGACACAAATGAGGGCAGCTTTTGTATAAGAATCCAACCAAAAATCAACCACGATTGGGTAGTTTTTAGTTTATTTAATTTTGTTTGGAATCCCACCCACGCAATAACGACTGGATTCAAACCGAATCTATTTGAATTCGAACTCAAATTTGATTTGAATGAGTTCAAAACGCGCTAGTTCTATATAAACTTGTTCGAATTCAAGTTTACGCTCAAGTTCGAACTATTTGTTGAATTTATCTATTAAAAATTTTAATACAAAACGATATCATTTTGAATAACATGTATTAAAACGACATCATTTTAATAATTAAATAGTTAAAAACTTGAGTTTAAAATAAATCAAACTGAATTTGAATTGAGTTTGAGTTTAATTTTTATGAACTCGATAAACTCAAACTCTACTGTATATAAATTAAAGTGAATTTAAACTCAAATTTAATTCGATTCAAATTTACTCTTACATGTAACGAAGGAATGGAAGATACCATTTGTTCGTCAATCAAGGGATCAAGTTTTTAATTTTTACCCTAGTAATTGCAACTTAAGTTTTTCCAATATTTATGTTATAATTTAATTAAAATAAATCTTAAATTACTAATATAACCTTTCCTTCCAACAATAATTACATCAAATCATGAATCATAATAATACAATTTAACTATACTTTCCTGTAAAATAAGTGTTATACATGACTAACGACCAATTACAGAGCAATACTCAAAAAATATCTCTTGTTTATCGGATAACAATGAATGTGGGTTGACATTCCATATTGTCACATGATACATTTGTTCATCAGTGTGTCACTTAGATAATATAAATATTGTGTCGTATCAAAATATTTTAAAATATGGATGACTATACATTAAAAAAATGTGACAGTGTCATTGGTTTTTGATATATTCTATCCGAGGATCAAATCCCATGGTCTGTTGTATATTTCATTTTCCCGTAATTCTCAGTTTTTAAAACACATTCTCACTTTTCAATGAAAGAGAATTCTAATCGTGCGAGAGTCAATTTTGAATATAAGAAGAAGAGTTCTGGCAATCCAACCGAAGAATTCTACTATAAATCCTCTAATTAGGTGAACAGGTAAGTAGAAGAGTGAAAAATTTTGCTACAACTCTTCTAACTATGCAAGAAGTCAACGGCTCTTCGTCTTCATCTTCTTCGACAACAACTTTATCGACTTCAAAGTAAGAAAAAGCAATGACAGAGAAAGAAGACGGGTTGAAGATGATTTCAGTTGGAGTTCAATTGTCAAAGAAGGAAAAGAAAAAATGAAATCCTATGAGAAAAACGGTAAATTTTCAATTTTCTAAACTAAATTAGAAAAAGATTTCATATCTTTGTTTATCTAGAATAAGAAAAATGAAGTGAACACCCAAATATATTAAAGTAAGAGGAAACAATGGCACCACATCAATGGTATGGTCACTAGACCTAGGTTTTAACTGTTTGATATTATCAATTTAGTTTGGAAGAATGATCTAATTTAAATAAAAAAATTTTATTTCCCAAAAAAAAAAAAGTATGGCCTTCCTATTCCAAGTTCAAATATTCCCTACAATCAGCAGTGTTTATAGTCTCTTCACTGCTTCAATTATAAGTACACTTCCCCATAAATCGCATGTTTATGATCAATTATACACAGCTTTCAAAAAAAGAACATAAGATCAAAAACGAAATATACAACGATGTGAAAAAGTTCTTCTTAGGGATTGGGGAACAGCAACCGGTTCTTTATTTTTTTTCTGAAGTATGTTTTGCCCTGCTTGAAAAAGGCCTCCTACCATTTTGAGCTTCTCCGAGAAGATCTCCACAGACTAAGAGCTACAATCGACAAAGCAGCAACGCCTGCCAAAATCTGCCACAACCAACAACACTACCTAATTTAGCAGAGTAAAGAAATATCATAAGATTCTGTCATACCTTATTTTTGCAAAGGAAGGGAAAAAATGATCAATGCTATGTACACGTATAATCACACAATCACTCTATCATATGATAACACATCATCTATATACTTAATTGTGGATTTAAAAGTGTGTGTACATATGCTTCTTCATCATGTGGTAGAATACTGAAGGTGAAACAGGCAGACAACTAACCTTTGGATCTGTAAAATTAATGGTTCGAGTAGATTGAAATAATGATCCAGGTAACTTAAATAGAGATGTCTGAGGCATCAGAATCACTACTGTGTACTGTTTTTTGCAAGGATAAGGTAATATTCTTTGCAATGCTGACTGCAATGTTGATGGTGTCAGAGATGTTCTGACTTTCAATCGTGCTTCATCTTGAATCTGCAACAGAAAGAAAGATCAAAACTTGATAATCACTGAAATTTAGAAAACAAAAAATTAGTTAGTTTCATGTTACTAAATCAATGAAATTGATCCATAGAATGCGATGCTTGAGTATGTTGCTGCTTTCGCAGCTTCAAAACAGAAGTCCAACAATATGAGATAGTTGAAAAGCTTGCAGCAATTTTGTTAAAGCTCTCCATTTTCTTTTCTTTTTGTCTAATGCATAACTTTAAAAGAGAAATGATAAAGGCAATAAGGTGAATGGAAATTAGGATTGTCCATTTCTGTAATTTTTGCTGCCAACGTCATTCATACGCTGAACTCTGTTCTAATTATACAAGTGTCAAAAGACGCTAGTGTTGAGAGAAGGCAAGCATTTAGAGAATATATATATATATATATCATATTTGGGTACTTCGCAAGGTAAGAAATATGGTTATATTCGAATCGAGTTTGTTTGAACTTGGTTCAAACAAATTCAAAATAAGTTAGGCTCAAGCGAGCTTAAACCTGAGAGTTCAATATTTTTTAGTTTGAGTTTTATGGTTATTTGATTCATAAAGTTTGTAAGTTTGAAAAATTTAATATGAATTGAATAAAATAATATCGTTTTGATCAATATATATCAAAATGATACCGTTTTAGTATCAAATTAAACTTAAAACTTAATTTAAACTCGATTTTTCTTAAGTGAGCTCAAGTTCGAGGTCCACTTAATTCTGAGTTTAGGCAGTAAGAGACATCAACCTCAAAAGAAGTGCCAACGTTTCCAGAGTATATTCTTGACTGGTAACCGCTTAGAATTCTGTCCATCCAGTCGTAGTTGTCCTGAAAGTTCAGTAGCAGTCAACAACACGAATTAATGGCACAGAATAACATTCGTTTCTCAAGTCAATGAAACTAATTGGGTTGAAATGGTAGATGTAAGGTTCAAGCGGTCCTCTTTCCTTTATCACTTGCATTTGACAACCAAAAGAGAATAATAGACAAAAAAAAAAGGGAAAATTTTGACCTCCAACCCATTTTCATGGGCTCTTTGCTCCAGTTCAAGTATGGTTGAAACATCCTGATCTGAAGGCCCCTCCTCTTGAAGATGTAAGATTTCATCCAGGGCAAGATCAATCTGTAGATAGATATTGTACAACCAAAAACTGAGCAAATAGACTAATTGGCTACAATCACATTAGCATTAAAGTCGAAAAATGTGCAACTATAAACACTTACTAGCTTTGGAGAGATTTCTGGATCACAAGAAAAATTAATGCTAATATCACCACACGCATCACCCGTTCTTGAATGTGTGTTACCACCAAGGAAAACTGAAACACTGGCAGAATAGATCTGAAGAAAGAAGAACATTAAACAGATCTAGGCCAAAGAAGCAGAAAATTAATAAGAACAGAATGCAAGCGACACTCATACCTTCCCATGTTTGAAACGAAGCACCTGCATCATCTTTGTTTCAAGAAATTTGCTCAGGAACCCAACATAGTTAATCTCTTCCACCTGCAATTTAATTTTTTCAACAGAAATTCATCAGCAAGCAACACCCATGAAAGACCACTGGATGTTACATGATATCATTCATTAATTGATAGATCAAAGGACAGCCAGAAACCATTGTTCCATTCTTCAGCTCAACAGGAAAGCATAGTTGAACAGAACATTGTGCATCAACCATGGGGCTGCGGACCACTTCCCTGCAAGTATACCCAATGCATTAGAGATTTATGAATTGCAACAGAAAAAATGAACATATTGCAGTAAATTAACTAAAATAATCCTAAAATTGTCTAACCCTCTTGTAAAGTATAGACCACTCACCTAATTATGGAGGTTGGAAAGGTAAGAGGTAAGCCTTTGAGTTTATCACGGTTAAAATAGAGAACAGCTTCAGGAGGCTTTGGGATCCCACCCTGCATGGAAAATCACACCCCAGATTAACATGAATTTCAAAAATTCTAGGCATAGGTAGGTTAGCAGAAGTTTCATCTTACCAGATATTGCAATATCAGAGGAATTGCAATTGTAGGATCAATGTTGCCAACAATCACAACAGTGAAAGTTGATGGATCCTTAAAACAACTGTTGAAATAGTCACAAGCTTTTATAGGATCAACTTTTTGAAGGTCGCTAATTCGAAGGGACTGCATTGTCAGACCAAAAACCCACATAAGGAGGGATCCATCATTAAGCATCAGTGAGTTTAAAACAGAAAATGATGTATACCCTAAAAAAGTATGAATTTCCATAGTTGATCTCCTTAACCCGATTTGCAAATGCAGTGTATGGATCTCTGTCTTGAGCATGAATTGCTTCTTCTGCCATTTGCATCACTGTTTTGACTTCTTCTTCTCCCGGTGTTACATTTGTTGTGAATAGTTGATATACAAGCTGCCAATACAATCATAATTAAGAACTGACAGATACAGTTGGAATCTTCAAAAAAATATAACACAGGCATTGAACAAGCATTTAGCATATTAGATTAGATTATTCCAGAATAGGAGATTTCCAATGAGACAAGACTGCAGTGATTGCTTCAAGCTAGGTAGTACATTAAAAAAATAAAATATCGACTCAACGATTAATTATAACAAATTTTGTACATTCTAAATGATTTTCGGACAACAAATGTGGAGTGGCAAAGCACAAGAGATGTTAGGTTCTTGATTGTAATTGATATCCACTAAATGAAATATTCAATTTCATCTATACAAATTCCATTTATTTTAACCCAATTCAACAATCGCAACAGAAAATAAATATTGGTATGTTACAATCTTTTAGAGTGTCAACTTCAAAAAGAATACTACGATAAAGAAAAGTTAAATGTGGTAAATCCAGAAAGGCAAACCTGCAATGCTGTTTCCAGGTCTGAGGGTGAACAATCACCAGAAAAGGTTCTCATGTATGCCCCAAGATCTGTATCAACTTCAACTCTCTTTCCAGCAAGCATATCCATCAGCACTGATGGTCTATGACCAAAAACACTGATTTCTCCAGCAATAGTTGATCCCATTGAGCACGAAAAGTACTCACTTTCTGGGAGTTCAGATAAACCTCCATATGAAAAACCCGTAAAAAGAACCTGTTGAAAGAAAGAGTTGATAAAAGTTTGCTTGACTCATGTACTGACACTAGTCAAGGATAGGAAACTTGCATGACCCTCTACCTGGTCATTAAGAAAGTCAGTGCATTTATAGCAAACTCGCATGCCATTTGATAAAATCAACTCAGTAGCCCCAATATTCTGATATTCAAACTGTTGTTCAATATTCCTGAAGCAAAATATTTGACCTAGCTTAGAAACATGTAAATCAAATCATACAAGATGGCTCGCAAACTGATTATCTGGACCAGTTAAGAACTCAGAAAGGAACACTCAAGGGAATAAAGTTACCAAAAATTATTTAAAGTCAAAAGAAAACCAATTGAAACAAGGAAGAATAGTTCTTTCAGATATAAGATGGATGACACATCATATTATTCCCTAGCTGAGATAATTATCCATAAACTACAATTCAAACACTGAAAATTAACTTCTCTAGCAATCACACTCATCAAGTGATAGTCAAACCCATTGCGGTTATGAGAAGAACAATCTACATTACATATAAAATACAATGATCCAATAGATTTTATGATATATTGCCTAGATTTCATTATACTGAATCATGCAGCATCAAAGACTCGCGAAAACAAGTAGAATCTAAATAGGTGGTTAAGCAATATGAACTGCGATGAAAATCATAATCCTAGGATTTCCGCAATGCAATGACTTAAAAAATGAACAGGTATCACTGCAGGAAAGGACCCAACTTTACCCTGGACTGGGTTTTGTACCAACAATTTCTTCCGGTATTTGTTCATCGTCCCAAGAAGAAATGCGCTTTTCATCCTCCAAATTGTTAATCTTCGACAAAATACTTTTCAAATCATCAACTTTTGCAGAAGTTCGAGGTTCAATTGTCCTTATGACACAACTGCATGACGTTCGTAAGTTCTCGGAGTATTTTGATACTTCTGACGCTGATATTTCTGTGGACATGAGACCCATTGTTGGGGCCATAAGATATTAGGTCATCCTTGATTCATTAAAGTATACTAAACAAAGTATGTTTAAAAGAGGCATTTACTTACGAGGTAGGATAGTTTTCTGGAGTCGAGCCTTGTGCTCAATCCCAATAACAAGTCCATTGCGGAGGAAATGCTGCAAAATGGAATATAAAGAACTATTTTGCAGGCCCAAAGAGAAGTTTCTTATAAGTAACTGGAGAGTCAAAAGAAATCTGCTAAAATACCTGTACAAGTTCATCTCTCAAGCTTGTTGATTGCATTTGATCACGTTCGAGATAGGCGGATTCGATTCCAGACATCAGTGATGCTCGAACTACAGCTACTTCACGTTCTGAAAACCCATGTAATCGCACCCTTGCAACCTAACAAAAAATGCATTTGCAACCATGTGTTAGTGTGCATGAGAATGTGCGTAAGATAGAGAGAGGCAACTTAGTTATAAGATTAAGAGAAAAGCACACCTCAATGAGCACCGACTCCAGGGCCTTCAAAGTCCCTCTTTCTTTACAGGCTGCAGATATAATGCAAGTCTTTAATGGGCGAACTGGATCATCAGCACTCGCTGAACATGAGAAAAAGGGGGGATCCTTTCTGCAAGATATTTTGAAGAACCTCTGATTTAAAGCATGTAGGAACATGGACTCTGTGAGCATTTCCTTATAGTCTTTTACTGTCTGCAACTCATTCACTGCCATCTTATAGCTAATCATCACTGCAGACTGGTAAGATCACGATTTAAAATGATAATGTTAGAATATGAAAAATTTCCAATGAAACTCTATAAAACTTCCACATGTTGTTAATTGGTAAATGTTATCATAAAAAATTATAAGATTTGAATTATACTAACCCCAGCAGCTTCAGACTCAACAAAATTTGAAAAATGGGGCTCCTGATGAGATGGAACTGGAAATATCTGTATAACTGGAGGATCAGTTGCTGAATTTTTCTGCCCGAAGTGAGTCTTTATCAACTCCACTACACTCTGCAGAAAAAAGAGATAAAAGAGAGAAGCAGAAATCTTGATTATCGTTCATACTTGTAGCCCAAATGGAATCAACATAGGACAAATACAAACCTCTGTATCAGGAAAGTCTCCAACTGCAATCACTGCCATGTTATGTAAATGGTACCACTTGTGGTAAAAATTTTTCAGAGTCTCAGAAGAAACTGTCCTAATTACCTTCTCTAATCCAATGGGTAAGCGCTCAGCATACTGCAGAAAAAATAAACATAAAATGTCCTTAAATTATGAATGATAGTCAAAAGACAAATCAAACTTATTTCTTACACTATTTGAAAAAATGTCGAACTCACTTAAAACATGAGCCAAACTAAACAATTCTCCCACTTATAACCAGAGTAATATTCCTATAGTAGATGTCTGATGTTCAAAAGGCAAAACAAAAATACTCCAATCACATCCTTCCCCCTTGTTTCCTGGTATACACATATTATGTTCTCCCACACACCATGTCATCACAGCCACAATATAGATGCTGCTAAAGTCTTTTAATTGTTTGTAAATGTCAAAAGGCAACATTTGGAATGTAGTTTGCACTATGTAAATCCATACAAGAGATGATTGGCCACAAGATTAAAAAAGCATGATCAAGTTAAGAAGGAAAGACACCTTTAATTGTGTTATATACCACTACAGAATACAAGTGATATCTACAAGAAGAGCCTAACTAATATGTCATAAAGTAACTAATAAATGACAACCAGTGAAAAGGTTGAAACCAATGGTAGCACCTTTGATCCTTCAGTCATTAGGGCCCAATGTGCATCCTGCATCCTTCCAGTAGCATTTCGGTTCCCCCTGTACTCTTCCATTACAGCTCCTCTTTCTTTTTCCAAGTCATCTTTTGAGACTCGGACCTGTGATTGCATAAATAATTAGATTGCATAAATAATTATCCTAAAAGCACACAATATCAGCACAACTAAACAAGGAGTTATTTGGTACCTCTGTACTGAATTCTGCCAAGATTGAAATGGCCTGAGATAATAGTTCGGGCTTGTCAACAGGAACAAACAACTCATATACAGTATCATCAGCAGTTGTTACTGCATTCTGGCAGGGACCAAATTCTGCTCCAATACTTTCTACAAATTTGACAATGTCATGATTTGTGTATTTCTTAGTGGCATTAAAAGCAAGATGCTCAACTATGTGAGCAACTCCTCGCTCATCCTCCTCTTCTAGAATTGAGCTGCCAAGAACCCAATAAGTTTATCCCTTAACATTGTTTTGTTACAACTGAATTGAATAAAACCAAATACAATTAAGAAATCAGAAATGTAAGTGGCGAAAAAAGTGCATACCCGACTTTGACAGCAAGAGCAAGAGCAGCTCTCATTCTGGGCTTAGAGTTACGACGAACGTAGTAAGAGAGGCCATTGTGAAGCCTGCCATAGTCCACCCCATAGGGTTGTTGGCTGAGAAATTCATCCAAGTCCACACTCACCAACTTAAGTGACCTGAAGGTCCTGAACCTCTGCTTCTTCATGCTCTGAGACCCCTCTCCCGCTATTAGTTCCATCTTCCTCAATCTTTACTACTCCTTCTCTCAACACAAATCAGGGCAGATTTTGTGTGAGTATCCAACCAAAAAGTCAATCACAATTGTGAATGGGTAGTCTACCATTTGCCCGTCAATGAAGGTGTGCGTGACCAAGTATTTGTAACTAAAGTTTTTGCAATAATTGTGGGTAAACACCAACAAGCAAGAAGCATCTCTTGTCCGCCAGACAACAGGGTATGTGGGTACACATTCTATATCGTTCACATGGCACACTTATTCATAAGTGTGTCGCGTGAACAATATGGAAATTATGGCACGGTAAAAAGCTTTAAAGAGTGAATGATTTTGCATCAGAGAGTGCACGATTGTGTCATCGGGTTTTGACAGATTCTATTTGGGTATCACGTTTCATGGCATGTAGTATATTTCATTAGCCCATAATTATCAGTTTTTAAAACACATTTTTATCCTCTGAGGAGAGGGATTTTCAGTCGTATGAGAGTCAATTCTGACATAAGAAAAAGATTTTTGGTGATACAAATGAAGAATTTTATTACAAATCTTCTAGCTAGGCGAGAAGGTAAGAGGGAGGCGAATTTCTACGTACTTTTGAATTGTCTATGTTCTAATAAGTTCTGTATGGATTTGTGAGTTCTGATATTACAGTTTTGATGATAAATTGGTCTTTTATGGTTAGAAATCTAATGCAAGAGGATCCAAGATGCATGTTTTGTAAAAGATGTAAAAATAGGATGATTTGTTGATAGATAGTTATTGTTGAATACTTGGTTCTATTTGATAAAGCCTGCAGTTTGGTCTCGTAAATTTAGATGATTCGAACATTCATGTTGTGGATTTGATGTCGGAACTAAATGGTATAATTATGTTGTGATGAAAACTTGGATTATGGCTAATCCATGTACATTGATTTATGAGATGTTAGGTCAAACCTAATTTGATGTTGCTTGAGACGTTTGTTTTTTTTAATCTTGATATGTGAAAAATGTAGTGGGATCCACTTGACATTAAATGGTTAGGCAAATTTGACCAAAATTGCATGAATTCGTGAAGTTAGAAGGTGATATATGGTCATGCTAAGGACAAATATGGTTGTGCACTTTCGTAGAAATTAAGGATATATACAAGTGAATAAGTGTGCATAGGACATGTACGGTCATTCATTAATTAAAATAAAGATATTGATATCAAGAGACGATTGTATGTAGGACTCGTGCAATAGTACATGAGATGTCAGATAGATCAAATGAATGCTTGTGCAGGAGAGTGTACAACCATTCATGAATCTGAAATGATAATTGTGCCCCTAGGTCGTGCATAGAGTTTCCATAGATTATGACATTTGATGTTATCTACAAAAACATGTATTTGAGATATATTGTCAAAAAGACTATTGTAAGGGGTTTTTATAACATAGGTTTATACCTATAAGAGAGAAGGACTATTTTCCACCTAACTTTTGATGCGTTTTCAAAATGTCACCCACGACAAATGAAAATCCATTTTTTTCACCCATGACCAAACTGTCGTTCAATTTTTTAGTTAGGGACAGGGGCAAAATCGTCATTTACTATTTAAAACCTTAAAATTTTAAAATTTTTCCGTTTCCCCCCTCCAGGTCTTAAAAATAATAACTAACCCATCCTCAAAGTTTGAAAAGTTTAGATTTCACCTCTAGGGTTTACTTCCTTCTTCAGCCACCACCGACGACCGATGCAATAGATCAATCTCCCATCTCTGACTACAAAGGACGGCGAAGGACGACCCTTCGTCGCCCAGATTTGAATGACGAAACGTCGTCCAGATCTGGAAGAACAGACGAAGAGTCGTCCTTCGTCGTTTGGGTGGAGCGACGAAGAGAGACCTCTTCGTTGCACAGTGGTGTGACGAAGAGATCTCTGTCTCTTCGTCGCACCGTGTGACAAGGAGATAAAAATCTCTTCATCGCACCACTGTCGTCACATCAGAAGAAGGAGGAGGCCGGTGATGATGTCGGAGACTACGTCGGGAGATGAAGTTGAAAAATGGGGATGAAACTGCTAGTTTTGAAAGTTATGGGAGGTGGCTGTATTTTAAAAAATATGGAAACCCTAGGTTTGGGGGTGAAAATGTTAGTTTTCAAAGTTTAAAAACTTTAGGTAAGGTGAAATGTTAGTTTCTAAAACTTAAGGGGGGTGAATAGTAAAACCCTCACATCAATTTTGGGATGAATTTTACAAACTAAATTAAGGGGTATTTTTGTCATTTCATCTAACAAAGGTAAAATGGACATTTTACCCTTATACAAACAGATATCATCCATATTAACGGCTCATGGGTGAAAAAAGTAGATTTTCATCTGTCGTGGGGGACATTTTGAAAACGCATCAAAAGTTAGGTGGGAAATAGCCCTTCTCCCTACCTATAAATAAGGTTATGAGATAGTTTGTCGATTGGTGTCTACTATTGAATAGGTCAAGACTGATGGTATATCGATTGATGTTTAAAGTAAAACATATCAGGATTGGAATGTCTATCGATTAGTATTTATAATAAGTTTTACTAAGATCATAAGCTTATCAATTAGAAACCACAGTAAGACAAATCAAGACATAGATAGTATTTGAGATTAAGTCACATGATTAAAGTGTCGAAAACTTATTTTAACCTAATCTGATTGATAAAGAATGAAATAAAGAAGAACAATCCAAGAGCTTACTTCCATCGTTGATATTTACATATTTATTACACATGCTAGCATTACATGTCATCTAAAATATGAACTTTAAATGACGCAGAGAATTTGAATAGGAATGCGAGATAAATTGAAAGGGGAATTATGAGATTTGATTATTTGTAAAATATATTCTTCCATATCTTATCATGTCTTCATCCTTGTTTTCGTAGGCTTGTTCATGTAAGGCTCCTACTTATGTTCATAATTTACTGACAACAGATTGTAATTAATTATAGTTTATAATTATAATTAGTGTATTTATGGAATTACTCCTAATTTGCATGACTCATTCTTAATGATAAGGGATTAAGAATGACCACCAAACAAAACTGATGGCCTTAGGATATAGCAGACCCTCCTTAAAACCCTTTCAGTGTGCATGATTTACGAGAAAACCACTTGTTCAGAATCCGAATCCTAAAACCTCCTATCCTTTCATCACTACAATGCTTATCCTGCACACCTACGCACCGCCTCTTCCATTCACCCAGATATCCAACTCCTCCACCTACCATTTGGCGCCATTTCCGGCTGTTAAGGTTTCTATACCGAACATCATTGGACCCAGGACCTCATTTTTTATTATGAAGGCTAAAAAATTGCAGAGAGAGGTTGATAAAGATGAGGAAAAAGAAGAGGCTGAAAAGGCGTCGCGTGGAAGAACTAGAGGGAAAGAACAAGAGAAAGATTACGATAGAGACCCTGAATTCGCGGAGATTTTGGGAAGTTGTCTGGACGACCCGCAAAAAGCGCGATCCAAAGTGAGTTGTTAATTCTATGGATTTTGTTGCTTTTCAAGTTTTCTTTTGCTTACAGTATGGAATTAATCCTGAGTTCTATTTAGATGGAGGATAGACTGAAGAAGAAGAGGGACAAAATATTGCATGCAAAGACTGGCGCAGGGACTCCTGTGAAAGTGACTTTCAACAAGTATGTTTATGGTTCAAGACATTTGCGCTTTTGTTTGCCCTTGGCTATAGGAATTTTGAAATGCTTTTTTCAATCTTCCTAGTTAATTTTGGCTTTAGAAGATATCGTATGCTCACTTTATTATCTTTGAGTTTAGTGGGTTGCATAAACACCAAAGCTTATTGGTAATCAAACAAAGAGGAATAAAATGTGGAAGTGCTCAAACTTGAAAACATTAGTTGTGTGATATCTTTGATTGTGCTTGATTGTTTCAAAGGGAGTCATTTGAAATTGTTTTGACTTATACACTTGTCGGAGTTCATAAAATGCAATAATTCCATTTTTCAAAATGAGCTTGTCTAATATCACTGAAGCTTCACATACCTTATGGACCCGTATTATTAATTTTCAAATGGAGTCTGAAATCTATAAATTGGTTTTTGAGGCGGCATTGGAAGTGGGAGGAGGTGTAAAGAAAAAATTACCTTGTTTCATGTTGTAAATTCGCATATTGATGCTTATGGTAAGCTGTTTTCCATGATAGAGAGACTACATATGGAATTGCAGGGAATCATCTTTCTCAATAGTCTTCAAAAAGTTATGATCAGTCAAGTCACGATGCTTTCTATCAAGTTTAAGAAAACCACAGATTAACAACACCCAAATCTGAGTCTGTTTTTCTAAATATAAAATTCAAAGTAAACTATGTGGCATACGCAACTGAAATTAACTGAGCTGATCTTACTTGTTTATGAGTATATTCCTCTTGAGGTTGATGTAGAGTTAATTAGAAGTAATCAGTTGTAGCTTGGTGATAAATTTACTTGGTACATTTCCTCACCTCACATCTTTGTTTGACTGAAAGCACATGTTAGCTGATTCTCAATTTCCTTGAGTGGCCAAAAACTCTTGTTGTTCTTTCTCATCTTCTCTATCTTATGATAAATTAGGTTATTTTGTATTCCAAAGCCTGGAGTAATTGCAAGTTTTTATCATCCTGTGATTAAATTGCTTTCATTTCCTGTTTCTGATATATGCTAAGTTTCTGTCGGATTTTTTTCATTAATTCTATTGTTTTGTTCATTTGCTGTTATGTATTGCCAGATTTGATTTCTCAAACTCATATATATGGTTTGAATTCCACAATATTCCGTTGGAAAAAGATATTTCCTTAATTTGTGATGTAAGTAACTTATCTTAAACACAACAAAAAATGATATTCACAGTTGAAATGCAGCAATTCATTATTGAAAACATATTTTGATGATATTACTGGTTTGGACTTTGCAGGCAATTCGAGCATGGCATATCATTGGGCGTCTTGGTGGATGCAATTCCATGAATATGCAAGTAATTTTCCTTTTACTCATTTGAACTGCAAATAGGGGCTTTTAATGCCATAATCCTGTAGCAAAAAACCATTGAAATATTTGGTTTAGCTTTTTGAATATATACATATATAAATCTTAATGCTTATGCATCATTGCAGTTATCACAATCTCCAATGGATAAAAGACCAAGTTACGACTATATTGGGGGAGCCAATGTTACACCATCCACATTTTACAATATTGGGGATCTTGAGATTCAAGAAAACTTAGCACGTATATGGTACGGAGCTTGTTCGGAGGTCTAGTAAATGTGTTCAAGTATCTTTTTCTTTCCATTTCCATAGGATGCTCAGATTTTATGTTCCCATGCTTTTATTTTATTTAAGATTGGATGATACAAATATTCATGCTAATGATGTGATCGAATAAACAGGGTGGATATTGGGGCCCCTGAACCTCTGCTTCTGGATGTTTTGATTAATGCCTTGACACAGATAAGCTCTGAGTAAGCTCCACATCTCTGTTTCCCTAGATTATTATTATTTATTTTAACCTCCAGAAATCTGTAGCCATATTCTTTATCTGAATTAAACATTTGCATGCGTGAATTTTTGAAGTCACTACAAATGAAAAGTGGCTCACTATGGGCTTGTCTGTGAGGATACTATCTGAAGACTGCCACAGTACATTGTGCCAACTGGTTCCATTAGCAACAATTAGTCGTATATGTATGTAAACACTACACCGGTAGCTGGGATTTGCTTTTTCTAGTTCATGTTCTTTTAGCTTCTTAAGCGATCTTGATGTCACTTATCAAAACTATGTTTCTGATTGTCTAGTTCATTAGTTTTCATTTAACCTAATTTGTGTACATGCAGCTTTGCTTTCTAAATTTGTCTGTTGACTGTCAGACATTTGATATTTTATTTGACAGCCATGTTGGAATAAAGCAACTGGTGTTTGGTGGATCTGAATTTGAGAATTGGAAGGAGAACTTGACATCAGAAGATGCAGGGTGCAGTATTCACAAGATTTAGGGTTCTTGTCTCAACAACGTAGCTCTTACCCAATTTTCCTGGTATGAAATCGAAGTAGTTGTAGTAGAATAGGCTCACAGTTCCGGATGTCTTCCATTATGAAGCTCATTGCAATATAATTATGACCATAGAGAGAAAAACCAAAACTTTTTGTATTTGTTTGTATTTCACTAGCAAACATTGTCACATTGACACACGGCCGTGAAATTAAGGAGTCACTGTCTGAAAACAATAATTGTTAACACTATAAATGACTTTATGATTAAAAGGGTCTTGCGGATGAGGAAGAGAATCAGTAAAAGCTATAACATTTTAAGGCTGAACAAAGCACTGGTATAATTGCAGTGAAGATAATGCAACCAAGAAAATTTAAAGGCTGGTCGGTTTGTGATTTTGCATTTGAATGCAGTACGTACCATGAAAGATTTCTTAAAACATGAGGATGATCAAGTCTGATATATACAAGATTTTGGCAAGATGTCACTAAATTCCATACAATTTATACCAATCCACCGGCCATCAAATTCTAGTTATAAGATTTAATCTGTAACCATGAATGTAGATATATTTATACTATTATCGACTAAGATTGAACAATCTGTTTAAGAAAGATAAGCAGGATCAAGAGAGCCGATCAAAAGTCTCAGAATGGCCAAAAGAAGGGAGCGCTTACATGAGAGCTGGTGATATGAACAATAAAAACTCACTACCCACCTGCAACTGCCTGTTATCTGCTTTGCAAAAGCCCGACATTCCAACCACCAGCAAGTCTTTTTTTTGGAAGGAGAGCAAACTAAATAAAACCAAACATTAAACCACAGTATAGTGCAAGGTTGGATGATCGCATCAATAGTAGAGTCGGTAACTATTCTTAAAACAAGGTAGTAGTGCAAGTACAGGTTAATATTGGTCATTGTATACTTACAAAAGAGTCTTGGTTCATGTTAACCTACAAAAGGACATCAAAAGACTATCCTTTGGCAGTGGCACTTCAAGCACGGGGCAAAGACACCTTCTGTGCAATTAACTTAATCTCTCTGATCCTTTCATCAACCAACTGTTGCAGCTGTTGTTCTTGATTTGTCTGAGTATTATCCATCTGGACGTCACTAGGTTCACCACCCTTTGACCTGAATGCAACAAACGATGTCTCCTGATCATAAGCTGTAGGGACATCAATCACTCGTTTCCCAGCAGTCCCAGAATCTTTTCCTAAGATATCAGCCCTCACACGATTTGAAATGATGGTAAAGTAATCCTCAATACATTTGTCAACAGGATCGAGATTAAGATATATCAAAACCTCCCAACACCGGAGAAGCTGTTTCTTGTTGATTTTCAGTGTTTTCCGCACATCGTCTACTGCACTCAAGGGTGGCACAAATCTAGGGGCATGGATTTTCTTGGAAAGTTTTCCTTCTTTTAGACTCAAAACAGCTGATTTGATTGCATGTTGGATTGGTTCAAAGGCAAGCAGGTGTTTTATGTCAACACAAGTGCGCACATGCTGAAAGGAATCTAATGGTTCTTCAACCGTAAAGTCATAAACATTTTCAGCTATTGTAACACTGCTGAGCACCTCCACAAGGTAACTGCCATAACCCTTGCGTTGGTAAGGAGGCAATATCAAAATCTGCAATCACGGTGGTAACTCATTATCTTGCTTATGAAACATTTAATAGCAAGCAAAATAACTGAATGCTTCCGAAAAAAAAAAAAAGAGAGAGAGAGAGAGAGACCGTTTGGGCTTTTATTATCCTATCAAATAGACTGAAATAGAGAAAATGAACCTGACTGAGACGAATGCGTGTACTATCAGGATAGTGATAAAAGCGATATACTGCAGTAAAACCAAGTAGTCTATGTTGAATGTCTCCTTGCTGATCCTTCTTTTTCTGGATCAAGAGATATAACTCCCATCTTGGATCAGTAACATCAATAGGATTGCTTCCTAATTCAGATAATAAGGAATACTAGAATTAAGAGTTAAATTCAGACTGCAAATGATAGCAAGAATAAGAATATCAAAAGAATGCTATAACCATTGCTATGCTAAGCTGACACAGTTAAGAAATTTACCATCAACAAGGAGAAGAACAAGAGGTACCAAGCGACTGTAAAGGTGTCCTGTTGCCATATTGCCTACCACCATGCGAACAACCTGAAACAGATTAAGCACATCAATCGATAGCACTCATTAACAAACACACAATCCTTGCAAATGCTTATGCTGAGGGCAGAAGAAAGAGAAAATAGCTCATGTCCAGAAACAGAGCATATCCAGCCATTAAAAAGGTACAAGAAGCCAATATGCCGAAGGCTTCCATTAAAATCATTTTTCAAAAATCACTAAGATTCTTTCCCCCAACATGTATATCACATTGAGTTGTTCATCAACTACAGCATCCCACCCCAATACCTCACCTCCAAAAAGCCAAACACCATCATGAAAAGTAAAAACAAAGAAAAAGTTTTCCAGAACCTCACTTTGTGGTGATGCTTCCAGACGGGAAGGAAACTGATCACAAAAGGACAGCCGTGATCTATATAAGCGTAGCTTTGCTCCCAATTCAGTCAGTTCCAAAGCTTCTTTTGAAACTTGACATAATGGACTAAGACCACTGAATCTCCACATGGGGGAACATTGGCATTCACAGTGGAGGGAGTTTAATTATTAATCACCAATATCTTTAAAAGTGTAGAGAAATTATGAACCACTTGCAAAGTACACACATCTGGCAGTAGATGAAAAACGTCCTAGAAGTTTTCTTTTTCTCAGAATTATAAAAGTTGAAAACATATATATCAAATTACCTCCAAATCAGAAACAGCCTCTTCCAAATGACTAACATGTCCATTGGAAGCCTTCTGTTGCATCACTTCCCCAGTTGAGACAGCAGATCTGAGAATTGATATATGAGGAAATCTCAACTCACAAATAAACCAGAAAAGCCAACACCAAATGGACATAAAGATAATTGATCTTTAGGATCTAGATAAGCAAAGATCTCTACCTAATAAACTGAGCCTCCATTGAAAACGTTTGAAGGAAGTCATCTTTACTCTCAACAAGAGTCTCAGCAAAAATGCTCTGGAAAATCACTATTGTATAAAGACCCAAGGATATACGTAATCAAACAAAAGGTTTGAGTAGGAGACTGGCACATACCTGAAGGGCAGATTTCAAATCCGTAATCCCTTTGCCCCTCTAGCAACATAAAAATAAGTTTAAAAATTAAAAGAAATTTTAAAATACTATCAACAAACAAACTGAACTGAATCAGAATTCAAAAGGTAAAACAAATGTGATTATAGTTAGCCATGAATAAATTCAGACTTACATCAGATGTGCCCTTAAATGTGACATCAGCATATGAATGAAATGATATAATGCTAACCCAAACAGTTATCTACACAAAATGTATAAAAAAAGAAATCATGTTAGGAAAATTAAAATTCCTGACAGAGAATTCATCACCTCATTAAAAATTGATGCAAATGATAATTAATAAAAAAATTATTAACATCTTTATCATCCTATGCAGCATGTATAATACCGGTAAGCTTCAAGGCAAAACAAGTATTAATTACCTTCAACTCTTGGTAACCATATATTTTCCCATCTTCATCGAAAAAACTATTTAAGTCAACTGGATCAATGCAGAAACTGTCTGAAACACCCACTTCTTCTTTGCTAGACACTAAGATTTGAATAATCAAAATAAAAATGTAAGCCAATTACTTTGACAAATGAAAAGGACCATCATCAGAATATGTACAAAATTGTGATGTAAAAAACAAATTAACTCATCTTGTGCTGCTCACAAAAAAATGATTGAATTAGCAACATGAAAATGGCTAGTTGAGAACCAAGTATTAACTTAAAGTAGTGTATTTCTTTAAATCAGCATAAATTAGTGCAAAGGCGGTCCACAACTGAATTCTACAGTAGACCCATGAGTTCAACAAAAATTCACTGAATTTATGATTGGGTCCTTAATGTACTCAAATCGATCTTATTGGTGGCAAGTTATGTCACTTTTAACCCTAAAAAGCTATTCCAAGGATTAAGCTGACACCATCTTGGAAATGTTAAAGCAATGTATAAATACCCGGTAACCATAATTCTTATTGGCAGTAATTATTTCAATTAAAAAACTTTAAATCAGTTTAAACTCAACCACTCCTCAAATACATATGCATACTACCTGAGAGGAGAAACAAAGTCCCAAATAAAAAGTTAAAATTCAAATTATCTCAAAAAATAATGCGAAAACAACATTTAGAAAAAAAAAAAAAAAAAGTAAATAACTCCAAGCATGTAGCAAAATTTAAACGAAGGCGATTTAAGTGATAGGTTCAAAATCAAATGAAAATAAGAAAAAAATTACCAGGAAAACTAAAAACATGTTTATCGTCTAAACTTAATTAAATTAAAGCCTTACCCAGAAAAATTTTGATGCAGTCTTTAGCCTCAACTCCAGCATCTGAAACAGAAAAAACCAGCAGAATTTAGCTACACCTAAAAACAGTATCCTTTTGCAAATATTAAAAAATAGAGAGGAGATCGTAGACGAGTATACTAACCAACGTCAGCGATGCTGACACGCCTTCTCTTCTTGGGTTCGGCGACGGGATCGATGGACGGTTGTTTCTTCTGGCCCATATTTGGAAGAACTAGGGTTTTTGCAGAGCGGGAACGGAGAGAACTTGAGGCGGGAAATTGTACAGTACAAACAGAGATGGCTTAGAGCTAATATAACGGAGCTGTGAAAGTAACAAGTGTGCCTATCTTGAGCTCCATTATGGGCCGTTTCCTTGGTTCCGGCACAACCCATTTGTAGTTTTGACTTTTTGAGGGTTTTTTATGCACCCCTAGTAGTATTGTTTTTTTTAAAATACCCAAAATTTTCAAAAACATCATCTAAACTCCCTCTATAACAATGAGAGATTATAATAAAGAATAATATTATATGTATATATTTTTTATATATAATTTAAATATATAAATAATATATTATTATATAATTAAATATTATTTTATTTTTAATTTAAAATTATTTAATTATATATAATATATTATTTGTATATCTAAATTATATATAAAAACTATATATATAAAAAATTTAATTTTATAATAAATGGCACAGAACGAAGACAATAATTAAGAATAAACACATTTTACGTTTTTTTATATCACCAAATTTTTTGTCCACTGTTTGTAATTATTATTATCAAAAATATCATTTTCATCTTCAATCACCTTTATATGTTCACTTCATCTTCTTATCTCTCTATTTTCGCTTATCATTATCTTCATCGTATTTATCATTCTTCAATTGTATCTCAAATTTTTCACTATATTTTTCTATTTAAAGTCACATTTTTTAATTTCTATTTTGAAAGGTGGTTGTTATGTGATGATTGAGTCATGTAAGTTAGCAGAATTTCTTTGATTAATGGTTTGAAGATTATTTAAGGTTTAGTCTTAGTGGTTTTTTTCAGAAGATAAGTGGGTTTTGGCAAAAGATACAGGATTGATGTACGAAGAAAATGTTGAAGACTTTATTTCTTCTTTCCGCCGATTTATGCATTTGTTAACGTATAAATCAGTCAAAAAAATAAATTTGTAATTGATCTATGCATCAATTAATGCACAGATCAGTTGAAAGAAACAGATATATGTTGATGAATTGTCAATCTACCTTTGATTGTTCGATAATTTATCGCCGTCTAGAAAAGAGAGGGGCACCGATATGATAGTTGTCCAACTCTGATCACCAGAGGAGCAATAGCAGAACAAAATAACAAACTATAAAATAAAAATATTTATTTTTTAAACTTGGATAGAAAAAATTAATAGATTTTTAGACTTAAAAGAAAAACTGCGATAAAATTTTACTCGTAACTTAATTGATATTTTAAATAAAAATTAATTTATAAATAAGTGTTTGAATTTTTAAAAATTAAAAAATAAAACATTAAAATTACATCAAACCTTGGGTGAGAACAAATCTTTCGCTCTTATTTTTATTTTAAAATCATTCAACCACATAATAATACATATTAAATATATATTATTATATACTCAAAATGAATACGTATAATTTTATGGTACCAAATTCGAAAGATCTATTTACAAAGTTAAAAAGGAACAAAATACATTTTTTAAAACTGCACTAACAGAAAACCACTAAAACACCAAACGAGCAGAAGCAATTTCGTTGGAAAATCACTGAATCGGATTGTAAAAGAGCACACATTCTCGAATAACAAAATAAAGCACCCATTAAACTTATAACAAATATATGTCAAAAACTAGATTTTACACCCTTCCAAGCATAGTAGAAGGGGATAATCTCCCCAATACATTGTCAATGCTAACATAGAAAATAAAATAAACCATCATTTTTTAGTTCTAAAAACAAAATGGAAACCATTTGACGAACAAAACATGACATCTTCCCACTACATTCACTTCCTACCAGTGATCTTCACTGCTTGTCTGTTTCTCTTTTTGACACCAGATTTGGCAACCTTAAGGCTCCTGTTAACAGCACTAAGCCTTGCAAGGGCTGCCTTCTTTAAATCAGGCCTGTAGTAGTTATCAGCAACCTGAGATATTGGCAAACAAGAAAAAAATTAAGAAAGGCAACATAACTAGATACTAGGCAAACTAATTACAAGCACATAAAAGTCAAGTTCTTATGCAATGCAATATAATACATGAGTCATTCACACAGTGTAAACCAGAAGATAAATAAAGAAACCTACTTATCCATGTAATAGAGACACAAATCCTACTCTAAATGGAACAGTGTTAAAGACAAACATCATGTACAACAAGAGTAATTTAATAATGTGATTAAGCTAAATCACACAGTCAAAAGAATAAGTTAATAGTAAGCTCAGAAGCCAAGCGTAACAAAGTAAATTTCATTGAAGATCCACAACAAGGGAAGTCTTCTTACATGTTAACTTCTCATCATAGCTTGAAAGTTAAAATTCAGTAATCCCCAAATCCAAAGAACTCTTACATGTCAGTTAATGACCAGAAACAAAAGTAAGAAAATATATTCCAATGAAAATCCACAACAAGAGGGGTCTTCTAGCATGTTAACCTCTCCAAATGCTTGAAAGTTAAATTTTAGCAGTTCTCATAACCAAAAAAGTCCTACATGCCTTGTGAAGCTCAGAAGCCAAGCGTAACAAATTATATCTCATTGAAGATCCACAAGGGGTCTTCTTACATGTTACTTTTCTTCATAGCTTCAAAGTGAAAACTTTAGAAATCCAAAATAAATAATTTGTACAAGTGATTAAAGCTGACAAGCCAAGCGTAACAAAATATATTGCATTGAATATCACTATAAGATAAGCCTTCTTATATGTTGGCTTCTCATCATAACTCTAAATATCAATTTCAGTAAAATAAATTAAAAAGAAAACACTACAAGCAAGCCACCCATCATGTGGTTAGCTTATACAGGTTAAAAACTATATTGCATCATCAAATACACAATAAAACCAATCATTCCGCAACACATTTAATATACACAAATAATATATATAAAAATTAAAGATATTAAACAATTGAAAAGAAGAAGTACCTGATTGACAACAGCCTTTGCCATCCTAGGGAACTCCTTCCTCATGACGGATTTGTGAAGCAAGCGAGCAGGCTTGTTCTGCTTCTTGGTCTTAGTGGTAGCTAGCACCACTGACAGGTCTTTCCCACCTGGCTGAATAAATACGCTTTTGCGGTTTGCCAACCCTAAGTTCATGTAAATTAAAATTAAAATCAGCATTAAAACCTAACAATAACTATACAACGCGTTTGAACAACTAGTTGTGAGCGGACCTGAGTGCTTGTAGGAGTTGAGATTGTAGAGGTTGTTGGGTTCCTTGCTAAAGCGAACGCCTGCGGTGCCATTGCCAAATTGTTTAACCAAGAAACAGTTGTTCCTCTTCACGATCTCCCAAATCAACTGACCTGGAACTGTCGCCATTCTCTGTATTACCTTTGTTACACTACCGAACAAAAATGAAAGATCAGATATTGTTTATGGTAAATGAAATTGGAACAACATCACAGTATGAAATAGAAAATCACGAGATGGAAATTTTAATCGTGGGCAAAGAGAGAGATCGATACTTACGGTGGCTGCGAGAAGGAGAGGGTTTAGGGCTGCCAAGATTGTAGAAGCAGCTCATCTGGTGATTATATACTCATTCAAAACCCTAACCACAGTCGAGCCAGGAAAAATTTGAGGATCAAATATAAAATTTGTTGATTAAATATATTGTGAAATTCCCGAAGCAAAATGGGCGTTTGGTCTAGTGGTATGATTCTCGCTTTGGGTGCGAGAGGTCCCGAGTTCGATTCTCGGAACGCCCCCTCCGAACTTAAATTTGTGCTTAAGCTTTTGCGTGAATTTTGCGTGTTTCACATAATTCAATAACATTTGACAAAATATTCTATAAATTCCAAAATTAAAATTAATATTTGATAGAGCTGAAGCCGATTGATTTCCAAAAATTGAAATCGAAATCTGAAATCTATAATGTTGGTTCATACCCATACCTAAAATTGATCTTATAAGTTTTGATTTTTATTTTTAACTTATACTATATAAAATAATGTAAAATCTGACCAATTTCCAAAATTAGAAATAGAAATCTAAACTCTATAAAATCAGTTCATACCCAGAAACGGTCTTATAGATTTTAGATAGGTTTTGGTTTTTATCCCTAGTTTTGTGTGAATTTTGTGTATTTCACATAATTCAATAACTTTTGATAAAATATTCTATAAATACCAAAATTAAAATTAACATTTGATAGAGCTGAAACCAATTGATTTTCAAAAATGTAAATCGAAATCTGAAATCCATAAGGTCTATTCATATCCAAAACCGATCTTATGCGTTTCAATTTTTATCTTTAAGTTGTACAATATAAAATAATGCCCAAAAATAGAAATTGAAATCTAAAACCTATAAAATCAGTTCATACCCAGAAGTGATCTTGTAGATTTCAAATAGGTTTTGGTTTCTATCCCTAGTTTGCACTATATCAAATAATGTAAAATGCTTTGATTTCTTTTAGGTAGTTACACAAGGTAATAGACTTCTAAAATTTAACATTTTTTAAGTGTATTTACTACATGGCTATGTAGATGGAAGCGGCATAGTGCTATTACATTTACACAAACTCTGCTACAAGTTTTATCAATGTGAGTATCTTTTTACTCTTGTTCAAGGGGACTCAACTTATTCTCCTAAAATGTGTGATGCCTTTTACCATAGGTATCTTGAGGGGATTTTCTCCACATCCTCATGGCCAAGTAGTGTTCTCCATGCATTTTTGAGTGACCTAAGGTAGGTCGGTTGCAAGTAACTCATAGAGTGGTGAAGACAAACTTATCATTATTCCTAGTTAAAGATGAAGACAAACTTACCATTGTCCAAATTGTTTGATTATATCCATGTAACTCATAGAGTGGTGATTAATTCCGCATGTACCTCTCCAAAACAATTTGATTTAAAGTCAAAAATCTAAAAAAGATAAGTCTTTACAAACAATAGATAACTAATCCTCAACAAAGTTGATATCGGTGAAGTAAATATTATCAAACTTGCACTTCAAGTCATGAAACATGATTCTCGCCAATGATCTATCTATAACAATCAATATAAACTCAAAGTGCCACGAATTTCAGATAAATTTACGAAAAATTGTCTTGAATGTTATGACTCAATGTTTATGCTTCAGTGATCGAGATTTTTAGGTAATGTGACAACGTGCATACAAGATGTATGTACTTTAGTCTTTTACAACATGAGCAATAGAGTTTTAAAGCTTTGGAAAGAGTCAGTAATATTATGTGTATTTAGTTTTGAGTACATAATAGAATATTTAGATGATATATTATTGTGTAATTGAATTTTATTTTATCTTTAATTTAAAATTATTTAATTATATGATGATACATTATTTGAATACCTAATTGAGAACTCAAAATAAAGTGTAGATAGTGTTATTGGGAAAGAACAGAGTGGACACTCCTTGCACACTCCCTGTGTTATTTGAAATACCTATAAAGCCACGCCCAAGTAAAAAAAGTTAAGGGCCAAACGACTATTTCCCACCCAAGGTATGCTGTAATGACAAGTTTCCACCATTTAACTATAGAAACACCAAACACCCACCCATAATTGATTAAATTTAACAAAACCCTAATGGTGATAAGGGTAAAATTGTCATTTTCTCTATAATATTAAAAATAAACTAAAATAGAATCAACTTTTGCCCCCTAAACTTTAAAAACTATAATTTTCCCCCAGCCTAAGTTTTAAAAAATCGCAGTTTCACCCTAGGGTTTCGTTTTGAAATCTCCGGCGACATCTCCGGCGACATTGCCGATGGTCTATCCCTCCCGAAGCATCTTCTCCTTCTAGCGATCTCTTTCCTCCCATTTGGACGTCTGATCGGTGTCGGAGAAGCCGTGGAAGACGAAGAACTTCGTTGGGGAAGACGAAGTTCTTCGTCTTCCCAGTCGTCGTCTTGGAAGACGATCATCTTCCCAGACGAAGACGAGACGACTCGTCGTCCTCTGGGAAGACGAGTCGTCTTCATCTGGGAAGACGATCGTCTTCCCAGACGACGTCTCTCTGCGCCGGATGAGTTGGGGTGGAGTTGAGGGGGGCCGTTGGTGGAAGAGAAACCGTCGGGAGGGGGAGATGGTCGGCGATGACTTCGGAGAAAGTGAAAGGGTTCGGAAACTAAACCCTAGGGGGGAAAATGAGATTTTTTCAAACTTAGTTTAGGGAAAAAATGTTAGTTTTTAAACTTTTAGGGGGGAAAATGAGATTAAATTTTCAGGGGTTAGGGTTTCGTTAAATTTAACCGGTCATGGGTGGATATTTGGTGTTTCCATAGTTAAAGGGTGAAAACTTGTCATTACAGCATACCTTGGGTGGGAAATAGACATTTGGCCAAAGTTAAGGCCCAAAGTTAGCTCAGCCCAACTAAAATATGACTATAGAGACTTATTAGGGTATGCGAACTAGGGTTTTGTCATTCGTTTCTAGTTCAGCTCTCGTTTCAACATTTTCCTTTCTCTCATTTTTGAGTTACTTCAACTCCCAGTCTAAGGTTTCTGTCGAAGCTTTAATTTTCCAGCACTTGAAAGCTTAATCATCTGTTCATTTTCTTTTTCACATAAGATCTTCCGGAAAGCATCTTCTACTATTGAATATATGTATTTCTGATAGATTTTTTTGTGGGATTTTGTGGTGATTTTGATGTGACAAGAGGCTGACTGATTGCAGGTACGTGCAGTTGAAGAGAGGGAAAGAGAGCGAAAATGGTGGAGAAGGTCAAAGGAAGAAAAGAGGAGGTGGTGACCAGAGAGTACACCATCAATCTTCACAAGCGCTTACATGGCTGGTCAGTGATTTCTGTCTTTTTATTCAGTCTATCTATTGCATTTAACGTTCCAGTTAATTTCATATCTGGCTTGTTTTCTTTTGGCCTTTTTTAGATATAGTCTTAGTTTGTAATACGGCTTATATTTATTACTTTGATTGATAAATAGATGATTCGGCGTAGTAGTCGACCCGAGAAATTGGGAGGGACATGGTGGTGCAATTAGTTGTTCAAGGATCTTGTAATATGCAGGATGTAAGGGTTTATGGGTGGTTATAACGGTCAATTTGCAATTGGGTATTTGTGATTTGCAGGTCAACTGTGCTATCGGTTGATAAAGTATGGATTCGTTAGGTTTAGGTATGTTGATTTAGGTTTTGTTATATTGTTATAGCAGTTTCTTTGGTTCAGTTTTTTTTGCAGTGGTTTATGGTACAGTTTCAGAGGGAAAGTGGGATGTGGTGGCAGTGATTGTCTTTCTGAATACAGAGGTTTGAGTGGAGCATCAGAGTCTAGTGATTATAATTGGGGAAGATCATGGAGTTTAGTTTTGTTTCAAAATTGGATGTGAAAGAATTCTTTTTTATTAACACAGATAATTTTATTACTTAAATATTTATTGTCTATTCTCTATGCCTTCATATTTTGAAAGAAGTGATGGAACAGTATATTGCTAGAATGAAAGAGTTAAAAAAAGATATAGGATTTCTCAACCTCTACTCCATACATTGTTTGGGGAAAAAATGGCTGTATTATATGTTGTTGGAGCTGTAGGATGTAGTGAGATGATATTGACGGAGTTCATTACATTAGTACTGTTTTCTTCGAAAAGCTGTTTTGCTAACTTTTACTTTCTTACATGTTCATTCTATATGATACAAAAAGTTTTTATTTCTTAGTCTTGTGCAAGACTACATCGTGGTGATATAAGGCATAGATTTCTTGTCATTTTTAGTCTTTTAGATTATTTTTGTGAGCATGTTTACTTTTATTTATTTCATTTCTCCCGCAGGTTTGATAATTTGTTAGAACATTTGAATTGGAAATTTGACTAATGCTTTTTGTAATAATATTCTGGGAACAGCACATTTAAGAAGAAGGCGCCAAAGGCCATTAAGGAGATTAGGAAATTTGCAGAGAAAGCCATGGGGACTAAGGATGTGAGGGTTGATGTGAAGCTAAACAAGCATATTTGGAGCAGGGGTATCCGAAGTGTTCCAAGGAGGATTAGGGTTCGCATTGCCCGCAACAGGAATGATGATGAGGATGCTAAGGAAGAGCTTTACTCTCTTGTAACTGTTGCAGAAATCCCAGGAGAAGGATTGAAGGGACTTGGCACCAAGGTCATCGAAGATGATGAATGAATCATCGATCTCTATTTTCAAGGGCAGGATAGGTTTACATGAGATTTTAGCAGTTGTTTTAAGTGTTATGAGAAAGACTAGTGTATTTCATTATCTGGTTAATTTCTGTTTAGATTTTTTCGACCTCGCTGCTACTTTGGGTTTTACTGAACACAGTAACTTTGGAGTCCTACCTTGTCATTACCTATGGGCCACCTGTTATTTATCAGGACTTAATATATGAGTTTTTCTTACTGCCCAGCTCAAGCTACTTCAGAAGCTTTCTATTTAAGTAATATCACGACAGTGAAAAGTAATTCTTTTTTAGTTCCAATAAGTTCTCTCTGGCAATAAATAGTTTATTCATACGAAATTCCTCCCAACGAAGTATTTGAAACAAGGCGTATATTGTTTATGAAAAAGCCACCAAAAGGAAATGCATATTACCATTCAGAAGAAAATTGTAATTAAATTTTATTAGAAGAATAGAAATTATGAACAATTTCACTGTGATGATGTTACAATTTGATTGATTATTGTTTACATTTTAAAGTGTTGTTTTACATCTCTAATTTGAAAAATTATTTATTCATATGGTGACATATCATTGTATCCGACACAATCTATCCTGATCCTCCGTTTGAAATGTTGGGCTGGCCAACCAAATGCCAAGAATTTTCATGGTTCAACTAAATTTGATATAAAGACCGAAAATGAAGTAGCAGTCCACTATGATAATATATACCGTCAAATATCTCACAAAAAGAGGATAAAAAATTTAAAATAAAATTCCCTCAACGTAAAGGAGTCTTGTCGACTTTGTTTGCCATTCTAAAGATGAAAATAGAAAGTTCACCACAGCATGATGGCATCAGATACTCTTCCTCCTTTCAATTTCTGTCCCTGTTGCACTATTATGTTATTATATAAAGTTTGAAACCATACCTGTCTGTTGTCTATCTCCAGTCAAGGTAGAAGATGAAGATAAGAGAGAGAAGACAACTTTTAGGTTCCCTTATAAGCATACATATAGCCTTGTAGTTTTCTTACTTCTTCTGATGACTCATTTAGTAAGTGGTCAACATACAGACAAATTCCAGCTCCACTGCAATTTCATTAGATAATATAAATATCCTAGTCTTTTTCTCAGTAATAATAAGATAAAAAGCAGATGCCTGTAAAATTGAAAACATACCTAAGAGGCCCAAAAGGAAGCCAGATAACATCCCACCTAAATTTTGGCAACCTAGCACATAGATTAGTATAACATAAATTCCATAACAATGTTTTCATACCCAAGACCAATTATAGAAACACAAAACCATTGAGAATATATATATATATAAATAAAAGAGTTCCATGTACCTCAGCATGTAATATGACCAGAAAACTGCAAGTACAAGGCCAACAAAAAATGAATACCAAATCCATTGTCTTTGATCCTTTGAGTTATGAACAAGCCCTTTAATGGCCAAGAAGCATGCTAAAACAGCTATCCAATCTGTTAAACACTTGATTAGTGTCTAGTAGATGATGAGAACTAAAATGAAATCTCATATTATTTATGTATGAGACACACAAGCGCCCTTTACGCCATTTCTTATACCATGCTCTGGAAACCATAAGAGGAATCAAAGTAATTGAATCACCATGAATTATTTCAGCTTCTCAACATCATGGACTCATCAAGAATTGAAAAAAAATTCAATACCTCCCCCTTTTAATGAAATTCATTTTAGGTCCAGTTGATTGAAAGTTTAAACATAAGTAAAACTGGCTTGATCCTTCAATTGGTGATAGTAATGTAATCATATTTACCAAAGTGAGTGGATACTAATCATTACCAGGAAAATAAACAATTTGGTAAACAGGGGAGATTGATCCCAAAATTTATATTTCACAAACGGTTACTTAAATTAAACTTTGGATATGAACTTGAGAGAGATACTATATGTTGAACATAGCAATTCCAAAAATACAAGTAGGAAGATAAAACTTTATACAACACATAAATTTTAGTCAAAGTCCACTTCTCTGAGCTATTACAAGCAAACGCCAAGATAACTCAATGAAATAAGTAGCTCTGAGAGAATCAAAATAGAGTGACAGCAGGAAACGCATCATTATTTATTAGAAAATTGAATTGATCCCTTTCCAGCAAATGTGTGCTAGAAAACAGGTATGATTTCAAACACAATACTCATCCGTCCTTGCATTAAATTAGTCCAAACAGATACTTAACTCAGCAAGAGAAAGATAACAGTAAAAATAGGAGAGATACATAATACAACACTATAAAATTAGGTGTCAAACATGCATCAGCTAATGAATAATGAAAACCAAATGAGAACAGCAAAGAATTAAACCTGCAGTTATGATCATCCGTGAGTCAATATCTTCCATGAAATAAGCATGATACCGCTGGCACAAATTACAATTGTCAAAAATGACAATATCAGTTGGCAAAAAACAGGAAGTAAATCTTCCAGGCAAGCTGCATACACTTGCTGGTTGTTTCCAAACTTAAACTATGATGATTAAGTCTAAAGTAGTGTACCTTTCTGCCATTAAGTCTATTGAAACTTACTGATTCTACCCATAACTCTTACTAATAAAGGATATACACACTTAAACAGAATGATATGAAATTCAATGTCGTCACTGAATTCTTCACTAGTACATATACGATAGGACCCTTAATTGTAGTGTGCCCAAGAAAACCATAATGAGTATATTCTTTCCACAATTTTAATATAGTAGCTTTGATCATGGCAAGTAATGTAGAATATAGTAAAGTAACACAAATATTAAGCTAAATTAGCATAAGATATTGATGCATACCATTTCCCAGGGAGACAAAGTCTGCTGAAAGATAGAGTAAACAAAAAACATAGCGAAGCAAAAGACAAATGCTGCGAACACACTCTTGAAAACCCAAAAAAAAAAAAAAAAAAAAAAAAAGGTAGAGTATCAGATTAAGTTTCATAACAAGATTAAACTAAAAATAACTTTCCGAAGGAAAATTATAATACCCTCCAAACCAGGCTCTGCTGAGCCTGACTCCTTTCAAATGATCGAACAAGCTCCTCTTGCTCTGTTAATTCAACAACAATTCATAAATATTTGAAAAATTAAATAAACAGAAATAAATACGGAGTTAACGAAGGTAACCCTATTTGTCTGCTGACAAAATTAAATTTTGAAATGCTAAGTTTCATCAGAGGGATGAAACAAAAATATTGAAATGGAAAATAGAGAAGAGACCTTGAGTATCCATGGGACGAGAATCGTCGAGAGTTGGGAGAGAAAAATCGTCTTCCTCCCGAGACTTTCGCCAGTTTCTTGTAAGTTTCCTCACCGTCAGCATATCCTTCTCCGCTAAAATAACCACTATTTTCCTCCGTTCAGAATTCAGGAAAATCAACAAACACGATCTGGAAGGTGAATTACAAACGCGCTAGGCGCAGCGTTCAGTGACACGGCAAAACGCATACCTTATCACCGTTTCATCTGATCAGAACCTCGCTAAGTTGCTGTGGGAACCGCATGTGAAATCACCGCTTCGGTTAATCTTTGAATGGGCCAAACAAACCCAAGGTTTGCTGGAATGAGAGAGTTCCACCATTAAGTTTAAAAAACCCAAAGTCCACCTTTTTGTTAAAACTTACTGTTTAAATTAAAGGTAAAAGTATTATTTAATTAAAAATATTACTAAAAATTTATCATATTTTTTTTTAATTTTAAAATATAATAATTTTTCTTATTTAAAATTTAAAAAATAGCCATTTGCCCCTTAAGATTTTTTTCGGACATCTCTCTGACTTGACTCTAAAAGCTGATTTGGGATTACTATTGCTTGATACACCAAGCTTAAAAATAATTTACTAGTGTTTGTTTTTCTTAATTTTAAAATCACTTTTATTTTAAGAGAGGATAAATGAAAAATGTAAAAAACCCAATGTAAATATACTTTTAAATAAAGTTTTTCCCAGTACTAAAATATATAAAAAAAATTTATATTTATACAAGAAATTTGAAATTAGGAGAGACTGAAAACCAACGGTTCCGCTGTTTAATATATTTAAAAAAAATTCAAAAAATTTAAAATTTTTCGGTTCAATACAGTAAATCGTCAGTTTATATGTCGATTCATAAACCGAATGTGAACCGATGGTTTCACGATTCAAAATTAAGTAAACCGAAATCAAACCACTAAAATCTGATTTCGATTCTGATTCAATCCAGTCCTGATTCTAACTTTATTCAGACCGATTTTGGTCCGATTCACAGGCTAAACTGGCCCGTGCCCAGGTCTCTCCACCGGTCATTGTCTATATTAAAGTTATCATAGGGGATCAACGAGGAGTGGATTGACAACCGTTGTCAGATTTGACTGATGATTTGGCCAATGAATATTTGGTGAAATCAATAGTTGAAAAGTTAATGATAAAAATGAAGATGACCCCAAAAATGAGAAATTATTATTTTTTAAATTTTAAATATAAATAAGTTATTAAAATTTTAAGTTAAGAAAAAAATATAATAAATTTTTAATTAAATAATATTTTTATGTTTTATCCTAATAATAAATTTTAACAAAAAGGCCAATTTTTAATTTTTAACCTATCAGATAAAACTTTATCATTTCAAGGACCCTCGGAGCAAGAATAAGACTCTTGGCATTTACCGAAAGTAAAAGTACAAAATGTCTTTATCGTTTAAAAAGTTAAAATAGTGTGATTTAGTAGACTATAAAAAAATGGGTCAATGCTCGTCAAAGATGAAGAAATTCAACATAAATCAAAAAACAATACAACATTTTCGTGGACCCCCTTAAATTTGTTAAGCAGATCACCATTACCCTCTACATGAAGAATGTTTACAGTTACCCCTATTTCATTTGGCATTGAGAAATTAATTAAATCCCCTTTAAGTATAAAATGATTAACCCCAATTCAACATTTACATATGGAAACTGTTGAAAAATCCAATTGACACCTTTGTTGGAACTTCAGTGCAGATAAAATTCTGCTATCTCTTATCAAAAACATTTACAACTTAATCGCCAAAACTGACAATCAAATCCATCAAATCTTTAAAAAGATTAAAGAAACAAAAGAGAACATGGAGCAACAATGATCAACAATGATTTTTGGCCGAATTTACTGGATGTGGTTATATTTTGACCAAAAACAGATTTGTAGAGGCTAAGATAGATTTTTAAAATAGACAAAAAAGGCTAAAAATTCAATTCATATACAAGGATAGTTTCATGGGGGGATCTAACCCCATTGTCTCCCACTCACACATGACGGAAAACTTGAATAAAATGCTTCACAAAAATCTCATACGGCAATATATTTCATACTCATAAATGTATCATAAGACTTTGCAAACAATCTGCACTCAAGAGCTAAATACTATACATCTGTTAAGAATGGCATAGTCACTTCAACCCGAATACCAAAATATTTTGATTATATGGGTATAAAAGAGAGAGCCACAACTACCTTTTTATGTTCTTTTAGTTAGTATACCACCAATTAATCCCCCTTAAAATATCCTTAATTTCTTCAGCAACCAGAAGCATAATAAGCCATGATTACGTGATAAAACGCACTAGTAAATATAGAATGAAAACATCAAGCAAATCATCTGAAAAGACAAATCCGGTAAATCTTTATAACAGAAAGTGCAATATCACAAAGTACAGCAAACATCAAGTATAGCCTTTGATTACCTTGTTTGAAGAAGAAAAAAACACTTATGATGATTATAACTACCGTGGCCGGCTGAATCTTGAGGTAAAATGCTTTTGCATAATAAACTAAAGATTTAGAGATCGGCTCTCCCGGGATACCTGGGGAAGGGAATTACATCTCTAATGTTGTCAATGCCCGTGGCAAAGAGAATCATTCTTTCAAAGCCTAAACCAAATCCACTGTGTTTCACAGTGCCAAAGCGTCGCAGGTCAAGGTACCACTCATATGGCTCAAGAGGCAGGTCCATCTCCTCTATTCTGTAATGCATTCCCATCCAAAAAGAGTTGGTTGTTAATAAATTATATTGCAGATTGTGAGAACTTGAATGGCTAGATAAATAAAAAAACAAACAAAAAGAAGGACATCTATTCCCAATTACTACAATACAGAAGAAAACCGCATCATTTCTGATACCTGCTCTTAATAATATCATAACGCTCTTCCCTTTGGCTTCCTCCAATTAACTCTCCCACCTATAATGTAAGAGAATTGAGTAACATGCATGCAACTAAATAATATCTAGGAGAATCAGTTCTGGTTAATTATTAGAACGTAGCAGGTAAGCAGTGCACAAAACATTTAAAAGAAACAAATCACCTTTGGTACAAGAACATCCATAGCAGCCACAGTCTTTAAGTCATCATTCACTCTCATGTAAAATGCCTTGATTCCTTTTGGGTAGTTATACACGATAACAGGCTTCTGAAACTTGACCTCTGTTAAGTATCTGCAAAAGTAAGCAAAACCGAGACATAAATTCCCATACTTAGATTAGAACTGAAAAAACACGTAAACAATGACTTGCACACCTTTCATGCTCAGATGCTAAATCAATTCCCCACTCCACTTTATTCTCAAAGTTCTTTCCCTCTTTCACAGCTTCTTCTAGTATTTCCACCGCTTCTGTGTATGTTATACGTTCAAAGGGCGTTGAAGAAACCTTTCTTAGGCGATCAATGCAACTTTTATCATAATTTTTGGCCATAAATTCCATATCATCAAGGCAATTGTCAAGTAACCAATCACACATAAATTTCACATATGCCTCCGCACAGTTCATATCATCCTACATATATAAAACAGTTGTTTCAGGTCATTCACTTAAAAATAATTAAAACAACAAAAAAAAAAACCACCAGTCTGTCAAGCTGCAACAATTCAGCATAGATCACATAGTCACAGTTTAAAAACACAGAAACAAGTTTGATAACTTACATTCACATGCCTGATTTCAGGAAATATGATACTAATAAAACCTATTGAACTCACTTAAAGCTCTTTTCCACATCACGTGTCTACACAAAAAAGATGTCAAGAACAAATAACCATGTTGTATCAGAAGTTTTTACATTTTCCTCAGTACTTTTCTTTGTGCACCATCAATAATCCATCCCACCTAGCTAAAAGGGCCACTCAAATCAAGAACTCATAACTTTAGCCTTCCCAACTTATAAATCCTGTTTCCAATCAAATATGCACATATTTTTGACTTAAGTGCTGTTATGAATTATAGCCACAAATACATAAATTTGGAATTTTGTTATCAATAGCACTATGTTTAGGAATAGGATTTTTCATATGACATGTATATGTATAAACTTCTATCAACTTCAAATCTTCCCAAAAACCTAACATAAATTGAGTGTTCTTGAGCCTAATATACCTTAATATCTGCAAAAGCTATCTCAGGTTCCACCATCCAGAACTCAGCCAAATGCCTGGAGGTATGGGAGTGTTCAGCTCGAAAAGTTGGCCCAAATGTATAGACGTTGCTAACAGCACATGCGTAAGTTTCAACTTGGAGTTGACCTGAAACAGTCAAAAATGCTTGACGGGCAAAGAAATCTTGCGCGTAGTCAATCCTTCCATCCTTTTGAGGAATTCCAGGCTTAAGCTTCAATCTCTCCTCCAATTTGGCAAGATTCTCCTTTGCTTTTGTCAGTTCAGCAACGAATGCAGTAATTGCCTCTTTCCCGGCTTTATCAGATTTTAATTTCGCAACAGCCTCTCCTTTCTCCTTGACAACAACCTTGGCAGCCTCAACATCGATTTCTGATGGAGGAGGATTCTTTGTCAGCTCCTTCTCTATTTTCTCAGCTTCACTGATCAAAGTTGTAACTTGAAACATCTCACCAGCACCCTCACAATCACTTGTGGTGATAATTGGAGTATGTATGTATAGAAACCCATGCTTTTGAAAGAACGTGTGGGTAGCATAAGCAAGAGCATTTCGGATTCGCGCAACTGCAGCAATCTAAAAACATGCACAAACAAAAAAAAAAATTGAAATAATTAACTTCTTTAAAAGAAGAACAAAAACTCGAGACACTGATCTTAAAATTGGGGTAAGAATAAATACCGTGTTTGTCCTAGGCCGAAAATGAATACGATCCCTCAAAAACTCAAGCGTCAGTTTAGTCTTGGGAATTGGGTACTTAGCCGGATCAACGGTGCCCACGTCAATGACTTTCTCAACCCGAAGCTCAATCTTCTGCTTAGTACCTTCAGGCGGGTTTTTAAGCAGCCCCTCAACGGACACAGATGTGCCAGTCAGCACCAGCTGGCCCAGATCCGCGACAGCCGCGTCCACAATAACTTGTAAATTGGCCGCACATGAGCCGTCATTCACCTCCAAGAACGCGAAGGAGCCTTTGCCTTGTTCCCGGCCAGTTTTCACCCAACCACCGACCCGCACTCGCTGCCCAGCTAGGCCAGCGCCTCCATCGGGTCGGCTCACGATGGAGCGAATCAAAACTCGATCAGAAAAGGGGTGTTTCTCTGCCTTGGAGGCTAATTGGGCGTTATCAGAAGTCGTCGCTGCAAAAGAAAAATGATGTCAAATAATAACAAAATTAAAAGGAGAACGCGATAAACGCAGAATTTAAGGGTAGAGCTTACTCATGGATGGTTAGTGAAGGAAAGAGAGCTCTGTGGCGGCGGGCTGCTCTCTTTTGCCGGTATAAGCGAGGGTTTTGGGTTGGAAGAGTTTACGTTTACGTGGCCTCAACTCAATCAAATGGTGGCGTTAACTGCGATATGTAAAAAAATCAAAGGTGACTGCTTTAGTTAGTGACACGAATATGATATTTATTGGATAGGAGCCTCATGTTTAGGCCGAATCGAGTCTGATTTTACGCTATAAGCGGTGCAATAGATAGAATGGCAAGGGGACCAACACGCAAAAGGGATATTTAATATTTTAGCCTTTTTTTTCAACAGTATATACATATATATTACACAATTTATCCACTTAATAAAAATATTATTACAGTATTTTCTTTTTTAAAATTACCTCCATTGGCATTATTTATGTAAAGAGATTTTCTTTCCTTTTTATCATTTTTCTAACAGAAAAAAGATCTACAACTCTAGAATCACTAGCTATAAATGATTCATATAAACACAAAGAAGGAAAAGATAAAAATTGTCAAATTTCTTTAGAGAATTCACATTTCTTGTAAAGATTTTACAATAAAATCATTCAAATTTAAGTCGATCGTAATTCAAACCCTTATGTTTTATGTTTTCTTCTTTAATAATTAAAAATCAAATAATATAAAATAAATTACATTTATTACTTCATATGAAATATAATTTTGTTGTGATTTCATATTATTTATATTGTTTAATAGTATGATTTTTTGTTATTGTATTGTTTAATGTTGTATTAATAATTAAAAAATATAAAAATTTAGTTTTGAATTAAAACCAGATGAAGAACAGTTGTCGCCAACCCTTTGCGTTAACATTAAGGGTTGGCATTGCCGCCAACCCCTAGCGTTCCGCTAACTTGTTCTTCGTATAGTTTTTATCAAAAATTGAATTTTCGTATTTTTTAACCATCAATATACCATTAAACAATATTATAATAATATTAAACTATACAACAATATAAAATCACAACATTAAATAATCTAACAATATGAAATCGCAACAATATTATATTTCACATATGAATTCTCTAAAGAAATTTGACAATTTTTGCTTCTTCCTCCTTTGTGTCTAAGTTAAATCCTTTATAATGGTTTTCTCTCATGAGTTTTATTATTCAATCATAGATATCTTCTTTGTTAATTTTCTTTTTTTATATTGTAAAGATTTTTTCCCTTGTTAGAAGGTTAAAAAAAAAGAAAGAGGTTAATTTTTTCTTGTTGCATAAGTTTCATCAATTGGGATATTTTGGAAAAATATATCACTGTTGTGGTACTTTTGTTTAAAGTTTGAGATAAGTGACATATATGTATGTATATACAGTTTAAACAAAGGGTAAAATTCAATATCCTAGTGCCAAATACCCTATTTTCTGTTTCTACTATGTAAGAAACATCAATTTCCATTTCTAGTATGTTCTTATTATAAAAACTTAAACATTTTTCATCTCCTCTCCGGAAAAATCCCCTTTTTTATCCCTTATCTGTTAAAAAAAATAAAAATAAAAATCTCTTTTTGTATATCTAAACATAATATAAATATATAAAATAATAAAATTAACTAAAATTAAAAATAATATATTATTTTAAATGCTATAAAAAATATATATTAACTATTTTAATATACACAATAAAAATATACATAAATCTAAAATTATAAATAATTTAAAATTATAAAAAAATATCAATATTCTAAATAAAAATATTAATATAAAATGATAGAGATGAGAATAGGGATAGGGGCGTGACGAGAAAGGGACACATGTTTTCCCGTTCTAGATTATGGGATATTTTTTATTTCGTTCTCAATTCTATTAATAAATCTCTTTAACGTTAGAGTTGAAAAGAGTCAAAACCATAAATTCAAACATAAATTAGCATATATAATAATAAATAATAAAATTATATATACACAATCTTTATTTGTCATTCTCTTTGGTAAATCTAATTAAAAATAAAATAATAATTAATCATAAAATAATATATTAATTATGTATTTATAATATTATATATATAATATTAATTATACAAATATTGAGTTACACAAAAATGATATATAATACGAATAATTTTAAATTAAAAATAAAATAATGAAGAATATTTTATTGTTTTTTAATATATTTACACTCCTAATAAAATTAGGACGCAAAAGCCTAACCAATTACACGTGTTTATCATTTTTCTGTAAAATGATTAAACCAAAATCACAGTGCTTATGTCCAAACCTTAGGACTTAAATAAGTTAACAACTCTTTTTGACAATCATATTGGGCGGTAACCCGGCCCAATATACTTTGACATACTCTATATATTCAGCCGAAACCCTTGAAATGTTTTCTTCTGCTCCGCTTAGTAACAGCTCAAACCGCTAAACAGAAACACAGCAGCAGCAGCAGCTGCAGCTTTCGGCGCAACTTGTGTAATCAGCCATGGGTAATTTCAAAACACCAGAAAACTTAAACTATTTGGATCGAGTGTTTACTATTGTAATGGTGTTTGCCTGGTCTGTCACAAACACGTAGTTTTGATAAATTTGTTCGTATTTTTATCAGGTAAGGTTCACGGTTCTCTGGCTCGTGCGGGTAAGGTGAGGGGACAAACTCCAAAAGTCGCTAAGCAAGATAAGAAGAAGAAGCCTCGCGGCCGTGCCTACAAGCGCATGCAATACAACCGCCGTTTCGTCACCGCAGGTAGTTTTTGCCCGCATTTTATTTATTTACCGCCTATTTACCATGGATTGTTTATTAGGTGGTTCTGTAGATCTGAGTTGTCGTGTTTGCCCATTTACATTTTAGAGTTAATTTTGATTATTAGATCTAGAAATAAAGTGGGAAAATCTACAAAAGGCTAATTCTGCATAGTTCTGATTATAATTAAGTAAACCGGGGAACCTGAATTGTAACTTAAATAGTGCTACTATTCACACGGAACCCTGATGAACAATGCTTGCTTTGCTTGGATGTTTATAGTAAATAATCAGGCTGTAGTTGAGTGCATATTCTGATGATTATTGTTTGTTGATTTTGCAGTTGTTGGTTTTGGAAAGAAGAGGGGACCCAACTCATCCGAGAAGTAAATCTTGAAAGAAGGCAGGGTTAGATAGGTCCTGGTGTTTTCATTGTTGTTCTAAAGACTTTTTATTGTGATCTAGTTACTGATAACATTGTTGAATTTGGTGTTAGATAAATATCATGTGATTTTGGGTTTTCGTTTCATCAATAATTTCCTTAGAGAAACATTGAGCTTAAGATCTCTGGCTCTGTCAAATCAATGAAAGCCTAATGGTCTTGCAATAATACATAATAGAATAGCAGTTTGCATACCGCCATCGCTTGAACATATCAGAAATCAATGAAAATACTTGGAACAAGAAGTAATGAGCCCGGAACCAACTCTCATCATCAGTTAGTAACAATTTGTCGATACAAATCCCCAGGAAGCTTTTCTGCTTGCTTAAGATGAGGCTCTGCTTGCTGAAATTGGAGGCCTTTTCCAACTGGTTTTCCGCCTTCATTCCTTGGCCAGGCTCTCATGTGATGGATTTGATGGAGCTTCTGGTGATATCTGGAAAAGCTGGATTGGAAACTTCATATTTCTCCTACTTCTACATATCCACAAAATCGAAAGTAGGTATAATTAAATCAATGAAATGACATTGTTTGCAGCTTGTCAAATGTATGATAGATATAGGTAAAGATGAGCAATTCAATCTGTTCTTAAATAGAAAGGAGATTCTTTGATTAAAAAAGAATAGGAATAGTTCGGGGACGAGATAGGGATGGTTATAAATATATCTATTATTCCCTCTTCTATTCATTAAACTCTTGCATATGAAATTAATATCATTATTTTTCAAGTGGTGTTTGGTTACAGGGTAGAGAAATTTTTTCACAGGAGGGACAGGATTCTCTCAGTGATAGGGAATAGGAAAGAAGGGTTTATCATATAGGAATGAGAGTTAAGGAATTTAATCCTTGCCCGTCCGCTGCCATCTCTAAATACAGGTGATATATCCGAACATGACATACATTTTATTGAAGTGGCTACATAAATAGAATAGTTATAGTGTTTAGCCGCCTGTTTGGTCTTAATATGCCAATATAAACAAACAATGATTCTAACGTAAGCAAAGTCTCGCATTGTGTAGTGAGAAACAATTACAAGGAAGAGGGTTGAATTACCTGACCCCAGGAATCCTTGCAATAGGAAATGGCTTCTTTTAGATGCTTTTTACGATCCTCTAAGTTCATTGCACTGTAACAGCTACCATGAACTGGTGAATTTCTCACTGATTCATTGTTACAACTCCTCCTTGATGCCTCTGTAATTTTCGGCTTCCGTTCTCGACAAAAGAATGTCAAATAAGACCTTAAAGATTTCCAAAACCCTTCATGATTTTTCTCAGTAACATCGCTTCTATGAGTCTTGTTTTCAACACGGGGCGAGAATAATGGTTTAGTGGATCGTCTGCCATTTGGAGAACTCTGGGGTCTTGCATTAACATCAGCAGAAATTGTATCAGTTGGAAGTCTGTGATCTGAAGTAAGATTCAAGGATTTTGGTTTTAAGTTTTGCATGCTAGCAAGATCTCTAGAGGGGACAATAGAATTAGAATTATGATGTATGAACTTTTAAGGCTCCATTTACTGCAATTTATATGCTGGTTTTTAGGCCATGATTATGCACTAAATACCATTATTAGGCTTTGGCTGAGGGAAGAGAGAGTTGAATCAATCAGGTAAAGAATCATCCATTTAAGCACTTTCTATTATTTGATTGAGATTTTGAAATGGCCACTGTGTTTCCTTTATTAGGGATAGTGACAGTGTTCACAGGGAGTCCAGTTTCAGCAGATCGGTTAAATGTTGCCATAATTGAACGCTGATTTTTATAGTAAGCACCCTTATCTAACTTAATGGAAGAGAACTTTGGTAGCCAAGAACCCCATCTGAAGAAAAATTGAACTCATACTTTCTTGTATATAGAGTCTTATCTTTTACTATTCAAAGTTATTATTTGAAAGTAAATAAAAAGAGAAGTACGAAATGACATAAAATAAAAAGATAATAATTTACAACAAATATTTGAATTGTTAGGTTTGAAAGAGATAATGAAATTAAAATAATGATATAGATTTACAATTCCTCCAAACATACAAGCACAATCACCACATAATTCCATCTTCAAGGATCACCAAAATGTAAAAAAAGGGAGATCCTCTCCTTCTAATATCACAAGACTAATGTTATCCATATACATCTTTTAATATATAATTAAGTAGAATATATGATTAATGTTATTTTATTATTAATTTAAATTTATTCAATAACTTAACTTATTTATATAGGCCAAACGACTATTTCCCACCCAAGGTATGCTGTAATGACAAGTTTCCCCCTTTAACTATGGAAATACCAAACACCCACCCATGGCCAGTTAAATTTAACAGAACCCTAACGCCTGAAAATTTTATCTCCTTTTGCCCCACTAAAGTTTGAAAACAAAAATTTCCCCCCAGCCTAAGTTTAAGAAAATGGCAGTTTCACCCTAGGGTTTGGTTTTGAAATCTCCGGCGACCTCTCCGGCTCCGTTGCCGACGGCTTCTCCCTCCCGAAGAATCCTCTCCTTCCGGTGATCGGTTTCCTCCCATTTGGAGGCCCGATCATCGCCGGAAAAGCGGTGGGAGACGAAGAACTTCGTCGGGGAAGACGAAGTTCTTCGTCTTCCCAGACGAAGACGAAGCCGTCGTCTTCGTCTGGGAAGACGATCGTCTTCCCAGAAGAAGACGGTTGTCTTCCCTGGGAAGCCGATCGTCTTCCCAGACGAAGACGACGGCTTCGTCTTCGTCTGGGAAGACGAAGAACTTCGTCTTCCCCGACGAAGTTCTTCGTCTCCCACCGCTTTTCCGGCGATGATCGGGCCTCCAAATGGGAGGAAACCGATCACCGGAAGGAGAGGATTCTTCGGGAGGGAGAAGCCGTCGGCAACGGAGCCGGAGAGGTCGCCGGAGATTTCAAAACCAAACCCTAGGGTGAAACTGCCATTTTCTTAAACTTAGGCTGGGGGGAAATTTTTGTTTTCAAACTTTAGTGGGGCAAAAGGAGATAAAATTTTCAGGCGTTAGGGTTCTGTTAAATTTAACTGGCCATGGGTGGGTGTTTGGTATTTCCATAGTTAAAGGGGGGAAACTTGTCATTACAGCATACCTTGGGTGGGAAATAGTCGTTTGGCCATTTATATATATAAAAATATGTGAGCGTATAAATTTGGAGCCATTGAGAATAGCTTAAAATCTAGTGAGAATAGTTTTAGATCCTGCCAATATACAAATATTTCAAACCAATCGAAAAAAACGTTTAACATATACGAACCCAACTTTTGATTTGGTCTCAAATCGGGCTTGGTCTGTTCGAGCAAAGCCTAAGAGGATTTGAAACAGTTTGAGTCGATCACTAGTGTAAAACTACGTCGTACATTAGCAAGTGGAAGCGAAAACAAAACATGCGCCCATTAAAACTAGGTAAACGCCGCATAAACTAATCAAGCGGTAGCCACGTGGAAAGTCAACATCCTGTAGAAAAGGCAGAGCATTTGGAAAACAACACGCTTAAGAAAATACCAAAAAGTCTTATAATTCACAGGTCTCCTCCCCCTCGCGTGTCTTTTGATCGAATTTCACAGGTACGAATTTGAATTTATTTCTTCATTTGTGGTCTGGTCCGATCGTTAGTTGAAATCAATTGTTTCGATTAAGGTAGAACTTTGTCGTTTTGGTTATGGAATATTGAATTAGGATTTTGGATGATCTAATAATTACGATGTTGATTCTAACAGGGAGGATATAGGATTGTGAATAATCGCGGAGAATCAACCATGTTTAATCGGCTTTTTGGGAAACCTAAACAGGAAGCCAATGCTCTAACTACGATTGACAAGTTAACTGAGGTACTATTATTTTTTACAATAGGTGGTCCTATACCTTTTTTGTTATCAATTTTTTTTGTTCTGATTGTTTGTTTATTTGTATTGGGTTAACGATTTAGGCTGAGGATTTTATTAACCCAGTAATTTGAGGTTGTTGGCTGATAAGTAACTGTTTTTACAATCGAAACTTTGAGTGTTTCTTGTTGCATTATTATTTCTAGGAAATTCTGTGAATAGTGAAAAAAAATTGAATAAAGATTGATGTTTTTGATTATGCAATATGATATATTAGTTATTCACTCTAACATCATTGTGGAACCAAAACCAACTTTTCTGTTGGTAGAAACTAGAGAATAAATTGGTGTTTAATTTTGCTTTCTTGAATGCAATTGCGTCATACTGTTTATCTGACAGTAGGATCTTATCCAAATTTAAGCACTAAAAATATTTCCTTTGCACTTGTATCTATTGTGACTTGTTTTTCTCATATGTTTTCATTGAGATTATCTTACTGCTACTGTATTTTATGCTTGTTTCTATGTTGCTGCCATTGTGTGCATTGTGTGAAACTGTGTTCTGTGCATTGTATAGACTCTTGAAATGCTTGAGAAAAAGGAGAAAGTTCTCCTTAAAAAGGCCTCTGCAGAGGTTGAAAGGGCCAAGGAATACTCCAAAGCAAAGAACAAAAGAGGTACGGCTGAGAAGTGCAAGCAAAGTTTTATGAGATTTTTTTTTAAATGTATTTGTGTGAGAAATTGATGATGTAGTTTCAGTGAGAGAAGTTTCTGTTATCTTATTTGTTTGCGTGGTTAGTTTGTAAATAAAATTGTCACAATTCATGTGTGATTACTGGCATACTATTTACCTGTGTTGCATGCATATAGCTGCCATACAATGTTTGAAGAGGAAGAGGCTATATGAACAACAAATAGAGCAGCTTGGAAATTTTCAGTTGCGCATTCATGATCAGGTAAACCTGGAACTTTTTAATCAATGTTTAATTTCTGCTCCATGAACTTTCACTAAATTGCTATTATGTATAATGTCACAGATGATTATGTTAGAGGGTGCTAAAGCCACAACTGAGACTGTGGATGCATTGAGGACGGGAGCAGCTGCCATGAAGGCAATGCAGAAAGCAACGTATGTATCTATCTAGCTTGACCTCGTGTATTTGTTGTTACCAGAGTTTCTTATTCCATCATACGTTATATTGTTTTTAGCATCTTAATTGTGCCTTTTAGTGTAATCAGTTACCATGGTATATGCAATGTTTTGTTTGTTTCAATTTTTCCGTTTTCCTTTTAATTATTTTGCATTATATAAGAGGATAAGTTTGTGTTCCCCGGCAAGTTTTGGAATTTGATACATGGTTTATTCTGCAATTTTCCTTTCACTGGAGAAGTTGAAAGTATTTGTAAATTTGTTGAAACCTTCACTAATGTTTATTCCAAAGTGCTTGTTTTCTTGTGATCCTGTAACCAAGTTTCTCTTTTTAACCAATGTTCTATTTGGAAAACCATTGATTGTTATTTTGTTGAGACCTGGGTATTGCAGTTATATTAGTGAAGGCAAAATACATCTTCAATTTAATCTTTTTTTTTTTTTTTTTGGTTTCATGAAGGACATGGAGAATCATTTAATTATATAACCAGAGAATTCAGATGGTAACAATAGTAGTGGCTAATGTGTGTGAAAATGGTGGGTTGTTTCCAGGAATATAGATGATGTTGACAAGACCATGGATGAGATCAATGAGCAGACTGAGAACATGAAACAGATCCAGGAAGCATTGTCAACTCCTATTGGCTCAGCTGCCGATTTTGATGAGGTTATAATTTACTTGATGTGTATTGAAATCCTTCACAGATTTTTTATTTTATTCTCTCTTCTTCTATGTTATCCAAAGTAACTCAGAACATCCTCGGCATTTTTTGCATCACAGGATGAGTTGGAAGCAGAACTTGAAGAATTGGAAGGTGCAGAGTTGGAAGAACAGCTTCTTGAGCCTATAGTCACAGCTCCAGCAGCTCCAGTGCAAGTTCCTGCTGGCAGGCAACAAGCTCACCCTGTTCCACGGAAGCGGACGGCTGAGGAAGATGAACTTGCTGCCTTGCAAGCTGAGATGGCACTTTAAGCAGGTCCTTAACCCTTTCTCCTCTTTCTTTAATTAATTTTACCATTTTAATTGGTGCTTGCGAAAGCCAGTGGGAGTCTCTTAACACTTCTTCAGCATCTAGCATTAACTTATCATCTGAACTAATGCAGGTGCTGTTGCTTAGATATGAAGAAAATTTTTAAGGACTATGTGGAGATTTATGTTCTAAGCCGATCATGCATCAGGATTTCTATGTGCATTCAGTGAATAGACTGTATATAAGATTGGCATCAACTAAAAGAAGTCCCATTCATTATATGTATCATGTAATATGCTTTTTAAACCTTTAAATCAAGTATATTGTCTTGTGATCTCGCACGTTGAAGCAAGAGTTTATGTAATTCTGAGAAGCTTTGGTAAATTTTCTCTCTCTTGAGACACTGTCAAGTGAATTTTGCTAATTTTATCTCTAGACAATATGTAAAAGGAAGTGATGCAAGAACAGTGGAACGGCGTTTCTGAGAGTTTATGATGAATGAATTTTGGTTTTGTGTTGAGGTTGCCTAGAATGCATCAGAATAAAAATTCCATTATGGTGTGTGTTGATTCTTGAAGATAGATCACTTTATACCTTGTAACAAAACTTTTGATGTTTCGCAGGTAGCAAGATTGTTTTTGAAGGAAATCATGAAGCTGCGTTGAGTTCCCAAGTTGCCAACTTTGGACTGAGATGTCAAATATGTGAGTACTGGTGCAGAGTCAGATTTGGTGTAGTTTAAGAAGTACAACCAAACTGTGCAAAAACAGTTTGGAAAAATTTTAAATTTAAATTAAGTGAAATTAAATTGGAAACATACAATTTGATTTAGATTAGATTACGATTCAAATTTATTAAAAATCAATTTTTTGAAAATATAATAAAAATGTGTATTTATTATAAGTATATAAATATATACATATTTGATATATATCATCAAAGTAATATTATGTGTATTTATTTTAAGTACATAATTGTATAAACATTTATATGTGTCATAATATGATTGAATGTTATTTTATTTTTAATTTAAAATCACTTAATCATGTAATGATATATATAAGTATATTTATATTTGTATATCTAAAGTAAATATATATAATTTTATTGATCATATAAATACTTTTTTGTTTTCAAGTGTTAAGATTTTAAATATAAGGTATGAGATTTGGAACTTATATTAAAAAAATATGAGTGTCTAGCATTAATGTATACAATCTCATAGACCTTGCATCCTTGATACAAGAATCTACAACACTTCTAAGAAGAGAATCTCATTTATGGCAGGGATTATACAATTGGTTGTCGATCTCATCACAACATTGATGCACGGTTCTCCCCTTGTACATGCACAAGGTAGGAACAATGGAATTATACTCCAGGTTAATATTTTGTCAGAATCTATCGATTACAATTTTGGGTCATAGACACATTTGAAGTTATCAAAACCACTTATCTTTACTATCTCTCCTCGTCATTCAAGATCAGGATGTCATTGCCAACCAATCTGGCCTCATCCACCAGCAATGGGGAAAAGTGAATTAAATGGTCAAAAACGGACGTATTTGTAGAGATCCAACTTTTTATGTGTACTGTTAAACTGTAATTTGAGTGAAAAAAAAAAGTTTTTGATATATAAAAAGATATGGTTTTAAAGATTTATTGATAATACATTAAGATTAAATTTTTTATTTTATTTGGTTCAATAATGGTGAGATTCGTCTCAACAAGACAGTCCAACACTATGATATACATTTAGATTAAAAACATGCAGACTGTGAGTAACACATAATTGGATCATTTTTTCTTTTCTTCTTCTTCTTCTTTTAAGGAGGATTGTCCCTCGGAGGTTTGATTTAAAATGATAAAAAGTTCAATTCTCTTCAGTCTGTGTCTGCCATGTAAGACGATAGGTGCATGCATTCATACTATAATATAATATAATTAGCTGGTTTGATTTCAAGGCTGCTTAATTTAGATTAAAAATGTGACCGTTTGAGAGTCGAAACTAGGATAATAATACTCCTTGTCCCTGCATAATTGAGCTCTTAATTTTATTAATATGGTGGTTTCGTAGAAATATGATTTCTTTAACAATGTTTTTAACATGGGACTAAGATCAGTTTTATTTTAAACTACTATAATTAAATGAATGATTGTTTGATTTGTTTTTATTAGAATGATCCGTCTTTATTAAAGACGAAGATGTCAGAGTAGAGGAAGCAGGTTGCCAAAGAGAGATAGCACCAGAGAAATGGAAACCTGGTAAAGGAGAATATAACATTTCAAACTTTAATTTTAAGAGAAAATTGTTTATTGTTTTGTCTTTATCTAAGACAGAGATAATAATTTCTACCTCCAACGAAAAAGGAGAAGTGCCGACAGAGAATAAGACGGAAGGCCTACTGATGGTTAGAAAGAAGTTGGTCACTGGAGATAATGAGAAAAAACCCTAGAGAGGAAGTAGCAATTTTTCAAACTTTGAAAAAAAATTTAAGAAGAGAATATCAAATTTTAAAATTGAAGAGAAAAAATATGATAAAATTTTAATTTTTAAAATTTTTTTATTAAATGATAATTTTAGCTTTAATATTAATTTAAAATTTTAATAATATTTAATTTATAAATAAATATTTAAATTTTAAAAAATTAGAGACTGAAACTTAGGTATAGGTGGTAACAGGTCTTTTGGCCTTAAATATATAATACACATTTATGGCTACCGTGGGTGAGACGATTTGGAAAGGGGAAATCTTCAAACAAAATCCATCTCTTTTTCGTACCTAAGTTTAGAATCTTCTATCAGTGAAGAAAGTTCCCGGAACCTACATAAGACAAGGGGATTAACACTACACATGTACATTCAACTCTTGAGCATTGACTCGAGGCCATGCAAAATACAAAAAGATATAATAACAAAAAATAAAAATATTAAATTTAACAAAATTAGGGAAATAATACTATAACTTTTTAAAAAATTTGAGTTTAAATTTTATTACAATTTGTAAAATCCTTATTTATTTGATAAAGTGATTATAAAGATTATGGTAAAATATGGCGGGTCGGTTCCCATTAAACAAAAAATAGCAAGCCAAAGCATTCTGGGGAATTTTTCAAGTCTGATAACCTCAAAAAAGAGACTTTGGCGACTAGTTTCCACAAGTCTAAAGCAACACACCAGTGATTATCTTTGAAAGACTCAAAATTCTACATAAAAGGTTAACCCCACATGCATAGCCTTTTGACAAATTACACTTGAGATTAGTTCAGTCTGACCATTCCACGCATTAACAGAAAGAAAGTTCTAGCGTTTGATTAATAAGAACTTTGAATTGGAGGATTCACATATACAAACCCAGAAGCGAGGTTATTTAATTTTCTGAAGTCAAAGTCTTAGATACATGCATGTATATGATATAGTTTTCATTGGGAAGCAGCGGACTTTTTATTTTTAATCTTGTGTTTAATGAATAATTAATAAATAAGGCCAAAAGACTTATTCACACCCGAGGTTTCATATAAGCCTAAACTCTTATTTTTTAAATTTTAAAAACTTAAATATTTATTTGCCTTGTTAGAATTTTTTATTAGAGTTAAAAAGAAAACCGTTATTTAAAAAATATATTAAAATTTCATCTTGTTTTCCCTCTTAATTTTAAAAACTAATAATTTTTCTCTATTCTAAGTTTTGAAAACTCACCTTTACCCCCTATTAGGTTTAACTCAAAACATAACACATTTTTCAGCAACCTTCTCTGCTCTAGGCACTTCTTTGTCGACTACCTTCTTTCTTCGGAGCTCTTTATCACTTCTGATGATAGACAACCAAGCAAAATTGATCAAATATATTGAATCTTATTTGTCAAACTCCTTTATCGTTTTGGTCAAAATCGGGCATAATCGATCAAGAAACTTTGTCTTCGTTCAAGCGAAATCGATTGTTTAACGTTTTGAACCACCACAAAAATACTTCATCTTCATCGATAGCCGACCTTCAATTTCAGAATCTTTTATTGTTTTGTCTTCATCAACAACTCACTGTTTTATCCTCAATTGTCTGCAGTTCATTTTTAGTCTTCATCATATACAACAAAAAAAGAACGTCAATTATCAATTGAAAAGAGCATTAAAAAAAATATATATAAACCTAAAAAAGGGAAAAAGATGAATTTTCAAAATTTTGGTTAAAAAAAATTATTAATTTTTTAAATTAAAAAATAAAATTTTAATTTTTTAAATAATAATTTTACTTTGATCATTTCAAAAAATTTCATTAAAAAAGTGAGTGTTTAAAATATCAAAATTTACCCCTGGAAAGTTTGGGATTACATCAACCAGGGTTGGGAGTAAGTCTTTTCATGGTTGCCGAGAAGACTGTTTGTCTTTCTACCACCTCCAATCCACGTGGTCAATAAATAAATACAAAAGAAAGTTTGATAGACTTATCCGAAATGCAATGGCAGCCGCCCCCCCAGACGCCAAATTGTAAGTGGACACATAATTATTATGTAAATCTTTTATCATTGTTATTTCTGTACTTAGTCTACTCTTTTTGACAGCGATTTGAATGTTATTATACTAAATGACAATTCAATTTTATTTTTAATACTATTATTTTTATAATTAAAATTTATATTAAATTAAATAATACAGATATTTTTGTTATTATAAAATAATAATTTATATTAACATCTATGGAGAGTAGATTCCAGATAAGAAATTAGATTTGTCAAAACTTAAATATTAAAAATTTATTTTTCACTAAATTTTTTATAAAAAATAATTATTTGGCCTATAACAAATTTTTTTCAAAAACATACAAAAAAATATTATATATTTATTTTAATAATAAAATTATACATATTTATTTTAAATTTATAAATATATATATTTTAATATATGATTATATGATTTAATTTAATAATAAAATAATATTTAATTACATTATAATATATATAAATGTACATTTATTGATGTATTTAAAGTAGATAGATATGTGTGTATAGTATTGTACATAATTTAATAAAATTATGTGTACCTAAATACTAAAATTAGATATCTAAATTATGTATAATTATGTGATTAGATAATTTAAATAAAGATAAGATAATACTCAATCTAGAGATGACAATTTCGTTCAAAATTTAGGGGTCTTGAGTCTAACGAAGAGAAGATTCTCTAATAGAAATAGGAAAGAGGATCAGAACAAAAAAAATCTTCACAATCAAGAATAGAGATACATGTATCTTGTCCCCATCCAACCTCATCCTTATCTTGCCCCTCTCTTTTTATATTAATATATTTACTTAAAATACTAATATATATTTATAGTTTTAGATTATTTATGTTTTATAAATTTATTTATGTTTTTATTATGTACATTAAAGCAGTTAATATATTATATTTAAAATAATTAGTTGATTTTAATTTTATTATTTAATATATTTATATTATGTTTAAAATATATAAGAAAGATAATTTTTTTCTTAAGATAAGGAAAAGATTTTTCTTTTGAAAAAAGAGACAGATAATTTTTATCATCTTTGTAACAAAAATAATGATTAATATCTTATATAAAAATAAAAATAAAAATTTTAATTAGATAATGACATACCAATTAAATTAAATAAATATTGATTTTTAATTTGAAAATCAATTTCCAAAATAAATAAATAAAATAGGATTAATTTTGGAGGGGTGTGATGGTTACTCAATTCATTAATTGTCAGTAGACTGACCCTTTTTTTCTTCATCTTTGAATAGGCAAACACAACGCAACTTTCATGACCTCTGATTAACTCTGAATTCAAGGCGTACGGCACAGCATTTTTCTCACCACGTGTTCCCACCTCCTAGACCATTTCACGCCTTCTTCAGCAATGATTTTCTTTTCAAAAATATCTAAATTACCATATTCAATAAATCAAATATTTAATTTTAAATATCATTAAAAAAAAGGCCAAAACACTATTCCCACCCAAACTATGTTAAATTTTCAAGTTCCTCCCATTAATTTTGAAAATATTATTTATCCACTCATAGTCAGTTAAATTTAATGGAACCCTAACTCCTGAAAATTTAATCTCATTTTTCTCCCTAAAAGTTTAAAAACTAACATTTTATTCTCTAAACCAAGTTTAAAAAGATCGCATTCCCCCCCATAGGGTTTAGTTTTAAAACTCGTTCACTTTCTTCAGCTCCATTGTCGGCCGTCTCTCTCTCCCGATGGCTTCTCTTCCACCGACGACCCGTCTCAACTCCACCCCAACCCATCAAGCATCGAGAGACGTCGTTTGAGAAAAGAAATCGTCTTCTCATATGAAGACGACTCGTCTTCATCTAGGAAGACAATCGTCTTTCCAAACGACGTCTCTTGGCATCAAATAGGTTGGGGTGAAGTTGAGGCAGGCCGTTGGTGGAAAAGAAACCGTCGGGAGGGAGAGACAACCAATGATGGTGCCAGAGAAAGTGAATGAATTTGGAAACAAAACCCTAGGGGGGAAATGTGATCTTTTCAAACTTAGTTTAGGGGAAAAAACTTAGTTTTTTAAATTTATGAGGGAAAATAAAATCATATTTAAGTTTATTTTTAATATTTAATATAAAATAACGATTTTAACTTTATTACCGTTAATTTTAACTGTTCATGAATGTGTATTTAAAATTATCAAAATTAACGAAAAAAAACTTTGAGAATTCAGTATAGTTTAGATGGGAAATAGTCCTTTGGCTAAAAAAAATTAAATATTTACCTTCATATTTAAAATTTCATTTTTTTTACTATTTAAACAAACTCTCGTAAAATACAGATATTTCAAGAATAACCAAATTATATAATGCTTATAAAATAAGAACACAGTCCTAATTTCATTAAATTATATTTACAATCACAACGATAACCATAACAATAAGATTATATTCATAAATATTGGATATGGATTTATTTATAAATGATAACTAAATTATTTTATATTAGAGATATATCATTGTTTTTACACTAATTTATGTTAATACTGCTGTTCTATCCATAAAGGCAAAACAGATAGTGCCCATATTGTGCATTGATTAGTAAAATGTTAGACAGTTAACTTCTAATTTAGGGGATAATCACATAAATCTTGAGCAACTTCATGGCTAGTTGGAGTCTGAAAACCAAACTCATTTACAAGTTGTTGATAAGGTGAATCGAAGCCAAAATTTTGTAGATTAATTCCTGAGTCTTCAACATTTCCATTGGCCGACCACGAGACGGCAGAGTTGCTTTCTGAGATAGAAACAGTCGAAGCTTCTTGGGCTGATGACATGAGCCCTGGAAATGGAGCTTGATCAGTTGATGAGTCCAAAAAAATCCCTTGATGCTCAGGATTTTGCTGCTGCCAAGCCATGCCTGTTGTACCAGCCAATGCAGAGGAACTTGCATTCCCATAATGAAAGGATTCATCTTCAGGAATTGTGGCAGAAATTTGTGTGGAATTGTTTGAGATTATACCACCGTTGGCTGCCGATAGCTTCTTCTTCAACTTGGTATTCCAGTAGTTTTTTATATCATTGTCTGTTCGTCCTGGTAGTTGGGAAGCTATAAAAGACCACCTAATCCAGAAACATAAAGTATTTATCATGAAAACGAAGTAAAAGGCAACAACTTTGCAGATTACTGAAAAAACCCACAATAAAACCTGGAAATTAAGTTAATTAATTGACTTGCCTACTTCCTATGGTACTGTAAAGAGTGCATATGATGCTGTCTTCTTCCTCAGTAAATCCACCATGCTTAATATCTGGTCTCAGATAATTCAGCCACCGCAGACGACAGCTCTTTCCACAGCGCTTCAGTCCTAAAATTAACATAAAAAAGTAATTAGTTTGATTTAAAGGATAAAGAAAAAAAATGAAGATTTGAAGATATATATACCAGCTTTATGAGGCAAAGCAATCCAGTTGCCACCAGCTCCATGCTTTTCCAGAAAATTCTTAAGAATGGCATCTTCTTCAGGAGACCATGGACCTCTTTTCACGTTCGCTTTGTCACAACACGGAGCTCTTCCCATCTGTAGCTTAATTTTTCTAAACTTCTATGCTGCGACTACAAGAGAAAAGTAAAATATATTATATATATAGATAAGAACATTTAAGAATTGACTTCGTCTTGACTCAAGATAAATAATGATTTCTGTCTTGTTGGTGAAGACAGAGAGCAAGAGAATGTGGAGGCACGGAGACTTCATGCTGGCAGTTTTACCTGCATTTTACAGAGGACTTTTACCGGGCCAGTAATTAAAGTTTAACGCGTTTTCATGTTGACCCAGTTCAATTATGCAGGCTTTGGTTATGGTGAAACTCAGTGACTATTCAGCGTGGTTGATTTTTCACCCATAATGGAAATAGAATTACTTCCCTTCTGCGAAACTTCATCTGCAACTTCCTGGAAATTTAGGAATTCCTAGTTACCACTTGAAGAAGCTTATTTATTGTAATACAATACAAGTAATGATGTTAGTGTTATAGTGTTCGATGAGGGCTAGTAAAGAGCTTACATACCATCGATCCGCGTGAGTGTCAGATTATAAAGCATGATTGTATAAAAATTTTAAATATAAGATATGAGACTTAAATTTTATATAAAATAAATAAATATTTTATACGAGATTTATATAATTTCGGATTTTCTAATCTCTAAATCTAACTTTTGAATTATGTTTTTTCCAATGTTTATATAAAGAATTTATTTCTACGAAATGTTCTTTTTCTAAATTTTTTTGGAAAAGAAAGTCACAATTCTTGCATTCATACAAATGTAAATACTGACAAAATAAGACTCTGTTTCTTGAAATATTAGCTTATGATTTTCCATGTCAAGTTTTGTTTTGGAGTCTCTAGCTACTTGAGACACTTCATTCTCAGTGATTTTTGTATAATTATTTTTATAGTTTATACCTTTAATATTACTTCTTCTTTTTTACAGAAAATCATTTATATTATTTCTAGAAAAGCATAAACTATCTTTTCTAATTTTGAACCTAAAATACACCCAAAAAGTTTAAAAAAAAAAATCTATAAAATAACAAATCATATAAAACACCTTAAAGCATGTTTGAAAGTAGGACTGGATTTGGAGTTTGTTCAAATTGAATTTGAAATATGCTTATTTGGATTTGATATGAACTTTACTCAAATGAATCTAGACTTGAGTCTGACATATACAATTTGAGCCCAAACTCAAGTTAAAATATGTTTAAAAACCGAGTATAAATCTGAACAGGAGCCTAATATTTACGAACTTAAGTTAAAAAATATTTGAAAACTGATTACGAGCTTGAATTCAAACTAAAACATATTAAAAAGATTTTTTAAATGATGTCATACAAGTCATGAAGAAACCAAATTTAAGCGAACGAGTTTGACAAGCTTTAGTCAAGTTCAGCTCTTTTACACAAACCTAAGACTTATGCAAGCCGAACACAAACTCCTGATCTAAGAAGCAAATCAAAGACAAACAAGTTATTCTCCAATCTTGGAGAGCCCAAACAAAATCCCTCTGAAAATAAGCTTCACCCTGTTTAGACTTGATTTAATTCGAATCAAACCCCACTTGAAAGTAATTTGACAATGTCAAAATCTCTTTTATTTTTGTCATGTATCCCAGCAGAGAAAAAAAACTTGAATAATAAATTATTATTCAACTGGGTTTTGATGAATATTTTATAGATTTTCTTGAATTTTTCTAGTAATAATTTGTTTTAGTTAAAAATAATTTTAATTGTAAATGCTAATTATATGTATTTTGTTTTTCTTTTTTCAAGTGCATGATTAATTATTAGGCTCCTAACAGCTTCAAAGCCCATAATGTCTCATGGCCCAAAAGATAGGCATATGTCTCGTCGGCTGGACCCCAAAATTTATTGAAACTACAATCATTGGAACAAAGCCCAATCTGCCGAAACAAAACCCAACAGCGTTTGTAATAATAATTAGCGCTTTTAAACTTTAAAAAATTCAGTTTCATAATTCAATTTAATTTATATATAAATATTGACTAATTTACCAACAAAACAAGAAAAATGATTTAAAATCAATAAAACCGAAATTATATAATATTACATAATTTTAAAACTTTAAAAAATTATAATTTATAATCCCTTAATTAAATTAAGGATTAAATTTGTAATTAATATTAATTATTTAATAATTAATATATAATATTATTAAATCAGTTAATATTCTTTAAAAATATCTAATAATTTAAAAATATATTTAATTAATTAATAAGATAACCAAAAAGCATTGATTATTGAAAAGAAAGAAAGCATTTGAGGAGTGGGGGGGAAAAGGACAGGGAGCAATAAAAGAGTTTCTTAATTTGACGGCAAACCTAATATGCCGGCTAATCGGACTACATCACCCCAATTTTAATGTGATTTTGTCATTCACAAATTCCACATCAATCAAATGGGGGCCCATTTCTATTAATTTTTTTATTGATTGGATCTTTATCTACAATCTTTCGGATTTCCAGTTGACATTATTAACATTTTCATGGACCTTATTTATCACCACCCCAATATGATAACCCTTTTCCCCGGTCAAACCTGTCAAATTATGTCATTATATCCACTAAACTAATATTAAATATGTAATTATCTCCTATTAATTAATTAATTAATTTTAATAGACACCCCCCCGAAGGCTTTAGGCTTATCTCAATTCAATTCCATCCGCAATCAACATAGTCAAAAGTAAATCACAAAATGATTCAAGTTAATTTCAATCTTTGCTCCATTCTCGACTATAATAATCAATGTGTTTTTTGTCGATGATCTACTATTTTAATGATAGTCTTTTATCTTATCCAAATATAAAAAAATAATATAATATATGTTAATTATAATTATAAATTAGATCCTAAATATTAGTAAAATTAATAAAGTATTAAAACTTAAAATAAAAATGTAGATTCAAATTTTTATTATATTTATAAAACTCTGATTTATTTAATACTTTAATTACTGATAAAAATTTTAAATATTATTTTATCTTTGATTTAAAATTATATTATTTTAATATAAAAAAGATCGAAGTAGGATGAAAAGGAAATAAAGAAAACACAACCACCCTTGAATCCGAGGTGTTTGTAATTATGGATGAATCCAATTAAGTGAGTTAGACACAGCACATGACATGCCCTAGATTTCTGCCTTGATGGTTGAAGATTAAGCAGCTAGCATTAATAATATGTAACCTCACATTTCTTATATACCAATAATGAAAAGAATGAAGATTTTGTTTTCGATACAAATAGATATTCGGAGAATTCAAGAACAAGGGGTCATTGCCTATAAGTTTCAATTGTTGAATATAATAAAAGACAACGTAATCTATCGATAGGACCGTAATATAGAGTATTACATCAATTTTATTATTTTATATTTTGTTGATAGTTACTCTCTATTTTGTCATTATTTTCTCTTCTCCTACCAAAAAATTTTAAACTTAACCATATAAAATCATATCTATATGAACAATAAATAATAACTAAAGACTCTAAAAGATAGTAAAATTGATGGAACATCAAAATTTTTAAAAAAAAAAAGTATGAGTTTAATTTAGCTGTAATAATTATGGATCTAGTTATCAAAATAATAATAATAATTGGGAATTAGCTAAACATTTCAATGTTATTTGGTTTCGGCCATAAATTTCGGGGTACAGTCAAGTCATATAAGAAGAATATTCATAAATGGCCATTTGTTACATCACCATTTTGAAAACAATATCAAGTTTAAATGCTTTCTATTAAGATTGTATAATTTGGTTTAAATTGTAAAATTGAATCATTTTATTTAAAAATTACGATTTAGTTTATAAAATGATTTGTTTTTAGTTGACAAATTTTTGAAAAATAGTTTTCAATTTAAATTTTAGTTTGAACAATTTTTAAATTGAATTAAATTATAAATCATAGTTTTACAAAAAATATATATATATATATATATATATATATATATATATATAACTATATTAATAAAAAATTTTAATAAACAATTAGATGTGTAGTTTTTTTAATATATATTTTATTATTTTTTTATGTATACTATATATATATATTATATTTATTTTATATATTTATATTATATTTTAGAATACTATAATTCAATTAATTATATTAATTAGCATATATCTAAAAATAAATAATTTTAATAAATTTAAACTATAGTCTTCTAGTTTAATTTTTAAAAAAAATTAAATCATTTTTTAATTAGATTTAAAAAAATTCTTAAATCACGGTAAATTGACCCGTGCATATCCTTATCATATTGAAACTGACTGAAAATATTATATACGAAGACCTAATAAAAAAGCTTTACAAATAATAGACAGACATAGCAAGTGTGCAGGCGAGGATTGGAGAGATGATGCCCCATCCCCATCGTGGCGGCATTGGCCAGTAAAATGAATAACAATAACAATACCCAAGTTGTAAACCCATGGAGGATGATAACATATCAGTCGCTATCACCTCTGGGTCTGTGGACCTTTGGATAGTCTTTGTGAAAATGAGATGGGAGTGATCCAACGGTGGAGGACCCGGTTTTGTCGTCCATCGTCAAAAGGGACGTAATTCAATCTTTCATTCCAAGGAGGGTGAAGACTTTAGAGTGCGCATGATGTTGTTGCGTGTTGGTAGGGTAAATTACAGTAAATTGCGTTTTCCTACCAAGGGTAGGTCAAATAACGCTTTTCCAATTTTCACCCTAAATCCTGTCAATAGAATAGAATTGACTTTTTCTTTTTAACCTAACGTGAGTATTTAAATAATATTTTATTTAAATAATTTTAAATTAAAAATAAAATAATATTTAATTATATAAAAAAATATCATTTATGTATAAAAATATTATTATATAATCAAATATTATTATTTTTTTAATTTTTTAATTATATGAACTAAGCAATTTTATCAATATTCTCTAAAACAAGATATTAGTGAGTATTCCCGTCCATGATACGAAAATTTTTTGATTTCTCAAATTAATATTGGCATCAAGCTTCTTCCATCGGACAAATTGATGGCCCGTCAATCTCTATTGCAACTCTTTGTCAAACAAACTTACCTTTCACGATGGTCTTAAGGTAATAACAATGATATTGAAATACCATAGTGGGCTATAGTTGGAGACATGCAAATACCAATTTTTCTTAACTAAGAGCAATTACAATGGAAGAACACCTACAAAGTAAAAATATATTAAACCTACAAAATTAATTACCTTATATTAAAATCTAATTTATCACATTGATATACTATCTATTTATTTAATATAATATAAAATTCTTTTTCTTGTAACACCAATTTAAAAAAATACCCACCCATCAAAAACTATAAAACTCAAGATCACTTTAGACCATAGACTCTAGGATCATATAAAAATATATTAAACATATAAATATAATAGTCAAAACCCACCCATATTACCCAAAACTAATTAACTTATATACCAAATATACACAATTTTTATAAATACTGAAAGAATGAACGCTCAAAAATGTTTTTAACTTCAGTGGAAATCCTGTAATTTACCCAGATGGTTTATTATTATTATAAGGAGATTAGTAGGAAGGGAATACAATTTGTTAAAATATATACATTAAATTGCATAATCTGAAAAGGGAACGAGAGCATTGCCTACGAAGTTCCGAAGATTTTACAATGCGCTAATTGATGATAATAGAAGTAACAACACCCAATGAACAACACAAATCAAATAAAATAGTGGATCATCATCATCATCATCATCATCATCCATGTCCCCTACCTATACAAAAGTTGGCAGTCTTTTCCTTTTTCTTCTTCGAATTAGCCTTCAAATTTAACCTAAACAAAGATTCCAATCTTCAACCATACCTTAATCATAATTTCTAATAGTATTCACATCATCTTCAATTTGCTGATTCCAAAATTATAAACCATCTTTCTGTTCCTCTTCCTCTTCTTCTTCAGATGCTATTCACATCCAGAGGAAACAAATAGTCCACCCAAATACAATACCCAAAAAATCGATTCATCGAAGAAATCATCACGAAAATTTTCCTAAAATACCCACCACTTTTTCACATGGTCTCAGTGCGCACCGTTTACCAAATCCGAAACCCAATCTACATCCGGAGCTCCATCAGATGGAAACGGCTCCACCCGTTTCAGTGAGTTCTCTTTGCTTAATTTCTCAAACATTCTTGCACGCAGGCCTCTCCCTGACTCAACCCTTTCCATTACAGGTTCTTCTTCGCTGATATTTTCAAATGGATCCAAGTAACGCATCCCGGTTCGGGTCGGAGTACCCGTTGGTGTTGACGGGAGGCTAAAAAATCCGGATCGGATCATTGACCCGCGAGGAGATCCGGATCCGTATCCGGGAGAACCATTCCCGTGAATATTCCATGAAGATGGCAAGGATTTCACCTTCCCCAACTGCAGATTCCTAAGAGAAGCCACCATTTCGCTGATTGAACTCGAACCAAGTGACCGACTCAGAGATAGACTCATGGGTGACTCAGCCGTTGGACTCATAGGAGGAGAATTTGACTCCGGAGAAGACAAAAACGACAAAGTTCTAGCACAGGAAGTAGTATCAGCACTTCTAGGGCTCTGCTGAGGTAAGATTCTAAGCTGCTCCGGTGTGTGGGCGAAGAAACACACCCGTCTCCTACAACCGGGTCCATCTTTACAAGGCTGAGTACGGTAACGGGCCGGATGAAGCCAACACTCGAATACACCATGAGCGAACTCACAAGAATCGCCTTTCTTACAGCTTCCCTTTCGGAACTCGGGGCACGCCGTACCCGAATAGTGATACTTTCTCGGGTCACGCCGGCGTGCCTTCTCCCCTGGGTGAGCGTACGGACATTCCGTCCAGTCATGCGACCTTCCACGTGCACACTTCCTTACCTTGAACTCGAACATGCGAAAATGATCACATGAGTAAGCGTCCACAGGAGAGTCAGAGTCTATACCCGAATAATCAGTATCCGAGTCCAAATCCTGATCATTAGCCGGTATATAAGGTTGAAGCGCGGCTAAGGCTTCTTGGAGATAGTACGGGCAGTTAACATCAGGGCTGCCGTTTGCATTGCCGTTGAAGGAGTGAGGAGAAATAACACCAGCCTTTGGATCTTCGTGGAGCGGATGCCACGGAGGGACGTGGACAGGAGGATTCAGACGGTGTCGCTCGCCGAGCATCATTTTCGGTTTGGATTTCTTAGCTGTGGATGCTGTTGTTTAGGGGAACACCTTCAAGCTTTGCCTCTGTATATAAACTTCCAAGAAGAGAAGGGGGATATCACTATGGTTAAGTTAAAATTTAACCATGGTTAGGCATTTATCTTGGAAAAGCCTTTTGTACTGCGGTTAAAAACTTGAATACTAGGGGAACGCTTGTTTTACAAGGCTGTTGTCGGATGGGCTGAGAAGGTTTTATATGAATGATACCACCTGGTGATATCGTGATAATAATTCGCCACGTGGCATATATAATCGAAAGTTGATAAAATTATTGTGACACAGACTGTGATTCTGTAATTATCGGCTGGGAATATTTTATTCTGGATACGCCCGTAGTGTTCCAAAGTCGGTGGAAAATTAGATGCGCAGGATAAGATGAAAACTATGAGTTCAAAAAGATAAATTGTTTCTTTATTTCTCTGTCAAAAAAAATAAATTATAATTTACAAAGAAATATAACGGGGCTTCTTTATTTATAACGCCGTGCTTATTATTATTTTTTTAAATGGGATTTTATCAGTATTTATCTGATAAATAAATTTGAAATATAATAATTTAAATTATAATTATTATATTAAATAATTTAAAATTTTATAAATATAATAAAAATTCAAATATAAACTTTTATTTTAAAATTTTTAAAATTTTATTAACCTTTTTAATTGTCATGCTACATTTTTGCTCTTAAGAAATAAAATTCAGATAATTGATGTGGTAAAATAAAAAAGTGTCTTTAATTTCTATGATTATGATTTGTAAATATTCTTTGCCCAGTCAATAGACAGAATAATTTAGAAAACTTGTAAAATAATTCATACCCTAGTAAAGGCAATGGCTCTTTGTTGATTTGTGAACAAATTTACTGGAATGAAATTGTTTCCACTCCAGGGTAATTAAAGTGCACTGCCAGACGTTGATGATAAAATTATGGTGGGTGAAATCAGGACCCACATAATAATTACTAGATCACCTTAACAGGACACTAGAATTTAGTTTTGGGATCACCTCCATTCAATTGAGGGTGAGTTTGGTGGCATTTTTATTATTTATATTATTTTATGTGGTCAAATTATTATTTTTTACCTAATGTGGGGGTAGACATTCGATTTTTCATATTTTAATTATTATTATCCGGAATAAAATTATTATTTATTAAAATATTTAAAAAATTAAAATATTATTATATTTTTCTTTAAATTTAAAATGTTAACAAATTTTTTCATCCAAGATTTAAAAAATTAACATTTTCATCTTAAAAGTTTTTTAGCACGTTATCGACAATATCTTCTCCTTCCCTTCCAAATTTTCTCTCAATTGCGTTCTATTTTTTACTATTATCAATCATCCTCTCTTTCACCAACCATTACACGATGAGACCAAAATTTTTTCATCATATGACTAAGAAATTGTGGTCTCTATATCATGTGTCAACTAGTGAGGCAGAAGACGACTGACGATCGATGGTGACCAATCATCATAAAAGAGAAGAGGAAGAAATCATATAGGGAAAATATTGATTTTTCAAATCTTCGGGGTGGAAGGGGGAAACATGATGAATTTATAGTTTTTTCAAATATTTTTATTAAATAATAATTTTATCTTTAATAATAATATTAAATTTTAACAGATTGATAAGTATTTAAATTTTTTATAATTAACAAGTAAAAAATTAAATTTATATCAAACTTTGAGTGGAAAATAATCACATGGCTTTTATGTTATTTATAAGTTTACTCACCAAGATAATATTATAATACTTATTTTAGGTATTAAAATAATTTTGATTTTATTACAATTTTATCTTTATTTATTAATATTTTTGAATAAAAATATATTTATTTTCAATTTATCTAACAAGTCATATAAAAAATATTTTAGAATATTTAAATATAAAAATATTTAAGTAAAATAATATCTTTGTATTTTTTTATTACCACTAACTAAATATAATAATTATTTATACATATCAATTTTTATTAAATTTTATTAAACATAATATTAATTTTCATCTTATAATCTTTTAAATAATCTATCATTACGTTAATATTTTATTTTTAGTAGATTATTTTAAGGCTATTTATTATTGTAAATGAGTAATATTATATGTATTAGGTATTATTTTATTTTTAATTTAAAATTATTTAATTATATAATAATATATAATTTATATATATAATTTTATAGATGATAGATTAACGCTAAATGTATTGGTGCTCTACTTTAACTAGATGATAGAAATTTTTCAACCGGAGGGCTTGTTTTCCCCGCCACTCTTTCTATATCACCTGCCGACAATAAAAAGCATTGAATTTCTATTTGTCCAAATACCATAATCTGTGGGAGAGTAAGTCTCTATGTGTTTTTTCCGCCATGGTTTTTGGGAGGAGAAGAAGAAATTCTTCTCAGTAAAATAAAATGTGTTACCTCCACTGTTAAGTACAATTTTAGACATATATATATATATATATATATATATATATATATATATATATATATATATATATATATATAATAGTTTAACTATCACTTAACTATCATATAACTGTTCTTTGACAGTTTTAATAAAATTGGATAGGATCAATTTACCTGATAACATTGTAATTATCATATAAATTTTATTATTTTATTTTTAATTTAAATATATTTAAATATATAATAATTTATATTAAATATATAACTATTTATATATTTAAAGTTAATATATAATTTTATTAAATTTTTTTAATTACACAAAGATAATAGATTTTAGAGTATTATTAAATCGTGGCTACCGATATTATAGGCTGTCTTTTAGGCTGATGTTGAGAAATTTAACCAAGTCAAATGAATCTGACAATAAGGACTAAAGAGGTGCAATTTAAATAACAAAAATTGGGAAAATTAAAATCTTATTGATATAGTGTTAATGATGGAGTTAGGTAAAATACACGTGTATGGATAAGATATGGAAGCGATGACTGCAATTCAGGACAAGCATAAAAAAAAATCTCTGTCAACTTTATCAGAAAAAAATCGGCCAACAAGGTTTGGTATAAAATCTTGTTATCATCTTAGTTTTTAAAATTAATCTCCACCATCAAGCACAAATTATCGGTGTTCATTTTCCTATCATATCTCTATCATCTCAAGAGAAAACCAACAAAAATAAAGTAAAAGATCTTACTCAATTTTGATTTCTTTAATACATTACACTGATAAGAGACATCAAAAAAGCTGACAACAAGAATAGAATAAATTTTGTTATACTCTTATCAGTGCAACACATCGAAAAGACTGAAATCAAGAGAGATCTCTTAGCTTAATTTTTGTTAGTTTTTGCTTTGAATGGCATAAATATGTTAGGGAGATAGACATTGATGACTCATGTTCAGTGATTGAGATGTAAGAAAAGAGAGAAAATTACCGATGATGATATAAAAACATCTAAAAATTGAAGGTGAAATGGGGTTGAAAGAAATCTTTTAAAAGGTTGGTGGTCACTATAATAAAAAAATGTGAAGATTATACAAACTTTAGACTTAGATGGAGAAAAATTAGTTTTTAAACATCAAAAATTTGAGACAATGAGAGAAATAATTAATTTTTAAAATTAGAGTGAAAATGTGAATTTTTTTAAAATATAATTTTTAAATAACTATTTTATTATGATAATATTAGTAAAGTTATAGCAATAAATTAAATTTTTAATAATTAAGAGTCAAAAATTGAGTTTACACCAAACCTTGGGTGGGAAACGTAATTTGCCTCCAAAAAAGGACAAAACAACTGCTGCAGCTCTGGAGTGGAGTGGACTACACACTAACCTAACCTTGCAGTCATTTGCCCCCTCATCTTACGACACGTTCCCCCTTTTTAACTCCCCCCTAATTCTGACACCCCCGGTGCCGAGAGAAATATCCACATGCTTGGGATGGAATATAAATACATAAATGGTTTATAATTTTAAATTAATCTAATTATATAATAATATATTATTTTTATATTTAATTAAAAAATATATATAATTTTATTTAAAAAATATTACCTATTTGTTCAAGAGATAAAAGGTATAGATAACGAAAAAAGTTGTATCCATACGTAAAAAAATAATTTAATTTAAATAAGATTTTTTATAAAAAAATAAAAAATTCTTATGTTTAAACCTTAGATAACTAGATTAGGTGGTAGAAAAAAAGAAATTTAAAAAATGAGAACAAAGATTAAAATGTTTTTTAATAATATTTCAAAATTAAAATTTTAAATTATTTGAATCAAAATTTAATAATTAAACTTATAAAAATTAAATTAAATAAATTAAAATTTTTATCTTAATATATTATTTGAACCTAAACTTTTTCCCATAAAAATTTATTCTTTTATCCTCCGGACTACCCATCGGAGGCGGTGATGCTGTTCACTAACAAATAATACGCTCCCCGGGAGAGATAGTTATATATATTTATTTTAAATATTATTATATTATATTTTTTATAGGTAGATTTAGAGATAGAGATGTAAAATTAAAAGATTTGGGCGTCACGTGAAGGGTGATGGAACAAGGGTAGAGATGGTGCCACAGATGCAAAGGATAGGTAGGACACATGGCCAAAAGCTGACAAAACACTAAGGGAGCCCGTCGTAGTTAAAATTTAAAAAAAAAAAATCTTCCTAAAATGAATGCTGTGTTGTACGGACAATCTCAGCGTGTCCCCTCCTTCATATCTTTGACCAAACACGTGTCCTTGTCCTTATCCGGTATTGTTGACACAACTCGTCTATATCAAGCTACGTTTTTTAAGGTCAATACGTGGCTTTATCTGCTTGTTTTGCTGGCTTAGAGATTCGTGTGATTTGACCTCACTCTATATTTCATTATTTTATTTTATTTTGCTCAGACTATATGTTTTTATCTATCTATAATATTAGGGTGGTGCTCAAAATGAATCGAACTTTGTTAAATTGAATCAAATTTGTGTTCATATTTATGAATTTCATTTAAAAAGCGTTTAAATTTGATTTCTTTGGGAGAAATTAAACAAAAATTCTATTTAAATTTAAGTTTGAATCGGATTTTAAATCCAATTTAATTTTAAAATAATATTATTTTAAATATATTAATAAAAATAATATTATTTTAATTAATTTATATTAAATATTTAAAGTTTAAAAACTTTACAAATCAAAAATTTGTAAAAATTTAAACTCAAAAATATTAAACTTTTATATTCAAATTTGAACTTATTTTAATTGAACTAGATTCATGTTTATTAGAATATAATTTACGTTTGAACAAGTTTGATTTAAATTAAATCTTATTTAATATAAATATTATAATATCACACATAAAATGAGCAATAAAACTATACGATTATATTTTTGATAAATAATTAATATATCATTATATAATTAAATAATTTTAAATTAATGTATAAATAATATACAAATAATTATATATTATTATATATTCTTTTATTTTTAAAAATATAATTATATAATAATATATTATTATTTATATTTAAAATTATTTATGATAATATATATTTAGATAATAATATATTATTTACATATTAAAATATATGTAAAAATATATATAAATACCGTTACTGAAAAATTATTAAGGTAGATTAGAAGAGTACGATACTGGCAAAGGAGACCGAGGAGTAAATAAAATTTAAATTTTAAATTAAGAGAATACAAATATTCGTGTCAACGAAACTCTAAAATAATTGTCCCCCGTTTAAGCTTTCATGGATTATGATTAAACTGTCACTCTTCTAATCTACCTTAATATTATTGGAATATTTTAAAAATTATCTTAATAATTTATTTTTTATTATTTATATTATTTTATTTAATTTATTAATAATAAAGAATTATAATACTTTTTTATTATCAATGTTAACGTGACATATAATATAGGTGATAATCTGATTACTACCTTCACCTTAGGTATTAAAATATTATCAAAGTAATGTTAATTTTATTATAATTATATATTATTTATTAATTTTTTAAGATAAAAATAAATTTATTTTTAATTAATATAACCAATAATATAAAAATATTTAAAAATAATTATATTTAAACACATTTAAATAAAATAATTTACTATTATTCTTTTATTACTATTAACAAAACACATTAATTATTTATACTATCTATTTTTATTAAATTTTATCAAACGTAGTAATCATTTATATTCAATAATCTTCTCAATAATTTATCTTTAAGATAATCTCTATATTTTGGTAATAAGATATTACCAAAATCAAACACTCCCATACAATTAAATTATTCACCATGCCTCTTTATTGTACAGTATGATGAAGGGATTTCAGTCTCTTCGTTCTATCACTTTTTTGCATCAATTAAGATGAAAAGGATATCAAAATAAATGTCAGAGACTAAAGTTTACGAGCAAAAATAAAATTGTTGTTTTTGAAAATTTTGAGAGATAATTATAGTTTTAGAAAAATAAAAATCTTAGATTAGGAGAAAATATTATTTTTTAAAATTTAAAAATTTTAATAAAAATAAAATTATTAATTTTTAAAATTAAAAAATAACATAAATTTTATATTTTTTAATATTAATAATAAAATAATAATTTTATTCCTATTTATAATAAAAAAATTAATGATAAATCAATTATAAATAAATATTTAAATTTTTTACCTATTATATATATTTTTTTGATATTAAACTAAATCTTGGATGACAATATTCCTTTGCGCAATTTTTATTTTTTTTATGCAAAACTTGGGACTTGGACCTAGTTTCGAATTCGGGGTTATGGACTCAACACTACCCGACGACAAATTCCTCTGTGGTATACTAAGAATAATATATATTTTAATAGTGTTATTTTGCCGGTATGATCACTTGTCCGAAAGTCAGATTGAACTTTGACCAAGTCAGTACCGACTTTAATTATTAAAACCACTTGAGATAGATTGGATGGTAAAATAAAAGGTTTTATAATATATATATATATATGGCCAAAAATTATACCCCTCAAATTATCTTTTCATCTCAAATTTTTATATTTTAATTTTGAAAATTCTAAATATCTACTTATAAGTAGTTAAAATTAAAATTTTTCTTTAACCTAAGTTTCAAAAGATGACATTTTCCTCCATAAAGTTTAGCTTTTACATCTCCAAAGTCAAATCTAACGCTATTGTCAGCGACAAATATCCCTCGATGTCTCCTCTCTCTCTAACGACCAAACTTTTTTTGTTTGGAAGCTTGGATCACGTCAATTGATATAAAAAATAACTCTCAATTTTATCAAAAAAGACAAAATTGTTCGTCTTTTCTGATGAAAATTGGATCCGACAAAAATGATATCTTTTATCTTTGTTAGGGAAGATGACAAAGACGAGATCTTGTCGTCGTCGGAGAGACAATGCTTCATCTTTCTTGATAAAACATCGTCTTCTATTGGGTTTAGGATCACTAATAAGAGGGGGAGATAGTGAGAGAGTGATTGTTGAAGGAAAAGAAAAGAAAAGCTGTTGGATAAACATTGGAGATAATGTCGGAGTTTAAAATCAAAACCTTAGGGGGAAAATCTCATTATTTAAAACCTAGACTATAGAGGAAAATTGTTAGTTTTTAGGTTTTTGTGGGGGGAGGGGTGGTGTGAAGTAAAATTTTAAAGGGTTAAAGTTTTGTTCATTAATTTTAACCACTTATAAGTAGATAAATAAAATTTTTAAAGTTGCCATTTTCCCCTCTATATATATATATATATATATATAATAATCTAACTCAAATACAATTTTCACTTAAAAAAAATAATATTATATTAAAATATTTTTCATAAATTTGATAAATGTAAACATCAAACTAAGAATAAAACAACCCTGAAATTGAACTTCCGGGGCTAACTTTTAAGTCACTCTAGAAATTTCACAACACAATTATAGTAACAGCGAAAAATATTTAATTAGATAACATTAATCGGGGAGCATCAAATCAAACAATGCATATTTCTCGTGATATTAAGTACAAACAACATCAATTTTCTCTACTTCAAAATATATTTAGCTCAAACTTTAGCCTTTCTAAAGAATCAAAGGCATACATGAACTTTGCAAATCTACATCTATAGTATACGAAAGAAATTTGAGTACATCTATAGTATTCATATTTTGAGTATATAAATAATGTGTTATTATATGATTAAGTGATTTTGAATTAACGATAAAGTAATATCACATATGATCCCTTTAGATAAATTTTACATTGATATAGCACGAGAGAGATGTTAGATTTGTCTGTACATCCCATATTGCTTAGAGATGAGAAGATTCGACTAATTAAATACCTTGCGAATTATTTAAACTGTCAAGACACATTTAAGTTGTAAAACTCAGAAATAAAATCATAATATATTATATGTCTAAAATAGATAATATTTTGATAATAGATCGGACTATTAGACCAGAGATATTATAATCTAATCATATGATGATACATCATCTATATACCTATTTTATATATTTCAAATATATATATATATATATATATATATATATATATATATATATATATATATATATAGTATTACTCTTTCTAATATAATGGATTTGAGTTTGACAACGAACATATAAAATCAATTATCTCGATTTATCATTAAAAACACAATACAAATGGATTAAACTTAAAAATCATGAATATCGATGATTTGGGATGGTCATATACTAATTATTGGCTTGCATACTAATTTGTAATCACATATACAGTTTCTCAAACCCTAAATGCAAGAACTTAGACCTACATCATTTTGACAAACGAAATTCTTAATGTTGTATAAGTCAAAGTTAGAGTTCATACAGAAACCATTATATACCAATGCTTTACACGCAGTAACACAATATATATGAAGGAGATTGTAGTCGCAAGTCCCAATTGAAAATCTCTGTTTGACAGTCACAATCGGTAATCCTGGTCAAAGTTGAAGTTGGAAAACGGAGCTTTAAACTTTTGACTTTAGATTTGGGAAATAATAAACTAGAAATCAGAAATTTCAGGGAAGAATTCAAAGTCATTGAATTAGAAATTAGGGATTTCAATGAAGAACAAAAGAAAAGTTGAAGTCGGAGTGAGACTGCATGTAACACCATTAGTTCAATAATATACTCCAATTATTTTTTAAAGATATTATATATTATAAATGTACAATTTGTTTCGATTTTATTTACGGATTTTACAACTTAAAACTTATTTTGATAGTTTATGAGCGAATAAGTTATCGAATAATGTATAATGTCATATGTCTATATTTTTTAGTATACAAACAGATATACACATAATATATCATATTATGATTGAGTGTTACTTTATTCTTAATTTTAAATTCTCCAATCATTTGATAACATACATTAAATATATATATATCTATTTGTGCCCTTAAAATACGTATATATAATTGTATTGTACGCTATTTAACTACTTTTATTTTATTATCCATTAAATAATACTGAAAAAATTTATAAATTTTTCTGAAACCCTCCTTTCCAAACTGCCTTCGCGCTCATATAGGTTGATATAAGTGGAAAAGTGCTGGATAAGGAAGAATAAAATGAAATATGTAGATAAATAATTGTGTAATCAATCATTAAATTCATAACTTACTATATTTGATATATGGTCGATTTGATCCCATAAATGGAGATCTCATTCAGATAGGAGTGTATATATAAGTATACCTCTTGCATATTAAATTGCAATCACCCTGCATGCAAGGCAAGTGAACCTCACCTCACCTCACCTTCATGTGAATGCAAAGGGATAATTACAAGGTCATCCCTAAAGTTTTATTTAATTGCCTTTAATCTCGTAAATTTTTTAATAAGATTACTTTTCTTTTTAGTGGGGAACTTCGTCCGAATCAAACTAATCACGCCAATTATAACAAATTTTAGATTTAGTGATCGACTTCATAATTATTAAACCAAGTAAATTAAAAATTTGATTTTAATATATTACTAAAAAAAAAACTTAAATTCATACTCTTTTATATTTATAATTTTATCTTTTATCATTTGAATTACTATTTAAAATGGAGAATGCCAAAATAATTAATGGTAAAAAATTTTCGAAAGTGAAATTGTAAGTGAAAAATTTTCAAAAAGCAAAAGGGTGTGCAGAGAAACCCAATAAAATGGAAGAAATGCGGTGGGGTGAATGAATGTAACAATTCTAATCTGGGCTAGGAACTGTCAACATTCATTAGATATTGAAGATCTTGATGGCTTTTTCAAGCCAAAGCGAAAGAGACAGAAGAATAAGTTATTGCCTTGCATTTGTTTTCCCTGTTTTAGTAATTGAGAGGTCCAGGAGACTAATCTATAATTAGACGTCCACGTGGAAAGCATACATACCATCAGCCCCCACCACATGATTTTCCCTCTCTTATAGCTTAAAATCTTAGCCCCTATTTTTTTTGCCTCCTATGTCAACATCCAAACATTAATTTATCACTCAATATTTCGTCATTTTACAAATTTTACTGTAAAATTTTCCGTCAATTATAATTATAAATAGGAAATAATATATTATAAAATTTATCAAATTAATATAATATAATAAATACATTTTATAATATAATATATATTAATATTAACTGATATATCTTTAAAAAAATAATATAATTAAAATAAAATTTATAAATATGTTTATGATATTAATTAAAATAAAAAATATTAATTAAAATTTTTTATTATTTTATATTTTTAAAATTATATTTTATATTATAATATAATATTAAATATATAATAAAAATTAAAATTTTAATATACAATCGCCTACCATCTGATAGGATATGTTATAGGAGAATTTTTAATATTTTTGAAATATGAACATTTCACTGAGCCCACTGGAAATATAAAAATAGACATGAGTGGACTGTTTAGCGAATTATGGCCGATGAAGTACTTACTGACATTGACAGCCTAGCACTAGGCGGACAAAATGCGGCCAAATGTTTAGTTCCGACCCAAGGTTTGACAAAAATACAGATCCTTATCCATTAAATTTTAAAAAAATTATCACTTATTTATTAAATTTTTTATAAAATCACTAAAAAACAAAAAAACCCATCTAATCAAAAAAATATTTTATGGCTAAAATTTTATTAAATAATTTTATATCTTAACTTATATTAATTTTATTAAAAATAATACAAAATTTTTAATATTAATATAAATAAGATATCAATGATGCGTAATTATATGTTTGATCAAAATTATAATTTAAAAAAATATTAAAAGTGGCAAAAAAATTATTAAGAGAGCTTTTGAAATTAAAAAATGTCGGAGGTGATTTAAATATTTTTAAAATTTTAATATCCCTTATAATAATTTCAAAATTAGTAGTTATAATTTAAAAAAAAATAAATTAGAGGTATAAATATCATATTAAAAATTATTACGACTATAATTATATTTTTAAATATAAAAAATAAATATAATAATATTTTAAATAAGATAGGAAAAATATTTATTCATTTTTAATAAATTTTTAAGAAACAATATTTACACTTTACAAAACACTTCTCTAATAATATTTAAATAAAATAACATAAAAAATCTTTATATATTAAAATTAATAATTGATTTTAACAGTTTGATGTGAAATTAGTTTTTTTCAAATTTAAAATATGAAAATATGTTATTTCATTTAATGGGGAAAATAGTCAATATCCTAGAAAATGTTGACATTTATTTCACAATAAACATAAAAATATATGTCTAAAGACTTTATAATTTAGATGAGAGAAATGAAGTTAAAATGTGAATCATAACACTTGACAAGACACATGTGAACCTCACTTGACACATGTGGCAAGACAAAGTAATTAAATTTATAATTATTATATAAAGTATGTTAAAGTTTTATAAATATAATAAAAATTCGAATTAAAATTTTTTATTTAGTAACCAAAAACCTCACTCGACTCAGACTATCACATTGAATTGAAACTAATCACACTAAGTATGATAAACTCTAAATTTAATGATCGATCTTATAACTATTGAATTATAAAAATTAAGAATTTAATTTTGATATATTATTAAAAGAGATTTAAGTTTATTTTTTTTATACCTAAAATCTTTTTTTTTTGATAGTCAAATTATTTCTTGGGGCCGAACTCAGACTTTTATTATCTACTGTACAAATTGAAAATTTATATCAAGATTTTGTACACCATGCTTCACGGCATTACCAATTCAACGATTGAGACCATTGGATGAATTTGTGGAAGATGAAGTGGTAAATTGAGAAAAGAAATGGGGTGAAATTGGAATTGAGAAAAGCAACTGAAATTATATATTGGCAAGATAATGATACAGGGAAGATTTGGCACCGTTGAATGTCACAATCATACAAAGAATAATGATAACAAGTAGATATTATTTTAGTAGATTTTACTTTGGGTTTGGCAAAACTTTGCCTTTATTCAACATCACTTGAGGGGGATGTTCTTTGATATTATATTTTTATAATTATGTTTTTTTAATTTTATCAACCGTTGAATTTTGGCCACAACTTTTTTATCTTCTTGGTTGAAAGTTACCACGCACTTAAATTACTTGATTACCCAATGCATTTAAATCCCTATTTTACCCCTCTCAATGGAATAAAGATTTAATGATAAAATATAATAATAGTCAAATCAAATACCATATTATATATTAAAAATCAGATTTTTTTATATATTTGTATCCTATGTTAGACAGTATTGTAAAATATATTTTTTTAAAAATAAAATAATAATAAAAAAAACTTTGTTGATACACTGACCTTGTGTGTAAACTTAATCCCACCGGAACTCCTGAACTTGTGTGCTTTTGGGACCCAAAAGCTTGTTCTTGAGACGGTGATTTGGGTTCATAAATTAATAGTAAACCCAAGGTTTCAGCAACACCGGGTGAAGCATAATGTTCTTTTTAAAGCTATCTTCTGTGTAAAGACTGTAATTGAAAATTGACACAAAGTATTGATTCTATCCAAGCTACCAGGTATTAGAATATTAATTGACCTTTTTAGAAAAAGTTTCAGGTATCTCATAAATTCTTCTGTTCTGTCGTCCGAGAGATTCCTTGCTTTGCTTGGCAGCTTCAAACTGAGAGACAAATGGACACCAGCTGTGTTTTCACTATCGAGTTAAGGTTAGTGTAGGCCCATTAAGCTAAATCTTAGTTACTCAATCTGATTGTAGGAGCTTTTAAAAGGCCCAAGTTCGTTCTTTTTTTGAATAGATTAAATATACTGTATTGATAACACTATACATATTTAAAATTATTTAATTATATAATAAGGGATTATAAATATATAAAACGTCTCATTTTTCTCGTTCACGAGGAATTAGTAAGCTCCTGATTGATGCATTGCTGCTCATAAAGATAAATATTCTATAATTAATTACATGACATTGAATTATACATAGATAATGGGGTTTATAGTAGACAGGAATCACCATAGAAGGAGTGGAACCTGATGATGCAAAAAACAGCTTGCATGAGCAAAATCTGAAGCCCAAATTGAATTAAGATTCTAAAGAATGAGACGTGCCCACAACAGACCACTGAGGCTGCTCTCCAAAAGACGGGTGCAGTAGGAGTCTTCCCAATTGACATCAGGTAGGTATGTAGGGAATGTTTCGATGATTCGATCTTTCAAAAATCTATATCATCTGGATAAATTCACATGTATATAATGTATTTAAAGAATAAATAAATAAAATGAAACTGAATAGACATGTAAAAAACTAAACACTTCTTTTATTTATATAAACTGTATATACAAGACGAAATACTCTGACAACATGCTTGCCAAAAGACCAGTGCAGTAGGACAATTCGCAGGTCTGCAAGGGGCAAACTTTTCAGTTTGAGTTATTATGCATACGTGAATGTTCATTTGAAAACATGTTTATTCATATATATATATATATATATATATATATATATAAGAATGAAGGTTGTTGATTTATGATGACCATGAATGAGTGCAGTTAGATGCGGTCAATCTTCAGCAGGATAATCTCTCCTGATGGCCTCTGCGCTCTGGAGAAGATGCTCAATTTGGGATTCAACGAAATCTGGATCACTCTCGTCCACATATTCCTTAACGAGTTCATTCTCTTTTTCTTCCTCTTCTTTAATTCTCTTCTCATTTTGTTTCTGTTTCCTTCGTTTCATTTGTTAACAAAGACAAAATGTTCAGTTTTCATTTTGATTGTACTAGTGTTGTTGATGATGGACGATTCCGACTGTATTAGAACAATTGTCACCAGCTAATAATCATCAGGTTGTATAAAACTGATTTTTAGCTACAATTTTGATAAGATTTTTGAGGTTATTCGAAAAGTATATATTATCTTATTATCGAGTATTTTGTTTCTTGTTCTTGAATATCGGTTTTCTTGACCTACTTTTTGTAATTGTGATGGTATCAGAGCCATTGACAGATACCAATATATGGTTGATTTGTCGTCGACTTAATACTGCTTGAGTATGCCGAAGAGGAATGACACTTCCGAGTTAAGTTAGCTTTATCTTTGCCCCAATTAATCAGGAGTATTTCGGACATGACTATACCTACAGTGAGTCCAAAGTTAACTGAGGAAAACTTTCGCCACTAGAGAGCGTAGTTTCTTTCTATGCACAGTAGAGGCATATGATCTCGAAGATCACTTGACTGGATTAGTTTTATGTCCTCCTTTTATGTATGTTAAGAATGAAAATGGCAAGATAGGATATTAATGTCTTGTTTATTGCATCATTTTTTAGAGTACAAGGATAAGGTTACTCACTTGAAAACAAACTTACATTCCCAAACTAAGAGAATTACTTTGACCTAGAGTAAGTTTTTGCTCCAAAAATATGAGCAAACAATATGCATTTTCAATCTAATAAGGAAAACAGTGGCTCTGGTTTTGGTAGAATGTCAAGGGTACAACACTACAGTCATAAGATGAAATCTGGGAATGCAAGTGGAGCAAACTCTGTGAATCAGGATAATCTTGCTTATCCATAAGGTTTTGTTACCACTAGGACTGGATTCGAATCGAGCCCGTTCGAACTCGAGTTTGAGCTCGGTTTAAACGAGCAGGCCCTATATGAGCTCGGTCAAGCTCAAGCTCGAGCTCGAGTTACTTGCCAAATTTTCTAATTAAAAATTTTGATACAAAACGACGTCGTTTTTATCAATATATATTAAAACGACGTAGTTTTTATAACGAAAAACGAGCTGAGCCAAATTTAAGCTCAACTTTCATGAGCTTAAACTCAAACTCGAGCTCAACTATATGTAAACCGAGTCAAGCTCGAGCTTGACTCGGTTCGAATCCAGCCCTAGTTACCATACCCACTATGGCAAAAGATCTCAAGATGCATTATACAAGGGAAAAAGCATATGGAATGGATCATTTGAAATTACTAACTTTCACTTTGAGATTTCTTGCTATCTCATGTGCATCCTCTTTAGCTCACAAAAAATACATTCTCTGAATTCACTCTAATGGACTTCTGGTCATTTTTTGTATTTGTTCATTGAGAACACACATGGTAAAAAATAGTAAAAAACCTTTTACATTATATGTAGGGTTTGTTTATACAATTGAATCACTTAAACAGTTTTTCCTTTTTCTTTTATTATTATTTTTATTGATTATATATACATTTTTCGTAACACTAATTATAATTCTCTTACAATATTTTCAAATAATCATATAATTATATTGATACAGTTTTTCATATCAATAAATTATCATTTAAAGTAAAATGTATTTGATTTGCATATTTCATTTTCATTAGGATTGGGATACTCTATTATAGTTATTAGTATCTTATAATATATGATACATATTATATAATACAGATAAAAAAATGATACATATTTTAAAATGTATTAAATTAATACAATATAATGAATATATCATATAATATGATACATATCTTGTAATATAATATATATTTTTGATACAAATCAATATATTTAAAAAAAATATAAAATAAAATTATATATACAAATTTTAAAATTTTGAAGATACCATGGTATTTTAAAATATGATAATATATTAATTATTTTTGCACTTAGCTAATTTCAGTTTATTAAACATTCATTAGAAATGGTTCGGTAAAAAAGTCAAAGGTTTGTTGGAAATGACAAGATGCTACGCGGGTAAGTCTGTGATACCATCATATCCATGTGATGCAATGCTGAGTCAGCTCCGACACCACATCTACTAGTTTTCTATGGTATATGATGTTTCCATATATGCATTGATTTTTGTAATCTCCATTTTAGAATGTGTTTCACTGTAATTAATTAGTTTTTATCTTTTGGTAATTTAATTATGAAATATTAATAAAAAATTACTGATTATTTTGGGATTTGCTCAAATACGTCAGATATTAATAAAATTTTCTGTATTTATTATTAATTTTATCCACAACTTATAGACTTTTTGGTTTAATTACGCGTAATCAAATGATTAATTTTAGGTGATCAGGAGATTCTTATGGTTGGAGGTGTAATGCACGCGCTGTAAGGAGAGTTAGTGTAGCCTTATTTGTCACATGGTAGTTTAGTATTGTTTGTTCTGATCCGAACTTTGCTCTGGATAAAATTGTTAGATAAAATTAAAAGATTTTTCCTTTTGGTGTTCAAGGACTTTAAACATTCCAAATTCCAAGGAAGGACTTTTTAGGGTTAGAATAAATACCCACGCCACCAGCCGTCGTTATCCACGGCCAGTTCTGATTTTTCTTTTGCCTTCGTTAAGAGAAAATGACCATCCTCATTGATGAGCCTGCCCTTGGTACCATTTTTGCTCTTTTTAAGTTTTCTTTTTCGTTTTACTTCTGGTATTCTTAGCAAATATTGCAAAATGGAAGTGATTTTTATGGTTTTAAACTGTTTTGGTTTTGCGTTTTCTTGATTCCAGTTTCACAAGTTGAGGAGAAGAATCTGCAGAAGAATGAGAATGAGTTGGTATTAGATGGTGGATTTACAGTGCCGAAAGCTGTGACAAGTCATGGATTTGAGGAGCCGGAGATCAATGCATTTGGCCAAACTTTCAGGTTTTAATACTTTCACAACATTTTTCATTTTGATTTTAAGAATAAATGGCTTGGTTCTTAATGCAAACGCCTTGTAGGGATTATAATGCAGAAAGTGAAAGGCAGAAGACTGTAGAAGAGTTTTATCGGTTGCAGCACATTAATCAAACATATGACTTCGTAAGCACATAAAATGCCATTACGTTTTACACACGTCAACAAATTTGATATCAACTTAAAATGAAAATAATGACAGGTTAAGAGAATGAAGGAAGAGTATGGAAAATTGAACAAGGCAGAGATGAGCATATGGGAATGCTGTGAACTGCTGAATCAAGTGGTAGATGATAGTGATCCTGACTTGGATGAGCCTCAAATTCAGCACTTGTTGCAGTCTGCTGAAGCCATTAGAAAGGATTATCCTGATGAAGATTGGTTACACTTGACTGCTCTCATTCATGGTATATGTCCAACAATTCTTTTATTCATCTCTATATTCTTTTCTACATTTAACTGATGAAGATTTTTTCAGATCTGGGAAAGGTTTTAACCCTTCCTGAATTCGGAGGGCTTCCTCAATGGGCTGTTGTAGGAGATACTTTCCCTCTTGGATGCGCTTTTGACAAAGCCAATATTCACTACAAGGTACTTGGTTTCTTCTCCAACTTAAACTGACAAAGTATTTCTGAATTATGAGAATGCATCCATTGATGAAATTTGTAAATATTTGTACAGTATTTCAAGGAAAACCCTGACTATAATAATCCTGCCTTTAACACCAAGAATGGAATTTATTCTGAGGGATGCGGATTAAACAACGTGATGTTTTCATGGGGGCACGATGATTACATGTACACGGTATAACTTCCATACTTGAACTCTTTTGTTTATTCGGGTATATATTTGGTATATATTTGATCTATCCAAAATAATATTTAATTTCATGATAATACATCTATTTGTATAATTTAAATAAGTATACATGGTATAACATTTTTTAAAGTAGGGTTTAACCATGGATGTTTTCTGAACCATAGGTGGCCAAGGAGAATGGAACAACCCTCCCTCCGGCTGGATTGTTTGTCATCCGATATCACTCCTTTTACCGTAAACATCACTTATTTTATTCTTGTTAAATCTGCATTATATATTTTCAGATAATTGATTTGTTCAAACTTATTTAAGGTTTCGTTTTTATCTTTCCTCAGCTTTACACAAGGAAGGCACATATGCGCACCTCATGAACGATGAGGACAAGGAGAATCTCAAATGGCTGCGTGTTTTCAAGTAACTTTGATCACTTTTCATAATTCTTTCACTTGAAAGTATTTATTTTTTTATATTTCATATTACCAAAAGTGAAAAGGTTGGAAGAAGGAGATGGAAGGTTGGGGAGATGAAATATGATGGGGGTTAGTTCATTAAATCTGAAATGGTTAACGGTGTTTTTGTTTGACTTAAAGGATAGATTGTGAATATATATATACACACACACACACATACACACACAGAGGTTGTATAAATTCTGCATTCAAAGGAAACTACCAACCTAACATATGGAATTTGAAATTTGCAGCAAATATGATTTATACAGTAAGAGCAAAGTTCTTGTTGATGTTGAAGCAGTGAAGCCATATTATCTTTCTCTCATTGAGAAAGTGAGTTCTTGTTAATATTTACTGTCACAGTGTCATTTTCATCTATCAATGTTTAACATAATTTGTGAATTTGTTGCAGTATTTCCCTCCCAAGCTTAGATGGTGAAGCCTGCAATCTTAATAGGATACTGAATTTGGAAGCAGCTATGTAATTTTCGTTATCTACTTCGATATATATCAATGTTAGTGTTTTCTTTGTTCACCCAATATCCTGTTTTTCTCATTAGCTTTCTTATCTAAAGTGGCAATAAAATGAAAACAGATTGTAGTTATATTATTGAAAGAAAAAAAAAAAAAAAACATTTTCTGTTGAAATTCTAGCTATTTGATTCGATAAGAAAATATTATCTATTTCTTTCTCTTGGTAATATTACTAAAGCCAGAAGAATTCCATAAATATATCTACCTTACTACATTAATGATTGGAGATCCCATGAGTAAGGTTCATCTGGGTAATAACAAGTCATTTGTTATCGGTGATGGTAAACCATCCTTTGTGATTGGAGATCTCATGAATAGGGTTCATGTGGATAATAACAAGTCAGTTGTTAATCTTGCTGACACTAGTAATTTGGTCCCTTCCTATTAAAGTGTGGACAGTACATAACTACCTTAATAAGAGCTTGAGTGTAAAACTATTATTGGATTTCATATCTCTTATCGGTGGTGTATTTAATTGCATGATGCACTTGATGAAATCACCTGTACAAGTGTAAAATGGAGCCATCTTATGAATGTATCTATAAAGCAGTTATAAATTATTAGGCATGCGCACAGCCTATTAGCATAAAACTGTGTTAAACAACAAAATTATTGGGGATGAAATGTGATTAATAATGCTCTAACTCACAATGAAGAGTTTATGGTTTATTGAATCTAATAGTTTCACCCAGGGCTGGATACGAGCTGAGACTCGGGCTTGCCAAACTCGCTAAACACGTGTTTGAGTTTAGTTTGCACTTAGCTTGGGTTTGCTCTGATTGGGTTTAAACTTGCATCTCAGGCTTAACAAGCTTGGTTGTATGATATTGTTTTAGAGTATATTTATTAACAAAACTGAGCCATGCGAGCCTAGCAAGACACTTGTTCGGGTTTGGGCTCATTTTTGTTCATACTCTCAAGCTCGTGTTTGGGTTTGGACTCGTTATCTCATATTCGTATTCAGACTTATTTGAACAAAATTTATTTCAAACCCAAACAAACTCATTTTGAATTTAACCCTAGTTTTACCTTTAACTATGTAAGAATACCTTATTGGTATGAAAATTGTTTCATAGTCTAAAAGACATATTATACAAAACATTTGCACTCATGTAACTTAGTTTTATAAAATTTAATACTTGGTAAATTTTAGTTACTATCTATATTAAAATTTCTTTATTGATTTTATATATTGTAATGTTCTTGTATCAAACAATTACAACATCTAATAATAGTAGTATATTTATTTCAACTGTAACATCATTATTTCATCATATTGTAAGGATTATATTTCTTTTATCTATGAAGAAACCTTGTCATTTATTCCATACTGATACACTACTCCTTTGTCTTGATTGTTTACTTGTTTTGCTATCTCCTCGACTTAATTCTTTATACTCGGGACTTTATATATAGAAGAATATATATTTAAGTTTTATTTGAAAATATATTAAATTTAAAATTTTAATTTATTTGATTTAATAATTATGAGATTAATCTTAAATTTGAGATTTATCTTATTCAACTTGGATAAGATTTCTTGTTATTAAAAAAGAAAATATTTCTTTTCTTAAATTGTGCACTTGATAGTATACAACTTTACACTTAAGAAAGAAAGGAATTAAGTTTTTTTTTTTTTTTAATTATTTACAAAGAAAAAGGAATTAATACAATTATAACATCTTATATTGGCAATATTTTTAATTCAAAATCGTAACTTTATTACATCATCTTTGTAATTATTATATATTTTTTATCTATGAAAAATACCTTATTGCTTATGTTTTCTTTTATATATAAATGAGTAAAATTATGAGTATAAATAAATTATACAAACTTTTATGTATAATCTGAAGTGATAATTTGTGATTGAATGATATGATTATTTATTATTTATTTTAAAATTATCTCATCGAAAACTAATATCTCAAATTATACATAAAAATTTATACAATTTATTTATACTTTTTGTAATTTTCTTACTAGTAATTTTCATAAAATATTTCAGAATATTCTCATTAATTCGAATTTTGGGCTTATAGAGGAAACGATCCATTTACCTGGCCCAGATCCAGCTCTGAGCCCGAAAAGAATATGCATGGCCCTCATCAGTAAAACGGCACAGCCGTCCCGCACTTTCTCTGGCTTTAGTGTCCACCTGTTGTCTGTTGAGTTCTCTTCCTGTTTGTTTTAGTTTCACACCATTTTTCCTCACAAGCTTTCTTCATTTACACTCTTTACCTACTCCCTGTACAGCAAACCCACAATTCAATTCAATTCGCTGTTACTCACACTTGCCACCGCTCCAATTTCAATTTTGCCCATGTGATTGTAATGAGTATCTCTTCTCTAAATGGCCCAAATTTTGTTCATATTTACCATTTTAGCTTTCTTCACTCTAAACTCTTCCTTATCTCTGGATCCCAACGATTTCTCGCCTATAGAATTTGGTGTCGATTGGTTGTTTCATGGCGATTACACTCCTCCGTCACCACCACCGCCTCTATCGCCGCCTCATCCTCCTTCTCTCTTATGTGAAGCCGACCTTAACGGTATCGGTACTCTTGAAACGATTTGCAAGCTCAATTCCAGTTTAGTATTCCAAGATGATGACGTGTACATAGAAGGAGCTGGAAGTGTTCATGTACTTCCAGGTGTAAGTTTAAGCTGTCCGACTTTAGGTTGTTCCTTAACATTTAACGTTAGTGGTGATTTCATTTTAAGTCAAAACGCTACTTTAATTGCCGGGACGGTTTATATAACAGCTTTTAATGCTAGTTTGATCTACGGTTCGGTGGTGAATGTGACCGGGTTAGCCGGTGACCCACCAGCTCAGACGAGTGGGACCCCAGAGGGTGTGCAGGGCTCCGGTGGCGGCCATGGAGGGAGAGGTGCCAGTTGCGTCGTGGATAACATGAAGTTGCCGGATGATGTCTGGGGTGGAGATGCTTATTCGTGGTCGTCCTTGGAGGAGCCATGGAGTTATGGGAGTCAAGGTGGAACCACGAGTAAAGAGGAAAATTTTGGAGGAAAAGGCGGTGGGAGGATTCGGTTAGAGATTCAGAATGAGATTGAGGTTGGTGGGACCTTGATGGCTGATGGTGGTGATGGTAGTATCAAAGGCGGTGGAGGTTCTGGTGGTAGCATTTTCATCAAAGCTCATAGAATGTAATTTTTTTTTGAAATTATTTTTTTTCTCTTCTGTTAATTTTAGGTTAATGCAGTTGATTAATATTTATCTTATGTTCATTGGCTTGAGATTGTGAAGTTTTGTTGCTATCTGAACTTAAAATGAATATTATGACTTACTGGTTAGGGGTGTAGAAGAAACTATATGCAATAGATTGTAAAAGTAAAATCAACTTCTGGGAGGGAAAAAAGATTAGGGGAGCGGAATTTGGATGACACCATTTTTTTGTGGAAGGGAAACTTTGTGACATCTTGGAAATAGATGTTGACATTCTTAGGTCATCCAGGAGTGCAGTGAGCTTTAAGTACAGTGATGAATATTGGTATGAGAGGGGTGAATTCTCAAGGAGGCAAACACAGGATAGATTTCTGAGTGAATGGATGATTGTTCAGGTAGCAGTGAAATTTAAACTATAAAACAATAAAATCTGGAAATGTATTTACTTATGTGGCACTTTGTAAATATATCTAGATATGCTTAGGACATGCGATGTGGAGTTCTAAGCAGAATGATGAAACTGAGCCCCAGTTAAGTAAATTTAAGTGGGTGCATTTATTAGGTAGATATTGATAACCTATCCTATTATGTACATTGTATTTGGGCATTGACTAGGATTACACTTGACATTTCTCTGGTACATGCTTTATTAGATTTTAGCTAATTGGTTTTGAGGCCAAATTTGAACTATAAGAATATGTGTTTTGGTAGTAAGAAGTTAGTAGAAGCTTAAAAAAGTGTCTGTATACTGGTTGATGAATTTTAGAGCACAAGAGTTTCTCTATCTTTTGCTTAGAATATCGACACTTGGTGGATAGATGTGAAGAATATAGTCATGAAAACTAATAAATTTTGTGCTACCGGATAGTTTGAACCTTAATGGATGATTATAGATTTGATTGATCATAAAGAGATAGAAGTACAAATTCTTGACATAGCTTGGGGGGGGAGAGATGTTAGTCTTATGATTGGTTAATGAGGGATTGATGACCATCAAGACTCTGTCTGTTCATGGAGAACTTCTGTCTTGTTACTTTATAGCTGCTACAGATACTCTTGATGATGTCATGTTTGCAACAACTATTTGATGTAACAAAAAACAAGATCTAAAGAGTGTAAATGCCATTTAGTAAAGATGGTGGCCAAAAAATCACAATTACAGTCAATTCACATATGGCTGCTTGTTGAATTTAGGAGGTAAAGTTGAAGTGGACGTCTAGCATTAGCATGGACTTAGAGATGGATGCATGAAGTGAACATTTACTTGGGGGAAATTGTCGCCTATTACATACTTAGGATAAATAAAGGGAAAATTTGTGGATGGTATGTTCACTCTTTTGTGAATTCTTCTTATATTAGTATATCATTTTTGTTTATTATTTAAGAAAAAAATGGAATAAATGTGGAGCTTGAAATGCTAAATTTTATATGCTTATGAAAAATTATATGTGGAAAGGCATGTCATGGAGATGAGTGATATGTTTGGAAAGGACACTGTTACAAATAATTGTTCTTGCAGATATTTGGAATGCCATAAGGGATGGAATCTTTGAGAGATTATGATATATTCTATGCGAATCCTGTAGGCTTGAAGGACAATGCTTCTCTCTGTTCCTCTCTTTTTATTTTCATCATTTCTAAGTGTTTTTTTTTTTTTTCAAATATTTGATTTGCAAATAAAAATAGGAAAAAAGGAGAGTGAAGAAGAAAAAGAAAGAACATTATCTAGATCAGTGGAAATAGTTATAACATGTGTTGTGTTTCTTTATATAATTTGTGTAGCTCTTAGAATTCATGACAACTTATGAACTCTTGATGCTTCTTCTCGTAGAGGATTCAATGGTGTCTTTTGGTATAGTCGTTGGACATATGAAGGGTATGTTTTTTTACCGGTTATTCTACATTGGATCTCTTAAATTTGTTAGAAATGGAAGGATTTTAACAAAGCCAGTACCAGTTTTGAAGATGAATAAAAAGTTGTTATCACACTTAAAAGTTTTGTCATGCAGAGAAATGGACTTATTTGACTTAGTTTGAAATGAATTTAGCAGTATAGTATCTAAAAACAGTCTTTAGTACTAATATCTTTAAGTCTTAGAAGAAAAGTTTTGTGCAATGTTGAAATCCTGTTTTTCAACAAGAAGAGGATGACTTTAAGTAGTTTTATAAGTTAAAAACATTTGTCTTTTGAGAATGACCATGTTCTGTCAACAACTTTTTGAAATACAGTGCTGAACATGTTCTTTTGTCTGTTTTTCTTGTTTTTATCAGTTTTTGATAACAATACCCAACAACACTGTAGTTTTTCATATGGAGAATTCTGGGAAATGTTGTTTATGGTTACACAGGCTGTGTCCCTAATTCGGCAAAAGAACAACAGAAACACTTACAGAGGCATGCAGAAAGAGGATTTTTGTTTTATCTTCCATGTGGAATGGAGTTGATTTTTGGTCTTCTATTGTTTTGTTTTGTGTTGGTCATGTTATTTGGACTGTTTACACGTATTTTCCTTTCCCTTTTTTTGTCATAACTTAGCCTAATGCTTCAACTAAAACAATCAATAATATAAATGCCCTAGAGATTCTCTGGACTTATTTCCTTCTTCTATGAGGAGCAGGACTGGAAATGGCATAATAAGTGCAGCAGGAGGAAATGGTTTTGCTGGAGGCGGTGGTGGGAGAGTTTCTATCAATGTTTTTAGCAGGCATGATGAGACAGAGCTCTTTGTTCATGGTATGACTGAGACATTTAATTTTTCTCTTTTTTTTTTGAGTTTTCTGCTTTTATGACCACAGAAAAGAATGCATTGTGATTTTTGATAAAATTATATTGGAATTTATAATTTTAAGCTTTTTTGGGTGTTCTGAGATGACTCTTCTTTCTAAATGCTGTTGCTCTGAATGAGTAGAGTGGTTGGCAGGGAAGCATTAAGGAACAATTTGGTTTCACTAACTTGCAACTCTCTCTCTCTTGTTGAATCAGTTCTCTGCTTATTAACCAAAAGTAATTTAGCTTATGCCCCGTTTTTCGCCCTTTTAGCATGAAATGCATGAAAATTAATTCCTGAATTCCTGTTACATAATGACTCGGCAAAAGAAGGAAAATTTGAATTAATTCAGAAAGGTTCAATTTCTTTTTTATCATTAGACTCATATGTGAACCTGAGGGGTTATGAGGGGGGTAATTGCTCTAGCTGACATCCTGCAAAACTATTTTAACGGTTGTTCATATACAAGGAGCAGTTGCCTTGTCTGAAAAGGCCACTGCACTTGGCCCACTTTTACTTTAATGCTGCCAATCCTCAACCAATGTAATTAAAGCAAATGACAGTGAAATGCAGAAAATTATTGAAATTTGCATTAATTGTTGGCTGTATTTATGAAGAGCATCAAGTTTCTTATAATGATATCCCGTGTGAAAAGAAAAGAAATAATAAAAAACTCTCAGGTCTGGCTTTTGAGAGGCCAAAATCTCTCCTTAGAATTGTCTAGCTTTCAAGAGGCTAGACACTCTCAGTCAACCAGCCAAAGCTGCCCTGAAAACCCAAAGCAATAACCTCCTTCCCTTCCCTTCTCGTGCTGTCCCTTTTTATCCCTTTTCTCTCTTTTCCCTTAGCCATGTGGTCTTCTCCCTTAAGTGGTTCTCCCCTTTGTGGGCCATCAGCTCATTTGCTTTTATGCCTCCCAATTGTTTTGTCTCCTGAAGCAACAAATACGTGGTCCTAACAGGCTGCTTATGGTCATTGTATCCTTTTCCACACCATTTAGGTACACTTAGGAATCGTTTTTTCTGTGTTTGTATGTGTGTTGGGTGTGTATGCTAACTGGTGATTTTTTATCTGCTTTAATAGTCAACACTGATGTCTGACAAATCATCAAATATCATTTTATTAGTTTAAAAAAATTATTTTTATCCTGGGTATCATATGTTAATGTATGAGTAAATTTTTTTCTTCATGTTAACAATTAATGAAGTTCATTCCTCTCTCTCTCTCTCCATCTATGTATCTATATATATGTATATACATGTATGTATATATACATACATCTATCTGTATACATATACATGTATATACATCTATCTGTATATATAGATATTGGTGAAGAAGTGACAAACTAACTAAATAAAACTAAAACCAAAATCTTACAAAGTCTGCATATATATTTTAGTAGATCTCTATGGTTAAATCTTTAACTCAAAAAAAGACAGAGTTGATGCAAAATAATAGCCAGTAAGATGTGATAAAGTATAGTATATGAAAAAGACAAAACCTTGTTTTTCTGGAAAGCAATTTGGCATCAGCTACGTGATGGGGAAAAAGGCCCTTCGAGCAAATTTCTTGTTCTGCTCCTTGTTTAGACTGTTCAGATCTCTTCACCATTTTGTACTTCTCTATTTCTTATTAAATTTATTGCTATGTTCAAGGAAAAGAGACTGGAAATTTATTTACTTTTCATTTTTTCAAATTAGACTACATTTAACAAAGCTAGTTGTCACACTTATGCACCTAAATACTGCTGTTATGTGAATAGGATAAAACCTTTCTTTTTTTTTTTTTAGTTTATTATCATTGGCTCTTCTTGTTTATATGTACTACAGAATGGTTGGGTGGACAACCTAAATGTTCTTCCCTGAGATTATGTGACATGGAGTTTTAATCTAGGGCATGTATTATTTATAATTGAAACTTAATGCTTCTAACTCAACCTGTTTCCCGTGAGGATCTTTCTTTCTCTTATGATTCTGTGTTCACAATAAATTTTAAAACTTCAGCCTTAACTATTATGCTTTATGCCAATTGGCCCAATTTTACAGAATTAAGTTTGAGTTATTGCGGGGTTTCTTTCATGAATTTAAATTCTGATGTTACAGGCCTGCTTGGTTCTTCTTTTTCTTGGAGAGTTTCACGGGAGATTTTTCCTATAGTTTTTCTTTGGTAAGATATGGAACTACATCTTATTTACCAGATACTTGTCACTGTTGTTTGCAGGTGGAAGGAGTTTTGGCTGTCCTGAAAATGCTGGTGCTGCTGGGACATATTATGATGCTGTGCCTCGGAGGCTTGTTGTCAGCAATCATAATCTGCCCACAAATACCGACACACTTCTTTTAGAGTTCCCTAAACAACCACTTTGGACAAATGTTTATATCCGGGATAATGCTAAGGCTTCTGTTCCTTTGTTTTGGAGTCGTGTTCAGGTCAGTCAGAAATCAACGACTTGTGTCGTTGCTTGTATTTAATTAATAGTTATTGTCTTCTTAGTTCAAAGGTTCTTTATTTTTTTTACTATAAGACATTTATTTTGCAAGACTGTTCTCAAATAGTTATTACATATTTATGCAACATCATGACATTGGTTGGGGAAGTTCTTAGGACACCTTTGTCAGGATATTAGTGGCTTACCATTTCATCTTTGAATGCTTTTTATAAGAAATTTCAGATACTAAACGTGTCTTGATAGAGAATTTTGATTGTGTTACATAGGTTCGAGGACAAATTCACCTGTCAAGTGGAGCGGTTCTGAGCTTTGGGCTTGCACATTATGCAACATCTGAATTTGAATTGATGGCAGAGGAGCTTTTAATGAGTGATTCAGTTGTCAAGGCAAGTATTATACACCTATCTTTTAATAGCCAAATGTCTGTGTGCAAAGATATGTCAGCCAAACATCATTTTAGATATTTTCATTGAAATTATTGTCATCATCTTTAATTTCTTCTGATGTCAACATATCTTTGCTTCTCTTATAACTAATCTGGCAGTGGGTAAAAATTTTCTCATCTAAGCTGCTAAATCATTTAATCTTTTGGTGTATTTTTTTCTTGTTTTAATTTTTGTTATGATCACCTCTACCTTTTTTTCTTCTTGAAAGCTGCAATTATAATGATTTTAAATTATAATTTTTACTGTTCTGATTTCCATTTTAATATAGATATATGGGGCTCTACGTATGTCTGTCAAAATGCACCTTATGTGGAATTCAAAAATGCTTATAGATGCTGGTGCTGATGCAATTTTGGCAACATCCTTGCTTGAGGCTAGCAATTTAGTGGTTCTCAAGGTATTTACCTTCCTCATTTTCTTGTTAAGCAGACCACCATTAGTTATGTGTTTCAGTGAATTTAATGACTCCATCTTTGGTTGCCAGAATTCATCTGTGATACATTCTAATGCAAATTTGGGAGTTCATGGGCAAGGGTTTTTGAATTTGTCTGGACCAGGAGATATGATTGAGGCACAGCGTCTGATTTTGTCATTATTCTTCAGTATCAATGTAAGTTGAGGACTCCTCTACTTTTCTCCCAGCCTTTTTAAATGTTCCAACTCTATCCCATTTGATTTCTTGGTCTTTCCTCCACGTGTGTCGATTCAAAGCTTTCATCTGTAACTAATTCCACATCACCTTGTGGTGAATTTCCACAGCTGGCCCTCGTCCTTTGATATACTTTGACGATGGGTGGTCTGTCAAATACCAAATCAAATTACTTGGTATACAAATTCTTCAATAGTTACAAGGGGAAGAGAAATGATAAAGATGTTAAAACCTTCCCTTATATAATCGTATCGATTATGCTTATGTGAGAGACTTGCAGCCTTTTGTATAAGAAGACTGTGGATTGTCATATATGTCTGACTTCAAATTTACAAATTATCTCTGTCCGTATAGTTTGTTTTGTTAATGTGTCTTTCTAGGAGAATAAAGTAAATATGAATCACATAGACTTGCAGACATGCACATTGTCTCACTTATGTATTTGTTTATTTATGAATTTTCTTGATTTTTTTCAACCCATGTATGGTTTATTGCTGTTTCTACGTTTCTTTAAATTTTCATGTGTGATTTGATTAGTAATTTGATAATTTAGTGCTGGAATTGTTCTTGCAATTTACTTTCTGTTAATTGAAGGTTGGACCTGGATCTGTGCTACGAGGTCCCTTGGAGAATGCTAGTAATAATAATACGTAAGTTGTGAATTAAATGAAAACTACTACCTCTATTTATATTCAATTGATTAATAATTTTTAAAAAACTGGTAGGAGACCTCGGCTCTACTGTGAACTTCAGGATTGCCCTGTGGAACTACTTCACCCGCCAGAAGATTGTAATCTGAACTCTTCATTGTCCTTCACACTTCAGGTGTCCCCTCAGCCAGAATGAACACTAAGTGCATATCTTGGTTAGATTAGTGCATGACTGATTGTGCCATGGCTTTGGACTTTGGACTTTGGGTTTCTTAATAATTGTTACCTTGTATTTGCTCTTCAGATTTGTCGAGTTGAAGATATAATTAATGAAGGCATCATAACTGGATCTGTTGTTCACTTTCACTGGGTTAGAACTGTTGTTGTCCATGCTTCGGGAGTAATCAGTGCATCTGGACTAGGTGAGTCTCTCTGTACACATAAACAAATCGAAGGATCAATGTCACCGTCTCTTTATGTAGATTTTGACATAAGTTGTGAACCATAAATTCATGCACTTATAATGGTTGGGTCCCTTTTACATGATGGTTGTTGTAGCTTGAAAATGGAAAATATGAGATCGGGTGTCAATCAAGCCAAGTAATTTGATCTATGGACTACTTGTCATAATTTGTATGTATGTACATTATATAAAGCATTTAAAAAATTGGAGCAGCACTGACTTGCTCATGCAGAGTTGAAGTTTCTGAGTTCCAGCAAAATAATCTCATTCTAGGGTAAAAGTTATTTAATGAAATAGTAATTTGGATTATGTGCAGGGTGCATTGGTGGGGTGGGAAGAGGAAAAGTCTTTGAAAATGGTCTTGGTGGTGGTGGTGGGCATGGTGGAAAAGGTGGGGAGGGATATTATAACGGTAATTTTATTGAGGGTGGTTCTGCATATGGGGATGCTGATTTGCCTTGTGAGCTTGGTAGCGGTAGTGGAAATAGTAGTCTAGCTGGTGCAACTGCTGGTGGCGGCATTGTAGGTAAGCTTGTTGACTTTATGAAATAATTATTTTATTTTTTAATTATTTCTTCTATACTTAAGGTCAGAATTGAAGAAATTTGGAATCAGTTGCAATGTGTACATCAAACCCTTCATGCTTATGCATAAATTACAGTCTCATTGGGAATTTAGGGCATCTTGTTCCTTGATTTAGAGTTATGCCTCTCCTTCTGTATTTTTTTCCTTTTCTCGCTTATTGACTAAAAGCATTGGAAGTCTCCTGTTTTTTTAATCTTTTGTTTCTGATATATATTGCTACAATGCTAGCTATTATATAGAATTCTTTTACATAGATAATTAGTAGCTAAGATAAGTCTATATAATAAAAAAAACTAAAAGATTAGATAAGTTCTAGCCTAGACAATAAGATAGATTTTAAATAAATAATATATATTACCTCTGAATAATCTAATTTGATAACTCAGAACTTTTACACTCACCCTCAAGCTTGTGCAGAAATATCCACCATTCCCAGCTTGGACATTAGGTTATCAAAAATTTGTTTTGTCAGAATATTAGCTGTTTGTTGAACAGTAAAGTAAACAACACACACGAGCTTCTCTTCTATCTTCTCTATGATAAAATGATGATTAATTTCTATATGTTTGGTTTTGTCATGATAGCTGGGTTATGTGCAATACTGTTAGTTGCCCTGTTATCACAGTAGAGCTTCATAGGTTCTTATCCTTTAATGTTAAGTTTTACTCTAAGCCTTCTTAGCCACATCAACTTGCATATACCATGTGTCATTGATCTAAATTCAGCCTCCACGCTGCTCTTAGCCACCATAGATTATTTCTTACTCCTCCAGGTTGCCAAATTCCCCCAAACAAAGGTGCAATTCTGAGGTTTGATCGTCTATCATTTATTGATCATGCTCGGTCAGCATCTGTGAATGCTTCAATCCTTTGGTTAGTGTTTATCTAAAAAAACAATCCCTTACCTGGAGTCTTTTTTAGATATTGCAAAATTTGGTTCACAACCTACAAATGCTTCTCTTATGGAGTATGCGTGTGTTGGCTCATGACACTCACAACAAAGGTAGTATTTGGCTTTGTGTGTGATAGATAAATTAATGTACTAATCAATCTTTGTTATCGTCCCTTGTTTATTGGTATATCTAGAATCCATAGGAGTTTCACTGGCTTTACAACACCCAACATCCCAATCTCCAGTCGGGCTGGACTCGAGCCAAGCCAGCTCGAGCTCGGCTCTGTTGAGCCCGAAACGAGCCGGGCTTGGCGGAGCTCGAGCTGGCTCGATAGATTTTTTTTAAAAAATTTTATACAAAACGACGTCGTTTTGACCAATATATATTAAAAGCGACGTCGTTTTGATAACGAAAAATGAGCCGAACCGAACTTGAGCCTGAAACGAGCCGAGCCGAACTCGAGCCGCCCATATATGAACCGAGCCTAGCTCGAGCTTGCTGCGAGCCAGGCTCGGCTCGGCTCGACTCAAATCCAGCCTTAGTCTCCAGTAGCAAATCTAGGATATATTTCCTTTGTGAAACTGCAATTTCTCTCTTACTTCTAGCAACTTAATCCTTAGGAAATGTTTAGATGCCCAAGGTCTTTTATCTCAAAATCCATGGCAAGCACCTTCTTCACCTACTCCATTTCCTCTAGATTGTCTCCTGGTAGAATTATATCATCCACACATAATATTAGAATAGTGGTTTTGGTATTCGTACGCTTGAAGAAGAGAGTATGATCAGCCTGCCTTTGAGTCAAACCATTGCTCCTAAAAACCTTAGTAAACTTCTCAAATATCACCTGGAAAGAACAGATAAGCAAGAATAAATAGTGGTATATGTGCAATCATTGATGTAGCCTTATTGTTCAAGTTAGGCTATGATCTAACTATTAATGGGATGTTTTAAATTACATTATGGATTTTATTTTATTATTTTTATCCTTATGGATAGTTGCTTTATATTTTCATTTTCTTGGACAGTGATGGGTTCATTGGAGCACTCATTGGCAAGTTTATCTGTTTACGGTTCACTTAGAGCTGATGGAGAAAGCTTTGGAGAAGATATCCACCAAAAATATATCAGGCTTTTCTCAAACATAGGTCCTGGGGGTGGATCTGGTGGAACCATTCTTTTGTTTATTCATACATTGGTGCTTGGTCATTCTGCTCTTATCTCAACTTCTGGGGGACATGGCAGGCCAAATAGTGGTGGTGGTGGTGGTGGAAGGGTTCATTTTCATTGGTCAAATATACCAACTGGGGATGAGTATCTACCCTTAGCAAGTGTTGAAGGAAGTATCCATGCTAGGTTTGTATTTTACAAAAAAAAATATTAATATGCAGCAGTTCTGATATATTTTCTCACATTAAATATTATTGAATAATTAGGTCCCTCTTTATATTTTATGGTTTGTCATTTGGTTGCATCAGTCCTTAACATGTTTTAAAAAAATTTCTGAAAAGGGGTTCTATGGTTGGTGGTTTTAACTCTTTTTACTATGTTGGAGTGATAAAAACTTCATCTATCAAGCAGATTTGTTTCATCCTATTATTCAGGTTTCTACATAATTTTAATAGATTTGTTACATATATCATGCTAATAGAATTGTTACATCCTATTGCTGGGTTTTATATTTAATAGACCCAGGAAACTGGAATGCAATGATTTATGGCTTTTCAGAATGTTTGAATTATCATGCTTTACTTGACTGAAGAAGGGTGTGGGCAAGAGATCTAACATCTTTCATATTAGTTGTTTTGAAATTTGTGTGCTGCTATAAGATTTACAGTCTCTTTTTTCAGAAACAGAAAGGTTGGAATTATGTACCAATAAAATGTTTACATTTTTAGATGTTTGAACATAAATCTCCTATAGTGGTCTGGATAAGTTTCTAATCGTTGAAAGAGTGTGTTGTTTTCTCAAGCATCTGGTAGACCAAAATTTTAAGAGAAGTGTCCAACAAGTCAAAAGTACTTGGTTGTCAATTACCAGATTGTCCTGACATTCTTTTGCTTTGTGCTGATGTCATTTTCCTTAGCATTTGGCCCTTTGTTATTAAAAATTAACTTTGATAACTTAGTGAATTTAGTTGGATTTTAAGCATTTTTTCCCTTTATGGCAGGGGAGGATTTGGTAGAGGTGAGGGTCTTGCTGGAAGAAATGGGACAGTTACAGGGAAGGCATGCCCTAAAGGTCTTTATGGAATCTTTTGTGAGGTAGCTTGGAGTTTTAAAATCATTTTTTATATTATAATACCGCTTCTATGGTTTTGGGCAATGTCTAATATCGATCAAAGAGTTTCATGTAAAATTGGTGGGGAAGGTGAAATATATTGATTCCGACTGTAGTCTAATACCCATTTTTGTGTTAGTTTGTCAGCTTCAACTTATTTTACAACTCATTTTTCAAATTTATACTTTTACTTGGTATTGTCTCTAATTATTTCTTGCTAGTTTAAACTTTTAACATCCTTTCTCATCCTTACTATTTGAGTAATTGTACTGCAGGAATGCCCTGTTGGGACTTTCAAGAATGCTAGTGGATCTGACAGAGTTCTTTGTCATAATTGCGCATCCTCTGAGCTTCCACAGCGTGCCGTATATATCACTGTACGAGGTAGTTTGTAAAATTTTATATTGCTGCTTGTATATGTAAGTAGGTGTTTATCTTTACTGTTTGCATTTCTTTAAGGTTGCATTTGGCTTCAGGTTTTTTTTTTTTTTTAATTTTTCAATAATGCTTGAAATTTGTTTGACCTTGGAAGCCTTATGGTTTTGAGATTCTTCTTAGGCGTTGTTTTATTCTTAAATGTCATACTATCTATTTAACAGGTGGTGTCACTGAAAGTCCTTGTCCGTACAAGTGCATTTCTGACAGATATCACATGCCACACTGTTATACAACACTTGAAGAGTTGGTATACACTTTTGGTGGACCATGGCTATTTGGTCTTATACTGTTAGTTCTCCTCATCCTGTTAGCTCTTGTTCTTAGCGTTGCACGGATGAAATATGTGGGTGGGGATGAATTGCCAACTCTCGTGCCTGCTCCTCGGGCCTCTCGAATAGCTCACTCCTTCCCTTTCTTAGAGTCTTTGAATGAGGTAAATCTCCAATTACTTCTTGCTTTATTTATGTTCATCCATACTAACCCAATTAACAGCAACATTTGGAAGACTCTGCAATTGGTTATATATTATAATTAGGGTTATGATACTTGCCTTTCAGGTTTTGGAGACGAGTAGAAATGAAGAGTCCCAGAGTCATGTGCATAGAATGTATTTTATGGGGCCCAATACTTTCAGTGAACCTTGGTATTTACCTCACTCTCCTCCTGAGCAAGTAATGGATATTGTGTAAGTTTTCCCTGATTCTCTAGTGGCAATTTATTATGTAGTAATATATTCTTCATTATGAGAAGCTTGAAGAACATTACATATTTATCTATTTATTTATAGTTTTTTATTATCTAATTTACTTATATATATTTTTTGTTTTACTCATCATTTACATGATAGATATGAGGATGCATTCAATAGATTTGTGGATGAGATTAATGGTTTAGCTGCATATCAGTGGTGGGAAGGATCTATCTACAGCATTCTTTCCATTCTTGCTTATCCACTGGCATGGTCCTGGCTTCAACGTTGCCGAAAAAAGAAATTACAACAACTTCGTGAATTTGTTCGGTCAGAATATGATCATGCTTGCTTACGTTCTTGCCGTTCACGTGCTCTCTATGAAGGGCTTAAGGTTAATTTCTTCTAAAACATATTCCAAATGTTACTATGAGTTAGATGGTAACATGAATTGCTGTTAAGGAATGTATAGGTATTTTGGTACAGAAAAAATAAGAAATTAAAACTAAACATTTAATTTACAAAACGTGAAAATTCTAGGAATTTTTATTATCTGGAGCTGAGTTCACCCTTTAACCCATTCCTTTGATAGTTATATGATACGATACACTGCTCTCTTCAATGTTGATGGTTTAACATTCTTCTGTAGTTGTCTTAGAGGAAAATGACTTTGGACATCCATAAGCTGTTGTGAAAGATTTATGTTACTCATTTACTTTCCTCTTCTGCTTCAGCTTAGGCAATGTTGTGTAGATGCAATTGTCTCATTTTGTCTACATAAGTGTGTATCCTTTTATTCTATTTTAATTTTAATGGAATTTACAACTTTCCTGTGTACTGTGCCACACTGCAGGTAGCTGCAACTGCTGATCAAATGCTGGCATATGTTGACTTTTTCCTTGGCGGTGATGAGAAGAGATCTGATCTTCCTCCTCGTCTTCAACAAAGGTTGCCAATGTCAATAATATTTGGGGGAGATGGAAGCTACATGGCTCCCTTCTCTCTTCAGACTGATAACATTCTTACCAGCCTTATGAGTCAGGTATATTGTTTGTTAGTTCATAAAGTAGTACTTTTTGTGAAATCTTCTACTGAGTTGCCTTTCTTTTCCAGGGTTCTGTGTAATGAACTGTTCCCTGTTAATTTTTCTTTTTCACCACTTTACAGTCTGTTCCACCAACCATATGGTATCGACTAGTGGCAGGTCTAAATGCCCAACTGCGCTTGGTTTGCTGTGGACACTTAAAGATTACTTTAGGTCATGTTATCAGTTGGCTTGAAACACATGCAAATCCTATTTTAAGTACATATGGTATTCGTGTTAATCTTGCATGGTTTCAACCTACTTCTTCTGGATATTGCCAGTTTGGACTTGTGGTATGTGCCATTGAAAATGAAAGTCTGGCACAATCTATCGAAGGTCAAGATGGGCCTTTGCTACATGAGCAGCCATCATGGTAGCAACTGTTTCCCCTGTGACCATTATACCATTTGGCTTGAATTTTTTCTCACTTGTAATCACTTGCTATTACATGCAGTTTGCTCAGATCAAGTAGGGAAGGCACACTAGATTATTTGAGGGTCAGCGAACATCTAATGACACGGAGAAGGATATATGGAGGAATTTTGCTTGCCAAGAGCTTACGAACTCTCAAAACAAAGAGGACTATCTATTATCCCTTTTCCTTCGTTGTTCATAATTCTAAACCTGTTGGTCATCAGGTAGTGGAATTGTTCATGCTTCCAGTATTGTGATTGATTTGTACGCTTTCTTTTTCCAATATTTTTATTAATGTCTTAAGATAAAATTTTAATTTTTTTTCTATCTCAATATTGCAGGATCTTGTTGGTTTGCTAATCTCAATACTTCTCCTTGCCGATTTTAGCTTAGTTTTGCTTACTTTGTTGCAGATGTATTCTATATCACTGCTCAACTTCTTCTTAGTTTTGTTTATCCTTCCTCTTGGTCTACTGTTTCCATTTCCAGCTGGAATAAATGCTTTGTTCAGTCATGGACCTAGACGGTCAGCAGGCCTTGCTCGTTTATATGCTCTGTGGAATGTGACATCCTTGATCAATGTTGTAAGATTTTTCAAGCCCCTTCTTTTAAATAATTGGAAGGTTGAAAATTTGCTGTATTCTTTTGCATACTTCCATCAACTGCTCGTAATTTAAACAATTTATGTGTTCTTTTTGAATCACCATTTTATTTCGTGAATGAAACGTGTTTGTTTCTATAATAAATTGCTTGATATCTGTCCTCGTGGTGAAATTTGATGTGTGTGTGCCAGTAAGGTAACTAGTAACAAAACTTGGAATTGTATGAAATGCGAAGAAATTATTTGCTAACCCTGATCGTTGTATGCATTTGTGGCCTCAAATGTTTGTATTAGCATTGTCATTGAAGAACTATATAATATGATAAAGAGGGGGTTTATTGCTTCAAGTTTCAAGTTGTACTCCTGTTTTGCTTTTATAGTTTATGGAATTTAGAGATTATTATTCTGAATTTTAAACCTTTGTGATGAATCCATAAAGCTGCTTCCTGGGCTTATTAATGTGCATGATGTTAAAAGAACACCAAAAGTGGATATATTCTGAATCAAGTTTCTTTCTCATGACAGGCAACTGCATTCATATGCGGATTTGTTCATTATAGAGCCCACTCAAGTAAAAAACATACAAACTTTCAATCCTGGAATTTTAGTGTGTAAGTATGTTTGACTAGGCAGCCTTCTGGTAGGCATAGTTGTTTATATGATTACTGAAATCTGTAAAATTTGATGGGTGCAGGGATGAAAGTGAATGGTGGATGCTTCCTTGTGGATTGGTGTTGTGTAAAATAATTCAAGCCAGACTGATTGATTACCATGTGGCAAATCAAGAAATACAAGATTACTCACTCTATAGCAATGACCCTGATTTATTCTGGCAGTCATGAACAAAATAGTTCAGATAAAGGTTGTTGAATGTGTGTTGAGAGAATAGGCGAGTATAGTGTGCTGTAGATACACAATTCAATTAAGTTAATAGTTTGTAATTTGTGGATTGGCTGTGCCTCATTCCTTGCTTTCAAAAGGTGGTTTATTTATTTATTTATTTATTTTTGGGTAAATAATTATAACCATGCTTTCCTTCTGTTCCGTTTTCTGCAGCAGAATTTAGCTTATTTCTTACCATTTATATAAATTTATTTTACGGTATTAAATTGAACAAATTTGTAACAATTTACTAACTACTTTGAAGATACTTTTATTCAAATTATTTTGTTTTTAAAATGATTTAATGGGATGATATATATAAAGAAACGGCTTCAAAGCTGGTGACTATTAGAGTGAATCACATTTTCCTGCCTAAGGTGTGCTCTTAAAACACTTTTGAGCTCTACCCAAATTGAAGCCCAAGCTGAGGAAGAAGAAGCTTTTGGAGATTTTACGGACTTTGTAGGCAGATCTAATTCTGTTTAAGCTCACAAAGGAGGAAAATTTGATCAGTCTAAGAAAATGATCAACACATCAACATATATCCTGTACTCTATATGCAGATGACAAGTGAAGGATTGAGATGTTGTTGACACTTTTAGATCAATGATTGAGACGTTGTTGATACCCATTTATTTAGCTTAATAATTTTAGCTTTATTAGACATGGGGAGATTTAGACTCCAATGTGAGTAATAATTTAAATTGTCGTCTAGCGTTGATTGATTCTTTTAGGATAAATCAGTATAATTATTTTACTGTTTATTATAACTATTATGTCAGACAAACTTAAAATGTGTAAAAGTTTGAATCTTTACTTTCTTCTATATAAACAGAGAGAATGTAACATATTATATAAGAGTTTAAAATTTAAGAAAATTCTTTTGTTCTTCTCTGAAGGATTCACTTGTTTCGAAAAGTAATTACAAAGTATTTTTGTTTCAAACCTATATTCTCAAGATTAAATATCCTCACTCTTGTCACTAAAGCTATCTCATAGAGGATAGAAGTGTTTTAAGGCCAAACTTTGGATGGGAAAATTACTCTTAACTAAATATGGTCTTGAATGGTACCTAAGAAGCACGGAAACGCACAGCAGTGTGCGTTTTCACGAATCCAAAACGTTTCGGTTTTTGAAACGGCCCAAAACTGGTACGAAACGTTTCGGAGCCGTTTCGGTAATTTTAGATAAAAGGGAAACGTGTTTCTTTAACAGAAAGAGTTTCCTATGCATACCAGAATTTTGAAAATGTATCCTAAATGGATTCTGAAAGGATTTTGAAAGTAAATAACAAAAATAGTTTCCTGTGCGTAATAGTCTGCTGGGCGTCTTCTCTTCTTTGCTGTCAATCTCCTTTGCCATCAATCTGCTGGGCGTCTTCTTCTTCTGTTGGGCATCTTCTTCTTTTCTTTGCTGTCCTGGGCGTCTTCTTCTTCTGTTGGGCGTCTTCTCTTCTTTGTTGTCAATCTGTTGGACGTCTTCTTCTTCTGCTGGGCATCTTCTTCTCTTCTTTGTTGTCCTGGGCGTCTTCTTCTTCTGCTGGGCATCTTCTTCTTTTCTTTGTTGTCATGGGCGTCTTCTTCTTCTGTTGGGCGTCTTCTTCTTCTACTGGGCATCTTCTTCTCTTCTTTGCTGTCCTGGCCGTCTTCTTCTTCTACTGGGCGTCTTCTTCTCTTCTTCTTCTTCTGTTGGGCGTCTTCTTCTCTTCTTTACTATTTTTTAAATTTTTTTCATTATATTTTATTTGATGGCTTTGATATTGACCCTTGGAAATTATTATTTTGATGAAATAATATTGAGTTTGTAGGTTGATTTATTTACATTTTGATAAAATATATTGATTTATATACATGTTTATTTTCCATTTTAAAAGATGAATATATAAGTATTGATTTAATTTATACATACATATTTCAAGAACTTGAATTTGTAATTTATTTTTGGTATAAAATTATTTTGTTATATATTATTTTAAATTGCTTGGAAAAAATCAATTGGTATATTTTTTTAATTAAAATATAAGTTATTGTATTTTTTTTATAAAAATTTCATATTTATAAAAAAAACCTTATATTTTTTATATTTACACATTTTCTCACATTTCTGTTTTCTACTTTTTTAAGAAAATACGTTTCCACGTTTCCGTTTCCTTGTTTCCGTTTCCGTGCTACCTAGAATGGTACTATACAAGTCTAAAAATCAATTTGAACAACTTTTGTGACCCTTAAAGCCGGTCAAACTATAGTTTATCAATTTGGGTTTGGCTACTTAGATTTTCTGTTGTAAATTTTCAAATATTTATGCAGGGAATCTGTTGACAGACGTTGGCGTAGGTAGTGACAAGATGGCAAGGAAATGGCGTCCACACATTGAAATATTTCAACTATTGTATGGGTCCTCTCCTTTGATTAAAATTTGATGTCATCGCAAACGTTAATTTAATTGCGTTTCTTTTCTGATCAGTAGAATACACAAATTTTTGCTTTTTCAATATCAATCATCTAAATTTAATTCTAATTTTCTAAATAAAAATAAATATTACGATGCTTAAATTTTCCCATATTCAGTATATATATATGTATATTGGCCCACCATTTTCACACTAAAACAGGAGAGAATAATCCAATTTTCTTCAGCACCGCGCGTTCTGTGTTAACAATTTGATCGCTGTTGTTTCTTACCGGATGTATATATTTGGCAAAAGCTGATTGGCCACCTGAGAGATTTTCACTGAGACCAGTCTTGATTGAATTTGAATTCAAGGGGTGATTCCATTGCTGACACAATCGATACAACATTAAAATATTCAGTATATAAGTTGCAAGAAACCAGGACAATCACCAACTCTTCAACCTTCACCATTTACAACTAACTTCTCTTCTTCTTCTCTTCCGCTGTCACCAAATGAGGCCACGCACCACCTTGGATGCTCCACTTCTCCCCAGCAATGATCTGCATACTATTAAGAAGAACAAGGGTTGGACCAGAATTCTATGGCTGCTTTGCGTTTTATTAACTATATCAAGTCAGTTCTCCTCTTCTTCCATCTCTTTCCGTTAATTTCTGTGAATTCTTTAGTTTCTTTTTCTGGCCTTTTTGGATGGATTGATTTATTTCAGCAAAATAATTGAGTTTGAGATACATGTATCCATTAAGAATGCACTTCATTTTATTTTTAGTTTTTTTTTGGGTTACATGTTAATCATAAGATTATAGTTTCAAATTTGTTTGAATTTTGAGGTGGGTTGTGGCTACTTTTTGCGCATCAAATTATGTTTAGCTCTTTAATTATGTCATAGTCAAGCTTGAATTCAAGTTAGATTTGCATATATGCTAGCAATTTTTATTCTTAGTTGGTCATTATAATCAATTCAGTGCTGGGTATGTTGTTTGTATTTCAGTTGTTGGCCTCATATTCAAAGATGACTTAAGTTGTTGGTTACTGAGAGGAGAATACAAGTGCAATGGAAGGATTGAATTGAATGATGCTGATATCATTGAGTCAGATCAAGGTGTTGTTGCAGCTGATGATGCTCGTTGTTCTGAAATTGGCGCTTCAATGCTTAGACAAGGTGGGCATGCTGTTGATGCTGCAGTGGCAACAGCATTCTGCCTTGGTGTTGTTAATCCAATGGCAAGTGGAATAGGAGGTGGGGCATTTATGATTGTTCGTTCTTCATCAACCTCCCAAACTCAAGCTTTTGACATGAGAGAAACCGCCTCTCTTGCTGCTTCGCAGGTTCATAATTCTCTCTTTCTGCAAATATGGACTGGTTCAAGTTGTGTCTTTTGGCTGTTAACATTGTTATTGTCATCAAACAGAATATGTATGAAAACAATCCTGAAGCCAAGTATTCAGGTGCTCTCTCTATGGGAGTTCCTGGTGAGATAGCTGGCCTTCATGAAGCTTGGTTGAAACATGGGCGTTTGGCTTGGACTGCTCTGTGCCAACCTGCCATAAAACTTGCCAAAGATGGTTTTGCAGTTGCTCCATATCTTGGATTATGCATAGCTAAAAATGCAGATATGATCGTTAATGACCCAGGCTTAAGGAAAGTGCTTGCACCGAATGGGAAATTGTTACAAGCAGGTGATACTTGCTACAATGTTGAGCTAGCTCAAAGCCTAGAGGCAGTGGCAGAACAAGGACCACAAGCCTTCTATAATGGAACTGTTGGTGAGAAGTTGGTGAAAGATGTGAGAGAGGCTGGTGGGATTTTAACAATGGAGGATTTAAGGAATTACAAGGTTGATGTAGTGGATGTAATGTCTGTGAATGTGCTGGGCTATACTGTATACGGAATGCCACCGCCATCGAGTGGAACAGTTGGGATGTCCATGGTGGGTAAAGCTTTTTTTCCTTTCCCTGCATTTCCTGTACTCTCTGTATTTCTTCGTTTTCATAGTTGTGAAAGTATGTAGATGTGATCACTCTAAATATTGATGTTAAACAGGTTTTAAACATCTTTGATAGCTATGGAAGTTCAGATGCTGCAAAAGGAAATCTTGGTTTACATCGGTTAATTGAAGCACTTAAACACATGTTTGCTGCTAGAATGAACTTAGGCGACCCTAATTTTGTTGATGTAAACAAATCTGTGTCTGAAATGCTTTCATCATCTTATGCCAAGCAAATTCAGCAAAAAATATTTGACAACACCACCTTCTCTCCAGACTACTATATGTACAGGTATGATAACTGCAAAAATTTTTGGTGGTGTTGTCATGAATTCATGAGTGTGAATTGTTTGAGTCCTCAATGTGCAGGTGGAGTCAGCTTAGAGATCATGGAACAAGCCATTTCTGCATCGTAGATGCTGATCGAAATGCTGTGTCGATGACAACTACTGTTAATTATCCTTTTGGAGCAGGGATACTCTCTCCTTCTACGGGCATTGTGCTCAATAATGAGATGGGAGACTTCTCAATACCCTCAGAGATATCCCCTGATAAGTTACCACCAGCTCCAGCAAATTTTATCAAACCAAACAAGCGACCGTTGTCTTCGATGACACCTGTGATCATTACTAAGGTACTAATGTCATCCTGTTCGTATTTCTTCTTTCTCGGAGCTTTACTCTCAGGAAAGGTAGAAATGATGGTGACTTAACATGCAACTCTATAAACTAGTTAAGAAAAGCAATTGCTCTGTTGTGTTTGAGGTCTTGTTTTGAGATAAAGATCATTTTTATGTCCTTCCGTGGCAGGATAATCAACTGGCTGGGGTTATTGGAGGAAGTGGTGGAATGTACATTATTCCAGCAGTAACCCAAGTTTTTCTTAACCATTTTGTCTTGGGGATGGAGCCTTTAGCTGCTGTTCAGAATCCAAGGGTCTACCACAAGGTTCATAATTTTTTCCTATTAACATATATCATCACACTGAATTCAGAAACAGCTCCTGATTTTGCCCTACTTTTTTCTGCAGCTAATACCAAATAAGGTTTTATATGAAAACTGGACTGTAATTGATGGTGATCGCATTGAGCTCGCGGATGAAAGAAAGCTTTTCTTGGAAGAGAGGGGTCACCAGCTGGAGGCTAGAGCAGGGGGAGCTATTGTGCAGCTTGTTGTTCAAAACCTGCAAAACCCCATCAAGATAGGCAGAAAAATTGGAAAAGATCAAATATTCCGAGGGACACTCACAGCTGTGAGCGACCCCAGAAAGAATGGGAAGCCAGCAGCCATTTGATTTGGTACTCATTTCCAGGTGGATATACATAGCAGAAAGGTAAATAGGCAATTAGCCGGCCTTGCTCAGGAGCTTTACTGTATAGTTATTATGTAGATGTCAACACATTTCATGTACCTATGTGAATTGGGGATCTACTCCTATTGAAACATGTCCTCATCCACAAAGGAAATTGTATGATCAAACATTTTTCAGATATTAGTTCAATAAATTATAAGAATTGTAGCCTCATTTGAACTCTGTTAGTATTGCGGAAGGAGTTTTCAGACCGAAACATCACCCCAATGGCGTCTAGCTGGGGTAGCTCAACACTTGCTTATCAGATTTTAATGAAGATACTTCAAACTAGTAACTTTTATAGTTCATCGTACATTTTTTCATCCACTTGATCAATAATGAATCAAACAATTAACTAAAAGATATTGAATTATCAAGGAATTGATACTGTTTAAACTTTTATTGTACTATAGGAAACAAAAACAAGCCGGAAACCCATCATAAAATTCAAACAAAACCATTTTAAGATGATTTTTCCATCAGCTGTATCGGTGTCAGAATGTTTGGCTTGCTTGTCTCAACAATACACCCATTCATGACCATTTCTTCCAGCATGAAATGTGCTTTCTCTAAATGGAACATGATATCTAACTCACACTGCACAGTCATAATCATACAAGATATAAGAACTAAGTTTACTATCTTAAAATCATAAATAACAAGCAATTCAACAAAAACCAAATTGACAAGCTTAATTGCTTAGTAATAAATGAGAGACCTTACCACATTGCCAAAATGGCGATCCATGGTTTCCACTAACAAGTGTATGAATTCCAAAATAGCAAGCTCATTCTGCAACGTGGGAGAACACAAGTGAGAGATCAACAAAATTAAATAAGCACTAAGCTTAAAATCAATTCACACAGAACATAAACGTCTTCAAACATTCTGCTTTTTTTAATTTTGAAAAAGCGCACCAATTTCCTAAAATAAAGACAAATACCATCAATCTTCACAAATCATTCTTATCGTTTTGCACATGGACCATCAATTTAGAGAAATCAGCAAAGATATTAACTACTAGTACATATGTTACTTAATATTTGGCTTCAGAACTCCTTTCATTAATTCATTCAACGGACAAAGCTAGCTGTAACAGAGATCTGTAGCAAATTTTTAAGGGTAATGTTATACATTGTAAATTCTTAACAGAAGACTAAAAAGATTGAATTACACTAACATATGGAGATGAGATACTGTAACAATTATGATAGGAAACAGGATTTCTATTGTCCATGTCATAAACCTGACTCTAATATCATTTGAGGGGATTAAAATGGCGAACAAATAACAAACCATTTAGACTTCAATCTGGCAAATAGGTTAGTTACTCAAGCAAAAGATAAAAGAAAAACTTTGTAAACACCAATCGGGCACCTTCGAACGTATTCAAAAGTCAAAACAATTGAATTGCCATCTCAAATGGGATGGATATAAATAATTATATCTTAAAGCCAAGTAGATGGTATGAATGATATAAATTGGAATGAGTAAAGATATCATCTCCAAATAGAAATAATCTCTTTTTCACTTATAAAAACCAAACCCACCAAACATAATGTAATGCCAGAAAGCTGTGATGGCATATAACTAACTAGATGTAAGCGAGTGAATTAGAATGTAAGCTATGTCAGGGTCTTCAAATTACTATAAATCCAAAACCCACAACTGTTATCAAACTAATTCCATACATTTGATGCCACAACGGGTAAATAAAGCGTTCCACTTACCTCATCATTGTCAACTCCGACTAGGAAAAACAGCGATGCATAGCGCCTGTAAACGATTTTATAGTTGCGATGCTCGACAAAAGAACACTGTTCTTACAAACAAGACATAACACACATATGTTAGACAGAAAGAAACCTTAATAATGAAATTATGTGCAGAGTGAAAAGGATAAGGATTAGGGCGATTGGAGAAGAATTGTGGGGATCTGAACCTGTTGCTCGGTGCGAGCGAGGCATTTGCGAACGATTTCACCCTCGAGAGCGCGGCGTTCTTCGAGGGTGAGCCATTCGTAGTATTGGGCGAGACGGGTCTGGCCTTGTTTGTTGACCATCAATATGAATCTGATCCCCATCTTCAACTTTCTGATTCTGATACTGCACCTCACTTGCAAAACAAAACAAGAATTACTCTTGTTGCTTTCTTAATTAATAAAAAAGACTTCACTATGTCTGTGTTTCAACTTCAGGTTTCTTTGGTTTGGGAAGCCTGGCCATCACACAGCGTATTTTATACCTTCAATAATACACTACAATGGAATACGGCAGTCCAAAAAGTTTAATTTTTTAATTATATTTTTAAAAAATAAAATTATTATATAAATAAATTATTATTTTTAAAAATATTATAAATATTATTAAAAATCTAAATATATATTTTATTATATTATTAATTTTTTCAAAAAGTATTTCAATTCTTATTATTAATATATATCATATTATATAATACATTAATTATATTATATTAATAATACATATTATAATATATATTATAAAACATCAAAGATAATATATTAAATTTAAATAAAAGTAAATACTTGTGTTTCATTACATAATTTAATATTTATATAATCTTAAATAAAAATAATTAAATACACGAGAGTAATCGACATTCTCCCTCCTACTAAGGTTTGATGCAAGAACCCTTTTCCGCCTGAAGTTGGTACTAACAAAATTTTCCCATTTAAATTATATCTATGTCAACGGAAAAATTAAAGTAAAAGGCAAATATGTAATTTCATTTTGGAAAAAAAGTGTGCTGGGCTCCACACATGCAGAGAGTCAGATTTTTTTTTCATATCTGGATGATACGTACACATTCCAGATGCTCTCTTTCTCTCATTCTCTTTATTTCACTACATATTCCGGAGCTTTTCTTCCTCTCATTTCAGGGTGATTCTTCTTCAATTTTCTCTTCTTATTTAATCGAGTTTCTTCCCAAGTTTTCTTCTTCTTATTTCACCATGTTGCTTGGTTCATAAACCCTAAACTAAGTTGTACATAAACAAAAACACTTCAAACTCTAAACCTAGTTTTATCTCTATCAAGCCTTATCCCTAACATAAAATACCAAGCTTTATCCTATCTATCAATTTGTGGCTAGTGTAGTGAGTTTTCAAAGGCGGTTCTTGTGGTGGACATTTGACAATACCAGAAGAGGCGGTAGTGAAACTCTTTGACGATGACAAGAAAACATGAATATGCAGGTGAGTTTCTCTCTCTTGTATGTAGTTGAATTTGAAAGTGTTTGGGTCGATAAGGGGTCAATAAATAAATAGGGGTTAGAGTACTAAAATGAGTTGGTCCAAGCCAAGGTTTTACAATTGATAATCAGTTTTGAAAATGGTTTATGCTAAGGGAAGTGATTTAGGATTCGAAAGTTGGGTATATGATTGATTTAATGTTTGGATAAATAAGGGTTGGGGTCTTTTAAAAGAGTTGGTCGAGCTTTAAGGGTGGAAAGCTAGGACTGAAAATTGGTTTAGGATTTAGAAGTGTGTACGTGGTTTAAGGTTTCAATGGGATGGATATGGGTGTCCAACTTGAGTCGTATGTATACATAAAATTTGTGTTAAAAAAAATTATACAAATTCACATAAAAATTATTTAATAGTGAATTGTATAATCAAATCAAGTAGCGAGAATCTTGTTCCAAACTTCCAATACTAAATAATGCATTGTCTCGATAATATTGTAAAATCGAACAAAGCATGAGGAATTAAGTAGGATCCTGCCCCTCATCTCACCACATAATTATTTGAATAAAAGCTATTGGCTTCCCTTCACGCGACAAACATCAAGGGAGCTAGTTAAATAAACAATACTTTGATTATTAATGGTAATAATAATATTAAATTATAAATATACAAACAAAGCTCCGTAGTATGAAATGCCAATCAAAATCACAAATACTATCAAATCACTTGTTATTTTGGTAAACCTCTTTGTTCACCAGATTGTCATCATGACTAATCTCGTCCTCCAACAATTGAGCTGGTGCCGATGCCACTTCCCCTTGCTTGTCTTCAATCACATCCTTAGGCTTCAAAAAGCTCGGTTGATTTGTTGACGACAGCAGCCTTGCCCACATCCTATCAGTAATCACCACCTTATTCCGTTTTTCATTGATTCGCTGCATATCACCAGTTCCTCCTAATTAGTTATTGTAAAACAAGAAACGTTTACTTTAATAACATAGTGATTATCAGTCTAACTCACATAGAAGGGTATGTAAGTTTGTCTGCCGTTCACAAGACCGCTGGTATACCCAGTGTAGCCAGCCATGGCTCCATGTACAACACTTTGAGCGAGAAGTGTGCTGTACACATTATCAGATGCATTGCTTGGAATAGCACGAATCATGTAAGTAGGATCTGTAAGACACCCCAAGTATAATGCTTTAACACACCACCAATTCACATTCAAATATCATATCACCAAAATTAACAACTACTAACCAATATATTTAAGGTTTATCACCATCTTATTTTGCTTTGAAAAATGATCCTGCATAACACCAGAATTTGACAAATTAAAATAACTGCAACCATTTCATATTAGATAAACTCTACCGTAAGCGCCTGAATAACTCATTTTTAACTTGATAATGTCAAAAGGTGAGCAAAGAAAGAGAAATGATAGGGACCTTAATTTTCTGTGATAACCACAGGCCAACATCTTGGAGAAGTTTGTTTCCTGAAGCATCCTTCTGGGACATTGAATTCAAGCTGTCCGAAACCAAGTCCTGTCCTGCACCTTCAGCTGTCACAATAACCATATGCCCATTTTCTTTAAGCCGGTGCTCAATATATTCAAAAAGTCCACCCTCCCCTTCAAGATAAAAGGGTGACTCAGGAATTAAGCAGCAGTCCACGTCACGGCTTGCAAGAGTAGCATACATTGCAATAAAACCTGCAGCATATGACAGAATTTACATACAATTAAGAAGGAACGAGCCACTAAAAGTTAGACAATGGTTTTTCATAAGCACAAATAGTTTTATCAATAGAAATAATAACTAACCAATTGCAATGTTTAGACCTTTGCTTATAAATTATTTGAAGAGACAAAAACTCATCAAGAGGCAAAAAGCTGGCTGGAACGATATACTAACAAGATCAATGATAAATAAGGACGGGTAAATGACTTTGTAATAGAAACATCACATTTACGCAGGGCCTTATGCTGTCCAGCCGTTTAAGTTTGGAAATCATAAACGCTAGACATGACGTTTCAACTTTTTATATACTATGAAGTATCCAATAGAAAGATGCTTCATCTATCTAATGTTGGAAATGTATGCGTAACCAATTTTAAGAAGCAATGGTTGCAATGATTTCTATCATGTAATTTCTAGTCAAACAGATACATACATATTGACATGTGTATTCATTAAGATTCAGGAGCTTACCACTGTAGCGACCCATCAACTTAACAAGTCCTATACCATTCTCAATACTTTCAGCTTCAACATGTGCTGCATTAATAGCACGTTGAGCTTCCTCGACAGCAGTGTCAAAGCCAAAGGATCTGTCAATAACCTGTTACATAATAAACGATTTTAATCATGTACACAATTTGACATATGAGGTGCCGTATCAAACTGAAAAACACTCCAAAGTTAGAAAAGGCGAGAAGGGTACCGGAATGTCATTATCGATGGTTTTGGGAATTCCAGCAATTACAACTTTGAGACCACGTTTTCTAACTTCCTGAATGAAGAGAGTAGGTGATTTTATTTCAATATATATTTAGATTGCAGTAACTTCTAATAATTCAGTGATAAACTTAATTCTTTTATGAAAAAAAAAATGAAGGAAATTGTCAAAGCCAGCAAGATCCTAAAGCGAAATAGCAAGAAACAGATAATTTTATGTACTTAAACTTCTGAACAATTAATGTTTACAGAATGAAGAATACCTCATATATAACGGATGCTCCTTTCTGGGTACCATCTCCTCCAATTATGTAAACCTGAGTTGCCAAATAAAAAAGTTCAGAGTCCATTTTTTGCAGGGGTGTATCTAGGTTATAATTAATGCATCTAAATCTTCAGTGAAGAGAAAATTAGAAAATGAATTATAACTTCCTAAAATACCTGATTGATTCCTCGATCCTGAATGCTGTCAACTATCTTGGAGGTATCATGGCCACCTCGTGAAGTACCGAGAATAGTTCCACCACGTTTATGGATGTCATTCACGACCTTGGGAGTTAAAGGAATTGTATTTTTAGCATAGAAGCCTCTGTATCCTCCCTACAGAATCCATTACTTCATCAGTCGACAACAAGACCAAATTACACATCAAAAAACAACTTTTAACTAACAAATATACAATGAAATTAAAAATTAACTTTGTCCTAAATTTCAACCCAAATTCAGCATGGCAAGAAATTGTTTTTTACAAACAATATAAGGGAAAAACAACAAAATGTTAGAATTCCAGTTGAAATGAAGAAAATAATTTTGCCATGCCTTCTAAAACAGGGGAAATATATCAGCATACAGGCTACAGGTACACCGACACATTTCCTTGAGTAAGTTCACCTGTAAATAGCTAAACATGTTCACCACACATGCAATTCAATATTAACAAGAATCATAGCAGGGGCACAATCACAACAAATAATCAGGCAGACCACAACAAAGAGTGAGCAGATATGGATATTTAATCACTTACGTCTATTCCCAGCACTTTCTTCACTCCATATGCATGGTAGAGGGTGCACACTATTTCTCTAATCACCGTGTTTAGTCCAGGGCATAGGCCACCACAGGTTACAATACAAGCATGGACTTCATCAGCCTCAAAATACACCTGAGAAACATCAACAATCCAAAAGAATATACAAACTCAGAGCTGGTCCTTCATCATTTCAGTTCAGATTATACCCACAACCACAAGTCACAAGCACATGCATACCTTTTGACGAGGTCCAGCTCGTCGAAAATGAATTCCTCTAGGAGAATTCTTGTGAACAACAATCTGCAAAGGAAATAACCAAATAATCACATCTAAGTTTAATTTGTTTTGGTCCTTAAACTCATCTCATAAAGCATATACACCAGCTTTCCTCAGAAAAAAAAAAATACCCATCCTCATTCCCACACATACAAGTCAGAGAAACCGTGTTCAGCTTTCGCAACGTGAGGAGCACTAAGTTTCAAGAGAGAATCAACCAGTAAGAATACTATTTCAAGATCTGCCTCTCTAAGGCCAAATTATGTTAGCATTAACAGGCAATCTCTTTTCACTCTCAATAATGAACCATTACATTCAGATTATGGCTAACTAAGAAAAAATCTAACTAAGCAATTAGTAGTATGAAGAAATCCTTTACAAACACATAATGATTAATGACTTAGAAAAAAAAAAAAAAAAAAAAAAGAAAGCAAGAAAAAGGAAGTCAAGAACCTTTTGTGGAACAGTGTCATCCACATGAACAAAGTACTGCCTGGCAAAGTGAAAAATTGATCCAGTTACCAATATTGCTGAATAATAACAGTCCCCAAAACGGAAAAAAAGAATAAAATATATTAACAGATACGAATCATCAACTTACTTAACAACCGAGTACGCAGGATTGTCTTGCAGTGGATTAGAATATGTCTGCAAAAGATGAATATAACAATAAAAAGCCATGATTCAATTACAAAACTAAAACAAGCAATTAACTAAGCATATCTTACTTGTTATCTAACCACAGATCTATTAATTACAAAAAAGAAGCAAAATGATCAAGAGATCAACAAAGCTGAGAATTAAGGCAAGTGATACAAAAGAAGAATTGAAAAGGAAAGAAATGCAATAATTTGACCATGATTAGATTCATCGATCACCGTAAATCACCTAATAAAGAAGTGTGATCATTATTTAAAAAGCAGAATTTAGCTTCTCTGCAAGAAATCCGAACTCATAACAGAAACACAAACAAAGAAGAAATTAAAGATGAAGAGGAAAAAAAAAAAAAAAGCTTACAGGAAGATTAGGAATATAATCAGATAAATGCGGAACATCTTCAAGAACATAACCAGCAGGGCCGTTGACGATCTTCGGTTTTGTGTTATCAGAAGATGACCCCATCAAATTACCTTTCCTAGGAGATCCCTTACTAGAACTGGAAAGCGAACTTGAACTAAAACTCACCGACGAAAACTTTTTGATCCCCGAAATTCCAGAATTTGAAGATTCCAAGAAACGTGAATTCACAGAAGACGACGAAGAGAACGAACCATGAACTGAATCCATACAATTATAGAGGGAAACGTGTCACAACAAGAAGGGACAGATGAATCCATATTTATAGGAGAAAACAGCGACACAGTGTTTGACTAAACTCAAGAGAAAACCATCTAAGACTAGTTTTCGCTGGTTTTCTTTGGACGGCTTTACATATTATATTAATATATATAACGTTAAAAAGGAAACAGGCGGCGTTGTTCTTCCAGCCTCTGTTGTGGTTTTTGACGAATATGGAAAAGTTGTAACACAGTTATAAGGGAGGAAAGTGGCGTGAAATTCATGCTGTTCTAGAAAATGGGTTTTACTTTCTGGTTTCGTCAACAATGCCTCATCTCTCTGGATTCAATCACTGTCCTGGGTGCTACGTACGTGTCCATTGGCTTCACGCGGAACAATTCATCTACCGGTTTTTAAGAGTAGACACGAATGGAATCGAATTAGAACACTTTTTAATATGAATTTAATTTATATAAAAAATAATTTAGTTTAAATTTATTGAATAAATATTAAAAATGATTTGAATAAAAATAATTCAATTTTATTTTAATTTGACTTTATATTAAATCTACGATTCGAATATATAACCTAAATTTATAGTTTAAATTTGTAATTTATTAACAAAATAATATCGTTTAATAATTATTTAATATAATTTAAATCAAATCGAACTATCTGCTTAGCTTACTAATTGAACTCTTTTTAACTTAAATTTGATTAAATTTTAAAATAAGTTAAACCTCTCAACTTAAATTGAATTTAAATTTAAACGAAACCAATTTAAACTGAGTCGATTTTCAAATTTAAATAAACTTGATTCAGAGCTAACACTACTGAATTTTATATTATAAATTATTATTAATTATACATATATATATATATATATATAATAACAATATTATTAATTATATTATATTGAGTTAATTGTTATTATATTATTAAATATTATTTTATTATTTGTTTGTAATCATATTATTATATGAGATACGTAGATCCAACTAAGTTGAAACTTTTATAGACTAAAAATCCCATCTTAGTTGAATTTTTTTTTTTTTTTACTTTAAATTGTGTGTTTTTTATTCAATATTTGTCATTTTCTTGTTTTGTTTCTTTGTTAGAAGATAAAGTGAAAATTAATGGCTTCTTTCATATTTCATTAAGTATTTTTTTTTTTCTTCTAAAATCTACAACCTGTTTGCTAAAAGCATATGTGGTACGAATACATGTCTGAAATGGATATAAGTTTAAAAACTTAAAATCTGTTTCTGTTTTTTAACTAGATTTACACGCACGATAATATTATTGATACTCAAATTAATATTTATTATAAATACACATAATTTTATTAAATAGTTAATGTTAAAACATGAAAAATATGAAAATAATTTCAACTATTATTAATACATATTAGAAGCACATATAGATTACTTTTAACTATTTTATTAACAAAACACACTTTATCATATTCACTCAACTTTATGTATTACTCAATCTTCATTGGATCCCTCCATTCTCTCTTTGTTTTATGATTCAAGGAAATATTTTTCAACTTATGTTCTTATTATTATGGTGTATATCATTGATTAAGTCCTATGAAATGGCTAAACCCTTTGGATTAATAGTTAATTTGAACTATGTTTTTCTCTTGTCAAATCCATGGATTTTGGCCAGAAATTAGGGCTTTTAATTTTTTTTTTGGTCAAAGCTCATATTCTCAACTAGAAAAAATAAGTTAAATATATAAAAAGCCAAAAATGTTGGTCAAAAAGGGTGTACCCATTGCACTAGGTCAATAAAGATTTGTCTAGACCTAATGAAAGTTTTCACCAACTTAATTCAAATTCTTGTAACTTTTGTTTGATAAATTTGCATGAATTATGGTTTAGTAGGGTGTTTCACAAAGATTTGGCCAAAATTTAAAATTTATTATTTAGTTTAGAGTTAATTTCTCTTAAACTATTTCTTTTTTTGTACTGTATAGAAAATATTTAACTAAATCACATTCAATTGTCTAACACAGAAGAGTTGTTGTCAAACATATCACGTTTAATATAATATAACCTATGAAAAACTTTTAAATGTGTATAATATTCTACAAGTATTGAATATTTAAATCAGTACATATAAATTAAAGAGTAATAAGACAATCGCGTTATATCTGTTAGATTGAATCTTAAAAGCATGTCTATATTTATGATTAGATATTAGAAGAGTGATTCAAAGTTTTACCCGTAATGAAATCTGTTTTATAAGGAAAAAATTTACTTATATTTATGACCCAATAGATAGGAGTATAATCTAATTATGGTGATAGGAGTATATTCTATTTCTTTCTTCGTATATAAATGTATGCTTACTAAAATTTCACAAATAATAAAATATTCAAAGGATGTGACACTTTTTTTTAACATTTGTGACGAGTAAATCGGAATGAGTTTATAATTATATTGATTTTATAATGGAGTTGAAAAAAGGAGCTGTGTTGGTTGGTGAAGGATGAGGTCACAAGCATGCGTACGTCCCAAACCGTCAACATTGGCAAACATCAAACATTAAACAAGCGGGTCCACATGGACTGCGTGACGTGCACAGTTATTGAAAAGGAAGCGTGAGGAAAAGGTTGGCGAATCAGCTCTCGTTTAGGTCGGACCAAGATCTCTGTCTTCAATTATGGTTATAATTTATAGGCCCAAAGACTTTTTCCCACCGAGGATGAGTGAAAATCTAAATTTTTTTTTTTAATTTTAAAAAATTTAAATATTTATTTATAAGATATTTTTATTAGAGTTTGAGATAAAATTATTATTTATTAAAAAATAAAAAAATTAAATTTTATCACATAAATTCTTCTCATAAATTTAAAAATTAGTAATTTTTCTTTATTCAAAATTTGAAAAATAACAAATTTTTCGTAAGGTTTTTTTCCCCCTTTTCTTCGACGAGAATCCATCATCTTCGATCATTAATCATCCTTCTTCTATCTTATTTCTCTCTATGTCAATATCTCTTTACCCATTGATTAACAAAAATCGTCTGAAAATTCAGATGATTTTTATCAATTAGTGATTGAAGAAAAGCTAAAAGAGAGAGATAAGGTGGGAGGGAAGACGGTTGACGACGTAGATGATGAATTGTCGTTGGAGAAAAAAGGAAAAAAACACTAAAGAAAAATTATCACTTTTCAAACTTTGAAAGAACATTTGAGAAAAAATTATGAGATTTTTAAATTGAGGAAGAAAAATGTGATAAAAGTTTAGCTTTTTAAATTTTTTTGTTAAATAATGGTTTACCTCTAACTCTAACTATGATTTTTCACAGAAATTTTGTCATGAATGAATATTTAAGTTTTTTTAAATTAAAATGTATGACCATGAGATTTCATTATACCTTATTATCTTAATTTATAAAACAATTATATTTTTACACATAAAAAAGTATTATCATTTGATTAGATATTATTTTATTTTTAATATATAATTATATAATAATATGTTATTATCGGTACATAACACTATTTTTTTATAAATTTAAACAGAAATCTTTTCATCCCCATGCTTAAATAACGTGTAATTGGGATTAACTACGAGGGAAATAAATTCAGATTGTTGCAACATTTCTAGAACCAAATTTAATGGCCCTCTTTTTTGTTTGGCCTTCTTTAGGTGTTGACACGTGTCTTTCCAGTCGAGCAAATGTAAAATCCTAGACTCTTCAATAATTTAGGAATTCAAAGAAATATTGGCTTGGCTTATTGTTCTTCTAGATTCAATTGGGCCGACTTTGATTAGTTTGGGTAAACCCATTGACCTGTCAACCTAATTAATAATTAAAAAATATTTATTTTATATTAATAATTATATATGAATTTTCCACCGACACAAATGCCACCTTAGTGGTCATCATTCAATTATGGTTAGTGGGAATATTCGCATATAAATATAAAACATTGGAATAGAGATTTTTTTTTTGTTTTTATGTTAACAAAACTCATCTCATTCATTTCAATGTGACATATGTGGATTAACGGACCCATATCAACCTTAGGCCGAGATAAGACATGAGGAGCGATATACAATTTCATCAAAAAGTACTGTTGTAATTTATTATCTATTAACATTAAATAATAATTTTTTTTATTTTTTAGGAATTATTTTTCACAACTTTAATCACCTTGATATCATATATACCAGAATTTCAACCACACAAATTAAGTTACACAATTTAGTGCTTTACTTAAATAGTTATATATATAATCTTATCTTTCTTTATTATAAATTTATAATGGCCAAAGGGCTATTATTCAACCAAATTTTTATACATTTTTAAAATCATATTCGTAAAGTTTAAAAAAATTAAAAGTCTACTTGGAAGTCAATTGCCGCTAGAATTTTTTATTAGAGGTAATGATAAAATCGTTATTTTATTAATAATATTAAAAAATATAAATTTTATTATATTTTTCTCTCATAAATTTTAAAAAACTAATAACTTTTCTTTTAGATAAAGTTTTTTAATTTTGAAAAATCATACTCCCCCCCCCCCCTCCAAATTTTTTTTTTACTCCTCTGACTATCATCTATGACGTCGATGATCTCTCCTCTCCACCCTAAACAATTGGTTAGTATAGAGAAACAATTTGGAGCAAGTCTCTTCGTCTTGTCATTGAAGAGAAATTTGTCAAGATCTTCTCTTCGATGACGAGATGAAGAGATAAAGATCTCTTCATCTTTGACATAAAGATTTGCTCTATATTGTTTCCCATGCATTAGCCAATGAGTTAAGATGAAGAAAGAAGGTCATCAACGTCAGAGATGGTGGTTGGAGAGGTGAAAAAAAAAATTTACGACAAAAAATATAACTTTTCAAAGTTAAAAAGCTTTAGATATTGATAAAATTATTAGTTTTTAAAAATTAGAAAGAAAATTATAATAAATTTTATGTTTTTTAATATTAATAGTAAAATAACGATTTTATCTTTACCTCTAATGAAAAGTTCTAATAGTAGTTTACTCATAAATAAAACTTTGAGTTTTTCAAACTTTGTAAATATGACTTAAAAATGCATTAAAACTTAAGTGGGATATAGTTGTTTGGCCATTTATAGCCGTAAAAACTTTATGGAAAGACATTTCTAACCTTTTACTAACATTCTACCGTCATAAAAGTACTATTCTTTTTGTACTATTATGACAAAGAAAGTCAATCTTTCTTTTACTATTTTCATTCTTGTCATAATCCAACTGCCCAACACGGAATATAGTATAATATCAGGGTTTCACAATTGCATACAAAATTACAATAATAGCCAAGGGACTATTTCCCACCCTAAGTGTGGTGAAATGACAAATGTATTCCCATGGGAGATTAAAAACCTAAATACTCATCCAAAGTTTACTTTGTTGCCACACAGTTGAGAATTTTTAATTAGGGTTAAGGTACAAAATAGTCATTTCATGAATAATATTAAAATAAATAAAATATGTTTCATTTCCCTCTCTTATTTGGAAAACTAACAATTTTTTTTTAAGATTAAGTTTTGAAAAATTCACTTTTCTCTTTAAGGTTTCGATTTTTCAATGAAATTTCTCCCTCTCTAGCAATTGGCACTATTTGACCATTTCTCTCACTTCTTTCGACCTTGTCTTTATCAGAGAAGATGAGTCATCATCTAGACGAAAACGAATCATCTTCATCTAGACAAATCGGCTATATATTGGTTGAAACTAGAGGCCATGTCTAGAACTATGGGCTAAGAGAAGACCAGAAGGCCGCAAAAGCATGATGGCAACAACTGATTTGACGGAACTCAATGAACATGTGATGGAAACGTGACAATCTTCAATTTATCCTCGATTTTTCTTCGATTGTTCATCGACCAGAGCTTCTTCTTAGGTCATCAGTGTTACTAATGGTGGCAAATGGAGAAAAGAGGACAAAGATGGTGGTCGTCGGTGTTGGTGTCGCTAGAGAGAATAAAACCTAGGGATTTGAAAGTAGAAAAGTCATTTTTCAACGTTTAGATTTAAGAGTGAAAGTTTATTTTTAAAACGTAGGGGAAAATGAGATTAATTTATATATTTTTTATAATATCATTAAAATAACAATTTTATTCTTATATTTAATGATAATTTTAAAAATAATTTAAGAACGGATGAGTATTTGAGTTTTTAAACTTTATTAGTGTGTTTTGGTCCGTTCACCAAAGATTGCGTGGGAAATAGTCCTTTAGTCTATAATAAATTAATAGCCTACAACATAGACGCACCTCAACTTCGGTATCTAAAACAAGATCAAGGGCATCAATTGCACGACTAAGTCACATAAGCCCCTTTAGAAGACTTATTAAAAGGTCATTCTCATTCACGTGACAATGTAACAACATAAACAATACTATGTAGATATATTTGTTAATACACAATTGAATATAATATTTGATTACGTCCTCCCTCATATATCCAACGCCATTGAAAAGACCTAAATACCCAACTCCAGGAGATAACTACATAATTAAGTTAATATTGTCAACCATGTTAACAAATAACAAATTTAGAAAGAGCATTTACACTAATGTTTGTGTAATAGTCCATGCACCGCCTCATTAACCAAAGGGTGTGGAGACAATAGGTAAAAACTTGTACAAACAAAGAAATATTCTGTGACAAGTTCTATTCTCTCATGTTAGTAATATTATATAATGAGATAGTTTTTAATTAGATATAAAACAATATCTAATTATATGATGATATATCATTATTTATAAATATAATTTTGTTAGGATTTGAGACTTAGTAAAGTTAAATCAAGATTAGAGCTTAAATTATCTGATACAATGATAATGAAATCGATCACTATACCCAAAGATTGATCGATTCAACCTCGAAGAAGTAGGTTCCTCGTCATCAAATCAATGTTTTTCAAGGCAACCCAATATCCAATTCAAGCCAACAAAACTTCCTTGATGCATAAGAAATTATCAAAACAAAAATAACTTCAAACATGATCTTACAATCAATTAAAGCATCAAACATGCTTATTCTTTTTTCCTAATTGTGTCTATAAGGGCTTGTAAATGAAAGAAAATATCATATTCAAGTAAATGGAGTCTGAAAAAAGTTAAATTTTTTAGGCCTGAGCAACATCTGTTATGCTAAATTTCTTACATTCTTCATGCAAAGATATGCAACATATCATATGTTTTTTTTTTTTTTCTCGGAAAGAGGAAACTTATTTGAGATAATTCTGAAAAGATTCATTCGACAACATAAGAAAATAAAATAATTGAAACACAATATAAAGAAATTCTATCATTAGATTTCTTCTATCAACAATCAGTTCGATCAAGGAACTCATCGTAATTATTACTCAAAATCAATTAATTCCCATTTCAAATCTAACACGAAAGATGACAATTTAACTGATTTTGTAACAAATATGTAGTTTTAATCAGTAGCACTTCAAAGAGTAATACTTTGTAATACGAATTTAAGAAATAATTTCAAACTAAAACATCAGAATTAACTAGAAAAAATCAAGCTTTATTTTTTGGTCTAAGCCCCCACTTTGGGCCAACTTTCTTCCTAAACGGACCTTGGATTTTCTAGTTAAAACCTATAATTTGGTGTAATCCATGATTTTTTTTGCTAGAAAACATGACGCTTAGACTAAACCTCAATCACATTTTTTTTTACACTACTCAATTATCAATAATTAGATTTAAAAAATTAATAAAACTGGTAAAACAATAGTACTTTCCATAAAGAGACTGGATTCAAGTTTAAGAACTATTTAAATTGAAAAAGTGTCATTTAAAAATAATATTGTAAATACTTAATTTTGTAATTAAAATAACATCATTTAATATAATTTCTCCTTATGTAATTATACATTTCAAAATTGAAATATTATTTTCGTAAATAAGGCGGGGTCAAAATCAGACAATCAGACGACTGATAAATTGTTCAGAGAATAAGGCTGTAATCATTTAAACGGCTAAGATTGAATCATTGAGCACAATATCATTAGACGGATCAGATTGGTGACGCGTGTCCATCACTTCAACGGCTCATCACATTTCTCAACCCACAAGCCCCTAATACTGAGGAGAGTCCTTCCTTCTCTTGAGCCAACCAGTCTTCATCACTCGTCCGTACGAACTAGGGTTTCACAGTGACCAACGATCACCATGTATAGAACTGCTGCCTCTCGCCTTCGCTCTCTCAAGGTCAGTACTCGCTTATCGAACCTCCTGAATCCCTGATTAAAACCGTGGTCTCGTTTTTATCACTCATTGTGTCGGAGTTAAAGCCTCTTGGATTTGCCGCTTGTATGTTTATTGCTAGATTAATCTGTGTATGTTTATATTTTTAGGTTGTAGATCTGTCTGTACGTCGCTGGAATTTATGCTTGTTATCGTAATAGTTCTGTTAGTTGATAGTTTCGTATTTAGCAAAATGTAAAGGATCGAAAATTTTCTAGTTTTTATGAAAGAAAGCATATTGATATTGGATTTTTCTTCCACGAAATGTAAACACATTACTTTCATCACGGTCAAACTGAATGAATTGTATGTTATTCTGCATTATGTGTGAAGAAATCAAATAGTGGAATTATGGAACTGAAATTGGAGGATTCTGTGATTTGATCACTGTTCATATACATATGCATATTCATGTGATGAAATTGATACCGATTAGGTTTTATTCCCTTGCTCACTTTCTCTAGGAATTTAGATATATTTCTAATAATAATGTAGTGTTGCTATTTTCTTCTTGCTTCCTGGTGAGGAAGTAAATTAAAAGATTTAAAGAATTGCAAGGTTAAACTTTTATCCTAAGTGACTTAATAATTTTAGAAGCGATAATATGATGGAGAAGTACCATTGTTACTGGATAATGACATGACTCATGCAGGATTTGTTAGTTGCTTGAGTAATTAGATTATATGGATTTTCTCATTCATTCATGGCTTATGCAATGCTACACTTGTGTATATATTGATGTATGATGGTTGTCACATGTGGTGTAAATGTGTGATGTTACAATAAATTATGAAAACAGGGCCATGTGCGTGGTAGGGTACCTGCAGCCACAAGATTTGCCAGTTCTAGTGCTGTTGCCACAAGTTCATCCTCTTCAGGTGGTCTCTTTAGTTGGTTGACTGGGGAGCGATCCAATTCTTCACCTCCTCTGGACTTTCCACTTCCAGGTGTCTCTCTTCCACCTTCATTGCCTGATTATGTTGAACCCGGTAAAACCAAGATTACGACTCTCCCAAATGGTGTCAAAATTGCATCAGAAACATCAGTGGTATGCATGCAAATACCTTTTCATAGACAACTTGTTTTCTTATCCAAGGCCCTTTGTTCTTGAGGGGAATTATTTTATACTTTATCAAGAAAGTTTGTTTCTTTCTTTTGCAAATCAGAGCCCTGCTGCTTCAATAGGTTTATATGTTGATTGTGGCTCAATCTATGAGTCACCAATCTCATTTGGAGCCACACACTTGCTTGAGCGGATGGCCTTTAAAAGCACAAGAAATCGGAGCTACCTGCGTATTGTGCGGGAAGTGGAGGCAATTGGAGGTAATGTCCAAGCCTCATCTTCCAGGGAACAGATGGGATACACTTTTGATGCTCTGAAAACTTATGTTCCTGAAATGGTAGAGCTGCTTATTGACTGTGTGAGGAACCCTATTTTCCTGGATTGGGAGGTTAAAGAGCAGGTATTTTCATCATTTTATTTGCACTTTTTTTCATTTCTAAGGCCAATTTAGATTGTTGCCTGCTCAAAAGTGATATTTTCCTTCTGCAGCTTCTGAAGGTAAAATCGGAGATCAGTGATGCTTCCAATAATCCCCAAGGCTTGCTAGTGGAAGCAATCCACTCTGCTGGTTACTCTGGTGCATTGGCTAATCCTCTTCTAGCCCCAGAATCTGCCATAAGTAGATTGAATAGTACGATTTTGGAGGAGTTTGTTGCTGTAAGTCTAATATGTTAATATATGCTTGAATTTATTCTAATTTTTAATACCATGCAACTTTTTGCGTTCTTACTGAAGTTTTTATGAGAATTTCAGGAAAATTATACCGCTTCTCGGTTGGTAGTTGCAGCATCTGGTGTTGAACATGAACAGCTATTATCTGTAGCAGAACCTCTTTTATCTGACCTACCCAGTGTCCCTCGTCCTCAAGAGCCAAAGTCTGTGTACACTGGTGGTGATTACCGTTGTCAAGCTGATTCAGGGGTATGTGTTGTAGATGTCATGCATCAAAAACTTAATCTTCTGCCTTTATTAACCTCCTAAAAGGTTTATAAGTGTCATTTCCCCTTCCAGGACCAGAGAACCCATTTTGCTCTTGCATTTGAACTTCCTGGTGGTTGGCATAAAGAGAAGGAAGCTATGGCTTTGACAGTTCTTCAGGTTTTGATAGTGGACTACAATATCATCATAATATTCTTGAAATTACCTTTTTTACCTTTTAAAAATTTAACGGAAACATATTTAGGGTTGTGTTATCTTGTGGTTCCTTTCATCTGCATATATATATTTCTTGATACTTATTGATTTAATTTGAGAAGCAATAGTAAATGTAATGCATTGTAGATGCTACTGGGAGGAGGTGGATCATTCTCAGCAGGGGGGCCTGGAAAAGGAATGTACTCAAGACTATGTAAGTTGGATCTTATTATCGTGATCCCTTGTCAGTGTACTGTTGGATTATAAGTAGCAAGTTTGTAATGTGTACTTATTTCAGTGATCTGCTTAATCTCTTTCTATAGCTCTTTTTTATTATTACAACTTTCAAAGTTTCTCATAAAGAAAAATGTTCTGTTTAGTGAATAAATTCGTTTACTTCTGTTTATATGTAGTTTTTCATTTAATTATCACTTTGCGTCACTTATTTGGAACCATGTCATTGTCATATAATTGTTTGTGCTAATTTGATGAACAGATCGTCGTGTCTTGAATGAGTATCCACAAGTTCAGTCATTTTCAGCGTTTAGCAACATCTACAATCATACTGGCTTATTTGGTATTCTGGCCACCACTGTAAGCCTCCATTTTGAACTTTAACTATTCTAGTTTATTTATTTACTTATAAAACAATCTTCTCAGGAGATTCTGGTTTATGGTAAACTTTTTTACAGCTATACTCCTATCTCTTCACAAACTATTATTATGCTAACCTCTAGCCTAGGTAGAAGGGCAACCACCCAGCCCTGAATGAAGAAGAAAGGGGAGAAACCAAATCATTTCTTCCTCCAGATTCCAGAATGGTGATAGGAAAGCACCCAGTGATTGTTTGTATGACCTTATTAAGATATTAAGCTCTAGGAATCTCTCATCATCCTTTAGTCATGAAATTAGTTTTGGATCAGTCATGTCAGTAACTTCTGCTTCAGATATCTCTACTGAAGATGCTTGTATCTTGAATCAGGGTTCTGATTTTGTATCGAAAGCCATTGATGTTGCAGTGAAGGAGCTTATTGCAGTTGCCACTCCTGGAGAAGGTTTCCTTCAAACTCTTACCTTGTTCAGTAACATTTCTTGCTTAGAATATTTGATTTGTTAGCCCAATACTGACTTAAATTTTGCATTCTCTTTTCTGTCAAGTTGACCAAGTACAGCTAGATCGTGCTAAACAATCAACCAAATCTGCAATTTTGATGAATTTGGAATCCAGAGTATGCCAAATTTTTTCTTTCAATTCTTGATCTAATATATAAATTGTACATTTCTAGTTAATTTCATTCTTCTCAAGATGCTGAAATTTTTTATTTGTCTTCTTTTTTCTTATTGTGCAGATGGTTGTATCTGAAGACATAGGTAGACAAGTTTTGACATATGGTGACAGGTATGGCTAGGAGTTATGATATCAGTTTTTTGTTGACTCAGAGGGATTATGCTCTGATAAATCATTACAATTGACCACAAGAATCTTTTTCTTTTTTTGTATATTATCTCTTTCCTGTCTGCATCTTACACTTTGTGGTGAATGTATATTGATAATGTAGTATTCAGTATCTGGTAGTGAAGTAAGATATATTGTTGCTTGACTTTGACTATGAGGAAGAAAATACAGGGAATCAGCACATGAGATTTCATTTTGTTATGAATTGTGACTATGTTAGTGTCAAAAAACTGGCTGGAACTTGTGAGAGCACGAGAATGTTGCTTTGTGCAGGTTATGACTGTTTTCGTGGTTGTAATGTACAGTATAGATTCTCAAATTTAAAAGGTCTAGTTTAGACAATGACCTTTTTCCTATTTTTCCATGTCATAGCTGGTGAAAGTTTATAATCTATGTTTATTTGTTCCCTAAGCAGAACTTAGTATATGTGGAAACATTTGATTTGAAAGATATATGATCTCTGTTGATTACAAAAAGAGCAGACTGATTTTTGCTTTGGCTTTGATAAAATAATGACTCACTTCAATCTGGATACTTGTTTGTTAATGCATATTTGCATTTTCATCAGATGTAATATGATGGTTTCCTGCTAAATTATTTGTTGTTTCATAGGAAACCTGTGGATCATTTCTTGAAGGCTGTGAATGATATTACAGTGAAGGATATTACTTCAATAGCCCAGAAGCTTCTTTCATCCCCACTGACAATGGCATCATATGGAGATGGTATTTTTATGGATTTATTCAGACTTTTATTCTATTCTGGTCCATTGGTTTTCTTGAGTGATCATCTCTCTATACGTTTCTTACTCTTGTTTTGCAGTCATTAATGTTCCAAGCTATGATTCCATCGGCAAAAAATTCAAGTCATAATTGAGTTGCTTCCCTGTATTGAACCAGGCAGGCGCCAGACTTGTTGCCCATATCACTTTGCATCTGCATGCTTTGAAGCTCTTTTACGGCCCATGCAGTTGACAATAAGAGAAATTTTAGACATTCCATTTTTTTCTATGAATAATTTGGTATGCTAAGCATAACAAGTAGCATTTTGATGTATCGACTAGCATAATTCTTTTGTAGTTTTGTCTACCAATAGCTGGTAGGCAAAACAATTTTCAATTGCAGCAGAAGTTTATGAAATTGCCGTTAATGTTCATCTTGCATTATATGTTTCAGTAATTCTGTTCTTGATCATGTCAAGTCTTGACTTTCCCCTGGCCTTGCATTCTAGGTGAACAGGTGAAGACTTGTTGAGAATAAAGAAGTCATTCTTATGACGTATTTTGATTTCAAGTTGTGGATTTATTGGCACCTGAGCATTGATTAAACAAAGCTAATAAGCAAATTCAACTCCTATTGCCGCGGAAAGCGCCTGAATATTAGATTTTTTTATATTTTTTAAGTCAATTGATGGAGGTGAGTGAAGTTTGTGGGTATTATCTAAATATTGAATAACCTACATTGGTCCCTTGGCTAAACCTAACCTCATGGATTTACGGGCTTCCTACGACAAGAGTCGTAACAAACTCTGATTTTTTCTTAAGTTGGCTAGCTGCTAAACTTTTCTTCTTTCTCTTGGGCTTTCCTTCATTGGCTTCTTCTTTTTGTGTCCCTAAACATCTTTCCTTTTTTAACGTACCATCTTCATTTGTCATCCTTCCTTATTCCAATATTCATTAATAATAATAATGTTGAGTCTAACATTTGATTGATTTTAGCATAACACAAAGTCAAGATGGTTGTAGATTCACAATCATTAATTCAATAAACCATATATACCCATTTTCAATATATAAATATATAAACACTTATATATATTATTACATAATTAAATGATTTTGAATTAAAGATAAAACAATATCTAATTATATGATGATATATATATAAATATGTATATAATTATATACTCAAAATGAATATACATAATATTGCTCTTAATTATTTTGGGTGATGGGTCCAAAATGAAACATGGGATTATTCATTCACAATAAACAACTGTAGGATCTTATACATTTATGGCAACAAATAATCCCCCACTTTTTTCCTATTTCATTAAAGGAAATTTATCCCACAATTAACATATTATGTGATTGATTGTCACACTATTTAATTAGGTTCCTTAATATACATTTATGTTGATCTCAAAAGAAAAAAAAAAAAAGAACTGTTTTGAAAATAATAGAAAAGGAACACCGAAAGAGAAAGAATAGTTTGGATTAAAAAAAAAAACTTCATATATAAAAGAGTGTTATTTACAGATATATCAAAATTAAATTTTTAATCTATCTAATTTAATGATTGTGAGGTCCGTAACTAAATTCAAAATTTATTTTATTCAATATGTTTTATTATGTCTAATAAGATGATTAAAGATTTATTTTATTTAATGTAATTAATTCTAATCTAATATAATAATCCTGTTCTGATACGATTATTGGCTTAAAAAATAATAATAATAATAATAGAAAAGGTTTTCTGTAACTGAATTAAGAGATGATTATAATATAAACAATTATAGTTAAGTTGGGTTGAAGAAAAGCGTGACGTTGTAAATAATGACATTTTCAAAACAACAAAAACCAAATACAATTACTTGATCGTCATGAGTAACACCCTGCAACTTTTTGACTTGACGTGGAAAATCACAGCGGGGACTTAGTACAGCATGGATTGGAAATTTGGAAGACTAATTATTTGGTTCCACTATACAATATACATGCATTGATAATAAAAGCAATTAATCTCCCATTTTAATTAATATAAACTCTTGCAAATCAATAATAATTCACTGTAAATTACAGATAATAAATAAATTAGCCTGTGCAATTTATTAAAAAAAAAAAGTAAAGATTTTGGGCAAAAACATGAATAACTCTGTCATAATGTATATTATAACGTCACAAATGCAATCTCTCTTGCTTAAAGCCAATGAAGATGCAATTAAAGATGTATACGGTTTGATTTAGTACGATTTAAAAGTTTTTTTAAATTAAATCAAACTAAAATAATACGATTTAATTTGGTTTGGGTTACGATTTAAATCTATTAAAATCAATCACTTCTAAATATATATTATTTAAAATTAATTAAATTATGATTTTTTAGAATATAATATAAATATTTTAAATAAATATGAAATATATATATATATACAATATAAATATAAAGAAAATAACAAAATAAATATAAAAAAAACAAGTTCGTATATTTAATTGTTTATAAAATTTTTTTGTTAAATATAGTTATTTATATTTAAAAAAAAATATAGTTTATGATTTAGTTCGGTTTAAAGCTTGTCTAAACTATAACCTAAATAGAAAACTATTTTATTTTTTCTTTTCTTCCTGGGTTTGAAACCCACCTCCACAACCACCTTAGCTTATTCATCCATGGCTTTTCCTCTAATTTTAAAGAATAATATCAACGTACAAGATGAGTGTAGTACTAAATTATTCTCTAATAAATATATTATTATAAGTCATGGGGGCTTAGGAGGATCCATGCCTTTAAACCCTCACAATGCAAAATTCAAGAGAGAATTTTTCATATCATATATAGTAGGGGAAATTCCAAATCTTAAATAAATAAACCAGTTAATAGTTGTGCTTGTGCCCTAGTATTAAGACACATTCTAAATTAAAACAGGAAGATGCCCCTCAATGAAGCTACCAATAAGTTTTAAACATTGGAATATTTCATGTTTGCAGCTACCTAAGTTGATATATTTATATGAAAAAATAAAAAATCATAACTTATAAATAAGAAATCAATAAAATTATGTGTATCTATTTTGAGTATACAGATATATACACATATGATATATGTTATCATGTGATTAAATAATTTTAAATTAGAGATAAAATAACACTCAATCATATAATAATACATATAACTGTGTACTCGTTTATGTATTTAAAGTGGATACATATAATATAATTCATAAGAAACAACAAAACTATACGTATCTATTTTAAATACATAAATATAATTATATATATCTAATTTTTATAGCATAAAGGAGAAGTGTTAATTAAGTACACATATGCATGCCTGAATAGAAGTCAGCTAAATTCATAAATCTGATTCTTGTGGACAAAAAGAGGGAACCCTAATCATCTCATTATTTATATATTAATTAATTTGAAAATAATTAAGGGCTAGCAAATGATACTTACTGTAATATATATATATATTTATATTTATTTATTAATGCAACTTTTAAGCTTAATTATGAAAATAATAGGAGGCAAGGCATCATGGCCATGCCATATCTCTATCTGGTCCCTTCATCAATTGCAAACTCGCAATCTTGACTTGACTGTTCCAAAAGAATGTTATAAACGTGAATGCCAAACCATCATCTCATCAATACACTTTAATTGTGGGGCCAATGTACCAAATAATTGTATGAGTGAGACACACTTTAGAATTTCCCCTTTAATACTTACTAATAATCTCACACTAACAAACAAATTATCAGTAATTCGAGGAAAACGATTGTTTTATCTTATTTAATTATAATAAGGCTGCTTCTTCTTTAAGTTTTGCATTGATTTTTTTTTTTTAATTTATGTTTTTTTGGGTCGGATTTTACCATTAATTAAAAATAATAAAACAATATTACCCATACCCACTTGTCATTTTATTTATATATATATATATATAATTATTATATAATTAAATATTAATTTATTTATAATTTAAAATTATAAACTTACATAACAATAAATATTAAATATATATTTATTTATATATTTAAAATAAATATATATAGTTTGATTAAAATTATATATATAAATTTTTTATATATAATTTAAATATATAAATAATATATTATTATATAATTAAATAATTTTAAATTAAAAATAAAATAATACGTAATTATATAACACCAATTTGTTAATTATATAGAATTTATGCACACATAAAATTACTTCTTACTAAATAATATATGGATTACAAGGGTAGTGGTGGTCCATCAAGTACACTGCTCATTTGCCTTGCTTATCAAGCAACCCCCTAATTCCTTCCATCTCTTTCTCTCTCTGCAACATTCATTCATTCATGGCAAAAGTATCATGATCACCACTCCAGCTCAAAACCCATGTGAGTTCTTATCATCCTTTTTTACTACTCTCTGTTTTTCCTTTGTATTTTTTCCACAATCTCTCCTTTCTCTCTCTCTGAGAAAATTTTTGCCTTTTAACCACAATTTCTTATGCAAATCATCAGACTGTAATTTCCTCTCTTATCGTCTTTGTTACTCAAAGTTACTTACTGCCACGTCCATCCTCAAGCACTTTGAATTTCAAGATTCTCACTTTATTCATATATCACCCACCCTTTTTACTATCAAAATTTTCTAACCTAACCACCATTTCTATATGCTTGCAGTTCTCTATAACTATAAATACTTTTATATTAAATATAAAATGGGATGTGGGTTTTGTATTTGTATTTGTATTTGTTTGCTATGCTTTTGAATGTGTGCCTTCAGAAACAGCTGTGAAGGCCGTTTCATGCCTTTTGCTTTTGTAGTCAAGAGCTTCAGCTTGCTTTAGAAAGAGAAAGAAAAACCAACTGGGAGATTTTTTTTTTTCCTTTCTATCCTGTTTTCTTTCTTTTCTTTCTTTCTTTCTCTCTCAAATACAAACCGTCTACTTGTGGAAGCTGCTTAAATTAGCAAAGGCTTAAAAGTGGTGTATAGACTTGAGAGCAACTTTTCCTTTTTCTTCACTGGCTTCGGTTAAAGTAAGCTATGGGAGCGAATTCTGGTGTTTTCTATGGTTAAAGCAGGTTTATAGTTCAATCCTACTGTGACAGTTTCCTCTTTTCCTCCTCCTTGTTTCTCCGTCTCCTCCTCCTTCTCTCTTCTCTTCATCATTTTAACAGTTAATTTTTTTTTTAAAATTTATATTTCCTAACTTCTCATCTGGGCTTCCCTCAATTTTCTTTTTCAAGATTTGATTTTGCCGCAAGGGTTCACTAACTTCTGTAAGACTTGCTTAATTTTCATTTTTTGATTTGTGTTTTCTGATTGAAATTTCCTTCTTTTTTTATTTTTTCAAATTTATAATTTTTTTTATTTCATGATACAACGAGAAATGATCTTTTTATTATCTTTTAATTTATTTTCTGATTACAGAAGATGGGATCTCTCTTAAACAGACTGATGTTTTGTGTTTTGCAGAGAGGTATACGGATATGATATGATATGTGTAGGTGGGTGTTATATAAAGTATATAACTTCAAAGAATATTTATATAGTGTGAGAGGAAGAAGATAGCATCTGCTTTTGCCATCCAATAAGCCATGAGTAAGAGTAATTTAAGCTCCAATATCAGTAGCTCTGATCTCATTGATGCCAAGCTTGAAGAACATCAGCTGTGTGGATCCAAACACTGCCCCGGCTGCGGCCATAAACTCGAAGCAAAGCCGGTATGGAACCGATAGTATCGTAATATTCTTAGCTCTATAATAACAAAATCATTTTCTTAATTAAAAGAAGAATATAATTATTCTTCCTGTTTTATTCTGGAGGCTAATATTCATCTTATACCTTTTTATTTGTTTGTTAAGCTTCAGACTTTAGTTTGATTGAATTCTACAGGACTGGTTAGGTCTACCAGCTGGAGTGAAATTTGATCCAACAGACCAAGAACTGATAGAACACCTGGAAGCGAAGGTAGAAGCCAAAGACATGAAATCTCACCCCTTGATAGATGAATTTATTCCTACTATTGAAGGGGAAGATGGGATTTGTTATACCCATCCTGAGAAACTTCCAGGTTAGATATACAATATTTATAATCTTCCAAGTCTTGTATAAAAGCTGTAAACTTCATTGGTTGTTGCTGCTCTTATTTGTTATGACTTTGTGTGAGAGTCTTGTTACACCTAAGTCAACCTAACTTTGATTTTGGCGATAATGCTTCGACGTTTCTTGTAGGAGTTACCAGAGATGGCTTGAGCAGGCACTTCTTCCACAGACCTTCTAAGGCTTACACTACTGGCACAAGAAAGCGAAGGAAAATTCAAACCGAATGTGACTTGCAAGGTGGAGAAACAAGATGGCATAAAACTGGCAAGACAAGGCCAGTTATGGTCAATGGTAAACAAAAAGGGTGCAAGAAAATCTTGGTCCTCTATACAAATTTTGGCAAGAACCGAAAACCCGAGAAGACTAACTGGGTGATGCACCAATACCACCTTGGCCAAAACGAGGAGGAGAAAGAAGGAGAGCTTGTGGTTTCAAAGATATTCTATCAGACTCAGCCACGGCAATGCAATTGGTCCGATAGAAGTGCAACAACTGGTGAAGGAAGCAGTGATCCTAATAGTAGAAGAGACAGTGGCAGTGGAAGCTGCTCATCAAAAGAATTAATCCCACAAAGGGATGAAATGCCTGCAGCTACAGTCGCTGCTGCAATGTCAAGTTATGGTGCCATGGATATGCAACAGTTTAAACCTCACGATCACCATTTCAGCTTCGTCCCTTTTAAGAAAAGCTTCGATGAGGTATATTTATATATACACATATATATATGCATTGCCTTCTACATCTTCAAATTCCACATATCCTCTTGTTCATACATTACACCAACCAATAATCAGTAGATGTTGACGTTTCGTAGATAGTTTGATATATTATACAATCCCATATTTACAATTCACCCGTATTTGAATTACAAATTAATTTTCTGTTAAAAATACACAAATTTAACTGTTTGAAATAAATAAGTATGGCTAAGTTTTTACATCAATTTTTTGTTCTTAGATCTTGCATAAGATAAAGTAAAAGGAAGGAGTCAAAAAAGTTCTAGGGTTGCTTTTCTTCTACAAGTTGCTTGCATATACAGCATGCAAATTAACATGGACCTCACTTGATTATCTTTGTCATCTAACAGTGTAACAATGAATTAAAACCAATATTCGAACCGATAGGTACACGATGGAAATTAAAGAAAGAAAGAAAAAGATATTAAAGCTAATTAAATAAGTATAGGATGTTGTTGAAAATGGACTAGGTAGCAAACCGCTTCATGGAAATGTCTATTGCATGCAGGTGGGGATAGGAGTAACTTCAACAGCAGGTGAAGCCCCAGCAGTAGCAGCAGCAGGCACGTGTGAAGATATACGGGAGCAGCAGCGGCCACATCATGTGGCCCATGATCATCACCGTCAACAGCAACACCATCACCAACAACAGCAACAGCAACATCATCAGAATATGGGCACCACAGCCTTCCACATCGCCAGGCCTTCACTTCCCATCTCTACCATGATCTCTCCACCTCCACTCCATCACACTTCTATCATTCTTGACGATGATTCTTACCATGTTTCCAGAATAATGCTTCAAAATGATACTTTCCAGGTAATTTATAAACAATCCCACAATCTGAGTCCCATTCTTTCATGGTTACCAGAAAACATTAATTACCTCGCTAGATTAGTAACTTCTGTTTCTTCTCTTTAGCTTCTGATGTACACATGGCATCAGAATAAATGTTTCTCTATTTTTTTTTTTTTTTCATAAACCCGAAAAAGAAATGGGGAAAACTGGTAACAAGTCATGAGTTCAGACATGTCATGTTTCAGTAATGTTAAACAGTGTCAGCTAAGTTGGGAACAATGAAATGGTCTTTAAGGCTTTTAATCCTTGTGAAGACATGATGATTATTAATTTTTTTTATCTTTCTGGTCAATGTTATGTAGCAGCAGCAGCAGCAACATCATAAAATGGGAGGAAGGTCTGCGTCTGGTTTGGAGGAACTCATAATGGGTTGCACTTCAACTGATATCAAGGAAGTGAGTATTAATTAAACCCTGAAATCAATTTCCCTTGTTTTTCATAATACCAACTAAAGAGAGAGATACTGGAAAAAAGATTAAGATTGAAAAAACACTATAAATTTAGTATATCAAATTATTCTTTATTACTATGTATTATTATTATTTTAAATTAAAGAGATAAATCAGAAACCTTTTCTTTTTTTCTCTTTATCTCTTTAATTCTTCTTTTTCATTTTTTAGTTTCGGTGATTTAGAATGATATTGATATACTACACAGTATCCTGTAAAGAAGTTTAGGTATCTTTCATGCGTAGACTTACTGTCTTTCGGTTTCCTCACAAATAAAACCAAATAAAATGACAACCGTATTTTGCTTTTGGGCATTTGCTTTATTTTTTCCTTCTTTCTCTCTTTTTCTCTTTCAACAAATTGACAGATGGTTTTTCCATGTCAAAGCTGATAAAATTTTTTATTGGATCAGCAAACATAGGAATCTCAGTGGCTTAATGTGAAACCAGAAGCCATGAGTTGTAGAAGTAAAACCATTTTCAACAACAGAAATATAAAACAAAGCACAAAACTTTCTTAACACCTACTTTTATTTAAATCTATTCTTCAATAAGAAATAATGAAGGGCTAAATCTCTTTTTCCTTACTGCTAATAGTAGTGTATTTTATGCCAAAATTCTGCAGAAAGAGAATTATGAATATATAATTCTTTTAATATATTAGGAGGGGTTTAAAAAGAAAGTAAATGATAGCACATAAAATCTTTTGGCATGCGTAGCATCGTGAGAAAAACACATCATCAAGACAATTTGATTGTGGGGGTGGTAAAAGGACAAAGGAGGCAACTTCTTTGTATAAGTTTAAACCCTAACCCTAATATTTTGCTCACATGGTTTTACTGTATTGCAGGAGTCATCAATCACAAACCCACAGGAAGCTGAATGGTTGAAGTACTCTTCTTTCTGGCCTGATCCTGACAACCAGGATCATCATGGGTAGGAGCAAAAATAAATAAAGAATAAACAAAAAGACACCGTCAGAGGCAGCATCATTATCATCATCAATAGTAATTGAAGCCCTCCCTGAAGTTGTTTTCAAGAAGAGGCCAGGAAGATATCTATACTTTGCTTTTTCTTTTCTTCTTCTTCTTCTTCTTTCTGGCTCTCACTCTCAACTAAACTAGAAGTCCATGTTGAAAGAGAGAAGAAGGGAGAAAAAAAACAAAAGGAAAAAGAAGAAAGAAAAGAAAAGAAGAAGCCAAAAAAGGCTGCACTCTACTGACAAAAACGAAGGAGAACCAAAGACCCAAAGTAAATCCATCAACATCGTGCATGAAAATCATCACCAATATCATTACAGTATCATCTTTATAAATGCCTATTCTTATTATTTTATTATTTCATGATGTTTGTATATTTTCTTCTTTTTTCCTGTTATTTTAAAGAAAAATACCAAAGAGTCTGTGCAAATTACAACAAGAAAACTTTGTTAATTCAGTTGTTTGTACTCACTTCTTTTAAGTAAAATATAATTATATGATGATTTAACTTTAAATTATGTACTGTCCAATTGTTTATTTCATCTGTATCTCACTTTCTTCCACTACTTTTCATATTTTGGAACAAATTAAAGGAGAGATATGAACTCTCCGTATTATCTGGTCCAAAAAGTGTACAATCTGTTGAAATTTTGTTAATGAGTTTTGCCAGTTTGATCAACAATTCTATCAGTCTTAATTAAATATTCTTTATCCAACTGAAAAGCAGTATGCGTATATACAGGCGGGGGGAGTTATTTTAATCTTACTCATGATGAAGCAATTTATACATATAATGAAATATATCACCTATAATTTAAAAATACAGATTTCTTTTCTTGCTTATAAAAAATTTCTATCTCTGTAGGTTTCTGCTGTTTCAAAGGAAGATACCGATCTTATACAGAGGATATATATATATATGTGTGTGTGTGTGTGTGTGTGTGTGTGTATGTATATATATATACACACACATACAGACTGTATTCATGGTGACATATGAGTTACCTCAGCTTTAATAATGGAGAGAAAAATTCAAACTCGATCCTTTGTCTTTGGAGTTACGTTGAATATGAGCAGCTCAATGTTGTGTAATTGAAAGTAAATATACTTTTGTTATGTGGTTGGATAGAAATTAACTCATAGTTTCATAGGTCCTCACTACTTACCAAGTGAAGTGATTTCCCCGAAGGCTCTTGTGGCCACTCATATATTGACAAATGAAACATCGCCACATGAACTGACTTTATATCCTTAGTTTCAATGTAAACTTCATCAATCCATAATTGGGTTGTCGTTTTCTTCATTAAAAGGTGTTTACTGTTTCTGGGATTTAGCTATCAAATGAACTAGGAAAACGAAGGGTGAGCCACCTTCCTTGAATGAAACTTGTATCTGTTTTGGAATTATGGAATCTTTCTACAGTAATAAGTAGCAATGAAATGAAATTTACTATTATTTAAAGTTAGGATTTTTGTTTCATAGGAAACTTCTTTATTGCTTTATTCTATTCCAGATTCGAGCTTTTTCTGCAGTAGAATTTATAATGTATATAGAGAGTAGAGATATGAGGGAGAGAGAAAGAGTAACGTGCATGGTGTCTTTTGGTTTCATGGGACATGCATGAAATAAAGATAAATGAGGCAGCTTCATGGTAGTTTCTCGAGGGAATAAAGATGGAACACAGAATAAGCAGACAAGAATAACCTTTAGGTTTGGATATGACACTTCCAATGACTTGTCACAATTTCTTTTATGTTTTGATTCACAATATTTTTATATTCTTTACTCCTTTTCCATTTCAAATTTGTAAGCATGATATATTATATATTCCCAAATACCAACCGTATGACTAAGATTACCAGTTTTCTCAAAGAAAAGAAATTATGCACCATAAAGGAATTATCTAAATTCTGAGATCTGCCCATAAGTTAGTTTGTACGATGAAACACTAACAAAATTATGAATGAAGCTAGCTCCGAAGACCTTAAAAGGAGATTCAGAGAAGAGCAATAATATGTATACTTATTTTGAGTATATAAATTGATATACACTTATGTGTGTCATTACATAATTATGTATTATTTTATTTTTAATTTAAAACCGCATAATCATACAATAATATATATCAAATATATATTAATTGATATATTTAAAATAGATATATATAGTTTTATTGTTCAGAGAATGCTAACTCCTTTTATAGATACTACAAAGTACACATGTTAAGTTATGATTTGTTAGGTGTTGTGTATATCTAAATAGCACAACACTGCTCATATATAACTTAAAAAACCCAGAAAATATAAAGGGGTTTTGGCCATTTCAAAATTGGAGTTTGCAAGAGAATATTTGTGTGAGAGAATGGATAAACAGAGAGGGAGGGAGGGAGGTAGAAGTGTCTCTTTCCACATGCAATAAATTAAAAAGGGGATGACATGTCTTGTTCAACCTAGCTAAAAAAGGTGATATTCAGTTCTTTCACTTTATGAAAGATTTTGGATGGTTTGCTTTAATGGGGTGTTAACAAGCAATTTTAGGGTTTCTCTTATTGTGCAGAGATTTGATCCCATAAAAAAGTTGCAGAAGAATTGCGTAGTGCAAGGAGGAATATCACAACATGGCCATACCCCCCCTCCTTTTTTAGATTCTTCAACGTCTCTCCTCCTTTTTTCCCACATCAAATTCATGCATATCTCTATTTACTCTTAGAAAAATTTAATTATTGATTTCTCCCAGATCAACTTATATGGTGATGAGTCTACCCAAAGAGATAGAGAGCTCGATCAGAATTGACTGTCCAATCACCATTTACATTGCTTAGACAACATGTGATTCAAGAAAATTGTTAAAAGTATTCATCCATTTTTTTAAAATTTTTTTGCTTTTCTTTCTGTGAAAAACGTTAAAGAAGTAAATTTTTTATTAGAGTTTGGTGAACATTCCCTGCTCATTGAGAATAGATTTCACCAACCACTTTCCTATTTATGTAAGAAAAGTAGAACTATTAATTAATTATACAATAAATACTGATTATTCCTTCACTCACTGGGATGTTCATTGGGACAATTAAATTTCAGAAAACAGAGATCTTGCGATTAAATTTAATCTTTAAATAGTGTGGAAACGGATAAGGTTAGATAAGAATGTGTTAGGTTCAAAATTATAGAAAATATTGTCAAAAATGACAGATTTTGGAGAAATGACAGATTCCTACCATTTTAAATTTAAAAAGTTATATATTAATGAATTTGTTAAGTTTTCTTAAAATGACTATTATACCTTTTTATTAAAATTACAAAAATATTATTAACACTTTATATAAATATCAAATTATCAATATATTCTATCAATTTTTAATTTTATTACTAAGACTCCTAAAAATTATTAAGACTCTAACTTTATAGTGTTGTATTTTAGTAAGTGTAACTATTATTTTTTAAATTTTTTAAATATTCATTTTTAAAAAGGGAAAAAGATTATTTCTCATCCAAATTTTAGTCTAATCTCAAAATTTTATCCACGGTAGTTAAAAAGCTCAAACACCCACCCATGGACTAATTGTCGTCCAAATTTTCAGTTAAGGACAGGGATAAAATTGTCATTTTATCTATAAACCTTAAAATTTTGAAATTTTTATCATTTCCCTCTTCTCTGTTTTAAAAACTAACACTTCAGCTCATCCTCAAAGTTTGAAAAGTTTAGATTTTACTCTTAAGGTTTGCTTCATTTTCTGGTCACCATCATTCTGATCGACGGTTGATGTTTTCCATTGATCTTCCATCTCTGGCTATAAAAGACAACGAAGGATGACCTTTTATAGTCCAAATATGGATGACACTTTGTCATTCAGATCTGGGCGATAAAGGGTAGTTCTTCGTCGTCTTTTATAACCAGAGATGAAAGATCGGTGGAAATAGTTGACTATCGATCGAAATGATAGTGGCTGGAGAAGCATCATCTAGATCTGAGCATTGAAGGGTCGTTCTTCATCGTCCTTTATAGCTGAAGATGGAAGATCGGTGGAAAGCATCAGTCGTCAATTACAATGATAGTGGCTGGAGAAGGAAGCAAACCCTCGGGTGAAATCTAAACTTTTCAAACTTTAAAGATGCGTTGAAGTGTTAGTTTTTAAAACCTAGAGGGGGAAATGATAAAAATTTCAAAGTTTTAAAGTTTTAAAATTTATAGATAAAATGACGATTTTACCTTTGTCTTTAACCGAAAATTTGAACAATAGTTTGCCCATAGATGGATATTTAGGTTTTTCATCTGTTATAGATGTGATTTTGAGATTGGGCTAAATTTTGGATGGGAAATTGTCCTTCTCCCTTCTAAAAATTGTAATTTTCCCTCTAAACTTTTTAAAGGGGAAAAAGAAAAATAAAAAATATGGGAAAAACAAGAAAACAGAAAAAATAAGAGAAAATTTAAAAAAAAAAAAAAATCCTTCCTCTAAATAGGTTTTGCCTCCTCAAACAAATGACAAATTAATTGGTTTAAGGATTTATTCATCATCTTCCATACTTGTACAACATACTAGTAGGAATTAAATTTATTTAGGTGATCTACAAGTTGTATGACCTTACTAATCACCTTTTCGTTATCTATACCCAAGAGTTTATCGTGTAGTAATGAAGGATTTTTAATGGTGTTGGTGTCATCATCCCTTCATGCCTCAGTCTCAAATGCCCTCATCACATCTCTATAATTGATCAATGCATCATTATATAAGTATGTTTTCTATATCCTTTGTCCGATTGAGGTGAGAAGATTATCTTGTATGTTCGTTTGATGGTTGAATTGCAATCCCATCATGCAAATTGCAAAAGAATGAACCCATAAAACACAAAAAACACAACCATCGAGACTTAACATTTGAAATCTATGCAAAAATTAGTAAATCTCAATATTATAAACAATAAAATATGATGATGAATGATATAGTATCTTTATCTTCCATTTTAATCACAAAAAGTAAAAGACTCAAATCATCAAAAATTGGCATTTGTTATTTCTCTGGGAATGTGGCTTATTATGCATATTTTGAAAATGAATGTAACTCTTATATATACTGGTAATTTCATCCAAGGTTACCCTGATAAATAATCCTTAAAAAGTTGGTCAATTTTGTATATACACCTTTAATTTGGTCATTTTTACTAATTAGCCTTCTAATAATATATCAAGTGAGGATTACAATTTAACCTTTTAACTGAAAAAGCCGACTGATATCTCAAAATTGGGACTTTCTTTAATCTATGGACTTCTGCAACAAGTAAATGATGCACTACAATTTTCGTTTGTGAAATAAGGTGTTAAATCCACCTGTGCACTCCATTCAAGTAAGTTTAAACGCCAAGTAATCATAATGATGAATATTAATAATTTAAATCAAGATTATTAAGTTAAAATAGCTTAATCTCATGAACAAAGCTCTGTTTAACGCATAAGTGGACAATACTCGGCACCACTTTCCCACTAATCATCTTATCACTTTTCTTTTCAGAGATCTATCATCTATGGAGACAAAAGATGCCAATATATTTTTCATCATATATTTACATTCTTTATAAGAATTGAAATTACATCAACTTTGATAATTTCGTGACACATACAAATTAACTAATTCTTTTATCAATATCTATGCCTTATGATATACACCCACCTTTAAATAACTACCAGTCAAAAAACCTACAATTTCTCAAGTAGATAAACCAACACTCAAGAAGGTTTTTTTTTTTTGGTTTGTTGTAGTTGTAAGTAGGTTATTGCATGATCCACAGCAAGACTTGTTTAGAATACTCATTCAAAGATAGACATGACAAGAGGTTGTACCAACCGACTGTGCTAAGGGTCAGGCATGTCTAGGGCCACCAATTAGCAAGCCTAGACTGAGCCACCTACTAACACGTCAAGACTTGGAGCACAACCCAAGCGTCCCAAGCCTACCTATGAGGGTCTTTAACGGACCAACCTACAAAATTTTATATTTTTATATTTTCCAATTTTTATTATTTTTAACTGGCCGGACCAGACCAACCCACAGGCTTTGCCCCAAGACTGTGACTCGGCTTGCATCACCCTAGGGCTGGCACGGTCCGCAAAATAAGCTATTTACAGCAGATCAAACCGCCACTTGATAAAATAATAGTGCATCGTACAATTCATACTTACCGTAAAGTTCCAAGATGTACATCCGCATCTGCCAACCATGCTTCTTGGTGATCACTTGACAGAAATGGTTACTCACATGAATTTCAGGAACAGTTGCGAAAACCCACCACCCAAAATGAGTGTTAGTCTTGGCCTGGACAAATGCCACATTCAGTGACCGAAAAATAAGGCTCCACCAGGAGATGCAGTTAGATAGTAAAAAATCTTTATCGGCATAAATATAAATACCACAGAATGACATGTGGACACAAAAATAAGTTATACACACAGTGAAAAACTCTTGAATCTCTCTTACTTTTCATTTTCCTTCCCTCTCTCATGAACACAACATTACCTGAAACAATAAAACAATGTATACCCATTTTAGGTACACAAATATATACACATTTATATGTATCATCATGTGATTGGATGATTTTGAATTAAGAATAAAACAATAACCAATCATATGATGACATATATGAGTGTGTATATATTTGTGTACCTAAAGTGGATACACATAGTATTACTCTACCTGAAAACAGGGTAATGGTCAGAGATCTGAACTTTATTTCATAACGTTTTTTTTTCTGTAAAAATAACTTCTGGCGGAGGATTGGGCATCTAGCAAGCACGTGCCTCAGGCAGCCTTGCAGTGACCCGTCCACTAACACCAGAAACTTTAAGGGATGGGAAGAGGCACAACAATTTTGCCATCATGGGCCCTGTCCTTATTGTTCTGGATACAACGGCCAGCACCTTCCCAGCGTTATCATCGGATGTGCCATGATACCCTTCAAGATCTGCTTTTGTTATTAGAACTGCATCACGTGAAGGAGAATATGTAATAGTAGTGGATCTTTGTTTGCTAAATTCCTGAACTGCCTGCTTATTTTAATGATCCACAAGCAACAAGCAAGGGTTGTTACACAATAGCAAGTATTTTCACAATAAGAAATTTTATGATTACTGTTCAAAAGGAACACAACTACGTATTTAACACACTAATGCATTTTCTAGCCAGAGACCATAGGTGCAATCAGGAAATCAGTAAAAGCTAACTTAGATCATGAGTTGGAGAACAAAATATTCCCTTGTTCCATAGAAAAAAAAAAAAGAAGTATTACCATGAGGAGACCAATTTCCTATTTGCAAAAAGAAATTTGTGTTATTTAAAACCAAGGAAGATAGATTCTTCTCTGTTCTTAGCCCCAAAGCAGTTTTTGGAATGCAAGAGACTTGAAAGAACATATACCTACATAGAATGCTATCCATGGAAACAGTAGGTACACACAAACTGTCTAACCTCATGTCTACCCTTCGTATAGCAGACAAAAGAAACATAATACAATTAAAATTTTGCCAGGTTTTACTTTTCTTCTCAATTAAATAATTTAGATAAAGGATTTCTTACCTTCCACTGTGAGCGGGCCAGCAACACCCTAGGTCTTCTAGATCGCACATATTCCAAGGCAGTTGCTGGTGTCATGTGCTTATACTCTACCTGCAGATATAATTAACCCAATTCTTCAATACTAAAGGGGGCCAAATAGAATTTAAATGAAAAAGAATCTTTAGCTGATACAAGTATGATATATTAAAAAGACGAATAACCTGGTAGCAACAAATAAATTCTTACCAAATAGCAAAGAACAATGGTTGTGCTTCTTCCACGCCCAGCTTTACAATGAACATAAGTAGTTTTACCAGAACATGAATTCCCTGAAGCAAAAGAAGACCAAAGTTAATACAAAAAAGCCAAAGTACTGAAGCAACAAAGCTTACATACTTACTGTGAATAAAATCAACAGCTCTCCTAATATCGACAAAGGAAGGAGCAAAGAGATAATCTCTTGTGGGAATTACTAGGTGGTCAATCCCATAAGCCTGTAAACAATAAAGCAATCTTCAAACTGTCAAACAATCTGCTTCAATTTTAATTCATTATAAAAAGAAAAACTCAAGCCCTTCAAATACCATACAACCAACCAGCAAAAAAGGAAAAAAATTAAAATTCAGACACTCATTTCAATGTCCATAATCAAATAATGTATTATAAACAACTGCAATTAGCTTTGCAATTGAAAAAACACCAAAGAGAATCAACATAAGCACATAAATTATATATAAAATTAAAATCACTGACATGATATAAGGTCGTGGGAACGAGAGTTTCATAAGGTTCATTGAGAGTGATGACTCCACCAACACCTAATTGCTTCAACCGGGGAACGTCCTTAGGGAACGGCACCGCACCCAATAAAACAAACTGAAATAACAAAGCAAAATCAATAATAATTGTATTCGAGAGACAAAGTAAAACCCGTAATTTCAAAAACAAAGTATTCTAAAGGAAACCAAAAAAATTTGAAAAGGAAATGAAAAAAAAAAAAAAGACCTGATCAACTTTGTCCCACCATCGGAACTCGGCCTGGATTTTGTTACGAAACACATTATACAAAAGGGTCGGATAAAAGAGGATCCGAGCACCTGCTCCCACCAACGCTCTCTTGGCGTCAACCCTCACAATCTGCTTTCTGTTACAAGGATCGTCCTTTCGATCACAACCCAGGTCGTCCAAATCCTCGATCTTCATCTTGACTCTTACTGATTAAGGTATGGCTGCCGGAAGGAAGGGGATGAAAAATGTAGTACGAAAAAGTAGAGGGACCGGTTAAAAACTCGGATTGTAGCAGAGTGGAAATTTTGGGGCAGTTGCTTTAATTAAGGCTCAAGGGATATAAAATTGTGAAAACGAATAGTCAATGAAGGGAAGATTAGGTACGAAATAAGCTCATATCTATCTATAAATCCTCGTCATTAAAACCATCTTAACATGCCAATGGGATAGCTGGACTCTACGACACAGCCTAGGGTCCCTGCTTTTTTTTGGCCAGTGGGGGTACAATTTGTTCCTATAACAAGTGGTGTTATTTCATGGGCTATATGAGTTACACCAAAGCCTTAATAGTGAGATCAGGGATGAGAATTTAGGCCCTACATTAAGAGTCTTGACTTTCTCTAACCCTAACAGGAAAGAGATTCTCTGATAGAAACGGAGAAAGACACGGGGATGAGAATGGGAATGAGAAAAATCCCTGTAATTGTGGACAAGTCGGGGATCGGGATACATGTGTCCCCTCCCCACCCCCATCCTCGTCTTTTTATATTAATATATTTATTTAAAACACTAATATATTTTTTATAATTTTAAATTATTTATTTTTTTTAAATTTATTTAAGTTTTTGTTGTATATATTAAAGTAGTTAATATATATTTGTGATATTTGAAATAGTGGGTTAATTTTAATTTTACTTAATTATATTATTTAATATATTTATATGGTGTTTAGAAAGTAAAAAAAATAGATTTTTTTTTGTGGGTACGGGGAGGAGATTTTTCTCCGCAGGGATGGGGAAAAGATTTTTCTTTGCCAGAAGGAGACGGAGAATCATTTTCATCCTCGTAACAGAAACGGGGATTGATATCCCCTATAAGGACGGGGACGGGGATTGAGATCCTCTCCCCGCCCCTCCCCGTTGCCATCCCTAAGTAAGACTTAGCCCATTAATATAATGAATAATATTAAAACTGATTTATCATTATATCTTAACTATGTATATGAAGATCTAAGAATTTTATTCAATCTGATATTACAACGGTAAAACGATTTTTAATAAAGATTTATAAACCCTATTGGTAGTGTTTTTCAGGTTTTCATGTCTCTTTTTTAACTTATAATTAACATTAAAATGTACAATAATAAAGCTTAATTTGGTAGAATGATAGGTAGAATTAAATGTGAAAGTAGATATCCTATGGTTTTAATACGTTGATGTATAAAAGTGACAATTTTGGCCTTTAGTAGGTGGTGATGGGGATTTGACAGAAACCCCATTTAGATTATTTGTTGAAGTTGAAGAGGTCGTTATCTGTCCCCCATGGCCCAAACATAAAAGGCCCAGTCCAGTCTATATAGCATTTAACAATAAAACTTCGGTAATACTGAAATAATTAACTGAAATAATTAAATTATGTACATAAATAATATGTATAAATTTATAAATAAATAATAATATATCACTATATGATTAAATAATTTCAAATTAAAGATAAAATAATACTCAATTATATGATGATATATCATCATTTGTGTGCAAGTTTATATTCATTATTTGTATACATAGTATTATTCTGTTATAACAAAATGATCTACATTGAGTTGAATTATATGATTTCTTCTTCCTAGATTAGCAGATGGTGGCTACAAAATCATGTTAAGCTGTAGTGGAAGAAATTTCAACTATTGCTTTTAAATCAATCTCAAACTAATTTTTCTAAATTCAAACTGAGCTCCAGTTTACCCTAATCTGGATTCGGTTTGAATCAAATTCAACCCTACCCAAAACCCCAATAAATGATAATCATTATTTAGACTGAGGTTGCAAATGAGTTGAATTTGACTCGATTATTGTCTAACTAAGTTTAAATTTGAATTGACTGCTGATCAACCCAATAAATTCGCAAACTTACGATTTAACTCGGGTAAAATATAAATAAATTTTTAACAATTTAAATTTTGTACTACACATAAAATCTTACTTCCTAGTTCCGAATATGAAACAACAATTAATAAATATATAAATGATAAGATTTAATTACCATTTTTTAAAATTAACTTGAATCAACCGTTCCTATTTTGAAATTAAACTTGAACCAAAAACTTCCAAATTCAACAAACTTTAGCTTTACCAAAATGTAATTAAACTGAACTAAACCCAAATGATACTTAACTAGGCTTTGTTATAAGCCCAGTTTAGGCATTCAAGTACGGAGTGCACCCATCAGAATACTTGGATGCTTGTCCTAGGCCTCTCTCAGAACCATTGCTCTATGCTTCTCAGACCTCAAATGACATTAATGTGAGTAGGGTCCATTTGAAATTTCAATAAAATTATGTGTATACATTTTCAATACATAAAATGAGTATACAGATGATCTGTCATTATATAGTTGTATGAATTTAAATTAAGAGTGAAATAACATCCAATCATATAATAACATATCATTTGTATACCCATTTTATGGACTCAAAGTATGTACATGTAGCATTGCTCTTGAAATTATAGGCGTTGGGATGACTCCTTAACCATACAGAAAATATAGTATAGAAAATCTAGTATATATCCAAATGAAATTGAAATTACTATAAAAGGAAAGGAAATTGTCTGGTATGATACAAAATACATCTCGTTATTCAGACAAAGGCACAACAAAATCTGCTTAAATGAGTTAGCAACACCCGAATGCATGAAATCATCTAAAACCATTTACATGCCAAAGCCTAAGGAAACAGCCATGAATTCACAGTGGTCTCTTATATCAGTGATATCTTATTATTATGAAGCAATCAAACATGTTCATCCAATTGCATAGAGCAAAATAACATTACAATAGGATTGTATGAACAATACCTTCAGGTTATATTTTATTTAAGGAATGTAATACATTGGATTTGGGAGTTTGAAGGACCTTTCAGCCACAGCAAAACCCACTAAGTCGCTCCACTGATCTCCGGAGCTCCCATGAATGTTGTAACCTTCCTTCACCAACTCTGATCTCTTCTCAGATTTATAAAGATCTGCTGGTTTGCCTTGATCTGAGAATCCTCTGTATCATTTGCAAAAGAGGTTAATTTGTTAACCTTGATGTTCAACCAAAGGCCAACTTTTTTTATACTTTATATTGATAAAAATAAATGAAAAACCCAATTGATAAAAATAAATTTGTTAACCTTGAAGTCTCTGTCACTTTTAAATTCAACACCATAAAGAGCAAGAATTATGAGATTAATCATCACAATTCATATAAGTTCATTTACCTCAAGTAAAGCCTTTTCCAATCACTGTATTCAGCATATAGAAGATTTTTTTCGGTCACATTTCTTTGATTTTCACTCCTCCCAGTTATCAGAAATATTGTAAATCCCAGTTGTTTGAGCTCCTTGTAAAAACTCAAACTTGCTGGTAAGGCAGGAGCCTCAGCCAGATCCACCCACTCATCAAAAGATTCTTCATTAAAAGGTTTTGATCTATGAATGGAACAAGATGACTTCAGTCACTTAAAGCAACAATCTTTATCATAATTAAGAAAGTATGTTAAACAAGAATATCAAAGATAATAAGGCACATATGCAATTTCAATTTCACAAAGGGTGGTCACAAGAGAGATCCTCAAAACAAAAATGATATTAGTAAACTCACATGAATTTATAATAAGATGACCCTTGTGTCAAGAGTTGCCATGATACCTTAACACTTGCAAAATAATTAATATTAAACCATTTCTATATGGTAACTCTTTAACCTATGATGTACAACAGAATGTATTGGCGCTTCATAACTATAATTTATATCATTTCTAAGCTTATTTCATTTCAAGCCTGCTGTCTACTGAGTTTTATGCATATATTCCCTCTGCTCTGTCCTTCCCATTTTCCCATACACATCAGTTTCTCTATGAAGATGAATTTCAGCTTTTCTTAGAGTAGTTTGCTGAATCTATAATCAGTACAGCATAGGCATAATCCTCTTAGCTATAGAGACTCCATCAGTTCACAAAACAAATGGTCGTCTCATAGAAACTAGGTAAAATGCTTCCTATCCTATTATTTAAGATTTGGATAAGCGAACAAATCAACATTAAATGCAGAATCAAAAAACCTGGCAAAAACTGAGCCTCAGTGGACAACTCTTAGGTGGATTCATTCAATAGTTTCAATTGAACTGTATATGCACTGTTGTGCCATTTACTCACATTCAAGATTGTCTTTTAGACAATAAAGATACATAAAAGCCAAAACTTTTAAGCAAACAAATCTACAATCAGCAACCAAACGTTTCAATGAGGTAGCCCCCATTTGATAATTCCCCTCTTTGCTAATCACATGCACACCTAACGAAGAAAACGACACCCCAAATGATTCAATAACGCCAACAGTATCAAAAACCAAACCAATCGAACGTACCCGAATCCACTGGCCTCATAGTAAGGCAAGTTGGAGAGCAAGGTCTCATCGATATCGAAAACCCAAGCGTCTTTTCCGTCGCCCCGCACACTGAGATTCTTAGCATAGTTGAGAGCGTAAGCAGAAACGACCTCAGAGTCGGACAAATAACGCTCGCCAGTCATATAATCTTGGACATATTTTGCGCATCTGGAGGGAACGTACGCCCAAATTCCTGCATCGTTTGTCTCCACGGAGAATCTCCAGCTGTCGCAATACAATCCGTCGTCCACCCGGATTTTGCGGTCAGCGGTAATTTGGGTTTTGTGAGTTGGGAGTTTTATGATTGATTGGGCTGAAGCGTGAGAGGTTAATGTTGTTATAAAGAGAATGAAGAAGATTGAAAGGAGGACGCTGCGGGAATCCATGTGGGGAAGGCCTTCTAGCTTTTCCCCTTTCCTTTGATTTTACTGGCTACTGTTTAGATTCAGACTCGGATGGGAAATGGGTTTTTTTTTTTTTACTTTAAACCATGTGGAACGTGTTTTTTTATTTCCTTAACCGACGGCTTATCTTGTACCTGTAGCCAACTGAGCATTATTATACCTCTCTCTCTCTCTCACTCACTATTTTAAATTTAAAATTATTTAATTACAAACTTGTTACAGATCCAGGTGGCTTTCCACCAAAGCAAGTCAAAAAAGGCGGTGGGAATTTATCATGCAAGAAGAAAATGTTGAGGCTGACGCCGGAGAAGCAAAGAAAAGGGGTGTTAGTTAATGTGTTGGTAAAAACGGAGGCGGCAAACTGCTATATAAACCCCCCCTTTCTCTATCATGTTATACATAATTTTCTCTTCTCTTCTCTTCATCCGGTTCATATATAAAAACTCTCTCTCATTCCTTCATCTCTTTAATTATTCTCAATCTGCTTTATTACAATTCTCCCTTGATTTCTTTTATTTCATATTTATTTAATTAAATTTATAACACATTATCAACACGATCAGTTCAAATATATTATATATTTTTATTATATCATTATATTGTTTATATATTATAAATACGGATATCCCAGTTGTGATATCCCAATTATTTTTTAATTTATGCTTCTATTTACTTGTCATTATATTTGTACTCTATTTGCAATCTGAAGTTTATAAAATTATAAATCTATACCTAAAGTCCTGAAACTCTTGAATCTAGACCTGAAGTCTGGAATATAATAAATCTAAACCTGAAGTTCTGAATCTTATTTATAACTTAAAATTTATAAAATTATGAATCTAGACCTGCAGTCCTGAATATCATGAATCTGGATCTAAAATCTTGATTATCATTCATAACCCGAAGTTTACGAAATCATATATTTAGACCTGAAGTCATAAATATCATTTGTAACTTGCAGTTTACAAAAACCAAGAATCTGGACCAGAAATCCTGATATTATTTAAATATTTATTTTTATTGTATTTCATTTATTTGAATATTTATTTACTTGTACCTTTATTCATCTGAATCTTTATTTTTATTATGATAATTATATCCGATTTACAACTTGAAGCTTGTAAAATCGTGATAATATATATGGGCCCGAAGTCCCAAGTTTTACGATTTACAACTTGAAATTTGTAAAATCATGAAAATACATATATATGGGTTGAAAGTCTCAAGTTTCATCAAAGTCTTTATAATGATATCACCTTTGCAACCTGAAGTTTGCATAAAGTGTGAAAAATATGGACTTGAAATCCAAAATATAATCAGAATACTATTATAATATTCTGAATACAAATTACAAAACCAGAAGTTTTTTAGATATGGGATAATATATGGACCTGAAGTTTTCAAAATTAATCTCAATATTTCTCCTACAAAATCAGCTATTTTATAAATATGAGATCATATTTGAACTTAAAGTTTCAAAGATTAACTCATATATATTGTCTACAAAACCAGAAGTTTTGTAAATATGACAATAATTGAACCTGAAGTCCTTAAAATTTGATAGATAATATTAAATGGGCTTTTTGCATAAGTCTCCACCTAGAATTTATGAATTTTGAAAAACTAACTAAATAAAATATCTCAGAAGGACAAATACAAGACTATTATCTTTCGGTATCATATCCCTGAAGGATTGCAAGCCGAAATATTGATATAATGATAAATCCATTAAATTTGTGGAGAAATTTGAAAGATAGATTTGAACATCAAATTTAACAATACTCCCAATGACTCTATAATTTAGTATAACTTTGTAATATTCAGAATCTTTTCCTAAATGTGGAAGATAAAATATTCTCCACATTTTATTTTATGCTCCTATAGTAGCAATATCAAAAAAGAAAATTCTGAATTAATATTTTCTTGTTATATATCATTCTCTGAAGTGAACGTAACTACCAGAAGTAATTATTATGAATGTGAGAAATAATAGAAATCTCAGTCATACCACCAAAAGTGGACCAAGACTGAGACAAAGTGAATTATAATACAGAGTAAACCATAAAATAATAAGTGTGGTTATAAATGTCATTGGTGGTATACCTGTAGTACACACAAATATTGGGTGGATCTATACACCCATAAGAATTAAATTTTTGATAAGTTAGATCCGGTCGATCTAATGCTTCTTGATGTTTCAAATCTTCTTTCAAAGAATAATAGTATAGTGACAAAGATGCCCAAGATTTTTATAAGTCCATCATATATATTTTAGAGTCGTAAATATTATTTTGTCTTTTAATATCATGTTTTTTTCCTTTCAATATTTTGTGTACGTTATAACTAACGTAATTTTTAAATGAAAAGAAATGGACTTCAAAATTGAAACGTTGACTTCAAAAGCTGATGTGGGAGACATATGTTTGGTGGATAGTGCAACAACGCACACAATTCTCAAGGAAAAGAAATTTTTCTTAAATTTAGCATTAATTGAAGCTAAAGTAAATACCATATCAGGATCAATTGATCTGATATACGGCTTCGGAAGAGCCACAATTATGTTAAATAATGAGACCAAATTAAGCATCAATGATGCATTATATTCAAGTAGATTCAGAAGAAATTTATTGAGTTTTAAAGATATAAGAAAAAATGGTTATCATCTTGAAACCATGAATAAAAATGGTGCAAAATTCATCTATATAACTAGTAATGCCTCCGAAAGAAGGCTTATACTAGAAAAATTACCTGCTTTATCATCTGAATTGTATTATACAATCATAAAGGTAATTGAAACCTATGCAGTATCGAACCAGAAGTTCGTTGATCCAAAAGCATTTATGCTTTGACATGATCGTCTAGGCCACCCAGGATCTACAATAATGCGTAGGATTATTGAAAATTCACATGAACATACATTATAGAATCATAAAATTTTATTGTCCAGTGAACAATTCTGCACCGCCTGTTCTCAAGGCAAATTGTAATAAGACCATCTCCTTCCAAAATTAGAGGTGAATCTCATCATTCTTGCAAAGAATTCAAGGGGATATATGTGAACCCATTCATCCACCAAGTGGGCCATTTCGTTATTTTATGGTCTTAATTGATGCATCTGCACGATGGTCTCATTTTTGTTTATTGCCTACTCGAAATGTTGCATTTGCTAAACTGTTAGCACAAATTATCAAATTAAAGGCATATTTCACAGATTATTCGATCAAGTCAATATGGCTAGATAATGTTGGTGAATTTACATCCAAAATATTTGATGATTATTGCATGTCTATGGGGATTGAGGTTGAACATCCAGTCCTGCATGTCTACACACAGAATGGATTAATGAGTCTCTTATCAAACGACTCCAGGTAATTGCACGTACTTTATTATTAAAAAGTCAATTACCTACTTCTATGTGGGGACATGCTATATTACATGCTGTAGCGTTAATTCACTTACGACCTTCTTCTTATCATCAATATTCTCCCCTACAATTGGTTCTTAGTTACCAACCTAATGTATCTCATTTGAGAATATTTGGTTGTGCTGTATATGTCCCTATTACATCCCTTCAATACACAAAAATGGGACCCTAACGTCGTTTGGGAATATATGTTGGATACAATTCACCATCTATTATCAGGTACCTGGAACCATTAACAAGTGATCTTTTTACTGCACGATTTACAGATTGTCACTTTGATGAGACAACTTTCCCATCTTTAGGGGATAGGAAAATGCCTCTTGAAGTTAGACATGAACTTACTTTGTAAATACCTACCATGTCTCATTTAGATCTTCGCACATCCCTAAATGAAACTGAAGTACAAAGGATAGTGCGTTTACAAATTATTGTCAACCAAATGTCTGATGCATTTGTAGATACGACAAAAGTGACAAGATCACATGTTCCAGCTGCTAATGCACCAGCAAGAATCAATGTGACTGTTGAACAGTCCATTCGTGTCGTAGCTGATCAATCTACCTCACGCCAAAAGTGTGGTAGACCTATTGGATCAAAGGATACTATTTCTAGAAAACAAAAGGCAAATAATCAAACAAATATTCCTCCAGAAGAGGTTATGGTCCTTGAAGAGACTCAAGCCCTTGAAGTGGCACAAACCCCTGAAGTAGTACAAAATCCTGAAGAACAGAAAAATGAGAATATTGAAATATCTTTAAATTATGTTCATATACGAGAAATGTGAAATCATGAAACAACTATAATTGATGATATATTCTCATTTGCAGTAGCTACTGAAATTCTGAATGATCATGATTTTGAACCACGTACTGTGGCTTAGTGCAAACAAAGACATGATTGACCTAAATAGGAAGAAGCAATTCAAACAGAATTAGCTTCTCTAGCAAAACGTCAAGTATTTGGGTCTGCAGTTCTAACACCTTAAGACATACAACCTGTTGGATATAAATGGGTATTTGTGAGAAAAATAAAATTGCTAGATATAAAGTCACGCTTGTAGCCCAAGGTTTTTCCCAAAGACCCGGTATAGACTTTGATGAAACATATGCACCTATGATGGATATAATCACATTCAGATATTTAATCAGTTTAACAGTCTCTGAAAGACTGGATATGCATCTAATTGACGTAGTTACTGCTTATTTGCATAAAAATTTGGATGCTGAAATTTATATGAAACTCCCTGAAGGATACAAATTGCTTGAAGCAAAAAGGGTCAATTCTAGAGGTTTGTACTCAATTAAATTACAACGATCATTGTACGGATTAAAACAATCCGGACGAATGTGGTACAATCACCTCAATGAATATTTGAAAAAAGAAGGCTATGTGAATAACCCTATATACCCATGTGTCTTTATCAAAAGGTCAGAATCGGGATTTGCTATTATAGCAATTTACGTTAATGACATGAATTTAATTGGGACTCCTGAAGAGCTCTAAAAAACTGCTGAATATCTAGAAAAAAAATTTGAAATAAAGGATTTGGGGAAAACAAAATATTGTCTCGGCCTGCAGATCGAGCACAATTCAAATGGAATACTTATCCATCAATCAGCGTATATTAAAAAATTATTAAAACGTTTTAATATGGATAAGGCCTATCCTTTGAGCACCACAATGATTGTTCAGTCTCTTGATCCAAAAAATGACTTATTTCGTCCTAAAGAAGAAGATGAAAATATACTTGGTCCTGAAGTACTATATCTTAATACCATTGGAGCCTTATTATATTTGACCCAATGCACGAGACCGGATATATCCTTCGCAGTTAATTTATTGGCCCGATTTAGTTCTGCACCAACCCGTTGCCATTGGAACGGAATCAAACATATACTTCGTTACCTATGTGGAACTAGAGATTTGAGATTATTTTATTCTGTTAAATCCCCTAAAAATCCTAGTTTTGTTGGATATGCAGATGCTGGTTATCTTTCTGACCCCCATAAGGTCTGTTCACAAACGGGATATGTTTTTACTTATAATGACACAGTTATATCATGGCGCTCCACCAAACAGACCTTGGTTGCAACTTCTTCAAATCATTCAGAAATTTTAGCTCTCCATGAAGCCAGCCAAGAATGTATATGGTTACAGTCTGTCATTCATCATATTTAGAATGCATATAGTCTTCCTTCTACAACAGACACTCCTTCTATATTATATGAAGACAATGCAACACGTATAACCTAAATTAGAGGTGGGTATATCAAAGGAGACAAAACCAAACATATCTCACCGAAGTTCTTTTACACTCATGAGCTCCAGTAGAGCAAAAAGATTGATGTCAAACAAATAAGATCTAGTGAAAATCTTACAAATTTGTTCACTAAGACACTACCGACATTAACATTTGAGAAGTTAGTGTATAACATCGGTATGCGGCGGTTTAACAAGCAACCAAGTTAATTCTACTACAAAGAGGAGGAACGTTCATCAGGGAGAGCATTTATCAAGCAAAATTTTGAAGTTTATCAAATATTGAACAAAAGGTGCACTGTACTCTTTTTTTCTTCACTAGGTTTTGTCCCACTAGGTTTTTCTAGTAAGGTTTTTAATGAGGCAATTTAAGTACGTTCAACACCAACTTACAGAACATTTAATAATTATGTTTCTTTGCTTTGATTTTTATCCCACTGGGTTTTTTCCTTAGCAAGGTTAATATAATTATCTGTAAGTGGTGAAAATCCAAGGTGGAGTGTTACAGATCCAAGTGGCTTTCCACCAAAGCAAGTCAAAAAAGGCGGTGGGAATTCATTTATTATGCAAGAAGAAAATGTTGAGGCTGATGCAGGAGAAGCAAAGAAAAGGGGTGTTAGTCAATGTATTAGGTAAAAAGGGAAGCGACAAACTGCTATATAAATCCCCCCTTTCTCTATCATTTTATACATAATTTTCTCTTCTCTTCTCTTCATCCGGTTCATATATAAAAACTCTCTCTCAATCCTTCCTCTCTTTAATTATTCTCAATCTGCTTTACTACAATTCTCCCTTGATTTCTTTTATTTCATATTTATTGAATTAAATTTATAACAATACTCACATTTATATAAATGTGTATATTTATATATCTAAAATCTCACATCACTCCCTTTGGACACCCTGGATTTGGCTATAAGACAAGTAATTAATAACTACACCAATTGGCTAGTATTTTATAAAGCCAAAGGTTCATTTCCCACATAAGTTTAAGTGACTTCTGAAAGTCATATTTATGAGATTTAAAAAATTAAAAGTTTCATTTATCATTTTAAAATGGGTAAAACATTATTTAAAAAAAAAATTAAAACTAAAGTTTTATTACTTTTACTTGTCTCAATTTAAAAATCTCACAATTTTTCTTATCCAAAGTTTGAAAAATCAACATATACCTAGAGCTTTGCAAATCGTTGTCGAAGACGATGAAATTCATCATTTTCAGTTGCATTGACTCTCCCTCCTAGCGTATCTCTCTCTTTCAATCAAATTCCAAGTATCGAAAAATTTGTTTTCCTCCAATGAAGACAATTTCATCTTTGTCGGAGAAAATTAGGTTCTCCGATGCTTGAGATTTGATTAACAAGGAGAGAGAAGTCAAAAATGAGAGCGAACGTGGTCGGAAACAACCGTCTCAAGCAACGGTTTGTAAACCTTAGAGAAAAAATGTTAATTTTTTAAACTTTGGGTTGGGAGAAATTATGAGATTTTCAAACTGAGGGGGGCAAACAAAAAAGTTTTAGTTTTTTAAATTTTTTATTACATGATAGTTTTACCTATAATATTAATTAAGTATTTAAATAGATGAATGACATTTTTTACTTTTCAAACCCTACAGATGTGATTTTGAGAACCTAACTAAACTTGGATGGAAAATAGTCTTTTAGCCTATTTTATAAAGGTCCTTTTTTTTATATATATAAACTTTTGAAATCAACTCAATCAACCATATCAAAACCCAAAATTAAATAATGGTGAAAAATTATCTAACCTCCCACATTATTTATTCTTGAATATGTTTCAACACCCTCAAATTATTTTTTTTTTTTTCAAACCAACCAACTATATCCTCAATAAAGTAAATATAGACTCACGAGGAGTTGAGTTCACATTAGTGACCATTATTAAACATTGTGATTTTGGTAATTAGTTTTGTGGTTTTTTAGTGAAAAAGGAACTATCGAGGATTTGTAGATTGAAGTAAGTGAAGAATTTATGTTAACATTGATTATGACTGATGATTTTTATGGATGAACGACCATCATACCCGTAGTTTATTTGTCAGTTATGTCTAATCCTTGTAAGTTATTCTCATCACACTTCTTAAATAAACAATGGTTAAAATTGGGGTACTATGTTATCTTCTAAACTTTGTGGATGATTTAATGCATTCCTTAAAGTTGGGATGCCCAATAATTTCCCCTAAAAAATAAAGATAATGTCATATGTTAAAAAAGATGATGAAACTTTTAAAGGAATTTTGGTTTAAGTATAATTACCTAAAAAAGGTGGACATTATGCAAGGTGGACATTATGCTAAAGAAATTGGGGTTTTATATTAATTATATTATTATAATATTTTAAAATATAAAATCAGAATATAGAGGGTCTAAAGAACCCTAATTTTTGTCAATTTTTGTTTGGCCCATAACTCAATTGGCATCAATGCATTGTTCGAATTTTGAAAGGGAGGGCAAGGTTTTCTATCTGTCATTGTGCATTAGGTCTAACAACCGACCATTTCTAGTTGGGAATTCAATTATATCACTTTAGGTTATATCAAATCAATCCGAATTTTTGTTTTAAATTTGATATATATTAAATTTAGTTAATATTAAATTATTTGGTTTTTCTCTTAGTGATATTGTCCAAATTAAAAGTAAATACACTTCACATGATAGAGTAAATTGAAGTTTCTAATTTCTTAAACAATAAAATTATATATATAAATTTTATATACAAATAACGATACGTTATCATATAGTTTATTATTATTTAATTTTTAATTTTTAATTATATAATAATATATCATTATTTATATATATAATATTATTTTTTCTTGAATACCATCAAATCTATATAAGAAAAAGTCATATATATATATATATATATATATATATATTTAAAATGAATAAATGATTAACTGGTATTTTATTTGTAATTTAAAATTATTAATTCATAAAATAACATTTTAATATGGATCTATAATACTCTAGTTAATCAATGTTCATTATCCTAGGAGTTGGTTAGAAGTTTTCAATTCAGTCCCCCAACTTTTTCTAAATTCATTAAGGCCTATCTATTTTAAATATATAAATAAGTATATATATTTTTATATATATCATTATATAATTAGATATTATTTTATTTTTAATTTAAAATTATATTCATATTTAATTTAAAATTATATTCATATTATGATACACATCAAGGATAATAAGAGCAAATTTTTTTTATTGACATATGACATATGATAAACCAAATTTTTTTTGTATAAAGAGTAATAATAATAAAAATAAATAAATAAATAAACCAATCTTTGTTTTTCTGTACATTTTGAACTTCCAATTTGTAAGGTATAAATTCAGAACATGATGTGATCATGGCAAAACCTCTAGTGTAACAAATAAGTGTGAATCAAAACCAGCAACAAATGATCAATTTATATATCAACTTGGAGGACCAAAATCATGGCGAATTAATCAACTGGAAAAAGCCTCCCAGAATCCAGAAAGCCATCAGCAGCCACACTTCTAAGCCTGGGGAAAAAATCAACAAACAAATCAAGGAAGAACGCGTAAAACATATCTTCTATGCTCCAGCCATTAGTGCTTGGTTATCACTGCACAAGAAGGAATCGGGGTTTTAAGAGAAGACATCTTGTTCATCGTGACAAAGCTCTTTTCTAAGTTTATGCGAGAAAAATCTGCAAGCATCCATGCTCAAATCAATGGCGGCTGAGAGAGCTATAAACAGTGCAGCATCCGCCGTGCAAGTCACGTGCTGCACCCCAACCTGCACCACAGGCTTGCTAACCTTTCCTTCACCTTCCACTGTCGAGCCCATCACGAATCCTTTCACCGGAGATCTTAAACTTACCAAAGAATCTCTCATAATTCTACTATCAATGCAGAATTGTCCCCCCTTTTTCACATTCATTGTTGCTTCAGCAATGGAGATCCCGCTGTTGGGGCCACTATCGGTTACCAGCTCAAACTTGTAACCTAACCCATCAATGGAGCCTCTCTCACGCCATGCCTCGAGACGGCCCCACGGTTTCCAGCTGCTGACGGAGACGCCGTGGGGGCGGAGGATCAGCCATGCGCCTGGGTTTGAACGAGAGACGCGGTCGGATCCCGGTGAAGGGACAAATGGGGTGATCATTGAGGCGGCTGCCACTGGCGAGCCAGATAAGTCGTAGATCATTATCATCCATCCTTTTCGCTCTCTTCCTTGTCGTTCTCTTTCTCCTGAAAATGTCCTCATCCATCCTCGATTAATGGCGTTATTGTTCGTGAAATCTGATGGCAGAGATCTGGTTTCAAGAATCACAAACGACAAAATCTTCTTCAAACAGAGAAAAGTTCTAGGAAATTAATTATTTAACATGATGAACTTAACGACCAGATATCCTTACACATGGCGGGAGTCAAAGTAGTTGTATTAATTGGATACTTCTGATTCGGTTGACCGGAGTATGACTATAATTTAAGGCTTCCTTATTATTATTATATATTAAACAAATCAACGATAAGCTGACATCCTCGACTGAGTTAGCCGAAATTATTTTCAATTCAAGATAATCAAGAACAACAGGTGGGTGCCAAATGTGGCATGCCTGCAGCCTATGGATCATAAGAAAGACTACTGAGTGGAAGGGGCCAATTTATGATCGGCCATTTTCAAAGTTAATTACCATAAAAGAAACTAAAAATGGAGATTAATATCATCTAAGGAAAAAAATAAGAAAAAAAGGAATATAGATAGGGTGGTGGTGGTGGTGGCCACTGGCCAACTTAGCATAAGAAGACATTGATGTGAGTTGCCAGCTAAGCCAAGAAACTTGACAACCCACATGAGCCCTACTTTATCAACAAAATAAAAAAAAAGCATATCCAAATCGGAATTATCTCAACACTATTCGAATGAGTGCGACTAAATCCATTGAATTAATAAGCTGCAATTGTTGAAAAAGAATTGTTACCTGGATCTTGAGTTTCGATCAGCACTAAACTTGCAGCTGAAAACAGGTTGCCTGATATTACTATTCCCTTGAATCTGAAAAACTACAGGGCTACACTCCGGTTCACCGCCGAACTGAAAAACAAATCGAGGATCTGGTTCAGCTCGGACCATTAAGTGAAGCCGAGGGGAAGGTTTTTCAGTCTCACTTCCCAGCTTCAGCCATCCATTAAAGAAAACAATTGGCTTAGACTCGGCTCCTGAAAGGTCAATAATCACGTGTCCACGCCCCAGCAGCTTACCGGAATTGACGCCGCAGGAACTACCCATGCGACCCGTGTAGACGGAGAGGCGAAGAGTGATGGGCTTGGCTGAGAGTCGGCGGATGGCGGTGGCATCGAGGTGGAAACCCAAGGCGGAGTTAGATGTTTCAGGTGGAACATCGTTGGAAGATGTGGAGAGCGGCAAAAGCGCAGTTTGTGAGGGGAAAGATTTGATCTTGAGCTTGCAAAAACATGGAGTGGCAGATGGATGAACCCCTGGACCGGCTGGCTTGGTGGCGGCAAGAGGCAATTTGAGAGCCAGAGATTCGACGATCAAACGTACGAATGGGCAAGGATCCATTGGGGATTTTAGTGATCGCTGTGTGTGTTTTTGGATTGGATTTTAAAAGGGATTTAACAATGATGAGTGGAGCTCGAAATGTACGTCAGTTGATGAGACGGGAGAGCTCATGAGCTTTGGAAACATCCATCTTGCTGGACTAAATTGGATGTCGGCTTACCTGTCTTGACGTTTCACTTTCTCGCCTTGTGGTTTTTTTTTTTTTTTTTAATTATTTATTTTGGATTTGTTTGTTTCTCCACTCTTCTTCTCGCGGGAAAATGGTAGGAGAGTTAAAGGCCAGTTGTTGCTTAAGCAGTGTCGATGGGTAAATCGCTGCTAAAATTAGGCATTTGTTATAAACAGCCTGAACAATATTGTCCGTTTTGGGCTTCAGGCCCGCACGATTTTGTTTCTCTTATGAAAACGCGTCATGCGGGGGAGGGCTTCAGGCCCGTCCCCAGGTTCGAGACCTACATGGGCCACATGATATTGTCCTCTTTGGATCTTCAGGATCCTCAAGGTTTTATTACGCGTCAATCAGGTGAAGGGCTTCTGGCCCCTGCCTATATACACGCTCAGTGGACTGCACAGGAGCGATGTGGGACTTCAGGTCACAACACACCCCCCCATCGCGAATCGTGCTGATAACATGTTATAAATAGCCTGAACAATATTGTCCGCTTTGGGCTTCAGGCCCGCACGGTTTTGTTTCTCTTATGAAAACGCGTCATGCGGGGGAGGGCTTCAGGCCCGTCCCCAGGTTCGAGACCTACATGGGCCACATGATATTGTCCTCTTTGGATCTTCAGGATCCTCAAGGTTTTATTACGCGTCAATCAGGTGAAGGGCTTCTGGCCCCTGCCTATATACACGCTCAGTGGACTGCACGGAAGCGATGTGGGACTTCAGATCACAACAGCATTAACATGTTATTTAATGTTGGTATTAACTAAAAGGCCAAAGACTTATTCCCACCCAAAAAGTTTACTACATTATTAATTGATATATGTAACTTTTTGAAAATTTAAATATCCACCTATTAACAATTAAAGTTAATAAAATTCATTAATTTTAAATATATAATTATTATTTAATATGTAATGTTAAAAAAATAAAATAAAATTTTATCTTATTTCTAACTCAAGGTTTTAAAAACTAATAATTTCTCTTCAAACTTAAATTTTAAAAATTAAGTTACATTTTTCCCTTATCAGAGTTAACTCAAAAAGTGAAACATTTTTTGATGACTAAATCATCTTCGATTATGTAACATCCCTAGTTCAATAACCCGACTCACTATTAAGATATTGTCCACTTTAGACACACAGTCCATCATGGGTTACTTTTGGGCTTTGCAACCCAAAACCCGTTTTAACAGTTAAGGAGCTCACAGGCTATTTAACTAGTCAAATTCTCTTACCACTAACTAATGTGGGATACATAGACAAACCTAGCATCTCTCTCGTGCTTTGTCGATGTGGGATTTGCCTAAAGGTATCACAAATTACCTTCTCCAAAACTGAGGACTTTTTTCTTTAATACTTTTTGTCACTCTTTACGACAGATAACCCGACAACATTGATTGAATCTCCTTCATTGAAGACGAAGAATGCTTGTGTTCGTCTTTAAATTAATGAAGGTCAATTTAGTCGACAAAGACAAAGATAAAGATAATTTTTTTATCAACGGAGAGAGACAAAGACGATTTCTTTGTCAATAGAGAGAGACAAAGACAAAGACAATTTGTCTTCATCTTCAGGCGCCAACAAAGAGAGACAAAGGCAGGAAAAAGGGTGGGAAGACGACGTCGCCAAAGAAGAAAGGCAAAAAAAACCCTAAGGTTGGAGAGGGAACCACTTTTCAAAACTAGAAAATATAAAACTGAGAGAAATTTTCAGTTTTCAAAACTTAAAGGGGAATGAGATAAAATCATATTTTTTATATCACAGGTTAAATGACATTTTTACTCTAATAACTAACAAAAAATTTTAATAAAAGTTTGATAACGGGTAAATATTTAAGTTTTTGAAAAGTTACATATACCAATTTGACAATAAACTAAACCTTGGGTGAGAATAAATCTTTTGATATCACTTAAATATGCTTGTCCAATACTCAATCTGTATAACATAGTAATAAATTGAAGTGATTTCACCTAGTATTTATAATAAATATCTATTTAGATATATTAATAATATATGACAAAATATTATTATACGATTGAATATTATTTTATTAATATTTAAATTAATAATCATTTGATTATTATTTTATCTTAATTATATAAATTATACAAGTCACTTGATATATTTATTATAATTTATTGCAAACAAAGTCTAGAAATACTAATAAGAGTGAACTACATTTTTCCATTTAAGGTTTGGCCCAAAATGTTTTTCCATACTTTGTTGGGTGGCTCAAATTTTATCAAGGCAAGCATTTCAAAACAACTTCAGTTTGCAACTTTGATGTCGTCGACCATAATTTCCTCTCTTTGGTCGCCACCACTCTTTCTTCTCAATCTTTGCAACTAAATCAAGCAAATTGCCCATCGAAGGTGCAAAGGAGTAGGAGCGGGAGTCTGAGCAGAGATGGTTCTGTCAATTATATAAGCAAGAGTTGAACCATGTCATGGTGTTGGGTTGCATTGCGGTGGCTCTAGTGTGCTTATGTCATAGTAGATCCGAATGGACAGATGGTTCTATAAACACTCGGATGAAGCGAAGGAATAAACACAAGCAAAAAAATATTGTGAATTTGGTAACGACAATTCAATTAAATTAAAAAGTGGGGACAATTTACAAAGTTGAAGTCTTTTGGAAAACTTTATAGCTTTTTGGCTTGACACATAGACTACAGGAGACAGAGAGTGATAGGCAACAAAGATGAAAACCACCATTGCAACAGCCACTCACTGATTTCTTTTCCCGTTGATCAGTCACATTCCCAAAGGACATCATCCCAAAAAACGCATTGCATAACTAAAATTAAACATGTCACTTCGGTTGAGCAAGTCAAGACCCGCTTGCTTAGTTTGAAAAAATTAGTTTTGTGCCAAACAGAATTAGGGGCACCAGCGAGCTTGAACGAAAAAATAAGTAAAGTAAGTTATTGGGTTCAAAAATCATTATAAGCAATAATGTATATATCAGATTTCCACCAAACCTGCAAGGGATTGTAGGATGTTTTTGTAAGTTTTAAAATTATATGACGAGTCTGAATATATTTGAAACAAACCCATAGTCTAAAAAATTTAATAAATCATACCTTAAAAAATTTAAGACTTGAATGGATAGGATAAAAGTCCATATCCAAAAATTTTTTACACGCCGATTCAACAACTCAATTGACGAACCTAACAAAAACTCATCAACGTTATCCCTTTGTTAATCATTAAATAATGGCACATGAAACCCGACTACTACCACCATGCATTTGGCATCATCAAACACCATTACCATCAACAAGCAACACGCTAATTAGTTATCCATTTCTCTTCACCTTCGTCATCGCTATTTTTTCGTTGTCTCAGTTACCACTACAACCTCCACCGGACCTCACCTCCCACTATTTTTAGACACTAAAGCATTATATAATATTGGATCATAATATTAGTCGACGACAATTAGATCGCACCCAAAAATAATGCTACTCCATCAATGGCTTGTCAAACCCTCTCATACCCTTGAGAAGTTTGATTTTTATTTTCTATTTTGTGGGATATAATTGGTCGTTTTTTTTATTTTCGAAAATAAAATCAATGACTTTGTTTTTCAATTTTTAAATTTTTTTGTTAACTCTATTAGGTTTTAATTGGAAAATTGTGATTGTTTTTCGCCAAACCTTAGGTGAAAAAAATGTAGTTCACTATATCTATGGTGAAAAGGATAATGTATATTTCATAACGACAATGTTATGTTACCCATTTTAAATATATAAATATGTATATATTTATATGTTATTATATAATTGAATATTATTTTATTTTAATTTGAAATACTGAATTATTTAATAATATATATCAAATATACATCTATTTATATATTTAAAATAAATACGCATAGTTTTATTAAGTCAAAGGACTATTTGCCACACAACTTTTAACTCAATCTTAAAATTATACCTATAATAAATGAAAAACACAAATATCTATCTATCCCTAGACTTTCGTTAAAATAGTGGTTAAATAAAAAGGCAAAATTATTATTTAACAATCATATTAAACCCTCAGGTTTTAAAAATTAATATTTTATCCTCGTTATCCAGATCTTTAGACAACCTTTATCATTCAATCTAGACGATAGTTGTTATCCTCTGGATGACGATAACTCTTTCGTCCATTGTAGAGTAGTTGTTCATTGGCAAAAATGGTCGAATTTCAGGTTTGGTATCTTAAGGAGAAAAAATAAATTTTTTAAAACTTAATTATAAGAGAGAATTATTAATTTTTTAAACTAATGAGAGAAAATAAGATTTAATTTTTATTATTTTAATATTACTAATAAAATAAAGACTTTACTATTTGACTTTAACAGAAAATTTACAAATGTAGTCTAACAAAGTAAAATTTAGATAAATATTCAAAATTGTTAATTACAACATATATATATTTATCGTTCCATCAAATCTGGGTCTCACCTTTTTGTTAATTTCATAAACATCACCGAAGGACTCAGAATATAATTTTCCTGTGACGTGATAAACTTGTGATCGTTTGTACACGAAAAGAAATGATAAATTGAGGAGAAAAGAAAGATGAAAATATCGGGGAAATATAAACGGGTCCCGCTGTACAGCTGTGTTGAGGTTGTCATGGGGAGACTTGACTGACCATGCTCAGCTGGAGTTGGATTGGGTGAGAATTTGCCTAATATCCAAATGGGCTCCATCTTTAAATATCAGTACAGAAGAAATATGTTGACGTGTCATTCCTTGACGCTTCCCAATCCATTCGCCGTTTCGGACGGCTTCTTGACGGCGCTAATGGCAGTTAACCACTTGAGCTCTTTTTCTTCTTATTGTTTTTGATTTGGTTCACGTCAAGTCAAGTATGGTTGTTGAATATGCATTAGTTAGTTAATTAATTAATTTATTTATGGGTAAACCTCGCATTGCATGTAACGTAATGCAATTACATGTAATTTAATTTGAGAATGCTTCAATTCATATCCACCCAGAATTATATGTAATTTTCACTACTTTTAACATTGAAATTCTTACCTACCATGGTTATTTTTGAAAGCTTGTCTTTTATAATAGAGATGATATTTTGATACGTAAAATTAGATTTTCAGTTAATTCCTCTTCAAATAAAACAGAGATTCTTTATAAAAATAAGACGAAAATGAGGATGGATAAAAACCCCACAATCGAGGATAAAAGAGAGATAGGGATAAATATATTCTCAATCCCCAATTTGTCATCTTCTTTATATATTTTCTAAATTTTTATATATTAAATTTACTCTTAAAATTTTTGAATTATTTTATATATATCTTAACACATAAAATTGAGATAAGAAGAGAAAAGTATGAGAAATTTTTTTCAAGGGATGAGAAAGGAAAGAAAAGAGAAAAGTCGAGAGGAAAAAGAAAATTTTTCTACGAAAAGAGAATAAAAATTCTTATTCTTCATCGTAATGGAGATAAAACAAAGATTAAAAAAAAAAAATTAGGGATAGAATCAAAAATTAAAATATTTGACCCACATCTTACCGGTTATCATCACTATTTTTTAAGTTAAATCAATCAAAGGAATAATTTATTAAATGATGAGAGTTTTAGTTCAGAGTGAAGGAAGGTATAAAAGTTGACAGGAAGAGGGCGGGACCCTAATTACCATGCACTTATGATCCATGATGAGAGCGTGGGGGACAAGCGTGTAGGCGCACCATCCCTATTGCTTGCCAAAATCTTATTTACAGCATGATGTTGGTTTGTTTCGTTTCTACGCTACCAAATTCGTTGAGTATTCCAGTTCAAAAGGAGGTCAACCCAACCCAACCCATGGACGCTCTCAATTGCCACCTCAATAACATCAAATCATTGTAAGCTCGCCTGCCTTTCCACTTTTGCATATTCCTTTTAACTTTTCCTGTATTTTTTATACTGCCGCAGATAATATTCTTTTTTTAATTTTAAAATTCAAAAAAAAAAAAAAAGTAATTATAATTAAGTAATGAAAGTGATTTTGTGGGTAATGTGGGACAGGTGTTGGTTAATCTGTTGGCCATGTAATTGTAAGCAGGCAATTAGATAGCACGGATACATGCATGCATGACATTGCATGAGATGATCAGTCATACATGCATGCATGTTTTTTTCAGTAATAAGAGAATCTGATCTGGTTTGTCGAACTAATAAACCTTAAAATATATTGATCAAATCCATAACTATTATACTATAGATCTATCAAGAGTTTACCTCGTATGATAATTATTTGATTCTACGTTAATCGGTTCAAGTTTTTTTTCATAAGGGTGTCTTTTTTTATTTATGCATATTTGCATGCATGTTTCTTTTAAGGGTCATTTAGTTCGTAAATAATAAAAAATTACGATAATTTTTTTTTTACTAATAATTATTATTACAAGTAATATAAATGATAATCTAATTACGAATTTTACTTTAAGTATTAAAAAATATCAAAATAATCTTAATTTTATTATAAAAGAAAAAAAACTATTTTCCACCCAAATTTTAGTCCAATCTCAAAGTCACATCTACGGAAGATAAAAAACTCAAACTCCCACCTATGGTCAAACTTCTGTTAATTTTTTCTGTTAAAATGAGGGGTAAAATAGTTATTTTATTGTTTATATTAAAAGTTATAAAGTTTATTACTTTTCACCCCCCTTAGGTTTTAGAAACTAATATTTTACCTTTATCTAAAGTTTTTAAATTTTGAAAAGTAATATTTTCACCCCCAAACCTAGGGTTTCCATATTTTTTAAAATACAACCGCCCCCCATAACTTTCAAAAACAACAATTTCACCCTTACTCTTCAACTTCGTCTTCCGGCGTCGTCTTCGTCCTCTTTCTCTTGGCAGATGGTTGTGGTGCTACGAAGAGATCTTCATCTCCTCGTCGCACTACCCAGATGACGCGAAGACGAAGGACGACGAGTCGTCCTTCGTCTTGTTCTTTCAAATCTGGATGACACTTCATCGTCCAGATATAGGTGAAGAAGGTTTGTCCTTCGTCGTCCTTTGTAGTCAGAGAAGGGAGATTTGTGGAAAGAGTCAGTCATCAGTGGTGGCCGGAGAAGGAAGCAAACCATAAGGGTGAAATCTAAACTTTTCAAACTTTGAGGATGAGTTGAAATATTAGTTTTTAAACTTGGAAAGGGGCAATGATAAAAAATTTAAAGTTCAAAGTTCATAGGTAGAATGATGATTTTACCCTTGTCTCTAACTAAAAATTTAGACGATAGTTTGACTATGGGTGAGAGTTTGAGTTTTTCATCTCTTATAGGTGTGACTTTGAGGTTGGACTAAAATTTTGGTGGAAAATAGTCATTTTCCCTTATTATTTTATATTCTTATTTATTAATTTTTTAATATAAAAAAAAATTATTTTTAATTAATATAAAAAATATTTTATAATAATTACAATTTGATACCGTGCTCAATCAAGTAAATAATTAAATAAAAATGATAATATTAAATTATTACGTCATAGCATATATTTAGGTTAATTAAGGGGGGCATGTTTGTCCAAATGTCCATTAACACAACTCAAGTCAGGACCGTGTGCAATTTGTTCCCTTTCTGTCGTGGTGATCGGGAAATCCGCCGTTTCCAATGTCGTTTTGCATTATGTGTGGGGGACCCGCCGTTTCCAATGTCTGTTTAGTTATAATCATCTTAATTAACTGGCACGGATTTCATTGCAACCCAAACAAAAAAATTGTTATTATGCTTTTTTAGGGAAAATGTCTTATTTTTCACTCAAATTTTAGCCTAAACTCAAACTCAGTCCCACGGGAGATAAAAATCCAAATTTTCACCTATGATCAAACTTTTATTAATTTTTTCTATTAATTATTTTACTGTTTATATTAAAACTTATAATATTTATTACATTTCCCAAGGTTTTAAACACAATATTTTATCTTTACCTAAAGTTTTTAAACTTTAAAAAATAACATTTTCACTTATAATCTAGAGTTTCATAATTTTTAAAACTTAGTCGCCCCCCATAACTTTAAAAAACAACAATTTCACTCATACTCTTCAACTTTATCTTTCGATGTCGTCTCTAACATTCTCCTTCTCTGGGTGCGATGGCGATAGTGTGAAGAAGAGATCTTCATCTCCTTGTCGCACAACTCAGATGACAAAGGACGACGCTTTATCGTCCTTTATCGCTCGTCATTTCGTCTTTCTTCTGTTCTTCCAAATCTAAACGATGCTTCGTCATCAAGATCTAGATGACGCTTCGTCATCCATATCTGGACGATGCTTCGTCGTTCAGATCTGAAAGAAAAAGATTCGTCTTTCATCATCCTTTGTAGCCGGAGAAAGGAGATCAATGGAAAGCATCGATCATCGATAGTGGCCGGAGAAGGAAACAAACCCTAGGGGTGAAATTAAACTTTTTAAACTTTAAGGATGGGTTGAAGTATTAATTTTTAAAATCTAGAAAGGAGAATGATAAAATTTTGAAGTTATAAAAGTTTATAGATAAAATGATAATTTTATCCCTGTCTCTAACTAAAAATTTGGATAACAATTTGATCATGGATAAGAGTTTAAGTTTTTCATCTCCCGTGGGTGTAACTAAAAGTCCTTTTCCCTGCTTATTTTAATAACAAATTAACAATAATCACGGTTTAGGATGGGGCCGCCTACACCATGCCATCAAATCATCGATCAGGATCTGGGAGTACTGCAGATGATTAGTGAATAAAATGTACGACTAGCAATGCACTAAATATTGTCACTCTCACTTCCTATAATTTTCAGGAAAAAAATAACTTTTTTCAATTAGAATTTCAGGGCACCCAAAACCCAACTCATTATAAACCACTCTCCCGATTCAATTCGATTTTATAGTTATTAGATGTGACAAACGGGCTAATTAGGGCAAGTATACTTCAAATCAAAACATGCATAGATAAAACAGATATTTACCAAAATAGATTGATTTATATAAATAAAAAAAATACATAAATTCATATATAATTTTATAGATACTATTAAACCTGTTAATTACTTGTCCAGTAATTCTCATATACAAATTTTATGTAAGAGTTCGATGTTGCTAAGTAGGTGCATTCATATTGGAGTTTTATTATTATTATTTTTTTATGTAGAGGCTAAGTAGGTGCAATCAAAATATGTAGTTACCATCACTGCTATTGGATTTTAATTTTGATTTTTTTTTTACATTAAATTATTATGTTTCTATTTGTCAAATATAATATATAATTATCGTTATTATAATTCATGTTCATAATTTTGTCAAGGGCATCAACTATTGATTGATATAATGAGTAATGGACGGTATCACCATGAATTCTTGAAACTTTGACCTTGACGATTTCATTTGAGATTGAGAAAGTATTAGTAAAAAATTTTAGAAACAAAAACAACCACCTCTATACTTAAAAGCAATCGCTACCAACTCAACTGCTCCCTCTAACATTGCTCCCACAATGTCGATTGAGGGTAAGGGAGAAAGTCTATCCGTCACCGCACATGCCGTTAATCAATTGGAGTAATTGAGTAATTGCATTTCAATTTGAACTATAGATATCATGGGAAGTGACTCCATGATAATAGCAATAGACTAAGTGAGCCTATTGTTGAAGAAAAGTTTACTTATTTGTATGCAATAAAGAAACACGCCTACAATAAAGAGTTCTATTTTTTGTCTAAGTAAATAGAAAAAGAACAGAAGAGAATCATTAAACATTCTTTATATAAGTTTGACTAAAGAGGAGTTTCATGCACACATCATTTATTAATTAGCATCATAATCCATTTTCATTCAGCACGCTCACATAATTTTGGGCTCTATACTTTTATTTATTGAAAATGAAAGTTAAAAAAATAAGGGTGCAAACGAATCTAATTAAGTCAAGTATTGTTAGACTCAAGTTCAAGCTCAAGATTGAAAATGAGAACGCAAGCATAATTAGAGAAATTACAAGTAAATCCTATAATTTTTTATTCACCAATAACCTTTAATATTCAAAATTAAAAAAAAAAAAGATTTTGGGTATTCCGGTTGTTGTGTCCTTGGAAAGTATAGGGGTTGATTCAGAAAGGCCTAAGCTCATAGTTGTAGCCAAATGGCCCAACTAGCGAACGACAAAAAGCTTACAATGTCAAGGCCCAAAGTTCGGTCACATTGGTTCACAACGCAACAAATATACAGAACCTTCCGGTTGGTTTCTTTGTAAGCCACCAACATTTAACAACCGGTTTTCAACTCCTGGGTAAAAGAACTTTCAGGCTTCCTGGATCTGCAATGTCTACACCTGCTGAGTACTACTCTTTTCTCCCTCTCTCCTTATGCATACTACTGACTTGGGTCTTTATTTTGTAGTTCAATTTTCTTCAAAATTCACTTCTACTCTTGTTTATATGTTGCTAATTCATTGCTTTATTTAATGCTGAAGTTCAAGCATGGTTTATGGTATTTGACTTTATAGGTTTGTAATTGAGGGATCGCCGATTCAAACTCAAGCGTTGTTATTGTATTATGTAGTTAATTTTAAGACTTAAAACCAACTTGGCAACATAGACGTAGTCAAGGGTTTTTTATCTTCACACTGCAGCTTCTTTTTTGTGTGTGTGTGTGTGTTTGTCTTTACAATTTACATATGCAAGACAAAGTAAAGCGTTGCAGTTGTTAGATTTTAGTTTGCGGAGTGGCAGACAAGCTGACGAAGCTGGATTCCTGTATGCAAAAATTTTAGTGAATTTGTGATTTTTTGCTTGCTTCAATGTTATTGCAAACCCGAAGGTACAAAAAAGAGATGACTAAAACTAAGAAAATAACATGATGATCAAACAAGATAGCCTGCTGTGGTGTAGAATCTCAATTATAATGATGTTAACCTTTAGTTCAATGCTTTACTTGCCTGACAGTATATGAAATAGCAGAGCTCTTGCTTTTTGCTTTCTATGCTACTTGAGTTCATAGTTTGGGTTTCTTTGTTTTAAGAATTGAAATAGTTTCAGTGGCATTTTTTTATTAATCTAATCCTTATTGTTCTTCCCTTTTCAGATTCTATAACTCTCTTCCACCAATATGCAAGGCCTATGGGACATTGTGCCTTGCAGTCACTACAGTTTGTCAGCTTGGATTATTGAATCCTGATCATCTTCTATTAGACTATAAGCTAGTCTTTTCACATCTTCAGGTTTGGGTTCTATTTTTTATCTGGATCACAAACCCACCCTGAGCTAGCCGTTGAAATAACAAGAAAAAAAATCACGATTTCTAAAGTTTATGTTCCAGCAATTTTAACAAAGCATGTTTGTACAGATGTTGATGGATTTGTCTTTTATGATGCTTCAGTTTTTTGTTTTTATAAATATTCTTGGAAGATGGTTTAGCTTACATGGATTTTTGAATATCATGTCTTTCGTGTGTTGAGCTGGTTCTTAGAAGAATAAATGGCCAGATTGTGCCTGGGAAGATGGTTTAGCTTTCATGAATTTGAGTGTCATGTCTCTTGTGTTTTGAGCTGGTTCTTAAAAGAATAAATAGCCAGATTGTGTTTGAAATATGCTTATGTTCAGTGTATATGGGTTGAAGAATAGCTTGCACCAATCTGATAGATCTAACTAGCATAAGCATAACAAATAATTACACACTTACAATTTGACAGTTTAAAAATGAAGGATGTGCTTACTTCACTTACTTGAGCTGTAAAACTCTTTGTTTGTGGAGGGATGCTGTCAAATTTCTACAAATTTCTTTAGTGGGAGTTCAAGTCAAAATTTTATTTTTGAGTATGAGACTTGGTTCCTAAGTGTATAACTGGGCACTAGATATGTGTTTTCCATAGTATCTGTATGGATGACTGCTAGAAATTTGTTTTTCACATGTTGATGTATGTACCTGAAATAATCTGCAAACCAATCTGATCCCTTTTTGAGATTTGTCAAATGCCACTTAACATATACCGTCCCATCTCCCTCCCTCATGTGCTGCGCACATGCACACACACAAAATTATGGATCCACAGTCTCTTAACATACCTGCAAATTTGCACTATCATGGATTGACTTTATTGGTATCTTCTTCTGGAGTTTGGTATGAGCTTTCAGTTAACGATAACATTTTTGTTTCTTTCTCAACTATCCTGTAGAGTTTCTTATTCTATTTGACTTGCAATCATAGGTGTGGAGGCTGTTTACAAATTTCTTTTTCCTTGGATTTTTCTCAATCAATTTTGGGATCAGGCTTTTAATGATGTAAGTAATATGTCTTCAAAATTCTCAATTTGGAGCATCAAAATAGTTTGATTTATTGTTCGATTCATGTGGCTTTCCACTTTGACAACCACCTGGTAATCTGATACCATTTGTGTGGATTTTTCATTTTTCTTTTATTTCTTCTCCTTGGCATTAACTGGTGTGGTAATTCTTAATAAATTTACAGAGTGAGATATGGAGTTAGCTTAGAGAGGGGACCGTTCGACAGACGTACAGCAGACTTTTTGTGGATGATGATATTTGGAGGCTTGTCTTTGCTGGTGAGTGCGATCATTTTGTTCAGCTTTCTGATTTACATGGTATTTTTCCTTAAAGATGATTCACTGTGCAGATGACTTACTAGCTAAGTGGCTCAAGCTCATATAAGCTGGAGAGTCTTGAGATTTTGGTTCTAAAGCGAAAAATGCAAATGCCCTTCTTCAAAAAAAATAATAATAATAACAGAAAATTGGAATAATTCTGTTGACTTTTCTGATCTTCTGTGTTTGGTGTGAAAATTTTAATCATATGGTGACTGTAGTTATAATGATCACCTCTTTGTGTTACTTTGTACTTATAAATTCTGAGCATCTTTGATTATTTTGCTTCTCTAACGTTGTTGTTTGGTGGTACTTGTCTTCTGGATTCAAGGTGTTGTCAGCCATCCCCATATTTCGGTCATTCCTTTTAGGGACATCCCTGGTTTTTATGCTTCTCTATCTGTGGGGTAGAGAATTTCCGAATGCCCAAATTAATATCTATGGCCTCGTGAAACTTAAGGTATGTGGGCTATAGTTTTGAGAGAGGATGTGATAAGGTGGTTTCTTGTATTTGTTTTATGAGCTAGCTTGGGCTCCTTACTTTCCTAAAGTGTGTCATTTTCATTCTTCTTTTTAACTTGTAGGGATTTTATCTACCATGGGCAATGCTGGTTTTGGATATTGTTTTCGGTTCACCTCTGATAACAGACCTCCTAGGAATCATAGCAGGTCATCTATATTACTTTTTGACAGTGTTGCATCCACTTGCCACTGGAAAGAACTTATTGAAGACTCCGAAATGGGTGTATCCTTTGCTTGGTTTCTTTGTGTGAAAACCTATGCAGTTTGGATTATTATTTAGCATATGGTGCTGAATGTGAAACCATCATGAAACTCATCTTCTCTCTCACATACCGCAAACAGCCCACACACACAATTATATCAATCTTAGTCTGTTTTCTTCTAATCCTTCTCCACTGTATGAGGGAATTATTGCAGTCATGGACTTCGGATACACACACATACAGTATGTCATCCCTAATCAGTTTCCAGCTCATCTTTCCACTGCACTACCAAAATCCTTTCTGTCATTCATGCATTATCTTGTCTTATTGTATTATTACAAGTTACTTTCCTGTTCATAGTGAGACTTTGAACAAGCAGCACTTTAACCCTTATTTTTTCCCATGGTTATTAATTTATAATAATCTCATAATGCTCTCTGTAAAGTTAAGAATGAACTCGGTAGTGCATATTTTTCGTTGATTGCTGCTGTTTCTTAACTTTTATTAGACATAAACTTGTTGCAAGGTGGAGAATTGGAGCCCCATCCATCAACCGTGATCAGTCTACTGCCCAGCCGGAAAGGACAACTGGTGCTTTCAGGGGAAGATCATACAGACTTAATGGATAATAACAATGGTTGATACTGTCAGAAATCGCATAGTGAACCAGAATGTTGACATGTTATTGCAACTTGCTCACCACTTTTTCAAGATGATCCCACTTACAAAGGGAGCATATTTTTGAAAGAAAAAGAGCTGACAATTAAAACCACTAGGGATAATTTATTGTTTTATGGTTTCATTAAAAATTTCTGATTATTCTGTTGTGTTTTCTCAAGACTTTCCTTGTAGAAACATAGCAAAAACACCATGTCCAATTTGGCATTGAATTTATATTCTGTGGGTTGATTTTTCTTTGGCAATAACATAAGTTGGAAGTATTCATTTTTTTATAACATTGATGTATGATATATTATAAACCAATAAAATTATGTACACTTATTTTGTGTATGCAAATGGGTATATATTTTCTGTGTATCATCAATATCAAGTGATTGATGAGTCTGATTAAAGAAGAATTTTAAAATATATGGTATTAATAAATGAATGAGGTTTTAAATTTTGTGGTTTGACCGTGGGTAATTCTGGGGACATAATGGTTGATTTAGCAGAAAGTGTGGATTGTGGAACACGTAAGAGAGTAGAATGCGGAGGTGAATGGCATTGGCACTTCTTAAGTAGAGCTTAACGGACGCCTATTATTCCATAAATTACCCTTAATCCTCGACCTCTTTGTATTTCAAGTAACTAAATCCAAACCAAATCAAATCTCGTTTCCATTCCATTCCAAAATTAAACCAAACAAACATTCGTTGAGAAAATGTCGTGGCAAACATACGTAGATGAGCATTTGATGTGTGACATCGAAGGCCAGCACCTCACTGCAGCTGCTATCATTGGCCTTGACGGTAGTGTCTGGGCTCAGAGCTCTTCCTTTCCTAAGGTATTACTGATGCTCTTTTCATGACTGAAATTTTGCTGTGGTTCATAACCAGATTTGGTAAACAGGGGGGTTTTGTATTGGTGTTTGCAGTGCAAGCCTGACGAAATCACAAATATCAACAAAGATTTCGAGAACCCAGGTCACCTTGCTCCGACTGGGTTATTTCTAGGGGAGACAAAGTACATGGTAATCCAGGGAGAACCCGGAGCTGTCATTCGTGGAAAGAAGGTGATATATGTTTTTATATCTTTCTCAAAAGTTTACACCCATAAATTCTCTGGAAACCTGAAACTTTGAATTTCCAGTAGCAGATTCTCTCAAAGTTTTTCAAGAGCTCTCTGTATTTTCTTAGTCTAGTGTAGGGGCAGTAAATCATATTTTCTTTGGTCAAGGCGTCTCTGAATTGGTGGGTGATGATATTGAGTAAATAAACTTTATTATACATAACCATTTTGAATACATAAATCGGTATGATAAAATATTACTTTTATCTTTAATTTAAAATTGATATCAAATATTTGTCTATTTGTGTACTCAAAATAATAACACATAATCTCATTTATTTGGTGTGGCAGGGATCTGGAGGAGTCACCATTAAGAAGACAGGTCAAGCTCTGGTTTTTGGGATCTATGAAGAGCCTGTGACCCCGGGGCAGTGCAACATGATTGTGGAAAGGTTGGGAGATTACCTCATTGATCAGGGTCTCTAGACATTGCGCTATCAGTCAATTATTCTAGCATTTCTTTTCAGATTACCCTTTTTTTCCTTTCAAATTTTATGGACTTTGTGGTTCCAAGTTTGCATCTTCTCTTTAAAAGCCTAGGTTTGATGATGCAGAGAAAAACCATGTCAGGGCTAAATGATTGTTTGGTGTTTGGTTGTCTTGTTTTTGAGTTGAATTTACCTCTGATTATGAAATATTTTTTAAAATATATTTTGGCTTATTATTTTCTTTTTTTTATCAATTGGTTGATTTTGATATACAATTCTTACCTCCGATGTTATCTGCTACATTACCAATTACCAATCCTTTACTTCACAAACCCAATGGGTATTAACAGAAAATACATTACATGAGTAATCAAATTATCCCAAACCGAACACCCGCACTCTTTGTGTAATAAATAGTACAAAATTATCAGCTGTGTTGTATTAACTTTTCCATAGTTTCCTGATGTCAACCTCAGAAAGATTGTCTGCCCTCATTGCGGTAACAAAACTTGGTTGGTTCTAATTTACAAGAATCTTACCTCAGGAGCTCCTGCTATTGAGAATACAAGAGGGATATTAAGTTGAACGAAGTACAAAATCTAGAAAACTCACAACAGCTTAAATAGAATTTAAATTTAAATCCAATTTATTACAACAATGAGGTCCATGTCCATGTCCATGGTCTGGATGATCAACCTGCATAGAAAGCGACACTAGAGAAAAAACAAGTTATCACATCCATTAGGTAACACTTGTTTTAAAATAGAAAGTTGATTGTATCATCACATAAATCAGCTCTTATATTCCATTCAAAAAGTTTTTATATTACTAAATATTATTAAATTCTACTGTTTTTTTTATAGATGGCCAAAAGACTTGCTCCCACCCAAGGTATAGTGAAACCCAAACGGCTCTCTCTAATTTTCAAAAATTCAAATACCCACTTATAAGTAAAATTCTTTTAAAAAACTCAGTTAAAGTTATGGATAAAACCATTATTTAACAAAAAAAATTTTAAAACATAAAATTCATTATATTTTTTTCCCTACATTTTAAAAACTAACAATCTTATCTATGTTTAAAGTTTTCAAACTTAAGTATTCCTCCCCCTCCCAAAAAAAACCAATAGACATTGTTGGGAGGAAGAAAAACCAATCGTCGTTTGTCGAAAATGATGGTCAGAGTGGGAAGAAAGAAAACCCCAATTTGAAAATTTTAGATAGAGATAAAGTTGTTAGTTTTTAAAACTTAGAATGACAAAATAATAAATTTTATGTTTTTTTGAATTTTTGTTAAATAATAATTTTACCTTTAACTTTATCTGATTTTTTTTTAATATAATTATATTCATAGGTAAATATTTAGATTTTAAAAAAATGAAAGGTTACTTGGGGTTTCCCTCTACCTTGGGTGGGAACATATCTTGTGGCTTTTTGAGATTGATATTTTGGATTAAGGGCTGAATTGGTTGGGCAAAATAGGAATACGGATTTTGTTAAAAAAAAAAAAATAAAGCAAGAGATGAGAAAGTGGTGGGCCTAAACAACTCATTACAGAAAGATCCATGGCTGGAAAGTGATCGCCAGCGAATCCCCTCTCAGTTTTGCCTCTTTTAAAAAAACAAAAAAACAGCAAAAGATAAAGCTTGATATTGATTAAGAGAGATTTGAGAGACCGTTTCTCTTATCTTTATCCTTTATTTTAAATGTAAGGATATGAGGGATAAATTGTGTTTTTTACAATGCCTGATTTATAAAACCACCCTGACTATCTTAAAAAGAACAAGTAACACCCTGAGTTTCAGAAACTATCAATGTTACACCAAATTTTAAATTTCCAAAATTAAAATTTAACAGTCTTCTTTTGGTTTATCTTTTTTTCCTTCAAACTATGTTTTTCCTATTGAGTGCTGCTTTTGTGTTCTTTTGCTTCCATTTTTTTTTTTTTTTTTTGTCTTTCACTTTTTTTATTTGGTCAAATTGTACAGGGGTGTCCTTTTGGGTTTGTTTCACTGATATTTGGAGCACGATGAAGATGGAATGGCTTAATTCTGTGAACGAAGAATGAAGGGTAAAATGGAGACAATGATTTTGTTAATATTAATATTTTTGGGACTATAAGGAATTTGTTGTTTCACTCATTATTATAATAAAGAATCTTAAGAATATATAAGGTTTTTCACAAGTCAAAACTAGTCAAAAGGTAGAATTTTGACAGTTTCCAAATTTTAGAGTACCACTTTGTTATTTAAAGATATTTAATCAGTCTTCCCAAATCATAATTTTACTGGTTTCAATTCATTTTTGGCTGAATGAAAATCTGCACCCAAATTTTAATGAAATAATTCATTTTCTTATTTTCGTTAATAAAATTTGTTAACTTTGGATAAAATTTGTAAAAACCAAAAATATTATGTCTTTTATTGAAATTAGATAATAATTTTCTCCAAAAAAATTTATATAATATTTATAAAAATTAACCCTAAATCCTCTTAATTTTTTATAAAAATAATAATTATAAAAATTAAGAAATTAAAAGACCATGACAATATTAAAATTTTGATCTTATTTGTCAATGATTGTTTCTCTCTTAATAAGTTTTTTAATTATATTTTTCGTCATTATGTTGAAATTGATGTTGGTGGCCAAGAAATGAAAAGGATAAAAAAGAAGAGAGGGAGAAAAAAATATAAAATATTTATGATAAAAATGTAACTTATGGTGAATATTTTTATTTAGCTAAAATTTGGGTGGAAAATAGTGATTTGGCCTTTATTTTATTTCTTTTGTTTTCGTACTCACATTTTTATTCAGGAGGTTTATTTCATTTTATAGAAAAAAAAATACTTACAACTTATCAAAAACTCTATTAGAAACATTAAAATAGAAGAAAAACCCTGGGAAATTTATCAAAACTCCTACAACAAAAAATGTTTAATATTTTAAGAGTTAAAAATAAATGCATTCAAATAAATAAAAAAATAAAGGCTTATTATGTAATTATAATAAATAGTACAGTTTTGTTAAGTAAATTAATGGTCTGTAATAAATATTTTAAAGGCTAAAGAATTATTTCCCACCCAAGTTTTAGTCAAATTTCAAGAACATACTCACGGTATTTCAAAAATCTAAATATCCACTCATAGGTTAATTTCTGGTAGAATTTTCTGTTAAAGATAAGAGTAAAATCATCATTTTATCAAAACTCTAAAAACTTACAAAATTTATGTTATTTTCTTTTTTTAGTTTAGAAAATTAACACATTTTTCAAGATTAAATTTTAAAAAATTCACTTTTCTCCTCTAGAGTTTCAAAATGTTGCTTTCATTTTCCAGTGACCAACTTTGCCTGAGCTATCTTCTTCCTCCATTGTTGATGATGGACATTTACTCCTCACTCATGCAATCCGGCATCCTTCGACAGTTGAGACCACAAATTCTTCATTATCTAGAAGACCCATAGGACAACAAAGACTGGATTTGATTTTTTTTCTAGAGACAAAGCTCATCAACCAGATTGTCAAAGATCACAAGATTGTGTTAGTTCGTCGTTGTCATTGTCAAGGAAGAAGATGGTTTGGCCAAAGTCAATCGTTGAAAAATGGGAGGAAGATTTTGAAATCTTAGGAGAAAAAACAAATTTTTCAAAACTAGAGAAAAAGTAATTTTTTCAAAACTTACTCATACAATAAAATTATTAGTTTTTTTAAACAATGAGACGAAATGATATAAATTTTGTAAGGTTTCAAAGTTTAGTGATAAAATAATGATTTTATCTTTACCTTAAATAAAAGTTAGCTAATAGATTAGTATTTAAGTTTTTTAAATGTTGCTCGTATGTTTTTTATAACGGAGAAAAAATTGGACGGAAATAGTCTTTTGGCCTCCTTTAAAATTAATATTACCATATTAAATTATTAATTGTAATTGTAACTGAAATTGGGCTATCCAGATTCATAAATAAATGATAATTCAGTCGAAAAAAAAATGATTGGAATAACACGTGGCAAATGAAGAAAAATAGATTTTTTTATTATATTTATTTTAAATAATAGTGTAGATCTGGTTGTTTCAGCGCTATATCTCTGTGCTGTGCGGCGTCTCATTGATCAGCCAGCCACCCACAACTTGTAAAAGAAATCTAGGAGACTCTAATAATAAGGAGATGTCGTGGCAAGCTTATGTCGATGACCATCTGATGTGCGAAATTGATGGCAACCGTCTCACTGCTGCAGCTATCCTCGGCCAGGACGGCAGCGTTTGGGCCCAGAGCGCTAACTTTCCTCAGGTTTATTCTTTTTACAGTTTGAAATTTCGATTTTTCTGACCTTATTTACTTTTTGTTGAGTTGATCTGTTTTGGTTTCCTGTTTGTGTTTACTGATCTATGTTGACTTTGGTATTTATTGGCTTCCTAGTGTTAGGTATTGGTGATTTGAGATTAGGATTTGTTTGAGGTCAACTGACTATGATGTTTGCCGGTTTAATCAACATGGTTCTTTTTTACCGCATGTCTTTATTTCTGAATAGGTTGTGCTGGCTTTCTTTGTGCTTCTCTTTCTTGTGTGTTGATTTAGTTCTGGAGGATGAGGCTTTTTATCTTCCTTGTTTGAAGGTTATAAAATGGATTCAGATCTTACCTGTTGCACATGATAATTATTTGAAACGACGAGGAAATAAAATTGCACTTGATTGGTCAGTTTATTTGTTTCTTGGTCTCTCTCTCGCGCCTACTTTGGGGGGAAAAAAGAGGGCTACCTCATACCTGTATGAGGATCTCTGCAATGTGTTCTACTGCTTTTGATCGTAACCATTGCTTATTGTTTTGTTTGGGTTTTTAAAGCTTGCTTTTGAGGGTCCAAAGGGCCTCAAAATAGCTAATACTGAATCATATTCTCAAAATACTTTGCATGTTGTTTTCATATCTACCCATTACTTACTCTTTTTGTTTTGATCTTGTTATAGTTAAAGCCTGAAGAAGTTACTGGCATCAACAATGACTTCAATGAACCCGGTTCACTTGCACCAACTGGGCTATATCTTGGTGGGACAAAGTATATGGTGATCCAAGGGGAGCCAGGAGCTGCCATTCGAGGAAAGAAGGTAGTGAAACTTATATATGATCTTTTTTTTTCCTTTGTTCATAATGCATCTGAGGGCCTTAATCTGCGGTTGCAAGTTATTTATAAAACAACCAAATGAGTGAATTTTGATTATTGAATAATTAGCTCATGCCTTACATGGACCAGGCCTGCAAGTACTATAATCTAGATTTTGACTTAGACGGTTTGGTCAAGAAGTGATCCTTTCTCAACTGATACTGTTATGTTGGAAAGTTAAGCAGCCTCTTACATTTGTTTTTGTTTCATTGCTTACTGTTGACAAGTTTCACTTCAATTTCAGGGACCTGGTGGTGTTACTGTCAAAAAGACCAATATGGGATTAGTCATTGGTATCTATGATGAACCAATGACTCCTGGACAGTGCAACATGATTGTCGAGAGGCTTGGTGATTATCTTGTGGATCAAGGTCTTTAGTTTATTTGTATGTCTGTTATTTGTTTCAATTCTTCATGGTTTCTCTACAAACTTGCATCTTCTGAGCTGCAATGTAATAATATTTAGATATCTCAAAGTCATGGGGGGTCTGTGTGGAAAGAAAAAGTTTGGTGCCTGTGAAATTGATGAATATGATGCCTTACTTTGATGTATTATTGTCGTTGTCAAGTGAGTTACCTTACGAACGTTATAGTGGAACATATCTAAAGGATGTGTTGATTTGATTGTTATAAAAATTTAAGTATTCTTGTTTTCTCTATGCATTTATCTTGTTCCTTGGAATATGTTTTCCATTAAAGGGTGTTTAATTTTTTATTTCAATTTAATATTCTGACATTTAAATGAATGGTTAAGATATATATAGATTGTAATATTAACCAATCTTTGTAATTTATTTGTACAACCCAATGTAACATGATTGAGTGATATGATTGTTGGGTTAAGCAAAGCGTCTCTCAGTGGGTTCAAACCCTCAGTGTTCTTAGGAAAATGAAGATTGAGGAAATTTCGGGCTCTGGTTAGGATAAAGGTTGAGGAATTACTGAGTAGTACCTGTGGTGAAAGTAAAGGGGATAATGTAAGTGGAAAGTTGCATTACAACCTTCTGGATTTGGTGATATAAAGTTACCTTTTTTTTTTTGGTTTACCAAGAACCTTGCTCGTTTTAACCGAACAGGCAAAACTAGGGTATAGCACCAGATAATTCAAAGTTAGATTTGATTTGGTATAACATCGTTGGGTTTGAATTCAGCCCTTTCATCTGAGAATTTCAGAGTTTATCTGCTTAAACCAACTCTTGGGGTCTAAAGTTACCCCTTTGCTTTGTCAATTTGGCAATATTTCAATTTCTAGATGGACCACAATATTGGATACTCATGACATCAGTGGCACCTTTATTACATCTTTCAAGGTAACTAAAAGGCCGAAGGAGTATTTCATCTCTAACCTTGCCGACTTTGACGAAATATAATTACAAATATGTCCTTAACACAATGCTAATTACTAATATGTTCTATTTTATTTTATCTAAATTAAGAAAATACTTAAACTAATCTTAAATGCTAATGCTAATTATATTATTTTATTATTTACCTTTTTTTTTTTAATTTCTCCCTCGCTTGCTTTCCTCTTTTTCACCATCACCAACACATTCTCACCAAACTGTAAAATCCAACAACATATTCATCTAGCAAATCCTCAAGCATAAAACTTCTAACTCTAACCCAACAAAGGTGATGACTCGAAATGTGCACATCTTGAAAGATTGTTGCAAGCATCTCACTGGTGGGTGCAACATTGGCTAGAAATGTGTACACGGGAAGAAATTTTGCAATGGCTACGGAAATATGCACATCCAGAAAGATGCTACGGGGACAGGGGGGTGGAAACTTGCAGCTGCCGGATTAAAATGCAATATTGTTGCTGAAGTTTCATGGCTACAGGATTGGAAGTTGGGCAATGTTGTCATCATCAACACCACTGCACCGTAATTTTTTTGTTGTCATTGTCCTCGCTAACCACCTTCGATGGTGTCGTCCCAGGATGAGGTTAAGAAAGAGCCACAACGTGTCGGGTTATGATCGGGAGTGGGCCTTGGGACTGCATTCCTGGAGTGAGCAGACAGGGTTGGCAGTAGGCAGGAGAGTGGTGTCGTGGATTTTAATAAAGTCGATGACAATGGTGATGATTATGACCGAGTCATGTGATTCGGACCAGCCAGCATCGTCAGTGATGTCGATAGTGTCTTCTACCCTCAACAAAATATCCCGAACAAGAAAACATACATAATTATAAACCAGAGACACCTAAATGAAATTTCATTTGATAGGCAAAATGATCAATCAATCTCCCACTTAAGCTTATAAATTATTTGATTGAATGAAGCTTCAACTGCTTCGTTAGTTCATGCCAGTTGCATTTTCAACAGCATTAGAAGCACCTTGCGCCTTAGCCTTCCTTTGGTCACAATTCTCCATGCAGTAACACTCAACAAATGCAGGAAAAAAAATTAATGGCACGATTCAGACATTCATGAAACATCAATTAAACCTGTGAGCTAAGAGAAAATATTTGAACCTACCGCATATATTCGTTTGTTGATTGAGCAACATTGTTTGCCATGTTAATTATGTTGTTGGCCTTCACCTGAGCTTTGGCTTGCCAATTGATAGTTTAAAATAACACTCAATTACATAATTATACGTTATCTATGTATCTAATTATGCATTTAAAATATAAGTTCATAGCATTGCTCAATAATCACATAATATGGAAGATAAGAAGAATTTCATTTTTGACGATTTTGTTTTAAATAAAGAAAAATTTCATGTTCAACAATATGGTCTTAAAGAATCCCTGCTACTACTAAAGTCATTTTAGTGGAGCAGAGGAATGCATTAGATTTGTAGAATCTGAAACAGCAACTCGCAACTGCAAGCCCTTTAATACAGGCGATTTGCAACAATCGAAAGCTGCATTATAATTATATTTTACTACTAGAATGAAACGGTGATAATTATCAATATCTTACAAAACCAGAGGGCAAATTCCTCCACAGCAGATACATTTTCTCCCATCAAGCTTCCGTGGAAAATTGTCTAGTCACCATCTCTCCTCCACCTCAAAGACACAGCTCTCATATTAGTATCAAACTCTTAACAGATTCTTCAATATTCAGGACGGTGGACAGAAAAGTCATAAGTAAAAAACTTGTAGTCCATGTAAAGGCCACATTGCATGTAGAGGAAGAAGGAGAAGATATTGCTGTTGCATTACTGGCTGCAGTTTTGTTTGCACTGCAAGATTATTGCAAAACAAGTTTTAGTCAATGGACACAAATTTTGAAACAAGGGGCTGGTCTGAGGTATTGAACTTACCCTGCGGTCATATACAAGCAATTGTCATAGCCTGCACAACAAAGAAATGCACATTAATAGATTGAAGAGACTCAAAGCACATTCAAAGGAATCAATATGTTGGATGATCGATTACACACTTGGATTTTTATCAACTTTGACCCCATTCCCTCCAAAACTGCAAGCAATATCGGAAGCCCCATTTTGGTGGTAGTAACTGTTAAACGCATAAGATGCATGAGAGAGTAGAGTATCTGGTTCAAAACAAGGCTGGCTAGGCTGAATAGCAGAGCAGTCCACATTCCCAGGGCCACATGCCCAATCTAATGCACTCTGCAAATCCATTTCAGAAGCCTTGGTAGAGGCTATGCACCATGTAGTACCATTCAGACTTGTAACATTTGAATCTGGTGTCATATCAACAGCACCTTTTCCAGTTAAATCCAGGTTATAGACGCTTGTCTGGTCTGGATAAAATAACCCCCAATTTCTCTCAGATTCCAAACCAGGTTTCCTGTTCTCATTGAACAATGAGAAAATATACACATCTAGCTCCACTCCAGGCTTTGCAGGAGTGCCTGTATCATTGATGACATGTCGGATCAGATTGGTGTTATAAGTCTGTGCATTATCCGGGGTTGCAGCCGTCTCTTTGGGTGAACCTTTGGAGGGCCAGCCAGTTTCAGTTACCATAATCTTGATTGTTCGGAAATTCAGAGCCATAAGTGCAAAGTAAAGAGCATCAATCTGTGCATCAAACATGTTTGTGTAAAGCAAGCCAGTGTTTGGATCTATGACTTCTGAGGATGACTGAAATAGAGCATAATCTAGAGACACATTAGTGGAAGAATCTCTATATGCATAGTATGGATATATGTCTATCATAAAAGGTGACTGGTTCTCGACAAGAAATTCCAGTATGGGTTTCAGCAAAAAAGCAAAGCTGCTATTAAAGGCCCCTGCAGAGGGTGGGAATGATCTGGACAAAACCCCGAGAGAATGGGTAGTTGAGACTTTAATCCTTTTATGCAGACCAGCTTTTTTTAACGCCGTGAGGACATTTTGCATTGCAGGCACAACTAGTTTAGAGATATTACCCGGGATTTCTGTGACTTCAGCACCAACGGTTATGTACGTGATCTTAGTGGCTGGATAGTAAGGAAGGATGCTGTTCTTTAGCCAGGTGTCTGCATTGGATTGAAACTGGGAAAAAGGCAATAGATCTGAATTTGCAACCCCAATCATGAGTTCAACTCCAGTATTTGCAAAAGCTTTGAGGACCTGAATATTAGAATCATAAATCCTTAGATATTTGATGTTATGCTGTTGAACTAGCTGTGCTACTTTATTAGGTGTTGGGAGGTCATCAGCATTTCTTCCATAGCAAACTCCAATGGTACTTCCTCTGCAAAATCCTGCCCCATTATGACAAATTTGTTATCCCAATTAAACATCTTTTGCAATATGAACATTCTTGAGTATTCACTATCTACATGGATGATTCCCAAAACTTGTTTTTCTTCACACAACATATGAGAACCCAGTTAGTTAACCTTTTCCCATCATATATGCAAAATCCTGCCAGACCACATATATACTTTAGACAACTGAACTACTTGTACACAAAACATCCATCTCAAACAGAGTAAAATCAGGCTTTAATAAGTTAATTACCCAGAAACTCAGGGAAAACAATCACATTTGGCCATCCCTCTAAAGTTCAGATCAGCCATAGCTAGTAAAGTTACATTGGCATAATCAGCAACAAAACTAGTTAAGGAAAGGTTAAATATAATATGTCAAAAGTGCCTCCACAACTAACTCTACCACTATGACCAAACATTATATTAAGGATAGAATGAACATAAAATAAGGCATAAATGACTTGTAAAACACAAGTTTACCCAAATTTTTATCTTTTAGATACGAAAGCTTGTAAAAGAACATAATGTTGTCACAAGAACAGAGGATAGCACAGGTGAAGTAGAAGAGCATATCAAATTGACAAAATCACAATAGGGTCCCACAAATTGAAGCCCTACCTACCATGGGTAAGAAAAACTATAAATGCATGTATATTATTTTTAAAAACTTTTGAACAAATTAATGGCAGGAAACCTCTAGTCCAATTGCTTTCGATTTTGCCCTGGCATTATTGTTTGGTGGCATGTTAAAGAGAGAAGAAATGTAACACCAAGCTGCTATAGTTACCAAAAAGAGAGAGAAAGGAACATTTTACAAGTTAGCTAATGAAGTCCTGATAAAGAAAATGCAATACAATGTTAACTTCAAAATTTCTTCAAGACAAAGTCTGCACTACATTACAGAAGAAGCTAAGTAGCAAAAAAAAAAAAAAAAACCTTAAAAGTACATTGATTTGAGTATTGAAAAGCATGTTAATCTTCAAAATCAATGGCCCAAGAAAACAAAGATTTTGTTAGACGATGAAGCAGTATTAGAACAAAGGGCTGTAAAAACAGTGTATGTAAAGTACGAGGGGTAGAAAAAGATCACGTACCCAGAAGCAGAAGCAACAAAGAAATGGCAAAAGTAATCTGAAATCCGGCTGCCATTGCTCAAAAATCGCCCTTTCTCTTAGAGCTGAGCAAAAGACGGAGATTTTATCTTCAACTTGGCTTCACTTCAGTAACTCTCGTATATACGGAGCTTACGAAGTTGTAACGTTCCTCTGTCTAACGTCTCTCTATGTCTGTGTCTTTATGTGCTTTTAGATTTTGCTTCCCTCGGAGCCCGAGAGGACGCCTTTGGCTGGTTTGGAATTTGGATGTTGGGTGAGATAAGTGTCAGACAGGACAAGTGACAGCGCTCAGGCCGGATTTCAGAAGGATTTTAGTAAAATAGAGTTAAGGGTGCGTCTGGGTTCCGCGCATAAGCATGTCTGTTTCCCACTTCCGCACTATTTAACTGTATGCCTCTGTCCTCGTTGTCGATAAAGCACCAAATATCTCCATTTCATGTTAACTTTATATTATATTTCCTTGCCCTTGCCTTGGCTTTTGGCATTTCTCTTTCTATATGGTACATTTCAAATTGGAGTAAACGACATTTTCCCCACCCACGTCTTGGTCTTAATAAAATCAGTGCTTTTAAAACGGTACTGATGGTCAAATTGATTACCTTATTATTTTATAGTATAATAAAAAATAATTATAATAAATAAATTTTATTTAAAAATTTATAAAAATAAAATCAAGATATTTATATTTATAGAAATTAAAATATATCTTTTATAAAAAATAACAATTATTCATTTAATTTCAATGAAACAATTAAAATAAAAAATCTCAATTATTTATATGATTTTAATGAAATAATTAAAATAAAAAATATTAATCTTATGATACAAAAAAAATATAATTTTATAAGTTATTACTTTTAGAAAACATTTTAATGAATATAAAATATTTTTTCTTCTTTTTTATTTTATTTTTGAATTTATTTTTCCTTGCAGACCTTTAGAAATTCATCCAATCTAATCTAAAATAATTAAATTACTTAAAAATAATTAATTTTTTTTAAAATACCTTAAATTTTGATCAAATCTGATTTTACTGATTTTGATCAGGTTTGATTGAGTCAACAAATAAACTATTTTTTAATGTTAACTAGATCACACTTAGAACCAATTCTCGATTCAACCAATTGAACTGATTGATTTGATTCAGTTTTCAAAACAGTGTTAAAAACATGTCTTCACCTTTAATCGGGTGTAAATGACCTTTTTCTACTTAAAATCAAAATTTATTTTGAAACTTAAAAATATAGGGGTAACATAATAAAATTAATAAATAACTTATTTATATATAAGTTTAAATGTTTTAAATATGAAATTTTTTTCATAAGTAGAGAATTATATTAACAAAAACAACTAGCCAAGAAACAACATAAACTCACTCTTACAAATAGTTGGAAAAAGGGATAAAAAGACTAGATTTGAAGACACTAATTGCCTAGTATTCCCTTCTTGAAGGTTTATTACCATACTTACTATAATAAAGTTCAAGAGAGGAACATATTTGGCTAAATAATGCTTGACATTGCTTAAATTTACACAAAACATAGCAAGTTTGACAGAAAAGATCAAATTGAACAAAATACAAAATAACTTAATTCAAATAATAAAATTATGTGAAATTATTTTAAATACACAAATAAGTACAGATTTGATATACGTTATCATATAATTAAATAACATATATAAATATGTATCAATTTATATACTTAAAATGAGTACGCATAGAATTGCTCTAATAAGAGGCAAAGCTAAGCTACCATTGCACCAAGAGATAAAATTGGGAACACCGCTAAGTTTTCGATATAAAATTTTTTTATAAACCCTAACTAAGGCACTATGCATTTAAAATTTATCTTATTGACCGTAAATTTTGAAAATTCTATCATGACTTCAACCTTTTATGATATAATATTTACATGTCTAATCTATTATATATTATTTAATTTTTATGGTGTAATTATCATTTTTCAAATTATTGAGGGGTATATTAAATTTTTAAAATTTTAAAACACACCCCTTAACTTTCTTCAATTTCTAAAAACTATATAATTATATTATAACTCTAATAGTTTGTACTCTGACATTTATATTTCTAATTTATTATATTTTGTTAAGCTTTTTAGAAGTGTAATTATAATTTTTTAAACTAATAAAGAAAATATTTTAAAAATTGGGAAAATGACTATTTCCCACCTAACTTTTAGCCTAATCTCAAACCCATATCTACGGAAGATGAAAAACCCAAACTCCTACCCATGACCAAATTTCTATTAATTTTTTCTGTTAAAAGGAAGAGTAAAATAGTTATTTTACTATTTATAGTAAAAGTTATAAACTTTATTATTTTTCGCTCCTCCAAGGTTTTAGAAACTAATATTTCACATTTACCTAAAGTTTTTAAACTTTGAAAAGTAATATTTTCACCCATAAACCTAGGGTTTTCATATTTTTCAAAACTCAATCGCCCCCTATAACTTTCAAAAACAGTAGTTTCACCCCCACTCTTCAACTTTATCTTTCAACGTCATCTCCGACCTCTTCCTTCTCTTGGTGAGACGGCGGTGGTGCGACAAATAGATTTTCATCTCCACGTCGCAAAGTGTGATGAAGAGACAGAGATTTCTTCGTCGCACAACCTTGATGATGGAGATCTCTCTTTGTCTGTTCATCCAGATCTGGATGACGAAGCATCGTCCAGATTTGGGTGATGAAGGTTTGTCCTTCATCATCCTTTGTAGCCGGAGAAGGGAGATCGGTGGAAAGCGTTAGCCATCGGTGGTGGTCGGAGAAGGAAGCAAACCCTAGGGGTGAAATCTAAACTTTTCAAACTTAGAGGATTGGTTGAAGTGTTAGTTTTAAAACCTGGAGGGGGAAAATAATAAAATTTTAAAGTTTTAAAGTTTATAGGTAAAATGATAATTTTACCTCTGTATCTAACTAAAAATTCGGACGGTCATTTGGTTATGGGTGAGAGTTTAAGTTTTTTATCTCCCGTGGGTGTGACTTTGAAATTAGGTTAAAATTTAGCTGGGACATAGTTCTTTTTCCCTTAAAAATTTTAAGAACACCCTTGAAGTTTTTTTGGGGTTTTCAAAAAACTCTAAAAAATTTTATTAACACTTTTGATATTTTAAAAAATAATAATTTATCTCTAAAAAATATACAATTATATTAAGTTGATAGTCCTGTCGGTAATACTACTAGTATAATTATTATTATAATAAAATTATATATATATTTTTTAATATATAATTAAATATATTAATAAATGATTTGATGATTTTCAATTTAAAATGACATAATATATGAGTTCACAAAGCCCAGACGACTACACCTCCCCTAGGCCCAAGTTAGGTGGCTGTCCTGTAAGCAATCCATAAATCACTTGCTTAACAATTAAATACCCCAAAAATACATTATAGTATATTATTAAAAAATTAAAATATATTTAGGTATGAGAAGATTTTAAAAATAGAAAAAAATGAAAAAACCTAATAATACTAACACACAATCTTTCATTATTTTAGAAAGGCCGAAGGACTTATTCTCACTTAAAGATTATCATTTTTTTAAGTTTTATCTTTTAATTTTGAAAAACTCATTTATCCATTCATAAACTGTTAAGTCTATTTATTTAAAGATAAAATTGTTATTTTACCTATAATATTAAAAATAAACTAAAATTGTATCTCATTTTTTCTTTTAAACCTTAAAATTAATCATTTTTTTCTTAGGTTAAATTTTAAAAAATTACTTCCCCCTCCGCCCCAAAGGTTTAGTTTTTAATCTTCGACGGTCTCTCTCTCCTGCCAATGTTGTTCCAAGTTAAAAAGACAAAGAGTTTCATTGGTCAGAGGGAGAAATGAGGGAAGAGAAACCCCAAAGGGGGAAGAAACGTCGGAGAGAGAGAGATCACCGATAATCGCATCAGAGATTGAAAATTAAACCATATGAGAGAAATAATATTTTTTTTAAAACTTAACTCAAAAAAAAAAATTGTTAGTTTTTAAAATTTAGAGAAAAAATAAAATTTATAAAACTAATAAATTTGGTTAATTTTAACAGTTTATGGATGGAAAAAAAAGTTTTTCGAAGTTAAAAGATAGACACGTAGAAAAATAGAAATCTTTAGGGGGAATAAGTCCTTTGGCCTCTCATAAAATGTTATTAACTTTTGGTATTGTGTCATTTGTGCATGAAAATTTGATTTTTTTTTTTTTAGTTTTCAATTGATTTATTACATCATATTGCGTGTGATTTAATTTTTTTATAAATAAAATTATATATACAAATTTATTTATATAAAATAATATAATAATTTATGATTAGATGGTATAATCAAATACTCCTAGGTCTGGTTCTATGATTAACTTAAAATTGCAGACCCAAACATGATTGGTGCGCACACACCTGATTATTACCTTCTCCCTAAATCAATTATAAAAAGTAATGGTTATGTTGCGCGGTCTTCCTTGTTTGAATTTATGTTACGTTAACGGCTCACTTTCTCCAGAAAAGAATAATCGACTCTCTCTCTCTCTCTCTCTCTTTCTCTCTCTCTCTCTTTCTCTCTCTCTCAACCCTTAGAAGCAGAACAGTTACTCTAGATTTCTTCAAACCCTAGAACGTCCAATGAAGACCAAGAAGCCACTGAAACAACTCAAACTCTCTGTTCCAGCTCAAGAAACCCCTATCACTTCCTTCTTGTACGTTTCTCTTCGACTTTTTAGATTATAGTCACTGTTTATATTTCTTGATTGGTTCTTTAGTTTTTGCCCGATCAATGGTATGAATATATTTTATATTTGGGATTTACCTGTTAGCTCTCTTTTTTTTGGTTGATTTTATGTGATTAAATTCAATCATTTTGAATTTTGTATTGTCAGGACTGCGAGTGGCACGTTTCATGATGGCGATTTGCTTTTGAATCAGAAAGGTTTGCGCCTCATTTCTGAAGAAAAAGAATCCCGTGTAAGTTCTTTATATTGATTTTGGATTTTATCTTGCTTCTTATTCAGGTTGAAGATATAGTTTTGACTATTCTTGAATTTCAAGGATTCTCTGTTAGCTTCAAAATGCTCTATAACTCTGCTTATAGAAAACATAAATTACAGCCCCGATGATTGATCTTCTCATCCTTGTGTTAGTTAATTTATGTGTCAAGCTCTTGTTACCTGTACATCAGATTTTTTATACACATGTCCAGATTAATTGTTCTCCAATTTGTGTCTTAAACACTCCTAAAATTTGTTTTTTAATTGTAATTTGAATAGGCTTCCGATGGCAAGGAGCTTGATGTTGAGTTCTCTTTGGAAGATCTGGAGACAATCAAAGTGATTGGAAAGGGAAGTGGCGGTGTAGTACAACTTGTTCGCCATAAATGGATTGGAAGATTGTTTGCATTGAAGGTCATTATAATATCACCTAATATGCTTATGGTTCCTTTGGGGCTTCCATATATAAACTCTATTGACATGTTTAGCGTATATTCTTCAACCATTTGCTTGATTAAGAGTTCTAAAATTATTTTGTACCGATCATTAGTATCTTTTCTTTACTCCTTATCCAATTTTAAAGGAAACAAGAGAGATTATGGTGTTTAAATTTTAGAAATTATAACAAAAAAATATGACAGATTCCCTGAAAAATACTTATTATTTCGGTTGGTATTTGTGATTTTAGTACTACATATATTCTTTGTGCAAAAATATGTCAATTTATTAAGGCATCACTGCTCTGGATTAGGAAATTTGATTTCTGAACCATGTGGAATTTCTTTGAGTTGTGTATTACAGGTCATACAGATGAACATACAAGAGGAGATCCGCAAACAGATTGTGCAAGAGCTGAAAATAAATCGGGCATCGCAATGCTCCCATGTAGTAGTTTGCTACCACTCTTTTTATCACAATGGAGTTATTTCTCTTGTGCTAGAGTATATGGACCGTGGTTCGCTGGCAGATGTGATCCGTCAAGTTAAAACAATTCTTGAACCATACCTTGCCGTTGTGTGTAAGCAGGTATGTGAACTTCCTTCATCTGAATTCAATGTTCCAGAGCTTGTGCTACAATACAAAATTCAGTTGCAACATTTCAAAAAATTGTCTGTATCTGACTATAGCATATTTCCTTTTGTATATATTCCAGGTTTTGCAAGGTCTCGTGTACTTGCACAATGAAAGACACGTAATACACAGGGACATAAAACCATCCAATTTACTGGTAAATCATAAAGGTGAAGTGAAGATTACTGATTTTGGTGTCAGTGCAATGCTAGCTAGCTCTATGGGTCAAAGGGATACATTTGTTGGAACTTACAATTATATGTCGGTATGTGAACATTCTATTTCACTGTACTTTGTTTATCATTCCTTGATCTCTATATTTCTTTGAAGTCTTTATAGCTTTTTTCCACACATTCCCACCGCATATGCAGTGTTGTTCATGCTGAATATTGACTTGAAATCTTTGTTTTTGTTTTTTTGTGTAGCCAGAAAGAATTAGCGGGAGCACTTATGACTATAGCAGTGATATATGGAGTTTGGGCATGGTAGTACTTGAGTGTGCTATTGGGCGTTTCCCTTATATTGTATCTGAAGACCAGCAAAGCTGGCCTAGCTTTTATGAGCTGTTGGAAGCAATTGTAGAAAGCCCACCACCAACTGCTCCACCAGATCAATTCTCACCGGAATTTTGTTCATTTGTATCATCCTGGTAACTTAAATAGACGTCAGTTACAATTATTAATGTTGTCTAAATGTGTTGTCTTTTTCTTTTAGTTGCTTGCATTCTTTTTTTTGGTTGTCATTATCTATACTAATAGTTTTAGATACCAATCCATTATTGTATTTTTATCTTATGGAGCCTATCAAGCAGATCTGATGCATAAGCTTGTGGATTTCATTCTCATGATCAATAAAACTATATGTATCTATTTTAAATATACAAATTAGTATATATTTGATATGTATTATCATATGATTGGTTGATTTTGAATTAAGAATAAAGTAATATTCAATTATATAATGACACATAAATATGTATCTATTTGTGTATTCAAAATAGATATACATAATATTACTCTTGTGATGATATGCCATAATTCAGTTTCAATTACTTGAAATTTGAGTCTCATAACCTGAGCTTACATCTACAAGTTTGCTTCTGAAATTTACAGACCCTGATTTATTCTACAGTTATATCTACTGCCACTGACCTTTTTTGTCATTGAATTGAATGGTCTGACTGATAGAATACACTGAGTTTCCCAATTTTATTTCCAAAATGAGAATAGGTGGTCAGTTGTCAATTAACATTGCTGCAATGACACCATGAGAACTTGTCAGAATATTTTGAATTGACTTGATAACTTGCTATCCCTATATTATTTGTATATAGTTATTGCAGGACCAGAATCTATTTGAATATAGTGTTTGACTGCCTATTTCTTTTGTACTTTCAGCATACAGAAGGATCCTCGAGATAGATCATCATCTTTGGACCTCTTGGTAAGTTATTAATCGTACTGCATAGTTCATTTTACATTCTCTTTATTTCACAAGTTCGGTGTTTTTTTCCCTCTTAAGGAAGAGTTGATTCACATATGGATGATTTTTTGTGCTTCCAGAGTCACCCTTTCATCAAAAAGTTTGAAGACAAGGACATTGATCTTGGTATTTTGGTTGGTAGCTTGGAACCTCCTGTTAATTATCCAAGGTAGTTTGTCTTCCATCGATATTTCGATTGTAGTTTGAATTTCCCAGAGTATCAGTAATCGTTATAGGCTAAACATTATGTGTCAACTTTCAAAGTGCTTTATATAAATCATCCTTACAGATTGGGTGCAATATTTCAATTTTGAGACAACTTACTACAAAAATCTGGTATCCTAGTGCTTAGTATTAGAACAATGTTATGTGTACCTATTTTTGGTACATAATTTATGTACACAATGATGTGTTATCATGTAATTAGATGATTTTAAAATATGTGTTATCATATGATGAAAAAACATCCAATCACATAATAACACATCATCTGTGTATACAAATTGTGTACCAAAAATAGGTACACATAGTTTTATTGTTAGTATTATGTGCGCAAATAATAAACACAAATTTGTGTATAAGTAATGACATATCACTATGTGATTATATGTTTATCTCTAATTCAAAATTATTCAATTAAATAATGACATATTATTGTTTATGCACATAATCTTATTGATAAAATTATTAATAATGCAATCCTCGTAACCAAATAGATGAAGAGGAAATGAGATAATAACTCTATGTATTATCATACCAATAAAATTATGTGTATGTATTTTGAATACACAAATATGTATACACTTATATATGTAATCACATAATTGGATGATTTTGAATTAAAGATAAAATAATACATAATCATATGATGATACATATAAATGTATATATATTTATGTATCCAAAATAAATACACATAATATTGCTCTTATCATATTTCTGCCTCTTTTCAACCGTATTTTTACACATTTTCTGAATTCTGGTTGAGTTAATAAGTTAAGCTACATGTGCTTAATTTTTTGGAGTGCTTTTCGTGGATATAAATGGCTGAGTCCTTATCTGGTAAGTAACTTTAATTCAGATGGTTCAAGTTAGATGCTGGGTGGGTATGGGCGGCTTTGTGCCTAATTTCACGCCAATTCAGTCAGTTGGATAGGGTAGGTTTCATAGTCTTCCCACATTGAGGATGTTAATCACAACAGAAGAAAATAACTGAAGAAAGAAAAAAACTCCCTTGTTTAAAATATATTTATATATTGCAAGAGCAATTTTTTTTATATATATTCTTTTAGTACATAAATAAATATATATATATATATATTTATATATATCATCACATAATTAGATATTATTTTAATTTTAATTTAAAATCATTCGATCATATGATGATATATATTAATTATATATCTATTTATATACTTAAAATAAATATTTATAATTTTATTGAAATTTCAATATACAATTTATGTTTTTCATCAATATTGTATGATAATTAAAAGACTCAATTTTATTCATTTCAGGAAACATTGTTAGATCTCACATGTTTTCTTAATCGTGGTGGCTGCCTAAATGGGAAAATTGTGGGGTAGGAATTAGGAAGGGGTCAAGTAATTTGTTAGAGAAAAATACTAGTGAAGCATTTAAAGCATTAATAATAATAATAATAAAAGTAGGTGAGTTGTCCAACACCTGTGTACATTGCATTTCATAGATAAGATTACTGGGAGAATTAAAATGGCAGCAGCTAACATAGCACGTGGTGGCAGTTTGGGTGCCCATCAGATACCCACAGCCTTTTCCCCAATCATCTTAGTCAGCCTTCTTATCCTAACCTCCCCTAATTTCGCCCTTAAACATCATCTCCATAGCCCATAAATATTCAATAATTCATAACTTAATTTTATACATTAAAATAAATCTATATAATATATATTATAAAGATCTGGGATTTTTTACGTAATAAAATTATATATAAAAACTTTTGAATATATAATTAAATACATAATAATATATCATCATATACTTAAATGATTTTAAATTAAAGATAAAATAATATTTAATTATATTATAACACATTATTTATATATTTAAAAGTATATACTCTAAAATATGTATATAAAGTATTATTCTTCTCATGTAAGTTTTGAATCAAATGAGTAAACGACAAATAATGTTCATACGCATTAGTGAAAATGGGGACAAAGAAATTCTTGGATTATATCATGTTAAGGGGAAGTTAAACAAGAATTATTGCAAGTATTATCCATGCCCACCACCGAAAATTGGTGTTTTTGGGCATAACTTTTGCTTTGTATTTTTGGCCTTGAAATATGGAAATATGTAATTTTGTCATAGCTTTATGAGGCAAAGTTGCCAAAGATGGAGACCTGAGTTAAGCCAAATAAAAAGAAGTGACTCGGATATGGATGCCTTCAAAATTAGACCTTATCCTTTTTCCTTGTAGTATGGGAAAGGTAATAAGTTTAAACCATACACAGTTGATAATTACAAATCTATGCATATTATATTTTATGTATAAACAAACATTATCCAATGTTTTCAGGCCACCGAGTACAATGTATTATGTCTGTGCATATATATTTACATATATGCTCCCTCTTCAAAGACCATAGAAGAAAAAGTCTGCAAACTGAGATCTTGAAGAATCGAACCATTAATTCAACTTATGAAATTTTGTGAGGTGGGTTTCGATCATGGATGGCAGCAACCAGATATTTGAACATCTGAGTTTGAAGAAAAAACCAGATGATAAGTGGGTGATTACAGAAGATGGTAAAGAAAATTCTGAGTCAGTTTCATCTGTTGAATCCTTAGAAGATTCAACAAACTCTGCTTCTTCTTCATTGCATTCATCAGAGTTGATGGAGGATGCCTCTTCTTTGGGATCATGTACATCTTCTTCATCATCTTCAAATGGACCTTTGTATGAATTATCAGAGCTTGTTGCTCAACTCCCCATCAAGTAAGTAGAGATGAATGATGTATAACTTGTTCTTAAATAATTATAGTTTTATCGTCTAAAGCTTCTAAATTTTGTTATGCAGAAGGGGGCTTTCAAAGTTTTATGAGGGGAAGTCTCAATCTTTTACATCTTTAGCAAGTGTGAAGAGCCTAGAAGATCTTGTGAAGAAGGGGGCTCCTTGTAGATTAAAAATGAAGTCATGCAAGAGCTATGCAGCTGGTTTAGATTGCCACAAGAAGCCATACAGTCCCAAGGCTACCATCTCAAAGAAGCCTTCGACTATCAGGGGATCCTTTTTATCATCGATAGGTAGAAATAATTTGGTGAGTGCTTGCAGGCCGTCACTACGGAAGAACTTTTGATATGGGCAAAACTAATATTGGAACTTTCATGAATATGTAGCAAACAAGCCTTATAATTTAGGTTTTTTTACCGGTTAAGCTTGAGAGTTGAGATGATGTTAATATGTCTTCCGGTTTGAGGCTTTATCTACATTTGTTCAGTAACTTGCTAACCTCTATGTGATGAATTTCTTGTGAAAGAGATCATAAACTAGAATGGAAAGTTTGTATTATAAAGCGTTTGTTAGGAACCTAGACCTTCCATGCCTGAATTAAGAGCAACTCAATTTCTAGCAAACAAACAGACCAAAACCAAGCAACAAAACCCACACTCAAATCTGGAAAATCACAGCTTTTATACATGTTAGGGTAGTATGGAGTTAATCGACATTTATGTTATTTTGTAATCATTTCAATTTTAATTTCTTATAAGCAGATAAATGTCTTAAAAATGATTAAATCGCACTGAAAAATTTAGTGTATAAAAACTGATCATGAAAGTTCTATATTTATATTAGGTGATTCTTTTTAAATCCTTTGTAGTTTTGATGTTGTCATGACCAAAAGAACATATAATTGTAATAGATTATCATAGTGTTGAACTATCCCATTGAAAGATGATGACAAATCTTACGTGTTAAAGATGTTTGTTGTCAATTTAATGCAACAAATGAGTTCACATTATATACGGGTTCACTAGATAGACCCACTAAGAAGATTTTATATGGATGGTTACTTTAGTATTTATGAAATATATCTTTTTAATGAATATAGGTATATGCGTTCCTAAACTTGAAAGAGACCAAACCATTTTATATAAAAGTCGATATGGTTTGACATTAGTCAAATGCAATCCTTATAAAGGGTTGCAAAAAATATGATAATTGACCGTTTCGAGATAGATACAAAAGTTATGATGAATTAATAGAAGATTTATCACTCTCAAACACAAGAGCTAATATCTCAAATAGACCCATTAACAGATAATAACAACTACAAAAACCTAAATTTGTGGTTATAGTGAAATTGAGTTACTACTTAATCTAATATCGTTTGATCATTAACAAAAGTTAGTTAATGTATATCGAAGATTCCCTAAGGGAGACATTTACTCTAGATTTTAATCTTAAAAGAGATATCATATGATAAAAAAATCAAATTATGCGAGTAATCGTATCATTGACAGGTTAAGAAGTCAATCGCAAACAATTCATTAGTTAGGTAGTTATGATGTCTTGGTAGAAGTCAATTTTGGTCTATTTTCGAAAGGTTACTAAGTTAAGAGGTTGACAAGAATTCAATCACTACCAACGTAATGAAGAGCATATAAGTTATGCATAAAAGAAGTTGATCAAACTCTAAAAGTATAAGATTATCCAAGTTTAACCCAATCTAGATTCGAGTTTCAAGTCTAAGAAGGTATTTGGGCTCGAAATATAATTTATTGTACCTAGGGATCAAAGTGTAATAATCCTAAGGTGTTTGTTTGTGTATAAAATTAAATAATATTAGGTTTATCAATTAGATCAAGATAAACCCAAAAAAGATTTCTTTTGACCTATGTACAGTTGTGCAAGCATCATGCACATGCATACATGGTGTTTGGATAAAGAGAATCCAATATCCTTATCTACCCCAAAATTCGAAGAAATTACGGATTGTACGGGATTAGATAAAGTAATGTATGTTTGTACATTATCAATGTACAACCGTAAATGGTGTCTGTATAAACAGTTGTGAATTTCACAGTTTCACCTCTTCCACTCTTCACATACATATACATACGCCATTGACTATGCCATTTGAAATTGTCAAGAAGTTGGGTCCAAATGTCTAAACCATTGACTTGCCCCCAAACTATGGTTTTAGTTCAATCTTCAATATCTCTAATTTGATAGATTTTAATGGGAATATGGATTAAAATACATTGCCAAAAGATCTTTCAAAGATGCCATTATTTGTGTCCCTTCGAGCACTAGAACTCGCAATAAGGTTGCATCAATTCTCAATCATTAGTTTGTCACAACACATCGAGGAGGTTATTACAAATCCTTGGTAAGATGGAAGAATCGTCTGAACTCCAATTCTACATGGTTACAAATAGCACAGCTACAATGTTCGCATCCAAATTTATTCGCTTCATACGTTGCTCAAGACTTGCCACCAAAGTCAAGTTCTTTAGGAGGGCGACAGTTGATGCAAAAATTATGTCTTAGATGATGTTAGAGGACTTGATATGTGGTTGTATAAAGAATATCTTGCTGCTAGAGTACTTCTCACGTAGTTGAAATTATATCCTAGTAAGAGTTTATGATCATTTTAACTTAATTTGAACATTTCACATAATTCACTCCTAAATTGGTTGCCTAAATCTCTACAATTCAGTTGCAATTTCTTTTATTATTCAATATAGAGAGATTCTATTTGAACAACCATTGTCTTTCAGTGTGAGATTGTGAAGCGTTACATCAACTTTTCTTTCTCTTTAATCTTTAAACCATGCACACAAGAAATTTTCTCCTCTTCAGTAATTTTGCTTACATAAAAGTATCCCATTGGCAAGGATCCTCCAGATCGAACACTGACAGCTGAATTAACAGCAACGCAATTTCTATCGAACAAAAAGGCCAAAACCAAGCAACAAAGGAGGAGTTATCTACAGTAGATATCCTGGATAATTGCAATCAAAATACCTTTTCTATACCCTGATACTTAGCCTAGGTCAAAATTCAAACACCAAACAGAAAGTAGCAACCACACAAGTGAAGGTAGCTTTGAATCCAACAAAAAGTCCTGCAAATCCACCCGCCATACCTGATTCTGTGTTTCACTTACAGAGATACTGCAAATACAATACCAAATATAAGTGTTAAAACACTCCCTGGCTGCTTCTTGTTATCTAATCGTTTGCCTTGTAAGAAACAGCTCGGCTGATTCTATGAGAGATTCAACAAAGGATTAGCTGGAAAGGCTATATTTGATTTCAATACAGATGCAAACTTATTTACACTGATCTGAATTCTAATTACAAGAAGTTGAAAATAGGGACTAGGAGGATATATGGTATTATACAATTACAAAAAATCTGCGGTTGATTCAGATATGGTGGACGATTATTTGAAAGTGAGCTCCGTGGGCACTCATGCATACAAATCTGTATGTGACTCAATGCAACTTCGGTATGTTAAGTATGCAGGTAGACCTTTGAAACCAGCTTCACCATTAAAAAACACATTCAAAATCTGACTTATAGTAATTGCTTGGACAAATTTTCCAACAAAAATTTGCCAAAAGTGCTATTCTGAATACATTCTCTAAATGAAGCGAATAACTTACAACCCTTCATAATGGGCTATGCATTTGAACAGTAAAATGTCATATCTTGTAAACGGGCACAATCCCAAGAAGATAAAAGCATTTCCTCATAACTGTTGCTGTTGCTTCACAAAGTAAAAGTCTGCTTGTTTCCTCAGCTGACCCAACAACCTACATGCCATTTTTCAATAATAAAATGAAGTTATGTAATATGAAATTTAATAAGTCATCTATACAATATTTATGCAAATTTCAAGTGTATCTTCATCTTGCAGGACAATAAAATTTCATTGCAAAGTGACCTCTTTGCTTGGTTAATATGGTTAACAAAGGTGGCTAAATCATACTTGGTTGCTGTCTTCCTATTCAACTGGATGGATGAACTAGCCAGTGAGCTACTTCCCTACCTCACCTCATGTGAGAAAAATGATGAAATCAAATACAAAATATCTACCACCATATAGAGTCTTGTTCATACCTGACAATTGGAATAAAATTTTGTGAAGTATTCAGATAAATTGTAAAGATATTCACACAAGACGTTCGGCAGAAGATTAGAGCAGGCCTCCTCAACAACCTGAAACATGAAGGAAATCACATCAATCATAAGTAAAATTTCTAATGATAAGCAAATAAAATACCATCCCAACTAAGGTCAAGAAATGTAAAGGAAAAACGTCTACCTCAGAAAATTGTAGCAAATGAAGTCCCAACGCACGCTCATCCGCATGATTCAACACTAATGATCCCATCTGTGAATCAAATATTTGAATTTTTAGAACAAAGCATAGCAAAGGCCACACCTCTACACAATAAGATGCTAATTTGCTTAGCAACACAACAGTGATATACTGACTCCCTGATTTGTGATCCAACTACAGAATATTCCTGTAAATTATGATGAACAGGCTGTAATTTCAACTCCAGCAACCTCCATATTCTGGAAAGATAAGTATTAAAAACTTCAAAATATTTGACAATTTGAAACCTCGAGCTTTAAGGGGGGTAATATATATGCCAGGCTTATTTAGGTTTTAGGGTGTAAGCACATCGATCCATTAGCTAGATTAAAGTATAATACTAAGCCATAGATTAAACTTCAACATAGATTCATTTAGAAACCATCTGAATATAAGAAAAGCAGCTAATGTATGGGCACCAGCTAATTCAACTGCTTAAGCATCCACACCAACCCAACTTAGTGTTGGATTCAAATAATGGGGTGGGGTAGATGAAATCGTATTTGGGGTGGATTGCCTCAAACCCAAATATTGCCACTTACTTAGGTTAGGATACATGCAAAAAATAAAAGTGAGAAATTAAAAACACTGCTACAACAAGGAATTAAGCATTGTGTTTGCTTTCAATAGAAAACTTACCTTCTTCAACTCTTCAATATCTTTGCCAGATTTCCTGATGATGGAACAAATCCGTGCATGAGCATACAGCAAATAAACAGCAGTATTTCCCTGTTCATATAAAATTTAGAATGTAAGAAAAATTAACCATAGGAGTAGTGATAATCACAGATTAAGAATAATGAAAGTGGGTGTGGCTGTTCATTAATTGTAGACACCAACTCCGATTAGAATACTGCACTGGTGACATGTAAACCAAAAGCAAAGGAAAACAGGAAGAATACACAGAAAAGATTTCAATAAAATGATATTTAGAACTAATCAAACTAAACATCAGTAAATAGTAGGGATGTACCTTATCATTAAGCATCTGATCAAAATTAAATGTATAATTGGTCAATCTGTTGTTCTTCAGGTCAGCGTACCTGCCAAGACACATGTAAACATATATTACATATCATAAAGGGAACTAACAACCAAATAAAAAGCCATGGTCATTACAAGGTGACAATAATGTAAGTCGTTTGAGATCCAATTCACATGCTATTCATCATTTATTTAATCCACAAACTTTACATGGTTTATAAGATCCAGCACAATGTTGCATGGACGAAAATACCTCACTGCATATATTTGATAGAATATGTACAGTCAACAATCATGGAAATGATAAATTTCATTGATTACCATAGTAATTAAATAATTTTAAAAAGCATATTTCTAAAGAAAAAAAAAACCTCCCAAAAAGTCTACTTTGACATGTTCTTAATGCAACTACCCCACTTTGATAAGCCTCCCTTCGCAAACCCAGAATGCCATCCTTTTCTCATATAAGGTGAAAAGATATTTGGTCCAAGAGCAATGGCCTAAGTGCAACAAATTATTAATACATCATAAGTAAACTGAAAAGGGTGTTTATTAGTAAAATCTGGCAGTTGGCAGAAGGAATTGACCATGAAAAATTGATTAATTGAATGAGACTGGTAGGCAATAATATATCTAGAAAATGGAGTCAACAGAAAAACGATTCCAAAGATCCACAGAACCATTTTCAAAAATTTGAGAATATAATGGTTGTCAATATATACTGGAGTCATAACAATGTTTCATCAACATAGCGAATGAAGTATCTCCTTTTTATTTTTTTGTTTCTTTCTTTTCTTGAGTGCATGCAGCCTGTTTAGCAAGCTACAATCAATGATTCTGGCGATTCAAACTGTTGCCAAGGAAGGCTTATAAGATTATAAAAGCTTACTTAACAGCACCATAACCAACTGCCTCAGCAGTTTGCTCCAGCTCATCCGCAGTCCATTCTTCAGCCTTACCTAGTCAGGGATAGATGAAATATAATCACACTTGTGAAAATGAAAGGTAACTCACAGAAGCACATGAAATTCACAGGTAACTTACAGGAACAAAAACTAAATAAGCACACAAAATCAGACTATGCATACAGTGAGATGGGGCACATTTCTAGTGATTTAAAAAAGAAAATAGATCACTGAATATTATACCACGCTCAATTAGTGTTGCTTTACTGCGACTCTTGGCTTCATCAAGTAAATCAACTAACCGAACTACTTCACTGCTACGAGTCCGAAAACGCTTGCCATCTTCTCCAAGAACAAGGCCAAAACCCACATGGCTAGCTTTAGGATAAGTACTACCATCAGATGGAAGCCAACCAGCACGTTTGGCAGCCTGAATATAAAATCATAAGCATGTATTACCTTCTGATTCCGTTATAGAATACCATTTGCACATCTCCACAATTGGTACAAGGAAATGATTCTCACTTTGTAATTTAACTGACTTAAGGGAATTAGCACTAAAATGTCATTACTGGTCAAATAACAGGGGAAAAAGGAGAGTTTTGACAATACGCATGAAAAACCACATAAAAAGAAAACAGGGCATGGCTTTTGATACATACGCTGAACACCATATCAAAATGTTGCTGCTGACCAACATCAGTAACATAAATAATCCATTCAGCCTTCTCTTCATTAAGACGATACCTGCACAATTTAAGCAGTGCGGTAAATAACACTAAGTTAACTATTTACCACTTCTATACCACAGAGAAATGTAATCAAGTGAATGTTGATTAACATAATGTAGTTGAGTAACTCACAACAGCATATTTCAAAAAATGAACAGGTTAAAAACCTCAAAAAAAAAGCATTTAGATGTTTTCGAGAATGCAAAAGAAAACAGGTAACAACTCAGTGGAAACTGTATGACATGATCCTGAGAGATATCCACAACACACCACTGAATGACAAATTCGTAGCATGGCACTAACTGACAGCAAAAATAGCAACTCCAAACAGTTCAACACAAACTGTCAAACTCTGCATGCTATGCTGTATAAAAAATTAGCAAGATACCAAAATAAGGCAATTGAATTCACTAATCCATATATCATATTAAATTTCCATGAAACTTATCTAAATTTTGCAAGCCCAAGACTCCATGTAACTCCAACAGAGAATTAAAAAGGGAAGATTCTGATATTTGATATTTACGTTTACAATCATCAATAAACTAACCTCTCTAGTTCTAAATTTTGATTGCTACCCAAAAAAGAAAGGCAACAGGTCCAATTATTGATATATAATAAGTGCAACAAGTTTGCAGAGTGCTATTAGTTGTGTTACGAGCATAAATTTGTGAAAATTGTATAAGACACTGGCATAACCCACTCTATTTCAGTCTTTCTCGACTACGTAAGACATTTATCAGCATTTCTGGCTGACTTAGCAATTAAAACACAACAAAAATCTAGGAAATGCACAAACAAACAAAAGAAAAGTTAAGAATCTCAAGATCTCCAATCCATTGGCTCCAAAATTTTATTTTCAAAATGTAATAGAAGAAGAATAGAACAAAAGACTAACCAGAGTGCAGCTAGATCTGTTGAAGCATAGTTGAAACCACCATCACTCTTAACAACAATGAGAGGTATGTTAACCCCTTCAATAAAGATCACACGAGCACCCTGACTTTCTTCAACTAACCCTAGCTTCGTCAATGCCTCAATCACCCCAGGAATATACGGATTATAAAAACTTTCCCCCTGTCAACAAAGAAAAACAATGTAATGCATTCTGAATTTTCCCAAATCTTTTGTATTAACTATATCAGCTAAAAACTTGAATAGACCTATGCAGTAAATCAATCTGGAAAAAGAGCTCAGATTGTTTGTACACAACTATAATTCAAAATATTCCAAATCTCTCTGTTTTTGTTTCAAGTCATGAAAAGCACAACTCAACATCATCATATACAACAAAATCTTGTAAAATAAAATTCCAAAAATCAAAAGGTAATCTTTCACTGCAATGGTATAGCTGGAGTTGAATTTATTATAACAATGTTCTTCAAAACCTTTCTCTACATCAGAACATTACTATATGTGTAACTTAATGTCATTCTTTAGTTACCTCTTCCAAAGGTCACTAAGACATAATGTTACTACAGCCACACTCATTAACTTGACAATGTTGCAGATTTACATATTATTGCCACTAACAGCTTCAAGGCACACACTAATTTCCCTAAAACTAATTTGGTAGCAGAGCTTATATGAAAGAATCACAGAATATAACTCATGCTAGGAGGATTTAAGAAATTCAACTCATTTAACAAAAGTGGCATGCCAGAATATTAAGTAAAGCAGGTTTCCAGCTACAATTGTCATGCTTATACAAAACTAAATGGCACAAACAAAATATTTTATTTATAAATGCACGAGTTTCTAGGGAACCCATTAGTGGCCATGAAAAGTTAGCATGGTGCACAACCAGAGAGTGTTAAATAAAGATAATTTTTTACCTTCTCCTCTAGCTGAACTCTAAGCCGTTGATAGACCTTATCAAACTCTCTTCGACTGATCTCACATATCTGTGCCCAAGCCTGGTAATACTTGGGTTCCCCGCCCTGTAATGATTTTGGTATAACAAGAATACATAGGGAAGTTTACACATGAAAAATTAGAAATCTCACAGATCATTTAAAGATCTTTCAGTGTAAACAGTTTACCTGGAGCCGAACCACAGCCTTTTGCGCTCTCTCCTTAAAAGCAGGATCAGAGTCAAATCGCTGTTTGGATGCCTTGTAGAATGCCTAATAGAACACCATGCAAGTTAGATTTGTAATAAACCATGCAGAATGGAAACGGAAATGTGGAAACAGAAACACTAAAACGTATTTTCTCAAAAACATAGGAGCGGAAACATGGGGAAATGTATAAATATGAAAAATATAGAGGTCCTTTTATAAATATCAAATTTCATAAAAAAAATACATGTATTTCTTAAAAAAAATACAACAACTTTTTAGAAACAATAAAGTATGCACTCAATTAACTTAATCTGTCAATCGACAACTAAATAAAATAGTGTATATCAAATCTAATTAAGTTGATTTTTTGAGTGTTTACTGATTGTGTGAGAACCTAGAGAGGAAGAGGAGATAAGTTTTAACACACCAAAGAAGAAAGAAGCTTCAGATGTCAGAGAGAAAAGGAAAGGAAATCAAAGTTAGTGTTCAAAATTGTGAAAGAAAGTGAAATATGAAATCAATTAAAAAATAAGTAAAATATTTTTTTTCCTAAAATGTTTTTCAAATTTTTTTTATAATTCTGAAACGCTCCCAAAAAGTTTTGTACCAGTTTTGGGGCGTTTTGGAAACACAAAAGTGTTAATAACCATCATATTAAACTTTGCATCTTTAGCACCAAGAAAATAACTAATCTGAAATATTGATTCATCATTTCCACATGCATAACAGTTTCCAACAAAGTTAAGGACAACAATAAACATACACCATGAAAGATTCCTAAACAATTTTTTATACATTTTATCAGGAGCTGATGGCTTAATTAGACGTTACATTTTATAGCTTCCTCGTTAATATATGAATACTCTTCCGGCGAAAGGACTATTTCCCACCCAAAGTATGCTTTTTTTTCCAAATTCCCTCTGTTAATTTTGAAAATCCCATTTACCTACCCATGGGCTGTTAAAAAGAACGATTTCAAGAACAAAATCGTCATTTTATCTGTAATATTAAAAATAAACTTAAATTTTATTTTATTTTTCCCCCTAAACCCTAAAAACTAATAATTTTCCCAACCAAAGTTTTAAAAAACAACATTTTCCCCCCTAGGGTTTCCAAATTTTTGATTGAATTTTCCGACAACGACTGACGATCTCCAGGTGACGTCTCTTCCTCCCCGGCGTCTCCTCTTTCCGACCGTGCGACGTCTCCCCCTCCTCGGCCTCTTAGTCAAAGACAAAGACGAGTCGCCTTCGTTCTTCGTCTTCGTCGACGACAACATCACACGCCATCAAAAGATATATAGCCGGAAGGAGGGGCCGTTGGAGAGAGAGAGTAGGTGCTTGGAGATCGCCGAAAAAATTAGATCTAAAAGTTTGAAAACCTTAGGAGGGAAATGCAGTTTTTTAAAACTGGGGTTGGGGAAAAATTGTTAGTTTTTAGAGTTGTGGGGGGAGGGGGGGGGTTGGGAATGATGTAACTAACGGACTCAATTAATTTTAACGGTCATGGGTGGGTAAATAGGATTTTCAAAGTTAATAGGAGGGAATTTAGAAAAAAAAAACATACTTTGGGTGGGAAATAGTCCTTTGGCCTACTCTTTAACTGAAACTTAGTAGAGCCAATGTCTTCTGTTGCACACAAAAAACAGTTTCTTTGATGTACAAAATGATTTTTTCCCCTTTTTGTTTACCCTTTTTATTACAGGAACTTTATAGGATGAAGTTGCACCAATTATTGCAATGCAAAGTGCTATATATGGTCAGTTTCTATAAACTTTAGACTTCAGCATTCCAAGATTATTAATATATTTCACTCACCTGTAAATCTCCAATGGCAGTTTCATTAACATCTTCAAAATTTGGAAACTTCTCGAAGAGATATTCAATCAGCATACCAAACTGCAAAACAAGTTTGAAATCTTTAAGCTGGATGGAATGATGAAGTGAAATGAAGGTTGGAGGATCAACAGAATCAATAATACACTAAAGAGATAAGCTAACCCATATCAGTAATCTAAAATTAATGTTGATGATTTAAGCCTTTAAAAGACACGAGAAGCATCCACACAGAGGACACATATTTTCAGAAACCAAATATACCTGTGTACCCCAGTCACCAACATGATTCCGCCTAAGAACTTCAACATTGGAAAATTCAAGCATTCGGGCTAGTGAGTCACCGATAATAGTAGATCTCAAATGACCAACGTGCATTTCTTTTGCAATATTAGGTGAGGAAAAGTCGACCACGGCCTTTTTTACATGAAGCCTTGGTGCCCATGTTTCAATACCATCAATTAGCATCTTCTGAATAGTCTGCAATAGCAATCAACAAATAAGCAATCTTGCAAAACTATTGCAACTATTATAAAACAGGGGAAATAAGATGAAACAAAATTACAGATTTTAATTAGAAAAAAGACAAGCAGACACCTTAGCTATCCAATTCTTTGCTAACACAACATTCACAAATCCAGGTCCTGCCACAGAGCAAGATTCTATCATTTCAGACAGAGGAAGATTTTTCATGATGGCCTAACCAAGAGAAAAGATCGTAAACAATTATTTGATGCAATCAAATAAGTCCAAAAGCAAAGTCATCCACAATCAAAGTAGAAGGTAGAAATATACAGAATGACAATACAAATACCTGTCCAACTGATGGGGGACCCCTAAACTCAGTACCCTTTCCTTTGATTTTGGACCATAGACCCATGGCATTATTGCTGCAGCAAATTTAAATAAATTCATACAGAAGGGATATACAAACATGAACTTAAAAACTAACTATAGGCCTAGTTTATATATCACTTCTAAAGAAAACTCTCATTAACTATTTCTAATAAATATTTTCAGGGTACAAGCACAGTATCATACCATTGGTAATCACCGAATTTAGCAGTGCAGGCAGCAACTAATGGTTCTACATCTGGCTCATTAGGTACCGTTATTTTAAGTGATTCCTCAAACAGTTTAGCTAATTGTCGCTTTACATTGCCCACATTTGCTTCTTCCTGCATGACAACAAGCGACCAGTTTCAAATTTCAGGACAATTCAGTTGCAACAGACATGAACCTCCCAGGTACACATGATAAAAATAAATAAATAAATCAGCTAACCTTAGCCATGCTTGCTACTGTACGAGTCTTTGTTGCCAACGCAAGCCTTCTAGATGTTGCCCTCAAAAGGTCTATCTAGTTTCGCAATTAAAACATAAAATTACTCCCAATAATACAATAATATACCGGATAGAAAAAATATATATAGAACAGAAGACCCGCCCGAACAACCAATGAATCAATTAAGGCTTATCTTCGAATTTTCAACTTTCTTTATGAAGAAACGAAGCAGAAAATTCCATCGAATTTAGATTCTATTTTCCTAAAAAACAAAAGAATACCCAGCAAACAACGAGAAAACTAAATAAATGATTAATTCTAATAGAGAAGAAAGAAAAATAAACTAACATGCAATTAGTCCTAGATAAGTATAGAGCAGAAAATAAAATGAATTTCAGATCATGTGAGAACAAGCAAGAGTTTGAGCCGTTAATTATCTTGAACACAAATAGAGAAAGAGAGAGGAAATATATGAAGGCTTACCAGAGGCAGAAAGTGAGGAAGAAGAGTGAAAACTAGAGAGTCGATTTAAGGAGAGGAACGAGGAAGAAGAAACCGGCGCCAGTAGAAGGGTTAAGGACCCTATGGCTATCATAACTTAGCTTTTATATATCTATTTGGTTTTAGTTTGGAGCTGAAGACAACCAAACCCTCGCTCACTCAGCCTAACGTCTCCATTGAACTATCCACTCAGAATCCCTGCTTCTTCGGCTTAGTAACTTAGTTGGGCTTTTCGCGAATCCAATTCTTTTCAGCATATTTTTTGTCGGGTTCGGTTGGTCTGCCATGGGGTGCTGACATGGCAGCCACCGGAATATTTTATTTATTCTTGAATTATTAACATTTTCCCAACTGTTTTTTTACATTTAATGCATAAATCATATTTTCTCACCAAAATTTTAATTCCGTTTAAAAAAAAAATACAAATATAGATATTATAATTATCATATCATCCCGGGTAAATTTTCCATCTTATATCTTCTTCTACTTCCTCTTTTGTTAATCTCATTTTGTCTTGCCTTTGATTCACTTATTTATATTGGCAAAGATTACCTTGTTGTCTATGTTAGGAGTTTTTCCGGATATAATAAATGAGTTCTTTTTCCTTTTATTTTATTAGTTAACTAATTAATTCGAAGTACTAGGCAATTTTCAAAAGGAGGCACAGTAACTTTTACAATTTTTTACATTCCTATAGGGGAACAATAGGGTTGATTTATTACGGCGTGTTGTGTGGTGCCATCAAAGGTCTAAAAATCCAGACCCCAAACTCACACTCCAACCATTCAAGTGGATTGCAATGAAAATGGGCAATATGGGTAAAGTGTGATGGTCAAAGTAGTCTCTCCTGTATAAGAGAATATCATTTTTGTTGACTAACATTTTGTTGTCATAACCCTTGGAGGCAATGTTCGTCAAGCGTGGGAGTTTCTTTGAAAAATGAGTAACTGAGATGTTGAATGAGACGAAAAAAATTTGAGATTGATTCAATGGTTAGTGATATAAAATACATTTTATTCTCTATTGAAGTCATATAAACAGTTGATAAGAGTGGATAAAATAATAGTAAAATTGTTGAGGAAAAAGATTTAAATGGTCGATTGTTCTTAAAGAAGCTGAATGTACTGAACATGGATGTGGGGGAGTTTAGATTCAGCTAGGTTTCGAACACCTGCTAGTTTAAGGAAAAATAAAATAGAGAGAAATAGAAGAAAGAAAGGGAAGAAAAAATTTTATTTATTTTTAAATCATGGAGAATTAAACTAACTATTGTATCATTTTATCATTAATTTTAGGTTTTACGTTGAAAATGTGATTTTACATTTAAATAGTGGAAATGCCTTTCTAGGCCAATTGAGTGGGAGATTGTTAGTTACTCTAATCTTTGGGAGTTTGTAAAAGGAGTTGGCAGAAAAAGTAGTTTGATTCTCAAGCATTTGATTCTTGGGGTATTTGATTCCTAGGAGAAAAAAAAAGTTATTAATAGTGTGATTTTTCTGTAGATCACAATATTTTAATGGCCGAATAACTATTTTTCATTTAAGATTTCAGTAAAACTATAATTTTTCGTATTTTAAATTTAAAAATTAAAATTTAATTTTTCACCTATGATATACTTTTATTTGTTAATATTGTTAAGTAAAAAAGATAAAATTGTTATTTTTAAAATATACTAAAAGCAATCATTTAAAAAATATTTAAAATATATAGTTTTATTTTATTCACAATATTTACATATCCTTTCTTCTACGTTTTCTTATTTTTTTATTATTATTTTTTACTTATTTTCTTATTCATTTATTTTTAATAAGTGCCATTCAATTTTTTCTCTTATTTTTTTCACTAGCTTATTTTCAATAAATGTTACTCTATCATTTTTTTTTTCACTCATTTCTTTTTAATAAATATCAATATATCTCTTCTGTATTCACCTACTATTTTTTAAATAAATATCAATTTATTTCTTATTTCTCTCATTTTTTATTTATTTCAAGTAAATATAAATTTACAGTTATTAGAAGAATTTCATGTGAAATTGAAATTTTGAAGAGTGATGGTAAAGAGCACAGAAAAAGAAGGATAATTGGAGAAGGAGGACAGTCAATTGGTAAAAATTACATAAGAATAACCGATAATTGAGGAAAACGATTACAAGAAAGGAGTTAAAAAATAAATAATAAGAAAAAATATTTTAAAAAATAATAAAATGTAATTATTGAAGAATACATTGGTAAATTAAATATTATTTGATTATAAAATTGCCGGTCAAAATTTTATTTTAATAAGAGTATTTTTGTTACATTAATCAAATTAAAAACATCAATATTAATTAAATTATGGATAATTTTGTTATTATATTAACAAATAATAAAACAAAAATTTATACTAAAATCAAACAAAATTGACTAACAAAAATAAATGATTGTCAGTTTGTTAAAACTTTGATGAAAAATAGTGATTTAGCCTATTCAATTTCATCTATATTGTGTACAAAGTTAAATTTATATAATAATAAAATTATATATATTTAAAATAAATATTAATTTAAATATTCATAATAATATATTAAAATATAATTATATAATTTTAAATTAAAAATAAAATATTTGAGAAACAAACTGAGCATAATTATTGGTTTAATGTTGAACTCACACTTTATTATTCATAGCCGTGATAAAGTATCGGGAAACGTAGCAAAATCAACTTCCCATAGTTTTAAATAAATGAATTTATTTGCAGTAAATAATTTTAGGCCCTTTCAATATATAAAATTTGGCCTTATTTAGTAAATGTAAAATACGTTATCCGTAATTCGTAGAGATTTAATAATGATATAAAACTTGATAATTTATGTATTTTTTATTTATTACAACAATCATATATAAATCTAATTAGTATATAAATAAATATATATTTATATATTATAATATAATTAAATATTATTTTATTTTTAATTTAAAATTAAAATTCTTAATAATGAGTGTAATTATTATTATTTTTTTAAATTAAAAAATATAAAAGATTATTAAAAATAATAAAATTATGTAATATATATTATTAGATAATTAAATAATTTTAAATAATAATATATCTTTTATAAAAATATATATATATATTAAAAATAGTACATATTTTTCTGTTCAAAATATCATAATGTCCAAACTCCGTACTGATGATGAAGAAAGATTATGCCACATGTACTGTTCAGAAATTGGAGGCAAAAAATATGTCTTATTCTTGCGGTCCCACACGGCGCGGACCACAGAGTAACTTCTCTCTCACAAAATAACGATAGAAATAAAGTTGTTCTAATCCACTCAGCACATTCCACGAATCATAGCATAGCAGATCGTCTTTAGCTTCAGACCATTTCTACTCTCTATAAAAAGCTACAAATCTCCACTCACGGCACGCATCAATTATTCATAGAGAATATCAAGGGAGACGAGAGTGACGATGGGGAAGGCAGAGAAAAGCCACACGGTAACTGTCAAGGTTAACGGAAAATTAACAGAGGTGAAGATGGACAAGAAATCAGGAAGTGGCTTGAGAGGATCGCCCAAGAAAGGCGGCCACGGAGGGAAGTGGACGTGGTCGGGTGATGGCTATTCAAAGGCTGAGATCGGTTTCGACAAAGAGGTTGTTGATGTTAAAGATCCGAACTACGAAGATCCCGAAGAAACTGTCGCAGTTGCCGTCTGAGTTTCATCAAGTTAACGGTTCGTCATCATCGTTATTGTCATTTAGCTAATCTGCTTATCTGATGTAAATATTTTATGATCTCGGAATAGAATAAAAAATTTTGGTTTGTGGACTTTCTATGAAGTTAACTAGTTTTTGCTTAGAATTTATTTATGTGATCAATTTAGGAGTAAACATTTGAAAATATTACTGATCAGACAATTTGGTAATCAAAACAGCCGCTTTTTGGTTTGAGAATCAACAAAAATTATTCAAAATACTGCGGATTTGTTGCTGCTTCGACATTTTTTTCCTGGTTCGTACAAATCTCCACGAATCGGATCCATGAACAAATATTCCCTCTGATTGAAATTTGGGAATGGATTAGAGTGGCTGGGTTTGTGGATCCACGGGTTACCGTCCTTGTTTTTGTAATACAAAGTGTTCGAATAATTTACTTAACATTTATATAATAATTACATTCTTTACTAATAAAAATATTTTAGATTATTTAAATTAATGATTTAATAAAAAGTTTAAAAAATCACAGAAGTCATCGATGCCCACAGTTTTCAAACCACCTGAAAATTGTTAGAATCTATATCTACATAATGATCAAACTCCCAACAAAGAAATATTATATTTAAATTTTGGCCAAAAGACATGTTCCTGCCCAAAGTTTAACGTAATCTTGAACTCGTGAAATTTTATAAATTTAATTATCTATTTATGAATTATTAAAATTAATAAAATATATTAATTTTAAAAATAAGATTATTATTTAATTAATAATATTAAAAAATATAAAAATTTATACTATTTTTATTTGATTGATGTATAAATCGATTAAATAGATACGAGTGATACATATATCTATGTATGGTATAGATTTGTGCTAATAAATCGTTGGTTGACTTTCAATGGGTCAATAATTTGTCTTTGTCCAAGAGATGAGAGAGAGTATTGGTATGGAGGTTGGCTAATTTTAATTGTCATAGAAGTAGGGGAAAAAAATACAAACGTTAAGGAGAAAATATAATTTTTCAAAATTTTTGATAAAAAAAATTATTAATTTTTTAAATTAAAGAAAGAAAATGAAATAATTTTTTTATATTATTGATTAAATTATGTTTTAATTGTTAGATTTAAATAATTTTGTTAATTTTAACAATTGAATGAGAGATATTTGAATTTTTAAAATTTAATATGTAGAGGATTGGAAAAACATTAAACCTTAGGTGAGAATAAGTCTTTTGGCTAATTTAATATTTATTGGGACAATATTAAGAAAAAGTAATATTATGTGTATATAATTTGAAAATATAAATAATATATTATCATGTAATTAAGTATTGTTTTATTTTTAATTTAAATTTATTCAATCACATGATAATATATTATTTATATGATCAAATTATGTACTTAAAATTTATACTCATGGTTTTATTGGTTAAGAAAACAGTTGGGAAACATTATAATTCCCAGTCGAGCCTTAAACAGCTTGACGAGAAGCAAATTCAACAGCTTTCATCTGTGCTTTCTTTGATTTCAATCATCAAATATGAAATAAAGGAGATCCCTATAGCCCAAAGGCAGGGCTGGATTCGAGCCGAGCCAAGCTCGGGCTCGGCTCGGTTTATTAATGGGCGGCTCGAGTTCGACTCGGCTCATTTTTGGCTCGGTTCGGCTCATTTTTCATATCAAAACGACATCGTTTTTAATATATATGGATCAAAACGACGTCGTTTTGTATAAAAAATTTAAAAAAAAAATCTACCTAGCCAATATGAGCCAGCTCGAGCTCGATCGAGCCGAGCAGAGTCCGGCTCATTTCAGGCTCGAACCGAGCCGAGCCGAGCTCGAGCTCGAGTCCAGCCCTACCCAAAGGTGCAAGGGTATTTTCAAAATTAATTATAAGTTTATTTCTGTAATAAATTTAATTGATAAAGCACTTAAAATATAAAACGATTTTAAGCGAGTGACTCATTCATCCATATATATATAGTAATACTATGTGTACCCACTTTGGATACACAAATGTATACACACTCATATGTGTCATCATATAATTGGTTATTATTTTATTCTTAATTCAAAATCATTCAATCACATGATGACACATATAAATATGTATACATTTGTGTACCTAAAGTGGGTACACATAGTTTTATTGATATATATATATATATATATATATATTCCTATTCAAGTTTTAGCGAAAATTCAAAAATACACTTTTGATAGATGAAAAATTTAAATATTTACTTATAAATTAACTTTTATTAGATTTTTCTATTAGAGATAAAGGTAAAACTATCATTTTAATAATATTATTAAAAAATATATCATTTTATATCATTTTTTCCCCCTATTTCGAAAATTGACTTTTACATCAACTTTGAAAAGTCACTTTTTCCCCCAAGGGTTTGGAATTTTTAAGGTTTTTTTTCTTCAACGACCGGAGTCAACTTTTCCTACCCATCTTTTGTTGATGGCCGAAGAAGAAGGAAGGGCAACCACCCATCTTTCATTCAATACTCGGACAACCACCCATTTATCACATTTGAATGACATTCAAATGATGTTGCGTGATTTGTCGATCTCAGTCACGATATTTGTTTCAGCAATGATGATAACGAGATGATGTCGGATGATAATGAGAGATGTTGGGACGACAACGACAAACACTCGGATGATGTCAGGAAGACGAATCATGTGAAAGAAGGGGAGACGATTTGCATGAAAGCTGGGGAGACACTGGTCGAGATCCATGCCTTTGAGCGTCGGACAAAAGATGGGTGGTTTGGAAGAATGGAGAAGGATGGTAGAACAATGTTGGTTGTCGGAGAGAGAGAGGTATTATCAAAAAATGAAAACCTTAAGGGGAAAAGTGAATTTTCTAAAACTTAATTATAAAAAAATTTTTTAGTTTTTAAACTAAATAGGAGAAATCTATAAATTTTTAGGATTTTATGATTTAAGGAAAAATGATAATTTTACCTTTCTCTCTAACCTAAAGTTTTAACGAAGTTAATCTATGAATGAGTGTTTAAGTTTTTTAATCTATCATAGATGTATTTTTGAATTTTAACTGAAATTTGGGTGGAAAATAGCCCTTTGCCCATATATAATAATAATAATAATAATAATTTTTTCAACAGAAAAATGATGCTCAAATTGATTGGATGAATCAACTTTGGACATATTGATATTAATAATAAGTGCCTCAGCAATTAATATTAATTTGGTATTAATTACAAGCACACAAGTCTTATTAAGATGAAAAATCTTTCCTTCAAGTAGGGCTGGATTCGAGCCGAGCCAGCTCGAGCTCGAGCTCGGCTCGGCTCGGTTCGAGCCCGAAATGAGCCGGGCTCTGCTCGGCTCGATCGAGCCCGAGCTGGCTCGGGTTGGCTCGGTATATTGTTTAAAATTTTTTTATACAAAACGACGTCGTTTTGATCCCCATATATACACAAAACGGTGCCGTTTTTATATGAAAAACGAGCCGAGCCGAGCCGAACCGAAAACGAGCCGAACTCGAGCTGAGCCGAATCCGGCTCGAGTCGAGCTCGAGCCGAACTCGAGCCGGCCATTAAAAAACCGAGCCAAGCCCGAGCTGGCTGCGAGCCAAGCTCGGCTCGGCTCGAATCCAGCCCTACCTTCAAGTTTCAACTAGCCTGCAACAAAGTTTTATAAAATAAGAAATTAAGAAAATAAGGCCAAAATACTTGTTCTCACCCAAGTAAAGTGAAATTTTAAAGTTTTGCTTTCCAATTTTAAAAAATTTAAACATCTATCTATAAACTAAATTTTATTAAATTTTTTAGTTAAAATTAAGAGTAAAATCATTATTTAATAAAAAATTTTAAAAATTAAAATTTTATCATATTTTTTCTCTCAATTTGAAAATATAACAATTTATCTTTACTAAAAGTTTAAAAAATGACAATTTTCTCTTTAAGGTTTTCTCTCATTCTCTTTGACGTTAATTCTTTTCTAGGGAAGAATAAGTCACTAGAGATGAGAGAAAACCTTAAAAAAATATTGTTACTTTTTAAACTTTGAATAAGGATAAATTATTAGATTTTTAAATTAAGAAGAGAAAATATGATAAGACTTTAGTTTTTAAATTTTTTTTATTAAATAATGATTTTATCTTTAACTTTAATTGAAAAATTTAATAAAATTTAACTTATAAATAAGTATTTATACTTTTAAAAGTTTGAGATTAGAACTTTGAAATTTTACTACACCTAACTTGGATTTAAAAAATAATTTTAGTGTTGAGTTTTATTTATTTAAGTATGTAAATATTCGTTATTGTCTTCAAAAAACAAACGGACGGCTTTACTCCTTCCAATCGTTAAGAAACCAGAGAGAGAAAAGCCCTTCTCTTTTCTTTCCACAGACGAAACCTCTTTAGAAATTCAAACAAAAACAAATGCAATTTAATTGAGAAAAAAAGGCGAAAAAATGGACAAAAAAAAAAGCAAATTTAATTTACCTCACCCAAAATTTGAAATAGCAATTTCCCCCTAAGGTTTTCTTTTCTTCTCTCTAACAACTGATTTCTTCTAGGCCATCAATCGGGAGGGATGAGTTGTCGAAAAGGAAAGAAAACTATAAGAGAAAAATTAATATTTTTCAAACTTTAGGTAAAGTTAAATTGTTAAATTTTTAAATTGAGAAGGAAAAATATAATAAAATTTTAATTTTCTAAAATTTTTTGTTAAATGATGATTTTACCTTTAACTTTAATTGAGAAATTTAAGAGAATTTGACTTATAAGTAGATATTTAGATTTTTTACTATACCTTAAAAAAAGCAAATATTATAAGATAATTAATTAAAATAGCTATTTTTTTTATCTTTTATATATATATAGTTATTTTTTTTACTATACAAATATAACAGCTTTTAATTTGACTTTATCTTAAAAAATATTCTAAGATTTGAGATTAACTAGATGGATTGGTTAAAGTCAATCAATTCTTTAAAAAAAAATTGGTTAGTTAGGTGCTTGGTCGATTGATCACCCATCAAATCAACTAATTTTATTGGTTGATTGGCCGACCAAACACCCAGCAAACCTTCTTACCATCAAAATCGTTAAAATTTTTTATATTTATATTTTATTTTATCTTATATTTTAATTTTAATTAAGTAAATAAATGGGTTTTATATATTTATATTTAGTTAATATTTTATATTTTAGATGATATATATAAATAATAAAAAAATAACCTCCTCTCTATCTCTCTCTCTCTATAAAAACTATTTTAATTAAGATATGACAACCACTTATCAATTAACTTTGGATTTATTTATTTAAATAATTAAATATTCGCGATCGTCTTAAAATAAAAAAAAAAAAACTAACGGCTTTACTCCTTCCAAACGTTAAGAAACCATTCTCTTGTCTTTCCACAGACGAAGCGTCTTTAGAAATTCAAACGAAAACAAATGCAATTTAATTAAGAAAAAAAGCGAAAAAAAAAAAGACAATGGGCAACAAGATCGCTCGAACGACGCAAGTATCAGCGTCGGAGTATTACCTGCACGACTTGCCGTCCTCATACAATTTGGTTCTGAAAGAGGTATTGGGACGTGGCCGGTTCTTTAAGTCGATTCAGTGCAAACATGATGAAGGCTTGGTCCTGGTGAAGGTGTATTTCAAGCGTGGTGACTACATCGATCTCAGAGAGTACGAACGCCGACTGTCTTACATCAAGGAAACCTTTCGTGTTATTGACCACCCTCATGTGTGGCCCTTCCAGGTCGAATTCTTTGGCATCTCTTGCTTTTTATCTATTTATTTATTTTTTTCGCACAAATCTCTGTTTCAATTTGTTTTTCCTGGTTGCTGAGATACTGTAGGAGAATCAAATTTGAGTTTAACTTGGTTTGGTTTTAGATATATATTTTTTAATTCTGTTGAGTAACAGTGTTAGGTTTAAGCCAGTGCTTTATAATTTCCTGTTTGGTTGCTGAGAAAATTCGGGAACAAGAGCAATGTTAAGGATTTTGGATCTTAGATTCGTGACTGTGGTGGTGAAAGATTTTACTTTTCGACTTCAAGGCCTTGGTGCAACCGGCTTAATTTATTTTTACTAGTATTTGATGAATGATAAAAGAATTCGGATAGCTATGTGTTTTTTTTCTAATTTATTCTTACTTTGCTGAATTTTTATACCGTTGTCTATTATAGGAAAAATTAAATCGAGGATACTTTTTTAAATTTCTCATTTTTAGTGTGCTCTTGCAGTTTTGGCAAGAAACAGATAAAGCTGCATACTTATTGAGACAGTTTTTTTTCAATAATCTTCATGACCGGTTAAGTACTAGACCTTTTCTCTGCCTTGTGGAGAAGAAATGGTTGGCTTTTCAGGTGCTTATCACCCTTTTTTCTTCATCTCGCTCTTTCTTTATTAATAATGACTATTACCAGCACAATGCCACTGAAAATTCTCAGTTGTTGTCATAATGCAGTTACTTCTTGCAGTAAAACAGTGCCATGAGAAGGGGATTTGTCATGGTAAGTTTAGTAGGGGAAATTTATGTAATGCTATTGTGATGGTTGATTTCTGATGAACTCTATTTTTCTAGGTGATATAAAGTGTGAGAATGTCCTGGTCACTTCGTGGAATTGGCTTTATCTTGCTGACTTTGCGTCATTTAAGCCCACATACATTCCTTATGACGACCCGTCAGATTTCTCGTTCTTCTTTGATATCGGGGGAAGAAGGCTTTGTTATCTTGCACCTGAGGTTGGTTTTTATTCTTCATTAGAATAAAAGTTAAATGGTGAATTAATCTTATTATTTTTTAAGAATAATCTTGGTTTATATACAATTGATAATAAAACATAGAATGAAATCTAGGAACTAACTTGATTGACTTTCCTATAAAAAAAATTGGAAACAAAATAAAGAAAAATAAACTGAATAATAAAATTTCAACTAAGCCCTTCACAAAATAGTAACAATTAATGGTTTCCTAAATAATAGGAAAAATTATATTTCTCAACACTACACCCCCCCCAAATCTGTTGAGTGGATATCTTCCCTTCCAAGCTTACTCTTTAAGTTCTCACAAATCAGATTCGACAACCTTTTTGTGAAAATATTTGCAACTTGACCACATGTAGACACAAACCAGGTACATATTAGGCCACTATCCAACTAATTCTTTGTAAAGTGTTTATCAACTTCAACATGCTTTGTTCTGTTGTGTTGTACAAGAGTATGAACGATGTTAATAGTTGATTTATTGTCACAACGAAGCCTCATTGGACCCTTTTATTTAATCTGCAAATCACCTAAGATTATTTCAAGCCATAATAGCTCACAGATTCTCAATGCCATTGTTCTAAACTCGGCTTCTATGTTTGATTGAGCCACAATGTTTTGCTTTTTATTCCTCCATGTTATGAGATTTCCTCAAAAAAAAAAAAAGTACAATAATAGGAGGTTGATCTCCATATGAAAACGGATTTTGCATAGTCTGCATCAATATAAGCTTCAAGTGACAATTCCTTTATCTTCTTGTATAAAATTCCTTTACCTGGTGATCTTTTTAGATATCGTAAAATTCGGTTAACTGCCTTAAGATGTGATTCCTTGGAATTATGCATGAACTAGCTTACAACGCTCATTAACATAAGCTATATTTGGTCTAGTATTGGATAAATAAATGAGTTTCCATCAAGTTTTTGGTAGGAGCTTTTATGTATTGCAATATTATTTGGGCCATCTTTAAGTCGAAGATTAGGCTCTATGAGTGTATCAATTGCCTTGATTCCAAGCTTCCTGGTTTCGGTAAATAGATCTAAGACATAGTTCTGTTGGGATTTAAAAATCCTTTGATGAGAATGTGCAACTTCAATCCCTAAAAAATATTTTTATATCTCTGATTCCTTGTTTCAAACTCTTTCATCAAGCACTTCTTCAAGTTTTCAATTCCATCTGTATAATTCCCTTTTACTATAATATCATCCATATACACCAATAAAATTGTTACTCCTTTGAAGTTGAGTATTTCACAACAAGGTATGATCACCCTGACTTTGTCTATATCTCATACCAAACATGACTTTGTTAAATCTCCCAAACCAAGCTCTATGAGATTGCTCAAATCCATACAAGGCATTTCTCAATCTGCATTCTATTTCTTGTCTGTTTTTGACTCAAAAACTGGTGGCACTTCCATGTAACTCTCCTCCTCTAGATCACCATGCAAAAATTCTTTTTTTCACATCAAATTGTTGTAGTTTCCAATCCAGATTGGTAGCTAAAGATTTCATCTTAGCCATTGGAGCGAATGTTTCAAGATAATCAACTCCATTTGTTTGAGTATACCCTTTTGCCACTAACCTTGCCTTGTATTGTTCTAGTGAGCAATCTGACTTATATGTGAACACTCATATGTACCCTATAGTTTTTTTTCCACTCGGCAATTTAACCAACTCCCATGTCCTATGTTTCTTTAGAGCCGCCACCTCCCTTTCATAGTAGGTTTTTATTTCTTGTTTCCTAGTGCCTTGGATAAAGTCGGGTATGAGAATTGTGTCTTGGATAAAGTTGAACGATAAATTAATCTTATTATTCTTTAGAAATAATTCCGGTTATGTATAATTGATAATAGAGCATACAATAGAAATTAGAAACTAACTTGCTTGACTTTCCTATCGAAAAATAGGAAATAAAATAATTGACTAATAAAATTGCAACTAAATATCTAACAAAATAGTAACAATCTATAGTTTCCTAAATAAAAGGAAAAATTGTAATTCTCATCACATTCAATTAATTAATATGTTATACATTAAATATACTGCCTATTATATGTTTGTATTACATGGATTCTTGTTGTCAACCACCAATGAGTTGATGATGTGTGGTGCAACTTAGTATATATAGATATGATTGGTCAAAACTTTATTGTCTTTTAAAGTTGTGTCTTTATTAAGTTGAGTAGTTCAAGATTTTCAAGTTATTACTGTAGTCTTCTATCTCTATGTGTCCAATTGTGCAAATATGTAACATGATTAACAATCAAATTGAAGATGTGGCAAACACATCTTTGATAGAAAAAAATTGCCTTCAAAATGCGAATCCAATTCCTCTTCAAAACAAGAAATGCCCCTGTGTTGGCAACCACATTGTCAGGCTTTAGTGCAACAACACTGAGTTATTACGTAATAGTTTATAATTTCAATAATTGTTAGATAAATGGTTTCAACATTACGTTTAGCATACCACGGTTTAAAACCTATTAATTTTTATTACAAACACCAATTATTATTTAAGTAATGTATTGTAACTCTTAATAAATTCGTTTTTGATCTGGTAGACCAAATATTAGATTCAAAATTAAGTGCAATAGATATATTTTTAAAAATTTGAAATTCTTTTTTAAGTTTCAAACTTAATTTATTATAAAGGTTTAAAAATATCTCTTCTATTTATATTTCTACTAACAAACCTATATTATGAAACAAAAGCTGTCTTAACCATTTTAGTAAAGAAAACATTTTTTCGATAAAGAAATGGGAGAATTTGCAACAACCATGAATTTTGCTATTTCATGTTGTGTAATATGTGCATTTTAATGCCATTTTGAGATAGTTGAAGCTTGCAAATTAAATTAAATATAGTTTGAGTATGCTCGGATGTGTTTCTTCTCTAGGTGTCATCCTAGTGTGGATTTGTTAGGATCATTAGAGTGGCACAAGAACAGAAACCAACATAGTGGCACAACAACATGAAAAGGAAAGCAAGGAAAAAAGACTATGACCAACAACAAACAAATTGAGACCATTGTGGAGAATGTAAACTCATGGCAAAAGGAGTCAGAGCAGGTTAGAGGAAAATGTTGTATAAAAAGAGAAGAAAAAAGAGTGAGGGGGAGGGAAATTTTTCAACAAAACAGTGGGCAGCTCTGGCTGGGAAGGAGAACACCTAGCCTCTCGAAAACTAAGCCATTTAGGAGAGATTTTCAACCTCTTGAAAGTTGGAGAAAGAATTTATGTTTCCTTTCATTTTATGTTTGCAGAATTAATATTCTAGGTTTGTAAGACACAATATCATTAGTGAACTATCTGAGTATTTCTTAAAGATATTATCAATACAATCAGTGTTTCCATACATTGCTCTTTGTTTGGTTTACACCTTATTCCATTGCATTGTAACTAAAATACAAACTACTACAACAAAATTCGTGTTCAATATTTTCCAACAATAGTAGAGCCACCATTTTAGCAGAAACTCGGTGGGTGATTTTCCGGCAAGCAGAGCAGGACCGATATTTCTCCAAGTACCTATCAGGATGTCCCATTCTTGGCATTGATAGTGACACTACAAATTGTGCATCTTGTATGTATCTTCACCTTATCTAGTCTTCGAAGGTCATTTCAACTTAATGAAATGTTGTCATACTAAAGAAATTTGCCTTTTGTTCCCCATTCTTGTTGGGACGCTACTCATTTGTGTTTGGTTGGACGTAATTTTTACCATGCTTTGAATTGCAACATCTAGATTTTTAGGTTGTGAAAATGAATATGGATCAAATATGTCCATTTCTTGTATTGTTATAAGAAATGGAATATAATAATCATTAGTATCAAATTGGGAAGAAGATGATCCTCCGACTCTAAAATTTTGATAATCCATTATGGATTTTTGTGTAATATATATATATATAAATAAATAAATAAATACTATTATAACATTGCTATAATTTAAATAAAGTAATCAAGAAATGAGATAGCCAAAAAAATGATAGAAAATTAATGAATTGTAGAGCGTTTGAGAATTGAGACTTAGAGCAGAAGTGATATGAGAATGTTTTGAGAAGAATAAGAAAGGGTCAAGGGGTATTATATTGTGGGACGTGAGGAGGGAATTGTGAGAAAATAAAGTTTTTTTGCAGTTTCCTCTTACCCACTGGTCAAATGACCATTGCTGAGTAGTTGGACCGCATCCCCAGAGCCTGGGCTTGAGGGGAGGGCTCAGGCTTGGGCCTCGACCGTTTTCCTTTGGCCCAACCTAACCTAGGCCTATGGACCGGGCTTTTTTGACACCTCTATTCATCAATTATATTAGAACCGGTTTTGTGAGGTTTCAGAATTATAAGTGGCCTGTATTTTCTTCAGTTGTAGTAACACAAAAGTAACAAATTAAAATCCTTACCTTAAGTCAAACTTTGAAGATTTATTCTGAAAAAGAAAAATAGCAAGTTTACTCGACTGGTTTTATTCATTAACATTTAGAAGTGTACGTTTCCATTGGCTCTTAGAGTTATATATACAACATTGGTTTTAGATTATGGAAATTCATGTTGTACGCATATTGCAGGGAGATTTGGTAATTAATGCCAACAGGGGTGCTTTTAGTTTTCTTCACTTTTCTGTTGTATATCAATGAAGCAATCTTTGTGGTTGACAAATGTTTTTTTTCTATGGTTGGCACTTTTCATAGGGGTAATCGTTAATTTATGCAAACAAAAACTTTGTGATCCGGTAGATGTCTTTGTAGATCTGGTATCTTCATTATTGAGGTTTAGGTTGTTTATAACTATAAACCTTTTTCAATTTGATTTTATGAAAATTGTTTACATCTGCAGTTGACAGCCCTATATCTTTATATCTACCTCTAATTATCTTTATATGTTTTCTGTTTGAACTAAATTTCTAATTTTAGGTCCTTGAATGTCTTCCTAAGCTTTTAGGTCAAGTGTTAACTTAATATTGTATTAGAGCAAAGTTGTCTAAATGATCTTGGGTTTAAGCCCCCCAAAAATATTAAACAAATTATAATAGGTTGTGTTTATGGTTATGATTGTATTGCTGGTTGTAGTTGTTATCATTTTTCTTTTCGGTAGCAAGCATATCAAAATTAATTACTGTTGTTGGACCATTGCCATTTATTTTCCAAATCTTAGGTTAGGCAGTGACATAATATCTTGTCTTGTGATTTGTGCATTGCCTTTTAGATCACAATTTTAGGTAATATTTTTCTTGAAGACTGGCTTGAGTTTGGTGTAGTTATAGTCTTCTGCTTGGATTTTTCATATCATTTACGGTTTAATCAAGTAATTAAGTTTTAATCATTAGTTTGTTGTTTATTATAGAAAAAGTGATGCAGTTGTATCATTATGTTGTTGTTTCTTATGGAAGAAAGTGATTTTAATCAGTCTTGTATTGAAGGATCTTATTGTGTTAGATATGGATTTTTGTCTATCTTTTGTGGCAAACACTTTCAACAGACGTTCTTATCTGGTAATATAATAGCTATGTATAATATATATTGAATGTTTAATTAAATTATTCTGTAAGTTTTCAGAGATTTTATGAGCATGGAGGTGAGATGCAAGTCGCACAAGATGCTCCTTTAAAGCCAGCTATGGATATCTTTGCTGTAGGGTGAGTGTGAACAATGTTAGCATCTCCATCTTAGTGAGTGCATTATGTGATTTTTTCTTCTTCCTCCTTAGCATTTCCTTGTTCATTTTCTTAAATTTTAAGTTTGTAGGCTTTTGTTTAATTGGCTTTACTTTACAATACTGGAACTAGATGTTTCTGTATTTCACAAATCTTTTTTAGGAGAAACATAAAGCAATCTTTGTTAAGAGTCTTACAGATTTCTGTCTCAGAGGACTGATCTAGTGCATTTGTATTCATTATATATCTAATAGAGAAGTATTAAAACAAGAGTGAGAGAAGAATGGTTGTGTAAAAATTATATCTAAGATAGAAAAGTTCATTTTTATAAATACTGACTTGAATAACAATCTCACCATTTTGTTGTTAGTTTCTCACCTAAAGTCGAACATATGCTTGCTTCTTGAACAGTTTAAACTTTCTAATGGTTTTTTAAATCTATTTTTGTTGCATTAATGGAAGAAATGTTTCTTATCTAATTTTTTAATATTTAGAGGGAAATTGTATTTTGTAATCTGTTTCTTGTAGCAAATTCAATTATATAATATTTTTGGGAAAAGTGATATGTTTATATGCAGTTTCATGAACTAATTATCTGTACTTGTTTGCTGCTTTTTAAGGTGTGTAATTGCAGAGCTTTTCCTTGAGGGCCAACCCCTGTTTGAACTCTCTCAGCTGCTTGCTTATCGCAGAGGGCAATATGATCCTAGCCAACATCTCGAAAAGGTATGCATTTTCTCCCTTCTGCCTTCTTTTCTCCCTCCTCTAATCTGTTCTCTTAACTCTACTCCTTTTAAAAAAAAAAATAAATTTATTTGTACTCTCTTAGTCTTGTTTAATAAATATTAAACTTAAGTAAATCCTATCATCCTCGAACTACAGCCCTCTATTTTGACATTCAATTTTGTTTTTGAAGTGAGAATATATTAAATCACATGCTACCATATTTCCTTGTCTTGTTCTGCCATCACTTGTGCTCTATGCATGACATTATAAATAATTATCATATCAAAGATTAATGGAAGTTTTTGGATTGTTTTCATATTCATTGTTGTTTATGCTCAATAATCTTTTCGTCAATTCCTATGCGCTGTGCTCGCAGATCCCAGATTCTGGAATCCGCAAGATGATTCTTCATATGATTCAATTGGAACCAGAATTGCGGTTTTCAGCTGAAATCTACCTACAGAAATATGCAGCTGTCGTGTTTCCAACCTATTTCTCACCATTTTTGCATAATTTCTACTGTTGCTGGAATGCTCGTCATTCTGATACGAGGGTGAACAGCTTTCTAAGTTTGTGCTATAAACTTTTGTATTTCCCACAACTTATCCTTTCCCTTTGCAGGTTGAGATGTGCCAGAGTGTCTTCCCTGAGATACTTAAGCAGATGGTGGCCAATAAATCAAGTGATGAGACAGTTACTGGACTTGCAACACTATCAAGTGCCTTGATTGTTAAAGAGTCACAAGAGACTGTTGTAAAGCAACAGTTGGACTTTAAAAATGACTTCCTTGGGAAGACGGAAAAGATGAAAAAAGGTATAGCCAAGAACAGGTTCAGACTTGGTGATATTAGTACCTATGCTGGGGATGGAAAACAAAGCAGTCACTATCCTAGTGAGAAACCTATACTGAAGGATGTGCAGAATTCTCAAGATCCTAGAAATGGTGGTGTGCGTTCAGCTGGTGAGCTTCTTCAAAGCACTTCTGATGCATTTAGGAGAAACACTCATCCATTCCTGAAAAAGATTACTTTGAATGATTTAAATTTATTGATGTCAGAGTATGACAGTCAGTCAGACACCTTTGGTGGGCCCTTTTTACCATTACCTAAAGATAGTGTGAAATGTGAAGGAATGGTTCTAATTGCATCTCTGCTTTGTTCCTGCATACGCAACGTAAAGCTTCCTCACATGAGAAGAAGGGCTATACTCTTATTGAAGTCTTCTTCATTGTATATTGATGATGAAGATCGCTTGCAGCGTGTTCTTCCATATGTTATTGCAATGCTTTGTGATTCAACTGCAATTGTTCGGACTGCTGCATTGGAAACTTTGTGTGATATTTTGCCTTTAGTCCGGGATTTTCCTCCTAGTGATGCTAAGATTTTTCCAGAGTATATCCTTCCAATGCTTTCTATGCTTCCTGATGATCCAGAGGAAAGTGTGAGAATATGTTATGCCAGCAACATAGCTAAGCTGGCACTTACTGCTTATGGGTTCCTGGTTCACTCAATAAGCTTGAGTGAAGCTGGTGTTCTTGACAAACTGAGTTCACCACACAAATCACTGGCATCATCTAATGAGACATCTAGACAATTGCAGAGATTAAGTGTTGATTCCCAACTTGCACAGCTAAGAAAGTCCATAGCTGAGGTTGTTCAAGACCTTGTAATGGGTCCTAAGCAAACTTCAAACATCCGGAGAGCGCTTCTTCAGGATATTGGCAACCTTTGTTGCTTCTTTGGCCAGAGACAGAGTAACGACTTTCTGTTACCCATCCTTCCTGCTTTTCTTAATGATCGAGATGAGCAGTTAAGGTCTGTATTCTATGGGCAGATTGTGTTTGTCTGCTTCTTTGTGGGTGAAAGAAGTGTGGAGGAATATCTGTTACCTTACATTGAGCAGGCATTAGGTGATGCTACAGAGGCTGTCATTGTCAATGCATTGGATTGTTTGGCTATTCTCTGCAAAGGTGGTTTTCTCCGGAAGAGGATACTTCTTGAGATGATTGAGCGGGCATTTCCATTGTTATGTTTTCCTTGTCAATGGGTGAGAAGGTCAGCTGTGACTTTCATTGCTGCTAGCAGTGAGTGCTTGGGTGCAGTAGATTCCTATGTTTTCCTTGCCCCAGTTATACGCCCTTTCCTCCGCAGACAACCATCATCTTTAGCTTCTATGAAAGCTCTTCTGTCATGTTTAAAACCTCCAGTGTCTAGAGAGGTTTTCTACCAAGTCCTAGAAAATGCTCGGAGTTCTGACATGTTAGAGAGGCAGAGAAAGATATGGTACAATTCATCTGCACAATCTAAACAACAGGAAACTGTTGATTTACTCAAGAGAGGGGCAATGGATTTAAATTCAATGAAGTACTGGTCTGACAAGCAACAAAGTATAGAAGATCAGAGCCTAGCAGTCAATGCCGCAAAACAGTCTGAGTTGAGTAAAAGTAATGATGATGATGATGATAATGAGGCTAAGCTGAGAAGTGCAGAAAGTTTTGTGTATCATGCTTCTAGCATGGTTGACATTCGGGATCCTCCATGCTCAGAGAAATTTCGTTTCCCAGCCTTTATGTCTCAACAGGCCAGCAGTGCAAATAGCCTCTTATGTGATAAGTCATCAGAAGGCATACCTTTATACTCCTTTACTGTGGACAAGCGGCCGGTTTTCCCCGCAGCTTCTGATTCTTCCCTGCATGTTAACTCCCCAGGAATCAGTTCATCATCCATGCCGTGGATGGATCCACTAAATAAATCCTTTAGCTTGGCCAGTTCAGTTTCTATGCCTAAGCTTGTTTCAGGCTCATTCAGCATTAGTAATGGTTCTAAACAGTTCTATAGAGTAGTGCATGAACCAGAAGGCAGAGAGAATGATCAAACAACATACGGTAACAGTAAATTTCAAGATATGGGGATCTCTAGCACAGTAAAAGGGAGTTCTATATCTGGGGAGGATGCTTCTTCTCCTGCTGATTTTATAGGTTTGCCCTCTTTTGCACAAACATCATCAATTTCAAATGCAGGCTGGAAACCTCGTGGAGTGCTGGTTGCGCACCTCCAAGAGCATCGCTCTGCTGTTAATGACATTGCAATTTCAAATGATCATAGCCTTTTTGTGAGTGCATCTGATGATTCAACTGTCAAAGTCTGGGATTCAAGGAAGTTAGAAAAGGACATTTCATTTAGATCAAGGCTAACTTATCACTTAGAGGGAAGCCGAGCTTTGTGCTCTATAATGCTTCGAAATTCAGCTCAAGTTGTTGTTGGAGCATGTAATGGCATGGTACATATTTTTTCTGTGGATCACATCTCAAGAGGTCTCGGTAATGTTGTTGAGAAGTATTCAGGTATTGCTGATATAAAAAAGAAGGATACCAAGGAAGGTGCCATAGTTACCCTTGTAAACTACAGTGCTGAGATGTTTATGTACAGTACCCAAAGTTGTGGGATACATTTGTGGGATGCAAGATTAAATTCAAATGCATGGACATTAAAAGCAATTCCTGAGGAAGGTTACATATCTTCTCTGGTGACAGGTCCCTGTGGAAATTGGTTTGTGTCAGGATCTTCTAGGGGTGTGCTCACTCTTTGGGATCTGAGGTTCCTCATACCTGTGAATTCATGGCAGTATTCTGTTGTATGCCCTATAGAGAAAATGTGCCTTTTTATTCCTCCCCCAAATACCTCTCTATCTACCAGTGCAAGACCTCTTATATATGCTGCTGCGGGTTGCAATGAAGTTTCACTGTGGAATGCAGAGAATGGGAGCTGCCACCAGGTACATTTCGATTTGCTTATTGTTGTATCCTGTAGATAAGATGACTCTAAACAGTCTAGGAGTTCCAATGATACTATTTACATCATAAAGTTGGTAGCATAGTGATGAATCTCCTCCTATAACTCCGTTTAATCTCTATCTACAAAACCAGCCAAACTCAGTCCAACTCGAAAACACAAACACACAGACAAAAGAGATTATGAGAATGAATCTGATATTATTGATATTGCTGAGCAGAGAACAATTTGCAACACTGCTCCTACTATCAATCTAACCCCTCTACCTAGAAAAACCAGCAACAAAACCTTAACCAGGTATATTCATTACTTCAGAAAACCTTTCCTACCCTTTTCTAATACATTTTTCTCTCTACACTAGCCACCTTCAATGCACCCTAAATACCTGCCAAGTCACCTAGCATTCTCTTCTCCTTTTCTGCCTTGTTGCTTAAAGAATCTCACTCAACCATTTTGCCCTTCTCCGCTTTTCCTTGCTGACGTGCACCTTTCCTGCTACTAGAATAAACCTTGAGAGGTCTATCATATAGTAACTATAGCTTAAATACAACCCATAAAATTTAGACATCAACCTTGTTTTAGGGGAGGGAATTTGAAAGTGTAGGATTGATTCTCAACTGAAAATTGAAAAGCAGCAGGCTTTATCTCTAAGCATCTTATGGTCACTGAGAGTTTCTGAATCCTTTATTCTTAAAATATTTAGCAGATGACAGTTTAAGATTTTTACTGTGACTTGAAAATATTTTAGCTAAATACAATTATGTGGATTAGATCCTCCTCTTCAGTATATTCTGAAGAACTTACGGATAAGTAAAAGGAGTAAGGGGTTGAAGAAACTGAAGTGACCAGTATAACATGTGTTAACACCTTTAATATATTTTCAGAAGAAGCTCTTACCTAGTGGTATTGTGTAATGAGGAGATGTCTGATTGAGTGCTCGCATTGCCTTTTTCTCTTAAGAGTGAAAGCGGTGATGGTTTATATATGTTAATAGAAACTTATGTTGTAACTTCAAATGGCTGGAAGGACCACTTTAGTATATATGAATTTGATAATCTTATTTCTGATCAACCAACATCGTTGAGATGCCTTTTTAATGTTTTAAGCTTTTCTTTTAGGTCTTTAGAGTGGCCAATTATGATGGTGAGGCCGAAACCTCTGATTTGCCTTGGGCCTTTGCAAGACCATCTAGCAGGTCAACTCCTAAATTAGATCTGCCACGGAATATCAATCCTAAGTATAGAGTTGATGAGCTGAATGAACCTCCCACTTGTCTACTTGGTGTTCGATCACTACTCCCTTTACCTGGGGGTGACTTGTTAACTGGGGGTACAGATTTGAGAATTCGTCGATGGGACCACTGCAGGTGGTAGTTTGAATATATTTTCATTTATATGGTCATCTGAATAGAGTTCTGTGGTTTAATTTACAGTTGTGCCTTATATTGCAGCCCTGACAGAAGTTACTGTGTCTGTGGGCCAAATTTGAAGGGGGCTGCAAATGATGATTTCTATGAAATAAGATCGAGCTCTGGGGTGCAAGTTGTCCAGGTATATCAGTGCATAACTTCTGTTTTTGCCTTCAAAATTGCTAACTTTTGTTGCATTAGTATGATAGATCCCCTCTTTTAGAGATAGGTAAGGTGGATCTAGAGTCTTGTACGTGGGGGTATCATATTATTGAAAGACTGGATTGTTTGATTTTATCTTTGTGCTGAAAGTAAGGTCAGATAGTTTGGGGGAGTTCAGTGTTCATTTGCAATAGGAGAGAAAACTAAGCTTGCATAATTTTTAGATCAATTAAATGGACAACGAGGTGTCACACTTTTACCTGTTGCAAATTATGCTTCTCTCTTTATTATTGTGTTGTGTCAGCTGCACAAATTACCTCAATGTGGAATGAGCACTATAAAATGGAAAATAAGGTGTCCTCTAGTTTCTTTTGAGATCATGGGATTTCAAACAATTTTTGCCTTCTAAATTTCATCTGATTCCTCTGACAGATTCTTTCAGGTCTTTTTTTTCTGAATTGCAGAATGACCTATAGGAGATTGTGTGCTGCTTCTTTTCCTTAAGTTTATAATCTGATGGCTTGAAATTTTAAATAGACAACCATTAATAAAAGTTAATGCAAAAAAGAAAACTGTTAACCATATTCATCACTGGAATTTGCAATACTAACATGTCGTCACTTTTCTTGCAAACAGGAGAGAAAGAGACAACCGTTAGCAACCAAGGTGACAGCAAAAGCAGTTCTTGCGGCTGCTGCCACTGACTCTGCCGGTTGTCACCGTGACTCCATTCTTTCTTTGGCTTCTGTCAAGTTGAACCAGCGACTCCTCATATCAAGCAGTAGAGATGGGGCTATCAAGGTTTGGAAGTAAATGTTCTAAGTATACAACTGCCTTTTTGTATGTGTTTGAAATTGTATATAATTTATTAAGGATTAAATGGTTAAATCCATATTTCCAAATTCAGAACCCTAGCCACTTGTAGTTTTTCTTCTAATTCCACCCCAGCTTGATTTGTAAAGCAAGCAAGCACCTAGGAACAGATGGGAATTCATATTGTTAAATAAATCTTATCAATAAAATCCTAGAATTAAATATTTGTATTGGAAATCCCAGCATGTAGATTGAATGATCAATAGCAATAATGGCTTTTTCTTTTATTTTTCTATTTATGTTTCAGATCTGATCTACTAAGTTGCATTTTGGAACCATTATTGTAACTGTTCAGGGCTTATTGCTTTTTGCCTATAAATCTTGGCAAGGGTGGTACTTGGAGGCAGTGTATTTAGCTTTTGTCTAACTCTTATGTTCATATCAATCTCTTAACACGTGAGCTGAGCTTGGTCTGAGAGACTGCATGACCGATTGAGCTTATTTCTAAAATGCAGCTTAGATATATGGCTTAGGTTTAAGAGTCCCATTATTTTGACACAAGTTCTGACACAATTTTTCAACTGTTACAATATTACATTAAAACATTTCGTTATAAATTGTCACTTTCTAAGTGCGTTAAATAAGCAAGTTATATTAGATCTCAACCATCAAATTTTTTAGATCGAATGGTCTAAAATTTGTGTTATAATTTATGTATAAAATGTGGTGGCTGTGAGGCTTTCATATAAATAGCTCCTATTTGTTTACAAAATTTTTGACATAATTTTTCAGTTATTTGGTTATTTTATTTGAATGATTAAGGTTGCATCTTAATTGTGTCATTTTCAAGATGATTGAATCTTAGCCATTGAAATAGTCTTGATTCAATATCTTAAAACTGTATCATAATTCGTGTGAAAAAATTATGCCTTGAACCTGCAGCTATATGTTTATGTGCACACACATACTCAAAAGCTTTCATTTATTTGTTCAATATAATTAATACAAATTTATATTTCTGAATCTTATATGAAACTGAAATATGAGCTTGACATTCCCCTCAAAGTGGCTTGATATTTAATCAAATAAATAAGACTTGAGCTTGAGCTTTTCGCAAGTCCTCTGAAAATTGTGTTGATTGTAAAATTTGAAACTCACTTGTTTTGGTTCACTATCTCTTACTCAACTTTGTCTGATGAGCTATTTAATTTGGGTGAGGTTAGCTCATTTGCATTCCTAGTCCCCTGAGACCTTTTCATGGTGTTTTGCTGACTTTGTTCTGCATTGAGTGCTAGATAAATTTGTCGGAAAGAGTGTAATTCTATAGGACATACTTTGCTCTCTAGAAGTTTCTTCTTTCTTGTGGAAAGGCGTATTCCTGTTTGTGAGTGACCGGCGAGCTTGAGGATTACCTGAGTGAGCATTTCATTGTTTAGGAACATGCATTCTGCAGGTTGTGAGATCTTGAAAACTTGGAAATGCTCCTTTTAGTGTTTGACTTTGGGTTTACACTTGTTTCTTTTGATAGGATGGTCTATTGATATGAAATATTTCGTGCTACCTTCTCAATTCCAGTTAGTTTTTGGTAGTATATGTCAAAGTAGTATAGTTGTCAATGGATGTTTCTTGTTTTTTATATTTTCCTTTGTCCAACATGGAGGATATGATGGTGTTAACATCAATAGATAGCCAATAAAAGATTAGAATATCAATGTAAAGTATACGTTCGAAGTTAGGCATACTGCATTACCTGAAAGCATGTGAGAGCTGTGAGAACATTGATCCAGGTGGCCCAAAGTGACTTGATAAGCTGTAATTTAATTAGGAATTTCATCCCAGAGAAAATCTAAGTACAGAATTGCAAATATGGTATTTGGAATACAGGGCTTATTGTTAAATATTAGAATATGAATGTAAAGTATACATTGGAAGTTAGGCATACCACATTACCTGAAAGCATGTGAGAGCTGTGAGAACATTGATCCCAGTGGCCAAAGTGACTTGAGAAGCTGTGATTTAATTAGGAATTTCATCCCAGAGAAAATCTAAGGACAGAATTGGAAATAGTTATTTGGAATACAGGGCATATTGTTAAATATTTCCAATTTGGAGTAGCAATTACATTCTTCCATTGTTTTGGCTCTGATTCACGTAAGTTAAGCAGTTCAGTGGATTCCTGACCGCCATTGTATTTGGCTAAACAGTTACTAAACTTCTAGCACATCTCGAACATTTGTTCATAAACTGCATTGAGAATCATTACATTGTAGATTGTGCATTTCATGTTAGCTCCCCATTGAGGACTAGAGAGACATGTCTGACTGCTCTGGAGACTCTCCAAACTTCATGTTGTACTGTAAGCCATGACTCTGTTGTATTGAGATTCTTTGCCTCTTCAATGGCGTCTTCTATTCCAGGGAAGGATTTAGAACCATAATTATTATGCTTTGAGGGCCCATAAATCTGAAAGAAAGAAGGTAAAGTTAGTCCACTTCAGTCATAATAGAAAACAAACCAGAACAAAGCTCTAATTGCATCCATATGTTGCATTATTCATCTGGATGTTTTCATTTTGTAGTTTTTGTCAAAAACTTTATTCTTTGAATAATGCTGCAAAAATTTAATAATTGAATAAACATACCAAGTGCTTGTACCATGTCCTTCCAATGAGTCCATCTGGATCTGTAAATGCTCTTTCTGCCATCATTAATCTGTCATTCACCTCTCTCACCTTAGGATGATCTTTTTTCCAGATTGATGCCCAACCTTTAGCCTTGTTTATTGCCTAGGGAATCATATTTAAATTATTTAGTTCATGGTAAACGTTAGTTGTATGAGTATTGAATCATAAGATCATGTTTGATACCTTTTTCTCGTTATTGATTTTGGTGGCTACTTTTGTTAGTTCTTCAATAGACTTCAACAAGGGATTTAAGGTTATGCCCCTGCTTGAGACCTTATCCTCCAAGTCTTTTGCGCTTTCCTATTGATATGGAGTTTTTAATTGCATTATCAGCTTTAGCTATGGACTATAATATTTGCTTTGTAATGATGATTGCACACAATTGCTGATGCATGGTATGTGCTAATATACCTGGAGCTCACAAGCATAGGAGAGATAGTTGAAAGGCAAGAACTCCTCATCTGCCAGTCGAAGAGCTACTAAACCCCAAACACTTGCTACTGTTTTTTTTTTTTTTTTTCAATTAGGAGAAAAAATGAATAGAAGTAAACTTGGTGTCAGTAGGCACACTTAAATAGACACTTGGATTTCATGTGATTTAAGACTTGCAATGTTACTCATTGTATAATGAATAACTTTGGGGGTTAGATTCTTTGACAATGAACTGGTTCAACAAATTCTGGGAGTAATTATTATGAACTGTGAATACTGTGTTTCTATAACAAACATGCTTCAATCTTTACCTATCTCAATATAAGATGAGCTCTTGTAGGATGATATTAGCTAAACTAACATTTCTTGTGCTATTTTCTGTTGACGGAGTTCTAATCATTTATGCCATAGATAAAATTTTGTGACAAACCTGCAACATGTCTTTGGAACAGGGGGTCTCCAAATTTTTCCATCCAGACAAAGTCATCGTACATTGAGTGGTATACTGGGAATCCTGTGATTGATGCACACTTTTAGTTAGTCATGAGACAATAACTGCATCTAAGACATCATATATCAAACATCCATTTTGTTGGTAAAGAGTATTTGCTAGTGGCTAAGTATATCTGAGGAGTGATTAATTCATTTATAATAAAAATCATTAAAGCTTTGACAACCATTTTGTAGTTCTTAACCAATGGCTTTAATGGGTGATAATAGAGTTGGCTTGTCATTTATCTGTCAATTTTTTATTTCAGAATTAGAAGTCAAAAGCTTATTCTGATACTGCAGTAGAAAGTTATTATTCTCTGTGACCGCATATTATATGCTGAAATGTTTCACATTAAATACTGTTGGCTCTATTTAGGACTACAAAGCAAATGAGAGGAGTGGTAAATCCTTATGGAAATATTTTCAACATAACCGGAATATTTGGAACAATGTGATTTTCTGATTTGATTTGGCTTTATTTGTATCCAATTATTATCTGTTGCTATATGTTGGATACTGCTGTGCTTTCTCCGATTGTAATTTATAAGTTGATATGTGTGGCTGCTGCATTTTCAACATAGCCTCCCAATGCTCTATTCAGACTTGTGACTTATCACCAGTGTATATGTGCATACAAAACTCATCTATGCCTCTCTGGAAATACACACACTGACACACGCAAGCATATTTTGCTAGTATATTCATATGTTCACTATAAAAATCATTCAAGAGATCAGGGCAAAATGTACTTGGTACCTTTTCCAAAAGACATGTCTACCGCTGGAATACCAATGTGCTGCACAAAAGGTGCATAATCTGATCCTTTGCCTCCTAGTCTCCCAATCTTGGAATAGAATGAATGTTAATGGATATGATGCAATGCATATGTTAGTCTTTAGTGGATCAGAGCACTAGATAAAGCTCATCTGATTTGAGTCATGTTAATTGAAACTATCTATCAAGGTGGTAAGGTTAAAGTTCAAGATATGGGATTGCACTTACCACTGGAGAATTCGTGGAACCAATCCAGGATTCGTAAATTGTTTGTGATGAGTTATCTGGATCTCGAACCTTCAAAATCAGTTGAAATTTTGATTAAGATGGGCTAAAGCAGCAATGTTGAAAAAATATTAAATAGAAGTAGCAGAATAGGTCAACTACTGTTTCTTTTCTTTTTGTTAATTCTTATTGGTGCCGCTTCCACTACTTGTTTGTGTTGTGATTAAGGACATGATGATTGTTCATAAATAGTTGCAGCAATTTTCCGTCTTGGATAATTAATAATTGGTATGCCTACTTTTGGTATGCCATATGTTGCTTAAAGAATTTGTAGTACTAATTTAATAATACCTGCTGAGTAGCTTGTTTGAGTAGTTCGTCAAGCTGTGGTGTTGCTGAGGCATGGAATTCTGCTCCATGTACAGCAGAGTCGATGTTCAAATAAGCAACGACTCTTGAAGCTAGCATCTCCCTGTTCTCTTCTACCCATTCTGTCGATCCTATCTGTAAAGATAGTTAGGATTGGTATATGTTTCTGTCCACTTTTTGACACACAGAAAATGAGAGAGAGAGAGAGAGAGAGAGAGAGAGACCAGGCCATACTCCTCAGCATCCCAATTGCATAACAATATGGTTCGACGAGGACTCCATCCTCTTTTCTGCATTTTTTCTAGTCTTTGTGCTACCTATGATGCAGGTGAAATACAGGTGAAGAGTTCATCTTTGTTATGATGCATATTTCTTGTGAAGAGACAAATATACTTACCTCCAGAAGAGCAGCAGTGCCACTGTTAGGATCCACGGCTCCAAATGTCCATGCATCCCGATGATTACCCAGGATGACATATCTAGATACAGTTGCCATAGGGACGAAATACTATGAGGTGGGTTTTACTGAGTCTTCTATATTTCATTTTGATGAGTTCTTGTCATGTTACAATGAATTAAAGTGAATTAAAGTCTTCCTTTCAGTTGCTACTTATTGAAGTTTTTAATGAATCTCTTAATACCAAACGATTTCCAAGAGTTATAACTCACCGATCAGGCTCCTCTACTCCTACAATGACACCGATTACATTTTGGATTGTTGAGATGACATATTCTCCCTGAAACCCATACAGTTGCCAAAGCAGTACTTGTTTAGTTTGACAGTTTTGACTGGTTAGGCTGGATTGCCTGAAATTCAAGTTAGGTTGCATACTAACCTTGTAACTGAGATTGACAACTGCAGGTCCTGGTCCGATCCTGTAAATTGGGGCATCTTTGTCTCCTTGCCAATCCTGATTTGCCACTTGTCCCTTAATGGACCTCAAGATTGTATGACCATCTTGTGCAGAAATTGGCAACGAAGGTATAAGTGGAACATTTCCTGTCTTCTCAACCTCTTCATTAGATAGCCTCTCACATCCTTCTGTACTAGCCCATCCTGGTGTACTAGGGTCACCTATGCTATAGTAAACAGAACCCACCTGCACTCCGCTTGGTGGCATCCACCTATCATCTGGGAACCACCTTGCATCACCACTCCCACCACCATAGTCTTTCCTATCTGTATAAATCAGAGCTCCAATGGCACCTGCATCAAATGCATTATGTACAATGTCCCCTCTGTATATTTCTCCATATCTTGCCAGCACAATACTACCCGACACATTCACGCCCATTTCTTTCAAGGTCACATAGTCTTCTACCCGTCCATAGTTCACATAAACAACTGGTCCTGTCACACTACCTGACTTTGCATATCCATGGAATGTCGGTATGACTTGGCCAGCAACATCAGCAAATGGATCACCAGCATAAATTTCTTGACGGAGAGAGAAAGTGATGGGAGGGTCTGGAAACGGACGTGTTAGTGATAAAGAACGTGAAACTGGGTAAGTCAGGGACACACCATAGGAAGCAATGTGTGCTTTTATATTGCAGGAAGTGAAAACTGATAAAACATAAGCTGCAGCCTCCGCGTTTGCCTCTGAACCAGCAACATGGGGTCTGCGAGTGAGGATTTGGAGGTGCTGTGATACTGAGACATTGTCAGATAAGGCAGTGGATATATAGAGAGAGTGATAGAAAGATTTTGGTTGTGGAGAAAAGAGGAGGAAGGAGGAAGAAGAGGTAACCACTACCAGAAAGAAGAATTTTATAATTGTTTTGATCATGGAGTTGAGCTTTGGGGATGTATTGAATTAGGCCTTGAGAGTCTTGAAATGGCTGAGTTAACAAGGAAAACTGTAGAAGATCATAAGAGAGACAGGGAGATTCTTATTATGAATGCAATTGCAATGATTTAGAGTTAGAACCTTTAGATAAGCTTCCATTAATAAATCTTATATTCCACTTCAAAATGACTACTTAAATGGACTTCTTTGTTTGTTTTTTTCCATTGAGGCAGTTCGCAAGATCCTTTTGCAATTATTTGCCTTTCCTTGTATGCCTGGGACCATTTCCTTTTATTTCTTTGTTTAATGTTACGTAGATATTTTGATTCAACAGGATGGTTGGCTTGTTGTCTTTTCTAAATTTTTCTATTTTTTTTAAAAGATGACTCAGGATCTTGTCAATGGATTGATAACCCAAAGCACAGCCAGATATTTAGGAACAACCTGCTGCTGCTGGCCTGCAACAATCAAAACAAGAATCTAAAATAGGATCAACACTTAGCAAACTTGAATATAACTTGGTTGGTCTGAAATCATGACGGTTAAGATTAAGCAATACATGTACAAATAAATTATACATTATTATTTTGTCAGGATCTTAAGTATAAAGTATGAGATTTAAATCTTACATTGAAAAATACGGACTTCTAGTATAGGATTTATATGAGTTTAAGCCCTCCAATTTCAATAGTTAGTTTTGTAGGTATGATTATCTTAAGATTTATCTTATTTGATATCAAAACTGTCAATATGTCTCCCAGTTTTAAGTATGAGAAAATAAGTAAATAATTATATCATTCAATCATAAAATTGTATAAGACTTAAATCCTACATTAGAAAGTATGACGGTTCTCCTAAGGTTTATATCATACTCATACAATTAGAAAGTATAATGGTTCTCCTAAGGTTTATATTATATTCATATAATTTGATGTGGTGACATTTAAATAATTTTGAAATGAGAAAATAAATAAATAATTATATTAGTTAATCGTAAAATATTATTTCAGTTAGTTTGTAAAGATAAATTTGTAATAATTGGTTTCCATTTTAGAGTGGTAAAACTATCATCTCATATTATTACAACAACACAATGGATTTAACAATTTACTTTCTTTGGGATAATATTAGATTCAAAGCAGGTAAGCCGACTGCCAGCCACTGCATTTGGCAACATAGAGTTGCAATGAGTTTTTGATAGCCCCAAATATTTAAAAATGGTAGGAATATTTAATTAGGAATTGTTTGTTATTTGAAAATAAGTATGCTTGGAGTCTAATTAGGGTTAGGTTTTTTATTGTATAAATAGTGGAGTTTTGAGAGGAACTAGAATATAATTTCAAAGTACCGTTGTATTCAGAGCAGCAACAACCCTTTGGTGGAGCGCTGGAGATATTAGGGTTTTTTTTTTTTTTTTTAATATTGATTTTTTGTGTAATAAAATTTGAAGCAATGTTATACGTATATATTTTAAGTACATAAATATATATATATTTATATGTGTCATCACGTGATTGAGTGTTATTTTATTTTTAGTTCAAAATCACTCAATTATATGATAACATACATTAAATATGTATTTATTTATGTATTGAAAGTAAATACACATAATTTTATTAATTAATCTATCCAGTTATCATTGTCCAAGAAATGATGAGAAGGTATAGTAACATCCAAGGTTATTTATGTTAATCTGTTTAAACGGTTCATATATGTTACGGTTTGCAATAGACCGAAAATAATATATACGGTTAGTGTGATTAGTACGTTTATGACAAATCCAAGCAAGAAATATTAAAAGACAACTAAACAGGTTCTCATATACATGCAAGTAACTACAAATTATGAAATTTGCTTTGACACCATGCTTAGTTCAGTTTCTATTTTGGGTTATGTTGATTCAAATTATGCCATAAATATGGATGATAGGAAGTTTACTGCATATCATGTATTTACAGTTGCAAATAGTCTAATTAGCTCGAGGTTAACTTTGCAAAGTGTAATAACATTATCTACTACTTAAGTAGAATACATGACAATTACAAAAACTAAAAAAACTTTACGGTCCAACGGATTGATGTCAAATATTGGTTTTGAGTAATAGACTTTTAGTTTCATTATGTCATTTAAAGTGTCATAGAGATATCAAATTATCAAGTGTATCACATAAGAACCAAACATATTACCCTAAGATACCATAAGGTCAAAGTTGATTTCTTTGGGTACGGTTCCACTGATAAAGGTGCATATTAAAGATAATGTAATATACATGTTTGCGAAGATGCTACCATTGGAGAAGTAAGTTATCGCATGCTAAGTAGTAAAGGGTTGGAGTTTTAGGTAGAGGTGCATGGATTTCAAGGTTGAATGGGTTTTCTTGAGGTGCAAATATTCACCAAGGTGGAGATCGTTAAAATGTGGTTTGTATTTAACGAATAGTTTATTAAAAGTTTCATGATTTGAAGAAATTTAGTTGGGTTATTCAAATCATTAACCTTCGTTTATAATGTGTACAATTCAAACATATATTTTTTCACTTTAATAATATTGATGGCTACTTTGTAGATGTAAGTATATTGTTGAATCACGTAGATATGTGAGTTCTATGATTTACTGCCTTTAGCCATAATTTTTGTTCAATTCAATGTCTCTTTGAGGGCTGAAAATTTCACAATGGGACACTCACAGAGGATGATGGATTTGATCAGAAGAAAAAGGAGAAGAAACTACAAGCTGCAAAAGTGGAAGGGATGTTCTGGCCGTTGCCCCTGGGAGAATGAGAAGAACCATGGCTGGTCAAACGAAAACAAAGGTAGTGCATATGGGCGAAGAGTTTTCATGCTTAGAGACTTTCTTCGATTTTATGGACCAAACTCAAGTTCCCATTGCCCAAAAGTCCAACAGAAGAAAACCGTAAACAGGATGAAACTTTATACTCTGGCCTTAGGACAAGGTGATTGGGGGGGGGGGGGGGGGGGGGGAAGAAATTATTAGGTTCCCTAATATTATTTAGGAATAATATTTATTTAAAAATAGTTACAAAATATTACTTGGGAACATTTAGGTGAAAATAATTTGCTATTTAGGATTAAATATATTGAAGTCCGATTAGAGTTAATAATTATATGAATAGGACGGCTTTTGGGGATGATTAAAAGAGTTTTTGAAACAATATATTCTGCGAATTGGAGCACCACCGATATTCTCTTGACACACTTTTCAAACAATGTTTCAGAATTATTCCTGTAAAATCAATAAGCATCAAACATATAAAAGTAATGTTATAAGTATACATTTTTGAATATATATATATATATATATATATATATATATATATATATATATATATATATATATATATATATAATTCGATATTATTTTATTATTAATTTAAAATTACTCAACCGCATGATAATATATCATTTGTCTACTTATTTATATACTTAAAAATGTATATACATAATTTTATTAAACGTATAATCTGGGTTTGCAACAGTTTCTAGCACATCCGGAGTATCTGTTTATAAGTTGTCTTGATGAAGAGTCATTCCATTGTATTTTGTACATGTTCATGTTAGTTCTCCATTGAGGACTAGAGAAACATGTCTGACTGCTCTGGAGACTCTCCAAACTTCATGTTGTACGGTAAGCCATGACTCTGCCGTATTGAGATTCTTTGCTTCTTCAATGGCGTCTTCTATTCCAGGGAATGAATTAGATCCATAATCATTATGCTTTGAGGGTGCATAAATCTGCATAGTAAAATAGAAATAGATTCTTTGTGCATTAAAAATCTGCATGTTTTCATGCTGCAGCTTTTATCAAAAACTTTCTGTGAGAAAATTTTATAAAGCAAAATCGTACCAAATGCTTGTACCATGGCCTTCCAGCGAGTCCATCTCGGTCTGTGAAAGCTCTTTCTGCCATCATTAGTCTGTCATTCAGCTCTCTCACCCTAGAATGTTCTTTTTTCCATATGGATACCCAACCTTTTGATTCAATTATTGCCTAGAGAATCATATTTAGATTATTTAAATTAACAAGAGCATCAGTTGCAGTAAGTTTGAATCATAAGATTTCGTTTGGTACCTTTTTCTCGCTATCAATTTTGATGGCTGCTTTTGCTAGCTCCTCAATAGCCTTGAACAAGGGAATTAAGGTTATGCCCATACCTGAGACCTTGTCCTTCAAATCCTTTGCGCTTTTCTATTATTATTGATTTGTTTTTAAATTAGTTTTGGTTCCAGAATTGAAATAATATTTGGATTGAATATACTTATACCTGGAGCTCTGAAACATAGGAGAGATAATTGAAAGGCAAGAACTCCTCATCTGCTAGTCGGAGAGCTACTAAACCCCAAACGCTTGCCGCTGTTTGTTTTTTCATCAAAGAAACAGAAGATAAAAAACTTTGAGTCAATAGGCATGCTTAAATAATACTGCTTGTATAATGTAATAGCTTGTTTATATTAGATTTATGAACAGCTTTGTTGTTCATTAGTCCTGGAATGGTTATAATGAACTGTGAACACTCTGTTTCAATAAGCATGCTTTTCTCTTTACAATCTCATTGTGGGATGGAATTTTAATCATTTATGCCATGGATAAATTTAATGACAAACCTGCAACATGTCTTTGGAACAGTGGATCTCCAAATTTTTTCATCCAGACAAAGTCATCGTACATTGAGTGGTATACCGGGTATCCTGCAAGTGATGCTTACTGATAGTTAGTCATGAGAAGACATGCTTGCTAGAAGATATCATATATTAAGCATCAATTACGCTAGAAGCTAAGACTACATGAGCATTTAGAGTGATTAATTAGTTATGATAAAGCATATAAAAGCTTTTTATACTGTTAAGGATATAGTACTTTGTGTGTGTAATGGTTGAAAGTTCCTTACTGCCAAGACTGAAATTGATTTTTCCCATAAGTTTAAATTAATTTAGGTGGTTTTATTACCGGACGGATTCTTTTTGGCTTGTCTTTTGAATCAATTGTTTCATGTCAAAAGCTCATTTTGATGCTACAGTTGGAGTTGTTTTTTAATTCTCTAAAGACAATTCTACTGTTCACATTAAAGAAAGCTTGTCCTGCTTGCTCACTACCTTACTCTATCACATGCCTTTAAGTTATCAATACATATATGTATGTGTGTGTATATAAAATGTACATATTTTGCAAGAATGCTAACATGTATTATGGGCTCAAGACTTTGAAATGTGTTTTTTACCTTCTCCAAAAGAGAAGTCAGCTGATGGAACACCAATATGCTGCACAAAAGCTGAATAATCTGATCCTCCACCTCCTAATCTTCCAATCTTCATAGACAGAATATGTTACTATTTGTGATCTCTATTATAATGCAAGAATTAAGGAATGATACTAACGGGATGTAAGCTGGGCAAAACTCAAGTCTATTTTTCAGTGCAGGTTATCAAAAAACTGTCTCATCAAGATGATGCAGTTAATGCATTTGGCATAGCACTTACCACTGGAGAGTTACTAGAACCGACCCAGGAATCGTAGACTGTTTGTGATGAGTTATCTGGATCTTTAACCTTCAAAATCAGTTCCAAATTTGATTTAGATGAGCTAAAGAGGCAATAATGAACTTGTCCTACTTAGCACCGATTTGTTTTCAAGAAACAGTTAGATATTAAATATCATGGATGTGATTTGGGGAAATTGAAGTTGCTATAATGCCTAATGGTGCCTAAAGAGTTGGTAGAATTGTATTAAGTAACCTGTTGAGTTGCTTGTTTGAGTAGTTCATCAAGTTGAGGAGTTGCCGAGGCAGAGAATCCAGCGCCATATACAGCAGAGTCAACGTTCAAGTAAGCAACAACCCTTGAAGCTAGCATCTCCCTGTTCTCTTCCACCCATTCAGTTGATCCTATCTGGAAATACAACAGGGGTTATCTTAAATTTCTGTTCTTCTCGGTCACAAACACAGAAAATGGAACAGGGAGAGAGAAAAAGATAGACCAGGCCATACTCCTCAGCATCCCAATTGCACAACACTATAGTCCTTCGAGGTTTCCACCCTCCTTTCCGCAGTTTTTCTAGTCTTTCTGCAAGCTACATTGCACACCCAATAATTGAAATGTGTTATACTTGGTTCTTGTCCAGAGAAGAAACATAATTACCTCCAGAAGAGCAGCAGTGCCACTGTTAGGATCCACAGCTCCAAATGTCCATGCATCTCGATGATTGCCCAGTATCACAAACCTATAAATAGTTTCAGGCATGACAAAATCATACTCTGGTTTACTTAGTCATCATCTATATTCCATATTGATGCTTAAAATACATAATCTTCCCTTTGGTGTCATGCCTATTTAAGTTCTTAACAAATGCTTTCAATTACCATTGATAATCATTTATGAAAGTTCCATATCTTACCGATCAGGCTCCTCTGTACCTGTAATGACACCAATTACATTTTGTATCGTGGCTATGACGCTTTCTCCCTGAAACCAGCACAATTTCGCTTACTACTTAATCAATAAACTAAACTTGATTATACTGACAGTTAATTTCGGCAATTTAACTTGTTGAACCTCAATTGCATACTATATACAAAACAATGCGTACAAACGAATCACATGGTAACATTCATCGTTTGTGCACAAATTTATACACGTTGAATAAGCACCTAGTTTTATTGATTGCATACTAACCTTATAACTGAGATTGACAACTCCTGGTCCTGGTCCAATCCGGTAAACAGGGGCATCTTTGTCTCCTTGCCAATCCTGATTGGCCACTTGTCCTTCAACGGACCTCATGATTGTATGGCCATCTTGTGCCGAAATTGGCAGCGAAGGTATACGGGGAATATAACCAGTTTTGTCAACTTCTTCATCAGATATCCTCTCACATCCTTCCGTACTAGCCCATCCAGGTGTAGTCGGGTCGCCCACCCCATCATAAACCGAACCCACTTGAACTCCACTCGGCGGCATCCACTTATCATCTGGAAACCACCTTGCGTCACCACTCCCACCCCCGTAATCCTTCCTATCAGTAAAAATCAAAGCCCCAATCGCACCCGCCTCAAACGCATTATGCACAATGTCCCCCCTGTATATTTTACCATATCTCGCCAACACAACACTGCCTGACACATTCACACCCATTTCCTTCAACATGACGTAGTCTTCAACCCGTCCATAGTTCACATAAACAACAGACCCTGTCGCAGTACCCGACTTCGCATATCCATGAAACGTCGGAAGGACTTGATCGGCAACGTCAGCGTAAGGATCGCCGTCATAAATTTCTTGACGGAGAGAGAAAGTGATGGGAGGGTCCGGTGGGGGACGATTCAGTGATAAAGAACGTGAAACAGGGTAAGTCAGGGACACACCATAGGAAGCAATATGCGCTTTTATATTACAGGAAGTGAATATCGATAAAACATAAGCTGCAGCCTCGGCGTTGGCCTCTGAACCGGCAACATGAGGTCGGCGAGTGAGGGTCCAGAGATGTTGAGCTGCTGAGACGTTGTCAGACAGGGCAGTGGATATGAAAAGAGTATGGTAGAAAGATTTTGGCGGTGGAGAAAAGAGGAGGAAGGAGAAAGAGGTGACTACGGCCAGGAGAAGGATTTTGATGCCCATTTTGACCATGGATTTTAGCTTTTTGGAGGACGCCATGAACTGGGTCTAAGGAGTTTTTTAGCTGCCGACTCAACTCAACAAGGAAAGCTTAGGATTGAGAGGCAGAGCTACTGTAAATTATGAACAAGTTTAGATCTTTTATAATAATAATAACAATAGAATCGATTATTACATCTAAAATTTTACCAGTGGCAAACTCTTCGTTGAAAAAGGTTTAGAAATTTGCATCAGCAGATAAGATTCCGCATATAAAACAAACCTTACGTTGATATTTCAACTTCAAAATGATTAATTCAACTAAAATAATTTGGAAATGTTGGTTTTCTTTGTTGGCATTGAGGCAAGATACGATGTCCCCTGTATTTTCTTTCACTTTTGATTGATTTGATGTCTCGGTTGGGACCATTTCCATTTATTATTTTATGTGAGTTGATTAGTTTGTGATACAAACAAAATGATTCCTTGTCATTCCAAGATTGGATAGGATTATGTTATAATGATATATTATTATATAATTAAATAATTAAAAATAAAATAATATTTAATTATATTATAAAATATTTTTATTTATATATAGAATTGTATATATAATTTTATTGTCAGATATATTATTACGGTTGGGTTGATTGTGAATACCAACAACCCATATAAAGACAAGCTTTTATAGCACTATCTAATCATCTAAAGTGAAGTAGCAGTGTAATTAGAAGGCATCTGCTGCCTGTGATTATGTTTCATTAGATTAGTACAAGGAAGAAGTCCTCAAATTTAAAGACCTATAAATGTTATAAATATGGTAAAGAATTTTGGGTAAAGGATTTTATAATTAAAAAAAAAAAAAGTTTAAGCAGAAGAAGATGATGAACAAAGTAAATGAAAACAGAGGAATGAAAATAGAACATAGGAAGCATGAATTTAAAATGGTTAATTGGGTGCTTCACTCTCTCTTATAATAGGGGGGAGTCGTTTATGTAGACAAAATGTCCTCCAAGTCAATATATGTAGCATACTATGCATTCAATGCATTCACACCAAGCTTTTAAATTTATTTTTCACGTGGTGAAAAAATCCACCTCATCTAACAATAAAGTGTTTTCAAGTTGTTATGATTTTTTTTTGTTATTGTGTTGGGATGTCTACGTCTACAATTGTATTATTGAAGACTCTGAGAAAGTATAGTGGTAGAATATGAACAAAGTTTTATAAATGATATATTATGAAAAGAACTTGTTTCGAAGAATCACCTAAATAGGAAAGTTAAGATTTTTTGAGAGTCCACCTTATCTATTTTAGGATAAAATTGATTAAAATTTAAGCATTAGATGTTTATTGTATGGAGATGAAAATCCAATTTGCTATTTGTGTTACATGAGTCTTTTTCTTCTCCTTCTCTTTAAACAATCATTTATGTTTATAACATAAAGAGTAAAAGTTACAATCTTATTAGTTGTAATTCAGATTTAAATTCAAAAAACAATAATAATAATAATAACTTTTTATTATGTTACATGAGGATAAGATAATGATCGTTCCGTTATATGAAAAACTTATTGTTTTTCATCATCGACAAAGATGCAGATGAGATGTAGGTTGAGAGTTTGTTTTCTTTAGGTCTAAAACATCTACTTGTAAGTTGAGTTGCCGGTTGATATTCCTTTAGTTTATTGCATATTTGGATGTCGTTTTATGAGTTTAGTCAAATAGGAGTTTTATCGTATAACCCCATTTATATTCAACTTTGTTTTGGGGTTTTAAGGGGTTAATTATTAATATATTCATTCTCATTGAAAGTAATTCTCCCATTAAATTTGTTAAAACAAACATTTAGGATGAATTTGATCCACGCTAGATCCAAGCTACTCAAGCTCGGATTAAATAATATGAGTTTGAACTAATGATTAGACTCATTTTCATAAAAAATTATAGTTCAAGTGATTCGAATATTTGAATTTGAGTTATCTTTGATTGAATTTAAAATTAAATTATTTTTTAATTAAATTTAAACCTTAGTTTATTAATTTTGAGTCTTCTCTTTTATCTTTAAACTAATCTTAGATTGAAACTTATTCTTACTTGACCTAATCTAATCCAATCATATAAACCCGGGAGCCAACAATTGGCTTATTTAAGCATAACATTTATGTTTTGGTCCGATCCAAAGAGCTCTGTTTGTTGCGCTCTAATAGGACTAGCCTGTCCAGCCCAAACCACTTGTTTAGTTAACAAAACAAGATAAAAACAACAGCCACATTCTCCAAGCCTTCTTAGACTGGGAAGAAAAGCAAGGAAAGGAGCAACACACCAAAATACAAGAGAGCTGTCCAACCAACAATAAGAAGATTCATGCAAACCAAAACCATAATAGCAACTTCTTTAAAGGATAATATCCAGCAAGCATCAATGCACCAACTTCTTCTGGATCCTTTATGCCATTTAAGATGTCTCGTTTTACTTTCTCCAAAAATAGATGAGAAAAAACATAGCCAGATTTCACTTCCAACTAGAGCCCAAGGCAGAGACGCCACCACTTTTTGTTCTCCAACCACACAGGCACCGACTTAGTTTTTTTTTAGTAATATTATATATAATAAATTGTATAATTTATTTGTATAAACTAGAATAGTAATATCTAATTCAATAATTTTAAAGTGTGAGAAAAAAACGAACGTATATTAATAAATAATAATGTTTAATATATCGTAATATGATTAAACGATTTAATTATTTATTTTATTTCTATATTAAACTACTTAATTTTATGATAATATATCTATTTATCCTAATTGGTAACCCTTGGTAGGAATATGAAATATGTTTTTGATAACTAAGAATCTAATTCGGATTAGATCATCTTTTTAAAATTGAATCAATTATATCAAATAGGTAATATTTCGGATCTAACCGGGGGGATTGATATTGGTGGTCCTTTTTCCTCCAAGTAAAGCTGCACTTCAGATTGTGGTGAGGGAAGAAAAGCAGAGAAATTCTACTTTTGACAAAAAGCCATGGGCATTTTGTTAATCAAATGGAAGTGCTTCTAACTTTCATCTAATTTCTCCACTCAGGTACTAAAGCGTTGAATTAGCTTTTAGTCTCGTGAGATTCTTTTGTCCATTACAGGTACTCTGATGGGCCTCCCCTCCCAATCATATTGCTTGCTTTAAGATTTGCATAATACCAAAATCATCTCAACCCTTCAATATGCACTGACTAAGAAATTGGGTATTTTATTTTATATACATAAACTGATTATGCAAATTTAGTTATACAATAAGGGACGGCAGCTTGTAATTAAAAAATATGATTATTTATTTTTTTATTTTAAAATTAATTAAATATTAATATATCAAATTATATGAATAAGTTTGTATATACTCTTATTTATTTTATAAACAACACAGGAAACACATTTTAGGTAATGATTGTGAAGTATAAATACATTATTTTATGTTCTCCGAGATTAACTTGAGCGGTAAAATGAAATATCTCTTCATAAAAGGTTAAAATTTGAATAATATAATTTTTTTTTATAACGATATATTATAATAAAATAAAATTTTAATTTATTTAATATAATAATTATATATGTAATTAATATGTTTGAATTTACCTGACAGTCAAAGTGAGACAGGTTCCTGGATTGTCCTATTAAGAATTTATTCATTTTCACGCACAAACTCACGGGCGCTATCAAACATCAGCATAAAGCTCAAACAAATTATATAAACAGAGGTTTTTATGAGCAAAAAGTGCAGCATGTCGTTTGGCCAGGATGGTTTCCTTTTCTCTCTCTCCTAGCATAGATGTCAGCAGGAGCACCCGTGACCTCCCACTCTGTGTCATAGATTCGTTTATACAGCTTCACTTTCTACCTAAACAGCTACTTGCTTATTCGTACATAAACCTAATTGCTGAGTTTCTTTATATATAGAATTTCTTCTTCATTGATTCTGTCTCTGTTTCTCGACGCCAATGTCAAAATTTCGACATATTTTGTTCATTTTTTTTCTTCTTCTACTCAATGTAAGCCAAACACTGTGCCATACCAGAGGACTCAGACCGAGAAAATCTTCATGGAAGCATCCGATAACAAATGAGACTACAGCCCAATTCTCGGAAATGCAATTCATGAAGTGGGTCAAATTTGTTGGTAGTCTAAAACACTCACTTTTCAGGACGGCGAAGAACAAGCTTTTCCCTTCGCATACTATAACCGTGGCAAAGAACCCAGCGGCCGGACACTTCACCAAAATTCAAGATGCTATTGATTCACTTCCTTTCATCAATCTTGTTAGAGTGGTCATCAAAGTCCATGCAGGTGTTTACATGTGAGTACTCTATACAGTGACTTGAATACTTTTTTTGCTCAGTCTGATCTTTGTATAGCGCCAACAATCTTGAACCCGCTTGTTCTTTTTGTTTCTCTATCATGCTTTTGGCTGTGTCAAATTGGTGCATCTCCACTGAACCCCAATAGGAATGTGATTATAGTTTTGTTTCTCTTCCTGTATTATTCTTTCTGGTCAAAATTCTCTGGCAATTGGGATTACTTAAATTTATTTTTGGATCAAACTATAACCTTTGATTGAATTTGATGAAAATGCACTATAATTTTTCAGGGAGAAGGTTAGTATACCTCCATTAAAATCTTATATAACCATAGAAGGAGCAGGAGCTGATAAAACTATAGTTCAATGGGGAGACACTGCTCAAACTCCAGGCTCAAATGGGAAACCTATAGGGACATACAGTTCTGCAACATTTGCTGTTAATTCTCCTTATTTCATTGCCAAGAACATCACATTCAAGGTAATCAAATAACACACATCGCTAATTGTGCCTCTCATTGATTCGCTCTCTCTAAAAATGCAAAACCAAATATTGTGCAGAATACAACACCGGTTCCAGCCCCAGGAGCTGTAGGAAAACAAGCAGTAGCATTCAGAATATCAGCAGATACAGCAAGTTTTTGGGGGTGTAAATTCTTGGGAGCACAGGATACACTGTATGATCAGCTGGGTAGGCACTATTACAAAGATTGTTACATTGAAGGGTCGGTAGATTTCATCTTTGGCAATGGGCTTTCCTTGTTTGAGGTTACTTTCTTTCTCACGTTTCAATAACATTATTCTGTAAGGTTATTAATACTATAGTTTAATCTAGAGATTTAAATTCACGTATTTTTTTATATATAAAATTTTCTCTTTTATCATTTAAATTATCTTTTATATCTCTTATTATAACTAGTTGTGTTACTTTTCCATTGACCCCACTTCTAAAGTCTGGCCTTCTTTCACTTGGTCCAGGTCAGCATCAATAGGATATAGCGCCTACAAGAATAATTAAATCAAATGAATCAGAACTAGTTCAATTTTTTAATGGTGAAAAAGAAAATATTCAAGTATGAAAGTAAAAATTCATATCTCCTCCGATAACATTTCATGGTTGGTGTAAAAATCAGTAAACTGTGTGATCATAACACAAGATTTGGTGGATTTTGTTGTAGGGCTTTGTTATTTTTATATATATTTGTTGTCTAAACGAGGAGTGACTTGACTTTGCAGGGATGTCACGTGCACGCAATAGCACAGTATACAGGGGCTCTAACAGCACAGGGAAGAAGCAGTCTATTAGAAGACACAGGCTTCTCTTTTGTGAAATGTAAAGTCACGGGCTCTGGAGCTTTGTATTTGGGGAGAGCTTGGGGCCCCTTCTCTCGAGTAGTCTTCGCGTACACTTACATGGACAACATTATTATGCCTAAAGGCTGGTACAATTGGGGAGATCCCAATCGTGAAATGTACGTACTTCTTAATCTCTTAAGTAAATATTCATTTACAAGGTGCTAAAGTGGGCATATATATGCATGGGACGGTGCCATTACCCATTGCCATAACCCTCTAACTCTACATGACTACAGGGTTTTAGGTATTTGTCAGCACACTCTTTTCAGTAGAAGCACTAAATCAGCTTTTCTGCTTTCAAAAGTGGGGCGGTTGAATCTGGGGAGCCTCACCCACAAATTTATTATTTGCCTGCTTAGGTTTAGGCCCTTTTTTCTGCTGCAAAATCTACGTGTAATCTATGGTGATGCAGATGAGGGGTTTTGTATTGATGCGGTTGGTTTTTTGTTTTTGGGTAGCAGGACTGTATTTTATGGGCAATACAAATGCACAGGACCAGGAGCTAACTTCGCTGGGAGAGTTTCATGGTCAAGACAACTCACTGATGAGGAAGCTAAGCCTTTTATTTCTCTTAGTTACATTGATGGATCTGAATGGATCAAGTTATAATTATCAGTATTTTATCCAATATTTGTTCAATTAAGCTGCACAAACTCAGCACGGTACATTTGTATATGCATGGGCCAGAATGTGGATTAAGTTGGTTGGGCTTGGGACTCTAGCAATCCAGGCATCACAGCCGCAAATTTGCAAGTGAAAAAAGATTGTTACTTCGAAACTAGACATGGGGACTGGACTCTGCCGGGCCAGCATGCCTAGTGGCAGATCGTGTTTAGACTCATCAATCATTATAAATTTTTTAGTATTTTTTAACGGATTAATCTATGGGTTTTGCCCTAAAGCCCCACATGACTTGTGGGTCTAACACAACCCGCAATTTTACAAACCATAACCTTACAGGCTATGCCAAACGTGGAAGTTTACAGGCCCTACTTGAACTGGTTTTTACCCTTATGTAAACATACCAAGAGCAAACTATAATTCAAAATTAGGGTTTTATGGAATAATTGCTTGATCTTGTCCTTTAAACTCTACCCTTTAACCCATTGCTTTTGAATAATGTAACCTTCTAACAAAGAAAAAAAATATAATTTGGAGTACATTATTCAGAAAAATAAAATAATAGGAATACCAACTTTCATCATTGTAACACAGTATAAGTCTGATAAAACAGGGCACACACAGTGCTGTCGATCCCACTCTTTGAAAATGCAAGACTTTGGACGAGACAAGTCCTCCTGGTTTCTAAAGACGGAGTTTCCAAAGGCCCTTTTCTAACTGCAAAATTCAAGAGGCATGGGCCAAATTGTTGACCTCGACGGAAAGCTTTATGGTAGGCCCAAATGGGTAGAAAATTTTCTCATCACTTTTTTCATATTTCTTTTCAAAATCTGGCAACACATTACATGTGCGCAGCTTAAACTTGCGTTTTTCGGGGCACCCCTTGTATACCTTAAGTCAATAAGTCTACATTCATTCTCAATAATGCATAACATAATTATCCATATCTTATAATATATAATATGTTATAAACAGCCCAGTCGATATTATCCGCTTTGGGCTTCAGGCTCGCACGATTTTGTTTTTCTACTTAGGAAAAAGGCCTCAACTGGGTTAAGGGTTTCTGGCCCCTGTTTATATACAAGCTTAGTAGACTGCACAGGAGCGATGTGAGACTTCAGGTCACAACACACCCCCCAATCGCAAATCGTGCTGATAACGTGTTATAAACAGCCCAATCGATATTATCCGCTTTGGGCTTCAGACCTATACGGTTTTGTTTCTCCACTTAGGGAAAAGGCCTCAACTGGGTTAAGGGTTTCTGGCCCCTGTTTATATACAAGCTCAGTAGACTGCACGGGAGCGATGTGGAACTTCAGGTCACAACATAATATATATTTTATAATATTATATAATATAAATAAAAAATAATATATATTATAACATATATCAAATTAATATAATATAAAAAATTTATCATACAATAAGATATATATTCTACGATACAATACATATTATTTATATAAATTGATACATTTTTTAAAGAAAATAATGATATAATAGGGATTTATATGAAAATTTTTAAAAATATTTATGATATTTTTTAAATAATAATATATTAATTAGATTTTTTTAATTATTATTTTATTTTTTAACTATTATAATAGAAAGACCCTTTTGGGCTATCAAATTGACCAGAATCTTTAAAGCTACTTTACAAATTGAAGGCTCGTTTTCAGTACTCTGAAGATAGGAGCTTTGATTATGAATCATTTAGTGGGCACACAAATCTTAGTATTTTAACAAAAAGAAAGAACCTACGTCAAGCTAGAACAAATGTGAACATATTACAAATCTTAGCCGAATCATTTGCCAGTCCATGCATTGACAATTGATGTGGTGTCGGCGGGTTTTAAATCCAAATCCTTTATTTAAATTTTTTTATATATTTTATTATTTAAATTTATTTATTAATCCAATAGTTTTGAAAATCCAACCCATATTATAAAATAATAATAACAAAAAAAATAATTTTATATTAACATCATTTTTATAAAAAATATAAATATACCTCTTTTAGGTTTTTTTGACAAAAGACAGAGACAAAACAAGGATTGTATATCAAAGAATTTGTTTTTCTTGCCTACATAAATTAAACAAATAAAATGTCAAAAGTGTTTATTTTAAGAATTATTGAAAATATTATTTCTTTTGTATTGATCCATACTCATAGCTTATTATAAGATTTTAACTAGAGAAATAATAGAAGTATTTATTGACGGTTGATCTCAAGTTTATGATTAATTTGAGAGTGATTATATTTGATTTTTTTTAAATATTTAATTTAGAATTTAACCCATAATTTATTTCCTCTATTTTGTATTATTATCTATGATTGATTTATTTTATTTCATATATGCCATTGATTTTCAATATGATTAATTAATTTAATTAATTTATATAATTAGAATTATTCTTTGTGCCCCAACAAAACTATCCTTTGATGGGCTAGTGTTTTAGATTTATGCTAGTTGAAATATTATATTATGCTTTTCAGATTTCTGGGTGTGAAACGATAGATGCAGGTGGTGCTAAAAATATAAGGATACGTGCCCAGCTGACCTAAAACGCAGCAATTCTTGAAAGCTTCCTTATCAACACGTTTCACGAAAATTAAATACAAGAAGCTCTAGGTTGCCCTTGCTTGCCCCCTCTTTGAAGTTCATATTGTTGCATTTGAAGATGGCAGAGATGAGGGATTGGCGTCTTCGCAAATCACAACAATAAAAAATTAGCCCATTTGCCATCCGTCAAATCAGGAAGCTTTTAGTTGTTATGATAGGTTTATTATTTCATTGGGAAAGTGAATTACTGTTAACACTAACATTCAAAGACAAACCAACTAACCCCAGATCTAGAGGAATGAAAACGACCATCCCCAGAAGTTTACCCAACATGAGAGGTAAGTTGATTCAGAACTTTTGCCACCCACTTGTTAATTTCAACATATACTTGTTTTTCTTTTGAAAAGTCGAGGTATATTTGATTGTGGGTTATCAGATAAATTGATTAATCTTCCATTGAATAAAAGAAATAAAAATTGGAGAGACCAGTCATAATGTTTACTATCTCTCGAAATTGTTGTAATAGTTGAATATAGACATGATTTTTGTTTTGGGTAACCAAGGATTCTGTCTATATTAGTTAGACGGATAAAACTCGAGTATAATAATTAAATTTATAATTATTGTATCTAATAAATAAAAATTGAAGTTTAAATATAAATGATTTTTCAGTTTTAGAAAAAAGATGAATATCATCAATATAGATCAAAGCACATAGTTTTTTGGAATAATAAGTACCCATTTTTAATCTAAGTGCATAACAGTCAATTACAAGTGATGAGTATTTTCTTCAATAAATAATTTGAATGAGAAAGAAGAGATTTTAAGTATAAAAAAACAAAAATTTAAATCATCTCAAATAAAATTTCAAGATTAATCGGTTTTACTATAACTGTAAAACCGATTATTAAACTCGTTTTAAAGAGCTTTTTTGTAAGAAAAAGAGACACAAAAGCTATCACAATCACAATTACTATCACAGACCCACATGCACACAAAAACTAAGCTCAAAATGAAACAATTGAGAAGAAGAGGGAACTGCCATATCTTGCTTCCACAAAGGTTTCATTCAAATATTTCAATTTAAATTAGTTAGCATTTTTGTTCTATATTTTTTTCTCTATACTTTTCTTCTTAAGTCAAGAAAATGACACCGCTGGATGGCACTAGATAAAAGATCAAATAATTCAAACTAAGCCCCACAATTCAATGCTTATCAAGTTTTGACAATGTCAATGAATTTGAAAAAACTTGACACCATTTCATAATTTTAATCCATCAAACGTTGCATAAAGCAACTATAACTTATACTTTTCTCATGCGGAAAAACTACTCTTTCACCAAACTTGTGGACAAAACCCGTTATTATAGTTATTTATTTTAATTTAAATTTGAAATACAACTTATAAGATTGTAACGTTATATTTTTACTCTTATAAATATAACGATTACTTGAAGCAGTGAAAAGATCTTTGTAATATAAATAATTAGTAGTGTCTTTTAGAAAAATTTAACAATTCTCCTTTGATAATTTACTAAAATGTTATCCTTTTTAGTATGCTCTCGTGTAAATTAAACTTACACTTTCTCAAAATTAGTTATTAATACATAATTGTAGATATAAAGTCTCGAACAACGAATTGAAATGCGATACTTTTTATTGTTCTCATTATAGTGGATCTACTCAAACTATGTGCTATGTTTGGTGGTGACTGATCACAAAAGTAACTTTCATAATGTCTTCACATCACTTCACAGGTGACAACAGAATCAAATTCTACTATTGCATTTTGTCATTTCCTTAATGGAAAGCTTAGTTCCATTGCCTAACATCAACAAGTGAAACAGATGCAACAGAATTTTGATGATAATCATATGTAAGTCTACATACATTCTAATTTTGTTCTATCACCTACCTTTTTTTTTTTTAAATTAAGCACATGATAACAATAAACAAGACATTGAAGAGGCGCACTTATTTCCCACAAACCATTGCAGTTTCACCACCTTCTTTGAACATAATTTCTCTCTGATTCTCTTGAGAATTCTGCAGACCTTTCAAGCTTACTAATTACAGCATTCTTAAAACTTATAGCCTCTTGAACTTGCGAGCATGATCTTTGCATCCTAACATCACTTAAACTACTCCTTGACTCCATCATTTCATTAAGCGAAATTCTCCGTTTCGGACCCTGTTCGGGCCTTTGTCTTGGAGCACTATGTGACCTCAATTTAGCCTTGAAAGACTTTGTATTAGCCATATAATTTGGAAAATTTGAATTCTGCCTGAAGAAATTTTCAGCACAGACGCTCTTTGCGGGTGTGACCGGAGCTTTAGACCCGTTAAGATTGAGAAACCGAGGGGTGCTTTGTGCAGTCGAGAATCTGCATTCATCACCAGTGAGTCCCCAATCAGATTCTTGAAAATTTCTTGTATCGGGTATCGATAAACGTGCTGGAACTCTCAATGGAAGAGGGGAGGAGAGTGTTTGATAATGTGGGTCATCACTGAAATCTGAAGCAGAATAGTTTGTTCTGCGAGATCTTGATTTAGGCCTCCCTGTGTCAACCTCCACAATTTTAGGACTTCCATCAGTGGTGTTAAATGTGGTGTCAAGAGAAGCAGACAGTCTTCTACTATGAACAGATATTGCCTGTTCAATTCTTGTTTCATCAAACCTCTCCTGCAGAGAAACACAATTTATGGCAATTGTAAATGATATGCAAATGAAATTAACTTCCCTGTCTTGTCATTTATGGAATCTGGGTTCTCACCGTAGATTTTCGAGCTCGAGATTCCAATCTGTTATTATTGATAATGAGGCCTCGAGCTTTCTGGGTTCGGACTGTGGCTTGTGCTCTTATCAGCGCCTGCATACCATGAAGAGTTGCAGCCGCTTGTTTCCTCACTAAATAACCTCTAACATGTGCCTGCAACTTCACTAAGCCTTTAAGAGCTCGCAGGGCTTTTCTCGCCTGTTTCAATTCCAAAATTCACAATAAATTTTCATATCCAAATTAATTGAAAATACCCATTTATGCATTCATGAAGCTAAACAGGCCACTGCAAATTTACAGGTCTTTAATAACATACAGAGAAAGTGCATAAAGGAAAAGGGTCTTACCAAATATCCCCTAAAAATGGTTTGAATCTTGACAGCAGCCCACCTCTCATGGCCACCGCCAAACATGGTGCCCCTGCCATGACTAGTCAACCTGACCACCGCCACAGCAGCCTGGGCAGCAGCCACTGCAGCATCAGCTGCTGCTGCGGTGGCAGCAGCCACTGCAATTGCGTGCTTGTTCTGTTCTTTCTCTGTCTCAGAATAGTATGATCTTAACCAAGCTGCCTCTGCTGGAGTTATGTTTGGCGGTATTGTAGTTGGATTATGACACAAGACATCAGTGTCTCTCCCTGAGTGGCCAAAGCAACTGGCTTTCTTGTCTCTCCGGTCACCGGAGTTTGTACTGTCCCTGTCGTTTTTTATCCCAAAAAGGCCCTTTAACCACCTTGTTGCTCTGCCCATTTTTTACTACAGAAATCGACTGCAGAATAAGTGATTGAAAGGACCCAGGTCACAAAAAACTGTTCTTTAAACTGGAATCTAAAAATGATAAAAATTTAGAATTTTTTTGAGAAAGAAAAGAAAAAGCTGTTCCCCCCCAGCTCACAATCTTAGCTGCTTTCCTTGTTGCGAAAACTGGTTACACTAACACAAAACACTCGTCAAAGTATAAAATCCTTTACAAGAAAGTCCGTATGTGAAATTATGGAAACGAGAAAGTCCTCAGTGGAATTTGAAACAGAGAAAACAAGAAAGAAAATGCTGTCATGGCCTCGTGAAAATCCGCAATACATGACAAAAACATGTCGCTAAGAGATTCAGAGGATTTTGAAAACAAAATTTATTATAAATTTTAAAAGCAGGGAGTTCCTAGTAAACTAATAAAGAAAGGTTAAAAAGAAAAAAGAATAAAAAAATGACAGAGAAAGAGAAGGGAGAAGTCCACCATACAAGAATCAGATTCTCAATAGAAAAAGCAATTTCAAAAGAGAAAAAAGTAGCAGAAAAGAAGAAAGAACGAAAGTGAAATGCTCAAAAATTCTCATTCTACCAATGAAAAACTCAAGAAAGCTGTAATTTCTTTGAAAAGTAAATACAACACAAGCATCATAAACATGAACAGGGTCTCTCTCTTTCTTATTACTTTATGGAGCTACGTGTCCTTAAAGAGAAAGATACCTTAGGGTCCTCCTCATCCTCTGACAGTCTCGTGAAGCCATAGATTTTTTATCATTTATTTATCCATCGAAAATTAAAAATTTTACACACAGCTTATGCAATTATTGAACTCTGTAAATTCTTGTTTTTCCTGCAAGAATATTACCTTCTCTGGCTCTTAAATGCCTGTTTGAATAATTCATTAAACCACCATTCATTTCTGTAAAGGATTTTAAAATAGAAAATATATTGATATTGGGTCTAGCTATTATGAGAGTGATTGTATACTCTTAAACAAATCAAACATAAAAAATAGAAATAGAAAGTTTGGTTATGTATTTTATATTGTTTGAAATAAGGTATAACTAGTTAAATAGTCGTAAGTTTCTTAAACTGATAATAAGCATTTTTGGTTGTAAAATCAAAATGGGGTAGAGCATATCTTGAAATTGGGTGTGAAATATTAGATTAGGGATTTTACAATTTGATTTTGATAATGAAATGTCTCTGCTATGTGCTGCCATCTTCTTCCTTCCTCACCCTTTTCTGGGTTCTGAAAAAATATTCCAGTTGCAGCAGCACCTAATTCTTTTCCACTGTTGTTTCTTTCAAATATTATTACCAATTACTTAATTTCTTCAATTCTTTTTCCATTATTTCTGTACTAGTCCAACAACTCTCATGTCAATTTTTACTCAGTAGCTTTTCTCTGCGCCCCTCTGCAACACAGCTTAAAGTTGAAATTAAAATTGCTTCTACAGTAAATGTACTTTTAACCAGACTTAGTCATTTTTCAGCCAATCAAAATTTGAAAGATTACACAATTTTCAGTTGGTTTCTGAGTGCATCATCCAGGTGGAAGAAAACAAAGTGTCCTTTCGATTGCGTGTTTATATTTACCCAAAATGGATGAAAATTACAAGAGGAGGGTAAAAAGGTAAATTAAAGTGGATTCGTGATCTACATACTTAGCTGGCTGGAATGTGCATCGTAACATGGACCATGGGAAGGACAATCCATGATGAGGTCATGGAGTTGAATTTAATTACGGAAATGCTCATCACGTGGTGTTTGGTTTGACGATTGCCCTTCCCTTTTCCCACCTTGCATCAAGTTTTATTGGCCAAATGACTATTTCCTTTCTAAGGTTTGATGAAATAACAAATTCCACATATTAAGTTTGAAAAAAAATCTAATTTTTTTACCTTTATGTTAAAATTTTGAACAAATTCTATTAACCTTTTAAAAAAATTATTAAAAAGACAAAAGACTCTTAAGCTAAATAATAGTTGATATTCCCAAGATTTTATTAAATAATTTTGAATCTTAATTTGAATTAAAAATAATAAAAAATTTATTGATACAAATATATGTAAGGGTGTCAATGATGTATAATTATATGTATAGAGGTAAATTGTGATTTTTTTTAAATATTAGGAGTGTTAAATAATTTTAAGGAGATTTTGAAAATTTTAAAAAGTTTGGGATGATTTTAAGATTTTAAAATTTTAATGTACTCCTTAATAGTTTCAAAATTAACAATTACACCTCTAAAATACATATTAAATAAGAGATATACATGTCATATTATAAACTATTAAAAATATATTCAATTTTTAAAATATAAGGAGTAAATAGGATAATTTCTTAAATAAAATAGGAAAAATATATATTTATCTTTAATAAGTTTTTTTTTAAAATAATATTAAAACCCCATAATACATATCTATTATAAATTTTAAAAAAAGAATATAAATATTCTTTAACTAATAAAATTAACAGTTAATTTTGATAAATAGGTAAGAAATTAGCTTAAATACCTTTTAATGATTAAAATTAATTGTTAATTTTGGTAAATAGATAAAAATTGATTTTTTTTAAATTGACAAGTGAGAATCTATTAATTCACCAAACCTTGGGTGGGAAAGAGTTGTTTGGCCATTTTTACTTTGGAGTTCTGACTGCGTTGGATTCTGACCATGTAGTTTATCTTGTTTATTTGTTGGTTTCAGATACATTTTTTGTGGCACAACAGAAAGGACAAGATTGGCCGGGCTGTCAATTGAAGGACACATGTATTACGAAAGGCGGCATGCACTATCTTAATAATTAGTGTATTAATATATGTGTATATATAAATAATTTTTTATATAAATAATGAAGTATTATTATATAATTAAATAATTAAAAATAAAATAATATTTAATTATAAAATAATATATTATTATTTATACATACTATAATTGATTCATTGGTATATCTTTAAAACACAATACCATTTTATTTATATTTAGAATATAATTATACTCTCCTTTGTCTTTTCCAAACACAACATTAAAATCTTTAAAATGGGTTTATATTCGCTTTTATTATCAATTAGTAAAATTGGTAAAATACTATAATTTTAAAAAAAAATTAAATTTAAATCTTTATAAAATTTTAATTTTACTAATTTTTTTAAAAAAAATATATATATTTATTTATTTGGCATAATCAGGATTCAGGAGGACTATTTTCAGGCAAGCCCAATCCACAATACATGGAAATTCCAATCTTAATTAAAATCCAACTAATCATTTGTGAATGTCAGACTGTCACTCAACAGTCTCTTTCAAGATTGTGGCCTTTTAACCGATTTCATTGGGCCATGAAATTGGACCTCTCACTTGACAAACTAAGTGAAGGATAAATTTTAAGTGAAAATATATCATGCCCCCTAGGCTTTCCAGATTTTATGGTATTAATTTTTGACGTTCTAAAATGATGTTCATGTCAAATATGTATCGAGCTGGATTTGAGTCTACTTAGCTTAATCTCGGATGAATCAAGCTTGATCTGAGCATTGAGAGACCAGAGCTCAAGCTAGATATTACTCAACTTAATATAGGGTGTGACTCATTGAGAGACCATATCAATCCAAGATCGAATCGAGTTGATGGTAAACTAAGGCTAAAACAATGTTGTGTTGGAATTGTTAAAGGATGTCATATTTTTAACATTATCAAACAACATTGTTTTGGTTAACTCTTCGTAACACCCACCTAGACATTGTAAGGTTATTTTTGTCTTTTTATTTTGTATGTTTGAATTAACATTGATGTGAGAATGTGTTAAAATAGGATATATCCAAAATATGTCATGACACTCGTTTCCTTTTGTTGGAGCATTACCCTGAATTTAAGAAGTCTACATTTAAATCTCCGTATCTTTTTCGTTTCAATTGTAATTATCAATTCTTTTGTTTTCACTTGTCATAAGTCTCTTCCATAATCTCATTCTTCGTTAAAACATTATTTTCAAAACATACAACACAATGCAACAAAGTTAAAACATGACGAAGCCTAATCACTCAAATTAAACCTAATTTATAATAATCATTCCATGAAACACAAAGTTATCACTACCCAGGTGCCATACTCATATATCATTTAGAGAAACTACCCTAGAACAATGCAACAACAAAAGACACAAAAATGTCACATATGACATTGAGAAAAATTCACCTTCTGAGTAGCCGATGATGATAATACTCTGATATTGTGTTTGTGAAGTATGAAGAAAAAAAAAAGCCCCGAGGATATTTATTAAAAAAAGTTAAAGAAAATCCTTGATGAACTGAAAGCTAAAAATATTAGGAGTTACAAAGACTTGAGATTGACAAGACTTTAGTTTTTACAAAAATTGAAGAATGTCAAAGCTTTATAAAAAAAATAGAGTAAATAAATCGAAATATGATTATTCTCGGATTTTTGTAGACAAATTAAAGATTGACGAGAAGAAATCCCCACCTTTCAAGTCTATGACATGTATTGTCGATCCAATGAGAAAGATAAAATGTGTCCAACAAAACATCACAATCATTTGAGTTGAACTGATATGTATATAACTTGTCAACACATTAAATGTCAAATGCAAACATCATCATCACAACATACTACAAGTATACCTTGTTTCCACATGCCATCCATATGTGTAGAATGACAGAGTTTCTAAAGCTACTTCATAAAATTAGAGATAATTGTTATATGGTTAAGCTTCTTCTTCCTTAAACTTGCAAAAACGACACCTAAAAATGATTAGTTAGCACAAACTACTTGATCGGTATCCAGACATGTCATCAATTCTCATATCATTTATAAGTGTGAATAGATGTTTCTTAACCTCGAGATAACAAACACAACACAACTTGGGAGTTTAACTCCTTAATATCTACAAGATCATTTGCATGTATTGTCTCATGTTTGTATAAAAAATTTAACACTTCCTACCAAACCAGGATTGCACAATTATTTTATTTCTATAGAATTAGACTTAGAATAAAGATATAGACTCTTCATTGAATTAGAAAGGAAGGTAATGTATTTAAATATAACTCTACCTCTCTTTACCATATAAAAATACGTAGGATTGAATAAAGGTGATCTTTAAAAAAATTTCTTTAACTCGTACTGATACTCTGTCAAAATTTCTCAAAGATGTAAATAAAGCAATCCTAGACATAGGTTTTTGAACAACAAACCAAACCAGGCTAAAAACACCTCGTTTTCATAACTCACTAATATAATGTTATTCGCTCACCTACATTGTTTAATTCCAATTGCTATAATTATCATCCTTTCGCATAAAATTTATCCTTGTGACTTTTTATTGGAACAGACTTTCGTATTATATATATAATAGCATTCCTCGGAATTCCAACGCCACACTAGAGCAACATTCCTATCTTTTTATTATCTTTTAAAAAGGCAAACAAATAAATAAAATCTGACAGATTCTGAACACCGGAGGATGTTTTTATGTTTTCATTCAATAAAGTTATTGAAATAAATCACATATAGAGTGGGGCCAAATGTCAAGGAGTAACGGTGCAGAGAATGATGGGTGAGCTAATGATGAGTAGCATGCTACTGTGCTCTGGAAATGATCGAAGATGCTACACACAGGGTCATGTGTGAAGGAACTCAGCAGCTCCTCGCAAGGGAGACATACCATGTCAAGTTGAGAAATAAATAAACACCAAGTTTATCATATCATTGAAATTAATTAAGCTAACCCTACTCATGCAACAGTATATCTTCAAAAAGCTTTGTAGTTTGTGTGCCAGTTGTTGCATATAACCCTACAAGGGGTTTTTTTTTTCTTCCTTTTTTCATGATAATATAATAATTTGTTATATAGGGCTTCTTCCATTTGTGTTGAGGTAGCAGGCAATGGCATGATGGAGAGGTTTGGTGACGATGTTGTTGTGGGGGAAAACTTTGAAGGAATGGCAAGAATGGTTTGGAAAGTGGAGATACAGATAAGGAGACAAGGGGGAGATGAATAGAAGAAAATCGGGCGGTTGCTTCAAGGGTAGTAGCCATGTGAGAAGCATGATGCTCCAGAATGATGTTGTCTTCCTTTCTATATAAATCTTCTGTTTGATGTTGTATTTTACTAGAAAAGGAATGGCAGACTTGGCCCCCTCAGCTTTTCGTTGAGCCATCTGTGGGGACTCTTGATCCAATCTTGGCTCTCGCTTTGTTTAAGTTTGCTGATTATAAAACTGACAACATGCTTCCAAAACATCTATGGGAATAAATATTGTTAATAACATGGATAAGCTATAGTTCATACTCGGAACTTGTGAATAATGATTGGCTCGAGGAAATTTGAGTTGCAAACAATTATACTTCTTAATATTCTTTTCAACACTTACGCATATTTCTAGTTTTTATTGAAGTATACTCGCTGTAATGCTTGCACATTAGAGCAATTTTCTAAGCCTTGTGTTTTGTGCTTTTGAAACTCAAATCAACCAAACTTGCCCCAGTTAATTTCTAAACTATTTGACGTCGAAGATTTCCATAAAAACAGTGTAGAGCGTTTGAAGGGAGACACTCAGTATATAAAGGCAATTTAATTGGATGAAAATAATTGAAGTCCAAATATGCAGCAGTTGGATGAAAACCAGAAGTGGGACAAGAGGTTTAGCTATGATGAAGATGAAGGGGAGATGAATTTTGTGTTCCACATGAGAAAACAACAAACAAAGGTGATACCCCGCTCGTGCGCTCTCTGCATAAAGAGAAATGTGCCACTTATTTGCAGACAACACTCGCTTTTGTTCTCCATTGAAAGGAGAATTAAGAGCTACAAATAGCCATGGCGATTGCAGTATTGTAGTGTGTTCTCTTCTATAGAGAGCCATTTTTTCATTATATCACCTTTGCCTTCTTTCTTTTATCCATATCATGAGACAGGTCTCTGGATCCGGGATCTGCTAAACTCACAAAGAGTCATCAAGCATCAAACATGTCTGAATATCTGAAACACTGTCCCAACCAACGGTTATTGGACAATGGTGACGTTACATCAGTCTCTGCTCTTGTTTGCATTGCCAATTCAAAATGAAAATAAAAATAAAAATATATGACATTAATAATATAATTCACAAAAGAATATATAAATTCCATAATAACAAAAAATATTCTTCTTTTTCCCCTTTAGGCAGCACCCCCATCTCTTCTTCTAACCAAAAAATAGCAATAATTAAGGCGACGTCACCGCAATTGAAATCAACGGCTGCTGTTCTTCGCTCTTCATGTCGCAAACTAACCCAGTATCTATACACCCTGCGCATGTTAGCATCTGAGCTCTATCCGCTTGAAAATCCCAGTCGGTGGTCCCCACTACGTACAACATGAAGCCGGCACAACAAACCTGGGCCGATAAAAGCCCAAGCCAGAGCCCAGAAAACCCGACTTCGAGATAAAATCCGAGTCCAACAGCTACAGGCATGCCGACAAGATAGAATGCGCCGAGGTTCACGTTAGCTGCTGTGGACGGGCGTGCACTGCCTCTCAGGACCCCACACGCTACTGTTTGTGGACAGTTGCCGAGCTCGCACAACCCTAGGATCGGCAAGGCAGCTGATGTTAACCGTAGGATCTCCACGTCGTTGGTGAACATCCGACCCCACTTATCTCTCATCCCGGATGCAAAAACCGTAGCTGATAGGCCCATCATTGCAGCTAAAAACACTGCGACTACAGCGGATAATTTCGCTGTCTTAGGACGATTAGCACCAAGTTCGTTACCCACACGTGTGGAAACCGCAAAGCCAAGAGAAGACGGGAAAACATACAGCAACGACGTCGTTTGGATCAGAATGCCCATGGAGGCCACCGATGCTTTAGGGTCCACTAAAATTCCACACAAAACGATCATGATCTCGTACCACCACCACTCTAAGCAAACCGATACGCAGCTTGGAGCAGCCAGCTTGAGCAGGGGTTTCCAGCCGGTTAAGCAGTCAACTGTTGGCTTTGTCCACGCCGGCTCGTACAAGCGGCAAGTCCAAATGTACAAAGCTAAGGATAAAAGCACAAAGATGTTGGAGATAGCAGCTGCGGCTGCGACTCCAGCAACGCCGAGACGTAGATGAGTGACGAGAAAAAGGTTAATAGGAAAGTGAAGAATGGTGCCGGTGAAGGATGCTAAAGTTAGTGGATGGATGATGCCTTGAGCGCGAAGGTAAATGCGGATGGGGTGAATAAAGGAATTTGTTAAAAGGTCAGGGAGAGAGAAGATGAGATAGGAGTGAGCAATACGTGTGATATTAGGATCTTGATGAAGATATAAAAGGATCTTGGATATGTTAAGCCAGAGAAGAGAGATGGGTATTGAAGAGACTAGTAGGAAAATTACTGAGCGGTGAAGGGTTAAAGATAGAAGCTTTGGACGTTGAGCACCGAAGGCTTGTGAACAAATGGGCTCCATGCCTAAAGCCAGCCCTGAAAGGACTGAATATCCAGTGATATTCGCGAAGGCAATAGCCAGCGAGCCAGCAGCAAGCTCAAGGTCACCAAGACGACCAAGAAAGAGCATGGAGAGGATAGAGCGAGAGTAGAGGATAAGAGCTGTTAGGGCAATAGGAAAAGCAAGGTTGAAGAGTGATTTCGTCTCTGTGATGATCTCAGAAAGGGAGGATGCTGATTTAGGATTTTCTGGGTCTTTTTTGCCATTTGGTAACGAAGATAAAGGATCAAAACAAATGCTGTTTTGCTGCGTTTGTGTTGGTTTACGCATGATCGAATATAGATTATGATCAACCTCACTTTCTCTTTACAATATGTGAAGAATCTCTCTCACAGATACTAAGTTTCTCTTCAGGGATAGATAGATGGTTTGTTTCTCGCCGTAGATGAGGAAGGGGAAGGTATTAATAGAGAAGTTGAGTCGAGGTGGGGTTTCTCTTTTTGAATCCAATTTATTTATTATTAATTTACACTTATTTTTACATTAACATTGGTTGATATTAAATATTTAAAGAAAGAGACGTGAGGGTTGTCAGATTCTGAGCGAGGGCTTCAAATGAGTTTGGTGAATTCTTGTACTCCGGCAGCCGATGGGTTGACATCAAAGGACGATTTTGGAGCACTTTGTTTTAAACTATTAATCTCGCCATTAAAACACCCAGTTGGCCCTAATTCAAATTAGGTCTTTGGATAGTCATAGTCAACACTCCTCACCGGTCAAAATAAATCTTTTGCGCAACTTTAGACGTTAATATTTTTTCCTTATGCTTTAGAAAAGATGCATAAATAAATTGTTTTGACGTGAAATATGGCCTAGAAAGCTTGAAGAAGAGCGTTAATATTGAATCAAATATGAACAAAAGTTTCCTCCAGACCAAAATTAAAGTTATATTATGTGTCAAATAGATATATATTTATATGTATTATATATGACTGAGTACTACTTTATTTTTAATTCAAAATCATTTAATTATATGATACTACATATAAATGTGTCTTTATTTATGTATTCAAAGTAGATACTCATAGTTTTATTAATAAAATTATGCATATAAATAAATTATACAAACTTTTATATATGATATAAAGTGTTAGTTTTTAATTGAGTGACATAATTGTTTACGTTTTCTCTCACTTTAAAATTATTTAATCAGATTGTATATAAAAGTTTATGTAATTCGTTTATACATATAGTATGTAACACAATTCTCATATTTTCATTTTAATTTCAAATAAAAAAAGTAATATTATGCATACTCATTTTAAGTACACAAATAAAGACACTTATATATATCATCATATGATTAAATATTATTTTATATTTAAAATGAATACATATAATTATATCGAATAAAAAAGGGTTGACACCGTTAGATTACTGGTAAACCCTAAACTATTGATGGACCAGGAATCTCTAGTTGCACGAGTATGATGGACTTTAAAGCACAGGGAGGTCCTAACTTTGGCATATTTGATTGAATCTTTTCGTTAGATTTTGGGGCCACCGTTTTGAGAATTATTTTCATAAATTACTTGACGTGTGTGGACTATTTTTTATTTTGCGTGTCAAAGAATTAAATTGGCTCAGAATATTTACAAACTGAGCTAAATCTTTATTAAAGGCTTCATTTTAGATAAAGACCTTTTTGTAAAATGCACTAAGAATCGTTCCGTAGGTAGAATCGCATGAGAAAAGAAAGGAGAGGTGGGTGGGATGTGCCTTTCTGGTAAGGATTGGGGAAATTGTGAAATTTCTGCACCTGAGACCCCACAACCTCAGCAAAAGGAACCCTAAATTATAACTTCAAATTTAATTTTACTACCCATTTGGCATTTGCTCCTCAAAGTCATTACCCACGTGATATTATTCGTCACCTTGCAAAAAAAGATTACGCAATAATAATAATTTATTAAAATTGTAACACATGGTTTAATTAGATTGTGGTAAGAATCACGGGTGGAAGAGTGATTAGAGGAGGAATATTAGGGAAGAGAAAAGATAGGTGGATGGAAGAAAGGAGACAATGGTGTTACTGTTACCTTCTTTTTTATTTTTTAATCTAGATTATAATAATTAAATCTATAATCATTATATTAGATAAATCAAAATTTTATAAACATAATAAAGATTTGAATCTAAACATCCTTTCAAAAAATTTTAATATTCCACCAAGTAGTTTCAATTGCTCCTTTAATCTACGCATCCTATTCATGGAGTTGGACTGAAATGACTGGTATATAATGTCGTTTCTTATAAAAATAATTTGTTTGAGAGGCAGGTTCGGTTTGGTTTGGTGTGGTTCAATCACGGAGAAGAGAGGCAGCCACCTTGCAGTGAATGTGAACCACACATGCATTTTCCATTCCCTATCTCTTTCTCATTCTCTTCTTGTGTTTCTATTACGGGAGCGCCTTCTTTGATTTCTCTGGCTCCAATTCCATTGATTTCGTCATTTTTTCTTCATTTATTCGTGATCACCCCAGTCGCCACACGTTTGCGTGTTGGAAAGTCTTTTCGTAATCCACTTGGCAGTCTGTTTTCTGTTCATTTAAATACATGTTCCAAATTAAGATCCGAATGAAGCAGAATAACATCTCCATCAAGGTCAGGTCAATTTAAAGAGAATCAAATTGAGAAGCATCCTAAGTCATTCGTTGGGTCGAAATTAATGGTAATATTTGCTGTACGTGACAGCACAGGAAGCTGTTGCCCTGATTAGTTGATAACAAATGAAAGGAAAAAACAAAATATGTGGAAATTGAATCCTTAGGGAGGTATATTTTTTGTGGGGGATAGATGTGAGAAATTTCTTGAAGTGGGCAAATAGTGATTATAATTTTGATTTAATAAAAATCGGATAATTAAATAGTTTAATGATAATTTATATATGAATTTGAGTTATCAATAAAAATAAATTCAATATACTTAAATGTTATAATCTAAGTAAACATTATTCGTATAGATTTTAAAATTTATTAGACTTTTGATAGAATGGTCAATTAACCTACTAAATATTTACTAGATCCTTACTATGAAACATGCTGCAGTATAGTTTGTTCTATTAAAAATTATTTAGGAAGATCTTTAGAGTGGAGGACCAACCATGATGAAAGATAATCTTATTAGTGGGACAAAAATCAAATTGTATAGTATTACAGAAAAATTTAATTCAATAATTCATAATTTATGTGTAAAACAGATGATGGGCAACTAGTTATAGACTTAGCACATAGCCAGCTAGCCATATCATAGAGAGACACATGATCAGATTCAATCATCCCTCTTGCATGAGTTGGTCAGGCTCTTCACCCTTGAGTTTATAAATATAATTCGTTTTTTTGGCTATGTCTCATTATGTGCTGTCTTCCTCTCTCTCTCTCTCTCTGTATATTATAATTCTCACTCCTTAAAAAAATATGCATGACTCTAATTTACTTCTTAATATAAGCCCATATTGTAAAGCTAAAAGCATCTGAATTTAAGCACAAACTGTAGCTAGTTGCCGCAATTTAGTGCATTAATTGTTGACCGATTTAATTGAAGTCTCCTTTCTATTATATATTTAATTAATGGTTGGAAATATGAAGAATTATTGAACCAGTACATTAACAGGATATTAAATTTTCTTCTCCCAACTGTTGTGCGTGGGGTCCATTCTGCATTATTTGCAACATGATTTAGCAGATAACTTAAAAAATTTCTTGGAAATACTTCAACTTTACTTTCCATTCGGGTTGGTTCTACAGGTATGTGTCAAGATTTATGATTACATCAATATCTCCTAGCCCTTCTGTTAAGTATGTGGCATAAACTAATAATGGCAGTCTTGTAAATAAGGAGCAAAGTTTGAGCAAAGTTTGGGCTATAGTTATTATCCAGGGGTAGTTTTGTCCTTGCTGGGTTTAATGCTTTAACTAATGGTTTATAACCATTAGTTGGTTCTAGAAAGAATAGAAGAATAGAAGAAAAAAGGCATTCCGTTGGCTGCTTTATTTTTAGATGAAAATAGGCTGCTTTTTCTTCTGGATTCTTTTCATTCTTCTCTGCTAGGGTTTACAAGAAATGCATTAGTCCACTATTTTTGCTTAGATCTAGTTGTCTAAACACTTGAGTCAGTGTACAAGGTCGCTGTGGTGCTCGGGTTTAGGAAGGATTCGAGTCGGAAGATTGGATTCGTTTCCGTTTGTGTCTGTATTGCTAGATCGGCTTCTGAATCTGTAAGTTGTACTATTTTACTTACAAATTAGTGGATTTGCTAGAGGATTCCTCTGCCTTGGATGTAGGGTTCTAATCTTTTGAACCCGAACCAAGTAAATATTGGTGTGTTGACTTGTGTATGATTTATTATACGATTCTTGTACAAATTCTTGACTGAAAATCGATCCGAAACTCTGATTAATATTCAAACTCGGTAAAATAAAACATTAACAAGTGCTCTCAAAACTCCACCTTGACAAAAACTAATATATATAGGACTCCTCTGCAGACCACAACACATTTACATTGAACAAATTTTGAGCAAATTCAAGGCATCCTTAAACTTACTCAATGGCACAGGCTTTGTTAAGATATCAGCTGGATTGACATCTGTTGATACTTTCTTCACATTAACTTTACCAGCAGCCAACACATCTCTGATGAAATGCAGTCTTACATCAATGTGTTTAGTCCTCTCATGAAATGCAGAATTTCTGGACAAGTGAATAGCACTCTGTGAATCACTGAAGACTTCTGGAACATCAATATTCAGCCCCAATTCAGAAATAATTCCCTTCAGCCACAATGCTTCTTTAACTGCTTCAGTTAATGCTATATATTCAGCCTCAGTTGTTGAAAGTGCCACAATGTGTTGCAAATTACACTTCCAGCTTACAACATTTCCACCAAAGGTGAAAACATAACCAGTGAGGGATCTCCTTTTATCAAGATCAGCTGCAAAATCAGAATCACAAAATCCTTTCACAGAAAATAGGTTAGTAGCATCAGCAGTATAACATAAGCCATAATCAGATGTACCCTTCAAATACCTTAATAACCATTTTGTTGCATTCCAATGTTCTTTACCTGGATTACTCATAAATCTGCTAACAAGACTAATTGCATATGCTATATCAGGTCTAGTACCTATCATTGCATACATTAGACTTCCTACCACATTAGAATATGGTATATTCTTCATGAAATCAGATTCATCAGAAGACAAAAATCCAGCAGATTTTAATTTAAACTGAGCACCCATAGGAACATTCACACACTTTGCATTGATCATATGATATAGTTCAAGTACTTTTCTAATATAAGTAGATTGAGATAAAGTCAAACATCTTTTCAATCTATTCCTACTTATATCCATACCAAGTATTCTCTTTGCAGGACCCAAGTCCTTCATTTCAAATTCAGAATTCAGCATACATTTCAAATCAAGTAAAGCATTCATATCCTTAGAAGCTATAAGCATGTCATCCACATAAATCAGCAAATATACAAAACTGCCATTTTCAATTTTCTTAAAATAAACACAGTGATCATAACTGCTTCTAGAAAATCCAATTGAAAGAACAAAATCATCAAATCTTTTGTACCATTGTCTAGGTGACTGTTTAAGACCATACAAAGATTTATGAAGTAAACAAACCTTATTTTCATTAGCAGGTTTCACAAACCCTTCAGGTTGTTCCATGTATATTTGTTCTTCTAATTTTCCATGCAAAAAGGCAGTAGTAACATCCATTTGTTCTAATTCTAAATCAAACAAAACAACAGTAGATAACATTAGTCTAATAGATGTATGCTTTACCACAGGAGAGAATACCTCATTATAATCAATGCCTTCTCTTTGTGAGAAGCCTTTAGCAACAACTCTTGCTTTAAATCTTGCTTGTTCAACACCAGGTATACCAGGTTTTCTTTTGAAAACCCACTTACATCCAATTACCTTTTTACCTTTGGGTCTATCTACAAGTGACCATGTGTGATTTTTCTGTAGAGAAGCCATCTCAGTCTCCATAGCTTTTACCCAATCATCCCTGTATTTACTTTTACAAACTTGCTTGAAATTAATAGGTTCATCCATTTCTATCACATCACCTATCTGTAATGCATATGAAATGAGATCTGCATGTGCATACCTAGAAGGTAGTCTAATTTCCCTTCTAACCCTATCTCTAGCAAGTTGATAATTGGACAAATTAGGACTACTTTCAGATTGAGAACTTTCTTCTTGACTCGGTAGTGGTGGTTGCTGATTCAAGTCTGAGATTTCGTACTTTGAAGCACGAATTTCATCCAAACCCAATTCAGGTCCACCACTAGACTCTTGAGACTGCCTATGTAAACTAGACTGTGGTGTCTCCACCTCAATTTGAACCTGTCCAGACTGAGTAGTAATAAACAAGTCTTTATAAAATTTTGATTCATTAAAGACTACATCTTTACTTATCACACATTTTTTATCATCAATCAACCACAATTTATAGCCTTTTGTACCTGTAGGATAACCCAAAAAAACAGCTTTTAAAGCCCTAGGATTTAATTTTCCCTGATTTACATGAACATATGCAAGACATCCAAAGGGTTTCAAATGACTTAATGATGGTGGTTTTTTTATTCCAAAGTTCCATAGGTGTTTTAAAATTCAATGCAGATGAAGGTGATCTATTAATCAAATAACATGCAGTGGCAACTGCCTCTGCCCAAAATCTTTTGCTTAAACCTGAATCTGCCATTATACACCTAACTTTATTCATAATGGTTCTATTCATTCTTTCAGCTAACCCATTTTGTTGAGGTGTTTCAGTACATGTTCTATGCCTAAGTATTCCTGCTTTCTTACAAAAATTTGAAAAATGTTTATTACAAAATTCCAATCCATTATCTGTTCTTAAAACCTTTATTTTTTTGTTAGTTTGATTCTCAACAAGTGTTTTCCATTCTTTAAAACAATCAAAGGCTTGATCCTTATGTTTTAAAAAATACACCCATACCCTTCTAGAGTAATCATCAATAAAGGTTATAAAGTAATGAGAATTAGACAAAGAATTGGGGATCTGTGGAGATCCCCACAAATCAGAATGTATATACTCTAAAACATCCTTAGTTCTTTGAGTAGCAGAGGCAAATTTAAGTTTATGTGACTTACCCAAAACACAATTTTCACAGAAATCCAGATTACCAATCTTATCAAGATTAATCAATTTCTGTTTACAAAGTTCATGCAATCCAGCAACACTTATATGTCCAAGTCTTTTATGCCACAAAACAGTTTCATCAGATTTAGGATTTAAATTCATAGAATCTGACACAATAGAACCTTCCAAGATATACTGCCCCTGATTTAATTTCCCTTTCATAACCACTAAGGACCCTCTCATTACCTTAAGAACACCATTTTCAGATTTAAAAGCATATCCATTTGAATCTAAAGTACCTAAAGAGATTAAATTTCTTCTTAGATTAGGCACCAACCTCACATTTTCAAGAATTTTAATAGAACCATCATGCATTTTAAATTTGACACTACCAACAGCAATAACATCACATGACTCATCATTTCCCATAAATACTTTACCTCCATTCAAGTATTTAATGTCAGTTAGCCAATCTTTCCTAGGTGTCATGTGAAAAGTGCAGCCTGAATCCATAACCCATTCCTCACTAAGCATTCTCTCTGTTAATGTAAGAACCTCAGCACTCTCATACCCTTCTAGGAAATTTACTGTGTCATGGTTTTCATAATTGTTATTATTATTATACAATTTCTTTTTCTCTGGGCAATTTTTCTTAAAATGACCCTCTTTATGACACTGCCAACAAGTTTTCTTACTTTTAGATTTGGATCTAGAGGTTTTCCTATTTTTCAGATTATTTCTCTTTTCAGTCCTACCTCTAACCTGAAGCCCTTCATTGATTGCCTTCCTTTCAAATTTAATTTCTAAATCTTTTGATTTTAAGGCACCCAATACATCATCTAAAGACAAAGACTCCCTACCATATTTTATTGCAGCTTTAACATCTTTAAAAGAATCAGGTAAAGAGTTCAAGATGATTATTGCTTGGTTTTCATCAGATATCTTCTCTTCTATATTAGTCAAACTAATGACAATTTTATTAAATTCATCCAGATTATCATCAAGAGATTTATTAGAATCCATTCTAAAACCAAACAATTGTTCCTTCAGGTAGATTTTATTAGTTAGAGACTTAGTCATATACAGTGACTCTAATTTCAACCAAATCTTTGCAGCAGTATTTTCATTATCAACCTGTCTTAAGACATTATCAGATAAATGCAAGATAAGAAGACTATATGCAGTTTCTAAAATTTCAGATTTCATATCAGGGTCCATATTTTCAGGGAGAGCAGATTCACCACCTAATGCCTTAGCACATTTTTGATGAACAAGAACAGCATGCATTTTCTTTTTCCACATATTAAAATCACCCTTCCCATCAAATCTCTCAACATCAATTTTTGTTTGACCCATTGTTAATCAAGTATTTACTAATTCAATTCTTTACAAGCCACAATAACAGAAAGAGATCAAAGCAAACTATTTATTATTTTATTTCTTTAAGCCACAGTGACAAAATATCTAACACATGAACAATATAGTCACAATCGGCAAACAGAGAACAAATAGCAAGCAAAAAATAATTTCAGCTCTTTCAGAACAACAATTTCAGAATGTAAAGAACATCAAGATAAACAAATCTTGAACCAAGAAACACTCCAAACAATTTTCTTCAAACAAAAATAACAATATTCAACTCAAGAGTGCTCTGATACCACTTGTTAATGTTTTATTTTACCGAGTTTGAATATTAATCAGAGTTTCGGATCGATTTTCAGTCAAGAATTTGTACAAGAATCGTATAATAAATCATACACAAGTAAATATTGGTGTGTTGACTTGTGTATGATTTATTATACGATTCTTGTACAAATTCTTGACTGAAAATCGATCCGAAACTCTGATTAATATTCAAACTCGGTAAAATAAAACATTAACTTCAAAAAAACCATTAAAATCAATGCATGTAATAGAAATTTGTTCATCGATGGGGACACTGGAATATATGTAGAAAGGAGGACCTTCTGCCTTTTGCGAAAGAAGGGTTCCCTGGTAAAGCAAAAAGGTATATGCATAAAGCACAAACTCCAATTTGCTTTACTAATTTCATCCTTTTCTTTCTGTACCATGTTCTCATCTTGTTGCCTTTTGTAAGATCTTCGGTCAAATATAGAAGGCCCTTCCCCCAACTGTGGGCGGCTTACTTGAGTCTGATTGTGCCAGCTTCGTCAGTTCTGTTGATACATTACTGTAGTTTCATATTTGTTCATCAAAGTCAGTGGCTTCCTGAGTTCTTTAAAGCTTTATCCATACATACATAATATATTACTCATTAATTAACTAAACCAAACTTGCAAACTCGGCCAAACCCGGGAAAAAAACTTGGTAGGGAATTGATATTAATTTTCATAAACAAGTAGGAGACACTATGAAAAGAATTGCATAAAAAAAGTCCAAAAAAAAAAAAAATGGCACGTGGTATATGAGAAGGATGTTGCAGGATAGTCTATCTTTAGTGACTCTTTTACTCTTTACAAAGCCACCTACTTGCCTCACACGCACAGCTCATCTCCACCTTCAACTTCATGGCTCCTAATTTGTAACGAATTAAGCAATGAAACCCTCACTATATTTAAAGCAATATATATGATCATATTTTTCAATGGTTGAGTCAAAAACCTAGACGCATATTCTGCTTAAAGCAAGGGATGCCTATAAGGATTGAAGAACGGAGCTGCACTTTCCTAAATGAGTATAAATAAAGGGGAAAAAACCAGAAGCGATTGACAGAGGTGGAATAAGAGACCCACACGCATGCCATATCCCACATGGGGCGCATTTCTGCACATGGTTTTGTACGTGATATTCTTGTCCAAATCCGCGGCATGGATGAGTAGATCCTCCCTCTTTAATTAACTTTGCTTCATTATTCAAAACTGAAATGGTTCCATTTGACCTGCCAGCCAACGCAGCCTCACCTCATCAACCACCGCTTATTGTTATTCATATATAAACCAGCTTAACTTAGACCTCTCCACTCTAGCCATTGTATTTGACTCAGCCAATTGCCCATTAGTATCATTCTAATCTTTATAAGCATGATCAATGGCAAGCAATAGAGGTGTGGGTTTAAATCTCTTAAACTGTATTTGTGAGGGCTGAATTGTAAATGCAATATTAGAGGGTAAAAGAGCCTTTGAGTTGTTTATTCGACAACATTTTATACTATCATTATCTTTGTTAATAGGTTCAACTAGAAGTCTTCTTTATCTTGAATTTAGAGTTTCAATTTAAGACTCGAACAAAAAAAATATCTTTGTTGATATGTATTGTTAACTGTTATATATAATACTTGTCAAGTTTGCATATTTCTTGATATTAATATTTAATAGATGGATAAGAGAACCAAGAGGGGTTTCAAGTTATATAGAAAGCCTTTGATTAATTAGATGTGATTAGTTTAGTTTCTTATTTTATGTATAAACAATATTAGTCAGCCCACAAAGATTTGCAGCCCCAAATGGTTGATCACAATTGTTGTTGTGGAGAAGTGGTCCATTAATAAAGAGTAAAACATAACCTAATTTTCATCATTCCAAATTTGGATTATCCATATGCATAAATGTGGGATCAAAGAAAAACTTCCTGTGCCAAATAAGTGAATAATTATGAATCTTCAGGCCACCATTGAACCAACAAACAAAATGTTTATTGCGTTGACATTTGTAATTGATAGAAGAAATCACAGAATATTGAGGAGACATTTCAAAGGTTAATTTCCCATTAATCCTCAAAAAAATTATAGAATGATGAGTATTTGATATGAAAAGATTTGAGGGGTCAACTTGTATTGCACCAGTTGGATTCAAATTATTGCTTGGTTAATGGAAAAAGAAAAAGAGAGTAGATCATATCTTTGCATTTACAAAATAATCTAAAGAAAAGTGTCCATAATTACATCCGTTTGAATCTTAAGATGCCACCTTCACTTCACTAGTTCCTCCATTTCCACCAAATTAAAACAACCTTATCAGTCAAACAATATTATGTCAACTCAAAGAAATGCTGCTTCACTTTCTGATTTACCTAATGGGATTTCCAGCTTCTAGTTCCTCCATTGCCACCATATTGGCGTATCTTTATCTCTAGGGCTACATAAATTTTCAGCTCCTCTTAATGAGACTTTCCTTGAACTTTTGCATGATATTAGTCGAATTATTTATTCTTATAATTGTGTTGTGTAAGTGTATCGGGCGTTAGCCCCTGTATAATAATAATAATAAAAAAATGTTGCTTCACTTTCTAATTCATTCATTACATTTAATTAATACCCACCTATTGTATTTGTCATTACGTTTCTACAATGAGGTCGGTGAGATGACTAATTTGGCAATTTTATAAATATAATGTGGACAATTAAGCTTATTATAAGATTGATGAATTTTCAGAGATGAATAGAATGCTAGTAATAATGGGATGTGCCCTTTTTCTGGTTAGAATCTTAGTTTTCCCTATGATGGTGTGAGTTGTGCGTGATCAACTCAAAACATAAAAACAAAATGAAGAATAAAGTATATAGTGAAGGTGGGTGTGAGTTGAAAATAATTGCAAAGATCCTCAAAAGCTAGATTAGTTTAGAATATCTCGATGGTTGGTGGGGTAATTGGGAATCAAAGATTTTTAAGGATTGATTATGGAGAATCTCATGATGTTAAATTTATGTTTAGTTTAGACAAAATATACATATTGATGATGGAGAATATCTCAATGGTGTATATTTACAATGTTAATGGTTACATTTACATCCTTTTCAAGATATATTGTATCAACGTCAACTAATAACACACTACTAATGTAAATTTTTCGAATATTAGATTGAAACATATTAAAATTTTTTTTTATATTTTTAGTTTTTATTTTCTATATTTAATTTATTCAACACTATAGTAGATTCAAGATTCATTATTGAGTCTTTAAGGTCACTACTATGATCTATCTTATGCAATATTTTATGTTTTGCCCATCAATTAGTGTCAAAAGTAACTTTAAAAAACCACTTTACCGGTCTAATTTGGATAGATTCTTTGTTTTAATAAAAAAAGAAAATACCTCTTCACAAGTTATGTCGTTTTGGGCTTACTGCTTGAGCCACCGCACTTGATCAAATTCCTAGCCTATTTCCCATTCCATGTGACGTGACCAAACAACACTGGCCCATTTTAAGTACACGATATGGGCTGTAACTCTTAAATGGACCCACGCCATTCCACCCATATAAAACACAAACGATGGGCTGGCTTCATTTGGACGGCAATGGAGAAAATGGCGCCTGAACCAAAGAGGAGAAAGATACGGCAGCCACCCTCTCGCAGGTAATCTACTACGCCTTGGATTTTTCTTACAACTTGTTTTAATCTTTGGATTTTGTTTATGACTATAGAAGTGCGTTAACTGATTGTTTAGTTTTGGAGTTCGAATTGTTAAAATCTGGCTTCTCTTAATTGCTGAGTGGTTGATTTTGGGTGAACTGATTCTTCAAGAATTAGGTAGGATATGTCTCTTTTTAAAATTATTATTACTAGAGTAATCATCACTCTGCAATTCAACTATGGCGGATAACTCATCGCTTTCCTTTCAATTTGTTCACTGCATTAGTTAGGGTTCGAAATTGCTTTAAAATCTGAGATATGGAAAAAACTGACCACCTTTTTCTTGGTGACGGATATAGAAGGGCCATTCTGATAATTCAAGTCAATAGTTAGATAATCACGGGGGGTAACTGGTGATTATCTCATCAATCCCTTAAATTCATTGTAATCCCCAAAATTTTCTGCTCTTTTACAAAGGAGAAAAAGAACTGCTATGCCTTTCTCTGAAATTGCTTTTAATGTTATAAATAGTATTAGAAGGTTACATTGGCACAGCCATGGCTATGTGACTTTCCTCATTCTAGGCCATGTGCTATGTGCACTGAGACATTTTTTCGCAGTTTAATATCATCCTAAAGTTTCTGTGTACTTAGTGTCTGTAATTTGTTCGTGAAAATTATATTTGTTGACCTGTACATTATATAGACAAAGCAAACTCTTGACACCACTTTCTTCTTACTGCAGGCCTGTTTCTTCGCCTACCGCAGAAAAATCCAGAGATGCTACATCAGTGAGTCATTTTACAGTAAGTATTTCCTAATGGATGTTCTTGCAGTTTCGTATATTATTTCTTGAGCATTAAGACTTGTTATGTGAATGGTATGCAGGCTGCAACAGCTCAAACTAGCGAAATTAATGTCAGGATTCAACAGGCAAAAAATTTTTCAGTTGCACAAGCACAACAAGAAGGTTGTAATGCAAACTTTAGAATTTTTGATTCACCATTTGGGAATTTTCTTGTTCCTGTAATTCCAACTCGCAAAGAACTGGCTGGATGAGTTGTTCTTACTTAATGGTTTGTTAGTAGACAATGCTCTTGAATTTCCAAACATAGCAGCCCCTTCGGTTCATGCTCTCAAGTGTTTTTATTAGAGCAATTATGCATTTTGAGACTGTCATTTTTGCTATAATTTCTTGACAAGAACTCCAAAATATGGTCAATGTCCAGCTGAGTGCAACCACAAGTCACATATGCACTTTCAGTTGACTGGAAGGAGTAGAAGGAACAACTGGTATGAACTTACTGTCCTTAAGTCTGCCATATGCTTCTACCGTCTCAGGTTGATTACTAAATGCATTTAGATCTAGTCTTTAATCCATGGCTGCTTAAGATCGTGGCTATGTTAGGTTTTTAGTTCCCTAATGCAGAAAGCAAAAGAAACAATTTACAGTCTATGAAATTCAAGATTCAGATCCATCTGAAATGGGTCTTTGCGATAGAGGTGAGTTGAATGCATTCCACTTTTTGCGCAGCATCAATGTAGAGTGAGCTTTGCAGGAAAGTGAGTGGAAAGTTGGCATGATTCCAAACTAAAAATGCATGAAAATGGAGATGAGGTGAATATATATAAATGCTGCATTTCAATCAGTCGTTGGTACTTTTTAGAGAAGATATGGCCATAAAATATGTTTGTTAATCACAGAAGATTTGAACAAAGAATCATAGTGGGCCTGTGAACCAGAAAGGATTAACTTGGAAGATATGTAATGATTAATAAGCAGGAAAAAAAAAAAAGAACAAAGGCAAACGTGTACGAGTCAACAGTCTGATAATGGTTTGGATTGAGACAGCTGATAATTTATTTGATAAAGAACAAATGGGTTTTGATATTTTTGATTCTTCATTTTTGGAACAGAAACTGAACCGTCCAAGGAACGACAGGTAGCTATTAAAGGTGGGCCATTTTGCCAACTAGCTCAACCCCCATCAGCCTAGCTAAGCTTTTCGATGCCAAGTATGTTTTAATTTATTCATATGATATTTTATTTTTAATTTATAATTTATAATTTTTATATGTTATATATATATATATATATATATATATATATATATATATATATATATAGAGTTTTATTTATTTGAATTTCGAATTATAATATCTAAGAAATGAAATTATGTGACATAAAAATAATCAAAGAATAAAATAAAAAGGTCTAATATATTAAATAAAATGAAAAATAAAAAGAATAAGATTACTGTAAGATGTTATAAAATTGGTAACAACAATACTTTAAATCTTAGAAGAATATGTCTGTTGATAAAGTGTTGGTCCGTTAATGATGAGTGGATGAGAATATTACAGACCTTTTTATTCCTATCTAATGGTTATTAAAGCATCGATTCCTTTCCCCTCTATAATCGGACACATAAAATTGTTTTCGAACAATAAAAACTCATAAAGTTTTTTCCTTTTTCAGAGAGACAATTTTTATGTGGGCCAAAGGCTTATTCCAAAGATTTCGTTGGTCCAATCCGACCCAAAGGCCACTACCTTGTTATGTCACCTTCACCTGCAACATAACTTACCATGACATGACATGAATGGATCTCTCTAATTCCATCAAGTTAAGAAGTTTCTTCTCGATATTGCATGATATAAATTATTTAATATAAATGAAAAATGAAAAGTATTGTAGAGTGTATCAAACATTTATATGACATAATTTATTTATTATATGATATATATATATATATATATATATATATATATATATATATTTAATTAAAGAAATTATGAGAGAGGAGGGTATATAAAAAAAATTAGAAGTGATTATAATATTTTCTAATGCCAAAATGTGATAATAAAAAAAATTTATTATTTTAAAAAAATATATATTATCCCATATGATATATAATATACAATATAAACAAAAATGGATTTTTTATATTAAATATGGTATGCAGTGGTTACAATTACCATATCCATATGTCTTGCCAGCAGTCATCTTACTATGATCGGCTGGAGGAGAAAGTCAAACCTAGCCACCATTTCACACGTGTTGACCGTTGGATCCTTGGAGGCACCAACAGGCTCCTTCACGCGACGAGGCCACCCATCTTTTTCTTCAACTCCAACCTTGGAGGGCCTTGAGCGGTGGAAGCCCGTCTGATTATTAAAAATTAAAACTATGGTCTACAGGAAGGCTGACACACAGATTACTGACATGCATGCATGCTTAGACGCAAAGTTGGATTTCGGGGTTTCTAGATTAAAATAACTTTTTTTCTTTTTACAATCAATATTTTTTATTATATATAAAATTGAAAATATAAAATTATTCAATTAAGGTTTATTCATTTAAATATAAACTCACATAATTAAAATATAAAATTCATTCATTTACTAATTAAGATTAAAATATAAAAAAATAAGATAAAAATATAAAAATTTTGTATGAGTTTGATAATGAGAAGGGTGACTAGGTGGTTGGCTGGATGATTGACTGGTCAGTCAAGGATTTAATTAACTAATTTATTTTTAAAAAAATTGATTGATCAACTAATTTATTTTTAAAAATTGATTCAATTAATTAATTTGTTGCCTTGGTCGACCAGTTATGGTCAGTAGTTCAATCTATGTAGTCAATCTAAAATCTCATAATTTTTTTTAAACAAAATTTATTTAAAAAATAATTATATTTATATATTAGAAAAAAGTGATTAGACATGTATAAAAGAAAAAATTTTGGGTGGCCACACTTGCTGACTCGGATTTGCATAGGCATTGGATAGGATTGTCTTATCACATTATCTCCATATTATATTATAATTTATTTTATTCTTAATATTACATTTCAACTTGCACAAATTCTGTGGTAACCACTGATTCCCTTTCGACAGTATCCCATACACGTGGCATCTCATTTACACGACAACACAAAATCATTTCAATTAAGGTATAATAATAATCTTCATTTACATGACACCTGGCAGGTCCTTATCGTAATTTTATTTTAAATAGTGACTTAATTTTCATATAAATTCCAGAAGATTTATATCATTCCTTGCAACCAATTTGTGTCTTTCTTTCCTGCATCAAATGAGAAAAAAGCGAAACTACAGACATTTTATTTACTACTAAAGCTTTCTTTTCTTTTGTTTTGAATCTTTCTTTGTTTTAGCTTCCATTTTCAGCTTGATCTAGGGCTTTCTCTAAGTTCGTAACGATTACAACTTTTGTGTTTAATCGAGAGCAACCACTCTGAGTCTACGTGGGAGCAAAGAAGTCAAACTTCGTTCGTTTTTCGTATTTCGGTGGGTAGTGATGGGGAAAGTGGCGGTTGGGGCGACGGTGATATGTGTGGCAGCGGCGGCGGCGCTGTTGGCGCGGCATAGGATGAATTGTTCGGGGAGATGGGCCAAGGCCATGGCTATATTGAAAGATTTTGAGGAGAAATGTGGGACCCCAATTGGGAAGCTGAGACAGGTGGCTGATGCAATGACTGTTGAGATGCACGCTGGCCTTGCTTCAGAGGGTGGTAGTAAGCTCAAGATGCTGATCAGCTACGTCGACAATCTTCCTACTGGGTGGGTACCACAAACAAAGGCACTCAATTTTTTTAACGTTTTATTTTTTTTCGGTATTATATTTATCGGTAATTAATCGTTTATTTAGTTTTAATCATCCCACTTAAACGGTTGCCTCCAACAAATAAAAGAGATATAACAGTAAATTTGGATATTGTTGGATTTCCCACCCAATTTTTGTTACCGGTAATTTAGTTCATTGTTTACTTTATTGGTATTTATAAGACTTTTTTTTTTTATTTTTTTTATTTTTGAAGGACTGCGATAAGAAGGAAGGATAATTAAACTTGTGGACTTATTTTCGTATGGCTTGAATCAGTCTTCCGTAAAATATTTGGCTTTCTGTTTTGTTTATCTCTGTCTTTTAAATTCCGTTTTGTTACCCTCTGTTGCTTGTGTTTTCTTGTTATTTATTGTTATTTATTATTTCTAATAAATTCGTAACTTAGCTTTTTAGAATTTGCTACATGTTTTCTTATATTAGTTGAAGATTCTAATTTGGTATAAATAACAATTGTTAGTTTGTTTTGCAACTCTATCATGAAAAAGTATCGGATTTTGTTTAAAATGAAAACCTTCTTTACATGGTGGTTCTAAAAAGCTTGAGTAAATGGTTCAAGTGAAAAGTTTCATTGTAAAAAGCTTATTCCCTGTCAGTTTCAAGCTTTACTTTTTGTATGATTGGAATTTGGGGAATTTTACTTCCGATGTGTTGACATATTATAGTAAATCTAGCATTTGCTTTTGTGCTGTTTAACTTTTTTCTCTTTTGTAGTTCCTTTGGTATTCATTTGCTATTCTTTACTTTATCCATTGTAGCTCCTAACCCACTTGTCCTACTTTTGCATTTCTTTTCCCTTTTTGGATTGAGATTTTTGTAATCTTTGGTAGATATCTACAATCTAAAAATATTTCATTAGTTTTTTCACTTTAAGCTTATGTCTGGTCGTTCATTCGTAGGTTCATCTTTTTTTGGCCATTGATGTAATACTTGTTTTAACAAAGATGCATTTTTGAGAGAATACTTAAGTGGTATGTTACTTCACATTGACAGATGAACAGACTGGATTTGTTTTTTGTATTATTGGACAGAATTTGTGAAGTTCCATTGCTGACTTTCATGTTTTATGTTATTCTCTTGTACATTAGCTCTTTTATATCATTGGCTGTTATTTATCCTTGTAAAGACTAGTTTATCATTTTCTCTTTATGGAGATGGCTCAAATTTCCAGGTTTACCAATATTGAAGCTATCATTCTGTTAGTAGTTTCTATTATAATTTAATTTCCCAAACTTCCTTTTGACGGCAATCATTTGTTTGATTGAATGGGATGCTTGGCATGACAAATGTTTTTCTCTTGGTTGTGTCGAATATGAATTTAGCTGATTAATCATGGAGTATAAAGAACTGCTTTCAGCAATTGGTTGATGAACTGATCTGTGCAACGAAAAATTCAGTTGTCAATGGAATAGGGGGATCCCATATAAACCATCATAGCTGTTTTTGTGGATGAAGAGCTGTAATGAAAATAGAAATTTTTGAAAAAGAGAAGCCATAGGTGCTCCTTGACTGGGAGACAAAATTGCAAATCATTGATTTTTCATGCTGTAGTAGTACTTTAACTCTTCTGGGTCTGTGCTGATGAAAATTTAGTCTAATATGCATGCCACTTACTACCTTAATCTTAAAGGGATGAGAAGGGGTTGTTCTATGCATTGGACCTTGGTGGCACAAACTTCCGTGTCATACGTGTACTTTTGGGCGGTCAAGAAGGCCATGTTGTCAAACAAGAATTTGAGGAAGGTTCAATTCCTCCACATTTGATGACTGGGAGTTCAAATGTGAGTATTTCTAAGCACTCAAATCTAATAAAGTTTGACCTAGTTTAGTTGGTTCATGCTCTGAAATCTTTTAATAACTGTGATTTCAGGATTTGTTTGACTATATTGCCGAAGCCCTCGCGAAATTCATTGCTACAGAGGATGAAGGAATTCATGTTTCACCTGGTAGACAAAGAGAGTTGGGGTTTACTTTCTCATTTCCAGTTAGACAAACATCAATTTCATCAGGGAATCTTATAAAATGGACAAAGGGCTTCTCTATAGATGATGCGGTACCTAATTGCCTTTAACTCTTGCATTATATTTCTTTTCAAACTATGAGCCTGAACGATATCTTTAGTAACAAGTAGCCTTCCTTGCTGCTTGCCTTGCTTCAATATCCTAATTAAGTATCAAATTTAAAGAATCCTTTTATAATAAAAAATGATAAGAGCTAATGTTTTGTAAAAATTATTTCTGCACTATGGATATGCTTTAATTTTATTATGTCCCTTGTGTGGTTATGTGGTCAATTCTAATTATCTCAGTTCATTTTTCGCTGTTATTCACAATGATCCTGTGAATGTTACCTACTGTTATTAATATTGTTTTTGGGTTTTGTTAATTGTGTAGATTAATTAATGTCAGAAGAATAGGATATTCTAGGAGAATTTGGTTAACTGATGGTTTTATTTTACAAAATTTTTTGATACTGCATACTTGGTTTATACTCAAATCTATTAAAGGCAACCAACTACCTTTTAATGATCAGATAAGAGAATTACTTAAGTAGAAAAATTAGAGCATTAGTGCCTTTCTTTCAAGAATTCTATGCAGTCTACTTGCACATTATGATCTATAAACAAATTCTAAGGGCAATGTGGACTGCTTTTAAACACCCATTGTTATAACTGGCGCCTTCCTTTGATGTTCTAAATCGGTGCAGAGTATTTTAATTCTTCTTATGTGTTGTATAAACCATATTGTTGCATAGTAGTTGGTTTTTTTTTTTTTTAATTTTTTGGTTCTCTCAATCCCTTCTTGGGGTCAACTTGTTCAGTGATTTCTGATCAATTATGGGCTATTCAGCTTTGTAGTGAAAGGCGATATATGCATAATTGGGGTAATTCTTTTTGGATCATTTACTGTTTTATTAATATGTCACGATGTGCCAACTCATGCACACACCTCTATGATTTTACACGTGTTATTATTAGAGTGCTACTAGAACTGCTCTTATATGGGTCATTCTGTGCATATGATGTGTTAGTCACTGGGAACTCATACCACTGCAACTGCTATTACCTTTTTGTTTATTAGAATCTTCTATTTGTGCTAGTCGAGTTTGGACCCTCATGCAAGTAGTAGATAGTGGCCTCACATGGACATGTTTGTTAGTAGCCATGCAATTAATGTGTCAATTTCAGTGAGAGGTTTTGGGTCTGTGGGTAATGATGACTGCATGGTTTGTTTTATTTCGAATACACATTCCCTGCACACAGATTTCTTAGGTAGGCGATTTATTAATATTATATCTATAATCCTGATATTGCTGGTCTGAAATGCATCATTCGAATTTCAGCATGATATAATGGTATATAGTTTCTACTGTTATGGCTGTATTGAATAATTTATCAACTTTTCAGTGTGTCTAAAATTTGAACTTAGTTATTTTTTGTGGTCCATCTTGGTTGATGTAGGTTGGACAAGATATTGTAGGAGAATTGACTAAAGCCATGGATAGAGCTGGTCTTGATATGCGTGTTGCAGCTTTGGTAAGTCTAGTTTGGTTCTACATTTCTTCTCTTCTCTGAGTAATGTTCTTGATAATTTTGCTTGTAGATATTTTCTTATTTCAGATGATCCCTTGGTTGTGTGGGCATCTTAACATGTTCTGAGATGCAGGTGAATGATACTATTGGGACATTAGCAGGAGGTAGATACTCAAATAAAGATGTGATTGCTGCCGTAATCTTGGGCACTGGAACTAATGCAGCATATGTAGAACAGGCACATGCTATTCCGAAGTGGCATGGTCTTCTGCCTAAATCAGGGGAAATGGTTAGTACTTCTCAAATGTCTGTTATACATTTTCATGTGTTTTGAACTAATATCATCATTTCAAGGTGAACTATGTTCTGTTTCTAAAAAGAATGTTGATTAATACAGGTTATCAACATGGAGTGGGGTAACTTCCGGTCATCACACCTTCCACTAACAGAATATGATCAAGCATTGGATGCTGAAAGCTTGAACCCTGGGGAACAGGTGGCTATATTTTCTTCCCTCGCTGGTTTGAGTTCATCATGCATATACTGTGTTTTATGGGATTCATAGTATCAGTGATTGTTACTTGCAGATTTTTGAAAAAGTTATTTCTGGTATGTATTTGGGAGAAATTGTGCGCAGAGTTTTGTGCCAGATGGCTGAAGAAGCTGATTTTTTTGGTGATACTGTTCCACCGAAATTGAAAATTCCATTCATATTAAGGTATGCCATTTGTTTGCGGGTTATCTGCTATCTTGTCTGTCTGTTTAAATTTAAATACATTTGGGGCTGTTAATGAATGTATTTTTTGGTACATGGTTAATCATATTGGTATTGAATGTGTGATTTGTTCAGGTATATGCATTGTCAAGTCTATGTTCTCCTGTTAGAAATAGTATACACCTATTGATTTGTCATTGATATGTGTGCTTCTGGAGCTGTTACATTGTTATTGTGGAACATGCAGGACTCCAGACATGTCTGCAATGCATCATGATACATCTTCAGATTTGAGAGTTGTTGGGAACAAATTAAAGGATATATTAGAGGTATTATCCCTTCTCAATAATGTTGGACAAACCCCAGGAAAATTATCTTTGTAGCCTATTGGTTTTTTTTATATTTCCCTTCTCTGGAATACTTTTTTGCTTGGATGAGAGAAAATATATAAACCAAGAACTTAAGAACTCTGGATTCGAGTGAAAACTTCCTATTACTGTTTTTATTTTCTTACAAGATTTACTCAAACAAGATTTATGGAAGAAAATTATTGCTCAAACAAGATTTACTCACGCACTGTGATTACCAATTTTGGTTGTCTTACATGTTACTTTCTGTTTTCTTCATTATGTGTTAGATACCCGATACCTCCCTGAAAATGAGAAAAGTAGTTGTGAAGCTCTGTGACATTGTTGCAACTCGAGGTGCCTGCTTATCTGCAGCAGGAATTGTGGGCATCCTGAAGAAATTAGGCAGAGACACAGTAAAAGACGGGGAAAAGCAGAAGTCAGTAATTGCTTTGGATGGCGGGTTGTATGAGCACTACACAAAATTCAGTGCTTGCATGGAGAGCACACTCAAGGAGATGCTGGGAAAAGAAGTCTCTGAGAACATCATAATTGAGCTCTCGAATGATGGTTCTGGCATTGGAGCTGCACTTCTTGCAGCCTCACACTCCCAATACCTTGGTATGGATGAGTCATTTTGAACATTTTAACTCTGTACATTTACAGTTTATTTTATCTCCCCTGGCTTTGTTTTTAAGCTTTGTCAAACCTATCAAGCTAGACACCCTAATTTATGTAACGGATGAAATGTGCAATTCATCAAATGTGAGCTTCAGGCTGTAGCCTGTAATTTTGCTTTTATCCCTTTATTCTTTTCTACCATACAAGGGTATTCGGAGATGTATTCTTTTTGAGTTGTTTCTTTTTGCCAACATTCACTCTTGACAATAAATTGGGATTCCTCTGGCAGTCTTTCAGCTGCCTTTTTTTTTTTTTTTTTGGTATTTTGGGCATGCCTCTCAGCATGCAACAAAAACTCCTTGATTCTTGTCAGTGGATTTAAAACTCAGGATATTAATTAAAATCTCAATAATTTCTCCACCTAAATTGTTCTAGGCAAACCTATAGTGATTTTATTTTTATAAATAAATTTAATTTTAATTCTAATAATATTCTCTCGGTTAATTACGTCACTTTCAGTTAAATATGTTAAATTTGATGTAATTTTTTTAAAGATTTGATAAGTTTTGATTTAAAAATTCAATGAGTTATGTTTTAAGGATTCAAAATATATTTAAAAATAGATAAATTTTTATTGAAATACAGATAAAAACAAAAAGATTAGTATAAATAAAGAAAATAATGAATGTAAATAGATGATGTGTAGGGTGTGTAAAGTGCGTAGGGTAAGTAACAAATACGTAGAGTGCATAAAGAATATATAAAGTGTATAACATACATAAAAAACATTTAAAAATTATATATAATATATAAATATAAAAAAAAGCCGAATAGAGGATGCGTAAGGGTGCGCGCATCTCCGCACCTTACGCACCCCTTTTTGGAATAGCTCATGAAGCGGGGCCTTCCAGCATTCCCCAATCCGCGAATAATGCTCGAAGAATTGAAAGGCTGGCACAATATATTTTTTGATTTAAAAATATAATATAATATAATATTATAATATATATAAATAATAATTATGTGTATATATATATATAAATATTAAAAAATATAATATTATAATATTTAATATAATATATATATATATATATATATATATATATATGGTGCATAAGATGCGAAGGTGCAAACAACCTTAAGCACCCTCTATTTGGGTTTTTTTATACTTATATATTATATGTAATTTTTACACATTCTTTACGAACCTCATATATTTTACGTATTTTACATATCATATATACCTGTTATTTATTCTATATACTCTTTACGCACTCTATGTACTTTACATATTATCTGTTCGTATTTACTATTTTCCTTGTTTATACGAATTTTTTTGTTTTTATCTATATTTTAACAAAAATTTATCAATTTTTAAATATATTTTGAATCCTTAAAATATAACTCACTAAATTTTAGAATTAGAATTTATCAAATCTTTGAAAAAATTACATCAGATTTAACGTAATTAGTCAAAAATGACGTAAATAATTGAGAGAGTATTATTAGAATTAAAATTAAATTTGTTTATAAAAATAAAATTATTATACATCCACCTAAAAAGATTTAGATAAAAAAATTATTATCAATTTTAATTAATATGAGAAGGATCCCGGTGTTTCGGTCCATATTTGTACCATATTTTAAAAGGTTTAAAACAGTGAAATGGAAATCCATATGTTTTAGGGTTTAAATGCCCTCCAGTTTCATAAACAATAAGGGCCAAACAACTATTTCCCACCCAAAGTATGCGTTTTTGTTAAGTTTCCCTCCATTAACTTTGAAAATATCATTTACCTACCTGTGGCCAGTTAAATTTAACGAAACCCTAACTCCTGAAAATTTTATCTCATTTTTTCCCCTAAAATTTTAAAAACTAACAATTTTTCCCGATCCAAGTTTTAAAAAACAGCGTTTTCCCCCTTAGGATTTTCAATTTTTCAGAGTTAGTTTTCCGACGCCGTTTCTTTCTCTCCGATGACCTCCAGACGACTCCTCTTCCTCTCCGGCACGACCTCCTTCCAACGACTATGCTAGACACAGTTGTCGAGTCTTCTTCGTCGAGACGAAGACGAAGATGAAGACGGGGTCTTTGTCGACGACAAAGACTCCTCGTCGACGAAGACCCCGTCGGACGAAGACGATTTGTCTTTGTCGACAACAAGTTCCAGAACAACCGTCGGAAGGAGGTCGTGCCGGAAAACTAGAGGAGTGGCTTGGAGGTCGTCGGAGAGGAAGAAACGACGCCGGAAAACTAACTCAGAAAATTGAAAACCCTAAGGGGGGAAAATGCAATTTCTTAAAACTTGGGTTGAAGAAAATTGTTAGTTTCTAGGGTTTAGGGGAGAAAATAAAATCAAATTTAAGTTTATTTTTAATAATACAGACAAAATGATGATTTTACCCTTAAAATCGTTAATTTTAACTAGCCACGGATGGGTAAATGGTATTTTCAAAGTTAATGGGGGGAAACTTGACAAAAGCGCATACTTGGATGGGATAGTCGTTTGGCCAACAATAAGAGATTTTTAACCAAATGAGGCATTGTTATTTGTTACTCTTAACCCTTAACCTCATCTATGCCCTTGTTTTGAACATCAATGCTAACCAACCTCCCGTGCTTTGTGTTTCTTGGCAACCCCCAAAACCACGCACTTCGGAAAACCCCAATGAAAGGAGTAGCAGAGTTGGAAATTGTGGCTGAGGTGGCAGAGGATTAGGAGATGAGGTGTTTGGAGCCGAGGGAGAGAGACGGAGGGTGTTGTCTGCAGGTGGTTGAGTTCTGCGGAGACCCTTTATCTCTGTTTTCTTCTTTCTAGGCCGTCTCTTTCATACATCAAAACCCTAAACGTAAAAACAATTACTAATATGACAGCTTGTTGGAGTTTGAGTTTTTTTTCTCAAACTCCAACAAGCAAAATAAATTAGTTTTTATGTTTGAATGGTGCTTGTTAGGTATGTAATTTCGATCCTTAGGGAGGCGGCGCTACTGGTTGGGTGTATTGTAAAGGTGACCGGCCGTTGGGTAGGCGCGAGAAATGCCCAGGCCTCCAATATAGCCAAGCGACGCAGAGATGCATGTATTTATATTCAATTTTACCAGTTCAAATGTGTATATTCCACCCACAATTTGTACATAATTACCTGCCATCCATTCTTGAGAGGCAAAAGCGTACTAATCTGTCAAAATTACTACAAACAAAGCAAGAAAATTTACGCTGAGCATTACCTGTTCTGTCCTGAATTCGCAAGCAGCGGAATCGCATCAAACTTACAAGCAGCACTCTTCTCTTGGGAAATAACCAGAGGATTAACTAAAACTTGCAGCACTGACTTCATGTTTGGCCTTTTAGCAGGTAGCCTGTTGGTACAGAGGATCCCAAGTTTGAATACTCTGCTCATCTCATCCAGATAGCAGGCTTCCTTGATTTCAGCATCCAAAGCATCAACTATCTGATTCTCATCTTGCAGAAATCGCCATGCCCATTTGGCTAGGCATGTGTCTTCATCACCATAGTTAGCTTGTCTCCCTGTTGTCAGCTCCAAAAGGACTACTCCAAAACTGTAAATGTCTGTCTTCTCATTCACTTTGGTTGTATGTGCATACTCTACATTTCCAGTTGGAAAAATTGAAGATTAGATAAACCCTTGCTCAACATGGGCAAGTGATTTTAATAATTGAGAGATTTATTATATGCATACAAGCAATGTTATGCGTACCTTCTTTTAAACTTATCCACTTGTGAATATATATATATATATATATATATATATGGTTAAATGCTATTTTATCTTTAATTTAAAATCACTTGATGACATACATCAAATATATACTTATTTGTGTACTCAAAATGGGTACACATAAAGTTGGATATGATTCGAACTAGCTCAGTTTAACTCGATTCAAATTTATTTGACTTGAATTCGAATCGAATTCAAAAAAGAAAATTCAACTTGTTTTAAAAATCAAACTAAACTTGAGTTAGGCGATATTCTATTAATTCATAACTTGAATCATTAGTTCAAATTTATGGTTCAAATATGCTCGAATTCATTGTTTAATTTGGTGATTCGAATAAGTGGTTTTGTATATTATTTGGATAAAATGACATCGTTTTGTTAATGAACCATAAATTCGAACCATTACATTCAAGGCACAAATTTGAATTATAAATTTAAACTAAACCGAATCATAAATTCAAATTATTTATTTGAGTTATAAATTTGAGTTAAACTCAAATTAAACTAACTTATTTTTTATTTAAACCGAACTTAAATTATTTTTACTTTTGGTTTGACCAACTTAAACTAGACTATTTATCATGTGAACCAAAACCTGAGCCAATTAATGTTTGGAGTTGCCTGATTCGTATCCAACCGTAGGTATGCATGGGTTAATTTAAGTATATTACCTGGAGCAATGTACCCAAAGGAGCCGACCACAGATGACATTGTTTCGGGTTCTCCCTTCTTTACCAGTGTTTTTGCCAGGCCAAAATCAGCTATTTTTGCATTGAACTCCGAATCTAACAGGATATTGCTTGATTTCACATCCCGGTGGACAATGGGTGGAGAACAGTCATGGTGCATGTAGCACAGCCCCTGAGCAGCCCCCACGGCAATCTGCATCCTCTTGGGCCAGTCGAGGACAAAATGATGGACTGAGCCTGAGCCAGAGAGAATTGATGGGGCGCTTCTTTTATGTAGCCACAGATCCAGGCTACGGTTCTCCATATACTCATAAACCAGAACTTCCAAATTCTCATTTGAAATGCAGCAAAGTAATTTTACTATGTTCAAATGCCTAATTCTACTTAATACTTCAACTTCTGCTATGAATTGTTTCTCTTGTTTCTGGTCTAACTTTCTGTTATTCCAAATCCTTTTGGCAGCAACAAAATCACCTGAAGAATTTACAGGAACTCGGTATACTTTTCCAGACCCACCACATCCAATCATGTTAGTTTCTATCAATTTTGTCAGAATTTCATTTTCTGTGAAATTCAACCTTTGGAATGAAGTGATCTCAAGACTTCTATTCAGTCCATGTTTTCTCTTGAGGAAAATTCTGAATATGAAGAATGAACAAAGCAAAGCAAACAAAAAGACAGCAAGGATGGCAATCAATATTGAAGTGAGATTTTGGGATGAAATTTGCCTTGATTTTCGGGGTACAGAAGAATCAGAACTGCAGATTTTAATGTTTACTAATGAGTTCTTTGCACAGAGACCAGGGTTGTTCAAGAAGCTGCTGTCAAATGCACCATTTGCAAACTCACTTGGGATTTCTCCAGTGAGATGATTGGAAGAGAGGTTGAGAAAGATCAGCTTCAAAAAGCCAAGTTGAGTTGGAATTTGCCCGGAAAACTGGTTTTCTGACAAGTCCAATTCATTAAGGACTGATAGAGAACCAATTTCCTCTGGAATTTCTCCATATAACTGATTTCCTCTTAGGTTTAATGTAGTAAGCTTTTTCCATGAGATCAAATTTGCTGGAAGGGAACCCGAGAGCTGGTTTTGATCAAGTGAAATAATCGTTAAAGAAGTAAGAGCAGTTAGTTCTCCTGGAATTGTACCTGTAAAGAGGTTATTACTGGCCTTAAACACCTGCAGATTCCTCCAAGAACTTACTCCAGCAGGAATTTTACCAGAGAACCTATTGTTGCTGATGTCAAGAGAAGATAGATTCGCAGACATTTTTTCAGGAAGCTCATCTGTAAACATATTATCACTTATCCTCACATATGACAGATTTGATGCCATCCATAGCCCCACAGGAATTTTCCCACTGAAACCGTTGTTGTAAATCATAATAGTTAACAGACTATTGCAATTCCCAATAGATTCTGGCAATTCTCCAGTGAGATTGTTATCAAACGCTATTAATCCTACTAACTTACCAGCAGCACATAAATGTTCAGGCAGCCTCCCCGTAAGTTGATTAGAAGAAACCTGGAAACCTACCAGTGGTGAATATCGACCGAAGTCTGGAGGCAGAGCACCTGATAAATTATTGCTGTACAATCTAAGATCTGTAAGTGCTGGAATCCGACCAATGCTTTCTGGGATCTCGCCAGATAATTGATTGAACATTAAACTCAACTGTGACAACTTCTCAAGCTTGCCAAAACCGTTTGGTATTGGCCCAGTCAATTTGTTGGCTGAGAGATCGATGACAGTTAAGTTTAAAGATTCGATAAACTGAGGAATTTCCCCGGATAATTTGTTTTTATGAAGATATAATTCACTCAAATGTTTCAGCTTGAACAAACTGTTGGGGATTTTTCCAGTTAAACCATTGGTTGATAAATCCAGTACCTCGAGCGCCGTCAGCATACCAATAGATTCAGGAATTTCACCAATCAAATTTGCTTCACGCATCCACAATATCTTCAGGTTTCTCAGTTGTGTGAAATTCAAAGACAACTTTGATGGCATAGCTTTTCTATTAAATGCCAAAAGCAATTCTTCAAGATTCTGCAGATTGCCAATTTCTGGCTGGATAGACCCATTAAACTGATTTTGATGAAGATGAAGTACTCTTAGCTCCTTCAATTGCCCAACACTTGCAGGAATGTCCCCAGAAAAGTTATTGGCCGCAAGGTTGAGAAAACGGAGCTCAGATAAGCGATCAATATCCTGAGGAATTGGACCAACAAAGAGGTTTTGAGAGAGGTCTAGGTGCTTAAGCTTAGAACAGTAGTAAAGAGTTATCGGAAAGTTGCCTGGAATATTGTTGTACTGCAGCTCCAGAAGTGTTAAATTCTTGAGCTCACAAATCAAGGGTGGAATAGTTTCACTGATGCTCATGTTGATGAGTGATAGGCCGGTGATTGAATTGTTAGCGCAGGTGATCTCCTGCCAGTTGCAGTGGGAGGAGTTTGACAGTGTCCAATGCGCAATAGATGGCGAATTTTGCCAGTGTTGCTTCAGTTCCATTAGCACTTGATGTTCTTGATCATACAGCCGGGAATTTGCATGGCCAAAGAAGAGAAGAGTGCACAAAAAGATTGAGATAGAGGTGGTGATTTTCGACATTTCGACAGACTTGGTATAAGTTTTTGTTAGCAGATTGTTAATGGAGATGCGATATCCAGTCTGCTCTGATCAAATATTCGCATTGGAATCAAACTAACCCAAAATAATTATAAAAAGAAAAAAAGTTCAGAGACGTATATCATGGAGCAATGAATGCTTTAGACCCAATATTCCAAATTTCTAATATCAACCACTATGAAATTGTGATTCAGTGGCCAAAGTCATTATATCTTTGAATACAAGGTGGAATCAACGCAAAAGTTTGGAAAGACAGCCTTAATGTGAGCCAGGTGAAGTTTCAGGGAAAGAGACTTTACAGTTAAGGGTCGCCTTTGTTGAACGATGACTTAGAAGTTGGATCAAAATGGAAGACTGAAAACGCACTTAGTCAAGCATTTCCACGGGCAGTCAACAGTTTTTAACGTAAAGTAATAGAGTCGTATTCCACAAGGGAGAACAAAAGCTCATAAACGTGGTCTTCCTGGAACTCTCGTGTTTTTCTATACCTTCTTTTACAATTATTGTAGAATGGACAGGAAGACCAAGGATAGCTGAATTAAGCTTAACTTCCTCTCTTGGAATTTTTTTCATGAGAAATTATGTCTCTTCAGAACAAACCAATTATACCAAACAGATAAAATCCTTAATAACTATTGTATTAAATAAGTAAAAAATTTAATTTTAAATATCGTTAAAAGAGGTTTGAACCCTTACCTTTTTATGTTTGCCATCCCCCATTTTGTTACTTAAACTACTTTTTAGAAGTCAGAATCGAGAGATTTGCATGTTGTTATGTTAAAGAAAATAATTATACAGCCTAAACAATATACCAGCCAAATATCAGACTGAATTAAAATTTTTGTAGAATAATTGATCCAGTAGACACGTATTCAGTCATCCACTCCAATAAGCAATAGTACTGTCGTATACAAAGTTGGAATCTCAGAATTTTATCCCAACTGTTGATTTAGCAACATCTTATTGTATGATGGATCAAGTAAATTAACTTGGCAATTCAATTACAAATGTTCATCTAAACTAAAACATAAATACACTGGGGTAACATCAATTTCTCAAAGATTAATACACACCGAATGCAGAGTAAGTTTCGTTTTGAGCTAGGGTGAGCCAAACCAAACCAAAGCAATTTGCCAACCACTTAGAAACTTCGAGGCTCGGGAAACAAACGTTACTCCTGTGAACCACATCACAGGTGACAGGATCCTTTGTATCTTTCTAGGTGGCTACTGACATCTCAGGTGATGTTCTGGGTTCTTGGTGAAACATATCTGCAAATCCTCAGCAACCATTTTGTAGCTGTAGTTGACCAACCTCCTAAACTTTGTTATTATCTTAAGAATTTTTAACTATTTTTTGCATAATTAATTCGAAAACTCCATGTACACAGAGTTTATCTATTGTACACTTTCAAAAGCTAATACTCATCCAAAATGACAGAAACCAGTTCATACATAACCATATTGCTAACTGGCTTTAGAACATATCTATAATCAATCATCAAAGATGTTAAATCTTAAACATAGCAACCATGATTAATGATAATGACAGTATTTTTATTAGGACAACCACAGGGAAAGTTCAATCTGGCACATTTGGGTCCACTCTGAAGATCCAAATCCAAGGGATATGAGGCTCCGATCTTCAACATTCCATCTTTATCCTGTCAAACTAGAACCACGTTCATGTCTCCCCATCATCTATAATTGTATCAAATACTAAGAACTATACAAACAACATAAACTAGCCGGCATTTCTATGCTTTCAATGGACAAACTTGTTACTTGATAACAGCTGTCAAGAACCTCAGACTATTCTTCCATAAAACAAAAGCTGAGTGATAGTTAAAAAAAAATATGAAATGAAACTGGGATGAAAATCACCAAGTTATATGCACTAAAAATACTAGAGCAAAGGACCAGGTCACCCTTTCAGCCATATCATATAGGGTTTTCCAGCACTGAATTGTAAAGATATGGATCAAGCAATGTTTAATGCTTTGCTTAAAGTAAGCCAATGATACTCACTGGTATAATACTGAAAAGTATCCTGCCTGTGTTTGATGCCACCTAATAAACATCCTTAAATATGACATTTTCAAGAACCAATTCAGTTCCCTAGCATACAGGCAATCTAAAGGCCACTCATATGGTAACAGAAAGACATCAAAAATAAAAAATGAATCACATAAAATAGTGTCACCAATCTTCAATCTCAGTTATCAGTCACAGAAAGTGCAAGAGTTACTATTGCCAAGAAAAACTTGAAACCAAGACAAATAACAGAATCTCCAGGTATATTAATGTGATGATTTGCTTCAACCAGGAAATAATTCATCAACCAACATGATACACACAGGCCCGATACACTGAGGATCCTACATATCTTTCACATATACCATACTATATTTCCATCCATGCGTACCGATTTCTTCAACATCCCTAAATCCACAAAGATAAAATCATATTTCAACAGTAACAAAACCAACAGGAAGTTCACACAAATACCAGTAAAAAGTTGATACTTTTAATGAAAATACAAGCTTATCCAATATAAAACATTTACCAATTTAAGCATTCTGCTCGGAAGAAGCTACAGATTGAAGAAGAGAGACGTTATTAAGCCTTTCAAGAGACAAAATCAATGCCTGCGTACCCAAATTGCCTTCTCCATGAGCCTTGAGCGATAAATAAAGCTGCTGCGCCAGAGCCAAGCCAGGCAAAGCCAGCCCCATGTTTTGACACTCTTTTAAACAAATCCCTAAATCTTTCACAAAATGGTTCACATAAAAACCCGGCTCGAAATCTCTCTTTAATATTCTACTACCGTACAAGTCCAACGACTTGGACCCGGCGGCTCCTGTGGATATCGCGTTTAAGAACAATTCCACATCTAGCCCTGCTTTGTGAGCATAAATCATTCCCTCTACTAATCCCACCATCGTAGAAGCAATCGTAATTTGATTAGCTAGCTTCGCGAATTGGCCTTTCCCACTGCAACCCATGTAATTAACTTTTCCCAAGAGGGCAAAAAGGGGATTCAATTTGTTTATAACAGATTCGTCCCCTCCCGCGAATATCGCAAGCGTTCCGTTTTTGGCTCCGCGGTCTCCACCAGAGACAGGAGCGTCGATTGCGGAGCAGTTTTTGGAGGAGGCCGCGGCGAATATCTCGCTGGCAAGGGAAGGTTCAGATGTAGTCATATCCACGATGATTCCTCCAGGACGGAGGCCGGACAGGACGCCGGAGGCGGAGTGAAGAACAACGTGGCGAACGTCAGAAGGATAACCGACGATGGAGAAAACGACATCGGACTCGGAAGCTACAGCATGGGGAGAATCAGCAAGGTTAGCACCCATGTCGAGGAGTGGTTGAGCTTTGGCGATGGTGCGATTGAATATGGTGACTTTGAAGCCGGCTTTGAGTAAGTGACCGCACATGAAACGACCCATAACGCCTGTGCCGATCCATCCCACGCGAGTGTTGGATGGACTCATGAGCTCCGTGATCGGTGCGGTGGCCATTGATCGGCGGAGGGTGCTTAGGTATGAGGTCAAGGCTGAGAAAATGCGAGCGTAGGGAGAGTAAGAGTGTAGGGGTGGCAGTAGCATGGTTATCAATGTCACCCAGATTGGGTGGAACTTGTAATTTTACCACACTTATGGGGCCTTCTAGGCCCACAAATTATTTGGACACGCACCAAGCGCGAGCCACAAGACAAGAGTGGCGACTATGTAGTTAGCATGCGTATCGTCAACGAGTAAGAGCGAAGATCCGTGAAGAGAAATATCGAGTTCGCATAAAATAAAACAGAACCATCAAACGTAAGTAAAAACGTAGGGCACAGTCAGAATTCATACTAGATTAAAACATAATAACTTGTTTTTTTTTGTTAGTCCAATAAATAAGGTTATGACTAAGAATAATATAACTACTCGTGATAGATCATTGAGTTAAAAGATTGATAATATAATCTGTATCAGAATAAGTTGATAGATGAAGGATGAAGTCATACTAAAATGTGATATCATTATAAAATAAGATATTCTTAATGTATCGAAAAATGTATTTTACTATACATATGTCTCAATAGGTAGGAACAGATAGTTGTTTCGCTTAATAACCTGATTAACATCAAATACAATATGAAACTGAATAATGATAAGATATTAATGAACATCAATAATGTTGTGATAGAGTGTAACACCAAGAAAAAAGACATTATCAATCGATTCTGATATTTTAGAGTAGACAAAAGACATGGTATAAAGAACACATGAGTTAAACTAAAAGTATTACAACAAATCAATCATGTAGTAACATTGAGAATGATTCAAAATAATAAGGTGTTAAACAATCTTCAAATCAAGAAAGAAGTTGAATGAACCAAAATCTTAACATGCTAAGAGAAAACACAAGATAGATTTCTACCAATAATTTTTTATTATTTTTAATTAAAATTAATATAAATTAAATATATAATAATTATTTTAAAACAATTATGATGGTAAAGTTTTATTTAGTTTGAGAATTTTTTTAATTTTTTTAATTATTTTATATAAAAGTTTAACAAATAAATGAAAATATAATTATTTTTGAATTTAGAAGATAAAAATCAATCGTTTCATTAAACTTTGGGTGTTCCATAATCATTTGGCCTTAAAAAAAAAGTTTAAAAGATTTTTTTCACACAATCCCTTATTTTAATAAACATAAAATATACCCTGCTCATTTTTTCGTGAAATAACTTGAAAACAATAATTAATTATATCACCAAGTAGTTATGAATTATAATAAGCAAATATAATTCAAGTCATTTTTAATCTGATGTAAGCCGAATAGAGTTGCTTATGAACAATTTGAACTTGATTTGATTTGACTTATGTAGAGTTAAACTCAAGTTTAAAAATAGTCAATTCGGTGTAATCCCAATTTACAACTTTGTAAAAGGTAAATTATGATCAAAACTATTAAGACAACAAAATCGTTTGATAGCAATTTGTATTCCGCGGAGATAACTAGGAAATTACCTCTAATTTTTCTGTCTCTGTGTGTGTGTGTGTGTGTATATATATATATATATATATATATATATATATATATATATATATATTTATATGCTTCTCCCTCCCCGGCTATAACAAAGTAGAAAACAGAATCAATCTAAACCAAACCCCTTCTTTCATGGCCGGCCTTCAATTCAAATTCTTTCCCACTGATTTCTTCCACCCTCGTGCATCACCTCCATCACAGTCTACTGCTGAGAAAGCAGTTGTTCCTTCACAGCAATATTACTTCTTTCCAACTGATTACTTTTATCCTCCTCCTCAGACTATGCAACCTTCCACAACTAGCAGGGTTTCACCAATCTTAAAGGTAGATACTTCTCACTACAAATCTGGTGTTTCCATCTATAAATCGGATTGAATTTTCAATTTCGTTTAGAGGGAGTGTGTATGTATAAGTTTAAAAGATGTTTTGTATACTTATTGAATGATGTTTGAACATCAAATTACTTCTCTTTTTGGGTTTCCTTCTCCTGAGCTTTGAATGGTAGAACAAGCAAAATGAATGAAAATTATTCATATCTACGCACACAAAGAAAAAACTTGTCAGAACTGTATCATTTTATGACAAATTGTAGTATTAAGTCAAAACATCTTTTCAGGTTTATTGCTTCCAGCTTCTGAAGCATACATGTACAAATTTTCAAATTTTCACCAAATATGGCAAAGCTAAGAACATTGCAGTATTTTCGGTATAATTTGAGTGATAGAGGTGAGACCCAAACCATAAAAGAGAATAATTGAAAACTCACTATAAGATCAAACTTTTGACTTACCTAATATTGACATGAGATTCTCTCTACTTGGTATGATAGCATCAAACTCTAAAGGATGATCAAACTCAAGAAACGGTTTTTCGTTACAAAGAAAAATATCAATTGCATTCTAGATTTAAACAAAAGTCAACTGGGTCATAAAAAAGAAAAGTGCATAAATCATCCCATTGCACAATACATAAGAAATACATTGATTTTGGTTGCATTTGTTTGTTTGTAAAACATACTTGCTATGAACACGATCAATTTTAAAAGCTCTTCATTCTGCCATTGCCTAGACAACCAGATTGTGTTTCATTGATTATCAATATGCAGCATTACAAGTTACTAACATAATCTTTAAAAATCCAGCAAGAGCAAAAATAAAGAACCCAGGATATATGAATTAAAATATGAAAAAAACTAAGGAAATTTTAGGGAAAGAAGAACATTAGAGTGATGCAGATATTATTTGCAAATGAAATATTGAGTCAAAATTTATGTCATGATCTTTGAAAAAAACCATATAAACCAGATTATATAAACAAAATATGCATAATGAGATTCCACCTGAATTGTTATACAATGCTACAACTATATATATGTAAATCATTCAAGAAACAAGAATGAACTGTGTCATCAACACAACTACACAACCATTCATTAATGACCTAAATAATCAGGCTGACAAAACAAATTGCAGTTAAAAATGGATGGTTCAATATCTTTGATTGAAGACCTGATTTTTCCAGTTAAACCATTGTTTGATAAATCCAGTACCTCAAGTGCAGTCAGCCTAGCAATAGATTCAGGAATTTCACCAATCAAATTTGCTTCACGCATCCACAATATCTTCAGGTTTCTCAGTTGTGTGAAATTCAAAGACAACTTTGATGGCTTAGCTTTTCTATTAAATGCCAAAAGCAATTCTTCAAGATTCTGCAGATTGCCAATTTCTGGCTGGATAGACCCATTAAACTGATTTTGATGAAGATGAAGTACTCTTAGCTCCTTCAATTGCCCAACACTTGCAGGAATGTCCCCAAAAAAGTTATTGGCCGCAAGGTTGAGAAAACGGAGCTCAGATAAGTGATCAATATCCTGAGGAATCAGACCAACAAAGAGGTTTTGAGAGAGGTCTAGGTGCTCAAGCATAGAACAGTAGTAAAGAGTTCTTGGAAAGTTGCCTGGAATATTGTTGTTCTGCAGGTCCAGAAGTGTTAAATTCTTGAGCTCACAAATGAAGGATGGGATAGTTTCACTGATGCCCATGTTGATGAGTGATAGGCTGGTGATTGAATTGTTAATGCAGGTGATCTCCTGCCAGTTGCAGTGGGAGGAGTTTAACAGTGTCCAATGCGCAATAGATGGCGAATTTTGCCAGTGTTGCTTCAGTTCCATTAGCACTTGATGTTCTTGATGATACAGCTGGAATTTGCATGGCCAAAGAAGAGAAGAGTGCAGAAAAAGATTGAGATAAAGGTGGTGATTTTTGACATTTCAACAGACTTGGTACAAGTTTTTGTTAGCAGATTGTTAATGGAGATGCGGTATCCAGTCTGCTCTGATCAAATATTCGCATTGGAATCAAACTAACCCAAAATAATTATAAAAAGAAAAAAAGGTCAGAAACGTATATCATGGAGCAATGAAACAAGAATTTTTGCTTTAGACCCAATATTCCAAATTTCTAATATCAACCAATATGAAATTGTGATTCTGTGGCCAAAGTCATTATATCTTTGAATACAAGGTGGAATCAACGCAAAAGTTTGGAAAGACAGCCTTAATGTGAGCCAGGTGAAGTTTCAGGGAAAGAGACTTTACTAGATATAGTAAAAAAAAAATATGAAATGAAACTGGGATGAAAATCACCAAGTTATATGCACTAAAAATACTAGAGCAAAGGACCAGGTCACCCTTTCAGCCATATCATATAGGGTTTTCCAGCACTGAATTGTAAAGATATGGATCAAGCAATGTTTAATGCTTTGCTTAAAGTAAGCCAACGATACTCACTGGTGTAATACTGAAAAGTATCCTGCCTGTGTTTGATGCCATCTAATAAACATCCTTAAATATGAAATTTTCATGAACCAATTCATTTTTCTAGCATGCAGGCAATCTAAAGGCCACTCATATGGTAACAGAAAGACATCACAAATAAAAAATGAATCACATAAAATAGTGTCACCAATCTTCAATCTCAGTTATCAGTCACAGAAACTGCAAGAGTTACCATTGCCAAGAAAAACTTGTAACCAAGACAAATAACAGAATCTCCAGGTACACTAATGTGATCATTTGCCTCAACCAGGAAATAATTCATCAACCAAAATAATACACACAGGCCCGATACACTGAGGATCCTACATATCTTTCACATAGACCATACTATATTTCCATCCATGCGTACCGATTTCTTCAACATCCCTAAATCAACACTAAGATAAAATCATATTTCAACAGTAACAAAACCAACAGGAAGTTTACACAAATACCAGTAAAATGTTGATACTTTTAATGAAAATACAAGCTCATCCAATATAAAACATTTACCAATTTAAGCCTTCTGCTCGGAAGAAGCTACAGATTGAAGAAGAGAGACATTATTAAGCCTTTCAAGAGACAAAATCAATGCCCGCGTACCCAAATTGCCTTCTCCATGAGCCTTGAGCGACAAATAAAGCTGCTGCGCCAGAGCCAAGCCAGGCAAAGCCAGACCCATGTTTTGACACTCCTTTAAACAAATCCCTAAATCTTTCACAAAATGGTTCACATAAAAACCCGGCTCGAAATCTCTCTTTAATATTCTACTACCGTTCAAGTCCAACGACTTGGACCCGGCGGCTCCTGTGGATATCGCGTTTAAGAACAATTCCACATCTAGCCCTGCTTTGTGAGCATAAATCATTCCCTCTACTAATCCCACCATCGTAGAAGCAATCGTAATTTGATTAGCTAGCTTCGCGAATTGGCCTTTCCCACTGCAACCCATGTAATTAACTTTTCCCAAGAGAGCAAAAAGGGGATTCAATTTGTTTATAACGGATTCGTCCCCTCCCGCGAATATCGCAAGCGTTCCGTTTTTGGCTCCGCGGTCTCCACCAGAGACAGGAGCGTCGATTGCGGAGCAATTTTTGGAGGAGGCCGCGGAGAATATCTCACTGGCAAGGGAAGGTTCAGATGTAGTCATATCCACGATGATTCCTCCAGGACGGAGGCCGGACAGGACGCCGGAGGCGGAGTGAAGAATAACGTGGCGAACGTCAGAAGGATAACCGACGATGGAGAAAACGACATCGGACTCGGAAGCTACAGCATGGGGAGAATCAGCAAGGTTAGCACCCATGTCGAGGAGTGGTTGAGCTTTGGCGATGGTGCGATTGAATATGGTGACTTTGAAGCCGGCTTTGAGTAAGCGACCGCACATGAAACGACCCATAACGCCTGTGCCGATCCATCCCACGCGAGTGTTGGATGGACTCATGAGCTCCGTGATCGGTGCGGTGGCCATTGATCGGCGGAGGGTGCTTAGGTATGAGGTCAAGGCTGAGAAAATGCGAGCGTAGGGAGACTAATAGTGTAGGGGTGGCAGTAGCATGGTTATCAATATCACCCAGATTGGGTGGAACTTGTAATTTTGCCACACTTTTGGTTCCTTTTAGACCCACAAATTATTTGATACGCACCAAGCGTGAGCCACAAGACAAGAGTGGCGACTATGTAGATAGCTTGCGTTTCGTGAACAAGTAAGAGCGAAGATCCGTGAAGAGAAATATCGAGTTCGCATAAAATAAAACAGAACCATCAAACGTAAGGGCACAGTCAGAATTCACACTAGATTAAAACATAATAACTTGTTTTTTTGGTAGTCCAGTAAATAAGGTTATGACTAAGAATAATATAACTTCTCGTGATAGATCATTGAGTTAGAAGATTGACAATATAATCTGCATCATAATGAATTGACAGATAAAGAATAAAATCAGGATAAAGTGTGAGATTATTATAAAACAAGATACTTTTAATGTATCGAAAAATGTATTTTACTATACATATATCTCAATTGGTAAGATCAGATAGTTATTTCGCTTAGTAACCTGATTAACATCAAATACAATATGAAACTAAATAATGATAAGATATTAATGAACATCAACAATGTTGTGATAGAATGTAACACCAAGAAAATAGACATTATCAATCGATTGTGATATTTTAGAGTAAACAAAAAACATAGTATAAAGAACATATAAGTTAAACTGAAAGTATTATAACAAATCAACCATGTAATAACATTGAGAATTATACAAAATACTCTGGTGTCAAACAATCTCTAGATAAAAAAAGAAGTTGAATGAACCAAAATCTCAACAAATTAAGAGAAAACACAAGATAGATACCCTATCTATATTTCTACCAATATTTTTTTATTATTTTTAATTAAAATTAATATAAATTAAATATACAATAATTATTTTAAAACAATTATGATGGTAAAGTTTTATTTAGTTTGAGAATTTTTTTAATCATTTTAATAATTTTATATAAAAATTTAACAAACAAATGAAAACATAATTATTTTTAAATTTAGAAGATAAAAACGATCATTTCATTTCACTTTGGGTGTTCAATAATCATTTGGCCTTAAAAAAACGTTTAAAAGATTTATTTCACACAATGCCTTATTTTAATAAACATAAAATGCCCTGCTCTTTTTTTCGTGAAATAACTTGAAAACAATAATTAATTATATCACCAAGTAGTCATGAATTATAATAAGCAAATATAATATTAAGTCATTTTTAATCAGAGGTGTAAGCCGAATACAGTTGCTTATGAACAATTTGAGCTTGATTTGACTTACGTGGAGTTAAACCCAGCTTTAAAAATAGTCAATTTGGTGTAATCCCAATTTACAACTTTGTAAAAAGGTAAATTATGATCAAAACCATTAAAACGACAAAGTCATTTGATAGCAATTTGTATTCCGCAGAGATAACTAGGAAATTACCCCTAAAACGACAAAGCATATATATATATGCTTTTCCCTCCCCGGCTATAACAAGGTAGAAAACAGAATCAATCTAAACCAAACCCCTTCTTTCATGGCCGGCCTTCAATTCAAATTCTTTCCCACTGATTTCTTCCACCCTCGTACATCACCTCCATTAGAGTCTACTGCTGAGAAAGCAGTTGTTCCTTCACAACAATATTACTTCTTTCCAACTGATTACTTTTATCCTCCTTCTCAGACTGTGCAACCTTCCACCACTAGCAGGGTTTCACCAATCTTAAAAGCGGATACTTCTCACACCAAATCTGGTGTTTCCATCTATAAATCTGATTGAATTTTCAATTTCGTTTAGAGGGAGTGTGTATGTATAAGTTTAAAAGATGCTTTGTATACTTATTGAATGATGTTTGAACATCAAATTACTTCTCTTTTTGGGTTTCCTTCTCCTCAGCTTTGAATGGTAGAACAAGCAAAATGAATGAAAATTATTCATATCTACGCACACAAAGAAAAAACTTGTCAGAAGTGTATCATTTTATGACAAATTGTAGTATTAAGTCAAAACATCTTTTCAGGTTTATTGCTTCCAGCTTCTGAAGCATACATGTACAAATTTTCAAATTTTCACCAAATATGGCAAAGCTAAGAACATTGCAGTATTTTCGGTATAATTTGAGTGATAGAGGTGAGACCCAAACCATAAAAGAGAATAATTGAAAACTCACTATAAGATCAAACTTTTAACTTACCTAATACTGACATGAGATTCTCTCTACTTGGTATGATAGCATCAAACTAGAAAGGATGATCAAACTCAAGAAAAGGTTTTTCGTTACAAAGAAAAATATCGATTGCATTCTAGATTTAAACAAAAATCAACTGGGCCATAAAAAAGAAAAGTGCATAAATCATCCCATTGCACAATACATAAGAAATACATTGATTTTGGTTGCATTTGTTTGTTTGTAAAACATACCTGCTATGAACACGATCAATTTTAAAAGCTCTTCATTCTGCCATTGCCTAGACAACCAGATTGTGTTTCATTGATTATTCCAACATAATCTTTAAAAATCCAGCAAGAGCAAACATAAAGAACCCAGGATATATGAATTAACATATGAAAAAAACTAAGGAAGTTTCAGGGAAAGAAGAACATTAGAGTGATGCAGATATTATTTGCAAATGAAATATTGATTCAAAATTTATGTCATGATCTTTGAAAAAAACCATATAAACCAGATTATATAAACAAAATAAGCATAATGAGATTCCATCTGAATTGTTATATAATGCTACAACTATATATATATATGTAAATTATTCAAGAAACAAGAAAGAACTGTGTCATAAACACAACTACACAACCATTCATTAATGACCTAAATAATCAGGCTGACAAAACAAATTGCAGTTAAAAATGGATGGTTCAATATCTTTGATTGAAGACCTGATTTTTCACTTGTACTCAAAATTGGGCACCGGAGGGGCATCGAAACTCTCCAAAATCTCGGTCTTACTTCCACTGCCCGCCGGGCTTTCTTTCTTCTTGCTTCCACCAAAGAACCCTCCAAACCAACCTGAATCCGACTCAGAAGAATTAGATTCCACTCTTTGACCGGTCGGACCCGGTAAGCCGCCAGGAAACCCTGGCCCACCAACCATACCAGGGGTCGGCTCCTCCATAATAATCGGCATGTTTTGCGGGCCACTAAGAACTTTATTAAGCATGATTCCAGCTCCTTCGATTAGCGCCAAGAGAACGCCACCGAAAACAGCGGAGCGAGCCGACGAGCCAAGCCCCTGGCGCATGGAGAGGAAACCGCCAGTGGCGGCGCCAGCAAAGATGGAGTTCCAGGGGTCCTCTTTCTGACGGAGGTAGACCATGGAGCAATCGAAGGTGGAGAAAAGCCCGCCCCAGACAGCGAAGCTGCCGCCTACACGGGGCGCGTTCATTCGAACAGCTTGAGTACCGCCGATGAGACGGGAGCCGCTTGGGGAGTTATACACGCCTTTGAGGAAGTGGAAGGCAGAGCCGCCAACAGCACCCATCCCGAAGGCTCCACCGATGTCGTCTAAGATTCGATCTGGACACGGTTCTCTGGAAGTCTCTGGGGTTCCCATCTCAGCTCTCTGTTTCAAAATTTCGGAGAAGGGTCAAGATTTTACAGAGGTTTTAAGTTTTAACTAGTTTTATTCCTCTGGCTTTCTAGGGTTTGGGATGATTTGACGAAAAGGTCCTTGGAAAAAACAAGGATACAGAATAGAACATTTGTTATTACGACGCCGTTTCGACTGCCTCGTAAACCCTAAATTAAAACCCTCCATCCAGCCAGATAATTTGACAGAGAGAGCAGAGCTGAAGGGTGTTATTAAATGATGATACAGTTTACCTGATAAAAATAGCCCTCCAGGTATTCCTCTTTTCATCAACGTCTGCTTCAACTTCATTCTTTAGTTTTGATTTTCTGCACACAATGTATTCCAATCTAACTAGTCAAGCACTTCCTTTGGCAATCAGATTTTCCTCACAGCCCATCGGATTCTTTAAACATCTCCACCCTAAATCACAATATATTCCCTTAAACCCCTTTTTCATCGACTTCGCCAATAATGCTCACAAATCTCACAAAAAATTAACCTCTTTGGAAACCGCTAGTTTGTCAGATGAATTTTGTCCTAAGTTAATGAGAATCAGCACTTTAGCTAAAGCAAGAAGTATGTCAAGCGTTTTTAGGGTGAAAAGTGGTTTACAATGTAGGAGTTTTGCAAGCGCATACCCATTGAGAGTTGCTGAAGGTGGTTGTGATTTAAGAGCTGAAAATTCACGTCCATGGTTGAAGTTAAACAAATCAAAGGAAGTAAAAGGGTTCAAGAAAGTGAGAAGCACTATGAATATTCGTTCATCTTGGGAAGAATCAGCAGAGAGATTGCAAAAAGTGAGTAGTAGCCATTCCTCTTGGGAAGAATCTGCCAAAAGATTGGAGAAAACCACAACCACAAAAATTGGCCATTCTTCTTGGGAGGGATTACCTGAATCGCCTGTTCATAATAAAGAAAACAGAAATGTAATCGTAGCTAAGCCAAAGAACTACCAAAATGGCCACCGCAAGAGCAAAGGGGATGTCAGGGAGGAAGAAGAAGCAGAAGACGGAAATGTGGAGGTTGTTGAAGAGCATAGATGGGATAGGAAGAAGAGTAGGTTCAGAGGGGACATAAAAGCCTCGGCTGAGAAATCTGAATTCCGGAGGTGGAATAAGCATGAAAATTTGGGAAGGACATGGAAACAACCTACCGAATCAACCGTACCTAAGATGGTTGGTGAAGGTTTATATGGAGTAGGTCCCGTTTTGGCCGCTTTGTCAGCTGGAAGAAGAGAATTTTCCGCACTGTATGTTCAGGAAGGATTGTCTTTGAGTAGTAATAATAGGAAAAGGAAGGACAAGAAAGGGTTTGAGAGGGTATTGAAAATGGCAGAAAATATTGGAATAAGTATAAAGGAAACCTCAAAGCATGACCTCAATATGGTTGCTGATAATCGTCCTCATCAGGGTCTTGTGCTAGATGCTTCTCCATTGGAGATGGTAAAGATTAAGGAATTGGACCCTGTTTCAATTGAGGAGGACCAACCGTTTCTTTGGGTAGCATTAGATGAGGTCACAGATCCTCAGAATTTGGGAGCCATCATTAGGTCTGCTTACTTCTTTGGAGCTTCAGGTGTGGTGTTGTGTGCAAAAAATTCAGCGCCATTAAGTGGTGTAGTGAGCAAGGCAAGTGCAGGCTCACTTGAATTAATGGAGATGAGGTATTGCAACAATATGATGCAGTTCTTAATATCCTCAGCAGAAAATGGCTGGCGAGTTCTTGGAGGTTCAGTTTCTCCGAAAGCAATTGCCTTGAATGAAATTCCCCCTGGTCAACCCACTATACTTGTTTTGGGCAGTGAGGGTACCGGATTGAGGCCTTTGGTTGAGAGATCATGTACTCATTTGGTTAGGATCCCTGGAAACATTCCTGTGGATGTGACTGCTGGAGTAGTTGATGATATGACTTCTGATGAACAATTTCGGTCATTTATGGCCGTTGAGAGCTTGAATGTCAGTGTTGCTGCAGGTGTTCTTCTTCACCATTTAATTGGGCATCAGTCCAATGATAACCACCACATTGTTGATGTTTCAATAAACACACACAGTTAAGGTAACTTCATCCTCAGTATACTTGTATACTTTAACGGCCATTTTCTTCCTTAGAACCATATGCTGATAGTGAAGAGTTTGTGGCATTTGTGAGGTTTTCTTAAATGTGTACAATATAAATAGTTGCTTTTGTGATAAGGGAAGCAACAAGCTTACATGGGAATATATTGCCCTGGAAATTTGTATCCTTGGTAATCGATGTTTTGCCACAATTGATGATTATAATTGTCTTGCCACGTTTTTTTTTCCTTTTTTATTTGACTAGTTTTGATCATCATCAGAAAAGTAACTTCATGTATACTAGTAGCTTTGGTAGTTCCGCTGGCTTAATAATTTCTGTCTATTGTATTTCTGCATGAATGTAAGAAATGCATAAGAGACAGAAGAAATCAGTAATGAATCTCACAAGTATTGATTAGTAATTGGAATTCAACGTAACAGGTGAATTTCTTCTATTAGATTTGGAAGTACATGATTTCCTTTTCTATAACCCGTGGATGCCTTTTTAAGCAAATAAAAAATGTGTCATTGCTGTGAAGTTAGAGTAATATTACACATACAAATAAATTAAACAAACTTATTCATACAATCTCACCAACGACATGAAGGGAAGACCTAAACATTTCCTACGAGATTAATGGATTCTACAAGGAGGATTATGCTCACTGGGTTACTAAAGCCTGGGACATCCCTTATTATAATGACGATAAGCCATCAAATTACCCTTATCAATATTTGAATATAACACAAAACAACAAAGATGAAAAAACTGAAACTGTTAAAGTTGGAAAGAATACAATACAAACCATATAAACAAATAACCCATTACAGCCCAATTATCGATCGTCGATTCTCCCCCGCCCTTGACATTTTATATTTACCTACAAAATGACCTGCATGTGAAGTCTGATTTGGGATTGGATCACAACGAGCAAATCCCACTCATCAGCATCACTCAACTTTCCGGCGCCATACGACTCGCTTCTCTCGGCTTACCCAAATTCCATAAATTTTCACAGGTTTTTCTTCTTTTTAAAGTTTAACTTGTTATTTTTTTTCTCGTCAGAAACTGAGCTTTAAACGTATCTTTTCTTCAAAATGTTGACGTAAAGCTTTGGGTCAAGTAACTAGCCTAAAACTTGTACAAATAATTGGAATCAGCTCCATCTAATTTTTTTTTTTTTAACCTGAATCTGTTGAAACAGAGTTAGGAGCTGGACTTGAGATATGATTTTAGTTGTGGGAGCACTAATTTTAGCTGTTATTTTGGGAGTATTTATCTTGATCCCACGAGGCCGTAAATCTGGTAATCTCTAGATTCTCTCTCTCTTTACTGATTCAAGTGTTTGATTATGTATAAGTACCATGTTTAATTTGTGTATGTTTGTGCAATGCAGGTTATTCAAAAACGGTTCACTCAAATGCTAACGGTACTAAGGTACTTTTGATCTTGGGAACTTCAAAAAAAATATTGTTTGGACGGTTATATGTTTTGATTTTCAGGCGGATTTGATAGTGCTCTACTTGCGTAAGGTTGTTTAATGCTGGGAAACTTTTAGAAGATAGGAAAGTCTGAATGTTTCCCTGATCCGAGGAAAAATTATGTATGATTCTATGGTTTGGGTATGGAACTCTATTGCCCAAAGAAATCCAAAATGCATATATAGATGTAGTATTTGGGCGTTATTTCTATTGATATTTCCTTCGTGCTTAGCTGCGAACATCATAGTAAATGTGTGCTAGTTAACTCTTAATTTGATATTAAATGTTCCTTTGCATTCTTAGGCATCCAAACCCTATAGTAGGACTGAAGTCTCTTTGCATAATAAGAGAACTGATTGTTGGATAATCATCAAGGACAAGGTATTATCTCTATATTGGCTTGATTCTCCATCATAATCTTGGAACTATTAGAACAGTGTTAATATGACTGGATTTCTTTTGTTGGTTATGTGTTTCTCTTTGTTTTCTATTTTTAATTATTGCAGGTGTATGATGTTACTTCATATGTAGAAGAACATCCGGGTGGTGATGCCATCCTAGCACATGCTGGGGATGATTCGACTGAAGGATTTTTCGGGTATGCCTCAATCAAAGGACTTCTAACTTTCTTCCCATTTGCAATACTCATTTAGCAATTTCAAAATGGGTGATTCTGTCCATATTTGTGTTCTTTCCAATAAATATGTGATAATGGAAAATGTCTTGTTAAGCATCCTTCTTATATTTCCTGTGCACTAGCAGTGCACCTACTTTTTTCCTATGAATTCATTTGTCACTAGCTACTGTAATCAATTTCTCCTGCAATACATCAGAAACTTACAGTGGGACTTACCCAATTCTGTCAAAAACCTCCCTTGTTGATGTAAACTCTAAATTGCATGTCCTCCTGTATTTTAATTTTAATCTTAAAATTCCAGACTGATGAATAAATTATGCTGCAGCACCAAAGTATGCTTATAGGAATGCTTCATTAATATTTAGGGTGCGTTTGGTTAGGGGATTTTATGATTACCTTGGTAATCTATCTTTTATTCCTTTGTTTGGTTTGTCAGTAATAAAAGATTACAGTAATCTTCTATTACCAATGCTGACGTGGCAGGTAATATAGGTGGTAATCTGATTACCACCTTCACCTTAGGTATTTAAAGATTACTGGGGTAATCTTGAGTTTATTATAGAAAAATTATTATTTATTTATTTTTTGAGATAAAAATAAATTTATTTTTAATTAATATGACAAATAATATAAAAAATATTTAAAAATAATTATATTCAAGGGCATTTAAGTAACATAATTTACTAGTAATCTTTTATTACCTTTAACCAAACACAATAATTATTTATACCTATCAATTTTTATCAAACATAGTAATCATTTATACCCAGTAATCTTCTAAGTAATCTATTTTCAAGGTAATCTTTCTATTTTAGTAATCAAACATTACCCAAACCAAACGCCCCTTTAGTAATGTTTCTCATGGTTTGAAAGATGATTGGCTCTCTGTTCTTTGAACCCCAAAACAAGACCCTAATCAGAAATTTCAATTTTAATGAATATTCTTTCAAAGTTAAAAATCTCCTTTCTTAATTATCTTTAGATGGTGACGTTATATGTGTGGAGATTAACACAAGTACAATGTAGTTTATATGTTGATGGCAGTTGGTTACTTTTTTCGTTCAATGTGGCAGACCACAGCATGCTACCCGAGTTTTTGACATGATTGAAGACTTCTACATTGGAGACCTGGAGCAGTAATTTGTGACAGACGGTGGATTGTAAGACAACCAACAAATGTACTTGGAAAACTTTATTCTTCTATTGGCTTATATCTTTTCTTTTTCCGCAAATGTAACATGTATTACTTTTTTCAAGTCATGATTGTGTTGTCTATCTATGTGAATTCATCTTTTATTCGGGTGAAGTTTCAGCCGAGCAAGCTATTGTAGGACGCATTTTTCCAACTTTTTAATCATTTGATTTAATACATAGTTAAATGAGGGAGCAGGCAAAGGAGAAGTCTAGATAATGGATTATCATAGATCTAGCGAACCACTTAACTGAATTTGAAACATGTACAAGAGCTTTTCTGTTTATCTTAACATCCATTTGTTTGGGATTTAACTGATGTTGCTGTATCCCCAAATTGCAAATTTTTGCAGTGCAATCGAAGGTCACAACCTTGCCAACTTACCAATTCTGTTTATAGACTCTGGGCCAACTTGTAGTGCCATTTCGTAGATTTCGAAACCAATGTGGGAAAAGGAAAACAGAAATTTTGTTTATCATACAACAAATCACTGCAGATTGCAGAAATTTGGAATTCAGAACACTGTCTAAGATTTAGTTTCAACTGTAACAATCTGTAGAATTACAGAACAAGAATCAATACAAATTACAAGATCAGCCCAGAGTACACTGGGTTGATACTGAAGAATGAAATCGATTGAATGGGGGATGATAAAGAATGAGCCAAAACTTCCTAAATGGCTAAATCACTAACACCAACCAATTTGAGTTTGCCTAGTGAAACAATAAACCCACATATCAAACAATGGTAATTTACTTCTGAAGCCCTTTCCACCCAGCTGATCACAACATGCGAGAAGATTGATTACAACATTTTGCATGTCAAAGTTTAAAATTCTAGACATCATCAAATTTCTTTGGCTGTCGCCACTGTGCCAAACTTCTGGACAAGGAGCTGAGAAATGAGCTTTTTTGTGGAGCTCCTTTCTTCCCATACAGATGCTTTCCTCCCAAATCTGTAAATGTTGGACCCATATCCTTGCTTCGTTCGATCTGCAGAATGAGTAACTACTGCTGTTATAGGAAGATGCTGATCAAAACTGACACTTACTATATTAGCTTAATTGCTTTTTAGTCCTTGCATTAAACTTTAAAGATGAAATTCCAAATGCAGAAGATTAAAACTTAGGCCGTAATGGTAATACCTTGCTTATTTTCCCATCCCTCAAGTGATATCTGATGCCAGACCAATTGATGGACTGAGAAAAATGAGAACGAACTGCCGATAGCGGGTATAAAAAGTTATCCACCACCAGTGCAATGAATACCTGCTCAGTAGCAAGTCCCGTCGTTTACATTAAGATGTTAGTTTAAAAATCAAGCAATTTGTGTTTTTAAGAATCCTATATAATCAAAGTAATTTTTTGAGTTATCATCAGTGTTTAGTAAGAGAATTTCTTGTTCATAAATTCCTATTCACCAGTAGTGCTATTTTATGTGTTTTTTAGATTTAAGAAACAGAAATATTTTCATAACGAAAAAAGAACCTTAGATTCTTCACGCCGAAGGTAAAGATTCAACCACTAATTCATATGAAGCTTAAAATGGATTTGAAGGAAATCAACACAACGGGTATACAAAAAGAAAAAAAATTAAAGATGCCTTGTAAATCGAGGCAACTAAATATACTTTCAAACACTAGGAAGAAAGTCGTACCAAATGAAGAGAGCTAAAAATACTTACAAGGCCCCAGTTATAACTAGCAAGTGAAAGTCTTGGTGCCTCCGGGGAAAGCATGTTGCAGAGGTTGACTTCTATCCTTGTCAAGTTCCACATTGATAAAAGTTCCGTGAAGGTGCAAATTGCTAGGCAGCTTACCAGTAGCAACCCTGTTCAAAAGCAGTTGGCCCAGCTATAAGAACATAGAATTATTTCATACAAAGAAAGTGGAGTGCTCTAGCTTAAGCTTCTCATTCCTAAGATACAAAACATCAACAGATAAATTGGAACCCACTAATGTGAATGTGAGGGGATTATATACACAACTGGATGTGAGGACTGTTACTAACATCTCTAGTGGAAAAACCAGACTGAAAAACTCGAACCTAGATATCAATAGACAATAGTAACATGTTTCATGAAGTGGAGGAAGGGAGGGACTGTAATTTGTCCGTAACATTTAACACCATATATTTATCAGTATGACTACAATCAACAATCTATATGATGTGTCCTCTGTGTAGTTAAGATACAAAAGCTGTATCACTACATACTACCTTGTCTTGACATATAGAATAATTGGAAACACAACTTCTTTAGGCATCAGCATAATCAATTTCATCTAACCTACCTAACAAGGAAAATTAGTATGCTCACCACCAGAAGTAAAGTTTGTTTCCTCAGGTGAATACCCTTTCATATAGATCCGCAGGGCAGCTGCTATATGTATAAGAGCCATGAAGTATGGTGCCACAAATCCCCATGATAGATAAATGTGAGATGAAAACAATGCACGATTCATTATCCAATTAACCTTTGACATGTATGATTCCAAAACAAATGTTTGCTTCCTCAAGTAATTCCAGTACCTACAAAACAAGATAAAAGTCAACATGGAGTGAGTGCTATACTCTCAAGTTCAAATGAATAAAAATCTCGAACCTTCCAAAATTAAGATCACTTGCAAGGGGATGAGGAAAAACAGCAACTGGAGGAGATGTAATGAGCCTCTTCTCAGCCCCTGAGAAGAGAAAACAAAAGAAAAAGGTTTTCAGCCCATGTTAATATAAAGCTTTGATTTGTGACACATCAATTGACAGATTAATTCCTAGTCTACTCTAGTCACTGCACAGACTACTGATGAGCACATTACCAGCTATAGCTGCAAGAGTCATATCATCAGAGTATCCACCATCCCTCAGTCCAGAGACCACACCATAGCGGTCAAGTCTAAAATCATCAGCATGCATCTGGAAACAATACAGCACGTTAGAATAAAACTTCAAGATGGTATATGTAGCACCAGAAAAGGTGGCATAGTGCTACTTGCCATCATGCACCCTCCCCATAGAAAGAATGTTCTCCCACCAGTAGCAAAGCCCATTGAACAAGGCTGTACAAAAATTGAGAAGGTAGTGAGAAAGCTTAAAATAACAGACATGGCAGGCCACCAATATAATGTCATATAACAAAATAAACACACAAATGCACAGTTCTAAATTCATACACATAACTTTTTGCAACTAAATTAACTGACTCCAGGGTAAAAGCTTGTCCAAATCACTTGGGGTCAGCTCTTGGCTACACTGAGACATCACGACTCAAAAAACTATAGGCTCCTTTGACATTAAATAGGGGTGATGTTTGCAATGATAGCGTATCATGCCATTCTCTTATTTGAAATTCCATAGAGAATATAACTTTGTTCTGACACAATACTTGGCATAGATAGCACCAGCACAGATTAATCATAACAAATTTACAGTTTTTCAGTTGCACATATTAGGAGATCAATGGAACAATACATGAGTCATCATACAGGACAATATAGCACTGTGCACACAAACTGTAAGCATGAGAATAAAGAAGAAATAAATGGAACCATACCATATGATATTCATAGATACAGTAACTTCCTAAACTTCCAGAAGGTAAATCAAGAGGATATCCAGTTTGAATAAAAATCTGCACACCATTGCAAAAATGTTAAAAATCATAAGAGGATCTGTTTTGAAACAAATCCCATAACTATAAAAGAAGGATGCACCTGAAGCCGGGAAAAGATAAAATCCTGAAACAACTACAATTTCCTTAAGGTAGGCATAAAGGTGATTGTGATGCAGTACCTCAGGATTTCTTTCCATCTCAGCAGTAAGGGCTCCTATTGTCCCAGGGTGAAGCCTAACATCATCATCCAAAAACAATACATACTTGCTATCCTTATGCATGTTCTCTACCCCAACCTTCGAAAAAAAGAAAGATATCTATGATTAAGTGGTGCCTCGAGCCATGCTTCTAAAAGAGAGACAAATTAACAAAATCTTCTACATAAAAATTCTAAATGAGCTCCAATTTCCAGACAAGCTTGTACATTCAACACCTCTCTTATTCATAGAAAGGGCAAGATTTATTAGACATCTAATCTCACCTAAAGAAGTAAAGTTTCAGATGGTGATCCCTGACACATCCTGACTTCTTACAGAAGAATATGAATAAATAGCTGTCAGATATTAACAATATCTTTTTATATACCGGGCTTAATAGATTATAAACTTGTTACATACCAATTGGTTGTGGATTTTCTGACTACAAGTTGTTGACAAACCAGCTATAACAATTTTAGCATCAATATCATCCTGTGGACAGAAATAATGCAAATAAGTCAGGAAGGGAAGCCACAGTACAGAAGTTCAAAATGATCCCTCAGCTGCCACATCCATGAAGAATTGCTAAAGCTAGGTACTCAGATTAACATCCATGCTTCCACAGCATCAAGATTAGAGAAAGCAAGACAGAAAATAATTATCCTCCTATCATAATAAGCACAACTTACAAAGAACATGTGATGACAAGAGCAAATCACATTCATTGGATAAGATGTGTACCTTAAAATCCGATAATAACCTAGATACCGCATGGTAAGCAGGGTCTTCTGTACTTTCCAACACAAAAAGAAATTCTAAAGGACCACCATATAGTGATGTAATCTGCATACAGTAATGAACAAAAATGAAACCATCTCAAAAACAATACTATTTCTGGCAACTAAGAGAAAAGGCTTGCATATGAAACTTGAAAGTTTCTACTATAACAATAATTAAAATAAAAATAATCTCCCTAGGTGTCAGCTTCAAGTTGTTGAAAGCCCTCATCTAGTTAAATCTAATACTGGGGAAATAGACGTATCTTTGATACTATAAACTGCTCATTGGGAATAAATATTTTAGAAACTAACTCAAAGCTAACTGGGACGTCTGACAAATACAGACTAGACTTGCTTAAGCCTTTGCCTCATAATGAAGTGTGCATCTGTTTATGTGCAGGGGTAAAATGCATGTGCCTTAATACATACTAAGATCTCAAACTTCACAATCGTGAATCTTGCTAATATGACAGTAGCGGTCATGACAACCCAAAAAAGGCAGAAACACATAAGGTTAACTGATTTCTCAGTGGGAAGCAGGAAAAAACATTTAAAAGCATTCAGAGTAAGTGCTCGGAAGAACTTCTATGCTAAAAAGACCCACCTGACTTCTCCAATTGTGTAGATTGTGCTCCCCAAAACCTTTTAGAGGCATAACCACAGTAACCCTTGGCAAATTGACCTGGTTGGAGTGCTCAAGTTCATTAATATCATGACAAAGAAATGCAAAGCTATTGCCATGTTTCATACAATCTTTCATTTGCTTGATCTCCCTATTCCTGACAAAAAGAAAAAAGAAAGATCTCACATACGGAGTAAGCAGTGCCTCAAATGGCAAATCGAAGCTTTAATAACAATATGATAACAGCAGATAACCCCTGGAGGCCTGCACTAGTATATTCTATACAGTAAATCTTAATACCTGACAAAAGCAGCAAAGGCCCATCCAATTGCTAGAAGTAAGCAGATTACACATCCCTACACCGAATTTAAGAGATTCAGATTGAGAAGCAATGACATCAAAAAAGAATTTATCAAAGTTTCAAATAAACAAAATTGGGAGATAAAAAGGCAGGCAAGCAGTGTGGACAGTTGCAAACTTATATAATGGCCACAAAGCAAAGGTCTGCTGATACAAGTCTTCCTTTTCTCTTCAACATCACATGATGATAAAATTACATTAGTAGAAACTATTTAGAAGAACTTTCTACTCAATCATGTATAACCATTTGATATAAACTATGCAACTTAGAGCCAAAAAGAGTCAAATGAAGAGCTTAATCGGGTCTTCAACGACGTGAAAATCGGGAATTCAAACTTCAAAAATGAAAAAAGAATTCTCGATAAGGAAAACGAAATAGAAAAGATGGTAGGAAAATACATCTAAGCAAATAAAAATTTGCGACCTTCTGAAATCAAAATTCCAGAAACAAAAAGTTAAGCTGAAGAAATTTAAAAAACTGATAGCGTATTTAGGGCAGCCAAACAGAGCTGGATCTCTATTAGAGTAAAATAAAACAAAACGAAGCAAATAACTCACCTGGATCTGAATGAAAATAGTAAGAGGACTACAAAAAGCGTTGGCGAGAGAGAAGAGAAGCGAATCTATGGAGTCCAATGGAGGCATTGCTCCTCTTGCTCTCTTCCCCTCGGAATCACCTCCAACTAAAAATAATAATAATAAAAAATGTCAGCAGAATGCGTGCCGTATTTAACAGTTCGCCATCAACGGCGAAGTAGAGCAACCGAAAAAACAGAAACAGAGAGGCAGGACGAGAGACAGAGAGAGAAAAGAGGAGCAGTGCTAGGGACAGCGGAATTATATTTATTAATTAATTTAATATTATAATTTATTTTATTTTTTTCTTCTTTTGGGGGGAAATTGACTTGAGGTTGGCTTTGTGCTGTGTGTTGAAGAAAGATAGAAGAGGGAGAGACCGTTGGATGGATTGAGTTGGGGTTACAAATATAGCCTCTTTCTTGGTAAAAGGGAGGGGAGTAGGGGACGGAGTGGATTTTGGAGGCATGTGAGGTGGCAGGCACGTGCGGATGTTTTACTCGTCACACCTCTCTGCTGAAGATGCCACTATACGAGCCGAATCTTCCTCGTTCGCTGTCGCTTGTAAAGCCTTTTTTCTTTTTTCTTTTTTTTTTTAAGTTTTTTCTAAGCGTTTTTCCATTATGATATATCCTTCTCCTTTGGGAATTTGCCCGCCAATTTTATTTCAATCAAATTATGCGAACATGGTTTTTAGTAGACTTAGGATTGGATTCTAATTTAAATTGAATTCGATTTAAACAAATTCAAATTCTAGATTAAATTTAAAAATTAAATATTTTTTATTTTGAGTTTAAGCTTAAGATGTATTCAACTCATTAAATTTATTAATTTAAAAAAATTCAACATTAATTGACTAAATGATATCATTTTGATTACTATATATCAAAAAGTATATCGATTAAAATAATGCTATTTTGATCGATATGAATAAACAAGTGTCATTTTTTACTTAAATATAATATCGAGACGATCTCAAAATTTAATTCAACTCAATTTGTAGTTGAACTCAAGTTTGACTTCTCTCAAGTGAGTCAAACTCAAATAACTTTGAAACAAGCTTAACTCTCAACAAGTTGAGCTAAACTCGAGTTAACTAAAATTTAAGTTTGGTTTAACTCAAAATTATCTTTTAACATACAAATGATTTATTATCGTATGATTTTAAAATAAAATAATATTTTATCATATAATAACACGTTGTCCTTCGTCAACAAAACATCCTTTTGAATTGGTGAAAGGACAATATTGAAGCGATCCTTTTATGGGCTTGTGTTCGACATCAATAGAAGGACGACTCTTTCATCTCAATCAAACGATCGTCGCTTGTGTTCGGTTGATTCCACCAATTCTTTTGTTATCAAGAGTGTTAGATAATGTTAGAGAAAGGTCTTCAGTCTTAGAGAAGGTGGTCAAAGTGGATTTCTTCACTAAAAAATGGATTGGTTCTAGGGTTTAAGGCTACAAAGGTGAAATGATTACTTTTTAAAATCTATGTTTTAGGGATAATTATTATTATTTTTTAAATTAAGAAGTAAAAATAAGATATAATTTAATTTTTTAATATTATTGATAAAATAATAATTTTATATTTATTATTAATAAATAATTTTAATAAAAATTATATAATAAAAAAGTATTTAAAATTTTAAAATCTCGTAAATATATTTTTGAGGATAGGCAAACCCTTAGATGGGAAAAAGTCTTTTGGGCAAAAGAAAATCATTTCTGCATGTTTGAGTTTGAATGGAAAATAAGTGGGATTAGTAGGTATTCAAGTTGACAATCATGAATCGCCCACGACCACGTTACATGTCTAATGAGGAAAGAAAGATTAGACGATTGGGTGCAACAGCGAAGACGCTTGTGGATTTGGTAAATGTATATTATATTACGTAATGGATCTGCGAATTATGCTGGAATCTTCTGTTTTTAATATAATGTCTCCGATCTTAAATCTTTGAGAAACAATTATTAGTAAGTATTTAATTTACAACTAGGGAAAGGGATTATTTTTCACCTAAATTTTAGGTCATTCTCAAATTTATATCTATGGGAGATAAAAAACCTTTTATTTTCACTTATAGATAAACTTTTATTAATTTTTTCTATTAAATAGAGGGGTAAAATAGTTATTGTATTGTTTATATTAAAAAGTTATAAAGTTTATTACTTTTTATCCTTTTTAGGTTTTAGAAACTAACATTTCACTTTTACCTAAAGTTTTTAAACTTTAAAAAGTAACATTTTCACCCCCAAACCTAGGGTTTTCATATTTTTCAAAACGCAGTCATCCCTCATAACTTTCAAAAATAGCAGTTTCACCCCTATTCTTCAACTTCATCTTCCGACGTCGTCTCCGACCTCCTCCTTCTTCTAGTTCGACGATGATGGTGTGATGAAGAGATCTTCATCTCCTCGTCACATGGTGCTACGAAGAGACAGAAATCTCTTTGTCGCACAATGCGACGAAGAGATCTCTCTTCGTCGCTCCACCCAGACAACAAAGTGTTGTCTTTCGTCTGTTCTTCTATATCTAAACGATACTTTGTCATCCAAATCTAGGCGACGAAGGGTCGTCCTTCGTAATCCTTTGTAGTCAGAGATGGGAGATCGGTGGAATGCGTCGGCCGTCGGTGGTGGTTGGAGAAGGAAGCAAACCTTAGGGGTGAAATCTAAACTTTTTAAACTTTGAGGATAGGGTGAGGTGTTAGTTTTTAAAACCTGAAGGGGGGAAATGGTGAAATTTTAAAGTTTTAAGGTTTATAATTAAAATGACGATTTTACCCCTGTTCATAACTGAAAATTTGGATAGTAGTTTGGTCATGGGTGAAAATAAGAGTTTTTTATCTTCCATGGGTGTAGGTTTGAAAATGGCCTAAAATTTTGGTGGGAAATAGTCTTTTTCCCTTACAACTATTGGCATGACATAGGTCATGCATGATAATCATGCCATGGCCATGGCAAATATAATAATGATGTGGCATGTCCCTAACATAACACCCATGACCCATCCGATCACATGTAAATTTAAGATTGGAAGACCGCTCAAAACAGTCGTGTCATTCTCACGCCACATCACCAAAATAGACCACTCAAGTTTTAGTTTGTATAACCGTTAGGACTCGGCACTCAAACAAAAGTAAATCCAAAAAGTAATAGTATTCCTATCTAATTTATGTATATATATATATATATATATATATATATATATATATATATATTGATGTATATTATTATATAATTTTATTTTTAATTTAAAATTATTCAATCACATAATAATACACATAATATATATCTATTTTATATATTTAAAATAAATACACATATTTTTATTGAATTTTTATAAAGCGTCCAACTCTTAAGCACACATAAAAAACTCAAAAGGTCAAAACACTTATTCCCACCCCCCAAGGTTTGGTGTATATCCAAACTCCTACCTATGAAATTTTAAAAACTCAAATATACACTCATCCTATAATTTCTATTAAGAGTTGTTGTTAATTATATAGGTAAAAAAGTTATTTCACCAGTAGTATTAAAAAACTAAAATTTCTTTAATTTTTTCTCCCTTAATTTTAAAAACTAATAATTTCTTTCAACCTAAAAGTTAAAAAGGTGATCATTTACTCTCTAGGGTTAAATTCTTTTCCCTATCTTCTCTAGCTGACCTCTTATCTGCCATGAAGCCGATGACTTGAAGCAAAGTTGTGAAAGATCTATCGTGTGATGGATCATTGCACTTCATCTAGATTCATCGCACAAGCATCTAGATCGGTTGTCGACCACTCCCCAACACAACGGATTCTTTTCATCTAATGTTAATTCAACAAAGATGAAGATTCGTCGCCTTTAAGTCTTTGGCGTTCATCGTCTTGGTTCATTGGTCATTGTTTGTTGGAAAGAGAGAAAAAGAGGAAAGTTACTGATGTTGGAGATGGTGGTCAAAAAAGGAAGAGGGAAAAATTCTAGGTTTAAGAGGGGGGAGGAGGAAAGTCACTTCTCAAGTTTGAAAAATTTTAGACATTAATGAATTTGTCAATTTTTAAAACTTGAGGGGAATTTAACAAATTATATATTTTTCAAATATTATTATTGAAACTCAAAACTCTATAACACCATAGCCACCAGTAATTCTATTAGTGTCTTCTTATTTTGTATAACCCCACTGCAATAAAAGGAGAAAGGAAAAAAGCAAATCTAGATGTGAAAAAAAAAATATTTACATGGAAAAAAACAAAGAAAAGAAAAAAAAAAAGTCCAAATTAAAACGAGAACGGATGAACCAACTTTTTCAACTTGGTTTCAAATTGATTTTTGGGGTTTTTTAAGCAGGCCTAGTGTTAGGCCAATGCAACCATTTTAAAATATATTTAAATTTTTAAAAACCATATAAATATACGTTTTAACAAAGCTCATCTGTAAAAAATAGAAAAAAATTATGCATACATGTTTTTTTTTACATAATTATATATATATATATATATATATATATATATATATATATAAATGATGTATTTTTATATAATTAAATAATTTTAAATTAAAAATAAAATAATATCTAATTACATAATAACACATTATCTATATATTTAAATAGTTAAAAAAAAAAAGGCAGATAACATTACTCTAAATGATATATTACAATTTTGAAAGCTGTCAATTGCCCCAGTTGTCCACACAAAGAAACTATATAGGAAGACACAAGCAAGAATTTCGGCAATCAAATATTCAAATTCAAATCAAATCAATGGGCTGGTTGGTAAGTTTTGAGTCTGAAATTTATATTAAAAAATCATATAAATATATGTTTTAACAAAGCTCATCCGAAAAAAAAAAATTATGCATGCATATATATATATATATATATATATATATATATATGAATAATATATTTTTATATAATTAAATAATTTTAAATTAAAAATAAAAAATATTTAATTATATAATAATATGTCGTCTATACATTTAAATTATATTAAAAAAAATATAATATTACTTTAATTAATATATGGCGATTTTGAAACCTATCAATAGCCCCAGTTGTCCACACAAGAAATTATACGGGAAGACGCAAGCAAGAATCTCGGCAATCAAATATTCAAATCAAATCAATGGGTAAGTTTTGAGTCTGAAATTTATATAAAATCCCACTAATACAATACAATGGAATTTAAATGAAGCAGAACTAAAGGCAGCTTTTGCCGTTTTCTAACAATAATAATCCAAACCGAATATATACAATAAAATTATACGTATTAATTACGTATATAATACTATTTAAATATATATATATATATATATATATATATATATATAATTAGAAAAATGATTGGTTTGGTAATAGTGTTATGATAAAGGCATATGTGAACAAGCAAGCAAAGCAGCCTTTGGAAGATATACAGCAATTAGCAAGGGTGGCATGTGCGATCATTTACTTCCATGTCAGTTGCCATTCTAACTACCGGTCATTGATTTTGACGACTCCTCCATGAATATGAATTGAGTTGAGAAGCCGAGATTAACGAGGATTCTAATTTCTGACACGGGTCCCCAACCTAAAATCTCTTGGTCTTGGACTCTTGGTGATTCTCAAGACGGAACAAATGTGGCCAATTCTAATAAGACTGTCCTCCATAAATAAAGTTGATGATGGTTGGCGGCCATTGGCTGGTGGAAAAGCAGGTCATTCTGGCGTTATTGCTTCTGTCTGTTACTGTTCCAGCTATGTACCTTCTCTTCTTCCCATTGTATAAGCTGTGCACAACTTTCCTACCAATCAGGCCAAATTTTTATGTTTTTAGCCTTCAAATATTTTCAGATGATTACACAAGTCATCTGCAAAATAAAATGCCAGGCCCGGGAATGTAGCCCAAATAGCCCACCATAAAATCAAGATGAATAAATTGGACCGCCTCTTTTAATACATTTCAGTAATTTCTAAAGACACCGCCCTGTGGTTAACCTTAAATGCACCAATAGTTGATCCATACTGACTTTCTTTCCATACCCAAGAATAGAAACATCTTTGATTCAAACCCAGTTTGAGTTTGACTTAAATTTGTTAATTTAAAATTAAAAATAACTTAAATTTAATTCAAATAAAAAATAGTTCAATTCAATCTAATTTAAATTTAACTCAACTTCATAGATTGAATATACAATTCAAATTTACAATTTATTAACAAATGATGTCATTTTAATTAAATATAAATTGAATATGAAAAATGTAGTTTTTAAATTTAACATTGAAAAATATATGTTATTTTATCAAATCTTGAGTAGGGATTAATCATTTGGCCTAAAAATAATCATGAACTCTTCAAATTTGTTACTTAAATCTTATTATAAAGATACATTTAAATTTATTATATTAATACTTAAATTTATAAAGCATTTATTTAAAGTATTTTGTCTATCTCATGCTTTACTCCAAAATTTAACGAATTTACAATAGACAAAAACGTAGTTTTTAAAATTTGAGGGTGGGAAAGGTTATTTAGAAAAAAAGGGTGGGAAGTCTTGTTCTCCGTTTTGCTCACAATATGATACAAATTGGACGATAGGGCTTCCTCGCCTTGCCTTGCCTGCTAAAAAAACATCACTATCACAAGCCGCTGAATGGAGGGCGAAGCAAAGCTAAGCATATACAGAGCTGCAAGGAGCATAAAGCGAAGACAAAATTCACTGTACAATGCGTTAAGATCCATATATGAGGACTCTGTTTTTGTTGGCGAAATCCACCAGTTATGGCCTCAACTTCCCCTTCTTGCCAACCTTCGTTGCGGTCTCTGGTACTCTCCCAATTTCCACTCCACTTGCTACTTTAAATCCACTGACGGTCACACCAATAATTGGTCCTTCAATACGTCCCGCCTTAATCTCCACGTAGCTCTTCTCGCTGGTATTTCAACTGCTCAATCTTATTAATAACGAATTAAGAAAAAAAAGACAAATTAATGATTCAATATTGTTTGTGAATGGTTAGGACAGAAGGAAGGGTGTATGATAGTTGATTCCACAAGGAAAGGAAAGCGCTTTCCGGATAGTATGTCCAAAACGATACCAATTTGGACCTGTGTATTGAATCGTTCTGTTTATAATTATCGTAACAGAATGTGTAGTGATGGTTTACTTTTGGAAGGGGTGAGTGCTGGTATTGCTCATTCATTGTTTTTTTTGTTCTTGTTATTGTCGTCTTAGTTCACAGTAATAGGAACAAGTAGATTCTGTAATCTTCTGTAAATGAAGAGAGCCTTTTCTAGGCTTTATGGTAAATTGGTAATGTAACTTAATGTTCCAAGTTATTTTATTTAGTTAATACCTTTTTTTGTGCCTGTGTTGTCCCAATCTGATGACTGTGTATCTGGAAATTTTAATCTGTTGTATTGCAATTTAGCAGGAGTCAAATGCTTCTGAGGCACATATGGAAAACACAAGGGAGGTTTTGGTTGGTTGGGATTGTTCCTTGCATCTTCCTCTCTGGGTCTCAGACACAGAAAAGGCAGCTATAAATGATCGCTTAGATGAATGGGTGAAAGAGTTGGATGCAAGTGGGGCTGATATCGCCTCTCTTGCATCATGCTTAAAGAAACCACTGCGGCCTCTATGGATATCGCAAAAATCTGTCATTTGGTTAAATGAAGTGCCTGACCATGATTCTTGGGACTTCACACCAATCATCCTTGTTTCTGCCTCTTCCCCGAGTGGAGTAATTCAGCAAAGGTCTACCACAGAATATAGCTGGAATTATATACCAGGAGCTGGAGATGATGAAGAAAGCTGGGCGAGGGGTTTAACACCTAATCTTTTCTGGAGTCATGTATATGATCTTATTAACTCAGGGCCAGATGTCTGTAACCAGAAGGTAGCTGATATAGTTGAAAAAGATAGAGTATATTGTGCTCAAAGGGGACAAATTGCTCCCCAGGTCACTGTGAAGCACCCAAAGTTGTTGGGGAACTCAACTGATTTTTCTGTTGTAAATGATTCTGTATCTTCAAATATTTCAAACTGTAAAATTGATTTGAAGTCTTCAGATGAAGGATATGTAGTATGCTGGCTGGGGTCAACAAATCTTGCTGTGGGAAAATCACAAAATGGTAACCATTAAGAAATGTTGAGTACTCTTTCCTTGTTCTGTTTGCTTTATTGAGTCTTTGGTTAGTAAAATTGCGCATTCTAAAAAAGATCTTGATGACAATGAAATAAAGTCCTCTTCTGTCCCTAGAACTGTGAATTCAAGATTTAGTACAAGGTACAAATGCTATATGTACCCTTGCTAAAACTTTCTGATAGTTTATATTAAATCCCAGCTCCCTTCTATGATATCACTGAACTATTGAGTGAAAATTTTCTTTTATGCATTATTAAATGATTGATCATTATTTTATATATAGGCCTTCTGTGTGTTAGACAAGATCCATGAGTTCCAAATGCCTAAAAAAACATATATTGTTATTTTCATAAGAATGTTGAATTTTATTGATTTGGTGGAGGCTCCAGTTGTGTTAGATGCTGAGGTAAAGGTTGATTAATAATGTTGCTAGGGGTCCTCAATCCTCATGAATGACTTTTATAATCCTCTTTTTGTAGAGAAGATAATTGATGTGTGCTCATCTATCGTTGCTGTTAAACTTGTTGTTACTAGTTTTTTCTCTTGTGTGTGAATATTTGTCAGTAACATTGGTTCAATCATAAACCATTCAGTCTCCTCTTCCATTTGGCTTACCCTTGAGTTCATTATGTTTGATGCAGTTGCAAAGGTGTGTAATGTTGATTGCATTGTAAATTGTGATCAAGAGTCTATTGCTGTCTGCCTTCCTAATGCTGATGCATATATGCATCTTCCCGTGGTGGTGTGTATAAAATTTTGAATTTAATGTTTAGCATTTTGTCCTTGGAATTCTGCTACCCAATAACCTGTTTGGTTTTTTTCTGCCAGAACTCAAAGTTAGACCGGTTTTCATTATTAAGGAATCTTCCATCTGTGGTTAACTTTGCAAGGTTAAATATTGGCAGAGGGAAGAGACTTCTAATTTGCTGTCATAGTGGTAAGCACTTTAACTTGCCTCCTTGTGTGTGGAATTATATTTTTGAACATGCTATACAATGGTGTGTCTGCATCTTCTTATGGATAGGATTAATTCAAACTTTTGGGGCATCATTTATTGTTATTTTTTTCACTTATTTGATTTGAACTGCATAGCATCTTATTGTGTAATTACTCAATTTTGAATAATGTGCTTACACATACATTTACTCTTTCTTTTCAATGACTGGCTGAAACAATGGTTGCACCTGTTTGTTCCGTGGATACGTAGAAACTAATGTTTTTGTTTATTTTATATTTTCCAATCATTCTATGTCAACTAATGTATTACTGTTCATTCTATTTTCAGGAGAAGATATTAGTATCTGCATTTGTCTGGCAATATTTATATCATTGTTCAATGCAGAAGGTAACTAGTTACCTGCATCTTATAAAAAGTTACAGATATTTTAGGATGCAATCAAATCATATAGGGTAAGATGGAAACATTTTTATCCGTTTCCCTGTATTCAACATTCAGGGCTGATGTATATCTCTGTTTTGGATGATTAAATGGTTGTTCCACTTGTGTGAGGTAGTTTTGTGCCATTTTACAATTAGTCTGTCAGATGTTAAGACTCTTATAAGACTGTAGCATGACCTTTTTTGGTACAGCAAAGGGGAAAGAGAACTTATAGAAGTTGTTATGTACTGATATGCTTTCTGTTTTCATGATGCTGTTAGCATTAAAATTATAGTGATTTTTATTGCTCATTATGCGTTTAAAAAATTTGCTTTCTGTGTCTAGATTGATTTCTGAACTTGCTAATAATCTTTCTATTAGGAACGTTTGACAATGGGAAATCATTCTCTGAGATGCCCATTACTAAGTTGGAGATGCGGCGCCGACTTATATTTATCTGTAAATTTGCAACGAATGCTCGGCCATCCAGAGGAAATCTGAAGCAAGTTTTTAGTTTCCTAAGTGGTGGAAGAGTAGATTCAGTTTGATGATAAATCTTGTCATGCTTTGGCATTTTGGCAATGCAGAACTAGCAAAACCATTTTCAATACTTACAGGAGAAGCTTGCCTCCAAGATAAGGGAATGAGACCATCTCCTGTAGATGTTATGCATATTTGCCCAGGTGGCTGCTCTTGAAAACAGGATGATTTTTTTTCTTTTGTAGGTGAAGGTATAGCCTGACTTTAAGGCCTCTTTTTTCCTTTTGAGCTTGGCCCACCCGCTCAACCCAAAAAACTGTGGAAAGTAAAAGGAAACTCTAGCTAAGATGGACAATATTGATATCCTTTTGTAGGTGAAATTCTTTTTTTGCCCATCAGTCTACTTACTGATTTATTTTGCTTTGAGCAATATTATGTATAGACACTTTTGATATACAATTTGAATATATAGATAACATGTCATCAAGTGATTAGGTATTACTTTATTTTTAATTCAAAATCATCTAATCATGTAATAACACATCATTTATATATCTAAATTATGTATAAAAAATATATATGTATAGTTTTATTATTTTCCTTTTATTCTCCTGCATTGGTTTGGGATATATAGTTTGAGGCAGTGGCTGCAGATCGAAAGGGTGATTTGGAAGTGTTGTATGAGAAAGAAAATATTCTAAGGTATGAACGGTAGGATTTCTGAAAAATGTATATAATGGCCTGTTTATTTCAAATAACAATGTTACATATATACATTTTTGAAAACATAATTGGGTATACTAGTGATGTGTTATCATGTTATTAGATATTATTTTATCTTTAATTTAAAATTATATAATTATATGATGATATATCATTTGTATACTTAATTATATATTCAAAAGAGTATACACGTAGTTTTATTGCGTTTCAAAATTATTTATAAGCACTTTTCACCTCTGAAAATCATCTCTTAAAAAAATACTTAAGCAACATAATTCACCATAAAACAAAGTAATTCATCAACCAATCTCAAGAGTTAACAAAACTGGTGGAACGTTAAAACTTCTAATGCGAAGATATATGATTAAGTTTTTATTACATTTATAAATTTTAATTTATTTAATATAATGGGTATAAGTCTAATCACTATATCTCAAATTTTACTCATCTAATAAATATAGATAGAATTTTCAATTATATAAAACAAAAAGTAATTCATCTATCAATAAAAATAATGCATACCCATTTTAATTACATATGGTCTTCGATATATACCTAATCCTTGTAAAATGTTTTCAACAACCTTGAAGATGCCAATAATCAGGCACACTAGTGAAGTCAGTGTTTACTTTTCAAGTTTGATAGACAGATAAAACAAAAGCAAGAAAAAAAAGAGTGAAAATATGGTTTAAAAGTAGAGACAGACAGACAGACCGACAGGCTGATGATAACGTAAGATAAATGCATTACGTTACACACAGACTGGGGCTTTGATTTTGGTGGTGGCCTTGACGCCTCACCATCTCATTTTCATTCAACCCTTCGCAATTGGCATCTTCACAATTAGAAACCAATACAATTCGGATCCTCTGCTTCTGTCACGTAAATATATAAATATCTATAAAGAAAAGAAACCACTTTTCTAGAAGAAAAAATGAGACTTGTTTTATTATTAAAATTAATAGGTTAATTTGGTCATAATCATGATATCACCTTCGTTTATTCTTTTAATTTTTTATTTCATTAGTGATATCACATCAAATAAATCATTGATTCTTATTGATTCAGTGTCATAATTGGTACGATTCATTGTTACTGATAATCTCTCTTTTGATATAATCTCTTGTCTGGTATTCATCTTCATCTTCGACTTCATCAGATATAAAGATACAGACAAAGCATGTCTTCATCAATGACGGATACTAGTTTAGGGTTTTGGCCTTTATATAATTCTTGTTGTTCTTTGAACTTACCAACCGGAGGAGTTTACTTAATGTTTTCAAATTTAGCGTGCTGCGACCAAATTAGATGCAAAATTAAAATATTAGACATGATTAGTACGGGGAATATTATGTTAGGCAGACGTAGCACAAGTGTAAAACCAATATATGAAGCACGTGTTTCACGTTGAGACGATTAAATGGGATTGGTCTCATTTCACCAGTTTCGACAATTAGTCGCAGTGGTGATAATTATTTAATTATTAAGATGTTAAATATTATTGCCCTTTATGTACGAATATAATTAACTATTAAACCCACTTATAATTTCAAATTAATTTATTAACCCAACCACTGGGTTTTGGCCAGCCCTCTCCTTCCTATTTTTCCACGTTTATGGTGTGAACGGAATGTGATATTCCTGAATTCGGTTCATTGTTTCTGTACCTGACTCCAAATAATCGTCTTCTAAATTAACATAAATTTCACGTAATTTATTAAGATTCAATATAATAAATATAATGCAATTTTTTTTAAAAATTTTAAACACAATGTAACGTCTAATATTATAAAATAAAAATACTAAAATTTTCAAAAAAAAAAGGGTCTATATCTGGGTTTTTATTACGTTTATAAAATTATAATTTTTTTAATATAATAGTTATTATTCTAGTCATTATGTTTTAAATGAGAGTTTTTTATTACAAAAAAAATAAAAAAGGCTCAAGGTAATGAAACCTTAACTTATTTGTAAATCCGGTCACTAGACTTCGGAGTTTACCTAAGGTAATGATACCTCGACTGATTTATAGATTCGGTCATTATACTTCATAGTTTATCTGAGATAATGAAACTTTGACTTATTTGTTGATCTGGTCATTATACTTTGAAGTTTACCTTAGATAATAAAATCTTGATTTATTTGTGAATCTGATCAATATATTTTAAAATTTATTTATCCAATCAATTCAGGGTAAGGTTCCTAAGGTCAAGAAAAAACTTTAGCTCTATTAGACCAAAACAATACGCTCATGACAAATATAGATTATTAGAAGAAAAGCTTTTTTCTCTCCCTCCTTTTTTTTTTTTTGAAAAATCAAATCCTATCTATTGGCGTTACTTGTTTCTTACTTACTAAAACAAGGGGAAGGGGGGAGGAATCTACACCTGCAAAAAGAAAAGGAGATTTTCAATATTTATAATTTTAAAGGAAAAAAAAAAAAAGGGATTTGTAGATTTCACATCTACTTCAAGTGGGGAAATAAGATGGCATTCTTCTCATTGTAATATTGCTTTAATTTTGTCAAAGAATACTTGGTAAAATAATGTCTTTATTTTCTTGCATTAAATTCAAGCATGGTATCAATCTCATCACAAATAATTTGCCACTTAAAAGAGGGAACTCCCAAAGCGCTTCCCCATTCCAACAAGAAGGCATGCACCATTCTCTTTCAACCTTATTTTAATCATAGCAAGCATCCTCAGTAGATTACTTTCTCAATGTCTTAAAGATAAGGGAAATCATTTTCCAAGCATCAATGATCTTTACAAACAAAGTAAAAACCACAATCTCTCATAGCAATGTTTCCCTCAACAGAAAGAGAGAAATATAAGAGACAGAAAAATGGAAAACAATGAAATCATGGAGGTGCATTTTGAGTGTACAAAATAGTTATAGAATGATAGACTCTGAAATATAATATAAAAGAGAAAAAAATGAATAAAAATATAAATATAAAATGTTAATTAAGAAATAATGAAATTTAAGAATGGTTATTGTGAAATTATAGGGATTATTTTGAGATTTTATATATATTAAGTTAGGCCTAAAGGGTATTAATTACTTATTTTTTATACCAATAGGGTAATTCATATTTTTTTAAATTGGGAAAATGGGGGGGGGGGGGGGGGGGGGACGGACGGTTTAACTCATGTATAAATGATTTATTATTATATGATTAGATGATTTTTAATTAATAATTAAATAAAATTTAATTATATAATAATATATTATTTGTATATCTATTTTATATACTTAAAATATATATATATATATATATATATATATATATATATATATATATATATATAGCTGTGTTAAATGGAAAAAATAAAAATTTGGAAGAAAGAATCCTAGAGAAAAATTTTGACTTTATACTGTTTATATATGTTAATAAAATTAAGTGTATTTATTTTTAATATATAATTTATATATAAATTAATACATTATTATATAATTAAATATTTTTAAATTAAAATATTGCATTGCCTTCCTATATACATGATGTTAACAAGATTTTTTTTCGCAACTGAAATGACTATTTTACCGTACTACTTTCACCTTGATCACAAGTTTGAGTAGGTAAAGTCTCCTTAATCATTTATCCTGCTGCAAGAGATGCTTAATGCATGCTTCAGACAAGAAGTTTTTTGGCATAATTACGAGAAAGGATATTAATTACTTGCTCAAAAAAAAAAAAAAATCAAACAAAAATATAATGGGAGACAAAAGCAGGAAGAAGATAAGTCAAGAAGTCAAACATATACAGCTAACAACGTAATGGAATGACTGGAGAAGATCATGTGCATGCAAGAAGGAATATGCTTCATGAATCGTTTTTATTTTTATTATCTGTATATTGATTTTTGTTTTCTCTTTCTTATAGTTGCTTTTAAGTTGCAAAGACTGGAAATTTGTCTGTTTCTCTTTTCATATATTAAATAAAGAAAAAGTTGCCATGGATGGATTCCTCTCTAAAAAGGCTAATGTTTGAATGGCATGATTTCTTGTTCTCACGGGGGAGAAAAATCAAATTATTAGAAATTAAATAAACAAACTGTAGCTGAAGTTCTTCATTTCTACTGTGTCTAGAACTATTTCTCTCTCTTGTTTTGAATGCCTCGGGAGTTCTCCTTTTCAAGAGGGCCGTTTCAATAGTTAATATAAAAGTAGACATAAAACGACATGTGCCCAAAGCAATCTCACATCACAATACAAGTAAACTAAGAAAAAGCAGGAGAAAAGAGAGGAACAATAACAAAAATGGCTATTAAAAAATTGGTTAATCCTGGCTTGATCTCTCTGATGGTGATGAAAGTAATAGGCACCCATAATATAAAATTAATGGCTTCAACAACCCCTAATAAAGCTCAATGGTTGCTTCATGGCAAATCATGACGAACATCCTTATAAATATATGCACTCAAGTCTAGTGTAAATTGGTACCACTGACCACTTCTTTCTCCACTTAAAGTTTCTGGAGTTCTCCAGAGATGAGCGAGGCAGAGACAGGAGAGATGAGAAGAAAGGAGAGTAAGAATAATAATATGGCAATAATTTTGAGATATGCTGATGGAACAGATTTTTTGTTAATGATTTTGGGAACTATTGGAGCTATTGGTGATGGGATGTCTACCAACTGTTTACTTGTCTTTGCCAGCCGCATAATGAATAGTTTGGGATATGGTAAAACCCAAAATCATCATAATTTCATGGACGAAGTCGAAAAGGTTGGCCGTCAAAACACAGTCTGACTCTTAGTTCTTTTTGTTTTTCAACTACCTCTTTTCTCACCCACCATTTTTTTTTTTATCTTGAAACAGTGCAGTTTATATTTTGTGTACTTGGGATTAGCAGTCATGGTGGTGGCTTTCATGGGTAATTTTACAAATTGTATTTGTTTTTTAACTTTGATTTGTTTTGAACATTTCAAGCTAATTAGATCATGGGTCCTTTGTGTTCCAAAGATCATTGAAGAACGCAAGTTGGTAATAAGGAGACAACAGTTAAAAAAAAAAGGGGGTTATTTTATGGAACCCTAGGATGCCCAAAATTTGAGTAAACTAACTCATTTTAATGCTATAAAACAAAAACCCTCGTATGAATTTAAGAGAAGAAAATGGCTCCGAGGTTGATGAATATCTATAATTTGTTCTCACAGAAGGTTACTGTTGGAGCAAAACCAGCGAGCGTCAGGTTTTGAAGATCCGCTTCAGGTATTTGGAAGCTGTTCTGAGGCAAGAAGTTGGATTTTTTGATTCACAAGAAGCAACGACTTCGGAAATCATAAACAGCATATCAAAAGATACATCTCTCATACAAGAAGTTCTCAGTGAAAAGGTAAATGTTCTGTAAAAGGAAAGGATCTTAAGCAGCTTTTTATGACGACCCAAAATTTCAGTGAAACATTTTCCTTTTTGTTTTGCAGGTGCCTATATTTCTGATGCACGCTTCTGTGTTCATCTCAGGACTTGTATTCTCCACATACTTTTCATGGAGGTTATCTATAGTAGCCTTTCCACTGCTGCTTCTTCTGATAATCCCTGGAATGCTTTACGGAAAATACCTTCTCTATCTGTCAAAGAAAGCCTACAAGGAGTATGCAAAAGCAAACACCATTGTAGAGCAGGCTTTGAGCTCGATTAAGACAGTGTATTCATTCACAGCTGAGCGGAGAATCATTGACAGATATTCAGCTATATTAGACAGAACAACGAAACTGGGAATTAAACAAGGCATAGCAAAAGGTTTGGCTGTGGGGAGCACGGGGCTAGCTTTTGCAATATGGGCTTTTCTTGCTTGGTATGGCAGTCGTTTGGTGATGTACAAAGGAGAAAGCGGTGGAAGGATCTATGCTGCTGGCATTTCCTTCGTATTGAGCGGACTGTATGTGCTTTATTTGCCTTCCCTTTAATTCCTTATTTGATATAAAATCATCTTTATATATAGATGAATCTTAAAGTAGTTTGATTTTTCTAAACACTCTTTAATTTACAGGTAGATGCCATTGAAGCCTTTCTCTACTCAACTACTTTATTTCATGATTAAAACCTTTATGTTTTATATATTGAGTAAAGAATAAATACTGGTAACTAGGATTTTTATTATGGGACCTCCATGCTTAATCCCCTAGCTAGCTTGAAATTCATTTATTGGGTGCCTCTGACTGAAGTTTAGGGTTGTAGAAAGCTTCTTCTACCAATTGACATTCACAAGTTCCATGTAATTTTGATCTTAAGATCTAAGCTTCTTCTACCAACTCCTAAAGTTTTACTTCATATTCTCAAGCCAGTCTTCCTAAGGCCTCCTACACCCCTAAATTCTTTATGCTCTTATTAACTCATTGCTCCATGAGTCATATTCTGTATTTTCAAAGCATGGAAACTAGCTATTGTATTCGATATAGCGTTTCTCCCTTCAGCCAAACTACTGGGTCTCTGGATTTTCATAAAATGCTAACCATTTAGAACCTTCTTTTACCATGAAAAGTGTCATTTAAAGGAAAAACTTTATTATATTTTCTTTTTTCAAGAAGGAAATTAATGGAGATTAGGTAAGTTTTGTATTTTTCTCCCTCTACGTGTGAACTGTGAAATTGGTCAAAATTAAGTAGGAAGAAAGTAGAAATTCGAAAGAACAAGGATTTAAATCCCCCCACAATATTTTATGATTAAATTATTGACTTAGCCTGTAAAATGATTATGGAAATTTTCTATAAGTCTCCTAGATGGGTGTACTTTTTGTGATGATCTTTCCTAATTAACCATGGAGATTTCATATTACTTGATGTTTTAAAGTAAGTCGGAGTAAAGAAACTGAATAGATCTTTACAGTTATTAGTGTTCAACTATCAAAGTTAATATATATCTTCTGCATTTATACTTGATTAATCTTTATGATCACTATGATGCGCGCAGATCCCTTGGAATAGCACTTCCTGAAGTGAAGTACTTCACAGAAGCTTCAGTTGCAGCAACACGAATATTCAACAGGATTGATAGAATTCCTGAAATAGATGGTGAAGACACAGAAGGACTTGTATTAGACAAAATTCAAGGGGAAATAGAATTTGAGCATGTCAAATTCACCTACCCTTCTCGTCCTGATTCCATTGTACTGCAAGATTTCAATCTCAAAGTTGAAGCAGGAAAAACTGTGGCTCTTGTTGGGGCAAGTGGAAGTGGAAAATCAACTGCAATTGCACTTTTGCAACGCTTTTATGATGCAGATGATGGAATTGTGAAGATTGATGGTGTAGATATCAGAAACTTACAGTTGAAGTGGGTAAGAGGGAAAATGGGTCTTGTTAGTCAAGAACATGCATTGTTTGGGACATCAATAAAGGAAAATATATTGTTTGGGAAGCTTGATGCCACCATGGATGAAGTCATTGCTTCAGCCATGGCTGCAAATGCTCATAATTTCATAAGACAACTTCCAGAAGGTTATGAAACAAAGGTATGTGGCTCTTAATTTTTCATCATGAATGAGTTGAAGAAAATTTAGCATTAACATAATCGGCTGGTGCTATAGGTTGGTGAACGTGGAGCACTTTTATCAGGTGGGCAAAAGCAGCGAATTGCTATTGCTAGAGCCATCATAAAGAACCCTGTGATTCTCCTACTTGATGAAGCAACAAGTGCTCTTGACTCTGAATCTGAAAAATTGGTGCAAAATGCTCTTGATCAAGCCTCTATGGGAAGAACCACACTGGTAAATTTTACTAATTTCAGAGTGTTAAAATCTAAGTGTAAGGTATAGGACTTGAATCCTATATTGAAAAGTATGAGTTTCTAGTATAAGGTTTCAATAAAATTATGTGTACCACTTTTGGTACACAATTTGTATACACAAATGATGTATCATTATATGATTGAATAATTTTAAATTAAAGATATAACGACACTCAATCATAAGATAACATATCAATTGTGTATATGAATTGTATACCAAAAATAGATACACATAACATTGCTCACAAGGTTTATATAACTTTGGGTTCTCTAATCTCAATAGTTTACTTCTGAAATTCGTCCAGAGCTAGTCCACAACCAGCTCACGTGGGCGTTGGGGCTACAAAACATCTTTTATTAAATGCAATCGTGTAGCATGAATGGTGACCCCAGTGCTGCAATGTTAGCCCTCAATATTGCCCTCTTGGCCGAAGGCTAGCTTTGCTCACTTTTAATGGTTGTAATAAACTATGCAACTGCATCATTTTTTCTTGTTAACAATTATTTGACATGTCAGGTTGTAGCACATAAACTTTCAACAGTGAGGAATGCAGATCTTATAGCAGTGGTTGGTAATGGTTGCATCGTGGAAATAGGCTCACACAATGAACTCATCAACAGAGCAAATGGCCACTATGCAAAAATGGCAAAAATGCAGAGACAATTCAGTTGTGATGACCAAGAACTAAACCCAGAAACGCATTACTCATCGGTGGCAAGAAGTAGTGGTGGCCGGCTTAGCACATCGAAATCGAGCCCGGCTGTGTTTGCGTCACCATTACCCGTTATTGATAGCCCACCAAAGCCAGAATTTCACCCTCCACCCTCCTTCTGCAGGCTTCTCTCTTTGAATGCCCCCGAATGGAAGCAAGGCCTAGCTGGAAGCCTCTCAGCTATAGCCTTTGGCTCAGTGCAACCTATTTATGCCTTAACAATAGGAGGCATGATTTCAGCTTTCTTCGCAAAAACCCACCAAGAAATGCAAGCTCGAATTCGTACATATTCCTTGATTTTTTCTTCTCTTACCTTGATTTCTCTTGTTTTGAATCTTGTTCAACATTACAATTTTGCTTATATGGGAGAGAGGTTAACCAAGAGAATCAGGATAAGAATGCTTGAAAAGATTCTAACATTTGAAGCTGCTTGGTTTGATGAAGAGCAAAATTCCAGTGGGGCCTTGTGTTCAAGATTGAGCAATGAAGCTTCCATGGTTAAGTCCTTGGTTGCAGACAGAGTATCTTTATTGGTTCAAACTACTTCTGCTGTCACCATTGCCATGATTTTGGGGTTAGCTATGGCTTGGAAACTAGCAATAGTTATGATTGCAGTCCAACCACTAACAATTCTGTGTTTCTATACAAAAAAAGTACTGCTCTCAAGTGTTTCAACAAATTTTGTAAAGGCACAAAATCACAGTACTCAAATCGCTGCAGAAGCAGTGATTAATCATAGAATTGTAACTTCATACTGCAGTTTGGAAAAGGTTCTTCAACTTTTTGATGAGGCTCAAGAAGAACCCAGAAAGGAGGCAAGGAAAAAATCATGGCTAGCTGGAATTGGCATGGGGTCTGCTCAATGCCTGACTTTCATGTCATGGGCTCTGGACTTCTGGTATGGTGGCACATTGGTGAAAAAGGGAGAAATTTCAGCTGGGGATGTTTTTAAAACATTTTTCATCTTAGTTAGCACTGGAAAAGTTATAGCTGATGCCGGAAGCATGACTTCTGATCTAGCCAAAGGTTCAACTGCAATTGCATCCGTATTCAAAATTCTTGATCGGGAATCTCTCATTCCAGGCTCTTCAAATGTAAGTGACTTACACACACTATTGCTCTTTGAATTGAAATGGTTGCCTTTGATTGATGGGTTTGTAAATTTTTATTAGGCAGAAGAAGGGTCAAGTGGAAGCAAGTTAGATAAAGTAACAGGCAAGATAGAGATGAAACAGGTAGATTTTGCATACCCAAGCAGGGCAGAGAATCTTGTGCTAAGACAATTTTGCTTGGAGGTGAAACCAGGAACAAGTGTTGGACTAGTAGGAAGAAGTGGGTGTGGAAAATCAACTGTAATTGGGTTGATTCAAAGATTTTACGATGTTGAGAGGGGTTCGGTGAAAATAGACGGGGTAGATGTAAGGGAGCTCGACCTTCAATGGCACAGAAGGCACACGGCGCTTGTCAGCCAGGAGCCGGTGATATATTCAGGCAGCATTCGGGATAACATTCTGTTTGGGAAGCTTGATGCTTCAGAAAATGAGGTGGTAGAAGCTGCAAGAGCTGCCAATGCTCATGAATTTATTTCGTGAGTACATGCTAAATATACAAGCTTCTAGTGTTTGAAAATTATTTAATCTTGTTGAACTAATTTACGACTGGAATATTGTAGATCACTGAAAGATGGGTATAATACTGAATGCGGCGAAAGAGGAGTTCAGTTATCCGGAGGGCAGAAGCAAAGGATAGCAATTGCAAGAGCTATAATTAGGAACCCAACAATATTGCTATTAGATGAGGCAACAAGTGCTTTGGACGTGCAATCTGAGCAAGTTGTGCAAGAAGCATTGGATAAAATAATGGTGGGAAGGACGACGATTGTGGTAGCTCATCGCCTCAACACCATAAAAAAGCTCGATTCCATCGCCTTGGTTGCCGATGGGAAGGTTGTCGAACGAGGAACCTATGCCCAACTCAACCACATGCGCGGTGCCTTCTTTCACCTCGCCAGCCTTCAATCATAAACATATATATATGGCAATAGGGGAGAGTTTGTTGTTGAATCTAATTATGCCTATAGCTTCCCTTTCCATAACTGAGATGAAAATTTTATAATAAAACAGAGAAGAGACACAAAGCACACATGATTTCAAAATGAAAACTCAAACATACAAGGCACAACTCGGATTCATTACATAAATCTTAATTTGAACTGCCACTAAACTTGAAATTAGGCGTTGTCATGGTGGCCTGCTGATTCCTTCTTCATGGATGAACTTGTGCTACCAGCTAAAAAAACAAAACAAAACAAAACAATTAGCTATCAAATTGTCTTTCAATATTTATAATCAAGTGAAGCTTCTTCTTCAAAGAAAGCAGTGTTAAACCTGATAGTAGGTCTCCAGTTTAGCCTTAAAAGACTCGACCTCCCTTCTCAGCACCTGTAAAGAGGCCCTCGAACTGACCACATTCAACCAAAAGTCTATTAGACAATATTCTCCATGATTAAGTGGACATATATAAGATAAAGTAAGAAAATCACCCTTCGATATCTCCTTCCCTGCAAGCGTCTCTTGCTTTATTAACTGCAATCTTAATTTTGTTGGCACCAATGCTGCAAAAGTTTATCGAAATTGAATACCCTTCTTCTTCTTCAGGTAGTAGATTTTATCAGTACATATGAACATTTACCTGGCACTGCTACCTTTTAGCTGATGAAGGTACCTGTCGACCGTAAGGTGATCGACCGGAGATTTTTTCCTGTAACATCAATCAATTAATTGCGGTTTATCGTCATTATAAAAGACTATTGAAAATTGTTAAACTTACATTTCATCCTCAATTATTGCTAAATTGTTCATCGAATCATTCAAGAACACGGTGACCACTTCCTTGGCAAAATTCGGATTTTCTTCGCTTCCCAGTTGTTCCAGTTGAATGAAATGATTATCCAGAATTTCCTGCAACAACAAACAAAGACAGAATATTTTCCTTCTTATTATCTTTCTCCAAAATTTAAAAAAATTATAACTTCCATTGAGATTATTCAGCTGGCAACCTCATCGAAGAAGGATTGCCTCATTGCAACAATCTGTTGTTTCAAATCCTCCATTCTGAAAGAACTGAACTAGTTTCGGATGCAAAAATGACAAGCAAAATGGGAATATTTTTACGCTTACAGTATTGATTAATAGAAATAATCGGCTGTGTAGGCAGTATAAACTTGTTACACAGTAATAACCGAGTGATGGGTGATTATAAGAAACTAATTACATGATTAAAATCATATTACTGCTAATTACACGTGGGGAAGTAAGAGACTGACACATAACCGGTAACATTCTGTTGGTAAAACACTCTAGTATTTCTCAGTAAGTGATGAACTTACCATATTAAATCTTTCCAAAAAGAGGCTCCGATTTTGTATCTATATTTATAGATTTTGCATTATATGAATTGCTTTATATAAAATTTCCATTTCCCACCTAAGGTTTGGCTGAAAAACATTTTTCCACCTAACTCTAAATGAACAAAAATTAAAAATAAACTATTTGAATTTCCAAATAACATGAAAACCTATTTATTTATTTATTTGTATTTTACTTCTACCCTTTTCCTCCTCTCTTCTTGATTTCAGACTGAGAATGATGATAAGTGATAATAATAATTATATTAATATAGAAAAAGTATGGATGCATGGTATAAAAATTTCATACAATATAATCTTTTGTTATAATTTGAAAAGAGTTCAATATACTTTTAAAACTTTATGCAAAGATGCAACAGAAAGAATATAAATTTACTTAAAAGTTTTCCTAAATTTAGCATCAAAAAATGATCAACAAATATGTTAGGTAAAACATCGATATGCAAACTCTCACTATACAAACATATCATATGGGTAAACCATAACCATACGAGTTATGTGCACATGAAAAACCTTAGTTGGTAAACTATTGGTAAACACTTCTGTATCATCAAATTCATACTAATATATTCAATTGATACTCGAAGACTTTGAATTCTCTTTTGATTAACAAAAAATTTAATGTTAACATGCGTTGACATGTACGAACTCTTATCATTCTTATAATACAGTTGAGTATTTTTATTATCTCAATTAATTTTCACTTATCTTTCAATATCATCTACAATTCGTAACCCTGTGATAAAGTTTTGCAGTCATATTCTCTAATTTGATGTCTCATGGCAAGCAACAAATTATGCTTTAATGATACAAGAAGCTATAATGTTTGTTTAACATTTTTCCCATGGCACAACTTTTCTTGCTTACACGAAAATAAACTAAAAGTAAATCTTCCACTACCGAGACAACCAACCAAATCAGAGTCAAAATATATAATAATATATGAATGATTAGATCTTAAAAAAGAAAATATGTAATATTTTGTTCTTTGTAAATACTATATAATCCTTTTAGTTGCTCTTAAATGATCCATTTTTGGGTTGTTAACTTATTTATATATCTATCAAACATTCTAATTATATATGAAATATTTGATTTCTTTTTTAATTTAATGGGTGTTTTTTTAATAGATTTTTAGTATTACAGAAATATTCTAATAGTTTTTTAAAGTTATATGAGCAAAATCGAAATATACCTAAAACCTGATTTAATTTAATGAATTGAGTTTAAATCAAAATTTTAAGATTTGAATAGATTTGTTCGAACATTGTGCCTAAAAATTTTTTAGGTCAAGTTTGAACAAACTAAACCCTATAGATAGACTTAATATTCACCAAGTAAAACACAATGACAAATGACCATAAGTTATATTAAACATATGGATGGGCATCCAAACATTGATATATTAAAATAAATTTGTATTTATGATTAATTATAATTGAATTCATCAAATTCTAACTTAAATTATAAAATATTGCAAGGACAAATTATTGGAAATAGGAAAAACCTTTAAATTCTCTTAAAACAAACCCCTTTTGCAAATATTAAGTAACCCCCTAATTTTGAGGAGGTGTTTAGTTTTGATAATATTTTATTATTAAAATAGAGAGATTAATTTGAAGATAGATTACTGAGAAGATTATTAGATATAAATCATTATTATGTTTGATAAAAATTGATTATATAAATAACTAATGTGTTTGGTTAACAGTAATAAAAGCATACTAATAAATTATTTTACTTAAATGTTCTTGAATATAATTATTTTTATATTAAAAATTTAATAAATAATAATATAATTATAATAAAATCAAGATTACCTTGGTAATCTCTTAATACCTAAGGTAAAAGTAGTAATCAGATTATCACTTATATTATCTGTCACGTCAGTATTAGTAATAGAAGATTATTATAATATTTTATTACTGGCAAATCAAACAAGATAATATAAGTAATAAAAGATATATTATCAAAGTAATTTGTAAAACACTATAACCAAACGGCCTTTAAATGTCTTAGCACTATCCAAAAAACCTTGTCATGGTTTGTGTCAAATACCATATTTACCCCTAAGTATGACAGCCTAAACAAATATTAAAAAGACCAAAGGACTATTTCCCACCTAAGTTTAGGTGCATTCTTAAAGTCACACCCGATAAGGTTTGAAAAGATAAAAGTTCCACTAATTTATTTAAAATCTCGATTATGTTTAGGGGTAAAATCGTTATTTAATTAAAAATTTTAAAAAACTAAAATTTTATTATGTTTGCCCTCTTCAATTAAAAAACTCATAATTTTCCCCTATCGAAAGTTTGAAAAATCAAAAATTTCCTCCTAGGGTTTGCAAACTATCATTGAAGACGCGTCTTTGTCAAAGAAAATAATTTTCATCGATGGTTAGGATATGATTGATAGGGAGAGTTAAACTAAGAGAGAGAGTCAATACGACTGAAGACAACGAAGTTTGTCGTCTCTGACAATGATTTGCAAACCTTAAAGGGGGAATATTAATTTTTCAAACTTTAGGTAGAGAGGATTGTGAGATTTTTAAACTAAAAGGGGCAAAGGTAATAAAACTTTAACTTTTTTGTTAAATAATAATTTTATTTTTAACTCTAATTAAAATTTTTAATAGATAAGTGAGATTTTTAGCTTTTCAAATCTTACGAATATGATTTTAAAAATGCACTTAAACTTGAGTAGAAATAGTCCTTTTGCCTATTAAAAAAAGAAAATATTCCACGACTACTGAATTATGTAAATTGACCCTCATGAGGCATTAACAACAAGTCCGATTTCATTGAAACCCTTCATTTCTCCTATAAAAAATATCATCTTTCCCTGTCTATTAGGGCTGGATTCGAGCCGAGCCAGCTCGAGTTCGAGCTCGGCTCGATCGAGCTCGAACCGAGCCCGAGCTGGCTCGGTATATTTTTTTAAAATTTTTTTATACAAAACGGTGTCGTTTTGATCCATATATATATACAAAACGGTGTCGTTTTGATATAAAAAACGAGCCGAGCCGAGCTGAAAATGAGCCGAACTCGAGCCGAGCCGAATTCGGCTCGAGTCGAGCTCGAGCCGAACTCGAGCCGGCCCTTAAAAAGCTGAGCCGAGCCCGAGCTGGCTGCGAGCCGAGCTCGGCTCGGCTCGAATCCAGCCCTACTGTGTATTATCTCGCCTATCATTATTTCGTTAAACCCCTTGAGAACATCTACCAAAAAAATTAGTGAACCTTTTTCTTCGTCGAAAGTGCCATCACCTCTATTGGATAAATTACACCAACCAAAGGTTTTTCATGTCAAATTTCTTTTTATTTATCAAAATTTCACATTATAATATTTCATAAATCAAATTTTCATCAGCATTGAAGCAATATTATTATCAAAAATAATACAATATTTATCTCTTAAAATTTCTAAATTCATACGTCAAATATAAACATAGTCCAAAAAATAAACATTTAAAAATGGCAGTCATATTAAAAAAATACAATCATTTAAATCCAAAGACTAATCTTCATACATATTTACAAAAAAAGTTTTAATTTGAATAACCGTGATTTTTTGTCAAAATGTTTTTCTTTTTGTCACCCGAGAATATAATTATGCTAGCTAAGAAAAGGCTAATTATTTATAATTATTATATTAGATAAATCAAAATTTTATAAATATTAAAAATATTTAAACTTAAATTTTTACTTTAAAAATTTAACATCCTATTAATTTTAGTAATACTAGGTGTCACCCCACGTCTCATGTGGGATGGTAGGACGATTTATGGAGGTTTTTTTTATTTTAAATTTTGGATTACCAATATAAAAAATCATTTAAGAATTTTTTTTAATCTTTTAATACAGATGGCTAAGAAGTTTGACTTTTCATATGATAACGGCAGGCATGACTTTGACTGGATTACAATTAAACCTAATACCTGCATGCATACGTGACCAATTCATGCCGCCGCCCCATGCCACATTTCACTTCCATTCTATTTAATTATTAAGTCCATTCAATTTATTTTTAGCTCCATTCATTCTTTGAACTAATATAAATTTATACAAAGTCAAATTCATTCATTCTTTTGTTGACCGCTCCGAGTAGTACCTTGGTCTGAAGTATATTTTCCCACGCTATGTTTTGTGAAAGAACCCTGTGCTCCCCTGGTTTTGAAAATTTTCAATGCTCCACTCATTATTAGTAGGGCAAGTCAAAGAATTAAATATTTTAAAACTCAAACATTAGGTGTATCTTATCAACTTTATAAATATGTAAAACTTTGATATAAATAAATTAAAATAAAATTAGTTTAATATATATATATTTTTATATATAAATAATGTCATTTTAATTACTTTTTACTTAATTATAGTACCAAAAAAGTTTATATATAAATAATGTCATTTTAATTACTTTTTACTTAATTATAGTACCAAAAAAGTTAACTTAAACCTGGTTTAGTTTGAATTCAACCTCTAATATTTATTGATCTCCATCTTCAACTTATATTTTTCATTGACCAACTTTGACCTTGAAAACTCATCTTTCTATATTTGACCAATTAAAATCCAAAATTATTAATATAATAATCTCAATTATTCAACAGGAATATCAACCACAAATTATACTAAAATAAGAGAAAAAGCCAAAACAAAAAGTTTAAAACGAGAACGTCATGAATCTACAATAAAGTCGAGCAGGTGAGCTAAGAAAAGTGGGCAAAGGTCAACGAAACGGCAGGCGCCCTGGTCCTGAATGGGGCTGGGGTCGAAGTTAAATTGAGTTTAAATTCAGTTTAATTTATATAAAATCGAATTTTAGTTTCGTTCATTTTAAAAAAGTTAAATTCGAATTTAAATTTAACTTTGAATTCAAGTCGTTGCTAAAATTATATTGTTTTAATACATATTAATCAAAACGATATTATTTTGTATCGAATTTTTTATATTCATAAACTTAATAAGTCAAACACTATTAAAACTAGAATTTAAACTCAAAACTATTAAATTTTCAAATTCGAGTTTATTTAAACTAAACTTATTTTAGATTTATTCAAATTGAGTTCAAACAAATTTAGTTTAAATCGAACCTAATTGTGAGCTAATTGTTGGTAAAATTACATTAATTCCGTTAACCGGTACACTTAACATTTGTCTTTCTGTTGATAAATTCAGCAAAATGGCATTCAACGCTGGGTATTATTATTAATTAATGAAAAAAGCCAATTTCCCTAATAAGTTATTTTAATATCAATTTTTCTTTTTATAAAAACCCAGACAACCGAACAATCTTTATTTCCATTGATCCTTCCCATCTCTCTCTTCGCTGTGTTCTCCTTCTTTTTCTCTCAATGGCCACCCAATATTCAGCTCCTAATATCCTTCTTAACAATCCAATCCATCAAATTTTCGATCTTGATGAGGCTTTAACCATGACTGCAGCAAACACTTGGTCCCCAGAATTGTCAGAAGATTCGAGCCATCAAATCACAGAATCGAACATCAGTTTTTTCACATCAAACTTGCAAACTGTTTCATCTGCGGGCGTTTGTACGGTGTGCATGGAAGGTTTTGGCTCAGAATTTCCCGGTAAGCAAGTCACATGTGGCCACGTTTTTCATGCAATTTGTATCGCCAAGTGGGTCTCCAGCTGCAATTCTTGCCCCCTGTGCCGGAGTCTTTGCATAATCTCCGGCCGGGATTGACCAGAAATCCATCAATGTTTCTTTCAGAGTACGTTTCGTTGGATAGTAATATATATAATACTTTTTTCCTGCAGTCAATGATAACACATATTTAACTGTCTATGCAAGCATAATTAATGGGGTTCATTTGTCAATTTGCATTAATTTTATTACGTCAATACGCTTATTGTGCTGGCTTTTTTGTTTTTTCAAAAGATAGGAAAACTCTAGCCGGTAAGTACCCAAAAAAAAAAAACACTCGGACGAATAAATTTTAAGATACAATGACTGAATTTATAATCATTATATTAGATTATTCAAAATTTAATTTGATATGATATACCAGTTCGTGCTACCTTCCATATACTGTTTAATATATATATGTAAGAGGTAAAACTGTCACTTTCATTCTATATAATAAACCACCCAATCATTCTATATAAAAGTTTTAAGAGAAGAGGAGGTTGAGATTGCTGAAGAAAGGGCTTTCACTCTCTGGTCACTTGGAACGTGTCGCATTTTATCTGTATCTGATAATAAATCGGTGCTGATTCAGTTTAAAAACTCACTGTACGACCCTCTCCAGCTTTGTTATTTTGATTCCCCCTGTTCTTTTGCTCAACATTTCTGGGGGGTGGCAAAGAAAGGTAATTCAAGTGAAAATGAAATTGGGTTTCAATTTTCTTGTTCCGATTATGCTTAGTGTCCAATTTACAGGCTTGGCGTTGGAAGAAATTGTAAAGGTATAAGAAGAAAGTTGAGTGGAAAATTGCTGTCTGCTATTGCAGATCTTACTGAAATTACAATTTTGTCTCTTCCATTTAGTAGGTTACATGGTGAGACTTCTAAAGAAATTTGGGGCATGAAATATTTGGAGGTTCTTGATCTAGAAGGCAATTGTTGAATGGACCTCTGCCCTTTTAATTCTGCGGGCCAAAAATATTTGGCGTCCTTGACTTGGGGATTAATAGATTAGCTGGTGAGATACCAACTTCTTTCTCTAATTTTGTGAGTTTGGAAGTGCAGGGTATCTTTGTAATTTCAACAAAGTGCAAATTGGTAATTGAACAAGTCTTTCAGGATGGATTCAATAAAAGACTCTAGTCTTGCTGTCATGATTTCAATAACTGGATCTAATTGTTTGGTATGACTTGTACGATTGAGGACTAAGAGCCAATCCACTCTAGAAATGGTTTAAACGTATTTTGGGCTTTCAACCACAATTGAATCAATCCAAACTCATTGGTTCATAGCTCAATTGACCATTCGCCTTGTTTTTTTAATTTTTTAAACCTATTTTTGCATATTAAAAAACATCTAAAATTTTGCCCTTATTGCAATTTAAATCCAATACATTATCAACAAAAATAATATATCTACACTATCAAACCACATTCATTTTTACGCTAATGTAATTCATATTTTATATTTGATGATTAAGTAATCATCATTGTTTTAACTATTATTTATAATATTTATTTAAATAATTTACTTATTCGACCGATGGTTAATCTAGATTGATCCTTTCATCAGATTAACATCTAGTTTGAGTATAAAGATTATGGTTCAGGTTAATAGAGAGCGTGCCAGTGGATTGGACGTTAAAGTAAGTTATTTGGGGAATACTCAGTTGAAAATTTTTTGATAAAATACTTTAGGAAAAATAGCCTTTGCTAAAGTCGAAATTGGCAACAGAACTAGACACATGGTTTTCATACCCTGAATAAGCCATTAACCCAATAAAGATGCTAGTTTAGGTCAACTTAAATTGTTTGATCGATAATTAAATCGATGAATTGTTCACATTAATATTAAAAATAATATTCAAAATGGTTTTGAATGTTTAATTATTAAATATAAAACAAGAATAACATTTGCACAAAATAAATTTGCTTTAATAACACAGATATTATGTCAATAATAAGGTGCTATGTTCAAATCCGAACAAGTGTAAACTAAAAATGGTGTGGCATGATAGGTGCTTCTCATGCTATGTAGTGATTGAGTCGGTTTGACTATCATTCAATCTGGTTCAAAGCCCAAAATGATTTAATACCATTTTGGTCTTGTATTTGGCTCTTAATTTTCAATCAAATCGACAAGTCTAATATGGTTTTTAAAACTATGGTTAGACATTTTGTCAATGCCGTGTTTTATATTATATGGTTATGGTTTCCTGACTGCGGCCAAGTTTGAGAATGGAGATGAGGCTGACGATGCTCAGCAAGCGGAAGTAGGCAGGTGGTACTTAACCAGTTGGGCGACTTCGTTGGAGGGTTTACAAAGAAGAATTGAAAAGGGTAAAAACAGATAGAAGATATGCTTGATTATTGGCATTGTAATGAAAGAGGCTTCTTTCACGGATATTTTACCATAAGAAAACACAGCCCATATAAAATTATGATAGTGATGAAATAATTAATAATGGTGTCTCATAGTCATGTATTTTTCAATTAACACATACTCAAGATAAGATTTAAGGGGTTTCAATCAAGGTAAAATTATATTTGAATCGAGTTTAAGTTTGAAAGTTTAATATTTTTAAATTCGAATTTTATAAGTGATCAATTTGTAAAATTCACAACCCTGAAAATTTTAATATAAATTGATTATAGCGATATTATTTTGATTAATACGTATTAAAATGATGTTGTTTTAATTTTGAGTCAAATTCAAAATTTGATTTGAGATTAAACTTTTAACTCTTTTTAAACGTGTTAAACTTGATTACTTTTGAAACGAGTTTGACGAATTCAAATTTAAACTTGACTCCATAGAAGTGAATCAAACTTGAACTTAACTCAATTTAAATCTAACCTTAAATCAAGATACATCATAAATCACGCATATCTTCGACTCGTATGTCTACTAATTTTAGCATACTCCCCTGTAAAAATTGCCTGTTGTAAATTTCTTGGATGTTGGATCAAATTTGTGTCCGTTTAAAATCTAATCCGTCATCTACGTGGCTCTGGAATTTGCAAGTCCGAAGGCCAATCAATCAAATATTCGATACATCAGGCAAATTACAAAATGACTTTAAAGAGATATACTCTGAAAGCATAACTGTGCTCGTGTGAACGTAAGGAATTTGAGAAGGCCGAATAGATAGCAAGTGTCATTCTTGATGGGGACTGACCTTGAACTTAGATTTAGGATTAAATTCAAATCAAATTAAATTATTTTTAAATTTAATTTAAAAATAATTAAGTTTGAAATATAATTTATCTTAAAATTGTTTAAATTTAATTGTTTGTAAAGGACTGGGTTTAACTGAATTTTAAATTTGGTTCAATACTATACTCAAAAAAAAAAAAATAAATAATATCATTTTAATTTATATTACAGAATAATGTTATTTCAATCCATTCATATAAAAAATTTTTTAAGTTCACAAACTTAATAAAATTAGTATTTTTAAAACTTGAATTTAAATTTAAACTTTAAAATATTTAATTTTTAAATTTAATCTCAAATTTATTTGAACATAATTTATTTTAAATTTATTCGAATCAAATTTATTTTCAAATTTAATAAACCTCATTCGCATCTAATCTTCCTTGAAACTTAGGCAAGATGGAAACCGAAAAGAACACTTCGTATATATATTTTTTATATGAAAATGTAGTTGAATTTTCCAGAACCGCACAAATCCGTTAAGAATTTTAAAAAATAATTCTGAAGTCTTTTCAATTTATTCAACTATAATAGGGGGCCACGTCTAAACCCAACCAAGCATGCACGAGTAACGGTCAATAGGTCGCCAGCTCACCTTTTTCCTCTTGCTTTTTGGTCAGAATAATGTACTGCCCTTATTTATCTTATAATTTATAAAAGGTCAAAACACTATGTCCCACCCAAACTATGATGAACTATGAAATTTCCCCGTTAACTTTGAAAAACCTATGAACCCACCTATAGGCCGTTAAACTTAATTGAGTCCGTTGACAACGATACCTAGGAGAGTCGGAGGTCACATGGTCAAAAGGAGGGCCATCGGGGAGGGAGCATAGATGCTTGGAGAGCATCGATTGTCATCGAAAAAATTGGATCTGAATTTGAAAACCCTGAGGGGGAATATGCAGTTGTTAAAAACTTGGGTTAGAGAAAAAGTGTTAATTTTTAGGGTTTGGGGGTAAAAAATAATTTTAATTAAAGTTTATTTTTAATATTATAGATAAAATGATAATTTTATCCCTGAATCCATCAATCTATTATTTTTTTTAATACGGATGGAAATTTACAGGAAAACATACCTTGGTGGGAAATAGTCCTGTGGCCTTTATAAAACCATTATTTATCAACAAGAATCTGCTTGCACCATCAAATCAAAAGATTAAAATTTGATCCAGACGTGGCACAATCCTTTACATGTTACTGTGTACATTTTTCTTTTCCGATAAGATCAAAGACTATTTCTTATCTAAGTTTAATTTAACCTTAAAAATATTTTTTTTGATAATTAAAAATTTTTAATATTTATTTTTAACTCAAATTATTATTAAATTTTTTATTTAAAATAAAATAAAATCATTGTTTCATTGGTAATATTAAGAAAATATAAATTTTATTATTTTTTCTTAAATTTTAAAAGCTAATAATTTTATTTCTATTTAGAATTTTTAAACTTTAAAAAGTAATATTTTTTTTTTCGAAGTCTAAAATTTTCATCTTTTTCAACTTTAATCATCTCTGGAAACTTTCAAAAACAACAATTTCATCCCTACTCTTGAATTTCAATTTTTGACATATCTTCCGATGTCCTCTTTATCTATCTCAAGGCTCCTACTTCGCCTGAGTTAATAGGAAAAGTTGGAATCTCTTTATCACACCGTGTTATGACAAAAAGATCATTGTCTTTTCATCACATCACCTTTTCTTGTTGGCTCACACTCGTATTTGTTTTACTTTTTGTTTTGATCTGGACATATAAATAATCAAACTAAAAATTTTTAAACAAATTTATGAATATTTTAATTCATAAGTTATCAAATTTATAATCAATGTGATAATACTAAAGTATGTTGTTGAAGAAAATGTTATCAAAGAAAAAATATAATTGAAGAAAAATAATTATCAGAGAAAAATATTATTAAAATAAATATTAAATTTGTTTAAAAAAATTAAATTTATTAAAAATTTACCTGAGAGAGTTTGGTATAAAATTTTATGCATATTTTAATTAATTAATGTACCGGTGAGGAGAATTAATTACTTATCTACAAATTGTTGAAAAAAATAAAAATAAAAAACGACGGACGCCTCATTACAGCTCTCTTCTCTATAAATTCTCGTCCTTGAATTTCAAATTCGACGGCTGGGGCTGTCTGCTATCATACTCCCTTCGAAAGGAAAAACAAACTCATCAAACACGGAAATTCTAAGAAATTTAAAATGGAAGAACAGCAGCAGCCGGTTAAAAATGGCGCCGAACCAAAGCCAGCCCCTGACAGAGTCTCGCTGCTTAACTGCATCGATCTCTCCAGCGCTGACAATCAGCAATCCGTTTTTCTCCTCAAACAGGTTCTGTTCATTTCATTTGAAGAAAGAGGAAGAAAATTCGTTTATTACGTTTTTATTTTTTATTTAAATTTGTGTTATGTCTGTCTAGGCATGCTTAGATTGTGGATTCTTCTATGTGATTAATCATGGTATAAGCCAAGAATTCATGGACGAGGTTTTTGCTATGAGTAAAAGGTTTTTTGAATTGCCTTTAAATGAGAAAGTGAAGCTTTTAAGGAACGAGAAACACAGAGGTTATACGCCTTTTCTTGATGAGACTCTTGATCCTGATAATCAAGTAAATGGTTGGTTTTTTTTATTTTTTTAACTTGTTTATGTGGTTTCTTTTCTCTTTTTATTTCTTCTTGTCAGTGTGAATGAAAGTTCTTATCGTTTATTATCATGTGATTTTTTGATAGCAGGAGATTATAAGGAGGGATATTATATCGGTGTTGAAGTGCCTGAAGGTGACCCTGCAGCAGAGAAGCCCTTTTATGGCCCAAATGTGTGGCCTGCACCAGGTCACTTTATCAATTTACTAATTTGGAGTAAAATTTAATTAGATGACTTGTGACCAGAAACATTTTTTATTTTCAAACTTCTTTTGTTTAGATATATTGCCAGGATGGAGGGAGACAATGGAGAGATTTCATCGAGAAGCTTTGTAAGTTGTGTCAAACTAATAGAAAGGAAATCTCTTAGTTTACATGCATATGAGTTTATTTTTCCTGTCCAAAATAGTGGTAGTAGAGTTTCAGATGCTAAAGGCTATTTTATTGTCTATTCATTTCTGTTTCTAACTTTTGAAACATACTTGATTTATTATTTATGTGCCTTCAGAGAGGTGGCTAAAGCAGTTGCAAGGATAATAGCCCTTGCACTTGATTTGGAGGTTGGTTTTTTTGATAAGCCTGAAATGCTCGGAGAGCCTATTGCTACCTTGAGGCTACTACACTATGAAGGTAAAATTTTATTACTGAAAGCTGATGAATTCATTTAGACCTGACTCCATTGTGCAACTAATAACTTCGATGTTGTTAATTTATTCTTATCTTTGATTTAGGTCAAGTTTCTGATCCTATGAAAGGAATATATGGAGCTGGGGCGCATACAGACTACGGTTTGATTACCCTCTTAGCAACAGATGATGTGTTAGGTCTTCAAGTATGAATAATGCCCTATTAAAATTTGCCCGTTATTTTTATTTTGTTTAAGCTGCTTACACTTTTTGATCAATTGTAGATATGCAAGGATAAGGATGCTAAACCTCAGATATGGGAATATGTAGCACCAGTAAAAGGGTGAGTCATCTTGGAGGTTGAAAAAAGTTTTATTTGTTAAATTGCTTAAGACTGTATATTTGATTAGTGTATCACTGCATGTTCAATCCTCTTTCAAGATTTGTGATTAGTTGTTATGATCTGATTTTCTGCTAAAAGCCCCGCCCCTACACATATCCTGGCAGTTAAAATCCAAAGGGAATATAGTTAAGCCCTTGTCCCTGAAAACCATTCTTCTTCTTGGTTGAATAAGTAGTTCTTTACCGATGTAATAACGCTATATGTATCTATCTTTAATCATTTTGTTGTTTCATTAATTATCTATTCAATTTAAGTATCAGTTGGGAACCAGCATCTTTCATTCTATTTCCATGAGTGATTTTTTAATTTTTTTCCTCCGGTAGTACCTTGATCAAATTTTCCTTTTTGAGGTTCTTATTGTATTTTGTAATGTTCTTGTGGGGATCTCATATATATGCACTGCACAGGTAGTGATGCATACCAGCTATTCTGTAAATTATGATCTTTATTTCACATAAAGTTCTCTCAATATTCTGTTACATATAGGTTAAAAAAGTTGGGACTCAAATTCTGGTACTTTACTTGTTAATCTTTCTAGGTGGTCTATCTTTAGATAGTTGTAAAGAATAACATACAAATATTAAGGCATATAATATACCAAATGCATTCTGTTAATACATTGTGATGCTTTATCAAGATGCATGCTGTTAAGAATCATAGATTAAACTGTCATAGCAATAAAATAGTGACAGGCTTTATATTCTGGGTAATGACATCCTTTCCCCATGGATTATCTTAACAGATCATTTATTGTGAATCTTGGTGACATGCTGGAGCGGTGGAGCAACTGTATATTCAAGTAATGGTTTATATTATCTTTACATTTTATTACTTACAGTGTACGTATGAATTTACGGCTTCACTATGCAGATCGACTTACCTGTGTTTGCATTAATCATGAAGTTGCAATAATTATGAATAATAATTACCTTAAACTTTGTTTGTTTTACATTGAGTGCCTGGCTCTTATTGTCTATTTGTGGTTATAGTATCGTTTTTCTTGTGATTATTATATATTATGAGATTAAATATGTGTATCTCAGAATGTGACTTATGAATTGCTTTTTCCCAGCAATTAATGTTGATATGGTTTAATTTGTTCAAAACACTAAACAGTATTTACTTTCTAGCTGATTTTTTTCCTCTGCATAAGGAGAGTTTTTCTGTTGCATTGCCGTCTCATTTGTCTATGAAAAATTTCAAATGAGAGATTCATTTTTTCACAAATTATTAGGATTACATTGCTCTTCAAGTGTAATTTTTCAGTAAAATATTCTAACATTTTCATTTAAAGAAACTTTAAGAATCAAATTTGCTGCATTCACCTTCCAATGTATATTGAACTATGGCAAACAATATAGTAATATTACATACCCTAATGCCGTTGTCCTAGTTATATGGTTGAATTTAAGGGTATAAAGAAAGGAAAAGAGGGGGGGAGGGGGGAACAAGTGTGAACGTTAAGTATGGATACCTGTTGGAACTATATATTTATTTTTTTGCCTCTTTCTTTTGTTCTGGTAGACTGGCTGCCATCTTATGACCTGCCTTCATTTTTTTTCGTTTTGCCCAGGTCCACTCTGCACAGAGTCTTAGGAAATGGCCATGAGAGATATTCTGTAAGTCTGCCTTCTTTTTGTATATTTATTTTTCAAAACAATGGGCCCTTCAAAATCTTTTAGAAGATTTATAATGGCAATGTAACATGCTCGGGATTGTATTTATATCATAAAGTCTTGAACCATAAATCTTTTTGCTTCTCTCTCTATATATGTGTGTGCACACACACACTTTTCTGCATGAACATACAACAATTAATCTTTCTTTTTATTTACTAAAGATACTACTTTGACTATGTGGAGAGGTTGTGCCAAAATATAACAGTTGAATGCTTCCTTCTTTAAAGAATTTGGTTTCCTCTGTTTTCATATATCATGGCAGCATTGGGTGTAGCTACTGGAGCGGTAAATTGGGTTATGGAAACTTGAAAGTTTATTTCTTATGGTCCTTCTTGTTACTTGCCGAGCCAACTTCTTTTAATTTAAATTATGAGTGGGAATAATGACACATCTGCATGTTTATTTTTAAAGTAATGTTTATGTATACGCTTTTGAGTACACAACTTGGTATACGGGTGATATCCTTAATTCAAAATAATTTAATTATATGATAATATATCATTTATATATCTGATTATGTATTCAAAAATATATATACACAGTTTTATTATTGTTTATATGATCATTTTGATTACTTACGCTACCGAAAAAGGGTTAGTGCAATAGTGGGCCTAGTTAATTTTGTGAGAGTATCTTCCTAAGATATGAATATGTCTTTTCTTGACACCTACATCTACTTTTCGAGACCACCTTTTCATTTTTTAAATTTACTTTTATTTTTTATATCCATCTTTTATGTGTCATCATGTTGAGAAAATTATGCCTCTGAATTCCTTGTTTGTGGGGACAGATCGCGTACTTTGTGGAACCTAGTCATGATTGTCTTGTTGAGTGTTTGCCAACTTGCAAGTCGGAGAAAAATCCTCCCAAGTAAGTTTCTTTAAAACTGTGTACCCGATGAATACACAAATATGATTTATTGATTTTAAATTAAAAATAAAATAATATTAAATCATATGATAATGAATATAAAATACCTCTTTGTATACTTAAAATGAATACGATAACATGGCTCGTATATGTATATCTATATATATTTTATCGAATATGAAGAATTTGATATCTTTTTTATCTATTATTTCGGCATTGATCTATATTTCTCTGTTGGGCATCGTTTAGATTTTGTTACTGAGCCAAACAATCCTTTTGTGTGCATTTATGACTTTGTAATGCTGCATTGGCCAGGTTTCCTCCGATCAAATGTGGAACATACCTGTGCCAGCGCTATAAGGATACTCACGCTGATCTGAACGTATACAACAAACAGCCCCAAAATTGAGTTTGCAGCAAGAATTCTATACACAGAAGTCTAGCCTAAAAGGCTGTTTTAGATGAAGTGTCACAGAATAAACCACAGGTCCTTTAACTTAATTGTGCAGTTGTGTTGTTACCCTTGTGATATCATGTGTCCGATAGAGATTAACAGAATAAATTTCATACCTAGTGCTGTATTAGTTTCATTGATGCTGTGACATATTTATGTTGATTATTTTGTATTATAAAATAATTCTACTGTCTCTCCCGTTTCCCTTAAGTCTCACTTTGATTTCAAGGCTGTGGGAAACTCCCAACATGACCTACGCTTTGGGCTGAATTTGAACCGAGTATATTCTAATTTGAAAACGAACTTGATTTAAACAAACCTGAAACTAGTTTAGGTGAAGCGAATGTGAGCTCGAGCCTAACAATTAAATAATTTTGAGATTGAACTTGAGCTTTGAGTTTTTGGTTTGTTGTTGCAGCCTAGGTGTTGAGTTTGTTAAAATTGTGACTTTGAAAATTTTTAATATGAATTAATTAAAATGATGTGGTTTTAACCTATTCTTATTAAAACAAAGTTATTTTAGTTATTTTTATTTAACTACAAAAGTGAGTAAAACTCAAAGTTTGAATCGAGCTTGAACTTGAATCTAGTTTTTCTCAAACGAATCAAGTTTAAACAATTTTGAAGTTAATTCAGCAAGTTTGAGCTCAATTTCATTCAAATCGAGTCGAGCCGGGTTGTCAACAATATAATTATAGGTGTTAAAAACTTGAGATATGAGACCAGGGGAGTGTAAAAACACCATCTTATTACTTGTTCATTGAGTAGAGATATCATTACATTACATTATACATGAGAATTACAAACACTTTCATAACACATCCAATCCCATACAACATAAATTATTGCAATTTGATGACGCATTATTTTTGCTTATAGCAATATGAAAGACTCTCAGCAAAACACACCTTCAAAACACAAGTCACACGTTTATCGAACGCTTATCTGAAACTTCTATAGATGGGAGTATACATGCAACTTTCAGCATACTTTACAAGATCCTGTGGACGTGGGAGTCGTGTTGCCAGCCCTAAAAAACGAGAAAACAAAAGAAATAAGCGGCTAAGCATTTACACAGCTAGCATCAACTACAAAAGTCGCTTTCACTTACCCAGTTCATAGGCCTTTGCCGCTACATTAGCAGCTATGTTGGCTGAGATTTTTCTGATATTAGAAAATGGTGGGTAGATCAGTCCCTTCTCATAGTTCTCCTCTGTTACTTGCTTCGCCAAGGCTTCCGCTGCCAGGGAAGATAACATGGTAGAATTAGTTTTTTGCCAAGTTCACAAGCTCTATAAGTTTTTTTATCCAAGTAAAAGCTACACACTCAATTCTTCAAATAATTGTCAATAGATTTAGTGCATATGTAAAGGAAGCAAAAAGAGATGAAATAAAAAAGCAGGCTAGTTTACTCCAAATATCATTCTAATATGAAGCCTACTTACAGGCTGCCAAAAGCATGTCATCATGCACACGAATTGCTCCAGAGATGACCAATCCCAAACCAAATCCAGGGAAAATATAGGCGTTATTTGCCTGGATTCACATTGAAAGAAAAAAATATATATGTCAGTCCCTGAAAAGTAATTACGAATAAATAAAATCATGATTACAGGAAATTGCTACAGATGCAAAATGATTAAGATTGTAGACCTGGCCAGGCACAAAAACTTTGCCGTTGCATTCAAAAGGATCAAATGGACTTCCACTAGCAAAAATGGCACGACCCTTCAAATGAAGAAAAGAGGCAATATAAATTAAGAGTCTGGGTACTTGCATAAAAGAGAATCAAACATATTCTACAAGTTATATCTTCAAATAGTTGTAACCTTCAAAGACATTGCAGAAAGTACTGTCGTTTTACCTTACTCCACGTGTAAGCTTCTTCAGCAGTACATTCAGACTGTGAGGTTGGGTTGGAGAGAGCCAGGATCAGAGGTTTCTGCCAGTCATTTATCCAATACAATTACAACTTCTTCCAGTAATTATTCAATTTGGAAAGAGTATGAAGACAGATTGCTATACAAGTCCAAGGAAAGAAGGCAAGTGAGCAAGATAGAGTACCTCATTGCAAGAGGCCACGGCTTCAATGACTTCCTTTGTAAAAGTTCTCCCAACTCCAGATGATCCGATCAAAACAGTTGGTTTAATTACCTGAGAACATGATTAAATTAACTTAAAGACCCAAAACCACTCAGAAAATTGGAAATCAAACAAAGAAACAGTTTCCATACCTTGACAGCATCTAAGAGACTGCCGACAGGTTCATGTTCATGAGCCCAAGGCTTCTTAAAATGTTGAAGAGAATTTTTACGAGAGCTGACGATCAGTCCCTGAACAGAAAACAATAAATGATACTGAAGTAAAAGGGATAATGTATTTATATGGCAATGACCCTGATCAAGCTCTCTACTACCTTTGAATCAACCAGCCAAATCTTCTTGCGAGTCTCTTCCAAAGGAGCTTTTACCTGCAAAAGATATATTAAACTTTATAAATCAATAAAAAAATGTCACTCATTAATATGTCAGGATTACTTCAAATCCAAATAGGACAGTTCCAAATTTCAATAAATGCACATGATAACAGTAGGTTGTACCTGCTTGGACATTTCAAGGGCTATAAGTTCTGCAATGCCAGTCCCAGCCTGCAATAATGATATAAGAAGCAAGATAAAGTAACTTCAAAGATAGAATGGACGGCTGGAGATCAGAGGGATCAGGAAATAGATAACATTGGCAACAGTGCTGGAATATAAAAACAACAGAAATCAGAAGGCAAAATGAAAATTCCATGTTGTTGATGAAAGCAAAGCGGACAAAGTTTCATTTGAAAGTTGGTTGTTTCGCAGCATTTCAATGAACAGAGTCTTACTTCCCCAGCACCAAGGAACAAGAATGTATGCTCGGCCAGAGTGCCACCAATCAACTTCAGTGCAGCAACTACTCCAGCAAGAACCACAGATGCTGTTCCCTGTAACAAAAGAGAAAATAGTTCAGAAAAGTTCATAAGCTTCACAATTGTGTTACTGCTATATCCTACCTGTATATCATCATTGAAGACAAGATGAGTTGTGCCATATTTTGCCAGCAACTCAAAAGCATTGTGGTTTGCAAAGTCCTCAAACTGCAGAATTTGGTCACAAAGAACTAAAAAATCAAAAACATGTAGTGAATTTCATAACTTCCAGAAGGTGAAATATAATTCATAGCTAACCTGTACAAGAACTTTTTCTCCATAGTTCTGCTTGACAGCACTCATGAACTCTTGTAGAAGTTCAGCATATTCCTGAACAATAGTCAAAACTGCCTCAGTACTAAAGTTAAATATCCGGTTCGTCAATTCCAAAGTAAGAACCTGACTTAAGCAAGGTACAAAAGTATAATGAAACCTTTCCAGTTGCCCTCCTTTGTCTGAGCCCAATATAGAACTCATCCTTCAACAAATTCTCATTATTCGTACCAACGTCAATGGTTATAGGCAAACACTACAAAAGCAAGGGAGATAATCATGAGACTTAATTATGAGAGGAGTGGGGTAGATTTGGAGGGCAAGATTTGAAACAAAGATGTAGTCTCACTTAAATATAGCTAAATTCTATTTTTTTGGTACATACTTAGGTCAATAAAGTAAGGTTGAATTTCATGAAAGTGAGAATAGAAATAAGCGGAGATATATTATCCCAAAAATGCTTACTGCAGAAGGGCGAACTCCTCCAAGTGCTGTATACAAAGCCAATTTCCCAACAGGAATTCCCATTCCCTAAAACATTTCCAGCATGGTCATGTCAAAAAAAACTCACCTTTATATCCTCATTAACTTCGATGGTAAACCTTTTTCAATGAGTAAAATTCCGATAAAGAAAATTGATTATCAATATGATTACCTGGCAGCCAAGGTCCCCAAGTCCCAAAATCCTCTCACCATCCGTCACAACAATCACCTGAATACTCCTTTTGGGCCAGTTCTTCAAAACCTCAAGAATTCTCCCCCTGCATAATTATTATATTTAAGTCAAATCTTATCCACTAACATCGCTAAACTACCAGAGAAAAAGCAAATTTTACTTCTCCTTCAAACTTATATATAGACCCTGCGGGCGCCTGAAGATGCTTCCATATTTCTGGCAAGCTTCACCAACAGTTGGAGTGTAAACAACTGGGAGTAGTTCCTCAACATTATCAATCAGTAGCTTGTAGAACAATCTTTCATTCCTCTCCTGTTAACCCCAAACATAGGACCACTTAGTCACTAAATCCCCAAATTGACAAGACAATTTAGAAATCAATCAGTTTTATTCCAAAACAACTTATGGAATATAATCTTGAAAAGATAAACTATCATCAGCTCTGAATCTAAATTGTGTATATTGTGGTAAATTAGGTACCTGAAGGTCCATCATGGCCATATACTTCTGCAGGGGAACTTGATATTTTCGAATACTGTTCATCAATTTCTTCTCCTAACATATAGAATCTTCAAAATATTAGGAATATAAGTAAAATTTATGTGGTTGATCCAGGGGTCCTGAAATAAAATAGCAAGTGATGTGATGAACATAACCTGAAGCTGTTGATTCATAACTATCGGTGGCAAAAGGCCACGCAAGTAGTGGGCATCTCTCTCTTTCTCGGTGAAAGCAAGCCCTTTGTTATGGTGTGGATCCCTCAACAAAGAGTATCCACTGCAAAATTTCCATCAAGTATCGCATATTAAGTAATAGTTTACATATATCTAAAAATCAAAAGTAACCATTTAACAACAACAACAATAGTAATGAATTATGAAATCAAGAATCCATATTTAAAAAAAAGAAAATCGAAATATGGAAACAAGACCGACACTTTATGTTTAAAAAGCAAAAGAATGTTTCAGATTTAACATAGTTCTAAATAATAAAAGAATTTAAAAAAAAAAAAAAGAAGAAGAACTTAAAACGAAGTTAGAAAGTGGAGTAGGCAACCTGGCAACAGAGATAGTCCAGGGAGTGACAAGTTGATCTTCGGTGGCGCGATCCTCACCGTAGACGTCTTCAACACCGCCACCAACGGTGGACTTGGGGTCCATGTCGAGAACCGAAGCGCCATCTCTCATCTCCTTCATTGTACTCTCCATTTTTTCACTTCAAATCACAAAACCTACAACTGTCAAACAGATAACAGCATATATCAAAAAAATCATGAAGTTGGTTGAGGACTGTATTTCCAATGAAGCCCCTGAGCCGACAGGCGACTGTACATTAAAAGAGAAAATATCAACGTCCTTGTCAGTGCTGCATTTAGTCAAACAGAAAATACAGAAGCTGTAGGAGCCCGCCACGATGATGAAGTAAATTTTAAATATTTATCTGAGCTGTTTACTATTTTTTATATACCGGTGGTGCTAACTTGTGATAATGATCACTTATTGCTTCCAATTAGATGATTTGTAAGTGGGGACTGGGAGTGGGAGGGAGAGGATGAGTGTTATAATAATTGCGGTGTTTGCGCTTGTGAAAGTGCACAAGGGGACAGAGACGAGTTTGCTACTTTGGCCGGGTAACATAACAGTTGTAAATAGGCAACAATTATAAATAGGACGAAGAACCAATTCCCACCCAGACTTCACCGCACTGTTTAAGTGGTATATCTTGATTACAAAAAATTTAAATATTTATTTATAGATAATTAAAATTAATAATATCAATTAATGTTATTTGTTTTTTCTTTAAATTTAAAAAATTAACAATTTTTTTTATGATTAAACTTTGAAATATTATTTTTTAAATATTTTTCTTTTTTTCTCTCTTTTTTTTAACAATAGGAAAAAAAAGGCAAAAATAAAAAAAGATCTTTAAAAAAATATAATATTTTAAAGTTTAATCTTAAGAAAAAAATATTAATTTTCTAATATTTTATATTTTTTAATATTAAATAATAATTTTATTCTTAAAATTTAATTAATATCATTAATTTTAATTATTTATAGATGAATACTTGAATTTTTAATAATTAAAAGTTACTATTTTAAAAATACAAAGAAATTTAGGTGGGAATAAGCTCTTTGGCCTTATACATATAATATTTGTATGCGTTGAATTAATTATAGTTTATTTCGAAAACACAAAAAACAAATTAGGCATGACTTGCGGGGAAATATCCATTGAAAAAAAATACACGCGTCAGACATCCCTTCCCTTGTAATTTTCAACTTCAAGATGGAGACGGGAGCGTCGAGGGGGCACCTGACACTTCTGAACTGTTCAAAATTTTCCTTTAAGTGTATATAATACATTAATTTAAGCCTATAGATTCCTAATTTCTCGCACAAAGACGTTTAAATAAATCAAATTAATCCTTTTAAATTTTGCAAAGTTTTAGTACGAGTATTCTCAAGGTTAATTAATTAAAATAACCCATTTAGAGAAAGTGTATTCAAAATTAACCACCACTTCTTAGTTATACAAGTTTGACCAATAAATTACGTAAATGAAATTTTACAATACATTTTGGTCCCCGAAAATACCATCCGCATTAAACCACATGCCACTCTTCGCTTCATTGGTATTAGACATTGTTATACGGTTAGGGAAAGGAGGTAGTCAATGAAATAGAAGCAAGAGCCTATGGTGGTACATGAAAGTTAACCAAACTCATATGCTGAAAACTACATGTAGTTACATTTGATACCATTATTAATATCATCAACACTTTCAACATGTGTTTCTTCAATGAAATATCATCGTTTTTATTACTATAGTCAAAGGCACCCTAAGTTGAAGCTTCTTCTTTTTCCTCTACGTAACTAATTCTTTTCAGTTGATAATATCTCAACATCGTGTAAATTCGCAATATCATTCTCATCAATATCATGATGGGTATTATTCTTTTTATGTTGAACTGATTGTAAACCATTATCCTTTTTTACATTATTATGCGATTGTTGAAATTATTTGAAGAGATATATTTCTCGGTTTGGGGATAATTGCCACATATACAGGAATAAGTTGTGTCAACTCCTATTAATCATGCAATGGTAACATACAATTTCATAAGACAATTATTTAAGAAATAAAAAAAATTTGAAAACAAATGCAATTGTGTGATATATTTTCATTTAACTCTAAACTTTTCATATACAGTGTGTTTTGTCACACATGATTAAGGTTGAATTCAAACTAAGTTTATTTGAATTTGAGCTTGAGCTTGACTCAAATAACCTTGAAATAAACTCAACTTAAGTAAGTCTAAACTTGAAAGTTCAATATTTTCGATTCGAACTTGAGCTTGAGTTTTAAACTGTTCAGTTTATTAAGCTCACAAGTTTAAAAATATTAATACAGAATAACATTGCTTTAATTAATATGTATTAAAATGAGGTCGTTTTAATAATAAACTAACTAAAAACTCAATTTGAACTCAAACTCAACTCTGTTGAAATGAAATGAATTCGAACTCCTTAGTTTTATGTAAATCTAGCTAAATTCGAGTTTGATTTAGCTTGAATCTAGCCCTATCATAGTATAATATCAATTACCTTTAGATATAAAGTATCCCCCCACCCCCAACCCCAAGACATAATATAAAATTTTTACATGCCCCACACATTGTATACTACCACAATAAGCCCTCCCATGCAATTGACGTCGTAAGAAGATTTAAAAAAGAAAATCGAAATATAGAAACAAGACCGACACTTTATGTTTAAAAAGCAGAAGAATGTTTCAGATTTAACATAGTTCTAAATAATAAAAGAATTTAAAAAAAAAAAAAAAAACTTAAAACGAAGTTAGAAAGTGGAGTAGGCAACCTGGCAACAGAGATAGTCCAGGGAGTGACAAGTTGATCTTCGGTGGCGCGATCCTCACCGTAGACGTCTTCAACGCCGCCACCAACGGTGGACTTGGGGTCCATGTCGAGAACAGAAGCGCCATCTCTCATCTCCTTCATTGTACTCTCCATTTTTTCACTTCAAATCACAAAACCCACAACTTCCAAACAGATAACAGCATATATCAAAAAAATCATGAAGTTGGTTGAGGACTGTATTTCCAATGAAGCCCCTGAGCCGACAGGCGACTGTACATTAAAAGAAAAAATATCAACGTCCTTGTCATTGCTGCATTTAGTCAAACAGAAAATACAGAAGCTGTAGGAGCCCGCCACGATGATCAAGTAAATTTTAAATATTTATCTGAGCTGTTTACTATTTTTTATATACCAGTGGTGCTAACTTGTGATAATGATCACTTATTGCTTCCAATTAGATGATTTGTAAGTGGGGACTGGGAGTGGGAGGGAGAGGATGAGTGTTATAATAATTGCGGTGTTTGCGCTTGTGAAAGTGCACAAGGGGACAGAGACGACTTTGTTACTTTGGCCGGGTAACATAACAGTTGTAAATAGGCAACAATTATAAATAGGACAAAGAACCAATTCCCACCCAGACTTCACCGCATTATCAAATTAGTGTATCTTGATTATAAAAAATTTAAATATTCATTTATAGATAATTAAAATTAATAATATCAATTAATGTTATTTGTTTTTTCTTTAAATTTAAAAAAATAATATTTTTTTTATAATTAAACTTTGAAATGTTATTTTTTTAAATATTTTTTTTTCTCGTTTTTTTATAACAATAGTGAAAAAAATGAAAAGAAAAAAGAAAAAACTTTTAAAGAAATATAATATTTTAAAGTTTAATATTAAAAGAAAATTATTAATTTTTTAAATTAAAAAAAGAAAGAGATAATATTTTATATTTTTTAATATTAAATAATAATTTTATTCTCTAAACTTAATTGATGTCATTAATTTTAATTATTTATAGATAAATATTTGAGTTTTTAGTAGTTAAGTGATACAACTTTAGAAATACAATGAAATTTGGGTGGGAATAAGCTCTTTGGCCTTATACATATAATATTTGTATGCGTTGAATTAATTATAGTTTATTTCAAAAAACAAATTAGGCATGACTTGCGGGGAAATATCCATTGAAAAAAATACACGCATCAGACATCCCTTCCCTTGTCATTCTCAACTTCAAGATGGGGACGGGAGCGTCGAGGGGTCACTTTGACACTTTTGAACCGTTCAGAAATTTCCTTTAAGTGTATATAATATATAAATTTAAGCCTACAGATTCCTAATTTCTTGCACAAAGACGTTTAAATAAATCAAATTAATCCTTTTAAATTTTGCAAAGTTTTAGTACAAGTATTCTCAAGGTTAATTAATTAAAATAACCAATTTAGAGAAAGTGTATTCAAAATTAACCACCACTTCTTAGTTATACAAGTTTGACCAATAAATTAAGTAGATGAAATTTTATAATACGTTTTGGTCCCCGAAAATACCATCCGCATTAAACCACATGCCACTCTTCGCTTCATTGGTATTAGACATTGTTATACGGTTAGGGAAAGGAGGTGGTCAATGAAATAGAAGCAAGAGCCTATGGTGGTACATGAAAGTTAACCAAACTCATATGATGAAAACTACATGTAGTTACATTTGATACCATTATTAATATCATCAGCTCTTTCAAGACGTGTTTCTTCGATGAAATATCATCTATTTCATTCCTATAGTCAAAGGCACCTTAAGTTGAAACTTCTTCTTTTTCCTCCACGTAGCTAATTCTCTTCGGTTGACAATATTTTATCATCGTGTGAATTCACAATATCATTTTCATCAACATCATGATGGGTGTTATCCTTTTTATGTTGAATTTATTGTAAACCATCATCCTTTTTTACATTATTATGCGATTGTTGAAATTATTTGAAGAGATATATTTCTCGGTTTGGGGATAATTGCCACATATACAGGAATAAGTTGTGTCAACTTCTATTAATCATGCAATGGTAACATACAATTTCATAAGACAATTATTTAAGAAATAAAAAAATTTAAAAACAAATGCAATTGTGTGATATATTTTTATTTAACTCTAAACTTTTCATACACAGTGTGTTTTGTCACACATGGTTAAGGTTGAATTCAAACTAAGTTTATTTGAATTTGAGCTCGAGCTTGACTCAAATAACCTTGAAATAAGCTCAACTTAAGTAAGTCTAAACTTGAAAGTTCAATATTCTCGATTCGAACTTGAGCTTGAGTTTTAAACTGTTCAGTTTATTAAGCTCACAAGCTTAAAAATATTAATACAAAATAATATTGTTTTAACTAATATGTATTAAAATGAGGTCGTTTTAATAATAAACTAACTAAAAACTCAATTTGAGCTCGAACTCAACTCTGTTGAAATGAAATGAATTCGAACTCCTTAGTTTTATGTAAATCTAGCTAAATTCGAGTTTGATTTTACTTGAATTTAACCCTATCATAGTATAACGTATCAATTACCTTTAGATATAAAGTATCCATTAACAAAATCCTCCACCACCCCCCCCCCCCCCCCCCCCCAAGACATAATATAAAATTTTAAACATGCCCCACACATTGTATACTACCACAATAAGCCCTCCCATGCAATTCACGTCGTAAAAAGATTTAAAAAAAAAAATCCCGTACATTCTCGTATACTTCAAAAATTCATTCAAAACGTACAAATTCAAATCAACACACCAAACAACAATACACATTCACCGTATAAATAATATTTAAAACTAATTATTGGTATATATGTACCTAACAAACATTTTTCCTTAATTCCGGACTTTGAGGCTGAAGGTAAGAATTTTAGGTTATTGGGAATGATGGGATTCTTCTTTAGAATGAAAAAATAAAGATTTTGCTTAAAAGGTTAGTTTCCATAGTATTTTGGTATTTAATTTTAGGGTTTATAATATTTGTGCACAAATTGACATATTGATGTTTGCTTACAAAATTATGTACATAATTTTAGTGGTAATATTTATATAATCTCCAATGTGATTGTCAATTTTGTGTAGACCCCTTCAAATTCATTATCTTAATTAATTACCCTTACTCCATGTACCAACCTGTGTGTGCATTTTCATTATTATATAATTTTCCAAAATCAAATATTTGATCAACTCTCACAAATTTCTCACAAAAATTTACATGTTTATTGCAGCTTAATTTGACTACAAATATTACTGTTTATGTCATTCATATTAATAATAAAACTATATATACTCATTTTGAATACATAAATAAATATACACTTGAAATGTGTCATCAAATGATGAAATGATTTTGAATTAAAGATAAAGTAACACTCAATCACATAATGATACAATATATGTATACTTATTTGTATATTAAAAAATAAATACACATAACATTACTGTATAAAATATAAAATATTACCTTCATTGTCATTTGTAAGACTCAGCTTTATAATTTTGTCATTTCACAAGGTAAATAGCAAAAAATCCTTAAAAGAAAATGATAAGGAAAAGATGGGTTAACATGAAAATACTAGGAAATTATATTACACAAGAGTCAATTTATATTACAACAGGGCCAAATTTTTTCAACCACATATTTCTTGAAGTACTGAAGGTAAACAAAGCAAAGTTCTTTCACCCTGTTTCATAGCATAGAATTTGCATAAAGCTGAACCTGCAACTTTCCAAGCAAAGCCACAACGACTAACAGCTCCCAGTCTTTTAGCATAGTCATAAGCCAAGTTATATATTACAAGAGCCTCATCATAGATCTCCTGTATGTTCCTTCTGCTTTGTTCGAACTCTGCTGCCTCGTATAATATCTAGCACCAAAACATCAGATAAGCAAACTAGCAACAGAGAATACGATTTACAGTTATTGAATGTCATGCTGATATGGATTTAATGTCATACAAAAATTGAAGTAGAAAAAGTAACCTGCTTATATTTTTTAATGACTTCATTGGCTGCCTCATCTTTGCCCTCCCCACCATTCTCCAAGGCCAAGCTCATATCCTTCCTATACTGATCATATAGTCCTTTCCATTTTATCTTGCATTCATCGGGGACTTCATCATCATTGAAATAAGGAAGTTTCCAAACATCTAAACAGATTTAAAAGCAAGGCAATTTTGTAACTCCTACTCCTTAAAACTCATACATGGTAGTTCAATAATATGAATCTACTAAATATTATCACCATGTGATGTATAAAGCCTCAATTTTGAAAGAATACTTACTTTCCACAGATACTTCTTGTCCTTTATATTCTTTCACTGTATTGCAAATTTTTCCCAAGACAGATTTGGATTTGAAAGAAACTGAAGCATCCTTTCCCATGTGACAAGGAAACCTCTCTGCCTTCAATTCTTCTGGAACTTCTATCTGTTTTGTAATGGGGAAAAAATGTTACTGCCAGCTTTGTATAGGACCAATATTTTCAATTAGTAGATCCCTGGTAAGTCAAGGTTCATCAATTTAAATTAGTTAGATATCTTGACAACTAACCTTTCTACCATTCTTCTTTGGGGCATCTAAAGCTTCATAATATACATCAATCAATTGATAAATATTTTTTTTCATAAGGGCTTTCTCAGCTGCACTCTCATCTCCCAGTGTTAGAAGTCGATCCATAATTGCCCTCCAACTATCAGCTGCCTGACCCATTGCATAACTAAGGACAAGCCAAAAGCACTTCACTCATTACCATCATGAGTATAAGGAAAAGGACTTTGGATGCTTACAATGAAATTTCAATATTAAAAAGAAAAAAAAACCCTTCCTGAGAACTATTGCGAAGGAGTTCCTCCCTGGTTTCCCGAAACAGATTTTGTTCAGAAATGGGGAAATCACAGATTTAAGGAAATGCAGTTTTATTATCAATTCTCTTTTAAAAGAAAAATATAAGGCTATGGCCCAGCTTTTTGACGACTAACAATTTTTAAGCCTTAAAGATACAAATCCTTTGAAGCGCATAGTTGAACTTTAAAAGGGCAATAAACTGTTAATTTTGTAAAGGAAACTTCAAACAACAGACCAAGCCAATCTAATCCATATCTGTTTACTTTTCAATCAAGGACACGACAGTTGCATTAGCCAGAATTTGAGCATTACAATGAAAAAAAAAGTTTTGAAGTACACAATCATCTGCACACCTGGGCTGAAATCTTGTAGTCAAGAAAAGCTTGAAAAGCTCATCCTCCAGTTCCTCAGGCGAAAGGTCACTTGGTCTTTTAGTGGACATGTTATTTGTTGAAGGATTAGATGTCCATGGTTCACTTGCCCTGAAATGTTTCAAAAGCTAAAGAAATATCGGAATAAGTGCCAGACTTTTTAGATCACCAAAATCATATCAATTATAAACAAAATCCAAAACTAAACAAAGTTCTAATTTCAATTTGTGCAGATATGGGAATAAGTGCCAGACTTTTTAGATCACCAAAATCACATCAATTATAAACAAAATCCAAAACTAAACAAAGTTCTAATTTCAGTTTGTGCAGATATCTATCCAGCACTGGTAAAAGACTAGGAAAAAGCAAAGTGGACCAAACATACGCTACTGAAGTCACACAAGTATTGTTGGAAAATCAATATGGTTGACTGAATTGAATATCTTCTTATTTTAGGATAATTTTGATTTCCCATTTATTGTATATTTCTTTTTTCTATTTCACTTTCTAGTTCGTATTGTACTACCTAGCTTGCATAGATTCTTACAATTTTTAGATCCTAAATTTTTTATATAAATCCCTCCATTGTTTAATGAAAAAGTGACAAAATTTATTCGAAACCATGAAACCCATTGTTTCATGGTATCAAAGACAAGGTTCTAAAAAACCTATTCATTTTCTATCCATCTCTTTTGAGGAGGAGAATTGGGTTTAACCTGTTGGAAAGCTATTGGAGCTCGCTAGAACTTGCCAAAATTCTACAAGAAAACCACTCAGACACAAAATTTGAAAGTCCACCTCTGAAAGTGGTGATCTATTAGAGATATTATTGGAAAATTATTGGAAAGCTCTAGAAACCTATCACTGACAAAGACCAAACTCATTGGAATGTAAATTAGAAATTGAAAATACACCTCTAGAAAGTGTTGATCTATTGAATATATGGTTGAAAAACAACTAAAAAACTCCAAAAACTTATCACCAATGAAGACCAAACTTGCCAAAGCCTCATTGAAACCCTACTGGAAAAATCTTTTATCTAGAAATTGTTGATATACTCTCAGAAAGTGTCAATCTTCCCCAAAAAGTGTTAACTCTCCCTTGATGCTACCAAAAAGCCAAAAATATCCCTCTAAAGTCGTCGATCAACCCCTATCTCATTGAAAACTAGTGTGCTTGGCCCTAACCACCTCAAATTACCAATCTATTTGTTTCCAACCTAAATTTGCCCACAATTGTTAACTAGGAAAGAATTTAAAACTAGACTAGAAGGAAAGATTCAAACCCATCAACCCAAACAAAAGCAAAGTCCTCTACAATGCATTCAACGTCCGGTATTACAACTCTCACATCGATGGATAGTCATGCTCCAGAGATAACTCAACACCGGCCAAATGGGGCCAATTTTCACACATGGTTCCAAAATGTTATGTTAGCTACCAAATGAAAAGGAAAAATGGGATACCTAATTAGAGGGATAAAGAAACCCTTGCACATGATGCAAATTATGAAATCTGGCAAGCGAAAATTTCAATTGTAATGGTGTAGCTTATTAATTTGACAAAACCAAAAACAGAAAGAACTTTTTTATTCTACCAAACTACTCAAAAGTTTTGGAAAACGGTACAAATTTATTCTAATTTGGAGAATATGTCACATTGTTTTGAGATTCGGTCAAAGATTCTAATTACCCAACAAGGTAATATGAGTTTAACAGACCATTTTGATGTTTTAATTGAGTTGTGACAAACAAGTGGACCTGTTTTATGAAACTGATTCAGAGACTCTTAACAGTGACATAAATATAAGAAATTACTAGAAAAAGAAAAGGTATTTAATTTTCTTCAACAACTTAACACAAATTTGGATGAGGTCAGGGGTTGAATTCTCAAAATAAAATCACTTCATCTCTTTGGTATTATACTTTTGCCGAGGTGATAAGAGAAGAGAGTTGGCAATGTATAATGTCATTTGTCCTTTGACACTACCATTCCACAATCCCTTAGAATTATACGCTTGAAGGAGTTAAGCAAGAAAACAACTCCAATAGATACACCACACCACAAGAAAAACAATGGTGTAATCATTACAATGTCTTATCATAAAAGGGCAATATTGTGGAAGATTGAAGGACAGGTAATGTTAGGATTCGATAATAATAATAGTAATAATAATTAATTAATTAAGAAGATAATTTATTTGAATAAGATAAAATATTTGAGATTAAGATAAGATATTGGATTTAATAATATTTAAATGTGAAAGTTAAGATATTGATAAAATAAATAGAAGTGATTGGATTGAAGAGGAAGAGAGGAATATTGTTATTTACATGTTTTGGGTAGTTTTTGGCTAATTGTGAAGCTATGACCTTTGAGAGGAGCTAACACCTTTTGTTGTCAACATTATTTGCTTTTAATATTAATAATATTTGTGTTAGGTTTAGATCCTTATAATTTTCATAAATACTCAAGATAGTTCACAATCATAAGAAATAGATTTCATTAATTCAAAAATATCAAAACAATTAAAATCTAGGTTATTCAATTCATTGTGGTATTTAAACAACAACGACGAATCGACTAAAACGACGTTTTTTTAATCAATACGTATCAAAACAACGTTATTTTAGTCATTTTTTGTTTGGCTACAGTAACCAACCAAGCTCAAAGCTTGGCTCTCAAGCAAGCTGACTTTGAGGCGAGCTCGACCTCAAGCAGCTCGGTTCAAATTTAACTCTAACTGCGATTGATTATTAGTCATTGGATCAACATTGCCTGACATGATGACAGATAGACTATTAGACATGTTAATGTTGATTAAGTTGCAATTGAAAGGGGAAGAAAAAGATGTCATAAGGCACCATTCAAAGATGTCATGGCATATTATGATTTTAACAACTTGACGCACTACCATGATACCGTCTGGTTTTGCTTTAGAATTTTGTAACTCAAAACATCCTATAATAATTTAGGAATTTCAAACTATTTAAATAGTCTTCACCTTTCCTTCCTAAGTGATGTGAAATGCTGCAACTTACAATGACATTCAATGTAAAGCTATTAAACTTTACCCGGTTTTATGATCATGTAAAATTTCAATTTCCTAAATTGCCATTGACATTTAAACAATGTGATCATTGATGCTAAGCAAACCAAGCATAAATATATGATATGGAAGAAGTGAATAAAACAAATGCAGGAAGTAAGAAGTCTAAATTACTTAGAATGATTGATGGTGTCATCAAGATCAATGGATATGGTTAAAATCTCCAAATTAAAGTAGAGATTTACAAGAATAACCTACTACTTCAAGTAGGGCTGAAAGGTGTTTTAACATTCAAGTAAAATTTACCCGCGTATTTGACACCTCATAACTTTATGAAGGCACTAATGAAGTTAGTCCTAGGACATAAGAACAACAAGTTTAAAATGAAGGGGCAACATCATCCAAACTAAAGTAATTCAACAAATAAATAATTTAATTTAAATAAAATATGCTCATAACAATTTAATGACAAAAATATGCATATAATAAAGAACTTAAGTAAAATAAAACGCACCTCGGGATTCCTTGAAACAAAATACATATCACCGTCAAAGTCCCCTTTTGCTATCTCATCTCCCAAAGACCTTGGACCTTTACAAGGAAAGAAAATAGCATACTTGGCATTTCCAACAACATCATCCAATTCTTTCACATATTTAGCCTTTAAAACATGGATATCTCCAAAATGTAAACCAGGATTGCGATATACTAAAACCTTCTCCCAGGAAACTTGGCCATCATTCCTATATTATGGACAACCTTACAAATGAGCAGTAGCTACTTGTTGCAATCTAATCAAAACATCACAGACTTTCTTTGTTAGCCTAGATCAAGATAAAACATATATAAATCTTGGGGAAGAAAAAATAGATGTGAACTATTGGGAAACCCTTGAAAAATATATCAACTATTGGAACTGTTTGAATGTGTACATCAGTTAGTCTGATTTGTGCACAAAGAAGTTTTAAGGGTTGTTCACCAAAGAGCACCTCTTCCCCTTCGTCGTTATAAGACAAACTAATTAAAACAAGGGACTACAAGTAACTCCTGACTACCATAGACAACTTAAAACAATTAAAATAACATTTACAATTCTACCAAAGAAAGCCTAAGCAATCCTTATAACAAAATGGAAGGTGTTATAATGTCAAACAGAAGTGTGCAATGAACATACAGTATTATGCATACTTCATTCCTCTCCAGGATTCCAGTGGGGTCGACTGTCCCCATTAAGTAATAACTGTCAGTTACAGGAAGCTTTCCATCTTGAAGACTCTTCTTTTCCTCCTTAAAAAATGTAGACAGACGCCACTTCAAATATGGTTCATCAATAAAAATCCCGGATAGAATCATTCTTGCCGAAATGAATTCATCATCCATTCCACCATACCTAAGGGAAACTGAATTTGTAGAAAAAAAAAAAAAAGATTGTTTAAAGGAGTTAAAAGAATTAGGAAAAGCTAAGGACACTGCAGAAAGGAGTTATGGGACAAAACGAACTGACACATGGGTCAATGTGTAGAAAGATTGTGGGAGGGAAAAGTTTAGGGGAAAAAAATTATAACAGAATGCTAAAACAATCCTAAAGAAGATGCCAAAACAGGAAAAAAGAACATGATGACTAAGTACATATATGATCTAAAAAGAAAGAAAATGTCAAGGCAAAATGAGTTGTTGCAAACTAACAGTGGCCTTGCTCATGGGAAAACTACCTTTTAGGGCATTCCGTTTATTGGAGAAAACACCCTGCACATCTTCCAAAGCATTTCTCACTATATCCAAAAAAAAGCTTTCTGGGACACCTCCAAAGTTAAGCAATGCAATTAAATTCTTAGATAGAGTTGTCTGTTTTGATTGCTTGCCGGAAATCTGACTGAAAACAGCAGGATATCTGACTTCATCAGAATATATATATATGTAGATGCATTAAACTTTTCATAATCGTGCTAGAAAATCCAAATTGGTAGCACCAGTGTAAGCAAGCTTTATCCAAGGTTTATACTTCACATTTGAATAAACTAGTTCCAGACTACTTCTGTCTAGATCATCAACTCAAACCAACAATGTTACTTTGCTTTGAAATCAACATCAGCAATTGAATTTTATGATTTTCATTTTAAGACAGGCTCAATGATGCATGCTTCTCCAAAAAGCATACATATCACGGCAGTAGTGATGCATACAAAATGAAAATAATATGAAATAAAAGCAGATTGAAGAGTACCTTGTACTGACTACTTCCAACGAATTGATTGTCTGATTACCAGACAGATTTGGATCTGCCTCAACTTTAATCATTGAAGGTCTGATCTGAATAGTTTGTGAAGGAAGCTACAGAAGTGATAACACCATTACTTTGACAACTAGTCATAAACAGGAGCTCAGTCATTTGTAGCTGATGATAGGATATTTAATAAATGCAAAATTTTGCTTATCAAAACAAATGTCACAAACCTCTATCAGGAAATAATGGGAATAGTTTATTTATTAAAGGTCATATGAACCCTTCAAAAAAAACCCCAAAAATTTGAAGATTCCCAATCACAAAATGAAAAAGAGAGTATATAATTCACATATGATTTTGCATGACCAATTCAATATGATAATTAACTTCATAAACCTGTGATTCATACCTTTCTTAACCATGAGTTGACATTATAACCACACAACGTCAAGTTTTACTTCCGGTTAAATATCTTAACCCAAATTAAAACATTTAAATCCAGCAGAATTACACCAGATGTACAATCCATTTCAGGAAAGACAGTTTTTCCAAAAAAGATAAAAATGGTAAGGTCTACAAAGTGTACTGTTTTGTAGATCAATAGATTTCAGTCTAAATTCATCACTTCGGACTGTTTTCATCAAAGGAGCCCCCCAAAAACAAGTTTGTTCAATTGCATTTGGTTCAATTATTGCTTTGACAATTTATCTTTAAAGAAGAACAATAAAAATAAACAAAGATATAAGAGCTTGATGAGAAGTTTATATGAGATTTTCTCTTAACAGCTTTCAACTAACTTAATCAATGTCAGTAACAGAGGACCAAAAAATAGATCCTAATCTATTGCTTGCTAGTTTATACAGTACGCATAAGATGTTGTAAATTATTTACTTATTCTTCACTCATTAATACATGAGAAGAAGACCTATTCCATTCCCATATGAGTAATACTATATGTACTAACAATGAGTATAAACACAGATATAAACGCTGATGTGTCATCATTTGATTGAGTGTTACTTTATCTCTAATTGAAAATCATTCAATCACATGATGACACATTAGTATTTATACTTGTGTTTATACCCATCGTTATTGCATGATAAAAATTATTGTTTCCATATATTTTTATTAATTAAGCTAAACCAGAAGAGTATGTAGGTATTAGAAAATTATATGGGAACTAAACTCAATCCCTCAAACAATCATCTATGGTAAAACTGGAATCAAAGCACTATATTCTTCTTTAGGAAAAGCAAAATGGCATGTTTATACCTTCTTGTTCACCAGCAGAGTTCCCTTGACAGCACAACCTTTGTGGAAGAGGCGGACCTGCATTAGCAGAGGCTAGAAACAAGGAAGAAAAGAGAAAAAATAACAGATTTTAAGGTCTACTGTGAACATTGGAAATAAATTATAAAAATAGTTTTAAAAAAATTGACACACGTACTGGTACCCCACTGTGAGATTCTGGCTGATCCCCCTCACATAACTTCCCTTCAATTTCTTTCCTAATAGCGAATCTCTAATGACATTGAAAATAATATGAATCAAGAGACAAGTCATAAAAGCATCAAAAAATGTCACCTATAAGTTGAATTTATTTGACACATGGTCATTGTGGCAATATAGGCTATTGCACCTTCTAATTAAAATATCAGTGCTAATTTATCAATCAGCAGAACACAAAGAAATCAACATTAAACACTGACCTAAAAGTTTGTCGAAAAAATTAAATATATGCATAAACTGACGGAGAGAAAGTGGCTGATAATTATGAAGATAACAGAAGCATTTCAAAAAGAAATGCTTGTAAAACTTAAATTCAGGTTGATGTTTCACATTCATTTAAAATTCTTTCTGAGTCAGCAGGTAACTAATTGATTATAGATCAAGCTCCATATCACAAACCTCACTGTCATCATTTCTGCATTTCCCTTTAAAGACATTATTTGGGCATTTTAGAGCCAAATCCTCTGATATGAAACCAGTTCCATCAGTGTGTATAAGAAGCTTCCCATCTTTATAGACAGGATTGCCATCTTTATCCTGTGAATGGGATTAAGAAAAAGAAGTTGTTTGTGAGTGAAGAAATAGACCTATACTTAGTTCAATGTCTTCCAAGTTTGTTGAAGAAAGGAAACATATCTGAATAGAGAATTAAACCATAGATCATACATAGCAAGGTATATCTTCAATTTTCTCAATGGTTACTTTTGTAAAATCCAACTCTAACTTCATAGTCTTGGACAAAATTAGAGAAAGCCTGAAATCTCAACAGAAAAAATTTAATTCAATTATCAAGAGAACACAAAAATATGGGTCCTAAAAAGCTTACGTATTACCGTGACATATAGTTCGCCACATTTGAAACAGTGTGAACATGCATAAATAACGCTCTCGCTTCATTTACTGTTTTCCCGGATAATATATAGTGTTGGCTGTTGTCAATGATTGCATCAGATTCCAAACACACAAAATAACACTTGACAGAGGATAACGTTGGCTCCTTCTTCTTTTCTTTTTTTCCGCCATCTTTAAACACTGATCGGTAATGATATTGAGATAGAAAAAAGAGTTATTCAATGATTCTTACTACCACTAAAAAATTTCACAATTATTTACAGTAAAAAGGGAAATAACAGAACAAACATTAGTGCAATGAAAAGACTCACCAAAAAACCGATAGCAACGCAGACCAAGAAGGATACCCTCTCTTCCGATCTTTCTGTATTTATCATAATGACCAGTGGAACTGTCTCCAAAATTTCGATTACATGTCTCGTCTGCTTCAAAGTTGACCATGAGAACGTTGTCATCTCCCAGTACTCTTTGTAAGTGAGTTTTTGTTTGATCTAGATAAGGGCCCTGTAAATTTTTTATATAAAAATAGAACGAAATATATCTAATCTTCAGTTTTCTTTAAAAAAAAATAATTGAAAGATCTTAAATAGTATTCTGTTGATAAATAGTAACATGAGCAGTAAAGCCGAGGATCTAATGAAAATTATATAACAAATGATTATAAATATTAGTCACTGAGGAGATGTGGAGTTCAGAAAATTATTTTCATACATAAACAAATATTAGGCTAGCAATAAGCCCCAGAATGAAGTGAAATCAAGGAAGCTGAACTGCAATATGAGAACTTGCAAATAAAAAAATTGCAATAATTGTATAATATAGCACATATAAACTGTTTTTTAGAATTCTAGAATTAGAAAGTCTCCTAGACATAGCACAGATTTAACAGTCCATGGTCAAGATTCAGCTTAACATTGTGTGCCTCAATATGGAGTAGTACCAGCCTACCTAAGTAGGCTTATCAAACCAGTAGACAAAAACTTCAAGTTCCTTTCTGTTATTGCATTCAAAATCACTTCCATTTTCATCAAAGTAGTCACAATTAGTGCCACAAAGATATATATGCATGCATATGATCAATAAGACAAATGAACCTTGAAAGTATAACTGCCATCAGCGGATACATGACAACGATAGATGTGCGTTTTTCCAGAATCCCAGTCTATAGACTGCATAAGAAAACAAGCGATCAGCCATGCATATGACGTAAGGAAGAGAGCACCCATATCAAAGAAAACAAATGATGAAAAGAAATTTATATCTCAACTCAACAAATCAAACAACTCATCTTCCTAGCCCACAATTCGAAAAACAAAACTGTTTTTAAGGTTTTAACCTTTTGTAGATTATAATAATTAAAATAAAAAAAAATTAACACATTATCAAGAATATGGCATAAACCATTCGTCGGTCTTTCGAGTCCATATCATTTCCGAAAGTGCTCCAAAGCTTCGACTCAAGATTGACCATTGACAAATCCTTCAGCTCCCGAATTTTATCAGCACTCATTGCATCTTCCAGCTTTTTCCTGCACAAAAAAAGATATGAAACAAAAGAAAACAGGTAAATGTTTGAGAACCAAGAGCAATAACTTACTTCCCGATGTAACTTAAAATAAGAAACGCCTTCCTGAACTCAAGTTCGCCAAGCGCAACGTACTGAGGAATCGATATTCGGTTACTTTCCATGCGTGAACTCGTACTCGAAGTCAAAGGTGAACCTCTCGGGGGCTCCGGAACCGGAGAGCGACTCATACCATCATTTAGGACTGCAAGAACGATTAACACTTGATTTCTAAATCTAACTACTTAAAACAACAAATTGAACAAGAAAATAAAAGAAAAATAGAAAGGGGAGTAGCTGAGAACCTTGAGAAAGATTCATGGGACGAACAATATTGACGGGGCTTCCATCATGAGAGTGTGAGGGCGAAAGACAGGGGCGTTTCTGCGGGGACTCGTGTGTGCTGTTGTGGCGTTGGTTGATCAAGTACTTTATGAAACCACTAAACGAAGAATGAATTGTCTTGCCCTTGATTACACGGAGAACATTGAGAGCTTCTTCTTCACCCACAGAAGCGAGTGCTTGTCTTGCTTCGGCATCCGGTGACCGTTGATTCTGGTTAGTACAGATTTCGTTTATCAACTGTTGGACAGAATGCGGTAGAGAGATTGAATCGGACATGTTTGACAAAAAATCGCAGAGTGAAATTGATTTCCCTCTACTGAAAACAGTAATGACCACCCTTGAATTGAAATGGAACTGATTTCCCTCTATTTAAAACTTAAAACAGGTGATGACCATCTCCATCCTTCAGATTAAGTTAGCGTTATAGTACCGCCAAAATTGCAAAAGGCGAGGCGCTGTAAATAAAGTGAAAAAGTAAAGTGATGATATGTCCTACATCAATCCAATCAAACTTTGTTTCAAAATTCATTATTTTAAGTTTTTGAAGGGCCAAGAAGAATATCGTTATTTTATTATTAATCTTCAAAATCTAAATATATTATTATTTTTTTAATTTAAAAAATTAATAATTTTTTTAAAATTAAATTTAAAAAAGTGATTTATACATATATATTGTTTTAAGATTTTAAATTTTTTTTTTGGGTGATTTTTTAATAAACAACTGTTATCCTCTCGATAACGGTTCTCTTTCCGATATTTTATTTCAGTCTGAAACTCTCTTTCTTCTATTAACATTATTTAAAACAATAAAATTATATGTATCCATTTTAGGTACATAAATATATACATATTTATATGTATCATCATGTGATTGATGATTTTGAATTAAAAATAAAACAATAACCAATTATATGATGGTACATATGAGTATGTATATATTTGTGTACCCAAAGTAAGTACACATAGTATTACTCTACTTAAAAAGCTTTTGTTTGGACGCGTTTATACCAAAAATTTATTTATGTTTAGATAAGTAAGTAAAAATTCAACTTCTAATATATTCTGTTTTTTTAATCCACTTATTTTTAAGTATTTACATTTTTCTGTTTTTACCGCTACTCGTAGGGCTGGACTCGAGCCGAGCCAGCTTGAGCTCGACTCGGCTAGGTTCGAGCCTGAAATGAGCCGGGCTCTGCTCGGCTCGATCGAGTTCGAGCTGAGCTCAAACTGGTTCGGTAGATTTTTTTTAAAAAATTTTTATACAAAACGACGTCGTTTTAATCCATATATATATACAAAATGATGTCGTTTTGATATGAAAAACGAGTCAAACCGAGTCATAAATGAGCCGAGCCGAACTCTAATCGAGCCGAGTTCGGCTCGAGTCGAGCTCGAACCGAACTCGAGCCGGTCATAAATAAACCGAGCCGAGTCTGAGCTAGCTGCGAGCCAAGCTCAGCTCGGTTCGAATCCAACCCTAGCTATTCGTTTTGACTCAGGATGTTGGTTTAAATAATATTTTATTATTAAAATTAAAAAATTATTTTAAAAATAAATTATTTAAAAGATTATTAAATATAAATCAATATTATAATAAAAGATTATCATAATATTTTATTACTGACAAATCAAATAAGATAATATAAGTAATAAAAGATATATTATCAAGATAATTTTTAAATCTCTGAAACCAAATGACTCCTTAATCGTAATTCATTATCAAAAATTTCTATTTACCATGTTTTTCAATTCCTATTTTAAATATAAATTATTATTGTAATGTTTATTATTGATTGTATCACTTCAGTGGATGATGATGAGTAAAAACTTAACTTCTTTGGGATATTTAATTTGGGTAATATTTTATTATCAAAATAGAAATATTATCTTGAAGATAGAGTATTGAAAAAATTACTGAATATAAATGAATACAATGTTTAATAAATTTTGATAGGTATAAATAATTATTACATTTGATTAAAAGTAATAAAAAAATACTAGTAAATTATTTTATTTAAAAACATTTGAATATAATTATTTTTAAATATTTTTTATATTAATTAAAAATAAATTTATTTTTATCTCAAAAAATTAATAAATAATAATATAATTATATAAAATTAAGATTACCTTGATAATCTTTTAATACCTAAGATAAAAATAGTAATCAAATTATTAACTATATTACCTGTTGTGTCAATATTAATAATAAAATATTATCATAATTTTTTATTATTAACAAACTAAATAAAATAATATAAATAATAAAAAAATAAATTAACAAAATAATTTTTAAACTTATGAAACCAAACGACCTCTTATAGTAAAAAATCATTTCAGCAAACTTTGTGCGGGAAATGCCTTTGGACAAAGTTAAATGTAGAACAAAAGCAGCATAAACAATGTTTTTCTTTGGTGGCGATTTGCCAACAGACGAGGAAAGGTGATCATGCTCTTAGGCATTACGGTAGGTTTTTATTTTTTATAATATTTTTTTTTTAGTGTAAGTGTTTTAAGTATTATAAACAATAAAAACATTTATACTCATTTTAAATATATAAATAAATATATATTTAATATATATTATTATATAATTAGATAATTTTATATTAAAAATAAATAATATTAAATCACATAATAATATACGTAAATATATATTTTAATTAAAACGAGTACATAAAATTATTATTCGTGATAAAATGCACATAAGTTATTGCCGTTGACAAACAATTTCCTCTTCGTCTTTAGTAAATTACTACAGTAACTGCTCTGATTTAAGCATCATAATTGGTAAAATACACATTATACAAATTAATATGTATTCACGAATTGAAGCCAGCCCACAACAAATTCTATTTAGAAAAAATAAACAAAAAACATTGATATTTTTATACGATATTTTAATATTAAAATTTTAATTTAACTTTATCTTTTTCTACCTAATTTTTTATTATAGTTGATAATATCTCAATATAGTATATATTTACAAAATTATCCTCATCAACATCATGGTGGGTATTACCCCCTTTATATTAAATTTCTTGTAAGCTATCACTTTTTTTTATATCATTATATAATTATTGAACATCAATATAAATCATTTTAGAAGATACATTCTTTGATTTTGAGATAATTGTTATGTATACAGAAACAAATTATATCAACTTCCATAAACATATAATGATAATATATAACTTCATAAGTCAATTATTTAAAAAATGAAAAAAAATTCCGAAAACAAGTATGCTTAAGAAATTAATTCAAAACTTACAAAATCAAATCCAGATACAATTGCGAACTTCATTCAAGGACAACTGTTTTGACTTCTTTCAAACACATGCCAACAATATGAATATACTAGGATATTATATTACACAAAGGTCGATTTATATTACAACGGGGCTACATTATTTATAGAAACATTTTTTCAACCAAATATTTCTTGAAGTACTGAAGGTAAACAAAGCATAGTTCTTTCACCCTGTTTCATAGCATAAAATTTGCATAAAGCTGAACCTGCAACTTTCCAAGCAAAGCTACAATAACCAACAGCTCCCTGTCTTTTGGCATGGTCATAAGCCAAGTTATATATTACAAGAGCCTCATCATAGATCTCCTGTATGTTCCTTGTGCTCTGTTCGAACTCCGTTGCCTTGTATAATATCTAGCACCAAAACAACAGATAAGTAAACTAGCAACGCAGAAAACGATTTACAGCAATTGAATTTCATGCTGATCAGGATTTAATGTCATACAAATTGGAGTAGAAAAGTAACCTGCTTATATTTTTTAATGACTTCATTGGCTGCCTCATCTTTGCCCTCCCCACCATTCTTCAAGGCCAATCTCATATCCTGCCTATATTGATCATATAGTCCTTTCCATTTTATCTTGCATTCATTGGGGACTTCATCATCATTGAAATGAGGAAGTTTCCAAACATCTAAACAGATTTAAAAGCAAGGCAATTTTGCAACTCCTACTCGTTAAAACTCATACATGGTAATTCAACAATATGAATCTACTACATATTAACACCATATGATGTATAAATCCTCAATTTTGAAAGAATACTTACTTTCCACAGATACTTCTTGTCCTTTATATTCTTTCACTGTATTGTAAATTTTTCCCAAGACAGATTTGGATTCAAAAGTAATCGAAGCCTTCTTTCCCATGTAACAAGGAAACTTCTTTGCCTTCAGGTCTTCTGGAACTTTTATCTGTTTCGTAGTGAGGAAAATGTGTTACTGCCAGCTTTATATAGGACCAATATTTCTATCAGTAGATCCCTTGTAAGTCAAGGTTCATGAATTTAAATTAGTTAGATATTTTGACAACTAACCTTTCTACCACTCTTCTTTGGGGCATCTAAAGCTTCATAGTATACATCAATCAATCGAAAAATTTTTTCTTTCAAAAGAGCTTTCTCAGCTGCACTCTCATCTCCTAGTGTCAGAAGTTGATCCATAATTGCCTTCCAACTATCAGCTGCCTGACCCATTGCATAGCTAAGGGCAAGCCAAAAGGATTTCAGTCATTACCATCATGGATTTTAAAGGAAAAGGACTTTCGATGCTTACACTGAAATTTCAATATTAAAAAAAAAAAAAAAAAACCTTGCTGAGAACTATTGCAAAGGAGTTCCTTCCTGGATTGCCCAAAATAGATTTTGTTCAGAAATGGGGAAATCACAGATTTTAAAAGAAAAATATATGGCTATGGCCCAGCTTTTTGACGACTAACAATTTTAAGCCTTAAAGATACAAATCCTTTGAAGCCCACGGTTGAACTTTAAAAGGGATAATAAACTGTTAATTTTGGAAAGGAAATTTCAAACAACAGACCAAGCCAATCTAATCCATATCTGTTTACTTCAATCAAGCCCATGACAGTTGCATTAGCCAGAATTCGATCATTACAACGGAAAAAAAAAAGTTTTGCAGTACACAATCATCTGCACACCTGGGTTCAAATCTTGTAGTCAAGAAAAGGTTGAAAAGCTCATCCTCCAACTCCTCAGGCGAAATGTCACCTGGTCTTTTAGCGGACATGTTATTTGTTGAAGGCTTAGATGTCCATGGTTCACTTGCCCTGAAATGTTTCAAAAGCTGAAGAATATGGGAATAAGTGCCAGACTATTAGATCACCAAAATCCCATCAATCATAAACAAAATCCCAAACTAAACACAGTTTTAATTTCAATTTGTGCAGATATCCATCCAGCACTGGCACAGGACAAGGAAAAAAGCAAAGTGGACCAAACATATGCTACTGAAGGCGTATGAGCATTATTGGAAAGTCAATTTGGTTGATTGAATATCTTCTTGTTTTAGGATAATTTTGATTTTTCATTTATTTTATATTTCTTTTTTCTACTTCACTTTCTAGTTCCTATTGTAATTCCCAGTTTGTGTAGATTTTTACTAGTTTATTGTTTATATAAATCCCTCCATTGTTTAATGAAAAAGTGACAAAACTAATTCAAAACGAAGGAGGCCACTGTTTCATGGTATCAGACCCAAGGTTCCACCATTTTCTAGGAGAGAATTGGGTTTAATACATCAGAAAGCTATTGAAGATTGCTAGAACTTGTCGGAATTCTACAAGAAACCCAATCAGACCCAGAAAATTGAAAGTCCACCTCTCGAAAGTGGCAATCTACTTGAGATTTTGTCAGGATGCTCCAGAAACCTATCGCCGACAAAGACTAAACTCGTCAGAGCGGAAATCAGAAATTGAAAATATACCTCTAGAAAGTGTTGATCTATTGAAGATATTGCCGAAAAACTACCAAAAAACTTTAGAAATCTATCACCAACGAAGACCAAACTTGCCAGGCCTTGTCAAAATCCTACCAGAAAATTTTTTTATCCAAAAATTGTCAATATACTATCAGAGAGTGCTAATCTTCCCTTAAAAAGTGTTGACCCTCCCTTATTGTTGCCAAAAAGCAAACAATATTTCTCTGAAGCCGCCGATCAACTCTTATCTCGTTGAAAACTACCGATCTATCTATTTCCACCCTGAACTTGCCCACAATTACAAATAATTTTAAGACGAGAATGGACAGGAAGATTAAAATAAAAACCCATCAAACCAAACAGAAGCAGAGTCATCTATAGTGAATTCAACGTCTAGGATTACAACTCTCAACTTTATGGACAGTCATGCTCTCTAGATAACTCAACACCAGCCAAATGGTACGAATTTTCACGAATGGTTCCAATATGTTAATGTCAGCTACCAGAGGAAAAGGAAAATTGGGAAACCTGACTGTTGGATACAGAAACTCTAGCCCACACAAATTACACTGTTTGGGAAGCAAAAAATTCCATTCTAATGGTGTGGCTTATTAATTTGACAAAACCAAAAATAAAGAGAACTTTTTTATTGTACCAAATTACTCAAAGGATCTGGAAAGCAGTACAATAAATTGATTCTGATTTAGAGAATATTTCACAGTGGTTTAAGATTCGGTCGAAGATTCAAATAACCCAACAAAGTAATATGAGTTTAACTAACTAGTTTAGTGTTTTGATTGAGTTGTGACAAGAAATTAACCTATTTTATGAAATTAATTCAAGGACTCTGAATGAGGACATAAAATACAAGAATAGGTTGATAGAAGAAAAGGTATTTGATTGTCTTCGAGGACTGAAGACAAATTTGGATGAGGTCAAGGGTCGTGTTTTGAACCAGAACCACTTTTGTGTCTTTGGGCTAGCCATTAGAGATGACAATTTAGACCCGATTTTAAGGATTTCGACCCTCTTTGACCCTAACAAAGAGGAGATTCTCTAATAAAAAAGGGAAAAGGGGCAGGGATGGGGATGAAAAAAATTCCTGTAATTGGGGATGGGCCGGAGACAGGGATACATATGTCCCCGCCCCTCCCCTCCCGTTCCCCACCCGTTCCCCTCCCCACCCCGTAAATCTAATATATTAATATAATAATTTCTAGTATATTTTAATTTGTTTAATATTTTTAATTGCAAATTCATTAGTATTTCCTATGTAAACTGTTTTAAAATTAATTTTGCTTTTAAAATTGATTATTACATGTTAGTTTTTAAAATGTTGTTTTGTATCAACATAAAGAATTAATGATGATATTAACATAAAGAGCTACTAATGAAGAGATTGATTATTGCATATTGTTAAATTTTATGAAAACTTTGTATTTGAACTAAAATAACAATGAATATTTTGCAGCTCTTGTAGCAAGTAATATTTTAAAAAAGTATTATTTATTTTATTTATTGAAATATAAGAAGTAATTAAAATTTATATTTACGAGTATGGAAAGGAGATTTTTCTCCGTGGGAACGGGGAAAGGATTTTTCCCCACAGGGACGGAGAGGGAATTTTTTTCCGCGGAGACGGGGAGGGGATTTTCCTTCGCAAGAAGGGGATGAAGATTCTTTGTTATTTTCATAACGGAGACGGGGATTGATATCCCCTTCCCGCCCCTCCTCATTGTCATCCCTACTAGCCATTGGATTAACTAATAATTAGACTATCGGACAGATGGATGCTAATTAAACTGGAACTGAACATTACCCATTGGATCAACACCTCTTGACGTGATGACCAATAGACTATTGGACACGTCAATGCTAATTATTTGACAATGTTGATAGGATACAATGATGGTAATAATTTGATCCACTATTAAGGTGTTGCCTAATTTTCTTTTTCTATCTTACAACTCAAAATGGATTAAAATAGTTTAAGAACTTATAAATTATTTAGATAAACTTGACTTTTTCTTCTTAAACAAGGTAAGATATTACAACTTATAATTATGTTCAATATAAACCTACTAAAATTTCTCCTGATTGAAGAAGATCATGTAAAATTTCAATTTTCTAAATTATCATTGACATTTAAATAATGTGATCTTTGATGCTAAGCAAACCAAGTATGATTAAATGATATGAGTGAAGTAATAAAAAAAAATACAGAAAGTCTAAAATCACTTAGAATGTTTGATAGTACGATAAGGATCAATGAACATGATTAAAATTTCTAAATTAATTAAATTGAGATTTACAAGGATATTCTACTACTTCAGATAGAGTTGAAAGGTGTTGTAACATTTAAATAAAATTTTCTCGCGTATTTGAGCCCTTAAAGCTTTATGAAGGCACTAATGAAATTTGGCCTTGGATACAAGAACAATAAAGTTAAAAGGAGGGGGCAACATCATCTAAACTAAAGTAATTTAATAGATAAAGAACTTAATTTAAATAAAAAATGCAAATAATAATTCAACAACAAAAATATGCATATAATAAAAAACTCAAGTGAAATAAGACACACCTCAGGATTCCTTGAAACGAAATACAAATCACCATCAAAATCCCCCCCTGCTATCTCATCTCCCAGTGACCTTGGACCTTTGCAGGGAAAGAATATAGCATACTTTGCATTTCCAACAAAGTCATCCAATTCTTTCACGTATTTATTCTTCAGGACATGGATATCTCCAAAATGTAAACCAGGATTGCGATATACTAGAACCTTCTCCCAGGATACTTGGCCATCATTCCTATATTAGGGACAACCTTACAAATGAGCACTTTCTGTTTGTTGCAATCTAATCAAAGCATCACAAACTTTCTTTATTTGCCTAGGTCAAGATAAAACATTGATAAATCTTGGGGAAGAAAAAAAAAAAGATGTGAACTATTAGGAAACACTTAAAAAAACATCTAGTACTGGAACTGTTTGAATGTGGACACCGGTTGTTCTGATTTGTGCACAAAAAAGTTTGTGTAAGGGCCATTGACCAGACAACACCTCTTCCTCTATCCTTTTAAGAAAAACCAATTAAAACCAGGGACTGCAAGTAACTTCTGACTACCGAAAACAGCTTAAAACAATTAAAATAACATTTATAATTGCACCAAAGAAAGCCCTAAGCAATCCTCATAACAGAATGGCAGATGTTATTGCATCAAACAGAAGTGTGCAATGAACATACTTACAGTATTATGCAAACTTCATCACTCTGCAGGATTCCAGTGGGGTCGACTGTCCCCATTAAGTAATAACTTTCAGTTATAGGAAGTTTTCCATCTTGAAGACACTCATTTTCCTTCTTCAGAAATGTAGACAGACGACACTTCAAATATGGTTCATCAAGAGAAATCCCAGATAAAATCATTCTTGCGGATATGAATTCATCCATTCCACCATGCATAAGGGAAACTGCATTTGTAAAAAATTATAAAAAAAAAAAACTGCTTAAAATACCCACTTTAAGGAGTTAAAAGAATTCGGAAAAGCTAAGGAAACTGCAGAAAGGAGTTATGGGACAAAGCATGTGGGTCAATGTCTAGAAAGATTGCGGGAGGGAAAAGTTTAGACAAAAAAATATTATAACAGAATGCTAAAACAATCCTTAAGAAGAGACCAAAACAGAAAATACAAGCATGGCCAGTAATTGCATATATGATCTAAAAAGAATGAAAATGTCTAGGCAAAATGAGTTGTTGCAAACTAACAGTGGCATAGATTATGGAAAACTACCTTTTAAGGCATTCCGTTTCTTGGAGAAAACACTCTGCACATCTTCCAAAGCATTTCTCACTATATCCAAAAAAAAACTTTCTGGGACCCCTCCAAAGTTGAGCAATGCAATTAAATTCCTAGATAGAGTCGTCTTTCTTGATTGCTTGCTGGCATATGAAGGGTAAGTTACAAACCTTTACCAAAAACATAGGAAAAACAGCAGAAAATTTAACTTCCTCTGAATATATATGTATATGTTAGGATGCATTAAACTTTTCATAATCGTGCTAGAAAATCCAAATTGGTAACACCAGTTTAAGAAAGTTCTATCCAAGGTTTATACTTCACATTTGAATAAACTAGTTCCAGACTACTACTGTCTAAATTTTCAACTCAAACCAACAATGTGACTTTGCTTTGGAATCAATGTCAGCAATTGAATTTTATGATTTTCATTTTAAGACAGGCTTATGCTATTCCAAAAGGCATATATATCATGGCAGCAGTGATGCATACAAAATGAAAATAATATGAAATAAGAGCAGATTGAAGAGTACCTTGTATTGACTATTTCCAACGAATTGATTGTCTGATTACCAGACAGATTTGGATCTGCCTCAACTTTGATCATTGAAGGTCTGATCTGAATGGTTTGTGAAGGAAGCTACAGAATTCAGAAATGATAACACCATTATTTTGACAACTAGTCATAAATAAGAGCCCAGCCATGATAGGATATTTAATAAATGCAAAATTTTGTTTATCAAAACAAATGTCACAAACCTTTATCAGGAAATAATGAGAATAATTTATTAAGGTCATCTGAATCCTTCAAAAAAAAAAAAAATTTGAAGACCCCTAGTCACCAAATGAAAAGGTATGATTTTGGATAACCAATTAAATATGATAATTAACTTTATAAACCTGTGATTCATACCTTTCTTAATCATGAGGTCAAGTTTCACTCCCTATTTATTATCTTAACCCAAATTAAAACATTTAAATCCAGCAGAAGTACAGTCCATTTCAGGGAAGACATTTTGTCCAAAAAAGATACATTTAGTAAGGTCCACAAAGTGTACAGGCTTGTAGATCAATAGATTTCAGTCTAATTTCATTACGTTGGACTGTTTTCATCAAATGAGCCCTGAAAAGCAACTCTGTTTCAATTGCATTTGGTTCAATTATAACTTGAAAAATTTTTCTTTAAGGAAGAACAATAAAAATAAATAAAGATATAAGAGCTTCATGAGACGTTTATGTGAAGTTTTCTTTAACAGCTTTCAACTAACTTAATCAATGTCAGTAACAGAGGACCAAAAAATTGATCGTAGTCTATGGCTTGTTTGTACAATAAGCATAAGATTTTGTTAATTATTTATCTACTCTTCACACACTAACACATGAGATCAAAACCTATCCCGTTCCTATATGAGTAATACTGCATCCACAAACAATGGATATAAACACAGATACAAACGTTGATATGTCCTCGTTTAATTGAGAGTTACATTTATCTCTAATTCAAAATCACTCAATCACATAATACCACAGTAACATTTGTACCCATTGTTAGCACATAAAATATTATTGGCTAAACCAGAAGAGTGTATATGTATTAGAAAATTATACAGGAACTAAACTCAATCCCTCAAACAATCATCAATTAAAAGGCTGGAATCAAAGCACTATATTCTTCTTCTGGAAAAGCAAAATGGCATATTTATACCTTCTTGTTCACCAGCAGAGTTCCTTTTACAGCACGACCTCCATGGAAGAGTCGGACCTGCATCAGCAGAGGCTAGAAACAAGGAAGAAAAGAGAAAAAACAACAGATTTTAAGGTCTACTGTGAACATTGCAAATAAATTATAAAAATAGTTTTAAAAAAAAAAGTGATGCACGTACTGGCACCCCACAGTGAGATTCTGGCTGATCCCTCTCACAAAACTTCCCTTCAATATCTTTCCTAATAGCGAGTCTCTAATGACATTGAAAATAATATGAATCAGGAGACAAGTCTTGCATGCATCAGACTAACAGAAGCATCAAAGAATGTCACCTATAAGTTAAATTTATTTGACACATGGTCATTGTGGCAGTATAAGCTATTGCACCTTCTAACTAAAATATTAATGCTAATTTCTCAATCAGCAGAACACAAAGAAACCAACATTAAAGCTTGACCTACAAGTTTATCGAAAAAATTAAATAGATATATAAACTAGAAGAGAGAAAGTGGCTGAAAATTCTGAAGAACTGAAGAAAACAAAAGCATTTCAAACACAAATGCTTGTAAAACTTAAATTCAGGTTGATGTTTCACATTCATTTAAAATTCTTTCTGAGTCATCAGGAAACTAATTGCTTATAGATCAAGCTCCAAATCACAAACCTCACTGTCAGCATTTCCGCATTTCCCTTTAAAGACATTATTTGGGCATTTTAGAGCCAAGTCCTCTGATATAAAACCAGTTCCATCAGTATGTATAAGAAGCTTCTTATCTTTATAGACACGATTGCCATTTTCATCCTGTGAATGGGATTATAAAGAAGTTGTTTGTGAGCGAACAAATGGACCTATACTTAGTTTATTGAAGAAAGGCAACATATCTGAAGAGGGAATTAAACCATAGATCATACACAGCAAGGTATGTCTTCAATTCTCTCTACAGTTACTTCGGTAAAATCCAACTCTAACTTCATGGTCTTGGACAAAATTAGAGAAAGCCTGAAATCTCAACAGAAAAAATTAAATTCTATTATCAAGAGAACACAAATATATTGGGTCCTAAAAAGCTTACGTATTACCGTGACATATAGCTTGCCACATTTGAAGCAGTGTAAACGTGCATAAATAACGCTCTTGCTTCATTTACAGTTTTTCCGGATAATATATAGTGTTGGCTGTTGTCAATGATTGCATCAGATTCCAACCGCACAAAATAACACTTGACAGAGGATGATGTTGGCCGCTCCTTCTTCTTTTCTTTTTTTCCGCCATCTTTAAACACTGATCAGTAACGATATTGAGATAGAAATAAGAGTTATTCAATGATTCTTACTACTACTAAAAAATTTCACAATTATTTACAGTAAAAAGGGAAATAACCGAACAAACATTAGTGCAATGAAAAGACTCACCAAAAAACCGATAGCGACGCAGACCAAGAAGGATACCCTCTCTTCCGATCTTTCTGTATTTATCATAATGATCAGTGGAACTGTCTCCAAAATTTCGATTACACGTCTCGTCTACTTCAAAGTTGACCATGAGAACGTTGTCATCTCCCAGTACTCTTTGTAAGTGAGTTTTTGTTCGATCTAGATAAGGGCCCTGTAAATTTTTTATATAAAAATAGAAGGAAATATATCTAATCTTCAGTTTTCTTTAAAAAAAAAATTAATTGAAAGATCTTAAATAGTATTCTGTTGATAAATAGTAACATGAGCAGTAAAGCCGAGGATCTAATGAAAATTATATAACAAATGATTATAAATATTAATCACTGAGGAGACGTGGAGTTCAGAAAATTAGTCACAATTAGTGCCACAAAGATATATATGCATGCATATGATCAATAAGACAAATGAACCTTGAAAGTATAACTGCCATCAGCGGATACATGACAACGATAGATGTGCGTTTTTCCAGAATCCCAGTCTATAGACTGCATAAGAAAACAAGCGATCAGTCATGCATATGATGTAAGGAAGAGAGCACCCATATCAAAGGAAAAAACTGATGAAAAGAAATTTATATCTCAACTCAACAAATCAAACAACTCATTTTCCTAGCCCACAATTCGAAAAACAAAACTGTTTTTAAGGTTTTAACCTTTTGTAGATTATAATAATTAAAATAAAAAAAGTAACACATTATCAAGAATATGGCATAAACCATTCGTCGGTCCTTCGGGTCCATATCATTTTTGAAAGTGCTCCAAAGCTTCGACTCAAGGTTGACCATTGACAAATCCTTCAGCTCCCGAATTTTATCAGCACTCATTGCATCTTCCAGCTTTTTCCTGCACAAAAAAAGATATGAAATAAAGGAAAACAGGTAAATGTTTGAGAACCAAGGATAGTAACTTACTTCCCGATGTAACTTAAAATAAGAAACGCCTTCCTGAACTCAAGTTCTCCCAACGCAACGTATTGAGGAATCGATATTCGGTTACTTTCCATGCGTGAACTCGTACTCGAAGTCAAAGGTGAACCTCTCGGGGGCTCCGGAACCGGAGAGCGACTCATATCATCATTTAGGACTGCAAGAATGATTAACACTTGATTTCTAAATCTAACTACTTAAAACAACAAATTGAACAAGAAAATAAAAGAAAAATAGAAAGGAGATAGCTGAGAACCTTGAGAAGGATTCATGTGACGAACAATATTGACAGGGCTTCCATCATGAGAGTGTGACGGCGAAAGACGGGGGCGTTTCTGCGGGGACTCGTGTGTGTTGTTGTGGCGTTGGTTGATCAAGTACATTATGAAACGACTAATCGAAGAACGAATTGTCTTGCCCTTGATTATACGGAGAACATTGAGAGCTTCTTCTTCACCGAGAGAAGCGAGTGCTTTTCTTGCTTCGGCATCCGGTGGCCGTTGATTCTGGTTAGTACAGATTTCGTTGATCAACTGTTGGACAGAATGCGGTAGAGGGGTAGAATCGGACATGTTTGACATAAAATTTCAGAGTGAAATTGATTTCCCTCTACTGAAAACAGTGATTTCAACCTTGCAATACAATGGAACTGACTTGCAATGAAACTGATTCTCCCTCTATTTATAATAGAAAACAGTGATGACCACCCTTCTCCCACAAGTTAGCTGTTGTCACGGTACAGCCAAAATTATCTTTGTATTCACCTTTTTTTTTTTTTCCCCGCCTCTCTATTTTTACTGTTGTAAATAGGCTCGATTACATGAGTTTTCCTTATAAATTCTAATACTCTCAAATCCATTGTCAAAATTTTCTATTTACCATGTTTTTCAATTTTAAGAAACATTTTTAAACTTCTATTCTAAATATAATAAAACTATACAAAAACATTTTTTTATATACAATTAGTCCAATAAGTGTTTGTTTATTCCTGATGAAAGGTTTTAACTTTTAACTGAATTAGTCCCAATTTTGGTAATTGTTTGTGGAGTAATATTATGCATATGTATTTTTTAATATATAAATAAATATATATATTATATTTAATTTAAAATCACCCAATCAATATCATCAAGTATATATATATTTATATACTCAAAATAGAGATACATGATTTTGTTATTATTTGTGAATATAATCATCATTTTTAAAATTACATAATAATATATTAAAATTTAAAAAAATTCAAAACACCCATAAACATTTTTCAAATTTCTAAAATCTTTAAAATAATTTATTAATACCCATAATATTTTCAAATATTATAATTGTTAAAATTTTTTAAAAGGAAAAATAAAAAATAAGGAGATAAATGAAAAAAATTAAGGGAAAAGAGAAAATAGGAATAAAAATAAGAAAAGAGCAAATAAAAATATGTGCAAAATTTCTGACTTTTTGTTTCACAAAATTTTTTGTCTAAAATAGATAATGAGTAAAAATTTAATTTTTTCTAAATTTAAAATATGAGAATTGTCAAGTAAGCAAGCAAGGTTTGGGCGGGAAATGCTTTTGGCTTTGGCCAAAGTTAAAGGCAGAAGAAAAGTAGTATAGACAATGCTTTGCTTTAGTGTCAATTAGCAAATAGACAAGAGGAATGGTGATCATGTTACTTTAAAAAAAAAAGTGATCATGTTAAAATAACAGAGCTTCTCAATAAAATATCAAATAAATTTCAAGAAATATACATATTTAACTTATTAATTTGTATATTAATAATTATTTATTTTTATATAATTAAATATTATTTTATTTTTAATTTAAAATTATATAATAATCGTATAACAATAAAAGATTTCATCGTACTAAAGGGTTTTGAAATCATCAATAAGACTGTCTTTTGATTTTTATAGTAATAAAAGATTTTATTAATTGATTCGTCGGAGAAAATAAAGTACACGAAAGATATTGTCAGAGGTAAGCAATTCCCTTTAGCATTTTATCTGAATCAAATTTATCTAGGTTAAAAAACAAACACGGTTTAAATGTGTTAAAAATAAGTTTATTCAAATAAACTAAAATACAACCTTAAATTTAAGAATTAAATATTTTTAATATAAATTAACTAAAATATCAAAATGATACTATTTTAATCTTTTTTGTTCAATTACAATATTAAATCGAATTTAAATAATTTTGAAACAAACTTAATAAACTCAAACCCAAATTCGATGTCACTTAAATCAAATAAAACTTGAATTGGATTAAATTTATATCCATTAATCCAACCCTAATACGATAATACCCTTCCCCTCCTTAGTAAATTACTACAGCGAGACCGCTGGGATTTAAGCATCATAATGTGTAAAATTGAGACAAAAATGGAAAGTTCCAAAGACCATTCCCACTCATTCTGAAAATAATTTATCCGTTTTCACTCTATTGGATTATGTATACATTTGAAAGGATGATAAATTTCAATGAAACTTAAAACCTTGATCCATTTAACTATCATATTTGACTGATTTTATCATAATTTTAATACACTTCATACACCTATTTGTATTAACAAAACTATATACATAATTTTATATATAAATAATAATATGTTATCATATAATTGAATATTATTATATTATTAATTTTTAACTATTTAATTATATAATAATATATTGATATTCACGAATTGAAGCTAACCCACAACAAATTCCAATTAAAAAACTTAAAAATTAAAAATCGTCAATCATGAATGCACATATATCCTACTAAAGAATTTTCATAAAAACAAAAATTAAAATAGTAACCAATAATAACGTGGCACTGTTCACAAATGAACTTGATAAATAAAAGAATATTCCTTTCAATTATGAAACTTCTTACACTATTAATTATCATTTAATGCCTAGATGACAAAGTCACACGTCCAGATTCACCCGAATCTATTTTGCTAATTTCAAGCCGCAGAAAATTTTCCCCGATTGTGAAATGAAAAGAGAAAACAATGACAGTGACAGTTCCATCCTTCAGTAATTTTTACAATTTCACGATATTTTAGTCCTGTGTATTTGTTAAAAATTCGAACACAACATCCTTGCAGCACATGAGATCAGTAATTCAAGAAATTCAATCATGGCAAGTTACCAGTGGTGAGACCCATAGATTCTGCTACTTCTTTAGCAGCCATATTATCCGCTTGTTCCTGCATTCATTGATTGCAAACAACACATAGTTGGTGTCCACATAAAATTAAGTGATGTGTAACATCAAGAGTATGGATGCCAACATAACATATGGAGCTATACCATATACATTTAAAATAAATATCAATTTGAATATTAATAATGATGTGTCATAATATGACTAAATATTACTAGAACTAAATTCAAGTTAAACTTGTTCGAATTAGACTCAAGCGAGCTAGAGCTTGGGCTTTAAGAATATTCGACTCGCCAAACTCGTAAGCCATAAAAATTTTGATACGAATCAACTATAATAACGTTGTTTTGACAAATATATATTAAACCGATATCGTTTTAGTTATTTTTAATTCAACAACAATACCAAATCGAGCTTAGACTTGAACCAAACTCAAATTCGACTTCTCACAAGTGAGTCAAGCTCATATAACTCAAATTTGGTTTCTCTCAAGTGAGTCGAGCTTGTATAATTTTGAGATGCGCTCGAATTTAAACGAACTCGAACTCAGTTCGATTTAAATTCAACCCTAGATATTACTTTATTCCTAATTTAAAATCACTCAATTATATAATGAAATATCATCATTAGTATCTAAATTAGTATTCACTATAAATGTTCATAGTTTTATCTTAATATATGTGATATTGTCAATTACTTGTCACATTAATTTGAGATGGAAAATTAGACACAGTTAAGAGTAGCATTTCTCTCTCTCTCTTTTAATTATTTGACATCCAAAAAACCCAAATAAGAACAATTGTAAAAATAGCCAGTTAGACATACCTGAAGGCGATGCAACAAGTACATCAAAAAGAGATGTACAAATACCTGCACATGATTCCTCATAATGATTATCACATAATTTATATTCTTTGCTGTGTTATGTTCAGATCTTTTAACTAACAGGTGAACAGTTCTTACAAGATAGAAAAGCAGGATTACACGTGCTGTTGGATATCGCCAAAGAAATCTAGTGGCCCTGACGGCTCCAGAATCCAATAGTTTTGCTGCCTTCTGCAACTGCATGAACAGGTCGAAGCAAAATGTTAAAAGAAAAGGCAAGCATATTGTGAGATATGAGAGCAGGTATACCTGTAAGCTCGCTGCAGCCATGTGCCGATGATGCAAGGGGAGTGGCCTGCAATAACCATATTATAAGAAAACACAGATTAAGATGAAGTCCCAATACAAATGCAGAGATATCAGCGAACATATGTTGTCCAAATGAGGATGTACAGTTGAGTCGGTCATGAAATTTTAGTTCACTTTGATTTCACTCAGTTAATTCAATATCCAAAGGAAACCAATTAAAAGTAACAATAAAACTATATGTACATATTTTTTGTATACAATTTAAATATATAGATGATGTATCATTATGTGATTGGATCATTTTGAATTAAAAATAAAAAAATACTCAATTATATATTGATACATTATCTGTGTACCAAAACTTGTGTACAAAGAGCATTGCTCTAAAAGTAAAAACATGTCTGCAGACCTGGGAAGGGGGCTGAATGGGAAGAGAAAGATCAAGACAGGAAAAGCCAACTAAAATTATTATTTCATGCGCTTCAGAAAGTCCAACAGGTTGCACAAGGAAGATTCTAAGTACCAGAAAAAGAAGTAAAGGCCACTTCGGCAGACAGTAGTAATACCAGAAGATTTTATCAAAGGCAAACACCGCACCTAACCTAACCGACTGAGATTTTAAAGAGCGGCCAAGGAACCAATTTCAATCTCACTTAAGATTTGTTTGCTTGGAAGCATCAATAAGGATATTAGGATGGAAGACAAGAGTGACAAATCCAAGTGGACGAGTTTAAGTCTCTGCTCAATGCATTCAATAACTACAACCAAATCATAAATCTGGCTTCCAACACCTTTTTCAAATCAACACATAATGAATTCAGAAACAACATACTCAAGTGTCTTCATTTCAGTGTCCTCTTCCCAAGAAGAAGACCATGTCCTACGAGAAACTCTACTTCTTTCTGCCTCAACCTGATCAAGATAATGTTGACATCAAATGAAAACAAATAATATATATATTACTTCATACAACATGAGAAGCACATCAAGAAAAGAAAAACAAAGGATATTATTCAAGCGGGCATAAAATGCCAAAAGACAGACCTGTGCTTCTTGAATACGCTTTATTTCCTTCTCCAATTGAAACTCTGCTGCCGCTTTTTCACTGGCCATGGTCTCTAGCTGTGTTTGCTTGTAGTACTGCATTATAGATGACACTTACAGCTGCAGAACTTTAATCATAATTATGATACATTAACTGACTAGATAATTCTAAGATCATCTTACCAAAAGATCAGTTAGTTCACGGTAACGTTTCTCTAGCTCCATATGCTCCTGTTAAAAGGCAGGTAGAACCAATAAGATGACACTTGACTAAAGTCTACAAACTCATGCCAAACCCAAAAACCGAAAAGCAAAAATCGTATAGATAAATGAAATTTATATATATTGTCTCATTTTAAATGTTGTAGCCTATTGAAGGGCAACATGATAAAATTTAACATCTACAACTACATTGTCAAGTTCAAGAAATTATCTTTACCTCCCTTCCACCTTCAAGGTTAGCATGATTTTTAAAAAAAAAAAAAAACAGAACCAAGCTTCACATGTTATTAATTGATTTGAGACAGATAACTTTCACTTTCTCCCTAGAACAAAGACAGGAAACTTGGTTTAAACTTTATGCTGACTCATGATGTCTAAAAAAAGCCCAACGAAATTAAAAAAGAAACTAACCCTATAGTATTTTAGCATTTGAAGACAGCAGAGGTATCTCAATACAAAATTCAAATGCATGCCTGAAACAAAGTTAATACCTGCTGAAAAAATTATTGTGAACACTTGACACAAAAACATTTGCCATTATGATGTAAAACCTATGAATCATAACGTTCTTCTTGTTCATCGCTTGGAAACCACCAAACAGCAGAGTGTCTCTTTTAGCTTCCAATTATAAGATGTTGCATTCAAGGATAGATATAAATACTTTGTTTTATCTATTCATCATCATGCAACTTCTGCATCTGCAACTATTCTTTATTTGTATTTTTGTTCTGGCTAAACTATAATTTAAAAAGAGAATGGGAAAAGGGAGGGGGCCACGGGCTATCTGTTAGGACTGATGTTCATATGACCCAGCGGTGAAGGGGACTGGGACACAAAAGGGAGATGGGGGACCACTTGGGACAGCTAAAACAACACACGTGGCAGGAATGTGTCTGGGCAGTTAGAGAATGAGCAACAATAAGAGATTGGTTGAAAGAGGAGAGTCAAAAGAAAAAATCTTAGAGAAACACTTGGGGAGAGTGGCTTGCCTCTCGAAAGCCAGTCCATTGGGCAGGTTTTGTTGATTTGTTCTTGCTTTGTTAGAGGGTATTTTGTCAGGAAGTGTTGTTTGTTTTGGATGTAATTATTGAACAAAGGCAATTAAAAAAACTCTTACTTTCTTATTTCCATAACTGTAGTTTGTGTTGAATATTGGCTAGGTACATATCAAAATTGGTATTAGAGCAATTACGATTTTGAAGGATAGGGAGGGTTGATTTCATGGAGGTTGAGATAGGGAAATGGATGTTTATTTGGTGATTCACAGAGGTAAAAGCTCGGGCTAAGGGGAAGGAGGAAAATTGTCTTTATTGTGAGAAAGAATCCAGATCAAATCACCACTGCAAATTCAAGTCATGGAGATCTTGCTAGAATGTGAGGATGGATTGAATGGTGGCATCTTGATTGTGAGTGACAACAAGCTAGAGAAAAGAGGAGAAGTAGATAAGTCCTAAACCAGAGGATTCATGCGATGGATGGTCAAAATCTCAAGTTTTTAGAGAAACCTGCCCAAAAGGGTAAATCGACATATTACAAAGGTAAATCAACAGATTTTGGCAACACCTCAAACTCAATATAAGTTTTAAATGGTAAATCAGCAGGTTCAGATGGAAAATTGACTGATTTTGGTGAAACACAACAACCAAAAAATTTAGTCAATTGCTTTGGGTAAAATGATGACAATTTCTAGGAATAGTTTTTCTTTTTATTATCTTATGTTGTCAAAAGCGAGGCCAGAATGGGTATTCAAGAACCTTCAACAAGGAAAGGTGCCTTCGATTGGGCCAGGTTCATTACCGATGGGGGTGGAAGATTTGGGGACCAATTATCTCCCAATCGGTTAGCCTTAACCATGTCCTCTCTAACTTGATCAACCCACACCATAACCTCAACCAGCGTCCTTCTCTCCTTTCTCCCCAAAATCATTGACCTGGATCCCCAAAAACTCCACAACAACCTCGAGAATTTCAACACTGCCCCACACTTGGATTTCATGCCCTGTTTGTGGTCCAATGGGTTCTACTCTCTATGGAAAGAGTATATTCTCCTCCATGACGTTGTTTCAGTTTAACCAAAGTCTAGAGGAGATGGTTTTGTTTAAGTCAAAGTCAAAGGTCGAGTCTTATTAAGGTCTGCTCATTGGGTGTTGATGATTCACTAGTAAATGGTGAGTTTGAGAAGCTAGCTCAAGCATTCGCAGGAGCCACTACAATTTCTCCTTCTTTACCACTGACAACATTGGTTGTTAAGAATTATCGAGCAATATAAAATGTAGCTCTAGCCAATGCTCCATTGCACCTACTAAAAATTCCAAAATAAAAAATCATCACCGAGTTGGAGGGAACCCATGATGGTCTGAATGCAAGAATCAATGATTGTATAAGCAATCTCTAGTTTTGTTTATACCCAACAACTTTTTTCTAAGTTAACACCCTAGTTACAAAGAAATTACATGCACTTGCTGGGGATTGAGCTGATTTGGGTCTTGATAACTTGTTATATGATGTAGAAATTGTGGTACTAAAACAATTAGGCTCGCATTAGCACATGTGTTGGCATGGTCATTGGTCATCGGCATTGACATAAATGCTTCCGTGGTTTCAAATGCTTATCAGAATGTTGAAATTCATAGCATGAAAAAATGTAAATTTGTCCATGCAAAGGTAGAGGATGTAATGGGATCTTTGTTAAGAGAGTATCTAAATGTGCCTTAGAAACAAAATGAGCATGCATCTTTTGAATAATGACATAGATATTGCTGCAACTGAAGTAAAAGATTCCTCTATGGAAAAATTCTAAATAGTGAAGGGAGCTCAAGCCATGAGCCTGAAAATGGTGTTGGCACTTTTGAGTGTTAAGAAAGTAGTGGAAAAGAACCTCAAAAACAAGTGTAGAAGAGTTGTACTACAATAGATGAAAATTCCTCTATGCAACAATTTAAAAATGGTGTTGCTCTTGTCAATCTTCCCCATGGTGGACTTCATCCAACTGTGATTAAGGCTTTGAGGACACATCAACAAGTGCGAAGGCTTGTTTACATAACTTTCAATCTTAAAACCCTAGTGGCAAATGCTATGGAACTCTACACACCATCTCTAAAAATGGTTGGAAAAGAAAATAAAGACAATCGGGGAACAAGGAACATAAGCAGTGCAGGGTTTGGTTTCTTTTGTAATTTTGCACTTGAATTTCTACTTCAAGGCAGATGTTGTACAGATATTCTTCATTGACATGATTGATTAGCTGCTCGTGTTTCCTGTTCGGTTAAAGACTACAAACTCAGTAGAACTTGTGTTGTCTTCACAAGACACAACCACAAGTTTGGGAACACAGTTTCCTCATTTCCACCTAGAGGACAAGGTGGCTTTTATTGGGCGGGGTAATGTCAGGACTGATATTTGTGTGACCCATAGGAGAAGGGGATCAGCAGCACAGATGACTCACAAGGGAGATGGGGGACCACTTAAGATAGCAAAAAGCACATGGCAGGATCGTGTCTAGGCAATTAGAGAATAAGCAACAATAAGAGATTGATTGAGAGAGGAGAGGAAAAAAAGAGAAAAAAATTAGTGGGAGGTTGGCCTCTCAAAAGCCAGTCCACTGGGGAGGTTTTGTTGTTTATTCTTGCTTTGTTAGTGGGAATTTTGTAAGGATGTGTTGTTTGTTCTAGATGTAATTATCGAACAAAGACAAATAGCTCTTATTTTCCTCATTTCCATTATTGTTGCTGGTGTTGTACATTGCTTGTGTTGAATATTGGTTGGGTTTGTATGAAGAACTTTGTTAACTAAGTTCCCAACAGAAGAACTATGAAAATAATTCCTACACAATGGGCTGAGGACTTTTAAAGCACAGAGCATTATGATGCATTTCAACTTTGCAAGTTCATCATAACTTACAAAGAGAATATATAACTTCAAGTTATGATTTAACCACACATTTATTGTTATGAGAATGACTAACATGACAATTGCACCAGGCAGTTAGTTGAAGCTATAACTAAAAACAAACTGCCTAAAACTAGACAACTGATAACGGTGCCTTCAACAGAACTACAAAATACATAAATCATTGTCAAGGTTATTTGGCACTAAAAAAACAGTTCCACGAAAGTTGGCAGCCCGTTTGTCATTAAGTCACAGACTCATAAGTTGTTTGTGCCCCTAATTTAAGAATCCAAAAATTGATGATAAAAATACAAAAGGAAAAGCAAAGGCCTCATATAAAGTAGAGTAATCACCTCTCGCGAATAATGCTCAGCATCCCTCTTCATGGCAGCCATTTCGACTCTCATTTTTTGCACTTCAGCCTGCAATTAAACCAGCAATCAAGTCATTGCAAAAAAAAAAAAAAAAAAAACCTTAACAATGTAAAGTTGAAAACTTAGTTTTTGATAGGCAAGTTATCTTATATATTCAATCAAACAAACTCTGGCATGGAACTCTTCATAGATATTAGCATATAATCTCAAAACTTATTTTTGAAATCAAGCAACAAATACTTGCCTCCAAAGAAGAAAGCTTGATCTCAGAATCTCTCTGGCCTTGGCGTGCACGTTCCACTTCATCTTGCCATGCCTGCATCTTATCGTTTAAACCTCATCAGTGATACTAAAGTTAAAAATGCCCAAGGCCATGCCTAGGTAATCAAATCCCCCTCATACCAATTTTTCTTTTGTTATCATAACTAATATCTCTTTTGGCACACTATACATCAGATTATAAGAACTTATTTTTAACCGTTGAACTTAAGCAGATCAAATTGGTGAAATACCTGCAATATCATAGAGCAAAGCACAAGATTGAAGTTCATATACAGTAAATTCTAATTTCTAACAATATAAAAAATCTAGGAAAGTGCATTAGTTCATGAATCACAATGATTAGTCATAAACTGAGGAACTGGGAATTATTTCTTCATAAAACGTTAATTTCCCAGGAATACCAACATTATTGTGAAGAGTTCAACCAACAAATTTCAGGTGCACACTGTTTCAATATGTACCTGGATCACTTGATTTGCTTCATCAGGGGACTTCTTTTGTCCACGGCGAGCACGAGCTTCCATATCTTGCAATTCTTGATTTAGAGTTGCACATTCAAGCTAATGGCATATAAAGCTAATTATTCAAGAAGCTTCAAACTATAGATTTATCAAATAGGTGGAAAAAAAAAAAAAACCTTTTACAGAATGGTTATTGACCAATTGTCTACATACCTCAAGCACCGCCACCTTCTGCTCAAGGTCCCCCACCTTTGCTGTCCTCTCATCAGCAATTCTCTGAGGGAAAAGCATTTATAATATTAGATGAGATAATATCAACCAAGGCCAAAGAATAGGTGTCCAGTTCAAATGAGAAAATAATAAACTGAACCATTTTGTTTCCATTATTGATATATTCTGAAAGTCCAAATTCTGGACAGAACCCATCATGAAGTTAACACAGAACAGACTGTTGAATATGCTGAACAGAAACAGAGCAGTAGGAAGAATGACACTGACTAGTAAAGTGATCCAGAGATTGCAGAGATTCATTGATAAGGAAACACTGAAAGGTACAATACCAGTTGGAGGATATGTTATTTGTTACTAAGATCACCAAACTTGTCATAACAAGTGAAAAGTTCCTATCAGTCTGTTAAGATACGCTGATTATAAAATTCTTGTTACTCATTTAAATTTGACAGATATTAATCCTATAAATTAAGAGCATATGCATACTAAAAACCTTGGATCTTCACTGCAGCATATATGGCAGTAAAACTGAGTTACTTCAATACATAAACTACTAAACGCAGCGCATTAGGGAATCAAGCTAACAGGACAATTTTCTTGTATTGCAAGTGACAATTTCTCCTAAACACTAAACAAGTACTTTTGGGATAAAAAATGGTCCATATAATTTCTTTAAAGAGAATATTCTATGTTCAATTTCGACCAGCATGAAATATGATTAATATGGCAATCAACACCTATGGATAAAAGCAAGAGGTCTTGACATTCATAAAAATGGTAAAAATAGCCAAACAAATAAAGCGCAGCATACCAAAACTACATGATTGACATTCTAGAGAAATAAACATCCTTTGGCAAGAGAATCATGCACTATAATGAGCAAACAAGCCTTAGCATTATAAGTTCTTACATTACCTGGACCCTAGCAAGTGCTGTTGACGCCTCAGCAGCTCTATGTTCCAGTTCAACTTCCCTTTCCATAGCAGCCTGTTTCACCATATAGAGATTTTAAATTGTGGGAAACGAACTGGAAATAAATATATAAACAAATAGTCACTGGTCAGAACCATTTTGGTAGCATTATGTGCAGCACGTTCTTCTTCTGCTCTCCTAACAGCAGATGCCAGCTCCTCCCGTAAAGCCTAATAAAGAAGTATAATCCTTACTGATCTAATAATCTGATACAGAAAGAAAACTTACAAGGATAGTCCAGTATCCATATCATAAAAGCAATAGCCATGAAAAACCAACTAATTTACCTGCATCATCCTCGTCTCTGTTAATTCTCTATTTCTCATTATGGACTCCATGTTCATCTGAAATCAATCAATTTTATAAATGTCAAAACTTATTTACTAGATGGTAAATAAACAGACAAGATATATAATTCTAATTTATTATAAAATATAATATATAAAAAGCTAAAATAATCTTTATAAGAAAGAACTTTTTCTGGATGTGTATTACATAGTATAACAATCCAGATTTAAACGATTCTTAGATGAAACAGTTCAAGCAGATGTATAGGATGCAGAATGGCCAGAAGTTTGATGGTGAATTTCACTCCATTTCAGACAAAGGATAAGGAAAAAGTAAAAAAAAAGGATCATGAATCAAAAACTGAACTGTGCACGGAAAACATTACCTACCTGCAGTGAAGCAAGGTTTCCTTCAGATAAAGTAGCCTGTTTCTTTAGTGTATTAATAGAACTGACAAGCACCTCAATTTCTGAGTTCTTTGCTGCTAAAGCCTCGGCCATATTTGACTCCACTTTAGTTACTTCACTTTTAGAAGCAGATAATTCTTGCTGTAGTTGCTTTATTCGAGCCTCAGATGATCTACTCAGCTCTCTCTGTTAAGAAGCATTTTAAAAATTATAAACAGAAATTCAGGGTTGAATGTTCACTCAAATGATAAGGTTGAAAACAAATATGATGATTCACCTCTGCAACAAGAAGTTCCTCCAGCTGTGCACTTTCAGATTTGTATTCTTGAAGACGTGATGAAAGTCCAGCACAAACCTGAGAATTTATTAACTAAAAATTAACAAAAATCAAAAGGAAAATAGGAAGGCTCCAAAGCTTAGGTCCGGGATTAAGCTAACACCTCTAGTTCACACTTTCGTAAGAATAAATTATAAAGAAGTTTCTCAGTGGTAATACAAATTAACGTCCAACTTAGATCAAAGGAGGAGGAAATAAAGAAATCATAGAGGATCTGGTTGGAAATAAGTAGCCCCTTTGACATCTTTTCATCTGCAGATAATTCTTGATGAAAACACATAGAGAAGGGGCTGATATTTCAATAGGAAAAAAGTGGACATTCAGGTCCCAAATGAAATAGGCTTATTTGAAAGAAACATTGTTCTTTGGAAAATCCTTAGGTCTGAATAAAATTTCCTCCAAAAAAATTTGATTGTAAGGTGATTCCAAAACAGTTTCCTCAATCATTTCCTACTTAATGTGTTATAAGTGAAAAAGAATGTGAATTCAACTAGTATCCAACCCACTAACAGTACTGATCTGAGATGGACAAATTAAATGATGATTTCTACCCTGTAAAGCATTTTATCTCAGAAAATTTCAATTCCTAAAAATAAACAGTCCACATAAGTCATCACATTCTTATGCTTCTGCTCCATATTCAACAGCTCCCTTTGAATCATATAGTAATCCTTCAGTTCTTTGAAACATTCCAGACAGATGACAGATCTTTTCTAGCAGACAGATGATTGTCAAATTCTTCTGTTCCTTAAAACAAGGTACATGAATTCTGAAATCTTACCCGAGCCAACCTTGCTTCTTTTGACTGCCCAGTGGAAATTGCAGTTTTGAGCAATCCCTGAGCCTCCTCAAGTTGGTCCTGTACTTTCATAGGTGGACTATCCATTTTGCGCTCTTGTTGCTTCTTCTGAGCAGCAACAGATTCAACTTTAGAATCAGCATCCTTCAATAAACTTTCACTATTAACAGTAGGCTCAACAACTACAGATAAAGATCTCTCATTATCTATCTTCAGAGGAACATCAACATCTTCAGAATTGATTTTTTCACCAGCATCGTTTGAAAGATCTTCATTGGAAATCTTATTTTCTTTAGGAGGCAATGATGGAGGAGATTGTTCCACATGAACATCTGAAGCATTCTCATTGAGAAGCTCACCATTTGAAGTTGATATAGCAGAGTCTGCATCAGTAACTGTTACAGGAACTTCTGCAAGATCAGTATCATGTTTACCTGCTGCATTTGCTGGTGGCTCTGTTGAAGGCATGCTGGGTGCATCTTTTTCATTACTTTGTTCCTGCTCATTTTTTGGAGTCTTATCATAAATCGTCCTCTCATTTTCAACTGCTGAAGGAGCAGCCCTATCTTTGTCAGATGTTAAATCTAACTGAAATGTTGTGTGGGACTGCTCCTGTGCAATATCACCTAATTTTTGAGATTCATTGGTGGAGAGTCTCTTTTGAGCCTGCAACCACCTATGTGTGAGTTAAAGTACTTAATTACAGTCATTAGACGTGAATAAACTTTAGACCACAAGAAGATAGGAAACTGCATGTTACCTTTGTCCTTGACTTTGGCCTCCTGGCTTGAGATCCTTGTCCATTGGAAGCTTAAAATTAAAAGGAGAAGGACTATGGTAAGACAACATGAAACAAAATATATTACAACACAAGAAAGTCAAGGCAACTTATAGCTTGGCAATGCAACAAACAACCATTTCTACAATTTCCATGTGATACATTAAGATTCACTTTTAATATTTCATAGCATGGGTGAAATCATAACGGTAACTCCAACGCAGTTTTATGTTGTAAATTTGAAAGAAAGCCTTAATTTAATATAAAAAATTCACCTCTTTTAACCAAGTCAATTTTTTTTTTTTTTTGAGAGCAATTATGACTAAATTTTACCTGCACAAAGAATTTTGCTAAAGATGGTCATTTATACAAGGATATCAACTAAAAGTCAATGCTGCCTTGAGACTCAAAGCACATCCTAGCTACTTAATTCTACATCATTACTAACTCTCAATTGTTTGCAGCCATCCAGTATAAACATTTCAACTCAGCAAACAACACTCATGTGTCAAGGCTACAACTGCAGTTAAGACAGAGTTGCCTAAACAGCCATCAACTGCTGTGGAAGTTAACTATTCCCTAAATTGATGCAACGATGAAAGAATCAAAGTCCATCCATACATCAAACCTAACTGTAATATTGAGAATATACATAAGACTCAGTCAACAAAAGATCTATACCCGGTGTCTGCAAATCTGATTGCTCATCGGCCAATTCACTGACAACCAGCTTTGCTCGTCGATCTACAACTTCAAACAAATCTGAACCAAGGAAGAGACAAACTCAAAAACTTTGCACAAAGCACTGCCATGAAGTTATAATAAATAAAATGATTTTGATAAAGAAACAGAAAATCAAATAAAAATGAAGATAGTCTTTAAACTGAAGATGCAATGACAGAAAGCATTTGACAACAAGGAAGTTTATAAACTTTCGCGAACTTAATTACGAGATTTCTAAGTATGACCAACAAATTATCATACCAGATCAATGTAATAATCAAGTTTAATCTGCAAATTAAATCCAGAAATAAGTTCGTAACCTCACCAACCAACCTCGCATTCGATAGTATCTTAAAACATTCATTTCAATTAAGATTCAAATCTCACAATCGATCAAGTTATACAAAAGATAACTAAATTTTCACAAATATATTAGAAAAGAAAAATTAAAAAAAAAATGCAAATGGAATCAAAATCCAGACCTTCGGCAGCTTTGAGCCACGAAGCCATTGATGCTGAATCTTGAAGAATTCGTGCCCTAGAATATGTGGATCAACGTGACGTCCATGCACCAGCGAGAAATATTAATAGAAGTTTCGGTTAAACAGCCAAAAGCTGAAACTGAGACAAAATAATTTCGATTTAATGCTTAGATCAAAAGCAATTCGGTTGTTTAGAAAGAATGCGAATTGAATTTGTTAAGATGTGTGTACGAAGATATTGGTTAAGGGAGGGCGTCTGTGTTACAAGTTAGGAAGCGAAGAATTGAGTGATCTTGTTGTGCTTTCATGAGCATGCTAGTGTGATGCTTTCACTAATCTAGACCGTCCATTTAATGACGTTGGATCAGCTGATTCCTTCTTCTTGATTGTTTCTTTTTTCTACTTGCCTTAAGAAGTGGCCTAGATCCCTTCAACATGTAATTTAAGCCTCCTTAATTTTATTTTATTTTTTTTGTTTTTGTTTTTAAAGTCAATTAAATGCAAAACGAAAGGATAAAGGATTCTTAAGTTTGGCAAAATGAAACAAGTAGGAGTGAGTGAGTGATATATTCATATTTAGAGACAATTCAAACGGTGAAATTAAGTTTTTAGCCGGTCCTTCTTGAATAAGAAGGAAATTTTCTAATAAAGATAAAAAAACAGATACGAAAATGGCTAAATTCCTTAAACATGAAGTAGTTTACTATATAAAAATATCTGCACGAAGAGCTTTAGGCGATTAACAACACTTTTTTCTTTTCAATGAGGAACTCTACTTAAATCAAATTACACTTTTGAGATTAAACTTATCATACTAAATAAGTAAAATTTTAAAACTAATAATTACATTAAATAAATTAAAAGTTTGATAGGGGGAAATTTGAATTAATAAAAGCACTTAAAAATCAGGTTGGGTTTGGCCAATGAGGAGGGCTGTAGGGTTAACACTCAGGCTCAGGCCCAAGCCCAATTATTCAAATTATTAAACAAATCAAAGTCCAAGTGGGAATCTGTAAGGAAAGTTTAGCAACATACCAAGGCCAACCCATTAAGGAGGCGACTAGGCGAGGGTGGTTTCTTACTTTGAGGTCCGCTTTGAAGACTATAGGATTGATTTTGCTACAGCTTGAATTTCATTAAGAATTAATTACTAGTAGTCGAATTATAAAGTTTAAACAGAGGAATTATGTGCAATAATAATGTTCATGTATTGATGAACAAGAAAATTAATTAAGTTAAAATAATTAAGAGTGAAATGTCATTTTCAGAATTATGTTGAGAAGAATAATTGAAGACACTTCCTGCAGGCTGCATTGCAATTTGCAATCTTCTGAATTCCTACTAAATATAGGACGACTAAGAATCAACTTCTTGCCAAATCATTCTCCATACCTTATATAGAAACTATATGTACATGAATTGTCAAGGTAGAGAGGGTGTGTTTTTCTTTCTTCAGTTGGTTTAATTCTTCTTTCTTAATTTGGATAAACTTTGTCCATAATTTTCATTTACAGTCACTCAATAGCCATTTTGTTTCATCTTTTGATTTTAACTAAATTTATGAGGATATACGTTGCATGATTTAATTTGCCATTAGGCCAAAAGACTATTTTTCATCTAAATTTTAATTTAATTTTAAAAATATATTTACGATATTTTAAAATTTTAAACACCGACTCGTAGAATAATGAGTAGGTTTTAAAAAATAACGATTTTTTATTTATTTTTATTAAATAATTTTAATAAAAATTAATTTATAAATAAATATTTAAAATTTTAAAATATCATAAATATATTTTTAAAATTAAGTTAAATGTTAGGTGGGAAATAGTCAATCGACCTTGTTATTATTAGTACAAATCACTGGTACAAAATTCAATTAAAATGTTGACATCTAACAAGAAGTTAAGTGCAGCGGGCATGGCCCTTGACGGTTGGGACAGCATAGGAACCTAATCAACACAGTTTGACTGGGCGTTTGTCTTGATTTAAGCCCGATTAAAATTAAAAATTCAGTTTAAATTTAATTTAAATTTTATTAATAATGTTATTTATTTCTTTATTAATATTATTTATTTTATTAATAATATAATTTTTTTAATCAATAATATTATTTATTAGTTTCAACTAATAATTTAGGATTTAAGCAAACCAAGAGTCCATCCATCCATATTTAAGCTCAGTACAACTTAAATCCAGCCCCTTTGACGGCTATTAATACTTGATAAATGTTTATGAACACATTTGAAATTCATTTTTATAACAATAAAACTATGTGTATTCATTTTGGGTACATAAATATATACACATTTATATGTGTTATCATGTGATTGAATGATTTTGAATTAAGAATAAAATAATAATCAATCATGTGATAACATATATGAGTGTGTATATATTTATGTACTCAAAATAGGTACACATAATATTACTCTTTTTATAATACGAAGGTGATTGACGATGACCTTCGCATCCACAGCACAAAAGGGTGAAAAGTCAAGAATAGTGTATTAGCATAATCAAAGAAGTAAAATTTTAAATTTAATAATTGATTATAAATAAAAATTTTAATTTTAAAATATCGCAAAAAAATGAATATTTATCGTCACGCTTGGAATTTCTCTCTCTTCCTGGTAGAACTAACCTTTATAGGCAACTTGAAAACATTCCTACTCACTCACCTACCTCAAATCCTTGTACATAAAAGTTGAGCACTTACCCCCAACGAATAACGCTCTCTTTTATGTAAAAATCTTTACTCTTTCGCCTTAAGCGTGCAAGAAAGGTAAAAGCATTATCAAAACGACATAAATTCATTTAATACGTTTTTATTATGAGTAGTAGTACTGAAATCAATCAATCCAAAACAGCGGTAAATCAAAAGAAAAACACTGCATGATCCATCCTCACAACTGTTCAATGAAAGCCTTCATCATCACGTATATGTCCCTTCATTTGTGAGTAATTAAATTATTTATATAAAAGTTAACCATTGCTGCTAATCGTCCATGGATGTGACGAGCGATAGAACAAAACTCTATTGCAGGTGTCACTTTCAGAGTATGCTGCGGTGGTTACTCGGTGGAGCGATTAACTGAGTTGACTCATCGGCCCCATGAGTCATGGTAGGGTGAGTCCAGTGCAGACATTCTCTTCTGTGACTGAAGGTCTTTGTAGAACTTTTTAATGAACTCCTCTGCAGCTTTGTCCACTTGATTATTATCTCCGTCGTCTTTTAAAGGAAACGGCGAGTCCGTTATTCTCAACTGTCTGACCATGGGACTCCGTCCGAACCCCGGCGATGTTGTCAACGGCGAGGCTTCCACCGCCGCCTCGTTGTTTAACATATCGAGAACCTTCTGCACGGCGTGAACCGTGGTGACGTCGTCATAATGGTAGGACTTGGGGAAATGGTGCAGGCGGTGCTGGTGGTGGTGTTTGCGTTTGTGGGAGTAAAAAGGATAAAAAGCTGGGCTGTTGCTGCAGCTAAATTCATACTCTTTAGGATAAACAAAAGAGAGGGAATCGTCTGAGCGGCAACTGAAGGAAGAACTGTGGTGGAGTATGAGGTTGCCGATAGCCTTTCCTGCAAGTTTATTGCCCCGCTTCAGCATCCAATGGAGATCGACCATTATTTTGCTCTTTGATATGCCCGCCTTCATCATGAAAAACACTATCCGTACTACGCTCCATAGCTTCTTTGCTCCAACTGGAGGGGTTGGCTCCATTTCCATGTCTATTAGTCTATTTTCTCAAAGAAAGGGAGAGAGCGAGTTAAAAGATAAAAGGGTTATTGGTTTGTTTGGAAGGGAAAGAGGGGAGGAGAGGAATTTAAAGGAGCAGAAAATTTCTAACTTTTTAAGGCCAAATTATTATTATTCATTGTGTGAACTCTCGCTTACGGCAAATAATAAAAATAGGTACACATTGAGAATACAATTAAATACATAAAAAAATAATCATTATATTATTAAATATTTTAAATTTAAAATAAATAAATATCTAATTATATAATACTATACCATTTATATATTAAATTAGATCTAACAATTCATATTATTAAATTCAATTCAAATCATGTCAATTTAGGTTTTATGTTATAAATCTTTAACTTTAACTTGATCTAAATTAAAATCGTAATAAAATTTTTTAATCATAACCTAATTTTTTAATATTTGAATTGACCCCAACCGACTTAATTTAACCTAAAATTATATATTATTTTCATTTTTTAAGATATTTTTATCGTATTAATTTTTTCATCAAATTATTATAACCTATTATTAATAAAATACATAATATAATATCTTTTCTTATTGATAAATTGTCTAAAAATTTATGTATGAAGATTTTTAAAATACATCAATATTTTGACTAACCAAATCAAATTCTTATAACTTAATAATAAAATAAAATATTTAAATAAAAATAAAAAATAATATGAGTAATTATAATTAAATAAAAATATAACTATATGTAACTTTTAAAGATTTCAAATTCTTCGTATAAAAATACAACATATAATTATAATTTAAGTAAACCCTTTAAAAAACACATCTATAATCGAAGTAACAAAATCAAATTTTTACTATTTAATAATAAAAATAAATAATTATATAAATAATTATAATTATATAAATATACAATTATATGTAATCTATTAAAGTAATATTTTTTTTCAAAACATTTATATCGATTCGAATCATACAAATTATTTTTGTGTGAACTCTAATATTATTTAATTTAATTTTATATTATATTAAGTTAATCTAAATTAAATTTTATATCAAAAAAATTTAATTTTAATTTGATATTTTTTAAATGGTATCTATCGAACTAATCGCTCTATCACTAATTAGGTATCTACTTAACGCATGGCATTGCTACATGTCGGAACATTAATATAAAGTATTGCGTTGCATGATGGGTTGATGACGTCTGCGAGTGATTCACGCGCTGGAAATAGGGCAAAAAGTAGTGGCGGAAATTATTTTCAATAGATATTTTGGTTGTCCTTAATGTGGAAGTAATTGTCCTGTCACGGAGGTAACTAGAAAGTCCTTTTGACGGAACCAAATCATATACCCACTTCCGCAGCTTAGATGAATAAATATATTCTTGTTAAAATTAGCCATGATTCATGAAGATTCTTTACTGTATATAAGAACTTAGATTTCTTATTCATAAGATTACTATTATTGTTGTTGTTGCTGATGTGGTCGTGCAATAATTTTGTATCCGTAGATTTTTTTCCTAAGAAGTGATTAATTAATAAAAGCGATAGTTTCCTATTTGTAGATTATATTCTTAAGGAATGATTAATTGATAAAAACGATAGAATCTTCTTTGACTAATAGATATATATAGAACCTGTCATGCTAATTGACCCTACTTTATGTGATATATTTATAATAAAAAATAATAATTCTCTATCGTATTAGTGTCGATTTTTATTTTATATTCAATTAATCGTTTAGGGATTTAAATGTTTGAATTTGAAATTCTAATGTGTAACCAATAGTATTCCTTTGTTTGGAATCCCAAAAATAACAAGGATTATAAAAAAAAAAATGCAATAATATATGACACACACAATCCTAGACACATGTCAATTATCTCATGATGCAAACAAAACAAATCCAATTAGGTTTCGTGGAGAAGTGGAACAATATGACCACTATACGACTTAAAGCATATGGAGTGATGATTCCACTAACTAAGAAGTTCTTATCATAAAGATCTTGTAATCTCAGTGTGATATTGATCCATTTAGAAACTACAAAAAGTTTTCGAAGTCCTCTCAGCTAGGGTTAGACTCGAGCCGAGCCAGCTCAAGCTCAAGCTCGGCTCGGCTCGGCTCGGCTCGGTTCGAGCCCGAAAAGAGTCGGGCTCTGCTCGGCTCGATCGAGCTCGAACTGGCTCGGTAGATTTTTTTTAAAAATTTTTTATACAAAACGACGTCGTTTTGATCCATATATATATATACAAAACGATGCCGTTTTGATATGAAAAATGAGCCGAGTCAAACTCGAGCCGACTATAAAAAAATCGAGCCGAGCCGGAGCTCGGCTCGGCTCGAATCCAGCCCTACTCTCAGCACTTTGAAAGTTGGGGGACAATATTGTATGCTGATATTGATCCAATTAGGAACTAGAAAAAGTTTTCAAAGTCCTCTCAGCACTTTGAAAGCATATGGAGTGATGATTCTCCTCAAGAAACAATCGATCAGCAAAAGTGATAGCTCATGTTGTGACTAGCAAACATAGAACATGTCTTGCCTGTTGCCACCCACAATTGAAAACAATTACTTCATACCTTATTAGTTTCGATTGTGATTTTATCTTCAATATAACCGTTCAAGAAGTTAATTTTTGAGTTTGAAATTTGAATGTGAAACCAAGAACATTGTACCCGTTTTCTAAATCCTATAAATAGGAAGAATTACCAAAGAAAAAAAAAGGAAAGCACATGACACATACATATAGATACTAGATATCACTCATGCATTTAAATTTAGTTCCATTTTACCCTAAGTTAGGTGACACAGACTCTCATACACAACAATCTTATCGAGGTATTCCTCCACTTTTTAGTCTCTTTTTGAGCATTCATTTTCAATCTCTACGCTTGCTTTGTCAAAGTCTTCTCTCAAAGTTATTACTATTATATTTGTAGACATAGACCCTCGAGCTATGGATCAAACTATATCAAAAAAACATTACGCACTTATATCTTTTGCCCTACTCAATGTGTATCATCGTACTGGATATCAATAACCATAATCAAATCCTCATTATTGTTACCATAACCTAGTTTGCATAGTACTTTAAATTGCATATATAAGTGATGAGAACACTTTTATCATGGTAAGAAAATTCATTTGTAAATAAAGGAGAATAACAAGGCAATGAAGAAGACTGGCCTGCCACAACTCATACCAATTTTTTTTGTAATGAGGAATCCACTTGAGTCAAATTAAATTACATTAAGCAAGTAGAACTATAGATTCAGCGACTAGCCCTACATCCACAACTACTGAATTAGATAACTTAATAATTTAACTTTGAAATATAGCTAGAAAGAATTTGAACATATGCATATCCTCTTGTACATAAAATTCTCTATTACCATTCAAATTACTTTTAGAAGGGTTTGGTTCACGGTATATAAAAATTACTCTGATAATCTATATTTTATTACTAAAATTATTTTATTTAGTTTATTAATAATAAAATATTATGGTAATTATTTATTACCAATGGTGATATAAAATATAATATAAAAGTTAATTTTATTACCACGTTTACCTTAGATATTTAAAGATTATTAAAATAATCTTGATTTTGTTACAATTATATATTTATTTATTATTTTTTAGTACAAAAATACCCTTATTTTTAATTAATATAACAATAAATACAAAATATATTGTATAATATTTAGACCCAATGATATTTAAATAAAATATATATTATTATTTTTTATTACCTCTAACCAAATATAATAATTATTTATACATATATATTTTTATCAAATCTTTTAAATAATATATACTTAAGATAATTTTTCAATTTTGATAATAAAATATTATCTAAATCAGTTGCACCCTTAATGGGCACAACATGTAACAATTACTCATATTATACCCAATCCTATTAAACCTAAAAACATTTAAATAAAATGATATATTAATATTTTTGTATTATTTTTAATTAAATATGATAATTATTTATATATTTTTTTATTAAATTTTAATACAATAATAATAATAATTTATATTTAATAATCCTTTCAATAATATATTTTTAAAATAATTTTTTTTAATTTTAATAAAAAAAGATTATCGGAACATACGCAATCTTGATGGACACTGCTCATAGCGATTAATCATACCATACCAAATTCCTAGCTATTATGTGGCATAGAAGCTTTTGACTCAACCGCGTTTCATTCCGCTCGTCATTTAATCGTGGGGCCAATGCTTGAAGTGACCTCCTTTCCAGGTTATGCGCTTGTATTGCGGTAGCTGGTGTTGGTGCAACGGTACAGCTTTTAAAGAATTTCTCAAACAAAATTCTAGCGCAAACTTAAAAGCATTTCAAATTCATTCAGCGTGGTTCCTCTACGTCTGCCTCTATTGGCCCACTTAATCAACCAATTGGTTTAATGCGTGGCATCTAAAAAATATAATAAAAAATTAATTATAAAAAGGCCAAAAGAGTATCCTTCCTCAAGTTTTAATATAAAAAACATATATTTATGAGATTTTAAAATTTTAAATATATATTTATAGATTAATTATTATTAAAAATTTATGTTACAGATAAAAATAAAATTATTATTTTCTAATAATATTTAAAAATATATAAATTTCATTCTATTTTTCTTTTAAATTTTAAAAATTAATAATTTCAACACTCTTAAAATTTTTTTAATTTTAAAAAATAATATTTACTCTCCTTCCAAAAATGAGACTTTATTTTCTTCTCTTTTACTATCATCAATGATGACATTTTCAATTCACGAAACTTTGATTAGTAGATCTTTATCATTTTGATGTGATTTCTCATTAATGAATCGATAAGTCTTCATTGATTTAAATGACTCATCGCATCTTTATTAATTCATTTGAAATCAACGAAAACGTATTTTCATCAATAGAAAATGATAGCATAGACACAAAGATCTAATAATTAGGATTAGAGAATGATTATTAGTAAAGTAATTAAATTTGGGATTTCATTGGAGCAACACGTGTCTGTTTCACATCACATGACAAGCTTTTAATACTTTCGTTGACGGTAAGATTCACAGCGAAGGGGCGCGTGGCCTATTGAAGTTAACTGTATGGATTGGCGAGGCAGCCCGACAAGATTGATAGGTACGTGGCAATCAAATTGAGGTCAGAAGGCATCAAACTTTGTGTGCCGAAATCTTGGCCATCCAATTAAAAAGTGCGATAACATCCTTTTGATCGACTAAGTAATAAGACAATAACAATAACTAAAGTTAATTGGATCTTAATCTGATCCCAATTTTTATCCCAGCACTCTCAAAGACTGACACGTGGTTAGCTTCATAAGGATTAAATTAAACCACCTTTTTCGACCAATCGCTAAAGCAACCCAAAAAAAATAATTCTGATTAATTTATTATGTTAATTATAAGATTAATTATTAATTTTAAAATTTTATTTATTTAATATAATCAATTTAATTTTAAGATATAATTTATTTTTTACGAAAAAGGGCATATTGAAAGTGACGAGCAAATCTTTTTTCTGTTTTTCCCCTTTCAACTAATAAGTCTAGAAGATGTGACAAGTTAACCATAAACCAATAGATTTATATTCGAAAATGATAACAAACGGAACTCGAAACCCTAAATTCTAAAGCTGTGAACATGTTATTGATTTTTTGTTCATGGTTGATTTGCTTAAAGCAGCTTTCAGCCTGATGAGCTCCAGAATACGGGATCCAAGGCTGCAAGGGACAAGTGCACGATTGGTTGGAAAGATTTATGCAGTTTGACAACGTTTATTAGTTGAGAGATAAATATTTTGAAGAGATGAAATGTTTAATTCAAGGAAATAACAAGAAAAACGTTTTGGGAAAGTAAATTGGTAGTATCGAGGATGCAACCACTAACTTTATTTTTTTATTTTTTATGGAGACAAGTCAAAGGAAATACATAGTAGAAATTCATGGTGATTGTGAGGTTGAATAAGGCCAACCGAAAAAGAGAAAAGAAAAGTTGATGGAGTTTGCGCTTCTTTTCCTAATTGAAGTAAAGCAAATCCATCAACAGGAAGACCCCACGATCATGTTTTTGCTTCTTTTAATAAATACAATATATTAATACTCTTTCCTCTTTTTTTTCTTTTTTCTTTTTTTTCAGTTCTAACATTTTATTTACTTATTTGTTAAAACTTATGGATTTTGAATACAAATTATTTTAGCTTATCCAAGATGTTTGGATGAGAATTTTTCCTTTTTAATAAAAAAAAAATTACATCCAAATAAAATCATTCTTTCAGAGTTAAATTAATCATATTAAATAAATAAAACCTAAATCAATAATGAATCCCAACAATCACTATACTGGATAATTTAAGAGTTTTATTTTGATTTGACATCTATGAATTTTAAAAGTAAACTCTTCTAAGACTCTTTGAAGATTCTACATTTAGTTAATGAAACTGCCCTTTAAGGAGGCGTTTGGCTGGCAGATTAGTTAATCAAACTACCCTTTACAGGGGTGTTTGGTTTAGAGATTTTAAAATTATTTTAATAATATATCTTTTATTACTCACATTATTATATTTAGTTTGTTAAGTAACAAAATATTTTAGTTATATTTTATTACCAATAGTGATATGATAGGTAATAGAAGTAATAATCTGATTACCACTTTCACCTTAAGTATTAATAGATTGTAAAGGTAATATTAATTTTACTACTATTATATATTTATTTATTAATTTTTTTAGAAAAAAATATTCTCATTTTTAATTAATATAACAAGTAATATAAAAAAATATTATAAAATAATTATACCTAAAAATATTCAAGTAAAATAATTTTTTAATAATTTTTTATTACATTTAACAAAATACAATAATTATGTATACTTATCAACTTTTATCAAACACAATAATAATAATTTATATTCAGTAATTTTTTAAGTAATTTATCTTTGTGATAATATTTTATTTTTAATAATAAAATATTACTCAAATCAAACGTACTCTAAAGATTAATGTGAATGAGATTTAATGGGGCAAAACTCATACTAATACAGTGAGGACGAACTGACACAACACAAGCACGTGGATTCCGTAAGTTTTAAGAGCCCCCCAGGACCAAGTTGGAGCCACTAATTTCAACACTCTCCAACCACCTTAATAACTCTGCATTGACATAGCTGGAATGATTTATATTTATATAATGAAATTAGAAGATATTTGGAGTCCTAAATTATTGGTGGTCCGCCAAAATGACATGTACTTCATTAAAGGCTGTAATTTTCCGAGTCATTATCTTTCTTTAATATTGGCAAGCTAGTCTTCCTCTCTGGGTAAACCATTTCACTCTTCAAAGCCAACTCTTTAAGCTTATTAATCATGGTGGGTACCTTCTCTTTTGCTTTTATTGTTGCCAGGAGTTTTAACCTAGTGTCTTACATCCATCCAGCCAATCATGGAGGCCAACTGCTCATTCTTATTTATTTATAATCGTCTTAGTGGGGAGATACTTTATTTGGATAGACATGCTCTTTGTATGTTGATGAGAATTTTCGTCATCTACCGTTATACATAATTTAGAGCATCGTGTATGATATATTATGGCAGTGACAGCATGGATCAAATAATTAATTCTGATATTCACTATGGTGTGAAATTAAATCAAATGTAAAGAAAACAAATGCAAGATTTTTAACATAATTTGGCCCAATAGTAAATAACCTATATTCACGATATCTTATTAATTGTTGTTAATATAATAAAACATATCTTATGAAAGACTCAATTCTAGACAAGAATCCTAAGAAAAATAGATAAACTTCTATGAATGATGTGTATCAAACAACTGGTTCACTTCTCATCGGCTCTTCGTCTGTTGTTAACTCAAGACAATGAATTGAAGACAAAGAGCCATCATGCACAAAAATGAATTGGGTCTTTGTCTTCGTGGATGACAAAACCACACTAGAGGGATTTCGGTCAAAGAGAGTGTGTCAAGAGAAAAGAGTCTCGTGGGCTAAAGAAGGCAATCAAAAGCGATTCTATTGGACGGAAAATGTTGGGTTTTGAAAAATAAACTATAAGAAGAAAAATATAACTTTTACAACTTATGATAAAAGAAATTGTGAGTTTTTAAAATTAAGAAGAGAAAATAAAATAAAATATTATTTATTTTAATATTAATAGTAAAATAATGATTTTAATCTTACAATTAACATATAATTTTAACAGAAATTTAATGATGGGTAAGAGTTTGAAAATAAACTAAACCTTAGGTGAGAATAAGTCTTCTGGCCTAATATTAATATGCATACTAGTGATCTATAAAATTATAGATATACACTTTTGAATACACAATTAAGTACAATGTATCATTATGTAATTATACGATATTAAATTAAAGATAAAACAATATCCAATCACATGATGACATATCAACTCTTGATTCAATTATGTTCTCAAAGTACATACATAAAGAATTGCTTGGTAATGACATCACTGTTGTCACAAGTTATTGCCTAGCCTATCAAAAGCAAGTTTCTAATTAAATTGCTACCGGGTGATGACACAATGTTTATGTTTTCATTAATCCCTTGGTATTTTAGTTCATTGCTTTTAGATTCAGAAATTGGCTCAACTACAGCAGTATCTCTCATTACTAAGCGGTTCCTAATTCCAGTCTGAACCAAAATAAATTAGAACTTAAATTCTGTGTTCACGAATCAAGATGGGTCAAGCAAAATATAATTACAAACTAATGACATAAGCCTTTCTCTTTACCCCCAACAAGGGGCGTACTATAACACTATTCATGCAAGTGTGGCAGATTTACTGACCTTGTTCCATTAGTGTCCGAATTACCTACAAAACTGAGGCTACTCTCACTGGATCTTCTGGTTAGAATACATGCTTCAATAATTTTCAGCCGACAGCACAAGCAGGCCAATTCCCTGGGGCCAGCATCCTGAGCCGGACAATTGACAACACCTGCACATCTCAAGCAAGTTGATTTATAGGTTGTCTTCAATTTCATCTGGTACGTGCAACTTTTCAATGGCAGCCTGTTCGAACATTTTTCAAGGATAATAAGCATGGACAGAAATGATAACAAAAATTTGCAATTAACAAAAATGTACGAGCATTGAAGCCAATCACCTTAATGGCAGCGACATCAGTTGCAGGAGGTTTCAGATCCAAAGCAAGACCATAGTGAAGCAAGGCTTTGTTATGCATATTGTGCCGCTTATATATCTTGCCCATTAAAGCATACACACTACTTTCGCGAGGGGCATACTCTTTAAGTTCCTCTAGGACTTTGAGGGCTTCTTCAAAATTTTCCAAGCTCGCAAGTATATTAGCCTTCTGATACATGGGAAGAGGATTCTTCTTGTCCGCTAATATAGCCTTCTCCATCACCTCAATAGCCTCTTCGCTTCTCTGTAACATAACACAAACAAATTATCAGAAACTTGTACAAAGGTAAAATAGGCTTCCCCGTGCTAAGATGTCATAGATAATATAGCCAATTGCCAACCTTTAAGGCATGTAAAGCAGTTCCAAGATAAGACATTATAACAGAGGAACGTGGGTTTATTTGGAAAGCCATTCGAAAGTGATGCTCCGAAAACTCAAACTTCTCTTGGCGAAGAAAGATCATCCCAAGCCCATACCAAGCATTATAATGTCTAGCATCAACCAGTAGGGCACTCTGGTAGCTCCTGATTCCATTTTCAAAATCCTCCAAAGCTACGTATCTGCAGGTAAACATGTAGTTTCAATAAACAGCTTAAGTTTTACAAAGATTGGCTTAAAAATCAACAAAATAAGTTTAGTGTAATGAAGATTATAGCAGTGCCATACTCATGACCACAAAGGGTGTGCCCATATGAAAATCTTGCATTCAATTGAACAGCTCGCTGGAAATTTTTAAGAGCTGTTTCATGGTCTTTCTGTAAGCTATAACAGTTTCCCATTGCACACCTGTATCCCCATCCAATCAATAAAAAATACAAGGAACAATGAAAATGACAACAAGAAGAAATTCTAAAAAGATGCAGCAGAGACCAGTAAACATTTTAGGGCCCTCAAATTATTAAATTAGCTCAAATGCATATCCCAAAAGACATTGAAGGCATAGATTAGACACAAAGCAATTATCATATACTTATATATGGCAAGATATATTCATAAAGACAATCATTTTAAAGCGCCTCTAAACTGAGCAGAAATAATTTGAGGCAAGTAAGAAGCCGAAATGAATAGCATGTATTTGACAAATTTTTACAGGCATGTAGGCTTACACAATCCGGGTTGCAAGGGAGAGGAAACAACTGAACATCTTTTTCAAAATAAAAAAAAGTTAGTATGAAAAAGAAAATTCCATTGACTAATTATCTATTAAATATATATTCAAATTTAGCCAAAGATATTAAGTGATGAACATAAAGCTCAGGGGATTCAGATTCTGAAAGTGAAAGTGCAATGTCACTGGTGAAAACTAATGTTTAAAAGGCGTCATAACAGTAATCAAGTTGAGAATGCTTGTTTATTTAACAAGGTTTCTTAATGCTAACCAGGATTGAGGAGCTAGGCGGTCAGTTGTAATCAACTCCTGTGCGAGGTAACTCAACTTCATATCTTCCTTCAAATGCTGAAACGAAAGGAAAGTAACTTATGAGTATATCAGCACAGAAAAGATTTGCAATTGCAAACTCTAAATGTGACATGCTCAATCAGGAGAGATGTTATAAAGGTTAACAGTTCCAGGTAATCTCAAATTTAGGTGGTAGCCACCCAAGAAGGGGGCTTCCCTTTCCTCTCAATGTTCTGAGCAATAAAAAGATGTTTATCACCAGTTTTCATGCAAGCAGATAAAGGCTAAGTATATATGCCAGTTTATCTTTTAATACTTGTAACCTTAACATATTTTATGAGATAGATTAAATAAATAGAAGGTGGACCACTCAGCACCAAAGCAATAATTCAATTCAATAAATATAGTACTCCAAGAATAAAGCAACTCACATATAGAACTGTTGAATATATATCCATTCCTTCTAAACAATATGGTGATGCCCGACGAGCAAGACTGAAGGCCCGATCAGCTTCTATATAATCTACCAATTCAAAATATGATTTTCCAACCTGCACTTGAAATGCTCATCTCAGGTGCACAGTAGTCAGAGATAGACTGATGTTTTAAAGTAGCCTTGCAATTATTTTATGGAAAATTGGCCACAAAAAAGGTTTAATGCACAAAGAGTCCACTTAATTCTACAATGATGACAAAATTTCATGTCATATTATAATTTTGTCGATTTTGGAGAAAAAGATTTAAAAATTTCTCAATTTACACCAACCACCACCAATGGGCCCATCAAAATTCATCCTTGTTATAGATGATTTTTTCATGTCTTTTCCAAAAGAACACTTGTAAGGAAGATACTAAATCGGTTTATAATTTTCAATCTTTCCATCTCACATCAAACAAAATGAAACGAAAAAGAAGAGAAAGTAATTCAATTGTAAATTTTTTGAGTGAAATTTTATACAAAGAAAACACCATAAGTGAAAACTAAAATAGAGCTTATATTGAATTTAAATTATAAGGTCCAATCTCTCATTAACAGGAAGTAATAAAAAAAATCCCTTCATAGAAATGATATAATGAAATGACAAATCAAGTTCAAGGAAATTCCGAAACAGGAGGGAGATCATTCATTAAGCTTGACCCCATTTCTGATTTTTGGAGGAATATGTTTTCAAATTTCACAATAAAGAACTGTATCATTAGAGCCTCAACAAAAAAATTCAAAGGTAACTGTAATTAACTCCATCAGAGTACCTAGTTGACTAAATTAAAAACATAACAAGAAGTCATACAGGAATATCCATGAAGATAAAATATCTGTTAATTTTCTTCAGCTTTTACTGCAATACAAACTTTTCATCTTGTTTCACTCTTAAGTAAATGGCATACACTCTTCATAAAACCTGACTAAAATGCAGGTGATTACTAACTACACAGCGTGAATACCTGTCTTCTACACCTAATATTAATGCATTTGTAACAAACTTATTAAACAACTACCAAAATTACCTGGGAAAGCACCCAACCGGTATTATAATGCTTATGTGGTAGTTTCAGATAGGTATCCAATGCATCCTGTAATACCCAGAAGTAGTATTCAGAAAATTAAATGCAATATATGAATTAGTTTCTGTTACTTCGGTGGTAGCTGAATCATACCTGGCACCTGAACATGCAGGAAAGTCTGTAGCCTTCCCCAAGAATTCTCAAGAGGCCCAATATTTCTGAAGTACCACTTATTACTCTAGAATCACTCAAGGAAACCCCCCCAGTCGGCATAATTGCTCCTTGTGCAACAGTTCTACTATCACCACAGGGAAGAGAACTAGAATTTGTTGAAGAAATACTTGCCCGAGAATCATCAAAAGCTTCATTACATACCCCTAAAAGAGATTTTTTTTATTAAAATCAGTGAGCCACAGCAAATTAAAGCAAGCACTTGCAGCATCCTGGAAACATATTACTATTTCAAATTAAGTTAATCAAATGAATATGAAAGAGATGCAAATGAATATCAGACTTGAAACGCATTGAATGCAAGCAGAGAGGTCCTTTTCATTGGCCAAAATAATTTCAATAAAATAATAATATAAGCCAGCAGAAATTAAAAGACCAATACTTATATAAAGAGCATCAGACTATTTTTCTTCACCACCTTCTGCATATTGAAGATAAACCAAACCAATTCTGAAATAATTTTTTCAGTGTTTTTAATAGTAATATCACATGGCTGAAATTTGAAGTTGTTAGAATAATGGAGAACTAAAAAGCCAGACCACCACTACCAACCAAGACACTCTGAGGTTTCCTCATAGATGGATGAAAAATGGAAGATAATAGCAATGGCAATTTTTTTGAACATGTGCATTATTCAGGATGCAAATTATTTAAGTAAACAAAATGACATAAAATGAGCACTATATGGAATGGACGAGCAGTGAATCAAAGAATAGTAACATAGCAAAAGGGAATGTAACTGAATTACAGCCATCCTCACCCCCATCAATCTTAATTTTATGATATAGCTCCCACAATTAATAATATACATGAAGATGCATCACCTTCATCAACATTTTCATTGGCCCAAGACTGCCCTTTACGCACTGTTACAGAACGAAGTGCCACGGAACTGAACTTGGAACCTCCAAGATGTTTAGAAGAACTGCTAGTTCCATTTCCAGCTACCATTGTGACACTTGCATTTGCATTGTTGCCTGCTTCTCCAGAAAGTCTTGTACTGCGTCGTGGGCCAGAATCAGAAAATAATCTCCCAGAAATCTGAGAAGGAGGAGAGAAACTCAACACAAGAGAGATTCTAATTTATACATCAATAGACTGAAATGCATTTAAAGATTTCTAGTTCCAGAAGGAATACACAGATGTATCAAATTTTAAGGGAAAAAAATTCACAATCAACAAGTCCGAACAATGCAATTAAACAAAATTACTTTTCACTTAAATTATGTGTATCACCAAACATACCATATTACTAAATCAAGCAGAAAGATGAAAATAACAATCACACTCAAGCTGAACTAACAAAAGTGAGTGAAGTCAAACAACCACCAAGCAATGGCCTGAATGTTACATGAGAGCATAGTGCAAAGTAATCCACCAAGTACAAACTCGCCATCAGAATTCAACAACATGACAACAACCAGATAATGCAGGACAAAAAAACAGAATGATAACAGAGGATGAACCAGGGTACACTGATTAAGGAGATCAAGCAAGCAAAGATACAAGAACTTAAGAGGCAACGTCTGAAATCATAGTTGGCACTAAAGATACATAAAGAAAAGAATAAAATAAATAAATATTCTGACATAGATAATCTAAAACCTTTCTTAATTTTCCTTCATCCACAAACTTTCTTCGAGGAGCCTGTATGGTAGAGTTCACAGTTGACTTTGGGAAGCTATCTGTACCAAGTGTGTTTAGGTTTGAACCATTGAGTTGCACATTTCTACACAAAGGTGGAGGAGCCACACCTGACAACTGCAAAATACAAAGGAACTCACACTGAAGGTCTATCTTTACACTACAAAGAAATAAAGAAGCTAAAAAGAAATTATGCTCTCCATGTACAGTCACTAAACCAAAATCTCAAAAGCAAAAGAAAAATGCAAACTTGTACTATCAGTGGCACAAAGAAAAGAGATCAATAATTGCACATTGAATATTGATTGCTCAATGTCGTAAACCTAAGAGAAAAATGGCACTTCCAAACCACATTTTTTTAAATTTAAACAGGAGGATTTGATTTAACATCTTTATTGACACAGATACACAGGGATAGTTGTCAGAGAAAATCTGGTAGGTTACCTTATGATCTTGCACATATTATTTACAAAAGATAATTTGAAAATTTCGAAAGCTATGGCTAAACAAATTAACTTTAAATTAATGTACCTGTGTGGCCACTGGCGAAGGGGTATTATAAAATGACATATTTGAAGGACCACCGTTTAATGGTTGACTAGAAGCTCCAGCCAACATACTTGCTCCATGATAGTTTCCAGGAATATCTCTCAGGTTATTAGTTTGCATGTTTTTCAATTGCCTTGGACTGACATCATCTGAACCAAAGTTTTTAGAAAAAACTAAGTTGCGATCCTCATTGGACGAGTACAAGTTTAGGGATGTTGATCCCTGATGTAAGTACTGCTTTTGAATACGAAGAGCAGCTGCTTCACCGAAAACAACATCTGCTTCTTCGGCAGCACCTAAACCATTCAAAAACAGAGGCCATGACTCAAGTATAATGGAACAAATGAAGATAAAAGCCCCAAATAGCACCAGATAATCAGTACTAGTGTACTAAAAACAAAAGAAGCCTTATTTGATCAAAGCCAACATGTCAGAGATATCAATCAAGAAGAATTAATAGCTCATTGCAATTAACTCAACTGCACAGCACTCCCATAAAACTGAAGTTAAGATGAAAAGTTAAAAAAGTTTTGTAACTATTACTACTGCTCCTAAGACAATACACAATCAGAAATCATAGGGATTAAAAAAAAGAAAAGTATGAATCACAAGCATACATGTAACAACTTGATTTATGACTAAACTAAAGTCTCATCACCTGTAGTTACTAAAATTGAGAGAGACAGAGTGTCCAAAAGACCTTTACAAACGCATCAGGGAAACAAGGCAGCAAATTTGAACAATTGAAGAAAAAGAACTAGGTTCCATTACGTCAAAGTCGAGATAATTTCAATTTGAATCTGTGGGAAATTAGGAAAGAATTAATTATGAAATTAGGAAGAATCAATAATAATCAATTTGTATTTACTTGTTTCCTTTCCCATAGAGAAGATTTATGTATAAATTGATCCTAAACCAAGAGTAATGCATATAATGAAACAATTTCCATTCTCTTAAACAAAAAAACAGGAGAAACAACTTTTTTCATGGACAACTAAAACATTGAAGATACAAAACATAAAAGACTTGTTTTCTATGTTTTGATCCTCTACTTCACAATATTTCAAATCTAGCTTAAGAAAACAATAACAAATGCATTTTCACTATTTCATTTACAATTACAAAATTAAACTTTTATTTTTCATTTTTAGTTTCATTTTTTCAAAACAAAAACACCCAAAAAATAATAATAATAATGAAAGCCACTTAAGAGATAATAAACTTGGAGCACCAATAAGACTGACAAAATAAACTAGTTCAAGCCATTTGTATGACATTGTTGATTCAGTAGAATTTTACTCACAATCATCATCAAACAGATCATATTTTGCTTATAGATTCTATCTACTTATGCCTTTTGCACTACACCAAGGAAAAATATGGAACCACAAGAGCTACCTAGTATACACAATTCTTCATATGCAGCCCACAGTAAAGGATCCAGAGACAAGGCCTGTTTAAAGTGGTGAATAGCACTTTTCCTTCTATCAGTGTACCTGAATAGAGATAATCCCCAATCAGCTTATGCAATAAAAGTCAGATATTTCTGAAACTACACTAGTTCATATGTTCAATGATGATCAGTCCTAGGAAATTATAATTCAGTTCTATCACCCACTTGTAAGACTAACAACAAAACACAAAACAAAAGATGATTAAATGAAATGAGTAGCATTATGATTATGCTACTCATTTCATGACATCTAAACTTAATATATGTACTTTAAACAATAATGCATAGAGAAACCATGGAAAGAGCTGCCATATGGTAGGAGCAACCTAAGGAATAGAAGTCAACTGTGTGAATATTCAAGCCAATACCAGAACTATTTCCTTCAGACATCTCATGCAATGCAGAGCCTTTGAACAGTATCTCTCACTTGTCATATAATAGCATCAAAACAAAGCCAAATACATCATTGGAGATCAAATCATAAAACATTTATGAAAGTGAAAGCAACCTGTAAATAAGCCCAATAAGGTAGTGACCAGCTGCTCCATTTGGAATCTGTATAGAATAGACAATTAACAGTGAGTAAGTCATTCACATCCTCAGAAACAAAGAGAAACAAAACCTGCCAATATCCTCACCAAAAACAGGCTGGAGGAAACAAATACTGGATAAACACTCATTTCATTACACAATTCAAAAAAATTAATGAGACGATTAATGTATTTTATTTATCAACAAACACTTGAAGGAAGCCATATAACTACATTGCAGATAAATAAACAGATATACAAAAAAAAAAAAAAAAAAATCAAAAAACCTCTGCATTAGGTTCATTAGCAGGACTTAATGCAGCTTCAGCTTCACTAAAAAGATTCATCCGAAAGCATGATTTTGCAAACAAATAGCGGGATTGAGCCATTTGAGTTCCTTCAGACAACAATGAAAGCAAAAATAAAATAAAAATCAACAACAATATAGTAAATAATTGCAAGAAATGGCAATTAATAGTAGAAATTGTAAATCATATATTAGCAACAAGATGATAGATTATAACCATCCAATGCATACCCTTTAAAATATTATATGCAGCATATGCCTGATTGTTCTGCAAGTAGCAGGCAGCTAATAACTGCAAATTCATCTGCACAATAAAAAATACGTGAGTGTGAAGTTGCGTAAAACTTAACAAAATAAAGCAAACAAAGCTCAAAAAAATGCCAGTATACTTCACTAAAATTATGTGCTTAGATTCTCAAATCAAATAATTATTCTAGATAGGAGAATATATTATAAAAAGGAAAAAAGAAAAAACGGCAGAATCACAAACAGTTGCACCGGAGCTCGTTCAAATATGAATCAAGGAACTCTGACAAAGATCATCCTCAGCATTCAGTATTGACTACGCAAAGCTACGTAGCTCCATCTAATGCAACATTATCAATGACGTCTACCCTAAACTTTACACACCAACCAAAATACATGAAAAAATAATGTATAATTTCAATTTTGGTTTAGAAGTTAAACCTAATAAGTGAAAACTCAAAATCACACAGCATCAATGTTGATATTAACAATATAGTTCAAGTCGGTTGCCAAGAAACTAAATAAAATGAAAATGCAAAATAATCTATAAAAAAAAGTAACTCTAAAAGAATAATATTCTTCCTATTTCTCCCCAAACAAGCGCACAAGAACAAGGAAAAAGAAAAAAGAGGATTTGCGCAAATGTGTACGACCTCGGAAGGGAACTCGGCACAGAGACGTTCACAGAGGAAAATGGCGTTTTGATGCATGAAATGGCGGAGACTGTTCTGTACACAGTCCGTGAGAATCGCTTCCATGAATATTTTTTTTTTTCTTTTCCGATTTTGAGTTTTGAGAAGGAGCGAGACGGGGTTTTGTTTTCTGGTTTTGGGGGTTTCTTTAGGTTCAAATTGAGGAGGCACGTGCCATCTATTGCTGTTTCAAATCACGCGTCACGTGACAGGGACTAGTGCAACAGTTGGTGGTTCTTTTCGCAAATGTAGGTGGTACTTTTGATAGAAGCAGTAGGAGTTTATAATTATTTCACTAAAAATTTTAAACCGAACGGAAAACTATGTCAAGCTTTTGAACTGTTATTTTTATTTTTCCTTTGCCACCTGTAAGACAGATCCCGAGGCATTTATCAAGGCCGGATGGCTATTTCTTACCCAAACTTTGGTGAAACTCTCTCTGTTTTGACAACTGAACTAAATCTTGGCCGCTTAGAGTGCTGAGTTCTGGGTAAAATGAACGTTTTTGGAATGTCTCCACCTGATGATCGTTCTAATTGAACGGTGATCAAATTGATTAAATAATTTTATATAATTTATTAAATAGATTATTTGACTTATTTTAAAATTAAAACTAATTTAATGATATTTATAGATAATAATATAGTTTCAGATGATAACTTGATCTTAAAAATATGATTCTCACCCTACCTACTACATATGAGGAAGATATTTTTCAATATAAAGGGGAATGAAAACAGAAATAAAAACAATATTTGAAAGTAAGGACAAGACGAATGTCCATTTTGAAATATAAATTATGAAATATCTATTACATTATTAATTGTTTTTTACAATTTTTTTACTATTTTGAACTTAAACAGAGGAGATTGAGAGAGGACCAAAAAGAGAGAGGAATAGAGAGAGAATTACTCTCCACAAGCTTTATAAAAGGAGATGAGAGTGGGATAGAACCTGCGAGGTCAAGGATAAGGATAGTCATCCGTGCCCTGTTAGATTGTCATCTGGGTTACAAAATTTATTTTTTATTTTTTAGTGTACAATATAATTGAAAATCTGGAAAAGAAAATAATTAGCAAAAGTAAGAATCCTTGACTACCCAAACATTTAAAATTAAAAAAAAGAAGGCTTGGATTTCTTGTCAATATGAGTTCGTTGCTAAGCTATAACCAGGAACCTTGGTAACTTTTCTGTTCTTCATAATCCCTCTTACTCTCTCAACCTCTTCCCACAAACCTCTACTTGCATAAATATTTGATAAAACCACAAAAGCGCCATCGTTCCAAGGCTCCAGCTCGTGCAAATGCTTAGCCACCCATTCGCCTATCTTCACATCCCCAAACTTCTCACAGGCACCCATCAAACACCCCCAAATCACCACATTTGCCTTCAATGGCATCCCCTCCACCACCTCTCTCGCCTCATCCAGCAACCCTGCTCGGCCAAGCAGGTCCACCATGCACCCGTAATGTGGCAACTGCGGCATTATATGATAAACCTTCTTCATCATGTCAAAGAAATGCTTCCCTTCCTGCACCTTACCCCCGTGAACACAGGCGCTTAGAATTCCGACAAAGGTCACATGATTAGGCCTCACGCCGGCTTCTCTCATGCACCGGAAGCATTCGAGCGCTTCGTTGACAAGCCCATTCATTGCATAACCGACTATCATTGATGTCCATGATGATACATTAGCTTGGCTCATCCTTGAAAAAACCTTATAAGCTAAGTCCATCCGCCCACATTTTCCGTACATGTCTATAAGCGAATTTAACATCAAAACATCTGACTTTTCGCTATTTTTGGCTTGGAAAACACACTTATGCAACTGAAGAGCTAAGCCCAAGTCTCCTAAACTTCCACAGGCTGAAGTTACACTAACCATAGTAATATCATCAGGCTCGAACCCACATCTCTTCAGCTCGATAAACGTACCTATCGCTTCCTTCGCACGTCCACCTTGAGAAAGCCCAGCAATGATCGCATTCCAAGAACCCAACTTTCTTTCAATATTTTCATCAAATAGTTTACGTGCGGTTTCAAATGCTCCCGCCTTCGAGTAAAGACAAATGAAACCGCTCTCGCAGAATTCGTTTGATGCAAGTCCAAGTCTTACTGCGACCGAGTGAAGCTGCCTGCCAATCTCCACAGAGAAAAACTGGCACGCGGCTTTTAAGATGATGGGGAGAGTGTAAGAGTCAGGCAAGACTCCAGCACGCGACATGTAAATGTAAACGCAAAGAGACTTTTTGGGTGCGTCTAACTTAGTGTAAGATCTTATAATGTTGTTCCAGTGAAATGGGGCAGGATAGGATTGCAAAAAGTGAGTGCGAATAATATGGGCATAAATTTGGTTCAGTTGTGATAAATTGGTACATTGTGATAATTGTGATGCTATGATTCGGGTTGGGCTTTGAGTATCAAGATGTATGCGACTTGCGGCCAGGCTGTGGTTGAGATGGTAAAAAATGGCTATGTGTTTTTTGGTTTTTGAAAACCTGAGCAGGAGTCGATGAAAATAGCTCATGCGTAATGAAGAGAGCTAAAAATGGAACAGAGATCAGTAAAGATGACATGGAACGTTCGATTAATGACAAAAATAGGATCTTTTTTGTTTCATGATCTTTCCATCTACTGAACTCCGATTCCAAATTGATATTTCGAAACGAAGCATAAAGCCACATAGGTTTCCTCGATGGAGAGAGCAGAGCATTTCGATTGTGGGGCTTTATAATGGTGGGCAGGCCCACATCAGCTAAGGCCCACACCTGTTCTTTTGCGAAATCTCTGTGAAAAGCTTCAACTACAATTCATCTCACTAACCTGCCTTCTCCTACAGCCAGAAAATTCTCGAATAATCCATCGATGAGCAACAAAAGCCAAGCGTCGTTGGACGAGAATCTCAACCAGACGGTGGAGATTGACTTATCAAGTACTCTTCTTGATCTCACCAGCTTCCAGCTCCACGATCTCAACTCAGTGGAGGTACCTCCGAGTTAACCGAGTTGGACCAAACATCCTTAGTTAAAAGTATTCTATAAGTTGTTTTGTGATGGAGTTTAGGATTGATTCAATTCATCAATATAGAAGAATAGTGTATCTTTTGTTATTCTTTTTTCGTTGAATCTTGAGAAATAGACGTTTGTACACTTGTGTGAAAGAGGTGAATCTATTATAACAAAATTATATGTTACACAGACTTTGTCGTTCAACTTCAGGTTTTATAAATTTAATTACGAATACATTTGTATTTTAATTATATTATTTATGCATGATATATGTGTGGATACTCTCATAAATTTGTTTAACAATATACATGGCAACCGGCCTGGGTTAATGTAAAGTACCACTTTCGTCATCTAATACCATGTTAGAGGGTTGTGGAGTTTCATAATCCAGAGAAGGAAGAACCATTGTTTAGTAATTTGTCATATCAATAAATAGTGTTATATGTATAATTTTTATATATAATTTCATATACAAATAACAATATATTATTATATGATCGAATAAATAAAAATTAAAAATAAAATAATATATAATTATATAACAATATATTGTTGTTTATATATAAAGTTATATGTAAAAATTGTGTATATAGTCTTATTGATTAGGCCAAAAGACTTGTTTCCACCCAAGGTATAGTAAAACTCTAAAGTCTTATTCTTTAACTTTTTAAAATCTCAAATACTCATACATGAATCAAATTTTATTAAAAGTTTCAGTAAAATTAAAGGTAAAAACGTTATTTTAATTATATTATTAAAAATATATATAATTCATTATATTTTCCCTCCCAAGTTTTAAATATTAATTACTTCACTTTTGTTTACAAATTTTTAACTTTAAAGAGTCATATTTTTCTCTTTAAACTTAGAGGTTTTATTTTTTTTTTCAATTTCAATCCCCCTCAAAACTTTTAAAAATAGCAGTTTCACCCCCTCTTAAACTTCAGGTTTCGGCATCGTCTCTGTCCATCTTTGGCCACCTCCTTTACTTAAGCCGATGTTGACCTTTCCTTGCCTAAGCAATCCACCGACAACGTCAATGGGGGGTGTGACAAAGAGACAAAAATCTCTTCGTCGCACCCAAACGAAGAGCTTTCTAGCTACTAACCATGTTGACCCTTCTGACCAAGCACACTATCAACAAAGGTTGATTTCTAGCAGTGAATGAGAATATAGATTCATTGGATCTAGACGATTTTCGTTTGGACGATGAGTTTGCTGGTCGAAGAAGAAAGAGATTTTCCTAGAGATATGAGGAGACAATCACGATTTAGAGTGAAAATGAGAGGTCACTAGTGGCTAGAGAGTTCAAAGAAAAAAAACCCTAAATTTAGAAAAAAAAATATGATATTTTAAAGTTAAAACACCTTAGACATAGATAAAATTATTAGTTTTTAAAATTTAAAAGGGAAAATATAATAAATTATATATATTTGTTAATATTATTATTAAAATAACAATTTTACCTTTATCTGTAACTGAAAAATTTAATAGAAATATGTTTACTAATGAAAATTTGAATTTTTAAAAATTAATGGATATAAACCTGATGTTATACTACACCTTAGGTGGGAATAAGTCTTTCGGCCTATTGATTAAGAAGGTATCGGCTATTTCTTTCTCACCGTCTAATCCATCTTAAGATCACTGCATCTCTCATAAAAATAGTTAATCATTTGACACAAAATAAATAGCTCAATTTCACCAAATGCTGAGAATGGCATCACAAAGAAAACATTGATTTAGTACAAATACAAAGAAAGCAACAAAGCGATAAAGTAGCTTGGAGGAAATTTAATTGTCCCAAATATTAAAATACAAGTACATATTAATTAATGAGGATATTTAACAGCTTAACGGCCCCTCTCAAACCCTATACGAGTTCTACCAGAACCTCCATAATCATCTCGCATTGAAGATCCAGCGCTAGCTCTAAGAGTCCCTCCACTACCAACTTTGTCCATTGTTTTCTTCCCCTTCTTCACCTCTGTCAAGAACTGATCGAGACCGAATGGATCAGCTTCTTCGGCTTCCTTTTCAAATTCAACTGGCCTGTCTCTTGGACCAGGCCTCTCAGAGCTGCCTGCAAAACCCTTATCGGCTTTAAATCGATCAGTTTTCATGATCTTCTCTAACTGGTCATCTGCATTTCCATACATTTCAGCATCAGCATCTTTCTTTGGCCTATACAGGGTTGAAAGTGTAGGCTGAGCAGTAAACAAGCCCTTGTCATACACATTGTACTGGTCGTCAGTGGCAAAGCCAGAGTCCATTCCTTTCTCCTGGTTGAACAGCCTTTGGTCATACATAACCTCACCTCCTCTTGCTGCTCCGGCAGAGGCCATACCAAGAGCAACTTTCTCACTAATGTCCCGATCTCTGTCTCTCGTAATCTTACTCTTCTTTCCCATGGCAGCATCCTTGGCCTCCAACCTTCTCTCCCTCTCCCTCTCTCGACGTCTCTCCTCACGAATTTTCTCTCTCTGCAATCGTTGCTCCCTTTCTTCTCGTGTCTCTCTTGGCATATCCCTTTCTTTTTCTCTCACACGCTCATATTCCCCTCCCATATCATCAGCATCCATTGCATTCTTCTCAGATGGGATTGACATAGATGGTGGGGGTGCTGCCCCAGTCCTCTCAGACCGTGCTTTCTGAGCCAAGGCCCTCAGTTCCTGCTCTTTCCTTTCCTTCTCCTTCATGAGCATCTCCTTCTGCACCTTTGATCTCATTGCAACAGCTTCTCTAGCCTTTTGCTCAGCAACATAGAGAGCCTCTGATAGTTTAGCAAAGTTGTCATTAATCTGAACTTCCTGAAGACCTCTTCCATCAGCTGCAAGACGCTTATCTAGGGGGATTGTATAGCCCTTTGGGTTCTTCCAATTTGATATACAAGGTGGGATCTTCCAATCTTGTTGATCTTTTACAGTTACAGGCCGTGGTGGGGAATGCATGACTGGTACAGGGGGAGAACCAGAGGCCTTTGGAACCCTCTTGTGCTTGAACTTTGGTGGCTCAAGTGGATCCACAGGCTTCTCAACCATTCTAATAATTCTCTCCTTAGCACCTGAATTAAAGGCCACTGACTGCTGTGATGGCTTGTACTTAATATACTTTGATTCAGACGACTGTTGTGGTACATTCTTTGGCTGTGCTGCACTCAGCTTCACATTCACAATCTTTTCAAGAGCAGCTTTAGTTTCCTGTGTAGTTTCTTCAATCTCCCGCTGCAACTCCTCATCATCATCTTCACTCTCTTCATCATTTCTCAAAATCTTCGGAACAATATCTTTATGCTGTGAGTAAACAATTTTTTTGGAGTTCTCATTTTGCCTAACAATAGCATCATAGGCTACATTGCCATGTGCATCAACAGTGACGGGTAGAATCTTTGATCCAGGCTTAGCAGCTCTATTTCTACCCATGTCAAGAGGATACTGAGCCAAATGAATCTCCGGAAATGCACCTCCATCACCAAAATCTTCAATCTTTCGTGGAACAAAACCTTGACGCTTCAGGTAGGGAGGTACAGGTTTGAGTTTTATCTCACGAGATTGTTCCTCCTCAGATGAACTATATCTATTCTTAAACCATGGATCACTAGCATGGTCATAAAACGTGGGATTATTTTGTTTCACAGGAGGTAATATATCCTTCAACATCGCCATATTCAATAGATATACACAAATATCTAAACAAGCACAAATAAAACTCTGGTATCCCACACCTGCAAAAGCAGCCAAACACAAGCACACTCAATGAAATAAACTCTACAAAAATCTACATACAGGAAAAGCTCTATCAAAACAAAATAAAAGCGTAAAGAATCTTAATCTCACAAGCAAAAATTAACAAACCAGCTGATGTACAAATTACTAGCCAAAAAATTAATTGCAGCTGATAGCATCCGATAGCCTAATTTAAGCCGATCAAATAAAAGAAATGAAAGGAATAAAGTAAAAAACCCTAACCCTAACCCTAAATCAAAATTCCATATCAGAGGCAAAACGGTAAGTAAAGTTAACCTGGCGAACGATGTTTACTCGAATTGGCGATGGAATTTCAGATATTGATGGTACTGTGTGGATGAATGCGGAGATTACTTGGAAAAGGATCAAATAACCTAGATGGTTTTGATGAAGTGGCGCATGAAGAGGCGGCCAGTAGACAGCGGGTCTCCGCGTTTCGGTAGGTTTCGGTTGATATAGTGGGCCTATCAAAGGCCTCCAATTTTCACATGGGCTTTAAGGGACAGTGGTAAGAGATTTTTTTTTTTTTAAACCGGAAATCCGGCTCAATTGATTGGACCGGTAAATTTCGAAATACAGCAAAAATTATTAAAATAAACAAAATTCAAATGAAAGTACACAAAACTGATCGGATTTCATTTTTGAAGTGTGAATAGTATCCACAATTCACAGAAAGCCACGTGGCTCACCAAGTAGTCCATAACCAATCGCACGATTGTTCGCATCAAATGCAAAAAGCATTCAGCCAAGTAGAAGGAAGGACATTGGTGTCATATTCTGATTCAAACGCCTAGTATCGTCATTTCTTAATTCATGCAAATTTCCTCTCCCTCCTTACAAAGTCTTCTCATACTCAAGACCTACAGCCTGCAGCTACAAAAGCCTCTCTACACATATCAAACCATCTCTCTTACTCTCTGTCTCAAACTCTTAACCCAATCAGTCATCGATTTGGCTGTCTATGGCGGCCGTTGAGAAGGCCGGCGAAACGACCTTGCGAAACGCACTTGGAAATGTTCTATCATTTTCCATCCTGCTTTTGATAGGAGTTCTTGCTTTCTCGATCCGCCTCTTCTCTGTAAGATATCTAGTCATTCAATTTTATAGATCCGACATTCACCGTCTGAGTGCTTGCGATGTTGACGAAAAGAGTTAGACAGAAATTGATGTGTTATCGAAAATTCATCATGATCAAAATTTGTCCAAAGTCGCCTCATCGTAATTGACTACAATCGGATGAAATTTAAAATAATTTGTATAAGAAATTCTTTATTTTAGAATATTCAATTATTGAACATTGTTAGAAATAGTTTGTGTTTGCATCAATTGACACCATTTCAGAGTGAATTGTTTTATGAATTACATTTGATTTATTCTGTTTTAATGTAGTGGCATTTTAATCTCATGATTTTTCAATTGATCTACAGGTTATAAAGTATGAGAGTGTAATTCATGAGTTTGATCCTTACTTCAATTACAGGGTCACTCAGGTTCTGTTTTTCTCTCTTAGTTTTTCCAGTTTTATAATATGTATGGGAAAATGAATGACGAGAATGTTTGTGGTTTCAGTTTCTTACAAAGAATGGGATATATGATTTTTGGAATTGGTTTGATGATAGAACCTGGTAAGTACAACTAGTTCATTATTGTGCCGAGTTCCTATTTACTCTGTATTAGTTGGGCTTTAAACCTTTTTATAGTTTCCAAGTGATTGAATTGGCTTTATATATATGTAAAGGTACCCTCTGGGTCGTGTGATTGGCGGAACTGTTTACCCTGGGTTGACTTTGACGGCAGGCACCTTATGGTGGTAGGTATCATAGAGTATGTAGAATGGAACTGCTTTCCTGTTTTTATTGTTTGATTTTGCGCCAATATTCACATACTTTCCCATAGGGTGCTTCTTTTTGTTTAAAACACTTAGTTGTTAGTATCTTGTCTAACTTTTAAATTTATTGAGTCATTGCTGTTTTGTGTCAGGATATTGAATTCCTTGAATATTCCTCTGTCTGTGGAGACTGTATGTGTCTTCACTGCACCTATATTCTCTGCTTTTGCCTCATGGGCAACTTATCTTCTAACTAAGGTTAGAGTTCTGTTCTTATTTGTGTTTTCTGTAATATAGTTCTGTAATGGTCGCTTTTCTACTGATGACATTTGATTGATGTTTAATAGGAAGTAAAAGGTACTGGTGCAGGACTGACAGCAGCAGCTCTTTTGGCCATGGTAAATCATACACCTGGTAGTTTTTCCATATATTGAAATGGTTTTCAGACTTTGAGTGGCAGCACAGAACATCTTATCCAATAACAAGTCCTTGAAAAATTTTTTGTATAAAGTTGGTTATCCTGTTTCTTTAGTTGGTAATATGTTTAAATTGATGTTTGTGATTTCATATTCCATTTTTCTTTTGCCTATAAATCGGATGTTGAGTGATCAAAATAAGAACTGAAATGTGCATTCATAATGCAATGAAAGCTCTGAGATTCATGGTACCTTAGTGAAATACTTTCAAAGAGACATGTCTAAGGTTCCTGTTTGGAGTATGGTCTGAAGATCTCTTCTCCATTTTGTAGGAAAGATTATTAGCTGAAGACTTACCCTTATCATTGGTCCTTTTTTAGTGGGACTTTGAACCTGTGTGCAATGTCTGATTCAACGCTTAATATTGTTGTGTCAACTACTATGGATAATTCTGTAAATAGAAGTTTTTATTGGTTTGATGTGTTTTTTATACATTTTTCGGTAAATATATCCTTGTTTCAAAGCATTTTCTGAACCAAGCTGTAAATTTTTTGCGATTGTGGCAGCCTGTTTGTTTTAGATATGCTGTTTACCTTTACAAATGTTCTGAGTATGGTGCTTAACAATCCATACATTGAACTTTTTGTTGTTTTGCTTTTATGATCTTGTTTGCAGGTTCCATCATACATATCTCGATCTGTGGCTGGAAGTTATGACAATGAAGCTGTAGCAATATTTGCCTTGATTTTCACTTTCTATCTTTACATAAAGGTTAGATTTTGGTTAAAGAGAAAAAAAAAAATTTCATTCTTCATAGTTTTAAATTTATTTAATTTGAGAAACCAGCAGATCAAACAGATAGGCTGATTGTCCATTTTAACTGATACCAAATGGAATATTTGTTTGGTTTTTCTACAAGATTTACATTTTGATATGATTATTTTCTAATTTAGACTATATACACTGTGCAGACATTGAATACTGGATCTCTCTTTTATGCTACCTTAAATGCAATAGCGTACTTTTACATGGTAAGATCTGTGTGCTTAGATTGTTTAGGCATTTTCTTTCCCCATTTCATCATTTTTTTATACCATCCAGGTGTGCTCTTGGGGAGGATATACCTTTATTATTAACCTTATTCCAATGCACGTGCTGCTATGCATTGTAACTGGTCGATACTCTTCACGGTTGTACATCGCATATGCTCCTCTTGTAAGTATTACCATCTCTTATGAAGTTTTTGGTGTGGTGAAGAAAAACAAAATGATCCTAAGTTCATTGTGGTCATTGACGCTTGTTTTTGCAATTTTATCTAGCAAAAGAAGATTAGAAATGATCAGGAATAGGCATTTCTTGCTTCTTTTACTCTTTTATGTGGTTGAAAACATGGAGAGGAAGCAAGTAAATGTTTGGATTGTTTGAAATTTTTGAGGGCCTCAGTGCCTCATATTCTTTCTCTTATTACTGTATTCAGTGAAGGGCAAGTAAGAAGCCTTTGACGCCGTATCACACTTTTTTGCCCTTTTACAATGGGCCATAAGTTCATGCAAATTTATTTTTATTACTGTCATTGCCTTAGTTTCTTTAAATCATATTCAGGGTGCATAGTAGCTGTTATATTTCTGGTCTTAGAAAAGCTGTTTTACTTGCTTGTTCTGATTTTGTAGGGTTTAGATTATAGAAGGATTCATGTAAGGGCTAAGGTGCTTTTTTGTATTCTAGTATCAATAGTTTTAAAGAAGCTTTGCCACTGATTAAAAAAATTATTAAGAGCTTCAGATCCAGAGGGTATTTATCTGGACCAAGAATTGACCTCTCAAATTTCAATGTGTTTGGTATTGTTTGTCATAATTGTTGGTTGCTTGAGGATTTTATTTTTAAATGCTGCACGCTATGGTTATTGTTGAAAATTTAAAAGTATTAATTCTGCCACAAAATTCTTAATGTAAAAGCACAATCCTTTTTGAGAGTTGCGCCAGTTGTCCTGGAAATGATAATATCTTGTAGGATTATTAGCTATTATACAAGATATTTTCCTTGAAACCTTTGGCTTCACCTAATTATAACTTTCTGAGAGCAGGTTGTGCTGGGCACATTGCTTGCAGCGTTGGTGCCTGTTGTTGGATTTAATGCAGTCATGACATCGGAACATTTTGCATCATTTTTGGTATGTGAGTTTTATCGGTAATATGTGACTTTCTCCTTAATGTTGGCTTGCATTATGAATTTTAAGTTTGTATGGTTGTAATTCTATATACAAGAATTCTTGTTAAAATGGTTGTTTTTAATGTTGTTACTGGTGTTTTGAATTTGGAAAACAAATACTTACATGAAAGTAATAATTGTTTGAATCTTCTGAATACAAAACATGACTTGTTCCAGTTGGCTACATATCCATTGTATTATTTATCGGATATGAATTTTCACCTTCTATGTTTGCCATATTACATTACTTTTTGTCTCTCTCACAATAGCTTCCTTCTGTCATTTATCTGCAGGTTTTCATTGTTATCCATGTGGTAGCTCTCGTGTATTATATCAAAGGGATTCTCTCCGCTAAAATGTTTAAAATAGCTGTTACTCTTGTTGTATCAGTTGGCCTGTAAGTTTCTTTTTCCTCTATTTTTCTACTGCTAATGAATTAGTAGTAAATCAAAATATCTCTCATTAATGTTTTATAACCTTGTGGAACAAAAATATAATCTCCATACTTTTGTATTATTTCCTCTTCAGGGTAGTGTGTATTGCTGCACTAACAGTTCTAGTAGCATTGGTTGCTACCAGCCCAACAAAGGGATGGAGTGGAAGAAGTTTGAGTCTTCTTGATCCGTATGCACTTTCATTCTTATAAGATATTCTTATTTATTAATTGTCTCTAGTCCTTCTATTGGTGGAATCTGAGCATAATCTACCTTGAATCTTGGCGTGGTTGTGTTTATGTTCTTGATGGGTTCCTTTGCATCATAAATATGGAGAACCTACTCTCTATTACATTACAGTTTTCTCAATTCTTATTTCCCTCTTTGTTTTTTTTGTCGCCTTTGCATCATAGAGAGCAGTCATTATGGCAGCAAAGATAATAATCTGTTTGTATCATTCTGGATTCTGATTAGCTGAGTAAAATTTTGTGTTTCACTCCATGCTGACAGAACTTATGCAAGCAAGTATATACCAATTATTGCCAGTGTCAGCGAACATCAGCCCCCTACTTGGCCGTCCTATTTCATGGACATTAATGTTCTGGCATTCTTGGTTCCAGCTGGCATTATTGTAAGATTCAAATCTCAAACTGAATATGGATGAGCTTCTAGAAGATTTGTGCTTATAAATTGTATCATCTTATCTTTTATTTGTTTGCAGTCATGCTTCTTGCCTTTGTCTGATGCTAGCTCCTTTGTGGTCCTATATATTGTGACATCTGTATATTTTTCTGGAGTAATGGTAAGGAGAATATTGGAACAGCTTACTTTTAGTTATATTTCTTCTTCCATAATTTATGTGATTATTGTTGGGCTAACATTACAGGTGCGCCTTATGCTTGTACTTGCTCCAGCAGCATGCATCCTGTCTGGAATTGCTCTATCTCAATCTTTTGACATTTTTACACGGTCTATCAAATTTCAGCTTTTTGGAGCACCAGGAAACTCCATAGTTGATGTAAGCATGTTTCCTTTCATTGTTCTGCAACTGGAAATTCTTCTTTCACTCAATGAAGTCATTTAGCTCCACATCTAATATTCAGCTACCTGTTATGTTTTGACCATCAAGGCAGAGGATACTAGTTCTGCTAGTAGTGTGCCAGAGAATGATAGAGCAAAACCTAATAAAAGTGAAGACACGTTGAAGGAACGTCCCTCAAGAAAGAACAAGAAGAAAGATAAGGAGCAATTGGAGAAGACTCATGTTGAGAAGACTTCGATTAAGCCCAAAAAAGAAAAGAAGCTTCTGGTTTTACCGCTGGAGGCATCTTTGATTGCTCTTATCTTACTTTTGTTTCTAGGTGCCTTCTATGTGGTATTTAGACCTTTTCTTCCTCTATGCATTTATAACAGTTATTTACTATTTCTTTATGGAATTAAGTGTGATATCATGTTCATCTGCTAAAATTAAGAATAAATTAATCGAGTTTGTTCTTTCCTTTGCATATTTGATGAGTTTAGAATTAATATTTCAAAACAATTTCTTCCTTGAAATCTTCAGATTCTTCTGGTTTTGACTTTTACCGGCCAAGAGAAAATTGATTATTTTCTGTTTTCTTTTGATCTTCTCTCTCATCGTTTAATGATTTATTGTTACTGCCTGATGAATAAAGGGGGTCTAACTATAATGTTTTGTATCTTATAGGTTCATTGTGTATGGGCAGCGGCAGAAGCTTATTCCGCTCCTTCAATAGTTTTAACATCTTATTCACATGATGGTCTGCATGTATTTGATGATTTTAGAGAGGCTTATGGATGGTTGAGTCACAATACTGATGTGGATGACAAAGTGAGTTTTCCACCTAACCTGTTCTACTAATTTGTTCTTTGGTTTTTGTAGAATTTTCTTTTTAATAATCTTGTTTTCTAAAACTTCATGGCAGAAATCTGTCAGTTTTTTATCTTTTCCTGATATCATGGCATTTGTATGTAATTGCCTTATGATTTCTGTTCAATATCTGAGTGTTAAGGGCTACACTTCAATAATCAAATGGGCTTGTCTTTCCTTTTGCATTGATCCTGCAATATTGGTTCTATGTTGGTTTAAATGTGATGAATAAATTATTCTTGCTTTGTTTTGCTAGCCAAGAGCTAGGACTGAATCTTATGATGGTACTTTTATTTTATTTTGCTTGTCTGAAATATCTGTAACCATTGTATCAGTATTTCTTTCAAGTATGAGAAGACATAAGAGATGATGAATACATTCAGTGTGTTGTCTACTGCGACTGGTGGCTAGAAAATTACTTTGATGGATTCTGTGACCTGATTTTTTTTATAGAAAACTCCAAAAGATATATCATAGTATAAGGATCTTATGAACTCTGAATTTCAGTCTGCCAACATGGTTTTTCTTTTCTTAGTTTGATGGATAGTGTGGCATCTTCCCACCTAGAATATATTAAGTACCATTGATTTTTAATAATTTCATGCAGGTTGCATCATGGTGGGACTATGGTTACCAAACAACGGCCATGGCAAATCGGACAGTAATAGTTGACAATAATACCTGGAATAACACTCATATTGCAACTGTTGGTACTGCAATGTCTTCTCCTGAAAAGGCAGCGTGGGAAATATTCAACTCTCTGGATGTAAAATATGTTCTTGTTGTCTTTGGAGGTTTGCTCCCTTCTTTTATGCATAATCATCTTTCCTAAAAATTATTTTTCTCATGAGTTATATTACTCGCTAGGTCTTGTTGGCTACCCCAGTGATGATATCAATAAGTTCCTATGGATGGTTCGTATAGGAGGGGGTGTGTTCCCTCATATAAAGGAACCTGATTACCTGGTAGGTTCCTTTTTCTAGCAATATTACCTTAAGGAAAATGAATCTTTGTATTCTGAACTTTTCTTCCCAATACTTTTTTATGCACTTGATTGATATTCTCCATAGCCAATGCTATTTTATTTGGGCTTAGCTATACTATATTTCTCATATAAATGTGACCCATGATTTTGTACCTTCTCTTTCTGTTTACAGAGAGATGGTCAGTACCGGATTGATTCTCAGGCCATGCCAACCATGCTAAATTGTCTCATGTATAAACTCTCATATTACAGGTCTGTGTTGGCTATGAACTTCTAAATTTACCTGTTAGGTTTTCTTCTGTTAGTTTTTTAATTCTGTACGTCTTTCCTGCAGGTTTGTGGAGACCGATGGCAAGGGCTTTGATAGAGTGAGACGGACAGAGATTGGGAAGAAACATTTCAAACTTACACATTTTGAGGAGGTAAGATTTTCTTATACTTAGCTAGGCCAATCAAAAATTGTTGTGTTAGAATGTTAAAAGCTTTTAAAAAAAATGTGTATACTTCATTGTAACTCTTTGAAGGAAAAAACTAAATCAATGCTTAGATGTTTCCCGTAAGATATGTCTTTTCAATTCAGGTATTCACAACTCACCATTGGATGGTTCGGATATACAAATTGAAACCTCCAAAGAATAGGATCCGTGGAAAGACAAAGAAATCAAAGATGGTATGTATAACGGTCTATTCTTCTGTCTAGAGCATGAGCATGGCCTGAAAATTGTTCTTTCATAACCTTTTACCTCTCTAACTGGCTTTACTCCTTTTGTGGCAGAAATCTAGCTCAAAAGGAAGTGTGGTAAGCAAGAAGAATCCATGGAATTAGGGAGCACTAATTATAGACAGGTGTTTTTAGATTGTTTCGACTGTAACTCAATATAACCGTACTTGAGCCTTTTGATGAGGACTACACGTGCATGGCAGGTAATTTTCTTCATAGAAATGGAAATTATAAATCAAAAGATTTTGCAATCTTGATTTACCCCACATTGTTATATGCATAATTGGGTGGGTCAGCCCAAACAGCAGTAGCATAGGTGCACAAAGTATGACACCTTTAGGACATACTTGGCCTGTGTGATATGCATGACTAATGCCGTATTTGCATTCGATTTTAGTAAAGGGGGTTCGCTTCGTTTACAATATTTACCTTTTTCATTTTTTAGTAACCTAATTTATTAAAGAATTAAAATACTTTAGAAAATTATTAATACATGATTGCGAAGTCTTGTCGTTTAAAAAGTTGTAGCGGGCCGGTTTTTGTAGTGGATGGCTGAACTGTGTTTCTGTTGTCGCTTATCTCATTGGTATTATTAAGACAAAATGATGTTGGTCCAATCGTAATGTCCTGTTTCTGGAGCCTCGTGTAGAAGGTTTTATTACAGACGATCACACCAAGTCCACAAGCTTTCCAAATCTAAACGCAGCTTGATGTGAGGTCTTTATATGGACATAGTGATCATAATAAAAGATAATGAGAGTTTTCATATGTCAATATTGTTTGTAATTAATTAGTACAACATATAGATGTATATTAACTATATGCACTTAGGGTTAATTACATGATTAAGGAAATTTATAACAATAAAATAACGTACACTAGAATTGTCAATATTATTCGATTGAGTGATCTATAAATACCATCATATCCAAACTCAAGCTTCTTAGAAGTGTCATCCAAACCCACCTGCAAAAACTATCAAATAATGTATTTTTTTTTTTATAAGTTTAAAAAATTACAATTTAGTCTTTTACAATTCAAGATTAGAAATCCTAACCACCATTACCATCACAAATATAAACCAAAACCCATATAAATTTAAATTAACCAAAATCACCACCTACCCAAACCCGCTACAACCGTCATACAACCCGACTCAAACTTGCTAGAACCATGTGGAATGAAGAACAAAATAAAAGTGAAAGGAAAAGAAGTGGTTGTTGATGACCAATTTTATATGCAAAAGATTAATTTAAAAATTTATTAATTTTTGATGATATAATAATTCAAAAAATGAGATGATTAGGGGTATATTATTTAATATTTTGATACTGTGTAAGAAATTTTTTTTATCACCGGAGTAAGGTGTCGAAAAAGTGTTTTCAAGCCAAATTTAGGGTGAGAAATGTAAATCACTCTTTGAAAAAGATAAAAAAGTTGTCAATTATAAATTTATTAAAATATTAACATTTGATGAAAGGCAATTGTTAGCATAGAAGAGTTATTGAAAATTAATCGATAATGATTAGTAATTGAAAATGTCAATTTTTTTTTTTTTTTATCATAGAAATGAAATTGAATCATTTAATTCTAAGAATCAATCAATTTCAAAAAATTTACGTGGGCTGATGAGAGAATTGTTGTCAAATTATACACAGATATCTAAGTCTTACATAAAGGCACTTCACCCACATAACAGAAAACTGTAATTCAAACTCAATAATGAAACACAAGCACAAACTCCGCCAAGCGATTGACTCGCTTTACTCTTGTGGCCAAGTTACTACTGAAGAAGTATACACTCGCCTCGTGCTCGAATGTGCACGCGCCGGTGATGTTGAAGAAGCCAGGAGATTGGAGTCCCATATGTTACTCCATTCATATCAACCCGCCAACACATTCCTTGAAAATCGTCTCCTTCACTTGTTTGCGAAAGCCGGGAAGTTATCTTACGCCCGCAACCTGTTCGATAAAATGCCCAAAAGAGATATTTATTCTTGGAACGCTATGCTTTCTGCGTATGCAAAATCTGGGTCGATCGAGAATTTGAAAGCAGTGTTCAATCAAATGCCATCTCGTGATTCTGTTTCATATAATACGGTGATTGCGGGTTTTGCTGGTAATAGTTTTTCGCATGAGGCATTGGAGGTTTTTCTTAGAATGCAAGAAGATGGATTTGAGCCTACCGATTATACTCATGTGAGCGCCTTAAATGCATGTGCACAATCATTGGATTTGAGACGCGGGAAGCAGATTCATGGGAAGATTGTTGCTAGTAATTTAGGAGGTAATGCTTTTGTCTGGAATGCTCTTACTGATATGTATGCAAAGTGTGGAGAAATTGATAAGGCGAGGTGGCTTTTCAGTCGGATGAATAATAAGAACGCAGTTTCATGGAATTTGATGATTTCTGGATATCTGAGAAATGGGCAGCCTGGGAAATGTATTGATTTGTTTCGTGAAATGCAGGTACTGGGCTTCAGACCTGATGAGGTTACAGTTTCAAATGTTCTTTCAGCTTACTTTCAAATTGGGTGTATAGATGAGGCAGAGAAGTTATTCTGTGTAATAAGAGAAAAGGATAAGGTTTGTTGGACAACAATGATTGTTGGTTATGCGCAACATGGGAAGGAAGAGGATGCTTTGAGGTTGTTTGGTGATATGCTTCTAGAGAATGTAAGGCCTGACTGTTTTACTGTCTCAAGTGTGGTTAGTTCTTGTGCCAAACTAGCGTCTCTCCATCATGGTCAAGTTGTTCATGGGAAAGCCATTATTTTGGGGGTTGATGACGATTTGCAAGTGTCTAGTGCCCTTGTTGATATGTATTGTAAATGTGGAGTTACTAATGATGCTTGGATCATATTCAATATGATGCCGGCCAGGAATGTGGTTTCTTGGAATTCCATGATCAATGGTTATGCACAAAATGGACTAGATTTAGAGGCTCTGGATCTGTATGAAAAAATGCTGATGGAGAACTTAAAACCAGATAGTTTTACTTTTGTAGCTGTTCTATGTGCTTGTATCCATTCATGTTTATTTGAGCATGGGCAAAAATATTTTAATTCAATCAGTGAAATCCATGGATTAACACCTTCTCTGGGTCATTATGCCTGCATGGTTAATCTCCTAGGTCGTTCAGGTCAAATGAAGGAAGCAGTGGATCTGATTAAAAGGATGCCCCATGAACCGAATTCCCTAATTTGGTCCACACTTTTATCTGTTTGTGCTCTAAAAGGTGACATCAAGCATGGTGAGATGGCTGCTAGGTTTCTCTTTGAATTAGAACCACTCAATGCTGGTCCTTACATCATGCTTTCAAACATGTATGCTGCTGGTGGGAAATGGGAAGAAGTGGCTTCCATTAGGTCTCTCATGAAAAACAATAATGCTAAGAAGTTTGCTGCTTACAGTTGGATTGAGATAGATAACAAGGTCCACAAGTTTGTATCGGAGGATCGAACACATCCAGATACAAATCTTATATATGAAGAATTAAGAAGACTGGTCAAGAAGGTACAGGAAGCTGGCTTTACTCCAAACACAAAATGGGTTCTACATGATGTTCGGGAAGAAGAAAAGTTTGAATCTATTTGTTACCACAGCGAGAAACTTGCTTTGGCATTTGGTTTGATCAGAAGACCTCGTGGAGTGACACCTATAAAGATTATGAAGAACATTCGAGTTTGTGGTGACTGCCATGTCTTTATGAAGTTTGTGTCTAAAATTATTGGATGTCCTATTATATTGAGAGATTCTAACAGATTCCATCATTTTGAAGGAGGAAATTGCTCTTGCAAGGATTACTGGTAATGAGCATTCCCTGGGGAAGAGACATATGCTTAGTCTTCATACATATAAGTATGAAAAGAAACCTGCTTTAGCCAGGATGGACAATGTAAAGAAGCAAGAGCAATCTTTATATACCCATTTAAAAAGGGCAAAAATCATTTAGATTCTGGAAAACTAACAAGAAGAATATTACAGGAACTTCAAATTATATAGGACATCTACACTCTGAGAAACTGAAATGCTTTTGGGATAACTATCAGTACAGAAATTCTTAAAAAATCCCCAATGAAGGCTGGAATAATTTTCTGACCTAAAACTACAGAAATTAGGAGGAATCTCTGAAGATGCATAGAGTTCAAAGTGGACCAATGTGAGGGCTCATTGAACTTGGTTGTTTAGAAGGTACAAAATGTGAGAAGCACGATACAGATATGGCAAGGACACAGTAATATTTGTCGACTTTCTTATTTTCATTTAATGTTTCTCAGTGAGGCTTGATACGTAACGATTATGATGACCATGAATTCCAGAGGCATCTCTGATTTTCAAGGTAACACATGAATAATTATACTTTGTCTGTTATACTGGCAGAAGAAGGCAAGGGGGAATGGACGGGGGAAGTAGGTCAACCGTCTCATATATTATACAGAAAGATCAATAATGTTACTTCCATCGCAGCCTAGATGGATGGAGGGACATTTTTTTTATGGGGTCTTGATAATTTAATGAAAAATCGAGTTCCTGCAAGATATTTAGGTACCAGGGGGGGATACTGGATTTATATTGTTGCTGTGAGCACCTTATGGCCTACAGTTGGGGAATAATTTCTGTAGCTTTCTATTAACTTGATGTGATGATCCGTGCGAACCAGTTGACTGATGGATGTAGCCATCAGCCCAAATGAACACAGTCGACAATGGATTGTGCACAGTGCTAATTTGATTCGATGGACCAAGAGAGTTTATTATTGGGCTTATTTTTCCTATTTTGTTTCGGATTTGATGCATTGGAATGATAATTTTGGTTGGTTAAGATTTATGCACATGCCACCTTTGTTATGGGGTTCAAAATAACCCAAGATTATTCTATTACTTTAACCTTTATTATTGATATTATCTTGCTTAATTTATTAGATATAAAAAAATTTAATAATCTTCTATATATATACACTTTTAAATACATATTTAGATGTATATATAATGTGTTATTATTATATAATAAAGTAATTTTGAATTAAAAATAAAATAATATTTAATCACATGATAACGTATCACATTTTTTTTAATTATTTTATAAAAGGGTATACAAATAGCATTGCACAAATAGATAAGTCACTCTAGCATAGGGGTGGAATACAAACCTAATGGAGCCTGAATATCCTTTGATTCTATTTCAGTTTGAATAAAAAATAACTCAACTCAAGTTTGTCGAGTTAACATTAAAAGTGGTTCAAATTTGATTCGAATATATTATTTAAATTCATGATTCAAATTTTTGACTTATTAATAAAATGATGTCATTTAACAATTATTTAATATAATTCGAATTGAGTAATAAACCAAATTTGAATTAAATTGACCCATCTATCTAGCGTATAAGTTAAACCAAATCGAATATTTTCTAACTCGAATTTAGTTCAGTTTTAAAATAAATTTAACCTTTTAATTTTAATTTAGTTCAAATTTAAATTAAATAAATTCAAATCAAACTAAATTAAATCAGATTAGCTTTCAAATATGATTCACTTTAGTTCGGGACCAGCACTACTATAACTCCGAAGCAATAGCCACGTACTAACAAAGGCAACTATTATAAAAAGATAAATCTTCGTTCCAATTATGATTATGACAAATGTAAGACCCTAGTGCTACACTTGCATTTAAATCAAATAATTAACCATCCAATCAACAATCTTGTCATCTTTTACTATTTATTAATTTATATAGAAGTTGACATAACTTATGGTGAGAAATATTTCCAACCAGTACTTGTGTGGTGGAAAATGCACAATTGGTCGGATAAACTTTGGTCACCAAAGTGGCCCCTTTTAACAAACAAATTAATTTTAATCCAGCACGATCAAACACAATCCGTCCCTGCCCTATCATTCTAGATTGTGATTTGTGATCATATCACAATTGTCACTTTTTTTTTTTTTTTTTTAAATCCTCCCTTCGGTTTTTTTTCCTCCATTACCTTTAATCTTTTTTTTATAACTAAAGATTTTCCTTAAATCAGACTTCTTCTTCAAGACTGTATAGACTCTATCGAATAAATCAAAATTTAAATTTAATAATTAATTTTTTAATTATAATATGTATTTATTAAATTTTGTTCCTAAAACCTCTCTGTTCGAGAATTCCAAACTCACCGCTCAATCTATCCTTGAATCCTTTCAAGTTTTTATGTTATATCTATCGTCCTTGTTCCCAAACCTACTTTCCCCTTTGCTCCAAAAACGATCTTCAAATGTATTACAATTTGCAATCATGATAATTGAATAGTATATTATATCGTACATTAAAAATCTAATTTTTTGTATCACATATTAAATATCGTATCATACAATTTTTAAAAAATAAAATAATAAAAAATCTAATTAACACATCATCATTTTAAAAAAATTTATAAATATTTTTAAAATTTTTAATATACACCTTTATTACATTATTATTTTCTCAAAAAAAAATATATTAATTTATATTGATAATATATATTATACTATATAATACATCTATTATATCATATTAATTAGATATATATTATTTTATATTTGAATTATATTGCATCATAAAATACATACTTATAACATCAAATCAAATAATTATTCTCTAAATTATTATAACACATAAATTCATTGTAATTTCATTATATCAGTTATTGCCTTACATTTACAGTAATTTGTGTCAAAACTCAGAAGAAAACCAACGCCCTCTCCCCTTCCTAGTTTGAGTTCAAGTTCGAACTCGATTTGATTTACATATAACTAAGTTTGAGTTTGAGTTCATGAAAGTCAAGTTCAAACTTGGTTTGACTCGTTTTTCGTTATTAAAATGACATCATTTTAGTAATTTTGTGAGTAACTCAAGCTCGATCAAGTTCGTATAGAGCTGACTCTTTTCAGACTCATTTGATCTGAGTTTAAGTTCAAACTCAAATAAATTCAGTTCGAGTCTAACCCTATCTCTTTCCTTTCTGTTTCTATTCTACTCTCAAGAAACACGTGCTTCGCTTCAGTATTCCAACAATCCTATTTCTACTCACACGTGTGCCTCTCTACAAGATCCTGTGTCGGAGACTCTGTGGATGGCGCATATCCAGCGGTCCCCCACCGTCGCCCGGCCTTTTCACTGCCAGATAATCCCACGGTTTAGAATCCACGTTTTATCTTCTGCGATGATGACATTTTTAAGTCGGCAGGTTCTTATAGGGTGTACTGGGAAGGGACCCACTGGTGTGGAGAGGTGGCCATCTATTTCGACTCATGAATTTGAGGGGCCCATGGACTTCTCTGCGGTAGGTGATATAGCCCATCATATTGAAGTGATTTTTTTATGGCTTTTAAGTTAATCTTACATCCATCAAATTTAATTTTTTAAATTAAAATATGAACAATTACGAATTTAATTTATAATAAATTTTAGAGTAATGTGATATACATATATTTATATATATAAAATTAAATATATAAATAATATGTCTTTATATAATTTGATATTATTTTATTTTTAATTAAATTAATCTAATTTTTATCTCTATATTAATATATATATATATATATATATATATATATATAATTTTATTATAAATTTTATCTATAAATAAGATAAACACTTATTGGTACCAAGATATCCGGGAGCAACCTAAGCTTATAGGTGAGTTTGCTAGCATATCTACTTATGCAAAATGACCTAATAATAAGAATCGAGATATGAGATAGAAGACTTATAGTTGAATCATATATAATTCTGTTAAAAATTCTTTGGATCGAGATTTCATAAATTTCATTTTTATTTTATGCATTCACGAGGGTGCGTATGTCTTGGATTCTTAAATGGTTGTACAATCTCCTCGATAGCATAGAATTGAGTTTATGTTGATAATATGCAATGATAGATGACACCCTAACTACACAAAAATCCTTTGTATTTTTTATTGTTTCAATCTTTCACTTGTGTATGTGTTGCATTATGATTAGTTGAGACTATTAACTAACACGTACATATCCAATTAAATGTTCAAAGAACCTCTTCGAAGTTAACAATTCTTTGTCTTATACTCAACAAATTATAAGTAAATAGATATCTCACACTTTTATAATCGACATAGATGTTACACTTTACCTTTTACAGTTAATATTGCCAAATTTTCAAAACAAACGCTACTACTGTTAACTTCAAATTATGAGTGTGATACCTACTCTTATAGTCTTCCAACTATCTCGAGACATATGTTATCACCTTGTCTTTGTGTGTCAATATAACTTCCAAACCATTGAATAATGTTGCCAAATTTTCAAAACAAACGCTGCTACTGTTAACTCCAATTTGTGAGTGTGATACCTACTCTTATAGGCTTCCAACTACCTCGAGACATATATAATCACCTTGTCTCTGTATATCAATACAACTTCTAAACTATTGTGCGAAGAATTAACAAAAATATTAAAGCATAAAACTAATTCTATAAACAAATTATACAATCTTTTATATATAAACTGAAGTGACAACTTATGATTAGGTGATGTGAGTGTGTACTTTTTTTCTACAACTATTCATAACTTTGAAACTTGTCTGAAAAATTAAGATCAACTCTTACCATGTGTTTGGTCCATGGTGAAAAATAATATCCGATAATATATCTTTTATTATTATTTACAATAATAATAAAGATCAACTATTAATAATAATAATAAAAGATATATTATTATTGGTTAAAATTTAATAAAATAATCTTAATTTTATTTCAATTTAATCCATTTTAAATTTTTAAGCTAAAAATATTTGTATATTCAATTAAAATAACTTGCAACCCTGAACTCATGTTATGACTATTTTACCCTTTTGATAAAATTACCCTTATTCTGAATTAAAATCTAATGATTGAATTGTGCTTGTTATCGGATAAGGTACATCCATAGGACCATTGACAGCTAATGTGACTTTAATACGTGTTGAATTCGCCGTACGGTTACAATGCCGATTTGATGGCTGTCATTCATGTCATGTCCCTTTAGTTGAAGGGAGAGTCCACCAAAACAATTGTGAATTTTCAGATGCTCGCTTTGTCAACCGTACATTCATGTGTACAATTTTTCTTCGCTTTGTCATAGGGGCCTTTATGGGTAGGGTTCGGATCGGTCCCGAAACTGGGTCCTACCGTTGGTCTGCTGTGTCGGGTCCATATTATATTTTTTATATTAATTTTTTTAAGTTACAATTTTAAAATTTATTATAATTTTAACTCTTAGTTTAATTTAATTAATTTTACTATATCTTTTTTATATTTTAATTTAATTATTTACTAGTAAAAATGTCAACATTGTTTTAATCTTTAAAATTAATTATAAGTAATAAGGATGATTAATATAAATTGTAATTGAAGAATGTATAAGGATTATTGATTTGAAGTTAGGTAATTAAAAAATACAATGCAAAGAATATGAAATAAATTTTTTTAAATATTATAAAATTGAGATAATTTAAAATTCTAATTAATTTGTAATATAGATAAAATAATTAAAAAAAGAGTGTATAAATATAAATTGAGACAATTGATGAAACACGTATAAGTGGGTTCAAATATGTCAAGCAAAATATGACGGATTTTCAAAATCTTTTATAATTCAAAATAATATTTACCACTGTTTTCTTTTCTTCTGATGTAAAATATAGATTTAAGATTTTTTTTTAAAATTTATGACGTAATTCAATGTAAGAAAAGATATTGCAAATCTTGTTACAACCGGTCTTACTAGCTTTTATTCTTTACGATTTTTCTGTATAAATTAAACACCCATGTAAGTCAATAATTGAAACTTCTGTTTTGCTTAGTTTATAGTATCATATAATACTGGAATCATTTAGATATCTTTAAGAATCAAGTTAAGACAATAAGCTACATAAAAAGACTAAAATAATTTTTTTCCTTTTCTCTTCTAATATTCTACCGCTGACTATATAATCGGATGTCTTATTAGTTATTATTTCTACAACATGTTTTTCCCCTATTTCTTTGACTACACTATCAAATAACTCGAACATTTTGAGCTTTTTCTTTTTTCCAATTTTTGACATATCAATAGATTTTAAAAATATTATCTCACTTACATGGTTAGAGAGCTATCTACCATTTCTATCCGTCCACCCATCTGATAGTAATGTGCAACCTTTCATTTTTCACTCATTTTTATATATTTTTAGTTTTTCCCCCACAAGATCAACCTCTTTGTTTATACAATAAACTTGTATTTTATGATAAATAAGAGGTTTCAATCGCTCTATAATCACCCATTAACTTTAACATGTCAATAAAAAAAACTCTTGACTAAATTAAATGATAATGCATTATCATAAAAACATCTAAAAAACACCTTGAATTACGTTTTCTCTATCTTTTACATCTTCATCTTCTTTTTTGACATAGAATTTCTTTCTCTTAGCTAAAAAAACTATTAATTTTACTCTTACTTGAATTACCATCTTGCTCTTTAAATATATCATCATCATTATTACTAACAATTTTTATTGCTTTTAGTATCTCTCAAAATTTCATCCTCACAATTTCGGGAATTTGACTACATGACTTAACTTGATCATAAGTTCCAACAAGAAGATTTTTCATTCTTGTTATACTATCCCAATATGATTTACTACAATATCAACATGAAAGACGCAATCTATTCTTTATCATCTACTTTTTTACAATGTTCTCATGTGAAATCATTCATCCTCCTCTTATCATTTCTCGTGTCTTAATCTAACTACTCAAATTTCATACTTAATCTAATCGACTAAAACAAGTTGCAACAAACGAAAATACAACACATTGCAACAAATCAAATGAAGAAACACGAATATAAATAGTAAAGTATAAGAAATATTAAATTAAAAAAAGTATAAACAAAAAATTAATATCCTAAAAGATTGCAAGGAAATTTCACTACTAAATATTAGATAACATGGATACCCATAATCAAAATGTTGGATATAACAGTAATTTCAAACAAAAATTTGCAAATTTGAAAAGTTGCTAAACATGTTTAATCCATACTAAACATATATTAGGTGTAGTGGGAAGTTTCATTACTAATGGAAAACATTTACAATTCAAAAGAGATGAAAAGATTCTACGTTATTTTATTGTAACCTAAAAGCAAGTCAATAACACTCACAATGGCCATCACTTCACCTTAAAAGCTTAACACATATAAACCATATCCCTCGTTTCTTTTCACTTTAGTTGGCATCTTTAGTCAAATAATAATGAATGAAACAAAATCAAAACAGAATTCCTCATATAATTCTATCCATTTAAGTGGGCAGTTTTTAATGAAATAATGAAACAAAAACAAAACTTGATGCCTACCGTCCTTGTTATGATTCTGTCCACTTGAGTTGGCAGGTTTAATGAAGCAAAACCTAGCCCGAAGAAACCCCAAGAATAAAAATGTGTTATGTTTCTCCAATTTAGAGATTTATAAAAAGTTGAGTGAAGTGAGAGGTTATGACAGAAGATAGCTTAGATAGATAAACTCGATAAAATACGATGAGATAGAAGGTCGATGTCTCATTGTGGATGAGTTGTGCAGTATACTATGCCCCCCAACATTGCTTCCCCCACCCAAGTACTTGTTAACATGAAACACTTGTGATGTATTTCTTTCTAGCTTATTTTGCCTCTCATCTTGCATTCACCACCCACATGCTTGGTGGCATTATATTAAAAATGTGATGCCTTTGATTCAACTTAAATTATATATTTACACCTTTGATTCTATCGATATTCATTGATTGTACCGATGATGGGTTTCAGTTAAATCTTGTAACAATAAAGTTGAACTCTATGTTATAATTTAATTTAAAATTAAGGGATAAATTTAGATTAATCCTAAAAAATACATAAAATTAAAAACAAAACAAAACTACATTTGAAAAAGGATAAAAATAGAAGAATGTTAAATATTTTGATTTGAGTTGCATATAATACGGAAATCAAATGAAAATATAAGAGGAAAATTATTTTCAGAATGTTACACACTTTGATTTAAAAATATATCTAATTACATAATAATACGTTATCCTTTATACTTAAAATTATATATAAAAATTATGTATAAAATCACACGCAAATTCAACCTAAAGCTAGCTCTAATCATTAATCCAAAGAAATTAATATTGACCATATATTAAAAATTTAATAAATAAATATGGAGCCCATTTTGAATATTATATACACCGACAATTTAGGGGAAATAAAAAAAGTAAAGAATGTTACTTATTTCATACATATAATACATAAAAGAAAAGAGAATAATTGAGTTTATTTCAAGAAAACAAAATGTGAAGCCGACCGACCGCCACTCAAACAAATGAAATAAAGGTGGTCAAAATTGGTCAAAAGATTTGCTGTTACTGAATATGACAGCTGCAAATCTTTCCAAAAAAATAAATGTATATATATATATATCGTAAGAAAATGAAAAAGGTCAGTTCCTTGATCTTTCCCTCCATCCTGCAGAGCTGACGCATTCAAAACAAAGGCACGTGGCAGTGACCCGATGACGCCGACAGTAGCTGTTTATTGGTCAATTTTATCATTACTTCTCACGTTTCACCGTCACTTGCTTTGCTGTACCGACGTGGTTCCCCGCCGCTGCTTCGGCCTCCTCTTATGCATTATGCTTCATGTCATAAATCATATCACGTGCATATTCACGTGACCATCTTTTTGTGTATTAATTTTCGGTCAACTGTATTAAATTTAGTTTTGAAGTTTGTTCCGGTGAAATTTGTACTAGAATAAAATTCTTAACTAATAAATCAAACCCCTGAAACCGACCTGGGTCAATTAATCAGTGTATAATTTACAGTGTTTTAAAAATCAGATTGACCATCGAATTAGTTATTTTATTGTTTTACAATTCGATCAATTTAATTAAAAAATAAATTAATTTAAATTATTATATATTTTTTAAATAATATTAAATATTTAATATATTTTTTAAACATAAAATATATTAAATATAATTTTAAATAATTTTTTGTTTAATAAAGTTAATTAAATTAATATTTGTATATAATTGAAACTGAATTATAAATATAGAGATTCCATCCAACTATAGACTTCTAATGGAATAATTTAAAACAATATAACAAGTGGATAACATTTTGGTGTCAATTGTTACAATACAATTAACAACTTTAACTGTTGGTTTGTCTTTTTTAACACGTGTATTGGTATCATAATTGTACAAATAATGCCTTTCTATTTCCGTGAATCACGTGTTCATGAATGGACCATTTATGCGTCACCTCCATAGTCCCACCAAATTCCAGAAGATATTTGTAAAATGAATTTATATAATAAGTCAATATGTTATAAATAATTATATGTACGTGTACATTTTTGTATGATTATAAAGAAGGATGCCACGTGCATGAATTTTTGTGGACAAACCGCGTTATTATCATTTGGGCCAAAAGACTTATTCCCACCCATGATTTAACATATTTTTTAATTTTTATTAATAAAAATTTTAAAATCTAAATATTTATTTATGATTAATTATATTAATTTTAAATATAAAATCGTTATTTAACTTCTAATAATAACAAAAAAATAGAATTTTATTTCATTTTTTTTAAACTTTAAAAACTAATAATTTTTTTCAGATTAAACTTTAAAAAATTAAATTTTTCTCTTTAGATTTCAATTTTTTGACAAATCTTTTCTCTTTAGCAACCAATATCTCCTACCTCTCTCTCTCCCTTCTTTAAGACTCATCTTTTTAAATAAAAATAAATTATTTTCATTCAGATAAATTAATAAAGACGAAAAAATTATTATAAAGATAAATTATTATTAAATGGATGAAAATGATTAATTAAAAAGAGAATGAATGATTAATTTATATATAGTGCCGTATGCAAAGGGGGACAGCAATGGCTAGATTGTAACTTTGATCTTCATCAATGAATTAAATTGACTACAAAAAAAATTGACATATGTATGGAGCGCGATACAAAACAGATAAAGAGCAAAAAGCTTCAATTATCTTGTCATTACTTCTTCTAATTGGGCGGCTTATGGGGGACAATCCGTAATTAAATTAATGACCCCAGTAAAAAGATGCAATTAGTTTCCGTCTTTTGTTTTGTTTTGGACAGAAATCATGATGAGGTAATGAATAGTTCTACTTACAGGCAATTAAAAGGTAATGGTAATGATTCGTGGCTAACAATTTTACCACTTTGGCTCAAAAGAATATTCTCTCCTGTTCATTTTTTGTCATCTTCAGATGGGTCAAAAAAGTAATGTCCTTTTTCCGTCCATCCGACACCAAAAACAAATAATTGATGATTATGTTCTAAAACATTCTAAGAATGCAATATATTCTAAAAGTATTTATGCGATCCACGTTGAATCCGTATTATATTGAAAATTTAATTTTTTTATTATAAATTGAGTATTATATAATACAATTTATAAATAATAAAATAATAAAAAATTTTAATTAATATATTATTATTTTAAAAAATATTATAAATACTCTTAAAATTTTAAAATTTTTTATATACATTCTTATTATATCATTATTTTATCTAAAAAAATGTATAAATTTTTATCATAATATGTATCATATTATACGATACGTATATATCGTACGATACATTTATTGTATTGTATTAATATGATACACTTTATGATATATATCATTTTTTATATATGTAGTATCGTATTGTAAGATACTGATATAATATATTGTGCATGTTGCTAAAAAATTTTAACTCATGGAATTATTTTTTAAAATTATATTTGTCTATACTGATTCGATGGGTTGAGGTATGAATTTGATACTTTGATTATGTAAGTTAACATGACTAATACAATCTCTCATTTCATGCATACAATTTGATTTGCACAGTGACGGAATTGCCACTCATTCTACTATGAACGTGCTTTATTACACCATGCACATGAAGAAGCTCACACGTGTTCTCTCACAATAATTTTTATAAAAAAATATAAAAAACTCAAGAGAAAATGTATTTTTCTAAAGTATTCATATACTTTTATAACTCATTGGATCATATCCCACGTGCATGCACAAAGCTATGTATTCTTCGTAAATTTCAAATAGGCCAAACAACTATTTCACTCTTAAGATATGTTACATTCTTAAATTTTTCTCTTTTAATTTTAATAATCTTAAATACGATAATAAAAATATTTATGATATTTTTTAAAATAATAATATTGATGGAAAATTATTATTGGCAATAATAGTTAAGTATGGTTATATGTAAGTACCCAAAACTTTATGAGTTCTGCACAGGTGTAAAAATTCAGCTCTGTAGAGACAGGACCACGTTCAGAAATTGATAGTTTATGCTAATAGTACTGCAATAAAGTCTACTAATTAAGGACTGGAAAACGACCCACTTTAAAGAAAACTGTTGAGTACCCCCTAATAAAGCCTCTTCCTACCTTCTGTAAATGCACGATGCATTAAACACCTAGCCACCCGTGCTTTTATTAAAAGGCCAAAAGATTTTTCCCCACCCAATGTTTGGTCTATTCTCAACTTCACCCATGAGGTTTTCAAAATTCAAATACTCATCCTCATATTAAAATTCTTTATTAGGATAAAGAGTAAAACTGTTATTTATCAATAAAATTAAAAAATTTAAATTTTATCTCATTTTCCTCTCTAAATTAAAAAAACTAACAAGTTTCATTTACTCAAAGTTGAAAAAATTATTTTTTTTTCTTTTAGTATTTGTATTTTTTCCAATTTCTTCCTTAGCAACTAAAGCCAACGTTTCCACCCATCTTTCGTCGATAGTTGAAGAAGAAAGGGTGACAAATCTCTTCTTTGTCTAATGCTTGAAAGGCAACAAATCTGAACTATAAGTCAAAAAATTTGTTATACGATTTGTTTTGTTAGATGCGCATTTTTTCACACTTAGATGATGATAAGAGATGCTCGAACTATGCCGAGGAGATGCTTTGATATGTCCCAAGACATAAGCAATTTCATTGTAATATAATGTGTTGGTCATATGGTGTAATCCCTGTAACATTGGCGAATTCGGCAAGCTATCAAATCGATCAGTTAATTGATTGGCCAGCCTCAAATATCTATAGATAAAATAACAAAAGCATCTAATAATAAAATTAAGTTCGATGAGTAGACAATAAAGAGTGATTACTTCGTTGATGTTGACCCTGCTATACTGGATAGCTACATATATTACGAATAAATTGTTTGATAATGACGTGATTAGAGCTAGGATTAGGCCTAAGTCTATGTTAAGAGACAATTTATTATTATATGCTCTTATTGTTAATTATCTCGACTTTGCAATATGAATTTAATTGACTGAAGTTAGTTAACTTTAGCTAAATTCACTCGCAGCTAACTTGAATGGCTTAGAAATATTATTTATAAATTTTGGCCAAAAGACTTATTCCCATCCAAAGTTGTTATTGTCCCCAATTAATATCCATCAAATATTAAAAATTTAAATATTTATTTATAAATAATTAAAACTAACCAAACTAGTTAATATTATTTATTTTTTTTATAAGTATAAAAAATTAATAATTTATATTTTAGATTAAATTTTAAAATATTATATATATTTTTTTAGAGTTTCTTTATTTTCCTTCCTCTAATTTTTTGATGTCGTCATTAGCCCATTTTCCCTCTCTCTCCCTCCCTAGGATAAATTTTCTATTTCTTACTTTTTGTTTGTTCTTTATAATTTCACTTTTCCACTTTTTTTATCTACTTTAATTTATCCCTCTTGCTCTCTTTATTTTTGCTTTTCTCCCTTATTGTTTCTATTTTCTATTTTTCCCTCTCTTTTTCTTCCCTTCTCATCATTGTCAATTCTCTTTGTCACTGGTTATCTTTTCTCAATCAACCCTCAATCAATTTCTTCTAACAACACCAATATCTCTATTATCATTGTTGATGATCGTGTTTTGTCTTGATTTTCTTAGCATATCTTAATCGATTAGAATTTATTGTCGCTAGTGATTATATGTGTTTTATATACAGCTTCTTGTGGTGACCATATCTCTTTCATTTTTGTCAAAGTGACTTCGCTCCTATCATGGTCAATTTGATTGTTTCCTCATCAACGTTTGAAATATTTTAGAGTTTATGGGTGTAAATGATAAAATTTTAAGTTATTTAGGGTTTTGATACGTTTGGAAGTCTAAATGATAAGTTTTTAAATTGGTAAAGATATATTAGTAATTTATTATTTGCATTAAATGTTAAGGATAATTTTCTAATATTAACAAAAGAGCAAAATTGTTATTTAGGAAAAATTAAATAGATTTTATTAGTAAAAGTATATTATAGATGAGAAATTAAACGTTTTATATTTAAAAGATGAAAATTGTTTATTCCATCAAACTTTGTGTGAAAAATAATTGTATAAACTTTATATTTATTAAATAATAAAACTATGTATACATATCTTGGATACATTATTGATGTATAATTATATGATTAGATAATTTTGAATTAATTATAAAATAATACTTAACCATATGATAATATATTATTTTTATATTTTAATATATATATATATAATATTTTTTTTATTAAAACCAACACATATTGAGAATTAAAGATGATAATTTCAATATTTCAACATTTTTTAATTTAAATAGAGGAAAAAAATTCTAATAAAAACAAAAAATATTTTTACAACCGAAAAAGAGGAACCGAAAACCCATGTATTGAAATGTGATTCCCGATTAATTCCATTCACAGCCAAGGGTCAACTTTCGAATTAAAGTGCACGTGCGACTGATTACGAGAAAAATTATATAATTTCACACACCCAATTCCTATTTTCACCTGACTTTAAATGCTCATTCCTGCAATTTACAATTATGACTTCACCGAGGAGTAAGCTCTCTCAGTTTCCAAATTCCAATCACTTAAAATATTCTTAATTAAAAAAAAAATTAGAAGATTAATGAAACACCCAATGAAATATCGTAAAAGAAGACAAAAATGGCGAGCCACGAACTGGGGTCCTTTTTTATATTTATTTGCTTGCCATTACTCCCAAGTCCCACACCTTACAGCTTTGAGATGCGTGTGATCAAGCTTTGACTTGATTTTTTATTCTTATAAATTTATTAGAAAAAAAAACAGAATTCTAGCTCCGAAAAAGATGTAGAAGCCAAGGCAAGAATATGATTTAGGTTTCTGTGTAAAGTTAATGTTTGCAATCAACTTCACCAAACCCTATATTGGCAATCGAAGCACAAAAGCTTTAACCTTGTAAGGTTGATTTTGAGCAAGTAGGGCAGCAAAGTATCAATTATGTGGCTGTGGGGGTGATTTGTGGTACTAGCAAATTTGTGGGGTTTATGAATTTACAGTAAAGATTGGTCAAATATTTAGGCTGATGAGGTGCCAATATGGTTGATATTTTGGTGGGCTGAATCTTGATCCTTTGCCAACTCAAAGTTTGACATGGGAAGTCAGAGGAATGATGCACACCCAACCACCACCTTTAGAACATGGAGGAAATTGTATAATGTAGATAAATACGCATGTAGGACACGAGGGGAGGGGTATTGCATTGCGTATTTCATACGGTAGTTGAAAAGCCACACTCGTTACAATGAATATGATTTCTAATCACTACCCATATGACCAAAAATAACTACCCAAACATAGTTTATATATACATTTATGGAACAATTTGATAATTATGTTTTCTTTATGGATATTATGATGAGGAAATCCACATTCACCATTCAAAAAGTAGAATAGACCTAGAAAGCATGGTGCATTTTTGTGTTTCCGAAAATTTTCCGTTTTCAGAATAATCTAAAACTGATACAAAACGTTTCAAAGATTTTTGAAAATATTAAAAAGATTGAAATGTTTTTTCCTTATTTTTTACTCAATTAAAAATCAATTTTATGTTTCATTTTCCTTCACAATTTTCAAAACCTAACTCTGACTTCCTTTTCTCTCTAACATTTGAAGTTTCGCTTCTCTGCAGTGTATTAAAATCATCTCCTCTCCATTTTTTGCTTCTCCAATTGTCGATAAACACTCAAAAAATTGGATTTGTCAAATTTAATATATATTGTTTATTTGATTGTTAATTGATATACTAAGTTGATTGAGTTTACACTTTATTATTATTAAAAAATTGTTGTATTTATTTAAAAAAATATTGGTTGATGTATTTTTTAATTAAGAATTAGTATTTATATAAAAAAAACTCTATATTTTTTATATTTATAAGTTCTCTCACATTTTCATCTCGTAGGTTTCTAAAAAAATATGTTTGAACTTTCGCATTTTTACATTTTCATATTTCCCCGAAGAAACTCTTCGCCTTTCAGAAGAAGATCAACGTCGAACAAACATCCAAATGGGTGGAGAGAGACCATCGGAGGGAGAGGAAGCTTCAGGAGGGATAGACGACTAGCAATGTTATCGGATTTAGCATTGAAAATCTGGAAACCAGACTCTAAGATAAAACTGTCATTTTTTAAAACTTTGACTAGATAAAAACTTTTAGTTTTTAAAGTTTAAGGGAGGAAAATGAGATTATATTTTAGTTTATTTTTAATATTATAGATAAAATAATGATTATTATTAAATTTAACTGTTTATAGATGAACAATTGAGATTTTCAAAATTAAAGGGGGAAATATTGGACAACAGCAATCCTTGGGTGGGACATAGTCCTTTGGCCAGGTTGAAGAAGACAGTGAATTTGGCATACTTATGAGATATCTCATTCTTAGTAACACTTCTGACGTATGCAGTGACCGCAGACTCCAAAAGTAGTAACTCAAAGAAGATGACATGTTTTAGCCATTGAATTTTTGTTTAAAGAAAAAAATTATGTACATAAATAATAATATTTTATTACATAATTAAATTTTAATTTATTTTTAATTTTTAATTATATCATAATTCATCATTATTAATAAACAAAATTATATAAAAAAAATTATATATATAACGTTATTAAAAAAAAAAAAAAGGGTAAAAGTGGTCTTACATTACATCACAGGGAAACCAAAATTAACAGTGAGGTAAAGTAAAAACACACACCAAAATCTGCACACTAATATTAATGTTGCCACAATAAAGCTTCAAATCCAGTTGTGCTCACGCTATCTTGCATTGATAACACCCGATCATCAAAATACCCTCCGCCACAACAACCTTCGTCGTAATAATAATAACGGTAATAATCGTACCACGAGTCAGCAAACACCAATTCGTTCTCACATTCACTCGACTCGTAACTCGTTCCTAGACTCGGTAATTCCACTATCTCACTCAGCTCTTCTGGCTGGGACACGTCACTTGCTTCCAGCACCCACGATGATGGCGTTAACGTTGATGTTGCTGTGGACGGTGACGGTGACGGTGACGGTGACAGTGACATTGAAGTAGACTGTTGCTGCTGAGTATTGAATACTTCCATTGAAGCGGCCTTAGAGGCGGCGGCTTGGACGTCGCGGGGAGAGTTGGAGGCGGGTCGGGGTAGGGACCCGGCGAGTTCAGGGAAGTTGAGAATGGCGGAAGAACCTTTGATGCTCAATGCTGCCACGTCATGCGCACGTGCCGCCATTTCAGGGGTAGAGAAAGTACCCAGCCAGATCCGGCTCTTCTTTCTGGGTTCTCGGATCTCGGATACCCATTTCCCCCATGTCCGCATTCGGACCCCTCTAAATACGGGATGCTTGCTACTGTCCCTTGGTCGTTTGTTGTGTTTGGAACTGTTGGGGATTGATATCGGGTCGGGTTTGTTAGTATGTGGGTTTGGTTGAGAGAATCGGGAAGATGAAGAAGAAGAAGAAGAAGAAGAGGAAGAAGACGACGACGACGATGATGTAGAAGAAGAGGAGTTAGTGGCGCAATCAGTCATTGTGTAAAGAGAATTAGAGTGAGTTGATGATGTTAATAAGTTAAAAGCAGAGCATCAGGAGAGGCAGGGGAATGGAAGACTGAGTAAGAATGAGGGGGTTTTTAAAAGAGAGAATTGAAATGAAACGTGGCGTTTAATTGATATATGTGTAATTACTAATTTAACCACATTAAGGCAACTACAGAACGAAGGATACAGCTGGCACAGCCGTCCTTCTACTCGAACTTGTATTGTTGGTTTAAGGGTTGAGCACTTTTGGGAGTACCCTTTTGGGAGGTAATGAAACACTTCTATGTTGTGTTGCCCAAATTGTGCATGGGGGGGTTCCCCTTTCATGTATAAGAAATTAATTTGTATACATCTAGTTTACACACCTAAAAATTATATATATATATAATTTTATTAATTTTATTTTATATAGAAGATTTAAATAATAAAATTATGTATACCCACTTTGAATATATAAACATATATATATATTTAATATATGTCATAATATAATTTAATAATTTTAAATTAAAAATAAAATAATATTCAACTATATATTAACACATATAAATATATACAGTCATATATAGTATTGCGCTTCTTTAAATCAGACTGTGGTTTGTGTTTATAATTAAAATATGAAAGGTTGTTAGAAAGTGATAGACACGCCACATGCTTGAAATGGGGTAAGGCCTTGATTCATTAGGACCCAGCCAGAAATACACCTAAATCAGTTTCCATCTATCTCCAATCAATTATTTATACACCGGAAAATTATAATATCATAAATGATGGGTTTAGTTCAGAGCGGGGTCCCCTGCATAATTTACTCAAGTAACTAAAAATGTTCAACATTCCTCCTTACATTACAAGAAGTCAACAAAAACCCATGTGAATGTTTCACTATTGAACATTCTTATGTTTATACACTATAAGTAGGGTTATGTGATACATATTATTTGCATATCAAAAATATGTATACATAATTTTATTGATACACGTTTAAATATATAATTGAGTATATAGATAATATGTTATTATATAATTGAGTAATTTTAAATTAATAATAAAATAATATTCAATTAGATAAATATGTCATCTTTGTATTTAATTATATATTAAAAAATATGTATATATAATAGTGTTCAAGAATAAAATGGTACCTAAGTCAACATTCTCTTCTGGGTTTAGGCTTAAAATCCTAAAACATGTGACTTATAAAATATGAATGTTTGTTTTTCAAGATCTAACAACACACCGAGTCTAAAGAAGAAGTTGAAATTGTGAACCTGAGCATGAGCCGTTAAAAAGGAAGCAATTGGAATTATGTTGGCATTGGATAGCGGTGAGGTTGGAAAATAGTAAGGCTAAAATTATAGGGCAATCAATACCATAATTATTAACGTGAATCATGGGTACGCACAGGGACGAATTAAAAGGTGTTGTGGGAAATTATGGATCTCATTTCTCTGTAGTATTTATTACTCTTTTTGTAGGGATGATTACCAACCAGCCTAAGGCCTGAATACCTTTTATCTCAAATTTAATTTGAATAAAAAATAATTTAATTTAAATTTATTAAACTAAAATTACAAATAATTCATATAAAAAATGATTTAATTTAGTTTTATTTGAGTTCAGATTAATTTTATAGTTTGAATCAATAGTTTAAATTTATAATTCGGATTGACTCAAATTTTGATTCAAATCGATAGTTAAAATTTATAACTCTAGATACTAATTTGAGCCAAACAGAACATTGAAATTAAACTACTAATTCGAATTATGAATCCAAATGATTTGGAACTAAAAATTCAAATTATTAATTTGCATTATAAATTTGAGTTGAACACTTAATAACTCAAATTCAGCTCAATTTAAAAAATAAGTTAAATCTTTATATATAGATTCAATTCAAATTTGAATCAAATGAATTTAAACCAAAATAAGCAGGCTTTTAAGAGTGAAGTGACTTGGATAATATATTGTGGCTAACCCTAACTCCTACAAGCTATTGATTCTCCCCTTCACTTGGGTTTTATTTTAATTTTATCCAAATTAAAATGATCATTCCGAGTTACAATAATCAGGGGTACGTGAAATCGATTATGATGTCCCATCAACCATAGCATTGTACACAAATAAACTAGAATCCCCGTATACAATATGCGGATAAATATAATAAAATTTTATATATAATTTTATACATAAATAAATAATAATATATTATTTTATTATTAATTATTAATTTATTTTTAATTTTTAATTATTCAATTATATAGTGATACAATGTTATTTATATATAAAATATTACTCTTATACAATAGAATTATATATATATATAATTTGATGATTTTGGTTAGTGATAAAAAATCATTCAATCATATGATGACACATCATCATATATGTATAAGTTTTTACTTATTATTTATGTACATAGTATTATTTTAAAATAACATTCAAATATTTTTTGCTAAATAGACTTAATTTAAGTTTTAACAATGAGCGATACTACATATACATATTTTTAGTATAAAATTTATATGTACAAATGACATATCATCATGTGATTAATTATTATTTTATTTTCAATTTAAAATTATCAAATCATACGTTAACATATTATTTATATACCCAAATTATATATTAAAATTATATACATATTGTTTTATTGTTTCACTGTTACAATTTTTTTAGAACATATAATCTAACTAAATTATTTAACGGGCTAATGACGACTTCTATTTATTGTAATGGACTGGAATTGGAAACATTTTATTGGGCTTTATATATTTAATATAATAAAATTATACGTATAATTTTATATATAAATAATAATATATTATTATGTGATTAAATATTATTTTATTTTTAATTTTAAATTATCTAATTATATAATAACATATTATTATTTATACATGTAATTATGTACAAAAATTATATTTATAACATTTCTCTATTTAATGTGATCATGTCCCCATTTGCATATTTTATTGTCTCGTTCATCAGGACACCCACAATTTCCCAAGGTAATTCTAAAAACTAATTTATTCAAGAAGACAAATTTATTATCTTATAATAAAAACTTAATTTTGATTCAGAAGCAAAATGCTAAACACGCTTTGATTATAAGGTGGAAGATAGAAAAGGGTTTTATGTTGAAAATTGAGCCCATTAACATTAGCCTTTAAGGCCCATTCAGTGGCTGTTGTTGTAAAACTCAACCAATTTTTATACCCATTGAGTAAATAAATGAGAACAAACTTGATATATTTTATTATATAATTAAGTATTACTTATTTTAAATTCAAAATCATCCAATCACTTGATAACACATGTAAATGTATACTTAAAATAAGTACACATAATGTAATTGATTTTGTTTTGTTATTTTTTAACTGTTTTTCTTGTACATATATGTAATCTGGGTAAACTGAGATAACAATATGATTGTTTACTTTTACTCTCACTTCAAATAAATGCTACTACATCAATTTATACATATAAATTTGTAAAAGTAATATTACTCCTTTCGACAGGGGTCAAACACTCAAATCACCACCATGAAAGTCATACATATGGCTATTAATCCCAAAGGTGGATGCAAAGGCCATAGAGCTTTTCTATAGCAAGGACAGCTAAAACAATCAGTGAAGCCTGTAGAAGAATAGTTTTACCAGTATATGCAAGCATTTAGTGTAACACACCATTCCTGCAATTAAATGGATTTAGATGTCTAAAAGGTAGAAAATTAGACATGCAAAGCACATAAAATTTCTATGAATCAAAACTAATTTTGTTCTTACTTCATCTTCCCTAGCTCCACCAGCATCGTTAGAAGTGCCTCGCACATTTCGCAGGCATCAGACTCACTAGGATTCCTCTTCCATGAAGAGTAAACCATCCAAGCATGGTCAAGCTTCTGGTTTGGTCTGACTACAACTGAACCTGGAACTTCTGCGTCACGGCACGTTACTAACCCGTCACTCTTCTCCTCATATCTCAGCCGCAGATGGAGTGCACACAAAGCCATGGCAGCAGAAATGGGAATTACTACTGGCAACTGCCGTCCTGCTTGTACTAAAGTATCTGATTCTTTGTTTCCGAAGTTTGGCAGGGGAAGCCATGGAAGTTCTGCATGAGCTATGTGAGTCATCGTGGCAAGGACGCCAGGAGCTATACTTGCTTCTGAGTGGAAAGAGATTAGAGGGATTCCGTCTGGGAGTTTGTGATTCATAATGAACTCCTTCCGCTTTTCATATGTAAGATCCTCTAAAGCTCGCATATCTCCCTACAACAATTTTGTTCACAAATTGATGGTCAAACCCGGGAAAGTGAAACATCATAAGAAAATCTGGGTTGAGACAAGATGAAATGTTTTTCAACAGCACAAACAATGGCTAACCAGATGTACATAAGATGACAAAGTTACAACATACATAATGAATCCACACACACATCATGCAAAAGTGGCACAAAATTTTCAAGGCAAAAAAGTTTTTGGCATGAGAGTGGACAACCTTAATTATCTTGCAAATTATAAGCTCCATGATCCTCCAGGTTTCTTTATCAGCAATTTGGCCTTCGTGCAGTATTATCAGAAGCTACTGGGGTTCACGGTATGGACTCTGTACAAGTGCCAGTCCAGCAACTTTATTTTTGAGCTCACTCCAATAAATTGACAAAGCAGTAGCAACATCAACCCCACCCTTACTGTGCCCAAGCAGCATCACACGCTTGCCAGATCCCCAGTAAAGCTCCTCAATGTATTGTTTCAGTTCCAAAGCATTGTGCTCAACTGATGCCTTTATATATGAAAAGCTAGAAGACATATCGCTATACTTGAAGGTGACAAGAAAAAAAGGTAATCAAGCGGAAAATTAAAAATAAACTGGACAGAATTAATCAGATGGGCAAGCCGCAACTGTTATTATTAAGCAAAAGAAAGTTTCATTTTTCCCAGCTAAATGTATTTCTAGAAAATTATTAGAAAATTATCAAATTAATTACCTCACTGTGGATTTTTGTAATGTGGCAGGCTAGACCTTTCTTTGAAAAGAATCGCTTGGTTGCCACAAAATATAAAGGACCATGATTGCTAAAAAGACCTGACAAAGATCAACTATTTCAGATCATCTCAAAATGTCAAGGAGTGAATCAAAGTAATCTCGAAAATCAGGTTACTGAGATATTTTCATACCTGGAATCAGTAGATAAACAAATGAGTTTGGTAGTGTGTGCTCTCCATTCCTAAAGCACAACATGATGCAAAATTTTGAGTCTCCAAACATACATATATTAGCTTCCAAAATGGGCAAAACAATCAAATACAAGTAAAGAATCAAATACATGCATAGTATTGCAAAGTTGTTACTCTATACATTCCCCAATCAGATGCATGAAGATATATTTTCAATTGTACCCATGAACATTTGGGACAAAATTTTTCAAAGAGAAATTCAAAGTTTTTCTTAACATTATGAGTTTTTATAAGATGGTATAAACAAAACAATTGATACATATCAATAAATTACCATATATAGTGCCCATATAACGGTCACACCAATAGGCAAAAAAAAAAAAAAAAGACAAAAAATAAGCTCAATAAGGAAAATAAAATCCAGTCAAATTAGTTCATACCTTATGGAGTTGAGGATTTCCAAAAATCTTGTTGTTCCATCTTCCACAGGAGGTAGTCCAGGAGTGTTTTGCAACCATCCAATATCACCAGAAGAACCACACAAAGTCTTGCATACCCGAGAAGTAATGCTAAAATAGCAAAGTGATTATCCATAATATGTGAGAATGAAAATCAAGCAATAAAGTTATGCAAAAGCCATGTAATTAGAATGCTCATTGCATAAAAAAGGCTTAACAAATGTGAGAAGAGAAATTCCAAGTCTTCAAATAGGAACAGAAAGACAAGATATTCAATCTCTCTTCTAAGTCTGAGCTCAAAAGTCAGGGAAAGTTAAAAACTACTTTTACCTATGAACTTGAACTTGAGCGCATTTTATGTAATAGAAAGAACATCTCCAGCAATCCAGTGTCAATCTCCACACAAGCTGCAAACCAAACAATGGGAGCATCAACCTGCAAGAGGAAACAAATTACATGACCCACAACAGAGAACAAAGAATTTCAAAGATACAGACATAAGTGAGGAGATAACTCAAGGCAGAGGAGATGCAAATCCATTATTTTACTACTAGATCATGCACATGTCACACATATTCCATATTCTAACTTTCTGTTTATTAATGAGAGAAGCTAAACTGTTTACCATTGAAAAATGAAAAGGATGCCTTGAAATCTGTAAAAGGCTTCTGTAACTATAAATCTTGTATTTACAAACAGTCCTTTGCTGACGTCCAAGGCTCTTCTTACACAGAAGGTATCAACAATGTAAGAATTAGACAACGAAGAACATTCTTCCGTAGTAGATTTACAAATGCTTTGACTTGAAGATCTTGGATGTTATCCAGATGAAATGACAACCAAATTGTCTGAGTATCTATAGATATCTTGGAGCACAAGATCCTCTACACTAACAAGACAGCAATGAAACATTCATTACAATTTCAACATATGAGAAAGGAAGGAACTTCAGAAAACCACAAAACGTTGGTTAGACAGATATAGCATCATATTTAAAGGCAATCATGCTATGATAACAGAGGCGCAAAACACAACAGTCCGGATACATGTAACCAAAGTGAAAAACTCACCAATGAAATAAATGAATTGACGACTTATATAAGCAGTGAACATCAAGAGATGAGAAAAAAGATCATACACTGACGACCAGAATCCAAGATAATCAAAAAGACTTGTGCTCTTCACAACATCATAGCAGGCCTGATAAGATATTTATGTTAGCTGACCAAACAACAATGACTATGACTAGGATGATTACAACATCGGGCCACCAAGGTAAAATAAAATAATCAAAAAGTTAGTATTTACAAGATGAGTCGTCTAAATACACTAGCTAATTCACTAAGATCCAGATAATTGGAAAACCTTTTATTTCCTTTTCTCAAACCAAGACATTGATGAACCCATAATCTAACCTCCTCTACATGGAGTGTCTTGAGACCTGCTCATAAGAACATAATTGATGTCTAATGAGAATTAAATCATAGAGAAGGAAAACATATAATCAGTAGCGACCATGGGATAGAATACTGAGATATAACTTCAAGATAGCAAATTGCAGACAGTTAATATGTCATTATGATAATTACTCGATAAATCAATCATACGGAAGTGATCACTCACAGTTGAAGTGGATTCAATAATTTCTCCATCGATCTGTAAATCTCCCATTGGTTCGTCCAATCCTGAAATAATACTCAACGTTATGGACTTGTACAAAATTAATCCACCACAAAGATTTTACAGGGATCTCTCAGAAAAGACACAGCCGTGGCAGGAAATCTAAATTCTGGAAAATTTTGAAAGAACATCAATCAGTTTAAAACAGCAAAGAGGAAAACTTGCAGCTTTAAGAGAAGATCTTATGAAAAAACTAGATGCAGCAAAAGTGAGCATCAAGAGACTTAAAAATGCTCTTTTAGTTAAGTTCTTCTGTATTATTTCAAGATAATGAGCAATAGATATTCTGAAAGCCAAAAAAAAAAAAATCACCAGAAGAAGAAATGCCAAAAGTTAAGTCATAACCATTTCCATTCCCACGTGCAGCCGAAATAACCAGACATCACAACCATTATCAGCGGACGGAGTAATCCAAATTTGAGCACAACACCAAAAATTGAAACGCAAACCCACATCAAAGAGATTAACTTACACAATCAAATACAAATGGCTCCCAAACAAAGGAGAGACTCAAATCTACCAAACCCAGAAGCTGAAGTACTAGTAGAGCGGTAATTCTTCAGAATGAGAAGTAACACAGATTTATACAGGGAAACTGAGTTGGAATATAATAAAACTATCTACACAACGCAGTTTCCCAAAAAGCCAAATATTCAAATGAAAGTGAAGACCAAGAATTTTCGTTTTCTTTTTTCGGGGATGGTAACAACCGATTGAAGTTTGAAGAGGCACTGAGAGAATCATTAAATAAGAATGGAGAAATAGATGATCTTTATCCAACTGCTTTCCGACACTATACCATTATCTATCTACACTCAATCTTTGTCTGGCCCACCTTGACCATGATTTAAATAGAAGCAACCATTTGTTTATGCATAAAAGGAGAACTTCTACTACTTAACACACGAATTTCGAGGGGAAGGGCGGAGGCCGGCCCGGCGCCCTTGTTACACTAGCTGCGGATGATACAACCCACTACTGTAACGGTTTATTTCAGACTCATAAACTGACTGGACTCTACCCAGGTTTGGAAATAAATTTAAAACTTTTTTAAAAGGAGTGCCAATGAATTTTAAAGCTGAAACACTACTTCCCACCACAATTTAGATTCATTTTCAAAATCACACACTTTAAAAATTTCAAAATCTCAAAACGTTGATAGATTGAAATTAAAATCTTATATCAGTGAAAGAATTAAAATTATTATTTTATTAATAATATTAAAAATATATATAAAATTTATTATATATTTTTTTATAAGTTTTAAAAGTAATATCTCACCATCTAAATTAAAAAGGTAATATTTTCTTTTCAAATTTTATGATTTTTTTTCTCCTTTTTTGTTACTATTTTCGATATCGATGATCTCTCCTCTCCACCATAAACCATTGACAACGCATGAAAAGCAATTTGGTATAGATTTCTTTATCGAAGATAAAAAGATCGGATGATGTTCGTCTTCCACACCTCCTCTGATACCTATCAAACGTTCAAATGGTTGAAAAAAAAACCGTTGGAGAAAGAGGAAACTTCAAGAGAGAAAGGCCACCGACAATAGTAATGGAGATGACATCGAAGATCTAGAAACTAACCTTAAAGAGAAACTGTCATTTTTTGAAACTTAGATTGAGAGAAACTTTTAGTTTTTAATGTTTAAGGAGACAAAAAGAGATCACATTTTAGTTAATTTTTAATATTATAGATAAAATAATGATTTTGTCTCTATTATCATTAATTTTAATCAATCATAGATAGATATTTAAGATTTTCAAAGTTAAAGAAAAAAAACTTAAGAAAACAGCATATTTTGGAGAAGAAATAAGTCCTTCGGCCTTTCAAATATATAGTTTCGTGTAATTGAGGCCTTGCTTTAGTGGCTATAGAGCCAACCCAATACAAGACCTTTGTGCTTTATGTGTTCAACATCGATAAAATTATGTATATATATTTTAAGTATATAAATAAATATTTAATTATATAATAATATATATAAATATATACTTATTCATATATTTAAAATATATACATATAGAATTATTCTATCATAATAAAACTATGTATACATACTTTTAAATATACCATTGAATATATAATATATATGTCATTATATAATTAGATAATTTTAAATTAGAAATAAAATAATATTCAATCATATAATGACACTTTACGTACCTAATTATGTACTTAAAATGTGTGTTCCATAAAAATCACGACAATTATGATGAAATGAGGAGAACAGGTTACAGGACAACCTTCGGAAGAAAATCTTCCTCTTTGTACAGAATACATTTACAAAAGGAAGATTGGCAAGACAACATACATTTCATTAGTAGTCTTTGAAAAAGTTTTAACTATATATACCTGTACATGCTCATTCTACATACAACCAGAAGCCTTCTGCAGCTTGTAGGAAGAATATAAGTACGCTCTGGATTTGCTTTCTACACCAAAAGTCTCATCATTTCCACTTTGTTGAGAATTTAACATTGTTATCTAGGTTTTATCTGATGGACTCTATTGTACCAAATTGAATGAAGGGTCATGTGGAAGAGATCATACTTCTTAGGCTTGGCATGCCAGAGGAAATGTCGCTGAACCTTTCTCACAGCCAGTTGCATCTGAAGATACTTTTCTTTTGGTATTGAAAGCAATATGTTTTTCAAGTTGGGAATTTCACTCTCTGCTATGATAACCGAGAATGCTCCCCAGTTCAAGACCTCGAAAAATGGTGGCACAAAATTGTCTGATACTATTACAGGAACACACTCATAAAAGATGGCCTCTACTACCCGAGGGCTGTTAACCTCATAGCCCTTAGGGCATATACAGTACTTGCTATTCTTCATGTGTTGAATGTAATTCATTTTGCTTGCAACTCCAGGAGGCATCGGACCAAAGATTTTCATATCTGGGTCTTTGTCTTTCCAGTATTTCAGTAATATTGGACGTAAATACCCATGAATATTACCAGCATAGAAGGCAAGAATGTGCCGGTCTGAAGGTGGTTTTCCCCCGAGATCTCTAAGAGGGTTTCTTGCAGAACGGACATATGTTTCTGGAAGAGACACATCCCTCCCTATTTTAAAACCAGCTGTGACATCTGCATTGCAAAGAGCTTTGACGCAATGTTCCATGTGGTGTCTCGTCTCATAGGGAGCCTAAAAGACGTCAATAAATCAATATTACAAAAAGGTGTGAATGTGTACACAATAGAAGCTAATTAATATACTGAAACCAGCAAACATTGTCAATACAACACAAAATGCAGCAACTTAAGTCTTTTGATGGAACAAAATTCGATGCTATCAGGGTATTATTTCTTACCCACATTTTCATCGAAAGGACCAGGAATTCACAATTCATCGTGTAGCATGGCCGATGGGAAAGAAGTCAGATAAACTAAACTCAGTAGGTCATAATCAAGTAATCAAAATTATTCTATAGCCAGAATCCATCCTGTTAATTTGTCACAGTAATATGTTCCATAACAATAAATAGAAAAAGACAAAGAATGTTGCAAGTAAAGCATACCCAATCATGGCAGGCAACAAGGAAATGATCAGCACCACCAGTTCTATTCCAATAAGGATATTTTGCTGCTATTTTTTCACTGTAATTCTTCAAGTATTGACGTAGGTTTGTCCGGTTGTGAGAGTTGCGTACATAAAGGGCGTACTCCAGCATTCTTGAACTGAATGGCATATAAAACAGGTGAGCATTTCGTGGGTCCTTCACAACAAAATGTTTGTTTCCCTCCATCAATTTCATAAACCATCCCTCCGAAGCATATAATCCTTTGAGTATTGGTTGATGAAAGATAGGTTTGTTCCCATCTCTATAGACATAGACTTTGAGTGTGCGATCCATGAGTTCATAGCTCCTAAAAATGGAAAGAGGAAGTTTGATACTTGAACTCATCCTCAAAAAGGGAATCACAGCTGTCATTTTTTGTTTTCCCATAATTTTATATTAAGAGTTTTCAAATTTTGATCTAGAAAATTTTATTCTTCTTCTAATTAAACAAGATTGACAGGAACTTATAACTCTCACCTTGAACAGAGCCAAACCACATTGCTTATACACAATCAGACTGAACAGAAATGAACATTGATGATTTTGTTGATCCCTTAAGGAGGACTCCATACCACAATATTAGATATTAAGTTACTAGCAAGAGCAAACTATACAGCTCTTTAATATAAGTTATAGGCCAAGCAAGCCCACTGGGGAAATTGAGTTAAGCTAAATCAACCAACTTGCCACCCAGATTTAAGATGATACCAAAATCAAACTTATAACTGTAGAGATTAATTTAGATGCAATGTGTCCCTATAAACTTTTTTGTAAAGCCAGTAAATTGGTCACAAACTTTGACAGAGTACATAGTTAGACACCTGCTCCTGGTTAGAATTCTTCTTTGACAACACCTGCTCCTGGTTAGAATTCTTCTTTGACAACACCTTAAAGAGCAATCATATGGTAACTTAATATAGCTCCTATACAATAAAAAAAGTGAAGAATATAAAGTAAACAAGTATCTAAATATGACAGTGGGACTAAATGCAGTTGCAACAGAAAATGCCAGAAGGTTCACTAGAATGCCCTGATTCATTCATGCAGCATTTTCTGTCTCCCATAACTAACATAGGAAAACTCTGTCAACTGAATACAGCAAGGAAAATTAAAAGAGTATGATTACAGTAAATGGTGTTATGCTTGTCTGCTGTGTTATCCCCAAATCTCTTTATGCATCTTAAGTGTGGACTAAATTCATCTTGTATCACCCATGGGTTAGAGCAGATTATGAAAACCGAGAGCAAGCAGATAAATGAGAGGACAAAGAAAATCTTTGTCAAGTAAGTCATGCACACATATATTTAAAAAAATGTTTGGGTAGTAATCCACAATGTCAAATAAGATTTCAGTATCAAGAGCAAAGCATAACCTATAGGGTTACCTTTTAAACCTGGAAACATTATGAAAGAGGGGAGCATAAAGTTCTCGATCATTCACTGAGTTAGGAGCCTTCTTGATTTCTGCTTTTGCAGCTAAAACTTCCTGGTCACGTCTGGAGGACGATCTTGGTCTCTACAATCAAGTACAAAGCAATTTGAGGTTGTCTATTAACCAAAGCATTTAAATGATTGACCTGAATATTCACATAAAATTTATACCATTGCGCGCGAAGACCGATGATGCCGCATTAGAATATGTTCCATCTCATTTACTGATATCACGGTTTTTGGTGGCAATTCACACCTCATCTTCTTCTTCCCACGAGATCCAATCAATGCAGAAACATTTTTTGAAGTTGAAGTATTACTAGGTGGAACAACAGGACTAACAGAAGAACTTGCTTTTGACACCTCTATTTTCTTATACGTGATGTTTGCCAATGGAATTAATGTGGTTGAGACTATTTCAGGACCCAAATTTTTAGCTGTCTGACTTGCATGTCGCTCTTGAGTATTTTCAGTAGAAACTTCCCTGTTTGGCTTTACAATCTGCTCTAGTGGGAGATCATGTCTGGCTTCAGTGGGTAATTCCGGTATTGAACTATTTTCTCTATCCTTAGCACTATCCAATGCAGAGCTATCAATCAGATCTTCAACATCCTCATCATCCACTTCTCTATCAGTGACAAGTTCAATAGAACTATCCTGGCCAATCCCCTCAGTTACAAAATCATCATTTAAGTCTCTGTCTATTTCGTTAAGTCCACTATCATGCCCAGTATCTCCACCAAGATTATAATAGTCCTCATCTTCCACAAACTCTCTGAACACAGAATCACTAGTCTTGTCTGAAGCATTAACTGTAAGAGGGTTGCGAACCAGAGATTTTGTCAAAGTTTTCAAAGTAGGCAGGCTACTTTCATCTAGAACCTCACCATCAGGCAACAGAGATTGAAGAGCTTTACCATATGGAAACAAAAGGGACTGAAATAGTAAATAAGTAACAGCTAACAACCCCACCACCAAAAACCATCTCCGGGTTTGAACACGAAATGGTTTCACAAATTCAGACAGTGACTCCATAAATACAAATGCATCAACTAACCAAACAAATCCTCAAGATAAATTAATTACCCATTTCTCAAACCAGCATCACCACCCAGAAACTAACCTTACCAAAAAGGAATATCAGAATAATTGGAACTCCAGAAGACTGCCGCCATCATTGACAATTCAGAAACATTCAGAAGAGATTGATCGGAGACAAGTATCAGCAAATTATCTTAAACTTGGTCAGTAAACAAGTCTCCTACGAGAAATTAGCAAAGAAAAGCTGAGACAAGATAGAGAAACCCTAGCCTCTCTGAGTGCTAATGAAAGGACCAACTGAAAGAGTGGTGCATGATAAAGCAAGGAGTACATAATAATTGCACAACAGTGTGTTTTGTTTCTTTAACAGAATTGGTGAACACAATCTAATCATCTCACACAAACCTAATTAAATTTAAAATCAACTGCAACTCGCAAAGATTTAAAATAAGCTTGGTGTTGGTGGGGTCATCATTACACTTGCTTACTCAGTTTCGTGCGAGCTGAGACTACTTGTCAAGGCCAACGACTACCTTCATTAGATGGCCACGCCTGTTGGGCCGTACGACAGGAATTTTGTTTAAGTAATTAATAAAAAAGGTAAAAATTCTAATTTAAGATTTTTTATTAAAAATTTTAATATCCTATCTGTCTAATTATTTTTTTTACGAGAAATTTTACTGTATAAATAAATATGTCTACTTTATTTATATATAAAATATTATATATTTTTTAACATTATTATCAAAATTTATGAAATTTTAAATAAGTTCATGATATTCTTAGGGCTAAATTACATTTGTTTTTTATTTAAATTTGTGTTAATCCAAACAAATTTTATAATTATTGGTCTTAAACATCACTTATAAAACTCAAAGGTCAACAAAAATTTTCCTTCTTCGACTAGATCATTATATTTTATTTAAAAAAATAAAAAAATAAAAACTATAATATAGAGTATTTCAAATAACCAGAGTGGTGCTTCGAGGTGTGATATTTACTGATGTAATATGAACAAAATTGGCTTGAAGTATATCATCTCAGATTGTTGCGATTTAGTTGAAGCACACCATCTCGGGGCTATTTGGCTTATTGCCTTGTGCATTTAATATGTATATAAGGTATTTTACTAATGATGATACGAAAAATAACATAAAAAATAATTTAATTATTATAATATTACATCATATAAACCATGAGATCGATATCAATTAAACTCAAACCCTCACCCTCTTTTGAGGAATCTTATAACTTTATCATTTTTATTAATTATTGAAGTATAATTTTAATTTTGTTACAATTTTATCTTTATTTATTATTTTTTTTGCACATATCATATTACTGTTAAAAAAATAGTTATAAATGCCTGATCCAGGTCCCGCATTCCACACTGTAGCTTGCCATATGAACATTCCTTTCTTGGCTAATCGACCAAATATTTTAGACTTAAACTTGAATTATCCTATATTGCTTCCAGGTTTACTTAGTCCCTATTGGACCTGAAGCTAATTAACATTTTCAATCTAGCAACTACAGTAGAGACAACAGCAACCATCAGAGGCACACCCGTTCCTGCACTTCAACAAACTCTTATCTGCTGACCATGTGGCATCATAATTTTGTATCTGCATGTTTTGAGTTCTCTCCATTTTCTTTTCTTCTTGACTACTTGATACTAGAAATGATTTTCCTCTGAGTCTCTGAGAAATGTCCAGCTATAGCTTCACCAGTACCAGAAAAGCCAACAATTGATGCTCACTGTCACTTGATCTTTACATTGAACACTCTATTGTACCAAATTGAATGAAGGATCATATGAAACAAATCATACTTCTCTGGCTTTTTGTGCCAAAGGAAATGCTTTTGCACTGCCTTGACTCTTGCTTGAATTGCCAGATACCTCTCTTCTGTGATTGAGAGCAGAATGTTTCTCAAATTTGGGATATCTTTCTCTTGGACAAACACCGAAAATGATTCCCAATCCAGTACCTCAAAGAAAGGAGGCACATAGTTATCTGATATGATCACAGGCACACACTCATAGAATATGGCTTCAACCACTCGAGGTGTATGAACTTCATAGCCCCTGGCACATAGGCAATACTTGCTGTTCTTCATGTAGTCCCGATAAATTCTTTTGCCTTCAACATCTCGAGGCATTGGACCAAAGATTTTCATGTCAGCTTCTTTATTCTCCCAGAACTTCAGTAAGATATGCCGCAGATAGCCATGCATTCCTCCTGCAAAGAATGCTAGAACAGGTCTTTCTAAAGGAGGATTACCTCCGAGTTCTTTTAAAGGAGCCTCTACGGAACGTATATATGTAACTGGTAGAGTAGTATCCATTCCTATCTTGAAGCCTTGAACAACATTGGCATTGCAAAGAGCTCTGATGCAATTCTTCATGTGCTGCCTCGAGAGTCGCGGGGCCTGGAATGCCATGTGTGAAATTAATTCAAGAATCACTAAGATTATTTATGTGTTCACAACAATCTCACAAGCACTCCAGATCTTCTGACTACTGACTACTGACATTATTACCAGAACCTTAACACAACAGTCAATACAAACAATTTAGTAAGTGTCTCAAAATTCATCAACTACAAAAACAAAAAAGCACTCTTACAACACATTCCTAGATGTTTACACTTTAATAAATATAATTCATAAGGTTCATATCTAAAGGTGCTTGTATAGCATACCCAATCGTGGCAAGCAACAAGAAAGTGATCAGCTCCTCCAGTTCTGTTCCAAAATTTATATTTCCCTGCAATTAACTCCACATAGTTTTTCAAATGATTCTGTAGGTCATTCTGACTCTGGCCAAATAGTGCAGCCCTTAGCATCTGTGCACTGAAGGGTAAGTAAAATAGGTGAGCTTTCCTGGGATCCCTCACAACGAAATGTTTGTTTCCTTCTATTAGTTTCATGAACCATCCTTCTGATGCATATATTCCCCTCATCCGTGGCTGATGGAATATGGGCTTTTCTCCTTCTTTATAAATATAAACTTTGAGCATGCGTTCCATCAATTCATAACTCCTGCCATGACATAAACACAGAAGCTTCAGCTTTGTCATTGTTAGAGGCAACTATCCCAAAAAAAAAAAAAAAAAAAAGGAAGAAGAAGAAGAAGAAGAAGAAAAGAAAAGAGCCAACCTGTCACGATTTTCTAGATACAGAGTCTATAAGCATGTCCAGAATGCTAATGTCATAATATAAAACAAATAAAACTTCTAAGCACAGAAACATTAATCTAGCTGAAATTATTTACGAAAGCATAAAATGTTAGACTTCTTCCCAAAGTTGTTAGTATTTCTTTGGAGTTTCAAAGAAAATCATGAACTTTTTGCCCTAGTTTTGCTGAAAATACATAACACTGAGCCCTGATGCCTTAGCTCTGATTAAAAGATTTGCTGGGATCATGTCACAGAAAAAAGTTTATCTAAGTGAACTTGTAGGTAATCTAAAACCTGTGCATTTAAAACATATGATGATTATGGACATTTAAACAGGTCTACAGTATACCTTTTAAACATGGAAGCATTTCGAAAAACAGAAGCATCGAGTCCAGGGGTATTCCTTAAAACAGGAGCATTCTCAATCTCTCGTTTTGCCAATAGAAGTTCACGATCACGCACGGAAGACCACTGAGGCCTCTATTACCAATAAAGTACCTGTTACTCAGGAATCATATCCTATTCTCAAATACTCAAAATGAAACCCCTAAGTTAAATCTTACCCCAGAGTGAGAAGAAACACGAGCCTGAAGCAATAATGAGTTCATCTGGGATATTGACGTTGACTGCTTATTCCACCTCCTCAATATGGAAATATCAGCCACAGAAAGATTATTATTTGAGATGACTGATACAACTTGAGGTAGTTTACTCTTCATGGGTAGTGTTTCTACAGTTTGTTTGACATTGCCAACTGAAGAAACATTAGCAGAGAGGAATGGATCTGAAGTTCTTGAATTTGCATCTAAGTTTTTTACTTCCCTCAAAAAAACTTGTGTTGGTACAACTGAAGTAATACCAAGTCTTTTCTGATCTCCTCCCAATGTTACACCATTGATTGCTTTCTGATCATAATAAATATCAATACCATCTTCTATTTTTTCATCCTTCTCTATATGTCCATGTTGGCTTTCTATAGACTTTATTTCCGTAGAACTTTTAGCAATGTCCATGACATATCCCACATTAAAACTTCTGTTATAATTTAAACCCTTTTTCCATGAATCTCCGTCCTTGTTCTTATGGAAAGAATTATCAGAAAAATTCTTAACATCTAATCCCAAATCAGGATCTGTAGCCATCCCTTTGCTTTCTTTACCATTAGGCATAGCAACATTAACTTTAGTTGATTTAGAAACGTCTATAATGGTCACATTGCCAACCATCATTGCTACTAAACCCTTATCAGATACCAGAGATAAACGCAAACTATTGCCATATGAAATTGCAAAATATTGATAAACTACAACAGCAACTGATATACCAATAATCAACAGCAATCTCCTGAATTCAACGTGGCATAGCCTCTGAAACAGCACAGAAATATCCATAGCAAAATAAATTGAAACAATCACCCAATTACACTACCTATCTCTCTCCAACCCCAATATGGAATACCAAGTCCTGACAATAAAAATAAACAACCAGAAGAATAAGAATATAATGAAATAACTGAAATGCAGAAAGATACAAGTAACTGCTACTTCAAGCGTCGAAGATCAAAACAAGGAAAAAGAGAGGAACATTTTCTGATTATATAATGTATGTAAGCAAATGAATACCTGGGGATGCTATCCATTTTTAGAACTTAAAGCATCAGAAGTCTGTCGTGAGTCGCTATTTGTCGGTAACGAAGTTCAGTTCGCTATTAATAGCCTCTGTTGTTCTACAATATTTACCTTCCAGCCACTGACCAGTGAAACGACGTCGTTTGTTTTGTATCATCTTTCAAATTTTAGGCCCGGTTAGTTTTAGCTTTATTTTGTATTGAATTTTTTTTGGGATTTAATGTTCGCTTGTCAGTTATGGCGATTAAACTGCCCCTCCCGTTCCCAATCTTTGCTCCTCCTCCTCCAAGCCCGAACCCGAACTCTAACCCGTCAAATCAACGCCCGCCCACAGAGGTCCGATTTTCGCGGTGGTACAACGCTAACGCAGAGAAATTTGAACGACGCCGACGCTCTCAAAAAGAAATAGAAGACGATATCCGGCGCCACCGCCGCTTTGAATCCGCTACGAAAATTGCCCAAATTAACGACAATGACTCTAACGCTATAAACGACATTGTGTACAAGTCCAAAGGCACGCCCTCGTCTCCTTCACGACCCTCAATTCCTGGTAAAAAGTCTAAGTATTCCAAGCCCGCCAAGTCCAAACCGCCCAAAATCACCGACTTTTCCCGAGAGAAAGCAGCCAATCAAAAAGCCAACGTAACCGTGGGCGAAGACGGCATCTCTTACGTAATCGATGGATGGCCATTCGAGTTCAAATACAGTTACACGGAGACACCAAAAGTGAAGCCACTAGGGTTGCGCGAACCGTACGCGCCGTTTGTTCCCACCACGATGTCACGGCCGTGGACCGGGCAGACACCATTGCCCAAGAGTATAAAGAAGTTGAAGGAGTTCGACACGTTTGAATTGCCGCCACCTTCCATGTTCGTGTCATCGAGGGAGGAAATACTGGGGGAGCTCTTAACCAAGGAGGAAGTTGAGGAGCTAGTTCAATCGTGCAAAAAGTCAAAGCGGCAGTTGAATATGGGTATTTCATTGTCATTTTGTTTTAGATTCTGTTGTTGTAAAAAAAAAAAGCTTACTGTACTTGTTTCAGGTAGAGATGGTTTGACACATAACATGTTGAATAATATTCATTCTCATTGGATACGAAGTAGAGTATGCAAGATCAAATGCAGAGGAGTGTGTACAGTCGACATGGATAATGTGTGCCAGCAATTAGAGGTCCGTTTCTCTTATTACTTAATTTGGGTTTTTGGATATTGTTATTTGATCAGTAAGTTGTGTCCATCTTTCATGGTTTGGCAGGAAAGAACAGGAGGGAAGATAATTTATAGAGGTGGAGGGATGTTGTACCTTTTTAGAGGCAGAAACTATGATTACAGAACTCGTCCGCGTTTTCCTCTTATGCTGTGGAAGCCTGCTAGTCCTGTGTATCCGAGGTTGGTTGAGAGGACTCCAGAGGGTCTAACACTGGAAGAAGCATCTGAAATGCGCAAAAAGGGGAGGATTCTAATTCCAATATGCAAGCTAGGTAGAGGGCTATTTTTATTTGTGTTAAAGTAAGCTAGAAATCAATTTTGCCTTAGCAACTCACAAATTAGGTTTTGCGCATATTGCAGGGAAGAATGGTATCTACTGTGACCTAGTGAAAAATGTTAAAGAGGCATTTGAAGAGTGTGAATTGGTCCGTATTGATTGCCAAGGAATGAAGGGGAGTGACTACCACAAAATCGGTGCCAAACTTAGGGTCACATGATTTCTTCTTTTCCTTTTTCTCTTTTTTTTTTTTTTTTTTAAACTGGAATCTATATTTCAAAATTGCAGGTAATAATTCGTCAATTTTTTTTAACTCCAGGATCTTGTCCCATGTGTTCTAATCTCATTTGAACATGAGCACATACTCATGTGGAGAGGAAGGGACTGGAAGTCCTCTCTCACAAAACCAGAAACTAATTCTGAAGAAAATAAGACATTTGAAGTTGTTGATGCAATTTCCGTTGCATCGACTTTAGAAGGCAATGAATTAGCAGCATCAGATACTCATTTGATCTCAGTCAAGGATGTCATTCCTGTAACATCTGATACAGTATTGTCTTTTGTGGGTTCCAAAGATGTGGATGCTGAGCCACATGAGGATGTGACCATGGTAGATGATGGCAAATTAAGCGCAGCTACTCTCTCAATTTCAACTGTGATGGTGACTAATGAAAATACACCAGATAATGCTAACACAGGCTTTCCTGATTTGATCAATGCCACAAAGAATGTTTACAGTAATGTGACCAAATTGGATATTTCTGGTTTTGATGATGATAAGTCAGAACCTCTGAGCAACACATATAGATGTGAGGTAATATTGAATGATAAAAGCTTTGTTGATGAAGAGCCAGCAACTATATCACTGAGATCAGAAACCGTGCTAGGAGGTGTTGACAGCGCTAGGCGTCAGTCTAAGTCTTTCTTTGTTGACCCTTTAAGTCATAACAAATTACAGAATCTTTCAGAAGTCTCTGAAGATGACAATGCGCCACCAGCATTCCAAAGCCCTCATATGGAGAGCATTTTACTTCTAATGGAGCAAGCTGTTGAAAGTGGAAGTGCTATAGTTTTAGATGATGCAACGTTGGACGCGGACAATGTATATGAAAAGTCAGTTGCCCTTGCCAATTCAGCTCCACCTGGGCCTGTTTTTATGCATAGGCCAAGGAAGAGAGCAGCTCAAAAGAATGAGAGGAATGAGAATATAGAAGTTGGGAATTTTGAAGTGAAAAGAGAAGTAGCTACTGTTGCTGAGAACTGAGGAAAATGCGTGGCAGACTCTGTTAGAATATGCCCTAAAAACCAATCGCTTTAATTGGTTTTAAGGATTGTATATCTTGCCTATACATTATTAATAAAAGAAAAGTTATGTCATACTTCACATGTTTTCAACGTCACTTATATATATATATGTTGTAATTGTATATTACATCCATATTAACTACATGCATATGACATGTAAAAGGTCCCGATGAGTTTTAATAAACGTCATCAAATCGTTCCCTGTATAGGCAATCTGTTTGGGCGATAGTATTGCATAGTGGGTGTGTGCTATATCACCACAGTATATCAGTGGGTGATATTAGACATGGTGGATATACACATGGGTAAACAATGAAACCATTTGATGGTTAGAGAACTGATCAAAGGTTATTCTATTATATTGTTTATCGAACGTGACCGCTAAACGATGATCACATGGGCATTAATATGCAGTCAATGATACATCGTGAATTATACTAGTGTATAGATCCTTTGACTTGAGATATCACAGTTGTGCTTCGTTCCGGAACGTATAGTTCATACGGTGTATACCACGAGGCTAATCATGTCTCGTTCAGAAGCTGTTTTGATCATATGTTGCTTGAGCGAGAGGACAAGTGATGATCATACAAGGATCCGTCAGCTCGACTGCTCCCGAGTTCCTATACGAATATCGAGAAACATGAAAATCTAAGACACTGACAGTGTAGATAAAAGACCACAAGAAAAGAGTTTCGATGTGGCACGTTATGATGTATTACTTGATATTCGAAAAGATTAAATATTGGATTTTGACATTCCATGAATCCAAGTTTAATCGGGATGTAATGACGGAGGGATTGGACTACATGGTAAGTGTGAGTAAGAAAGGTTCATTTGATATTATGTGAAGCTTTTATTTCATTGTGATGTAGGGGTCATGAGACATTGCTAGATGATACCACATGATCAGTGAGAGCTTCATTTTGTAGCGAAAAATTAAGTATATCGGTTAACGACAGTTTTAGGTTATATAATGATATAATGAAACGTATCGTCCGATATGGAGCCCACGACTACGTCACTATGAACCTTGAAGGTCACACCTATATTTCAAGGAAGAAAATTGTGTTATGAAGCTGAAAATATTTATCCATGGTTGGCTAACACTTTCCAAAGATAAAAATTATGTTTTTCGAATAAGATTCAGAAAAGGGGCAAAATTGCCATTTTTCACCTTTTAAATTGTTTAGAAAGTTAAAATAATTAATTTTGAGCACAAATGAATTAACATGTGTTAAATTCTCATTTCTCTTATTTATCAACCAATGAGAATTAAACATATGTTTTAACTTGATAATTATTAAGTTTTAATGCAATAAATGTGAGAGAAAATAAAGAAAAATATATATTTTTCTTTTCTTCTTCTTCTTTGCCGGGAAATAGCTTCTCCTTTCTTCCATTTTTCTTCCTTGAAGGGTGTAAGTCAGGAGATCACTTATTTTAGTGATTCAAGCTTCCAAACTTCAAATCAAATTACAAGGTACAAGGTAGTTTACATGTTTCTATGTTTTCTTTCTTGAAAAACCATGTAAACTTTTCAATACCATTGTTACATATGATGTGAACATAAATTAAAAATTTTAATTTTCTTGCCAAAATCCTTCAGAGTCGCCATAGACTGGAAAATGTAGATGAACATTGTCCTGTAGCACCATAGGGAAGCTAGATGACCTTGCTAAACTATTAGCATAATAAGCACCAATACTATACTGAGATGTATTGCACTGAGATGAAAATTTTTGTTTATTTAATCTGATTCTGATTTTTATCCTCAGAATCACCTTTTTATATATTCCTTGGTTTTTAGCATTCTCTTTGTCTAGGCATGGTAAGTTGATTAGTATTATAATTGGATTTGAATTAAATTTGTTTAAGTTCAAACTCGAGCCTCGGAGTTTAATATTATCAAGCTTGAGCTTGAGAGGTATTCAACTCGTTAAGCTTGAGCTTGAGAGAAGTTCAATTTGTCAAGCTTACGAATTTAAAAGAATTTGATTTGAATAAATAAAAATGATATTATTTTGACAAATATATTTTAAAGCGACGTCATTTTATTCATTTTTGGCTTGGCTACAATAGAGTTCAAAGTTTGGTTTAATTCAAATCTAGCTGTACTTACAATTCTGCATCCTCAATCCCATGGCTTGGCATGATGATTAGATGCTAGAAAGGTTAAAGTCATCCCACAAAGCCAGGTCCTTTGAAGCTTTCTTAAGAATTAAGTTGACATCTCTTAAAGCTTTTATTAAAATAACGGATCCATCTATTCAATCTAGTTTTCCTAATTCAAAGTAAAAAATAATAACAGGCAAAATTATTCCTGGGTAATCTAATTAAAGTCTTGCATGCATCCCTAACTACCCTTCAAGTTTCCTTTCTTTCAACTCACGTGGGTCTTCAGCTTCTCCTATTATCTTCTTCCAGTACCAATGATTTTGCCATAGAAGATAAACTTCCTCTATTGGAACTTGCTTTGTTTCAGGCAACAGGAAGTAGATGAAGCAGGTCATGAGGACAACCAAGGCAGCAAACAGCAAGAAAATTCCATATCTGAGATGACAGAGCGATGCGAGGAAGCATTGTGCTATCAAAGCCGTGAAGAGGAGATTTACACAGACCACCATACTTTGCCCAGCTGATCTTGTCTCCAAAGGAAAGATCTCACTTGGCACTAACCAGCCCAGAGGACCCCAAGACCTTCCATAGGCCACCACAAATAAGCAGATGACCACTACAAGGATGGAGCCTATTGCTTTAGGGAGGACCTTTCCTTGTCCGAACTCCAGAGCCAAAACTACAGCCACAATTATCTGCCTCACACATCCAACATTCAAGTAAGTACAGGGGTTACCAATAGAAAACAAATCATTAAACAAAATACATATTGAAAAGGATTACCATGTAGCAGATCATTTCAATTCCAGCTTCTATGAAGAAAGCTCTTCTGCCACATTTATCCACAAACGCCATTGAAATAAGTGCGCCAACAACAAGAGCTACTCCGGTTATGATGGATGAATAGAGAGCTGCAGAAGAACCAAAACCCAAACTCTGGAATATGACAGGAGCATAGAAGAGTATTGAATTCATGCCTGTTAGTTGTTGGAAAGCTGGAATTGCCAAGGCCCCGATTACCAACTGGGGACGATTCTTTCGTTGAAGGAGGTTCCTGAAGGGGTGCTTTACAGCTCGCGCTGCATTGCTGGCATCGACAAGGTCAGCGAATTCAGCATCAATGTTGGGGGTTCCTCTGATTTTCTCCAACACCTTCTTTCCTTGTTCCAATTTGCCTTGTTCTACAAGGCTGTTGGGGGTCTCTGGGAGGCAGAGACCGCCAAAAAACATTACCCCTGCTGGCACCGTGGCTAAACCAAGAGATAATCTCCAACCCCATGGATGAAGTTTATCAGTAAAATAATTTATCAAGTATGCTACTAGAATCCCCAAACATGTAGTTAACTGAAACAGTTGGTTAACTGTTCCCCGGATTTTTGCAGGTGAAATTTCTGAAAGATACAAAGGAACCGCCTGCACCATTACCGTCAGAGTTAGTAGCTCAGTAAATTAAATAAAAAAGATGAGATTTTCATTTTGTTTGAATGATTGATTGTTCTTACTTGATTGCCAAATCCAATGCCTACACCAAGCAATATTCTTCCTATGATGAGCATCCAGATGTTGACTGCAAAGGCATTCATAATTGCTCCTAGAAAGAAGCTCACTGCTCCAACCAGAATGGAGGCTTTCCTGCCTTTGTTTCGGGTCACATAAGAGGCTCCAAACGTTGAGATAAGACCGGCAAAATATAACGACGATGTAAACAGTGTCAAAATCTGATCATCGTATTTACAATAATCTGTCTCTTTTAAATGTGCTTGCTTTCTTTGGTACACCTTTGGGAAGAAACGCTTCAAGAAATCATCCATGGAGGTCACCCCACCTTAATCAAACCAAAAATAAAATTTTATCAATTCACTTTTATTATATATTGAATGGTCAACTGGGGAGACTGCAAAAACATCCACGTCTATCAGTAAGACATAATACAGGTATAACATCTCTGTTAATGAAAGATTTTCACGTTTATCAGTCAGGTTCTTCAAAAACATCCAATAAATAGATTTCCCTAGAGATCTTGAACATAATCATATAGAAAATAAACAGAGAAAAAAGACATTATAAGTAAAAAAAACAGATCGGAAAACTCACCAGAAACACCAAGATCATACCCAAATAAAGATCCTCCAGAGGCTGCAACAATGCAAGCAACTATGAAATAAGGGGTAGTCTTATACTCGTAAAGATGAGCCCTCTTCAGGCTGCCTGCGCCTGAAAATCCTCCTCCAGCCATGATTTCTTCTTCTGTTTATGTCACTGTATATTTTATATATATATATAAAATAAACCCAAGTGTAAGCAGTGAAAACACAGAAACAGACAAATAGCACGGGGTCGACCAAGCATTTATGTACTCAATAAAATATATGAAAAAGAGCCCTTGTGTAAATGGATTACCAAGTTCGGTAGGTTAATTCTTTGCAATATTACTGATTGTGTTATCACAGTTGGATGGGAATCAGCCAACTTACCAACGAATCCACAGGGATAAGAAGATATTTAGATAAATCTTATGACCAAGTCTTAGTTCAACACAAACTCTTAAACCCTTATCTATACATCTATATAATACAAAACACCCTCATTGAAACAAAAAAACAAAGGGCCAAGTTGACTTTGGGTGTGTTTTTGTCTTCTTCTACTCTGTTCCAATCCAACCATGTGATTTCATATAAAAATTTAAAGTTTTTTTTAATTATATAAATATATAGCTATTGATTTCAAAAGACTTATTTTCCAAGGCTAGGAACCAAAAAGGGGAAAAAAAATCTAGTTACTAGAATAAGAAGTATTTTCCTAATTTATGTGATATTATTTAGGCCAAAAGAGTTATTCACACCCAAGGTTTAATGTATTCCCAAATTTTTACTTGCGAAGTTTTAAAAATCTAAATACTCACTCTTCTGTTAAGATTTTTTATTAGAATTAAGAGTAAAAATATTATTTAATTAAAAATATTAAAAAAACTAAAATTTTATCACATTTTCTCTTTTTAATTTAAAAATATAATAATTTAAAATTTTATAAAAGAAATAATCACTCTTCGAACTTTGGATGAGAGAAAATTATTAAATTTTTAAACTAGGGAAAATGTGATCATCTTTTTAAATGATTTTTTATTATTAACCCTAACAAAAAATTTTAACAAAATGATGAATATTTGAGTGATTAAAATTTTATGGTTAAAAGTTTGAAAATACAGTAAACTTTAAGTGGTAATAAGCCTTTTGGCCCATTATTTGCTAAAAGAATAAAAATCATTTGTAATTAAAAATATTAACAGCATGATAAGGACAAATTTTTAGGTCATTAAATACTCGATTTTAAGGGTAATTTGAAAGAAAATATATACTTGAATATGCTATTACATAATTGAAGTCAAACACGTTACATACTTTTGATAGAAATGACAGGATTTCCACTTTGGAGTGCTGTTTATTAGGGCCTTATCGTGCAAACTCCGGGACTCCACATTACTTGTTTGACTTAAATTGCTTCTCTTTTCAACATCTACAAATGGACTCCAATTATATTTTTAATGTTTTAAAGATTATCGGGATATAGTCAAACAAATCTAAATAATGCTTAGTCTGTTCTCATCCTTAACCTTGTATAAACCCTAACGCCCTTCATAGGCTTATTCTCATTTCCGACAAGAATTTCATCAATTTTTCTTTAAAAAAAAAAAGAAATTTACGAAGAATTTCATTCGAATCTAGATATATAATTGTACTTTTTGTTTTTTTAAATTGTTCTTATTAACCATTGATGTGATTTAAATATAGATTTTGTTTTAAATTTATAAAAAATAGTCAGATACGTTTGATCTAGTTCAACAAGTGTATTTGTGTCTATTAGACTTACATTTAGTTATAGGAAATAAGGGGTGTTTAGTAATTTTATGTAATATGTCAAGGGTAATGGGTCATTTTATACTCAAAGGGTTTTATATCATTTTATATAATCGATAGTTGTAAGATATTTGATGACATAAGAGTTTAAATGAATTTTATGATATAAAAGGTTTTAGAGTAGTATTATATATATAACTTTTATGTATAATTATGCATAAATAACGACGTGACATCATATAATTGAATAGTTAAAAATTAAAGATAAATTAACACTCAATCAAAAAATGACATGTCATTGTTTGTGTATATAGTTTTATTAAAAATGTTAAATAATATTTTACTAGTTGAGGTTATTTGATTTTTTATGATTAGGGTCCTATGATATTTTATATATAAAAGTTATATAATATTTTATGGAACGGGTGTTATATATTATAATTTATTAGAATTATACGTATTTTCAATGAATTGTCTATAGGGATGCTTACAAATATAATAAATAACTTTTTTTGACTTTGGAGGATTGATTGAAATGTCTAAAGTTGAAATTGTTTATTAGTTTCGAAGGATAGTGAATTTCAATGAATGATAACATGATGACATACTTTGGAGGTAAACATGTAATATTGATTATTGACTAAGATGTGATATACTGAGGATTAGTGAAGTCATTACACTCCTATCTAGATATAAACCTAAGACGAAAACAGATTCAATCATACATAAACATCCTATTTAACGGTATAAGATGAATTTTAATTAAAATTAGTTGGTTGAAATGTTTGAAGCCTAAACATCTTATTTAGCCAACTTTTTAAATAAAAATGGTTGAAACCCATATATTAAACCAACAACCTCTTTTCGGCCAACCTTTTTCTTCATCAATTCCAAGTTCTGTTTTTGGACGAAACTTGGAATTCGACCAAATTTTTAATAAAAAATTTATTTTACTTAATAAATTATTTTATTTAAACACTTTTAAATATAATTATTTTTAAATATTTTTTATTTTATTTATTATATTAATTAAAAATAAATTTATTTTTATCTAAAAATTAATAAATTAAATTATAATATAATTATAATAAAATTAAAATTATTTTAATAATTTTTAATTTTTAATGTGAAAGTGATGATTAGATATCCATCTATATAATCTATTATATCATTAACAAAAAGATAGATTAACATAGGTTTATTTAAAGAGTAATACTATGTGTATCCACTTTAGGTGCATAAATATATACACACTCGTATGTGTCATCATATGATTGATTATTATTTTATTCTTAATTTAAAATTATCTAATCACATGATAATACATATAAATGTGTATATATTTGTGTACCTAAAGTGGGTACACATAACTTTATTGTTATTTAAAACTTTCTAGCCAAACCTCGTACGTTTGTCTCTCTGTAGTTTCTCCCACTAAGTTATACCTAAGATCCTCCGTTTCCTCTCTCTCTCTATCTTTCTGTCACTCTTCTCTTTGCAAACACAACCTCATCTTAGGGTTTCCTTCCCATCTTCTCTTACCCGGTGCAGGTATTCTGTTTTTCTCATTTTGTTTCGCTTTTGAACTGTTATTCTACAGCAATTGTTTCATGAAATTGGGTGGTTTTTGTTTCTTCAACTTCGTATGATTTTCGTGAACCTTGTTTATCTGAAGCGTTTGTTCTTTTTGGGATCCAGTTTAATTTATTAGTTTAAACGAATTATATTAATATGTACTGTTTCTGTGGACAAGCTTTTTTGGGTTTACTCGATTTTGACGTTAAACTTTTGGCTTAGCTTAATTTCTCTGTTATGCATGATCGAGTGATTTGCAGATCTTGGATTTATAGTTTAGTTGCTGAGAAATAAGAAAAGGAAAAATGATGGATAAAGGCTGGTTAAAATGGTTTACATTTTAGCTCAGTAAAGCTTTGTCGTTGTCTTTTGGCCCACTCGAATGGGGGTTTTGCATCCTGTGGTCTTGGATGATTGGAAATGTGAGGTGTGGTCCTTTAATTGCTTCAATTTTGTTACTTTCTTCGCAAACAAAGAGTCTCTGGGTAAATCTGATCTTATGCAGATAGTTTAATGAAACTGCTTTTATATTTGAGTAGGATATTGTGCATATTGCAAGCATTTTGTGCTTGGTTATTTTATCTTTTATCCTTTTTATGCAAATTATGGTTGAAGTTTAATTAAGTGGTTTTTTTTTTTGGGGTGATGTTAATGTGTTTATTTGGATATCTAATCTTTTATAAATTGGGAGTTAATTGCATATGTAATCAAGTACAAATAATGGCACTAGATATCAGTAGATTGAAGTGGGATGGTCATCAGAGCTCTTTTTTCATATATCAGTGAATTTTATATCAATCTTCTTGTTTTTACCAATGGCAATGTTGGTGGATCCCAGTTCTACTTTCTTTATTGTTTCCCTTATTACAATTACTTTTTTGCAGGCTTTTTATGATGATTGCCTCATCATGATGGGATCAGTGGTATAAAGGATTTTATGCAGGATTGAAAAAGTTTATGATCTACGTTGATGTACATCTGTCAGCATTATGGAGGATGATAATGGTCTTGAGCTGAGTTTGGGTTTATCTTTTGGTGGATTAGCAGCTAAATCCAAAGGTAAAATTGGTAGCTCTTCAGATGCTAAAGCAGAAGAAGATGATAGAGGCAACAAAATAGATGATTTCAAAAATTTCCTGAATGGTGGCAACCAGAAACAGGACTCTGGTACTGGATCTCAGAGAAGTGATTCTGTGAAACCTCAAGAAAAATTCTTTAATGATCTTTCCAGGGCCAATGCCGATGCCGATACTTCTATGGACTTGAACAGCAGAGCACTCTGGTTTACAAACAGCAGACATGAAATTGAGGAGGCAAAACGACCAGACACAAGTAACAAACGCAAAATGTTGTTTGATGACATGAACAATAAAAAAAAGCATGAGAGAGAAGCTCACCCGGCTGATTTACAAGACAAGACAAAAACATCTTACATTTCCATAACAATGGAGGAAGGTTCAACTGCTGAAAATGAAGATGTGGCTGAGTCTGAAATTGAGGGTTCAACATCAAGGCTGGTTTCTCACCATGATGATAGTTCCAAGCAATACGTTGGAGTTGCTGGTGCTTCTGAGGTTCCAAAGGACTTTCATGGGTTTTCTAATTCAAACATTGTGAATCTACAAGGACAAAAAAGGTTTAACAGTTCATCAGAAAATGAATTTAAGCTTGGAAAAATGACTTATGGCGTTCCATTCTCAGCCCAATCACTAAACATCATGAATATTCCATACACAATATCTATGAAAGAGTCTAACTCTTCTGGTGTACCTGGTTCATCTGGCCATCCACTACCTGGGATAGTACAGAAGGTGCCTACTGCAACTAACGAACGTCAAGGAGCCCAATCTTTGAATCCTGGAAACTTACCAGTTATGTTTGGCTACTCGCCTGTCCAACTTCCAATGTTTGAAAAAGATAATTCCTGGGGGTTGGTTTCTCAATCTCAACAGCTCCACCCTTCCTATACAGGCAGAGGTCTGCCAAACTCAGATAAGCAGAGCGATGGATCAAAGATATCTCAAGGTCTGGTAGTTCACTTCCTTATGCTTCTATATTAAAGAATGGAATAAAAATGATTAGGATATTCACTAGGAGGTATGCTGGTTCAGTAAGCTCTAGCATCCCTTTTCTGTAAGTGAATTTTGACAGAACATTGATGTTTACTGATATACTCTTTGCCTCTTGACACATTGTTGCCCTACCTGGGAAGAAAATTGATTGTTTGAATTCAAATATGTTGTTTAATCCATTTGAAGTTGAATTGTGCTTAAAATTTACCTTTAGTATTCGTCATATTTTAACTGGTGAAAGGATAACAGGTTTGCATTATTATAATACTCACTTTTCTTTTGAGGCTATGCCTGCCTTTCATCATTACCAATTTGAAAATACTACCAATGTTTGCTGCTGCTGCTTTTTTGTCCTGGAAAGAATAATGATTTTACTTGCTACTTTAAATATGAGATTTACGATTGAAATTTGTTCTTTATCCTGCTGTGTTGATGTAGCTACTTTGCAATTTGATGGGAAGACCATAGAATGGGCCAAAGGTGAAGGGAAACAGCATGGCACAGAAGAAGGTTCATCTACTCAGGCAGAAGAAGATGGAAAAGTCAGTGGCATGAACAACAGGGCAAAAGATGCATCTGAATGTACCAATGGTATTACTCTTGATTTCTCAGCTATAAAGCCAGGAATTGAAGCAGACCTGAAATTTGGGGGATGTGGTTCATACCCAGATTTACCCTGGGTATCAGCCAAGGGTTCTGGCCCAAATGGTAGGACAATTTCTGGTGTTACTTATAGGTACAGTGCAAACCAAAACAAGATTGTCTGTGCTTGTCATGGTTGGCACATGTCCCCTGAGGAGTTTGTTCGGCATGCCAATGACGAGCTTAGTAATCCAGAGGGTGGTGCTGGATTGTTGACATTTTCAAGTTCAAATCCTGCTGCTTCCACACAGAACTGAAATGTACTATCAATGTACTATCAATGTTTAGACGGATATAACTCAACATGTGATCAGAATATTGGTTAAAACTTTGTAACTAGTGAAATTCTTCCTTCCTTTACTTGCTACACCTGTGTATTGTTCAATTATCGCCTATCCAAACCAGAATAGCCAATACCTCTGATTTATGCAGTAATCTTCTACATCATTTCTTTGTGTAATAGTAATGTTATGCATTTCTTTCAGTTCTACAGCAGTTGCAATTTCAGTTTTTAGGGAAACTGTGGTACATATATTTAATGAGGGAAAATTGTGACAATGCCTCTTAAGGTATAAATGAGTGAACTTGAATGACACAGGCCGGTTTCATTTTTGCAGCAGTTTATGGGAATTTACAGCCAGTGAATCTCCCTGAACTGGGTTGAGTTGGTTCATATTAAATTCACTGACTTTTTGGCTTTTGTTAGGTTTTCATTACATCAATTTCTGGCTCTGAATCCCCATCACCAATTAAAGATTAAAAACATAGCATTGGAAATACAAGATAAGATAATGGCTTTCTAGACTTATCAGATTAATCAATCCCATTTCATTTCATCTTTTAGGTTCTGAAAGTTGTTTAAATAGTTGATTAAAGGGCAGAAGCATCAAACCCATATTAAATAATAATAATAATAATAATATTTGTTTTATAATTTTAAAAAAGGCAAATAGGTAGTCGAAGTTCTTGTAAATTTGTACACGTGTCACAAACTTCTAACATAGGCTAAATTTTCGCATTGGTTAACGGATTTGTTGCTTATGAATGCCAGATTGACTTGGAGAAAAAGATTATTAGTTTTAATAAATATTATAAAATATTCAGAAAAAATGATTAAATTTAAATTTTTATCATATTTATAAAATTTTGATTTACCTAACATTATAATTATAGATTTAATTATCATATCATAAATAAAGAATTTAACTTTTAGAATTTGATAGAAGTAGAAAAGTGTCTGCTCCAACCAAAGCAGTAGGAAGAGAAGAATGGGAAGAAGTAATTCTGCCTAAATAAAAACTGAAAGTATCTTCTATGTGCAACCTCAGGAAATACAGCCGGATTTTCTGACGGGTATATTTCTTACTGCTGGGTTTCATCTCATATTATATTATGTATTTAATTTTTGTGTATTATATGGTTGAGTATATTTTAAAAATAAGGATAAATAATAAATATTAATAAAATAAAATAAAATTCTAATTAATATGACTATCATTCTAAAAAATATTATAAATATCTTTAAAATTTAAAATTTTTTATATATATTATTGTTATATCATCTTTTTTTTTTAAATATATATCAAATCGTATCAATAATATATATCATATTATAAGATATATATCGTATTATTGTATGATACGATACTTTGACGGACTTATAATAAAGAGCAAATATTCACTTGAATACTTTATGATTAATTATGAACACCATTTCTCAACATCATCTTGAAGATCAAAGTAAATTATTTCTAGAGCATCATGATCAGATCTATTAATCATTGTATGAGATAAATCAAAGTTTTACAAGTGTAATAGAAGATATTAGATTAATCAAAATTTTACAAATATAATAACGATTTGAACTCATATCTTCTTTTTAAAAATTGAGCAATGTTATGTGTACCTATTTTTGATACACAATTCATATACACAGTGATGTGTCATCATATAATTAGGTGATTTTAAAACATATATCATCATATGATAAAGAAACATTCAATCACATAATAACACCTCATTTGTGTATATAAATTATGTACTAAAAATAAGTACACATAATTTTATTGTTAAAAATTTTAATATTTAACTAGTTTGGTTAACTCTTATGTTTATTTAATCATTTTTTAATTTGAAGTAAGATAGCGAATACATGATTACCCTGATTTCTGTGGCTTTTAAATATTTAAAAATTTCATATTTATGCGTGAACTATTGCCTCTGCAATGAGATCACCAGTTACCTGCAACATGCAAAATTGACATATCCATCTCCTTGATTTTTTTAATATTAGCTTTGATCCTTGCTGGGGAAGAGGAAAACAATAAACACTTCAAGTGATTTTTTATGGAAAGATGAAATTGGAAATGCAGATGCATTGACCATGTCAGCAGGCAAAATTGTTTATATATATAAAAGCTTCCACCATGTCATCACTACTGAATTTCCAGGTTAAAAAAATTTGCAGTAGAATATGAAAATGATTTGTGCAGCGAGGACAGAAAAGCTCAGCCCAAGAAGAAACCCAGAAAACTGGCAAACCAGAAAGATACTCTTTCATTCAAATTTACCCTTTAAAATCACTCGGGATTATCTCAGAAATATTACCCTTCTCATGGATCGGTTACGCTTGCTTGAATTTCTGCTTCTTCTTCTTCTCTTTTCAGAGTTTGATGTTGAAGCTCAAAGCTATGGCCGCCAAGAGGATCAAACGCCTGTCTCAACTGTCAAACCAACTGTTAATGTTGTTATTGCTCTCCTTTGTATCATGTGTTCGTTTACATTTATCCTTATTATCTACGCAAAATTTTGTCACAGGCCTCCCTCGGTTGACACCAATCCACCAAATAATCCTACACTAATCACATCGACCTCAAGATTTTCAGGAATTGACAAGAAAGTCATCGAGTCGCTTCCTTTTTTCAAATTTTCTTCACTTAAAGGTTTGAAACAAGGGCTTGAATGTTCAGTCTGTCTAGCCAAATTTGAAGACATCGAAATTCTACGGCTACTGCCCAAGTGCAAGCATGCCTTCCACATCAACTGCATCGATCAATGGCTTGAAAAACACTCGAGCTGTCCTCTTTGCAGGCACAAGGTAAACGCTGAGGACCCATCAATCTTTGCTTATTCAAATAGTATGCGTTTCTTGTTGAACCCATCTGTGGTTACAGAGGACTCTAACATAGAGCTCTATGTCCAAAGAGAGGAAGATCATCAGGGTTCATCAAGATTCAGCGTGGGAAGCAGCTTCCGAGAAATTAAAGACAAAGAGACTAATAAGGAAGAACAAGTGTTGATTGGCGAGGAAGATGGCAATGAAAGTGAAAATGATCGAAAAGTTTTGCACAAGTTCAATCACAAGATTATAATATCAGATGTTATTCTTAAGAACCGGTGGAGTTGCGCAAGTTCTTCAGATTTGCTGCTGTTGAATTCAGAGATGCTTAATGTTATGTCAAGCCAAATATTTTCCAACTTGGAAGGAAACAATGGTGGGCAATTTCAGACTTCAAGAGTGATTGAAAATGAGCAAATGAAGGACATTAAAGAGGAGATGGAGATGAAAAGATTGATTGAAATCAAAACGAATTCAATAAACAAAACTACCAGTGGTCTTGGGGATGCTTCAGGATCGGATTCTGTAGTTATTTCAAGAAGTTTTGATCCAGCGAGAAGATCAGTTTCAGAAATCACAGCTTTTTCCAGATTTCAAGAGTTGGATATGAAGAACAGAATTAGGGAAACTTGTTTTGATGGAGACGAAAGGAGGAGAAGGGTTTGGTTGCCGATTGCAAAGAGAACAGTTCAATGGTTTGCAGAGCGAGAGAAAAGGTCTCAACAGAGCCCTCAGAAAATATTAGATGTGTAAATTAATTATTTACCAAGTGTAATTTGATAGATTTATTAACAGTACTTGTACGTTTATAATCTTCAAAATGGTTTACAGGAATATTATCGGGCTTCTTATTAAACAACAATTCCTTCAATTGCTTTTGTTCAGTCTCTGCCATATTTATAAAATTGTAATTTATTTAATATAATATTATAAATTTGATTATCATATTTTAAAATTTATTTGTTTAATTAACTCAAGCAAAATTTATCGATTAAAAAAAATTATTCAACTATAATAAAGAAAACGATTGTCACCCTAGTTTTATTTATCAAACATGTTTTTTATATTATATAAAGAGTAGTGTTATATGTATAAAACTCAAACTCGAAAATATTAAGTTTTCAAACTTAAGTTTGAGTTCACTTAAATTAAACTCGTTTCGGATTTATTAGAGTTGAGTGTAAGTTTGAATAAATTCGATTTATATCTAATTCTAAACCTAATGATCAGATCACAATTATTATATTAAAATAAAAAATTTAATTGGAAAATATTATTGGAAAAGATTTATACTGTCACTCTCACAATTGAGAACCTCTCTGTTTTTTTGGTTACCAGGCAAACTACTCCTGCGAGGGAAAACATCCATTACCTTAGCCTGTCTGTCACAACGGCCAGCATGCTGAGCCGAGTCCTCTTTCTTGTCTTGGATGAACTAATCAATGAACTTATATATTTTTTTAAACAATTGTCAACTCGGTATTCCATAATTATGAATTTGAAAGCGTATCAAGTAACGAATTCGCATAAATCTTATAAAAAAAATTAAGTAATTTTTAATGAAAGTTCAAGTTTAGGTAGATTAGCCTTGCTATTTTACTTCCTTGATGGTGTTTATCTGGACATGGCTTAGTTTTCTAATTGTGCAAGCATAAGGTCTATTATGTCTATCCAAGACCCAGCCACTTTTTAAAATGGCAATAGTTGAATTCATATTTAAGGCCATTTTGTCATCCATGACTGCTCTTAGACTAAGATTGTCTCTCAATTTCGGATTAATAAATTGTGATGACTTCATCTAAACTTATCGAGTGTAAACCCAAATAAATAAAATAATATATATAATATTACTTTTTATTAAAAGAGTGACAGCAACTCAGTGACCTTTTGAAAGCGTCGGAAAACTAGTCTTTTAATTTCAAAATATGCGGGGACGTACCTTGTTTATATATTTATGTATTTACAGAAATAAGAAAATACACAAAGAAATTTTAAAATTAAAAAAAAAAAAAAAAAAAAAAACCCTATTCTCTCCAATGAATTAGTTAGATGGCTATTGACTAATTCCGCAGCTACACAAGTTACCACGATGCTGAAAAAATCACAGGATTATGAGAAAATGCAGGCTGGTATTTGATCTCCCTTCTCCAACTTCATTTATAAAGCTTTTCAGACTTTCAAATAAGCAAAGATCTGGCCAATCCCACCAGGGGTTCATAAAAGGAGAGCCAGTAACCAATGTCTAACATTCTGCTACCAATCTTCAAGCCATTCAGAAACACTGATCTCTTCTACATCTTGAGCTGGGGAGGCTCGAGCAAGGGCAGAGTCCTCTAAAAGGTATTCCGACTGCTGACTTACACGAGTAGATATTTCATGTGGAACAGGAAAACTTGAGTCTGCAATCCCCTTCCAATCAACACCATCAAACCAGGGATGAGATTTGACAGAACTGGGACCCTGGCTACCAAGTCTTGTATTTTCATCAACTACTAGTAACTGAAAATAAGATGTATATGATGAAATAAGATTTAGAGTATTGAATATCTATATTTATCTCCACGTAAATTTCTGAAACAAGGGAGAACAAAAAGATAGAAAGCACAAATATTTACAAACAAGACCTTTGTAATGAGATCAACAGCCTCAGGACTTAAAGTCTGTGGAAGATTTAACTGCCCTTTCGCAATCTTTGCAACTATATCAACCTCACTTTCTCTCCATGAGCCAAATGGCATTTCACCTTGTAGCATGAAATAAATCAAGACTCCTAGAGCCCACCTGCATATTGAACACCATAATAGGGCTTGACGACAGTTTTATCAGATGCCTTCATTAAGCATGAAGAAAAAAAGTTATTTAGAACTGTGTACACAGATCAAAGCTAGCACCACCTAATCACCATGACCACAACAAATACTCATGTTTTTAAGATCATTAAGTGTTTGTAGGAATTGAGCTGAATTATTTTCTATTATCCTCCAGGAAAAAAATATGTGAGTTAAGAAGTGTGAACTAGATGTTTCTTAACAAAGTTCCTCTCCTCTTTTTGTGAATAACATCATCTCCTCAAAACTCAGTAAAAACTGCAAAACATACATTAAAAACTACCTATATTTTTTTTGGAAAAAGACTGTATTCAATCACATATGAAATTCCCAACATTCAGATCAGATTAATTTGTTAATTTATTCAGCATGAATTTTAAATTTTGTCTTTTATTATTCAATTATGATGTTTCAAGATGCCACGGTTAAAAATAGCCACACTGTTAGCATCACAAATCTAAGTTAGACACATAACATGTTAAAGGAAACCAAATAGTGACCTGGGGAGTACTTTTCTAAGTTGCTTTTGCACAAAACAACATTCCTTAAATTTTCAAACATATCCAGATTTTCTCCTTAAGGAGAAAAAGAAAGGTGTTAAATCTTCTGTAGGAATCAAATTAACTCAATCCTACACCCACCTATCCATTCCTATACTTCATCCTAAAATGGTGGAGGAATTTTTCATTCCTCAGGCCAGAAGCGCCCGTGCCAACCATCCAATACAAATCCTTCAAGGATATAGGAGTACTAAGAAGCACAGCAAACATTTATCTCATAATTCCAATTAACAAAGTGTCTAATATTTACATTATTTATGCTGTAAAAACTTCAGTATGAGCAAACAGATGCATTTTTACCAGTCAGCAGGGAAACCATGGCCTTTTCCCTGGACAATCTCTGGGGCTAAATAGTCTGTCATTCCACAAATTGTGAACGTTCTGTTGTCAGACAAGTCCTTCCCAAATCTGAAGTCCACTAACTAAGAAACAGAAAACATAGTAAAACATATGATAAATAAACATAACCCTTTACTAGGTAACGAGAACAAAGGAAAATTGACCATGTATATTGAATCTGATTCTGTAATAGTAGTATAGCATAAAAAATGTACCACCAACCTGTAAATGTCCACTTTGATCCAACATCAATACATTGGGAGATACACCTCTGTAGAGAACACCATTCTGAAATCAAACCATAGAGGAATTTAGAATGAGAGAAATGTGAGAATTATAATAAACCAGCATAACAAATTCAGGGAGGGCAAGATTTATAAAACTAATTCTAGACATTAGACCTTATGTAGATCTTCTAATGCAACAACAACACAAGCAGCACAGAATCGTGCAGATGTTTCGTCAAGCGGTTTGTGAAGTATTGAAGCCAAAGGGCAAGCAAGACATGTATTCAATAGCATTCCAGCATAAGCTCGATCAGCACATGTACATAAAACCTGTGGAACAAAAGCTGAAGGGCCTATATTTTTCATCAGATTCCTCTCCTTTAACACTTGAGCTTCCTTTCCCAGCCTCTTGACCTTCTGCTTTGAAAACCTTTTCAAACTAAGCAAATTATCTGACAAAATATTACATTCAGAAAGATGAGTTTTATCAGTACATACTGTCCATAGAAATACAAACGCACATTTTATTACAACAATGTCAAATTATTTTACAACAGTCTTTTTATATGTAACCATACAAAACACATTATTTCAAGTACATTATAAGTTGAGCACTACTACTTTTTTGCCAAAAAGCAAGTTACTCAAGCAAAAAGGCAAGCTGAAACCAGAGGCCTTACAGAGAAGAAATAATACAGGACAAAGCCTACCTGAGTCTCTCAAAAGCACCAGCCCAATGTCACTGCAGTCAGTGGAATATAAACATTTTCTCCATTCCTACAATGAAATTTCCATTAGCTGATTTCAGAAACAGATTTTTTTTTTTTGTAGAAGGTGGCATTTAGAACCATAACTATAGATAGGACCAGAAATCATTACCACATCAGAAAGACTGACTTTAACCAGAGTTGAGGTATCAACAGTTTTGGTGATTTCCTTGGGAAAATCAGAAGAATAGTATTTTGACCTAAATGATACAAGACTAATGTCAAGGAGATCAAGTAAGCAAGCATATACATTCAACAATTAAGTAAAAATTAAAATTCAAAGAAGTCATAGTTGTTGGCAAGGATGTCCCCTATTTTAATCATAATATTAAAGATCTTGCATTTTGGGGGTTTCTAGAATTTAAAAGCAAGAAATTTTTTCTACTTCCCTATTTGGTGCAACCAGATGAGAAGAAATGCTGAAAAAATTCAATGCAAAAAATAAGATTAAACACTGTGTACAAGAGGTTACAACATACTTTTGATCATCCTGTGAGAGCTTTGTTAAAGGACCAACTACTAAATCAAACTTCTCTTTTGTCAAAATAGCACATACAACATCATCCACAGCAACTGCACTAAAAGAACCCATATGTTCACCAAGAAGTGTCCATTCACCAAAATAACTTCCTTCTGTCTTCTTCACAGAGAGCTCTTTACTGCTCTGCAGATTATCATCCTCTTGTTGATTCTCAGATTTCAGGCTGCATATATTTGGATTACTTAATAAGTTTGCGTCAAAAGTAATGTTGACTTGTCCCTTCTGGATAATATATAGTGCAAAGAGGCATTCATTCTGCATATACATGTCACAGAAATTTAATGTAAGGAACAAAAAGGAAAGTAAACATATTCTTAAAAAGAATCAAATTTACCCTATCAACTATTGTCTGTCCGGCTGAGAAGGAAACTTCAGAAATAGAATCCGCAAGGTGACTTAGCTGTAATATTGTCAACCTTGAGAGAAGATCCACCGATCGAAGCAACTTCAAAGATGAAAGATTAGAAAATTCAGACATCAGAATTCCTCGAAAATCTTCTCTTTTTAAAGCCCATAGCGTTCCATTAGTCACAGCACGCACAGAGGCCTGGAGTGGCTTGTTATACCTAATGTGTCATATACCACAAAAATTGTTTATTTACTACTGTGTCTAAAGCAATATGGATCTGCATAACTAGGGTTAATCATTGCAGAAGAAGAGAAAATCATGCGAGGGAAATTTCAACAGCTCATCACTGTGAAGATAAAGTAAAACTACCTCATGGCAAAGTTTTCAATCCAGAACTGTTTCATATAAAAATCGTGCTAATAACAGTTACTTTTGTTTCATTGACAAATTTTAAAATATGGAAGAGGCAAAAAGATTCATTTTTGGTGTATTATCTTCTAACACATCAAAAGTGTTATACCAAAAGGTAAACAAAAGATTAAGTCAGAATCATATTGAAGGTTCGGCTATAATTTTGTCATCCAGTGCCAAGTATCTGTCAACCTTAGTCAAAATAGCAAAATCATTTTATTTCAGGCAATATATATAGTAAATTGGATTAAAAGTAGAAAAAATTTAAGAGGAAAACCCACATGAGGGCAAGCTCCCCAAAGGATGATAACTTCTCAGCTGTATAGCGCTGCAAAACCCTAGGGACTTCTCCATTTATTTCTTCCTGCCATGACAATTTTTAGTCAAGAAACAGAAACAATGTCAAAGATCTTACAGAAAATCAAAAGTTATGCATGAATACATTTATAACTCATCCAAATTGTACCAATCGGGAAATTCGAATGTAACAATAGTGACATTTGATGCCAATGGATGTAATTCATTAATACACTAAGAAGAGAAGTTTGAAGACCCATCCAAGAGGTTATGGCCTTCATAAAATTGATAAATTTGAAATTTTAATCAAAAGCAAACCTGAGTTGCCAAAACCTCAAATTCTCCACTGCCAACAACATAAAAGCAATCGCCTTCACCGCCCTAATAAACATGAAAGAGTTATACTTCTGCCACTTTAGTTCCAACAACAAAAATTATATTAAACAGAATTCATCCAGCACTACTTTCCTTGCATGTGAAATTTTACAGATTGTCAAAGTAGGGTTAATCATTGTGAACAAAACTCCAATCAAAACTCCAATGTGAAACACTTAACAGCCTAACTCATATACTTGCAAATGCAGAGGAAGAGAAAATAACAAGAAGGAAATTTAAACAGGTCATCACTGGGAAGATCAAATTACCTCATGGCAAAGTTTTTCAATCAAGAACTGTTCCATACAGAAATCATGCAAATAACAATTATTGTTGTTTTTGATAAAATTTAAGCACATGGACGAGGCAATAAGGTTAATCTTCTAACATTTACATATTCAAGGTGTGCACTGAATACTGATGCTCAACATTAATACTCATAGCAAATAATACTTTGTTCCACATTTTTATATATTTATCAGTTATTGTCAGCCCTTATGTCATTATAATACAAGAGAATGACAACAATTGAAAATAAAGCATAAAACAGAACCATTAGAAAGTACCAACCTGTTTAACTACAACATCCCCTGCTTGAACCTCTACTCTTTGCATGCAATCCAACAGAACATGGCACTGCAAATCAGTAAGCTTTCGGAAGAGGAAATGGTCATGCAATGCTCGCTCAATGTGTGCCTATAATGTACAAACATATATTAGTTTAACACCCATGATTATTCCAAGTATAATTCATGCTGACCAATATTTGTACCACTTTTCCCTCTATATTTTATGGTAGATACCAAACTAAGAAAACAATGAAGATAAGAATTTACTTCTTCTTCCCAAGTCTTCCTGTGGGCTGGAGATGAAGGAACCCATACTTGCCCATTCTCTAATGAACTCTCGATGGCACGAAGACGTGCACGTGATAAATCATTCCTTGTACGTTGGTTCCTAGAGATCCAGCCAAAGGTTGAAGGAGATTCTGAGCCCGTCACCTCCACCACTTGAGAAGCAAGGGGTCGTATAACAGCACCAGAACTCACCGAATGACCAGCAGCACTCTGAAAAAGATGATCAAATATATTCATACAGAAACAAGCAAGAAACAAATCATCATGCCAAGAAAATTTTTAATTTTCCTTTAATCAACAAATATAGAAAAGAAGCTCTCTTACTCCAGTTAGCCCATTAATATGTACAACTATTACAGTGATATCATCTGTTCGGGTTTCATATTGTAGCCAGAGACGATAAGATTCAGCCACAATAGCAGCACAAGCATCACGGGGATCTTTGTACTTTGCAACCTGGAAATATAGTAGCAAAACAGAGAACGAAAGCAGGAATGACATTAGAAATTAATGTTGCATCTATAGAAAACAATGTACGATGGGACACCAAGACTTGGAATACCAAACAATTATATATAGTATAGTTCAGTAAACATATATTCAACCTACAGATTGAAAAATCACTTATAGCATCACATAGGTAAGCATGCAACCTAAGTTACAGTCATTGCACTCCATACACTCAAGTTTGCTTCAATATTTTGCTGATGCCATTTTCAATATCAGAGTCCAACAAACAATCAATAACCATACGAATTCATTTGAAAAGGTTGCAAGAGCCTCAGGAGAATAGCATAAATTTTAAGGGAGTTACAACAAGTAAATCATCAGTCTACATTAAACTCATATCTAATTTATTTATTTAAACAGTGATTAATAAGGATACCTTACCATGTCAACGACAGTTTGGCTAGAAAGAAACTCAAAAACCCCATCACTAGCAAGCACAAAGAAAGGATGATCTTTCGTCAGCTCCAAAACAACAATCTCAGGATTTGCAACAACCCCAATTGTCTCAGCAATTGAATCTCCAATACTCCTTGTAAATGCAGTACCTGGATACATCCCATTCGGGACCCACAATCTAGGAGGATCACCATCATCACCCTCTTCAGTACCCCAACACTGCACATCAGGATCTTTTAAACCTTCAATTTGGTCCAATGTCAATACTCTAGCTCCGCACATCTTCACTCTTTCAAGCTCATCAGTTCTAAACGGTGTCTGATCAATAGACAAATCAATGGCCACAATTTCCTTTCCTCTTTTCTCAGCTAAAACAGCTCTCGAATCACCAGAATTCGCCACGTATATCATCTTCCCGCGAACCAAAACCGTTATGGCTGTCGTCCCGCTCATACTATCATCCAAAATATCGGCGTCTAACTGCGAATTAGTTGCTAAAAACGCCGCATGGCACGCTTCAACAGGGTCAACGTGAAACTTGCTATCTCTAAGCAGATTCTCACACAGTTTCCGCTTCACGAACTGTGAACACTGGGCTCCGTGTTCTCCATGACCATCAAACACTCCAAAGAAATTATCATCCGGACCAGTTCCAAACGGGGTGTGAATACAGAAACTATCTTGATTGGCTTTATCAAGGGCATCTGGATAATAACCTCTTTGCGAGAGATAGGAATATCTTAACTCGTAATTACAGGACGGAACTTTAACGGTTCTTGAACCATCAGGAGGAAGAAACTGAGACGAAACCCTTGAGAGTCTAGTAATCCCCAGCTCTGGGTCCCTCAATTGGTTGATATGATCTCCAGTTTCGTCTCCTGAACCATCTGATGAAGCTGGAGAGAAGACTGAAATTTCGTTTGTGGCTCTTGGCGCGATTCGTTGAGGCTCTTTGATTCTAGCATCTCTTGGCGCGCAAATCTCGCGTATACAAGCTCTTGAATACACACAACCCATCACTCCAAACAATAATAAATGTCCACCAATCCAAATTCCAAATTCATCACTGTGACTTTCTCTGCTTCTCCCAAGAAATGCAAACACTTAAAACCAAATTCAAAAACTGCAATTCTTAATAAAATTGGAATCAAGTCCAGATCTACTGTTACAGGAAAACCGTTACACTAAAATAGTAATAAAATCAATAAACAACTATTATTATCATCAAGTGGAGTCAATTGACGAAATACTTAAGAGTCTGTGTTTGAGCAGAAATTAAATTCGTGAAGGAAAGTTAAAAAAACACAGAAGAGGTTCAGCTGGCGTGGATTACTGGAAACGAAGAGAGTGAGTGTAAATAGAAATTAGAGAGCGAAATTGTGGTACGATGGGCGCGTAATGCGCACGAAAAAGTGAGAGTAGGAGGGTGGGATGAAGCTCGAAGGTGAGCGCGTGAGATAAAGGAGAGTGACACGTCGTAAATTGTGGATCAGGATTCCGAATTCACATTTCTAAGGTCTGGCTAGTTTAAGGCGAAGACGTGTGTACTGTGTATCAGTGCGCGTGTGTGAACGGTCAGAGTCTGAGCCTTTGCAGCCACTTCCCACTGTTTCCTCCCACGCGCCTACTTGAGAGTGGACTTATTAGTGGCTTTGTTTCAAAATTGAATGGAGCAACACAATTTAGGCGAACGATAAGGTGGCTGCATCCATAACGGGCTAACTTAAGTAGGGTTGGGTGTCAATCTTATCGAGGCCGAATATTTTTTAATTTGAGTTTTATTTAGATAAAAAAATAGTTTATTTGAATTAATCAATTTCATATTAAAGATGATTGAAATTCAATCTCTATTAATTTTAATCTATGACTTAAATATATAATTGAGACTTATAATTTAAATTTATGATTCATTGATAAAACAACGTTATTTAATAATTCTTTAACATATTTTGAATCGAATTACACGTTAAATTTAAACTGAATTAAACTGTTTATCTAGCTCGTGAGTTAAACTTTCTCTAACTTGAATTTGACTCAATTTTAAAACGAGTCAAATCTCATCACTCGAATTCGATTCAAATTTAAATTAAATAAATTCAAATCAAGTTAGTTTTCGAGTTTAAATCAACTCGATTCAGGTTCAACACTAAACTTGAGTGTTAAAGGAGCGAGTACAAATTTAAATTTATCCGACATAGGTGTAAAATTAGTCATTGAATCTAAAGTTTTCGGTTAGTTCAACCTTGAAAAATCAGTCTATCTTAAGTAATATGGTAAGTCCAGATAAAATTAAAGAAGATTGAAGTTTTAGGGTTACGAACAAATGATTGAGTTTGGTATAAATAATACAGGTTGTTTTTATAGTTGGATCTGTGCAAACTTGTTTGAGATCAAATTTGAATTATGTTTAAAAAAGTCTAAAACGAATTTGATTTAAGTAAGCTCGAATTTGAGTTTGAATCTACAAGTTAAAAAATTTTAAACTCAAATTCGAGATGTTCAATTCACCAAACCCACAAATTTAAAAAATTTTAATATGAATTAATAAAATAATATTGTTTTAATTAATATATATTAAAATAATATATTTTTAATCATTTTTACTCAGTTAAAGCATCAAACCAAACTTAAAGTTAGGTTAAAACTCAAACTCAAATTAAATTTGAATTCAACTCATTATCAAATGAGTTGAATTTAAATATTTTTAAAATAAACTTGAATTTAACTTTATTCCAATCAAATCGAATTCAAATTTAGACCGATTTGCGTCCAATCTTAGTTTCCTTCCGTGTACATCCAACAACACTAGACTGAGCGCGCCACCCACGTTCACTCGTTATGGCTTCCCTTTGTAAGTGGTCCCTTGGTATCTACCTCACATTTTATAGAAGTTACGCCCTTTCATTTCTTTAAACCGTGAGACCTTCTGTTGTGCCAAAGCAAAGTTTTAGTTTGAAAAGTCTTTCCTTGTCAATTTTCATCCCTCTTTCATCTATTATTACGATATAATTATCATTAATGGTTTGATTTAAAGGACACGTACATTAAAACAAATCCAATAATTGATATCTCAATTTGAATTTATATTAATGATTAGGCTGTATGTTTGAATTTTTAAAAATTATTATTAATAGTGATTAAAAAAAAGAAGGAATATTAAAATTTTTACCACTATTTTATTCCGTCTATACAAAATTATCACCTATTCTAAAGCTTTCACAAATATACCACAACAGTACTCACCTTCCCCAAAATACCCTCTTCAATCTTTCATGCAGATATTTTCTCTCTCCTTCTCTGCAACTTTTTTCTCTCTTCTTTCTCTTCTTCCTCTTCTTTCAAATGATAAAAGAATCATATAGAAAATATAATAAGTGTTTCAAAAACAAAAAAAGAAAGGAAAAAAACTAAAAAAAGAAACAGATTTCAGATTACGAATTCTTTACTGAAAAAAAAAGTTAAAAAGATTGACAAAATAAAAATGTGGGTGTTGACGCTAACTCTTTTTATTATATTATATTGATATTTAATTAAAAGAAACTGGAAAAAAAAACTTGCTGATGGACTCATGAAACCTTATTTTGTGGATTTCAGATTTCAAAATAAGATTGATATTTAATTTAAAAAAAAAAACTAAAAAAAAAAACATTTTTTGGGGGTTGGCGTTACGCCAACCCATTAAAAGCAGAGCACCTAACGCCAACCCAATATTAATATAAAAAACTGGCGTAACCCATTATAATATAAAAAAACTGGCAGGCAAAGGGTTGGCGCACGCCAACCCTTTGCAATATAATATAATAATATTATATTATAATATAATATTATATTATATTTATAATTATAATAATATAATATAATATAATATATAATATATTATAATATTATAATATTATTTATAATATAATATAATATATTATATTAATATTATTTATTATATATAATATAATTATATTTTAATTATAATATAATATATATTATATTATATAATATATTATAATATAATATAATATAATATAATATAATATAATATATATAATATATAAACTGATAATATATATAATATATTAATATATATATATATATATTGCCAAAGGTTGGCGGCATCGCCAACCCTTGGCGACGCCAAGGGTTGGCGACCCCGCCAACCTTTGATAACTATATATTATATATTATATATATAATATATACTATTATAATAAAATAATAATTATAATAATATAAATAATATATTATTATAATATTCTAATTAAAATATAATATAATATATCATATATTAATATAAATATATAATATAATTATATATATATATAATTAAAAAATTATATATATATAAATCATGTTTTGTTTTATAAAGGGTGGGCTCACCCTACATTAATGCTGCAGGCCAATTTCCCCTTCTAGCCAACCCAGACTCCTTTTACATATATTTTATAAAATATAAAATTATATTATAATATAATATTATATATTATATATATAATATATATAACCAGGGGTTGGCGATGCCGCCAACCCCTGGTAATAATTATATATAATATATTTTATATATATTATATTATATATATAATATTATATTATAATTATAATATTATATGTAATATTATATTTTAATATAATAATATTATTATATATATAATATATATTACAGGGCTTGGCGGCATCGCCAACCCTTAATAATTATATATATTATATATAATATATTTTATATTATATATGTAATATTATATTATAAAATATTATAATTTAATTATATAAATTATAATATATTATAATATTATAGTATATAATATATTATATTAATATAATAATATTATTTAATATTATATACATATATTAAGGGTTGGCGTTACACAGCAACTTTTACGTCAACCTGTTTTTTTTTTTTTAAAGTTAAATATCCAGTTTTTTTTGTTTCACTTAAATCCTTAAATATCAATTTTTTTTCTTTTTCCAATTAAATACTGTTACATGATCATCTTACATGGTCATTTCTTTGATGGTCATTTTTTATCTTGTAGGTTGCTCTTTTTTTTTCCCTTTTTTTTTTTTAAATCCTTATTTTGAAGAATTCTTAATTTGAAGAATTTGGTTGTTTCCTTCCTGTTTTTGTTTTTGAAGATGAGGGAGAAGAGAGAGTGATTTCTTTATAACTTTGGAAGAAGAGGAAGAAGAGAAAAAAAAGTTGCAGAGAAGAGGAGAGAGAATTTATGCATGAAAGATTGAAGAGGGGTATTTTGGGGAAGGTGAATACTGTTGTGGTATATTTGTGAAAGTTTTAGGATAGGTGACAATTTTGTATACACGGAATAAAAAAGTGCTAAAAATAGAAAATCCATAAATAAAGAGGAAATTATTTGCCATTTTTGCACATGCTATTCGGGAATAAGTCGATCCAAACATATTCCTACAAAATTCGGGATTAGTGGCATCAACGCGCCACCTGCTCTCTTCCAAAGTGATGCGTTTTGATAAAATTCGGCAAACCACATCAACTTTAGACAAAGCCCACAACCGCTTGAGGCACCGCCACCGCCACGGCCAGTCAACTCACTCTGACATCATGTGTTGGAGTTGTCACTCATTGATTGGTCGATCGGACTCTCTAAAATAAAATAAAATTAAATTAAATTAAAAGAAAATAAATAATTCACCCTCCCAGCATTGTTCATTTCCCCCCTTCATATTGAACTAATTCAAAAACTTCTCCATCCATTCAAGTGTCCTTCGATTACGCTTGCTCCTAGTTATCGCTAATTTTGAATTTGATACTGTAAATCCTGCTTTTGACTCTTTTCTTTTATTGAGTTGACTAGTATATCCACTGAGCTGACTAGGATGTTTTGCTATTACTTCATTAGTCTTACGTGTAATGACAGCTCGTCGAGACACCCTGTATCATTTATATCCCAAGATAAAATTCTTCACTTCTAGGTGTAATAAATGTAAGGTTAATCATTATAAATAAGATTTTTATTTATTTAATATAATTAATTTTGGACCGATTAAGTTAAAAAGATAATTTTTAATAAAATATTAAAAAAGTAATTTAATTTAAATAAAAGTTTTTTGTTATTAAAAAATACTTAATTAGGGCGAATATAACAAAAAAATAGATTGTTAGTTGACTATTTCTCATATGTACTTTAATAAAACAACAAAATTTTACTTTTTATATTTGAAAATTTTATTTATTCACTTCTCATCAATTTCCGTTAATGAAATTTGTTTGATTTTAAAGTAAATTATTATTTTATCATTTGTTAGTGTAATAACGAAAAAGTTCTCATTTTTTAATACAAATATCAAGGACCAATAATATTTAATTTACCCATCTGTCCTTCAATAATTACCATTATAATTATATTATTTTTCCTTTTAAAAATAATCTTTTTTTTCCTTTTTTTTTTTAATTTTTTTCTCCTTTTAATATCTTCACCACTGGTCATTAGCCTCTCTCCAATGAAAATTCCATTTTTATGTTATTCTCTCTAACGAACTCACTCACCACCTCAATGACTACATTTTTATGCTCTTCTCTCTATTGAGGTCACTTATATCCACTCTTAATCTCTTTTTTTATCATCTTTATTACTAACACCATCAACAATTAATGATCTTTTTCAATTAATTTTATATTATTCTCTCTATTAAACTCATTTATTGCTATTATTGATCTCTCTTCCTATTATTTATATCATCAATACCACCATCAATCAGCTACCTCTCTCAAATGTGTCACATCACGTATCTCAAAACCCTCAAACCCTTGTCACCTATCAATCTCTATTCATTCACCCAACATTTCTCATTCTTCTCAAACGAAAAAACAAATTTGCATAGTTTTTTTTTTTTGGTAGGGGTTAATGACACTACCAAATAGTGGATTGAGATCACCAAGGGTGTCGGGTCATCAACAAGAGTAAACATTGCATAACATTCAAGGAGGTTTCCGAACATGATGTGTTAAGGTGAGATTTGTGAAGAAGATAAAGAAGAGACTTAGATTTTTAGTAATGAGAAAAAAGGGACATTATGCAACAATTACGGAGGTTTGTGGACATAATAAGGAAGAATAGTTATTATCGAAGTAAAATTAGAGGCATCAATGAGTTGTGTTAGGTTGGATCATACCAACTTCAATGTAGCCTATCATGTTTATAGGTCAACCTAAGTGAAGATCTACACAATCACAAATCTTTTGTGACAAATCGACCCACCAAAATATACAAGCCTACAACACAGCCCTGTATATAAGATTGTGACATTTGAGCCCTTAGCGAGTAGCTCATGAGCCTTTACCAAGCTGACCAATTAATTTTAATTAAAATATTTTTTTATTAAAACAACAACTTTGAATTATATTTTATAATAAAGAATGTATTAGAAAATTGAATTGAAATTAGAAAAAAAACAAATTTATTTATAATGAGTGAGCTGAGTTCTCATAATTAATCTCACCAATGTGAGATTCAAAAATTGAATTACACTGAAACTTATACTTTTTTTATAATAAAATTAAATAAACGAATGATTGTATTTTTTTATATATGAGATTATTTTGTATTTTACATTTTACATTTTTATAAAAGTTCTTCTCATTTAACAATAAAATTATGTGTACCTATTTTTGGTACACAATTTATGTACACAGATGAGATGTTATCATGTGATTGGATGTTTATTTATCATATGATGACACATATTTTAAAATCACCTAATTAAATGATGACACATCATTGTGTACATAAATTATGTATAAAAAATAGATACACATAACATTACTCCTCATTTAAAATAATATAATCTATGACTTTATTTTATCATTATAAACAAATATTCAATATTATATCCCAACTAAATTAAAATTTTTGTTATCTCACACTCAATTTTTGTTAGCTCAAAAAATTTGATTTCTTATAAATTTTTTGTATTTTAATTATTATTTTATAGATAATATTATTTTTCATAAATAATAAAAATTAGCTAGGAACCAAACGGTACCGAGACTCTCGTTAACCACATCGGTCCAATACGGCAATTCGATTGACTAAAAATAGTGGGAGCATCGCTTCGTTTCACAGCTTCATACACAAAGCATAACAAGTTTCACTTTATTCTCGCCCTTTCTCCATCAAATAAAGACAAAATTTTGGAAGGAAACTTATCACAACTCGCTCACTCCCTCTCTCCAGACAACACAAACAGAAGCGCGGAGAGAGAGAGAGAGCCAATTTCGCTAGAAATGGTAAGGATAATTTCTATGGCGTCCTCAATCAGACCTCTATCCTCTTTCAGGTTCTCTTCTTCTTCCTCGCGTTTTGGTCTACCTCTCGCCTCGTTTAATCCTTCTCCGAAGCTCGTTTTCTCTCATCTAGCTAGTGGTAAGAAATATCATTCAGACCAATTGATTTTTTATTTTCGCCAAAATTTTATTTTATTTAATTTTGGCTATACTTTTTACGGTATTTTTGATCGCCGAAAATAATAAAATTAATACGAATTTGTTTGAAGTTAGGTTTAAAATTGAGATTATTAGCATTACATTGCTGATAATGCACATTTAAGGTCAATTATTTGCTGGCTAAAGTTTTTGCTTTCGTTTGATTTAATCATGTTTGAAGTGTGCTTTTTTCTAGTTGGTTTTTGATAGGGAATAATGTATTGTGGAGATTATGTGTTTCTTTGGATTAGCTAATAAATTGAATGATGTTGTTTTCCTGTTTTAACTATACATTAATTTTTTGGGTCCTTGTCCAGCTGTCCCGCAGTCACAGTTTTTTGGTTTGAAGACTTCTAAACACTTGAGAGGAGATGTTAATGGCGTAGGGGTGGTATCAGCTGGGAATATGGCACAGGCAAGCACAAGTGCTTCTCAAGAAAATTCCCTAGAATGGGTTAAGAAAGACAAAAGAAGATTGCTCCATGTTGTTTATCGTGTTGGGGATTTGGATAAGACGATAAAGTATGCAGTTTTAGTGTAATTTCAATTGCATTGTTAACGTTATGAATAAGTTTCTCCTTGAAGTAATTTATTGATAAATATTTTGGAAGGATACTAATGTGTTTGGTAACTTAAGATTCTATACTGAGTGCTTGGGGATGAAGTTGCTGCGAAAACGTGATATACCGGAGGAGAGATATACAAATGCCTTTCTTGGCTATGGGCCTGAAGATTCTCACTTTGTTATTGAACTTACTTACAGTAAGCTATCTGTCTGCTCCGTAGTTTTGTTAAGCTTTACTGAAACAGCTGAACTTCTGGTGAACCTTCTGCAGAGTACTGGATGCTAAATAATTTGATCACATGAATTTAATATTTTTGTCTCTACAACATGTGTGTGCATTGTTCATTTGTTTCTACTAACGTTGATTAAATGATGTTGACAGATTATGGAGTTGACAAGTATGATATTGGTACTGGATTTGGCCATTTTGGAATTGCAGTTGAGGATGTAAGTTCTATTATTTCTTAAAGCTTACATTAGATTCATTTTGCAGCATATAGGCTCCTTACTTTTATGTCAATTTTTGCTTGGTTCTTAGACTGCTTGCTGGATTGTTGACTCTTAAAAGACCAACACTTGCATGATCTTCTGACTAGGTTGCCAAGACTGTGGAACTCATAAAGGCCAAGGGTGGCAAAGTAACCCGAGAACCTGGTCCTGTCAAAGGTGGCAGTACAGTAATTGCATTTATTGAAGATCCTGATGGTTATAAATTTGAACTGCTGGAAAGGGGGCCTACACCTGAACCCTTGTGTCAAGTGATGCTTCGTGTTGGTGATCTTGATCGTTCCATAAATTTTTATGAGAAGGTGAGCTTTATTCTGAAAAGGATTGGGGTTTGGTTTTCATTGTTAGTGTGCCATTTGTTTTTGCTTGCTCTACTTGAAGTATAATTCTCAGTTGATCACTTTTAACATTTAGGCCTTTGGCATGGAGCTGCTTCGAAAACGTGATATTCCAGAATACAAGGTAACATGACATTTCCCTGTTTGCAAATAGATTGTATACTATTTTACGTATCAATATTTTATAATTTGTTATAATCAAGGAATTCAAAAGCAGTATCTGGGTTCATATTTTGGGGAATGAGAAATAATTTTTATGATTTCTTTTCTCAATCCTTCTTTCCTCCAATAAGGGGTTACAACATGGGGTAGAAGAATGACCTTTTCTAAGCAACAATGTTAGGCAGCAACTGGAACCCAGAATATTTATTCATTTGTTACTATTAAATAAGCCAAAAAAATATTTCAATACAAATTCCTTTTGTTCTGCAAAGATATTCTTGCATGAGGCGCACTTGAAAAATGATGAGCAACCTTTCTTCAATTTGTTGAAGGATTGTCGGAGCAGATATTTGCTGTATCATATTTCTTTCTTTTGAACATTACCATCTCCTCATATCTCCTTTCAAGGCATCTCCCAAAGAGAGCACTTAATTAGCACATTCACTCTGAACAAATTCAGTGACCTATACTTATTATTAAAGTGATTATCACACATTAAAAGAACTTCCTAAATGTTTTTGGTGTATCATTGTCATATATTGCTCTTTTTGTTTTCTGGGTATAAAGTGAGCATTTATCAAATGCACTTTTAGTAATTAAGTGTATGTATCTCTAGCTTGCTGACATGAACTTGGTGTTGTATCTTTCTAGTATACAATAGCAATTATGGGCTATGGTCCTGAAGATAAAAATGCGGTGCTTGAATTGACATACAACTATGGGGTTACTGAATACGACAAAGGAAATGCTTATGCCCAGGTAGAATTAGTCATTTTTAATTTTTTTTTTCTTAAACTTGTTAAGCAGAATGTTTTTCTTTTGCCAGCATGCTGGATATAACAGCATGACCACAACAAACCCATGGGAATATCCCTTTATCAACAAAAATAGACACTATGTAACTTTATTGCATTGAAAAAAAAAAGCTATGGACCTCCCTTTTTTTGAATCGGTTCTATACTTTTAGTATTTAGAAATATTTTAGTATTCAGTAATAATGGAGCAGCTAGGTTTGTAGGAAAAAGGAGAATGAACTGGCTACCGGAAAAGGCCTTATGGTAGTCAATATGGGACCTCACCACCCATCTATGCATGGTGTTCTTTGTTTCATCATTACTCTAGATTGTGGTTCATAAAAACGTAAAGAACTTTATAGTTATAACTAGTCGATTTTTTGAGAACTTCTATTGTTAAGTTAATTTGTTGGTAAGTTAAATAAAGATGAAACCTTAAATAATTAAATAGGATGACAAATGGGGGACTCTTTCCATTTATATTCCAACTAGTTTTATTCATCAATTGGAATGCTCCCTAAAAAGGGTTTCATGATATATATATTCTGGTTCTTGGTTTCTAGTTTCGTATGTTTTTCCTCTCATGGTATTGCTATATTTGTTTTGCATCATGCTTTGTGTATTTTAGTGGCGGAAATTAGCGATTAATTTCTTATGTCTTGGCAGATTGCAATAGGCACAGATGATGTATATAAAACTGCAGAAGCAATTAAGCTCTTTGGTGGTAAAATCACACGGGAACCTGGCCCTTTACCTGGTATCAATACCAAGATTACTGCATGCTTGGATCCTGATGGTTGGAAATCGGTATGCATTTGAAGATTAAACACCTTTATGCTGTACCTGAGACATTATTCGTTCTAAACAGAAGAGATCTCACAACACGATGTATTTGCACTTCTGACTAGATTGTCTTTTTGGTGTTTTTGAGTGACACATCTGCTAGAACTTGTCCAGGCTAAGACAGTTTGATATCAATAAACAGTAATTGCATAGGCACTTAAGGAGCATCAATAAGTAAACTGCCTTCTAAGGGAGAATGGACGATCACAGGAATTACTTGAAATGAGTGATGCCAGTATATTCCAAGTTGATTAATTTATTTCTCTCTCTTGTTCACGTTAATTTTTTTATTTACTTTCATTTCAAATAAGAAAAAATGGTTGAGTTAGGAAGCTTGTGTACTATTGACACATGATCCCGTGACAAGCTTTATGTAACTTATCTGACATTAGTGGGTTAAGGGTAATTTAGAAGCAATTCAGCATTCCAAAAATTTAGAATCTGCTGCAGCAATTTTGTTACAGCTATAAGATGATAGCTCTTTACGTGGTTTAATATGCTATAGTGGTTGCAAACATTCAGATGTGCATTATGGTTCTGTGAGATTCATTTGCTCATTTTTTTTAATTTATTTTTCAGGTTTTTGTTGATAATGTTGATTTCCTCAAGGAATTGGAGTGAGTTTTAGGGGCATCATCGTACCAGGCTTGTGACAGTGAAATCTAAATCAGAGTCAAAGCAAAACTTTGAAGAGGTGCCCATGATTCCCAATTTGTTGATATGTATGTTTTGCAGTGATAATTGCAATAAACATCCTCGCAGTTAGCTTTGGAGCAGTGGAGGATTTGTGAGATATTTATTTACCTGTTTAATATGATTCTTTATATAAGTTATGCTTGGAAGAAGCTAATTATAAGCGTACAGAATGACACCAAAAAATGTGATGTTTTCTTAGGAATCTGTTTCCAAATTCTTGTGTCTTTAATTTTAGTAGTAAAATTCTTGATCCAAAGATTGTTGTCTTTAGTTTCTTCTTTTTCCGGGAAACTCTGTAATTTTTGGCAACAAAGTGAAACTGGCAAGTCCTGGAGCTAGTATCACTGTCTACATAATTATCTAACGTTGAAGTATGTGATATGAAGTGGAGTGTTGTAAGTCTCGAGTCTTTTGGAGATATTTGGAGGCCAGATAATGGCCCTTTATTGAATAATTTTGTTCATAGCACTATATCAATATAATAGAAAGAAACCGACTAGGATAGTTTGAGTGGTAAAAGAGGATGTTTCATGTATAAAAGAGTGTGAGTTCAAATATTTTCTAATGATAAATCAAGATCGAACTCTTGATTTGTCTAGTTTAGTGATTTTGGGCTCAGTAATTGAATTTAAAGTTTGATCTATTCAATATGATTAGTTTACGGTATAATTGTTCCATCATATGTGAATAGATTGGTTTTGTCCGAAATGGGTGGTCAAGTTTGTAGACCTTTACGATATAGTTCCTCCATATGTGAATAAATAACTTGCCTAAGATTGAGCTTTATGTGAATTGATGTTTATCTTTCGTTTGCATAACCAATTAATTGAGTTCTAGATTTATTTGAATAAAACAAACTCATATCCATTGTGCTTATGAGATATTTAAATATGTATTTAACTCCATTCCAATGTCTCTGAGTTAGAGAAGAACTATATCTAAGTTAACAACAAATATTATATCAAGCCTTAGTATTATAAGCAAGATACATTAGTGCCTAATTGAATTGAGATTTGGTAGTCTACAAAAGGGAGTTCTTCACTATCCTCACGAGATTAAGAACGATCTTTCACATCGAAGTGTTCGAACAATTATTAGAGAACCTAATGAGTGAGCTTTGTCCATGTAAAATCATTTTAAGATGTTTTTTTATATAATTTGATTGATGAATATGATTTACATTCACCAAATGTTCAATTTGCAAGGCAATGCAAAACTTTGTTTTTACAAGATCTTTCATTTCAGATTATTTATTTAACAAATCAATTACTCTTGAGAGCTCTTCAAGAATTCAAATAATGTTCGTATCAGCAGCATAAACAACAATGATCATAAATTTTTATAACATTCTTTCAATAAATAATCACTAAGACACTTAAATCGCATACAGTCATACAGTCAAATTGCTTTAATCCATATAAAATTTTGTAATTTAATTAAATAAGTTTCTTGGGCACTTGAGTTAAATGCTTCAAATACTTTAAATCCCTTAAAGATTTTCGTATGAATATCATTATCAAGTAATCCATACAAATAATAAATTGTAACAAAATTTATTTATTTCATTTGACACATGAAGTTTTTCTTGTATTGTCAAATTCATAAGATGTTGAAATATGATTACATAGACCATAGAACAATACATTTCTTTACAGTTAATTTTACGTATTCGAGAAAAATCTTGAGATACGAGTCATGTTTTATATCTTATTACTTTATTTTTTTTTTTGTACAAAAACCCCGTTTAATAATTTCAGACTTTTGTTAATGTTAATTTTTACTCGATTAAATTGTTTATAACATTTCATGTCACGATAAAATAAAGAGTGATGAAAGTTAATAAGAGTGATGTTGATGGTTAGGGTTTTCAAAAAATGATAAAAGTTAATATATAAATTATTGAATATTTTTAAGAATTAAATTATTATATTTAAAATATTTGAGTTTGATATGTAAACCAGTTTTTTTTTTTCAAAATTCATGGAGTGAAATTATTAGTTTTCCTTAATTGGTTGATTTTTCAAATAAAATTTAATTTTGTAAAACAAATAAGTTTTTCAGAACAAAAAATTTGGTGGGAAAACTAATTTAGTCGAATCAATAATTACATTTACATCCTCCAAATGGTATCCGCAGACGAAAGTAGGGTTATTCTATTCATTATTGCCAAGGACGTTGGCTGGTTCATTTTATTTACAAATTTATAACCTTAACAAACCCTAAACGTGCTTACAACCGGAGAAAACATGGAGAAGAAGCGACGTGAAGTTGAAGAAAAGAAGGCAGATGATGAAGCTCAACAACTGAAGAAGAGGAAACGCAAAGAAGTTTTTCCCTTCGGAAATTACAAAAGTTACTACGGCTATCGTGTAAGTAGTAACTACGTGCTCCTCTTTTTCGTTATTTAGAATTTTATGAGTATAATACGAGTTTGACTGTGTGTTTTGTTTAGATCGGTGGGGGCTTAGATGAAGACCCTCGCCTTAAGGTTTTCAGGAAGGAATGGTTTCATGGCAAAAACTGTCTCGACATTGGCTGTAACAGCGGCATTATAACTATTCAAATTGGTATTTTTTTTTAAATTAATTCTTTTGTGGAACTTCGGTTAACTTTTTTTTCAAGAGATAAGTTTTCTTTTTTCTTGTGCAGCAAAAAAGTTTCAGTGCCGGAGGATTCTCGGAATTGACATTGATTCTAGTAAGGTTTTGATTATTCCTGAATTCTATTGGTCGACATGATCAGCATGGTAGGCTAGGGCAGTATATCAAATATAATAACACATTTCACCAGGCTCTTTGAAGCTGTTAGCCTCCGAATGCTTTAGATAATATACTTTACAATTACACATTACTGTTACTGGTACATGTCCGAAATGTTGTTTCCATTATATTGATATTCTATATCACAGTACTTGTCAAAGTAGTGTAATTTTGTCTAGATGTTTGTCACAATAGAAATGCATTATTATGTGTTTGTATGCCTCCATAAAACTCTTTGTTGGTTGAGTAGGGGGTCAGTAATAGCTCTTTTCTTTTTTGGCAGTTATAGTTAATGGGTCTACACACCTTCAGATATGAATTAACTGAAATTGTGATGATATCTAATTTGTCTTCTTGTAATCCTGCAGATCGAGTTGAGGATGCATATTGGCACCTTAGGAAAATTGTAAAAATGGAAAAGGATCAAAGAAAACGTGCTCAGGCTTCCAGATCTGATGTTCCAGGGAATACAGATGGTTCTCAGCTTGGTGTAACGGTTATGTCCAGCACAGAGAAGGAGGAAGTTTCAAAAGATTGTTCCACTCCTGTAGAAAGAGATCTACATGACATAGTTTCTTTCCAGCAAGAAAATTTTGTTCAAAGTCAGCACCCATTACAGATTCAATATGATACAATTATGTGGTAAGTTCTTATTTGTTCTGTCTTACTTCCAACAAAACGGTTTGGGAGAATTTTAAGGAAAAGTTAAACAACAGAGCCAGGCTAAAATACACAAGTAAGAAGTAATTTCATTTTTAGATTTCGCATAAATTGACAGAATTTTCTGAAAAAAGGTTATGGAACTACAAAATTCTTCTCTTCCTCTATTTCCTGTTCAATTGGTGTTTTCTATCTCCCCAACCAGAGTTTTTGTCTAAAACTGTAATAACGAGTAGAATCCCTTCTATTGATCAGTTTACAAATTATTTAATTCCTTTTGGAACTTGTGGATATTTGGTTAATCAAGTGGAGTAACTTTAGTCTAGAACGATTGCACAAAGGAGTATTCTTGTATGTTTCTATCTCTGATTTTCAGTTTATAAGAGCAAACTGTTGTCTCTAATTCTATTAGTATTTTTGAATTATGTGTCTTTGCTTTGCAATTTTGGATTGGGAGTGAGTTGAGTGACAAGATTATTGCCTTTGCTCTGTATTGTTATATGCTCGTATGCATTTGAATGCTCATGCATTCAAGTCTTATTCTTGTTTCTATTTTTTCCTCACTCGATTTTTGTGTAAGTCAGGATTATCTTACTTTTTGTGGTTGAGTTAATCTCATTGACTGATGAAATGTTTCATTTTCTTTTTACTGAATGTACTCTGGCTATTGTACTCTGGATTATTATTGATACTGTGACTTTTATCTAGAGAAATGAATTTTATTTGCCTTTCATGGCCAACCACAAGTTCACATTTATGATCATATATTCAGTTAACTTTAATGTGCTGCACATTTGATGAATTGGATTTATCTTCTGCAATGTAGTTTGAGCGTAACAAAATGGATACATTTGAACTGGGGTGATGATGGATTGATAACTTTGTTTACAAGGATATGGAGACTTCTTCATCTGGTAATTGTTGCATGCCTCTTGGCTTATGAAATGGCCTTGTGAACTATATACTGAAAATTTTATTTTTCATTGTGAGCAGGGTGGCATTTTTGTGTTGGAACCTCAACCTTGGCGATCATATGAAAATAATCGTCGTGTGTCTGAGGTATTAATTCTTCTGGGCTTCTCTTTTTCTTATTGATTTGACTAAACAATAAATAGGGTTATAGTGTATTCAAGTTCTTTATTGTTGGTAAACAATAATTTTATCAGAATGGTTGCTGAAAAGCAGAAATGTAAACAGCAACTGTATAAATTAGGTGATGGCTTCTGACGAGCGTGGATGGGAAAAATATGTTAAGTTAGGTCTATCTGGGTGTGATCATTGGAAGTCTTCCACTATGTAGTTTGTCTTTCAGCTCTACCGATGAGCGAGCACATACAATTTTACGGTTTCATTTTTCAGGGCATTTTGTTTATTTTACAATTTGTTGTGAAATATATCTTATGAAGTGACACTTTTAACTTGTGCAGACCACTGCAACCAATTATCGAAGTATAGTCTTCCGTCCGGAGCAATTCCAGGAAATTCTTCTGGATAAGGTATCTAATATGCTTTTGTTCTTTTAACACTCAAGCAGTATTGAGGCTTGATGTTTGCTGAATGAAACGCAAAGGGTTTAGAGAAATTTATGCAGGCCATATAATCAGAGTTACATGTTAACATGGTTTACTTGATTGATGTTTTGCAGATTGGGTTTAGAAGGGTGGAAGTCATAACTTCAAATGGCTTATCAGACAGCAAAACTGGATTTAACAGACCAATATTCTTATTTCAAAAATGACTCCACTAGTAAAGTTGCTGTTTCTGCCTGACTTATCTAATCGATGCCACTAATCTGAGTCGGATTAGTTCTTCAAATGTTTTTTTATAGTGGATAAGATCTGGATCATCTGTGCTTCGTAGCTCAATCAGAGCATGAACCTCGGCTTCGCTTTTTTGCTGTAATACCTGGGATTGGTATAATTCAGAAGAAGCTGGAGATTAAGTGTACAAGATCTTAACGCCGATTTGAAGGTAACTTGTGTATCAAATTCAATGGTGACAATTAGGAGTGTATTTTACCCAAAAACAGTTGGGTTTTCCCTCTATTTCATTCATTTGACCATGGATATTGCCATGATCAACTTAAGTTAAAATAGAAACTGCAAGAAATATTCTTACCGATAGAGACTCCATTTTTAAATTTTTAGTAAACCAAACAAAATTCGGAAGAACAAGAAATTTTTGAAATTTCAGTGTGCATACGCCGTATTGCATACAATAGGCGACCGGTAAAAACGGTGCCTACAGCGACTTGTATCCCTCTCCTGGGGTCCCTGTCCCCCACAAAAAAGCCTAATAAAGTAGATGCCACCTTGGTAGAAAAAAAAAATGGCATATCAATAATTGCATTTAAACCGGCTTCATTTGACCTAACTTTAGCACGAACCAACCATTTCACTGAAATTCAAAATCAAGCGTACCCAGTTAAGCTCTGCTGAACTTTGAACGCCGAAATAATTTTTTCCTGTCCATATTTCAGATATATTAGAAAAAAAAAAGGTTCCTGTGAATATCTGACCAAAACAGTCCCTAGAGAGATACCAATGATAAAGTTCCAAATACAGAAGCATCCGACTTGGTGTTCTGCAAACAAATTGAACATCTCAGCAACAACCAAACACACCTGATTGTAGCATAGTATGGCCGGGTTTTGTAGAAAATTAATCACCGTAGCGATACCTAATTGATGCTTTCAGGAATTCAAAATGTCAATATGCCTGATGATAAGCTCCATTTAAAAAAAAGACTACTAGATCTCTCAATTGGACAAAGCATGCTAATTTATTCATAAATTTATTTTCCCAAAGGCGCTTCACATATCTGCAGAACCCTGAAAAATTACCTACAAGCACTCTTGATCTCCTCTCTTCCACAATTCTGGTGAGCACCTGCAATCAGAATTCATATAGTTGCACTGCTATGCCATACATGCAAGGCCTTGTCAGCCTGATCTTCTGCCCTTCCTTTTATTCCATTCAAATACACAATTCTCACCCTTGAAAGTCTCATAACTTGTATGGTAGACACATGCATTTCCTCTTTGCAAGAGAAATACCTATCTTATGTTAGGAAAATTGAAACACTTACTTCACAGATGCTGCAGGAATTTGGAAGTCTGAAACTACAAAAGCATTCACCATAAAATCAATATAACCTCAAGCAATCTTCCCTCAATCAGTTCTGTAGCCTCTTCCTCTAACAATGAAGATGTATTCTGTGGTCTTCAGATGCCATCCCTAAACAGTACTTTTCTGTCATATCCCCACCCTTCACACACATTGTAGGTATAAAACAATCCTGCAAATTACAAAGTATTAACTGATAATCAAGAGTGTTATTTAGAATTTGTTCACACACATAAACATCAATAAAATTAATATGGATTAAAAAAATGGAAACTACTACTCATCCCAAAGGAATGGAACCATACAATAATCTTGATCTGAACTTATAAATGGAGTAGATTGTGATTCTAATTGAATTTAGAAAAAAAAAATCTAGAAATCATTGTCAGAAAACAAAATATTATTGCAAGAATAACACTCTGAAGCTAAAGAAATCAATGTTCTTTATAATCTTAAACAGGTGCCATGACACATCTAGGCTTCTGCAACAATGCACTGCTTTGCCATATAAAATTCCATTTGGAGGACCGTTCTGAATAAAGAATGTACATCTGATAAGCATGCAACTATAGATGAAAACTTCATATAACTGGAACATAATTGAAAACAGTAAATAAATACTTAAAAATGATTGCTCTGATCACTAAATTGAGAAGTGAATTTAATAGAAACATTAAGTGCGGTTAAAAATCCATTGAATCAGACCATAGCACCACAAAGTCACAACAATTAACTTACATACATAGCTACATCATACATGTATCTTGCTTATTATCAGAACATAAAGAAAAAATTTTGAAAGAACCTAGAAAGAAAAATCATGGCGTAAATCTAATTCAAATCAAAAGCTTTATGCAATCTACTATCCTAAATGTAAATCAGCATAACAGTCATGCTAGAATGAACAGAATATGTGCCTAGTGCCAACTATAGACTAAAATCACAACATTTAAATTCTACATATTCTCTTTGAGCGATAAAGTTTTCTTCCACCAGACACAATTTCTGCAAAACATCTTGATTGACCTACCATCTTGCAAGAAACAGCTTAGGTAAACCCAGGTAAATGAAATATAAGGGTAAAAAATATGAAGTTTTCATAAGAGATATAAAAATTACTACGAAGTTGTGTTCTATTCAGATTAAGGTTTAATAAAGCCCCCCCAAAAACTAGGACATTATCCGCCAGTCATTAAAATAACAAGAGTACACTGTAAAATCATAATCATGAGTAAAGAGAAACCAAATTTTTGTTGACAGCCATGAGAAGAAAGCTAAACAAAAAATCTAGAAAACAAAGGGAAAAAAAATATCTTTCACATACAACTTGTGTTACATAGAACCATAAATTACAAGATTGCTATAAATCATTCATGACATCTATGTACGGCACGGTAACCAAGCTTTTGGAATCTGCATTTCATACAACCAATGTGTTTGTAGTCACCTTAGAAAAACACTGTGAGCTTGCATTCATATGCAATTCTTCCAATCAACAGCACACTTGCAGCCATCATGAATGCATCAGTAGCAACCTTTCAACCAATACATAAAACATAGCATCAAATCACCACACCTTTCCTGCTCCATAAATGTAACTTTTGATCTTCTTGATCAAATCCATAGCTAAAGGCAGACTGGCAAGTATTTAGTCAACAACACTGGTGAAAGAGGATAAAATTACTTGCTGCAATGAGAGAGAGTCCAACCTAAAGCACAATGATGCCCTTTTCCATTTTATTTTTTTCTTTTTGGAGCTGTAACACACATCAGTGTATGAGCAAGATAAATTACCGTTTGATCACTTTGCAGAAGAAATATGCTGCAATGATGAAGTCCAACTACTTGAAGGACCAACCTAGCTGCTCTGTCCACGACCAGGATTTGGTGCTTCAGTTGGTATCATGGGTTTTGAGGTGTTTCTTTTTGAGGCACCAGCAAGTGAATAAGAAGGGGACGGCATGTATGCATCACTCACAATCTGCAATAATCAAATTAATCAATGGTGATCTATTGAAATATCTAGGTCTAGATCAGTCAAATGGTACATCTAAATTTCTTCATGGGGAATAAATAAAAATTCGAACAACTTACATCCTTGTTGACAGTATAATCAGGACTCAAATGCTTGCCCATAGGTGATCTGAAGTGCATGCGTGTGCCAGGACCAGTTACATTGCTTGATCTAGGATGCTCTGTGACATCAGCTGAGTGCGGACCATTAACAACTGCCAATAGCTTAACAGCCTTAGCTTGATTTCCATGTTAAAGAAACCATGTCAACTTTCAATATATTACAGCTCACTCAGCACCAAAAAAAAAACGTGTCTTCCATATGTTTTCATTATTTAGTTTAACAGAGAAACACTTTACTTAAAAATAGGCTTTGTTTCAGCAATAATAAATAAAAATGAGAAACTTTTTCTCAATCAATCATTTGTCCAACACCTAAGAAATGAGCAAGATGCACTGACAATGCAATCACAAAGATGCATAAAAAAATGAATCTTCAGTTGATCCCAAAACATGCAATGCTTAATTGCATAGAGGTAAAACAGGAAAGAAGGAAAGTTGTCATACTTTTTTCCATATAATTGCAATCATGTTCTTAATCCCAAAATATTTTGAGTGTAAACAACCAAAGAATGGAAAGATCATTTAGTTATTAAAACTTATGATTAGGAGAATATCTTCTACCCATATGGTTACAACATCCTGCAAAGAAGACAGAAAGAGTTTTTAAGTCTGAACCTTAATCCACTTGTGCACTAAATCAGTACCATCAAGACCAAATTTAGCATCAAAACCAAGTCAGGAAAAGTTGAATACAGCCAATAAATAACACCAGATCTATAAGGAAAGATTATTGTATTCTCTGCTTTCAGCTTATTAAAGGTCTTCCAAACTTCAAACTTTCAACAGCTAACTGCCTTAAACCACATGTCATTTCAGATGCTAGCTGATCTAACCTTGGCGATTAATATCCATTGGCATTGCATGACTGCTGCTCCCCCCAGGAACTGGCTGTAATACATTAATGTAAAATACAGTCACAGCTCAAAATTATCTGATTTCTGAACCACATGTAACTACTGCATTACTTAAAAAGTAGCTCACATAGAAACATAATATACCAAATTCAAAAATCCTAGGAACAGACACAAGTGTGGACAACGAATTTAAATTAGAAATAGAATATAGGCAAAAGAATGGTACTAACAGATAATCGAGGCTGTCTTCTACTTTTCTGTGCCTGCTGGAACTTTATAATGGTCCAATCAAAAATATAATCGAACTCATATCCTGCCAAAGAAGTAACCGAATGAGCATTAATTTGCATTAGTGAGTTGACATAGCATGGGATAAATAAATTAGAATTTCTACTGATATTCGACCCCTGCCCCTTTCCACCATCTAGGTAGGATTTGGAATTCTAATCGAACACTAAGGTCAGTTGGAGGGAAACTTGGATGCAATTCGTCCAAAAGACTGAAACCTTCTTTGCCACATTCAATTACATTCTTCTACTGCATTTAACAATAGTACGAATGAGACATCAAACAAGATCCAGTAACCCGTTCAACAGTTTTCATGAGGTCTCATCAACTGAAAACAATGCTCTTTTCTGAATCCAACACAACAAAACATAAGCCTAGATATGATTAATCAGAAAGGGAGATGGCCACCAGACCAAGTTGGGCTTCACATATAGTCATAATATGCATAAACAACCTATACAAGATGAAATTTCTTAATAAAACAATAGGCACCAAATTTATTTCCTCGAATACCTTCACGAGCAAACAAGTCACGAAACAGACGCTTTAAGAATCCATAATCAGGCCGCTGATCAAATGTCAAAGAATGGCAGTAATGGATATATGATGCAAACTCAACAGGGTGAGCTTTGCACAGAACCTGAGGGAAAAGAGGGCACACCAACTTAAGTTATATAAGATACAAAATATAAACGTCCTGCACACATTAATAGAAGACAAACCTCAATAGAAGTTGATAACTTCTTCTCACGTATTTTGTCATATTTCTGCTTTTTTGTTGCAGCTTTTAACCCCTGCCATGGAAGGCTGCAGAGAACCATTTGAATCAGTTTCATACAAACACTTAGAAACCCCAATACATTGAGCTGGAAAACGTTCTTTCCTTTTATATGATCTCAAACATGTGAATACCTTCTATAAAATAGATCAAGCAATAGCATATTTCAAGCTTCAACAAACAATTAGGAACAACCAAAATTATCTGTTAAAAACAGTTGGTTCTATTGAGCCTCAGATAAAAGAACAAGTACCTTCCTCTTAGGAAATATAGAAGTACATAACCAAGGGACTCCAAATCATCCCGTCGACTTTGCTCTGAACAAACAACAAATGAGGAAAGATAAGACCGTGATCTACCAAAGAAAATGATAACAATATCCCTTTTTTCTTACCAATTCCAAGATGCGTGTTGCAACTTGCATACTGTGCCGTCCCTGTTAAGTTTTTGTTTTCCCTGCACAAAGCTAACTTTAGCTTGTAATCATGAATTTTGAACTCTTTTTACACAATTCAAATCTTCTCTAGCATTCACTAGGTGATAATATTCTTATTCAGTGAGCAAGTTTATAACACATGGGCATAGTATTCAAGGCCAAGTAATTAGAGGAAAATTAATAATTGTATTGTTTAATATATGGAAACAATACCTGTAAGGTATATGCCGATTAGTTGTAGCGCAACGATATCTTTTTGCGAGTCCAAAATCAATTATGTAAACCTGATGAGTGAGCATAAACTTAAGGCACCAGGAAGAAATGGAAATTCAAAATAAATAAAAGAGATAATTGAAGTCAGAATATGGCGCAAAATTATCACCTGATTTGCTTTACAACCAAGACCCATGAGGAAATTATCAGGCTTTATGTCTCTATGCAAAAATCCTTTAGAGTGCACATATTCTATTCTTGTAATCTAAAACAAGTCAAATTCATCGAAAACTATTACTAACAATCTAACTAAACAATTCCAAGCTCAAATTGATATATTACAAGTCATAAACAACTTACCATTTGATCGGCCAACATTAAGGCAGTCTTTAGTGAAAACTTTCTACCACAGTACAAAAACAAATCCTCAAGACTTGGTCCCAGCAAATCAAGGACAAGTGTACTATCCTCCCCATCTGTACCAGACCATTTGATGTTTGGAATTCCACCTAGAAAAATAAATTAACAAATGAATTGATGAGTCCCAATTCCACATCGCATAAACCCATAAAGAAATACTTCGTTATTAGAGAGTAATACATACTTCCTCCTTGAAGAATATTGTATAACTTGGCCTCGTAAAGCAGAAGCGGATGTTTTGTTCTACTATTTTCCTGGTAAAATGATATTAACAACGAACACTGCTAAGCGATTTTCAGCTCAGAGTGAGCTGAATTCTACGACAGCTATTAGCTAACGAGTATATCACACATGTCCCAAGCTTAAACAGCTCCTCAAATATAAAATATCAGACGAAATAGTAATGCACAAACATCTACAATCATGATCTAAAAATTTCTACTCTAAATCACACATTATAACGTAAGATCAAACTGAAACTTACAATCTTGACGGCGACGATCTCAAACGTATCAACATGCGTAGCTGTAATTTTTTTTTTTAAAATCCACATAGTTCAATCAGTACCATGTAAATATCATATCAGTGTACTTGAGAAAAAAATCAATAAAAGAAACACACGGTAATTAAAATAACAGACCGAGATAAATTTCGCCGAAGGATCCGCTGCCGATTTTTCGGCCGAGTTTGTACTTGCCACCGACGATACGATCCATGCTGGTTAAGATGGATCAGATCATGAAATAAAAGCTAGGGTTTCGTAATTGCAGTTGTTGATGCGATAAACGTAAGTAAGATAAAAGAAGGACGTTTATTTGTTCAAATTTTGAACTAAATAGTATCAGAGAAGAATTTGAAGCCACACAGGCAGCGCACGACAGAAACGTGACAGTGGTTTCGTTTAGAGGATAAAGAAAGAAAACTTCAAGGGTAGGGCAGTTTTGGAATTCGGCGTGGGTTTAGGTTAGTTGACATGTTGACTAATGACGCTATCTGAAGAAGAGGAATATGAGGATTGCTGGTTTCGTATCTGTTTACGTATCTGGACTTGTCTATAAAGGAAATGCGAGAGAATTGGTAGTCCATGAAGGGTAATATTGTCAATTACTGTTTCCAGTCCCTTATCTATATCTTAACCTGGTTTCTCCAGCTTCCATACAATGCCCAATTGTTTTTTTGGGCAAAGGACTATTCCCCTCCCTCCTTTTCCAAATTATAGTATAATTTCAAAAATATATTCATAATAGATAAAAAATTTAAATACTCACTCATAAACTAACTTCTGTTAAAGAGAAGGGTAAAGTTGTTATTTTCTTTAAACTCTAAAAGTTTATAACACTTCTTTTATTAGTTTGGAAAACTAACAGTTTTTCTCTAGGATTAAGTTCTGAAAGTGATTTCTTTTCCTATCAAATTTCTCGACCATTTTCTAGCAACGACCGCCTTGCCCTCTTGGCGATGGCAATTATCATTGTCTTGAAGATAACGATTCTTTTAGATGACGCCTTTATCATCCAGACGAAAGGTTTCATCTAAATTTTTTAAATCCAGAAGAAATCTAATTGAAAGAAGAGAGATTCAAATGGAGAGAAAACGCTAGAGGGAGAGTCATCGTCGGAAGGGAGAGAGTGACTGTCGTTTGTTGGGAAATTTGAAAGGAAGGAAATATCATTTTTTAAAATTTGACGTTATAAGAAAAATATTAGTTTTTCAAATTAGAAAAAAAAAATTATAAATTTTAGAGTTTAAGAGAAAAATGATGATTTTACTCTTCTATTTAATATAAAATTTTAGTAAAAATTAGTTTATAAATAAGTAATTAAAATTTTCAATCGTAATAAATATATTTTTGAAATTAGGTTAAAACTTTTATTCTATTATTTTTGAATCAAGCTTTTGTGGGTTTTTGTCATGTTGATATTTTATATTTTATTATTTTTTATATGGATTGAGCATTTTATGAATGTTGGGCCAACTCGATCTCCTGATGCCTCTATGTCGGTCTCATTCCTATTATTCTTTTTTAAATAGACAAAATAAATATCTTTTGTTGAATTATACAATATATAATCCGCAATTTCTCTTATTTTATAAAAATGATCATTTCCACTGTCTGTAAAAGAATTTCTAATTTAATGAAGACTTTAATGGTCACTTTCCTTTCACACCTTTTATTAATTAATTTTACCGATTATTTTGGGTTAAGAAAATTTGAAGAATCTAATTACATGGTTTTCTTTTAAGCTAATTTGAAAAATGAATTTTTCTTTTTTAAAATTTTTGAGTATTTTATTATACACAATTATAAAAAGTGTTCATCAAATTCTTTTATAGATAGAATTTTCTATTTCTTAAAAAAACATAAACTTTTATTTATTTACAAATTTAATCTTTAGCCTTCGAGTAACACTATATACACAAATAATATACACAACTTTATATATAAATAATTATATGTGATCATATGATTAAGTAATTTTAAATTAGAGATAAAACAACATTCAATCATATAGTAATATATTATTATTTATATAAATAGTTTTATTGTTAGCGTTTTAACTATTTATAATATTTTGACCAGCTAAAGGACTTATTTTCACTCAAAGATTACTTTTTTCTCTAATTTTTACTTTTTATGCGTTGAAAATTCATTCGATTCTATAAAACCAACTTTTACTTTTATATCAAACTTAAAAATTCAACTCATTTTATGAAAACAAATGTAATCTCTAGTTTAAACCTGACATTTTAATCCAATTTTGATATTTAGTTTGAATAATCTGGATTGAATCTAATTTTAATTTAAGTGCATTTAAATATTTAAAAAAATAATATTTTATCTCTTTCTTTTATCTAAAACTCTAAAAACTAATAATTTTTCCTTTATATCTAATAACATTCTCCCCTCCCCCCCCCCTGCCAAAGGGTTTATTTTTAAATCTCTGATGACATCTTTGCTAATCTCTCCCTCTGACGATCTTTCTTTTCTCATTTTCCCTCTAATTAGTCATCTAAGCTGGAAAGACAAAGGTGAAATGAAATATGAGAGATCTTATCTTTGTATGGGAGGACAACCAGACATCATTCATACTCTCACTTTGAATTGCGTATAAGACGGTGAAAAATCACATCGGCAATTATATTTAGATTTATTTATAAAAATTAAGGAGTTAATGCTTTTTTTTTTTTATAAATTTTACATACATTATGTAACCAAGTCAAATATTTATAATTGATACAATGACATTAACAAATATAAAAAAGTCAACTTTTTCATGTATAAGTTTTTTACACAAAGCTGAGAGTAAAACAACTAAAAGAATTGTGATAAAAAACTAAGCTAGCACACCACAAAGGCCTTGAATGATCATATATATGCCCTCCACTCCAACTTTCTAGGCCAAACTTTTCTTTGGCCTGCGTGAACTCCTTCCAGTTGTTAAAGAGTATGTAGCAGTTTCGTTTACTTAATCTGGATCCACATTGCAACGCTTGGCACTCCTTTATAAACAACAGAAAGCATATAATAACCGGGCGGAGCAACAGCACCCGACGGCGGTGCCTCGGCGACAATGTTGTAAATTCCATTGGCATAGTTAACCACATTAACCAACCCTAAGATAAGCAGCCTCTGGTTCATGGAGATCCCATGTGTGGTGAACGGTGGTGCATACATGGACATTCTGATATCATTCATATAAATAGTTGTTGACAAATCCCTTGGCTTAACTTGTATCGAGAAGCTCTTGCCATAAGAGATCACCTTATCCGAATACTGAACCACAATATCCAGTTTTAACGATTCCAATGCAGGATCCAAATAAGGAGGTGAAAATTTCTCAACCCTAAGCTCAGTGGGATACTTTACGTTATAAACATAGCCATCGTTAGTGTTGCTGCCTGCAATAAGAACTTTCCCGTCTGGTAGAACAGCAAACGATGAATGGTACATTCTGGGAATTTTTGATGCCATCAGCTCCTTAAACCTCTGGTTTTTAGGCCCTTTAGGCTTATACAACACGGGGACCATGTTGGGGTCCTCCGCATCATGCCAAGCTGAAGTGCCTCTTTTTGCACCATTCACCATTAGCACATGCCCATTTGGAAGAATCGCCATGTCCCCCATTACTCGAGGCGATGGCATCCTTTCAGTCTTCCAAATTGCATCTTTCTTTGTGATTTTTATCTTTCCACAATCTTGCAACGCCCGCAAGTAGCGTTTTTTAGCTTCTGCGTAATAGAATGCATCATGTTTCGCCCCACCGCAGATCAACACATCGGCATTGACAAGCTTTGTGCCAACGTGTAGTTTTATAGGAAGAATCACAGACATGGCCGATGCTGGGTAGTTTCGAGCGCCACCACCAAGAATGGGGAACTCATGAACGACTTCGTTGGTGGTGGGGTTTAGCAAAATGGAGCGGTTGTTGGCAAATATGAAGAGATTACCATCTGGTGAAAGGTGGACAAAAGGGTATAAATTATTCTCAATTTTAAACTCCATTTTATGGCCTAAATCTTTGTTGTCATCGGTTTCCCTTAATAAAGGGAGATAGATGGCATTCTTGTTTGATTGTCCTTCTGGTGGAATGTATTCATATGTAAAGGCACCTCGCCCACCCACCACAATGAAGCGTCCATCAGGCAATGTTACTTGTGTTGAGTACCTTCAATCACACAACAATTGCAACAAAAAATTATAAAAATTAAAAAAAATTGATGATCAGAAATCTACTTGTATAGTCCTAAAAAAAATGTAACAGTGTTAGGGCAAAGGGGTATCAGTTGTAAAGCTTTCCAAATTTATTATATAGTTTTCAAACTTTCAGTTATCTTTGAATGTAAATGAGGGAAGTTTAAGGTAGCCTACGATGTTCTTGTTCTTCCTCAAGCCACCAAGGAAAATGGCTAAAAAGGAAATGAAAAAGAGGGAAACAGATTTTGAAATTGGCAATGTAGAGATAAAGATCAAAATACCATCTAGGGTCAGCAAGCGCTGTTGGGAATTCTTTCCAATCACATGTATCACACGAATCTAAATATCTCACGGTGTTAGCTCCTCCTTGAAAGCCGCCGGTGCTAACCAAATTTCCATCCACCGTGAGCCCTCCCGATGAGCACCATGTGTCCGTCTCAAGCTATCACAAAAAAAAAAAGAAAGGGGATTTTCATATTCTTACTAACAATTCAGCTTGCAAAAAACAAAACAAAAAAATCAAAGCATTTGCCAAGTTTATAAACAGTGAACCTTAAGCGCTGTCAATTGAGATGTTTCAACGTCGAAAAGGACAGCATGTGCCCAGCAATCTCGTTCATTCGTCTCGGGGTTAACAAGATGGCAAGGCATCTTCTCAGGGGGCAACGGGATTTTCGAAATCCTCCAAATGGTGGCGTCATACATAAGCACCTTGTTAATTTTGGGCATCAAGATGGCATGCATGGCTGAGACGCCTGAATTATTAGATACCACCTCCCATTTGCCATTGAAATCTGTTTTATCGACACTTACAGCAGCAGCTTTTCTTTGAGACCCCAGTTTGGAGTGTTCTTTGGGTTTCAGTTCATTATTGTCAGGTGTAGCAAAAGTATCTGGAAATAAGTTATGAAATACGTCGGCATTTCCTGAGAAGAAGAAGAGAGAAAAAATACAAAGGATTTTTAACATAACTGCAAACGTAGAATGATGGTGTTTACGTACGTTGCTTTGATGCACAAGACTCTTTCTATTTATATTGTTTCTTGTTTCCCTCGTTTAACTCTCCATCTCTCAATTAATTTATGGTTGTGAAAAAGTTTGCTTCGGAATGCGCTAAGATAATGTTTCTTCCTGATTTAGGAGAAATTTGGATAGTTTTTATTAGTTAGTTACGGGAAAACTTATATGGATTATTGTAGTTGATGTTTTTGTAACACCCTGAATGGGAGATTATGCCTTTGGATGAAAATGTTACCTATACATAAGACGTTGAAAGATTTATCCTCGTTCAAAGATTACTGTTTTTTTTAAATTTTATTTTTTAACTTTAAAAATTTTTTTTACTCATTTCTAAACAGTTAAATCTATTAATTATAAGGTTAAAATTATTATTTTATTTATAATATTAAAATTAAATTAAAATTTTATTTCATTTCTCTTTCTAAAACCCTAAAAACTAACAATTTTTACTCATATAAAAGTTTAAAAAGTTACATTTGCCCCTTATTAGAATTTGCAATTTTTTCCCTTTTTCTCCAATGACCGAGCCAACCGAGACCCCTCAATAGCATATCCTCTTCACCTGTTGTTGATAACCTTGACTAAAAGAAGACAAAAAAGTGGCAAATTAATTGTCGAGCACTTTGAAGTACTTTAACATACCATAAAGATCTTTATCCATCGCTCAAGTAATTTCTATGAATGATTGTATCTCATTCAAGTTTATTCCTTTCTTATCATGTGTATGACTGTACACTTTAAGAGTTACGAGCGTTCATACGATCTTTAAGTGCGTGGGCTACCTCTCATGGGCATTTACAGTTGACACCATGCATGCTTCTATACACGAGCAACATCAACTATCATAAATGATCTTCTTTCCCTCCTTTATGGACATACAACAAACTTATAGGTAATATCGTGCTTTATTCTATGTGAGCAACCATACATCCCTTTCATATGGTTATCCTCACGACCTATATTATGTGTCATGGATGATCGTGCGTGTCTTTCGTATGAACATCCATTGATCGTTAAAAACCTAAACTATTAAATATATAGACATAAATGATTTGATGGACAACCATATGAATCTTAACTTTCATATGTTGGTCGTACATGTCCTTGGGACAACCATGCATGCACATAAAACATCACCAAAAGCTTTGTTGTCAACTTCTACTCGTTGTTGTCCATTAAAGCCTTTTCACAAACCTTCGTTGACTACATTCCCTTGTGTTCTACATACCCATCCCAAATATTTGCCTATGTACACCAATGCTTAGATGTTTAATGAGTTATTGTGGCCATTATTCACCAGTTATTTGTTGCCTACCGCAACACCAACCTTTGTAAACCAATCTATTACATGAACATTCGAACTTCTCAATTTCTCTATATTGATCAATAAAAAGTTTTTTTTCTCGATTTATTTCGTTAGGTCGACCTTTGTGGTTACAATAAAACTGTGTGTATATATTTTAGGTACACAAATATGTATACATTTATATATATCATCATATGATTAAGTGGTTTTGAATTAAAGATAAAGTAACACCCAGTTATATAATGACACATATAAATATGTACATATTTGTGTATCCAAAATGAGTATGTGTAATATTGCTCTTATGGTTATGTCTCTGCCACTTACTAATTGACATTTAAAAAAATTATTTTTAAATTATATTTTTTGTCAATTACTTAATGTTCTTTAGCCGTTAAAATAAATGAATAAAATATAATATAAGATGAAAAAGTGTGTTTTTGAAACAATAAAAATATATATTCATATTTTTAGTATACAAATAATGTATCATCATGTAGTTAGATGATTTTGAATTAAAAATAAAATAACATATAATAACATAATAATATATTATTTATATATCTAAATTTTATATAAAAAATGTGTATAAATAATATTGTTTTTTTAAAATTGAAATTAGGTGTGAGAAATGTTGTTAAGTCAAACTAGGGGTGAAAGCATTAGTTCTCATTAATTCTTATTTGCTAAATTACGTCTATATGATATAAATAATACCTTGGCAACCAAAATCAAACTTTAAAAAAATTGACGTTGTAAGGATGAAATAGTAATTTTGCTATCAATTAATTTAGAGAAAAATTAAAAAATAACTCTTTTGCATCTTGTAATTCTATTATCATTTGTCATTATTGAAGCGGGGATGAAAAGATTTTTTATAAGGGTAGGGTGGTAAAATAGTTTGGACAATTTGGTGGGAAAATGTAATTTACTCTTCCTATTTAAGTCTGCTGCTGACTCTCCGCGAAATCCTTTAAGCCGGTACCCTACTGCTGTAGGTGTTTGTCCGCGGAGGCAGGAGTGTAGAGCAGGGATCAAATTGAAGAAGATTAGAGTGAGACGGATGACAGGAGACGTCGAGAAGATGATAGCCGTGGGGCTAGTGTGGGGTGCAACCAACGCGCTGATGCGGCGTGGTGCTCTCATCTGGGACGAAGCCGTGAAAAGCACATCCCCTCCGCCTTACCCTCTTAAAATCCACCAAAAACTCTTCACTGCTTTAAAGAACTGGCTTAAACTCCTCATAATTTGGCAATACTCGGTCCCCTTTTTGCTAAATCTCTCCGCTTCCGTCACTTTCTTTGTTATTCTCAGTAACACGCCCATCTCACTCGCCGTTCCTGTTACCAATGCGACGACGTTTGCTGCTACAGCCTTGTTCGGAATGCTGTTGGGAGAGAAGACTCGGGTCGGGTTGTCCTTGTTGGGTACGAGCTTTATTGTTCTCGGTGTTTGGCTTTGTATTAATGCTTAATCTTTTTTTTTTTTTTATTGTGATAATCGATTGAATTCGTGAGAAGCAATTCAGTTTCGTGTGTCATTCAATTGAAGAAACTCTGATACCAAAAAATTTAAATCTACAATTCATGTTATTGGAAATGAAGAAAGCGAAAAAGGATAAAGAAACAGAACATCAGGAAGGTTTTAAAAAAAATAAATAAACAGAACATCGGGTGAAATTTGTAAACTTGACAGTCCCTGTTTGCAGGAGAGCTCCTAGCTTTAGAATGAAAACACACCAGGGTCCTTGATTATTTTAGAATTGTGCTTTGAAACATTCAGGAGGGATCTGCCCATTGAATCTTTTAGCATCGTGGCAGTAATCATAGATCAGATAGTTATCTCTGATCCACTGCAATTGACCCATCTGGGCATAGGTTAGCTGCTTGTAACGAGGTGACGTCCACCAGTTGCCTGGGGAACTGGAGGCACATACACTAGTTCTGGCTGGGCCGTCCCACTTGCAAGCTCTTGCCCTGAACCTGCGGAATCTGGCTATGAAAGGTGCACTATTCCAGTCAATCTTGACAAGTCCACCTCTCGTTGCCCAGTTATCGGCATTCCATATGCTGGAGTATACTCTCATCCCCTGTTTATTAGGATAGGCAATCCCTTCGCTCTCATAGTTGCGGAAAACACGAATTGGTAGACTGTCAACATACCACCTGAAAATTACATAGATGAATCCATAGATTAGATATTTGCCCGATTAATGGTTCAGCTGAAATATTAGATAACTAGTTGGAAAAGGATGCGAAAATTTGTTGGAATGATGAACAAAAACTTTGGGGAGTGGCTAAAAGATGAAAATTTTCTTGGTAAGTGATCATTGTCGCAATTTTGAGGGGATCCGAAGGAACTAACACGGAATTTCATGTGTATGTTTACCTTTTTTCTTGTAGTCAAAATTTATGAAACTAGTATACTTTCTGAAATAACTTAATAGTGAGGTTTTAGTGAATGAAAGGAAGTGCCCAACTTACACAATTTCAGTGGGATTCCAATGTATTGTGTAGTTGTGGTAATCAGCAGTTGGATCGAACCAAAGATAGAATTGCTGCTCTTTGCTTCCATTTCCTTGTGTATAGATGTTTGTATGAAGGATATATGGTTCTCCAGAAATGTTTCCCAAAAACTCAAAATCGATTTCATCATGCATATTCCCAAGTGAAGATACCTGCATAAATACGACTACAAAGAATGAACATTTTCTTTATATGATAATCAATGATTCATTCTGTGACATTTGTATTCCTTTGTTCTGGTATAGGGTGTTGAATTTAATACATCAGTGTATCAAAATTCATTAACATAAGATTTGTTGTGAAAGAGTGAGAGGATGTTCATATATTGTGTTGGGAGTCATGTACATGATAAAACCTTGTTGCATCAGAAGAAACTACATTTCTATATTAGAAGATCTTGTTTGTAGCTAAAATCAACACACTTACATAGTAGGCTGTTACTATTCCAGCAGAGTTTCCGGGCACTAGTTTGATTAGCATTTCTATGCTTCCAAATAAGAATGATCTCTTTGATTGAACAGCAGAGCCTAAAAGTGAAAGGCAACAGAGAATATAGTTTCATTAGTCGTAAGAGAAGCAGTTTTAGTTTAAGAGAAATGATTTCAGTTTATCTAATCAGTTGCTTTCTTGAGTGATTATTTGTAACATTGCTACATAAAAGATAAACTGCAGTATTTTACCTGAACTTTGATCCAACACAAGCTGAAGGTCGTCGCCATTGCCCAGAATTGCTGACTGATGGGCACCCCAGGTGATATACATGCTTTTGTAAATAGTTGCATCAACTAAAACTTGTTGGAATGCAATTGCAGTGAGAAATAGGACAAAGAACAAAGCTTGCAAACTAGCCATTTCAACTCAAATGGAGAATCAATTTGCTTTTTTGGGTTGGTGGATCTAGAATGTATGCTTTGTCTATGAATTTATGTGGCTTATATAATTTGTGTCCAGCAAAAGCGCCCTGCTAAGATGAAGCTTGTTTTTATGGTTTATTAATTTGCTTGCCAATTAGAACTATTGACCTTTTCCTGCTAATTTTCATATTTGACATAATAATTTCAAAGGACAGCAAGACAAAAATATTTCAATTTAAAATAGAGATTGACATGGACCTGGTAAAATGACGGAAGTTGCTCTTTATTTTTTCATTTTCATTATTCAATAATTTTTTTTCTTGAAAATTACATTAATAGCATAGCAGTAATGATTTGGAGGGGGTAACGTTACTGATGTCCAAGACGGTCCCGGTTGGTCCTTGTAACACGATCTCTCTCTCTCTCTCTCTCTCTCTCTCTCTCTATATATATATATATATGTCTTTTTTGGGGCAATGTTATCCCGTGTAACAATGCCTAAAAAGTTGGGGAAACATTAACGTTACTAATGTTTCGACAGACATGTGAGAGTGGGAAACCTATGAGGTGTTTATGAGTATGACGCAATAATTCTTATACATTTCGGTCTGAAATATCGGTTCTTTGACTATAAAATATCGGGATATAATTGGTCTGAAAAAAGGGATGAAAAACAAGGGCAGAATTGCTTGGACTAAAATTAATATTATTTGAAATTGTTAGAAGAGTGAATGGGTTGGTGATGAACAGCCGAGCCCAGCTGGGACGCGGTGGAGTTGGTGGCGGAGAATATTAAGATCGTGCGGGACACTAAGGGGTGGACAGCTGGCGTGGACGTGAAGATTGAGAAATGATACCAACCGTTAATCCTATTATTATGTGTTTAAATTATGGTTAAAATAATATTTGTTAGAGAAATTAATAATAATTTAAAAAACAGATTAATGAAATTTCTAAAATAAAATAATTCTTATTAATTTAGATCTATGAGATCTAGACTTGAAAAAAATTATGCTAATTATGTTTGCTCTCGGAGGCATTTCTACAGAGATTATGCAGTTTGATAATGACAACAAATTCATGATTATCTACTTAATGTGAACCAACATGGAGACGCTCGGCACTCCTCTGTAGACGACGGAGAGAGGATAATAAACTGGAGGAGCAACTTCGCCGGGCTTGGGTGCTCCGGCGATAATGTTGTGAACGCCGGGAGAAATATCATTAACTACTTCCACTATAACTAAGATGAGGAGCCTACGGTCCATTGAGATGCCATGTGTGGTGAACGGTGGTGCATGCATTGTCACTTTAAGTTCTTGTAATTAAGTGCTTTTTCATTGGACTTGACCTTGGTTGAGAAATCTTGACCGTATTGAGCTCTTTGTCAGAAGTTTCAACCAGAACTGCTATCTCTGGGCTGCCACCGCTGGATCCAAGTAAGGGGGTGAAGTTTTTCAACCCGAAGCTCTGTTGGGTATTTTGCGTTATATTCATATCCACGGGTGTTACTGCCGGCAACAAGAACTTTCCCGTCTGGCAAAACACCAGCTGTTAAGAAGTAAACTTACCATTTTATCCCTATTAGCGGACAAAAGGGTATAAATTGTTTTCAATTGAGTCGTTTCCTGGTGCTGGCTGTACATTAGGCAACCTATCATGGGTTTCTTTGAGCAACGGGAAGAAGATGGCACCCTTGTTGGTGTTTCCCCCTTTCAGCGCGTTGCCTACGTAATTTTATATATAAATAATTATGAATTATTATATAATTAGATTATTAATAATTAAAATAAAATCTTATTTAATAATTTTAAAAATTAGATTTGGCCAACTTAGTTCAATAAGTTAAAATGAGAATTAATTTTAAGTCTGATCCAGTTAATATAAAAATTCGATTTTTTTATTAACTTGATTAAACTTGATCAAAATTAGGTTTGATCAGATAAACAGGTCAAAATCAGATTTGACCAATATTTAAAATGTTTTTAAAATTTTAATTATTTTTAAGTAATTTGATTATTTTTTATTAGATTGAATAAATTTTTAAATGTTTGTAAGGAAAAATAAGTTTAAAAATAAAATAAAAAAGAAAAAAAATCTCATATCCATTAAAATATCTTTTATAGGCAATAATTTGTAGAATTATATTTTTTTTGTATTATAAGATTGAATTTTTTTTATTTTAATTATTTTATTAAAACCAAATGAATAATTGTTATTTCTTAAAAAATATATATTCTAATAGTAATAGGTATAGGTATCCTGATTGATTTTATTTTTAATAAATTTTTAAACAAAATCTATTTATTATAATTTGATAATAAATTAAGTTGTTCAATTTTTAGTTGAATCGATCAAACTGATCAAACTATAAATAAGTAAAATAATTAATTTAATCATTAATTTAGTTTTAAAAATATTAAAAATATTTAATTATATAATAATATATCATTATTCGTATGCATAATTTTATTATTTTTATTCCCGCCGAATGAATTCTTAACCATAAGCACTGCGGCCACCAAACACCATGAAAGAAGCATATGGTAAAGTCACCTGTGTTGAGTGCCTAATTGAAGGTGCACAAAATTTGGTTTCTTAAAATTCTTTTCCTCTAAAAAGAGTGAATTACAATTTCCACCCATAGGTTTATCCTTAAAACATTTTTCCACATGTATTGACATAAATAACGCTTTTTCACTTAAAATCAAATATAGATAACACTTCCATAATCAAAATTAAAATATGTTAATGAAGTAACAATATTAAGAAGTAAAATTATCATTTTATTCTTACTATTTTATATTTCAAAATTATAATATAATTTTAAATAAATAAAATAAAAAATAACTTTTTAAATATCTAAATTATATAAAAATTATCTTTTTTTTTTCTTTTTATCCTTTCTCTTCTTTGTCTCTTCAATAAATAAAGGTATCTTTGTCGTATAATAATATATTAGAGATTAATTATATATTTTTTAAATATTAAGTTTTTATGAAAATTTTTAGGAATTATTGAAAATTAAAAAAGTTGGGGCCTTTCGAAAAATTTTGAAATATCAATTTGTTCCCTTATGGTTTCAAAAATAACAATTACATCTAAAAAAATGAATAGAATGCAACAAGATTTTGTAAGGATTAAATTGTCCTGTTTAAAATATCTGAGTCTGATAGAAAAATGTTGTTTTTTATTTTCAATTTTAATTTATATAAAATTACTATTTTACATTTATATAATTAGTTTTTTTAATAGAATTTAGGTGAAAAAGTGTTATTTATACCAAGCAGAGGTGATTAAATGTTCTTGGGCCTAACAATGGGTGGAGAAATGTTATTCACTCCATGCAAATAGAGCAACCATCGAACCGAAAAGTGTACATATGTCGGACATACCATCTAGCCTGTGCAAGGGAATTTGGATATTCCCTCCAATCACACTTCTCACAAGAGCTGAGATACCTCACGGTGGTTGCTCCTTCTTTAAACCCTCCGATGCCGACAAAGTCATCGTCCACCGTGAGGCCGCCAGACGAGCACCATGTGTCCGTCATTATCTTTTACATTGAACAAAATAACATGAACGCTGAAAGCAAAATCTTTGACATTTCATCAACTTCATTGAACTTACAACCTACTTTGAGTGCCGTCAGTTGAGCTGCATCATGATCAAGCAAAACTGAATGTGCCCAACAGTCTAATTCGCCGGTGACATGATTAGACACACGGCAAGGCATCTTCTCCGGCGGTATTGGAATCTTTAATATCCTTCAAATTGTAGCATCGTACATCAAAACCTTATAAATTTTCAGAAGCAAGATTAAATGCATTGCTGAGACACCACACCAGCATTATCAGTCAACAGTGGAATAACCATACGACACCGTATATGATTGCCATCAAATCTGCTGTACCTGTACAATTGCATTTACAGATTCCATCACTGCATATATTTTATACCTTCCCTCCATTGCTTGACTTGCCTCTAAGAATTTGTGGTTGACATAGTTTATTGACGAATTTGTCGAATTTGATCTTGAATTCCATTTTTAGGATATTTGAACGTATAACTTTCATCTAAAGGATTAAGAAAGGAAAAGTTTTGATTTCATGTTACTCTAAGAAGCCGGGTTGAACAGTAAATATAGGTGGCTGTGGCTGTTTATCTGACGACCAGTCAACCTGGTTCCCATTAGAAATTTAAACTAGGCTGCTTTGAAATTAGTTTGACTTTTGTTTATATAATGTTGATTACCAGTAAATAATGTTGCTATTCTAGATTTTTATATGTCAAATGATGTTTTATTTAACATTCCATCAATGGATAATTGATAATATTAGCAAATTATATTATACAAACTTTCTATAATGTGACATAAAATATATAAAAAATATTATTAGGGTTACAAATACGAAATCATGCCAATTACAATTAAAATTAAGGTCATAATCACATTAGAACAATATGATTATGTCAAAATTATATTAGAAAGATGCAATTATGTTAAAATTGCACTATATTAGTGTGATTCTAGTTGGATTTATACTATTTTGATACAATTCTAATTGAAATTATATTAAAATGGTATGATTCTGATTGAATTGCACTAATTATATGTGATTTCATCTATCATTGACGATTGTTAACGTTTAAACTTAACTTTTTTTTTAATAAAATAGGGGTAAAATATATTTAATGAAAGTTTTTGACGATTGTTAATAGAATAGCAAACTATAGGCTCTTTCTTTAGTTTTATATTTGCAAACTTACAAATCTAAACAGGATTCAATCATCTTTTGGGAAGCTAAGAGAAATTCAGTTAGACAAACTAGCTAGCCTGATGAGGTTTATGTGTGTGGTTTTATATGTTTATTTCAGGAGTAATACTACGTGCACATATTATTGAGTATACAATTAAATATACAAATGATGTATTATAATATGTAAACTATTTTGAATATTTACCCTACATTAACTACAAATATCGTTTTTATGTTATATAATATAATTCATATTCAAATGTCAAAAATATATGTTGATTATTGGAAAATCTATTTGTAAACTAATCCCCCATAAATTAATGAGTAATGACACACTTTTGGTATACAATTTGGAAATATAGATGATGTGTCATTATGTTATTGAGTGTTACTTTATCTTTAATTTAAAATCATTCAATCACATAATGATATATCATCTGTGTATCTAAATTATATATCAAAAGTATATACACATAATTTTATTATAAATTAATTAATCCAATAGAATATTACTATAATTACAAAAGAATTTATACAAAATAATGTATCAAAATGAATTAATATAAAAATCATGTTAATAAATAAAAATTAAATGAAAGATGACTAATATAAGAATATTATCACACCATTTTGTTTGCATACTGTTTTGGTAAGATAAGAGATAACCACTATTAAAAAGATATCCCTAAATTCCTTTTTATATATATATAATTTAAATAAGAATAATGGGCCTTTAATTTATGATTAAATAAGTCTAATTCTATATCAATCAATGTTAATACTTGGATTTTATATTGTCATTACATTACTAAATACTAACCTTTTCATTGATATTGACATTAATAGAGCTACTTAATCATCAAGCTCCTGTGTTGATGACAAAAACAATTAATCATCCATATAAAAAAATCAATAGAATTATATGCATAATTTTATACACAAATAATTATATGTCATTTTGTGATTTATTATTATTTTATTTTTAATTTAAAACTATCTAATCATATAGTAACATGTTATTGTTTGTGTATACAATGTTACTCTAAAAAAGTATATGAAAGGAGTAATATTATATGTACAAGTAAATTTTACTAACTCTATCATATAAATTGACGTGATAATATGTAATTAGATAATTTCAAAGTAAGATAAAAATTAATAATAATATCATCAAATCATGTATTATTACTTTTGTTTATATCAATAAGTTAATAAGATTTATTTATAAATGTAAATTATATTCATATAAAAATGGAGCTAGAAAGGCTTAAGCCAGCTGCTTCTGCTTGGCTCCTTCGCTTGATATATGGAATGAGATATTGGTAAACGTTGAAAGACAGTGTTTTTAGTGTAATTTGAGGGAAATCTTCTTAACCCAGAGAGAAAATTGAAAATCACATGTATCACAATAGAGTATCTGTAGGCTTCTTAACTACTTGTTTGATTAAATTGCCAAAATAATAATAATATAAACTTCTTCTTCTAATTCAAATTCCGATGCTTTGACTAATATAACCTACTCCAAACCATTACCATGTGTTAAATAAATTTCAAGGGAATGTTGATCTTAAGCCAAGTCAAAAAATTTGAATTTACAAAAGTTTTTAACACCCATTTTAAATTAGGGTTTCTTTTAACATACATAAATCGCCTCAACCCAACAGTAAGCATATTATTTGCTTCCTAAAGTTCTAATTACTAACTTTCGTAGTGTTTATTTTTTATTTGATCTTGCCTATATGGTCAAAGTATAAATAGGAAACTGGAAATCAAATTAGGGTTTCGTAAAAAGAATAATTTATTCAAATTTAGTTTGATAGATTTATGAAAATATTAGAATCTCAAGTATAAGATAAAAGACTTAGATCCTATATTAAAAAATATAAGATTCTAATTTGAGACTTATATAACTTTAGATTCTTTAATCTCAATCGTTATTTTTTAAGTGTATCGTATTATCCAAAATCATATGATACGAGTAGTGATATCGATATTACAATGTTAGCCCACGCAGGTTGCGTAACCTTGGTTCTCCCAAGTTTTATATCAATAAACTAGTAAATTTGGGGTTTCAATTTAAGTGAAGAAAAACATTTCTAATCTAGCTGGAAGTTGGTTTTATCAATAGTCCAATATACAAATGAGAGGACATTGTAGCTGTCACTGGCTTTACCAATCTTTAATATGCACCCGGCACTTGATTTATTCTTGACATGCTTTATTCTTGAACCCCATTTTTTACCTTCTTAAACAATTTCATGCCCTATTGAACAATTAAAAGGAATAAATTAAAGAAAATAAAAACATTCCAAAATTCAGTGAATGATGCTAGGTTTTTCGTTTCTAAACGGGAGAGTTATGACTTTCTCACTTCTTTGACAATTCATTAACAAGAAGAAACTTTAATTGTCTTATGCAGAAAGTGAATCTTCCTTTCAACATTTCATGTAAGATTCTTTCACATACTCAAAACATGTTTCATGTTTTATAACTTGCTCCGTCTCTCATAAACTTGACCAAAATTAATAATTTGTTGGCCAAAACAACAGCTTATCTTCATCTTCTAATTGGAATCCATTAATTTTTTAGGCTAAATCGATAGTCTGAGCTCCAAATCTACTTCTTGAGTGTCACTTGATTCAGAATTCTGACTGCTTGAGCCCCTTGAGCTGCTCGTGTGTTTCTTGTTCCTCTTTTGCTGTGGATCCTATCATAGATGTAAACAGTGTCATTAACAAAGAGAAACCAAGGCATCAAGTATAAATTTTTCTATCAAAATTCATCTAAGAGTATAAAATCAACAACCATAGTAGCTTAGATTAATGAAAAAAAACCCCAACTTGTGGATTTAGAAGGTGGGTATTCACGCTGGGTTGCATAAAATGTTGGGTCTCTAAGATTCCACCCCCAGCATTCCAGCTGCTGTAAAGGATTTCAGCATATATATTTGTTAGAATCAGGCTATAAACCAAAATATAATTCAGAAAGATTAAAAAACAATCTATGAAGTGAACAAACGTAGAGTACCTTGCCGTGGAAGTAGGCTGTAAATCACCATATATGAAGTTTGGTCTTTCATACTCGCCTAACCCCATCTGCAAACAAAATTTAATTCATTTTATAAACAACAATTAAAAGCAACCATTAATTATTTGGATTGAAGATGGTTTATAATGTGCATTAAGTTTTCGATTTTATTTCTTGAACAATTATGTAGCTAGGGTTAGGGCCAATCAGTAAGTAAAACCTCCAAAAACAAAAAAAATGAAACTGACCAAGCACAGATTTTAGACACCTTAATTGATTTAATTTCAACTTTAAACCTGTGCAAAATTATACTTATCAGATGCTAACAATGATGAAAAAGACTATTTCCTTTACTTAATATTTAATCCACCTGGGTAAATTTTTCTGCTGTGATTTCTCCTATTATCATCATTTACGCAAGAACAACATTAACAAAAGATGTAGACCCACCAACTAATATGTAGAATGAAATCAAACCGAGGGTCTATTTTGAAATCACTTCAACAGAAACTAGAAAAAGAAAGTTCAAATATATATACCGTGATACTGGGGTGGCAACCATAAGAAGTTGGGGATGATGAAGATGATGAATAAGAAAAAGATGGTGATGGTAGAGATGAATAAGAAAAAGATGGTGATGGTAGAGAAGAATAAGCAGTTTGTACTCGTACATCCTCCTGCATGAATACCAGAAGAAAATTAAAACTTGATGAAAATTTCAACAACTTAACAATCTTCAACAACTTTTCACTGCCTCACATCAAGAAAGGGAGGGAAAGAGAAAGAAACACCTGGTTGAAATATGGAGTGTGAAAAGAAGGATGATAATTACTACCCATTTGACCATGTAATCTGATCTTCTCCAATTGAGCAACACCAAGCCCTCTCTGTGGCTGTTTAGGCTTATCTGAATTCTTCTTCCCTTTCCTTGAAGATCCACGTCTATCATTTCCCAGGCTTGGCTCTCCAAAATAACCGCTACTCATCTTCAGGAGACAGATGTTTTGGATTGGTTTTAAAATCCTTAGCTTTCTCTTACTGCAAAACAACTTGAGGCAAACGAGCTGCTGAGAAATCAGAGATCTCTTGTACCCCTTTTAAAGCTGTTTGAAACACAGTAATTATTGCATCGCTGGATCATATTTTGTAAAGATTTATTTGATTTATACGCTTAGATTTCATGCTCTTCTTCCCCACCCCACCTCTTTTGCCTCATTGAGAGCTGCTATAAATTGCTTATATTACACTATATTATAATACATACATACATATATATATATATATATATATATTTTGTATTATAAAATTTACCTTTAGTTTTGGACTTGAAGACTACGACTTGAAAGCGACTGTCCCTCCGTAAATTTATTATAAAATTGAATGCGAAGCTTCTATCTGAATATATTATCTTCTGTACCCCTGCTCACAGTAAATCGTGTGAAGCCTAATCTCACGCTCTCCGATCTCATCGTCTATCATCCACAGTTGAAAATGAAAAGTGGCCCCACTTCACATGACCAAATCATCTGAGCTGACTTAATCCCTAAGCCCCAGCTGTGAAATTCTATAAGCAAAGTTAACAAACAAGAAAGGAAAATAATAAAATAAACGTTAAAAATCATTAAATTATAGATTCTAGAAAAGAAATTCTCGGCATTTGACCAAAAGATCGCGAGAATTTGAATGAGATGATATGACGTAATGGAAAAGAATTAAATAGGCAGGAGCCAAGTCCCGTTGAGCTGTTTCACGCATGATTTTGTGGGTCATATTTTATGAGTTGTTTGTGTGGTGGAAAGTGGGAAGCCTCCAATTTTTTTTTTTTCTTGTACAGGCACGTGAACTCATGGAATTACGATTTAACCCAATATTTTTAATAAACTAACAAAAACAATATGAAAAATAATTTCATTGAATTTCCTTAAATTCTATGATATAATATTCTACATGTATTTATGTTAGTAACATTTAGTTCGGGATAATTTTTATTATCCTAATAATTTATTTTTTATTTATTAATATCATTTTATTTAATTTTTTAGAAAATAAAAAAATTTAATAATTATTTATTAGTTCAAATAATATAAGAGATAATATAATTATTATATCTACTTTATGAATTAAATTATTATAAAAATAGCCTTAATTTTATTATAATTTTGTTTGTATTTATTAAATTTTTAGAATAAATTAATTAAAATAATAAGTTACGTGAAGAATAATTTTAAAATAAAATATATTGATAATAAAATAATAACTTGAAAAAATAATTTAATTATTTAATTCATAATTTGACAACATAAAAATAATCTTAATATATTATTAATATAAAAAATATTTTAAAAAATACACAAAAACATTAGCTAAACCAAACACATTACTAATTTTTCCCCAATAACCTTTAGAGCAAATTTAAGTAAAATAACATTTTAGACTTTTCATTATTATTATCAATAAAAGGCAATAAATATTTATACATATAATTTTATTAAATATAATAATAATTTATACTAATAATCTTTCAAATTACCTATTTTTACAATAATTTTTCATTATTTAATAAAAAATAATAGTAAAACCAAATATATCCATAAATCGAACCTCGTTAATGACAATGACACAAAATCAGATATATTTCTTTCTTTTTTTAATTAATCATTCACTCGAAGGGATTTATTCCGCTAAATTTATTTACAAAATCCTTACAATATTTTAATTAGGGTAAGTGAATTTTGAATACTTAAGATTAAATCTTACATATATATCTATAATCAGATCTTTTCCTTTGTATCAATTTTTATGATCAACTTAAATATGTAACGGAAACTTATAAATATTTCATTTAATATATAAATAATCGAAAAGTTTTATTATGTTTAATTTAGATTCATCTAATAATTTATTTAATTTGACCCGGTTAATGTTGAAAATCGGACCAATGATATTTATACCAAATCATGGATACAAATTATGATAAACACAAAGACGTTTTTAAAGTGATTCAATATACTACTCGAAAGTCTACTTCCACTGTGATGTTACTAGTAATTTTTGTTACAATTTGATAGATTAACATCATGTAAGTCGAAATTGTTGTCCTTTAGCCTCTGCAAAAAATATATTATAAATTAGGATAAGAAAAAGGGTTATTTATGTAATTACATAATTGAATATGATTAAACCATGGTACAATGAATGTAGACACTTAATTCAATTTTGTGCTCCTAATTTAGAAAGGAGTGATACCAATTAATAATGGTGTGTCATAAAGGTGAAATGCAATGTTATGAGTGTTGGAGATAGAAAATACATATTGGAAATATCATTGGAACGGTTGAATCAGTCAAGTCTTACTCTTTTAGTTAATTTTAGATAAATAATCATTTATCCATTTTTTATCGATTGATTTAAGTATAGGTGATATAGTTAATCGGTTCATATAATTAATATAGCTAGTTGCTATGTAATGATTAGTCGTCTCTTTCGTGTCATTTTCGTGAGTTTGATTAGGAAAAAGTGTAACTATACATCAACTAATTAACCCCAAATTCTAGAGTGTAAGTAAGACTTTAATAATTTTTTACCTTTTTGTATGAACGAGCGACGTGTGGAGAAACAAGATCGGTGCTTCAAAATACATTGTGAAAATGACATTTCTAATTTGAATTTAATGCACTATATGTATGTGTGTCATATGCCTGTTATGCCGATTTGAATCGTTATAATTTTTTATTAGGCACAATTTATGTACTTCGCTAAATCAAGGATATGTCATTGACTTGATTTAAATGATTGCAATCGTTTTCTGCTCAATCTCAAATTGCCTATAAAAAGGCATGAGCATCCATGCGTTAACCTCTTCTTTACCTTGAATATTTCAAGTTTTTGAATTTGTTAAGTTCCTTTGAAAGCCTTAGAGATTCTAACAAATCAAACCCCTCTGATTGTTTGAACCTTCAAAATTTTTCTAGTGGACTTTCCTGGTTTTCTTTTAAACGAACATCATCTTAACACCCTTCTTACAAATCATTCAAAAGGTGTTTCCATGACACAGTGTACCAAATTTGCATGTGTGTCCTTGGGGTATATCTTCAGCTTTGTAGACTAGTTTTTAGGTAGTTTTGGGGCTTGATAATTGTGTTTTAGGGTCGAAGAGTATCAATAGGGTTTCTATCTAGACTCATATATTAGTCGGTCATTAATCAAGTATTTCGGTAACTAATACTCATGTTTTTTTATGCTTTTTAGTGACACAGTTTACAACTATCATATTGATTTGGAAGTCTCCTATACAAATAGTGAGGTCCCTCTAGTATAAAGGAGTAGAGTCATAAAATTAATTGTAGTAGATCCTTCGATTGAGGTCAAGGCTTGGCTTCGGCCTAACAAGGCAGAATTTAGCAAAGAACACCAAGAGGAATACAAACCTTTACGTGTTATGGACTGCTCATCGTCTAACTTGGGTGACAAGGAATTTATGAAGTCAGAGGATAACGGGGAGTGGTCCTCAATCATGGCTGCAGATGTAAAGCACATAGGGAGTTGCTACTACATTTGTATCTAATTGCCAAAATCAGGCGATTTCCCACACCACACCCCCTTGAAGGATAGGTATAATTTTGAGGGTAACCTTGTAGTTTGAGGAGACACTCCCTCTACACTTTTTCATGTATACAGTGCTAGATTATTTTTGAAGCCGCTCCATTAGAATTTTCGTCAAATGTGTATCGATGCACTCTCAATTTGTACGTATTTAGAACAAGGAGTAGACGAGCTCACTATGGAAGAGCTCGCCTATGCGACTTTGTCTATGCATTAAATGAGCATGCGACGGAACCAAGCTTCTACTTCTTGTCCAAGAAAATAGAGAGAGAGCTGAGAGGAGTCACTCATATAAGGAACAAAAGAGGCGACAGAAGAAGCAAGCATTTATTTTTTCTGAACTTGCACACCAAGCAATTTAGAGTAAGGAAAAGTTCTTGATTGCTAGGGTGTATGATTGTGTGCTGTCATTTTTAATCCAACTTATTGACTAACCGCATCCTTTCTTATTTTGCAGTTAATCAACATAAACATCCCTTAGTTTAATTTAATACATCTACATGAATATACATCCATAAATTTGTTTAGGAATTAAAATAGGTAAAGCATATGAATGTGTTAAATTAATAGGCCTGAATACATGGGTTTAACTTCTTGGTGATTTGACCACAAGCTCACTTTTATATAGGATAGGATTCGAATCAATTTGTATAAAAGCAAACTCAAGCTTATTTTAAAAGAGTTCGAGCTTGGTTCGTTTCAAAATCGTCAAACTTAAGTTTGAGATCATCGTAAGCTTTGAACTTCGCTCGTTATTAAAACAACGTTGATTTATATCGAACTTTTTAGATTCACAAGCTTCACAAATCAAATATCCTTAAAACTTGAATTTGTATTCAAAAAAATTAAACTTCTAAGGTTAAGCTCAAACTCACTTAAGTTAAACTTATTAGAATCAACCTCGAATAAGTTTGTCTCAAATTCAATCCTACTTTTATGCTCATCCCTTGAATGTAGAAATACAATAATATAAAGAGACTAATTAAAGCAGAGAAGAAAAGAAGGGATCATGTTGATTAGGTGTGATTTGACGAGTGATATGAGTATTAATATAATACAAGAAAGAACAAAGACAGAGCTTTGTGGATAGAAATGTGAAGAATATGAATTTACTGTAGATTGTGGGCACATGCAAACAGACGGGATGCATTACTCCACACGATTTGCAGAGCAATACAATCCCTTGGAAAACGCTGTCTATCTATGTGTCTGTGATGAGCCAAGATTAAAATAAAAGAGCCCCCACTGCTCCAAATCCATCTAACCATAAACCAAATCACCCTCTATCTCATATTTTATTAGATTCTTCATTGATTCTTCATATATCTTCACAGGGACTTCTTAGTTTTCCTGTCCTTTTCGTTTTTCTTTTTGGTAATCCATGGCTGAGATCAATTAACCTGGGTCTGAGTTTATGTGTACGAGGGAAAGATCATAGAAAGAGAAGACTCTAAGTATCTTAACTTTGTATGTAAATAAATAATAAACAATAATAAAAATTCTTTATCATTCTTGTATCGAAAATAAAATAAAAATAATAATAAGTTTCTCCAACAAAAATGAGAATTAAGGTATTCAACCTTCACTTATCATATTGTCATCTCTATTAATACACTATAGTTAAATTAGAGTTATTGATTTAGGTGGATCATGTGAGCATACGAGCTAAAATGCTTTTTGTGACCAAGATGCTCATCATATGCTTAATTAAAACATCATTATCGAGTCACTGAACACATCCAGGATACCTTATAATTAATTAGCTTGCAAAGCTCTACCTAAAAAATAATGCCCATGAATCCATGCAAGCGAAGACATCTTCGAAGATTGTATAATTTTAATTAGGATTGGTACAACTGGAAATGGGACCTCGGAAATTGCAACGAGATGCATGTGGAGATACTGCTAAATTCAAGTATCCAACACTTGGCACCTTTGGATAATGAAAATCTTTTAGAAAGCTTTACAAATGACTTGGAATTGTGGCACTATTAATGCATTAGGTCGTCCTGTCCCCTATTCAGTTGAAAATATATCCCAATCCCGATACCAACATCCTCAATGCTGTTCCGATATATCTTGGATACGGTTTCTTATGTCGTCAATTTAGAAAATTAATCCCACTATGTCATTATTTCGATTTATTTTTCATGATTGAAACTTTCCAATAATTTATTAGGTTTTATCTTAATGAGAGGGTCACACCTGTATAATGTTACTTTTTCTCATATGAGAGTATTTTATCTTCGTCTTCAATGAATATGACAAGGAAATGATTGAAAGAAACTACAGAGAAAGAAGTTAGGAGAGAGAGATAATGCCAATAGTTAGAGAAAATATTTCCATTGAAGAGTTGTCATCGAAACCTGAGAAAAAAATAATGATTTTTTAAACTTTGGATAGTTGATGGAGAAAAAATTATTAGATTTTTAAATTTAAAGAAAGAAATGTGATAAATTTTTAGTTTTTTAAATAGTTTTACTAAATAACGATTTTACCTCTAATACTAAGTATAAAAATGAATAAATAAATAAGTATTTGAGTTTTTCAAAGTTAATATGTGAGAACTTAGGGAAAAACACTAATCTTTGGTGGAAATAAGTCCTATGGCCTATAAAGTTATCTTGTGAGACAAATATGAAAGTTGAATTTGTTAATTGTCTCATGGAAAAGTATCCAGTGTTGAAGAAGTCATACACCTTCGTGGTGAGTTATTTATAATAATCTAACCCACGTTATTGTATTTAGTTTAATATCACTTCTTTTGATTATGCTGCCCAGAGAGCATACGCTTTTGCATTACAAAACCTAGCTTGCATACATGTACTCACATTATTATTATTATTATTATTATTATTTTATAATCGCTTCACTTTTGTGGCACTTGCCCACTGCAAATGTATTAGGCTTCAGCTCTGAGAAGAAGCTCTTGATTTTCCACTGAAGAAAAGGTTTTCGCTCTGTTTAAAAAAAACAAAACAAAAACAAAAAGAAGAAGAAGAGATTTTGATCGTCAGAAACAAATTTACGTAATGAACCGAATTTATCACAATTATAATTAATACGGAACAAATGAGTACGATGAAAAATATTCTGTTCATCGTCAAATTCAAGTATAAATGTAGTTTATAATATAATAAAATTATATATATTTATTTTGAATATATAAATAAGTATATATTTAATGTATGTTATCATATGATTAAATAATTTTGAATTAAGAATAAAATAATATCTAATTATATGATAATATATATACATATATATCAATTTATGTATATAAAATATGTTCATATAATATTATTTTTTACAATAAAATTGTCTTTTCTTTTTTAAATTTTAAAGAAACAAATGATTAACTGGGAAGAGTTTATTAATCATGTATACTAAAAAAATGAATATATAAAACATTGTTTCCTCCGGAAGCAAAGAGAAATAATATAATTTAAAGCCAAAAAAAAAAAAAAAATTTAGCTATGTACTGTTGTATGATCATTATGTGAGTCACTAACATAACGATCACATAAGGCATCAAAATTTGACCTAAAAATACTTGTTCATCCTTGAATACATAAATCAATTTTTTTAAACCCAAAATATAACGATGTTAAATTTATAATAAAAAAATAAAATCATTTTTTTTGTTTTCTAAAATTTATAAAAAATTATTAAAATTGTTAGAAGAATTTTGGATGTTTTGATTATAATATATTATCACAGTTTTTGGCATTATCACCATTGTTAATCAGAGAGTTGACATTACATCAATATCAACAGAAGGTAATGACAAAATTTCATCACCTCATTATCTTGATCCAATTGACAGAGTCGATACGATTGATTTGGTTAATTAAGGCTTGAGTTTTGTTGGGGTTATAGAAGGGAAAAGGATTATTTGAGCACAATTTGGGTGTAGGAGTAAGGGAGAATTTGGTGTGGCAGCGCCAAAAAAGAAGTGCGGAATAGGTGGGTGGTTTTGCCAGGGTGGGAGCCTATTGTGAGGTTGGGAAATGGTGTCGTGTCATTTATTGATACAAAAGTTTTCCCGTAAAAGGTGAATATGTGATATAATTATTTTGGTTGTGATCGATATGAGAAAGGTGGTGGTAAATGTGGATGAAGAGTTTTACTTGATGTAACCTGAAGATGGATAGAGAGACGGAGTTAAAAGAAAGAGAGACATAAGAAAGGAAAAGAAATGTTTGAGAGGAATTAGAGAACAAAGGTTATAGAGAAAGGGAGAGATTTCAATACGGGTAATTTAGTAATTTTAGTTCATATATAGTATTAGACTCAGTATGATTATTATTATATGATTGAATAATTTTGAATTAAAAATAAAATAACAATAAATCATACAATGATAAATCATTTATTTATCTAATTGTGACAAAACATTGCTCTTTATTTATACCACTTAAACATAAAGCCAACTCTTATAAAAAAATAAAAACCAATCAATCCTCAATTAGTAATAAAATTAATTTTAATTACTCCACTTAGAAAAAGTACTCGAACAAGAAGAAGAAACTAACATGGAGTCTGAATACTACTCATATTACACTCAAGTATAAATACAGAATCTCTGGAGCCCAAATAAGAGACCAGGAAATCCAATAACATTGTTGGGCTTTTTTGGACTTGGAATTGGCCCATGAATGCTGCAATCTTTGTCTTTTTATCACAATCGTGGGTCCCCACGATTAAACTGCAAAAGAACAGCATCGTGATTTTTATCCGAAGTACTCAAAGCAAGGAGTGGCTTATAAGATAAGGGGTGAAGGCCACACCTTACATCTTCCTCTCCTCTCTTGTTCAATACACTCTATCGTCAAGCTTCACACCTGAAGGCTTTCTCTTTTCAACATTAGGTACACCTTTTTGCGTATATATAGGCTTATGGGTATTTATTTTTCAAGCTTCTTCGTGTTAATGTAACTTTGGCATTATTCACCAGTTGGTTTTAAACTTTTAATCATTCTATGATACTTAATATGCTTTGTTGTGGTTTTTCCTTTTCTGAGTTATGTTGGAAGTCTGATATTTTGTTTTTGTTTTCGTTTTTTCCTTTCCTGTTGAAATATGTAAGCTTTTCTTATGTGTGATGTACTTCCAAAGTTGCTTTAAGTTTTCGGTGTATCACAAAGGCAAACTATCAAGCAACCTTATTGAACTTGGTTAAGCATATATCACTAGGAGGATGTATTTTCACTACTGGCATTAGCAATGCTCAGAATTGTCAGGATAGCATTGATTCAGTCTCTGCTTGAAAGTGGGCTTGTTGTTGTTTGAAATGGTATTCTCTTTTAAGCCAAAATTCTGAATATACAAAAATTAGGACCATGTATGAGCATAGGTTTAAGTTATCTCTTAGTCTTGTGATGACAATGCTATACCCATATAAGCCATTAAACCTAGCTAGCAAATGATGAATTTGTGTGAACCCGAAAATCATGTGTTGATCAGATTTAGTTATACAGCTCCTGACCAATGCACAACATGCAATTGTAAAAAGTTGATTGTTAAGCAAATTATGAACTCTGAGATTCTATAGTTGTAAAATATAGTATGCATTATTTTATCACAGTTATTGCTAGGCATTTCTTTTGCAAGGATTTATAACCCATGTCTTTTATTTTATGTGCAGCTGTAGATCTGATGAATAACTTGTTTTAGCTGCCAACTAGACCTTGAATCTTGCTGTTGCAGTTAACATGATGCCTGTGATCCCATGTTCTATAGGCAATATTTCACCAATTCCTGTGAAAGATTTTATGATAAAGAACAACAATTGTTTAACAAGATGCAGCTCAACCAGAAGATCTGGAAAACGTACAATATCTTCCACAAGATATGTTTTACCTCTTTCATCTTCAGTTAGAATTTTTTCACAATACCAAAGGGGGGGTGCTTTACATGGTAAATCCAGAATCCATATATTATCAGCCACAGGAGTTGACGTAGCCGTGGAGGGACCAGGTTCACCTGCTGCAGATGAAGGTTCTTCCGGGGCCTCAGACATTCCGTCTGATGTGGTTGAAACAAGTGAAACTTCCTCCACAATATCCGATGCAAGTACCGCTCCAGCTCAGTCAAAACGGTCAAGACCAGTTAGGAAAAGTGAGATGCCTCCTGTAAAGGATGAGGAATTAATTCCTGGTGCAACATTTACTGGTAAAGTAAGATCAATCCAGCCATTTGGTGCTTTTGTTGATTTTGGAGCTTTCACAGATGGCCTGGTACATGTTTCAAGGTTGAGTGATAGCTTTGTTAAGGATGTTGGGAGTTTTGTTTCTGTTGGGCAAGAGGTGAAGGTCAGATTGATTGAAGCAAATACTGAGACTGGACGTATTTCTCTTACCATGCGGAAAAGGGATGATATTAGCAACCTGCAGCAAGAGAAAGATGCTCCTACCAGTAGTGAGAAGGCAAGGCCCACCAGACGGAGCACTTCAAAGCCCAATCAAAAACGGGATGAGGTGAAAACCACCAAGTTTGTCAAGGGGCAGGATTTGGAGGGCACAGTGAAGAACTTGGTTAGGGCTGGCGCTTTTATATCTCTTCCTGAAGGGGAGGAAGGATTTCTCCCTACATCAGAGGAATCTGATGATGGACTTGCAAGCATGATGGGGGGCTCATCGTTGCAAGTAGGCCAAGAAGTCAGTGTGCGCGTATTGCGTATCTCAAGGGGACAAGTAACTTTGACGATGAAGAAAGAAGAAGATGCTGAATTAGATGTTCCGCTTACTGATGGAGTTGTCCACGTTGCAACAAACCCCTTTGTGTTGGCATTTCGTCAAAACAAGGAAATTGCTGCTTTTCTGGATGAGAGGGATAAAATAAAGAAAGTCAAGGAACCAAATATCCCAAAAGAAATAGAAGGGGAAGCAAATCAAACCGAAGTTAAATCTAGCATTTCTGAGGTGCAAGAGCAACTAGAGGTCAGTGCCCCTTCTGCATTAGATGTATTAGTGGAAAATGATGAAGTTCTTTTAAAGGAGGAGATTGTGGGAGCAGATACGGTATCTGACTCATCAGGAAGTGTGGATGGTGCACTCCAAACCATGGAGAAAGAAACGGAGGAGAGTAGAAAAAGTTTGGCTCCTGAAGGGAGTGTATCTATCGAGAATCAAACAATCGAGGAGTCTTCTTCAACCAACATATCTGAAGAAGTAGAGGTGAATCAAACCAAAGTTAAATCTAGTATTTCTGAGGCACAGGAGCAACCAGAGTTCAGTGCCCCTTCTTCATTAGACGAACCAGTGGAAAATGAAGAAATTCTTTTAAAGGAGGAGATTATGGGAGCAGACATGGTATCTGACTTATCAGAAAGTGTGGATGGTGCACTCCAAACCATGGAGAAAGAAACGGAGGAGAGTAGCCAAAGTTTGGCCCCTGAAGGGAGTGTATCTGCCGAGAATCAAACAACTGAGGAGTCTTCTTCAACCAACATATCTGACTCGTCAGATACAGTATCTGAAGTTCTTTTAAAGGAGGAGATTGTGGGAGCAGATACAGTATCTGACTCATCAGAAAGTGTGGATGGTGCACTCCAAACCTTGGAGAAAAACACGGAGGACGGTAGCAAAGGTTTGGGTCCTGAAGGGAGTGTATCTACCGAGAATCAAACAATAGAGGAGTCTTCTTCAACCAACATATCTGAAGAAATTGCTAAACAAGTCTTGTCTTCAGAAAACCCAAAAGATGAAGTTGTAGAGAGTAAAAGTGATGATTCCATGGCAAAAGATGAAGTGCCAATCCAAACACCTAGTGCAGAGATTGAAATTGCTACTGCTGCACCAGCTGAAGATGAAGAGGCAGGATCTACTCCTGACAAAAATGGTGGTGTCTCCAGCTCTGTTGTACAACCTAGGGAAACCAAAGGTTCATTCCATGCTTTTCATGTGCTTTAATTTTTAATGTTTTTTTGTATACTTGCTGTCTAGGAAACGTAATCTTCATGTCCAAAGTTGCATCTTACTATGTATCACATAATTTTTCACAATTAAAAAGATAGCTGGTGTTAACTAAATTATTACATGAAATTTGAGCTAATAGTTTGTTGTTAAGATATTCTGTTGGCAAAAATTAATGGTGGACATTTATAAGATATAGATTGTGGTTTTGCAAACAAACAAAAATTGGTGAGGCATTAACATGATTACTTTATGATGGTTCTTTCTACAATTCCTCATTATATGATTGACGTAGCACTAAGATGTTGTCTTTAAGAGAAGAATTATAATGTTGATATGAAAAGAAAGTGTTTTCTTAGTTGGCTCCTCTCAAAATGTCGTAGCATGGTGTTCTTTTATTTGGGTATGTTTTCATATATGTTGATTCTGGTGTAGCTGGAGAAGTTGGTGAAAATTCTGATCCATCTGGGGAATCAGCTGTGAAACAGACTGTGTCTTCTGGAAATCAGGTCATTGAGGAAGTAGTGGAGAGTCAAGTTTATGATACCAAGGATGAAGTGCAGATACAAGCACCTGCTGCTGAGACTGAAGTTGCAACAACCCCAGCAGTTGAAGATGAAAAGACAGGACCTGATCTCAAGAAAAATGACAACGTCGAAAATTCTAACGGACAACCTGAAGTCCCTTCCCCCAAGGAAAACGTGATTACTGGTTTGGACCCTGCTGAGACTGAAGTTGCAACAACCCCAGCAGTTGAAGATGAAAAGACAGGACCCAATCTCAAGAAAAATGACAATGTAGAAAATTCTAATGGACAACCTGAAGTCCCATCCCCCAAGGAAAACGTGATTACAGGTTTGGACCCTATTTTTAACCCTTGTGGCTGCCGTTCTAGCTTGCGCAAAGGCATTTCATAATTGGGACTTCATGTGTACTGGAACTGTTAATTATAATTTGTAAGATGTAGCAGAACTAATTGAAGGCTTCAGATGGGTGATGATTGTTATTGGTAATATTGTCTTTAGGCCTTGTTGAATTGATGGTTCATTTGATGAATGAATGGTGAAATTCATCAATGATTCCAGTTAGTTGATGATGCCATTCTAATAGTGTCAGGTGCCTGTAATTAGTATAGCAATGACTGGTCACTGTTTGGTGTGAGTAATTAGCGTAGCAATGTCTGCCTCCTACTAGTGTGTACCGTCTTTTTTATTTAATTCTGTTTGTTTGTGGATTGCAGCGTCTATATCACCGGCTTTAGTAAAGCAGCTTCGTGAAGAAACAGGAGCAGGAATGATGGACTGCAAGAAAGCTCTTGCAGAGACTGGAGGAGACATTGTCAAAGCTCAGGAATTTCTTCGAAAAAAAGGTCTAGCAAGCGCAGAAAAGAAAGCTACAAGAGCCACTGCTGAAGGAAGAATAGGTTCTTATATTCATGATAGCAGGATTGGCATCCTGGTAGAGGTGAACTGTGAGACGGACTTTGTCTCTCGAGGTGACATTTTTAAGGAGTTGGTTGATGATCTTGCCATGCAGGTGGCTGCATGCCCTCAAGTCCAGTATGTTGTTACAGAAGATGTTCCTCAAGAGATTGTGAACAAGGAGAAAGAAATTGAAATGCAGAAGGAAGATCTCTTGTCGAAACCAGAGCAGATCAGGTCAAAGATTGTTGAAGGACGGATCAGGAAGAGGCTTGAGGAACTTGCATTGCTTGAACAGCCCTACATAAAGAATGATAAGGTGGTGGTAAAGGATTGGGTGAAACAGAACATTGCAACCATTGGCGAAAATATTAAAGTGAGGAGGTTTGTGCGGTACAATCTTGGAGAGGGCTTGGAGAAGAAAAGCCAGGATTTTGCTGCTGAGGTGGCTGCTCAAACTGCTGCAAAATCAGTGATAAAAGATCAGCCTGCTGCAGTGGAAAAAAAGGAAACTGTTGATAAGTAAGTGACTGCTTTCTGTGAACTTTGGCTTGTGTAATAGTGCAATAATTAATGGTTTCTCATGAAATTAGGTACTCTGAAATGTATAGATTATCCATAACGTTTTTGCAAAAGACTTTTTTGTGATCTGAATGGAAGATTAGGTGTTAATGTGGCACAGGTTTAGCTCAGAATTACAATTGAAAACACGTAGTCTTCCCATCTGTTGGACTTGTTGTGTAACCAAAGGCCAGTATTTTTTCACTTCCCAGTTTTATTTGTAGGTTTCATTTTAACTTACCTGTTTTATCATGAAGACATCAAGACAATGCAACTTCTGATCCAGTTGACCACTGATTTTCATTCTAGTTTGTGTTGTCTGACAGTTAGAACCTTTATTAATTTGATAGGGATTATATGCTTGTAAGAATCTTACCTCTCAGCAAGTGAGCGAAAATCTTTTATAGATGGTGATGATATGATTCATTTTCTCTCTAATTTCAGCGATTAACTGTATTCAACATTTCCATTTGCATTTTTTTGCTATGAAGTTTTTTGGTTCTGCAGCTCCATTTAAATGGAAGAGCTGGGAAACTCAGGTCTTAGGGTCAGGGATGTGAAGCTTTAAGGGTTTATCAAATAAACTTTATTTTGTGAACTGCATGTGAAAATAAATGTGACCAACATGTATTTGAATATGTTGCAAGTCTAACAAATGCTCAAACCTTATTTCAGGCCACCAGCTTCAACCATCTCTGCCGCGCTTGTTAAACAATTAAGAGAGGAAACAGGAGCAGGGATGATGGACTGCAAGAAAGCTCTCTCCGAAACTGGAGGAGATCTTGAGAAGGCACAGGAATACCTGAGAAAGAAAGGCCTTGCAGCTGCAGACAAGAAATCAAGCAGACTTGCAGCGGAAGGCAGAATCGGTTCCTACATTCATGACTCACGCATTGGGGTATTGATTGAAGTCAATTGTGAGACTGACTTTGTGGGTAGAAGTGAAAAATTCAAGGAGTTGGTAGATGATCTAGCAATGCAAGTGGTGGCATGCCCACAGGTGCAATTTGTATCCATTGAAGACATTTCACAAGACATTATAAACAAGGAAAAGGAGATTGAGATGCAGAGAGAGGACCTTTTGTCAAAACCAGAGAATATTAGGGAGAAAATTGTTGAGGGGAGGATCACAAAGAGGCTTGGAGAGTTTGCTCTTTTAGAGCAACCTTTCATTAAGGATGACAAAATTTTGGTAAAAGACTTGGTGAAGCAAACTGTTGCTGCTCTTGGTGAAAACATAAAAGTCCGAAGATTCGTTCGATTTACACTTGGGGAAGCAACTGAAGATGATAAAAAGAAAAACTGAAGCTTGAGATGTCAGTAAATCACAAATATTGAGGGTAAGTCTTGCAAGTACTGGTGGAAGAATTTTGAATTGAGAGACTAATCTGATTCTTTTTGTTGTGATTAAACCAAGCTATATGATCTACTACTAAAGTTTTTGAAGAAGAGGAACATTTCAAATCTGTTTTATGCTAAATGAAAATATGATAACACAGTTCCTTGGAAGCTTTTTTTTTTTTTCATTATTATTATTCACATTTATTCGAAATAGGGCGTTTTACACTTGTGTTAAAATTTGTCCCAAAGTTTTTATGTAAGATAATCATAAACTCCGTCTAAATCATTTAGAGAAGAGTTCCCCTATGATATATTTCTCCTGGAAAAAGTAATTGTAATTGACAATTCAGCCCTAAACGTCAGGAAGATCTGATGGTCACAATTTGATTTGCTTACTAATAGACAGGGCAAAACTAGAAAAATTTCTCCCTCCGAAAATTCTTTGGCCTCTAATTTGAAGCTAAAGCTCCCATAAATTCAATGAGCAGAAAATGATGTAAAAAAAAGTTTCACTAAAGTCCACCACAAAAATTAAGATAGAGAAATGAAGAAAAGTCACTTCCATTCTCCATAGAAGTAAATTTGTTAAGTATTTTTCAAACTTGTATATTGTTTATGATACACCCCAATGCACATGCTAAGTAACTTCTCTTTGAGTCTTTTTTGGAACAAATCGCCAGAGGTCCACAGCAATATCCACTTCCTTTTTCTTATGAAATTTGTATAATTGTGGAACATCACATGGAAGCTGAAAAAAATACAGAGGAAAACAGTAAGGGGCATTTGAAAAAACAGCATCACTTTTTAGAATCCGGAAAGTATAGTTATAATATTAACCCACTCAACCAGATCATGCTCATCCAGCAACCCATCAATATTACTCAACAATGCAAAAATAAAGAATAAGCTTTTCTCTAAGTTAGCACTATTTTATAGGTCAACAAACTGGCTCCAAGCAAAGCCATTTTTAGCCACCTCGCATAGAACCTCAGCACTACTAGCATTAAGGTCCCGCAAGGCTGCCTTTTTCACATGCTGAGATGCCAAGAAGAAAAAAATCTCGTCATTGTCAGCCAAAGCAATTATTTATCCAAACAGAGACATTTCAATGTCACATGAGGTATATAATGCCACAAGGAGGCCTAACAAACAAATAAGTCAAATTCTTTGAAAAAAAGTTAGGATCATATTCTTGTACCCCAAAACAAAGTATAAAATCTTATGATGCTTCCACTTATTATGCAGTTTTCTGAAGGATTAAGATGACATAAGAAATAGGACCTAATACTCCATTTAGTACAACTTCTTCAAGTTAAGCTTATGAAAATAGAGTCATTATTGAAAAGCAGTAAATTTTATAATGCATAAACATGAAATAGTTTTCTATAAATAAATTAACAAAGTAGGTTTCATCATAAAGAAAGGATAATGAAGATTTTCTACAATAACACTGAGGTAATTTTCACACTTTAAAACTTTAAAATAAAAAAATAAAATAAAATAAAAAAACCCTCCAAGGAACTTATTGAAAGAGCTCAGATGTTTTGCTGTCATTAAACATAAAATAAAACCACTCTATTCAATAACTTGTTAACTCTTTCTTGAATTGCGGCAAAGCAACATAAACAAGACAAATTAAATTTTTTTCTAATATTAGAAAAACTCTTTTAAGTAGTATATAGATTGTTACAAACAAGCACTAAGAAGAAGAAAAGCAGTAAAAAAGAAGCTGGAGCAATCTATAATTGGATCTTGCAAGTCGTCTAGCGAAGAATTTTGTAACAAACAGATCAAATATATTACACAAAACTGGTCTTTCCACAGAAATTTCCAAATTGATTTAACAAGTTGATGTTTGCATAAACAATATCCAGCTAGTAACGCAAATTCCAATTGTTCTTATGGCTACAATTTTGAGGGTCAAATTAAGGGGGAACATTTATAAAGATACAGATAAACAGAAAAACTGAAAGGAAAAATATGTATCCATATTTTGTTTTATAATAGCATACTGTAAAATAGTTCAGTGCTGTCTAACAAAAAAAATCCAGGTTACAAATTTACATAATCTAATGACCTTAGGAAACGAGATACTGAATGACTCAATTACCTTCCTTCATGTGACACTTATTAGTATGTTGTATAAGATAAATAAATGGCAGATCAGATCAGATCATGTGGGAATAGCAATCAAAATTTAAAACTTAACAGCTAAATATTCCAAGAAAAATTACTCACACCTCTTGTGGAAGTCTTGTGCAAGGAATAAACTGCTCCAGAAGCAACCTAGCACAACAACCAATCCACAAGCAATGTACATATTACAAACGAAATAAGATCAAATTCAGTCATATAGCATCAATCTTCAATATTATATTTACCTTCAAAGCCACTGAGAGGAAATCCATATCAGCACCTTTTCTTCGAGTTCCAAATGGAGGATTCATTACAACAGTATCAACAGTTTGACCTAAAAACAGACCAACCACAAGGAAAACATATAAGTTGCAAAAGTTCAACAACAAAGTAAATCGAGAATATCTCATAAACTTAAATTTTATGTAAGGACTCAAGTAGAAACCCAAATACCTTTTTCTCCATCAATTACAAACAAATATCTTATTAATCATGCAAATTAATAAAGGAGCTGCTTGGGATATCTTTGATAGACAAATGCCCAACATAGTTACAAATAAACCAGAAAAGAGGCAGCTATCAATTAACTTATTTCCATTAAAAGAGAAAGATTATTCTCAACCCAGCAATTCTAAACCAAAACACACACACACACACACTGGAAAAAAAAAAAAAAAAAAAAAAAAGCTAGATAGTGGAAAATAATTCCTACGTCAATACATACCAAAAGTCCATATCATCCAATGTTCCTTCATTATACAGAAATGATACTTAAAATATTAAAAAGATGAACCATAATACTATTTTCCTTGAACTTCAACTAATGAAATTTCAAAAAAATAATAAAGAAGGCCAAGTGGCTTTAAGCAAAGATATCTTTTAGTAGCAAAACCCCATAGGTATTCATCCGTCTGTAAATTCTTTTTCCCAACATCCGGGTTGAGAATCTGAGAAAATAATTTTTTATAGGGGTTATTCCCCAAACCCCATAGGTTTCAAAACATGTTCAATTACCCCACAGGTTTGTAGGGTCTAGTGTGTAGAAAGCACTGTTAGATACGAATCAAGCCAAATCCGAACATTTTCTGGCTCGAGTTCAGCCTTGAAAAAAAACTTTGCTCAAATTCATTAAGCCAATATTAAAAATAGTTTGAGTTCAATTTGAATAAAAATAATATGGTTTGAGTTTGACTCAAATTTACAGCTCAAATTCATAGCTCGAATATATTATTCAAATTCATTGTTTGAATTCGTGGTTAATTAACAAAATGATTTCTTTTAACAATTATTTAATATAATTCAAATCAATTTACAAGCCAAGTTTAAATCAAATCAAACCATATATCTAGGGTACAAGTCAAATTAAGCTAAACTCTCTATAACATAAGTTCAATTTAATTTTAAAACGAGTCAAATCTCTTAATTTAAACGTAATTCATATTCAAAATAAATAAATTCGAATCGAATCAAACAGAACTGAACCGACTTTCGAGCCCATACCAGTTAGGTTTGGATCCAGCGAATGGCAGAATCAGCGCGGCTTTTGTTTCATTTTAGCCGCCTTTGATAAAGTATAAATAGACTACTGAAGAGCTCAAGAGCAACCGAGGGATCAAGTGTGCTTCCTTTTTCAGGACTTAGGGTTTGGTTTACGGTCACACGCGCAAGCTCCTGCTTTTGCATTGGGTTACCTTCTCTTACTTCTTCCTTCGGCAGTAATTGATCGTTTTATAGGGTTTGAGAGATGGTTGCTATTTACGTTTTTTCTTTTAGAAACTATTATATTTTGTTAGGGCCTGGTTAGATTGACGGGGATTTTTTATTTTATTTGCTGAACTCTTATGCGTAAAAGTGAATAGCTCTAATTTATTTATATGTGGAAACTTGATTATGTTTTTATTCAGTAGTGGTAGAATGACAATGCGTTAAAGATTGAATCATTTGATTCATTACTTCAAATTTGATACCTATTACCAGTGAAAGATGACTCTGTCGGATGAAGAAATCAAAAGGCTTTTCAGAATCAGGAAGACAGTGATGCAGATGCTGAAGGATCGGGGTTATTTTGTTGGAGATTTTGAAATTAACATGACCAAAGAGCAGTTCCTCTCGAAATATGGTGAAAACATGAAAAGGGAGGACCTGGTTATCAATAAAGCAATGCGAAACAATAGCTCTGATCAGGTATACATTTGATTGTTAGCATAAGTATTGTATTTTTCATGGGTATTGTGACTTTAGACTGCTCCTGTTGTTTTTTTTTTTTGTTGTCATTTAGTTTTCCAATGCTTATCTGATTATAAATTTTTGTTCGATTTTGGTCTTATAGGTCAATTTGTAAAAATATATGATTGCATTGACTTCGTGGACAGGGTACCCAAGCTTTGTTATCTGCTTTTCTTTTTTGTTTTATCCTTATCGGTTTTCCTTGTGCCCCAGATTTATGTTTTCTTTCCCGACGAACAAAAAGTTGGCGTTAAGACAATGAAGACCTATACCAATCGTATGAAATCAGAGAATGTGTTCAGAGCTATATTGGTGGTTCAACAGAACTTGACCCCCTTTGCACGAACATGTATAAATGAGATCTCTGCAAAATTCCAGTTAGAAGTTTTCCAGGTAAAATTAGTTGCTTCTGCATTATTTGGCTAGTGGTTTCATTTGATGAATTAATTATATTAATGATTATTTGTATATATGTGGTCCATTGTAGTAGTAGTACCTAAAGATTTCTGTTGAAAAAATGTTTATCGTTTACTTCACTGAAGACTTTGGTTTATTCCATGGATTGATAGTCGTAAATCATGGGATTTTCAATACCCGTGATCAATCCTTCGTACTACATAAGAGTTCAAATGACTTAAAGCATAGACATCAATTGGTTTCCAAAATGTTGCTTTTGATGAAGTACCCGTGAGTTACACAAAAAGGTTTTCTCATATCTTTCTTTCTTCTTTTTGATAATTTTCAAGAGTGATTTTACTCAAAGGTTTTCTCATTTTTCATTTTTTGATCTTCACTTGTTGTAAGAGTAATGCATTATGTTCTGTATTGTGAAGGATGATGTTAAACTTTTTTTTTTAATTTTGTTGCTTAATTTATAAAGGAGGCAGAGCTTTTAGTCAACATCAAAGAACATGTGCTTGTTCCTGAGCATCAGGTGCTTACTAATGAAGAGAAGAAAACATTGCTGAAGAGGTACACAGTGAAGGAAACACAAGTAAGTTTTGACAATCTAGATATCTTGTTTAAAACACACTTTGTTTGATCTATGGTGCCATTACTAACGTGCTCATAGGAAGTTTTGCCTTGAGAGTCCTGAGCCTGGCTTGCATAGAAGTTTTGCCTTTTGGCTTATATAATTGTAATTGTAGTTTTCTCAATGACTTGGTTAATGATCTATGATTAATTTACTCTTTGAGAGTCCTGAGCCCGGCTTGCACAGAAGTTTTACCTTTTGGCTTAAATATCTGGTTGACTTCTCCTTGTTGGGAGCATCTTAAATTAGATACTGCATAATGTGTTCTTAATTTTGTGAACTACCATAATGAGCTATTATTACTAGAGGTCCAGGTGTGAAATTTTGTAGTACATGCATTATATACAGACAGCTCAATTTGGTTTTATTTATTCCTGATATTCTACTGTTCCTATTCTCCTGGGGTGGTTGGAGCTCAGTTGCCGCGCATTCAAGTGACTGATCCAATTGCAAGATACTATGGGCTGAAGCGTGGACAAGTTGTGAAGATTAGCCGGCCAAGTGAGACTGCTGGCCGATATATCACCTATCGATATGTTGTATAATTTTTTGTTTATTAGGTGTAGTAATTACTTAAATTTAGCATCAAATACTAGACTTGAACTGAAGTTCTTTTATCATGGCTTGCCTCAAAATGCAAAGCAAAACTGTTGAGTTTTGGACCTTAAGACAACCTGCCAAATCTAATGTCGGTAGAAGGAAAGGAATGGCAATTACAGTTTTGGTGTCATTTTCATAATTGAATAGTTTGAACGTTATATTTGAGTATTGTGGTATCTTCTATTAATTGTTGCAAGAGTTGGAATTTTCAGCTTTTAATTTATTGACTAATTAGCACTTTAACTGACTTGACCAAAAGACCGTGTTTGCCATTGAAAATTATGTGGGTGGCACAAGACTGATGTGCCTAAAGCAAACAAACTATTTTTACAGCCATGGTCAACCAGCAATAATAATACATTAAAAAGAAAAGATCAAGAACTTAGACTAGGAAAGTGACTTGGATGCTCATTTATAACGTTCTCTCTTCAAAGAGAACTGAGACTAGGAACTCCCCTTTTCTACCATACACAGGAATGTTGTAACACCAAAAGAAAAGATCAAGAACTTAGACTAGGAAAGTGACATGAATGCTCATTTATAACGTTCTCTCTTCAAAGAGAACAAAGACTGCGAACTCCCCTCTCCTACCATACACAAGAATGTTGTGACACCATAGCTCTCTCCTATACAAAAGCAATAAAACATATCAAGCTATCTACAATCGAAGACTCTCAGATTGATCGACTAATCATTTTATTAACTGGTGAAGGCATTCCTTTGATCGATCGGTAGAAGACAAAGCTCTGAGATGGTCAAGGAAAGGAGTGTTTGAAGTGTGAGAGAGTGGAGCTAACTCCGTTTTTTATATAGCAAAGTTGAGGGAACCAATAGAAATCAATCCTACTCGTTGAATATCATTCTCAAACACAAGTAGACTATCTTGTGAAATGAACAATGTTCATCCAATCACCTTTCATGGAAAAGTTAAATGACCAGATTATACACTATTTAAAATTTATGGAGTTATAGTTACGTTAACTAAGACATTCTGTCAATACGATTTTTTAACCTTCAATGTGATAATCATCAAAAGAAGTTTTTAAAGTCTTTCTTACACTCTAAGAACTATCATTATCGTATAGTATTCTCTTATCCACAAGATATCTTTCTAAAAAATATCATTTTAAGGAAATTGGTTTAAGTAATTGTAACTAGTGACTAACCACATGACAATTTGTCAAAGATCAGTGACTAGTGATTAGTTATAAGATCATCCTTTATCTATTACACATTGATAGACATAGATAAACTTTTTATCCTATAACAAGAAGAATACATTTACTTAGTAATAGATCTCTACAAAATCTTCAAAAGAGATTATCCTATTCTTTTCTGTAACAAGGGATTTTTCCAATTTGGATAATTTGATAATTATAAGTATTCCCTTTCAGTTTAATTAGAATATAAAAAAAAAATTCTCAAAATCATATTTGAGTTAAGAATCTTCAAATATTCCTATTTACATGTAACCTCTCATCTAAAATTTTATAAATAAATTTTAAAAAAATTCCTATTTGCACGTAACATCTCCAAAATCTTACAAATATAAAAACTACTACGAGTAGAGGAGGCCCTAAATACACACACATATACTCTGATTCATCATTATTGTATAACTTGGTTGTTGATGAGAAATCTCATCTATAGCTACAACACCAACTCAAAGTGTCTCATATTGTTGGGTTACAACAGCAGAGCCTGCGATGCCGATGGGTATCAAAATAAATTATTCGTTTTCTACTTAGAACAGGCTAAATTCTTGAGTTGACCCTGCAGGAAGATGGAGCTAAAGGAACTTTATCATAAACAATGGCACTAGTACTGAGACAAATTCCAAATCCTATATTTCACCAAAGCATTAATTATTAAATTCCAACATATTTCCCCACTGTTTCACCTTCATCTTTAAAAATTATATTTATACAAACAAATTTACCTACCATCTCAGTAATGTAACATTATCATGATTAAAAATAAATTATACAAACTGAAGTAAATAATAAGCCAATTATGACATCAGTGTTAAAAATTGAATGAAATCTCACTTGTTTTACATTCCATCCTCTTGTGCCAGAAACAAAAGTTTTTCACCATTCAAAATAAATAAATTGAAGGAAACTGTAATATTCTTGTCCAGGTTTTGATTTATGTTGTGGCTGCTTTTAGCAGCTCTTCCCATGATGTTAATTTCTCCCGCAGTTTGTTACTCAAACCCCCCAGCCTCTTCTCCAAGGAATCGATCTTTTCCCAACCGCTGTATTGTATAGGGGTAACATTTTTACTATCCAGTAAATGCAGGAGTCCCTCTCTTCCAGGTTTCGGCAAACTGTCTTCGGATGATAATGTTCCATTTTCAAGGTCTTCTAAAATGCTAGCTACCTACCATCTCAGTAATGGAGTCATAAAACAGGTCAACACCACATGTAAACTAATGCAAAAGTTTAACTCTAGCATAGATTGCTTGCAGTGAGATATTCAAACAGAACTACTGATGAAGGCATTCCTTATCTCTTATATTAAAGCGCACAATTTTTTCTCAAGATGTAAGACTTACAGTTTCCTCAGCACAGTAGAGGTTTGTAGCAATAATCCCAGTTGGTCCTCTCTTCAACCACCCACAAACATACAAGCCATTTTCAATCTGTGTAGGAACTCCTGAATCATCACTTAAAACTCGACCTTTGACATTAGGAACCACACCTGAAAAAGATGCCATGAAAATTGAGATGGGTCTCATAAAAAGTATGTGATTCGGTTTCAATATTCAGCATGCACCACATACATTAGAAAAATGTGTGAAAATGTTTTTTGGCAGATGGCTTTTGAGATGGGTCTCATAAAAAGTAAGTATGTATGTATTCTTCTGCACTGAATACATACATACATACTTGTATGTATACAGGTACGTATATGAAAAACTCAAAAGTTTTAGAAACTCAAGAGACACAATAATACAACCATCGCTTCAAGAATACAAGCAAGGTTTCCAACCTAAAAAATCCCAATCATGATTTCCCACACTGATTAAACTCAGAAAACTTTCAGAAAGGATATCACTTAAAGAGTTGAGCACAAATTAGTTATACATCATAATGTCATTAAGTTTTTTAATCATTTTGTAGTATGTCTGTTGAAATTTAAAATAAATAAGTGATTTGGGATATACATAAATGTCTCATAGTTTCTCTAGCCGTAAGATGATTTACAAGCAATGAGCAGGAAATGATAATAATGCCACAAGACAATGTCACAATTATCCTTTTTACCTCTGCAATGATCAAAGGGTAGACCATTTACTGGTACTGATTTGTAACCAATGCTCTTTAGCACCATCCTACCAACAAGAAGGACAATTTCCATCAATACTAAATCAAAGTCACTTGAATTCAAGAAAGCAAACTGAACAAAACATTAGCCCTCTAGTTCCTCTTTTTCATTGATCGCTCAGTTCCTCATTGATGCAGAGACAAGGATCAAGGCATCAACAGGTAAACTTATTAGTTCCAAAACTCAAAAGAATTTGCCTCTCCGATCAAGTTATGGGGCATAATCAGGACATATTCAAATAAGATAGATAAATAAAATAAAAATATTCATGAATAGTTGCATGAAGGCTCCTATAAAGAGTCAGCTAAAAGACCAAAAACTTGATAGTAGAAATATATATGAATTGAGAAAACTTGCTATCTAGAAAATATTACCCGCAGTCAATATCTTCAAATTCTCCAGTACCCACTGCAACCTGTTTTCCAGGGCCAACAGCTACAAATTGAAGCTAAATAAGACAAAGTGATTCTTTGTATTTATATATCAACTCATAAGTCAAATCATTGCTTTTTTTTTTTTTAACCTTCTCATAAACAGTGCAAATTTTCATGACACTTGACAAAACCCACTCATTAATACCCATGGCACTTAAAGAAATAGATAGCTACCAAAATTTAAAGCATGGTCAATGAGATGACCAATCAATTTAGGTTTGCAACTTGCAAGTCATTAGCATCCAACAATCTGAGGCATGAGAAACCAACAAAAGCTACATGGAGACAAATAGACAAAATGTAAAAAGAGAAATACCTCATAAAACCATTTTCCCAAAGTCCATATTTTAAAAAACACTTGACTAAGCTTCCTCATTACTCATAACACTTAAAAATTAAAAGAAATAACTTTATTCTTAAATTTAGCACAAGGTCACTCTGATGATTAATCTACTTCTGTTTGCATCTTGCAATTCATGAGCATCCAGCAATCTAAGACATGAGAAACAAACAGAAGCTACATGAAGACTAATAGACAAACATGTATAGTAAGAAACACCTTTTAGAACTGTCCTCTCAAAGTGCACACCCGACACATGGCCACTGCTTTTTTCTGATTCAAGAAAACAATCAGGTTTGTGGAAGAAAACAAAGTGAAGTTCACGTTGACCTGAGCTAGATTGGGAAGAAGCTGAAGCAGCAGCCTTAGAGAGCAATTCATATACTCTCCTCTGAATTCGACTGTTTTTCATCTCTTCCTTTGCCAAAATACAATATCAAGATACAAAGAACATCAAAAGAGGAAAAAAAAAAGTGGCAAACCCCAAAATATTTATTAAGTTTTCTCTTTCACAGAAAAGCAAATATTTGATTTTTCATGTGAGAAAGGTACACAGAAAACATTAAGGATTAAAATATACCTCATCTGCGGGGGTTTTGACCAAATCAGCTTCCTTTATGTTAACAAACAAATTTTTAATGCCTGCAAGAAGATTGTATATTTCTGTAAGTTCCGTGATTATAAAAGGATTTCATACCACAGCAGGCACAATATTCTGAATGCAGTTAAATACAAATAAAAATTAAAAAACCATGGACACGGAAAAAGTCAAGATGTAAATAAAGCAGTTAATATTAGTGGAAAAGGCTGGATGTTAAGAATTACCAAGTAATTCACGGAGCTCTTTAGCGGTACAAGCTGCTTGGACTGGTCCACGTCTGCCAACCAGATAGACTTTCCTGTAATTACACTCATATCAGTAAAGACAGAAGAGAGAAAGGAATTTCAAGAACTAACAGATAACGATGGAAAAGAAACCTGATAGAGCTCTCCTCCAGAGCATTCAAAGCATGGCTAGCAATATCAGTTGTTGCCAGTTCTTCAATTGGTCGTAGGAGAATACGAGCAACATCAAGAGCTACATTTCCCTGGAATGTATTTTCAAGTCATTCCCACTGGACATATCATTAGTTTGCAGTTTCTCACAAGAGTTGCAGAGCATATGAAGTGGTAATCTCATGGGATGAATTAAGGTTCCATTTTGGTGTTCTTACTATATAAGAATTAGTTGCCAATTAATCTACTAGGTCTCTATGCCCAACGGACTAGCTTAATTATTCAGTTTTCTTGCCATGGAAGCAAGAGGTCTAAGGATCACATCCCCTCAATTGGATCCATTTAATTTAAATTTGTGCATGAGGAAGGGTTGAGAGGGGTGGATTGTGTAGTGAAATTAAAAGAAAGTCTATTAGGTCTCCAATAAGCATAATACTGAAAAATCTTACAACAACTAACAAGCAAGGTCTGGCAAAAGACCACATTTAATATTTCCTAAGTTACTAGAATTCTGAATTTGTTGGTACGATTTAAACCTAAGACCTCACCAACCACACTCCAGCTGAGATCAATGCAATTGATGTCACACTGTCCTTCCTTTTTCAGTAAAATTTGAACCTGTACCTATTCTGTCCACCCCTATACCACTTGACTAAAGTTCAAATGGAGCCACAAGTTAACTCACATATAAATAATTGTATTTGGATTTTACAGATATGTTCCTTACTAATCAATTCCTCAACCAGCTGCTAACTTCCAAGATGCCTCTTAAATTTGGAACTGTGCCTTATTTAATCAAGATTCATAAATGATTTTAGATTCTACAAATTGCATACCCTCTGATAGAAAGTGTCATTCAAAAATGGAAGAATCCAGTGATCAACCTGGTTTCACACTAATCTATAGAATACCTGACCAAGAATAACAGCTGTATCAGTGCTCTTCAAGTCAGGATTCAGGTTTTTACAATCTGGGTGTGCATTATACCACCAAACAAATTCTCTAGCTGAGTGTATTCCAAACAGATCCTACAAAAAATTCAACACAGGAAAATTTGAACAATCTTAATTTCAACTCCATTTGAAAAATTCATAATCATATAATTTGAAATATGAAATGAATGATTTTGTGGACAACAATATGGATGTTGAGCACCATTATACTAAAAAAGCAAGTCTAACAACACTTTTTAGGCATTAGATATACATACTTCTCCTGGTATACCCAAAACTCTATCACTTTCAGCACCATAAGCAAGAACAACCTGTTCAAATTCCAGCTAAAATTGAGAAAATTCAAAATGAAAAGACTAGAAGGAAAATGCTGTTACCAGAAAAACAACACATTTAAGGTGGGTATTTTACCACATGGTAGAGCTCACGGAGCTCTGAGAGAGAAATGGAAGAACCAAGAGAGACATTCCCAAAGAATGAGCACCGTTCATGTTGTGCCACTCGAGAAAACTGGTTAATCACAATCTGTTGCAATTTTTCTGCTAAACTAAGCTCAATAAAGACAATTACACCGAAAAAAGAGAACCATTTTTTTTTTTTAAATTGTCCCAGGTAAATCACGTATATCAATTATGCCACAAACACAATCTGATTCAAGCTGCTGTAATTCAGAATAAATGGAAGCAAAAATGAAGTAACTCACCTTTGTTTCCGGATGATCAGGTGCTACACCAGAGCGTACTAATCCAAATGGTGTTGGCAATCGATCAATGATGTCAACTTGCGCTTCCTGGTGCGCCTTTAATGTCTAATATTTTTCAAAGCCTCATAAATCCACCAATAAATAAAGAAAGATAGAAAATTAAAAGAAAAAAAAAATCATTCATCCCAGCCTACGTTACCCTTTCAGCTGTATAGAAGCCGGCTGGTCCGCTGCCAACTATGCAGACTCGCAGGGGATGATTTAAGAGAGTTGCAAAGCTTCTTGACAAAAATGTTCTTGCTTGATACATGGCGGATTTATTTTATTTTATTTTCAATAACCACAAAGACAGAGATTTGGGATGATGACTGTTAGGGTTTTTATTTGAAATTTTGGAGAGTTGAGTTCGTTGTTGGGAAAATAGATGGTTGATGGGCTATTCAGGCCGGAATTACTAAAATGGGCCGACCTTCCAATAATTGCTACCATGACATCCAAAGAAACGAGGGATAGTCTTAAGAATTAAACTATACATATAAAATTAATTTATTCATATAAATTGTGATGATAATTTATGATTGGATAATATGATTATTTATTTTTTATTAGATAATTTATTTATATAGATATTATTATAATATACACTTTAAAGTCATAACTATGTATATTTATTATTAATTTATAAATAATATTTTTCAAAAGCTTAGAAACTTTAAATGGTTCGACCAGTTGAAACAACTATAAAACATTCAAAAACATGATAGGGTTAGGCCGTGGTTGGGCCCCTATTTTTGGCACAGCCCGCAGGAATACTTTTACAGATCTTATGAGGCCCATGGGTCATATCAAGGGCTTGATTCGATGTACTAAAAAAAAAATTTTTTTGTCCAAAACTCATGAAAGTGATTAAAATAATTATATATAAAAATTATTAAAATATTTTATTAAGAATAATATAATTGTTATGTAAAATAACATTGTCAGAAACAAAAAATATGATAAGTTAGAGAAATTAAATCAATAATGAAATAAAATAATATAATCTTTTCAACTTGAATGGCCAAAAAATTTCAATTTATTGATCTGAAATGCTTAATTAACATAATTTAATTAATAAAAGATTAAAATTTATCAAAATGAATTATCAATAAATTGTATTTATATTGACACTATCTTGTGGCAATGCTAAGCATCCAATCAATGTACATGATTTGATTCATATGCCTAGTAAAAGTAATCAATTAATTAAAAAGAAATTTAAATAATTACAAGCAAAAATACCTAATAAATACCCCCTAGGAGGTCGTTTTAGTAATAAAAGAAAATGTTATATATATAAAAAATAAATATACATTTAAGTTTTCTTTTAGGGTAGATCAAAATCATACTTTTTATTTACCTGATTTAATGATTATGAGATCTGTTATTAGATTTAAAATTAGTAGCAATCCGGTTTAAGTAGGGGTTTTTGTTTAGAAAATAAATAAATAAATAATAAAATTATACATATATATTTTTTAATATATAAATAAATATATAGATGATATAGAATCATATAATTGAGCGATTTTATATTAATGATAAAATAACATCCGATTACATTATAGCATATTATATGTTCTGTCTTTTAACAAATACGTCAACGTATAGATTCATATATGATACAACTTATTTAATATTCATGACAGGTGTATCATATTGTATCTTTTTGTCAATCAAAATAAACTATATAATACATAGATAATATATAACATATCTATGTCAGAGTTGAGAGATTTGACATGATTGATTAAACATGTCATGTTTGAGTTAAAAAAAATTATATTACTGTTATCTTGATAAGATATGATTATAGCGCGTCAATCCGATTTATCACCATGTTTGAAATTATAATTATATGATTATTTTTTTATGTAATTTTTTGTTGTCATGAAATGGGATGTGATGTCATAATTGACGTGAGGATGACGTCAATTAGGAGTGGGTCCAAGGTTGATTTTTTAAGCATGAAATACGTTGGCCCACAACACTAGGCCTAACCAATATACTCCAAAAACTTATGAAAACCCTACATTGAAAGCCTACTAACCTCTCACTTTCTCTTATAACTTGACTTTGAAGTGATAAAATAAATTCAAACTTTACCGTTTAAGTAATAAATGGGAAAATTTTATATATAAAAAATATAAATTTAAGTTTTTTTAATGATTTATTAAAATTAAAATTAAAATTTATTTAATTTAATAATTATAAAATTAGTTATTTAATTTAAAATTTATTTTATTTAATATAATTAATTTCGATCTTATACGATAGTTCGGTTTTGGCAGATTCTTTGTGAAAATAATAATAATAATAATAATAATAATAATAAATTGTTAGTTGCATTTTAGTTTGCTAAAAAATCCTCTAGTATCTACCAAATTGAATGTCCCTTCCGGTTGCCATGTGAGCCTCACTGAATTTTGATTTTTTTAACATGCTTGATTTTACAACACACGTGTTATACCCATGTGGGCCACTAACCCATCTCGTCCGCTAGTGTTTTGGACAAGACCTGGGCCATAAAGTTCGTTTTAACTTTAAGGCTGTCAGTCATGTGATCTGTCATGTGAGGTATTTTTCGTCTCTATAGTAAGAAAAACATTCTTCCACATTCATCCTGTGCATCTTAAATTAGCACAGTGATCACCGGTTAATATTACGTTGTACACAGTTTGAAACAAATAGGTTTGGTTGCAGATAGGGGAGTGTACAATTTGATTTGAATTATAAAATTAAATCTAATGGTTTAAAAATCATAATTTGATTTAATTTAATTGGTGAAATAGTTTAATTTTAATTAATAATTTTTTAAAAATAGTTTTTAAAAATCATAAATCTTATTTTTAAAATACATATATATTATTATATTTAATAAAATTTTGTAATAAATAATTAGATGCATAATTATTTTTTTATATTTATTTTGTTTTCTTATAAGTATGTGTATTTCATATTTATTTTATATGATTATATTATATTTAAAAAATTATAATTTTATTAATTCTATTAAATAATATATATTTAAAAATAAATAATTTTAAGAATAGTATTATATACGTAACTTTATGTGTAAACAATAATATGTTATTATATAATAAAATAATTAAAAATTAAAAATAAAATAATATTTAATCATATTATATATCTAATTTAATTTAGAAGAGTTTTTATTTTTTAATTTAATTTAAAAGAAAGTGTATTAAATCGAATCGTACGGAAAAGATATGAAGAAGACAGTGATGTAATGGGATTTAAATTATCATAATGAGATGATCAAGTTAAAGAAACTATATTGGTAAAGTGGGAAAACATAAATAATTAAAAATGATAATAATAATAATAAAAATAATGAAGGTGGAAATGGATATAAAAAGACAAAAGAATAAGAGAGTAGGATTGTTGGGATCAGTATTTAAATTGGAATTATGCAATTATTTCATTCTGAGAATGATTGATGCCTTTTGTTTATTTTATAATCTACTCTACTCTACTCTACTTGGATCCTCAGATCCTTAACGATTTTTAAATTTTATAATGAATTTCATTACCTAATCTATTGCTATTATTAATTAGGCAATAGATTAAGTAAAATTTTTAATTAATAAAGTTTAAAATTTTAAATATTTATTTATTATTTAATTTTGTTATTAATATAAAAAGTAAAAATTATATTTAAAAAATAAAAACTTATTAATTTTTTTAATTTAATTCGCGCAAACGTAAGGACTCCACCTTCGATGGGAATAAGTCTTTTGCCGTTGCAATTAATATATTCTGAGTAATTTCAATGAAACAAAACATGTTGGAAAAGATTGATTACGGATGGATATATGCTTCAAAATGCGTGCACGCTAAGCCATCATTATGCTACGTGTCGTGTCTTAGAGGGGACTCCACTTCATTTTCTGCTTTTATTTTTATAACTTATCCATTCATCATGTTTGTTACAATTTTATATATAAATTGATTTATTTAATATTAAAATAAATTTAATTCATTGTTATATATATATATATATATATATATATATTTAAATAGATAATTTGAACTTAGTTTTATATTTAGTTTAATAAGATGGTTTAATAGTTTAATCTAATTTAATTACAAAAATAACTTTCAAATAAATAAATTAAAATTAATTTAATTAATGATTGACAAGTTAATTGATTAGATCAATTGATTTGATCCAACTTTTAAAATCATATGTTAAATTTAAATAATGTATGCGTGTTTTGGATATAATATTTAATTCGCTTCTTTACTATAGCTGTATATCCAACATTTAATCCTAGTTTTACACGTGTTCAAAATATAACCAATTAACCTTTTTTTTTTCCCGGGATCACATTTAACACTGTTCTCAATAATATAATTGAAAATTTTATATAAAATCGGTTATTATTGTGATGGTAAGGGCCATTTTTCATCTTCATATTCACTGTAATATAAATATAATAGTAAAATTATATATACATATTTTTTAATATAGAATTATATATTATATTATAATTTAGTAATTTTAAATTAAAAATAAAATATTATTTAATCATATAATGATACATCATTTAATTGTTTCATCAAATATCTAACATTAGAGCTACAACCATCACACCAGACGAGTCAATATTTTATAAGTTTGGTAGAAGTTTAAATCCAGACATTTTTCTTATAAATTATAATACTCTACCAATTTTATTAACCTTTAAAAAGTGTTTAGTTGAAGTTTTATAAAGATTATTCTGATATTCTATTTTTTATTATTTATATTACCTTGTTTGGTTTATAAGTAATAAAAGATTTCAATAATAATTTATTATCAATAATAATGTGACAAATAATATAAGATATAATTTACTAATCATCTCTATCTTAATTATTAAAATATTATCAGATACTCTTAAATTTTATTATAACTATATATTTAATTATTAATTTTTTAAAATAAAAATACTCTAATTTTTAATAAATACAATAAACAATATAAAAAATATTTTAAAATAATAATATTTAAATTTATTTAAATAAAATAATATATTAATATCTTCCAATCATTTCTAACCAAACGTAATTTTAATTACCTTTGAATTAACCCAATGTTTCGACTATTCGGTTTGAAAGGAGAATATTCTTTTGTCACAATTTTTTTTTTTCAACCATATATAGAACTACGTGCCCATCAATTTTAGGCAAATTTCAACGCTGTGGAAATTACAGCAGGCTGGAGGGGCCAATACGAGTGAACCTCACATTGTTATCATGTGACATGTGCTGCCCACACGCATTTTACTTCGTTTGATGTAAAACATCAATTGCCTTCTTATAGCATTAGTTTTTAACAAGGAATATGATTTTTATCTCTAAATTAAACTCTTGATATAATTTTCTTAATAGTTAGGAGACTAATTATTGTATTTTAAATTTTTTTATTTAATATAATTGAATCAATTAGTAAAAACAATTTAATTAAAATAAAATTTTCTCATTAAAGAAAAATGGTTTTAAGGTTTCGTAAAAGCCGTCTCAAGATTATTTCGAGGAATAATAGATTAACTCTAGGCATGATTACTTAATATTATATATTAGGCCAAAAGACTTATTCCCACCCAAGGCTTATTGCATCCCTGAACTTTCATCTATTAAATTTTGAAAATATAAATACTCATTTATTTATTAATTTTTGTTATTACTATCAAAGATAAAATCGTCATTTATAGATTTTATTTAAAGAGAAAAAAATTATCTCTTTTTCTTATCTTAATATTAAAAACTAATAATTTGTATTTTTTAAGTTTAAAAATTGACTCTCTACCCTTTCTCGCAAGTTTAGAGTTTCAATTTTTCATATTTTTCTCGTTTACAATTATCCCACAACCTTTTGAAAGATTTTAGTTTCACTCTCCCTTCAATTTTCACTTTCAAATCGTCATTAACATACTCTTTTCTCTATCTTTGACATCTGAAATCGAGCCGCTAAGACACCCCTTTCATCTTCTTCCTATTTCTCTTCAATTCAATGCAAAACTTGGTCTAAATCACATGAACTCTCTCGGACCCTTGATATTATATATTAAGCAAATGATAACGACTCCCATGAAAAAGATAACACCAAAATTTACACAAGCTTTGATGGATAATATTCGAGTACAAGGAACCGACATATCAAGTCTCAAGATTTTCAGCCTTGATTATAATTATAATCATAATTAATTAAACTGATTTTGATTGTTAATCAAGAAAGCTATATTTACTTGCCCAAGTGTCAGCATCGTATTATTTAATTAATACTTTTCAACAAAAGACGAAATTAATTGACTCAAATTGACGATAATTGTCAGATTTATTAACTAATTAATATTAATTAGAATTAAATAAAAAGAGAGAGAAGAATAAAAGAGGAGAAGGTAAGGACAAGCAAGAGAAGTTTGTTGTTTTTTGGGGAAGGAGAGGTGGAAGAATGTATGAAGATAAACATGAGAAAACAGGTAAACGAGCGGTAAGGAAAAGACATTTTCCCGTTAATATTTTTTATTAATGGTAACTGTGAAAGTGATTAATATTTCCCCAATCTAGATTTGAAACATTTTTCACTAATCACATGTATAATTTACTTTTTCATATTTAACTTTACTAACGAAAATATATATATATATATAAAAAATTATAAAAGAGCATAAGGGTAATACAACTTATCAAAATTACGATATATCAATATAATGATTATTTTTTTATTTCTCAAATAAAACCTTAACCCCTCATACTTAAAAAATTGACTCTTTGACCCTTGTTCAACCGTAACATGTAACATATATTCTTGCCACTTTAGAAACCATTTCTAGTTGCATTTTCCCCCTTAACATTGTTGTTTTGCTACTATCTAGCTCAACGGTTTAGATTCGAAGGTACAGTACCATACTGTCAACGATGAAAAAAGATTTGTTTATACTTAACCACCACCTATGTTTTTCTGCTTACCCATATAAAAAAGGATAGTTGATTGATAATAGAAGCTAAATTTAGTCAGACTAATCAAATCGTCATGACTGAGTTGACTCGTGATTTGGGAGAGGAAAATAAAGGCCTTGCAATAGTCATGAAAGGCATGAAGCCTCATGATGACTATTAGAAAAAACTCATGGCCTAAAAACTTTGCATGCCTCCATGAAGACGTATGATGAGATGAAGAGTTGATTTCTTTTAGGTATTATAATTAGCAAGGTATGATCATCATTGAGCTGATTTTAAACAAAGATAAGACATCACCGATCAAATGGGTGTTAGAGTAGGTGCTCTAGAACCAATCATAAAGGTTAATTATGTAATTTCATCTCAACAATATGTCGTATTTTATTAAGAATAAATTTGACAATTATTCATCTATTATTACATGTATATGTACTTATACAATTATAATGAATGTCCTTAGATTAGTAAAACTATGAGGAGAGATCAATGTAACTTGATCATGAAAACCCTATAAACATGTATAGTGGTCAATCTAGAAATATTCATAGTCTTAGTATTATCCTAACCAATGGCATATATAATATGATAAGGTTATCATCATGTTGAATGACCAAACCAAAAGATTGTGATAGATCTCGTGTGTCAAGATTGTTACTGTCAATCTGGTACAACATATGAATACGTAATGACTACATGTTCATTGGACTAACCCACCGAATATCCAATTGTATAATAACTATACCATTGAAAAATACATTCAATTTAATGTTGAAATTTTATTAGTTAGATGACCGTAATATCTTGTTAAAGGTCGTTCATAATCTATAAATAGATATATAATTTATTATAAATTAATCACGATTTTATTTACTTTTAATTTATTAGAAAACCTATATGTTATAAACAATATAAGATTGTTATGTTTTAGAATGGATTAGTAGTGAGGGATGGATTGCCAAAGGAAGGAAGGTGATGGGGCCGAACGAGAGTGGAGGTAGATATGGTTGAGGATAAAAGTTAAAAAAAAATAGAAGGGTCCTTGTGTTATTTGGATATTCAAAGTTTTGAAAATTTTTATTAATTTTGGATTCGATGAAATTGTAGATTAAACCTTGGGTCGTAAAATTTGATTTACTCATTTGAGAATAATAGCTTAGCCGAAACTTATTGACTTTGTTTGTATGGATAATTTATACGGAGGAGAGGCCGAATGCCATTATTTTTATTGGAAAGAGCAATCATTCCCTCTGGAGACCCGAGAGAGGGCTAAGGCTAGGGATCTCCAAACCCTAGATTAACCTTTCGATTTACGCGTCCGCAAATCCCTCACGCCTCTTTCTCTCGTAATTTAACAATTACCTCCAAAATGAGCCCATCAGCGTGACGTATATTTTGGTCGGTGAACTATTTCCGTGGGAGCAATTTTATATTTATATATATATAATATTTAAATAATATAAAATATATATTTTTATATAATTAAATATGATTTTATTTTTAATTTAAAATTATATATTAAAAAATATAAATATATAATTTTATTTCTTCAATGGTAAGACGATTTAAAAATAAACCCTCTTGATTCCTGAGTCAATATTAGATAAATTATAAACTGAAAATAATTGATAAAGATTACAATCAATAAATTAAAAGAAAATTAAAAGATCCATGAATAAATTTGGCATTTATTTGCATTTTTTAAAATGAAATATTGGACTAAATTTAGTAAAAATATGACATACAGTACGAGAATGAATTTGGCTACTTGTTACATCTATTTGTTTAGTAATCAAATTGTGTATTAAAATTTTATTTTTTATATTATATATTATGTATTTATTAAATTGTCGGATGTGCTTTTTTAAAAATAAAATAATTAAATACTAATAAAATAATAAAAATTTTAATTGACACATTATTATTTTAAAATATATCACAAATATCTTTAAAAAATTTAAATTTTTCATATATATTCCTATCACATTATTATTTTCTCTAAAAAAATGTATCAATCTATATCAATAATTTATATTGTATAGTAAGATATGTATCGTTTCATATAATACATTTATTATATCGTATTACTTCGATAAATTTTAGAAAATGTTTAGTTTGGGTAAAAAATTATTTTGAAGATAAATTATCTAGAAGATTACTAGGTGTAATATTTGATAAAATTTAGTAAAAATTGATAAATATAAATAATTATTGTGTTTAATTAAAGATAATAAAGAATATTAAAATATTATTTTATTAAAATGTCTTTGGTTATAATTATTATAAAATATATTTCATATTATTTGTTATATTAACTAAATGTGAAAGTATTTTAGTCTTAAAAGATTAATAAATAAAAATAAATTTATAATAAAATTAAGATTATCTTTGTAATTTTTTAATACTTAAAGTAGTAATTAGATTATTACGTATATTATTTATCATATTATCATTGATAATTACCGTAATATTTAATTATTAAAAAACCAAAATACAAGTAATAAATGAAATATTATCAAAATACTTTTTTTATAATATAAATCAAACGATCTCTTTAGAATATACATTATATTTTATTTGTGAAATACTTATCGTATATTATAGAATTCTGACAAACATGTCTAAATGATGTTTGTATGAGAAAAATTGGAGGACAATTTCTATCACAAATGCGTGGACTGAAAAAGGCATGCGTATTTCACAAACCAAAGCCCTCTTTTCTTCAATATTGACTGTATTAGATAAATATTTTAAGAGCTCTAAAGTGGTAGAGAGACACATATATTCATGGATAAGATGGAAAAACTGTACACCAAGAGTAAGTTTAGTGAAATTAATATATAGAATTGGTAGCACCTTTTCTGTCCCACTTTGAGATAAAGCAAAAGCAGAGAAAAAGCAAGAAAGAAAAGGAAAACATAAAAGAAAAGGTAGAAAACAAAGACAAAAAAGGTTCTCAAATTAACCTCCATGCCATGATTCAAATTCTCTCGAGAAAATAACTCTTTGGTTTCCCCTGCTACTTAATTAACCTCTTCAAACTTTCTACGAAGTTTTGTTTGGAAGCTGCAAGGAAACAAAACCCAGGTCATCAAAAGTAAACACATAATACAAAGTGTGAAAAAGAAAGGTTTTTGGGTAAATCAGTCAAAGGGCACAGCATGAATAGAGGAGTTTTGCAGAGCTCACCGGTGCAGCAGATGATGGCCGGAAACCCTAATTTGTGGAACATCAATAGCATGAGGCCGCCCTCTTCACCCCAAACCTCTCCTTTTTTGCCGCATCCTAATTTCTTCCCTCCTCCTTCCTCTTCTTCTTCTTGGGATGATAACCAGGGGCTTCCTGAGTCGTGGAGTCAACTCCTCTTGTAAATCTCTTAGTATGATCTCTTTCATCGGTTACTTTATGAAATATTGACGATTAATTAAGAATTTTTATTGGGTTCGTTTTATGTTGTTATTAGTGGTCGAATGGTGGAGGAAGATGAAAGGGGGCATCTTCATGGGAAGAAGATGGAGAGCTGGGAGGAACAAGTATTGCATCATTCCTCCACTTCTTCAGCTGTGAATGTGAAGCGAGAAAACCATCAAAACAGCTTTATATATGGACTTGCAAATGAAGAATTCCAGGCAGCACCATTAAAACCTACTTGGTCACAAATGATGCCTGTTTCATCGCCGAAGTCATGTGTCACAAGTTTCAGCAGCAACATGTTGGATTTTTCCACCAACAAAGCTGATGGGAGACACCCACCACCGGATCCATTTTCTGAGGTGAGATTTAGAGAGAGAGATAACTACTATTGCTGTGCTTGCTTTTCCTTTGAGTAATATCATAACTATAAACAAATTTATTTATATAACCTAATATATTTGATTAAATAATTTTAAAATAACGAAAAAATAAACAATAATATCACTAAATTATATACTGAAATCTCAATTCATACATATAATTTTGTATATATAAAAGTTTATATAATTTATTTATATTTATAGTTTTATTATTTCCTTTCTTATAATATTGCTCAATACTCTAGGGTTCCAAGATTTCTCTCTTAGGTCCTCAAGCCCAGATGTATATATATCTGTTTTTCTAGAAAAAGTTATGGATAATCATAAATAAAGCTAAGCTTTTGTCAATATGAACTGGGTTAGCTAATTGTTTATTAATACATTTATTCTCCTTTCTTTCATGGGTAGTGCAATAGCACTGCGACTGGTGGGGCGGCGAAGAAAGCCAGGAATCAGCCTGCTGCTGCAACCCAATCAAAGTTGAAGGTATTCATAAAACTTAAGAATGACTGAAGAACTCCCCTCTCTCTCTCTCTCTCTCTCTCTCCCCCTGTCTCATTCTTGAACACGCACACACATAAGGACACACACAGACAAAAACACAAGCACTAAAATCTGTGATGATGAACTGTTGTCTTTCTTGATTGTCCTTTTCTGTAACCATGGCGATTCTTCAACTATCAAACAATTAAGAATAGATACCACCTGGGAAATTTTTAAAATTATAAAAAAATATTCTCCTGCTATTTTTATTGATAGATCACCATGTATTCTCTATTAATGCTTAACTAGGTGAGGAAGGAGAAGCTAGGAGACAGAGTTACTGCCCTTCACCAGCTGGTTTCTCCATTTGGAAAGGTAACCAATTTATGTAATTAGGAAGAGTAGATCTTCAAGTTTGAGTATATATTTATGTATTTTAGTAATTATCAAAGGATAAAAAGCATAAATCTAATATGGGTTTGCCTGGTTTGTCACTTTTGCAGACTGACACAGCCTCAGTGTTGTTAGAAACTATTGGGTACATCAGATTCCTTCAGAGTCAAATTGAGGTGATGTTTCTTCTTTCCTTTCCTTTTGCTAACATCTGGAAACCTGAAAGCACACTATAACAAAAGTCGTTTATTTCTTCAAATTTCCTCCTTAAAAACAGGCTCTCAGCCTACCGTACTTGGGTGTGAGGCAGCAGCAACATCCTGTAAGTAAACAAAACCCACAACACTCCAATAAATATTTTTCATTTCCCAAAGACATTAATTGGTTATTGATTATAAAATCTCTTGTTAGGTTCAAGGAGAGAGGAATTGTATATTTCCTGAAGACCCTGGTCAGGTAAGCTTTACGGGATCCAGTACCTCTTAAAAGGGCAGTGTAGGAGTGAGAACTTGAATTTGCAAAAGGGTCACCCAAAATTTGGTGAAATTATTTTCACCCATTAAATTTAAAAAACTAATTTCAAAGGATATTTACATAATTTTTTTTTCAAATATTATAATAAAAATATATTTTAGAGTGTCAATGTTATTATTTAATTAGTCATTCAGCCTACTAAATTTTTATAATTACATCAATGTACTTATTATTGTCAAGAAGATTCCTCAACTTACATTCATTGCTTGGTTTGAGAATTGAGAAAATCAACTAAACTTCTTGTGTTTCACTGATTAGCTTCTGAATGATAACTGCATCAAGAGGAAAGGGGCCTCTGAGCAGGTATATGTAGTTTCTATCTAATATTTTTAATGGGAGAAACTACAGTGATAGATAATGATATAATTTTTTCTAGTAATTTAAAAAGTTTATTATTAAAAGATAAATTTATTTAATTTTAAAAAAATATAAATAATTATTCGGTGTCCTTTTTTTTTCAGTGATAAGTACAAAAAAACTAATAAAAATAATTTTATTTAGGAGTTGGTTGAAGAAGGAAAGAAAGATCTGAGGAGTAGAGGGCTGTGCCTGGTTCCATTATCATGCACACTGCAAGTCGGGAGCGACAGTGGAGCGGATTACTGGGCTCCGTCGTCTCTGGGCGGAGGGTTTCGGTAGAGGAAGAGAAGGTTTCTGATTAATTGATGGCGGTACACTCGACGATATAACATCATGAGCAGTCACTCTACTGAAATCTAAGGCTGATTGCTCATGATGATATACAATCTTTCTGAAAGGATGTGCTCCAATTTACATTGATTATGAGCTTTCTCCATTATCTGCGATTTGGTGTATATTTATGCAGCTGTAGTTGTATCAGCATTCATTTAATCAGGCTGACTCAGTAAAACCTTTTTATTAGCTTCAATTCTTGTTCAGTCAATATGAAGGTTAGCATTACAACAAGGGTTGCCTGATCTAATTCACATTTTTGTCTGAGATTAGAGGTGTTAAAAGGGTTGGGCCGGTCTATGGCCCTGTCCAATCCCACATAATTCTGTCAAAGTCTACAAGCCACTTTGACATAATTTGATAAAAATTATTAAAAATTTATAATTTAGTGAGTTTGCTTGTAAAAACACGCAAGCTAACCTGCTACGCGCTAATGAGGACATGAGCTTGGGAGCTTTGAGTCGTACGTTTGAACCCTAAGTTTCTATCGGACCAGTCGAACACAAAGACCTGCCAAGGGACGGGATGGACTTGAACTTGGCTTGGTGGGTAGCTTCAAGATTGACCTGATATGGTCCAATTTGGCCCACTATCACTTTCATGTGTGACACATTAAATTATTCGAGATAAATTTGTAACTATTCTTTTGATAGAAGTGATAATTTATAAATATTTGTTAAAGAAAGGGATATGTTAACCCTTATAAAAGTAGACAAAATTGACTCTTGTTCAGTTTGAAAATATGTCTTATCTATTCAAAAGCACAGAAATTGGCTGAGAGTATAAAGAGTCATCTTCTAATTTTAAAATAAATAAATAAATAAAGATAAGATAAGGAAATAATGGTCAAATCAAAAGTTGAAATAATTCAGGGCCCTAATTTCTTCTGTTTGTTTCTCTTTTTTCCTCTTACGGCGACAAGAATTCTTCGGGAAGATATTGACGGGATTTCCATGATTGTGGCTACCGAACCAACGGCGAAAGTGAGGCCAAAAGACTTATTTCCACCCTAGGTATGATCAAATTTTCAACTCATTAGTTAATTTTAAAAATTTTATATACTTATTATTTTGTTAATTAATAAAAAAATAAATATTAAATATTAAAAAATAAATATTTACCAACAATTAGTGCACTAATTGTGAAGTATACTTTTACTAATATGTTATTAGTATTTTTAATTATAATTTTACAGCATAATAATATTAAATGTAAAAATTATCATCCCTTTAGCTTTATATAACTTTCTATCTTTAAGATAAGAGCCGTATTACATGTAATTAAGGGATTAAATATAATAATTATATTATAGTAAATCTAAACAAATTTTGTTGGACCCTTTATCTCTTTATCTAATTTAGATATAAAATTATTAGAAAAAAAATTTCGTATTAATATGACTTGTCATTAAATCATAAATCTAAACTATGATTAGATTTAAAGTGAGTATGTTCAAATTCCAAATGAGTTTTGTTTAAACAAGCTCGAGTACGAATTCAAGCCTAAATTTTAAGTGAATAACGAATGTGAATCTGAATCCAAATATGGATTGAGTAAGCTAAGCTTGGGTCATGAGCCCTCACTCAATTGAAAAAAAAATTAACTTGAAACAAACAACACCATTTGTTCCCTAAAATATGAACCTAAAGTTGAGCTATTGGGCCTAAAATACGAGCTCAGAGTTGGTCAAAGTGAACCCGACTCAGAATACATAAATCCAAGCTAAGTGTGAGTCAATCTTGAATACTAAAAATTATAAAACGAATCGAATACAAATATGTGTTTAGCAAGCTTGACAAACTTAAATTTTAGCCCAAGTTTGGGCTCACCAAAAACAAGCAAAAAACAAATCGAATCTTATTTAAGCTCGACTTAACTCGTATCAAGCCCTAATCCAAACCCTTCCATACATATTTGAAATACTTTACCAATTAAGCTACTCTTTGGAGTGGCTCATCAGATTGTTGATTTAAGAATTTTATGATTTCCTTGCAAACGGTGAATCTACAGGGATCCACGTGTCATACGTGGATTTGAAAGATAACTCCAAGACAAATGTATCTGTTATTAAGCTATGCGTAGAGTCAAGCCGGCCTGGGCGGCAGAATTGGTTCCATTCTTCTTTGCCCCGGCCCACATGGATTCACCTAGTGCCGAAAACATAAAAACAAGTAAAATTACATTTGTAACCTTTATTAAACTAGCAGTGTTTGGATATTGAATGTTAAAATAGAATTAAATTTATCTAAAATAGTTAACATTGAGGTCATCCTAGTCATTTCCATGGACCGTCCCATAGTTTCCGCGGTAGCACAAGAAACAGAAATTTCTTCTGATATCTTTAACCATGTTTATGATAATTGATGCCCGTCATTCCCAAACTGACCAATCGCTGCCACCATGGCCACCACCTCCTCAACTGAAATCCTCCACCAGACCACCACCTTCATCTCCGAAATTTTATCCCAACCTGACTTCCGCCACAACCTTTTTTCAACTCTCCGCAGCAAAATTCCACCTAATTCTAACCAAACCACACTCAAATCTCTACACCTGGCCACTGAAACTCTTGAAAAAGCCATCTCCTCCACCAAATCCTCAACTCAATCCTCTTCTCTCCGCCTTGCCAAACGCCTCCTCCTCTCTCATCCTGAAAGCCTCTTCTCCTCCCTTCTCTTGTCCCTCATTTACCATCTCTGCGACCAACCCCTCGATGCATCCCTCAGTCTTCTCCACATATTTACTCTAGACCCTGGCTTTGCTCGTTCAGAGTTAGCACCTGCACTTTTCGAGGAGCTGTTTCTTGTCCATTTTCTTCCCGTTCTTCAGTGGTTCAACGACCAAAGATCAAGCGTCTTGTCATCTTTATCAATGCGGGAGGGTTATGATAGCGACGATTATTCTGGAGATGCATCGGTGGTTCTTCCGCAGTCGAAGTTGCTGTCGAAAATGACAGGAGATCAAGCTTCGGGGCTGAAAGGGCTTGAGAGAATTTATGAAGAGGTTCTTGATGAGAATTGCAGGGTTTTCGTAAAATACTTTGAAGAGGTTTTAGAAAGTAAGGATGATAGCAGATCCATTACTCCACCATTAGTCGTTTTGAGAGAAGTTGACAAATCTGAGCGCAATCACAATGACACCATCAAAGTGCAGGACGAACTTGGATGGACAAACGGCCGCTATAATGTAATGCTTCAGTCTCTAATTTTTTCTCCCATACTTAACTAGCATTTTATTTTTCTTTCAAAAAAAAAAAAACATAGTTTTCAGCATATATATATAATTTTTAAAAATAAAAAAAATATATAATTTTTTATAAAGTTGTTTTCGACGTAAACGAAAGTCCGCTTGAATTGTAATTTTTATGTTCTGTTGAACAGGAGTCATCTTGTTAAGGGTTTAAAATGACATTGTCTGTTGTCCTTTGTTATTTAGAGTAAATTATTTTTCTCACCCATAATTTTGGGAAATTAATTTTCACCCATTTAATTCTTTAAATATAAATACCTACCCAAAACTCAACTTCTAAAAATTAACGATAGAAGTGCATAAAAGTAATTTAACTTCAAAATTTTTTCAAAAAGAATAAAGAAATTAAAACAGTGGTTGGTGAAGGTCATGGGATTACAACAATAAAGGTACACTTTGACCAAAATTACCCCAAATAGATGTAAATAAGTAACTTGACAAGTTCATATTTCTTTTGAGTGTAATTCGAATTTCCTTTTTAGGTATGATTTCTTTCGAAATCACATCTTTATGGGTGCAATTTTTGTTGTAAAATTACACTTAGAAGGATGCAATCTCACCAACTTGTATCTTGATTATGATTTTGATTACTAACTCATACCTTAACTATAATTATAACTATTAACTCTCCACTTATATTATAATTATGATTCTAATCACACTTTACAATTTTTTTCATACTATTTGACTAAATTTGATAAAATCGTGTCTTAATTGGTATAATTTAGTCAAATTTTAAAAAATTGTTTTATTTTTTTTTTAGTATTCTAAGTGTTGAATTCTTAAATTATCGACAACCATGATGAAAGATAATATAATAATTAAAAAATAATTATAAATAATACGATAAACATCTTCTTAGGAAACTCTATTTCATCAATAAAAATAGGTTTTAAGCGATAACTCCTGATTTCCCTGTAGCTTTGGCTACTTATGCTACCGAAAACAATGGGCTTGAGTTTTAGTTCTAAAATATAGTGACAATAAATTCATTAAAGAACATTTTATATCAAGATATAAAACTAATAACGGATTGGCACTAATTTATGGTTCTCATAGGAAATTTCAGTTATGCTGATCTATGACTTTTTTGGGTCCAAGTTGTAGTTTCTGACAATTTTAAGCTTCACGTGTTTGTATCCTGCAGCCAATGTGGGTTGAAGAAGGAGAAAAGTCGGTTGAATTGTATACAGGCAGCAGCAAATCCAAGTCTCCGTCATTTTATCCTCAAAGAGTTTCTCTAAGCATCTCAGAAGACCAGAACTTGAGAAAGTCGACAGGGTCGCTAGCACTAAATTCAGATTCTGAACCTGAATCTTCATTGGACGATCATTTTTCTTCCAATTCTGAAGTTGTAAATGAGGTAAGAGAAAGGTATATCCTCCATGGGCTGGTTTTTCCATTTGGTTACCTTTATTTTTAGTGATGTCTTTGTTTCATGTAGCAGAAAAATATAAAAATGTCATCGTCTGAGCCTAGAAAAATCCGAACCAGGAAACAGAAGAAGCCCATTTTGGCAGAATCTCGTCGGTAAGTGTGATTTTAAAATTGGGCAACAGTGTTAAATTGGCTGCTTCCTTTTTTGACATTTGCATTCTTTTTGCTTTTAGTTCTCCAGAGCATCCGATGGAAGATGCTGATAACCCACCAGGCGATGGAAAGCATACCCCTCCAAAGGACTTTGTTTGTCCCATAACTAGCCACGTATTTGATGACCCAGTGACTCTCGAGACGGGCCAGACTTACGAACGTAAAGCAATTCAAGAGTGGATTGAGAGGGGAAACTCAACATGCCCCATTACGCGCCAGAAGCTGCATAGTTTGCAGCTCCCTAAAACAAACTATGTGCTTAAACGGCTTATTGCAAGTTGGCAAGAAGAAAACCCTGGTTCTCTTTTGATTCAATCTGAGAGTCCTCTCCTAGAATCCGAGCAAATGTCCAAGTCAGTTCTGCCTTCAACTTCTCCTAACAGTGTCATCAGCCAAGCCACCATTGATGGGACAATCACAGCACTGAGACATGCAATACACAATCTTTGTATGTCAGAAATTCTCAAAGAATCTGAAATGGCTGTACTCCAAATCGAAAGGTTCTGGCAGGACGCAAATATGGATCCGGATATTCAAGTTATGCTTTCAAAACCTCCGGTTATCAATGGATTTGTGGAGATTCTTTTCAATTCTGTTGATTCTCAGGTACTGAAAGCAACTGTTTTTCTGTTATCTGAACTGGGGTCGAGAGACAAATCTGTGATCCAGACGCTTACAAGAGTTGAATCTGATGTGGAGTGTATTGTAGCTCTCTTCAAGAAAGGTTTGCTTGAGGCAGTTGTGTTGATATATTTATTAAAACCTTCCACCATGACCTTGATTGAGATGGACATGATAGAAGCTCTCATGAATGTAATTAAGAAAAAAGATGAGGATTTGCTTAAGATGTGTTTGAAGCAAAAATCAGCTTCAGTGCTGTTGTTGGGACAGATTATTGGAAGCAGTGAAGAGACCATTGTCTCTTCAATTGCTAATACAGTTGTTTCTTCAAAGGTGTTTGAAAGCATTATTGGAAGCCTGGAAGCCGAATGGGCTGAGGAGAGAATTGCAGCAGTTGGTATCCTATTGAGATGCATGCAGGAGGATGGGAAATGCAGAAACACCATTGCTGAAAAAGCTCAGTTGGCTCTTGTTTTGGAGAGCTTCATGGCTGCAAGTGATGGGGAAAGGTTTGAGATAGTTTCTTTTCTCTCTGAGTTAGTCAAATTGAACAGGTATATCAATCATATCTAAATCTTTATATGCATTATTAGTTTCCAATTTTATGATAAATTTTCAATTTATGCCTGTCTTGGCTGATTTCAATGTTCGGTTTTCTTCAGGAGAACATTCAATGAGCAAATTCTCCACATTATTAAGGATGAAGGTACATTAAGTACAATGCACAATCTCCTCGTTTATTTGCAGATAGCCAACGAAGACCAATGCCCTGTTATCGCGGGACTCCTTCTCCAACTAGATCTGCTGGTTCGGATCTCTCTCTGTCTTCCTATTCGGGAATTTATGAACCATTAATCCTTTAACAAATAAGTATAGTTTGTGGTTGTCATTGCTTATTCTGGGAAATGGTTTGACTCGTCAAATTCATCATTGAGTGATATTAATGGCTAGAGTCTTGATCTGTAGGCTGAGCCGAGAAAAATGAGTATCTATCGTGAAGAGGCAATGGATACCCTCATTTCCTGCCTCAGAAATTCCAACTTCCCGGCTGCCCAAATAGCGGCGGCTGAGACAATCATGTCACTACAAGGGAGATTCACTGCATCTGGGAAGCCCCTTACACGGGCTATTCTTCTTAAGCGTGCTGGGCTTGGGAGAAGTTACAAAAGTCTAATACGATCAGAGCAGCTTGGCAGCTTTTCAGGAGAGATTCAAGATACTTCAGTGAGTTTCTTTTGTAATGTTGAACATTATTTCTTAATTGTTACTATTAGTTTTCCCCTATGTTATGATGTATAGGATTTTCGTCTATTTATTATTTGTCACCAATACTTCTTTCTCTTTTGCAGGAAGAAGAGAAAGCTGCAGATGATTGGGAAAGAAAAATGGCTTTTGTTATCGTAAACCATGAGTTTGGTCTAGTGTTTGAGGCTTTAGCAGAAGGCATAAAGAGCAGATATGCAAAATTAAGTTCCGCATGCTTTGAGTCAGCAACATGGCTTGTATACATTCTGAGAAATATGCCACACATTGGAATCCAAGGAGCCGCCAGGGTCTGCTTACTCCAGGCCTTTGTATCTATATTCAAGTCTGCTAAGGACACTGATGACAAAGCCCTATCATTACTTGCTCTAAACAGCTTCATAAATGACCCAGGTTGATAGCCATCTTTGGATTAATTAGAATATCATTTCTATCATTTGAATGAGACTTGGAAACTTCCTGGAATTTTTATAAGGGAAACAATTATATTAAGTTTTGCAATCCCTATGGTGGGTTCGACTTGGGATCATTAGGATCAAATAATTTTATTTTTTTTTTATTTTTTTTTTGTGGGCATTTGAAGCATAAAGCCAAACTGTGGGAGAGATCTTGCATATTAAATGAGAAAAGAAACTGTACTAACTTCTAGATGTTATACCTGGAATGATATAATTAATCCCATTCTATTTGTGCAACCAATAAAATCGAGATGCTATAAATTATAGAAAGGACTTGCTATATTCATTTATAATTACATTGAAAATGTTATTCATTGCAACACCTCCATACTAGCGAATATTTTACCTTTCGTTACGGTTTTCTGTGAGGGTACAACATGCAAGTGGTCTATCTACTAACTGCAATTGGTTTCTCTGTCTACTTTCAGAGTTAATTGTTAATATACTGAAAGTTAATGTTGTTGATTTCAGAGGTGATGGTCTATCTTTCTCCCCACATTAAGGATATTCTGAAAGGCCTCAGAGAGTTTCGGAAATCCTGTCCTTTGGCCTTTGAAATGCTGAAAGTTTTCTCTGAAGGGCATGAATCAAGTGCTGTGAGTGCAGTAAAATTCTGTTGATTATTTATATCCCAATAAGATGAAGCCTCTTAAATGCAATTTTTGTTCTTTTTGGTGGCAGGACTTCTGGAATCATAAAGAATTAGTTCAAGTAGATTCCAGTGAAAATGGAGAAGTGCTTTCTATAGTTTCCTTCAGAGATAAGATATTTTCTGGCCATTCAGATGGAACTCTAAAGGTAACTCTATCCGTATCTGAATTAGAAAAGTCTCTAATATTTATTTAGTTTCATTGAAGCAATCTGGAATACAGAAGTCTTCAATACTTATTTAGTGTAATTGATGCATTCAAGCATCAACAGACTAAGATTAAACTTTAACAAAATATTTTGTTTCTCAAATTCTGTAGGTCTGGACGGGGAGAGGTAGCATGCTTCATCTCATCCAAGAAGTCCGAGAACATACTAAGGCAGTTACCAGCTTAGCCGTTTTACAATCAGGTGAAAGACTATATAGTGGTTCACTTGATAAAACAGTGCGGGTATGTTAAAACAATTCTTCCAATTATATCTACTATATTTGCAGACTGAAGTAACTCTTACTTTCAATAATGAGTAGGTTTGGTCCATTGGCAATGAAGAGATCCATTGTGTGCAAGTACAAGACACAAAGGATCATGTTCAAAGTCTAGTTGTTGCCAGTAGCATCTTTTGCTTCATTCCACAAGGAGCTGGTGTCAAGGTATCATATAACACAATCCATCCTTTCTCTTTCTCACTCTCTGAATTTGATTACTTCAATTAAGTTGGGTATTTGTTCTGTTTCGTTAATCATGTTTTTTATTTAATGTTACGTTTATCTTTTAAAACTGGAAATTTATCTTTATCTAAAATAGGGTTTTGGTTCAAGCTAGTTATAAAATGTTATGTTTTTTTTGTTTGCTTAAATTTTCTTTTGAGTTTTGGATTCTCAGTTTTGTGCATCTATGTAAAAGACTTGCGAAAGCATAACTGAAAAACACACTTCTCAATTTCCAATTAGGTTCACTCATGGACTGGAGGATCCAAACTGTTGAATTCCAGCAAAAATGTTAAGTGTTTGACTCTTGTACAAGGAAAGTTGTACTGTGGATGCCATAATAGTAGTATTCAGGTCTGGGCATGACGTTCTCTTCATTATTATATTATCTGCAGTCATCTCCTCTAAACTAGCTTTTGCACCCATTTGATTCAAATGAACCTCAATTTTGGTTTTCAGGAAATTGATTTGGCAACAGGAACACTATGTACCATACAAACTGGTTCAAGAAAATTACTAGGAAAGGCAAATCCCATTTATTCACTGCAAGTTCACAATGGATTGATATATTCAGCAAGCTCTGGCTTAGATGGGGCAGTTGTGAAGGTATAAATTTACAAAACACAAGTACTTCAGGTAGCCCTAGAAATTCCCCACCTAGTAAACTGATTCCAACTGCAATATAAATTCAATAGCAGGTTCCTATGAAGCTAATTAGGACTGTCTTGACTAATTTACTTTCAAGCCATATTTCCTGTGATTGAAAATTAGTTAAACTTACAAACACTGCCTAATTTTTATTTGGCAAAGATTTGGAGTGCTTCAAATTATGCCATGGTTGGATCACTGCCAACTACATCGGATGTACGGGCAATGGCCATAAGCTCAGAACTAGTTTATTTGGGATGCAAAGGAGGAGCTGTAGAAATTTGGGACAGTAAGAAACGAACTAAAATAGAAACACTTCAAGCTGCTACAAATGGAAAGATTATATGCATGGCTCTTGATGACAATGAAGAAGTTTTTGTGATTGGAACTTCGGATGGAAGGATTCAGGTATTATATTTCTTTCATCTCCATCTTCAAAAAGGAACAAACTCTGATACTTTTTTGTCTTCAAATTGAAAGATTAAGACCTGTGTGCTGGTTTGCAGGCATGGGGGCTCAGCTAGAAAACAAGGATGATGTAAAAATTTTGACAGATTAAAGGCCTGAAGCAGACTAGTACACAGAAATTCTTTGCATTGTGCACATGACATTCTTTATGGTGAAGTATTCTTTGATTTACGCAAAATAAGCTTGTCCACAGCATGCATGAGAACTGTAAACAGCACATAAATATTATCAATACTGCCCGTTGGGTTGTAAATTTATACGTATCTTTGTACAGAATATTAAATTTCTATTGGAATTTGGGAAAACAAAGTCTTTGGATGAATTTTATGTGTATCATTGAGATTTGTTGGAATATATAAGTTCCAAATTGAGGGGATAAAAAACAAAAGGAAAAGGTAGGTAAACTCGACTTAATTGGTTTATGCAAAACTTGAACTTAAAATAGAACTATTAACTCGGGTTTAACTTAAAAAATTATGGTAAATCCAAAAATTTTAAGGGTGTAAGTATAAAATTTTATTTTCTTATAAGATTATTGATATTATATTCAAACCGAACTGAATTGTGAGTTCACTCAACCAAACAACAACGAGCTTAAACTCAATTCGAATTTAACACATGAGTCACTCAATCTCAAGTAGCTTGCAAATGACCTGGTTTGATTACAGCCATAGGTATAAAGTTGTACGTAAGTATTCTGCTTGCAGCCCTAGGATTTCTATCAGATTGGAGAGCTGATTCCTGAAAGAGACACTTGAACAAATATCGTCCAGTGAGCATTTATTTATTAAATAGCAAGTCAAAAGCCGCCAATTAATACTGTTCTGGCAAAATATTTCTGCCACTTTTGTTGTGTTTCCAAATATTTGTAAGGGAAGACTAACAGACTCTGTAATTCTCTTCTCCCCATAAATATTGAAGATCTAAAGCAGTTACTTGCAGAATCTTCCTCAAACGAAAACATGATTCCACAATCTTCAAGCCCTCAAAAGGGTGGCTTTAGAACGATGCCCTTCATCATAGGTAAACATATCTCACTTTCACCTGTATACAAGAGAGTAATTTATCAAACCTTAACTTTGGTTTCCTTTGTTTTTTGTTCAACAGTGAATGAATCATTTGAGAAGGTTGTTGGCTATGGGTTGATGCCAAATATGATATTCTACTTGATGAGTGGTTATCATATAGCCACTGCAAATGGAGCCACCATTCTGGCCTTGTGGTCTGCTACATCTAATGCCATGGCTATTGTGGGTGCTTTTCTTTCTGATTCTTACATTGGTCGATTTTGGGCCATTCTCCTGGGTTCCTTCAGCAGCCTTCTTGTAAGCTTATCATTAACATCCTTTCCTTTTATCAAGGTTTTAGCAATCCAATCACGTATATATCTTCACCACAAAGTTTTGCTAAAACTAATTAACATGAATTTACTGATTGATTGCAGAAGAATTCAGACAGTATTCATTTCACTGGTGATTTTTTTTTCTGTTTCTGTTATTTTGTTTTGTATTCTTTGATTTCAATCTGTTTTAAAGGCTTTTTGTGTATGGAATTTTGTTTCAAACGTACCTCAAAATACTTTTTCATTTGTGAAAGGTCTTCCCTGTATCCCCGCAATTTCAGATCGAGACAATAGGATAGTCCAAAAGAAGCGTCAACTTTTTTTTTTGAATAATTGGCTGCCCAACTGACGGCTAGTATCAAATAGGAGAATAATGCATACGTACAAATAGTAGAAACTTACCGATCGAGTTAAATTTGTATTGAGTTCATTCAGATTTAAAAATCATATAATTCAAACAATTTTAAATCAAATTTAACTCAAATAAATTAGAGTTTCAGCTTGAATTTGAGAGTAAGTATTTTTTAATTTGAGCTCAAACTTTAGATATATTCAGTTTATTAAGTTCACACTCTCAAAAATTTTGATATAAATTGACTAAAACAATTTATTTTGACAAAAACACATTAAAATAATATCATTTAGTATTGAATTGAGTTCGAATATCAACTTGAGTTTGAAGGGAGATAAATTTGAGTTTACTTACTTTCAAACGAACTAAGCTTGAATAACTTAAAAGTGAGTTTGACTCCATGCAAGTGAAGTCAAACTCAACCTAACTCAGTTCAAATCTAACTCTATTTATATAAATAAATTGAGATGACAAATGAAGTGACATGATTGTTTATTTTTTTTTATTACTTCAAAATAACCCAATCAATTGTTATTTTCTCAATTTGTGAAGATAAATTTGTATAATTTATATTGTAATGGTATTATATCTTTTTGTCCCTGGCAATTACAAAACATGAAGCCAAATGGTCATTAGAATCAGGAAATTCTTGTACTCTGAAAGCTAATGTATTCATATCTTGTCACAGGGCACTGTTCTTCTATGGTTAACAGCCATGATCCCACAGTTAAAGCCTCCTCTCTGCACCCAGTTGAGCAGCAACTGTGAATCAGCAACACCAGCCCAGCTCTTCGTCTTGCTATCTTCTTTTGTGCTCATGTCAATTGGCGCTGGCTGCATCAGACCTTGTTCGATGGCCTTTGGTGCTGATCAATTGGACAAGGAAGGCAATCCCAGTAATGAGAGGCTAATACAAAGCTTCTTCAACTGGTACTATGCGTCAATAGGTGTTTCAACAATTATAGCACTGACATTGATAATCTATATTCAAGATCAGTTTGGTTGGAAAGTGGGTTTTGGTGTTCCTGCAATTCTAATGGTGGTATCAACTCTCATGTTCTTGATGGGTTCTAATCTTTACATTAAAGCGAAGGCTGAGAAGAGCTTGTTTACTGGCTTTATTCAAGTGATTGTGGCTGCTCTTAGAAAAAGAAACCTTGATATACCAGACAATAATCTGGAGTACTACCAGGGCCAAGATACGGATAACTACATTACTCCAACTGACAAACTAAGGTACCAAATACTTCCATTTGAGAGTGGATATGAGTCGAACCGAATCCAAACACCCCTTGACTTGAGTTCAGTTCAAATAAAAAACAGTTTAGTTCGAGTTTTTCGAGTCAAAATTAAGGGTGGTTTGAGTTCGATTCGAATGAAAATAATTCGATTTGAGTTTGACTCAAATTTATAATTTAAATCTATGGTTTAAATTTGTTGTTTGGATTCATGGTTCAAATTTATAATTCATTGACAAAACCATATCGTTTTATCTAATAATAGGTGAAACAATATTGTTTCAACAATTATTTAATATAATTTAAATCGAGTCACAAATTAAGTTTGAATTGAATTAAATCATTCATTTAGCTTGTGAGCCAGATTTAGTCAAACTCTTTCTAACTCGAAACTCATGACACAAATTCGATTTGAATTCAAATTAATTAAATTCAAACTAAGCTAAACCGGGCTGAGCCAAGCTAGTTGTCAAGTCTAAGTCAGCTTGGTTCGGGTCCAGCCCTACTTCCATTACTTAAATCAGAAGCATCAATTCATTAAAATCCTTTATGTTCACTGGAATAAGGAACTTCTTGGCTTGCTTTTTTGCACATACAGGTGTCTTAACAAAGCTTGCATCATTGAAAATTCCGGGAAGGACTTGAAACCAGATGGAACAGCTTCAAATCCATGGAAACTCTGCAGCATAGACCAAGTAGAATCACTTAAAGCACTCCTAAGAGTTATCCCTATATGGTCCACTGGCATCATTGTTATAGTTAGTTTGGAACAAAATTCATTTACTGCACTCCAAGCCAAGACTATGGATCGGCACATCACTGCACACTTCCAAATTCCAGCTGGATCATTCACAGTGTTTGCCACTGTCACACTAACAATATGGGTTGCCATTTATGACCGCGTAATAGTTCCAAATATCAAAAAATTTACAGGAAATCCAGGGGGGTTAAGTCCTGAAATTCGGATGGGAAGTGGGTTGATACTTTCTGCAGTGGCTATGGCAGTATCAGCAATTGTGGAGAGCATTAGGAGGAAAACTGCCATAGATGAAGGGCTGGTTGATGAGCCTAGCGGTGTGATAGACATGTCTGCTATGTGGCTAATACCACAATATTGCTTGCTAGGGTTGGCTGAGGCTCTGAATGCAATTGGGCAGATAGAGTTTTACTACTCACAGCTTCCTAAGAGCATGTCTAGCATTGCCATAGCTCTTTATACGCTTGGAATGGCTGCTGCCAATCTGTTTGATGCTGTTTTAGTGAAAATTGTTGATGGGGTTACAGAGCTGGGAGGGAAAGACAGTTGGCTGTCAAATAATGTGAATAAGGGTCACTTGGATTATTACTATTGGCTTATCAGCATACTGTGTTTGATCAGTTTTGGGTGGTTTCTAGTGTGTTGTTGGAGTTATGGAGCTTCCAAGGACAGGAGGAAAGTGCCCACAAAAATAAGATTAGAAAGAAAAGAAGATGCATCACCACTAATCTGATATGCATATATGTATTTTTGTTTGGAAAATTGTTCTTAAGATGGGATTGCAATTTGTAGTTTTTATTTCCTAATCGCCGTTCCTTGTGCAAGGGAGATGTAATGTTCTGGCAACCGAATAGTTAAAGATTTTTAATGCAAATCAATTTAGAAGATAAGTATAAAAAGAATGAACCTTATCGTCCGATAAATCAAATTTTTATAAATATGATAAGAATTTAAACTCAAACTTTTCTTACGAAAGTTTTAATAATTACGTTTATAACTGTCAAATTTAGAAAAAAAAAAATCGGAGTCAATATCTCAGCTATTCTTTCATTTGTAGGCCAATGACTTCATTTATCAACCCCGGCACTCACAGATTTAAAGTAACAGTTTTTACTTTGTTAGTTGTGCCAGCAGAAAATGAAGGATTTGGCCACGGTGGCCCTTTGAATGATGTTTACAGCAGACTTTAAAATCAGTAACCACTGGAAAATCAACTTTCAGTTTGCTCCGATGGTCAGTTTGAATGACGAAGGAGTGTGAAAAATATGAAAACAAAGATTCTGATACCCTTCCATAACATTTCAAAATTAGTCTCATAATTTACCTGCTGGGTATAAACTTTGCTTTCCTTGGGAGATGGACTTCTTTCTTATTTACAACGCCATAATTTTTGTTTTGGCGTGATAATGAAAGGGAAAAACCGTCAAGAATCCATGGAGCAAGAAGAACGTGATTCAAAAAAGGCCGTTCTCATAGGTAATCCCAAACAAAGAGGCTCACGACAAAACGGAGAACAATGATGGACACAAACACTCTTATAATATATGTATTCTTATTTCAAAGGAGACTCTTGCTCTGTTTATATACTTCTGCATACATCTTTCATTTGTTCATGCAGAAAACATGGAGATTTCCGAAGATGAGGAACAGAGCAAGAAAATTGCCAGTCAAGAGGGGAAAAGCAGAAAAGGTGGATTTAGGACAATGCCCTTTATCATAGGTGAGCTCTCTCTTCACTGATATATGTTTAATTAGGCAAAACGATGATTAATTTAAGTTTTTGTTCTTGAAATATTGCAGCAAATGAGACGTTTGAGAAGTTAGCAAGCGTGGGGCTTCAAGCCAATATGATACTGTACTTGACAAAGGAGTATCACATGTCAAGTGCAGCTGGAACTAATGTATTATTCTTGTGGTCAGCCATAGCCAATTTTATGCCCACCATTGGAGCTTTCCTTTCTGATTCTTACTTGGGTCGCTTTCGAGTCATTGCATTGGGAACTCTCATCAGCCTTCTGGTAAGACTTTGATATATACTTGAATTATAAACAATACAAATAATTTATCCTCCAAGGATAACCCTCTAACAAAAGAGGGTTCACAAGTTTAAATCCCTCTTATTACATTTTAAGATTAAACTATTGATTTACTTTATTTTCATTACAGGGATTGAGTGTTCTCTGGATGACAGCCATTGTTCCTGAGGCGACACCACCTACTTGCAACCTGAGGGTAGAACGTTGTGTATCTGCGAAACCATCCCAGCTGATGATTCTCTATTCTTCATTTGTTCTAATGGCCATCGGAGCTGGGGGCATTCGGCCGTGCTCCTTGGCCTTTGGGGCTGACCAATTATGCAATCCTAATGATCCCAACAATGAGAGGCTATTGCAGAGCTTTTTCAATTGGTATTATGCTTCAGTCGGAATCTCAATCATGATTTCAGCGTTAGTCATAGTTTATATTCAAGATAAAGCTGGCTGGATTGTGGGTTTTGGAGTTCCTGTTGGACTCATGTCCTTGTCTACTGTTCTCTTCTTATTGGGTTCTCCATTATATGTCAAAATGAAGGCCAACAAGAGCTTGTTCACCGGCTTTGCCCAAGTTTTATCCGCAGCCTGGAAGAACAGAAATCTAGCTTTACCACCAAGGGATTCTGATGGATGGTACCACTACCAGAAAGGTTCAAAGCTTACCACACCAACAGACAAATTAAGGTATATAATACACATATCACATCAAACTGAAAGGGTTAATATAGGCTTTGTTATTACCCCCAATCTCCAGGTATTTCGAATCTGAATAATTCTTTTTTTTTTAAATATTGATTGTTAAGGTGGATTGTAATATCTTGATCCAATCATCCAATTTATTATCAAGATATTTTCTATTTTGAATACACAATTTATCATATTTTTATATTTTAACAATTTAAAAAACTCCTAGATTATTTAATCACTCGTATATTTACATCTCAAAACGATGTTAGATGCACATTTAAATCTAAGATCTCGATATGAAATTTACCTAAGGGTGACACAGTCTATAAGGAGCGAACTTCAATAAGGACATTGAATCTAATAAAGAGATGATTGTGACATATCTATGATAGGTAAAATACAAGAGAAATATTGGATTTGTATGTGCTAACTATTGCGCTTGGAGATACTAAAATATGATTGGTTAAATAGATTATGAGTTACTTAAACCATCTAAACACAAAACCATGATAAATTGTATTCAAAGTGGACCATAATTTGAGAGTGATTCAATCTATTAGACAAAGATGTTACGTTAATATTGCTATATTAATATTTATGTGGCTCTGCTCAGGTTTCTAAACAAGGCTTGCATAATCCGAAACCCAGAAAAAAATATGGAGCACTCTGATAAAACTTCATGGAATGTTTGCACAGTGAGACAAGTAGAAGAGCTGAAAGCATTGATCAAAGTTTTGCCAATCTGGTCCACTGGCATCATAATTGGAGTGACCATCAGCCAGCACTCATTCCCAGTACTCCAAGCCATCACTATGGACAGAAGCATGTTCACTGAAAAAGTGAAATTTCCAGCAGGTTCATTCATTGTCTTCGGAATCACCACATTGACGATATGGGTTGCTGTCTATGATCGTATCGTAGTCCCTTGTCTAGCAAGGTTCACAAATCGAAAAAAAGGACTTACCAACAAAGAGCGAATGGGAGTCGGTCTCGCAATCTCATGTCTAGCCATGTCAACCTCAGCATTGGTTGAGAAGAAGCGCCGTGACACAGCAATCAGAGAAGGATTGGCGCATAGATTTGGGGTTGTGAGTATGTCCGCATTTTGGCTAGTGCCACAGCACTGCCTGATAGGATTAGGAGAAGCTTTCAACGCAATTGGGCAAATAGAATTCTACTACTCTCAGTTTCCAAAGAGCATGTCGAGCATAGGAGTGGCTCTTTTGGCGCTTGGAATTGCAGTGGGAAATTTAGTTGGGACTCTGATCTTATCAATTTTGAATCATGTGACAAAAAGAGGAGGGAAAGTGAGCTGGGTAGCCACTAATCTCAACATGGCTCACTACGATTATTACTATTGGATTCTTTGTTTTTTAAGTGTGATTAATTTGTTTTACTATTTAGTGTGTAGTTGGGCATATGGGTCCTGTGAGGAAATCCAGGATTGGGATGAGAAAGAAGGGATGAAAACACAAGAATTATCAAAGCTTGATATTAAGGGATCCCCTCTTGTTTTATAAAACAGTAAGAGACACAGTCACTTTGAAATATTCTCAGGAAAGAAATCTGAAAGTTGCTATTACTAGTAGAAAGTGACCATTTTCAGTAATAGTTGCTGCCAGTGCTTCATCAATATCTACAGATCTTCCAATGCAGGTAGTGCATCCATACCCATCTGTAAGGAACTTACGCTGATTTAAAAACTTCTGTAAGCCACTGCAGAGTGCCGAGGTAGTTCCTTAACTCAGGAACTTGTAACAAAAACGTTAAAGAAAATTAAGGGAAAAAACTGTTGTAAATTCTTCTAAACACCCACCTATGATTTGGAAAACTAACACCTCTCCTCAAAAATTAAGTTAAAGGCAAAATCATTATTTAACAATAATATTTAAAGTGTACATTATTTTAACCCCTTAATTTGAAAAACTAACAATTTTCTCTAAAATTAAGTTTTGAAAAGTGACATTTCCCCCCTATCTAGGGTTTCCAATTTCGCTGACGAATTTTTGGCCAACGATGGCCGATCTCTCTCCCTCCTACTATCGTCTCTCCTTCCGGTGCTCAATATCGGATTAACGATATTTAGATTTGATAAAATCCAGACAAAAAATTGAAACTTTTCGCCTAGATCTTTGTTGTCCAGAAGAAGTCGGCTTCGTCTACATGACGACAATGGTCCAGAAGAGACTGATCTCCTCATCTGGACCGTCGTCGTCGTCCAAACGAAACCGACTTCATTTGGACGATGAAGATCTAGATGAAGATGTCTAGATTCCGTTGAATCTAGATGTCGTTGATCCGATATTAAGCATTGGAGGGAGAGACGATACCAAAAGAGAGAGAGAGATCGGCCATCGTTGGCCGAAAATTCATCGGCAAAATTGGAAACCCTAAGTAGGGGGAAAATGTCACTTTTCAAAACTTAATTTTTGAAAAAATTATTAGTTTTTCAAATTAAGGGGTTAAAATGAGGTATACTTTAAATATTATTATTAAATAATGATTTTACCCTTAACCTTAATAATAAAGGATGATTTTGCCCTTAACCTTAACTTAATTTTGGAGGGTAGGTCTTAGTTTTCCAAATTATGACTGGGTATTTGAGTTTTTGAAAGTTGAAGGATGAAAGTTGAGAATTCACGATATCTTGGGTGGGAATAATTGCTTTGGCCAAAAAAAAATAAGTGATAGTTTCTCTAAGATGAAGAAATACAGAGAACACAAAATTTCAAGTACCATGTACTATATTTGAGTGGCTTTCAAGATTCTGAGTGTGTATAATAATGTGCATGAATGGTTAAAAGATTTTTCTTAGATGGGCTACCGTTAATTATAATATTAATTTAATAAAATTACGTAATTAAAAATTTTAAAGATAGTTAACAAAGTTCAAGTGATCAATAATAATAATAAGTTATATATATTTAAAGGTTATCATTTAGACTTTTGATAGAGTTTATTAACCTACTATGTATTAACGAGGGCATTTCTTAAAAACCTATATAGTATAGTTTTATCTATTGAAAATTGTTATTCAAGAAAGGTTTTAAAAGTGAGAGACTAATAACTTCGATGCAAATAATCTTGGCAATGTTACAAATATAGATTACATGGGGTTCAAATAAACTTTCAATTCAATATTTTATAATCTATGTGTAAATTCTGAAATAAGGATTGATCATTTAATTTTATTTAGTTATACGAAATAAATTTTACATATGATATCAGAAGCAAATGTTATAAGTTATAGAATTTGAATTCGTAAGACTAACTGAATTTGTTAATTTTGAATTAGGGTTTAAAAATTCATGATTATGTTTGATTCAATTTTGAAATTTATGGATTCAAAATCAGTCCATTGAACACTATAGCTAAAGAGCAATGTTATGTGTACCTATTTTTGGTACACAATTCATGTACACAGTGATGTGTCATCATATAATTAGGTGATTTTAAAACATGTGTCATTATATGATAAAAAAACATCCAATCACATGATAACACCTCATTTGTATACATAAATTATATACTAAAAATGAGTACACATAGTTTTATTGATAGCTAAAACTGTGTGCATGCACCCATCTCTAGAATTGTCCACTTCTCCCAACTTGGCTTGCAAATTGTAGAAGATACCATATGGCTTGAAACAAGCACCTCAAATGTGGATAGCAAGGTTGAAAATTGTGCTTCTACGTGATGGTGATCATCAAAGCCTAAATGACTTTTCTTTGTTTATATCTTTCATAGCTCGATTCGGTTTACATATAGTTGAACTTGAGTTTGAGCTCATAAAAATTAAGCTCGAATTTGATTCGAATTCAGATCAACTCGTTTTTTGTTATTAAAATGACGTCGTTTTGTATCAAAATTTTTAATTAAAAAATTTGATGAGTAATTCAAGCTCAAGCTCGTATAGGACTAAATCATTTCAGACTCATTCAAACTAAGTTTGAATTCGAGCTTAAATGGGCTCATTCGATTCCAGCCCTAGTCATATTGAATTAGGTAGACTTATAAGATTATAAAATTATTGAGATAATATAGTTATTTCAGGTGATAAAAAACTAAGTAGGAATCAAAATTATTGATATTTGGCTTCCGATTCTAGTTATTACTATAAATACACTATTTTAAATAGGGTTGGATTTCAATTTTTATGAAATTGATGAGTTCTAATTTCAACTATACCCAAATGAACCAAATTCGATTTGAAAAACAAATTTATGTCATAGTTTAGATACCTAACCTAGTTATTATCTACCATCCATTTGAAACCTTATTCAGATATTTAGATATGTACGTAATCCAATTCAAATCGTAAAATATGATTAAATCGTTTAAAAATTATAATTTTTATTTATTTTATGAAAACATATACAGTGACAATAATAATTTTAAGGTTTTGGGGATTCAAAAAATGTTGAAGGGTTTTCTTATAATTTTCTTAAATTTCAATATCCATTGCAGTAACTTAAAAAATTGATAATCACATTTATATCTTCAAATAACTAAATATAATGTAATTATTGTATTTAAACTATTGGTATTATAATAATATTTTTAAAATATTTGGTGGTAGTGGATATAGTTTCCAAGTTTTCAAAAGATTGTAAATATATATTTATAAATTTTTAAATATTTTTAAAAATTAAATTATTGTATTTAAAATATTTAAGCTTGATTTGTTAAAGAGTTATTGTTTTTAATTTTTTTTAAAATCATTAAATAGTAAAATTATTATTTTATTCTTATATTATTAATATTTTTTAAGTTGAGTTTGATTAAAAAAAAAAAGGTATTTTTTACTAGTTATGGGTAAAAAGGTTTTTAGACCAAATATTGGGTGGGACAATGTAATTTACTCTTTTTAAAATTCGTACGGTTGAAATCTTCTAAAATGCCACTCAGCTTGATTCTAGAACATTCTGCGCTTCTCGATAGGCTACACTCGTCCACTCTACAAGCCAAACAACTGTTTAATATAATGGAGCATTGCATACGTGTCGCACATTCGCAATACTTTCAAAATAAAATATCTAATGTCAACCATAGCTTACCAAAATTCATGCGGATCTGAAAATTTTATCAAATTCACCTCATCAACCCTCTTTTAACATTTCAGACGTCGCTCCATTTCCGGCCCTACCATTTTTTTCACTCACTTTAAGCAGAAATGGCTCCGATTGCTGTTGGTGATGCCTTGCCGGATGGTACACTGGCCTACTTCGATGAGCAAGATCAATTGCAACAAGTGTCCGTACACTCTCTCGCTGCCGGTAAAAAAGTGATCCTTTTCGGTGTTCCCGGTGCTTTCACCCCTACTTGCAGGTAAAATCTTTGTCTGTAAGGGGCCCGATTGATGGTCAATGGAGTTCTTTGTTGTAATATTTTCTTTGTTTGTTTGTTTTGTAGCTTGAAGCATGTTCCTGGATATATTGAAAAAGCAGATGAGTTTAAATCCAAGGGCGTTGACGAAATCCTCTGCATAAGTGGTAAATTATTTTTTTTACTTATGCTTAGAATAAGTCCAAACATAATTTTGCAGATTTCAAATTCTTACTTTGGTCTTCATTAGCTTAGGCTGCATCAACGCTTTGATAATTGCTCGATATTTTTTACCAATGTTTGAGATTTATGATATTGAGGCCGTTGTTTGGACATACATCCTGGATCATTGGAATTATAGATCATCCTTTTTTTAGCACTATTTTCGTGCTACTAAGTGCGTCGTAAGACTGATTTTATTCTGTAATGAAGCTGAGACCAAATATTGGGTTTCTAATGTATTGATTAATTCTTTGGTTGGATCTTGGATGCATAGTTTTCTTTTGGTATAGTCAGCACCATTGTTTTGACTTGACCCAGTGAAGGGTCAGTTCAGTCAAATCCAAAACAATTTTTGCTTATTTAATCATTAAATATTAAATCCGAATTATATCTAACAAAAATTATCTGAACTACGTTTAATCAAAATTGAATTTAGCCTGATAATCAAGCACATGTATCTTCACTTACAAAGTGATGGGTTCAAAACTCAACAAAATTCAGGTTTTTTATTCCATGGTCAGCTCTTTCCAGTACTGTGTGAATAATAAGTTTATCTTAGAAAAAAATACAGGAGCCATCAATAGGGGCTGAAAGTGTGCTCTGGAACAGTTCTAAAATGTTTTGATAATCTATTATTTGTTTGAAGTAACCAAGTTCAAGTTAAAAGAGGTTAACAAACTAGCAATGAAACCTTTCAAATAGTGTAGACCATTAAGATTTCGTTTGTACCTCTATTTCAAGAGATGTATTGGTTGTCACTGCTTATCGCAAACACTTTGCCAAAAACGTTCTATGCATTTATGCATTAAAGACACTCTGAAAAAAAGTAAGTCATAGAGCTGAAAGTGATTGATTAAATAGATTTTTACATTCTTTTTTTAAACTGTTTCAAAAAGTTATATGAAACATTCAACCAAGCCAAGGTTGATGTAAACTATACGCATTGGTTTTTTTATGAGTATGTCACATCAAGCTCTATTTTTTCTCGTTTGCAGTTAATGACCCATTTGTGATGAAGGCATGGGCGAAGACATATCCTGAGAACAAGGCCGTTAAGTTCCTTGCTGATGGATCAGCAAAGTACACCCACGCTTTGGGCCTTGAGCTTGACCTTAGCGAGAAAGGACTTGGAACTCGTTCCAGGAGGTTCGCACTCTTGGTTGATGACTTGAAGGTGAAGGCTGCAAATGTGGAATCTGGTGGAGAATTTACTGTCTCCAGTGCTGATGATATCATAAAGGCTCTTTAAAACTTGTAATTCCTTCCCGTCTACAAGCTGTGAACTTGGTAGCTTTTTTTGATATGTATAAAATACTATGCACCAGTAGCCTTTGAAGATGTTGTGTGTGGGGGAAGATCTTTTTCTTAGAACCTTTCGTCATGGGTTTTGAAATAATGGATATGCTTCTTTCTACTTACTTTCTTTGTGTTGAATGAAGAGACATATTGCTGGTGTTATACCAGCGTGGTGTGCCCATTTTATGAAAAGAGTCGAATATAATAGCAGAATACTATATTTATGTAGTATGCCGAAAGCATTGGCTCTGTTTTTGAACGACGTTTGCTTTTGTGTGTTAAAATATGGCTATTGGTTATCATGATTAAGTAGATTAGTCAATTGCTCCTTGACCATAGCCTGCCTAGATTGGTTTGTAAAAACGCATCTAGCAAACAGAAAGCCTGTAGTTTGGATTCTGGGTCTCATTGTGCTAGTGTTGGGAAGAATTAGTGCCCTTGTGCTCCAGTTGCAGTGACTGGAATTGCTCATATCATGCAAATGAAATCTTTTATAACCATTGTATTAGAAAAATCGAGGGTAATTGAAATGTTGTTAGAGGAGATATTAACTGTTGTTCAAGTGTTTGAAATTTCTTTCCTTTTGTTACTCAAGCTAGAGTAGAATTTATAGTTGCAGATCATGTTTAAAGCTGTTTCCTCTTTGGATGGCGTCAGTTTTTCATATGAGTATGATTTAAGTTTGGGTACGAAATTCTTTGAAAACCGTGGGATGGGAATGAAAGAATATTGTGAGGAAATTCCTCTTGCTTCCTTGTTGGCAATTCTTTAGCTTATAAGTATCGACGTATGATAGTGATGGTATTATTTCTGTCATTATACCAACAGGCACACGTTTATCTTTATATTTGGGAGATGTGGCGTCACATAATGTGGCAGCTTCCTATGGAAATTTCCTATGTAAATTTTTAATCAAATTAAGTCAAACTTTGACTCACTTCAATGCACATATTTAGGTATGTTAAAGATTCATATACCCACTAGAAGAGGACAACTGAACTGATATTTGGTGGGCCTAAATTATGGGCCAGAATCATGTTACAGCCCACAAACTTGTGAATGATGAGCCAGACGAAAACACAGGGATGTCTACTACTTATAAAAACCTCTTTATATGTAGGCAGTGGTATGCATATAATTTTTATATATAGTTTTTATATAATTAAAAATTAAAAATATAATAATATTTGATTATAATAATACATCATTGTTTATACATAAAATTGTATATAAAAGTTATGCGTATAATTTTATCCTTTATATATTAGGACAAACCCTTTTAAGTATTGATTAAAATCGTAAAAAATCCCCTCTCCATGGTAGATTAATTTAATTAAATACCCTCATATAAATTCTCCAAATTCCTAACAATTATTGCATACCCAGAGATTAGAGAGGGATGGATTTATGAATAAGATCCATACAAGTGCGTATATGTAAAAGAGATACAAGTTAAATTTATACAGTATTAAACTTTTAATACAAACTGACTTGAGAAGAACAAAGAATTGTGTTCCTGCGAAAAAACTTCAAATGAAGGAGCTTCTTCCTGGAGATGCTTGAATGTTGGCTTGTAGGACCATTTTATAAGTAAGGACTCTACATCTACTCAGTTAAATGGGTTTAAACTTCCCCTTGGAAGTTTTTTTTTTACAAAAAAAACCCATCTGAGTTAGATCTCTCTTTTGAGATTAAACTAATATTATGATAAGAAAAAACTTAAATTTATATTTTCTTTTTTTCATATATAGAATTTTTTTTTTTTATTACTCAAACTAGTTCTTAAGATATCCCCCAAGAGTTATATCTCTAAGTATAAATTTGAGATGGATCGACATGTTCTTGTACAGAACAGCCCAACAATATGGCTTATGTTCTGTAGGCATGACCTAAATGTATGGAGCATATACAATGTTTAAAAAATGAGATAGCATATTTTTCTTTATTATTATTATTTTTAAAACCAACCATACTAAATACTGTGTGGATGAAAAATGTAAGCATGGTAGAGGTGTGGATGAGACTGCAGAGAAGTTAATTGTTTCGAGACAGTCTGCAAAGCACGTGTATGAATAGAATGGAGACAATTACAGATAGTATAATATTTATTGCGCCATTTAATATCTGCAACGGTCATATTTTTTCTGCACAACTTTCAAACCATTTCTTCTTCTCCTGTCTCTGCCTATTTGGTTTTTAGCTGTTGCTTTGTTTTTCCTCCCGTCACCATCCTCACATAACATTTTCATAAAAAGAGTTAAAAAGAGATAAATGTTACTCAACGTTTGTCCTTCTTCATTTTCTGCTCTTTTCTTTTGAATTGATTTAAGTTTTCCTTCAATATCTGCGTATATTTTTATTGGAAATGCGTCCGTGTTCATTCACTTTTTTATTCTATTTTTTATATTTATATCCCCACCTGATTTTGAATATAAAAATCAAATCTTTTAAATTTTGATGTGACTGTGATTTGAGTTTTAAGTTTTGCTGTGCCCCAGAAAGACCAATAAAAAATTATTTAAAGTTTAAATAAGTAAAAATCAACTTCTTTTTTTTTGTGTGTTTTTGTTTAAGAGAAATTGAACAGTCCTAGTAAAAAATGTAATGGTGCATTGGAGAAGGAAAATATGGAAGTGGGAAAATTAAAGAGGAAGATCATGGTGGTTGAAAGAGGGTAAAGTTAGGTTGAAGAAGGTATCAACCAGGACAATAAATAATGTCAATTACAAAGCTGGAAACCAGCAAATTAAGGGGCCATGGCTTATAGCCTACCGTTTGTTAAGGGGGCCCCAATTCCTGCATTTCAAAAAAAATGTATGATTTTTCTCCTAAGTTTGAATTTAATAGAGAGGGACAAAAAAGTGCAGTGACAACCTTTTGACCGTAGACAAAACTTCCCTTCTCTCTCTCTCTCTCTGTTAATTGTTAAATTTTTTATTTTCAATTTTTTCTTGAAACTGCAACAGGGTGGGTAATTTATTCATTTGTTTATATCACTTCCCAAGGTATGTGTTTGACACGGACATATAGTTTAGACACTCCTCACTGTCTCTCTTTCTTCTTCTTTGAGTTCAACTTTTTTGTTAGAAACGTCCTTGTTCTCTTTTGCTCAACTTTTTTAGTTGTTTAAAATACTACCACAGCGCTGTAGCTAAAGAGCCACACCCGTTTTCAGCTGTTGTTGTTGTTGTTTTTGTGTTTAAGAGGATGAGTGCATCGAAGTTCATTAAATGTGTTACAGTTGGAGATGGAGCTGTTGGCAAGACCTGTATGCTCATTTGTTACACCAGCAACAAGTTCCCTACTGTAAGTCTTTCATGATCCATCTGTCAAAACCCTTTCTTTTTTCATTATTTCATTTATGTAGAGACATTGTAAATGCTCATTATGCTTCTGGTTTTGAGTTGGTGAGCTTCTGATTTAGCTTTTAATGAGCTTTAACCTGAAGATCTTTCTCTCAGTCTCATGTTGTTTTACTTTGTTTTTTCCAGGATTACATTCCCACAGTGTTTGATAATTTCAGCGCCAATGTGGCTGTTGATGGAAGCATTGTTAATTTGGGGCTGTGGGATACTGCCGGTATCTGGGCTTCTTGAAATAATAATATGATTCAAAATTTTTTGTTTGAAGGTTTAGGGTTTAGTTAGTGCTTCTTGTCTGACTATTATCCTTCTTTTTTGATTAATTATAGGCCAGGAAGATTATAGCAGGCTGAGGCCACTGAGTTACAGAGGTGCTGACATTTTTGTGCTTGCTTTCTCTTTAATTAGTAGGGCAAGTTATGAAAATGTTCTTAAGAAGGTAATGGTTCCAATTTTGGTGCCTTTTTCCCTTTGTAATTTCCTGTTCAACCTTTTATGTTTCTCTTTTGTTAATGTTATTTGTAAAATTATGTTTGATAAAAGTTGGTCATGGGTATTTTAACTAGAGCCTTTAGGGTGGTTCGCTTTATACTTTTGTTGCATACTTACATGAATTTATTGTCTATACGGTTGAAGTTTGGCAATTTCAGTTGTCTTAATTAAGTAGAAAAGGATTTTCAGAAGTAACCTTTATAACATTTCGTGTATTGGTTATTGATACTATCTCTTTGTTATTTTCGCCAGTGGATGCCTGAGCTTCGGCGATTTGCACCCAATGTTCCCATTGTTCTCGTTGGAACGAAGTTAGGTATGCAGCAAAACTTGTCCAATTAAGTTTGAAACATGATGATTCACATAGGATTCCCATGTGGAGGTGTTATGACTACATCTGGTACATGTGTATTTTTGTGATAATAGATCTTCGTGATGAAAGAGGGTATCTAGCCGATCACATGGGATCAAACATCATAACATCTTCTCAGGCACGTATTGTTTCTCTAACCTCATCTTTAAATTTATTGTTTGGATATTATGTTGGTTTATATTGCAAGAGAGTAGCTCAATGAGCTTCTTCTAATAAACAGGGAGAGGAGCTTAGAAAACAAATTGGTGCCGCAGCATATATTGAGTGTAGCTCCAAGACTCAGCAGGTGCAATGAAAGTTTTTGATTAATTGAGGATACTTTAATCTCATCTTGTATTTGTTTCATTTGATTCACACTGCTTATGTATTTTGATATTGCTAATTTTTAGAATGTCAAAGCTGTTTTTGACACTGCAATCAAGGTTGTTCTTCAACCTCCAAGGAGGAAGGAGATGGCAAGGAAGAAAAGACAAAGACGGTCTGGCTGCTCAATTGTGTAAGTGCTTCACCTTTTATTCCTCAGTGTCATTTGTTTTCTAAATGTACTGCCACATATCTGCATCTCATTTAGAAGGGGAATGAAGTTATAAACTGATGAGAGTAAAAAACTCAGCCCCAAAAGGAGTCAAGCAGCCCCCAACATGTAGATTTAAGTCATTGATTTACAAAAGAATTCAATTAGAGTACACCAAGAGAAGACCCTGATCATAGTTTTGCCACTAATGCATTGCAGACTGATGGAGCTGACCACTATGAGATCATCAGTGTTATCTGTGATATCTAAAATTGATCTTATGTGTCATGATCTTTCTGTATATTGAAGAAAATTCCTTCTGGATTCTCTCCTAACATGTGCATTGATTTTGATTTTTTTCTTCTTTTTGGTTTTTTTGACAGCAGGAGTATTGTGTGTGGCGGTTGTGCTGCTTAGACGACAGTGATAGCCGGATTGATAGTAATCGAGCACTTTTTTGACAAAAATTAGTGTTTTGCAGATGTGTTGGAACATTCTGCAACTGCAGTCTCCTAATCATCTACTTTTGTGTGAAGTGTAGGTGCAATGATATAGTTTGAACTAAGAAATGGCCTATCTTATCAACTTTCTTGGAGAAGAGTGGAGGGGAATGGTTCATTCTCGTGTACTGTTGTTACCAAGTAATTGTTGATCTTGTGGGTTTGGGGTGTCAGCTGATGTATGATTTTGATTAATTCGCTCTAGCTAAGACCAAAGGATCATTGTCTATGTATATATATTATCCTCCCATTCAAGACTCTAATCTTTCTAAACTCAAGCTTAGCTGCATATTCATGGTTATCTTCTTGTCTACTGCCCAAAATTCATAAAAATTCAGTTTTCTCAGCAAGTTTCATAACAGTTTGGTGACTGGCATCATAGAAGCACTTTTTGACATTTTTAGTAAAATACTGAGCTGCTGAATTGTTTTCACCAACATCCACAGCTACAAGACTGCAATATTTGCCGTCCCACATCCCAAATCTAATTTTGAAAGATGCAATGTGGCAGGGTTTGCCATTTAAGTGGTAAAGCACATGGAATGGTCAGGTGGAAGGGTTTGGGTTTGAGACATAACAAGTCATTAGATTTGAGGTTTTATTTGTTTAATGTAGTTGATTCAATTTCAAAAAAGTGGTCCAGTTTAAGTAGGGTTTCTCATCATTTAAAAAAAATAAATGTGGCAGGGTTTGCTCTGTGAATGAGAACGGGCAAGTTTTGTAGCTTATTGAGTGATTGTCAAAGAAAGATGTAGACCCAGTTTCAGCACAACCAGGAAATGCTACAATGAATCCTTGATTAAAGGGAAAAAGTGAAGTTGGATACGAATAACCTATGGCAGGTTTTTTAGCTTTGCAGGCAGTGTCAAGTCACCTGCCTAATGTGCGCATCAGAAATGGACCAAATAGCCATAGCCAGGGCCCCTAAGCTATCATGATTCATGGATGATTTTGATAATGAAAGGCCCCGCTCTCCAACTAATTTTAATGATGTATATTTCGGCCAATTAAGCTTTTAGTGCTTTTGTGTGTGAGAATTATAGGTCTGAAAACTGTTTCTGTAATTCTCCCCTTTTACCTTTACCGATTTAGGGTATTTTAGAATATAATAAAATTATACATATCATTTATATATATAATTTTATGTATAAATAATAATATATTATTATCCAATCATATGATGACATATCATTATTTATATATAAAAATTATGCATATAACATTATTCTTCAATAAAAATTTCGTCTTTTTTGTGGGTTAAAGTCTGTAAATTGATTTAATTTTTTTTATTTATTCAATTTGTAATTTAAGTAGATAAAAACAACGAGAATTTATAAAATAACATATATAATTTAAAATATTCGGGAGAGCTTTTTTTTTTAACAAAGAATTTCATTTAAATCAAACTGTCTTTTTAGAATTGAATTAATAATATTAAATAGACTAAATTTCAGATTTAATAATCGATCGTATAATTATTAAATAAAAAACTTTAATACTTTTATCTTAAAATATCATAACAAAAATAAATTACAACTCTTTAATATATATATATATATATATATATATATATATATATATATTCCTTTAAGTTTAAGATTTGAGTTCTTGGAGCTAAAGACCCTGTAATCCAATTAGTGTTTGACTAAAATTAATTTTCTTTTCTTTATTTACAGAGGTGTTTTTATTTGATAAAAAAACAACATCGACCCCCCGGGACTAACACCACAATAGCGAACAGCTACTAGCTAACGTACCAGAAAATCCCTACATGGATAACCCATTGCCCAAGAGTTGGAGCATCCACACCCGGCCTGAAATCATAGCCAAATACCAAATTCTGGAGCGCGTTGGAGCCGGTGCTTACTCTGACGTCTACAAGGGCCGTCGATTATCCGACAACCTCATCGTCGCTCTCAAGGAGGTGCACGACTACCAATCAGCGTTTCGTGAAATCGAGGCTTTACAGATCCTCCAGGGTTCCCCAAACGTGGTGGTTTTGCATGAGTACTTTTGGCGAGAGGACGAGGACGCCGTGTTGGTCTTGGAGTTCTTAAGGTCGGATTTGGCCTCCGTCATTGCGGACGCTAAGAGAGAGAATGGACTCAGCGTCGGAGAGATTAAGAGATGGATGATTCAGATTTTGTGTGGAGTTGACACGTGTCATAGGAATATGATCGTGCATAGGGATTTGAAACCTGGGAACCTGTTGGTTGGAGATGATGGGGTGCTCAAGTTGGCTGATTTTGGGCAGGTACTTTTTAAAAATTTTTTATTTTTGAGCCATGTTTTTGCTTTGAATCTTGTGATTGTTGAATGGATGAAGCTATCAACGAAGGATTCTAACTCTTCTATGTTCATTGTGTTAAATGATTTGCACATTGTTCTCTTTAAGACTGCAACAAATTGGAAAAAGAAGTGCATTCCGGAAGTTCAAATGATCCATTAGCAGTTGCTTGTTGTTTTATTTGATTTTTTAAGTTCGATCAATTTTTTTTAAATATTATTTTCGCCCATTGCAAAAAAAAAAAAAAAAGAAGAAGTTTGATTTAGTTAAATTGATAGCATCAATGCATTAAGATGATTTTGGTAATTGGTACCATTGATCTCTTAGTTGAAACTAATGGTTGGATTGGTCTAATTTTGATTGTGCAGATATAATGGAAAAAGAGGGTAAGTTGAGAATCAATTTAACTTCTTAATGAGAAGAACCTGACCTTTCTACACAAATTTGTGTTTAAATTATCAACTATCTATTGTCTGCAAAACAACAATACTATGTGCATACATTTTTGAGTATACAATTGGGTGTATAAAAAATATGTCATCAAGTGTTATTTTATCCTTAATTTGAAATTATTTCATCCTAAGATGACGTATCATCTGTGTATTCAGTTGTGAATGTGTGTACATAATTTTATGGTTAACTTAATAACTATGCTTGGAGAGCTTGCTTTCTACTGTCAATAGTTAGGAGTGAGTGAATTTTCAATATTTATTGGAGAACTGTCAATGGTTGGTGGCATTTGCAAGTTTATCAGTAACTGCAGCAGATTGTTGTACTTGCTTTTTTTTTTTTCCTTAGGATTGAACTCTTCCGTTTTCTTCTGTTTCCAGGCAAGGATACTCCTGGAGAATGAATTGGTCACTGCTGACAACGATCCTCCACTGTATGAATTGGATGCTGCAGATCAGGAAAATATTTGTCAAGGTCCCCTAGCTGGTCGTGAAAATGCATCCCAAGAAGGATATGGTAATCAAGAGCCAGAGGGAATGAGTAAGGAAGACTATTTTAGGGAGTTCGATGAGGTCAAAGCGAAACATTCTGTGGATGAGGCTGATAAGGAAACCAATGTTCATGATGGAAATACATCTTGTTTTGCTACGTGTACTACAAGTGACAGAGAAGATGATCCTTTCAAGAGCTATAATTCTTTTGAAGCAGAGGAGGCTGGGAATGATGAACATGGTGCTTTCACATCTTGTGTTGGAACTCGCTGGTTTAGGTCACCTGAACTGCTCTATGGATCCACAGCCTATGGATTAGAGGTTGATCTATGGTCATTAGGTTGCATATTTGCTGAGCTTTTTACTCTGCAGCCTCTTTTTCCTGGGACCTCTGATATCGATCAGCTTAGCAGAATTATTAGTGTATTGGGCAACTTAACCGAAGATATCTGGCCGGATTGTGTTAAACTTCCTGATTACAAAACAATTTCATTTTGTAAGGTGGAAAATCCTAGCGGTTTGGAGTCCTGCCTGCCCAACCGCACTACAGATGAAATCTCTCTTGTTAAAAAACTTGTTTGTTATGAACCAGCTAGAAGAGCTTCCGCTGCAGAACTGTTACATGATAAGTATTTCAACGAAGAGCCTCTTCCAATTCCAACATGTGAGTTGCGGGTTCCTTTGACAAAGGGTGACCAAGATGAGGATTCTCCTGGAGGATGGTACGATGATATGGGTTCAGAATCTGACTTCGATGAATTAGGCCCCTTCAATGTTACAACCACCAATGCTGGTTTCTCAATTCGATTCTTTTGAGCAAGGCAGGTGTTTAGGTACTTCGGATTGTTAAACTATCTGTCTATTTGATTGAGTAACCATTTGAAAGCCATAAATTATTCACATGAAATTGTGTCTTATACCAGTAGGACCTTGTATTTGCCTTACACTAAAGTAAAACTTGTTGTGCACAACATGCTTTTTCATTGTAAAACCGGAGGATTCTGATAATATGCTGTTTCACATGTTTTATGAGAAGTGCTACTATGATTTTGAGGTAAAGCAAAGGATTGGCAGGGCTGAGCTAAGATTATAGCATCTGGGAAGTGTTGATGGCAAAGTATTATTGTGCAATGCATTATGCTCCAAAGTTGTAAACAGGCATTCATAAGAACAAAAATTATCCATACAAACAAAACTGTAATGATAGTTTGTGATTGTGAGCAAGTGACCGTAGTTGTCAATTACTGGGACATTTTACGTGTCAGTCTGGAACTTTTTTAATACAGTGATATAAGTGAAAAAATGAACTTTAACCTGAAGATATCTGTTTTTATTAAGCCTGATCATTATCTATGAAAGCTATTATTATAAAATACATGTCCTTGAAATAACTAGTATGTCCAATGGAAAATCGAATAATTAACCGTGATATGGTTAGAGAAAGGTCTTAATTTTTCAACCCATTATGCACACTCGTATTTAAGGTTAGATCCTACCTTTCGGTTGAGTTCACACAGCTCGAAAATTTTTCAACGATATTTATCTTACTGATAATATTATTTATTTAATTGACAATAAAATATATCTAGCTAACTGGTGTATATTTATCAAGATAATATAATAATACACAAACTCAATTCTGAAAGTTACTATTTATTTGACATAACAACAATTTGTCTTCCATTTTAACCAATCAAATAACCTCGAAATCATACAAATTATATATCATTGGAAAAAACATTCAAAGAGTTTTCTAACGGTATATAATGTCAACTATAACTCAATCAATAAAATATTCAAAACTAGCTTCAAGTTTGTTGGTAAAAACTGGAAATGGCAAAATCACACACTGTAAACAGTATCTGATGCATACAACACACATTCAAGTCTTCACACTTTGAATTTTAAGGGTAACAAGAAAAATAACCAAGGTATAAAGGAAAGTTCCACCAATCTTGGGTTTTCCCATCACCAATCTTCCACAAAAAATGATTGAAAAATGGAAATGAGAAAAAAAAAAAATCAATAAAGCTTTTTTCAAGTTTTCATTCAAAAAGCAAAAAGCTTTTTTTTACAAAGAGAGTCACTTTATATAGGCAAAAATATAAGTTTAAATAAATTTTTAATAAAAATAATAAGCTAGCGCTTAATTCACTCTAAACCACACAAAATAAGTCATATCATACTTTAAATAAATACAGTAAAACAAAATGTCACTATTATTTTCATAAAAGGTGGACTCTTATCTCCACCAAAGTTTTTCTTTCATCTATTTTTGTTCAACTCTTTCGGTTAGGCTTTGAGAACCTTTTTGGGCTTCAAAATGGAGTGATAGATGATTGCAACTTTATTTGGGCTTCAAAAGAGGACTTCTTAAGTCTTTAAGAACTGTTAAATCTTGAGAGTTTTGGATGTAAGTAATAACATTGCACTCATAATCAAAGGTGGGCAAAGGTGAAAAAGACAATGAATCTATGATCTTGCATGAAACTAATTCTTCATTCTCAATGGTAACCTCAGCCTGATGAAGATTTGATAAAGACTTGTAAGCTAGAGTTGGAGAAGTGGCCAAAAATACATCACCAACAATTCTCTATGACATCTCCGATTAATTTGAACAAACTCAAACTAATATTATAAATTAGAATCAAGTTTAAATTAGTTTATGTGTAAACTCATCTTAAATCCAGTCTTGTTCATATCTTATGACAAGGCTTATCAGTAGGGCTGGATTCGAGCCGAACCGAGCCGAACTCGGCTCGCAGCCAGCTCGGGCTGAACTCGGCTCGGCTCGAATTCGACTCGTTTTTGGCTCTGCTCGACTCATTTTTCATATTAAAACGACATCGTTTTGTGTATATATATAGATCAAAACAACGTCATTTTGTATAAAAAAATTTTTTAAAAATTTTTAGAAAAATCTGCCCTGCCAAGCCGAGGCAGCTCGAGCTCGATCGAGCCGAGCAGAGCCTGGCTCGTTTCGGGCTCGAACCGAGCCGAGCCGAGCCGAACCCGAGCTCGAGTTAACTCGGCTCGAATCCAGCCCTACTTATCAGATTTTATAAGTTGAAAGGGAAGAATGGTCAACCCCGTCCTCGTCCTTATCTCACCTCCAAGTTTCGCTGCAACGGGACTGAAAAGGGAATTAGGGATCCCTATATATGGTGAATATCATATTAGACTGACGATAAAAGAGAGATAGATTCAATACTTTATAAAATTTACTAATTGTACATTACCAATTAAGACAAATACAAAATGTATCATATCCTAAATGCACTCAAAAACCAATTCAAACAATAATTAGATTAAAGCGCTAAAAACTAAATATTCATTCTACTTGCACATCTATTATATTCTCTATATAAAGTTTCAATTCAAGTACATAATTTTGTCTGATCTAGGTTTTGAATAGCAATTATAAAAATTAACTAACATATATAGCCGTCCATTAAAATGAATCCACCTCAAATACACAAATCTTAAAGCATGAACATGATATAAAACCCCAAACTTTTCATACACCAGGGGTTACATATTTGAGACTGCATATTTATCTCACATACCCATTTCTTAAACTTCATGTCTTCTGGCATATGTTTAGCTACCATCAAACGAGAAGAAATTGCTCAACTTTTTAACAAGAGTTTGCTACCTTTAAGGTGGATAGAAGGCCTTTACTATTCCTGTGGAAGAAGCGATATCTCGATTTCTTGGAGTGACTTTCCTTTAGTTTCCACAACATTTCTTTTCACAAACACCACAGCCATCAAGCAAAAGGTTGCAAACATTGAGTACAAGAGCTGTGCCCCAAGTTGCTCCAGTAGTCGCAAGAATAGCAAGCCCACAAAGAAATTTATCACCTAAAATAATCAAAATGTGAAATGAACTAATCAAACCTCTTCACTTCATTTGAATTTATTAATAGCCAGAACTACCCAAACACAGGTTCTAACTTGTACTCACATTCTACGAAGCAACATACAAATAAAAATGCCAAAAAAAAAAAAAGGAAATATGACAGAATATTACCCAGTGCACTGACATACAAACTGCCATTGCCTTGGCCCTAATTCGACTGGGGAAGATTTCTGGAAGGAGAAGACCTGGAACTGGACCAGCTCCCAGGGCAAATGTTAAGACAAACCTACAAAAGTTCACACTTTAGTCCATAAATATCCAGATTCCATAATATTTTATCAATTTCCATCTGCCATGGCTATATCTTGAATCAATCATGTAACCATCTAACACATGCAAGATGCCAAATGAAATCAGGTGTGGCTGATTAATTACTAAAAATTTATCAATAAAACTATGCGTACCTATTTTAAGTACATAAATTGGTACACACTTGATGTGTATCATTTAGTAAAGTAACACTCAATCACATGATGACACATCTTATGTATTCAAAAGTGGGTACACTGTATACATAGCATTGTTCAAAATTTATTCCATCATTTATGCTGAGTTGACCAGAAAACCATAACAACTGAAATATTTCACATATTCAGCATCTCAAAGAAATTTAATCTACAGGTTCCAATTGCAGCAATCTTGTAGGCTACTCTCAAGATAAAAGTTAAGAATCCAAGGGCATTCCTACAAACAGAAAGTACCAGCTAGAAATGAAAACAACATGATACAGTTCTGCATTTAATATGCTTATTAGATGCATGTATGAGCACATGAAGTACGTATCAAAGTTTCACTTAATAATATAGTACTCACAGAAGCATGCCACCAACAGAAAGGTATAAAGCTCCAGTCTGTTGCATGTAAGAACTTGAAGCAAAGACTTGAAGAGCCATTGATGCTGCCTGCGTAGATAAAATGCATCATGTATGACAATTATTAAATACTAGACTCCACATACTCATTCACATGAAAATGAGGAAAGATATATCAGCTGAGCCATGCACAACAGTATCCACCATGGTGCATTAATGAATATAACAAGGAAGATTGTTACTTCTGGAAGATTAAACTATCTTCCTCTTATCTCACACATGGTTGCATAAATACTATAAACCACTACAGAGATCCTCTTCCGTCAGTAGAAAGCACATTCAAAATGCACCATGAAAGCATGTAAATTCTTCCCAGAGTAAATGAAAATGCATTTATGTGCCTAAACAGATCCAGTATCCAGATTCTGTAATGAATGTTACATCAGCTGTGTCATCTTAATCATAGTTTTAAGCATAAATGCAATGGCTTCCTGTGAACAAAGAAATGAAATGAAATCACATTTTACCATGCCAAAGAAACTCCACTGAAGGAGCACTTTCCTTCCCAGTTTATCCATCAAAATCATTGCAACAACAGATCCTGAAGAGAAATGATATCGCGCATCAATTGAAACTGCAACAAAACAAGTATGCAAAGAAGCTATTAAAGAAAAAATCCATACCTGATAGATTTGCTATGCCAATGAAGACATTTGCAAGTTTGGACGATACTCCCGCACTTTTAAATACAGATGAAGAGAAATAAAATATAGCATTTATACCAGATAGCTGTTGTAAAGCAAATAGGGTTGATCCAATAAAAACAACTGCAAAAGGAACATGTGAATAACAAAGCCTAAAGGAAAAAAAAAGGAAAGAAGAAGAGAAAGTAATGGTGATGTGAAAACTGCAACTGTAGAAGCTCAATAAGAGAGGATAGAAGCATTCAGGCACTCATAAGCGTATACCAAAAGTTCATATCTACCTCTAAATTGGCGGCCATGAAGCAATTCTTCAAGCTTCACAGTTTCTGTGTCATCCCCTCTGTCCAACTTGGACAACTCTGCCATTGAATATTTGACATGTGCTCCACCTAAAAGCCTCTCAAATTCAATTTCAGCTTCAGCACTTCTTCCTTGCTAATTACACCAATGCGAAAGTGTTAGCATTTGCATTTTAACATAAGCAAAGATTGAAGCTTAAGTCATTTGGTGGAATAATCTTTTGCTATAGGAAGCAGGAATACTTGGCAAATTCAGAACAAGCTTTCTTGTTATGGTGAAGCCCAAAAAGGAAATAAAGATACTGTAACAGGGCTACAGCAAAAATAGTATATTTGTACTAAACATCAATGGTGTCATCAACAATCATTTGCCACCAGAATCTAAGCTCACAGTGTTACAAAAAAAAGCACAAAAATGAAGTCATGAGGGAGATAACAGCAGAAAATGAAGTTTATTTTAGTGATACCAATTAACTCATTTTGTTCATGCTACATCCAATCGATCAGTTTTTTTTTTCTTTTTCACATAATATATTATGACTAACAATAGCATTCTAACAGCATTAGGAACATGAAGAGGATTATGTTGTAAAAGAAAAACTTTTCATATCACAGCAAACCTTATACAGCCAATGTGGACTCTCTGGACAAAAGACAATGGCAAGGGCAAGTATTCCGGCAGGAATTGTAGCTACCCAAAAACAAATGCGCCACCTAATCAAATACTCAGAAAAAGAAAATGTGTCAGGAAGACTATATTTATACAACGGATGCTGAGTGCTACAGTGCACATTTCTTACCAGCCGGATATCTCATTGACAGGGATTCCAATAAACAGAGCTCCCATAAGTCCAAGACATGTAGCAATCTGGATGAATGCTCCATAAGTGCCCCTCACATAAGAAGGAGAAACCTGTTTGAGTAGAAGAGGCAGATTTGAAACAAGAGAACTAATTCCTGTGTTCGTGATCAAGAAAGATGTGCATAATCAAATTACAAATGATATAGAAATAATATACCTCTGTTACATAAAGAGATGCCACAGGGGGCCCAATACCCATTCCAGTTCCAACCAAGAATCTTCCAAGAAGCATACCCAAAAGAGTGCTAGTTGTCGCACTGAAAATACAAATCTTAACTTTCAGGTGGATATCCACACAATATAAGAATTTAATAATAGAAAGAAAAGGAAGGCGTGATTGTGAGTCAAATGATAATAAACTTTTATCCTTTTACTGAAATAAATTACATGCAAGAGAAATATAAATGTGTTATGTGATAAGACAGAGGCCATATAATAACTTCAACATAGAGTAGACAAATCACCTGTGGCCTCTAAGCATTGAATATCAAACCAAAACTAGAACTATAATCTGGTTAAAAAGAACAAAACACGATTTAAGTCCAGTTTTGCTATTTTTTACAGTAAAAAAAAAAAAAGGAAATCAAATTCCATTATTTTAAAGATATATAAACACATACAGAAATGAAGCTCTGATTAGAACAGATTTAAAAGGTAAAAAAAAATGAAGTACAGAGCAAGAAGCCAATTCACTTCAAGCTGTTGCTTTAGAGTGCAAAAGTATCACCTCACTGAAGCACCAATGATCATAGGCAACGCACACAGCTGAAAAGCCCTTCGACGGCCAAATTCATCAGCAATCCAACCACTAAATAAGGATCCAATAAGCGCACCAGCCAGACAAGTACTTACTACCAAACCTACATTTGGCACAACACGATATAAAATTAATAGCCATTAAATATATCACCATATATTAACAATCCCCAACCGAGAAAAAAAAGAGGGGGGGCAGCTGGGTGTGAAGCAAAACCAAGAAATCCAGAACTCTCACCTTCTGCTAAGGTATTCCCACTGAAACCAAGATCATGAGAGATGCTTTCTAGTGGTTCATTAACTACTCTGTTTATTAAAACAAAATGGAAATAATAAACAACAATATGTTGATCCATAAACTTCCAATAGAAATACTAAGAAGACGAAAATAAGAGAAAACACAAAAGGACTAAGTTAAAGATAGCAACAAACCCAAGATGATAGCCAAATAAGAATGAAGATATGGTTGCCACTAGTACGTAGGGGAAAGATAGCCTCCATGGAGGATTTGTAGTTTCCAGATCAAAGTTGTCCAGTAAATGAGCTAAGGAAATATAAAAATAAGCCCCATCATCATCTCAAAATGCTTGTTATATTCATGCGACTAAAATGATATATAGGACTATTTACTCAAACAATCTCTACTTATTTATGATATTATGATAAGACAACACATTACATTTCTTTAAACAATTTTCACTTTGAAATTATGGGTTTTTTCTTTCATCTCCCCTGATCAATAGAACATATCGCAAAAATTATACAATTAGACAGAAGAAGTCCATGACTGATGCATCTGAACTTGATCACTGGGCCAGGGATATTAAACCAGGGTGGCGTAGGAAAATGTTGTGCTAGTGCATCAGGCAACATAATCTTCGTTGGTATTTGTTTGTCAATAACATTTAATGAAAGACAACTTTAAACGGTCAATGGACAGAGTTACCTGAGTTGTCTTCTACATCTACAACGTTTGGATTATCTTTTGATGGCATTCTCTTATACATTGAGTATGATTCACGCTGTCGCCCCCACATGCCAAGCTGCAGCCAGCTTTCACTTCAACTCAGTGTATATGGAGAGTTCTGCGACTTCACTGCCACATCACATTCATAAACAATTAGCATTTGTTACAAAGGTTACATCAACTTAGCATTTCCAGTTGTAAAAAATGAGTTTAATTGCTGATGTTTAACCATATTTCAGATCAGGCAGCCAAACCAAAAATATTATAAATGATCAAATTTAATATTTTTTTTTTTTACTTTTAAAAAAAAAAAAATCATGTTAGCATCAGAGAGTAATTCTCTGTTTTAAGAAAACAACGAGTTTAAATTCAATTACCATTTATTTGCTGGAAGCCTGAAACAAGTCTTAACACAAAATAGAAACATCATATAATGCCTTTATGATCTATACTTATTTCTTGCCACTCAACTTCTCAGGAATCATTTGGACAGTACAGTGGCATATTTTTACCACCTTAAAAGAGAGTAAGAGCCTTAAAAGTTGTTGGCCAATTTTTATTAACATTCATCAATTGATTACCTACGCTGCCACGCAGATGGTAACGACTAAGCAATCACAAACTTATTAACTCTATTATGGTGCACCTATTATATGAATTAATTTCAAAACTGTAAAAAAAGACGAAATAATAACGTAAAATTCAGATTTCTACAGCAACCAAACACCTTAAAGGAAAAAAAAAAAAACAGAGATTCTCCAAACCAAAATAAATCTAGAGCACAACTGAACTTACTACCTTTCGTACCGGATCACAGTCCCACAAACTCCCAATTCTACCAAAACAACGTAAATTCTCAATCGAAATGAAGCACTAATAATATTTTAAGCAAAAATCAATCACGCGTAATGATTTCGCCAGACCAAACATTAAAAAAAAATTAAATATGAAGTAATCTAAATTAAATCACCTTGATTACGTTTCGATTATCCAAAAAGTTCAGAAAAACCTGAAACAATATAGGTTGAGGAATTTTCTAGCGAGCCTGCTGCTGAGAAAAACAAGAGATCACGAAATGACGTCTAAACCACTTAATATGGAGAAGAGAACTGGAGAGGATAACAATATTCTAACGTGAGCTTAATGTGTAGGTTAAGAATTTTCCTAATAATTTGAGGCATTTTCTTTTTCTCCAAGGTGTCCATAAATAAATACACCTACGTAACAGTCAAATATGTAATATGTGAAACTATTTATATACCCAAAATTACGCATTGTTCTTAAAAATAATTTATTTAAAATCTTGGTTTGAATATTAAAAAATAAATAAAAATTTTAAAATTTAATTTAAAATCCGTTAATAAAAAATTATTTTAGTTTATTGAAAATTTATTGTGTTATCAAAAATTGATTAATTTTTACATTAATTTTGATTTCAGATTATAAATTATCCTAAATTAATTTAAATTAATTAGAGCACTTGTATATTTGGTTTTGAGCACCCTCTCCCAACTGCAAAAATTAATGCATTAAATAAACAATAAATAAAGTTAAATTAAAAATCTAACAGCCGTATCATAATTAAAATTTAGCAAAGCTCAGGGTCGAGTTGCAGCATTAGGGGTGATTCAGTCATTTTAATAATATAAGCCGGTGTGATTAGTGGTTCTTTTGACAGCTGGCGAGATCTAGAAAACCCGGATTTGTTGGCTTGTCACTGGCCGAATTGTCTTTTCGCTTGAGTGAAAGAGGTGGCAATTTCTATTTAATGGTAACATAACGCCGTCCCACAGTTTAGATTTTGTTGTCTTTTTGGGCCCATCACTTTTTCCCACCCATATTTATGAAAGACTTTTGCACTCCTTCTAAATTTTAAAAGTCCATTTGTAAACCTTTATAGGTATTTAATATTGACATTAATTATCTCTTAATTAAACAAGATTAAGAAATCATAAAGACAATTATTTGTCTTATATCATTTCATATTTGTCCTAAACAACACACTCTCACTCTCACTCTTTCTCTCATTCACTACAACAAAAAGTCAATCACATCTCTAGGGGAATTTTGGTTCAAATTAGAAATTGTGGAAAGAGATTAAAAGAATTTGAACTTTTTAGATTTTTTAGTCCAATTGGTTCACCCGAGATTTTTAAGTGGGATTTAGATTATGAGTTGCATTTATTTCCACCAAGATTTTGGGGGTACAAAAAGGTGAAATCAGAATGTTGTGGAAGGAAATGAAGGACCAAATGGGAGAGGTAAAATTAAACAAACGGGGATACAAATAGGATTAGACTAACTTAGTTTAGTTCGATTTGAATTTATTTATTTTGAATATAAATGAAATTTAAATTTAAATGTTTGACTCATTTTAAAATCAAACTAAACTTGAACTATAAAAAGTTCTATTCGGTTTAACTATGAGCTAAATAAATAATTCAATTATGTTCAAATTTTACTTATAATTTGATTTGAATTATATTAAATAATTATTGAATGAGATCGTTTAATCAATAAGTAATAAATCTGAATTATGAATTTGAATAATAAATTCAGATCGAACTATTTTTATTTGAATCGAACTTAAACCATCTTTAATATTGATTTGATGAATTTGAACGGAGTTATTTTTTATTTGAATTAAATGATATTTAAACTCAATTTGATTCATATTTACCTCTGATTACAAAGTTAGAACTTGTTTTGATTATTGTGTTTTTGTCATCAACACATGCTATCACCATGTTCGATTTCTTATGTTTATTAATATATTATTATCAAAGAAAAAAAATTTAAAACATACATAAAACAAATAATTTTACATAAGTTTTATTATTTTAAGCAATCATAAGATTAATTTATTATTTATTAATCTTTCAAAAATATATTTTAATATCTTTTAATTAATTTTATAATAAAATATTACCCTGTCAAGCACTGTAGTGGTGCGGTGGCCGGCCTTGTAAAAATTCGGTAATAAGTTGCCCTTTCCTGTAAATTGACCCGTAAAAAATGTCCCATTACTCTAGGGTTTTTTTAATCTACCCCGCACCTTACCATTGATATATCTCTTCTCGGCAACAGACACGCGTTCATCGGATTCACAGACACTTAAAAGAAACAAAACCAATAGATGAGTTCAAGAGACAAGGACCAAACGACTCCGCATCATCAACCGCTACTCAGTAGCCTAGTTGTACGTCCCTCCGTGGGCGATGGGGGCGGTGACGGTGGCGGTCGCCGCGAATACGAGCCTGGCGAAGTTCGCCGTGATCCACCTCCAGCTTATCGCTCCGATCGGTACTCTGATGAGCCCGGTTCGTGTTGCTCCTTGTTTTTGTTTTTTCATTTGTTTTTATTTTGTTGCATTTTTTGAGTATCTTTCTCTTTTGAGGATCCGAATTTCGCAATGGTGAATTTCCTTGTTTTCATCCTGATGGGGAAAAATGATGCGTTTTGAAATCCTAGATCTGGTTCTTCTGTGTATGTTATTATGTTTTGTAAATTGTAGATTTATACCTTTTCGTTTAGCCAAGTATAATCACACGCAACTAAATTGTGAATGATCGGATTCGGCTGATTTTGTTCCACTATTTGATTCATGCGTTGTGAATTCATTCTCATTTTTTTATAATAGCTATTAAGCAGTTCAAGTTAGGATTTTAAAGCAACAATAATTTAGGTGAGTTCAGGTTATAGCTCATTATAATCTTCTGGAGGAGTACGACTTCTTCCTTCTTCTAAGTTTTGCTTAAACCAAACTTCTTTTTCATAGAACAAAGTTTTTTGGTTGTGAGCATACATCTTAGTAGATCTTAACTGCCTTTCTCGTTGAATAGTTTCCTTTATCACTAATTATGTTGGAATTTTGAAGTGGTAGTATTTCAGTGCTCTATTTTATATGTGCTTGGACACATATTCTGATTACCATTCTTCTCTGCAGCATGATATTTTCTCAAGTTTCTCGAATATATCAAGTGAGTTTGGAAGCATGACTCAGTATTGTATTTTCCTATGTTTTTTGTGCTAGTTTCCTGCTTTTTTATGTCTTGTGCTGCATACCGAGCATGTGGATCTACTACCAGTTATGGAGTGTCAGACTGTGAATAAATTTTCTATTATGTGTTACAGCTTTGAATGTTGCCTGCAAGAACTTGGGTCTTGAGGAAGGCATCATGGTGTGAGTGCGATCCTGGATCATGATGTGGGGGTGAAACTGATTATTTGTTTTGGGTAATTTATTTTGGGGCATTCCATCACTGGATGTTGTGCATTCTCTGTGAATCTTGAATGCTGCATCACAAAAAATAAAGTGCTTGTTCAGGTCATGACTAAGCCTTTTTAATGTGGATTGGTTTTGAATACTGTGGGAATAATGACTGTGTCCTCGGTTTCAATTGGTGTGGAGGTTTCAATTTGGAAAGATTCACTTTGTGGGGGATTTTCCCTTAAGTTTTACTGTTGAGATGAGATGATCACATGACATGGTTCCTGGAAGTGTCAGAATACCTAATATTAATTAACACAGTTGTGATGGTCATATTAAGTCCTAATCTGGGCAATAGTGTGTTGGGTCCACAGAGATATGATGAAAAATACACTGGGGTTGCTACTGGCTATGTCTTTGCGAAGCTGACATTTTAATTCGATTTGATACTAGTTGCTGGTCTTCAGATGTCATCAGTTCTTTAGTTTATGGAAATATCTAAGACTTCATGATGGTAATAAAAAATCTTTAGCTGCCGTCATGCAGATTTGTGGTTTGGGATTCTCTTTATGATATTTAATGGTTTGATTGGGCTTCTTACATTCTCTTTTCTTTTATCCATTAATGGTTAAATTGGTTTAAGTTGGATATCTGTGCGCTAAGTATTGTGTAAATCTATTTTTGCGGGCTTAGGAATTTCTTTTATTTTGCGGTAAGTTGTTTTATAGTTTTCTGTATCTCAGCTGGTGAATTGATACACAGAGTTGCTGCAGGTCTCTTGAAACTATTGGGTGATCAGTTTCTTTTGGTAATTAGTCCTTTCAAGTTTATGTTATGTTATAGAGGGTATTGTTAGTGGCAGACAATAATGAGGCATCAGACAGTCCTCCTCTGGCTTCTTATTATGCATGTTTTGAGCAATGGTCCCTTGGATTTGGATTGGAATTGTTTAATCTATGTTGCTTCTGATTTTTATTTTTTTGGTGTTTGGTTTATAACCACATGCTGGGATGTTTCCGAAAACAAGTGAATGGTTTGGTTGCTGGTAGATTTTTGACATAATGCTGTGTTTGGTGGCTGATTACATCTATGGTTCATCCTTTTGGTTTCGCTGCTCTCTATTGAAGATGTTTCAACTGCAGGTTTTGGATTAAGCTTGTACTGGGGTTCTGGTTTCTCTGTTGGTTGTTATTTTTAGGCTTATAACTGTTGTTGGTTGTGGACAAAATTATCTTCATCAGTACTATCTTGTCTTGTACTAAATTTGGTTGCTCCACATTCTGGGTTTGGGCCTTGGGGTTAATAAATCTAATATGTTAGGTTAGACACGTATTATTAAGCTGATAATGGATTACAAGATAGATGGATTTGGCTCTTGAGTGTAGGAACACTGGGCTTGTTTTTGTTTTATAAGGACTGAGTGGTTGTCATATGTGGTGAGTACAAGTAACCATCATTTGACTTACCTATCCAACAATTATTTAGTGGTTACAAGTAACAAGGGCAGTTACCAAGTGAACCTTTTCACTTGTTTTCATGGCCATAATATCATTTTGAGTTTTTGTACTGTTGATAGAGAAGATGGTCTGAGTGATGGTTGCAGCCCTTGCAAACATTGTGTGATCTTCATGGATAGCTGATCTTCAGGCATCATAAATACATTATTGCATCCATTAATTTCCTCTGTTCAGTTTGGGTTTGCTTATCTGTAGATTTTACCGCTCTTTTCTTCCAGGATATAGAACTCGTGTAGGTTCTGTTTCCCCTGTACGGCGTAGGGATGTCGATCATCGATATAGCTCTAATTTTGATCATTCCAGGGGTATGCCACACAGTCACAAATTTGGCAGTGGAAGGGATCATGGTAGATATAGAGACCCTTCACCACCTTATGCTCAAGGAAGGGGTGGCGGCAGGTCTTTTGGCAGAGATTTTGGTGGACCTGCACTTGGTCCTGGGCCTTTAAGAGGTGAAGGTATGAATCGGAATAATCCAAATGTGCGACCACGGGAAGGAGACTGGACCTGCCCTGATCCTTCGTAAGTTTACACATCACATTTTTGTTTGGATTTTTTTATTAACCAAGTTTTTCTTCCGTTCTGTTCGGAGAGACAGTTTTCTCATACCATTATGATCAAAACAGAGTTAGAAATCTCTACTTTTTTTGGTGATTCATGAGTGACAGTAGGCCATCTTATGCCATTTTTTCTCCCAACAGGAAATTTGACCTAGTGCTAAAATTGGTTTTTGTTTCACCAAACTCAATCAGTGAATACTGTTATTGGTGAAGTTCTAAGCATCCAATCTTGGTTTCTTCATATTCTCTTTATGTTTTCCATGTCTCAGATGTGGCAACCTGAACTTTGCTAGGCGAGAGTACTGTAACAATTGCAAGAGATTTCGCTATGCACCTGTTGGAAGTCCTAGAAGGGGTTACTCAGGCCCTCCACCACCACCACCACTGGCTCCTCCTTCTAGGCGATTTTCTGGTCCTCCTATGGATATTTCCTCTGACAGACCCATGAATGGCTTTAGGTCGCCTCCTCGTGGGTGGGGCATGAGTGGCCATGGCCCTAGAGAGTTTGGAGCTGGTGGACCACCACCTTCACGGCATGAAGGCAGGTTTTCTGATCACATGCGGAGGGATCGGCTTGATTTACCAGATTATGGTTACCGAGGAAGGAACAAGCCAATGCCACCTATGGATTGGAGCCATAGAGACCGTGGAAGGGACAACTTCAATGAAAGGAAAGGCTATGATAGACGGGCACCCTCTCCCCCTCCGGCTGCACTAGTTCCTCCACACCGTGGGCGATGGGGGCAAGATATGCGAGAGAGGAGCAGATCTCCCATTAGAGGTGCACCTCCACCAAAAGGCTATCATCAAGATATGTACATGGAACGGGGTAGAAATGATGGAAGAGGCGTCCGGCGTGACGGAATCAGAAATGCGTATTAGCATGGATAGGAAAAGATATTAGAACCCAGAGGACAGCTTAGGATTCTAGTGCTTTAAATTCCATTCCAAGTTCCCATGATAATTTTGTTAGACCCTTAACAATTCAATATCTATCAAGATTTTCTTTCCATTATTGACCAAATAGGTGGTAGCTATAGTTGTTGCCTTGAAAATCTGCCTACACAACTGTAGAGGCTGCGCCTTCATCACTCATTCGAGTCTTCGCTTTTATCATAATAACATATTATAAGTTGACTTACCTCAAACCTTCATTTACGTGATAAAATCTTCTTATTACGTACCTTTATAAATAAGCCAAATTTATTTTTTTATTATTTTCACTTGGATTTTCTAATTTATTAAATTATTTTTTTATATTAATGACCTCGCGTTAACAACAGAGTCTCCCATCAATCCATCACACCACAGACTTTACCTTAACCTAGTTCTAGTTGCGCCTCCACGTCAGCAACTTCTCTGTCTACTTACCGCCAATTTTTTTTTCTTTTCTCTTTTTTACCATCTGCTAAGCTCTTAACGCTAATGTTTCTTCCACTCACGTGCTTCTACATTTCCCAAATTCTTACATGGCATGATGTAACTGGTCGATCATTCTTCATCTCTGAACTTGACAACACATGATTTCACCTCCTTACGCGAATAACTTTGGTAATCTTACGGTCAACTACTTACCACAACACATTCCTATGAATTTCCACCGTCCGATATTTTTATTTCAATATATGCCGTCCGATGAAATAAAGAAGCGAATCTCACCCTTCAATATACACAAAAATTGAAATTTCAAAACATCTCAGAAGAGAGGGAGGAGAGGCAGAAGAAAAACCAAGTCCCTCTTGCTCTTCTTCGTTCCTTCCTTTTCCTTTGTTTTTTTTCACAGTTCCCCTTCTCTTCACAATCGCTGCACCGAATTCCATTTGTCTGCGGTTTTTCTATTTCCTCCGTTTGTGCGCATTCAGTTACTCTCTTTTTTTTTCTTTGGTTTAGAGAAAATCATCGGTGTCAATCTTGAGCTGAGCAATTACATATTCTGTTTACAATTTGATGCTGAAACGGTGTCTAATTGGTTTTTGGATCTGAATTTTTGTTAATTAGTGTTGATTTTGTGAAATTTGTGGGATTATTGGACTGTGATTGCTGAATTAAGCTTTAAAAAATTGCTTCTTTTTTGGTAGCAAAAAGTGGTTTCTTGAAATTTAATGGGGGAGGGTGAGGCAGGTGAATTCCCTCCAAAAAAAGTGCAATCGGACACGCAAGGCGGCGCCGGTGATTTTCCGGCGAAGAGGCTCGCGAGACAGCTCGATTTCACCGCCAGTTTTGGTGGAAATGTGGTTTTGCCTGAGCACCCCCAGCCGCAAGCCGTGGCGCTGATTACACAGCCGCACCCGCAAACTGTTGCGCCACCTGTGCCACCGTCCACGCTTACAACGCAACCATCAGTGAGGGTTGTGTAAGTCTCGGAATTCTTTATGAAAATTGATTTTTTGGAGTATCAACTTTTTGGTTATTTTTACCATATGTTTCCTCTTAGTGTTATGTTGTGAGAGTTTAGGTTTGATTGCACTCATTCAGTTGTTACATAGTTCATTTTTCACTTAAACTATTTATTACAAAATTCTTAATTTATCCTCTCGATTCTTGAGTTTTTAACTTTTTGGGTTATATTGAAATAAAATGTTAATTTGAGTGATTCTTTTACTGTTGAATTTACTTTTTGATTCTCAACTAATTTTCTCTTTGGTTGGCGCTAGTTAAATTTTCCGAAGTTCTCAGTGCTTTTAATTTGCATGTAAATAATTCTCCAATGCAAAATTACTTTACAAATATGACATTGTGGCAAAAGTTTATAAGCTCAAAGTACATACATCAATTTTGTTTAACAATACTTTTCCTTTCTCCAGGAAGCCAGAATCCCCAAAATCAAGACCAAGACCCAATGTTGACGTCAAAGAGAGTACTCCAAAGAAGCAGAAACAGTGTAACTGTAAACATTCGCGTTGCTTGAAGTTGTGAGTGTTTCACCCATCTGCGCATTCTTTAAATGAAGTAGCATCATTAATGCGTTATATATTTTACGGAAATTGGTATTGGATTGTTATTATTCCCATTTGATTTGAGGGTCCAATTCTGTTTATGTATTGAGACATTGGTTGATGTTGCTGTTTCATTGTGAACTTTTGACGATCAAAGAAGGAATGTGTTTTTTTCCCTTTTTTCTCCTTTTGTTCAAGAAGTTAGCCATGTGAAACTTTGGAGGTATGTAGATAGAATAGATACATTAACTAATTTGGTAATGATTTATTTCCATGATTCCAAAGTTAATATACTCATTCATTTTATCTTCAAATTATGGATTTCTATGGTCTTGTGTATATGCATTATTCAATATACTCATTCATTTTATCTTCAAATTATGGATTTCTCATATCAGATGATCTGGTGAGCTTGAAATCTTCAGTTAGGGTGAAATGACTGTAAGTTTTGGAATATTTTTGTGTTGTTTCTTTATACTACCAGTTTAGAGTATCATCAACCAAACTCACCTCATAGTATTGTTCTGTGAAGTAATTTTTTAGGAAATGCAATAGTAATGCTTTTTAAGAACATTTGAAGAATAATAATACTTCCAAGGCTGAGTTAGTTATTGATTAGAGTTACATCTATATCATAAAAGATGTTCATTGGTAGTCAGCAGATATTTGATCCAATATTATAATTTTTTTTAATTATTATAATAATTATATCAATGGGATTATACACAAAATATGCATATTTACTTGTATCACTGGTCTTAGGCAATGTTGGATACCCCAATTCCTTAATTTAAATAATTGTTGTTCAAACCACGTGTTAATGTGCATTTTAAACATATGACATGTTCCTTTTATGTATCATTGAGTTGTGTCACTTGTTTTATTGTCCATGTACTAGGTTTGTCCCTTCAGTTTTGTCCTTTCTATTTGCGAGAACATTATTACTTACCGGAAAAAAGATAATATTATATCATAGCTAGCTTGTCTGTGTATTTAATGTTTGTGCCCTCCTACCAATCTCAATTGTCTAGTAGCTGTTTATGGAGAAATGGTTGCTTCTTATTCAATGCAATTATGCTTACTGATATTTAGGTAATATTTTTCTGTAAAAGGTACTGTGAGTGCTTTGCATCTGGAATTTATTGCGATGGATGCAACTGTGTAAATTGTCATAACAATGTTGAAAACGAAGCTGCTAGGCGAGAAGCTGTTGATGCAACTTTAGAGCGTAATCCAAACGCATTCAGGCCAAAAATTGCTAGCAGCCCACATGGAACACGGGATAGCAGAGTATGTGTGCAAACTTTAAGTAGTATTTCTCTGTGAAATATGGTCTATTGATCTCATTTATGAAATGCTGAGATCACCTTGTAGTGTGTGTAATTTTGATTAAGCTTTAAATGCTCATTAGGCATCATTACTTTTTTCTTTTTCACGGTCCTAGTGGCTATGTAACTTCCTGAACTCTTTATTATTTGTGCTATGATTCAAATTGGAAAATTTTCAATGAATTAATTTTGCTTTGTGAAAGGAGTTAATGGTGCATTTCTATGCACACAATTTATATTATTTTACTAAGCAAATGTTAGCCAGAGCATTGTTTTTATTCCATATTCAGATGGCTTTTATTTGGTTGGCTTGCAATCAGCTTTGTGCATTATTGCTGTTAGCATTGTACTGTTTTCTTCTTGTTGTTGACAAAATTAAGGACTTATTCAAATGATTGTAGGAGGAGACAGGGGAAGTTTTAATACTGGGAAAGCACAACAAGGGATGCCACTGCAAGAAATCTGGGTGCCTTAAAAAGTACTGTGAATGCTTCCAGGCTAACATTCTGTGCTCTGAAAACTGCAAATGCATGGACTGCAAGAACTTTGAAGGAAGTGAAGAGAGACAAGCTCTCTTTCATGGAGATCATGCCAACAACATGGTTTACATTCAGCAGGCAGCAAATGCTGCCATAACTGGGGCTATCGGTTCATCTGGTTATGCATCTCCGCCTGTACCCAAGAAGAGAAAAGGCCAAGAACTCTTCTTTGGGTCGACAGCCAAGGATCCATCAATACAGAGGCTTGGACATTTTCAACAGGTAGGCTTGATATTGGCATATATTACTAGTTTATTTGGACTTTTTTAAAAGAAAAATAGTGAATGCTCCTATTGCAAAAACATTCTCTGGATGGAAGTCAAGTCTTCTCTGCCACTTCATGCCGATTTGTGTTGTTTAAGATTGAATATTCCTCATGCTTGTTTTCAGGCAGTGAAATCTAAGCTAATAATGGTAATATTAGGTGCATGTTCTATTTTTTTTCTCTTTTCATTTAGGCAAAACAAGGTCGAGCTTCTGTGCCCTCAACCTTATCTTCTGTTCCTGTCACTCGTTCTGGTAGCACTGCAGCAACAGGCCCTTCAAAACTTACATATAGGTATGTGCATGGTTCTTTTGAACAAAAATATCTCTAACATGCTTATTACTAAAGCTAACATTTATGTTATGGCTCAAGGTCTCTCTTAGCAGACATTATCCAACCACAGGATTTGAAGGAACTTTGCTCAGTTTTGGTGGTTGTATCAGAAGAAGCTGCAAAGACACTTGCAGGTAACATGTGCAAAATTTTGAAGTTACCATGTTACAGTTTTATTAGACTAATACATAGTTAGGTCTTTAATGCAACAAAAATATCTGACAGTGTAATCTTATATTTGATTTGTTTTAGAATCCTTTGAATTTTAAAGTCTAGTGATTATGACTTATTTTGAGAGTATTTGTATTCCTCCTCTGCACACGAACACATAAAATAATTATTTTCTGTTAATTTGTTTATTGAAACTCATTTTACTTTGAGTATCTGGTTGTTCTTTACTAGTTCAGTTTACATCACTTTTGTGGCTATTTATATGATTCCATGTTACATTGGAGGATTTAACTGGAGATATAAAGGACTTCTGCTCCATTCTTATTGAGTTTGGCTATTGTCATTCAGTTAAGCAGGTCCTTTTGTCCCAGATCTTGCATGTGGAAAAGGGGAGGGGAAGGGGGGCATTGGCTTGTTAAAGGAATTAATCTTTCCAATAACTACTTTTATCGATATGTTGATCATTAACTCAACATGATACTCCTGCATGTGCATTTGCTTCTGTGGATGCCTTATGAGTATTTTGCTTATGGGACTTTCTTTATTTTTTTAACTTTGAATTCTTCTAGACCAAAGAAATGCAACAGAAAAGCAGGCTGAAGATCAAACATCCACTTCCTTTGCTGCATCATCTCAAGAAAGGATAGAAACCAAGAAAGATTTAGATGTTGAGAGACCTTTGACTGATGATTGTTCAAGTACAAAGCAGGCTGATAAAGTTGGCCCGGAAGAATCCAATTCAGATGGTGCTGATGTGCCAAAAGGAAGGCCAATGTCTCCTGGAACTCTAGCATTGATGTGTGATGAACAAGCTACAATATTCATGGGAGCTTCTTCTCCTAGTAGGTTAGCTGGACATGGCTGCAACACATCTTCACAGTTGTCTCATGGACAAGGCATAACAGAGGTTTATGCAGAGCAGGAAAGGATTGTTCTAATGAAGTTTCGGGATTGTCTCAATAGGCTCATCACCTTTGGAGAAATAAAAGGCAAGTTTGTCTCTCTCTTTCTACTTTTTTTTTATCCTCTCAATTTTGCTACTCTTTTATTTTTTCCTGTGATTGCAAAGGCTGACTATAAGTTTCTAAATTGATCATACCATTTTTGGTGACTGAAAAAATTTTGGTACTTGCCTGATATATATTACAAACAAATTCTGGTGTTGATGTTCATATCATGAGAAACTTTAGACCTTTCTATGATGTATATGCATAATATCAAAACCTAGTATTAGTTTAAAAATCTCCAGAACAATTTTCCTCACCTTGTCAATTTTTTAAACTCAATTGTTTGTGGGGGTACTGAAGTTGGTTAACCATAATTGGGATTGGAATTTTCATGGTCTAAGTATTCTTTCATGTTTTTCACACTTCACTTGTTGAGAAACTAACAAGGCCTTTCTATTTACAGAAACAAAGTATTCATCCTTAGGCAGGTCTCATTTAGGGAGTCAAAAAGACACACCCAGCAATGGCATGCCAAATGGAAGAACGGAAATGGGAAATCATCAGGCACCTGTCAACAATGGTGTTCCGCAAACCTTCAGTCAAACTACAGCCAAAACATCTCAGATTGTTACTACAGCAGTTGCTGCCTCAAATAACAATTTTCCAAAGATTCCAGTTCTTCTTGGAGGTAAAGAAACTAAAACTAAGATGGAAAACAAAATGTAAAAATATACTAACAGAGCAGATAAGCCAGAGGTATGTATTCCATGTCTATTATACTACACCATTGTTAATTTCGGCTTCCTCTATGATGCAGTCCTCAAGAAAGCATTGAGCCTCATTGTTAAAACATACCATAATCTGATTTATTTCTTCCGTTATTAATATTATTTATAAATCAAAATTTAATTCTCTGCCACTGTTGGAGTCTTAAAATGCACATGAATGAAATGCTAACAGCTAGGATAGATTATAGAGTAATGTGTATCTATTTTGAATATATAAATAGGTATACACTTATATGTGTTATCACATGATTCAGTGTTATATTATCATTAATTTAAAATTATCCAATCATATGATGATACATATGAAATATATACTTATTTGTATACTTAAAATAGACATACATAATTTAATTGTAGTTTAGACTTGTAGACTATAGGAATTCCTTGATCCTCCATCCATCTTTTATCTTGCTTTATATGTTTATTGTCAAAAGTTTGAATCATCATTGTAAGGAGATAGGAATTGAATCATCTCTTTTCAGCTTTATAATCAGTGCCTTTTTGGACTAGCATCATATTTTGGTTGTAAATAGTATAAAGAGATGGAAAGCGCTTTGGACGCGTCAACAGAGACAAATTTGGGATAAGGAAGACGGTGGCACTTGTCATGACATGTCGGCAGCCAGTTTAGTCCTGGCAATTTACACTCACCAAAATTTTATTATATTTAATTAAAGTAATGATATATGAATAAATAATTATATATTATTATATAATCAGATAATTGAAAATAATAGTGATGGTACAATTATAACTTTACAACATTTATTATAAAATTGTGTGTTTATTTTAGATAATATTTTATTATTAAAATTAAAAATTTTTTTTGAAAATAAATTATTTTTGAAATTATTGAGTATAAATTATTATTATTATTGTTATATTTGATAAAATTTGATAAAAATTAGTAAATATAAATAATTATTGTATTTGATTAGAGGTAATAACAAATATTAATGTATTATTTTACTTATATAGTCTTAAATATGTTATTTTAAAATATTTTTTATGATAGTTATTATATTAATTAAAAATAAAATTATTTTTGTCTTAAGAAATTTAATAAATAATAATATAATTATAATAAAATTGAGATTATTTTGATAATTTTTTAATATTTAAAATAAATATATTAATCAGATTATTTTTTATTATATGCCACATTAATATTAATAATAAAAAATTATTAAAATTTTTTATTATTTATAAATTAAATAAAATAATATAAATAATAAAAAATAAATTATTATAATAATCTTTCCAAACGTTTCACCGAACACCCTTTTAGATTGATTGAAATTAGTTAGATGAATGTTGTCAGTATTTGTGGGCAAAATAACCTCATTACTTGTTTACATGATGATTTTCATTAACGAAAATAATAGGTGGGTAAATGTACTTCCAAATTAAAAAGGTGAAAAATTGTTATTTCATAAAAGTTCGAGCGGTATTAGTTATTTGACCTTTGAAAAAATTATCAACTACTTTTGAATAATAATAAGTTCTTGTTGTTATAAACAGCCGAACAGATATTGTCTACTTTGGGCTTTAGGCCCGTACGATTTTGTTCCTAAAACGCGTCATTGAGTTAAGGGTTTCTGGCCCGTGCTTATATACAAGCTCAGTAGACAGAACGGGAGCGATGTGAGACTTCAAGTCATAACATACCCCCCATCATTATTGTGCTGATAACGTGTTATAAACAGTCCAACAGATATTGTCTGTTTTGGGCTTCAGGTTCGTACGGTTTTGTTTCTAAAACGCATCTATTGAGTTAAGGGCTTCTGACCCTTGCTTATATACAAGCTCAATAGACAGAACGAGAGTGATGTGGGACTTCAGGTCACAATACTTGTGATATAGAGTAACTTAGGTTTTTTATTAATGATAAATTATTGTTGTCATATAGGTATATTAAGTGACAGAATCTTAATGATAAATATTTCAATTTCTTCTTTGTTTAATGGTTTTTCAATTACAATTAATTTAAAATCTTTGATTTTGAATGTCTATTGGGTTACAATTTGAATTTTATATTTTTTATTGTGATTTTTATTTATCATAAAAAAGGGCCAAATGACTATTACCCACGCAAGGTTTAATATAAACTCAATTTTCTACTCATTAACTATAAAAAATTTAAATATCTACTATTTTATTAAATTTTATTATTAGTTTAAAGAGTAAAATTATCTTTTATTTAAATATTTAAAATTTTATCATATTTTCTCTTCCAAAATTTAAAAATCTAATAAATTTTTTCTCATTCGAAGTTTGAAAAATAAATATTTTCCCTTTAGGTTTTTGTTCCTTTCTCTAGTGACAACTCTATCGGCCGACAATTGAGCTTTCCACCCATTCTTTTCTTCGGCCAACAACTGATGATTCTAGACAAACTAAAGCGCGACGATGATGAAGATCTAGAAATGCCAAACAAAGATTGGGAGAAGCCAGACGAAGGTCAGGAGATGCTCGGGATCGACGTCTCCATTTGAAGATGAATCTTTGTTGTACCCCCAAGCAACGACACTTTGTTGCTCTTCCAAGCGACGAATGCTTCATTGAGCTCTCTAAGGACAACGTTTCATCGTGCTGCCAAGCAACGATGCTGTCGATCGACGAAGTTGTCACTGAAGAAGCAAAACAAATACCTTAGAGAAAAATGTTGATTTTTTAAATTTTGGGCCGGGAAAAAATTATATGTTTTTAAACTTAGTGAAAAAATGTAATAATTTTTTAGTTTTTTAAATATTTTAATAAATAACAATTTTATCCTTTATAGTAATTATAAAATTTAATAAATTAATGAATATTTAAATTTTGATAGTTAACGAATAAAAAATTAAATTTAGATCAAGGCTTGCATGGGAAATAGTTATTTGGCACAAAAAAAAAAAAAAAAAAAAAAACCTTCAATCTTCAAATCAAGCTAAGAGTAAGAACTCTTAAATTTAGGAAATTTTCCCAAGCACTGTGGGGCTTTTGACAAAGCTCAGGGAGGGAAGAAATAGTTTTTCCCTTAATAGCGGAAAGAGAAACACTGGCCAAAATTCCAAGGGCAGTTGTGTCCTTCAGAAATATAAAAGGCTGTAATATTACAGCCCTATCGGTATGACACAGAGCTCTTCCAACGGCCACACATGGCCCCCTTCACCTTCAAAACTCTACAGTATCACCAACATCCCTCTCCACGTACTCTTTGTAAGTGCCCTTCTTCTCTCTATCTCTTTAATTCCCACTCTTTTTCTCACTACGTCACTTTCTCACCTCCCAAACACCCACTTTTTATGGTTCAAAATCATGTTAGTAGTGTACATGCAAAGTTTTCTACAACACACCAAAGAACTAGAAAAGATAGTGCTCTTCCCTCCTCTTCTTTTAGAACTAGAGATGATAGGGCCAATAAAAAATTAGGAAAAGACCTAGTTGGTTCCGCTGTGGAGGAAAACTCTGGAAAGAGGTTTATTATTGATAAAAATACTAGAAGAAATCCCATTTTTAGAAAAAGAAGAGATGTGGATTCGGGGAATTCTTATTTCAAGTCTAATGATGAGAATTTGGGAATTAAATCTTCAAAAACTTTGGACGATGAGGTAGCGGATGAAAAAGTATTGAATAAGAGTAGCAATAAGAGAGGTCACTCTAAGATTAGAGGGAAAAATATGCCCAAGGAAAGTACCAAAAATGATTTATCAGAAGTTCCGTGGAGACTTAAGTTGGATATGTGCTCAAAGAGAGGGGACGTAATGGGTGCAATTCAATTGTATGATAAAGCTCTCAATGAAGGGATCAAGTTGGGGCAGTACCATTATAATGTAATTTTGTATCTTTGCTCCTCTGCTGCTGTTGGTATTGTAAAACCTGCTAAAAGTGGGAGTCGGAATCGAACCTTGGATACTTTAGGCATGTCTAATGAAGTTTTAACTGTGAATCCTACAGAATTATGTGAATTAAGTGACCAGGACAATGTAAATTATGGGGTTGCAGAATCAAAAATTTCTGGTCCAAACTACGAGCAATTAGTTAATGCTAGTAGTAGCAGTAAAATGATTAATAATATTTTGAGGGAAAAAGATAGCTTAAGCCAGAAGTCTAATGGGTATATGAATGCAAATTCTCAATTTTCAGATGATGATCAATCTCCTGATAAAGGTAAGAGCAGTGGTAACCAAGATGATCATGAAATTCGCTTAAGCGAAGATGCCAAGAAGTATGCACTCCAGAGAGGATTTGAGATATACGAAAAGATGTGTTTGGATAAGGTCCCACTTAATGAAGCTAGCTTGACAGCGGTGGGAAGAATGGCCATGTCTATGGGTAATGGTGACATGGCATTTGATGTGGTGAAGAAAATGAAATCACTAGGGATAAATCCCAGACTGCGGTCTTATGGTCCAGCGCTTACAGTTTTCTGCAGTAACGGAAATGTCGATAAAGCATTTGCTGTTGAAAAGCACATGTTGGAGCATGGTGTCTATCCAGAAGAGCCTGAATTGGAGGCACTCTTAAGCGTATCTGTAGCAACCGGTAAAGGTGACAAGGTATATTATTTGTTGCATAAATTAAGGACAAGTGTAAGAAAAGTCTCACAATCTACTGCAGATATAATTGTGCAATGGTTTAACAACAAAAGAGCAGCTAGACTAGGGAAAACAAAATGGGACAGGAGATCATTGCAGGAAACAATGCATAGTAAAGGTGGGGGCTGGCATGGGCAGGGCTGGTTAGGTAAAGGCAAGTGGAATGTATCACATACCACTATTAGAGCTGATGCAGTATGTGAGTGCTGTGGGGAAAAGTTGGCCATGATTGACCTTGATCCTATTGAAACAGAGAGTTTTTCTGAATCAGTTGCATCTATTGCTATTAAGAGAGAGAGAAATTCAAGCTTCCAAAAATTTCAAGTATGAAGTCTATTTGTCTTTTTAGTTGAAGCAAATCTTATTTGTGGACATTAATTTATGAAGTAAAAAATCTTTTTACTTGCAGAGATGGCTTGACTACTATGGACCTTTTGAAGCAGTGGTAGATGCTGCAAATGTTGGTCTTTTCAGCCAGGGGAAATTCAAACCATCAAGGGTAAGCAATATAATGGCTTAAAAATGTGGATCTGAAAAAGCTTCTCAATTTCTTCTATACTCCAGGAGTTTCTATAGTAGTTTCTTCTTTTTTTGGTGGAATTCTTTTAGGTCAATGCCATTGTAAATGGGATACGCCAGATGATTCCTTCAAAGAAATGGCCACTTATTGTTTTGCATAACAAGCGTCTTACCGGGCCCAAGATGGATCAACCAGTAAATAGAGCATTGATTGAGAAGTGGAAAAATGCTGATGCACTCTATGCGACTCCTACTGGATCCAATGATGATTGGTAAGATATATACATCTGGGAATGCACCCTAATATTTATTTTTTGAACATTCAACTCAACTGTTATATAATTGGTAAGCTAATTGTCTTTTAGGATGTTTGTGCATTTAAAGCACTGTTGGTAATAACACATACTGCCATGTGTAATAACATATACTTCAGGTACTGGTTGTATGCAGCTATAAAGTTTAAATGCTTAATTGTGACCAATGATGAGATGAGAGATCATACATTTCAGCTTCTAGGAAATGATTTCTTCCCCAAATGGAAAGAAAGGCATCAAGTGAGTAAAGCGGTTGAATAGAGTCTTTAATGTCAAATTTTGTCTTTTAAATTTAATATTTTTTCTTTTATTTACAGCATTGTCCTTACTAGGCATCTTTCTTTTCCTAATGCAAGGTTCGATTTAGTTTTTCTGAAGCCGGTCCAGAGTTTTACATGCCTCCTCCTTATTCTGTTGTGATCCAGGTAAGTCCATTTTTTCTCCGGCATTTTTTCTGTGTTTGAAATAGAAACAATAATATCAATGAGTTTGAATGTGTCTAACCTAAAAGTTATTTGAAAATTATAAGACAGACGTATGAATATACCTCATTGTCGATTGATATATATCATCAGGAATCAGAGAATGGCAGCTGGCATATTCCAATTGTATCTGAACATGATTATGAAGCAGAAAGAATGTGGCTATGCATTACACGTGCTAACTTACATATAACCAGGCAAAGTTTGGATAGCAGCTCCAAAGGTATCATTAAGATCCATTGCTTCATTGTTCCTATGAATATCCGAATTAACAGCCTTCGCACTCCAAATGATTGTGTGTGATCTCATTGATACATAAGTACTTAACTGGTTCTTGTATAAGCATTCAAAATAAAGGTGCATTTCATATCACGTATCAAATCATCTTTGGGGTAAGTGATTGTTTCATCTGCATATGAGTTTGTTTGCTGTATTACTAACTAATAGATTTTACTACTTCATTTGTAGGTGTGCAGCCATATGACCCTAAAAAAGAAGCAACAAGGTCAACTACTCCAAAAGAAGTAAAGGCAAAGTCACGTTTATCTAATTATAGCACCTCTGGCAGTACAGAAAAGTCAACTCGAAATGCATACAAAAATCTCACAAATATACTTTCAGCATCCATGTTTTCAAATCATCAGACGATTCTATTAAAAATTGAGGCTGCAGAGAAACTCGGTGGATGTGTTATTGATTTTCATATATGAAGTAAATGGATATCTTCTTAAGGGCCTAAGAGATGTTGAATTAGACAAACAAACTAGTTGGAATCCTTTTGCACATGAAAACCTTGAGCCGGCTCTCTGTCAAAATCTATGAAGCTCTCTTCTGCTGCACATGTTAGTGTTAGGTGCCATTCATTGAGGCCTTTTTTCCACGCTTAGTTTGAAGGTTCATGACAACTCTTGAGGTCGGTGATTCATTTAGCATTAGGGTGAGAATTGGCATGTTCACAATTTTGTACATTTTATATTGTAAGTTGGTGTGAGAGTTTGTACATTACCTTACAATTTCAGCTGAATGCTCTCCTCAAGATATTAGGGGTATGAAATTATTCTCGGGTGTTCCGCATGCACATGCCAGGATGTTAGATGCTCCTAAAGATTATAGAACGTCCAAATAAAAAGCCTTTTAAAAATAGCTTGTTTCTTGTCATGTTTTAAACAGTTCTGGTATTCACATGTATTACATCATGCTATGTCTTTATTTAATCACTCAGGTAGAATCCCTGTGGCTTTGAAGACCGTTTTCTGCACTGCTACTATGTTGCCGAATTATATGTGGCACCATTATCTTTTTTCTGCCAGGTGAAGACCCGTATCGCTTTTCTCACCCTACCAAAAAGAAAGAGAGAAAATCCATGCTTTACTGTTTACCTCTTTTTCACTGAAAAGATTTAGGGTGTGTTTGGTTGAGGGATTTTAAGCTTTCTTTGGTAATCTATCTTTTATTTTCTTGTTTGGTTTGTCAGTAATGAAAGATTACAGTAATTTTTTATTACCAATATTGACGTGACAGGTAATATAAGTGGTAATCTGATTACCACCTTTACTTTAGGTATTTAAAGATTACTGAGGTAATATTGAGTTTATTATAATTATATTATTATTTATTAATTTTTTGAGGTAAAAATAAATTTATTTTTAATTAATACGACAAATAATATAAAAAATATTTAAAAATAATTATATTCAAGAGTATTTAAGTAAAATAATTTATTAGTAATCTTTTATTACCTTTAACCAAACACAATAATTATTTATATTTATCAAATTTTATCAAACATAGTAATCATTTATACCCAGTAATCTTCTAAGTAATCTATCTTCTAAGTAATCTATCTTCTAAGTAATCTTTATATTTTAGTAATCAAATATTACCCAAACCAAAAGCCTCCTTATAGGAAGGGAAGCAGATTTTTTCTAACTGTTGCAAGCTTTTCCTGAAATTCACATAAAAAGGGCATAATTTAAAAAGGGTTCTCTGGGAAATGAGTTTTAGGCTTTTGATTACATGCAATTGCTCTGCAAATGGCCCTTTCCGAGAAGATGGACAGCAACCATTGTGCTTGACTGTTTTTAACTTTTGTTCGTCAAAAGGATGAGAACGTCAATCATCTAATTATATCGATGCAAATTTTTATGCGTCAGAAATTGCATTGTGGGCGTGAAAGTATTTTTTCACAAGTTATAAGAGAACTTTTTCGTGATAGTTTTTATTCACGTGGGCAAGGTGTATGACAGTAGAGAGTGTTGGCAGGGATAAAGCACTTTACGCAGAAAAGAGGAGATACAAACTATCACGGGAATTCAATTTTTTTTGTCATCTTTTACGTGGAAGACACAGAATCTTTGATTGCTTTTGGTTGTATAATAATCCTGTTCTCTCTACCTATAGTGGAAGTGTCACGAGCCTCCCAGTTGCCTATATCTCTCTCTGTAGCGTCTTCACATTCCATTTCATCTGTGTCTTTTATCTTCAACTTAATTTCAAAATGCATCTCTTTGAATTATCTGCTTTTGAAAATCAAGAAGCTCACTCTGAGGAAGATTTTCGCTTTGAGAAGTCACTCAAGGTCAGTCTGTTTAATCGTATATCTATTTCGCTTTTCAGTTCATATGTGTTAAATGTTAAAATTCTTGGTGGTTGTAGGAACTCAAAGATTTGCGGTCTCAGCTTCATTATGCTGCTGATTACTGTGAAACAACATTCTTGAAGGTCAAGGAGAAAAAAGAGTGAGCTTCTACTTCACCGCTGAAACAAGAATTTTCTGGCCTATTGCATGTTTATTGTTAATGTGTGAAATTGTGTTGTGGTTTGTAAATTTGCAGTGTTTTGGAAAACACAAAAGAGTACATATGCAGGGCTCTGGTGACTGTTGTTGACCATCTGGGGAGCGTCTCTTCTAAGCTTGAACACCGCATTTCTGATACCCATGATTTTGCTGAGGCAGAGCTTCGAATCAGTGCTCTTAAACAAGTGGGTATATATATTCAATCTTGCTGATAACTAATATATACATAGTTACAGGTTTTCTTCTTACATGGAATTGTATTATACAGAGACTTCTTTCATACGAACTATACGCTCACAAGCTTGCTCTAAACAAAGTAAAATGGACTGCAGCTTTGCCAAGCTATCACCGGCGGTATTTATCAGCAATCACAGATGTTGCAAAATCAAATGAAGACTCCAGGTTGAAATCCGACCTTCAAAGAATTAACAAACAGACAATTTGTTGCTTTAATTTTCCAAGTTTAAGAAAATTTTATCCATTGTAGAGACCTCACGTTTACCAGTGCAGCAAAAGTAACATTCAAGCAAGGATTTGACATAGAGGAAGTGCCACTTTTCATGTACACATACAGTGACAAGTTATCCCCAGTTAAGATTCCACCATCAAAAACTGCAATGGAGAGCTGTGATTCTGACACACCCGTAGGTAAAGATGGACACCCAGAAACAAACTAACTTAGCTTAATTAATTGATGAGATCTTAAACCCATCACTGATATGATTGCTTTGTTTAGTGTTGCCTGTTCGAGATGGCGTTTCAAATTCAATACTGTCAAAGGGTCCAAATCCTACTTTCCATTTCCAGGTGAGTTTTAATGAATTTCAATACCCTATGAAGTCTGTTTCTTGGTTTAGGAGGTTGATTTTGGTGTATGGATTATTATTTTGTTTTGTTGCAGCTGGGTTCTCCGAAGCTTGGGCGAAAGAGTTTCCAAAGAAAAACATTGCAGAGTGCTGAAATTATGTCCCTCATTCGGCGAATTAAACGCACCCCATAGATGATGAGAAATGTTATATATATTTATTTTTATTATATAATTTATGTATATAAATGATATATTATTATGTGATTGATTATTATTTTATTTTTAATTCAAAATTACTAAATCATATAATAACAAATTAATTATGTATACGAATTATATATTAAAAGTGAATATACATAATTTTATTGACAAATGATTTCCAATTTCCAATTCCCACCCACCAACTTTCAAGAACCGAGCACCCATCCATGGTTTGGAAAATAACACTTACCCTCTAAAATTAATATAAGATTAAGGATAAAATCATCATTCAATAATAATATTTAACATTTATATCATTTTATCCCTTTAATTTGAAAAACTAACAATTTCGCTCAAATTTAAGTTTTGAATAGTGACATTTTCACTTTTACCTAGAGTTTTCAATTTCACCGACGAATTTCCAGCCAATGATAACCGATCTCTCTCCCTCCCGGTGTCGTCACTCTCTCCAGTGTTTAAGAAGAGTCGAAACTCTTCACTTGGACAACAATGACGGTCCAGATAAAGAGATCGATCTCTTTTGGACCGTCGTTATCGTCCAAATGAAACAGATTTCATCTAAACGACGAAGATTTACACAAAAAGTTTCGACTTTTTGTTTAGATTTTGTCTGGATTTCATCAAATCTAGACATTGTCGGTCCAATATTGAACATCATAGGGAGAGACGACATTGAGAGGGAGAGAGATCGGCTATCGTTGGTCGAAAATTCCTTGGCAAAATTGGAAACCCTAGGTAGGGGGTAAAATATCACCTTTCAAAACTTAATTTTGGGTAAAATTATTAGTTTTTTAAATTAAAGAGGTAAAATGATATAAATGTTAAATGTTATTATTAAATAACGATTTTACCCTTAGTTTTATCTTAATTTTGGAGGATAGCGGTTAGTTTTCCAAATTATGGGTGAGTGTTTGGGTTTTTGAAAGTTGGTGGGTGGGAATTGGACTTCACTATACCTTGGGTGGGAATAAGTCTTTTGGCCAATAAAAAATAAATTATCTGGCTAATCTCTCGGTAGTTGATACTCCGACCAAAGGCCCGTAACGATAAGGAAAGAGCATCTGAAAAAATTGTGAAAAGGTAATAACTTACCAAGAGCACTTACAAATCGCCGCGTCAGCAGTTATGTGGGCCCAATTTAAAAAAATTTCCTTATTAAAAGTCGCGAAATTCTGGAACGCGCCCACTGTAACGTGGTAGCCGCCTACTGTAATTCATACCATTACCACCAAAACCACGTTATAAATCGGACAACAAACCAGACTTACAACGCTATACCCTTGCGACTAAAGCAAAGTTCATCGTCTTCAATATTCATGGATTGTGGTTCAGTCTTTGGAAGTCTTGTTCAAGCTCCTGAAGATCCTATTCTTGGAGTATGTTTTCCTCTCGCTCTCCGTCATTGGTTCTGTGATCATTTTATTTACTGATTGTTCTTTTCGTTCATGTCATCGTGATCAGAGCGCGTGTATATTTTTGAGTATGATCCATAGTATACTACTACTATTCTAATCAAATTTAACATGTTTGGTTTGAGAAGTATCGACGATTTTATAGGCTATATCAACTTTTGTACTTGCGGACTGATTTCTGGTTTTGATGGCCTTATAGTATTATTTTGATGATTCAAGTATATTAAATGAGTTTTCATTTTTATTGCTGTCATTTACTTGGCCTGCAGAAGACAAGAAGGCCATGATCAAACTTATTTTTTCGTGGAAATTAGTTCTTGTTGAGCTTTCTGTCTACTTATTTTTGTGGTTTATGTTTGAATAAATAGGTTACTGTTGCCTATAACAAGGATCCCAGCCCAGATAAATTGAATTTAGGTGTAGGTGCTTACCGAACAGAGGTAATTTTTTATTTTTTTGCTAATTTATTATGATTATGATGCTAGCAAACTGGAATAATTTTGTAATTTCTTATTGACCATGCATCATATTGCTATGAACACTTGATATATTTTGTATTGACTTGTCTATTGTATAACAGGAAGGGAAACCTCTAGTTTTAAATGTGGTGAGACAAGCAGAACAGCTCTTAGTGAATGACCAGTGAGCAGCTGAATGTTCATTGTTGTTACTATTTGTAATTTATCATGATCTGTGTGATCATTGTTGTTTCGTTAACGTGTCTTTCAGGTCACGGGTCAAAGAATATCTTCCCATTGTTGGACTTGCAGATTTTAATAAATTGAGCGCAAAGCTCATTTTTGGTGCTGACAGGTAATCAAAACATAGTTGACTTCATAGTTTAGTTTTTAGGACAATATATATGAGTAGGCGTTGGGATGTTATGTTTTGTCATATTTAGATACAGTTATTTGAGAGTACACAAAATCAATGTATGGACATGATGCCTGTATTATGAATTGTGTTTTATATGGTGCATGTCGTTCATGCTGAGCTATTTAGTATATTTCACATCTTCCAAAATCTTACTCTGATTTTTCACGTATATTACACAGCCCTGCAATTCAGGAGAATAGAGTGGCCACTGTTCAGTGCTTGTCTGGTACTGGTTCTTTAAGGGTTGGTGCTGAATTTTTGGCAAGGCATTATCACCAAGTAACGATCCTACAGTTTTACTTTTTCTTTTACTTAGTAATTATCATCTGTTGCATATCTGTTGCTGACTTGCTTACCTGGCTACCTTGTTTTCCAGCTTGCTATATACATTCCACAGCCAACATGGGGAAATCATCCAAAAGTTTTTACTTTAGCAGGATTGTCTGTGAAGACTTACCGCTACTATGATCCTGCTACACGTGGGCTAAACTTCCAAGGTTTGAGCCAAGTGTCAACATCACATCTGTTTTACCTATTGTTGCCTCAATTCTGTAGTGCTGTTACACTTATAATGTCATGTTAGTTAAAAAATATTTTGCAAAATCTTCATTTGTGGTAGAAATTTACATTTTTAAAGCATATTTTCAACTTTGCATTCTGATAAAAAAAGGTCCTAATCATTTCTTGGCAGCTATGTCTTCATCTATTTGAGTACTTTGAAAGTAACAATATATTTAATGTTGAATGTGCATACATGCTTGTTAAATGATTGATGGGACACCTCTAATTCAAAAATTATGGTTGTTGGATACTTATGGCGCTATCCCATAGATTGCACCTTCATTTACCTAGATTTTTTTAACGCTTTGAGAGTCCTGTACAAAATTAGTTTGAGCTGTTCAGGTGCTTTAATTTTGATTCTTTGCATTGCTCTTCTACAAGCTGAAAAACATTCATATATTTACTCAACATGTTTGGTAATATAAATTAAAAATATAAAGCATGTATAGTCATGTTCTTATGTCATGGTTTTCGGAGTTGTCATGTCTCATCTGTGATTGTGCCAAAAGTGATTCTGTTGTTTTAATTATATTTTGCTTAACAGGCTTGCTGGAGGATCTTGGTGCTGCACCATCGGGAGCTATAGTGCTTCTTCATGCATGTGCTCATAATCCAACTGGTGTTGACCCAACACTTGAGCAGTGGGAGCAGATTAGGCAGCTGATGAGATCAAAAGGGCTGTTACCTTTCTTTGACAGTGCTTATCAGGTAGTAGCTTTTTTTGTCATATGGTAAATAACTTGAGGCCAGATCGGAAACATTTTTGGATTGTGAATATAGGATCTATAATTGATTTGATCAACCTTACATACTTAAGTAACAATTTACAATGCATGACCAACATATGAGTTTTGCTAATCCAGGGTTTTGCAAGTGGTAGTCTAGATGCAGATGCACAATCTGTCCGCATGTTTGTTGCAGATGGTGGTGAATGCCTTGTAGCTCAAAGTTATGCAAAAAACATGGGACTCTATGGAGAACGTGTGGGCGCCCTAAGCATTGTATGAAGCTAAACTTGTAAACTTATAGAATATACTTCTTTTACCATTAACTAGGAAATATTGAACATTCAATTGAATCCCAGTGCCTAACTCCCACAAGAACAATAATACACATCCATTATTCTCTTTTTGAAGTTATGATGACCTTCCTTCAGGTTTCCTAAATGCCACTACATCTGGTTTGGAATTTTCTGCCCGCAACTTGTATTGAAGCAGAAACTTTTCCTTGAACTGACTTCATTTTAAGGCATAGTGTTCTTTTTAATTTTTCTTTAATTATATGGGCCATCATACAACCTGTGGGGGAGAGTGATGCTGGTATCAAAGAAGGAGGTGGTTATTAATATTGCAGGATCTGGCTTGGGGGCTGCTGATCAGGAGTGGCCAATCGAAGAAAAACAAGTTGATGTGTTTATTGCATAGTTTCATTCAAACTGACTGTTGTTGTGGAGCATCTTTCCCTGAGTGAAAATTATCAAAATTTTTGTTCTACAGGTCTGCAAGACAGCAGACGTGGCGAGGAAGGTTGAGAGCCAGTTGAAACTTGTGATTAGGCCCATGTATTCTAACCCCCCTATTCATGGTGCATCTATTGTGGCTACAATTCTTAAGGACAGGTGATTACTTTTGGCAGTTTGACTAAGCCAACTTAAATTTAGAAACTGAAGTACTTGATAGAAATTTATGAATTTGATAATTGTCAAGATATAAAATGAACAAATAGAAGGATTTTTCTTGATGTAATGAGTTGAAGAACAGTAAAAGGAGAATAATTAAATTAAAGAGATCTTTAACTATATCGTATATCAGTGAATACCAGACTGCTGACAAATTATTTAGTTACTGAATTATTTGACAGCTTATGTCCAAAAGTTAATTTTCTATGTGTTTGTAAGAACATTGATGCGTGTTATAAGTTTACATGTAGGAGCTTTCTATTTTGAGTTTAGGAGTAATACATTTTTAATTTCACATGAAGTTGACTCATTTTGAGCTACATCTTTAATTTTTACCCTTGCAATTGTCCTTTTTCGCAGCAAGATGTATGATGAGTGGACTGTTGAATTAAAAGCAATGGCTGATCGGATTATAAGCATGCGCGAGCAGCTCTTTGTTGCTTTATCTGCTCGAGGTTTTCTACTGATCCCCTTGTCTCTAATTTTTTACAGCTTAGTCCTAGTTTTGGCCTTCAAAATCTTGTCTAAGGACATTTCAATTTCCTATTTGACAGGCACTCCAGGTGACTGGAGTCACATTATCAAGCAAATAGGAATGTTTACCTTCACAGGGCTGAACAGTGAACAAGTTGCCTTCATGACCAAGGAGTATCACATTTACATGACATCTGATGGGTAACAAGATCTTTCCCTAATGATTATCTCTGAAAATGCTTGTGTTTTGAAACAAAACTATATGGAAGGACCGTAGGCAGGATTGAATTTCTTTCTTTCTGTGAGGTGCAAAGTTATTTCCTGGACAGGAATTTGGATTCACAAAGTTTTGTTTTGCATGGTTCATTTGTAGCGCTCATTTGTCCTCCTTTCCAGAATTTGATTGTACACAATATCTTCTTAAATATATTGTTTTATCACTTAGAGAATTCATTGACTGCCACCCAAGAACTGTATGTTTGAATTTTGAAATCAATTTCACCGCTGCCTCATAGAAGCTGAGAAGGAGCAATTACAAGCTGAACCTCCATTTAACGCCTAAGTACCAGATTTCTATATAACCTCTCTGTTATCAATTTCACAATTTTCCTTTCTATTTTCTGATCTATCTCCCATTTTTTATTCATTTACACCATACATTTTCCTGAACCTCATTTATTTTGTTTACATTTTCGAACGCTTCAAGGTGTTGATATATTTATCTTTTAAGAGCTGAATGGGGTTCCATTCATCAATGTATGAAATGTGAACACTACATTACAGTTTTTTCTTTTTTTTTTAACTAATACTGCTTAGCTAAAAGACTTCAATTTCTTGTTTGCAGGAGGATTAGCATGGCAGGTCTTAGTTCAAAGACAGTTCCTCATCTTGCAGATGCTATACATGCTGCTGTTACCAGAATGGGCTAGACTGAGATTTAGTCTGTAAGGATTTTTGGCTTGCTTTTCCCTTTGGCTTGCAAATCCTCTCAAAGGAGACACAGTTTAAAAATTATATTAATTTTGGTTGTGCATCCTGAACTTTCCCCAAACTCAATATGTCAGGTTGAAAAAAATTGAAAGATGGTATTTATGTTTGCATTGATAACTGATAGCTGCATGTTACTTTCTGACATACTTGCCAAAGAGGGGGCAAAAAAGGAAGATATGACTTGATTCATGTACTTTCATTATTTGATGGCCGTGAGTTTAGTTACCAGTTGCTGTAAAAATGAAGCAGAGGGAAGTATTTTTCTTCTAGCAATTTCTGATTGCTATGAACTAACTATAGATCATATTCTTAGTTGAATTAGTGGGTTTTCTTAAGTAGACACAATTTACAAGAAAGGCATAGAATTAAACGTTCCAAAATTTTGGTTGTTGCACATAGTCAAAGTCTATCCTGTCCTGAATGTAGGAAGAAGAGTCAAGTGAAACGTGGAAAGGGTGTTAATATTTACAATCAGCTATAAGTTCCCTAACCTACCATTTGGTGTCGGTCAGCCTACATATTCTTTATATCATATTCTTTCCTTCTTCCAAGTCTCCTGTGTTCTACACATTTTCTATTGTTGGGAAGAGATTTGGACATCATCAGTTCGTTATCATATCCCTCATTGAGATTGTCTTACTTAAGTATGCCCCTGTCTCTGCCTCTGCTATTTTCTCCTTCTCCTCCCAACCCATAAAATCTGAGAGGGTCCTTGAGTTTGATGTTAATGAACAAGTTTTTCCCCACTCTTCACCTGGGTTGTTTATCGGAGATTCCATTGCTGGATTCTGCTAATGATGAATTTTGAGTGTGGGAATCTGCATGAAGTACATCTTCAATCCTAGAAATAACTGTGTAGGCTAAACTTTCTATTACTCTTGAATAGGTCGCCAAAATTGCCTGTCCGACATCCTGTCAAAAATATACATTTTTTCAGCTTAAATAGAGTTGTTTAATTCTTTGAAACATGATTAGTTTTGGTGTTGTTCTTAGCTCTTGCCGTGTTATATTGGATTTTACTCATGTCGGGGAATTGATGTTTGAGCAAGAGTAAAATAGTTTCTGCTCTCTCCTCGAAGAGTTCTCTTTTCTCCAACCTCACAGCTGACTTCCAGAAAGACTTTCCGTTCTTGTTATGGTGCATTTTCCTCTTCCAAATCACAATTGAGGCTTCAATTCTGTTCTTCAGATTAAGCACGAGTGTTCTATGACATGTCCATGTCCATGGTCGAGAGGAACTGCCACATGTCGAAAAATTCTACTGTTATGCTCTTGTAAATTGAATCCCCAAGGCTTGATTTTCCATTCTGCCAGTATACAAGATCAATCTCAAATATACAAAACATGAAACAGAGAATCTTCAAAACTGTTTTTATACCTTGGGGAGTTATTCACTGTAGCTTTTAGGGATCTCCATTTCTGATAGAACTAGAGCATTTATGGCCATGGCTGCCCTGAGAACCTGATTCACAGACTCCTTCTGAGCTAGCAACAATGTTTGCGCCGCATCTGATAGTCCATTTGGAGGAACCTTAACAATTGGAATCCACCATTTGTCATCATTTCTTGGCGTCTTCCCTCTCTCTGACTCCTTTTCTTCTCCAGATGGATACCGGAATTCGTTTTTGTCCCCAAAGCTATCTAGGCAGTCCTGTTCATGTTGATCTAATCAGCATTTACATACAACACAAATTTAATCTCTGCTGCACATTCTCATATCAATACACAATTAAAGATAGAGTAACACTCAATTATCTGTTTACCTATTTTTGTATTTAAAAGTGTGTACACATAATATTGTTCTTCTTAGATACTCACAATAAGCATGGCATCAAGCTTGTGCAGGGCAGAGATGTCCATCGGCAGATCGTTTCTTTGCCTTGTCACCATTATCTATTGAATCAGGATCAGATATTAAAGTAATTCTATAGGATAGGTTACATGCAGCATGAAAAGGGATAAATTTTTATCATCTCCATGTTTATTCCATCCTTGGATTTCTGTTATGAAGGAACAAATTCAACAATGTAATCTGATACAGATAAAAGCCAACTTATTTCTTTTTTCCACCTTGCTCTTCTCCCCGGAGCCATAGGCTTTAACTTCTGTGGCGCCCCAAAAATCGATGCTGCATTGTATCATTACATTAAAACATGAATGAAAATTTCTTGATTTTCAATTCAAGCCAAAAGGGAAACTAAGTACCCGCAAGGTTTGTAAAGGCATTTGACAAAGCCAAAGCTAAGGAAACACCCTTTCCACCACCTGACATGTCTTCACCTAATAGCAGCCTAGCAAATTTTTCCTTCATCAGTTCCATTTCTGAATCAAATAATAAAACTACAAATTAAAATCTATTAAAAAAAAAAAGAAGAAGAAGAGAAGAATTGCAGTTATATTATGAAAAAGAAACCTGAGGAGGGAAATTGCGGTTGCCTTTCTGGAGGAGAAGCTTCGGGAGCAGTGAAAGCGAAAGATTCCAAGCGTGAAAGGGTACCTCTACCGCGAGTAAGTGTCAATCCTCTGTTTACTGTTCTTTCTCTGGTTCATGCTGATGGCCTTTGGCTTAGGGTTTCATTATCGTCAACATTTCCTCCACTGTCACTTTCATTATCAGAAACCTTGCTGGTTTGTGTCTGTATAGCAGGAAACTCAACCACTTTTTAAGATTTATATATTTGAACGCTGTGGCCGCGTTCCAATGTTCTCATCATTTTATATTTTTTCTTCTTTTCTTATAACAAATATACAAGGAAGAACGGACAATTTTTCTCTGTTCATCAAAAAATATATATATACAAGGAAGAAATGGGATCAGAAGGCTGTAAAAAGTAGCCTTTTCTCTCCTTGCTCTTTGCTCAGTTACAGCGAACTGTAAACATTGTTTCTTGAAAACACAAAAAACAAGTCAGAGGAATAGCAAGTTGGAGAAGGTAAAGAAATATTATTTTCCATCAAAGTTGAAGTGTGTTCTTAAAATTATATCTGTAAGATTTGAAAAGTCAAAAGTTTGATTCATTCATTTAAAATCTCAGTTAGAGTTAAAAGTAAAATGGTTATTTAATAAAAATTTAAAAAAATAAAGTTTTATAACCTTTACCTTTCTTAGTTTGAAAATCTTATAATTCTCTTTCACCTAAAGTTTAAAAAATTAACAATTTTCTTTTAAGGTTTGTAAACTGTCATCGGAGAACGTAAACTTCGCTATCTTCGACTGCGTTGGCTCCCCCTCTTGGCTACTCTCCATGTCGATAACATCTCAACCACCGACAAAATCTATTTCCTTTGACGAAGACAATTTGTTTAGAGGAAATAAGTTTCGTCGATAGTTAAGATGTGATCTGCAAGGAGATTTAAGCCGAGAGGGAGAGTCAACGCGGCTGGAAACGGTCGTCTCTAACAACAATTTGCAAACACTAAGGGGGAAATATTGATTTTTCAAACTTCAGGTTGGGAGAAACTATAAGATTTTTAAACTAAAGGGGACGAACATAATAAAACTTTAATTTTTTTAAATTTTTTTATTAAATAACGACTTTTCTCTTAACTTTAACTGATATTTTAAACGGATTAATGAAAGTTTTGGTTTTTCAAACTTTATGGGTATAACTTTGAAAACGCAACTAAAACTTAGGTTGGGAATATTCCTTTGGCCTAAAAGTTCTTTTAAACTAAACTAAAAAAAATCGAATTTGTAAGATATAAATTATTATTATGATAAAATTTGATAAAAGATTTGTTAGTCTAAATAATATTTGTGTTTAATTGGAAGTCATAAAAAAATAAAAAAATATTATTTTATTTAAATATCTTAAAATAATTATTTTTAAATATTTTTTATAAAATTTGTTATATTAATTAGAAATAATATTTACTTTGTTCTAAAAGTTTAATAAATAAAAATATAATTATAATAAAATCAAAATCAAATTATTTTTTATATTATTTATCAAATTATTATTAATAATAAAAAATTATTGATACCATTATTAATAATAAAAAATTAATAAAATCTTTTATCATATAATAAATCTTCAAAGATGAGTTCAATTTTGTGTTTAGAGGCGGCAGTAGATTTGGCTATCAGTGTACCCCAGCAGTTTAAGACCTACACGGGCGCACCCAATCTGATGAAAGTATTAACACCCATGCCTGATCCTATATACATAGGATAAAATATTTTTTAATTAAAAAATTTTTTAAATTATTTTTTTAATTGTCAACAGTAACAAGTCATGCCACACCAACGCATACGTCTATTGTCTAAACCCATAGTCTGATCCGGACAGTCTATGAGTAGACCCTAACCCACTAGAGCAATAGAACAAGCTCTTTCTTACCGGACTTCAAGCTAGGCTACAGGTCAACTTGATGTAATTGACACCTCTAGTTGTGTTTTTTACCTCCTATAAGCGCAAATGAACAATACCTACTCCCAAAACGACACAGTTGATGGCTATTCAAAAGTGACACCGATAAAATTCTCTTTAATAGCTCTGATCAGTCTCCCTAGTGTATAGAGATATCATCCTCAGTAATATGCCTTTGGAAGAAAGAGCCAAAAGTATAACACAAATAATGAATGAATTGATGAATAGAATCAAATTGAACATGTTCCCAGCAGGCCCTCAATTTACATCATTTGACAATCCTACAGGATCTCTCACAAATTATAAGGACATAAACATCCATTAACAAAGTGCAGAAAATTGTTAACAAAACCACTTACCTCTTGTGGATTCACGAAAAAAACACCAAATCCACCAGCCGAGGAAACACAAATTGATAGCCCCACCCTCATGCCCTATCTACATAAAAAGACCTACAGGAATTCCCATAATATCTCGAATTCCCACTTTCCATATGAACAAAAACGATAAATCTGATATATAATACTGAAATCTGGACTGAATAGAAAGCAACCTCTAACTAATGCCTCCTGGTATCTCCAAACCTGTCATTCAATCAGCAAGGACCATAAGCGCCACAAGTGCATTCAACATATACCAAAAAAAGTGACATACCCCTACTCAATATCCCGACCAACTATCACCCCAACTTCATCACAAATTTTCAGGTGCATCCTAGAGGTTCTACAATGGTCCAATCAAACTACTTTACAACCAACGTTAAACGGTTCTTATGAGATTAACATCTTATCCTCAGAATGGAAGAAAGAGGTAGAGCAACTGTCTGAGCTTGGATTAAAGAATAGGCAAACTACAGCACAGTCATCGACTTTCGAGGTCGGGTGCTTGTATCGCCAAGCTTGAACAGCTGATTCAACCAAAGCTCGAGCTGCACTAGACCGTGGAGCTGATGCTACTATGTCTACTACTTGTTTGTTTGAAAGAACATCCCAGACCTGCCAATTTAGAGAAGAAAATAAACAATTCAAATTTATATCTTCTACTAATATGGAATATACTCAAGATTTGTACGTGTTTAATATTTTTTTAACATATGTATTGAGCTTATATCTTGAATCAGAGTATTTGAAAATCAACAGACATATAAAAAGGAAAACAGTAAACAATGTGATGAAGGCACCCGCACCACAAAGTAAGAGTAAGATTAGGAAGAAATTAATGTCAAAGAACCATGTGACAACAAAGAGAACCTAAAATTTGTAAATACTGAACATAATGTCAGTCTTAAAACTTAAAAACAAAAAAAAGAGTCCTTTTTCTACTCATTTTCTCTAAATAACTTTATAAAGTTCTGTGAAATTTTCTATCCAACTAAGAAAAAAGAAAATAAATGAAAAAATAGGTCTCTTACATCTACATTCTCCTCAATTAGTATTGCACTTCTTTGAAATTAATTCCATTTAGCCAACAATTAAGTGCTAGCATGTAGCCATATTTTAAAAAAAAAAAAAAAGTAGGTCTTAAAATAATGAAAAAGTATATGGTGAATGTATACATTTCAGGATTTCTAGTTGATATCATACCCCATCTGTAGCCAATACTATAAATTCATCCTTCTCAGTGAGGTGAAGATATGAGATCTCAGGGATAGAAATCAGACCATAATCTTTAAGGCAGAAATCTCCAAAAGATCGGGCCATGGCAAGACCAGGAGAGTCAACGTTAGGCTGCCAAATTCGAGTAACCTCAGGTTCATTCGGGAGAGCAAAAACTCGTCCTTTACACAACATTATTCTTTCAGCTTCCTCTATATGAAAAAGAAAAAGAGAGAAAAGATAAATTTATCAATTAAAATATATATGTCATTCAACTTCAGAGAATAATGTAATAATCAATTTACTTTAAAAAGTTTATTATTCATAGTACACATGCATGTCCACAACTATACATTCTCATATCATATTCAATAAATTATACATTACAGTAAATGTAGAAGCAAGATCACATGAACAGTAGTTCAAAATTACATTTATCAACTTTTCACAAAAAATTTTATCAAATAGATTTCCTTTCCAAGATATTGAGGAAACTAATAGAACCTTAATCAATCAAATTACTAATTCAATCTGGAAGGATCCTGATAGTGTAGAACTATCAAACACTATGTTTTATGCAAAAAAATAAATAATTAAGACGTCAGAGGGATGAAAAGTTTACAATCATGCAAGGACCCAAGACAGAGATAAATACTTGGAAGATTTGGTTTCTGGTCCACAGTCAACTGTACCGCAATGCGAGAGTTATCCTTATCTCGCGTACTCAGCACAGCTCTAGAGTCCCCGACATTTCCAATAACAAGATGGTGACCCTATGATTAAAGATTAGAAGTTAAACAAAGGATTAAGTGACATCAGTAATTGCGACGAAAAATTGTTTGAATATATAGTTAAATACCTGCATTACTAATGTTACTGCTGTTGTCCCACTGCAGTAACAATCAAGGTGTGGACCATGCTTAAGTTCCTTGTCCATAACTTTAAAAGCCTTCAAAAATGCTTCTTTCAGTGTAATAAAAATATCAGTCTGACTTTGATTATGCTTATTATCTATCAATGTCCTAGGTTCCTTCACTGACAAGAATGAGTCTCCTGATTTTATACTTCCTACAGCACTGCTGCTGTTATTGTTCATCATGTTCATGCTACCATTATTTAATTGCCACTGGGCACTCAATTTTAATGGAAGAGAATCCCTCACTGTCTTTGAAACCATATGCCCATAGGGACCATGTCCATCAAAAACACCACAAAAGATTGTGTCTTCCATTGCGCCGAAATTCTGGAAAAACAAAAACCACCCACCTTAGATATAGTAATGGAGTTTTAGTGATAAAATGTTTAAAACAGTTACAATCACATTCAAACTGATTAACAGAATGGTAAATAATGAAGGAAAAAAAATATTATCTATTTCACTAGTTAGATAGATTCTCAGTTTTAAACTAAACAAACTTTATTCACAGCATTTGCCCCAGTTAATTATGGAATCAGCTGGATCAGGAAGAGGTCCTGCCATTGGGTTGTGAAAGTTGAGTTCTAGATAATTATAAATGAAACTTTCATGTCAGCTAAAAAGTAAAAACAAGAAAATGTTGATAATGATCCACGAACAACCGTTTTAACATATATGGGTAGTAGGATTAAATATCTAAGTATCATTGTGGATTGATGAAAAACATTCTCACTCATCCCTATCAAAGGATTTGTAAGGACAAAATATGAATTCAATTAAAATTTTTAGGCAAAAAAGGATCATAGAAAGTTGTCAGCATAAATTTTCACACACAGCAAAAGCAAATGAGCAAGAAGGAACACAAACAAGAATTATTCACCAACAGAGTCATGATAGACAGTTGTTCCCAAACCAAACGGTCCCTTAATGGAAGTGGAAACAAAATGAATTTGTACAAAAATTCAATGCCAGTTTAACAATCTTATTGGGACGATTACACATGTATAGATACAATTCATTGAAAATGATGGATAAAGAATTTAATAATTTTATCTAAAAAGGATAAAATGAAAAAGAAAAAGAATAATATTAACCTCCCAAAAAATCATAGCATCCTGGTTGATCCCTTTCTTGCCTTGCCTGGTAAACAAAGAGGCATTATCCGTGGAGCCATTCAAGAAAATTCTACCGGGAATTCTATGCAACCACATCTCCAACGACGAGCTCCTCTTAATCTTCCTTGAGTTGTTTTTCTTCCGAGAAGACGAAGAAGACGGCGAAGACGGGGCCGCGGTGTAAGAGACAGCGCTTGATCCATCCGCTGACAAGCATGATCCCATCCCGACGGCCCTCACTATGTTGAGTAAGCACTCCAGACTCACCAAAGAATCGGCTCTTCTTAATTCTGAATTATCGATAGCCTAATCAAAAACACCAAAATTAATTATCAAAATCATATCGTATCATCAAAATCAGATGTAAAAGGATAAATAAAATTACCAGCATAAACAACCTCTGAATCCAGTAAATCAGGAGAATGAGAAGTCCGAAGAAAAAGCGACTTATCTCTGATTGAATCGCCAGCTCAATAATCCAATCCAAAATTCTCTCACTTGAATCTATAATGTCATGTTATGCGATGCGCCGATTGTGCCGCCCATCCAATTATATTTAGACCAATTGCCTATTTCCCACCTAATGTTAAATATAACGACAATTCTCACTTATCCAATTATATTTTGACTAACTGACTATTTCCCACCCAATTTTTGATAAAATAACAAGTCTCACTTAAGTTTTAAAAAACTACCTTCCACGTGTTATTTACCTAAGTTAGTGACTTCATTTTTTTTTTTTTAGAAATGATTGTTTTCTCTTTTTATTGAAATTATAAAACTATCACTTATATTTAATTAATTAATTAATTAATATATAAACATACATGTGTATATATAGAGAAAACAAAATATCAAAACTTTAAATCATTTTAAAATGTATTAAAATTTCAAAAAAAACTCATGATTTTTTTTAATTTCTAAAAATCCTCTTTAAATTTTCATTAACACCTATAATATTTGTAAAAGATTAGTTTATTTCTTCAAAATTTTGAAAAAGAAAAAGAAAATAAAAAGAGAATAAAATAGAATTAAAAAAAAAGAAAAAATTTATTTAGTGGAATTCACTACAATGATACTGATAGGTGAGAATTTATTTTTTTAAAACTTTAATTAAAATTTTGTTTTTTTAGCAAATTGTAGGTGGGACATAGTTGACGTTTTATTTTTTTCTTGTTTGTTTATTTTGTTTGTGAGCTGGGAACATAAATCTGCGGGAGGAGGCTCAGGGAGTTGGGTGACGGTCACAGCTGACAGGCACGTGCATTTTGCTGCCACGTTAGCGATTTTGGTTAGTTGATGACATCATGATTGCCTTATCTTTAATAATGTTGGTCAGGTTTTAAACTGCATACCCGAATTTAGTTAGGACCATAATTTCCAACACGACTCTCCCGTTTTATCATTGGATATTTGGATTACCTCCACGTGTGAGTTTTACTTTTTATAATTTTTTATGCTTGGAGCCTATGGCAAGTAACATCGTACAGTTTTTCTGACGTGGAAAATATAGAATAAAAACTTTCAGATCTAAATTTGTACACATAAATAATATATTATTATAAAATTAAATATTATTTTATTTTTAATTAAAAATAATTTAATTATATAATAATATATTATTTATATACTTAATTTATCTAAAATAAATAAATATACATATTTTTATTGTAAGAAAATTTTGATAGCACTAGATAATTAATTCTAAAGCTTGATCACGCGAAATGCGTGAAGCTTCTTTCACTTCAACTCAACCTTCATTCCAATCTTTTCATTTTAAACCACTTTAGGGTTTAATTCTATCCTAATTGTTTTATTGAAATAGCAATTTGAATTAACCGAATCATCATGTTTGAATTTAAATAAAATCAAGTTTGACTAAAGTTTTATCAAAGGATTGAGTTCATTTCAAAAAATGGGTTAAGTTCTGATTAAAACATTTGAGTTCAAACCAAGTTTGAATTTTGTTCAAAATTAAATTATTTTTTAGTGAAGTTAGAATTTTAATTTATTCAACTTATTGATTTTGAATCGATCTCAAACTTAATCTTTTAAATTCAATTTAATCTTAAACTAAGATCTATTCAGACTTGGATCATATCAAGCCAACCCTACAATGAAGGCTTTTTACAATGAAGGAGACATAAAATGGACGTCAAACATCAGGATTTTGCTCCGGGCCATGGTATGTTGGCCTAGTCTAGACTTGTTTACAACGTGCGTCAAACTTCATATAATTGTCGGTTTACAAAATTTAAAGGCTCGGAACATGACAGATAGTATGACGGGTTGTGTCTCAGTGAGCTTTTTGACATGCCAGCTCTTCAAAAATTCTTTTTGGCCAAAGGATTATTTGTCTCCCAAATTTTGGTGTTTTTTCAAAATCATATTCCTAGAATTTAAAAAACTAAAAGCCTTATTCATCTATTTAAAATTTTAGTTAGAATTAGGTGTAAAATTATTATTTAATAAAAAATTTTAAAAAATTAAATTTTTATTACATTTGTCCTCTTAGTTTAAAACTCTCACAATTTTTTCTTATTTGAAGTTTAAAAAATTAATATTTTTTCTTTAGGGTTTACAAACCGTCACTGGAAATAGTCGTCTTTGACCGTGTTGACTCTTCCTCCCAACTTAAGTCTCTCTATCAATCACATCCCAACTACTGATGAAATCTATTTTCTTTGACGAAATTAATCATCAAAGGTCTCAAACAAAAATGACATGGCCGTCTAAGACCTCCGACAATCGTCTTTATTTCAGATGAAGATGAAATTGTCTTCGTCTTAGACGAAGACAAACTGATTTCGTCTTCGTTGGAGGAAATAGGTTTCGTGATGGTTGAGATGTGATCGGTAAGAAGATTTAAATCAGGAGGGAGAGCCAACGTGATTCCAGCAACGGTTTGCAAACCTTAGGGAGGAAATGTTGATTTTTCAAACTTTAGGTGGAGGAGAATTATCAGATTTTCAAATTGAAGGGAGTAAAAATAATAAAACTTTAGTTTTTGTGTTAGATAACGGTTTTATTCTTAACTTTAACTAAGATTTTAAATTGATGGATAAGACTTTTGGTTTTTCACAAGTGTGACTTTGAGATCGCACTTAAACTTGAGTGGAAACTTATTATATATTTTAAATATATTTTTATTTTATATTATCATTGCAGGTTGTGTTAGTTGACTTACGTACCTTTCCGTGGGGCTCAAGTACGATTCTATAAAATTACGGGTCATGTGAGAATTGTGTACGTTGTGCCAACTAGTTATGAATATCCATGGTGGTGAATATTGAAACGAGAGGATTACAAAAACAATTTATGCATAACTAATACAAGGATGAAGTTGGTCATCCATAAGATGGGTATCTAAAAAATATTTTTATCTCCTCTTATTCATATACCTTTTACTTATATTTATCTATTTTGAATATATAAATATATACATATTTATATGTATTATTATATAATTAGATATTATTTTAATCGTAATTTAAAGTCACTTAATCATATAATAACATATATAAGTGTATATATATTTATATATATAAGATAGATGTATATAGTTTTACGTAGAATAAGAATTGTGTTTACTTTTAAAACCAGAATACAAATATTGGAATCAATGTTGGTGAATTTTATTATTAACATATTTACATCCATTCTAATAATTAAATTCTGCCTGTTGTTAATTTTAAATGCTGCCCAACGCTCCGCAGCTTTAAGGCTTTGCTCATTTTGGCTAACCATCAAGAAAAGTAGTTAAATTTTGAATGATCCCATACATAAGATACAATGCCATTTACCAAATATAAGATGTGTAATTTTTTTCAAAGGAGAAATCATTCCTAACGCAGATTGCTTCTCCAGGAGCAAGTCTCTCTCACCAAACAGGTAAAATTTTGTTGCAGATAATTCAGAACTCTCGTTTTGATATGCGGCCAATAGAACTTAAACCCAAACCCTTTCTCTTAGGGATTGCATTTTCAGAAACGAATCTATCCTATATAAATTTAAAAGTCTGATTTTGATATGATATCAACAAGACTTGAATCCAAACCTAAATGGATTGAAAATAAAATGATAGTTAATTATATGATGACATATATGTATATATTTTTTCAGATAATTAATAAAAGTATTTCGCAAATATGGCAAAGATTTGAGACTATGCATTTATTAGCTCAGTAATAGTTTTTGAAATTCGAATGATAATCTATGACAACCAAAAAGGAAGTGAGAAATGAATTACATTTATGATAGACACAAAAAGTTGTAATTTTAACAGAGACATTGCGGGAGTCCTGTGACTGTATTTTCAAAGAAGTAGATGAGTGGAGCTGGTAATAGTTAAACATCGAAGTTAAGGCCTGCTGAAGAAACATATACCAGGAAAAGGATTAGGTCTCTGTATTTTCTGCATAACTTCCATTACAAGTTACCATGAGTGTACTGTAAACTAACAGGGCAGTGAGATTTGACACAACATTTGTCCCAGATAAAATAGTAAAAGTAATCATGTGAAAACTGCTGTGAGAGGTGGGTGAAAGTTACAGAGCCTCGGTTGAAGTGTGAATATGATGACACCTTCCCTCGTCGTGCAGCAGGCGCTAGCCAGTAACAACTGCACCCACGAGACAACACACTGTCAACGATCTTCTTGCCTCTTAAACAAGCCAAATCTTTGCTTTAAAACCAAATCAAACCTTCTTCATTATTTACTATGCCTCAAAGTCAATGCCACCGACTACACCCTACTACTTTTCTTTTGCTTGGATCTGTCTCTCTGCTCTCGAGCTAGCTAATCTTTGACTTAAGGTGAGAAGATGCTCCTTCTTCTTTCATGCTTGTTGCTTTCTTCTTGTTTTACCTGCATTTTCATCTGGGTATTTTGTTTTACTTCCTTCTACTTGTTCTTTTGTTTTTGTTCTTATTAATGTTCATGATTTCGGTCTTGAATACTACAGTAAAGGGAGTACTGCCTAGGAGAATCTAGGGTTTATATCTTTGTTTTGTCGTAAATTGATGTTTTTTCGCTTTTAAATATAGGAGTTTAGTCTTTCTGCTTAAACCCTTCACCTTCCTCCAAGATTAGTTGTTCTAAGGATCAGTTGGAAGGAGAAATTTCTGAGAACTTGGACAGACCTTTTTGGAACTACCCAGTTGCATATTTTTGATAAATTCAACTGGGTATGATCTTTTTTTTAATTTTTTTAATTGAAATTACTTTGTTTATTATGGCAGCAACTGAATGAATTTTATGTTACAGACAAATTTTTAAGAAGTTTATTGGAATATCCTTGTCAACGTAAGTATAATATGTTGATTTTATTCTTACTGATGGCTTTGATGCTTAGATTATTAGTAGAATCCGACTTTTTCAAATGTGATTTATTTATTTTTTCTTTAACAGAATATGCATCAAGATGGTCTGAGATCAGTTGTTTGCAGATCATTTGTCACTTGTGATGATCCAAAAGGAGTATTCGAATTTGGGACATTCAGAAAATCCAAAAGTGGTGCCCAGAAAATGGAGCATAAGATCAAAAGCCAAAAAGCGAAGAAGATTTCAGATGCATCTTTACCATTTAAGCCTGAAAAGGAGGAGATGGTGACTAAAGAGATATCAGAAGGATTTCATAGTCCATCTTCTTTTCAGATATTGGAGGTCTCAAGAGGAGCTCAGAGGCTAAATCAAATGATTGATTCGTGGTGTAAGGGGGAAAACAGTGGTAGACGATCTAAAGATGTCGCAAAAGATTTGTTGAAAGGAGCACTTGACTTGCAGGACTCTCTACAGATGCTTGGCAAATTGCAAGAAGCTTCACAGTATATGGCTTGGTTGAAGAAGAAACAGGAGAAGGCCAAAGGAGTAAGGAGTGAGGAAGCAAGAGGGATTGAGCGGTCTAGGTCTTGTCAATTTGGAGATCAAGATTATCAGATTGATTTACAGAAGCCTTGCCATTCGGTTGATGGATCTTCAAGGGATTGCTATGAGGAACTAAGGGAAGCAATCAGAGATGGCCTCAGTAGGCAGAATCTCTTGCCAAATAGTGAAGAAAATGGGGGCTTTGCTCAAAGAAACTTGGACTCAGCTTCAGAAATACCTTCCAGCAGCTCAAGTCAGTCTTCTATAACTCATACCAACTACTATAGTTCCATTGACTCCTCATTTTCATCGAAAGCTCCAGAGAAGACGACAAAGGGCCCAAATTTGATTTCTAAGCTCATGGGGCTGGAAGAGATCCCCTCAAATCCATTGAAGACAACTCTCGAGAAACAGTTGAAGAATGAGAAAATTTCAAGTTATCATAGACCTGTCTTTGAAATTGATATGCCAATGGTAAGGAGGCCTCAATCGGTTGATCTGAAAAGAACTCCAGAGAGAAAGACACTGAAGGAAATTCTTGAAACCCAGCATTTTACAGGACTTCTGAAGGACAGCCGTATCAAAGAGTCTCAGTCATACTGCCGTATCAGTGATTCTCATTCCCAGCAGAGTTCAAACAACAACACTCCACCAATTGTACTTATTAAACCTCTGTGTGGTCCATTTCTGGAATCAGAAGAGCCTTCTGCACCAATGTTTTGGGAACATGGAGTTCCAGTCTCAAAATTGATACCAAGAAAACTGAAAGGAAGAGAGGAGCTTCCTTCCAAGACGATTGACTGGAAAGATGGGCCTTTAAACCCTTGCAAAACAAGCGAAAATACAAATGCAGAGGAGAAGCCAATCAAGAGGCTTAGCAAGGAAGGAGCTAAGGGCAGCAAAAAGGTAGCTGAGAAACCAGAAGAAAAAGAAGCAAAGATTAAACAAAAGGCTCCTGCCAAGGTGAATTCTATTGATATTGCAACTCAGCAGCCAAAGAAAAAGGACGCAACAAACAAGAAAGTTGATAAGGACAATAATGTTGTGGTCACCTCCAGGAAAGCAATAGAGAATGGGACTGTGAAACCTAAAAATGTGTCAAGGCCTCAAGAGCAAGCCAAGGCGGCAGCCATGAAGGTCAAAAATCCCAAAAAAGGATCAAATGTTTCCAAGAATCAGATTCCTCAGCAGCGAATTAGTACTAAAAATGACATCTCAAATCACACAAAAAAAACTGTAAGCCATACTTCAAATGATCAGAAAAGAAGCCTAATGAAGAAGGAAAAGCCATCCAGTGAGCCTAGAGCAGCTAAAACAACAGTGAGTTTTCTTTCTAACTTATTTAAATGATGGATGTTCTCCCCTGCATTTACTGGGGATACAGACCAGTGGGAAGTGCATAAACTAGGCTTCTTCACATAATTTAGTTTTCAAAGAAAAGTAAGCCTAGTCTTCAAGAAATTTAACTTACGTTTTTGCAGAAGGAAAATGCAGGAAGCAAAGATGATGACAATAGAATTGATTTTAGAAGCAAAAAAGACTCCATCCCAATGGGAAGCAATAACACATGCGTAGATCAATTCCCAGCAGAGAAGGAAGCTGATGCTTATGAGCTTCGGATTGGAGGTAACCACTTTTTCTGATAATCATAAACTTATGCGAAGGCCAAAGTCTATCAAACAAACATCATAATGCTGGTTATGTCTGTATCCATCTTATGTTATAATTATAGGCACATAGACATGCATTGATCGATACTTTATCAGTTACATATTATCTACAACAGTAGAATCCTATAATGTTTTGTTTATTAATACAACTTTTAAGTTCAAACTATCCATCTTAGAAGAAAACTGCCAATAAAACAATAAACATTCCAGGGACTCAATCAGCAATCCTCATGGAGCAAAGTCCAAATCAATTTTCTTTACTTCTGTCAACAATTCTAAAAGTGAACTGGTGCACTGATTCTGATATGGAGAAGTTGGAATCTATAAAAGCAGCACCATATATATGTGAACTGCCATTTATGTGCTAATGTTATTATACTTCTTTGGTTGAGATAACTGAGTTCGACAAGTTTATTTGACTTCGCATTTGTTTTTCATTGCAGAAAATTGTAATAGCTGTGAGAGTTCTCTTTCTCTTAGTGATGATATCCTGCTGGTCTCTGAACATCAGGTGCTGGGAGAACCTAAATCTGTTGAAGAAGTTAATGATGACAACAGAAGGGAGAGTAAGAGCTTCAGAACTGGAACCAATCTGGAAGTATTGCTTTCAAGCAGTCCAGCATTTGTGTGTCATGCACAAGAGCTGTTTGATCTCCATTTTAGTAGGAGTACAACTTTACTAACATCTGCCATCAATGATTTTTTTGTTACCAATGAGAGACTCTCCATGGATTGTGCAAATGAACTTCTTGAACGTAGAAGCCTTCCAGAAGCAAAAATGGACCATCCACTGTTACTAAACTGGTTGAGGAATTCAAGAATCTGTATCTGTTTAAATCGGTTGTTGGAGGAGATTTATAATGGGATTGAGATTCTGAAAAACTACGGGAAAGAGGACCTTCCTCCTGGTAGTATATATTCAATGCTAGAGAGCGACTTAAAGTGCAAAGGAGTAGAGAGCGGAATATGGGATTTGGGCTGGAAGAATGAACTTTCCTCAGATGACATAGAGCAAGTTGTGAATGACATAGAGAAGCTACTTTTGAGTGGGTTAATTGAAGAAACTTTTACATAATTTCTGCTTAAACAATTCGTTAATGTTTGTTCGGATGTATGGACTGCAATTTTCAATTTATTGAAATCGCCTAAGCCTGAGGCTACCAGCTTGGTGGTTTCCATTGGTGAACTTGTAACAAGCTCTATTGGTATTGACTGATAAAAGCAACACAAGTTCAATTATACATATACCGCGTGGCATTGGACTAAACGACACAAGAAGAGGCAAGAAGCACTGACAACTGGTACAAAAAGAAACAACAGATTCTTGAATCTTGATAACCATGAGTAGTGATCACCATGATTATGATTTGAAGAAAGGAAATAAATGTAACTGATGGTGATATAGCAGGATCATGCAGGTTATGAGAAATTCTTTCTGAATTGCTAAATTGGAAACAGGAGAATTGGAAAAGTGCAGTTCAACTTCTAGTCTGTCATTTTTACAAAACCTAGCGAACAGTAAATCTATCTTACATACCCAGAAGATCAGTAAGATTACTACTCATCAGGACTCTATGTAAAGAGTAGTTACAGTAATAGTGGCTACTATTAAGAAGCTGCTGCCTTGAAGATAAGAAAATTGAGGGTCTCCAAAGCAAAATAGATAAAACTCCCTTTTGTGTGAGTAAAAAAACAACCAAAGTTGGAACCCACCACACATTGCCATCCACCCCCATATCTCTTATCAAATTCCTGCAAATGCAAACCAAAAATATTTCACAAAGCTGCAACAAAACCTGAATAACCCCTCCTTAAAAAGAACACGAGGAAACAATTAATGGCACCTGTTTGATGTAGGCAGCAATAGATATGCAATCAACAACATCATAAAGATCAAGTGCTTGAGAAGCAGAAGCCATGGCATATCTGTTTCCTTAATTATACCCTTTCCTTCCAACATCTTTATTTTCTCCCAGAATCACTGAAAGGATTATACAGATATATGAGGTCACGGTAATTAAATTATTGAAGCAACTATACAAAAACCTTAAAAGGCCGAGAAGCTTCTGTCTTTCCAGATTTATTCAGTGCGTGTGGCACAACTTTATTGAATACTGAGTCAAATTGGACAATTTATTTTGTTTGTATTCGTGATTTTCCTCTTTTCATACTTGGCCTCCGCGTAGAATCCATGTTCGCCTAATGCCTGTTGAGTAATAATAGTCTCACTTCTCACTTAGAATTCAATAAAAAAACTATTACTTTAAAATTAGTATTAAAAATGTTAAATTTTTATAGAAAATACATTTGATCTTTGGTATGAACATCGTGAAAGGGTTGAACACGGCGGTACAAGGCGGTCTGTCAAACCTGGTCAAACATTGACTTTGGTTTGTTCCGACGGCCATGACCGGGCAAAATTGAAGTCAGTTTGAAGGAGCCCATGACAAATCATTATCCCAGGCCTTGAGTTGAAACTAGAGTAGATTCAAACTCAATTAAGTCTGAATATTTTTTTGTTCGAGTTTAATTTAAAGAAAAAATAATTTAATTTTAATTTAATTTAAGTTTACCAAATTAAATTAACAGTGATTTAAATTCAATTTAAATAAAAGTGATTCTATTTATGTTCTGTTTAAATTTAACTTGATTTTATAATTCAAATTTATTAGTGAGATTTATAGTTTGGAGTGATGATTCAAATTTATAATTTATCAATAAAATGATATTATATGATATAATAATAAATAAAATAATATTATTTTTATAATTATTTAATATTATTTAAATTGAACTATAAATCAAATTCAAATTTAAAGAAATTACATGTGTAACTTGTAAGTTAAAATTAGTTAAACTCTCTTTAATTAAATTAAATTCAGTTTTAAAATAAGTCTAACATTTTAACTTAAATTTAATTCAAATTTAAATCAAAATGAACCAAATTAAATTAATTTTTAAATTTATATTAACTCGATTTAAACCTAATCGCAATTGGGACCAATTCATTGTCGTGGGAACTATACAGTTGGGAATAAACGAATGGAGCCTATGTTGGGTTACTAATTCCCAAGGCTGGATTCGAACCGAGCCGAGCTTGGCTCGCAGCCAGCTCGAGCTCGGCTCGGTTTATTTATGGGAGGCTCGAGCTCAACTCTCAGCTCGTTTTCGACTCGGCTCAACTCTGTTCGGCTCATTTTTCATTATCAAAACGATATTGTTTTTAATATATATGAATCAAAACGACATCGTTTTGTATAAAAAATTTTTAAAAAAAATCTGTCGAGCCAACCCAAGCCAGCTTGAACTCAATTGAGCCGAACAGAGTCTGTCTCGTTTTGGGCTCGAATCGAGCCGAGCCGAGCTTGAGCTCGAGCTGGCTCGGCTCGAGTCCAGCCCTACTAATTCCAAATCAACAATCGGAATCACCCATTGGGAAGAAATGAAAACCCCAACGTTGACCAGTCAAACTATACAACCCCTCTCAAAATGAACGGAGCGCAGAATAAGCTTTATCAGGGTTACAGATATGCCCTTGGTAGCAAAGAGCTGGCAGGCAATCATTGGAGACAGATCACCAACACCTCTGAATAGATTAAAAACATTAATTAAACATTATCTAATAATCAACGGCAGCACACTATTGTAAAATTAACAGAAAGAGAAAGTCTCGATATTGGGAAACAAGTTTCAAGCTTATACATCCACTGTTTTGCTTTGGAAAAAGCTGTCTTTTGGGTTTGAAATCTCGCAGAAACTGTGATGGGCGATGAGAAATCGACAATCCTGATGGCCAGTAGAGAGAGGGAGAGAGAAAGAGATCGAGAGTTACTAATTCCGGTGGCTGATTCCGGTGACGAAGTCGGATCCTCTAAACCTTCCTCTTCTTCTCCGCGTCATACCGGTCGCGAGGTCAGCCTTTGTGATTTATTTTTTAAATATTTAATTACTTTAATTTTATTTGCTCTTGTTGTTATGATTACTAATTTCGTATCTATAGCTAAATATTTTAGAAATTTTGTGGATGATTTCACTGTAGCCGAACACTTTCTACTCAAATGAATAGCTGTGCTTCAGCTTCAAATGCATTTGATTGAATTAGTGAATGTAATAAACTTTTTAGAATTTAGATTGCTTTTTTTGGTGTTCAGCTAGATGTTTTTTGAAAGATTGATATAAATGACTGTGTGTTGATAGTCAATGGATGGGTGGTTCTGTTGTGTTTTGTATGGAAGTAGCTGAATGGAGCTCCTAAAATAAATGAAAACCCTTCAAAATAGACGAGTTACTCAGAAAAGTTTGTATTGGCCATGCGCAAGCACTTCTTGCGGTGGAGAAATTATTATAAAAGTCTGTTGTATTATGTTATTTTGAGGACCAATCATTGCATTTTACCCATGTCATATTCCGCATGTATTAGCTAACTCATTAATGCATTTGTTCACACAGGATAGATGCTGTATTGATAAGTAGGCATTTTGGTTATTCTTCTAGTTGACTTGCATGTAATATTGGATGAAATAGATATACTTGGTGTTAACCAATTTTCCGTTTTAGCGTCTTAATTTGGGTTGTTGGATTTTACCTTAAAATGCTATGTATAGTACATCAAAGCTGCTCTTATAGTTTGTTTTTATGTGTCCTTTATTTTTCAATTTTTTTCTAACGAATTGTTTTATGTTTTGCTGTTACTCTGTAGACTTTTTACAAAGTTGTTAGGAGCTGGGCTTCAAAGAAGTTCATGACAGGATGGTGCGTAATTTTTCCTTTTATATCCTAAGTAAATGTATATGCTATATTATTGGCATCACATGATTTTTGTTTAAACTGGTCAAAATTTCCCACCTGTGGGGTTCCGAACAAAAGTTTTTTTTTTGAGCAAAAGAACTTGTAATATTAATTGATCTGTGCTGCAGAAATTTCTGGTTACTAGATTTGATCTTGTTGGGAGTTATTATTGTGAAGGAATTCATATCAATTGAATATGAGCAAGCCTTTTCTATTGATTCTTACTGATTGTATCAAAAACTATTCTTGTAACTCCCTTTTGCAAAGACTCTGGTGGTTTCCTTTTAGCAACGTCACTGCTTATGGGTATCCTACCCATTCTCGACATCTAGGATTTGACTTGTATCATTGATAAGGCTAGGAAATGAATCATTATGGCAAGGAAAAAGGTTGACACTTTCTGAATAAATGATATATATTTTTACTTTGTTTACTTTATGTTAATGAATCGGTTGACTCCTAAAACATCACCCTTTTTCTCATCTCTTGTCATGAATTTCTATTTCCATCAATAAATGATGCTTCTATTTTACATTATGGATTTAGGAACTTCAAACTTTCTAAATTTTTTGTCCATAAGTGGTGTTCATGTGCTAAACCTTAGGTAAACTTTACTGCCATTATTCCTTTCAGTTTATCCTACTGCAATGATTCTTTCTAAGAAGAAGGCTATCTTTTGGTTATTTTTTTGCAAGAGGTAGATCTGTTACTCTTACGACATTCGCTTTACTATGCTTAAGTATCAACAGCAAGTTGTGGGAGATGTTTTATGAGCCCCAACTCGGGATTTATTAAGACCTTATTAATGACTATGCCAGCTGGATTGATATTTTGAATTTTGAGTCCTTTCAAATTGAGCAACCAAGGCAAGAAGACTATGTGAATCTAATGAAACACCATAAGAATGATTTATGAAATGCCAAGTGCTTAAAAAATGGATTTTGATTACAGCTGGAATGCATCAAGTTGTCCTGGTGAACAAATTTTATTTTTTTGTTGACTTTCCAAATTTGTTGCTAATGAGTTTGAATTTTTGTATGTTTAACTGCTGGCTGTTTATTGTTCTTAGAATGATGATTGTTGTGCTGAATTCAATTGTTGCTCAAATTTTTGTAGTTTTTTTTTTTTTTTTGGCAGTGTCATCCTATTTCCAATAGCGATTACTTTCTATGTAACCTGGTGGTTTATTCACTTTGTGGATGGCTTTTTCTCTCCAATCTATGTCCAACTAGGAATTGATATATTTGGTAAGCAATGTCCTTTTATCACTGGTTCATATGTTGGGCTAATGCAAAACAATTCCCTTTTCTGTCATTTAACATGTTGGCTGACTTGTCAACATCAGAGATTGCATTGACAATTGCAGTAGCATGAAATTTGATCACTTAAGTTAAGAATTGCTCGGTGTTTCAGTTAAACATGTGTGATAGATTGGATTTTGATTGTTTATGGAACTAGAAATGTTGCCAGAAGAAAGTGAAAAAGATTTTATTTTCAATAAGTTTGTCTAGTTCAAATATTCCAGGAAATTACCACTTTTCTTTTTCATCATGTCTGTTTCATTTGATTGATTTTTCAGTTGACTAGCTGAATAAATTTTTCCTCTACATGTCTTAAATCTTGACTGGTTTTTCCTTTAGGTCTTGGGTTTATAACTTCTGTGACATTCATTTTCTTGATTGGGGTGTTCATGTCATCATGGTTGGGAGCATCTGTCTTGAGTCTTGGTGAGTGGTTTATCAAAAGGATGCCATTTGTTCGTCATATCTACAATGCTTCAAAGCAAATTAGTGCTGCCATATCACCAGGTGTGCATTCAGTTGATGATCTTTGCTGTGTTTGTTTGGAATGATTTTTGGCACGAGGAATTTATAGTCGATTATCACTTTATTATTACAGATCAAAACACGCAGGCATTTAAGGAAGTGGCAATCATAAGGCATCCACGTATTGGTGAATATGCATTTGGGTTCATCACTTCCTCTGTGGTTCTTCAGGTACGCAAAATGATTTTTCAAATCTAATTATCATATGGCATTGAATTAATTAGATATATGTGTTATTTGCAATTCTGTGAACTCACTCTCCTTAAAAATTTTATGGGCTTAATTATGTTGGCATTCACGTTGTTTGTTGAATCTTGGGACTGTACTTGCTGAATCACTGCTAGCTTCCAAACTTCAGCTATTGACCATAGTATTTGAAGCTCATAGGCTTAATTCTAACATTGTCAAACATATAGTTCAACAACAAACATTCTTTTTATATATGATTGAGCCTTATTATCGATGTAAATTTTCAATTTGCATAAAGACACTTTCTTTCTTTTGGCTTTAGAGTAGTCTCTCTCGTGCATTCACTCATGCTTGCCTATGTAAATTTTTTTTTTTTTTTCTAAAGTTTGACACTTGTCCCCTATAAAGTAATTTACTTACTGGTTATTTGCTGACTGTTTTGAAGGTGAGCCCAGTGAGGTTCAGATTTGTCAAGAGAATGATATATTAATATCTCTCTCCCCCTTTAATTGCAGAACTATTCTGGAGAGGAGGAGCTATGTTGTGTCTATGTTCCCACGAACCATCTTTACATTGGTGATATATTCCTCATTAATACCAAGGATGTGATCAGACCAAATCTATCAGTTCGGGAAGGAATTGGTGAGGACTCAATTTTATCTTAGCTATTCAATTAAGAAATGCTGAGAAAGGAAGAAAGGAAGATTTCTTTTTTGCTTAGCAATGTGTCACTCCTGCCTGTTAATGGGCTGTTTGGACCTTTTTTGGAAATTTGTCCTTGATATTAAGGGCATCAGAAAGCCCATGGCACTCAGTCTGGTGCTGAACAGAAAGGAATCGTAATTGGGCACTTTTCCAGTTGAGGGTTACTCAATCTTGAAGATAAAGTAACCTATGTTGACCATGTTTATGGTATAGATGCTGAAATGTGAATAAAGAAATGAGAGCATCTATTGAAATTGTTCTTTTCTGTTACATTTATAGTTTGCTAAGATGTCTTGTTTGCCAATCGCAGAAATTGTTGTTTCTGGCGGCATGTCAATGCCCCAGATCTTGTCAAGTCTGGAAACTTGTATGCCACCGGATAGAAGTAGATCTAACAGAAGCTGAGATTGAAGAGATTAGCTGTATAGGTATTTATTTATTTATTTTTTTTACTTTGGTTGGTTTGAATCGTATCATCAGAATGGGCGGTTGGTCAGATACGTTGTAAATGCAGGATATCTAGTTTATGTTTTATTTATTTTGGGGCATGTATTAAGATTATGATAGCATTGGTAACATAGAATGTAGAATTTAGTGTTTTGTTTGGAAATATAATTTTGTCGATGAATACAAGCACGTGTTTGGCCTTTGGTTTGTAATCTTTTCACAAAATTTAAGAGTTGTAGTGAACTGTTTTATTATCACAATACTGGAGGTTGCACTCCAGCAGCAGGACCGAGATAGCAAGTGTTGTTTAATAGCTCCGCCATAGAGCAATATTTCCATGAGCAATGTTATATGAACACAATTTTGAGAAATATATAGATAATGTGTCATCATGTGATTACATGTTATTTTATTTTTAAGATCATTCATTCTTATGATAATACATCATTCGTATACTTAAAACTGTATATACATAATTTTATTGTATTTCTAACATTCCTTGTAAGTTCCCAACAAATCCCGGGGGGAGCAAGGTCCTTCATTCTTGGGCATAGATGAATGAAAATATGAATTCAAGTGATTGATCGGCTCAATTCGGACTTCAACAACACTTTGACAAGGGATATAACAGAAGATGATGATGGTGCTAATGGTGGCACAGGAAGAACCTTTTACAATGTCCAGAAAATGTATACTTCAAAAGTTATGCAACTCCAGAACAAAAAATTGCCAGGAAAGCAACCAATAGTGAATTCCATGCAAACGTATCATTACCGTGATGAGATACTTTTCAATTCTCTGGCAGTATCTCTCTCCTTCTCTATCTAAAAGTTCCGCTGCCAAGCAAAACATCTTTTGACTGTTAAAAATGGATGAATGACATGAGTTATGGAGATTTCAGTTTTGGAAAAGAATTTGATAGATGAGAAGAAAGTGACGGTGAGTCTTAGAGATTTTAATCCCTAGAAGATATCGAAAAGGGAGGAAAAATTGAAGGTAAATCTTGAAGATTCTAGTCTCGAAGAAGAAATCATCTGAGCAAGTTAAACCCTAGGTGAGCCCTAAAGATTCTAATTCCAAAAAAAAAATTGTCTATGATTAAGTGAGTAAGTTATAAATATATAATAATTAATGATAGAACAGATGAAAGAGGAGACGGTGCGTTAAAAAGAGTAATCACTGATGATGTTGGTGATTTTATAAATTTTTAAAATTTATAATAATTTTATAAATTAATAAAAAAAAAATTCATTGACAATTTTATGAATTTATAAATTATTAATAATATTTTTTTTTTTATGATAAACTGTTATTTAGTTTCTATTAAAATAAATATTCGGGTGGGAAAATGTTATTTACTCAGCATACTCTATTTCCATTTGACCCGTCTGCTCCACATCCCATCAGACGGCACAGAGGTGTCGCATTGTAATAAGCATGCACCTGTCCACACTTTACTAACAACGATAAAACCCTAAGAAACACCATCAGAAACCCTAGCCCATTCGCCTCTCTATAAAGCTACCAGTCACCTTTCATCCAAGGCATCGCCTTCCTCTTTTCCCTCAACTCTGAAACTTGTTCTTGTTCTCCTTTTTATGTTGGGTTGTCTCAATAGCCGATTTTAAAATTGTATTCTCTTTAGTCAGGGACGGTGACGATTTCATTGTGAAAGGTCTCGTTCGTCGTAATTGGCTAATGTATTAGCCTTGCCGACCATCCTGATATATCACCACCCATATTCTGAGTCCCTATTTTCTCTGGAATATTTATTTGCAGTTTTTCAAAATTAGGGTTTTGTTTTTTCGTTAACGCTTTGAATTTGATTATGTCGTTCGGCCGATGATTATAAACTCATCTAGACAAGCATATGTCTGAATTATCACATGTTGATTTACCTAATCTTCTCTATGAGGCCGGCCCATTTTTTATTTAGTTATTCTTCCAACTGTGCTGTTTGGTTGCTGATATTATGTATTTGCCAATGATGAAAGAATTGGTGTTTTGTAATTTATGATAAATTGTGATTACAATACCACTACTGCCTTCCTTCTGAGGCTCAAGGGTTTTGATTTTGCAAATTCTTTTATGTTTTTTACTGAGAGAAATTATTGGTGAAGGGATCAGTGATGATTAATGTTTAAGCATAGTTCAGATGATAATCTGTGATTATTAAATTTTTAGTCTTTCGCTCCTATCTGATGACCCATTTCATCAACTTCAAATTATTTAAAGTTTATTTTCTTTCTTGTTTTGTATTTCAGTTTTTAGTCAGATTTAAAGATTCTCTGGTAGAATATGGCCTATGATTAATACTCCATTAATGACAAGCATATGTCAGAAGAATTCGTGTTGACATATCATATCGGATGTCTCTATGAGGCTATTTAGGTTCTGGTTTTGCTTGGGTTGTGGTAGGAAAATATACTTCTGCTAATCTTCTTGTTTTGCAGTGATTGTGCAGGATGGTGTAAGTGATTCAAGCACTCTTTATAACTTTGTGTTGTACAAGATTTACCTTCGTAAGCCTTTCAAAGACATTTTTCCCTTTGTTGAATGTAAATTATTGGAAATTATTAGCTGTGATACAAAAACTTCCATCAACTTAAAAGTTTGATATATATATATATATATATATATATATATATATATATATTTTAAAGTAAATCAAATCGAGGGTTTGTAAGTGAGACAAAAGTTCGAACTGGGGTATTCTCCAGAATGTTTAGTTGCACGAAATTTAGAAGTAATTTTTTATAATTTAAACTGGTATAGTGAATAACTGGTGAATTACGTATGTATCAAAATGTAGTATCCGTAGTCTTGGCCTTATCTGAATTCAGCCATAATCACATACACAAGATCAACATTCAGTTTAAATAAACGCACAGTAACTTTAAAAAAGGATAACTCAGTTTCTTACAAGGCCAAAAGACTTATTTTCACTGAAGTAGGGTAATATTAGACTTGAGTTTATTTCAAATGAGTTTGAAATGAGTTAAGCTCAAATGAGTTCGAGTTTGAATTTGGAATTTTACTGTTTTCAAACTTGAGTTCCAATTTTAAAATATTTAGTTTGTAAAGCTCATGAGCAAAAAAATTTGATATAAAAGGATTTCGTTTTAAGTAATATGTATTAAAATAATATTGTTTTAATAACAAGTTAGTTAAAAACTTTAATTCGAATTAAACTTGAGTTTGATTATTTTGAAATAAGTTGAGTTTGAATTCAATCTCAATTCCATGTAAATTGAGTCGAGTTTAAGTTTGATTTAATTTGAATCTAATCTTAAACCAAACTTTTAAGTAACTTTCAATCAATGTTTTTAGACTGGATATTAACATGGTAGAGAGGTTGATTTAGTCCAATTGAGAGTTGATCAATTAATTGGTGGATAAATTGATTAACTGTTTAAAAATATTAAAAATAATATTTAAAAATTTTATATAATTTAGGATTAAATATGTAATTTAATTTATTTAACATTAAAATAAATTATTATAATGGTGTGTGTATATATATATATATATATATATCTAGTCTGAAATTTCAATTTCAATTTAATAAATCTGGTTTTGATTCAAGTTTTTATAATAAATTTTTTAAAAGGTAATAAATTTTTTATATTGATTGAATCAAACCTATTTATATATGATCTACTTAGTTTGATTAATAATTAACGGTTCAATTGGTCAAATTGATTGATACAATCCGATTTTTAAAATTATGCTTCCAAAAACCCAAATTAACACAACTGAATCACAATCAATCTCAAAATTTTCAACCAAAATGTTACATTCATTCAAGGATCAATGTACATGTACATCAAGAAAGTCTGTTAGAAGCTCCAAAAAAAATGGATCTCCTACAAAAAGGACATTTCTAGTTACCACCAAAAAAGGATGGCTAAATGATGATTGGAAAAAAAAAACAAGGAAGAGACACCACGGGGAAAAAATTGATAAATATAAGAAATGATACACCCGCTGGTTTGATGCCTTGACTTCTATTCAGGAGCTGGACTGGTGGCCTGCTTATCAACAGCACAGCCACCCTCAAGCACTGTGCCACCAATCCTTTTTAGTGGCCAATAGCGAAATACTGATCTTCCAATTATATTCTTGGCAGGCAGGGGACCCCTAATATACAACACAATATGACCAGCAAGGCGAAGATATAAACAATTCAGCTCAAAACACATGGGCTTTCAATTGCAAAGTCATAGTAGGACAGTATATATCTACTTACCATACATGTGAGTCGTAACTATTATTACGGTTATCACCCATTACAAAGACTGAGTTCTCTGGTACTTGCTGCAAAATGAATAGAGATTCAGGCTCAGTAACATGAGGCATCAATTTACCAGGCTAAGCAACAACAAGAGACACCACAATTTCTCTAGCCATTCGATAAAGTTCCTTTATCATGCATGTTTGTGTTCCATCCACCTCTTTTGTTTTGGCAAATAACCAGAACAGGGAGAAACGAGAATGATAACAGGAAACTCTAAAGATTATTATTTCATACTTACAACTGGAGTCATGTTATAAGAAGGTGCCTCAAGAATGAAGTTCTCATTCCGTACAACTCCATTGACTATAAGCTTTCCTTCACGCACCTGCAAGCAAAGGGTTTTCCACTCTTGAGTTGAACTCAATACTAAAGTGTATTCCAAGAAAAGATGGAATTTTTTTTTAAATTAATGGAAAGGATAACAATTTCTGGGTGGCAAGTGCCTTAGTAAAGCAACTAACCTCTACAATATCACCTTCCTTAGCAACAATTCTTTTAATAAAGACATCATCATCTGTGTATCCTACCTCCTGAAGTAGTGGTGGACTTTTGAAAATCACTATATCATTTGGACATGGCTTTCTGAAATAGTATGTAACCTGACATACAATATTCACGAATTAAAATACTAAGCAAATTGTTACTTCAAACATGATGTACAATAAAAAGCTATAATGCTTCAAAAGATCCTACAGATAGAACATCAAATCATATGCACACCCATTAAAGTTAGCTAAATGGTACTGGATAATGTATAAGAAACAAACAATTGCAACATTTTCAATTTATGATGTTTAGTTTCTATATTTATCAACATCATTTGCTCTACGCAAACAATAAAACTTAGCTAAGTATGCTTCTCAATGCAATAGAAAGTTTGAGGCATTCCCATCAATTTTATCTACCTTCAAGTAAATCCTACTTTCACGGTTTAGCTGAAAGTAGCTTTGGAATATATCCAGCCCTTCTCAACCAACTAGCTACCCAAACATGTTTTTCCTTTTTAAATATCCCAGGGAAAAATGAATTAGACATCATATGTTGATCAATAGTACATCTGAGGTGCATCTCTTCAGATCTGAAACTTATTCACCCTATCACAGCATGGAAATATACCAGTTAATCTAAATAGGAACATGCAAACCTCGTCTGATGGTATATCTTCCCACCACAACAGAAATAAGAGACAATCGGAAAATCTTATCCGGGAACAACAAACAACATTTGGATAGTTGAAACAGCCACTCAACACCAAAAATTTATTTTTTATTTTTCATTCAAAGATCCAAATACAATCTCTAAAACCTTATTGCGCAAAGTAAACTGCCATGCCAAATTCACACAAGTTTATAACCATGTGGCACTTTGTTAGAGCTACAATTTGTGTACCAAATTTACTTCAGTTAAAAGTACATTAGTGGGAATAGATTGCATTATTACCAGGAATATAGAAGCAGAAAAGTAACATGAGTATGAATAAAGACCCATACCTTCTCTGCAACAATTCGGTCCCCAACATCAAACGTAGGATACATTGACAATGAAGGAATGTACCTAGGCTCGGCCACAAACGACCGAAACGCAAGCGCAATAGCGATTGCCCCGAAAACAGTTTTTGCATCATCCGTAGTTACATTCAACCATTCTGGCAACGGTCCACCTTTCTTCTCCACCTCCCCATCATCGTCACCGTCGTCTCCACCACCACTACCGCCAGCACCGCCACCACCACCAGAGCCAAGCACTATCTTGGTGTCTTCCCCAGAGCTTTTCAATTGACTACAGTAAAGCCTCGAAAGTCGGTTTCTGGGGTGGAGGGTTACAGGATTTGGGGGCTGAAAGTGGAAGTTTCTGAAGAGAGAAGGAAAAAAAGTTGATTTTGATAATGCGTGGAGATTAAGGATGTTGAAATTAGGGTTTTTGAGGGGTTGGGCGAAGTGGGTAGAATTGAGATTAGGGCTTTGGAGAGGCAGGGAGTTCAGAGACATCATCATTATCTACTCAGTAGTTTCAAGTTGAGCTTTCTGTTTTAATCTAGCCCCTTTGACTTTACCGCACTCTGAGTCTTAGCTCTTTTAAACTGACTATTTTATTTTGTTTTATTTTAAATTATCAGATATTAATTTTAAAAATTAAGGTTTGAGGATTGTATGAAAATAATCAAATTTCTCATTTTTTATACGTTTGTCAACATTCCTTCTCTGTATATATTGAATTTTTGGTTATTTTCCGCCATTTTAAAAAAGGCTAAGGGACTAGTTCACACCCAAAGTATGTTTGTTTTTTAAATTACCCCCGCTAACTTTGAAAATCTCATTTACTCACCTATAAACTATTAAAAAAATTGGTTTTAAAAATAAAATCATTTTTTATCTGTAATATTAAAAATAAACTTAAATTTGATTTTATTTTTTCCCATAAATCCTAAAAATTAACAATTTTCTTCAACCCAAGTTTTCAAAAATAATATTTTCTCCCATAGGGTTTCCAAATTTTCAAATTAAATTTTATGGCAATGACCGGCAATCTTCAGGCGACGTCTCTTCCTCCCCAGTGTCTAATCTTTCCGACCGTGCAGCGTCTCCCCCTCCTCGGTGTCATCGTCGATGACGATGCCACATGGCATTGAAAGATGTACTGCCGGAAGGAAGGGCCGTCGAAGAGGGAGAGTAGATGTTTGGACATCACCGGTCGTGTCGAAAAAATTAGATCTAAAAGTTTGAAAACCCTAGGGGGAAAATACAGTTTTTGAAAACTTGGGTTAGGGGAAAATTGTTAGTTTTTAAGGTTTAGGGAAAAAATAATATAACTAACGGACTCAGTTAATTTTAACGGCTCATGGGTGGATAAATGAGATTTTTAAATTTAATCGAGAGGGGGTTCGGAATTTAGAAAAAAAACATACTTTGGATGGGAAATAGTCCTTTGATCTTTAAAAAAAACATACTTTGGGTGGGATTTTTAAATTCTACATGCAAGATTCATAATGTATTTGGGAGTTGTGTTCATCATTTTTTACCATTGTTCAATATTCGTTATCGTATTCCTTCGCTCAATGTCCAACTCTCATATTTTGACTTTTCAAAAATTAGGAAGAAAAATTATTGTAACTATTTTTATGCTATATTGTATAAATGTTATAATTAAATACTTATTTGAATGTAATTGTTATGCGAATTGGGAGGAAATAGAAACTATTAACTAGTTTCAAAGGTTAGCATACTTTTTTCCAGATGACATGCATAGCGTAAATATAACTAATGAGCTCACATTACGTATGTGTGAATTAACTTTAAACACTTTGTGATTTCGATATTCTTTCGCCTTGGAAGGCCTATTGGACAATTTTCCTTTTGGGCAAGATTCACAAATTGATTGTGGTTCATCCTCTAACTAACTTAGAGGTTCATCAAAATACAAATGCAGTTCTCCCACTGCATAAGCTGACAGAAAAGCTCCATTCCCTAGTCTCATACACAACTCAAAGAACTTAACTACTAATAATGTCCAAAGCTTTTCATTAACAATGACATTGTAACACAAGTGGCAGTAGGGGAGAAATGGTTTTAAGAGTCAAGCATGGTTCTCTGTAATTGATGACCAATTTCACAGTTGGATTCTTCACATTGTCTACATTCCAATGGTATAGAAATTACATGGCTGTCTCTTAACAACTTAATTGTGTAATCAATGGAGACCAGTAGAAATAGAGGTATAAACTGTAAAACATCAATTTTCAATATAATCAACTCTTTATACCAAATTATCATCAGGAGCCAAGAAGTTCACCTTGATCTTCCAGTGTATCAGCTTATGAACACAAGTCGATAAGCATTTACAAACTGCCCACATATCCCCATCTGACTTTCAGATTGCTTCCTGCATACAACCACTGGCTGCACCCGGAATGCACATGTTTGGTTGAACAAGGATTTTGTAGCTGTCCATACAGTCTCGGATGAAAATCCAGATTTCTGCAGAACCATTTGGCTTCTAGCTTTAGCAGTTGGTGACCCGTTTTGATCACTTGTGACTACTCCAGGTATTTGCAATCCATTAGAAGTAGAAGCACCAAGATGTTGCTTCTTGTAAATCCTCTCCAATCTCTCCACTGGTATGTCATCCTTCTTTGTATTTGGTTGCCATTCTTCTTGTGTGTAACTTAGAACTCTCTTAGCTTCACTCAGCAAACCGATAGCACGCCATGTGTCAGCAACAAGTTGGATTGTGCTCTTCTTAGGACGCACACCCTCTTCTTCCATTATTTGCAGCAATTCTTCTGCTTTCCAAGGTTGTTTTCCTTCTCCATATCCCCATATCATAGTTTCATAAGTCTTCAAATTGGGAGAAATGCTGAGTTCATGCATTTTCTCATAAATACTCAATGCATGCTCCATTTTTCCTGCACTGCACCATCCACTGATGATAGTAGTGAAGATAACAACATTGGGGTGTACACCGGATCTTCCCATTGAAAACAGGACTGATTCAGCCTTCTGTGGGTCTCCAGCTCGCACATAGCCTTTTGCGAGGATGCTAAATGCATGGATGTCAGGTTCTATGCCAGCCTTCACCATGTCGTTGAAGATTTCCTGGCATTTGTCCATAAGTCCGGCTGAGCTCCAAGCATCCATGATTGTGCTAAATGTTATGACATCTGGTTTGACCCCAAATTCTTCCATCAATGTGAGTGCCTGTCCAACTAAGTAATATTAATTTAATATTGAATGTTTTCAAATGCTTCAGAAGCCATTGAGTTTCCCAGCATTGTACTTGAATGATTGGTTATGAGACAGGCAAACAAATTTCTACTTCAAATTTTTGTAATGCGTTCCATTAAAGATGCCAAGCTGATAATTGAATATGAATGCCAAATGTAAAACTCAAAACTTAGTCTAAAAATAGAAGAAGTTGCAGATTTCATTTTTTTCAACTCTGGGACCTAAAAACTATAGCATGACATTAAAAGTCTACTAAGATTACACAAAGCTATGCATATTTTGTGACAAAGAGCACACCTAGAATTCCACCAAAAGAGAGTTAAAGCTAAAAACCTTAATATTTATGCCTAGATATTATGAAAACCATGGTCACAACCTAGAACCTTTTGTGTGTAGCTCTTGTTGCAAACAAACAAAGAGAAAGAATATTTGAAAAGATAAATATTTGTGACTTGGGAACTCACCTCATTAACTCCATCAGTGTCAGTAGTGTTGAGAAATCCTTTGATAAGAGAGTTGAAAACAACAAGATTTGGATGCACCCCAAGCTCCTTCATGCTATACAAAAACCTCATTGCATTTTCCATGTTACCTTCTTTACAGTACCCACTCACAATGATACCGCAAGTTCGTTCATTTGGTCGCAATTGATTGTTATGCATCTCAAAAATAATCTGCTCTGCCCGGTATGTCTCCTTATTCTGAGCATAAGCCCTAGCTAATGTGTTGTAAGTGACAACATCAGGTTGCATACCAGATGCCACCATCTTGTTCACCACATTCCACGCTGCTTCTATGTTCTTGTTACACCAGGCTCTAACTAGAATATTGTAAGTCCTGTCATTTGGTTTTAGACTTTGATCCTCTGACATTAGCTCTAGTAATTTAAGAGATTCTTCAGGCTTACCAACATTTCCATATCCTTTGATAAGGGTATTAAAGGTGCTGGTTGTGGGCTTACATCCAATATCCTTCATTTTCTGAAAGACTTTCATGGCTTGATCCACATTTCCGGATTCAGAGAAGGCATTGATCATGGCATTGAAGAGTATTGAATCAGGCTTCATACCATTTTTTTCCACTTCGGAGAGCAGTGGGAGAATGGACTTGAATCTTTTCTGGCGGGTCAAGGCAGCTACAAGAGCTGTGTATGTGATAAGAGTCGGCTTGTGCCCCTCTTCTATTAAACTTTTAAAAATGTAATGAGCTTCCTGAGGCTTCCCCTTTTCAGCCAAATTATTCATCAGCTTGGTTCTTGAACGAACTGTCCTGCAACCATTGTTTCCCAAACAGACAAGGCAGCGAGATTGAGTTTGCGAGTCCACAGAAGTTGGAACTGAAAGTATTTGGTCCTTCTCACGCAGACGTGACTCCTGTGAGGTTCAAAATGATCACAATTAGATGGATATCATGTATTCTATGAGCATAAACATATAAAATGATTAAAGTTACAAAAGAGCTTTATTTTTTTAACACCCATAAAAGTTAAGAAAATGTTTCACACGACAATAATGGCATGGATCATTCTGAGTGTGAAACAATAACAACATAATTGTTTCTTTAAATTACACCCTCATGAGAAGGCATTGCACCAATCTTTACAGATGATAATTTCCATAAATACAACATTAGGGACTTAAAGTTGAAGTGGTCCAAGGAACAAAATTGTTCAGCAAAATCTATTTCATAAAGATTGAGAGGGGCAATTTACAAGTTTTAGAGATGAAACTGAGTACTTCATCTGAAGTAAAAACTTAATCAAATAAAATAAGGGAGATGTAAATAGTACCACTCTTGGTGATGCTTCAACCAGCTTCTTGCTTATGGTTGTTCCCTCTTGCTGCTTACCCATGAAAATATGACCCCTCCCTTAGGCAAAATCACCAAGTTTTTCTCCCTGCTTCTCACTTTCTTAGGTGACCACACCAGAAACTCGTTCTATCAGTTTGTCTTGTGGTTCAAATTTGTGTCTCTCCTAGATAAAAGCTAGGTAGGATTACCAAAATATCAAAAAGTGCTGGATTAATCAATAATGAGTCCAATTAATACAAGTCTTTAGCATAATATAACTCACTGCATGGCACCAAAAGAAGCAAAAAACATCCCCAAAAAGAAAATCTGAAGTTTCATAAAAAACAATCAATTTATGAGGCATATGAATGTCACCTCTAAACAATAACTTAAATCATTCAATAGCCATCCATATTATGGTTTGACATGACACTTCAAAGAATTTAACAGTTATTGCATGAAACTACCATTGAAGATCTGTTATTCACTGATTAAGCGACATTATAACTATATAAGAAGCAAATATTATGCAGCTGAATTGATATTAACAGGCGTATAAAACCGAATCAAAGAGTTCCATTTCCATGGATCTTGAAAATGAACTGAATGTTGGTGTTTTGAAGTAAGTTAGCATTCATGTTTACATATTCCAAAGGCAACCTACCAAGAATCATTACGGGAAAAAGTTCGCATATGCAATAACACATTGCCACTCATACAAACACCCAATTGTAACTAAATTGTTGGGAAACAAAGCAATACAATATGCAAGAGGAACACAAAACGAGAACAAAAAAAAGATCCAACAATTTCATGATTGAGTTTATATGAAATCATTAGCTTCACATGACTTAGATATAAATTTATGATCTGGGATGGCATTCATGTATAGAATCAAGTTCAACGAAAAGCAGAAAATTAACATTCTCAACCCCCACCAAAAATAAAGAAAGAAAGAAAACAGAAGAAAAAAATTTTGAAGCCATTAAAAATCCAAAGTCCCCACTCATTGAATCCAATAGTTGAATCTCGATAAAGACTGACTGCATTACGAAAAAATCGAAGCAAAAATAAACACATAGCATTTAATGTCATTGTTGATAAAAAAATTAAGGAGATTCAGCAGTGGATACAAGTTTTATACACCAAGTCACTAAGACTAAGTAAAGCTAACAGATTTACAAGAGGAGGAAGGGGAAGTTTGGTGGGTACCTGTTGAGTTGGGCAAGTGAGAAACATTAATGGAGAAAATGAGCTGCATCGTTAGCTTAGAAGTTGAACATGCAAGCGATGAAGTAGCAGCAGTTCTGTTTGTCGTGTAGTGGCCATGACATCCAGCAGCAATTCTTATCCACAAATATTATCAAAACTACATTTTGGATAAATAGTATTTTGAGGCTGTAAAATGTTGACGCCAATAATATAAATGGAACCATTGGAGGAGGAGATTTTTCCACGCCAACTTCATAAGCAAAGGTCAACAATAATTGAAACCAAGATTTTTCAAATACTGTTTATATCTTTTCCAGATTTTACCAAAATATATGTATAAAAAAAGTATCAAACTGAAATAACAATAAAACTATATATAATTAATTTAAGTATATAGACAGATACATAGTATTATTATATGATTAGATAATTTTGAATTAAAGATAATATAATATTTAATTATATAATAATTTACATAAATATATATTTATTTATATATTCAAAATATATACGTATAGTATTGCTTTTGAAATAATGGTAAGACAATATGAGTTGTGAGTAGGGATTTTGGGCTTTTTTGACACTATTTACACTAAAATTAAGCACATATATTCAAAATTAAGTATTATGAAAATATGTGAAATCAAAATTTTAGAATTTTAATCATGAGTATAGATAGCTTATTAAAATGATTTAGATTGTGTTATTTCATGTGTTAAAAAAAGGTTCACATTGAAAGGCATAGTAAAAAAATAAAAAAAGGAGAAAGCATTTCATATAATTTCGGAGTTAGTCGTATATTTGTTCCATTTGTGAATGCATTGGTTATGCCTTCATGAATGGAAAAAAATGTATACAAGTGTGAGATGTGATTTAACAATTATTAAATAATTTTTTTCGGTTACGAACAAACCTTACTCAAGTTAGAGTGTTTTTGTGATTTTACTGTTTATATTAAATTGATAAAATTCTAGATATAGTGACCAATGTCACAATCACTAATTTAAATGAAATAAAAATTTAATTTTAATATATCATCAATAAATAATTCTTATATAACTGTTTAAAAAGTTTGTACTAAAATTCAACAAAATAGACGTCAAATAAGGATAATTATTTGAACAACAAACATGATAACCAACTACCAAACCCAAAAGTAATATTTTATTAGTTGTAATAATAATTAAACGGATATCGGTTAAGGGTATAATCTTACACAAAATATCATAAATATAAAGAAGTTTGTAAAGTAATTTTATTTACTCAAAAACTTATATATATTATTATATTTTTAAATATTTGGTAAAATTTAGGTAAAGTAACAATATGAATTTTAAAATTCTCATATATTATCTCCGTACAATCTTATATTTATAAAATAAGAGAAAAAAATCAATATTGTAATTACATATTTAGATACATTGAAATATTAATTTTTATCTAAATATGTAATTAAAATCAAGTAGTGTTTATATAATTTTTAATTTTATCATTTCATAATTCCTAATTATGTCAAATCTTAGTATATAAATATAAATTTCTTTAAAATGAGATTAAATACTATTCTATATCATTCATCCTAATATTTCATCATTGATATAAGTAAATAATTGATCATTAGTGACAATATATCTATTGTGTAGTTGTGCATTTTTTGTTGACTGTACATAAAATTGGTCATTTATCTTATAGTTGAACTGTATGGATTACTTGTAACAAATTCACTATCTGATTATAATCTTGTGAAGACAATTTAATGTTTTCTTTTCAAATGGTGTGATATTTGTTTACAATATTTACTAATATGGTGGTAAATATAATCACTGCCCCTCGAACATGTATATGTTAAATATAAACTGTAATGTTTGTACATTGTTTATTGAATTAATTTACTATTAATAGTTTATTTAATTTGATCGAAGTGTTCTCATACCACAAATTTTTGTTTTCTTTTTCTTTAGACAGTGGTGTTTTTCCTCCACGTGTATATGATAGAGCTTTTTCATCGACATATTAAGTTTTTTCATTATCAACGTATTTAAAAAGATTAAACTTAGGTAAATTTAAATCTATTTATATTAAATACAAAAATAATCAACAAAATAAAAAATTGATTGAAACTATTTGAGATAAAAAGTCTTATAGTCATTGGTGGCCCCTTGATAATCCATAATAAAATTATATATATTTATTACCAATAAATACATATTTAATATGTATTATTATACATAATTTTTTATATATATATATAATATTACTAAATAACCTAAACACTAAATTTTTTTTAACCGAACTTGCGGACCCAAATCAAAATCCAAGTACGGCTTGCCCAGCTTTTGGGTCTGGCACGGTCCACAAGAGGAGCCCCTGCCCTGTTAGTCTGACCAGACAAAAGTAAGCACATTTAGAAGGCTATCAATCTTGTTTTAACAAATGACAAATGTCAAAGAAGAAAATTAAAGTGATCGAGCTGTGGCGACTGGCTAGTTGGTCTTGGTCATCAATAGGACATGGGTGTGCGTTCCTAAAATTTCTGATGTCTCTGTCACCCTTCCTCTCTTTTATCTTACCTTTTTCTTCTCGTCAATTTCTCTCATAAAATGTGGAAGCTTTGGAAATGGTACCAGAACTGTTTATCTGTTAATCCCGTCAAAACACAAGTCATTAGCTCAGGATTTCTTTGGGGTATTGGAGACATTGCTGCTCAATACATCACCCACGCCACTGCCAAAAATCGCCTTCAAATATCTGTGAGTTTCTCCTTCTATCCTTCTCTTTAATCCCATATTATCCTCTCTTTATATGTTTTTGGTTTTATGCATCTCGTACTTAGCGGGATTTTCTGGATTTTCTCATTGAATTATAATCACATTATAGGGCGAATCTGTAAATTTCTGTTTTGGGTATCGTTTTTTGTGGGGTTTTAGCCAAGTTTGGTCTTTAATATCCTTGCTCTAAAGTTCGAATCAATTTCATTCGTGATATCTTTAATTAACCTCATCATTTTATTTGTCTATTTTCTTCGTAGCTTGCTTATATTATAGAGTGGTGCTGGTTTGAGTATTGCCATCATTTTGTTCATTCTTTCAAACGTCTTAATGAAATTCCCTATCTTTATATACATCGAGGTATTTGGATGCGGGTGGGAGCCCATGTGACTAATATCACCTTTCAAGTTACTATTCTGTTACGTGGAATTACAATATTTTAGCGTGATGAGAGACATCAACAGGATATAGATGTAAAAAATTCCTCCATCAAGAATTACAGTATATGGAATCCACTTTCTGAAAGTTTTATTTTTTCAGCTCGTAGAATAAGGGTATATAAGAAAGATGGTGCCTTTGACAACAGTTAGCGGTATACCTGCAGATAATTAGACAAAGAGGCCACTTCGTTTGCATAGCAAAATAAAATAAATAATGAACACCATCCTTTATGGTCTGTCCTATGCTTTTTGGAATGGTCGGTTCATATCGCTTGTAAATAATTCCCTAATGTTAAATAGGGTAATTCAGTTTTCACGAGACATGGCAAACTGAGCATGGTCCAATTGATAATAACAAGAGGATAGAAAAGATGCCTGCAATTTTCATCTCTTCTTTTACTGCCAGAATTTTCTTCTTTGTTTTTGTAGCTTTTAATTGTTTCTTGTGGCTTTGATTGAAGTAAGTGGTGGCTTTTTCATTTTCCTTGTGATTGTATCTATGTTTGGTGGCTACAATGAACTCAATAATGCCACTCAGCTGGTCCATAGTTTGTACTGTAGTCACAGAAATGAATTCTATTGTGTGCAGGATTCAAAACTAAATTTCAGTAGTATGTTCAATATGATTTTTTGACTCTGGGATGTCAGGTACAAATGACATGCCCCGTTCTATTTTCCACCCAGATGTGCGTCTCCTCTCAGCTTATCCCATTTAAAGGGCGTGCATGCCTCAATCATTGGCCAGCATAACTAATAATATCACTGTCAAATTTTTTCAGCTTGTCCTTGTTATCACTGTTTTACTGAATTATTAGTGTTGTGTTGTGTTTCTGGTCATTTCTTTTGTGGCATGATAACCGCATCAACTCCAGTAGAATATGCCCCCTGAAGGTGCTATGTGCTTATATATAGTATGAATGTCTATGGAACCAAAGTATTTGAGAAAATGTCTTTTATGCCAAGTCTACCTTTGATTTTCTGAATGATATGAAAGTCCGGATTAGTAATACAAACTACTTTTACAAACTTAATGTTTGTGCACAAGACTGAGCATTAGTTAATCAATTGTGTTTTCTGCATATCAACTGACAATTGTTCTGTTGTGTCTTATTTAACCACAGTACCCAAATTGAGCAGTAAACCTGTACTTAGATACCACAGTGAACATGAATTGCATAACCTTAACCTTCTACTCAGTGACAAAAGCAAGGTGGTTAGGATCATAATATCTAGAACTGTGTCTGTTTTTCATTCTATCTTTATTGTTATTCCTTCTTGTAGATCTTACTGGAACAATGATATTTTACATTTGTCAGCTGTACACAGTTATCAACCTGTTCCATTGCATTTCTAAGTCTGTAGTATGTGTTCTTTGTGGTAGGATGCAGATGAAAAATTCAAAATAAACTGGAAACGTGTGGCTACCACAAGTATGTTTGGATTTGGCTATGTTGGACCCATTGGCCATTTCTGGTGTGTTTTCCTATCCAGTGTTTCTTCTTTACATCTTTTAGCCTGATATTTTTTTGGTAACTGTGCCTTATGTGAAGGTCTGCTTATAAGGTTCAGTGGATACCTTTAAAAGCAATAATTGAAAAACATGCTCACAGCAATGTGTAGTGTTATAAAATGGAAACTTGGATATGTCATGCCTGAGATATTCTTTATTGAAACTTTTTAATTGATTGCATGTTGAGTGTCACATGCAAATGGTATACTTTGTAGCATCCCCTGCAAAGGTATTATATTGTTTTTCAAGTTTGGCTACAATAATTAGTGAAAAAAATGCATCTATGTTTGCTATAGTGAATGGATATTATTTCAAAGTCTTGCAAGGTTTGCATATGTTAGTCAAATCAAAAGTAATTTCTTAGCTGAAATATTAGTGATATTAGGAAACATCATTTTATTTAAACTAAAATTTTTGATAAATCTCAGAACCAGCAAACAAGAATTTCATTATATATCTCCTAGTTCTGTTTACTAATAGGGAACTGAAGTTCTTGACCTTGCAGTTTAGAGGTGCATATACATGTTATGTGCATCATATGTGAGAAATTGTCCTGTAATTATGCTGTGCACCCACATATCTACCTTTTTCCATGATAGGTATGAAGGGTTGGACAGATTTATAAGGCTGAGGCTTCAACTACCACCAAAGTCAATGCGGTTTGTTTTCACCAAAGTCACAATAGATGGCATCATCTTTGGCCCCTTTGATTTGTTTGTATTTTTTAGTTACATGGGATTTTCAGCTGGGAAAAATTTTACTCAAGTGAAGGAAGATTTGAAGAGGGATTTCATCCCAGCCTTGATTTTGGAGGGTGGTCTATGGCCGATTGTTCAGGTTGCAAATTTCCGATATATTCCCGTAAGATACCAACTCCTCTATGTCAACATATTCTGCTTGTTTGACAGTACTTTTTTGTCATGGGTCGAGCAACAAAAGAATGCCCCTTGGAAGCAGTGGTTCACTTTATTTCATTTTTTGGAGGAAAAAGGTGATGAAGGCGACTTGTAATACCTTCTCAGTGTATATTACCTACACCCCATTGTTGTTTTTTTTTTTTTTTTTTGGCTAATTGGAATGGCAGTCCCAGAGTTTCACAACAGAGTATTATTGTAATCTTCGAAGAATAACCCCGAAATGCCAACTGCAGTTTTGGAAGTTGGATTTCTCAAGTGTTTTAATTGCTTTTGAGCTTTCAGTGTAAAGTCAATCAATTGCATCAACAACCAAAGCCCTAACTTCTGCATAACAGCTTTTTAGAACATTTACATGTATTTCGATCATTAATTAGTGGATACCAAAATGTTGCAAACTTTATGAAACAAACATACAGGTCTACTGCGTTTAAGCAAGTTCTTGCAAATACCAAAAAACGAAGATACAATATATAAACCAAAACAATCAACAGTATATAGGTCGATTAGGATCCTACTCTAGCATGACTAATTCATATCTGAAAATCATGTGAGCCTGCTGGGCACAAATTTTAGTGAACTCAAATAATTGAAACTACTTAGATTATCCCCAACATGAAAACTGAAGTATGTTGAAACTACAGGGCTTAGATAAACGAAGTATGGCCTCCTCCAAGTGGTACTTTTGGATTAAAAACAGCAGACACCATCAAGCAAGGGCAATGATTGAAGTTAATGCTCTGCAAGATACCAAAAAAAAAAGGACCAGGGTTCTGAAACAACTAACTTCCACATGAAAAAATTTCCTGGCAATAGATAAAAATTAAATAGAGATAAATCTTTCCAATGAACAATGAAGTCCAAGAAGATTCTTGGGTTTGGTAAAATATTTTCTCAGTTGGAAAGGAAAACATACGTGGTAGAAATGATAAAGATTGCAAGGATTTTTGTGGGACTTGAAATTTAAGTCAATATGAAATGATGATAGAACAACTTACTGGGATGCTTAGTAACTGTCCACGACTATTGACTAAGACAGGAAGGCTTCTTCTTGCAGCAACTGGGATAGATTTCAATGATAGGAGAGCTCTTTGTGCCGATAACCTCACATAATCCGAACACAGCTTTATCTTCTCCAAGATTGGTTCCGTTTTACTATCCAAGAGATCTCCTTCCTGTTGAAGATTCTCCAAACTTGCACACTTTGACAAGTTGGAAAGATACAACCAGTCAGATTCAATCATGTGACGGACCTCAGCCACCATTTCATGGCCAACTACACAAGAACTGCAATGGTACTTCTGACTTTCCCTTTTAAAATCCCAGTCACAAGTAGATTCCTCAGGAAATGCACGGTCAGCAGTTTCCTTGCTCAGTTTCCATGTGACTACGAACCTGCTCATGAAATAACAGGCAAGCCCAGGCTGAAGTGGTTTACTTGTAGATGTATTGATGTATTTAACTTCAAGAGTTGACTGGCAGTCAGATGTCATGTCAGTATTAAGCTTAAAATGGTTAACTTCGTCTCTTTTCAGTAAAAGAATGCTCCTGTAGGTAGACTCACTGAGGATTTTAAGTCTCTTGGCTTCACTTAGAACAGAATCTGAAGTTGTGCCCAACAGAAGTGCTTCTGATGCATCTGGAACCAAATAATCTGAATATGATTTGGCACCAGGAATAATCGGTTCTGAATTTGAAATAGAATGCCTCCGTTCTCCAGTAGACTTTGTCTCAAACACTTCCATTTTCAATGGCAGAGGACAATCAACAGAACAGCAAATCAGGACTTTGGTGCCTTTGGACGCAGGAGCTGGACAAAGGTAACAACCAGCTGCAGTAAGGGAGGCCTACAGAATTGTCAAAACACAATCAAGAATCAGAAAAAATTGGCTCACATTTAACAATAACTATGGAGAGAAGCCATTGCCTACAATAAAATTACCACGGAAAGAAAAAATAGAAAAAAATTTTTACACATTTAATGATTGTGTACCTCTTTTTTAGGAGAGCTCACTTTAAAAGAAAAGGAAAAATAAATATCTAGAATGTTACTACTATTGTAATCACATAACCAAATGAAGGCATGAAAACAAAATTGCAGACTATAGAATATGTAAAATTTCCAACATGACATCTTTTAGTATAGCAAACACCATGGATAACTTCCAATAGAAAATTCAAACCATCACATGCAACCAACACCAGTGTGTCATGGTCAACAGAGAAAAGAACTTGCAATTATGAACAAGAAGAGAACAATAGATGAGCACAAGCAATGCAAGCTGAACAGTGAAGTAAATGAACCTTGCATGGGAAAGTACGAAAGTAGTCCAGCAGCAATCTTGACGTACTGCCTCTAACTGGTCTTTGTCTTTGAGATATAAACTGGAAAATTTAAAATAGAACAATGTCAACAAAAGATCAGAATATTATTTGATCAAACGCATTTTAAAATGATTAACAATGATAGGTATTACCTGCAAGACCAATGCAAGAAACTTTGAAAGGCATATGCCCTCAATTTTTGATGGGTTGAGAACCACTAGATTGATAACAGCATAACCCTCCTGCCAGAATTAGATACAACCCCATAAAAAGGAGAATAGAAAAATAAATAAAATGAGAAAGAGAAAAGGAAGAAACGCTTATATTAGACATATAGGCATCACATATAGCAATAAAAGATGACAATGAAAGAATGCTTACATCCATGATGGTCACGGTTTGATTTATCAAATTAGAACATATGTGCTCAACATATAAACGTGTTTTTCGACAGGCAGAAATAACTGCTTGTAGTTCAGAATTAAAATTACCTGAAACACAGGGGCTAGTTAGTTAACATGTGAAAGCCTCTGTGCATATAAGATTAGGATAAATAACACATGTACTACAATGAATCTAGGAAATAATGATTTCACAGAAAAATGAAAACCCACTCAGCAGAAAGATCAGTGAGAAGAACTTGATATATAGCAAAGAAGTGGATGTTTCTACAAAGAATGCAATAACATCTAATCCAGCTAAACTGTGAATCTATCACAACTTACATGATGACAAATTTCCTAAAGATATTCGGATCCTGTTGCGAGCAAACAACGGATTACGATTTGTTGGGTCTTCAACCCAATCTTGTTTCCCCCCTTGACATATCTGCAAAAGGAAAAGGAATACAATAGTAAAAAATTAGGAAAACTCACGAATATATTGCATTGACACGTCAACTCTTTTGTACTAACCTTGTACATATCTTCTTTTGAAAATTCCAAAAGTGGTCTCACCAGAAGAACAGATCGGTTCTTTATATCTTTATCATAGAAGTGACTATAAGATGGAAAAATTTGTGAGGTAAATGCCATGCCTGCAAGTCCAAGAACTCCGCTATTGCGAGATAGTCTGAGAATGAAGGACTCAGCCTGCATATAATCTCAGAAATGATTAAATGTATTGATGTCAGAAGCACAGTTCTCTGAAATTCAATGGTCCAAACCTGGTCATCTGCATGATGCGCAACAAGTAAGACACCAATCTGATGTTGAATGCACACAATCTGAAATAACTGATACCTGAAGTTGAAGCACAGTTGCGTTTTGAATCAGAATATATCCTATTCAAACAAATTAATAAATGAAGCCACCATATTAAGTAATAAAACTAAATTCCCAGCATTTCACTATAAACTTCAAAAGATATAAATAATCACCTCCTGTCTCGGGCTGCTTCTTGCAAATGACCTTGTTTTGGCCTTCCATCAAGCCAATCACAACGCACAACCTCACATCTGATTCCTACACAAAGTCTACATTAGCTACCTCTGAAATGAGCTTAATTTAGGCAGTATACAATAGTAAAAGTTCAAAATTCAATATACCCATATCAGAAACTCGGCGACTGACAATGTTAGCCTCTTCTTTGCTCTCCTCTCGAAGCCCATGATCCACAATTATGGCCAAAAGCCCATCAATGAACTCGCCGCTCTTGCCAGCCCCATTAGACCCTTCGGTTTTCCAGGCGGCGGTTAGGACACAGAGCGCAATACTGTCAGGACCACCGGAAACTCCTAGCGCTAAACACAAGTATCAATCTCTCAGTAATGGTTTATCGATTACCAGACATAAAAAAACAAAACTTTCTCTTAATTTCTTATAGCTGATGTTGTCAGCAATTAATAAATTGCAGTAGAGTACTTAAATAACAAAATTTGAACGACATGTGCAAAACAAGGGAAAGGTGAAAGGGACTGACCAATAGGGTGGTGGGGTTTGAGGCCAGCCATGGCCATACGCCTGGAGAAAGCTTCCTTGTACATGTCCATGTCCACGTGTATTGCCTGAGAGCACTTGCAGAAGAAACGAGTTGAAGTTGAAGGAACATACCGAGGATACATGATTGGGACTTTGCATCTTGCTGACGAAAAAGAAAGGCTGGCGACACAAGCTGTTCTCGTTTGAGCGCTGAGGATGAGGCCCCCTGCCATCCCATCAACTTCTCGCCTTCTATTTTGTTCTACTCACTCACCCTTCCCTTCATCAGCTTCTTTTATATCGTGAAGTAGGAGCAGATTACAAACCTCTTTGATTCTCAGGTAGATATAAAGGCCAGATGAAATATTCTCCACCCAAGGTTTGATGACATACCATTCCCACACTCAAACTTTTAAATAACCAAATTCTCACCCATTATCAAAATTCAATAGTGATTCAATTTAGTTTTCCCTTGGTTTTTTTTATTAAAATAATAAAATTGTTATCAACTACTATGATAAATGTTAAATTATCAAAAAAATTTATTGGTTTTAAAATTTATTATTTTAATTTTAAAAAAATATTAATAATCTAATCATTTTTAAAATTGTGCGATTCAATTAATTCAAAAAAATTGTATATTCATTACAACCTATTATACGTGTTATGAAAAAATGGCATATCCTCAGTAAAATTATTCATCGGTTGTTGAAATTTTTAGCCTATCAAATATTCGAATGTATATATTTTTATGTATGATCATATGAAACATCCAATTTATATAATTTTATGTATGATACGGTCATGTTTGGTGTTTGATCTAGAGAGGATTGTTCACGAGCGTAATGCGACACGTTTTCATGAAAAACAAAATCAATATTCTAAAGCTTCTGCCCGTCGAGCAGGCAATTTAGTTTTGTGTGATTAACTCCAAAAGCACAGGGAGCTTTAATTTACACGTGGCAAGATATTAACCCAATACGAGATGTATAAGTTGAACCGGCAACAACAAAATCAGACAGGAGAAGAAAATTGAGGCAGAGCCGGTGGGCGAGATAAACTCCACGGTTGAAACCAGATTTAACAAATTATCTCTTTCTCCTATGTCGGAATTTTCCCGCCAATTCGATCAACTCAAAACGACGTCCTTTCTCCCCGCAGCATGAATTTCCTTCCCCGATTCACTTCATTCCCTTCAAAGCCACTCTTTTTACGATCATCTTATCCATAGCTCTCCTTCTATTCAAACCACCCCTTAACCCGACCCAGATCCAAACTGAAACCCACAATCAAACGCCGTCGTCCCCCAATAATTACATTGTCCGGTTCATCCAGTACAAGAACGCTGAAGATCACCGTTCATATCTGAAATCCCGGATTCGATCCGACGGCTGGAAATGGATCGACAGAAAAAACCCGGCTTCCAAATACCCTACCGATTTTGGGTTAATTTGGATCCAGGATTCGGTGAAAGAAAGATTAATCGAAGAGATTGAGAAGTTGGAATCAGTCAAAGATGTGAATTTGGATTTCAGCTATAAAAGGGAACTGCTTGGAGCTTTGAGGATGGGAAAAAACGACCTGGAAAGATTTTTACTTCGATGTCGTTTAATGAAGGAGAGTATTACGCCGCTACGACGAGTAATTCCACGATCAATTGGGGACGGCATCTTTTAACGCAGGTCAGACCATATTTTTGTTTTATTTAGTAAATTGGTAAACAACTCTATTTAGAGTTAAAATGGTGTATTAATATTTATAATTTTTTCAAGCGAGTTAAACTTCAAAGCCTGAAATGTTGGAAACTTATTTTTGTTTGCACTTGTTTCTTTGTGAAAGTTTGTAACTTTTTTCTTTTTCCTTTTTGGGTCATTTTATCTTTTCAATCTCTGGGATGATAATAGAAATGATAATAAAAAGCCCACATACAAAAAAAAAAAAAAAACAAAACAAAAATAGGAGCTTCTGAAAGAAATTATAAGGATTTGTTTACTTCAATGTGGAATTTTATAAATTCTTGCAGAAGTCTCAAGTTACTTCCTTGTTTGGAGCGGATGTTCTTTGGGGGAAAGGGTATACTGGTGCTAAAGTTAAAATGGCCATATTTGATACTGGAATCCGAGAAGATCATCCACATTTCCGTAATATTAAGGTATTATCTATCTGGAGATGTTATTTTCCCCTGTAATTAGTTTATTATGGATGTTATTACTGTTCAGATGAAGGTAATAAATATCCTTTCTTTCTCTACAAGTTTATTTTACCGAAAAATGTAGCATTCGGTGGAGAGTTGAAATCTAGTCTTGAACAATTTTTAGGAACGAACAAATTGGACCAATGAAGATACACTAAATGATAATCTTGGACATGGTACATTCGTTGCGGGCCTTGTTGCTGGTCAAGATGCTGAATGTCTTGGTTTTGCCCCAGACACTGAGATTTATGCTTTTCGTGTGTTCACAGATGCACAGGTAATGCATGTTAGATGTTAGGAATATATTTATTTGTTGCTGTGACTAGAAGTTACTTCCACATTTCTATCCTTATATGGTTCAGACTCCTCTATTTACAATTCATGAGCTTACTGCATTTATATCTACATAGTTCTAAATATTTAGTGAAACTGACAAGCCTTATAAGGATCTTAAGTTTGCTATCTATGCTTATTGATTAAAAATCATTGGTGATTAAAAGGGGATTGATGGAATGCACTGGCATACTTTTGTCAAGTTACACACTCTTGAATGTCCCTGTTTTTTAAAAATTGGTTCAGTTCATAAGATTGGGCAGGATTATGAGAAGTTTGTGTTCAGCCTATTGCAGGTATCATATACATCATGGTTCCTTGATGCTTTCAACTATGCTATTGCAACCAATATGGATGTGCTAAATTTGAGTATTGGAGGACCTGATTACTTGGATCTCCCATTTGTTGAGAAGGCAAGGCATGCTTGGCTTTGCTTACCGTATCTTACTAACTTGATATGTTTTGAAATATGTAGCATGTGAAAATGGGACACGTGAATCTTAGGTTCTTACTAGATTGTTATTGATTTTGTTGTTGTTTTTAAAGCAAATGATGGGGCATTTCATATGAAACTTCTTCTTCTTCTTCTTTTTTTTTTTTTTGAAAACTGAGTGTTTTATCTTCAATTTTCCCGCACATTTTCATTACAGCTGAATTGAATTTGTAAGGTTTCCAACTTTTTCTGCACCAATCAGTAACACGTTTTGGTATGCTTTGACACGTGCTTTAAAATCTCTATGGTATTATTTATTAGAACTTATTTTAATTTAACTGAGCACTGAGTAATCATTCACCAGGTTTGGGAAATAACAGCAAATAATATTATTATGGTTTCGGCAATTGGAAATGATGGACCACTCTATGGCACTTTAAACAATCCAGCGGACCAGAGCGATGTTATTGGCGTTGGTGGGATTGACTATAGTGATCACATAGCCTCATTTTCTTCACGTGGCATGAGTACTTGGGAGATTCCTCATGGGTAGTTTATATATATATTTTTTTGTGTTTCCATTACTGGACTTTGATTTGATTTGATCAAGTAATATGTTATTGTTTTCTTAATAGAAAATCATTAGACTCTCTTTATCTAACTTTTCTTTTGTCCTATATATAAATCTCATACTGACTTTAATGGTAATTTTGTTATCTTGAAGTTCCTTTCTTTGTTTATTAGCCTGCTTGAACCTATCTTAAAATATTTGAGTTCTGTAAATTGCATCAACAGTTACGGTCGTGTGAAACCAGATGTTGTAGCTTATGGACGGGAAATTATGGGGTCCAAGATCAGTACAGGTTGTAAAAGTTTATCAGGGACTAGTGTGGCAAGTCCTGTGGTTGCTGGTATGGTATGCCTTCTTGTCAGCATTATCCCTGTAAACAATCGGAAAAACATTCTAAACCCTGCAAGTATGAAACAAGCACTTGTTGAGGGGGCTGCAAAGCTTGCTGGTCCAAACATGTATGAGCAAGGAGCAGGAAGAGTTGATCTGTAAGTTTTCATTGTCAGAATGTGCTTGCTTTTGTGTGAATGTTTCATTTCTCTCCATTTTTGTTGTCAGGGTGATTACTGACTGTTTTTGCCGCTGGTTTTGTTACCATCAATTGTTCTTATTTTACAATTATTGGCTTTAATCGTTGATCTCTGTGTCAGGTTAGAATCATATGAAATCCTAAAGAACTACCAACCTCGTGCAAGCATTTTCCCTAGTATTCTTGATTATAAAGACTGCCCTTATTCCTGGCCCTTTTGTCGACAACCACTTTATGCTGGTGCCATGCCTGTAATTTTCAATGCTACCATTCTAAATGGGATGGGAGTTATAGGTTTTGTCGAAAGTCCACCAACATGGCATCCTTTGGATGAGGAAGGGAGTCTCCTAAATATTCGTTTTACTTATTCAGAAGTTATCTGGCCTTGGACTGGTTATCTAGCTCTGCACATGCAGATTAAAGAAGAAGGTGCGCAATTTTCAGGAGAGATTGAAGGAAATGTAACTGTTAGGGTATACAGTCCTCCATCTCAAGGTGAGAAGAGCCCTCGGAGAAGTACCTGTGTGCTTCAGTTGAAATTGAAAGTGGTTCCTACACCTCCAAGATCAAAACGGGTTTTGTGGGATCAGTTTCACAATATTAAGTACCCTCCTGGATATATTCCAAGAGACTCTTTAGATGTTCGTAATGACATTCTTGACTGGCATGGGGATCATCTTCATACAAATTATCATATTATGTTCAATATGTTATGTGACACAGGATATTATGTTGAAACACTTGGTTCTCCTTTTACATGCTTTGATGCTCACCAGTATGGAACACTCTTGCTGGTGGACCTTGAGGATGAGTACTTCCCAGAGGAGATTGAAAAGCTAAGGGAGGATGTTCTGAATACTGGCTTGGGATTGGCAGTCTTTGCTGAGTGGTATAATGTGGAAACTATGGTGAAGATGAGATTCTTTGATGACAACACTCGGAGTTGGTGGACTCCAGTCACTGGAGGTGCTAACATTCCAGCTTTGAACAATCTTCTGGCTCCATTTGGGATTGCTTTTGGAGAGAAGATTCTGAACGGGGATTTTTCTGTCAATGGTGAGCAGAGTCGCTATGCATCTGGAACAAATATTGTTAGATTTCCTGGAGGTGGGTATGTGCACAGCTTTCCTTTGCTAGATACATCAGAGAGTGGAGCAACTCAGAGTGTGCTAACTTCTGGCATGATCAAGGTGCTTGGACAAGTCTGCTTATATTTTCCTCTTGTTTTTAGTCGTTAATTGATCATTTTTTATTGGTTAACCTAAATATTTCACTCATGGTTATGCTCTTATATTGGAAGCAGAACTAGATTCATATACAGTATTATTATCTTCTTGTGTTGAGAATTGTTAAACGACTATAATAAGTTAGGACAGATATATCACATGTTCATTTCACTCAAAGACCTTATGTTGCAGAAGAATCTGAAAGCATGTTGGTCAGTTATGCTTGATTGAAATGGAAGGAGCACTGTGTTTTCACAGAATTCTTCAGTACTTTTGACTTTTATTTCCGTTATTTCAAGACTGTTATCAACTGTGCAATGTTGCAATATTAATTTACAGTGTCAATGACTTATACAGGCTGCCTCCCCAATTCTTGGCCTTGTAGAGGCAGAAGAAGGTCGCATTGCAGTCTATGGTGATTCTAATTGTTTGGATAGCAGCCACATGGTTACTAATTGTTATTGGCTTCTAAGGAAAATCTTAGATTTCACCAGTTCAAACATCAGAGATTCAGTACTTTTTTCTGACTTTAGTAAGCAACATACACCCTTGACTGAAGCTGACAACCAGTTACCGTCTCGTAGAACTGATGTAAATTTCTCTTCATATTCTGCCGTCCTGGGGAAGGATTTGATTTGTTGGAGTGATTCAAGATTTGAGGTTTGGGGAACAAAAGGATACAATTTACACGTAAGGGGAAGAAATAGAGTTTTGCCAGGCTATCCTGTTACTGATTTGGGGAGAGGTTTGAATTCCACTATGAACACTTCAAAATCAAGGCGTCCGAAGTATGCTGAGATAAGTAAGGGTGATTCCTTGGGAAGTAAATACTTTGGTATGTTCTACAAAGACGAGGTAAAAAACAAAACTTCGGTTAGGTACATTCTTTTTTTGTTTTTCTATATTAAGCGGAGGTTCTCTAAAATGTGAGTGAGCTGATAGCTGCCCCTTCTGAACTATCAATATGCAGCTTGATATGCCTGTGCTAGTTGCTAGTCATTGGCTTGTACCTCTTGTAGTTGCAGTTACTGGTAAGTGAGCATTTTTAATTTTTCAGATGTATTTTCTCTCTTATAATGTGTTAATCTGTTGAATTTACTAATATGCTGGTTGGCAGGGCTTTTGGTGTTTTTGAGCTTCTGGAGAATCCGACAACGAAGACGGAGGAGAAGGAAAGGATCTGTTCCCAGTCGTTTGGCCAATCTCTAACCAAGGTAATTTTTTTTTTATAGAGCTCCTTCCTGACATTACAGAGTCTGTAAGAAATCTCCTGTAGTATTGTTACATGTGTTTTTGAATTTTGTCTTGGGCTTTATTACAGGAATTAGTTTTGTTTTCACAATATAGGTTTGTTGTTTTGATTTTGGCTCGGCTGCTTGTTACTGGAGAAATTTTACAGATATATCATAGGACTTCTTAGATTTTATATGGGGCTTTATTCCAGTTCAGGATGAAAGCTCGCTCATCTTCCCTTCACCGTTTTTAAGTTACATGGTAATATTTATGAGTATATTAGACATTTTCTTTAATTTTTCGTTGCATGTAACACATGTAAGACCAGATCAAACTTGGCTAAATTATGTACTAAAAAATGTGTGTACAAGACAAAGCGTTGCACAGAAAGCTGCAAACTCACTCAGCCTAACTACTTTCCAATTACAATCCTTAACACAATCACCCGCAAATTGCAGTTCATCCATGAACCCAAATATCATCCAACAGAGCAATATTATAGATTTAAAGTTACAATTCAAACAATCCAATGTTCAACAGAAAATAGATCAACCATTAACAGAAAATACATATGAAAACATTCTGGCAACAGAGGTGTCAGATCCTTGCAGGCCGGAGCTCTCAAATTTCCTGATTTACTTCTTAATTCCTGTCTTCCTTATCTCTTTCCTCTTCCTTTTATATGTTTGATTGCCCCATTATTCCATTGTTCCTTTAGCAGCTTCCATGAGTACCAATCTTTTGTTCCCTTTTATAACGAATTCGACCTCACTGCCTAGCATTTTTCCTCTGCTCTCACCCTTGCTCCTCTTTCAATGTACCTTGATAATGGGTGGTCTAACTGATTTTCTACACAAATCTCAATTCTCTCTAGAAAATCCGCAAAGATGTATATTTGCTTTAAAAGATTCAAAACTTAATGGATATCAACACAAAGCCATGGAAAGATGTAGAGCAACTTAATCAACGCGTATCCAACTACAGCAAGATGGTAAAGTGGATTTTTTAGATGTGGAACACAAATTATGGCAGTCAATATAAAAGAGCCAAGTGCAGACAGCAGATCCATCAGCTATGAACTTTCATTGAACATTCTACTGAAATAGAAGGATGGCATTTCAATGCAAAGAGGGACTCCACTTAATGAAGCTTCCAAAGGGTTACACAAGAATTTTTCACTGTTTTAAAAAGAAATTTTTGGCTGTTGTAGCGATGCCATCAAAAGGGTATTTTAGAATTTAATCAAAGTGCACAATCACCAAAATCCAACCAGTCAAACACAATGGAGCTAGACCAACTCCAAAAACGCAAAGAAAACAAGGCAGCTAAAGCTACAATCAACAGATGAAATACAGCATCCAAATCAATCAATCAATCAATCAATTTCATTGAAAAATAAAACTATGAAGTTCATTGTTTTTACTTTTAGACTCGTTCTCTGAAACAGAAGCATAAACAAACCAAACCATTTTCTCGTTACCTAAAAAAGTGAAAACTAACACGCTGTCGCCAAGGATTATAACTTTCAGAAGCACGCGTCTTCGAGAAGACATTTGGATTCAAAATTATCAAATGACGTTTCAGAAATTCTAAGAGATGGAAAAAACCAAGTTCTCGAAAATTACTTTAAGATAATCGAGTATCCATGTAAAAGCTTCTCTATTCTTTATTTTATGTTGAGCGACCAAAACAATCGTTAGTCGTGGAATATATAAATATATATAACATCAACCGGAGGTTATGGCAGTGACGGTTTTTGGGTCTCCAAAGACACAATTGCCTCCATGTTTTGCTCATAATACCAAAGATACCCTTGAATATTAAGGAAGTTCAACGATCACATCCATTCTACATTTAATTAGACAAATTTAAAATGTAAGATACGCAGCACAGGGTGTCACTTTGAATAAAGAAAGGCAAACAGGCAATTAATTTGACTAAGTCAGTTCATAAAGAGAAAATCAACTGGGTGGGTAGTGACTAGACCAGCATTCAAATTTGAAAGTGGATGGCCTGCCAGCCATGCCCCATTCTAAATCCCACATTCAAATCAAAGTTGGCCGCCATCCCATAAACATTCAGCCAAAATTCTTAACAAATTTCAACTACCATATTGATTTAATCAAGGAATTTGTATTCTTTTATATATAATAATATTAATCAATAATAAATACAAGTAATACCAACAAATCAAAATTAGACTCATGAAAGAAAAGAATATTTTGTATGCACTCAGCTTTTTTGCAATTAAAAAGAAGGGGGCCAAGGACTTTACAAAGAAAAATGGAACGTTAGTTGTTATGAGCTTCCACTGTAACCTTGGCTGTTTTTCTTCATCCGTCCCATCTCCATTTCTTGGGTGATTTCACCGCTTGAGCCAGAAGGGTTTAATCCATATTCACTTGTAGGTGCACTGTATTCGCTGCTTGCACCATACTCCTGGCTGTTCAATGCCATCTTCCTGAATTTTTTCAAGTCTTCATTGTATTGCATCGTATCATAGTCTGAACTTCCATAAGAACTGTAAATATTGCTATGTCCAGGTCTAATTCCTTCGTTGAGATCAGAAAGAGACATGGCTCCCTCCAAAGCACGGACGATCTGCTAGGTTACAATTAACTAACATTAGAATTCTATTCACAAATAGAACGTGTAATTACCAACTTTAAGCATCTTGCTCATTGAGCACATTTTTGAGAACTTCTCATTAAATGTCTCCCAGTCACAATCATCTGATTATATTACTTTTTCAAGCCACAAGAAGCTAGTAGGTAGACACTAGGAATTTAATCTTAATATGCATGAGGGCTCAAGCACATAAATCAGTCAATTAAACTGACAATTGATAAATAAGTATCTTCTTCATTACCTGGCTTGTTTTAGGCCGGCGACGTGCTGAATGACGCACACAAGCGGCTGCACAAGCAACCATCTGACCCATCTCATTGTGGTCATAATTATTTTGCAGCCTTGGATCAACCAGACTGTCAAAGTTTCCATCTTCTAGAGCTTGATCAAGCAGAGGCCTTGCCTGTAATCCCAACAAAGATTTAGTTCCGTGTGACATTCATAACTCAGTTGTTGCAGCTCATCAACAAATCGAGGAATATTCAAGAAAGTTAAATCAAATGGTATAATCGTGATAAATATAAATTCATCTGAATGGATTGAAAAAGTTAATACTCACCCAGTCAACCAAACTGTCTTCCATGTAAGAATGGCTTGAGTCAACAGGTCGGCGTCCGGTAATCAATTCCAAAAGCATGACCCCAAAAGAGAAAATATCTGATTTTTCTGTGAGTTTTCCACTTGAAGCATATTCTGGAGCCAAGTAACTGTAGGCAGCAAGCATATATACACATTAGCAATTAACTAACGTTAAGTCCTGATTCCTTGATAAGTATATATGAACTCACAAATAGACTAATTTACACCCTTATAGAATAGAAAACCAAAACAGTAGATCTGACCATTAGCAAAAGAACAAGTCGACTAAGATAATGAAAATCATGAGAGCAAGCGATTAAAAAAAACATCATAGAAGAACAACTACACTGAGACATATCACTATTTGGAAATGCAGCTAACTTTACATTTCAACATAAATTGCATCCAAACAAAGTATGTTTAGTGCACTGAGTTAAAGAACTAACCCAAATGTACCCATTACTCTTGTGGAGACATGAGTATTGACATCAGATGAGAATTTTGCCAGTCCAAAATCTGCCACCTGAGAAAAAGGTTCAGTCAATGATGATTCAACCACATACTTGCATGTCTATTAAAAGTACATTTCAATAAATCCCAGTTTTTCTAGTAGCATATAAATTAAGATTGGACTTGTGTCTCTGCTGAATCAGATTTTGCAATCTCAAAATACTCTATCGTGCAATCATGTACCTTTGCCTCAAACTTGAAATCCAGAAGTATGTTAGCAGCCTTAATATCACGATGAATAATCTTAGGATAACCTGCAAACATGGGTATATATTATTAGTATAAATCTAAATCAAATCAAAAATCACAATATCATTTGATTAGGAGTATAAAGATTGAAAGAGGTCTTACAATCTTCATGAAGATATGCCAATCCTTTGGCAGAACCTAAAGCAATTTTCAGTCTGGTGGGCCAATCCATGGTTGGTCGCCCCTTTCCTGCAAAGATCTTTCCATTAGATCCTTTTTACCAGAAATATTTATATTAGTTAATAGTATCACATTAAACAAGAATCCAGAATCCATTAACTTAGAGCATTTGATGCCTTAAATACTTGGCATGACAAAGACCAAAACATTGGTCACGAGAGGATGGAACATGAGCAGCAGAAATAGTCACAACCAGTAACTAAATTAGTGATAAATTATTTATCAGACAACAGAAAGAACTTGAAACTATATTTCACACAAACAGTTAATCCAAACTTACCATGTAAGTGAAACTCCAAAGTGTTGTTTGGAACAAACTCATAAACAAGCATTCTTTGTGACTCAACAATACAGTAGCCAACCAAGGTAACAAGATGTTTGTGATGTACTCGGCTGATAATTTCAACTTCTGCCTGAAATTCACGTTCTCCCTGCCCACTTCCAGCTTTCAGTTGCTTCACAGCCACTTCTTTTCCATTAGGTAAGACTCCTTTGTGTACATACCCAAAGCCACCTTGTCCAAGGAGGTTGGCATCTGAGAAGCCATCAGTTGCCCTAGATAATTCCTCATATGTAAATGTGCTCTTTGAGAAACCTAAAGAGATGCCTGGTGAAGGTGGTGGGAGTGAGTTGTCAGGCCCTGAATAATTGGAGCCAGAACCTCCACTACTGCTCATGAAAGGTGGTGGTGGTGGTGGTGGCGGTGGGTGAGGAGAAGGAGAATGAACTCGTAAGTGCGGTGGAAGTGATGCAACTGGAGGCGGTGGAGGGGGTTTTGGCCTCGTTGTGATAACATGAGCAGCAGGTGGAGGGACATTGTGCTGCCACTGATGCTGCTGGCCACCATAAGGGTCAACTGGCAATTATCAAAGGAAAAAAGGCTTAAAAAATTATTTTTACCACTCAGAGTAGATAATTTAAGAAAGGAAGTCTAAAACATTGAAGTCAGGAAATCATATATACAGAATCTCTCAACTTCTTTAGAGTTCATTAAAGAAACTGGAACAAAAATGATTATAATTTCTTCAGAGTGTTGATTAGTCTATATCTCTTCACAAAATATGGTGAATTAAAATCAATCAGTCATTGATTCAGAGTCATGTCCAAAATGTCTATTTAAAAGAAACAAATAAAAGTTAAAGATATGACCGTTTCAGAGACAGGTGCATCGAGACAACCAATTTTTTTTTTTTTTCATTTTTAAGAAAAAAATGACAAACAAAACTCAGAAATCAAATAAGCCAATGACGACTCCGAAGTTAAAAAATCTTAACCAGAAATGAACATCAGGGTAAACAAATATTATTAAATCAATTAAACTCGTTCGAAGGAATTCATGAAACATTGAAACAAAAAATATGAAATTGAAATGAAAGGAACAAGAACACAAGTGTGAACCTTTGGGGCCAGGAGGTGGTGGAGGCATATAGTAACCAGCCTCATAATTTCTTCTCTTCTTCTTCTTACGGCAACAAAGAAACAACAAGCTGAACACCACAAGTATAGCCAATCCTCCTATCACTAACCCCACCACTAACCCAGTACTTACGCCTCCACCAGCAGAAGACGACGAACTAGGCGGAGGCGGAGAACTCGCAGCAGTGGGCGGTGACGGTGTCGGTGTCCCCGAACTTGTTGGTGGCGGGGGTGAGTTGCCACTGGAAGGAGTTGACGGAGGCGGAGGAGATGCAGGAGTAGAGGAGGGTGGTGGAGGAGAGGACGCAGCAGGTGGAGTAGCGGATGGAGTGGTTGGGGGTGGTGGAGATGCGGTAGTGGCTGGTGGAGGTGCACCGGCAGTGGCAGGCGGAGGAGGAGATGCAGGAGTGGCAGGTGGCGGCGCAGCGGCAGTGGCAGGCGGAGGAGGAGATGCAGGAGTGGCAGGTGGCGGAGCAGATGGAGTAGGCGGAGGAGGAGATGCAGGAGTGGTTGGTGGAGGTGATGTAGTGTTGTTAGAAGGTGGAGAGATGGGCGCCTGTGTGACTGGAGTTGACCCCGGCGGAGGCGACGACATTATCGGTGGTGATGATGCAGAGGATGTCTTGTGTGGATTTAAATCAGAAAATCGGAATTAAAACAAGGAAAAGAGTAATTGTATTTAGACAAATGAAATGAAACACATTCCACATGGGAGATCGAGGAATTATCTAGTGCTCTGCGGTGGAATGTGTTCCAGTAGGACCCACACGATCATCCCGCGCTTTTCGCAATTCATCAAACAAAAAATCAACTCTCTACCTGCCCATTGTGCTGGAATTATTTGCATAATTACTGGAAGAATAAATTAAAATTAAAATAATAATAATAATAATTAGAGCTACAAATCACAACTCTCCATCAACATCAACGGCAATCGAACTCTTTACCAATTTGCAAGTCAACTCAATCACCAATATCTTCTCAGATTAGCCTGTAATGTGAAAGTGATTTTAAGATTACTCGAAGGTCAAAAGTCTTACACCCACATTAGATTTATTGAATTTTCAATTCATATTTGTTAGAGCTTAAAAGTCTAAATATTTATATATTTCTTAATTTTTATTGAAACTTTTTTTAATTATGGATATAAAATTATTATTTTACTAATAATATTAAAATAAATAAAAATTTATTATATTTTTTAATTGTAATTTTAAAAACTTATAATATCCCTTCAATTTATATTTTAAAAAGTTATAATTTTTCTCTATAGAAATTCAAAATCTTATTCCCATTTTTCTGTGACCATCTTCGTCTCCAATCGACAACTCATATTCTTTCTTTGTTAATGATCCCTCTCACCTTCCAAATTGTTCAACATATTGATCGAATCATTGAACTGGTTACAATCATCACAAGTATTCAAATTGTCAAATGTTGGATACGAATCCATCTAGATGATAAATCCTTCATCGTCAAAGGGAGAAAGAGAGATGTTATCATCTATCGTCGATTAATGAGAAAGAAGATGGCTCAACCAGAGCCAGTTGTAAAAAAATGAAAGAAAGATCTTGAAATGCGAAAGAAAATATAATATTTTAAAATTTACTCTTAGAATAAATTATTACTTTCACAAACTAAAGAAATAAATTATATAAATTTTTAATATAATTAGTAAAATAATATTTTTATTTTTTATCTTATCAAAAAATTTTAACAAATTTTAGTTAATAAATAAATATTTAAATTTTAAAAATCCTGTAAATATGAGTTTAAAAATATATCAAACTTGTGATAGGAACAAGTCTTTTGGCCTCCTAGAAATGATTGTTGCCTCCTCAATCAACAGAAACAAACAGCTGTAGAGAAGAGATCCCAATTAAAATGGAAATAAAATTTAGTCAATAGATTAGGTTAGGTGAAGTGAAAGGTACGCATGGTTAGTTTATAGGGTGCTGGCTAACTGAAGTGTACGTTGCTCAACCAGCTGGATGCCAACCATTCTTCACTATTTTTACTAGTATTATTCGCCTTTCCAAATCAATTCTAAATAAGGAGCTGTTACATTCCGTGATGACGGAGGACGGGTACATTTGAATGATTCCTTCCTTCCTTCTGCATAATTAATATTAACAATAAGAAGGCGGCCCAAATAATCATAAACCATGCTTTAAAAATTTACATTCAATTCTTTTCCCCTGCTCATCTGGGGAGTCCATGGTTGTAGAGAAAGTTTTAAAATCCTCGGGTGTGATAGATGATTTTATCAAAACTCGGGTGGGACATGGTTATTGGGGGGAGTAAGAAGGCCGGCAAAATGGATATGGTGGCAGACTTCTTTGAACAGAAACATAAAAGACACGCTTGATTCGGACAATATCGACCTTTTAAATGTCAATTCTGATTAAAATAAAAATGATTTATATTCCTCCTGTCTTCTCTTTAAATCCATCTCCAGTCTCAATCATTTTCTACCCTAAGGAAGATTGTGAGTAAATATATAAAATTATTTAAAATTATATAATTATATGATGATATATATTAAATATATATTTATTTATGTATGTAAAATAGATAAATACATATAATTTTATTAATTTTTAATTCAGAATATATTTTTTTCTTTTTGATTGAAAAACCAAAATATAAACTCCAATATATTATCTTATTACAGAAAAGAGAGATAATTGTCCAATTAGCTGTTTCATTATAAAATTAGGATATCTTCTTCTACAACTACAAGCAAATCGTGCAATTATAATAGTAAAAATTTTAGATCTCAACAACTCCTCCATGTTGGAGTATTCACATTGTGAATTCAGATTCCACTTGGCTTCCAAGTCAAAACGACGTGTCTAAGTTAAGGGATGAGGCGCCACTTATTGACCTCAAAATAAAAATTCACCGTACTGGGCATGGACCCAGATTTGAGGTGGGAGTGAGTTATTTGATCCGATGCCAATGCAGCTCACCAGGCTCACATGCTGGCTAGGTCAAGACTCACCACGTGACATGCCTTCATGCCAAGCCAGTCTAGCAAAAACTCAAGACCCGAGGTTGTTGTGCCCCCATAGGCTCTTTGCAGGGCAATCAAAGTGTTTTTATAAATTAACCTATTCAATTATAATTTTTTTTAATATTCCTTATAATCCATAACACAGATGGCTAAACCGGTAGGTCTAGCAAGACCCACTTTTTTGTGTCGGGCCAACCTGAGCCGTGTCATATTTTTCAGGACCGACTTAACCTCTTTTGACATCTTTAGCCAAAATCCATGATGATACTAGATTGGCCCATGGCCCGTAAGTTTGTCCAAAGATGGAATGAGTCAACGAAATAAATTTTGCTTTCATTGAAGGCATTACACGTTACAAGCATTGAAGCAAAGAATTTTTAAGTAAAATGGCATTTGTAAGTCCCTAAAGTCTAACCATATATACCAGCTGATTCAATTATACTTCTTTTGGGGGGTTTCACTAAAAATATTGGCTGTTGATGGGCCATGAATAAGACTCAGGTGCCTGGGAATGTGCTGCTGGTGCTTGAGAGAATTATGAAGGCACAAACAACAGAAAGAGAGAACACAGATACCCAGGTGGTCTCTGTGTACATCTCCATTGCATCTGTAAATGAAAACTGAGTTCGATTCTCAGCCCAGTTCCGAAGCCGATCTGCTTCTGCAGCATACAATGCCCTTCCCTACAAAAACAATAGCAAACCCTTGGACAAATGCTAGATAGATCATCAACTGAAAAAATTTTTTGTTGTAGTCCTATGGCGTCAAGACATATTCTCCAAGAAAATTAATACTACCTGGTCATCAAACCATCGACCTCGTCGCAACCATGCAGTGACTAAAGCAAGTAATATCCTAGGAGGGGTCAGGTAATTTATAGCCTTCCCTGAACCCTTTACAACTCGCATCCGTGGAACTAAAGTTCTGGCCACAGTTTCAGGAAGCTCACAAATGATATTAAACATTTGTTTGTTCCTGATGGTTGAGCCACTGCATAAAGACCATACTGTTGAAGTTACTGCCGGCTTTAAAGGTAAAGAATCATTTGCACAATAAAATAATTGATGCATATGGGTGTGCTTCAAAACTTCATCGAACAAACATGTGACCTTTTAAAATGATGTACTCAATAAAACATGAGTAGCTAACATTTTTCTTTTTCAAAACTCAATAATGCATGCAGGATACCTCAAGAGTAAATCTGTAAGGACCATTCCTGGAGATGCTGTGTGGACTCCGACTTTAGACCGCTTATACTCCTTCAAAAGTGATGCTTGAAGCTGCCTAAGACCACACTTGGTGGACCCATAGCTACAGGTTTGATGAAGTAGAAAATTCATTTATAGGTCAAAAACATTAAAATTCACGAGTTCAGTAGCAGTTATAAAAAATGTAGAGAATTCATTTTTGAGTCTATTCCCGCAAGAGTAGTAAGCTCTAGAATTAGAAACTTAATGTCACTTACACAGCTGTGAGAGGGGTACTAGATCCCCCAGAACCTGCCCCATCCATGTTAAATATGTGGCCCCCCTTGGTCTGGTTTAGCATCACATGCATGGCTTCTCGAGTGCAGAGGATGGATCCTACTAGGTTTGTTGAGACAATCTACCATTAAAAACCAGGTGTGAGCTAAAAAGATACCAAGGTAAACTACCTTGATTAATCATGTATAAGTAAAATACCTACGAAAGAATCTGAGAACATGCTTTAGAGCATTGCATGGCAAACATGCGTTAGATACACATATTTGCTCGAACAAGAGTCACGTACACACAAAGCCAAGGAAGACAGAGAAGGAACCACAAGGGATTTCATTATACTTTGGTGACATTGATTAGCGCATGGCCAATATTCTTTTTCCAATAAAGGGACGGGTTAGTGCAAGGCTTTCAGACAGGCGATGATTAATATCAGTTTAGGTAAAATAATTGGCAACTTACTGTCAACTGACGATCCCAGCACTCAAGCAAACTTGACAGTTTCTAAAGAGAAAATCGTATTGACTTGAAATATGCGAGGAAAAATTATTTTCATATACCATGTGTCAAATATAAATAAATATATGTATATAATTAACAACCACAATAAATATATTCAATACCTGGTTAATATCTTCATCAGTAAACTGCAGTAACGGTCTAAAACCCTTATTAGTGCCTGCATTATTGATCTGTCAAATTGTTGAAAAATAAAGAGCACATCAGGAGCCAAGGAAAATTGCAAGTCTCTCTAAGTCTTGAAAGCAGAAAGTAGCAAAACACCCCAATTACAACAGCAATTTGCATGTCACATTGAGAAAAAATATATTATTAACCAATGCTTGCAGCTTAAAACAGATTGTGACAAAATATAACCACTGGAGTCAAATCAATATACCAATTAAGTAGAAGCAAAAACTTCTGGAGCTGAAAGCAAGCTCCTGAAGCTTAAATAGTTAGTCAAAAAGAACCAATAAATACTTTGTTTCTTTCTCATAGGAACAGAATAATAATTTGGATCATACTGCAGCAGAAGCAAAAAAGATGGTAAGAAAGGCAGGTTGGTTAGGGGAAACATAATGAGCCTTGAAGCAACTAACAAATTGCAAAGAGTCAAATGTCACAATTACTCACCCATATGTCAACAGAACCAAGTTCACAGACAGCAAAATTTGCCAGTTTTTGCACATCATCTGGTCGGCAAACATCACATGCTATGCCAACCACCTTGGAATGTGCCAGATTCTTCTGAGATGAGCCACCTACAGCTGTCATACCTTCCTTCAGGTTCTCCTCAAGCTCTCTGACAGTTGACTCTACAGACTCAGGGCTGCTTTTACAAGATTTTAATGTGGATGATAAGTAATGAGAGATTATGATTGATAATCAAAGCATCAAGTCAAAATCATGTATTTATAAACTGCAAATTATAATGGTTTTCTAGACAACCTGCGAGAAGCAACAACCACCCGATCTCCAGAAAGAAGAAATTCTCGAGCCAGTGCTTTCCCTAATCCTCTTGTACTAAACCAGCCAGAAAGAAGCAACCAAAACATACAACATTAATACTCCATCTTATCAATCAATATTCAAAGTATTATGGAAAATAATAACCATATACAACTTAAAGTTTTAAGTATATAGTCAATAAGTATGAGGAATAAATATGTTATAGTTTGAATACGATAAGATCCTCTCATTTATTTGTTTAAGCACCAAAAATCAGACCAAACACATAGTTTTAACCTTGGTATTCCACAATTCTACAAAATATAGTTGTAACCTTGGTATTCCACAATTCTACAAAATACTAGTGTCAATTTGACTTTACCTTACTGTCCAACCATCAATCCAACCCAACAGATAGGACTAGACTCAATTCAAGCTCAAATTGGACCAGCCAAATTCGAACTAAGGATTGGGCTTGTTTGCAAAAAATAAGCCGAGTTTAAGCTTATTTGAACATTCAAGTTCAAACTAACTTTGAATGAATCCAAAGTAATATTGTTTTCACGTCAGTTTGAACCTAAGCTCGTCAATCTCGAATTGACTCTTATAAATTCAAATTGATCTCAAGTTAGGTCATGTTTGCACTTAATTCGAAATGAATTTAACCTTACCGACAAGAAGAAAAATGAAATGATCATTGAAAAATCTATGGAACATGATAAACATGCTAAAACTTGTTATATAAAGAATGATTTTCCATAATTATACAGAAATTCACATGGAATATGCAAATTCTCATTAATCTCGATATGCAATGCACTATAGCAAGTCAGACATATCTTCAGTTGACGATTCTTTGCAGACCTTTTACTGCATTTAGCACCTCCTAAAATCTATTGGGATTCTAAACTTTTTTTTTTCTCCTTTAGGTGATACCAATCATCAAGTTTTACCAAATTACTATTAAAAAAAGGAGCAATGCTATGTATATCCACTTTGTATACACACTTGTATGCGTTATCACATAATTAAATATTACTTTATCTTTAATTCAAAATCATTTAATCATGTAATGACATATATAGGTGTGTACATATTTGTATATATAAAACGGATACACATAGTTTTATTGTAAAAAAACACGTGTACAAATATTGAGACACAAAGGGAGAAGAAGAACCTTCCCGTAATGACAACATTTCTTGGTCCAGCTCGACAGTGTTCATCAAGAACCATATTAGCACCAATCATAGTTCCAATAATGATTCCGCCAAGCCAGCTATACCAAACCAAAGCATTCATCTGACTGTCTCCACCTTCATCAAAATTTGCAGAGAAGTAATTGTCAGATATAATTGTGTCGTTTTTCAAATAGAAAATCAAGACGCGTATACAAAGTGCTTGTAAGCTAACCTGACAACTGAAAACCCACCGCAAGTATAACCCCAGTGCTCATCATAGTCACTATATATCTCCCAATTTGGATGGCAATCTAGTTCACATGAGATGGATAAAGTTAAAGCTGCGAAACTTCGTGTGAATTAATTAAACAAGTGATGACTTATTTATTGTGTTTCAAAATCTCAATTAAGCTAAATAATCGAACATGAAAGTCGACAAACAGCTAAACCACACACACACACACACACACAAAAGAAGGATTAATTGGATATCAAGTAATTAATTCATTAAATATATTCAAGAGTAATTTACATTAGAAATTAAAAGACTTACCGAATGAAAAACCTCCTCGACTTTAGCCAGAGCCTCGCTATAATCATAATTTGACTGTGAATCAGACTCACCAAACCCAAAAACAACACCTTTCAAAGAACTCCAAAACCCATATTCCTTTTTCAATTTCATGTCATCTTCCTTTGTATCTTTGTCTTCATTCACATCATCACCCTTAAAAGACCTGCATGGCTGCACATACAAACCATAACCCCCTTTCTGTACTCCCAAACCGGAGCGGTAAAAAGCCGGTTTATAGCTGGTTCTTTGACGGTCCTTGAAACAAAAGTGGTCTGCGGTTTGTAATTGAGGGCATAAGTGAAGCTTAGTAAGTGTAGCAGTCATAGTTAAAAGAAATTAAGCTTAAACAAAGAGTTCATGTGAGTTTCCTAGTAATCTGGAGGTGCTGTAGATTATGTTTGTAATATATAAAATATCGGTTAAGGAAGGAGTTTAGATTTGGTGGGAGATCTGGAAAGGGGGAGAAATGTGACAACCACACGTTACAGCAACCTCATCTTCGCACACGTAGCTTTGTGGGCCGTTTGTTGTGTTGGTGTCGCTTTTCGGAAAGGATGGTGACGCTTTTACGATATTTATAGCGTGCTGAGTCCATCAGTTGCCAACCGCTTTCGGATTTTCTTTCCTGTATGACACAAATTACTTTGGTGGTTTCAGCCAGAGACTGAAGACCGTATTTCACGTTTTTATCCTTACAGAAAATATCTTTCTACATCTTTGGCATATCTTGGTATGGGAATGACAAAACATCATACTTGTCTCGTAAAAAAAAATCTCATTTCTTTCCTATTATTCAATATTTATAAGAGATTAAACAAATCAATATAAAATAGCTCTACTAACTAAATGATTCATATGTGTGCTCGTGGTGAGGATTATCTCTGTATGACTTTATTGACAATCCACTTATGAATTGCATGCATGGAAAGGATGATTAAGAATGGTCTTATTGGCACCAACGATTCCTCGCATGGCTTATTTGTTAATGTTTATGTAGCCTAAGTTCAACCGACATGTGCAATATGCACTTAGTAGAAGAGATTAAGAATTAGATACTCAAGATGTCGAAATTATAAGGTATTATACTTTTACAAAACATATAGAATAGTTATCTGGGACGTCAAGGTCCCCTAAATATGGATATTAAGGGTATCCAAGAGTACTTTGTTAGAGATGAATGCGTAATATTATCGTAAAAAAGGATGAGTAGAAATCTTAATGATATTTATTATGTGCTAAAATTATGCGGGGTTTATAATATGAAACATTAAATGTAAGTTATGTGTATGATGTGGTGTCCTATAGGCTATATACTTATTGAATGTTTTCGTATAAATGTTTTTTTATATATTGTTTTATAGGTAAGAAATGAGTAAACAAGGTTTCCGAAGAAAACTGGATCAACCAATCAAGTTTGTATAAGAATTGATATGTTAATTCTGTTTTAAATGATATTCACGATGTTATGTATATGTTTTTGTACATTATATGATTTCATAAATTTCATGATATTTTATATATATACAATATGAATACTTTTATTATTTATATAAGATACTTTTGTATACAATTTTATTAAAGATTGATCATTCTAATTTATTATTGAAGTTTAATTTTTGTTGCATGGTTACGAGTGAAAGTAGATTTTTAAATAGGCCAAATGATTATTTCTCTCTCAAGGTTTGGGCAAACACAATTTTCTATTTGATAACTATTAAAAGTCTAAATATTTATCTTTTTATTAAATTTTATTATTACTATTAAAGATAAAATTATTATTTAATAAAATATTTTAAAAATTATAAATTTGTTAATTTTACCCCATTAGGTTTTAAAATTAACAATTTTACCCCACCTTTCCACACCCAAGGTTCGAAAAATCAAAATTCTCTCCTAGAGTTTTTGCGGTAATTGACAGCGGTTGGAGACGCTAGCAATGAGAAAGTTCTCCCTCCCTCCTAGCTTCTCTCTCAGCTGCACACCATTTCTAGTTATCTTCTCCCCTCACCAACGGTGTGACAAAGAGATTGAGTTTTGGGTCTTTTTATTGCGAAATGAGGAGACCTAGTTCTTAGTCTCTCTGTCACACCGTTGATAAGGGAAGAAAATGATCGATAATGGTTGGAAATGGACTATGACTGAGAGAGAAGCCAATAGGGAGAGAGAACGTTGCCTTCGTCGTTGTCTTCAATTGTCAGCAGCTGCTACAAAAACCCAGAGGATAATATAAATATTTCAAAGTTTTGGTAGGATTGACTTGTTAGTTTTTAAACTTAGAGGTAAAAGTGTGATAAATTTTTAGTTTTTAAAAGATTTTTATTAAATAATAATTTTACCTCTGACAATAATAATAAAATTTAACAGAAGTTTAGTATTTAAATTTTTAATAATTAATGAATAGAACATTGTGTTTGCACAAAACCTTGGGTGGGTCATAGTCATTTGGCCTTTTAAATAAACACGCCTCCTTTGTAGTGTTTTTTTCCTTGGGGTATGCGTTTGAAACGATTGTCGTATAAGGTCTTCAAGTGAAGTTTTGAAGTGCCAAATCATTTGATGCATGAGTCATTGATGCGCTACGTGCAATAGTGTAGTATCATTTAAGCCCACAAATATCAAATAAACCATTTGCAAGCCCACTACAAAAAATCAATTAACCCTTATTAGGCATTTTTGCCTAGTATAATATCATTTAAGCCCTCCATTTTGCCTATAAAAAAAAAAATCATATTCCGCTTGGGCATCTTTTTGCTCACCCTAAATTTATTTTACCCAAAAAAAAAACTATTAATAAGTATCATTTAACTACTAATCATAAATAACCCGAAAGTATACATATTATGTTTATTGGATAAATCACATCTATCAACAAAATTTTCACATTTTTTATGTCAAATCTACTTTTACCTACCAAAAACAAATCGTTATCCTTCCGTAGTCAAATTTCCATCAACATTTTATCAATTTATTCAAAAAAAACCAACATTTATTTACTAAAATTCCGTATAAATTCTCGTAAATTGATTAATTTAATTAATTACCCTAAAAAAATTATATGTTAAATCGATCTTATCATATTGGATGTAGTGATTTTTTAAAATATTGTGTTTTTTTTTTTTTTTAATGGGAGATTGTAAATCAGGGTATGGAAATGGTGGGGGTTTGGGGTAAGTGTTATTAGAAGGTTAGTGAAGGCAAGGTTAATTGTAGTTAATTACGTAAAATCCAAAAAAATATGGTTGTCTATTAAAAACCCTTTTAATTTAGACAAGCTTAACAAGAAATCATTGAAAAAGGAAAATCCGATTTTCAGCTTAAGCTATAAAATGTATAAAAAAATATATTTAAAAAAATAATTTGACTATTAAAGAAACAATTTTCTCCAAGTGACTATCATATAATTTAATGGGTTAAAATTAATCAATAAAGTTCATCAATATTATATTCAAAACCAATTAGTAATATTGAATAAGAAGGAAGTTTATTGATATTTGGAGGTAGACATGTGGCTGGGTTTAAGGGTGGATTCGAACCGAATTTAAGTTCAGTTTGAATAAGTCCTAAATGAGCTAAGCTCAAACGAGTTCGAATTTGAAAGTTCAATATTTTCGAACTTGAGCTTTAGAGTATTTAGCTCGTCAAACTCGTGAACGAAAAAATTTTGATATAAAATGATATCATTTTGAATAATATATACTAAATCAATATCGTTTTAATAATGAACTAGTTAAAAGTTTGATTCGAATTTGAGTTTAGCTCTTTTGAAACAAGTCAAACTTAAGTTTATTTGAATCGAGCTTGATGAATCTGAGCTCAATTTCATAGAAATTGAATCGAACTCAAATTTAATTTGATTTAAATCTAACCCTAACTGAGTCAGCCTGTGTCACAGCCCCTGACCTTACTAGTAAAAATGTTGTATGCGGTAAGTCTACGGGCCATATGATCCATATTGAAAGTCTTGAGATAAGACATATGGGCCGGTTTAATACAGTTAGTTAAAAAATAATAAAAATTATAAATAATTAAAAAAATATAAAAAGTATAATTTGATAAACTGACTCATAAAAAGGTGTAGATCAACTTGCTATACATTCATAAAAGCATGACTTAAGAAGTTATAGAGTGTGTTGTACATTAATTGGCGGGTCTTAACATGGTATACCCTCTATGAATAACAGTAAATTCTGTTGGATTCAGCCCTGCACCGCCATTGCCTTTGTCTGTACGAAGGGATTGGTTTTGTTCCAGCTGCTTAACGCAAGAGGCGCTCACAGTTTTGTAAGTACAGCGGACGACAGCTCAACGTTCTGTTTTATGTCGCTGCCTTCCTTCAATGGCAATAAAGTCTGCAGTAGGGGTATTTATGTCTTTTCATAACTGTACCGTATGTGACAGAAAATATATATTTCGGGGTCGATTTAATTAAAAACCATTTCCTTCACTCCTACAAAATAACATCTATCTCACGCCCAAGTCTCCCCGTTTCATTTTCGACGTAGATTGTACAAATCAGACATGCAGAGGCATCAGGATCAACGGTCAAGATCTGTCAAGCCCACCACAATTCATACTTGTGCTCAGTCCGGGGATCTTCTTGCCTTCCAGAAGCTACTTCGGGATAACCCTTCTCTTCTCAATGAAAGAAATCCCGTTGTGAGATATCAATTTCTTTTCTCTATACTGTGAACCTTTCATTCTTTAATTGAGTTTATTTTGTTATGGGTGAATATCAGTTGAAATTCTATAAGATTAGTTAACCTTTGATTTTCTTCTGAGTACTTTTATGTTGTTTGAGCGATCAAATGAATGTGATAGGGATTTATGATGTAGTAAATAACTTTTATGCAATCAGGGAAACACCAAGCTTAGATCTAATGTGAACTTAATTGGAATATGGTTGGTATTATTTTTGTATTATTTATTTATGTCATCGTTCCTTAGTTATGGTATAACCAGTAGGAGCTTGTCACAGATTTAGTTAATGTGATTGTTCAGGAGGTAAATGCTATTGGAATCTTGGTGCCTTAGCTTGCTTGCAAAAAGCAGAAAGGCCTAAATGATTTGGGTATTGACTCCTTGTGTTCTTTCTTTTTGTAGTCCATATGGTGAATATGCATTTCATGAGTTCAGATTAGTAACTTTTTGTAACCTATCTGATTTTGATTTAATCTTAATGCTTATAAGCATATATTGTGATATTTTCATGGTTTCCAGTTTCTTAGAAAATGAAAGTCGTAAGAGCTGCGTGCATATGATCTTCCAATTTAAGTATTCTTTCCATTTTTGTTCAAGTGCAGATGTCACAGACACCCCTTCATGTTTCTGCTGGTTACAACAAGGCTGAAATAGTTAAGTTTCTGCTTGAATGGCAAGGAAATGATAAGGTTGAGTTGGAGGCAAAGAATATGGTAAGTAATATTTTTTTGCTATATTATTTTTCGGAGTAGAATCAGTGTTCTATATGTGACTTTCTAAAGAATATCCCTTTTGAATTAGTCGAGTGTTTATAACATTTGCTTGTTTATTTTGGGAGCTAACTTTATGAGTTCTGCAGTATGGAGAAACCCCTTTGCATATGGCTGCCAAAAATGGGTGCAATGAAGCTGCACGCTTACTTCTTGCTCATGGTGCTTTTATTGAAGCCAAAGCTAACGTAATTCCTGGAGAACCTTAAGCCCCCTTTTGGAGAAATGTTAATTTATTCTGGAATACAGTGGTCAGATTTTCTATTGAATCTGTTATCTTTAACATGCAGAATGGAATGACACCACTACACCTTTCTGTTTGGTACTCAATCCGAGCTGAAGACTGCTCAACTGTCAAGACATTGCTCGAGAGTAATGCTGATTGCAGTGCTGTGGACAATGTAATTGGATTACAATTATGCTGTGTATCTTAAGATTTTAGAATATTCTTTCCTGCTAAATATTAGTAGCTGGTGTAACTTTTGAATTGTAGGAGGGCATGACTCCTCTTGATCATCTTTCAAATGGCCCAGGAAGTGAAAAGTTGCGTGAACTTTTACTCTGGCATCATGAAGAGCAGCAAAAGAGAAGGGCACTTGCAGCTTGCTGCCAGACAAAAGCTAAGATGGATGAACTTGAAAATGAACTATCAAATATTGTTGGTTTGCATGAGCTCAAGATACAACTTCGTAAATGGGCAAAGGGGATGCTTTTGGATGAGAGGCGCAGAGCCCTTGGACTGAAAGTTGGTACTAGAAGACCTCCTCATATGGCATTTCTTGGAAATCCGGGAACAGGTAATTTTTTTAATTTCTTTATGATTGTATCAATACTGAGTTTTTTATTAATTTTGTCATTCTGCTTTCATTATTTGTTCGTACAAGTTATGTTGTTTTTATTGTTGCATGATTTGCTTTTGCTTTTCTTTTTTTTACTTCACCCAGTTCTTCTCTTTATTTCTCTCTGATTTGATTTTACTGGTGCATTAGGAAACCCATAACACAGCATATTAAGGTCACTAACGATTCCTCTTTCAGACCTTCCTATTTTAATACTAATCTTTCTGTTTGTGGCGAAGTTGAATTCTTTATGCTCTTCTAGTAATAGAACTTATAAGAGTGTGCTAATTATTGTGTTAACGTGTATTTGATGCTTATTTTCTTTCTTCTGATGCCCTCAACAGTATCTTTTAAGAAATCAACTTTTGGTTTGAGGAGTGGGAGGAATGATGAATTGACATCTAGTAATATATTTATTTAATTTATTTTTCACGAAATAGTGACATTATCCCGTGTATCATTGATTATATCTTGTTTGGTTAAATGAACGGATGATTTATTTATATCAAACAGGTAAGACAATGGTAGCTCGAATCCTTGGAAGGTTACTTTATATGGTGGGAATTCTACCTACTGACAGGGTAACAGAAGTACAACGGACAGATTTGGTTGGAGAATTTGTTGGTCATACTGGACCAAAGACTAGAAGAAAGGTCTGCCACTTTCACCTTCTGAAATCATGTTTTTGCGGATTTACCATTTATTGGTACAGGAAACTTTTTTTTTTAACTCACTAATATATGATGATGTATCATGCACAGATCAAAGAAGCTGAAGGAGGAATTCTCTTTGTGGATGAAGCATATCGCCTCATACCCATGCAGAAATCAGACGACAAGGACTATGGGCTGGAAGCCTTAGAAGAGATAATGTCCGTTATGGACAGTGGAAAAGTTGTTGTCATATTTGCTGGCTATAGTGAACCAATGAAACGTGTAATTGCTTCCAATGAAGGCTTCTGCCGAAGGGTTACTAAGTTTTTTTATTTTAATGATTTCAATTCATCAGAAGTAGCCAATATTCTCCATATCAAGATGAATAATCAAACCGAGGATAGCTTGTTGTATGGTTTTAAATTACATGCTTCCTGTAGCATAGAGGCCATTGCAGCTCTTATTGAGAGAACCACAACAGAAAATCAGCGCAAGGAGATGAATGGAGGTCTAGTAGATCCGATGCTAGTTAACGCCAGGGAGAATTTGGATCTTAGGCTCAGTTTTGACTGTATAGACACTGATGAATTGCGAACAATCACCTTAGAGGATTTAGAAGCAGGTTTACAGCTTTTAGTGAGATAAATGTCTGGGATTAAACTGAGAAGATAAAGCTTGTAATGTTGAGATTACACTGTTGATTGAAGTGAATCAGGAAAATATTATAGCTTGATTCTTTTACTAGAGTTTTTTGTCATAGTTGCTGCTGGAAATATGGGAGCTGATTCTTTGGAGATACATTTATTCTTTCTATATGTTGTAATTGATAAATTCAGTTTGCCTATTGACTTTTAGTACCCTTAAGAAGCTTAATATTTTTGAGTTTATAAGACGTTGTAATCGTTTGAAAACTCAATAAAATTCTTTGCCCAATCTATAATTGAAGGCCAAAGGACTATTTTCCACCCAAGCTATGCAGATTTTTTCGCTAATTTTAAAAATTTTATTTATCCATTTACGAATAATTAAAATTAACGGTTTCAAAGGTAAAATCGTTATTATATCTATAATATTAAAAATAAATTCAAATTTGATTTTTTTTTTTAACTCTAAAAATTAACAATTTTTTTAACCCAAATTTTCAAAAATAATATTTTTTTCCTAAGATTTTCAAACTTTTGATTGAATTTTTTAATGATGATCGATGATCTCCAGACGATGTCTCTTCCTTCTGACTGTGCTCCTTCCCGTATGAAGACGAGTCTTCGTCTTCGTCGATGATACTATCGAAGAGGACGGGAAGAAGCATGGTTGAAAGAAAAAGACGTTGTTTGAAGATTATCTGTCATCATTGAAAAATTCAATTTGAAAGATTAAAAGCCTTAGAGAGAAATATTGTTTTTGAAAATTTGGATTGAAGATAAATTATTAATTTTTAGGGTTTAAGAGAAAAAAATGATATAACTAATAGACTCAATTAATTTTAACTATCTATAGATAAATAAATGAGATTTTTAAAATTAACAGGAGAAAACTTGAGAATTCAGCATAGGGGGATAAGTCCTTTGGCCTATAATCGAATTATAATTGATGTATGAGTTTTGAAGACTTACGAGTTGCGTGCAAGCGAGAGAAATATGGAAAATAAATAAAAGCAAATAAAAATTTTGCATGGTAGTGAAGGGGCGCCGAAGGCCCAAAAAATGTGGTAAAAACAGAAGCCAATCCATTTGCGTAGAGTGAAGAGCGAAGCAGAAGGAATGGTGTCCATAGGCATACTTACATTTCCTTCCAATTCAACCCACGATTCATGTTCCACCTCTTCTCCTTGCGGGCTCAGATTCAGTTTTTCTTCCTTTAACTACAACAACCCCTCAAACCCAATTCCTTCAAGATTCTTGAAACAAAAACCTCTCAGATTTCCCTGTTTTAAAATACTCGCTTCTTCATCTTCGTTGGTTGAACATGGCTCAGCGGAGCAATTTTTGGAGAATAATTCAATTGCAGATTTTATGAGATTCAAAAGAGGGAGCCAGAAAGGCAGCGCTCGGTTGCAGACTGCTGTTGTTTCTTATAAAAAGAAGTTCCCCTGGTCTCTTCTTCCTCCTTTTCTTCAGGTACATAGACATTCATACAATCACTTTTAAATTTGTTATTCCTATCTTTCATTTCTTTTAAAAATTGGGTTTTCAGGTTGATTTGGTTTCAACAATTCACATCGCGGATAAAGAGTATGTCTTTTTATTATAATCATTTGGGCTACTTCTTCAATTTCGTATTGTGAATTTGGTAAAACTGTAACGTAGTATATTAAGAAGCTTACCTTTCGAGTTTCAATTTTTGGCTAGGTATTTTGAAACTCTCCAGAAGGAACTTGAGGGTTATGATTGTATCCTCTATGAGATGGTGGCTAGCAGGGAGAGTTTAGAAAACAGAAGAAACCCTGCTGATAGAAAGAAGATTAAAGGTTCACGCTTACGGGGTTTCAACATTCTAGGATGTATTCAAAGGCAGATGGCTCGAATTCTCATGCTTGATTTTCAATTAGACTGTCTTGATTACCAAGCTGAGAATTGGTACCATGCAGATCTTGATTATGAGACTTTCAAGTTACTTCAGGTGTTTCATATTTTCTTTTACTGAGTTCTCTGTTTCTTTCTATTAGTTTTGGAAGTTACTTAAGGTTTCATTTATTGATTCCTCTGGTTAAATTGATCTCATGCACGAAGCTTTGATTGAAAAAAGGCTGTAAAAAAAATACTTGAGCTTAAGGTTTTTTGAATTCTTATTATATTGATTAGCTGGGCTGTCAATCATGTTTCAAGTGCAATGCCTTAAACTGTTTTGCCATTTTGCTTGTTTAAACATATTTGTCCAAGTATTTCTGGCTCAAGTTTTGATGAATTTTGTGTATCTATGCTCTGTTTGTGGCTGACTCTTATACTGTTCAATTGTTCTGTCAGCTTGAAAAAGGTGAAAACTTATTCACATTTGCAAGGGATATGACTCTTAAATCAACTAAAGCTATGGTGCAGCCAGCAATTCCAGAAGGCCTTGGTCCTTGGAGATCCAAGCTTCTATGGGCTTCCCGCGTACTTCCGATGCCACTTGTTGGTCTTCTCGTTATTGGAAGTGTCTGTACAGATGTGGGAAGTCAGCCATCTGATTATCCAGAGCTAGAAGCACTATCTAGGCTTGACTTTGGTGCGGCTATGAAGGTTTTCCTGGCGAAGCGACTTACATCTGAGTAAGTATTGACCACTTAATCTGTATTATCTACATTGATGTGCTGATAGTTACTTGCTTCATTTTGTTTATTATTGTTCCGTGTTATAATATTATATGCCAATTTTGTTGGTTTTGGAATGACATGTTGCTGATTTGCATTGTACATTATATATTGCATCAATAGCTAAAAAGGTGGGGAAGGAATCGATTCAATCGTGTGTTAGAAATATTCTATATTTGGTTAATCTTTTCTGATTAGAGAATTGAACAAAAGTATCAATTATGCAGGTTCACTCAAGTGACAGCAGATGTAGAGGAGAGTTCTGTTATTATTGGTGAGAGAAACAAGGCTGCAATTGAAGCACTTAGAAGAGCAATTGATGGGGGACACAGTAAGATTGCCATTCTGTATGGCGGTGGCCACATGCCAGACTTGTCAAGGCGGTTAAGAGAGGAGTTTGACCTGTTTCCTTCCCAAGTTCAATGGATAACAGCTTGGTCAATTAGACATCGAGACTTGAATAGCAGTTCCTTCCCATTTCTGAAAACAATGGCAGAAGTTTTAGGTTGGCCACTAAATCGCTACCAAACTTTAGCACTGCTCATTTTATCGTCAGTCCTTGCAGTGGATCTCTGGTTTTGGGAACTTTTTTTTGGCACAACAGTTGACTGGATCTCCCAAATTGCATCCGAAGTTTATCAATATGTTGATACAGCGCTAAAGATGTGAAAATATTCATCTTTATTAAATTTGTAAGCACTAAGGCAATGTGTATGCCTGTGTAAATATTTTAATCATCTCTAATTTAAAGGTGCAGTTTATTATTTTTCAGGCAAAACTTATGAGAAGTACTGTAGACTGTCTGATTCAATGGCGATGATCAGTTGCTTAGGAATCCAACTTTTGAATGTTCACCCAGTTGGTTGGTCAAACAGCCTTAAAACAGGCCATTTGAGGATTTTATCAGGATCATAAATAAGCAGCAGATTACAAAATGCATGTAACATGAGGAAGCATCTCAGACTGCTAACTCATCTTAAAGATTAGCTGAGACAAGAAGTCAACAACTGAAACCAGAAGCCAAACTGCATGTTTTCTAGCGACTTAAGATGAAGTTGAAGTTTTCTTCTTCCTAGAAGCTGCTTCAGTACCTGAAAACAGATCCCACACACCAAAAAGTAAAATTAGTTCACATATATGAGAAGAACTCTATCAAACATCATGGTCTGGATATATTTATGAATCTGAAAGTACCTTCTCTGAATTTGGCCTTGAATCTAATGGCTACATAGCGAAGATACTGCATTCTTTCAGTCCCTACAGTCTTTACATATATGCTACTACTGCATTTGTTTTGAGAACATAGTAGAAGAAGAAGAGATAACCATATCATTCTCTTGTTATTATGTAGTTGGAAAATTCAGTTGTCAGCCATTAGCGCTAACAAATGTTGCAGGAATGACTGAGCAAGTTGGGCTCTAAGACTTGTGGCGATGTAGCTTACAGTAATTGGCTTGTGCGATTCACAGTGCTATATGGAGATATAAGATAGCGCCACTGGTCTTAATGCTAGAGGGAATTCAAGCTTCTGTTGTTTTGAAAAGTTTTGAGGAACTACTTGGACAATATATCAGCTATTATTATCTGATTCATTTATGTAGTTTCCTTTGCACTTTGTGTTTCCTGTTAACTTTTAAATGAAGCTATCTTTCCAGTAAAGTATTAGGTTAGCAAATTATACCTCTAAAGTTGACATAAAGGTATGTTTTCGGAATTTGTAATTAGTCTCTCTTTTATCGTTAGATAATGACCCTTGGATCGATCAAGTTCTTCTTGAAACAAATATTCATTTTGAAAATGTTTGTTCCAATTGTGAAATATATGTTTGGAGTGTTGATTTTAATTTTTATTCTTTAGTTAGAATCGAATGTTTATTATAAAAAACATAATTGTTCTTTTTGAAACGATTTAAGATTTTTTGAAACAATTAAAATTTTACGAATGAAATATATTCGATCTCTAACCTTGACTGATACAGAACTGATTTTTCATCCTCCTTTAATTGAGAACATGGTTATTCCTTATTGCCTTACAAGATAGAATATAATCATTTTTTTCTTTTTCACCATCATAATTCTTTGTTTCATCTCTTATTTTAGTTCATTGTCCTCCATATCTAACTCTGAAGGTCACATTTGTCATTTTGCAAAATTATGTAATAATTTTCCGTAAAAATCACTAAACCCTCTCCATGTTTGCGTAAAAATTTCTTTGCCCCCACTTACGATAAAAGTTTACATATATCCCCCAGAGGAAGATTTACATGCTCTTGGAAGAATTCTTATCCAAATTTTAATTTTTTATATATATTAATTATAATGCTATTACTGGTTCTGCTTTTTCACGTGGGAGTTTCAAAAATAATTCTATAAAAACTGCAGTACGAGTCTTGACTTGTCTTTGTTGTGTTAGCCACAGACAGAAGCAGTCTTTTTCTGATTAATGTCAGTCATCGACCAAGTCAAAGGCTGACACCCATCTGCGTTGGGTTAGCATTAGACGTGAGCCCAACCGGTTTGGATTTAAAAACTGGTTTCACTTATTCAGTTTTGTCCAAATTTATTTAACAAGAATTATTTAATTTTGGAATCAAGTTAAATGTTAATTAGAGAAAGCTTGGTTTGATCTGATTTACTAGTTTAATAGGTGATTTAATTTATTTTAAATATAATTTATAGTTTAATTCAAACTTTATTAAATAATTATTAAAATAACAACATATTATTTATTATTAAATAAAACAATATCTTTTCATCAATAAATAATGAATCAAAATCAAAAAATCTAAATAAATTTAGATTCGAGCAGAGCTCAAGCTCAGGTTCGTCAAGCTCGTTATGCTTGAGCTCAAACTCGGTTTGAGTTCGGCTTGACTCGTTTAGAATTCGAATATTCATTATTAAAACGACATCGTTTTAATACATATTAATCAAAACGACGTCGTTTTATATCAAAAATTTTAATTTACAAACTTTGACAATTCTGTTCAAACTCAGCTTGAGCTTGAAAACATTGGCTTGAACTCGAGCTAGCTTAGGGCTAGCTCGTTTCGAGCTCGAGCTCGAATAAACTTGGTTTAAATCTAACCCTCAATCCAAACCATACATTAGAGGTAAACATAAATCCAATTTGAATTGAATCTATTTTATTTAAGTCATATTCGAATTATTTTTAATTTTGATAAGATAAATTCGAATCAAATTCAAACATAATTATTTGAGTTAAGAATTTCTTTATCTTTTGTTTTTTTTTTTTTTATTAAATTGTGACCAGAGAGATAGCATAGAATAATCTTGGAAAGCAACTAAAGCTAAGTTGAAAAGTTATGACTAAAAATATGAATATCTGCTGCACAAATATGTGGTCAAGGAGAGGTGAATATTCTCTTTAAGACTCGTGTCCATGGCCGATGTTTTTTGTCGTTATACATATTAAGAACACACTTCATTTCAGTGGAGTTGGGAAGAGGATGCAGATTCAGGCTTATCTGGGTGCAGCAGGTAAGATAGCTTAGTTACTTATAGATGGTTTGAATCATGAGGGATTAAGAAAATGGTGATGATTTTGTTGCCTGCTGTGCTGTTGGTGGGTCCATATATATCCCTTTTGCATTTCTTTATTGATTCATTATACAGAAGGCGTGCCTGGGTTGCCCACTTCTACAGAAAGATTCTTTAACAAAGGAGATAAAAGTTCTGTATTCTTTTTTATTTTTCTTCTCCATTCGTGTCCACCATACGCGTCAACATTTTCTTTATTTCGAGTTCAATGTTTTATATTTAGCCTTTTTCATTCAAATTTGAATCTTTCCGATCATGCAGCTCAATTCTGCTCGAGACCCAGAAAAGCGCCATTACTACTACCGCCAACTTCCGGATTCAGAAAGAAGAAATGAAGAATCGCTGCCCATGGAGGCTAATAGGAAGGCTGGTTTCAATAGATATGCTCTTGCAGCGGCCATTTTGGCCTCCACAAATTCTATTCTGTTGGGTTATGGTGAGTTTTATTTGCTTTCTCGCCTTCTCTTTTCAGCTTTCCTTTGAATTTTTCTTGTCAGATTTGGTATAATTTTAGAAAAGAAGTACAATTCAATCAGCCCATATAAATTCTATAAATTTTGTAGATATTGGTGTGATGAGTGGCGCAGTGCTTTACATCAGGGATAACCTCAAGATCACATCAATTCAAGTTGAGATCTTGGTGGGTTCCCTGAATGTATGTTCATTGATAGGTTCACTTGCCGCCGGTAAGACTTCTGATTGTATAGGGCGGCGTTACACCATTGTTCTGGCAGCCACCACATTTCTGATAGGCGCTCTGCTAATGGGATTTGCATCTTCTTTCTCATTACTTATGGCTGGAAGATTAGTGGCGGGCTTTGGAGTCGGCTACTCTCTGATGATAGCTCCAGTTTACACGGCGGAGATCTCTCCTTCCACCTCTCGAGGTTTCCTCTCTTCCCTCCCGGAAGTCTTCATTAACATCGGAATCCTACTGGGTTACATCTCCAACTATGCTTTCTCAAATCTTCCGGAAAATATAAACTGGAGATTCATGCTGGGACTTGCAGCATTGCCTGCAATTGCTGTTGCATTGGGTGTCATGGTGATGCCAGAGTCCCCCAGGTGGCTTATCATGAAAGGCCGGTTTGCCGAAGCAAAACAGGCCTTGATAAAAACTTCGAACTCTGAAGAGGAAGCTGAATTCAGACTAACTGAAATGACAAAATCTGCTGAACCTTCATCTTGTTCAAACAATTGGCGAGGCCAAGGTGTTTGGAAAGAGTTATTGTTAAGGCCTTCTCGACCCCTTCGCAGAATTCTCATTGCCGCCATTGGTGTTAACTTCTTCATGCAAGCTTCAGGAAACGACGCCGTTGTTTATTACAGCCCTGAAGTTTTCAGGGAAGCTGGAATCAGCGGCAAAAAACAGCTTGTTGGTGTAACAGTTATAATGGGAATTGCAAAAACATCCTGTGTTCTTCTTTCGGCTCTTTGCTTGGATAGATTGGGTAGGCGGCCTTTGTTATTGTTGGGCTCTAGTGGGATGGCTCTTTCATTAGCTTTACTGGGCGTTGGCTCCAAGTGTCTTGAGCAGTCAAATGGTAATCCTGAGTGGGCTGTTGCATTGTGTGTGGTGGCTGTTTGTGCTGATGTTTCTTTCTTCTCAATTGGGCTTGGGCCCGTTACATGGGTCTACTCATCGGAGATCTTTCCGACAAGGTTTCGGGCCCAAGGTTCGAGTCTAGCAATCTCGGTTAACCGGTTGGTGAGTGGGACAGTGGCCATGACATTTCTAAGCATTTCAAGGGGGATAACATTTGGAGGAATGTTTTTTGGCCTTGCAGGGATAATGGCAGTGGGTACAATTTTCTTTTATTTCTTTCTACCTGAAACCAAAGGTAAGAGCTTGGAAGAGATTAGGGTTCTCTTTGAAGACAACACCAACTGAAATCGAAGTGGGTCTTAGAAAAGGCATTTTCATTCGATTTGGAAGTTCAAAGTGGAAAAATTCCGGCTATGGCCCAGATGGGTTGTTAGAACTTATTTTCTTTTTTCGGATACATGAAAATTTTACCCTTTGAATTTATTTCCTGATGTTCCCTCTATATACATGTATGTATGGCGTTAAAATGCAAACAAATTTTGAATTGACATGGATTCAATTCGAATTAAACTTAAATAAAAATTAGTTTAAGCTCAACTTAAATTAACAATAAGTTTATTGAAGAAGTTGTTGGAGAGTTGTCAAAATAAAAAATCATTAAAGATGAAAAAAATAATCATCAAAGAAGAAAAATTGTTAAATAAAATGATTTTATCGACAACTTTTTGACAACTATTGGTTTGATTAGATTTAACTTAAACTCGAGTTAATACTACTTTGGATCAAGTTTAACTTATTTAAGCTGATCACTAAGTACAAATTAATTCAATTTGGATTTACCCTATTTGTGAGCATTGCAATGTTTTCACAGTAATATCATAACTTGTTATATGCTCATGCTGATTTCTTGTCATACCATATGTAAGTAATTTTAAGGCTTCTGCAAAATAGGTAAAGATAGCATTAAATGGTGTATAAAGTGTTATCTTATTAATTGTAAATAGTGCTTCGGATTGTACATCGTTAATATCAAATTGGACGTTATCCTTTAGAGATAGTTTGAGTGAAAAAAATAAGACTTTGTATAAAAAAATATGTTTTGTTTAATGTGATTTATTCCGATCTAATACGAGAGTTTAACTTAAATAGGGTTTTTCAAGTTAAAAAAAAAAATGTTGGGCATTTGCATGTCATGAAATTTATATTAATCCTACGCCCACATGCACTCCATCACTCTCACTTTCTCTCACACCTAACTCATAACTTCAATCTCTCCAGGCAAATTTATCTCAGGTTGAAATGGAGTTTGAGCCTAATGCACTTAAATAATCGAGCCAAACACCTCGAAAATTACGTCCTTCTTTGTTCTCTTTTGGCGTCAACGAACTCTTTCCTTTTTTAGGCTACGGTGAGTGCCAGCAGTTCCCTCTTTCTCTTTTCTTTTCTTTTATCAATTCAATACACCCACAAAAATTTAACAACTTTTCTGCAAATCATCACATTTATATATACTTGTTTCAATGGTTAGCAGCTGATCTCAGTGAATCTTAATAATTGAAGAAGTGGTATGTTTGCAGATATTGGAGTGATGAGTGGTACAGTGGAGTCCTTTGTATAAAAGATGATATGAAAAATGGTTCAGTGAAGGTAGAAAATTTAGTTAGTAGTTTGAATGTATGTTCACTAACAGGGTCGTTGCTCTCGGGGAAAACCTCAGATTTGATAGGTAGGAGATACACCATTGTTCTTGCAGCAACAACATTTTTAGCAGGTGCAATTGTAATGGGACTGGCACCAAACTATGGGCTCTTTTGGTGGATCGGTCATCTTCTTTCTGGAATTTAATAAGAAATTCGTAAGCTATTTAATTACTTTTATCTTAGCGTTCAAATGTTATAATATATCTATATATATAAACCTAACATCTTTTCCGTAAACTTTCTCACCTCTCTTCCCAAATTCTTTATTGTGATGGGTATTCTCCTTGGTTACATTTTCAACTATATCTTATCGGATCTCCCACCAAACATTAACTTAGATTAATGCTTGGAATTGCTGTTTTACCTTCTGTTATCATTGCATTTGGCGTTATTGTAATACCGGAATCTCCTTGCAGGCTCATAGGTTGTCGAGAACTCTTAGAACAAGCCATTGTGGGCTACTGTCATGTCTATAATTGCTGTTTGTCTGGATGTGTCGTTTTTTTATATCAGACTTTGGCCCATAACTTGGGTTTACTCCTCAGAGATATTTCCTTCGAGGATCCGTGCACTGGCATCGGCCTTGGCTACCTCGGTGAGCCGGTTAGTGAGTGGGGCTGTGGCGATGCCTATTTTAACATTTACAGAGGCGATCAAATTTGGAGGGGTGTTTTTAGTGCTTTCGGGAATAATGGTGGTGGCTAATATACACTTTTATTTCTTTTTACCTGAGACCAAAGGCAGGGCCTTGGAGGAGATGGTGAAAATCTTTGAGAGAGGAGATGAGAGATTGAGATCATGAGCCTTTCCAACTCAAGCTAGGCAGTTATCTTCAATAATAGGGATGACAACTGGGAGGAGAGGGGTGAGGTGTAGATTTCAATCCCCATCCCCGATGTATCTTTATTACAAAGATAAAAATAATTTTTTGTCCCTTTCTGTGAAAAAAAAAATTTTTCCCATCCTCTCCTTATCCTCATCTGTGTCCCTGTAAGAACAAATTTTCTTTTTGTATCCTCTAAACATAATATAAATATATTAAATAATAAAATTAACTAAAATTAAAATTAACTTTTTGTATCCTCTAAACATAATATAAATATATTAAATAATAAAATTAACTAAAATTAAAATCAACTTTTTGTATCCTCTAAACATAATATAAATATATTAAATAATAAAATTAACTAAAATTAAAATCAACTAATTATTTCACGTAAGACTTATTTTATATAAATTAAATAAATCCATTCATCGTAATTCTAGGATATATATATATATATATATATATATATATATATATATATATATATATATATATATATATATATTTATATTATATTAGTTTCGAAGAGAACACTTAGATAATATATGTAATAGATTAATAGATCACATCAAATGTCTAATATATCAAAATCATAATTTTTTAATTATATTAGACTTATTTTTATTAATCACTTAAATTCACTTACAAATTATCATTGAATTATTTAATTATTAGATTTTATTAAACAAAGGATTATAATTATGTTAGCTCACCAATCAAAAAATTTTCTAACACCTTTCATTGCTCTGAATCTCCAAAATCAAAACACAGGGGTCCCTCATTCCTGACTTTCATTTTGAATTTCTTATAGACAACCAAGCCCGAAACCCGTGTCTTATTTTATCAGTCTTCAAATCATTGTTGGAACAATATTACAAGTTTGCCTCGGTTAAAATTCGGTCTAATACATTTGACTCATCCTGCCATAGTATATACATGTTCTTGTGTAATTAATTAATCTCTTAAACACATAAGATTAGGTTAAACTTATAATTAACGAGGTGATGATCATGATGAGTGGTGGAAAATCATGTGTCTGCAACCAATGTAAAAGACAATCACAGATGAAAAGTTATAACCCAGGTGGCAAACTTTATCTCCAAAAGCAAGATTGAAAATCAAACCTGGGTTTGAAATTTTCAGAGCCTCCGTGTAATCATAGCCAAACAATCAAGGCAGGAAAAAGAGTGGGTCAGGAAATCTATATCAAGGCGATTGTTTCTTCTTGTCACTAAGCGAATTTCAATTTTGGAAAGCTGAATTCAACGACACAAAACTGTCTGTTAGCTCTTGGTGGGGCGTGGCAAGTAAATGAGAGCAAGCTTCACTCCATCTTATGGTGTTTTTGTATTGTTGGAAGCTTCTGAATACCTAGAGATGCTCTTGGGGAAGCAGCAAAACCCAAATAGAGAAAAAGGGCACTGAGGCTTCCTTGACAATTTACTTTCTAATATTTTTTAGGGTTTACTTTACTATGAGCTCTTTGTTTATGGGGAATAGAGATCTTAATTTATAGTCAACGAGTACGCACAAAGATTCAACTTCTTGATGTAGCCAAATATAAAGCTCTTTATTTGTCATTTAATTAATCCGAATGTTCAATCCAGACATAAGAGTTTAGACAAGTTTTTGCATGTATTAAAATATATTATATGAATATTTAAATAATTAAAACATTGAAAAGGTGACAAAAAAATTTTGACAGTATCAAACAAGGAAAAGGGAACAAAATTGCCTTTGTCATTCACTCTAAATCTCACATTTCAACATACAATACTATTTTGCCTGATTTATTTCAATCCACCAATTCCCACAAACATGCATACATCATATTTATATATTTTTTTTATTGGTGGGTTATCATTGATATAAGAGAGAGATAGATTATTAGCATATCAAGACAATGAATAACACTCGGGGCAAGTTGCTTTCATCAGTTAATTTTCTCAAGCTTCTTTTTAATGCTTCTGGTTTTGGACACAGCAACTTATACAGACCCTCGCTTGCTAGTTGATTTTGATAGGCTATGCAATTTAAAGCAATTGAATCTCTGAAACTAATATATTTTACACTGAATGAACATGTATAGATGGGTGAATTCTTGGTCTATACATAGAAAATTTAGATTAAAACCGAATCAACATGTCATGCACTACTGTCCATGACATGTAGATTAATTAGATCGTAGTGGATGTCCGTACAAAAGGGGTGTACAGTTATTTACATAGTAAAATAAAAAAATTACCCTTGGAAAATTTGTGCAACCACAAAGGAGACGAATGTTGTGCAGAGTCTTTCACCCTACACATGGTCTTTTGGTTGATGACTCTTCCTAGGAGTGCATGGTTTGAAACATCTATGCAAATTGCCTTATCATTCTTTCTTCCAGTTGTCACAATTTTCGTTCTTGTCTAAAGCTTAGACTTTCCATCTAATGATAATGACTTTCTAGTTGATGCTCAATATGTTGTATTCGTTAGTCAACCATTCCCAACTTTGATAACAGAATATTACAACCTTGATCGGTTGTACGACCTTGACCTGAATTCCTAGCACGCCCTTGTAGAGCTATCTTGGAAACAACATGTAAATAAGAGAAATTGAAGAGAACTAATTGTTATAAACAACAAGTCAATATATTGTAATGATTCTTTATGCCTTTACGCTGGCCTAATGAGAGCCTTATATAGGCTTACAATGAGAAAGAAACAAGAACAGGGGAAACCAACTTATAGCACCTGTAACAACACTTCTCAATCATGCCAATAAACAGGAACTTTGCAAACACGATGAAGAAGACTCGTTCAAATCAACAACTAAATCGATAAAGAGGCCTTTCAACGTATATAAAGGAAGTGCTTAAGAAAATACCCCATTTCTTTTCTATGCTAAACTTGATGCATATAAAGGTGCCATTTTCACGAGAAAAGGTGGTTCAGCGCCCAAAGAGAATCCACACACATAATGACACAAGAGAAGGCCAATATGATTCAGGCAACTTACAATATTTTATCGGAATGTTAACTGTCTGCTCTATATCGTAAGAATAATAAAAAATGTCATAAAGTCAAGGCTCGTATGTCAATTCCTGTACTATTAGTAGGGACCGTAAATATATAAAAACAAGCATTTAAATTGTTCAGAAGTAAATATATATTCAAGAATTGCATATCAATTGGAATATAATTATATTTTAAGATTAAAAAAAAAAGACCAATGTCATTTCTTCCACTTTGTTTTTCCTCAGAAAGGTCAAAGGAGAAGACGAAAAACCGCAAAAAAGTATTATTAAATACTCATTAAATTATCATTTAAAGGGCTTCCACTTAAGGTTTCTCTCGTATTTATATATCGTTAATTATTTTTCCCTTGTAGGCCACTATTGCTCCCTTCAAGTTTCTGTTTCTTCTTCACTCACTCTCACTCTCTCTCTCTCTCTCTAATGGAAAACCGATTCAAGTTACGAATCTCCCGCATGTTTCGTGCCTCATTTGGCTCCTGCCGGACCCGAAACATATCGGATGTGATAGAAAAAGCCGTCTTCTCCCCACAAAACCACAAAAATTTCCATATGATAGAGCCTTTATCACCAAAAGCTCGACCCTTTACTTCTATTTGCAAACCTAGATGCCCAGAAGAAGCTAACATGATCGTTAATCACAGTTGTTTTGACTCTCTCCCCAGACGTAAAGTATCAGAAGAATACTCTCCTTTTGTTGTTGCTGCTAGCAATGGACGCATGTGCCCTCCTGCCTCGCCCATGTCTTCGCTGTACCCTTTTTCTTATGAGTATAAACAGTTTGGATTCAAAGAGAAAAAGAAGGATTCTTTGAAAAACAAGAAAAAGAAAAGGGGCAATGCGAAAAGGACTAGTCAGAAGAGAGATAATAATAATAATATGTGTATTTTTAGCTCATCTTCTCAAGATAGTCTTAAATATGGAAGTTGGTGGTTTAGCAGCGATGATGAAAGAGAAGACGAGACGGCGACGCTTTTCTCTTCAAAAAGTCTCTCTTCAGACTCCTCTCACGAGTCCCTACAGCACCACCGTTACCGCCGGAAAAAGAGCGGATCTCGCCGTCGCAGAGCCGCATCCAACAGTAATGATAAAATAAATATCCTGCCACTACCAGAAGGAAAAGTGAAAGACAGCTTTGCGGTGGTGAAGAGTTCAAGTGATCCATATAATGACTTCAGGACATCAATGGTGGAGATGATTATTGAGAAGCAGTTATTTGCAGCCAGGGATCTTGAGCAGCTCTTGCAGTGCTTTCTTTCTCTCAACTCGTATCATCACCATAGGATTATTCTTGAGGTTTTTACAGAGATTTGGGAAGCTTTGTTCTCTCCCTAATTTGTGTTCTTGAAGAAAACTATACTTGTTTTCTTCTAGTTTGTGTTTAATTAATGGAATATTGTACCTTAGACTTTAGAATGCTTCTAACTTCAGTTACTATTGAACTGTCTTTACGTTTCATTGTATTATCTCTCTCTTTTCTTTCTCACTGCTTCATCAATTTTTGGTAATAATTGCCATGCTATTAGATTGATGTGATCTTCTTCTATTGTTTTTATGTGTTTATCTTTGTCTCACTATGGATTTACTTTGAGACATTTGTGTTTGAAAAGATGGAAGAGGAAAAGGAGAACTCGATCAAGACCCTGGAAGTAGTACTTTTTTTTTTCTTTTGAAAAATATTGATGAGACAAGCAAATAGACAGCATGTGAAAGATACTTCAGAAGGCTTTTGAGATTGGGTAGACTTTTTCAATTTGAAACATGAAAAGTTAGAGATACCAGCGGTTGTTTTGATTGGAGGGCGAATGAAGTTTGATGAATCTCAATAGTTTAAGTGATAAAAAAGAAAGAAAGAGTTTTTTTTAATGTATAAAAAAATATAATTTTAAGTCTTTTCTGATAATATATTTAAATTAAGTTTTTAATTTATCTAATTATCAAACCCATTAATCTTTGATTATAATTTTAACAATATGATTCACTTATTGACAAACCAGATAAAGGAGATGCTTGGCCAAAATTAGACAGGTTTTTTATTAGAAAATCTATCGGTAGACAATAACAAAACACAACGAAAACTTATACTAAGAAGTTTGATCGACCAAAGATTCTTCCTTCAATCATTGATGCATTACTCCTTTACTTTTCTCACCACCTTCAATCTTCATGCATGCTTCAATACAAATTAGAACACTAAAACATATTTGTGAAGCACAATTCAAAACCGCAAGACACTGCCGATATAAGAGGAAAATTGATTAAATGAATGAAGGTGCATTATTACCAAGATGCCTGCAGACAAAATAATTCTAAATTATTTGAGTAACCAAAGGGTTTGGTGCATCCAATTTTGTTGTACATTATTAAGTATAAACCAAAACAATTTCTTTTATACAATGCCCTTGTTTGTATTACATTGAAAACGAGACAAGACAGAGCCAAATTAGCACACCCCACCGTCCTAACATCCACCAGAGTTTTTGTCTTGTAACATAGGGAGCCCCTGCAACATTTTCCAACATTTTTTCAAATTTGAAACACTAAGCATATGGAAATATGTCTTATTACTAGATTAATTTAATTTCTGGCAGCAGTAAAGCATGTGGGGGCAGGTGTAGGTATACATTTTTAGGCCTTGAAATTCAAAGAAAATGCTTTTAACAGTGAAGGGATTTTTGCACAAGAGAGCCTTTTCAACAGTGATACGTCTGCTTCATACATGGAAGAAGAAAGTATAGAGCCAAATCTGTTGAGGTTTTACAGTGAGGATGTGTAGCGTACAGTATTTAATGCATTTCTGAGATTGATGGTAATGCCTGAGAGGGGGACGCTCTGTGTTGTTTCTCTCTTTATTCCATGATTGATAGTGAGCAGTGAAATGGGGTTTCTTTTTTCGTAAAAATCTGAGTGTTAAGGGATTTATGACAAACCTGTGGACCAATGCCAAAACTGACAAAGAAATTCCCCGATAGGATGAAAATTAAAGAATGTCCTATAGCGGCCAGTAGTGCTCTGTTTGGCCTGTGCATTGGGTTGCCGCTGCTGCATCTCTTCTCAGTAATGGGCGCATTTTTTGGGTTATTGAGCCCCTAAATTCCATTATCTGCCAGCATTCTGCACATTTCAAAACCTTCCAGTGAGTTGCAACCACGTGCGTCAACTCGTACAGTCGAAACTCAATAGCCACATGAGCCGCACAATTTTGGGCTAGTCTGGTGTCACGTCTCGCCTGAATCCAAACCCAATTTATGATAGAAGACTTGGATCTAACGAACATTAAGAAGTGATAATGTTTAGATTACAAAGGGAAAAGTGGGCTTGCAAAAGATGAAGACAAACTAGGCTATTTGGTAGAAGAACAACTGGACCACATAACCCTTAATCTATAGTTGTGACTCCACATGTTAAACTTTCTAGACCCATGGGATGTAGTGGGAAAGAGGCATCTTTGATCCACTTAGATGTATGGGTGGCTGATGTAAGGACCACATATGACTTCATTAGAATAGAGGAGGCCAACTGGTTAATTCTCTAGCTTGAAAAAGGTTTGGAATGGCTAAAGATACTGCACTCAAAAACCATACTTCTTGATGCTTTTGGAAGGTAGTGGTGAATCTCTCAACAATGCCAATGGGTGAGTGCAACCTTGTGTTCATGAGATTATGTAACATGGCGATAATACCTCCCAACAGTATCGTTTGCATGATAAATCACTCAAAAAAATAATATTTTAACCTAAGAAAATGTTCGTTAAAAATAGACTTCTCATCTTTAAAATGTCTTAATGATAAAAAAAAAATTTCTCATCATCCGTTATAAAAGTTTTTATCATTAAATGTATTAATAAATAAACAAAAAGTTTTGCCATTAATATAAATAGTGAGAATTGTAAGTCCCTATATTAAAAATAAAAAGAAACATCCCTAACATTTTCAAAAATTAAATATGCCCCCAAAGTATGATTGTACATAATTGACACCCCTACAATGTAGAAATTTAAAGAGTTTACTTTTTAATTTTTATTAATTTTGGATTATGTAATAATTTTGAGAAATAAAATAATTAAGATAAGATGGTAGTTTCACTTTCTAACTTTTTTTGTTCATTTACAGAGTTTGATTTTGTATGAAAAAGTATTAAAAAAGTGTTTTTAAGCCAAACTTTGGGTGGGAAATGTAATTTTCTTGGTAATTAAATATTATATTAACAAAAAGAAGAGAAAGGACAAATGAGATAGATGAGAACGGCCCTCAAGAAACCAAACACATTGCATTTCTTGTTTGACTATCTACAAGGTCATTAAGACAGGCAACAAGAGAGTACACAATCAAGATCAACACAGTTAACAGGTTCTAACTGGGATTAGCAAGCAAGAGTCTACAACTACACTTACTACACAATCTAGCACATATGCCCATGGCGGAAAAAGCCAAACACAATTAAAGACACAACCACAATGATTGCTTGATGACTGCAAACCTGGTGGCAGGAAAGCCCCCCTTGGCCCTACTCTGTTTTGCCTAAATGATGACTTCTGGGTTGTGTTAAGACCAAGTCCACGTTGTAGCATTGGGCTTTTGTCAGCCTTTCAATTTGAGATGCCATACCTGAATAGACACGGCCACTGTCAGTCTCTCTGTGATGCACTAATTCAAAACACCTGCGAATCTTATTTAGAGAGTGTGAGTTTAACCTTCCTACAATTTTCAAAATATCTTTCATCGGTTAAAAGCACAAAGCACAACTGTGATTTAACATATGGGCTGTCTGAAAGTGTAAAGCAGTTCGGATTATCTATGAATTTTGGCCTGTAAGAATGATTTATTGCAAAATAATTAACTTGCAGGACCTTTTTAGATGCAAATTGATATCAGAGGAGACAAGGATTTTATTAAACAATAATAGTAACATGTTTTCCCCTTTTTGGCTAACAGATTGATACAAAGAACACATTTACTGAGATTAGGATAAAATAAAAAAGTCAGAAGGAGTAGTTGGGGAAGGAGAGAGTTGAAGCTTGCGACAACGGCAAGCAGTAAAATGAAATGAAAAAGAAAGAGCCGTGAGAGCGCCGCCTAGGTCACACTCGATGGAGACTGATACCAACTTCAAGATGTATGGCCACTTGTGTATGGTCTTAAGACTCTTCAAAGCTTTTCTGTAGCTGTTTTGTAGTCACACTCACCTCCAGTTCTTCTGTTCTCTGATAAACAATACTCCATCTTCATCTATCTGCCAACTATATTCCACATTAGCACCGTTCTTGGATATTTTTACTTTCAAATGCCAATCTATGCTTACTGGGCAATAGTCATTGGATTAAGAATCATACCAGATATTTTTATAACAAATTTATCCAAAAAAAAAATTGGTTAACATATTATTATTATTATTATTATTTTTTATGTAAATGAGTATATTTATGTCAAAAAAAAAAAAAACAGAGCAACAAATCCTCTTAAGAATAGTATGGAAACAACCTACACTTGTTCTTCCCAATAGAAAAGACGACACAACAAACTAAGACTTCACTAGACCTTTTAATCTACTTGTGTAATATTTTTAATACTATCTTTGTGAGAATTAACCTTGTATGTGTTCATATTATTATTTAGGGTTACTGATTTCATCCTATTTAAACTTATTAGGAGAATGACTTCAACTTTTGATTAGAATGATCTAATCATTCTTTAATATGCCTCTAGCTATATTGTGCACGCCATGTGGTTGGAGAGCCCCTAACAAGCAACAACACACTCACCACCCTTAAGCATACTTATCAATTGTGTCTATCCAAACTCCTGTCATACTAACCAATCTTAAATCGTGACAATAACCCTATGCATTTAGGATTGTCAGAAACTCTTAAAGTTAGAATAAATGTTATTAAGGCAATCATATAATTGACAAATACAAAATATGACATATCAATTAGACTGTAGAAATAAATGAACTGAAAAAAGTGTTGAACTGTATGAAAGGCATTAATTAGGATAACGAGAGGATTGAAAAGTCTAGCCACTGCGTGATTCACGGGATGATGATTGTCTCATTTGGCACTAACCAAGAATATAATACTTTTCGTATACAACAGCTAGCTACAATCATATGGCAATTGAAATATTAATATATTAAGAAACAGCCAAACAATGGTTCCTTCCTACTGCCAGACCAAAAGAATACAATGTTGTAATTAAAGCACTATTAGTGGGGTCAATTGCTTTCGTTTTGTTCTTAATTTAAAACTCCACTTTTTTAAGGGTAAATTTCCTTATCCAACTTTTATGTAAGGTTTGTACGTATAGATAGACAAGTGAAGGCAATCAATCAAATTAGCTGACCGAGAGAACCAGTTCAACCACCGCACCCGCTCCTTTCTTTCTGCTAAAGAGCTTACGCACCAACTCCACATTCAAACTGAAACCAAACACATCATATTTTTATATCTTTATATTATAACCAAGACACCATCGTAAGTTTTCATTTTTTCTTTTTCCATCGGGAGAGAGCATAGTGGGGACTCCTGGCCACCAAGAACAAAGCACAATGACAAGAAGGGAGCCTGTCCAGACAAATTAACGTTAATTTTTCTCTTCTGAGTTAAACAATCTTCAATCATTCGATGACTTTCCAACGTCTCTTATCTCTATAAAGAAAACTTCACCAACTTCACTTCCAAGGGAAGCCAGCAGAGAGATTTATCGTCTGTGACTGAAAGGGTAGTGCTCTTCTTGTAGAAGGTAAGAGATTACAAATTTACTTCCATTAGAGCCACCAATGCTGCTAAGAAAATCCATTTCCAACACCAAAAAGTTCTTTCAGAAAACCCTAAAAAATTTCATGTCTTTCTTTTCTGCTACTGATCATTACGAAAGAATACCCAAAACCCCTCTCTACAATCCAAAATCTTTTAACACGGTCGACGCTGAAATGGATATCCAAGCCAGTTACAAAGAACTTGACAAGTTTTACACTGACTTCACTCCAAAGAGGAGATCGGAGAAGAAGAATATTATGACACCGTCGCCGATGAAACAAGAGAAGGAGGTTCTAAACGGGAGTTTCATGAAGCTTACGAAGCCAAGTTATGAGAAGAGCAACAAGGATCAAATTATTCCTGGAAGAGAAACGCCTCAATATTCAAAACAGAAAAGACAAGAAGATTTAGATTCACTTACAAGGGAGGAAAAGATCTGTTTTCTATTAGAAAAGCTGAAGGAGCTAGAGATGATGGATATGAGCAACGTGGATCATTTGTTAGACATAGAAGAGGTTCTTCATTACTATTCCCGCCTCACTTGTCCTGCCTATATCGACATTGTCGACAAGTTTTTCATGGAAATGTACGCTGAATTTTTCAGTTCCTCTTCAAACCATCCATCTCATCATCATCCCAGTTCAACGCCGAAGCTAGGGTCAGAGAGATTATAGATTTTTTCATATCATCCCCTGACTCCATACTCTGATGAGAGAAAAGAAAAAGGAAATTCGGCTTAATTTTTATTTGGTTCTATTCTTGATTCAGTTTCTGAGTCTCCTTGTTTACAATTTCTGCTGGTTGTAAATTTTTTAATTTAATGCAAAAAAAAAAAAAAAAATCCTAAAACTTGATTTATTGTTTTTCGTTTCTTGATTAGTGCTTTTGAATGGTAGTTAGAATAGAAGAGTAAATTACACTTAAATTATCTTAATATTATTTTTCAATATCATAAACTTATTATAACAAATTTGATGAAAATTTGTATTCAAAAAATTAAAAAATTATTTCTAAAAATAATTTGATCCCTAAAATTGAATATTTATTATTGTGAGTCAATATTTTGTGATTGTTTAAGTTTAATTTTCTTTAGTTGGAAATTAACATATTTTGCACGAAATGAAATCTGTAAAAGATTAATTATATTGAGTTAACAATGAATTCGAGATTTCTTATCCTTATCAACAATGATCATTAAATCAAGGCCAAATGATTAATGTCCACCCAAGGTTAGATGAAATGACAAATTCCCTCTGTCAAGTTTTAAAAATTTATATTCTCATCTGTTATCTATTGCTGTTAGAAAATTCTGTTTGATTTTTCTTGAAAATAATTATTTTACCCTTTTATTAAAATCATGAAACCAACTTTAACACTCAATATAAATATCAAATTATCAATATATCTTTAACAATTTTAAATTTGTTACTTAAACCTCTAAAAATATAAAAATTCTGATCAACATTAAAATGTTGCATTTTATTAGGTTTTTCAATAGTGTGATTGTCATTTTCTCAACTATTGATGGACAGATTAAAATTTTAAAAATTCTAAAAACACCTTAAACTTTTTCCAATTTCCAAAACCCCCAAATAAATAAAGTTCATTAACATCACTAATATTTTAAAAAATTATAGTTCACCCCTTAAATATATGTCATTTTGAAACTATATATACTTATTTTTAAGTACACAAATGGATATATATTTGATATATATTATCATATGATTAAATGATTTTAAATTATAAATAATATAATACCCACTCATATAATAACACATATAAATGTATACATTTTTATATACTTAAACTAAGTGTATATAATATTACTCTTTATTGTTATATTATAACCCTGAAACTACCACGAAAACCAGTAAGCCTTGCATTTTAAGTGCTGGAGAATGTGATTAGGGTTCTGGTGTAAATTGGGCTAGGATCATTCCAACTTCGTATGTGTTTCTTTCCATTAATCTATTCAATAAAACTATGTATACCTACTTTGGGTATACAAATGTATACACATTTATATGTGTCATCATGTGATTGGATGATTTTGAATTAAGAATAAAATAATAACCAATCATATGATGACACATATGAGTGTGTATACATTTGTGTATCCAAAGTGAGTATATATAGTATTGCTCTAATCTATTTCAATATGCATGAAGTCATATCATCAAATGTTTCTGTTGATAATTATTTAAAAAAAGAATAGTTTATTTTATAATATATGATAACAGTTAGATTGTAAAATAAAATATTTACTGGTATAAAATGCCATAGTGCAAGATAAATAAAATTGACCCCTCTAGTTAAATAGGCAAGTTTCTGGTTAAAAAAAAGGTAAATAGAATTTAATTTTGAAACCAGATGCTCGGGGTTGTCATGTGGACTTTGGGTTTTTGTGGACTAAGGAAGACTGGGCCAAAGAGTGTGGCCACCTAAAGGATACAAGATGTTTCACGAATCATAAGAAGTTACAGGCCGTATAAATCATAAATGGACTAATACTTGAAGCCTATAAAGCCCTCTTAGATTGGCCTATCATCCGACTAATATCTAAATAGTGATTCACTAAATTTCCTATTTTTAACCAAAACAGTAAAAAAAAAGATAGATATAAAGTAAAAACGATTTCCTTTTCTTTTTTCGTACTGTTTATGTGGAAATATGTTCGGATGAAAAGCATATCAAATTAGAGATGTAATTTTGTGCAAGTAAATAATAAAATAATAGTAAATAAAATAAGTTTTAAATGTAACAATATGTATGTTAAAATTGCTTTAAAAAAACTATTTTAGCTCCGTACAATCCTCTTATCTAATAGGCAAGAGATTGGGCTACATATAATTACATAGTTGAATGCAATTTATTCTTAGTACAATATTGAATTTAGATATTTATTTCAACTTAGTTTTTATTGAGAGTGTATAATCCAAAATCGACAGAAATTGGTTTTTATATATAAAACAAAAAGAAATATAATTATATGAATGTAAAAAACTGAGTTTAACACTATAAGGAGATTGTAAAAATAGTTGAATCTATCAGATCTTACTTTTCTTGTTATGTTTGCATATAACATCTTTTACCCGCATGCAAGATTGACTTACGAATTGATAATGTGGTGAGATGTTACGTGCAGTTTATATAATAGTAGTCTCTTCAGTGTTAGTTGTGTGAACTTAACAGAAGAGGAATTTGACCATAAATCAACTGCATGTAGTTCATGATTTCTTATTGCATATAATTCAGAGGCCTTTCCAGATTGATGATACGCGTTAGTGACTTGACTTGGATTGTTCAAATAACTTCCTACTCATTCCCAATCTGCCTATAAAAAATGCATCTACACACGTTTTTGCTTCTTTGTTACCATGAATTTCCAAATCTATTAAATTATCAAGCTCCTTGTAAACCCTAAAATATTCACAAAGTATATGACTTCCCAAAGCAAAAAATTTTGCCCTCTTGAACTTTTCAGCGACTTCTTCATTTTTTCTGAATGAAGACTCTCAATACATATTTGATAACTTTTTTAACTTATTCCAAAAGATCTCAAATCATTCTATTAAGTAATGATCCGATCAAGAGTTGAAGGAAATTTGGAACACATGTAAACTCTTTGGAACGTATGTTCCTGATTCAATTATTAAGTGTTATCTTTATCTATATTCGGCACATTTTATTCGTATTTTAAAGTAGTATTTGGCATGCATTAACATTACAAGCTACTATTAAATTCAACCATAGCTATGACATCTCAAAATTAATAGTGAAGTTTTATAGTTTGCAGTTACCAAGATCTATAAATGCAGTAGACCAATGTATTTAATTTCAACAATCATGCCTTACAAGCTTGGATTGGTGATTGAACATTCCAAATAACTGTCAGGGAGGTGGGAAATTTATACCTTGAATTGTGTCAAAAGAATAGGAAAAGTGTATGAAGACTTTTAGCGAGAGTTTGAGTTCTCCGCTAATTTATACATGTAGGGACGGCTCTGCTTGACCACCCTAATAGCAATCAATCTACTGACACTAATTTGTATTGTTTGAAAATTTAGAAAAAAATATCATGTAGAGTTGATGTGATGATGCATACATACGCTGCTATGAAAAAAAAAAGATTAACTAGTTGTTACATTGATGAATAGAATTATTGAGAAAGTGGAAGTTTTCTGAATATAAATTAAATGAGATTAAGAATTCCAGTAGATTGGGAGTACTGAGGGTTGAGCTTATGATTGAACAAGACATGAAGTATCAAAGTGGTGGCCCAATTAACGTGAAATTTACGTGTATCTCTAACATTCCCCACTCATTAATCTTTGATTATGTTCTTATCTCTTCTCTTCTGACAAGGCAACTAGACGGAGAAGTAGTTATGTCATGTTCTCCATTCACTAAAGAGCGCGCCTGCTTGTCTTGCCCCTCTCATCTCCATAAATAACCCAACCTCTTTTCGTGCTTACCATCGTCATCTCCCAAAACTTGCCTATTTTTGTGTAAATATCACCACATGCTCATTCTGCCACCGAAATTAACAAGATATGAAAGGAAAGTTTCAATCAATAAAACACGGGGGAAAAGCAAATTTATATATGAGTTAAGCTTGTATTCGAAGATCTAGAGTCTACCTCGAATAGATAAAGAAAAAGTGAAAAGTTATCATAAAAGGAATTGAGATAAAAGTAGTGGTAGAAGAAGAAGAAGAGAGATACAGAATCTCTGCCGTCAGGAGAAAATTGACAAGCATTAGTAATTAAAAATACAGTTTTATTTGTATCTACTAGAGTTGGCATTGATGGAAAAATAATTGTAACAATTATGTTGTACAAGTAAATGTAATGATTAAGGGTGAATGTCAAAGAAGAAATAAATCATTTTCAAAAGAAAATATATGAAATAACACAAGATGATTGAATTGGTATGATACCATTTAAGCCTAATGGTCCTGATAAAAACGAATTGGACCACCCCCACAAGAAAAGCAGTAAATAAGTCAATGAAACCGATGAGAGCGCATGTGCTCCAAGTGTACGTACATTTACAGGGAAAGCTCCTTCTGTCGTCTGCGTGGCTATCAAATGCCTGTTGGACCATGCAGAGGCCGTCATTCACATCCTGTCTTCAACATCGATCTTTTGCAAACGCAACTTGATCATCAATCCTACTTGACTCAACCCCTCCTCCTCCATAATCAAAATTTAAGCATGAGAGGAAATATACATAGTTATTTTTCTATCTTAACTTGGTTCATGAATTCATAATCATATTGTTAAGAGTGATTAACAATTACTAAGCAACCATTAAATAATTCGTCCCCCATTCAATTTCGTAATGAAGTTTTTATTTTTGGTTGTCACTATTCAACAAAATATTTTCTTGTAACAACCATCTTTTCATGCATATCTTTAATTCCTAGTACGATATGCCTCAAAGTTCTTTCTTTTTTTCCAAGCATATATCAACCAAAAAGTTTTCAAATTAGTATTAAAGTTCAATTAGAGTAGTTTCATAAAAATCATATAGATTAAAATTTTCAAGATGAATCAACTTACTCTTATCAAATGAGTCTAAATAATTTATTTTCTCAACATTCAAATTCAACAATTTAATTGGGTTATGTTTATCTAAAATAGATTTTGAAAAATCATACATAATCTATTTGTCTTGCCAAGGTACATGACCTATAGTTTCTCTTACAAATAAGTTTTAATTAATCAATTAATTAAAACATGCAACATTGAGACTCTACTTATATCAAATTTTTTTTTAAAAAAAAAAATTAATTGACAAGTCTCAACCGACTATATTCACTTCAAATTTATGATTTCTCCAAGTTTAATAGGTCTTGTTGAATAATTTTAAATTTCTCACAGGACATATATTCCATCGGGTTATGTTTTCCCACGAATCAATAAATTCTTATCAAATGCATCTATATAAGTTGTGTTCTCAACCTTCAAATATAACGATTTCATTGGATTATGTCGATTAAAAAGTAAATTTTGAAAACCCGTATCTAATCTATTAGAAAATACGAATTTAACATGTGGTCATATACCAAATATAATGATTTCATTGGATTATGTCTATAGTTTTACTTAATCAATGGACAACAATCGAAAAATTCTTCAGAAATTTAGAAAATACGAATAGATATATCGTAAAACGGTGAAATTCAAAAAAATAGAACTGAAATTCGAATTCTAAAAGTTAAAATACCCTAGAATGACAACAATTGAAAAATTATTCAGAAATCTGGAAAATACGAGTCTATATATCGTAAAACGGTGAAATTCGAAAAAACCTAAAATTTCATTTATAATGCGAGTCTATTCCTACAATTTCATTGAGAAATTTATAATGCTCTTATAATGTTTAATATCAAAATGCCCCTTTAATTTTAATAAAATTTCATTTAACCTCTTATAATGAGTAAGGAGGGTTTATATAAATAAGGGAAAAGGTAATTTTGATATTTTAGAAAAAGTCATAGGTATTTTTGCTTAAGAATAGTGAATTTGGGTATTTTTGCTTGAAAATAGTGACTTTGGGCATTTTTACTTAGTAGGAGGGTATTTTGGCCATTTTTTATAATTTCCCTAATAATTAAACCCCAAATAAACAATGGTTGGTTTAATTAAAACTGATATAGAAAGGAGATAATCCAAGATACTTATTTAATATTGAAAGGGAAGATTTCTTGTGAATGATTATGCATAATTTTGGAGGAGACAAAGATGAGACGCGTGACATTGTGTTGACATAAAATAATTTTGGAGAGATATATGAATGAAATAGGGAATTGTAAATAGATATAAATTTCTTAGTATTTTGGTTTCAGGAAAATTATCTTAGACAATATGATTAAGAATTTTCCTATGAAAAGAATCTTTAATAAAAGTAAGAGATCCCAGAAAAAAAAAAAAATCTTAGAGACCCAATATAATAAACTTACAATTCAAAAGTTTAATATAATAAATTTTATTGTGGGAATATGAAATTGAGAGTGTGGGATGACTTGTTAGGGTAAGTGAGATGATGACAATAGTGGTGGTGGTGGTGGTCGACCATGCCAAAAGAGGATGAGAGTGTGAAAAAAGAAGAAAAAGAAAATGTTAATACGTGTGAAATAATAACTTTGAAAAATAAAATAATTAAAGATGATATAATAAATTAGTAATTTAACTTTTTATATATAATGTCAAGATTTTTTTGAATGAAAAAATATTATTTATATATTTAGATGTGAAAAAGTATTATTCATATACCCAAATGACGAATAGAAATTGAAACTAAAGAGGGGTGAAGGAGGGCTGGCAGAGGTGGGAAAAGTATGACAGTTGAAATGCTTAGATTTGAGGGGGAAAAATTATTTTTAAAACTTGAAAAATATAAAATTAGAGAGTAATAATAAAATTTTTAATTGATAATTTTATTTTTAATAATAATAAAAAATCTAATAAATTGATAAATTTTTAAAAATTAATAAATAAATAAGAGTCATTTGGCCTTTTTTAAGTAATTAGAATATATAATTCCACGAGGAGCACGACAGACGAAAGGGTAAATATGATGGTGTTAGTGGGCAACGGTGGTGGTTGCCCCAGTCTCATTTATTATCTGCCCACCTAAATATTTTTATAAAAGTAAAAGGAAAAAATATAGTCGGCAGCTGACAAATTTGAATTAGGAGATCTTATGGACCAGGCAATTATTTGATGGCCCACTCATAGATTTGGATTTTATAGAAGAAGAAACTCTTTGATGTTGATCTCTCTTACAGATTACTTCTACCGTCACTGTCCCTCAGCCAGATGATTTGACTTGTGTACACGTTCTCATCGATACCCTTTTGTCGGAATAAAACCTGCCAACGTCTCTTATTTAAACACTAATCATTGTTTCTTAATTTTTCCAAACAACGTAGTCCAATTCTGTACTAATTGAACACTTAGACTGTGATTGGTTCAAGAGTTAAAACACTTAGTTTAATTATCTATATTTTATTTTATATATATATATATATATATATATATATATATATATATTTTATATTTATAAGAAATAAAATATTTTAATAATTTTTTATTATTAATAGGAATATGATTACTATATTTATTTTATAAATTAAAAAATTATTTAAATAATTTTGATTTTATAATAATTATATTTATATTTATTAATTTTTTAAGAAAAAATAATTTTATTTTCAATTAATATAATAAGTAAGACGAAAAATATTTTGGAATAATTATATTTAAGGGTATTTAAATAAAATAATATTTTAGTATTTTTTTATTACCTTTAATAAAATAGAATAATTATTTATATCTATCAATTTTTATCAAATATAGTAATAATTTATACCCAGTAATATCTTAGATAATTTATCTTTATAGTAATATTTTATTTTTTATAATAAATATTATCCAAACTAAACACACCTTAGGGTGTAATTGGTTTAAGTAATCTTTTATAACTAAAAATGAAATACTATTATGAAAATTGATTATTTTAAAAATTACTGAATATAAATTATTATCATTTTTTTTATAAAAATGTGTTCATATAAATAATTATTATGTTTATGTTATGTAATAAAAAATGCTAAAATATTTTTTTACTTAAATATCCTTTAATATAATTATTTAAAATATTATTCATATTACTTGTTATATTAATTAAAAATATGAATATTTTTATCATAAAAAATTAATAAATGTAGATAAAATTTGCATAAAAGGGCAAAACATCTATCCCTTTAAATAGTATTAATTAATATTGAAGGTTTTGATAAAGTTTTTCAACAATTTTGGTCGTTTACAATATACTTGTCTTTAATATATAACAGAGTTGAGACCCCATTCAAGCTATGTATGGCGGAGAACAAATTATGGTGGAGATTATATGGAGCCTCGATGATAATGGTGGTCCAAGTTACTGATGAGGAAAGGGAAAACCTAAGCCTTTCTACCACCTAATTCAAATTTAATAAGCTTTGTATACAATAAAACACAACCTGAGAAGGGTCAATTCTTTCTTCATGGGCGGCCTCCCTATTATTGATTTGAATCACTTTTTCTTTTCGATCTACAAAATAAGATGTATCATGGTCCCTGGCTTCCTCAATGTCAAAATAAAAATCTGATTCCAAGCTGCAAATTCCATCATAGTGATGGAATCATTCTGGAGTTAAAAAAAAAAAAGAGCTTTGCGAGCAAAAGTTAAGTTTAAATTCCAAAATCAATTGGAAAACAAAATCTATGTACAAGATATACACTTGCTACGCCAAGCCAAAAGAAATAAAAAGAAAAATATGAAATTTAATTGAAAGATTAATTAGGATTAATCGCTCCTTCAAACGAGGAAAAACTTCTTAGCATTAGTTGCAGGTTATTAGTAGAAGATTTTATTCATTTTGATGCTTACGTTGGCTTATAATTCAGAAGCACGAGTGAAAGCTATAAAATTTGCGGCCTCAGCTTTCCACTCATGCTCAATATCTTCAGCAATTTTTCTTGCAATAATGGGGGCACCAAGGAGGCCACGGTAAGTAAATCCTACAGCATACAGCCCATTTTCGCCTTTCCATCCATTTGGAAATGGCTTCCGAGGCATCCCATTTGTCTGAGAAAACATATCTGTCTCCTGAAATGAAATCCCAAGGGCAAACATATATACTCTTTTCAGCTTTCATATATTGCCTGTAATTATATAAAAACTATAATAAATAAATAAATAAAAGTACCTTCAACCAAGATACTACATTGCTTTTGAAACCAGTAGCTAGAATGACAGCATCGAAATTCTCTTTCTTCCCATCAACGAACTCCACACTATCTTTCGTCAATCTCTTGATTCCTTGGCGAATTACCTAGAACAAAAGCCCAAGCTTAAGTTTCAGCTATGAAAAAGAAAAAAAGCAACTAATATTAAATCAAATATTGATTAGTGGGTTGGTTAAGGTTCATGATTCGATATTGACCGTGTAACATTGAAAATGAAATGTAATATGAAGGAGAATCTAACCTTAATATCCCCACTTTTAATCTTTCCTGTTGTGCCGACGTCTAATACAGGTGTTTTTCCGGTCAAATTCTTTAGTTGAAGAGGGCCAAGCTTGGGGCGATTGATTCCAATTTGAGCTGTGTTTCCGAGCAGGAACCACGACATTAGAAGTAAAAACTGGTCCACAAGACGTACGGGTAGCCATTTGAGCAAGAACATAGATATTCCAAAAGTTGATATTCCTATTATCTCTTGAGGCAAAACGTGCACCTGCAATTTAAAAAAAGGGTTACTTTATTTAAAATCTTGAATAAAATAAATGTCAGTGTGATTATTTGTGAACCCAATATCCTAGCGTATGCGTTTTCCAGTTCATCACTTCCCTGGTAGAATCTGAAAGAGAGAGAAAAAATTTATACAAAGAAGATTGACTGCAACATAAATGATAGATTTCCTGTTGATGACCTTTGTTGCGCATGCAAACAAATTCCGAGAAAGTGAGTGAAAAAGATAAAAGATATTCTTTTTTCACTACAAATTTCTTGCTATAAGAAGTATATAACAGATACAGCACTGACTCTATTATTGCTCTTAGATATTGCTTATGGATTTTTCTCTCATGTAGATATTTATGGAGGGGTTCAGGTTAAAAAATTATGGCAGAGAAGAACCATGTAAATGAAATTTTTGTGGGCTCACCGCTGTTCTAACGAGGAGGGTTGGATGGGCATTGTAGTTGCTGAGATCCAAAGACACCTCCATACCTGAATTTCCACATCCAACTACAAGTACTTTCTTTTCACGAAATATTTCTCCACATCTGTACGAGCTAGAGTGAAAAATGGGCCCTTTGAAAGTTTGCATTCCTTCGATATGCGGCATAACTTCCTCTGCATTCTCTCCAGAGGCAGCAATCAACCACTGACTTATGTACTCAGTCTCTTCTTGTTTGAGCCCCAAAGTCTTAATTCTCCAAAACCTACAGCGATGGTCATATTCAGCATTGACCACAGTGGCGTTAAAAACTGGTTCCAGGCCAAATTGGTTAGCATAATCATCCAAGTAGTTTAAGAACTGCTGTTTGGTTGGATAAGTGGGGAAACTTTCTGGGAATGGTATTAGAGGGAGTTCACAGAAATTCTTAGGGAGATGAAGACGAAGGCGATCATAGGTTTTGTGCTGCCATAAGGAAGCTATGCAATTAGCCCTTTCAAGAATCAAGCTAGGGATTCCTTTTTCTTTAAGGCAAGCAGCAGTCGCCATTCCCGATGGGCCAGCACCAACTATAACAGGTCCACTCACCATGAAGCACCTTGCTGTCGCGCCAATCTTCTTGTCATGGATTCTTTTCCCTACTACTTCATTCAAGTGATCCATAATTAGACTTGATCAAGAAAACTAGATAGTTAGCCAAAGTTACTGCAACTGTACAGGCTTTGTAACGTATATAGAGATGGAGATTAGGTTGAAATTTGAGACATCCTATTATTCTTATACAGAAATAGATAATTGATAGAGATATTATGGGATCTAATTCTGAAATTTTAGAAATATAGATTGAGTCTTATCTGTTTTATGGAAGGAGGGAAAAGGGTGATCTCTAGAGCTAAGATTGAAATGAAAAGGGGCCGAGACTTAGTAATACTACTGTACAAGTGGCTACTACAGAGAACACTGTTATATATTAACACATCCCTCTACCCAAAAAAACCCCAAACAGAGAAACGAGAAAAGAAGAGAACAAATATGCATCGAGAAGGACAAGCAACAGTAGCTAACTCTTCACTTGATGTCAACCATTTTGATATTGTTTATGTTATAGCTTAATGCTGCTTGTTCGATTATTAACCATGAAAACATGCAAAAGTTTAAAGCTCTATTACATTGAGTCGTCTTTACAAATCGATGAAAGAGAGTAAATATCTAAGAATATTTACAAGCTGCACTTAGCAAACTTCAAAATCTGAAGGTCTTATTGATGAATAAGAGTATAAATTATCTGTTTATATTTATATAGTTAGTATTACTATAAGGAGAAACCTGTGCAAATATAATGACTTGAAGCTATAACTCCTTTCATGCTTACCTTAAAATTTTGGTTATCCAATGGATCTAAAATTCTTTTAACTTCCCCCAATTATTTAGGGATTCTCTATGCAGTAAACACTGGAGATAAATGAAAATCACAGTCAACTCCAAGTCCAGAGTCCACATCACGTTGACCATTGGGGCTGGAAAAGAACCAGCCAAGTAGCCTTCACTATGGTGCCTGCAATAGTGGATCAGCATCTTTCTTTTTTAACCCACTATTTGATATTCTTTAAAGGCCAAAGAACTATTTCCCACCCAAAGTATGCGTTTTTCTCAAGTTTTCCCCTATTAACTTTGAAAATATCATTTATCCACCCGTGACCGGTTAAAATTAACGGTTTCAAGGGTAAAATCGTTATTTTGTCTGTATTATTAAAAATAAACTTAAATTTGATTTTATTTTTCCCCCCAAACCCTAAAAACTAACAATTTTCTCCAACCCAAGTTTTAAAAAAACTACATTTTCCCCCCTAGGGTTTTCAATTTTCTGAGTTAGTTTTCCGGCACCGTTTCTTCCTTTCCGACGACCTCCATGTGACTCCTCTTCCTCTCCAGTGCAGCCTTCGTCCGACGGTTGTCTTGAGAACTGTCGTCAAGGAAGACGACTTGTCTTTGTCTAGACGAAGACAACTCGTTTTCGTCTCGACGAAGATGAATCGACAACCGTGCCTAGCATAATCGCCAGAAGGAGGCCGCGCCGAAGAGGAAGAGGAGCCGCCTGGAGGTCGCTGGAGAGAAAGAAAAGGCACAGGAAAACTAACTCTGAAAAATTGAAAACCCTAAAGGGGAAAACACTGTTTTTTAAAACTTGGGTTAGAGAAAATTGTTAGTTTTTGAAATTTTAGGGTGGAAAATGAGATAAATTTTTCAGGGGTTAGGGTTCCGTTAAATTTAACAGCTCATGAGTGGGTAAATGGTATTTTCAAAGTTAATTGAGAGAAACTTAAGAAAAACGCATATTTTGGGTGGGAAATAGTCCTTTGGCCTTCTTTAAATACAAATTCAAAATTTTAACCAAAGGTGTCTTGCTACTTCTAAGATTCTTTCCTTTTAATTAGCATCTTTTAACAGTGTCTGACTATCTCTTCCAAAATTCTTTCCTCCTAATTACAGTTTTTATCCATCAATTCGGTATTTTGATGATTATCCCATCCGAAGTAATACTAATTTTCCTTCAATTCCGTATTTTCCTAATATTTTATTGGAAGAGAACTGTTACTTAATTTTGTAAAGTCCATTAAACTGTTGATTTGTTCCAGACTTCACGTCGTTTGATGCAAAATCTTCTAGAGACAAATATTCAATACGATCTTTAGATAGAAGGGGAGTTATTTATGTTTATTCCCAAAAAACTAATAGATATTAGGGTTGAATAAGGAAGAAAATTTCACAGTTCATTCAGTACCTCAGGGTCAGCAATTGAAAGGTCAGTTGACGTAGTGATGGAAGCACACATACAAGGGAATGTTAGGTATTCAACATACAGAAACAACAATACATTAAATTTTGAGACTTACCAAGGCCTATTTTAGACCATTTTCGAAACGGAGACTGACATATTTAGACTCCATTTCCGCAGCATGATGCCACCTTCTACGTAATACTAAATCTAGTTCAGACGTTGAAATTTGTTTCAGAAATGTCCATTTTGTTTAATCAATTTTTTATGCTAAATCTTTCTTGGTTTGATGCTAGTGACACGTAAATCTGATCTACATACTTTCCCAATAATAAGAGAAAGGACTGGTTATTAATGTGATTAAATAAGTGTAATACTCCACGTATTGATTGTGCTTCCTAATTAATGTATAAACCTATGTATCTTTCACCGTCTTTCAGTGCTCAGATCAACTTGTACTAGAAAATTATGTCCCCACTTAAGTGTTGTTAGGTATAACCTGAATTAGGTTTCCTAATACATCAACAAAAATTTTATAACTGAAGCCATTGACCTTTCCTGGTTTGAAGGGTGATTTTTTTTTTTTTAAGTCTAGTAAATGGACGTTTAAATACTGTTGAGAACCACATCTTTTGAAGCATTGCACATCATGAGTAAAATCGAATGACAATAATCCATGAGGGTATTGTAAGATTTCATTTACACGAAGAAACATTAAATCATATAACCTTAATTCAAATTATGAAGCATCTATATATAAATTATAAAATATTGAATGGATATTTTGAAGTTATAAAAATATCTAGAACGTTACAAAATCTGAATTTAAATTTGTAATGATATCGAGATTATTGTCAAGATTACTTGCATTGGAATAACTCATCTCTTGAAACCTTCCTTTAATGATGGATAATAGTTTTAGTAGATAAAAATATATTGTTGTGATTTTGAAGTGGAGAGGTAACCAATACGTACAACAGGGTAACAAGCCTCATGGAAGAAAGTAACGTTATAATATATATTATGTCAGAAAGGCGCCTATCAGGTATGGGGAGCACAATTTTTTTAGGTAAACAAAATAAAAAAATCCCTGGAGAAAACAAAATCTACCATGGAGTCCAAATTAATTAGCTTATCTAGTTAGCTAGCCTTTATATGTTACTAATGAGCTAGGTCTAGATATCTTTTAGATAATAAATTATCACAAATGACAGAAACCAAGCTAGGTTACATACAACTAACATCCTTATAGAAAATTATGTAAAGACGTCATTTGTATCCTGTAAATTGTAGGGCCTCGAACTTAGGCTGAAAAGGAAAATAAGCCTCTGAGCCCTCTCTTTTTGCATTGAAACGTTAGAAGACAAAGAAGGAGAATGGTAATATATAAACTTATGCCGCATAAAGACAGAAATTTCATTCCAAAATTCTACTTTTACTTCAGCAGAAAAGAAATGAAAGGCATGCATGTCTCACATATATAGAAACATGATTTTATTGCCTTTAGTAACTACAAAAAAAGGGCATTATTCATAATCTGTGTGCTCATTCTGGTGCATTGAAACAATGATTCTGCTTTATTATACCAGGTTTAATACACCAATTCTCTCCAGAGGAACATTTACCATTCTCTCTTCTTAATTTGCTTCTTCTTCTTAAGTGCTTCAAGGAATAAAAGTTTTTTCGGCAATATAATTATCAATAGTGGGGACACGAGCGCAAGTAGAAAGTTAAGCATCTGATTGTACTGGATACAAAATTAATCAGCTTTTTGTAGGTAAATTAATCATAGTTGGGAGAATATGCTTATTAAACATATGTACATAAGAATTTGAAACATATACATACATACATACATACATACTTGTTTACCATGAAGTAAATCCCTTTTACATTCATCGAGCAATAAACAATTTTCTTCTTCTTCTTGCCCCTGCTGGCTCTCTCCTACTTCCTCCTTTTACATGAATATGTTCTTAAAAAAATGGTGGACATACCTGAAAATGTTAAGATTGAAGCAAATTGAAAACATTTGCATAGATGTAAAAAACAAAAGAGAACAAGTTTAATCAATTTTGGCACGACTTGTTTAAGTGCAATTAATTAGAACGACCCCATGAAGTTGAAATTAAATAGTTTCAATGCTTTTGCAGTTTCATATCATTGATCATTCTTATCGTATAAGTAGCTTTTCTCCTCCATTATCATCCCCACCCATCATATGATTGTACCTTTGCTCATCGTGAAGAGGCTTGAGTTGACAGTGTGGATAAATCGATGGTGGGAGTGTCGAGGGAGGAGTTTTGAGTGGTGGGTGTCGCATGAAGAAGTTTAATGTATTGAATAGGGACATGAAAGAAATAATTAGTTTTTAAAAAAAGAGAATGAAAAGAAAGAAAAAGGAAAACGATTTTTTATTTTTTTTTAAATTTAGGAAATCAAAACTATTATCATACACTTACATAGTTAATTTACGTAATAAAATTAGGATTTAGGTGAAAAATATAGTTTATATTATCAAGAAATGTAAAAGTGTTTTCCAACCAATTCTTGGGTGGGAAAATTAATTTACTCTTCTAATTGGTATTCATTGATCATTAATTCTGGCCCATAAAAAGTATTTTGGGAATTTAATCTCAACAAAAAACATAGAAATTAAAAGAAAACAATATAACTAATACAGGCTCCACTCCCTTTGCCTTAAAAATGGTCTCCACAGGTCACGCTCCCCTTAAAACGTGACAAAATAAGACAAAAGTATCAACATGGGCACCACGTCTTCCACTCATGAAGACCTTTTTTAGAAACCCTAGGCCTGGAGAAGAACATAAAGATTTATAACAACCTGTAAAATTTAAAGCCTCGTGGGTGTTAATAATTAGAACTGCTAATTGCTCAATATCTTTGACGTGATTGGTCTTTTTTTTTAATGCGTAATTATCCGCAAAACCTCTAACGTCAACAATGACGTTCTTCACATAATATTTAAGTAATTTATGTTCTTTATTCAACACCTCGACTAAGACGAAAACACAGTGGCCAATATACTATTCAAAGGCACAACATTTCGATCATTTTTTTTCAGATGGACCATGTTATTTTAACTAAATTATAATATATACATATATAGAAATAATTTTAAAAGAAACAAAGTAGACCAACTTTTAAAAGAAGCTTAAGACCATTTTCAAGTTTTGGGAGAAAGTGATAACCCGGTCTTCTCCCCACAGAAGATTATAAGTACAGAGAAGGGAGCTGGTGAAGATCGTAAAACTCGTTAAAAGACCCACCAATAAAATATTATATATATATATATATATATATATATATATTTATATATATATATATTTATATTTATATTTTAAGAATACAAAATAAATATATAATTTTAAATTAAAAATAAAATATATTTATTTTATATATTCAAAACGTGCTCATATAATATTATTTTAAGGCAAAAAAGAGGTTTAGATATTTCAAAATTTGTGTTCAAATTCATTTTATTAAGATTTTAGTATTCAAATATATAATCATACATGTAAAACAACCTCTAGTCCTATTTACATTCATACGGTTATGTTGTCAAATTATAAACAAAAATCATAATAAATAAATACGGATGTAGATTCTCGAGTAGTAGTAGTAGGTAGACCCATATTTAAAAAACCACTCTATTCATCACCGTTTCACTATTTTTATCCATCGTTCTATATTGTTATAATAATTTCAAGTACTTCTTATAAAAAAATTTGAACTTCTTTTATATTTGTAAACTTGATTTGAATTACTTTAAAAAAAAAAAAAAAACCGATCAAGTGAAGGAATGAGGGTAGCGATACCCATTTGCTTTTTATAATTGTTGTGCAAATGATTCCAAAATATGAGACGAGTAAAAGCCATTGATCCTTTTCCAAACATTTTCTGCTCATTTGTTCATTCATTATTCTGTTTTGACAAGGGGAACATGAAATGATAGAATAGAATGGAGAACTAAAAAATATAGCAGAATTGAATAAAATTAAGACGGGAGCTGGACCTGTCTAAATTACGAATCTCCATATTTTAAAGCCCACTCAATTGGGCTGGACCTGTCTTATATTTACACTCTATTTGTGATCTTCGTGGGCGTCTTTCTCAATTCAATTTTACGCTTGAATTCGAACTAAATCGAATTTGAGCTTATTTACGTTTGATCTTGAGCTTGTTTCAATGAAGTTAAACTCAAGCTAGCTTCAAAGATATTTAAATTCAATTAGATACTAAACAATGTTATTTTAATACATATTAATTAAAATGATGTTGTTATAGTAAATTTATATTAAATTTTTTAAACTCGTAAACCTTACAAGCAAAATACTCTTCAAAATTTAAATTCGAAAATATTAAACACTTAAGTTTAAATTCAAATTTATTTAAATTAAATTTATTTTAGATTGATTTAAGTCGAAGGAGCTCGAACTTAACCTAAAACAAACTCCTTTATACGCACTTCATTAAGCTCCCCTCTTGTGGAGGCTAGCATTCCGGCGCGATGGCTTGTTTGCCTTCAAAAAACAAAAGTTATATTGGGCATTAATAATGGGACCTATTTTAGTGGTTAAGGGCTTGATCCAGTAAAGTGTAATATCCCTGAAATCGATCAACGCTTTACGAGGATCAGAGAAATTGCACGTGGAGGTCTCAAAACTGAGGCAAGGTTGAGCAGCCGGGCTCAGCTCGCAAGCTCTATTTTAGGCCGAAAGACACCTTAAGTTTAGTGCATTCTCAAATTTTTAATATGTATTATTTTATTAAAAAATTTTATAACATTTAAAAATAAAATTATTATTTAATAAAAAATTTAATTTTTATTTAATAATTCTTTCTTTTACTCAAAATTTAAAAAATTATATTTTCCCTTTTAAAATTTGATTTTTTCTAATCATCACTTCCTAGCAATCACTTTGTTTCACCCGTTGGTTTGCCTTTCCACCATTTCTCTTCCTGATGGTTTTTTAGTATGAAAACTATCTAAAATCTGATCGAAATAGTTAAAAGATATTACATAAATTTATATAACATTATATGAATCTGTGTATCATTCGATCATCTATATATTAATAGAACGATGCACAAATGACAACCCACATATCTTATTAATGGATTTTAATGTATAAAAAATTACGATAATCCCTTTTTAGTGTAAAATTTTGCATTTACATCTAATTCAACGTTTATCCAACTGTTACATTTTACACTCACTTGTTAAAATACACAAACCGATGAAATCGTTGAACAAATAGCCTATTTACCCATTTTCCATAAAAAGTAAGCAAATTACATTTACGTAATTATAATTAATCAATTTAATAAGAATGAATAATATTATATATTTATAATAAATATTAATTTAAATAATGATAATAATATATCATAAAAATATATAATCGTTTAAAAAATATGTTTTGGATTAATACCTAAATTTCCAAAATATATCCTTGATTAATACTTAAATGTAATTTTTTTTTTTTACTGGATCTCCTGAATTTCGATGTGAATTATTGCAGACGAGAGTCAAAGATTGATAAGTTAGGAAGGGTAAAAAAATTATATGTTATTTATTTACTTGGTTAAAATGGATAGAGTTAAAATTATTGTATTTTTTTTTTTAATAATCTCTTCAAAAAATAATTATTTTAATTAATTAATATTTCCAATATTTTAAAATTCAACTGCCAACAATTCTTTAACAATATAATAATTTTTTTATGGTCGTAAAGCAAGCCAATGAAGTTGGATACGTGGTTGATCTTAGAGCCACGTTTAATTAGTAAAATTAAAAATATTTAAATAAACAAGACAACAAAAACTAGCCTAATACATGGTCCGGATTTCCCTACCCTTATGACAAAGTGACAGGTGTCACCTGTGCTTTTGTTTTATAAATCCTCACTTATTTTTCTTATTTAAAATGAGTTAAATCAGAAGAGTAATTTCAAAATTGTATGGAACGTAGGATTGAATGAATAATAATACTAGGTAATCAGAGAGACACGTGGTGGGGGCCTGGTGAAGGATGGTTAAACGTACACACCTTGATTGTGTGTGCCAGAAGAGCACCAGATCATCGGTCATACGGTATCTATCTCATGAAGATTTAAGGAGGACGACAAAAAATGATGCATTGGGAAGTGAACACGTATCCATCCACTCTCAGAAGCCCCACGTGGACGCATCGGCCCAGAGGAGTGGTCCCCGTAGAAAAGCGAAAAAGGAGAGATAGATAGGTGGAATAATAGTAGAAAGAAAAAAGGGGGTCCCAACGAACGTTTCCATTATTGTCAAATGCTGGACCCACTTCAATTAGATTTTTGACACGCGTCCAATGAATCCCTCACGTTAGTCAGCCGTCACCTTGATAGCAGAATTGGAACGGAAGAAGAGGATTCACCTGCGGAGATTTAGTTAATGATTGGTGATAAAATGTTTGACTATGGAAACGAAGTCGATGAAGGTCAAATGAAGTGAAATTTTGCACTGTCTTTATGGGCAACAAAAGATCGTCTTATCCTGACCATACATACATTCGTTCTTGTTTCTCCTATTGTCGTCCTCCTCTTAATCTTAGTTGAACATTAAAACTTAATCAATGCAAAATTTATAAAAATTTTCAAAATAAAATAATATTAATTAACGAGAAAACTGATTACAGTATTAAAATTTTTTAATAAAATATTTGGATTCAAATTTTTATCACTTTGGTCAAACTCTGAAAAAATTAAAAACTTTCAATGAATTTAAATTTTCCTGAAGCTTGTCATATATACATACACAATAAAGACATAAGCATGATCGAGCTACATATCAAACACATAATTATTCACTTTTTTTAACAACAGAAAAATAAAAACATTAAGAAAGAAATGAAAAAAAAAAAAAACACAACTAACGCAGGCTTGTGACAAAGAACTAAGATCCGCCTTCTAACAGTGAAAATGGATAAGGTAATCGAGGACTTGCCTCCACCGTTTCTCCAAAAAAAGAAATACTATTCCCCGCCGTCGACACCGCCATAGGATTTTCAACTCCGCCGTTTGCTGAAACAGCCGAAATGGGAGTAGAAAAAAACCCAGCGCACCCATAATTCAACCATTCTATTGAATTTTCCGGTGATGGTGATGACTGACACATGTCGAAGCCTGAATCCGGCGATGATGATATTACTCCTAGAGTGTCAACTTCTTCCTCTTCGGATTTTATTGAGCCCATGCCGGAAGAAGAAGATGGCGGTGAAGAAATCATAAAGCGTCTCTTTTTTTCGCACACTTGTTTCCTGGTTCTTTCTTTTTCAAGCACCATGCGAGAAAGGAGATCAGGGTCTTCAACAACTTTGTAAAGAAAAGCCATCATTTGTTGCGGGCGTCTCTCCGTGGCTTCTAATCGCTTGTTCATCCCTTGGAGCTCTTCCTCTAACAACTTCTGTTCTTCCTTTAACCTTTCTATCTCCATAATTATTTCTTCGTCGTCAAAGTTTCCACTTTCCGCTAGCATGTAGGGACTTTTACTGTGCTTTCTCCTCACTATATTCTTCAGTAAGTGCTTTTGCTCTCTCAGAAACCACTCGTTTGCAAATTCCCATCTATCTGGATCAACCTTTTTGAAACCCTGATAGCATAATTTCAATAACAACATGTAAAGATTTGGTTTTTACAGCAATTTCTATAAAAATGATTTCTTTTGAGTATAATTAAGCACTCACATAAGTATTTAGCTGACGAACAAAGCTAGAGAAATTGTTGTGCTTGAAGTATGCCGGTAAGATCCTCTGTGAGAAGTATACAGGTTCGACGACGATGAAGCTGTTGTTGGCTCTACCCCAGGTGATTAACATATCAGACGTTGGATCATCGACCATCATATAAGTCTTCAGAACGAACGGTGCGATTACGTTGTTAGACTCCATCCCATATGCAGTCGCTATGCACCTCAAGTTAACCCTTTTTCGTCTCTCCGTTGGGCTAATCTTACTTGTGCGACGTGACGAAAATGGAAATTTTTTTAAAAAAGGCCAAGTGTGATTGGCATCGGTTGCATTGGCTTTTAGGAAGTTGAAGGGTTGAGGCGGCACCGTAATAGACAAGTAGACGTGTGTAGAGTAACATAAGTAATGGTGGCACGCATCCTAACCGTTATGATATTTCCTGACTCGGGAGGTGGGACCACGTTTGCTCCGCTTTTATTGTTAGATATTTTCAACAATTTTTGAATTAATACAGATCCGATGCACTTAATTAAAAATTTTTTGTATTAAATGTAAAATAATATTTTATATTTTAATGATATATTATTTATATATTTAAAATAAATATATAAATAATTATTTATTAAATATATGGTATTTTTAAAATAGATATATAATTAATATACAGTTATATAATTAAATATTATTTTTAAATTTAAAATTATTTAATTAAAAAATATTATATTATTTTAATATATATTTTATATAATTAATACATACACACACACACACACACACACACACACATATATATATATATATATATATATATATATATATATATATATAAGATTTTATTGACAAACAGGGCGTGTGTTGTCTATTCTGTTTTTTGTTTCCCCTTTTCTTGGGAACCAAACAACTGTCTCACCTAATAAAAATATTACATTGCAGCTGAGCTTTGACAAAGAGATGCCATCTGTTTTAAAATACCCTAGCTCACAAGTCAAGATAGCAAATGACTTGAGGTAACAGTAATGTAAATCAAAAGAGAAAAAAATATTCACTCCAAATATCCACTGCAGAAGCCAAGATTTTACCTGTGACAAGGAGAAATGGTCGTGTACCGAGAACAAAATCTCCACTAGAAAAGACATCTATTCATCATAACAAAATTTCCACCAAATTCCACTTCCGATCAGTAAAATTGCGATAATTTATGGCTTCCATTAATCAGTTACTGAAAGATGATACCAAAACATTATATTCATTCAGATGCCTTTGAAACTGGGCCAAGCGGGTTTGCAGTTGCAGAATTCCTGCAGCCTTCTGTGAAAGTATGGCATTTAATTTAGAGACATAAACATCTAGTTGATTTCCAGGTTGGTCCACTTCAACTAGCAAATTCATTTCCTGCATAAATATGACCATATATAAGTCAGATCATAGCAGACAAATAAAATGTGACCGGACAAAAGATTTTCACTTACCTCCCGAACTATGTCTATTGTCTCCTCCACTTGTCTACGATGAGCAGACACAAGATCTTCTTCTTCCTAATCACAGGAAGGTAAATTTCATTTGGCCATTGAATAACAGATCATAAAGAATATACTGACGTCTATAATATAATCACCTTCAACAGGGCATTAAGATAGTAGTCTGAATGAGAGTTGTTTGCCTCAAAGGGCGAATTATCCCTGCTCTTCTTCACAGCATCAGTTTTCTGCCTATCATCCAAAGTTAACATTTGGTGAGTCTCTAACTTCTTATTATTAATCCTTGATGTTTTCTCTTGTTCATAGGCCACTTCAGAGTAATCATAATCGTCTTCAGAAATGTCATACTGACCACCTTTTTGAGACTTGTAATAATCTAAATGTACAGATGCAGTCAAATTTCCATCCGCTCTTCCACTAGGAACGCGATCCAAATTAGAGGGCGGAGATGGTTCTCGATCAATCTGTTTGGCCCACCCAAACCTGTTCTTTTCATTGGGAAGATCAGTTACATTGTCATTGGATAATAATTTAGTAGGTAAAGCCAAAGATAAGGGCAACATAGTTGATTCTCTAAGATTCGATGATGAAGATAGTGGATCCCTTCTGGAGCTGTTCCCCTTAGAAAGACTCTTCACCCTGGAATATTTGTATCCATCAGAATAATTTGAGTGAAAAAGAAGTTGGTTTCCACCATCTCCCTCCTGTGTGGGAAATGCGAGGTGGATGTGGGTCCAAAGAACCAATTACCTGTCAGCATATCGCAGTGTGTTGAGAGTATGCTCACATGAACCAGAGCTTGGTGAGATACATGATATCATTACAGTGCGTGAGTCACCAACAAATGAATCTCTGAGGACTTCAGTCAGTTTACTCCCTCTAAAAGGTATGTGACCCTGGTCATTGTCCAGAGCTCTAATGCATTCCTTCAAAGCGAGCAAACTTTTATTTATTTCTGCACCTTCCATTCTGCAAACAGATTCATTGGATTCCACAGGTTTTGTCAACATTGATGCTCAGAAACTCTCAAAAGTAAAACACAGAGAACAAGGTCAGGCCATTCAGTTCATGAACTTTTGGGTCTAGAGAATCTCCCGCAAGAGGACTAATGGCTCCATGCGGTGCATTGTGCTATTGCTTTAAGAACCACAAAATGGGTCTGCTTTAATATCCAGAAAAAGAAACTAGTAAACCTCTTGAGATATACCTTGTTTGTTTATCATTATCGGTAGTATCAGCCCCCCGCTCACTTCCAGCAAGATCAATGAAAGACAACTTTCCAACAAGTCGTGCAGGCTTTGATTCAGTGCCATCAGGTGATCTCTTGATGGCAAGCTGAAGTATAGCATGTGAACGGGACGATTCCTCATTTGCACCAGTGGTGCCTGTGCTTCTTGTGGCATTTCCTCTCTCGATCAACTCCCTAATAGTCTCAACATGTGAAACTCTGTATTCTTGCAAACCAACTATGCACACCTGCTGCTTCCCATCCTCCCTCATGCACAGCTTCCTGCAAAAGTTAAAATTCCAAGCAGGAATATAATGACTGCAGCTTCTTTTCAGTAGCCAACTAAAACATAATCTAAAATAACTTACTTCCGATCATTCAGGAGATCAAAAACTTTGCCACCATAAATCTCAAAGAAGCTGACATGCAATTGGAATCCTTGGTTCCGATGTGTTTGGTGCATTAATCTTAGAATATCTTGGGATGCTTTAAGGGGAAGTGGTTGCATAGTATAAGTCTTTCCGCTCCCTGAACAAGAAAAATTACATCAACTCAAATTGATTGACAATGTTATACAAACAACTTAGCATTTGAAAGAAGATAAAGATATGGCATTTTCTTTTAAGATATATGTTCTTTATTGCAAATATGTTTAAACACCGTACAAGCGCTTCCATCAATAACAAATCACACTTAGATTCTCAGGCAGAACATGTATGCTAGGACAAAGCATGCGCAGTATTCCAAAGGTATTGAAGAATGATGTCCAGATTACATCTACAAATTATAGTACGCTTAATAAAGAAGTTATAAGTACTTTGTGATGTTTTCCGAAAAAGAAAACAAAAAGGAATAATATTCAAACCCACAGCCACCTATAAAAAGGTATTCTCATGGATTCCCTTGTACAATAGAGAAAAAAATATCTCTGTTCATGTATTACAATCATTGTAATCTTATCGATTAAAATATCCTGCATACTAGACCAGTAAGAATATCATCGCATCTGATAGCACTTGAATCCAGTTGAGGATTACCAGACGACTTACCAGTTTGCCCATACGCAAAACAAGTTGCTTTTGTTCGTTGAAATATTAGTGGGACTATGGGTTCCACGGTCTCAGAATATACCTGCAATAGTAAGAGCAGAAATCCAGTCATTCAGCTAGATTGTACTAGCAATGCCAGGCCCAGTTATAAACTCACCTCATCATTTGAAACATTTTCACTCAGCACTGCATCAAAAAGAAATCCGTGTTTCTCAACATACTCTGTCAAGTCAACCTGCAGGGACAATAAATTGGACTTATTGAGATGAAACAGGAACTAAATCACACAAACTTCATAATACCACAAAAAATAAATAGGCCGTGATGTAAAATTTCCCAAAAAAAATCAAGTTAGAAAAGAAAAAAAATATTAGAAATGAGTAGACAAAAATAAAGGCATTGTGACAGCTAAGGAATTCAGCAACTACCTTTCAGTTCACTTTTACTTTTCATCTCCAACGTCATGAATCCATTTACACTACTAATCCAGACACAACAATACTAAGCATCTATAAAAAAATAAGTTTTGGCAGAAGTCTATGCATGTGACCTCTGGATTTAATGACCGATAAAAAGTCGCTCCAAATGTTGAAAGAACTGTTACAAAATGATCGCTTGGGATTCTCACCTTCAGTTTTGTTTCATGAACCGTCAGAGAATTGGAATGTGGTTCTATGGTAATGATGTCTTCTTCTTTCTTAGCTATTTCCTTCTTATTCAAGGGTCTCTTCCTCACCTGCATTTGACATAATAATCACAATCCATTTAATAATTTAGAAACAGCATAGCAAAGCATTGAAGAAACTTTCAGATCTATTAATTTCCTATTACTATACTGAACCTCGAATGCCATTTTCTTTCTTTATTCTTTACTGAGAAATTTAGCTATAAATTTTAACATCCAGAAGTTAAAATTTGTTACCGGCTGTGATTAAGGAGCCTGCCCTGCCAAATCGTCAAGTACATGTCACACTGATATAGCCAGCGAAAAAATAAGAAATGTGTTTAAATGGCATGTAAGAGACCTACCACAACTTTGATCTTTGCAACATTGTTGGATCTTTCTTTATCTGCTGAGAAACTTTTAAGAAGGCTACTCTCCGGAACACCTCGTGATCTATTTGCAAGCTTGTTTGTAGAGAAGTTTGGTTCAGAGTCATCAAAACTTTTATCATAAACTGTCTGATGGAAGGAGTATTCATGTACTCGGGTAGCTGGCATCTAGTTTTGGAATGAATAAAGACATCAGTAGCCAGCAAATGCAATTCCAGTCCACCGCAAAACAATTTTTTGTTTAATGAATTAAGAGAGCAAAAGCTATGTAACTGAGGTGATCAATCATGCTCTGTTGGCTTGAAGTTGTAGAACTGAAATATATATCAAACAAAATAGAGATAAAAAGAAAAAGTCTTTCCAGGACTGAACGTCTGTTATGAATTGTGATAATGATCATACCGTAAGCTACCAATAAAATCGGAAAGCACTCCCATCATGAAAATCACAAAAAAGTTGACACGGATACATTTCAAAACAACCCAACTTTATCTCAAACATTATGTGAAAGACTATGGCTAGAAGTCTATTAAATTATCCAAACAATTAATGCATGTAACTAAATAATAAAATATTTAATTTTACAAAAATAAAAAATTCATAAGAATCTGAAAAGAGCTTACCTCAGGTAAAAGCTCGGTATCAAAGGAATGCAGATCCAGCAGGCCAGGGCTGAGCTCACCATGCGACATGTAGTCATCGCCAGTCCTTCTGAGACTGGTAGACCGCACAGAAAGCGGAGGCGTTGTTGGGTCCGGTGACTTTCTGCTCATTCTTCCTCCGTATAAACCAAACTCCTGTGCATTAAACGCATCGTTTCATCAGAGTCGGAACATTAAGGGAAAAAAAAATACTCGAGAGATCAACGAACACCTGTGAAGAAGGAACGTTTGAAGATTGAAGCCATTTCGCATTGAAGGACGAGTCAAGGAAGTTGTCAGAGTACTGACGGTGGTGATGAGCCGTGGTATTAGATCTTGTCATCTGTCTCCCCACCACGTTCATTTTCTCTCCACGAACTTCCGATCAAACTCTTATCTCTCTCCTTAAACTCACAGATAAATAGCCGGCTGAGCCGTACACAACTAAATAAAAAAGAAAGAAAAGAAGCTGTAATGGAGGTTGTTACAGGTAGCGTGATGATATTTTTGAAACCTTTCTTCTCTTTAAACAAACAACGTTAAGAGAAATGATTTTGAAACTTTGAAAAGGAAGACCGGGCCAGCTCCCGAAGTGTATGTAAATAAGAGGATAGGCGCGTGTCATTATACGACGCTTGGTTGGCCCACTGTTTTTTTTTAAATGAGTGTATGGAATAGATTATGTTTGTCTTCTGGGAGCCATTCTTCTGACCTTTACCTGGTAAGCAAAGTTGAGTGCCGGACCACGTGAGTAAAGAAGAGCGTGGTTACAAACGCGCAGGAGATCCGTTCTGTGCTGGGGCTGAAGGGGTCAACCATTCCAAGACTGTTCGTTGGGCACAGTTGTTGGTCTTCACGTCGCTTAGTGCATGGCCCACTTTAGTGAATCGCGGATTGTTATTGATGATGCTGTCTGCCTTTGTTCTTTACCGTGGATCTTTCCCCGGTATTTTAGAAAATCAAATTTCCTTGCATCGAATTATAATATATATTTTTTATAAATAATAAAATAAAATAATAAAAATTTTTAATTTTTACATAATTATTTTAAAAATATTTTTAAAAATTTATATTAATAATATATATTACATCTTATTATATATTTATTATATCATATTTAATATATTTTAAAATACATATTAAAATTTTATTTTTAATAAAATTATATATAATTTTATATATAAATAATAATATATTATAATATAATTAAAAATTAAAAATATATATAATTATATAATAATATATTATTATTTATATATAAAATTATACACATAGCACAATCTTTATTCGCGTGATAGCCCATTTACAATTTTCTCACGTGAACTTAGTGATCACTGGTGGTCATTTTGGTATTTTCATTTACAAAACTCCAACACTCCACTCCTTCCTTCTGCTGCTTCCATCTTCGTTTGCTTCCCTCAACACAACCTCAACTTCTACTTTAAGCTTACCACACAACAGCATGACCACCTTCACTGTTATTCCTGTGTCGTTTTGGCTGGGTTTTTTCCTTCTTCCTACTCGTAAAATAATGTTTCATCTTCAATCACTTGATATTTATTCCTAGTCTGATTTTGTTCTAGTGATTTTCATCTGCGTTTAAGCTTAAAGGTAAGGATTTTCTTGTGCTTTTTTTTTTTTTTTTCCCCTTTCTTCGTTTAGGGTCATGTGGTAAGACCCTAGGGTTAGTCACTTCAATTTTGTCTGAAGACTGGAAACAATGCTTGTTCTTGAAGTTCGGAAAGGATTTCCGGGAGGAAATTATTTTGTTTTACTTCTACAAGTATCTGAATTACTTTATGTGGGCCCAAAGAAGACTTCAACCTCACCTAACGACCCATTTGACAACGGGCTAGGTAAGTCAAACTAGGCCCGGCCCATGAATTAGATGGATATGATAAGCGCTCCTTTCTTGTTAGGTGACAACAGGCGGTTGAGGTTGAAGAACTGATGGCGTCTTTCTGCTGCCTATCCACAGTATCAACATCGAACACCCTAGCAATTGCCCCTCCATTGGCACCCTTCACGTCTTTCTCGCCAGATTCAATGAGACAAAGTTGCAGTTGCTCTCTAGTCTCTATGCCGATGTTCGGTTCTAATCGCCTGAATTTGAATAATCGGAAGATGCAGAGACAGTTGGTACGTATGGCACCTGAGGAGGAGAAATTGACTCGCCGCAATCCTCTCGATTTCCCTATCGTAAGTTTAATCTTTTCCAATCCAGTCATTCAAGTCAACCTCCATATATTGTTTCTAAATAGGTTAATTTGCACGGCGAATTTGATTTTATATTATGCCTAATGTATACAAGAATAAGAACTCGAAGACATTATTTTTCGATGAAATTTGACCCACTTTTCTTTAAAATTTGGTTATTAAAAATTGTCTCAAATGCAATAGCGAGAGATTTAGCCAATTGGGTTTGTTTTACGATTTGCATATTTAGATGATCCAATCTATTTTTCAAAACTCATAAATATGTGTTCTTTTGGCACAAAATATCATTATTGGGTTATGATTAGGAATTATGATTATGGGAATAATTGCTTATTGATATTAAATTCTTATATGTGTGTGTGGTATGTTTTATTATTTTTGGATTATGAACAATCATAATTTAATTGTGTCTGAAAGACAAATAATCTGAAAAGCTGATTATCTGTGTTAAAGTGTCTAATATGTTGAATACTTAAGCATGTAGATTATAAATGTAACAAATTCATTAAATCAAATAGTCCAATAAATTCAAAAAAAGAGTTAATCCGAAGAGCTTTTGGATTATAGCTTAGATTAAAAAAAGAGAAATTTGATTATAATTTACTGTTAAACTTTACACGCTATCAATAATATATTGTAATTGATTATTTATCCAATAATATGGATTAAAAGAAGGTGTACTAAACAAGCACTTTGTATCTTGGACATGAAAATTAATTGAAGTTCCCATAAAGATTGTTATATTTAAAAATTGATTGTGGTGGAATTATTCTCTTGATCTTAATGTTTGTTGTATGTCGCGGGGATGTAATGTTGTCAATCTATAATGCAGGAGTGGGAAAGGCCAAAACCTGGTCGCAGACCTGATATATTTCCCCAATTTAGCCCAATGAAAACACCATTGCCACCCCCATTGCCATGTGACCCTCCAGAAGAAGATGAAGAAGAGGAAGAAAAGAAAGAGGAAGAGGAGGAAGATCCTGAGCAGGAGGAAACTGAGAAGCCTGATAAACAAGAGTAGTATTCTTTTGATGGCAGAGTCAGGTATTGTAGAAAGTGGATGACAGAATCAGCCCAGTAAAATTTTGTTGAAGGTGATGATCCTCATTTTGTGCCGAAAGGTTATGCCAAGCCTCTTCTTGGACTTTATTGTAGACTTTAGTTTCCATTTTTGTAGAATTATCAGTAGCTTATGATGTTCTACTTAGAAGAGTGATTTTAAAATGAAATTTAGGCTTATTTTTTTCCTTTCTGAGCTGTCATTGTCTCCCAACGGGGATAGATATGCATGATCTGCTGAACCTTTGTGTGTATCACCGTAAAATTGATTTTATTGCTAGTTGTTTAACTTACAATTTAGTGTTTCTATAAATGCAGAATCTGGGGAATCCCAAAATGAGTAAAGTTTAGCTGTTATGTTTTGGAATCAGTAGCTTATCTCTTAGAAGAATTATGATACTTGATAAATTCTTGGTAGTTGAATTCCTAAATTTGCTTATTTTGTGTTTCATTCCAACTAGTCAACTACTCTTTTCATATTTGCTTTACACTCAGAAGAGAATGAGAGCTCATTTTCTGTCACAATAAAACTATATGTGCATATATTTGAGTATACAATTGAATACATAAATGATATATTCTCATGCGATTGGGTGATTTTGAATTAAAAATAAAGTAATATTTAATCACATAATATCATATTATCTGTATATGTGTCAAGGATGAACCTATAGCAAACAGTATGGGGTTTATGTTGTACAAAATAAAATTATGAACCCAATTTCTGCCATGGCAAAAATTTATTGGTGAGGACCGCCAAATGTGACTGTTAGTTGCGGCAGTTGATGATTCCCTTTCTCATTCTTCTATCTGTTTAGTTTTAGCTATAGCTCCTTGCAGCAAGACTTTGAAGGACGGGTAGGTCTGAATGTTCGCTGAATCGGCAGCTAAACAAAATGCCCATGCACAAGCGCAAACGGAACTCTCTTATTTTAAAGACCAAAACTCCATTTTCAACATCTTTCTTGGTCTTCTTCTTCTTCTAATTAACGCACCAGAGCCATGGTCCGTATGATCATTCCTTCGTTAATATATATTGTTTACGCTTGCCTAGATTAATTGGATCTGACTTGGTTTGTGACTTGCAGTCTCTGGCGCCATTGATGCTCCGCTCACTGGTGAGACTTCTAACATCCCTGGTAAGGGAGCCTGCCACCTCTATTGCAACGTTACTCTACTACAGTGAACTTCTACCTCAGAATATTTTACTGGTGAGAATGGTTCGACACGAGTTACTCGATCAAGAAAATTATCTTTTCCACTTTCTTGTCAATTTTTTGAGATGTTTCTGGTAGATTCAGTTGATTCATCATCTTTACAAATCATACAGCCCTTTTTCTTGCATGGTGGATCCAACAATTTTGTGCAATTGTATTTGGTGATTATGTTGAGAATTCTGAAATAAATATAATCAACACTATATTGAAAGCCAAATTTGTGTTGAAATTAAGTTTTGGGAGGTTGGAGATGGGCTGCGCTGTGCCAACTAATAGGAGTTTTTTTTTTTTTTTTTTAAATAAATTAAATATGTATAAAAAGGAAAGGCCAAAACGGTAAAATAATTTAAGTTCATTTTGTTTTATTATCGTAGCAAGGGTAAGATAGGGGACAATACGGTGACAACAACAACTAATTAGAGCTCTTGCTTTTGAGTTGACCTCCTAACTCGAACATTATATATTTGCATTATTTATTTAGATAATAATAAGTTAACTAATTATTCCTACATAACAATTAATAAACAAATTGAAAAATATTTCTATAGCAAAAGAAGAGAAATATGTCCAACATGGACTTTTCAGTTTAACATGAAAAACTCAACTTTTTATTAACAAATTTATGAAAGAGTCAACATCGATTAGATATGATAATTTTGATTCGAATTTAGGGTTTTTAATTTTTTTTTTTTCCTAACAGAAAAAGAATTTTTCAATAAAAATGAAAAAAAAATGAAAATAGATAAAAAATATCTCTGTAATTAGGGATGGGCTTGTGATTGGGATATATATATCCCGTCCCCCACCCCACCCCATCCCATCCCATCCAACATCCCATCCCATCTCATTCTCACTATTTTATATTAATATATTTATTTAAAATATTAACATATTTTTTTTAATTTTAAGTTGTTTATATTTTTTAATTTTATTTATATTTTTGTTTTATATATTAATGTGGTTAATATATAATATTTGTAACATTTGAACAGTAAGTTGGTTTTAATTTTAATTAATTTTGTTAATTAATAAATTTACGTTGTGTTTAAAGGGTACGAAAATGAGATTAATGTATGCAAGAATGAAAATGGAGACTAGGACGGGTTGAGAACAGGTTGAGGAAGAGATTATTTTTCATATGGAGAGAACGAGAAATCCTTTTAATCTCTATACTAAAGACAAAAATTGATATCTTTTATAAAAACAAAAACAGGGATTGAAATCTTTCTCCTATTCCTTCTCGTTGCTATCTTTAAATACAACTAACTAGACAAACAACACTTGTGACAGTTAAAATCACACTCAAGATGTTGATTTGATAAAATTGTCTAATCAAATTGCATTAAAAATGTGTAATTTATCAAATTACACCTGCCATCGTATAATTTTAAAAATTCTCACTGAGAAAAGTACAATATTTTATTATCAAAATTTTTATTATTTTATTAATTAAATATTATATAAAAAATTATATTATTAAAATAATCAAATATTATCTCAAATCAAACGTTTCATTGAACAAAAATCTTAATTAGTATAAACAGGTGATTTCTCTAAAAGTTTAAGTGAAAAATATAAATTTAATTGATTATGTATTATTATTAAACCAGCGTTAGGGCAAAATTAACTGAATTATAAGATTGTTAATGTCGTTGAAGTAACCGTTAAAATTTAGCTTAGAGTTAGACTTTAGACGACAGTTGTCACATTAATACGGTGCAGCTCATCAGATTCGTCCTTGATAACCACACCTTGTTCTCTTATCAAGCGGCCACATCTCCTGTAAATCAACCAGACTCTCCGCCTCTCCCGCACCATATCACAACACCCGAATTGCCAAAAATACCCTCTACAACGTTTATATTCATCACTATGTTACAAGTCTTCGGAAAGCAGACCACGGTCATTATCGGGGACAGAAAACTCACAGACATTAGTTGAACGTAGCGTGCGGCCACCAACAAGTTCTCAAAAAAATGTCCAAGGACAGACAAATAGATGTCCGAAGAGTTCTGATTTTGAAATATTCTCTAATTTTGTCATGAAGGATCTCACATTATCTTGATTTTGCATCTCTTTAACGTCTCTTTTTCATTTTTTTTTTTTTGAAATCCACAACGGTCACTAAAGCTCGTCGAGCAAGATGCTGGACGGGCTGTTGGGTCGAGGTTTTGGTTCCAAATGGTTTGACCTCCGATCTCTTTATGGATATATTAATTCTTTTGGTGGTTTTCTTTATTTATTTTGGTGTTAATCTGTTATTTTATTGACAGTAAATCGTTGATAAAACTGATCAAGAGTCGGATCGATGTGATAAGGAGGAAGAGGAATGCGACGCAGAAGTTTTTAAAGAAAGACATAGCTGATCTGCTTGCCAATGGTCTCGATATTAAGGCTTATGGCAGGGTAATTGGCATTAGTTTGGTTGTATTTATATCTATTTTTAAATTCTAAATTTCAAATTCAATGGAACAGCGGATTCTGCTGTTTGATTTTGTCGTTGTAGTGTTCATTTAATATTTAAGTAGGGTTTTCTTAGTGTGTCTGCGGTAATTTTGTATGTGTTGAAGATCTTAACGAGGTGTTAGTGTTTTGCAATGTGGTGAAACAGGCTGACGGGCTTCTAGCGGAATTGAATGTTTCATACTGCTATGATTTCGTTGAGCAATCTTGCGATTTTGTACTGAAGCATCTTTCGGTCCTGCAAAAAGTGAGGTAGCAGCCGACTTGCTCTAGCCTTTACTGATATTGTTACCAACTATTAACTGGTTTCTCATTTAAACTAATCTTGATGTATTTCCCTAATAACAATTAAATAGCATAGCAGACCCTACTTTGGACTGGAGCTCATCAGCAGATCTTTATTTATGATATTATTGAATGTATTAAGCTCCAGCATGCTGTTTATGATTTCATGGTTCCATTCATGAGTCAATAAGGAGCTAAGAGTTTATCTCATGTCCATGAAGAACTCCACCTTTATTTAACAGGTCTCATGACCTCACCTGAGGAGTAAAACTGAAGCAAATGCTGAATCTTTATGATTTGATTATATTTTCCATGTTTGTCTTCGTGTCTCAAATTGAAAGACTTGCATATTTCAGATTTTATTGACACATTTACTTGCAATTTTCAGATTTTATTGACACATTTCACACTTCAATTGTCGTCTTTTGCAGTAATTGCCCTGAAGCCTGCAGAGAGGCTGCATCGTCCCTGATGTTTGCTGCTGCAAGATTTTCTGATCTGCTTGAGCTACGTGACCTTAGGCAATTATTTCAAGAGAGATACGGGAATACCCTGGAATATTTTGTGAATCAAGAGGTACTTTCATCAATAACTTAGCTGAAATGTTCTAAATGTATAAATTCATTCTGGTGAGTGACGTTCTTTATTCTCATTGATAGTTTGTGGATAAATTAGCTGCAAAGCCTGCCACAATGGAAAAAAAGGTACAGTTAATGCAAGACATAGCTTCAGAGTTTTCAATCAAATGGGACTCCAGGGCTTTTTGGCAGAGGATGTCTAAACCCTCAGCATCTTCACAGGTTTGCCTTCTGTATTTCTGTTCATGATTGATGCTGTTACCAGATAGAAAGTGTGAAAGCAAATCCTAGAAATGATAAAACTTGTGGCAGTGTTTGCTTAGTTGGAGATATAGCTCTTTACTTCTGCCTGTTACTAAGAACTCTTGCAATCTGCATCTATTATTGCAGGATCAGCCGAAAAGTCTTGGACCTTCCAATGTCCCTAAGGGTAAACATAAATCAGTTAACAGCAAGGAGACTAATCTACAAGAAAACAAACATGAGGGTTCATACAAAGATACACTTGAACATGCAGGTGATGGTCACAGATTGCACAACGGCAAAGAGAGTAATCCATTGAAAAGAAATGAGCTTATCCTTCCACACAAACATGTTTCTGCAAGTGATGGATACAAGCCAGTTGTTGGTAGGGAAGAAACTATCCTTAAAATGGACCATCATGACATTTCACTCCAGGGAAAACAAGAAGTCACCAGTGATAGGCATGAAGCTTGGGATAGGAAGGAGGACACTGCCCTTATAAAAGTGAGAGCAGGCAGCTCATCTCATGGGAGAAGAATGGAACATACTGATGGTACATTCAAGGCACATGGTGATAGGGAGAATGCTGTGCCAAAGAGACAGATCAAGGACAATTTACCTTATGGAAAGGCATACATTGGTCCGAGTTATGCAGAACAGCATTCAAAAAGCAATGGAAAGGACCTGCTTGACTCTGATAGTCATGGTGGACAGCACAATAATGCAAATTCAACAAGGAAAGTTCAGGATGAAGAAATAGTTCAGTTGAAGCCCCATTACAGTAGTGCCCTCCCCCCTCCATATGTTAAACATAATGCCAAACCGAAGGATGGAAAATATGAAGCCAATTTAGGATATTCACCTTTTCGTTTTGATGGTGAGGGAGTCCCTATACATCCTTCAGTACCTATCACAGCTAATGTTGGTGATATATCAGAGAGAGATGTTAGATCCACAAGAGCTAAAACTCTTGATGATGAGAAAGATTGTCATTGTAAGGATGATGGTGCAGGAAATCCAATACAGAAGGCAAGATCTGTACAGAGGAGACACCCGAAATCACCATCTGGTCATGACAGTATTAACAATGCCACAGATGCAGGAGTTTCAAAAAGAAAATCAAGAAGCAGGAGAAGGGATAACTCAATAAGGGGTCTGCAAATCTTGTTTGATGATGAGCACCATCAAAATAACGAAGAGGAAAGGAGACTAGATAAACTGTTAATGCATTATAGTAAGAAACCATCGACCTATGAAGAGGGATATGCGAGAAGGAAGTCCAGAAGTCGTCAAGCGCATCCTGGGGGCAATGATATTCTTGAGACACCTCAGGCTCATGGGGGGGATGTGTCTGATGATATGGCAAAGGTAGTTCATCCAGTTAGATCAATTTCCCTTCCATGTGAACAACCAGCTTCATTAGAGGCAAAAAAAGTATTTGTTCGTGCTGCTTCCTTTCAACCTGATAGATCAAATGCAGCTGGACATGTGCACCCAAAGTTACCAGACTATGATGATCTGGCAGCCCGGTTTGCTGCACTGAAGGGGAGGTAAAATCTATGAGTAAATGAATATCATTAGCAGCATAAAATTTTATGCGATCATCTTGTATGTCTCCCTCAAGTTTGGTTCTGTGTTGAGAAGGGAGAGCGGGGTTGGCTTTCTTCCTCTCCATCACCAATATAAGCAAAGTGCCTTGAGAGTACAGTCTCGTGTGTGTCTGAGCCAGCATTATATTTTTCGGCTGTCATGATTTCCTGAACATATATACTGATTTCAGATTAACTTCCATAGATAATGTGTAGTGAAAGTTGTAATGTTGCATATCCTGAAAATGATAGAAATTGATATTGAGGTTGTTTTGCGTGCATTGGTGCTCGTCTTAACGGCAATTACTCCTAATAAATTAGTTGTGTGTACACTAGTTCTTTTGTGTACATTTCCAATCCCATTTATGACAATGAAGCTAGCAGGTAGAGCAGGGCAGATGATCCTTTTGAACTCCGGATACTTCGCCATTGCATTTCGAAACAGGGGGTTCTTCTTCCAGCAAAGATGGGATAACTCAACCATCTCCGACAGATCAGCATTCACTGCCAGTTACACCTCTATTGACACCCATGAAGAAACTTCCAGCAGAAGCTTGTTCAGTTTCTTCGAGGGACACCAGGTCATTAGAACTTCAGTTAGTGATTCTGTTAGTAACAAAGGACTTTCGTCTTCCTCATCAGGATCTCCATGCACATCTCCTTCATGGTTATTGTGCTAAAAACTGAGTTCTCTACTTGTGGCTTTTATTATGGTAAATTTCTTTATTTCAGATGGTTTTCGAAAATTATTTCTCTTTCTGAAAATGGTTTTCACAAAAGTATTCCAAACGTATACAACTTCAGTATCAGTTCCTGATGTAACAACACAGTAATTAGCAAATTTTTTATTCATTTCAGTTTCGTAATGATTTCTTTAAAACATTTCCATAAGTACACAAAGCTTTAGTAGTGAAAACTCCACATGTACATATAACAAGGTATGCAATGGAATCAGGTTGTCCAAAGAGCAGAGCAAAACCTTCTGACTTCGATAACCCGCTAACTGCTCCCATCTCATAATGCAATATTTTCAAATAGCATCATGAAAACCTGTGAACAGATATCAAACACCAAAACAAATTCACTTGCATGTGTTGCTTTTGAAACCTTTGTAATTAAAACATTCTGATAAATTACATAGCTTGCACACTATCAACTGATCGAGAAGGAGGAGGGAGGCCATAGACATCAATTTAACTCCGTATGTTAAATTAACACGTGAACCAATTGGCAAATGACATTCTATTCAGTCATGAAACCATGTTCCTACATTTTATTCCCTTAGAAGTTTTAACTAGAAGCTAAAAGACCATTGACATTTAGAAAATTACTTACAATTCAAGCTGCAAGTCTGGGTATTATCACGAGCAACAAAACCCTCTACTTCCACCTACTTGACGTCCAGTGTGCAACTTCATTCCGGTTTGACGTAAAGGGTTAGCTTTTACCAATCTCTTTGCTGCAAAATAAATGTCTCCATGAGCAAGGAAAGGAAATTTGGAATAATCCTCAGAATCAGACTTTAACCAGAAATACATGTATCTTGTTTGAATGACCAAAACTACCTCAAAAATAACCAAGCGTCTCAGTCTAACAATAAATTTAATGCGCTTTTGGCCTTACTGCAGACCTCCTGTTTTGCTGAAATCAGAAACATTCAGGAGATTCTGCCTTCTTTTAACTTTTTTGAGGAGTTGTTTTATATAGGAGTACAAAAGAATCCAAAAGCAACAAGAAAGCTGTGTTTTTCACGGGATACAGCAACAAGACTTGTGGCTCCACCAATTTGCTTCAGATATGAAAATGATATACTACATCCTATGAGACACATGGTGTATAACTCTACAAGAAACTGAGAGACATGGTAAAATTACCTATTTCATAAAAGAGTTCATTGACATTGTGTGCAGTCTTTGCAGATGTTTCAAGAAAAGATAGGCTATTTTCTTTAGCATATAGCTCACCATCCTGCAAAATATAAGAACGAATCAGATCCAATATATAGCTCATTTAAGTTCCCAGTTTGTATGTGAGTTCTGACTTTCAAGGGGGCTAGGGTGATGATCATTAAGAATCACCTCTATATTTTTGGTTAAACATATACTTTTGGTTAATTTCCCTAAACAAAATGCCAGTTATAAACAACATAAAATAAGAAGTTGATAGCCAAAAGTTTCCAACCGTGGTGGCAAAGACTTCATGAATTAAGGCTGGTTCGTCTGGAAATACATATAATCTTCACCACTGTCCCAACATTACCCAAAATAAAGGAAAAGAGAGAAAATGTCACATTGTAAAATACCTCATATCCAACTTTTCTCTTATCTTCCAAATCAACCTTGTTTGCCACCAAAAACGTTATCAAATTTGGATTTCCTGAAGCAGTATGATACCAAAAATAAGATGTTGAATAACAAGTCATATTTGTGTAAATTATCACATAAGCAATACTTCTCAGAAGCATCATTATGAATTAAAGTTTTAACAAAGTGCAGATATTCTGCTTCAAGTCAAAATCCAAGCACTTTACCAAGTTGCTTTAGAACTCTATTAGTGGATTCCATTAAGCAAGGTAGTCAAGGTACAACTTAAAAATGCGTTTCAAATGTACCTAAACTTCAGAATTTGTTGTTTTCTCTAAGTAGAACTCCTGCATTTTTTGGCACATTGATATGCCAAAGCAAATATATCTTAGAATAGAATTAAAGAAAAAGAGATTTTTTGCATGCTTTGCATATTTACTAGAAGAAATCCCATTGTTAAAGTAATGGAGTATGGACGTCTGCCAAAGAAGAAAGTGTATGAAGGTGAAAGTGAATAACATATAATAAACTAATTACAAACATTGCTAGAAAAAAGGGGAAAAAGAAAACAATAGTTTTATGCCACTTACCTTGTCTTTGCAATTCTTGCACCCATTTCTTAGCTTTTTCAAATGACTCCTGAAAGGCAAAACCACCAGGCATCAGACCCATTATATGGCTTCCAAATTAGAATAGCACATCATTCACATTCAACAATCTAAAATATAATAATACTATATATTTACACAAAACAGTACCCAAATTTCTCGTCCTAATTTATTTGTCTCTAAGGATAACACATCATTTATGATGAGAAATTTGGACTAATACTTAGGATGTGTAGTGTTATTCATCAAGAAAACACAAAATTGAGGTTTAATGTTGAAGTTGACATTGTCAACTACATCCATTAAGTAGTCTCTCAACCTTAAGGTATAGTTGGTATTCAGTAAAACAATGAAGTGCTAAATAACCATAGCATCTACCAAGACAACAGAGAGAGAAAAACTCAGAGATAGGGGCGACAATATTACGAAGTATAGATCTAACCAGACAAATTTGATACAATCAGATTAGTTATGTCAACAAAATACAAATTATTCTCCAAGTAAGGCATCAGAACTCCTTGCTCATCTCTTTCTTGTGTACAATGATCACATTCTATTTCATAGTCACAACATAATATGAGAAAAAATACCACAGGTGACATTGGTATAATGATTTCAAAGCAACAAATAAAACATTAAAATTAGTATAAGCCAACCAATCTATATGTAGTGCCTTCATTCAAGACCAACTTCTGTTAAGCTTAGATAACTTCTTATAACATGATGCAACAAAGCAACAATACAAAAACCATAAGAAAGTTATTGAATAAATACTATGCTCGTGATGTCATAAACAACAATGGCTGCAGCTGCACCACGGTAATACATTGGAGCCAAACTATGGTATCGTTCCTGCCCAGCTGTATCCCATATATCAAACTTTATAGTGGCTTCATTTAATGACAGAACCTGTGTGAAGAATGCTGCTCCAATTGTTGATTCCTGCAGCAAATCCCCATGTTATAGGTCAGACAATAGATGATTTTAGTAAGTTAAAAACATGAAGAAACTTAAAGAAAAAAATATGAAAAGTAAACCTGGAAATCAAAAAATTGGCCTTTGACAAATCTCAATACCAAACTTGTTTTTCCAGTTCCCATATCTCCAAGAAGTACCTGGAGAAAGCTTAAGAATGTGACAAACATAGATGCTTTCTTTTTCATGGATCATCCATGTAATCATTGCGAACAAAAGGATACAACTACCACAACAAATTAAAATACAGCATAATAGTGGAATTTAACATACAAGTGAAAGTCATAGGAACTAGATTGTAAAATAAAAAGACTGAAACAAATTTAGAAATTATCAGAACTCATGAAGCCATTGAGCTCAAGCTCGTAAGAATGGTAACACTATTTTTAAACAGTTTCAATGAATAAGACATAAAAGCAAGGTTAAAACTTGGTTAAAGTCAATTAATTAAATAGAACAAATATCAGAACACAGAATTTCCATAAAAAACGGACTTCTCTTCTTGTAGTAACGAATCAATACATAACAGAGCATCACAGATGATATATTTCCATGAAAGAGCATATAGCAGCCGAAGAAAAGTTTCAAGATTAAAGCAATCAATATACAAAACGGATATTCCTGGCTTAAAGAAAGCAATCAAAACTATGTATAACAAAGGAATTTCATTTATGAAAACACAACAATAGTCTAAAGAAAACACTAGATCAAAACGCTATGACTAATTCAAGCTATATGCATCAATAACTAAAAAATAAAAAATGGGAAGACATACCCACCAGCTTGGCTTGTATATTCTTGTTGCCTGTCCTCGCCATTACCAATCAAACAAATTTCTTCAATTTCTTCGTTTTGTGTTGTAAAATTGTATGGACAAGAAAACAGATGTTGCCAGAAATGAAAAGGTTATATCCAGGGAAGCATTGCAACAGCAGAAGAATCGCGCGTGGGAAGCTGAAAGCAGCAGAAAGAATAGAATAGCAGCAATAGTGGAGACCGGTAGGTTTTCGTTGACTGTTAGGTTGGTTGCTTTTTCCTGCCTGTTTTGTTTGTACCTTTGTTTATTCTGCAAGTTTTATCAAGACAAAAAAGTGGCATCTGAGACACTTCTCCATACACAGAAATCACACTTTCACTTCCAAACTCTAGTCAGTTTTAGAATCTAATGGAAGCTCTGGCTCAAAATTTTGATCAAAGGTGGAGAAATTTTTTTTAATGAATTCTGTTAACGAAAAAAATATAGTAATCATCCTATTTAATATTCAAAATTTATATTTTAAAATTATATAAGTAGGAAGAAAGAATATTTTTGGGTAATTAAATGTGTATATTAAAAAAAAAAAAATCCAATTAATCTCTTGAAGAGGGGTTGAAAACAGCCCAGCTTCGATTTACCCAAAAAAGGGACAACATTGATTGAACTACATCTAGACAAAACTCGACAAACAAAATATCGTGACTCATATTACTGCCACGCCTAGGTATTATCCGAACCGGCTCAATTGGGCCCATAGGAACATCGTAGAAAGACAACAATGCAAAGATGTCTTCAGGGCAAGGGAAAGGCCCCATTTGGGCCTAATCATCTGCCCAACTATGGTAAAAAGACAAAGAGAAGGAGATTGAGTCCCATTATCACTAAGCCCATTGTAACTTTCTTTCTTTTTTTTTTTTTTTTTAAATCCAACCTATTTGATTTAACTCACCGACTCGCGTGTTAGTTCTTAGCTGAGAGGGAGCGCAATAACGTCTTATTATTTGAATGATTGGAGAATACGTTGCGTGTACGATTGACCGCATGCAATCTCATCTCTTCGTTGGCCATTTTCTCTGGGAGTCATGTGCTTGTTAGTATTCTCGCAATTTTCTTTTCTATCTTTTATGCAGTTGTATAATAATGAATTTATTAAGAGTAAAAAAAATAATAATAATAATGAATTTATTTATTTTTTAGCAAAACAATGAAAATACAAAAATGCCCTTATAGTAATGATAAAATATCAAAACTATCCTTTGTTTACTTCCCAAATTCACATTCTCATTGATTTCAGTTTATGATAACTTTTAATCTGTTTTACTGTCTCCTTTACCACAGTTATCCTCCAAACAACCGTTTATCATCATCATCGATAATACTACTAACACTCCATTTTATCATTAACGACAACATCATCTTTATCCTTGATTTTTATCGACTAATATATTATAATAATTTATAAATAAATTATTTCATCATTAAAACAATCGTTCATCACCATTGTTGACAACACAATTAATATCTTTACCACCATCAACAACACTATTGTCTCAATCGACAAAGACTCTATCTCACCATACAAACGATTATCTATCACAATTAAATACATTACCGCCACCATCCCTCGTCACTATCAATAGAAATACCACTCTTTGCTTTTATCTACGACATCAACATCAATCTACAAACCAACTACTATTGTATTCAAATAATCACATGCCATCATCGTTGACAACACCACAACAATCTCTTATTATCATCACCAAAACCATTGTTGCTACCACTTTTGCGTTCATTGACTACACCACTACTATAATCCACGAACAAACCATCACCATATCAAAACAACTTTTAACCTAAATCAAGAATTTATTTTAATCACAAACCAATCATATTGTGTTATTAAAGACAATGAACAAAGAGGAGAATGAGAAAGTTCTTGAATTAGAGAAAGACATATGAGAGCAGGATCATGAAACAAAGTTTTATTTAACCATTAAAGATTGAAGATGAAAAAGAAAATAGGTTGGGGAGCATTAAGAGTTTTGGTGAGATGAGAATTGAAGAAGACAAATGAAAAGTTACGGTAGTGTTAAAGGGTTGTATGGTACGAATCACGAATCAATAAATTGACAAAAATTGAAGGAAGAAGGAAGAAGTGGCAAAATTTGAAGAATAAGAAGTTTTTATTTTTATTTTTTAATAAATAAAATTATTTAAATACCCTCTCACAATTAAAGTTGAGGGAAAAACATTGAAGTAAATGTAAAATTTTACTTTTTTTTCTTTTTTACAAGGCAACTTGCCCAATTTATTAGATGATAAACTTTGACGCACACTAATCAGATGATAACTATTCAAACTTTGACTTTTTAGGTGAGAATTTTTCACTTTTATCACTGAAAGTAACCCTGGGTCTAACTTGACTATTTTTTCACCTACGGTAGAAACTTGTCTTGGCATGGTAGGAACTTAAGCATTATTAAAATAGATATGGAAGAGAAAAAAGAGGCCTTATTTGGCCGGTTTCAATAGTGACACACAAAGCGAAATCACAGTCCCACCACGCCATTGGATTACATTCTAACCAGGAATACGCAGAATCTTTATCTTCATTTATCAAGAACCAATAAATCTCCTTCAGTATTTATATATAAAACTCAGTGCCCCCCATTTCTAATAATAAAAACTCCATATTCTTTCAGCAAGCAATCAAAGGATGGCCTCTCAAGACAGCCTCATGGTTAGCACCTCCCCAAAACATGGCAAAAGTAGCGAAGGAGGAGCCACTAATTCACCAAAAGGGCAGTGCTTGTGTTCTCCAACGACGCACCCGGGCTCCTTCCGCTGCAGGTTACATCGAGAAGCGTCGTCGCCTTGGAAAATGAAGCGATCCAACTCCATGCCTGCCAACAAGTCTGCCGTTTCTCTTTCTCCCAAGTCGGTTGAGTCCACTTGAAGGTGATAACTCCCTGCCAGCTCAAAATTAATAATATACTATTACATCCTCTGTAAAAACCCTTTAATCTCTCCACTCTGTAAAAAAAGAAAACTTCATAGGCAAATCTATGGTGAACTTCCTGTATTTTCTGGGGATTTGATGGCTTTGATGTTATCTTTATGTATATGCAATGTTCATTGTTATTTTGTAACAGAGTTCTTAAAAATGATATTTCTATTTAATCAGATATTATATTTCTGGACCAAAATAGAAGGGTTGTGATGAGCTATGAATGGCTCCTCTGGTTTCAACCAAAACATTCAATCAATTACAGAATTTGTGAGACTTTTGTGAAGAGTTTATGTGGATTGGGCGACATTTTCTCTAATATTTGGAAAACTTGCGAGGTGGTGATGGGCCCGATGCTGCAGTGGGCTACTTTTGTCATTTTCTCCATATTCAGTGACTGCTTTTGCATTTAAATTCAATTATTGAGATGCCCACTTCAATAAATTTCAAACACAAGTCCCATCAATCTACACGTGTCCTTGCGTACGCAAGGTATTATCCTAAATTTAAATAAAAGAGTACGACTTTAGATTAAACCTTTAATTTGTTTAATTTAATGCTTATAAAATTAATAATTAAAGTATAAATTTATCCTATTTAATATAATTAATTCTAATTCAATGTAATAATTACTACGATTTCTGAGCCCACAGTACTAAACACAATAGTACTGTTAAGCACATGGATGGGACACAACAGTAACATTACTTCAAGTCAGCAACATAGTACCGGCGCTACTTGTGTTACACTAGGCCAAAATTACTTCCTACCCCAGGTTTGATGAAATAACATTTTCCACCCTTACAATCATTAAACTATAATTTAATACTCAAAACCTGACTTTGTTAAAACAATCTTACATCCAAACGAAATAAGAACATTACGGTCATTTTGGTTTTTTGAATCCTTGTTATTGGGCTAGGAGAGGAAATGATAATTAAACGAGTACAATCTTTAAAATGTATGGTTAAATATACCAATTATGTATCAGACTAAACTACTATTTTTTATCTAAATTTTAATGTAAAAATAAATATATATTTTTAGAGTTTTAAAAAATTAAATATTTATCAATAATTAAATATTTATTCAAAATTTAAAATTAAAAACTAATTATTATTTATTATAAAATTTAAAAATCAAAATTTTATTTTATTTTATTTTTTTAATTTAAGAAATCACCATTTTCTTTTATCTATAGTTTTTAAGTTTTAATAATTATCATTTATATATATTATTATATTAAGATGATGTAATGCTCGGGGTCGGGGATTGGATAATGTTTTGTTTTCCTTGCTGCAACTCTACCATCCTTTTCTACACCTGCTCAATCTGATTTTGCCACGTACAACGTACTCCAATAATCATGTTTTGTCAGCCTTAAAAAAACAAAACATTAACATTTGCCAATTCACCAACAGCCAACTAACATGACCTCAAAGAACGACTTCGTGACGTACGCTCCCCTCCCAGCTGAAAACGTCGTCGTACTCCCCGTCTATTACCATCCTACCCGCCACCGCCATAGCTATCTCCGCCGCTGCGTCTACTCAGCCGCTTGCGTCATAATCCTCGTTTTATTGGTGTTCCTATTATATCCCTCCGATCCCTCTCTCCAAATTGCCCGAATCCGTCTGAACAACATCCGAGTCGTCTCCTCGCCGAGACCTACCTTAGACCTCTCTTTCTTTCTAACTATCAAGGTAGGGAACAGAGATTTTTTCTCATTAAACTACGATTCGCTTGCCGTTTCGGTTGGTTACAGAGGGAGAGAACTAGGGTTGGTGAGGTCCAAAGGAGGCAAAGTAAGAGCGCGAGGGAGGTCGTATGTCAATGCCACGCTGGAGCTTGATGGCCTTGAGATTATTCATGATGCGTTTTACTTGATTGAGGATTTGACCAAGGGTGTCATTCCCTTTGATACTGATACTGAGGTCAAAGGCCAGCTCGGCCTCTTGTTTTTTGAAATTCCCCTGAAGGTCTTTAACTCTTTATCTTTTTGCCTCTTGATTTTTCGAAATTCCTCCAAAGGTCTTTATATTTTATAGTTCAATTTTTGGATGAGTTAGAATCATCTAGTAAATTGCACCATTGTTGCTTCAGGATGCTGTTGCAATACGCCATTACCTTTTAATTACTTGTTCACTTATTTCTAGGGATGATTTTCATTCTCTTTATTTAATCTTTCAGGCAAAAGTATCATGTGAGGTGTATGTAAATACAGACAACCAGTCCGTAGTCCGCCAAGATTGTTACCCTGCGGTGAGAAATTCCTTAGTATAGCCGAAAATGTGTGAATTTCATACTGTGTAGATACTAATTTTCATTTCAAGAGTATATGCAAATATATTTTATTTTTTGCTCGATGAACACCTTTAAAATGCTAAAATTTTCGTTATTATACCTGTAATCATGAATGATTTTGCTGAATATGATGCCTTGTTGCTGCATGTATTGGAACAATAGAGAGATGTGTCTCAACCTAGTATCTCTGCCTAGGTGTTTGCTAAGTTGTTCATCAATGTATATATTTAGTAAACAATGTTGTCTTAGATGGTGTTGTGTGATTAGCTGAATTACTGCCTTCAAGCATCAACTATTAGAAACTCAATCCATGAACTGTTATTTGTTTTTGCAGTGATTGTGTAGGATGCCACCAAATTTGTATTTTTTTTTATCGTTCGTATATTGGGCACAGGAAGGAAATGAAGATAACTGCTGAAGATATGATATGCTTTCTGTGGCAGTCCGCATATACTTTATGGGTTGTGCTGAAGTTAAATGTGAGACACTCAAGTAGGTGTGCGGTTTCAACATGTTAAGAACTTTTTAGGCACAGTGGGATATCATGTATACAACTCAGCTCCACAATTTTAATTCAGTTGGAAGTTTATAGTGTATTTTATCCAAGATAGATGAATGGTTGTTGAAATTATGCACCAGATTTATGTTTCCAGTATAAAACTTTGTTACTTCTCTAATCATAAATATGTTATTTATGGATGGGTTTGTGGTTGATCTCATGGTTAACTGCTAAATTTTACCATTGAGCCCAAACTTTGGATTGAAGCCAAAGCATATTTGATTAAGTGATGAAATTTTATGTGAATATTTTTTTTAATATTAAAGGGACTTGTATGGCTCGAATTTCACTGTTGGTTGTCAGATTGACCTTTGTTTCATGGACATGGGTAGTGAGTTGATTTTAGGGTTCTTTTGGTTTAGGTATCACAGTTGTCCTTTTATTGAAGGATACAAGGAGTCTTTGCCATGTTGTAACTCCTTAATTTATCTGTTATAAGAGGGAAATGAAGGGATCTGTCATGTGATGTACTATCTGTGAAAACTTGAGCCCCTTCAAAACATAAGCATGCATTTCAATATTTCATAGGAGAAATTTCACAGCTTCATTTCTCTAGCTCACTTTCGAGCTAGGTGTGGTTATGGTTGTTGCATGTCCAACAGTTACTTTGGATACTATCTATTACCTCTGTCAAGATGAATTTGATATTAGAGTTAAAGTTGGGTAGAACATTTTATTACATTATCAATGAGCTGCCCTTTGGAAGGAAGAAAATCTTCAAAGTTCTAATGAATATTGCATTTGATATGATTCCATGTCATAGAAAAGTTAGGTCATAGGTGTTTACTTTTGTATCATCCACAGGTTTTTTAATTCCTTCAGGTTGTTATAGAAGCATTGATGTATTGTTAATTGATAACTGTAGGAATTTTTCTTCTGCCTTTTTCTTCTTGACCCCCTTAATTATTTTTCCCAAGAAAGGACTTTTTCTTTTTGGAATGATAATGTTGACGCAGGTACTTGGGTCGTAATTCTTTTTGGAATGATAATGTTGACACAGGTACTTGGGTTGTAAAACGTGTTACTGAGCCTATCTATTCAATGGATTTGTATGAAAATGTTGATGCACTGAGAATTTTATGATTGAGTCAATTAAACAGTATCGGTGACCAAATGTGAATGATATGTGGCCCTTCATCGCCTTTTAGTGTTTTTTGCTTTTAACAACAATGATTCATTCAATAGATGGTAAACAATTACAAAATTGAAATTGATTTTCATTATGTTGCATTTGCTTTTCATAGTTGAATCAGCAGATAAAATTTGTTAAAGAAATAGTCTGAGAATTTTGTCCACTGTGTGTGAGTAGAAACTGGCAGATGAATGTGAAGTGGCTGTTAAACTCTCCATTGTTCTTGTTTTAAACTCTTGTTTACATTGTTTGATTGTCCAGATTAACCAGCTTGAGACAAGAGACGGATATTTTGTGTATATAAATACAAAATCAAAGAGGAACTGTTTTTAATTTATACGCTTACATGACACAGGATGCAAATAACCTTGTCTGTAATTAACTACTGGACTCGTTTCTTGATATTCGACCACCCCATGAGTAGTCAGCATGGTGGTGCCTGCATCGGAAAGAACCCGGGTGCCTCGTCGGTGAACAAATGCATTGCGTTACTGTGCCAACGGAACCACCACCGGCAGCAGCCTCCCTGGCCGCTTCAGTTGGTGCTGCAGGCACTGCCAAGGCCGTTGATCTCTGCAAAACAAACCATCGGCCTTGGAGGAGCACCAAGTCCCTGCGGCTAATCAAAGGAGCGCCCGGGTAACACATTCTTCCTCTATATCCCTTTACGACGCTCTTTGTATTGTATGTAGTATAATTTTGTTGTGTCAGAGTGTGCTTCAAAGGTCAAAACAAGAATCTGTGTGCTATGAGGTTGTAGAAGCAGAAAGAAGGACAAAAGAGAGGTGGGCAAGTAAAGTGATAACACTAAAGTTTTCTAGAGTTTAGTCAGATTGATTCTCATTTTGAAAAAAAAGAGGAATTTTTCGTTCAATTGATGGACCTGTCTCAGAAATTGGTTCGCCTGCGTACACGTGTCGTAGATAACAAGGCCATTAACACGAACAACCACAGCTGGTTGAGCCCAACTATAGTCTCCAGAAAAGCAGATGTTACACATACCCACAAGCGGTAGCAGCGGTGGGTCCTTTGACGTGGCATTTGATCAACCGCTCTGATAGAGACAGCTGATCCTTCCTGCCACTAGTCGCTGAATATGCTTTTGTTTGGTGGAAAAATTAGAAAATGCTGATTTGAAGCAGAGAAAAGTGATATTAGTTCATTTTGTTTGATAATGGTGGGAGTTTATTTTAGATTTGTGTTCATAAAGCACATGATTTGCCACGCAAGGATAGGATTTGATTGGGTGGTGTCCTGGTGGCTGAGCCTTTCACCTTTTCAAGTTGGAAGGGGTGGTGATTCCAAAAGAGTTAAGCCAATGCTGATTCTTTTCCTAGTCAGATTCTTGACTAAAGGTTACTTCTTTTTTACGCTTATCGTGCAATAATAGATAAGTTGGTGCTAATGCGTGACGGTTGGATTCTGAGCTAAGTTTGTTTAAATTCAAAAATAAGTTTAACCCAAATAAATTTGAGTTTGAGTTCGAATTTAAAAATTAAATATTTCTGAGTTTAAATTTTATGAGTATTCGACTCATTCAACTTATAACCTTAACAAATTTCAATATAAATTTACTAAAATGATATTATTTCGATCAATATAAATCAAAATGATATTATTTTAGGTTTTCTTTTTATGTTTGATTATAGTATTGAATCGAACTTTTAAGTTCGGTTTCTTTGGGGTAAGCTTAAACTTGATTCAATTCGAATCTACTCTTATAGGTTCCTTCTTAGATTTGAAATATCATGAACCAAAGATACACAGTAGGTTGGTTACGGCCTTTAGCTTCTGGGCAAAATAACGAACGCAGCGGCTGCCTTACCGTTTTATGTGTTTTTGTTCCTTAAGAATAAAAACGGTATTTCAGGCAGGTGGTAGTTATTGAGGCTCTCTGAGCTTGAGATGTTTGGTCCAAGAGTTTCATTGTTCTAAGCTATCCAAAAAAAGTGCACTGTAAATACTAATTGCTTTTAGACAAAATGACCTTTCTTTCCTTCCAAATTTTGGAAGTGGATAACGGGTAAGAAATAGACGTTTCAAACTTAAAAGTAGGAAATGTTATTATATCAAAGTCTGGGTGGACAATTGTAGTTCAGGCTTTTGTCAAGCTGCTGGACTCAAATAGTCTACAGCAATACTCATAATAACAAATTACACCTCCATTTAAAGCCTTTCTATGTCACCGACCGTCACAAAACTTCTTATAATTTCTCTTCAACGATGGAAAGGAACAGAAAAATATTAAGAAAGAAAAAGGAAAAAAATTGAAAAAGCAAACCCCTTGCATAGCCATTAGTCTAAAAATGCCGGTTATTCTAACCAGGTTGTTCAATTTTCATCTGTTATAAACTCTTGTATGATGGAATACTGCAGAAAGCACTTACATGTTCTGTATTTTGTTATCAGGTTGTCGAGCTTGATTTCCTTTATCCTAGTGAAGGGATCCATAGAAGATAGGAAAATGGATATAGAATTACCACAACTGCCTCTACAGAGGATCAATCTGCATTTATACTTAGTGCATCGAAAAGAAAATCACAAGATATAACGCAAGAAACTCTGTGGACATCTGTTTTTCCTTGTACCCATGTCAAGGTACTTCTAGATTGGATAATCCCAAATTTTCATTTCTGGGACATTTTTTTTTCTGGGATGTTTGAACTATGAGATGTTACGATGCTATATTCTTTGGTTTTATATTAGTTTGTCTGTGCGCTTTATATGAATGTTTTTTAAACAACTTGTAAAATTGACACAATTCCTGAGATATGTTTTTTTTCAAAAGTTGCTTGTGAGGGTTACGGCCAGTAATTCTATTTTGGTGGAGCTTGTCATGAAAAATGATATTATGAAACCCAATCATAATACATTTCGGTTTCAAGTATCATATTGCTCTGAGGTGGAACTGCAAACTAAGGATACCTCTAGCTTTGTTAATTGGGTTTTGGGAAAAAAATTATCCTTACCCCTTTTATTGAGACCAAGTTATGCAATTTAGTTATAGTTCTGGTGCTACCTGCTTTCATTAAGGTTTAAAGAGTGATCTTACTGTTGCCAAGTGAACAATATTTTGTAACTTTGATTTATGCCAATTAGTGGTTGGAATTTTGTGTCAACATTTTAAGACATCTCTTCATTTATTTACTGATCATGGAGTTCCTATGTTGCTACCTTCTCTCATAGTTAAATATTTTGGATGGTTTAAAGAGTAATTGCTATCTAGAGCAAGGTGGTCCGTCCATTGATCTTTCAACTTTTCTGTTCTTAGAGTTGAAAGTAATAATTTGAGGAGTAAAACATTATAAAAATAGTTTTTGCTCCAAAACAAGTGCTCAAGATAATTCATTGAGATCCCTTTGTAAACATTTTAGTGGGCGCTGAGGGCTGTTGGGTCTTTTAGTCTTCAAGCATTGTAATGATTGTTTTCTGTGTTACAGTACTGAAACTTTTCAAAAGGTTGCAGTTGGAGTTTCTATTCAGTATTTTGTAGCGAAAATGATTGGTTTCATGTTATAGAAAATAATGATTTTCTGTTCTCGTCTATATGGCAGGACAAGTGGTTAAAGAATCTGTATATTGCATCCATCTGCTACGGGAGAACAGGATCTTAAATTTTGTATTTGGAAGGAGAAACCGAGCCTCTAAATCAAATTCAGGTAGACATTCCAGTCTAACCCCACTATAAATAATGAAATATTTTCATTTGTTATGAGGCCTTTGCAGACATGGTCATTAGTTTTTGTTGTGTTACTGCATCTGAACTTTATCTTTTTCTGTTGTTTGATGATATGAATTGTACGTTATGCTTACAGTTGTAGTTGCACTAATGCAGACAGCATAGCATATCATGACCATTTCCAAATCTTCTTGCCGCATGAAGTGTCTGTTAGTATGTTTCTTATTTGGTTGTAATATGTCAATCAATTGCTGTGTGGATAGATGAAAATATTCTAAACCCAAGCCTGCTTAGGTTATTGTCTCAACCCTAAACCCTATTGCCTTAAACATATAATCAAAACCAGTGATTTTTTTTTTTGCATCCCGGTGCCTGCAAACACGTGAGAAATACAATGCACCTCTCTTGCAAAATGATTCTATCAGTGTCCATATTATCTTGGGTCAGTTTTGGAGTTTATCCACAGAGATAAGTAACTCCTTCATCTTAAGATACTGATGACATTGAAACTGCATGGCATAAGGATTCTTTTATCTCTTTTTTTATGGACATTGACCCTGCCAGAATGCCTTTTGGTTTGGTTTGGCTGCATGGCTGCATTTAGATAGTGTATATTTTAGCGCTTAAATAGGCCATCATTTTAAGATTTTACAGGTTGTTGGATTGCCTAAAAAAAGGCATTGGCGATCCCTGTTGTTGTCATGTAGAGATCACCACTGTGGAAATGGATTGAGAAACTTGAATTGGCTGGCGTCTGAAAACCCAGACTCGTGGAGCTCATACAGGGCCGGTGGAGCCATCTTTTTAGTACTGGTTCTATGAGGCTTTGCTCACACCATATTGACGACATTGACCTCTTAGTCTTACATTGTGTGTCCAATTGTTATACATGTGGTTTTATTGGTGTTTTCTCCACCCAACCTGTAAAAGTATGCTTTCACCAATGTGTAAATATTTTTTTATTGAAAAATTAATTTTATAAAAAAATATATGTTATAAAAGTAAAATAATAATTTTATTATTTAAATAAAAAATGATGTTTAACATTTTAAATAAAATAATTTAACTATATTTATAATTTTAAAATAAAAACTTTATCAACCACAAACATCATTTATCCATATTCAAACCCATTAAAACACCCATTTAAGTTCATTTCTTTAGAGTCGGTATTCGATTTTATGCATGAAAAGTGTTTTATGACCACTTGAATTAATAAGGGGATATATTATGGGTATGTTTGGTTTAAATGATTTTTTATTATTAAAAATAAAAAATAATTATAAATATAGATGATTATTTATATTGTTAATTTTTTTTTACGTACAAACTAAACGAGATAATATAAATATAAATTATCAAAGATAATTTTAATAAACTGGTAACCAAATGCCCATGTATATACACCTAAAATGCGGAGGAATGGACAAAGGTTTCTTTCTTCCTTTCTGCCTGGTTTCTTAAAGTTAGATGAACAGTTGCCGAAAGGGTCTTTTCTCCTCCAGGAAGACGAACAGTTATTTCATAAATTAAGGTCAAAAGAGCAACATGAAAGGAACTGTTCATCACGTGCATGTATAATGGGATCCACTTATTCCTCAAAAGTAAATCGGAAAATCCATGTCATGCTGTGCTGGTTTACGATAATCAGCTTTCCACTTGTCAAACTTGTGGACTGCCCAGTTTACTTTGGTCAATTTACCTAAGCCACTCCAAATTCTCTTTAAGCTTTGATATTAATAATAATAACCACCCATGGTCCATACGCATTTATGTTACGCCCCATTTGCTGTTTCCATTCTCTGATTGGGATCCCAACCTTTGCCGGCAACTAGCCACCTTCCTCACTTCTAGCTCTTTTGCAGAAATGGGCATCAGAGTCTGCTGGTGCAACATGGAGACAGACTATAGAGCTGTTCGATTGGGGCAAAGTTGTAGAGAGATTAGGCCTGTGAAGTCATCTTCCACCTCTGGGTTAGCCAAGTTCAGGTGGGAAGTTCTGTGGATGAAGTTCAAGAAAGAGATGAAGAAGATGTTTGAGTTTGTTTCTCCTTTGCAGGTTCCTTATTATAATTCCTACACTTACTCGCAGAATTTTGATCAAGGGTTTGCATGGGAAGAGCCTGATAATCTATCCAGATCTTTCTCTGTGCGTTTTGCTGATCCTTCTAGGAGACTTCTGAAGAAGACTGAGATGTGATGGAAGATATAAACAAAAGCCTCAACTCTCAAATATCTTGTGTATTAATATCCATTAAAATCTCTCTTGAATGCGTGCAAAGATGTGTGACTAGGATCTTCTATCTGATTTCTAAAGCTTTCTCTATTTTGCATCTTAATTTATCATTTTTCTCTTTTTGGTTTGATGTAAAAGATAGGAACAAGGAACAAAACAACATTTTTTTCATTGAATTTAGAAATTCTCTACATTTGTTTCTGTCTTGCAACTCAGTGTTCTTTCTTACATGATTCAGGTAAAGAAAGTGTTGCTTGTTTTAATCCACCATTTATCCAAATAGAATATAAGATAAGAAAGCTTGAGTGTTACAAATCCTTTTACTTTATATCATTAGCCTTCAAGATGAAACTGCTTCATATGGATTGAGAGAGCCTGAGCTTTTCTGTGTTAATGTGGGAAGCTGCAGTTCATTTGAGTGAAGGAAAATAAAGAAAACTGAAAACGTCTTTTCTTGAAAATATTGTATGATGAATAAAAACCAAAGAAGCCTGTAGAATGAGCGAGCAGTCTTGTCCAAGCACGCAAATGGATCCACTGTCAAGGCTTGTTTGAGCACCAATTCTCAAGTTTGTGCTATGAAACTGTCGACCTGATTACCTTTTCCAAGCACGCATGCTGGTCTACAGCAGATTTACAATTAATTTTGAAGTACTATATATTATGTGTCTGCAGATATTTTTCAGCTTCATCGGAAGAGCATTGCCAGTAAGCATGATTTGTCTGGGCATTTTGTGCTGAGACGTTTACTTGTGCGTGCAAGAAAGTATCCATTTTTAGTGCGAAGAAGTTAACAAGATGAAGCCAGCAAAGATCATTATCTTGTCATGCGTGCAAGAAAGTATCCATTACTATGATTAATTAACTATCCTGTAGAGAATAACGGGGATGCCTGGGAGGAATATTCTCAATAGTGTAATGGTGCCTAAATCAGAAACTTTAGTAGTGAATAGTAAGGTTAGATTCGAACTGAATTTATTCGAGTTTAAGCTTGATTCAAATGAGTTCAAAATGAGTCAGCCTTATACAAGCTCGTTTAAGCTCGAGCTTGTGCTTGAGCTATTTGTCAAATTTACTAATTAAAATTTTTGATACAAAATGATGTCGTTTCAACCAATATATATTTAAACGATATCGTTTTAATAATGAAATAGTTAAAAATTCGAACTCAAAACGAGCCGAATCCAATTCAAATCGAGTTCAAATCTAGCTTTTACAAACTCAAACTCGAATTTTATTATATACAAACTGAGTCAAACTTGAACTCAAACTCAGTTTGATTCGAATCCAACCCTAGTGAATAGAATTGTAATGTAAAAGATGTCATTCTCCAACCACAGTAAGTGCCATGAAAGATGGTTTAGCATTGAAACAGTAGATCTAAGAGGAACGAGATACCTTAACTTCTATCTTTATTCTTGTAAGGAGAATATTTCCTCGTCTTCGATTTTGGAATGACATGAAATCTCCATCCTTTTCTGGTGGGAATATTTCTCTACATTTTTTCCCCACCATCTCTATTAAAAAATAATAAAATATTTATTATAAGTTAAAAATAATTATAATAATTTAAAAATTTTATAATAATTTAATATATAAGAATTTAAAAAATATGTTATAAAAGTGATGTGTCAAAGATAGAAAATGAATTACAAATGGATCGAATTGAGTTTAAACTCTACTCGAACAACTGGAAACAAGCACAATTTAAATGAGTTCGAGCTCGAATTTGAGAATTCAATATTTTCGAACTAGAGTTTTTATGGGGTGTTTAATTTTTCAAGCTTACGACTTAAAAAGTTTGATATAAATTAACGTTATTTTCACTAAAATGTATTAAAACAATATCAATTTAGTATCAAATTGAGTTTAAAATTAGATTTACGTTTAAACTCAACCATTTGAGATAACCTAAACTCAAGTATTTTAAAAACAAACTCGAGCTTGATTTTATATAAATTAAACTAAATTTAAATTTAACTCAATTCAAATTAAATCTTAAACACAAATATATTTACTTTTAATCTGGGCTCATTCTTAATGGTAAAAATTTCAACTATTTTTATATTCATCCTTATCTTTATCAAAAAAAAATTTATCCCTGTTCAGCAAATGAAATTTACGAATTTGCGGCTGGATTATTATGTCTAGTGAAGTAAACTCATGGTTAACATCATGCGTCAAGTCACAGTCTCTGTTTGAAGGCAAGTACAAGTACCAGTAAATTCAATTCCTCGTATAAACGACATCGTATTTCCGCATCGTTTGCAGCTTTTGAATGAAACGACAGCATTCGTTCTGTTCATGCTTCACAGAGTGTAGAATTACGCCAGCAAATTTAGGCAGAATCCGGCAGAAATCTTCTTCTTTTCTCCTATTATTGTTAACCATTAAAGGCTTCTTCTTACGATGGCGACTGAGTTATCGATCAAAACAGGCAAGTGGAGCAATTCTTCAACGACCTGGCGGCGCAACGAATGATTCTATCTTCGTGCACTCAGTTATATAAAACCCAAACCTCCCATTTCTCTTCTCTACAAGAGTCCTTTTCCCGTAAGTCCAAATCCCTAGAATTGAAATTCCTCTCTTTAGACCCCACCTCCAGCGAAATACTGCAATCCCTCAGCCAACGCGAGAACTCAATCCCCCAACGCGAGTCAGCTGTCGTCGCTCTCCTCAACGACAAAAAAGAAGCCGCATTGGCCGAGTTTCAAAAACCCGCCAAGTCCACCAACCTATCCGAGACCTTAAAGTCCTTGTGTCGTAAAATGGACGTCTCTGGACTGTTAAAATTCATCATCTCGAAACGAAAAGAATCCATGTCGTTGCGCTCTGAGATTTCTGGGGCATGACGGAGTGCGTCGACCCACCCAGACTGCTTCTGGACGCGGTGGAGGAGTTTTAGTTCAAAAGATGGATAAAGTTGGGGTTACGGATAAAAGGTGGGCTTGTGGAATGCTTGTTCAAGCCATGTTTCTGGAAGGAAATAACCAAAAAAAGGCCGTGGGCCCCGAGTTTGCCAGAAGCGTGGTGGAGAGAGCGGCGGAGATTCTGGAGAGGTGGAAGGAGCAAACTTGGGATAATGAATTTGGTCCCGCGGAGGCTGTTATGTTTTTGCAAATGGTGGTGGGTTTCGGATTGAGTTCAAGGTTTGATAACGAGTTCCTTAGGAAATTGGTTTTGGACTTTGCCTCCAGAAGGGATATGGCTAAGCTTTCAGCATGTTTAGGTTTTGGCGAGAAAATGGGAGGTTTGTTCTTTGGAACTTTGAAGAAAAGAGTTATCTGGATTGATATGATCCTTTTTTTAATAAACTGCTATTTATATATTCTTGTAAAGGGTGAAAACTTTCTGTATATGACCGCGATAAAATGTAGCTATTCAAATGTCCTAGGGTAGACAAATGAGAGAATAAGATATCTGTTAATACTTAATAGTCTGATGACAGGATCAATATTGTCGTATTCTCAGTAGCCTAAGAATCACATTGGAATGCGTAATGTTGCATTTTCTTCTGCCTTGGTGAAGTAGTTTTGTCGGGAAGTTCTTTTCTAGATATTCTATCAATGATGCAGAAAAAATTGAGTTTTCAACAGTGTGTTTTCTTTGGAAATTTCTTTGTACGTTAGTTTGACAAGATTGGACACACTATTATGCTTACTTTGACATATGTGATTCATGTATTCTTGTGAATGCATGTAGCGTCATATAAACTGTGCAGGAGTTGTCCTCGTGATTTCTTCATTGGTCTGAAGTAAGAGTGGATTTAGCTTTAGTTAGAAGCAGGATTGGTGCTACTTGCTTCACTACCTCTGTTATGCTTCAACTGTGAAGGAATTTTTATAAATCATTAATTAGAACTAGAATTGGTGTTACTTTAGTACCACTGTTATACTTTAACCGTGAAGAGTTTTTGGTGAAGTGAGGATTTTTTTACTTCTTTGGGATCCCTTGGAAAATCTGCTTGTACTCTGAGATTTCCATCCTAACATACATGTGTGCATATATTGTACCTGCATTACACTTTTGCAGATACTTTTAGACCCTTGGTTAGTTAAAGTGTACAAACGGTGGAAAAACAAATATGGGGGTAGCGGCACAACAAGAATTAGGACCACTTGGAAAAGCATGGACTCATGGCTAGAGAAGGTTTGAAAAATAGAGAGAAAAAAAGGGAGAATTGGAGAGAGAGAAGGGAAGCAGGAAAATTTGAAAAATATTTAGGGGAGAGAACCTGGTCTCTCAAATACCAGGCTTGGGGAGGGGGTTTCGATTCCCTTTTTACTTGTTGGATGTAATAGAATTGGATGTTCTTTATATAGATATATCACCAATCAATACAAACCACTCTAATTTCTTCTTCATTCATTCTGATTATTGAATTGTTTGTTTGATGAATTGTGGAATTGCTGGATTGTTGATTGCAGGTATCTATCAGATACAATATTGTCAAGTCCAGGAAAACAAGGTTTTTAAAATCTCTGTGAGAATATATATAATCCTTTCCCTTTCTCTCAGTTGCAGCATAACATCTATACGAGCAGACAGACTCTTGCTGCCATCTAAACTTAGAAGTAATTCATGTTGTATACCTTTTCGAAATATGCATGAGTTCACAGTCCACACATCTTAATACTCTTTAGAGTTCCAATTTTGGAAACCAGGATTATCATTTGCTTTGTGTTAAGTTGCAATTGCTCTGATTTTAAAAAATAAACTAAATTATGTATCTCATTATGTGGTCTCTATAATCTCTTTTGTTATGTGGTATCTATTTGTGTAACCCAAGGATCAAAGATGTGTATTTATGGTGTAGCTTGTTGCAATATATTGAGCATGTCTTATTTTAGATTATAGAATTCAAATCATCAAAATTAATATGTTGAGTGGGAGACAAAAACCAAATAATATGAAAAAGAATGATCTATGCCTTATCGGGTTTGAGAGTTTACTCTATTTTGTTGTTAACTTGGTTGAGTCTCAGTGTTAAGTGTATTAGGGCTGGCTGTATGAATTGTTTTACTATATTTGATTAGTACTTCCTCTATCATCTCCCTCACCCATCTGTATCCATCATGCACTCCATCTCCCCCCTTTTCTATTCAAACTCAAACTAATTGGATCCACTCTCAAAATTGGTGGGGGATTTTTATCTCCTGACTCTTGCTTTCAGCACAAGAAATCTAACCTCTCATGAGGGATGATATAGTACAAAATAAGGCTTAAAAGGGACTGCTATTATTCATAAAAAAATGAACTAAAAGAAAATGTGATGAATTCTCTGGTTTTGTACTTTCTGATTAGTTGCATTTCTGTCAATTGCATCAGAATTTTATGAATTGCCCCAATCTGATTGACGAAATATATAAATTTTGCAGATATAATTGATGAATTATTGAAGAGTGGTAAAGAGATAGAGGCAGCGTATTTTGCTTCTGAGTCTGGCTTAACTGAAAGATTTCCTCCCGTTTCTCTGCTCAAGTCCTGTCTCCGGAATTCAAAAAAGAATGCTACAACCATATTAAAGAAAGGCAATTATAGTAATGCTGTACAGTATGTGATTTTTACTTTTTTTTCAAATTTATTTAACCATTACATGCAGTAGAACCAATATAATATGATCACTATTGTACTGCCAGGAGGAGTCAAGCAATTTGGAATTGAATTCCATCAGAGCCATCATTAAATGCATGGTAGACCATATGCTTGAATCAGAGTTCTCTATGGCGAGCTTAAGGAAGCAAGCTGCTCAGGTTGACAAGAGCAAGGCAGAAAGAAAGAAGAGTTCAGCAACCAATAGCAAACCCCAAAATAAGCGAGGCCATGGTCCTGGCAGTAGTCGCAGCAGTGGACCACCTGCCTTCTGGCCTGCTAAAGCAGCCAAATTTTCAAACACTTAACCAATCTTTTGGGCCCCCCAATCCCACCACCGCCCACCCCCCCCACCCCCCCCCCCCCCCCCCCCCCCCCCCCCCCAACACCACATAGCTCGACTGCAAGATATTCTCTCCCATACAACTATCCTAACCAAACTGTCTATGAAAGTGCTACTGCTGCTCAGTATGGATCAACTTATGGTGTACCCCCTGCTCAAAGTTCAGCTGCTATCCCTGAACAACACTACGCTCTTCCAGTAGACAATATGGCTGCCGATGTGTTCAGAGCCAGTAGTACCCGTTAGTTCTTATAGCGCAGACTGGCTACGGTGAGTATAGTTCTGCACTAGTGTCCTCTTATCAATCTACATCATATACACAATAGTTTGTAAGAAGCACTAGTCTGACCATTGATCATTTTGTTTGGTAGAATAGTAGTTGGCATTACATTTTTGAATAAGTTGGTTTATTTTTACAACTACTACGGAATAAAATCTGGGAATGGTTAAGACTCCCCCCATAGAGGCATTATAATATGTTTAGAAGCTGAATTTGATTCCCGGCTTTCAAATTTTGACCATGCTGATTCCGTATGTCTGAAATTCATAAGGCTGGTGGATTGGATTTGGATGAACGTGACCAACTAAACATTGTTGAACGGTCCTCACCGACACTAATTGTAATATCTTAAAATAAACAAATAAACTAGGGAGATGATAATGCCTACACAACTTAAAATAATAACTTCAGCTTAATTAAAATAATAATATTTTTAGTGATATATGAAATTATTCAACTTAATTAAATACAATTTCATGTTCATCTCTAGTTTTAATTTTTAGTGATAATTATTTTATTTTTAATTTAAAATTATTTAATTAATAATAACATAAATTAAATATATATTTATTATATATTTAAAATAAGTATTTCCAACTTTATTGATGGCCTCTCGCGGTAAGCAGGAGTCAGGTTACTTCTGGTATTCACCAAGAAGCTACAATGCCGTGAAACTCAGTCATTGGCTGTAGCAGCAAGTCTTGAATGACTACCTTTTTCTATATTTATATATTTAATGTTATCACATGCCTACAAATACTACCTGCCAATGCGTTTTAAAAACCCAGAGCAATCACGAGGGTCCGTCCGTCATATCAGCTAGAGTAGAGACTTCGTAAAAGATGGCGACTCTTCCCAATGGAACTTCTGAGTTTAACATCCCCAACATAAAGTTCACTAAGCTGTTCATCAATGGAGATTTTGTTGATGCTGTTTCAGGTTTTTCTGTTGTCTCTCTTCCTTCCTCTTTTGCTTGTTACCTCCAATATCAATTGAGGTTAATTCTAGCTTTTCGCATGTATGACTTGTTTTTACTTTCTGTCGTTCACTACTTTTAAACACCACTTGCTTTAACAAAGCTAATTTACCAAATTAGCTAGATGCAGGATTGGTGGTCAAAATAGTTTATCTGTACTTGTTGAAGTGAACTGATTCTCCTGTGCATATTTGTTTTTGCTCTATGAACAGAAATTCGCCTCTGCTCTCATCCTCTCTGGTTTTCTTCTCATCGCAGATGTTCACCCTTTTCATCTCTTTCAATTTCTTTCAATTTCTTTATTGTTATTTGTTCTTTCATCTATCTTAGCTCCACTGTATGTCGCTTATGGTGTGGTGAAATACAGAGAAATGGAGAAAATATGTATCAACAAAGATTTTCCCTTATTCAGGCTTACCTTTGCTCACGTTCTAGCTGTTTTTACTTGCTTTGTTCACTTACCTTTTTTTCTCATATGTCTTACTGAAAAAAAAAAAAAAAAACAAGAATAAGCTAACTTTTGCCGATATACGGCTTCCTAAATATTAAATAATTTGGGTTTCTTGTCTGACTTTGCAGTATCTTTTATGATTTTTTCCTATATATTTATCAATCAATAGAGTCGGCTAATGAGGCATTCTTCCTTGATATAGTGAGAGATCATATGATAAAGTCAAATATTTATTTTGAATTATTTTATTCTAATTAATACTGGTTAGTTTCTTGATTAATTAATTTGTCAAAGTCACTGGCGTCCTTAGACCAAGTAATGAAGGGTTTTTTTAATAGGCAAAACATTCGAGACAATAGATCCAAGAACAGGAGAGGTGATAGCCAGGATTGCTGAAGGAGATAAGAAGGATGTTGATCTTGCAGTCAAGGCTGCTCGCTATGCCTTTGATTATGGTCCTTGGCCACGTTTGTCTGGCTTTGTATGTTATATTTGCTCTTTTATTTATGAGATGGTTATTGTTATAATCATACAAAAAATCATTTTCATAATAATTTGGTGATGGATCAGGAAAGAGGAAGGATAATGATGAAATTTGCGGATTTAATTGATAAAAACATAGAAGAATTAGCAGCATTGGATTGCATTGATGCTGGAAAGTTGTTCAGCAGGGGTAAGGCGGTGGATATTCCTCTGGCTGCCGACAGTCTTCGTTACTATGCTGGAGCAGCTGATAAAATTCATGGTGAGGTGTTGAAAATGTCAGGGCAGTTTCAGGCATATACTTTGCTTGAACCCATCGGTGTTGTAGGGCATATTATCCCCTGGAATTTCCCTACTTCCATGTTTTTCATGAAGGCTAGCCCTGCCTTAGCCGCTGGCTGTACCATGGTCATCAAACCAGCTGAACAAACGCCCCTTTCTGCTCTTTTTTATGCCCGTCTTGCCAAGCTTGTAAGATCCCTTGTCTACTTAATTTCAAGTTCTTCCAAATGATCAAACTTATGTTTAATAAGCTGTTGACGTTTCAGGCTGGTTTACCTGATGGTGTGATCAATGTGGTAACTGGATTTGGATCCACTGCTGGTGCTGCTATTAGCTCACATATGGGCATTGATAAAGTGAGACAATATATATATAAACTCTTTACAATCACCTTTCACTAATTTTGCAAGAGTAGACTCTAAATTTGGTGAACCTACAGGTTAGTTTTACTGGGTCTACAGAAGTAGGACGTAAAGTGATGCAGGCTGCAGCAGCAAGCAATTTGAAAGCTGTTTCACTAGAATTAGGAGGCAAATCGCCTCTCTTGATTTTTGATGATGCTGATGTAGATAAAGCAGCCGATCTTGCTCTTTTGGGTGTCGTGTACAACAAGGTATATATAGTATTTATTTATTTTCATAGACCATATTTGGCTAATGCTCTATTTTTCGGTATGAATTATATAGGGAGAAATTTGTGTATCAAGTTCACGAGTCTTCGTTCAGGAAGGAATTTATGATGAATTGGTCAAAAAATTGGTGGAGAAGGCCAAAGCTTGGGTTGTTGGGGACCCTTTTGATCCTAAAGTTTGTCAAGGACCACAGGTTACTATTTTGTATATAGTAGTGATGAATTTCAAGTTCTTCAGTAAGTTTAGCCATTAAAACCAACCAAATTCTGAAAAGAAAATTTTGACATTATGCAAAAAGGTCGATAAGAAGCAGTTCGATAGAATTCTTTCTTACATTGAGCATGGAAAAAGAGAAGGAGCCACGTTGCTAACAGGGGGTAAGCCTTGTGGCGAGAAGGGGTATTATATTGAACCTACAATTTTCACTGACGTTAAGGTAAAATTTATCAACAGTTAACCTTTGGAAAATCTTGATTATATTTTCTTGAACTGATGATTCTTTTATTTTACCTTAAAATATCTCAACTTGTGCAGGAGGACATGCTAATAGCTAAAGAAGAAATTTTTGGTCCTGTGATGTCATTGATGAAGTTCAAGTAAGTATGAAGTCTATATCCGGCTTTTTCTTCTTTCCCTCGAGAATTTCCTGATGACCTAAACTTCATTGTTCAATCAATCACAGGACTATTGATGAGGCAATCAAGTGTGCCAACAATACTAAATATGGGCTAGCAGCAGGGATTGTAACCAAGAACATAGACGTGGCAAACACAGTCTCAAGATCAATTCGAGCTGGGATTGTATGGATCAATTGCTATTTTGCTTTCGACAATGATTGCCCCTATGGTGGGTGCAAGATGAGTGGATTTGGAAGAGATTTGGGATTGGATGCTCTTCATAAGTATCTCCAAGTCAAGTCTGTTGTAACTCCCATTTATAATTCTCCTTGGCTCTGAACAAACTTGGTTCTCAAATGTTAAAAGACAAATCTTAAAAGAATAAGTCTTTGCTAATGAGTTTGTCAGTGCCAGGGCTGTATATTTCTCTAATTTAGACCGAATAATCCTAGCCTACAATAATCTCATGCGCATTATATTTTCGCAAGCATATTTTCAGATCTAGAAATTTGCAATTATTCACTGCACAAGCATATTTTCAAATGTTTCTTCAGCCTGAAGAGGGAAAAACCATTGACATAGTACACAGGGAAATGCAGAGAACGAAACGATCAACACGATACAACAGATACGTGCAACTATTTACGTTGTCCTTTCTACAATCATTTGCTAGTCTTTCCCCTTAGCTTAACGCCTAGGGCCTTTTCCATCTTCGCTAAAACGGCCTGGTTGGGCACAGCCTTTCCATTCTCATACTCTTGAACCACCTGAGGCCGCTCGTTTATCAGCTTTGCGAGCTCCGCTTGGCTCATCTTCTTCTCTAGCCGCGCCTTCTGGATTAACTGCCTCACCTCACCTGGCACACGCTCCAGCGTTCCTGGATCGTTGCTCTCGTCCAGCTTTCTGGCGTTCACTACCGGCGCTGTCTTCTTGTTTGATCCCGCGTCAAACTTCTTTATCGTCTGGACTGGCGCTCCCGACCGCAGGGCCTGATTCACCGCCTTCGGGTCTCGCAACCCTTGAGCCTTGATCTTAGACTTGTGCAGCACCACAGGCTCCCAATCCTGTGTGATCGCTCCTGGATATCTATTCGGCATCGTTATCACAAGCACAATGAGACGAAAGATTATCTTCTCCTTGCGGGAGAGTTGAAAGTTGATGCTCCTTATATAGAGTGAGATGGTCTGGAAGGATCTGCAATCTTCGAAGATGCGAGGGAAAGAATTTGCTGTCAAATTCATGACGTGGTAGCTTTTTATTGGATGAAGTTATTGACCATGAAAATAACTGCTTCGTAATTAAGCTATGGCCAAAGCACTTATTCCCACCCAAGGTATAGTGAAATTTCAACCTCCACCCTTCAACTTTCAAAAACTCAAACAGTCCCCTATAACCAAATTTCTATTAAAAATTTTAGTTAAAGTTAGTAATAAAATTATCATTTACCAAAAAAATTAAAATTTCATCATATTTTCCTCCTCCATATTTAAAAACTTATATTTTTTCCCTAATTCAAAGTTTGAAAAGTGACAAAACTCTCATAAAGTTTGTTTCTCTTCTTCTGACACTAATTTATTCTTTCTCAATTGTTGGCCATCCTCCCTGCTCTTTTTATCTCTCCTCTGGTCTCTCTCTCTTACCTTTCCTACCATCTTTGGCTAGAGAAAAAGATCAAATCATCTTCGTCTTAAATAAAGACACATCGTCTTTGTCTCGATGAAGACTGATCGTTTTTGTTTGAGACGAAGACAATTTTGTTTTTATTTCTAATTGAAGACAATCGAAGAGGCAAGAGAGAGAGACTAAAGGAGAGATAAGGGGGAAGAGAGAATGACTGAAGACTAGAGAAAAATAAATCGATGTCGGAGAAAAAGGAACAAATTTTAGAGGGTTTTTATCACTTTTTAAACTTTAGGTTAGAAAAAAATATAAATTTTTAAATATAAGAGAGGAAAATGTGATGAAACTTTAATTTTTTTTATAAATGATAATTTTACCTAAAACCTTAATTAAAATTTTTAATAGAAATTTGGCTTTGGGTAGATGTTTGGGTTTTTGAAAGTCAAAGGGTGGACTTTTGATTTTCACTATACCTTGGGTGGGAATAAGTCTTTTGGCCTTACGCTATTTATGCGTGCTCCTCAAGGAAAATGAATATCAGCTATATTTGATGACGTGTTATGTTATATTGGTTAAAGTTGTGGGTATTATTGACTTTGCACTTGGTTGATCAATCGAACGGCTTAGGAAACGTGTTAGAAACCAACGGTATAGATTCACATTTGAGGCGCCATTTTGGAGATTAAAGGACTCCCGAGGCAAAACTTGGCGCCAATTGCTCACTTTACTTTTCGCACTCGGCTTTTCTCTCTGATACATCGAAAATGCAGGGCCAAAAATCGATTCTCTCATTCTTTCAGAAATGGGCCCCGTCGGCTCGGAGCTCAGACGCTGGAGACATGCATGGCGATCGGAGAGAGACTCCGCTTTCGTTGAAGCAGCAGAATTTGAACGGTGCCGTTCTAACTCAGCCGACATTTCCACCTACAGATGTCTCGTCCCTAGAAATAAGAGGAGTCGATACTCCGCCGGAGAAAGTACCACGTCAGATTTTACCGATGAGTTTCAAGGAGAATGAAGAGGCCAAAGGAGGATCCTCACGCTTCTCGAGTATCATGCATAAATTTGTGAAGGTTGATAATGGGCATAATGCTAACACGAGGTATTTTTCTTTCTTGAACTTCTTAGGCTTTTTTCCTGGTTTGATTATTTGAAACTTTGCCATGTTTGCAGTTCCGTTGGTTTGATAATTTTTTATTTGCACAATCGCATTCATGTATTTTTCTGATTTAGCGAGCCAACGATATTTCACTTTTTATAAAATTGATATGTTATGTCATAACACAAAAATTCCTGGCAAACATGGTTATGACTTGGGAACTGGTTATATCTACTCTTGTTTGTTTTCAGGTCATGGCTTGTTATTAGATTAAAGACGTTTAAGCTGTGTCCATATGTTAATGCAAATTGCATGTTGCCATGGCTGATTGCATAGGCCCATAAATCACAATGTTTTTTTTGTTGATGATCTTTGTATTTTTTAGGAGTGAATCGAATGGCGTTTCTTCTAATATTTGCTCTGTATCTGGTAAAGTTGGTGATTCTGAAGCAATCAGTGAACATGGAGCAGCTACTAAATGTCCTGTAAAGGACAATATGCCTAGTTTCAGTGGGATAGTTAATCAAGGAAGTGTTTTGGATAGTGAAAATGATGCTGAAATCCCTGGTCCAGAGACACCGGGTACACACCGTGTTCTTCCTCGATTAAAGCGTATTCAAGAGACTATTATTGAGGTAGGAGATATGAAGGATAGTTCAATGGTGGATTCTGTCAAAAGGGTGAAGCTTCTTCAGGATTTTGTTGCTTGTTCTAAGAACCATGGGGAAGAAGCTTATACAGCTAGCAAGTTTGAGTGGCTTGACCCTTCTCATATTAGAGATGCTAATGGAAGAAGGCCTGCTGATTCACTTTATGACAAGAATACGCTTTATATACCACCAGATGCTTTGAAGAATATGTCAGCATCTCAAAAACAGTATTGGAGTGTCAAATGTCAATACATGGATGTTTTGCTTTTCTTTAAAGTGGTTAGTTGAAGCCGTTTTCATTTTATATATTCTCAACTACTTCTAATTCCAATTGTTGGGGTAACTGTAGTTTGTGATGACTATTCAGTCACTTTTCTTTCAATTACCTTCTTAGTGCCATCAAAAGAGTACTGAGATGGATTACATGACCGTAGGAATAAAATACAGAAAAGAAAGATTATGTTATTTTGAGGTTGACAAGATCATATTCATGTTGACTTATATTGCTTTAGTTATTCAGGAGTCCCTCCTGTTTGGTATATCAATGGGAAAAATAATTTTATCTATGATATGATTTAGCATTTCTGGAAATATATACTGCTGTAGTCATTTTACAATTTAGGGTTTGTGGGTTTTGAAATTAAGCTTGCCTTATGCTCCAACTCATTATCATTACAGGGGAAATTCTATGAGCTCTATGAACTTGATGCTGAAATTGGCCATAAAGAGCTTGATTGGAAAATTACATTAAGCGGTGTTGGGAAATGTCGGCAGGTGAATGAGTTTTGGCTTCATATTATTATTACCTTGATCTTTTCTGTTCATTTCCTCTTGTTCATCTCCTGGATATGCAATAAGTTATTTCCTTATGGTCAGGTTGGTATATCTGAAAGCGGAATTGATGATGCCGTTCAAAAACTTGTTGCTCGTGGGTAAGAATGTTTAACTGCTCAGCCTTATTATAAACATTTCTAGCTCTACTCTACGCTTTTTGGTAACTTCATTATATAGTTACTTCTTCTTGTTAAATGACTGTCTGAGATGCTGTAATCTACCATATAGGCCTTTGGAGACTGTAAAAGTTTGCACAATTCCTGATATAGGTATTTTATGCAGGAATTAATATTTTTTGTATAATAAGAGAAAACAAATAAAAGCTTTTATGAGTTTCACTTTAAAAACTTTAATATCTGCCATATTCAGTAAACTTGTGGAATGGTAACTGAAATCAAAATCAAGTTAGGACTCATTCATTTATTGCCTTCCTGGTGTACTATGTCATGGTTTACTTATTAATTACTTTGTTCCTCTGAAGATATAAAGTTGGGCGAATAGAGCAGTTGGAGACTTCTGCACAAGCAAAAGCCAGAGCAAATTCTGTAAGTTTACCTTTCTTAGAAAGGATAATTCTAATTAATCTTTGCAGATTTGATGTTCCCTCTGCCATGTTTCACTTGCCTTCTCAATGCTTCCTTTACAGTAATCAAGAAGTGTTGATTTGTTCTTGCTGATCCCTTTATTTTTATCACTCTGGTATATGTTTGAACCCAAGCCCTTGTTTTTTAAAGTTTGAAGCATTTTCTGGTCCTGACTTGCACGTGTGGTCTGTGGTGCATATGAGCATAATGCCTCTATCCTCTTTCTCTCTTCTAATGTATTCTGAGAAGATGTGAAATCTGCAATTAGTGTGCATTTAGGTTCTCAAGTTGAGTATTTTTATTCTAATCAGCCATACTAAGTTAAGCATGTTTGTAGCTATGCAGCTTGCATATTCAACTAAAAGGTGCCACTTTTTTTGATGTTCTTAATTTTTCTATATATTCTCTCATCTCAGTTTAAATTATACTCTTTCTATTTTAGTCATCTCTACCCTTTTACTTTTTCCTACCTTCTTGATATGTTGTATTGCGACTGTCTAGATAACAGTCTAAACATCTTGATTTGACTTCTAGGTAATTCCAAGAAAGTTAGTACATGTAGTCACGCCATCAACTGCAATCGACGGTAATATTGGGCCTGATGCTGTTCATCTTCTTGCTATAAAAGAGGTCTGTAATGGTGATCTGTCAGTTGTCTTTCTTACCTATGGATGCAAAACATCAATTTTTCTTAAATAATAATAATAATAATAATAATAATAATAATAATAATAATAATAATAATAATAATAATAATAATAATAATAATGATGATGATGATGATGATGATGATGATGATGATGATGGACGACGACCACAAAATATCGCCTTTGCGGTTTCTTATTATATTTACTTCCAGTGCTTGTTTTTTGTGTGTATATATATATATATTGCATCTTCTTCCTTTTTTAACTTTTTGCTTTTTCCTGTTTTTCTCTCGCATGTTTTTTGAAATTTTGTGCATGTGAGTCTGTGATTTTAGGTGCTTATTTAAACAACAATTATTGCTGGGCCAATTTCATAATGGCATAATATGAAGCCCTATGATAAATATATATAACATCCTGATTTCTCTTATAATGTCACTGAATTAAATAACTGAGGTTAGAACAGGACACCTGCCCGATTCTTGGATCATGATGAAATGTATATTCTTCACTGTGGCGGCTTTAAAGAAAGTGAATAGACAATTTAATATTAACTCTACGTAGGCGGCAACTTTTATTAATTAATTTTTTTTTTCTAATGGTGTTTCTTATTATTGTATGATGTGGAGGCTCTGGGTTGTACATCTTTTAAGTGTGTTGCATTGTGTTTTGTCTCCAGGGAAACCATGGGCTGAATAATGATTTGGTTGTCTATGGTTTTGCTTTTGTTGATTGTGCTGCTCTAAGGTTTTGGGTTGGCTCCATCAAGGATGATACTTCATGTGCTGCTTTGGGGGCTTTATTGATGCAAGTATGCTCTTCTGACCTCTTTCCTTTTGATGTTCTGCTACAATGTCTAATTGAAAGATCAAAATTGGGATTCTGATGCTGTGATTGGTTTTAGGTTTCACCTAAAGAAGTAATATATGAAAGTGGAGGTGGACCTTTCTCTTCTTCCTTTTGACATTTGAACAAATTCCGTTTGTAAGTTATTGATGGAAACCATCACTTCAGCTTAATTCTTTTTAATACTTCAGGGCTCTGCAAAGAAGCTCAGAAAGCTATCAGAAAGTTCTCATTAGCAGGTGTGACTTATATCTGCCTTTCTGCCTGTTTAGATATCTCATTAAAATTTGATGTGTAATTTCATGTTACTCAGCTATATAACTAGATCATCTATATGTTCTTTCCAGTAGCTGTCAAATACCTACACCTTCATTTTTAGTTAATCCAAGTGTAAAAATGTCCATATGAGATAATGCGATTGTATTAGCACCTTATCGCCATGCAGTACGTTTAAAAAGATTGATATTGTGTGGCAGCTCTATTTTGTTTCACTTTAACATGACTAAATCTCTTCTGATTTGTGAATCCATGATTATTTATGCAGAAAGGATGGAATATGCCTGACTCTTGCTCTGCTCTAGGGCTGATTGATTAGCAATGCCTCACCATTAACATGACTAAATCTCTTTGGATGTTTGGGGCATGCATGATAATGTGTTAAGCTATTAATGGTTAATTGGGTGCATTATTGCTGCTCGTTGCCAGAGCTACAAAATGATGTTCTCACATGTTCAGCCTGTACTTGTCAAGCAAATTATTCTATTAGCTTTTCCTGCTTGAAATTAATTATGCATACTCCATGTGAATGAAGAATTGGTGACAAGGAATGTGTTGGACAACGTTTAATGTTTTACAAGTCATGCTAGTTGTTCACCTACATATGGATCTATGCTTTGTTGTAAATATCAGCAAGACTATCTGCTTCATCTGCAATTTGTTCTAGTGCTGCTGTTTGCCTGTCTATTTGTTTGCCTTTCTGAATTTCTTATTGCTTAGCTCTTTTCTTAAATTAGCCGTCAGCATTTTATCATGAGAAAATTCATATTTGGTTTATTTCTCAACAATCTAACATGAATGCTATTTTGATGAATCATTCACCAGCTGTGTTTTTTCTTACTTACTGCATTCATTATGACAAGTAGAATACAGCGTCAACTTTTAATTCTCTTACAGGTTATGCAGCTGTGCAATTAACTCCAGTCACACCCACTACTGATTTTGTGGATGCTTCTGAAGTTAACAATTTGATTCAGTCAAAGGGTTACTTCAAAGGGTCTTCTGGTCCATGGAATAATGCACTTGACTGTGTAATGCAGCATAATATTTCTTTAAGTGCTCTGGGTGGACTTATTTGTCATCTATCGAGGTTGATGGTATGCTTGCATGCGTCCCCCTTTAATTTTCATTTTTTGTGCTCTGCTTATAAAGATTAATTTATTCTTATTTTCATGCAGCTAGATGATGTCTTAAGAAATGGAACCATACTACCATATCATGTTTATAAGGATTGCCTCCGAATGGACGGACAGACACTGGTAAATCTGGAGATATTTAGTAACAATGATGATGGTGGTTCCACAGGCAAGTCTTTGCATATCTTAGCTATTAATTAGATGCCATTCTGAGAAGATTTTATCCCAGTATCTCATTCAAAGTTACTAATCCTCAAAAGTTCTACTACTGTGAGTTCCAGGTACATTGTTCAAATATCTTGATAGTTGTGTAACATCATCTGGTAAGCGGCTGTTGAGGAGCTGGATCTGCCATCCACTGAAAGATGTTGACAGCATTAATAGTAGGCTCAATGCAGTTGAAGATCTAATTGCACATTCAGAAATTATGTTGGTTGTTGCTCGGTATCTACGGAAGCTTCCAGACCTGGAGAGGTTACTTGGCAGGGTGGGGATTAGAGTTAAGGCATCAGCTTCTCTTGCGTTGCCCTTAATAGGGAAAAAAATTTTGAAGCAGCAAGTAAGTTTTCTCGAAATATAGATTATGCCCTCCATCAAATTTGTTTGAGGCACATTGTTTATCAAAACCATTATGCATCTCCTTTATACCTATTATGTTATTGTAATGAATTGTTAATTTCAGATCAGGTTTCTTCTCTGAAATTTCTTTCTCCTAAAGAAGATAGATTGTTTTGCCATTGTGGATATGTGAAGAAAACTAGCTAGCTATAAAAGGATTGTATTGAACCGGTCTCTCATCCAGTTTTTCAGTATATAAAATTGCTGTGAAAATGCTGCAGTAAAGGTTTAAGGAATGTATTGATGGCTTAAATATAATAATCTTTGCATTTACGTAAAATAAATTCATAATTCGATTAGGGCTTAAGATATGAAAAAGTAATGATAGCAACTTATTTATTTTGAAGATGCCATGAAATAAATCATTAAACAAAAAAAAAAAGAAAACACATGATTGGTTGCCTTGTTTTAGTAGGCATGGAAAGAACTGTTGTGATAGTTGAAAATGGCTGTGATTAGTGAAAAATGTGAAGAAAATCATATTTCAATGTTACCAAATACACCTTTTTATTAGATCAAAGTATGTAATATATATTGTTGGTGCAGGTGAAAGCATTTGGGTCTCTTGTGAAGGGCCTGAGGATTGGTATGGATTTGCTAATGCTATTACAGAAGGAGGGGCATATAGCTTTGTCATTATCAAAAGTTTTTAAACTTCCTGTGATAGATGGTAGTCATGATCTGAATACATTTCTTGCTCAGTTTGAAGCAGCGATAGACAGTGACTTCCCAAATTACCAGGTCTGTGTCAGTCTCTACTTGTGCACAATGCTCCATAGGTGATTGGATTAAGTTTTTCTTTGTGTCTCTGAGTTGCATCTTTTATGTTGGAATATTCTTTTTAATGGATTCAGCATATTGGAATGGGCTATTAGTGGTTATACATTTTTTCTTAAATTTATCCATGATTGCAATTCCCCTTTTCATATGTTTTATAATCCTTTAAAGGAATAGATAGATGGCACTATTTATGCCTATCTGAATTTGACTCAGATTATTAATTAACGTTATTGCTATTATTATTTGTTTGACTTCAAACTGTTTAACAAGCTATGTACAAATTCAGGGCTTCTTACACTTAATTGGGCTATGATTATAGTTTCTACTTATGTACTGATATTTAGGCACATTAGTGACATGACATGTTTTACCAGAACCATGATGTTACAGAGTCGGATGCTGAAACACTCTCTATTCTGATTGAGTTATTTATAGAGAAAGCTGATCAATGGTCTGAAGTTATTCATTCTATCAGTTGTATAGATGTACTAAGATCTTTTGCCGTAACTGCAAGCACATCATGTGGGACTATGTGTAGACCACACATATTGCCTCAGTCAAAAACTACAGCTTTGAGCCAGGACGGCAGAGGACCCATACTCAAAATTAAAGGACTATGGCATCCATATGCCCTTGGAGAGAGTGGACTGCCTGTCCCAAACGACATACTCCTCGGTGAGGATTCAGATGGCTATCATCCTCGTAATTTGCTTTTGACCGGGCCAAACATGGGTGGAAAATCAACACTTCTGCGAGCCACTTGTTTAGCTGTTATATTGGCCCAGGTTTGCTCTCCTGTTTAGAAGCTAAACGATTGTGATGGCAAATAAACAATTATTTAAAAAAATTTATTGGCCGGTGTTATTTTTCTGTAGACCACTAATTTTCTAATGACTTGCAGCTGGGCTGTTTTGTTCCCGGTGAGATGTGCATACTCTCAATCACAGACATCATTTTCACACGGCTTGGTGCCTCTGATAGAATCATGACAGGCGAGAGTAAGTATATGTCAGAAAATAAACAAGACATTTTTCATGTGAAGATTCTTTGTTTTATATTATTGTATGAAGATATGTGATATGTGTTGTAGTGTCGTTTTATCCTGTGAACTATAAGGAGAAGCAATTGATGGAGTTTTCAATGACTATATTTCATGTAACTTGAACTTTCAAAGAAAGCTTTAAGGAAAGTGTGTTGTTATCTGAATCTGAATCTTATAATGCATAGATGCACACAAGTAGGTATATATACATGCAGACTCTTCAAGTTGAGTTTGATTGTGGAGACAACCTTTGTTTTTTTCGTAGGTACATTTCTTGTTGAGTGTACAGAAACAGCATCAGTTCTTCAAAATGCTACTCAGGATTCATTGGTTATTCTTGATGAATTGGGTCGGGGAACAAGCACTTTTGACGGATATGCCATCGCATATGCTGTGAGTTTTTCCTGTGTCTTTATAGATAAAAATAAATAGTTTTCTAATCTTGGAACTCCTTGAAATATTTGTCAAAATTTCAAGACCTACCTCATTGCAGATCTTTGTACTAGTCTTAAGATCATTCGATTGTTCCTGACTTCTTTGTGCAGGTATTCCGCCATCTCACTGAAAAAGTTAATTGTCGGTTGCTATTTGCAACACATTACCATCCTCTCACAAAAGAATTTGCTTCTCATCCACATGTTACACTGCAACATATGGCTTGTGCTTTCAAGTCAAACACTGAAAACAGTTTGAAAAGTGACGAGGAGCTGGTTTTTCTCTACTGCCTTGCTTCAGGAGCATGCCCAGAGAGCTATGGATTGAAAGTAGCCATGATGGCTGGTGTCCCAGAAAAGGTGGTTGGTGTGGCCTCACATGCTAGCCTAGTCATGAAAAACTCAATTGGAAAAAGTTTTAAATCGAGTGAACAGAGATCAGAATTCTCAACTCTTCATGAGGAGTGGTTGAAGGGCATAGTGAATTTTTCACGGAATGTTGACACTGATTGCACAGAGGAGGATGCTTATGATACTTTGTTTTGTTTGTGGCATGAGATAAAGAGCTCATATCAATTGCACAATTAAAGGAAAAGCGGGTCCGAGGTAAGGACTGGTGGCATGTGACACTCTGCTTCAACCACTGTTTCTGTCTTTTATATACACCTAATTTCTGCTGTTTGAGAAAATGCAGTGTAAATTTTAGTTTGAAATTATTACATCTTTATATTTCATCATGGAAACCGGTGGATCATTTACATATTAACTTTTTTCTGTTTTATAAAGTAGAAAAATGAGGGCATCGATGCTGTGATATGTTTCATTCTTTCCCCTTCTTTCCTCAACTGTTTCTTTGAATTGAAAATGTCTATTATCTACCTAAAGGAAAAATCTATAATAGCACTGAAGCGATCTTTTTTTCTTGGTTAAGTAATTGCACTGAAGTTATTGTGATAGTCCCCTGCTACTAGATATATATCATTAAATTTTTTTGACATATATTTTGAACATCTAAACAAAATTACAGAGTACAGACCCTACTGGGAAGAGGTACCAAAAGATCATAATCTTGATACGTGGGTACACGGTGTAAGGCTATGGCAAATGCACAAAATAGAAATATTGATTGTGTGGTTGTTGGTCCGATAACTGTTAAAGGGTTTATTTATCTGATCAAATTATATAAAACTGTCATTTAGTCTCTGATCCTCCAGTTCCAAAAGCCTATGCTTTCTTCTTTCGCCATACTCATGTACTAGACAAAAACTTCATTGGGGATTTTCTTGGTGGTGACCGTGATGAGTTCCACATTCAAGTTCTGAAAGAATTCACGGAAACCTTTGAATTTTCTGGCATGGTCCTTGACAACGCTCTTCAAACTTATCTAGAGACATTCGGAGAATCCCATAAGATTCAGCGGATTCTCAAAGCATTCTCAGAAAGATTTTTGTTAGCAACGATTCAGTGTTCATACTATTCTACTCCCTCATCATGCTTAATACTGATCAACACAATCCTCAAGTCAAGAAAATCATTACTGAAGAAGAGTTCATAAACAACAATATGGCAATCAATGAAGGAGAAGATCTCCTTAGAGAGTACCTCTCACAGCATTTTCACTCCATTGCAAACAACGAGATCACTCCTTTTAGGCAACTTGGCCGCCCGATCGATATGAATCCAAGCAGATGGATTGGGCAAATGAATCGATCTAGGACTATGAAGGCCTTTACCTCGGCTAGGGAGAGATATGTTTGAGTGCATTGCTGGTCCATCAGTTGCGGCTCTCTCTGCCTTTTTTGAGCACGCTGATGAAGATGAATTGCCCCAAGAATGCATAGAAGGATTGATCTCAATATCTAGAATAGATCAGTATGGACTAGAACCGACACTCTTGACGAACTTCTTGCCTCATTCAGCAAATTCACCACGTTGCTAAATCCTTATTATGCCTCAGCAGAAGAAACATTGCTTGCTTTTAGCAATGACATGAAGCCAAAGATGGCTACACTTGCGGTATTCACCATAGTCGACTGCTTGTTGAAACTAAAAAGGCTTATGTTACTTCCCCAATCTGCGATTGAATTTGATACTTCTTTAACTTTAACTCGGATGCCCTGCTTCAATCAAAGAAACCATTTTCCTAATGACTTTTGTACCTAATACTGAACAAAACCATCAATTTTTTTATACAAAACAAACCAATACTTATTTTTGGCAGAGTAGTTGACGTCACAATACATTTTCTTTAGGTTATAAGAGCAGTTAATATATTCTTGACTCCAAATCCGCATTAATTTTACCTTTATTTTTCTCATGCATTTACTTGTACTTGGTTTTTCTCAGTGAAGAACAATTATATGCATGCATTTTTTGGAGCTTAGAAAGACCTTCAAAAGTTGATACCAACTTCAAATGTATATTAATAGTAACCGTTACAAAAACTAATAGAACTCCCCCACTATTCTCATGATTAATAGCATTTTAAAAAATCCCAAAACTTGTTTGACAGGGACATCACCATCCTTAGCAACCCTGTTTAATGATGATATTTTAGCAATCAAGCAACCTAAACTGATATATAATCATCATCATATTCCTCCCCTTTGGCCTTACCTATTGATTCTCATTCACTCAACCTTCTCAATTCTTACTCTTCTTCTGCAACATCAACTTGTACAATGCCAAGAACAAGAAGTGATCCAAATCTCTTTGAGTCAGTGTATCTAATGAACACAGCCCAGATTTTCAGAGAATCCATCAGACTTATACTTCTCCACCATTCTCATTTCCATTCAATCTCCATATTCCTTTTCTCTCCTCTCCCAATCTCTCTCTTCATTTCCCACTTTCTCTTTCGCCATTTTCCCCAAATACCCTCGTTAACCATCAACCTCACACATGATTTACTAGGACATCCCCTGTCCAAAAGCTTCTCCAAAACCATACTTCATCTTGTCATTTGCTTTCCTTCCACCATCACCTTCTCGCTTTTGGGAAGGGCTGCCACTATTCAAGCAGTTTCAGACAGTTACCATGGAGTAAATCTTGATGGAAGAAGACTTTTATTTAAAAGTGGGATGAGTTGGATAAAACTAATCCATACAAGTTTCTGGGAGTCAGTGATTAATGTTGGGCTATTTGGAGGATTGTTTACCAGTTTGACAATGTTGCCAAAGATACTATTTGCATATGGAATAAGATCAAGATTGTTGAGATTGTTTTGTGCAGTAGGGTTTATAGGAATTCCATTTTGTGTGGGCTTTGCACAGGTTATGGTTATTGGGAACTTGGCAAGAGTATTATCAGTGTTGGAAAGTGAGTGTTATGGAATTGAGTCATTATTGAAGGCAAAGAAGCTATTGCAAGGAAGAAGACAAACAGCTCTGGGGATAGCTTTGTTAAGTAATGTGAGCTTGAGATTAGTTGAGTGTTTGTTTGAGTTTAGGATGAGCAAGGATGTTCATTTATGGGAAGCTCCATTGTTGGTTTCCATGTACTCTTCAGTGCTTGTTTTTGACAGTGTCATGAATGTTGTATTCTATTATGCATGTAAGCCTTGAAATTGCAACAAAAATGAGGAAACAGTGAAGGCTTTGTATTTCACTTGCTAATAATCAAAGAAGATGTTCATTCAAGAAAACTTCTAGAAATATTATAATTATCTGTTGCATCGCATTACAGACTACATTCATGGTCAACACACAATTATTTTACTCCTTCATAGGCTAGCTAAATTATGGCGTCCATACACTAAACAAAAAATTTAAAACTTGATCTTTTTCCCTTTCTCGTCATTACATCATAGAAAATAGAAAACCATCAAGTAACTCTTTTTTCATACACATCCTCCTCCTGAGTTGTTCGGGTTATAACTTTTACACACAGATAATAATCATTTTGAAGTAGGGTTAAATTTAAGCCAAACATATTCAAGCTCCAAAATAAATTTAGTTCGAACTTGTCCGAAATAAGCTCAGCACAAGAACTTTAACAATTTCAAATATTACATAGAGAATAAGGGGAGCTGGTGTAATATAATTCTTGAAAACATCTTGAGAACACAAACAGAAAGACTGTGAATATCCAAAAAATGATGTTACTTGAAAACGTATCAAAAGTGAAAAGCATTTACAATAGAAAGAGTGTACTAGCCAATAAAACACAGGTTTTCACAGATTCCAATCTTGAGGGGAACACTAGAACAAGGATATAAAACATCCATGCCCATCACATTACACAAATCATAAGACCTTAATGAATTCCCTGGTAGCTGCATTCACAAAGCTGAGAGATTTGGATGGCATCATATCTTCAAGAACTTCAGTTTCTGACAATAATAACATTCAGAATTGTTATATTACTGATACCAAGATTTTTTGAAATCTTGTAAAACAAATGACAGATCCCAACAGATAATCAGTCCAAAATATCCAAAAATGAAAAATATACATCAAGATTCAAGTGACACACAGAATAAGATCTGATGACCCAGAATAGTCCAAAATGTAAATCCAATGAATCAGATGACAGGTCAATAAAGATTCCATTAATCTCATAGGTCATTTCCATAAGTTTAACTTGTTCCATGCAAGAATCAGCAAAGGTCCTCAGACTCTTTCTACATACCAAAAAGAAGATTGTGGACAAAATCACTACAACAGGACATTAAAAAGAAAGCGAACAAGACAAAAATAAGGGAAAAAAGATGAGCACAATTCCTTATTGAGAGGACAAACATTACCAAGAACATGTGTCCTATCAACAAGAGATGATCATAGTTTTCATATGACCTCAAACAATGGTAACAAAATACTCAATGTTTCTATGATAATCTACAGTTTTTCAATGACTACTAATTCATAAAGAAGAGAAAATACCTAAACACAAAAAAGAAGACAAAGAGAAACGGTCAAATGTACTTCTACATATACACTCTGCCAGTGTGTGCAGGGTGATCTAGACTTGACAATTCCTGTCATTAGATCCTGTCAGTTTAAATTTCGAGTTAAAAACCTTCAACTCTAACCTTAACCCAACATAAACTATATCCAGGTTCACCTGAAATAAGTGGAATTGACCAAAATCATCCACTGTTTCCACTCTCCTGAGTGTTTTTAGTGTTTCAATTTCTTTTCTAAATTATCCCAATCTATTATTAACAAAACACACACCATAACACTTTTTTTTTATTGACAAATGACCTAAAAAATTACATATCAACACCCTTTATAACATGACAATGATCTTATTAATCAAATTTCATTCTTACAACTCAAAAATAAAATAAGATTTTTTAATAAAAATCAAGAATACTCTGAACAACTACAACTACATAGAGATACAACTATATGTAATATCAAAAAATTTTAGTTGTTGCGAATTCTTATCTTTTAATATTTCTACAATCTGCCCCTAATAAATTCTACTACAGTAATAATTATCTAAATTTTGGGTGAGTTTAGGTTGGTTTCATGTCAATCTAAACACAACCTGATTTAGTTTCAATTTGTACCAAGTTGGCCTAAACAAAATTTCGTGTGAAAGAAATCAACTAATCCGATTTTTTCATGTCATGTCATGTTGGGTAAACGGATATTGCCAGCTCTTGGGCGATCATTTCAAAATCTCTGATATATTTAATATAAGGGCCTAATCCAATTCCTTCAACATTCTCAGATTACCCATATTACAGCCTGCATATAAGAAATTTCATTTCAAACTTTCTAAGCTAAAGAAAATTCTACTTCTTCTTTACAGTGTCTGACATTTCAGAAGCGAATAGTGCAGAGTATATACACACCTTCAAAATAGAGAGTTCATTCAAAAATGCAAATTAAACAACTAAACATTCAAACTTTTAACAATATTCACTATGTTCATTGAGAAGTCATGTCAGATGGCTGCCTAAAATGTCACTCAAAGGAGCAAATAGGATACCACTAATTTCTTAGGGATCAAAAATGTCTTGAATTTGAGAAAATTCTATGAATCTTTTCAGTTCTATCAAGTAAATGGTAGCAGGTCGCTCAGTGTCAGTTCATGGATGGAAGTTTGGGTTTGTTATCTCTCCATTTGATGCTAAGAAAGATAGCAGCACTTCTTCCCATGGCAGCAAATGAAAAAACATGATGTCAATGTGATGTATTCTTTCAAGAAGCACTGTGCTCATGAGATGGTAAGTCAGTTATGTCATTCTTAAGTTTAAGACAGAAAAGCTAACTAAAATAGGTAAGAACATAAATATAATGAAAAAAAGGACAAACATAAATGCAATAATATTCCCACCCTGCTATTTTCCCCAGAAAACATAGTCAGTACACAGTTAGGACTATTAGATCAAAGGCAGGAGCAAAGGTACCAATAAATATCCAACTATAGTGTGACATGCAGCTATAGTAAAATGTAGAATGCATCAGATAAAATAACGCGCACGTGTGTGTGTGTGTGTATAACAAAAAGTAGACACTCACCAACATTACTCACTAAGATTCTCCATAGAATCACCTTCACCATCATCATCATGACTGTCCTCATCATCATCAGCTTCCCTGATTTTTGCAATCTCAGCCTGCGCCCTCTCCAAAATTTTCTTCTTCTGCAACTCCATCTCCCTATGAAAGTCCATCCTCATCCTCTCCAATTCCATCATCTGTTCCCTCTTGCTACTCTCTATCTTCTCATATATCTCCCCAAATTTATTCACAGAATCAGCCAGCATCATCAATGAAGCAGAAGACTCCTCATTTTTTTCATCCTCTTCCTCATCCTCCAGCTCCGATTCAGTCGGACTATCCCTCATTTCATCAAATCCATTAGACCGATCCAAATAAACCCTAGTATCCATAAACACAAACTCACCAGAATCAAGCCCACAAGCTAACCCGCCACACTCTCTTCTCATGTCCATTAACATATCCATCTTCTTGAAAAACACCCATTTACTAGAATTTACTCCCATTTGCTCCACTTTAACCTTCTCCTTCTTATACTTCCGCTTCAGTTCATCCATCATTCGCCGACATTGGGTATCTGTTTTTTCAGTCTTTAACGCTTCTGTTACTTTCTCTGACACCTCAACCCAATCTTCACTTCTCAAACTTTTTCTCCCCAGCTGCAAGAACCTCTCTCCCCAAATTTCAAGCAACACAAATGCCTCGTGCTCGCTCCAATCATATGATAATTTGACACTTCGTGGAGCGAATTGATAACTAGAAACTGCGGTTCTCACCTTCTGTCGTTTTGGATATCTCTCAAAATTCTCGCTTTCTTTGAAATTGTGGCGATGCCCATTTGTCTCACCAAATTCAACACCATACTCTTCTTCTTCGTTTTTTTCTTCATTGTAAGCATCGAATTCGTCATCTTCATCATCTTCTTCATACTGGAAGCGGTTTTTTAATGGACGAGAATATGAAGGGATTTTCTGGCGATTTAAATTATAGGGGTTTGAAGAGTACCTTGCATCATCTTCAGTGTTGTCCATTTCGGCCAGAGTACAGATAGATTGATTCAAAATAATGCAAACCCTGACTGACAGAGGTTAAAATTTTTTGGTATGGTTCGGAAAATATGTATGTTTTGACATGCCAAAAACCCTAATGGGTGGTTTGTTGGATATCTAATTACAGTTATGGAGAAATCAAAGGGAACAAATTGGAATTTGAACAGAAAATAATGAAACCCTAATTTTCAAGGGTTTGAATTTGTCCCAATGATTGGTGGCATCTGGGAGGGATGGTGCCAAAACGCGAAGATAACTACGTTTCCATATTGGGCCTTACCGGTTAAATGCGGGGAACCGAATCTGTTTCAGCTGAGCTGAGCCTTGGCCTGGGCTGGTTTTCTCATACGGCATTGTGTAGTTACGCAAGGGGATAATTACAATTTTACCCAAAAAAAAAACCTTTTTCTCTAAATAAACGTCACTTCTTTACCATTTAAAAATATTTGTCGTAAAAATACTTTTAAAATCAAATACGAAAACCATTTCTCTCTATCGTATGATAACAAACTATTCATTTGTCTATGATATAAACCCTAAAAAAAAACTCTCCTTTTTTAAATGTCATGAATCAATTTCTTTTACATAAATCTTATAAAACTGATTACAATATTTTATATTTTAGAATAAATGATATATTAAAATTGATGTGAAATGACTAGTAACCATAAATAAAATATATCTTTTTTGACAACATTTATTAGATTCGACTAAAAATCTCAAACTTAATCTATGGTTTACAATCCATAATAAAAGGAAGAAAAAGGTTGTCGAGTCAACATATCTGTCATACTTATTCGGTGACAATTGAATATGATATATCTCTCAAAATTTGTGAAATCATGATTTAAATAATATTTTATCTCTAACGAGTGTTATGGTCGTGCACTCTAATAATACATGGTCATGCATCCATCAATTTCATCTAATGTGGCAATTCGGTTTCTTTGTCCACATGATAGGCTAATTAAGTGAGGGATTAATAATGAGCATATGTCCTTCTTGAATAGTCATTCACCAAGCAAAAACTCATATTTCCATTTTATAATCATTTTCAAATCACATTCAAGCATCAATCAAACGAATTGACTAAATTGCCGTTAGAATGTATATGTGGGTGTTGCATAGTTTCATCACTAGAACTCTGCTACTTGACTTTGTATGACTGTCATTTTTGTCATGGCCACTCTTTTGTTTTTCACTGAATCACTATTATTGCCCTAATCTCCCCGTTCATCTAAATTCACAACATTGCTTTTGCGGCGTGGATTGAGGGTGGGTGAGTATACTCTAACCATCGTCATTAGACTGTTCATTCAGTCCATATATTCTAATTCATTGTAATCTTGGCCCTATCATTTCCCCACCAATGCTCCCACCTTCGATTTGCTACACTTTTTTCCTTGTCTCTTTGTAATATGTTGATTTACACAATCGTTATATATATATGTCAATTTAAGGAAATATTTGAGGATATTGCCTAATGATATTTTATTAATGATAATAATCAAACACAACTTTGAGTTAGATAAATTTAGCGCGGTTGAGTCAAAACTTCTCACAAGTTCATTTAGAAATAATGATATCCCTGACAATCGCTCTTAATTATGTACGCATATATCATCAAGGCGTCTACTTTCTGTCCATGCAATATATATGGTGATGGGGGTTGGCAGCTTCTTCTCCAAAGTTTTAGTCTTAAATGGAGATGTATAACTCGGAAAAGTTATAATCAATTAAAGATGGTTAGCTCACGGGGGAAGCTGTGGCTGTTCTGAATACAACGAAGAAATCACGCCGATAGACATATAGTTGAGCTGGATGAGTGTTGTAAAGCAAGTGGCGAAGCAATTATAGATGTAATGCAGCCAACAACCAACCATATTTCATGATTCATCCTTCTTTTATGCTGATCAAAACCTTGAAAACGTATTGTTTAAATGTTGATTCTTCTATAAATGCATTTCTACATTTACGTACAATCTCATCACGTCTCACTATGGCTGGAAAACTCTTTTGGGTGTTGTTGTCGGTTTCTTTGGCTGCGAGCTGCGACTTTGTTGAGGGTAGGAAACTAGAAGAGAAGAAGAGTGAACAAGAAAAGAAACCAGACTGGTTCTTCGATGGTAGCCCGGGCTGGTTTGGGGGGACTGGTGTATTTGGAGGAGGACATGGGCTACATTTCGGACACTCCTTCAGTTTTGGTAAGGGAGCAGGCGTCAGTTATGGCACTGGATATTCTAACCCAGGCACTGGAGCAAAGCCTGACTGCCTAGGAAATGGTGGTGCTGGGGGGATGGGAGGCGGTGGATTTGGCGGGGGTTTTGGAAAAGGGGGTGGTGCAGGTGGAGGAGTTGGTGGTGGCTCAGGCGGTGGATTTGGCGGGGGTATTGGAAAAGGGGGTGGTGCAGGTGGAGGAATTGGTGGTGGCTCAGACGGTGGATTTGGTGGGGATATTGGAAAAGGGGGTGGTGCAGGTGAAGGAGTTGGTGGTGGCTCAGGCGGTGGATTTGGTGGAGGTATTGGAAAAGGGGGTGGTGCAGGTGGAGGAGTTGGTGGTGGCTCAGGCGGTGGATTTGGTGGAGGTATTGGAAAAGGGGGAGGTGCAGGTGGAGGAGTTGGTGGTGGCTCAGGCGGTGGATTTGGTGGAGGTATTGGAAAAGGGGGCGGTGTAGAGGGAGGAGTTGGTGCTGGTTCAGGCGGTGGATTTGGGGGAGGCATTGGAAAAGGGGGCGGTGTAGGCGGAGGAGTTGGTGCTGGTTCAGGTGGTGGATTTGGGGGAGGCATTGGAAAAGGAGGCGGTGTAGGCGGAGGAATTGGCAGTGGTTCAGGTGGTGGATTTGGGGGAGGTATTGGAAAAGGAGGAGGTGGTGGTGGCAGTGGCGGGGGTTTCGGTGGCGGTGTTGGTGGAGGTTTCGGTAAGGGAGCAGGTGGAGGCTTTGGAGGCGGTGCAGGGGGAGGCAGTGGTGCTGGTGTTGGTGGGGGTAATTGAGGCACAATTGGTGGTGGCTAAATACCAATCTGCTGGGTTCATTGATTTTACTACCACAAGTAAAATGGAATAATTGTGTTGAAATGCCTGATTAACCTTTATATTTTTGCATTTTCATGTTCAGTTCATGTTATCGAATTGTTTGTTTAAAATAATTCCTCATCTCTGTAAATGTTAAAATAAACTGCATGTTCAGTTTTAGTGTTCTTTCTACTGTCTTGTTACTACATAATAAAGATGGCTTTACCAGGGCAGGTCCCTTCTCCTGTGACATCAGAGGAACATAAGATCTACTATAATATTCTAACTGGTCAAACAAAATATGACAGAAAATTGCAGGGAAGAGAAGTGAAGCTGCTAATTCTTCGTTTGGCCTATTTTGTAACATTGACAAAATAACATTTATATATCATAAACTTGCTAAAATCATTGATTGTGTATTAAAGGCACCCCGGGCTTCAATGAAGATGAAATATCAGAAATTGCTTCTCCCACTGTCAAATGGAGTCCATTTGATCCGAATGAATCAAGGATTTTTGACTTATTCTCCGTTACAGTTCCATTTAAATTCACCAAAAGCAAAAAGCACCCAGTTAAGCATATTTTCCAGGGAAAGATAGAAATCAGTGGCAGCAGTCTGAGGATCTTTTCCTGTCCATGACCCTTTTGAGCTCAGCAATGGTGTCAATGCCGCTTGTATCTATTGTTGTCACCGCTGAAATTTGTTAAACAAACAGATTTAGACTTTGAATTAAAGCTAAACCTTCTTGTTGGTATATGTTTCTGTAAATTTTTGTCACCTGTCATGTCCAAAATAACACATTTCCGATCACTCCCTCTAGTTTTGTGGATCCTCTCCTGCTCGTCAAGGACCCATCTCAGAATCCTGCAATGAAAAATGGGACTAATTGTGACACATAAATAGCTAGGAATAAAGATGGATATGAACCGAACCGAGTTTGAATATCTTTTAACTTGAGTTTTGTTAGAAGGAGAAATAGTTCAGTTTGAATTCGTCGAACCAAAATTAAAGATAGTTTAAGTTCGATTTGAATACAAATGATTTGATTCGAATTTCACTTGAGTTTATGATTCAAATCTATGAGTTAGATTTGTGGTTCGGATTTATGGTTTAAATGTGACTCATTAACAGAACAACATTATTTTAATTAATAATAGTTAAAATAACATCGTTTTAATGATTATTTAACATAATTTTAATCAAACAAAGAACTAAGTTCAAAGCAAATCGGGTCATCTATCAAACTTATGAGTCAAACGAGGTCATATGTCCTCACTCAAATTTGATTCAAATTAAAACTAAATGAATTCAAATTGAGTTGAACAGATTTTTAAACCTGAGTCAACTCAGTTACTCTACTTAGAAAATCCAGAAGATAATTGGCCTTTAATAAAGATCTCCATTCATATATCTCCATTAATTTACCTTTCTTGGAGATAATTTGGATTTGCAAATAAGAAGGGAGCTTCAATGCTCAGAATATGGAAGGATGGAACCCTTAGCGCAGCCTCGTAACGATCAAGGCTTTGGTATATCTGAGTGCCCGAAATATTCCCCAAGATCAATGTGTTTGGCCTTGTAACATGAAGAATCATCTTAAATACTGAAATTCCAACCTGAATTTCCAAGCAAAAGATTCGAAAAGTTACTTTTTTCATCTATAATGCTTTTCTACCACTACCCAGAGAAGAGAATATTACATACAGCTATAGCAAGCCCCATCTGCACGGAAATACAAAGAACACCGAAGAAGGAGCAAATAAAAATCAGAAAATCGAGTTTATTGATCCTCCATAATCGAAGAACGGCCGCATAGTCAATCAGCCCGATAACAGCTGGGATGATGATAGCTGATAAGATTAAGTTTGGCATATAATATAGAACAGTGGAAGGAGAAAAAGCAATGTCACAAGGACTGCTATTGCCATGACTATATTTGAAATTGTTGTCTTTGCTCCAGCATTTTAGTTTATAGCAGAACGAGAAAATGATCCTAAAAAGTCATTTAAATTAGCCGTAGTTAAGAGGAATTCTGTAAAAATACAACACAGATTAATGTTAAAGATAAAATAATGGCAGGCAAATGTTATGTAACCTGAAGTAAGATAGCATGAAAAGCACCAGCCCACCATGTTTGTTACACCGATCGCCACCATCTCCTTGTTTCCATCGATTTGGTAATTCTTCAGGGAAGCAAATGTTCTCCCTCCTGCTATCGCTTCCTAAGATTAATAGAAAATAGTATCATTTTCACAGAATGAATTTTCATTACTTCTTACCCATTAAATATAGAAGGCAAATGACACTAAAATTTCAGGAGGGCTTACAGTGAGAGATAAGATGCCAGTAATTAAGCCTGTTTTAACAGCAAGGGCTAGATGAGGACCATGAAAAAATAGCATGTTTGCTGAAGTTGGGTTCACACCCTTTGGCAATTGACCAATCTGTTAGACAAAAAATGGACAAAATTAATTTTTCCCTTTTTTGGAAAGAAATTTTTATAATATCCATTATAAGCAGAAACAGAAAGGAAACCTCTTTACTATAAGTGTCGTAGGCAGATCAAACTTTCCTGTAAAGAAGTAAGGCTAGAAAGGAAACATAGAAGTGCTTACTGTGGGAACATGATGGAGTTTGTAATGGAGGAAAAAAATCAAAAAAGTGGACAGAATGACGGATGTCAAAGGAGCTGCCGCTGGAACCCAGAAGAGCTTCGGTTTCCTTGTGCTCTTAAGTTTTCAGTCCAAAAAAGTCACAAATCATTCGTGGATTAAATGAGAAATAAACTGGCAAATTAAGCTGAGTAGGGAAGTTGAATAACTAAACTCACACTTTGCCTGGCTGTGAGAAGAAAAGTTAGGAAAATGAAGCCTATAACAATGGTGTCCCGAGTCCACTGCACATTAAAGAAGAAAAATGACCTCTTTGTTGTTATCTCTGAGATGCTTAAATTTATCGTGTAGTTTGTTCTTTTATACTTTATACCTCCTTAAAGTTGCCGAAAACTGACTTCATAACAGGAATGATTTGCATCCCGCCAGTGAAATGAGTAATCCCAAGCAACCCTTTGAGTTGTTGTAGAGACACAACTACTGCTGATCCAGCCATAAACCCTATCAGAGTTGCCTTTGATAGAAAATTTACAATGAAAGGGTATAACCAAAATCAGTTCAAAATATTACCTTATTTTCTTTGAAACTACACACAAGCAAATAGAAAAGAAACAGCTTGATCACCGTAGTATATGTATCGTCATACCTAAAAATTCCTAGTGAAGCTTGAAAAAACCAGCGAACGAAGTAAAAGTGAAAACAACTTTGACATAGAGATCTCTTTCTTCAGTAAAAGAAACCTCATCGTTTAACATGGTGCCCATTGTTGGATTTTAAGGATAAAAGAATAGAGAAAGAATAATATAATTATGCAGCAGAGTTCTGAAAAAAAATTGAGAGGATATGCGGAATACATACACTACTACTTTTTTATTTTTTTAGCAAACTTATATAGAAGCTGAAACAGATAACTTAATGGCCTGGAATCAAGCCATGAACAGTAACACGACTTTAACAAACTGCTCTTAATGGCCTAGAATCAAGCCATGAACAGTAACACGAAAACTGCTCTTAATGGCCTAGAATCAAGCCATGAACAGTACACACGAAACTGACCACTACAGCAACATAAACTGACCACTTCCTAAAGACCAGGACAACAATTAAAAATAAAACACATGAACTGCACATGGACATGTTTCAGTCCTAAAGCATTTCCTAACACTCCTCCTAGCTTTAGGAGCTGCAAACACCAACGTTCTGCCTTAGAAACTCGAATCTACTCATTGGAAGTGGCTTTGTAAACAAGTCTGCCAGCTGATCTTCAGACTTGCAGTAAACCAGAGTCACAAATTTTTCTTTCTGCACTTCTCTTAAGTAAAATAACTTGATGTTGAAATGCTTAGTTTTCCCATGAAACACAGGATTATGGGAAATAGCAATGGCAGCTTGGTTGTCAACAAAAATTTCAGTACTTTCTTTTTGCTCCAGATTGAGATCCATTAAAATCTTCCTTAGCCACAAAGCTTGATTAACAGCAGCTGTTGCAGCAACAAATTCTGCTTCAGCAGTGGATTGCGCCACAGTTTCTTGCTTTTTTGAGCTCCATGAGAAAACACTAGATCCAAGAGTAAAACAATAGCCTGAAGTACTTCTCATATCATCAATGGAACCTCCCCAGTCACTGTCAGAGAAACCATCCAGCTTGAACTCCTTGCTTCTTGTGAATTTAATACCAAAATCACTTGTGCCTTTGATATATCGAATCACTCTTTTGGCAGCCTTGAGATGCAATTCACTTGCACAGTGCATAAATCTGGACAGAATACTTACAGCATTTAAAATGTCAGGCCGTGTTGCTGTAAGATACATCAAGCAACCAATTAAACTTCTAAAGTGTCCATCATCAACTTTATCGGCACCATCTTCCTTGCATAGCTTCTCCTTTTGATTCATTGGAGTGCTTACTGCCTTGCATTCTTCAAGCTTAAACTTATTCAAAATCTCCTTGGCATACTTCTTCTGGCATATGAAGACTTCATGTTCAGCCTGCTTAATTTCCATTCCAAGAAAAAAGGTCATCAAGCCGAGATCTGTCATTTCAAAAACTTTCATCATTTCTTGTTTGAACTCATCAACCAGCCATGTATCATTTCCTGTCAGTAAAAGATCATCAACATAAAGAGAAACTATCAGAACACCATTGCTTTGATTTTTGACATAAAGAGTGGCCTCAGACAAGCTTTTTTTAAAACCAAGACTCAGCAAATGGTCATCTATCCTGCTATACCAAGCTCTTGGAGCTTGTTTTAACCCATAAAGAGCCTTCTTGAGCAGGAACACCTTGTCCTCTTCTCCTTTCTTCACAAAACCTTCGGGCTGTTCAACGTAAATTTCTTCTTGCACTACGCTGTTTAAAAATGCTGATTTTACATCAAGTTGATATACTCTCCAATTCATTTGAGCAGCTACAGCAAGCAAAAGCCTTATGGTGTCTAGACGAGCAACTGGTGCAAAGGTATCCGAGTAGTCCACGCCAAAAACTTGAGCATAGCCTTTCACCACGAGTCTTGCCTTGTGTTTGTTGATAGAACCATCAGCATTTAGCTTAGTTCTATACACCCACTTGACTCCAATCACCCTTCTATCTTGTGGTCTTTCCACTAGAATCCACGTATTGTTTTTCTCTATCATGAATAACTCCTCCTTCATTGCAGCTGTCCACCTTTGATCCTTTTTTGCTTCTTCATAATCTGCAGGTTCACACACAGCAATGTTACACCTTTCATGAATGTCAGAAAGCAACCTAGTTCCTCTCACAGGGACTTCATCCATTGTTTCATTTTGCCACTCTACTTCTTCTTCAGTATTAGAACCAAGAAACTTGAGTTTCAACTCTGTCATGGTCTGACCCTTCTTTTCTGCATTGTCCCAGTTCCACTCTTCATCCTCCATAAAGTGAACATCCCTGCTAACAACAATATTTCCAGTTTGTGGCTGGAAAATTTTATAGGCCTTGCTGACAGTGCTATAGCCGATAAAAATGCCTGGTGATGCTCTTCTATCTAGCTTGTCACGTTTGTTCTGTGGAACATAAGTGAAACACAAACAACCAAATACTTTAAAAAACTTCAGTGATGGTTTGTAACCATACCAGACCTCAAATGGTGTTTGATCTTTTATTGCCTTTGTCGGGAGCCTATTTTGAAGAAACACAGCTGTATTTGCTGCCTCTGCCCAAAACTTCTTTGGCAAATTTTTCTCATGCAGCATGCATCTTGACATTTCCAAGATGTACCTATTTCTCCTCTCACTAACTCCATTTTGTTGTGGAGTGTAGGGAGCTGTAAGCTGATGTTCAATGCCTGCTTCTTCACAAAACTGGTTGAATTCTCTCGAAGTATACTCCTTCCCATTGTCTGATCTCACAATCTGAATTTTGTAGCCACTTTCATTCTCAACTCTTGCCTTAAATTTCCAAAAGACTTGAGCTACTTCTGATTTAAACTTCAAGAAGAAAATCCAACACATTCTGGTGAAATCATCAATGAAGGCAATATAATAAAGACTACCTTTTAAAGAAGGTGTTCTTTGAGGGCCTGAGACATCCGTATGAATCAATTGCAGCTTCCTTGATGCTCTACTAGTTGCCTTTGAAAATGGTTTTCTATTGAGCTTGCCAAATTGACATGCCTTGCAGCTTGGAATCTGATCTTCAAATTCTGGAAGATCTTTCGCCATCATCTTGGACTTCATTTGCAGCAGCCCTTGGTGGTGATAATGCCCGAGCCTTTTGTGCCAAACTTCTGTGATATTTTCCTTGACTGAAAAAACTGCTTGCTTCTCCTCCAATGGATTTAGAGCAAAACTTTTGCCTTTCATTCTGACTTTAAAAATATCATGATTGGCTGCATCTCTAATTAGACAATACTTGTCTTCAAAAACAACTTTAAAACCTCTTTCCATCAGTTGGCCAACACTCAACAAGTTTTGTTGAATTTCAGGAACAAAAAGAACATCATGAATTAGTTTTGTACCTGAACAGCTTGTTATTGCAACTGTCCCCTTTCCTTTGACTGAGATGTAATCACCATTACCGATTCTGACTTTGGTAAGGTTGGTTGGCTTCAAATCTTTGAAAAGTTCCTTGTCATTGGTCATGTGACTGGTGCAGCCACTGTCAATTAGCCAGCTTTCACTTGATTCACTGCTTGTGAGACATGTAGCCATGAATAATTGATCTTCCTCCCCTTGATCAGCAATGTGTGCTTCAATCTCCTGTTGTTGAGCTTTTCCTTTGCAAATTATTGCTTCATGTCCCATTTGATTGCATTTGGAACATTTTGCGTCAGGTCTCTTCCAACATTTGACTGGAAGGTGTCCTTCCTTTCCACAATAATGGCAAGGATTTGCGTCAAGTTTCTTCCAACATTTGAATGGAGGGTGACCTTCCTTTCCACAATGATGGCAAGGAGGGTATTTACCATTGAAGCTTCCTTTTTTGCCTTTGTTGTTAGGAACAAAAAAGTTTCCTTCTTGGCCTTTCTTCTTTTTCTTTTTGTTTTTGTCAGCTCCATGATATTTTGCAAATAAGGCTCCTTCGGTGTTGACATCTTGCCTCATATGCCTTCTTTGTTCTTGTGCCTGCAGAGAATTAAGTAATTCCGCCAAGGAGATTTTTGACAGATCCTTGGTATTTTCCAAGGTTGTAACTGTCGCTTCATACCTCTCAGGTACTGTGACAAGGATCTTCTCTACAATTCTTGAATCATTAAATTCAGACCCGAGTAGTCTGACTTTGTTTGCAATTTCAAGAAGTCTATCTGAATACTCTTTGATTGTTTCAGACTCCTTCATCTTTTGCAACTCAAAATCCCTTATCAAATTTAAAACTTGCATTCCTCTTATTCTTTCATCTCCTGCATATTCTTTCTTGAGATAATCCCATATAGACTTGGCTGTCTTACAGGAAATTATTCTTGTGAAGATCGTCGACGACACTGCAGCAAACAAACATGCTTTGGCCTTCGACTTTTTCGTCTTCTTCTCCTTATGCGTTTTCATCTGTGCCATGGTGGGATTTTCTGGAAGTGCAGGAACATCGTAGTCTTCTTCCACTGCTTCCCAAAGATCCAAAGCATCCAAATACGCCTCCATACGAACTGCCCAAATCTGGTAGTTTTCTCCGTCGAACACTGGCGGAGCAATTGAGGAGAAACTGGCTTCGGCTTCCATGATGTTTTCAAAAACTCACACACAGATCCCGTAAGAAGATAGCTCTGATACCAATTGTTGGATTTTAAGGATAAAAGAATAGAGAAAGAATAATATAATTATGCAGCAGAGTTCTGAAAAAAAATTGAGAGGATATGCGGAATACATACACTACTACTTTTTTATTTTTTTAGCAAACTTATATAGAAGCTGAAACAGATAACTTAATGGCCTGGAATCAAGCCATGAACAGTAACACGACTTTAACAAACTGCTCTTAATGGCCTAGAATCAAGCCATGAACAGTAACACGAAAACTGCTCTTAATGGCCTAGAATCAAGCCATGAACAGTACACACGAAACTGACCACTACAGCAACATAAACTGACCACTTCCTAAAGACCAGGACAACAATTAAAAATAAAACACATGAACTGCACATGGACATGTTTCAGTCCTAAAGCATTTCCTAACACCCATCACCAATGAAGCTATTGAGAGTGGACCAATGCCAATATTTCTTGAACTCCCGAGTACAGAATCCATCAGTGGTGGCACAAAGCTTGAATCTACCGGCATCACATAATAACTACAAAAATATAAAACTGACATCACACATTTATGATATAAAATTTGTTTATGGAAGGAGAGTGTTCTTGCACTTACACAGTCCAATTACCGGAGGCAAATTCGCAAGCTTAGCATAACTAATTCCCTGCCAGTCCAAAAAAAATAAAAATCGTTTCCCTTTTGATAATGTTGATTGAAATAAAAAACCTGAGGGATGGCTAAGCTGGCAATGGTGAGTCTGGCTATAAGATCAGACCTAAAGAGTGCAGATTGTAAGCAGGAGCCCATTGTAATATAGGAAACACATATTGAAAACCCAAAACAATTTTTCTACGGAAAGTCTTGTTCTTGAATGCGTAGAGGGAATCATCTGGGAAGAAAATCTCGCGAAGCCTGTGCTTTAGTTTTTGAAAGGTGGTAGCATGTGGAGGAAGACAAGCTTTGCTTTTATAGAGATTGTGACATACTCAATTGTCGCGAGAATCTTTCTCTGCTAGCTCGGAGCTTGTGTTCAGAATTTGTCTGCAAAAATGACAAATGTTCAGAAGCCACAAAGTTGAACCAATATATTGGGTCAATGAAGACGAAGAAGTCATCGGACTTACGGTAGACTTAGAAAAATGGAGAGATTGATGGTAGTTATAAGCTGTTGAGGCAAAGGAAGTGAGACAATATCGGCTTGTTATGATTCAAGAAAATTCTTTTTAATTTGACACCGTGTCTATTTTTACCTATACATATTTTATTACCAAAACTAAAAGATTATAGATGATTTTAAAAATCATTAAGTATAAATTATTACTATATTTAATAAAATTTGATAAATATAAATAATTATATATTTGGTTAAAGGTAATAAAATAATATTAATATATTATTTTATTTAAATGTCCTTAAGTCTAATTATTTTAAAATATTTTTTATGTTATTTATTATATTAATTAAAAATAAAATTATTTTTACCCTAAAAAAATTAATAAATAAGAATATAGTTATATAAAATCAAAATTACCTTAATAATCTTTTCATACTTAAGGATATCATCATTGATAATTGAAGATTATCTGAATTTTTTATTATCTATAAACTAAACAAAATAATATGAGTAATAAAAGAGATATTACTAAAATAATATTTATTAACCTTTAACCAAACGTACTCTAAGAGTTTTGTCTAAAAACATTTTTCACCTTTGATGATATAAATTAAATTTTTTTATATTATTTTTAACTATCTCACTTTTTACTGTTATTATATTATCCCAAATTAACAAAAAGTTTAAAAATCATTTTAGATATCAAATTTGCATAGCATCTGTTTTTTCTTTCATTTCACCTTTACCTTTTTCTTTTGTGCTCCGGTTAGCTCCCACTATTCTCATTGAGCTACCATCACCTTACCATGACAAGCCGCCAACCCCCTGAAAGACCCATTCATCATCAAAATCTCCACCCCATGTCGAAGATATTCAGCATCAGAATGTCAACCAAAGTAGTTGAAAGTTACAACATTGCCTCCATTGATGAGAAGAGGCAACTTCTTTGCATCGAATAGAAACAATAAGAAAAAGTAACTTCTCTGACTCTATAAACTACAACTTTTTCATTGGCAAGAAAAAATGATAGAAATCTATAAGTAGTAAAGGTAGAAAAGTGACGGTTAGAGCTTTTTCAAACTTGAATTATAGGCTTTAAAATTTGTGAAATGGTCACATTAAAACTCTAAAGTGAGATATATAAAGGATTTTTTTTTTAATTTTTAATATGTAATTACTATTTTACCCTTATTATGTTAGTTTTTAGGCCAAACGACTATTTCCCACCTAAACTATGTTGAATTCTCAAAGTTTCCCCCATTAACTATAAAAATACCGTTTACCCACCCATAAGCAGTTAAAATTAATGGTAGTGAGGGTAAAATCGTTATTTTATATTTAATTAAAAAATAAACTTAAATATGATTTTATCTCCCTCCCAACTGTTTCTCTTCCACTGACGGCCCTCCTCAACTCCACCCAAACCCATTTGGCGTCGAGAGAAGTCGTATGAGAAGAGAAATCGTCTTCCCAGACGACGAAGACGAGATCGATCGATCTCATCTTAGTCTTCTGGGAAGACGATCGTCTTCCCAGACGAAGACAAGACGACTCGTCGTCCTCTAGGAAGACTAGTCGTCTTCATCTAGGAAGACGATCGTCTTCCCATATGATGAAGACGAGATCGATCGATCTCGTCTTCGTCGTTTGGGAAGACGATTTCTCTTCCCAGACGACTTCTCTCAACGTCGGATGGGTTATGGTAGAGTTGAGAAGGGCCATCGGTGGAAAAGAAACGGTCTGGAGGGAGAGACGGCCGGCGATGGTTCCGGAGAAAGTAAAGGGGTTTGAAAACTAAACCCTAGGGGGGAAAATATGATCTTTTCAAACTTGGCTTAGGGGAGAAAAGTTAGTTTTTAAACTTTTTGGGGGGGGGGGGAAATGAGATTAAATTTTTAGGAGTTAGGGTTTCGTTAAATTTAACCGGTCATGGGTGGGTAAACGGTATTTTTATAGTTAATGAGGGAAACTATGAGAGAAACTTTGAAAATTCAGCATAGTTTGGGTGGGAAATAATCGTTTGGCCTAGTTTTTATAAACAAAATTTGACTTCAAGTTCTTACCAAAAAATGAAATTTGATTTTAAGTGTAGAAATGTGATTTATATCATCAAAGAGTGGAGATGTGTTTTTAGATTAAATCTTATGTGGGAAAATATAATTCATTCATTTATGTGCTATAAGTTTTCATATTTTTATTTGCACTATACTCTTAGTATACAAGGGAGAAACTGCAAGTTTGTCAAATTTAAGACACTAAAATGTTATTTTGTAAATGAAGTGGTCTTAACGGTTATTTGATAAAACTAAAAGTCTAGCTTGATAGTTTTTCAACCATACTCATGTATAAACCGTGGTTTATGTAATTTTTAGTTAGTCTTTTTTAATGAAAATATCACCCTTCGTTTTTCTTCTAGTTTCCAGAGAGTTCTTCACGCTCCCTATCATCTTCTTGGTTTGTCATTGCACAAACTAGGATTAGACCTAGATACTTCAATTTTTGTTTGTCTTCATAAGCCATAAGCCAAACGACGGGTCTCCAAAAACCGGCTAAGCCAACAACAGGTCTAATAACTTAAATGGTTACACTTGAGCAAGAGTGCTAAAGACTAAAACTCTCGAACATAAAATATAAGAGAGTGGTATATAAGTGTGTGAATTAGACTTTAATACAAGTCAATTGGTTTTGTATAATATGAATTTCAATCTTCACACTTATAAACCAAATATATATTTCTAACGTATATATTCATTCATTCAATAATTATTTATAATTTGTAATTTTTATCATGTATAGCAAAAATTTATACTTAATAGTTTTTTAAATAATATATCTTTATAATGATTTATTATTTTTGATAATAAAATATTACTTGGGCAAACACCATCTTCATCAACCTGGACAATTGCTACTTTTTACTGAACATTTCCTTGCTGAAAATGTGTGCGCTCCTAATCTAGTTATGGGCTTGATTGGTTGAGTCTGGTATTGCTTTTAAGTCTTTTAATCTATGAAGGCTTCAGTTGCATGGCTCTAATTGGTGTCTCCTGCTTGGTGATGTTGTTATTCGAACATTGAAAGATTGAGTCAATTGTTTGGAAGGACAAAGACTGCTTAATCAAATAAAAGTTAAAAAAGGAAACTAATGCATGCATTTGCAACAAGTTGTTTTAGAAAGTTTTGGTGGGGGGGAATGAACCTCCATGGTTGTTCTGTCCTTCAGAAAAACACAAGTTAGGGACAAACTTTACAGTTCTTGGATTATATATTACTAATCTAGAAATGTTTATCAGATTCTTGGTTACATGAGGCACTTGTAACACTTTTTTTAAGTGAAAGAAATTTTGTATTTGAACAAGGTATTGAAATTTCTCTACTGTGAAAATACCAAGCAAGGTCACTATTCATAACCATGATTGGAGTGGCAATGCAGGCTTAAACTTGACTTGATTTTGCAGTCTAAAATGAAGGACGGAGGACAACTGAAGAAGATGAGCACGAAGTCGTTTTCTTGATCGTATTCAGATTTTCAAACAAGTTGTTGATCATTTTTCAAACAATTAAAAAGCGTAGATACATTGTATTATTTGTGTTATAATATGTAATAAGAAAAGATAGAAACCTTTTCTTTTTCAAAATAAAGGTATTTAAAACTATACTTCATAAAAAAAATAATAAATTATGATAATAGCCTCTTTAAAAATTATTTATACACTGCCAAAAAAAATAAAGCACTTGTACTATTATACTGCAACTTGCTTAGTTCACTATGTAGAGTTGGCCATCTCGATTGTGAATTTATTGTTAGAAATTTTTTTGACAAAGACTAACATAAACTATAATTTTAGTTTAATAAAACTAAGCAATTGGGTAGTGTAATACTAATTTACAAATAAGTTTAAACGATTAATAAAAGTAATATAAATATGTTTAAATGTTCAATAAAAATAACACAAATAAGCAAAATGATCAACAAGGATAAACTAAATACACTTTAAAGTTAATATTTGGGTCTTAAAATTTATTGAACCTTTGATAGTTATTAACTTATTATATATTAGTTGGATCTTCACTCTATAACAAATATAATATAACTTTACCCATTAAAAATTGTTATTCAAAGAGGTTTCAGAAGTGAAAGATTAATCACTCCGATGTAGGTAATTTCAAGAGCTCTTTGACTCAGATTGTATAATGATTTAGGTATTCTTATAATTTTAAAGAATTTTAATTTAGTATTTTATAATCCATATATAAATCATGAAATTAAGATTGATTGATTTTATCTATTTAGTTAATAGAGAATAAATCTTACATTTATGACCACGTATGTGTATTTACGTGTTTGTGGATGTGTGTGTTTGGAAGCATATAGCCAGAGTCAAGAAGCTTTTAGCTAGTAAATCAACGTACCCTGGCAATGCATGATTTAGTGGAGTAATCGGCACTCAAATTAGGTTTTCTTGTAGACTTTGTTTGACATCATAGTTATATATACAGGCCAACAATAATTGAGGGCATTGAAATGATACTGAAAATGCCGCGTAATTTGATTGAAGATTTCACAAACGACTAGATTTTCAAACTTGAGCTGATAATTTCCCTTTCAATTTTCTGTGCTACAAGAACACACTATCAACATCGTTGCCAGAAATGAAGAAAAACTGCCCTGGTTACATGCTGAGTAACCGAGGAAGGTTTATATGGTGATGCACTAACAATAATTTGACCTTTACATTTTGGAGACTTTCGGTGGCACAAAACTTTACGCTATATGATAGGTAAATCTGAATTATTTATAAATGAATGCATTTTGGATGTTTTGAGGAAACAAAGATGATTACGCTACGATTCCGAGTATTCTGCAAGTGGGTTTATAATTTGTTCGTTGTTTTCTGATCTTCTTTACCAATTGTCATTCATCCTGTCAGACTTGCATGTCTTTGTTGTAAGTTGAAACTTTTAGTAGTAGTTTTCATTATCCAATGGATCAAATCATGTTTTGTCGGGCTGAGAGGCTGTTCTTCATTTTAGTTCATCCTGACCCACGACCCTAACAAGGTAGTCGACAGTCATCTGATAGATAAAGTCCCATGTGGTGTAGGCTTTTTCTAATTTTTCAATGATTAAGGTTGAGGGTTTGAGTTATAACCACCTATATGTTTAATTTTATATATATATATTTTGTTAACTAGGGAATTTCGTTCAAATTGGTCCGGCGAATAAATTTTGAGACATTGTAAATTTAAATCTTAAGATATAATTATTAGAGCTATAATCATTAGACTTACAATTATTATTTATCAAATAAATCAAGGTTTTACAAATATAATAGATATTTAAACTTAGGTTTTTACCTTAAAAATTCTAATATTCCTTTAATTTCACTAACCCATGAGGTCGAAGTTTGGTGATATTGATATACATTCCACATATGTTTTGTACGATGAAGGGAAAGAATTAATCAAGTAAATCCCTAATTAAATTTAATATATGTGTGTGTATATGGAGTGTTATGATGTGATACTTTTTAAAAAAAGTAATATTATTTATACTTATTTTAAATATACAAATAAATATATATTTATATACATTATCATATATTAAATATTATTTTATTGTTATTTCAAAATTATTAAATCACGTGATGATATATATAAATATATATTTATCTATATATTTAAAATAAATACACATAATTTTATCGCCTTAAAAATTAAAAAAGAAAGATTAAGTATTAATTAGTTATGTGAAATTTAATCTAAATCCGCTAATTAACCCATTTAATCAACAGAAAAGACAACCACGAGGCATAATTTCAACATTGACAGAAGTTACGTAAGCACAGCTAGCTCCAATAATCAGTTATCTTGCTGTAATACAATTTGTCGAGGAATCTAGGCAGGCGCCCACCACCAGAGATTGAAAGTTTGAGTGATACCATGAAACAAGCCAACTAGTTGTCATACCTTTAAGCTCAATATATTGGATGTAACCATGCAGCAGTGCCTATAGCTATTGAAAATTCAAAAGGCCATGGGGAGATATCGTCTGTGATCCATGGCTCTCCATGGCCAGTTTGCACTGTTTAAAATTTTTAAACTTAACGAATTGAAAATAAATTATAAAGATATTAATTAAATAATTTGTAAGGGGGTTTATAGAAAGCAACCAACAGCTCTAATTTTGTATCAATCTAGTTAACTTAATGAGATACAATTTTGTCTTAATTTCTAACATTTTTACAAACCCTAAACTTAAAAACGCTCAACCCACCATTCTTGGACTCTTATTAGAATATCTCACACGTGAGAGTCCTCCCTCCCTCCCGCACAAATTTTTATGCTATTAGCATATTTTCTTGGTCAGGATTCCTTATTTGGGTTTTTGATTTTTAAATGTATTCATTCATATGGTTGCCTTGATTGGGTAAGGAGAATAGTGGATAACAAAGGAGGATGTCGAAAGAATTATGTTGGAGAAAAATAAAAAATTGTTAGGATTGGAAGAAACGGATTGCATTTTGTCACCATTTGGGGTAGGTTTTTATATACTTTATTTAAAAAACGGAGTTTTGCTCATTATAAATAATGTCATTTTATCATTTATGATGAAAAAATAAAAAAAATATAGTAATGTAAAATACAATCATTTAATATTTATTTAATATAACAAATATATAAAATATGTATTTTATTTATTTTTAGCCTAAAGGTACAATAAAACGTGTTTAAAGCGATAAAACATGACAAACGCATATAAAACACGTATTAATTAACTATGATTAATTATTGTAAATCTTAATTGTCATTTTAGTTTTTCTTAGCCATCAACATACCTTTTTAAGTCAATCATTTTCAATTTTAAATAGTATAATAATTGATTTGCTTTTCTTCTAATATTGGTAAATATGTGTTGAACAATAATTTCCTATTTGTAAAGTGTTTTCTCAAAAAACAATCTATCAACGAAAGTGATAGCTCAAATCTTAATTAATAGCCAAATACAACCTGATTAGAGAACACATCCTATAAGTTAATTAATACATATTTTATATCTTATCTAAAGTTCGATAGCAAGAGTCATTAAACTCAATATTAATCTTCTTGGAAGTATCTCTTCGCTTGTCAACACCGTTCGTGTCACTCTTTTGAAATCCCCCAAAACCATTAATTAACTTGTTGAACCATGGTAAACACTACTAATGTAACTTAATTTGTATAAAACTCTAAATTACGTACATCAATTGATGGCAAAAAAATATAATCATCAATATGGAAGCCACAAGTAACATTATCATTCAACTAAATTTATTCTCGTATTATTAATATCCATAAAATTGAGTATGATTCTCAATTTCTCAATAATATTGGGTTGTAGTTTATGAGGCTTAGTTAAGTAACAAAAAATTATAGCGGCATCTTTATAAAATAAAATTTTCAAACATGGCACCTGAGATTCCTCTACGCCACATCCACAGTAATTTGATTCACTATAAAAATGGTAGCTGCTCTTCGAAATTCTTCAAAGAGCCTCCTAATTAAATAATATTCCCCATCTACTTACCATATTTAATTAATGGCGAAGACGAGTTCAACTTCAACCCACAAGGTGAATTTCGGAGACCCTAGAAACTTTGTGACTACGTTCAAATCTAAATGCAAAGAAACCCTCTTCCCAGATGATCCATTCTCGCAGTTTCAGAATGAAAAACCAACTCTCAGAGCCAAGAAAGTTCTGCAGTACTTCATTCCAATCTTTGAATGGATATCTACATATAATTTGAAAATGCTCAGGTATGATCTCCTGGCCGGCATCACCATTACCAGCCTTGCCATCCCTCAAGGGATCAGCTATGCAAAACTCGCCGAGCTTCCTCCTATCATCGGCCTCTGTAAGCTTCTTTTCTATTTTTTTTTTTTTTCTTATTCTTTCTTCGCTTTTATAAATGCACGTTTATAAAAGGATTAACGCAAATTAATTTATCAGATTCGAGCTTTGTTCCGCCCCTTATATACGCCATTTTCGGGAGCTCAAAGCATCTTGCAGTGGGCACGGTAGCAGCATGCTCGCTGCTTATAGCTGAAACAATTGGACAAAAGGTACCGTCTAAAGATGATGCCAACTTGTACCTGCGCTTGGTTTTCACAGCAACCTTCTTCACCGGCATTATGCAGACAGCTCTAGGTTTTCTAAGGTATATATATATACAAGCTTAAGCCAAACATTGAATTAATCAAGCTATTATTTTTCTCTATAAACATAATGGTTAACCTCTGCAGGCTTGGGATCTTAGTAGATTTCTTATCACATTCCACCATTACTGGTTTCATGGGAGGCACTGCTATAATAATTTGCTTGCAACAGTTGAAAGGCATCCTTGGCTTGAAAACTTTTACTCATAAGACCGATGTGATCAGCGTCTTGCATGCAGTTTTCAAATATAGAAAGGAGGTGTGCTGGATTAAAATACAGTAAAAACATATACATTTTTAACTTTTCTCTTCAAGGATAAAATCTTTTGATTTTGATGGACAAAGACAACAACTTCAAAGTTTCATAATCTCTTATTCTGCAGTTTCATAAAATCATGTTCCCATTACAGTAGCAACTATAATAATTTATCCCAGTAAATAATAATGGTTAAAATTCTCTTTTGAATTTCTTAATGATCTTATTTATTCTATTTGAAGCGATAAATTTTGGTAAAACTTGTCGATGAGTTCTGTTGTTGTGTTACAGTGGAGGTGGGAATGCGCTGTTATAGGTATAATCTTTCTGGCTTTCCTCCAATCCACTAGGTTTCTGGTAAGTTTTCCAGATTGCCGCTTGACTCGCCTGTTTTGTAAATTTAAGATTAAATTTTCATATTTTGTAAATTGTATAAATCTTTTTCGATTGAAAAATTAATTTCAGAGGCAAAAAAATCCAAAACTATTTTGGGTATCAGCAGTAGCTCCTATAATCACTGTCATACTTGGCTGTCTTTTCGCTTACTTGGCCAAGGCCGAGAGATTTGGAATCCAAATTGTAAGTGCTTCTATCACTTATCATCTCCTGCAGCATACTGTGTATATATATATATATATATACAATTTTTAAATATTTTAGTACTTTTGTTTGGATTTTAACTAATAACCTCGCTTCAATTTTTTTAAATTTTCTTGGACCGTCGTAAATATATTAAAAAATATTTAAATATCTAAAATAATCAACTAATATAATTTTTTTAATAAAACTATATATATATATATATATATATATATATAAATACACATATAATTATTTAATTATCTAATAACATTATATATTTATTTGGATATTAAAAAAAAGTAATATTATACATATTTATGTTAGATAGATAAATATATACATACTTACATGTATTATCATATGATGAGATGTTATTTTATCATTAATTCAAAATCACTAAATTACATGGGGATATATAAATATGTATATATTTGTGTACCTAAAATGTATATATATAGTTTTATTGTTTAAAAAAAAGGATATTGAAATTTTTAATTTTATTTTAATCCATGTGTGTGTGTGTGTTTGTGTGTGTGTATATATGTATATATCATTCATCTTAAATTCTAAATAAACATACCACAACAGTAATCTATTTTTTTAAAATATCCCTCTTGATGTGACCTATGTAAAGAGATTTTCTCTTTTTTTTTTTAACTTTTTCTTTGTAATTTTGGAACTGTACTATAAAAAATAAAACAAATGCTTTAGAATAGAGTCAGTGTTTCAAAAACAAAAAGAAAAAGAAAAAAAATTGAAAAATGAAACGGATTTAAGAAATATGAGGAATGGTGTTTAGAGTTTAAAATGAATGGTGTATGTACGTGTATTTATATATATTAAAAGAAAATTTTGAATATCCCTTTAAAAAAATATACATACAGCATTGTTTATTTATTTTTATACATTAAATAACATTGATTAACACATAAATCACATCATTCCTCCCGACAAAAATATGAAAAGGATAAGTCAAAGTGATGCTAATATAAGGACAAAGTTTTCCGCAGAAATATGAGGACTAGTGAAAGTGAAGCAACAAATAGAAAGGGAAGAACTATAATTGGATCTAGCATAACTTGTGTCATCACTCCTATTTGTATTGGGATATTTTGGATTTTGGATAAGAAATCTTTAATCTTAACCTAAATTAGACCAAAGTTAGATTGAAATATTTCAATTTTAACCTAGCTGAAACTATATTCGAGTTAATTTAATATAACATTAATCGATTCGAAATTATTTATTATTTTCACTCTCTTTAAGACTTTTGACATTGTTTTTTTTTTTTTAAATTATCTCAATCTATTATAAACAAAAAATACAACAAAACATTTTCCTTGTTTATAAATGTCAAAAAAATTATATATTAAAACGTTTTTAAAACATATCAATAATCTTAATATTCAAATCTTATTCTTACTATCCAAAAATAAAATAAAAAAATTTAAATGAATAATACCAAGAATAATCAAAGTAAGCATGGTATTGTCATCTTTGGTTCATTCTATAGTGGTAAAAATGATCAATACATAAAATCTTGGGAAGATGTCATGTCATAGTTTAGATTAAGATTGTGGAGTTGTTCCGTTCGTTGGCATTGTCTTTCCTTGAAGAACTTAGGACATGTGTGTGTGTGTGTGTGTGTGTGTGTGTGTGTGTGTGTTGCATAATTAATTGTCTACTAAAAAAGCAAATTAACAAGAATCAATTTCAAAATGAGGAGACACAAAGTCTAGCAATTTCTAACTTTGGGCTGGAAAATCAATCAACTTAGTTGTGACGTTTTAGAATTTTACATAAAAAAATGTGGCAAAAACTATTAGTATATACAAAACTAGCCTATATTGCTTTTGAAGTGGTTGGATTTGATGTAAAAACAATAACAAGGTCAACTAAAAACACAATCGTGAATGTCTCAATACTTTTTGAATCACTCAAGCTTATAGACTCTTTTAAGTATTTCTCCAATCCAACCTTAACAAATTATCCTATAGTAATATTTCTCCAAATATCTTTTGTCAATTTAGGTTAGTTGTGTTAACCCTAACATAACCAATTTTCATTTTGGGTTATATTAAGTTTAACTCAATCTAGATTTCATGTCAAGAACTCTAACCCAAACTAGATTTTTTCAACTCTAGCTACACCTTGAAGTAATCGAGCTAAGTGCAAGTGAAAGACTACTTAGTTTGGCTCAACTCTATTACACTCTTGATGGTTAAAATTGGCTTAGATTAGATTGCCTACATCCAGACAAATCTCTTAAAAAAAAAAGACTAGAACCAACTAAAATTATAACTTACCTAAAAAAAATCTAAAATTATATAAATAAATAAATAGTCTATTTTCTATTAATAAAAACTTATAAGAATTGTCAATTAAATTATTTAATGTATGTGCTTGTCCTCTGTGTTAGGTGGGTCGTTTGCAAAAAGGATTGAATCCCCCTTCCTTTCGCTTGTTAAACTTTGACCCTGAGTATCTGCCCTATACTTTGAAAGCTGGGATCATTACAGGCTTTGTGGCTTTGGCAGTAAGAAACTTGATTTCAAGTGAACTATCTTCTCTACTTTGGTTAATTTTAGTTGCAGAAATTTTAAATCTTTTTAAAATTATTTAAATCAGGAAGGAATAGCAATAGGAAGAAGCTTTGCAATTATGAAAAATGAGCAAATTGATGGGAATAAAGAAATGCTTGCTTTCGGTCTCATGAACATTTTCGGCTCTTTCACTTCATGCTACTTAACAACTGGTACACATCAAATTCTACTTTATTTGCCTTTTTATTGTAATCAATTATCTAAGTAAATGCATGGCGGTGCATGATTTTCAGGACCCTTTTCGAAGACGGCTGTGAATTTCAATTCAGGCTGTAAATCTGCAATGTCAAACATCGTAATGGCAATCTGCATGATGCTTGTGCTCCTCTTCTTGGCTCCTGTCTTCAGCTATACCCCTCTTGTTGCTCTCTCCGCCATCATCATGTCCGCAATGTTCGGACTTATTAAATACGATGAGGCGATTCACCTTTATAAAGTTGACAAGCTGGACTTCTGCATTTGCATGGTTTGCTTCTTCGGTGTCACCTTTATCTCCATGGATGTTGGGCTCATGCTTTCAGTAAGGATTTCTTCTGAAACTTCAAAAAACACATCAATAGGATGATTTGTTCTATCTAATTATATTCAAATATAAAATTCCTTCTATTCCAGGTTGGGCTTGCTATTCTCAGGGCCCTTTTATATGTGGCTCGGCCACCTAGTTGCAAGCTGGGAAAAATTCCAGACTCGGAACTATACAGAGATACTGAGCAGTATCCTGGTGCAATCCAGATTCCAGGGGTCCTGGTTCTTCAATTGGCTTCCCCTATTTACTTCGCAAACTGCAATTACTTAAGAGAGAGGTAATTTTGTGTCATGTGTGTGTTTCTCGGTTCAAAGAAATGATTAATGTTAAATTCAATTCTGAATAGTGTAATATTTTAATCCATATGAACAACCATAAAATCATTTAATCCTAATCCACATTATTTACGCATAGATTATAAAATATTAAAATATAATTCTATAGGGTTATAGAAATACCTGGGATGCCACCATGCAATCTGAATCCGTAAAGCTCCTGAGATTACTTATATCAGAGTGACTGGTTTTCTACTCTTAAAACCTCTCTAATAACAACTTTCAATAGAAAAAATTATATTGTATTAGTTTCGGAGATGAGACTTAGCTAATATATATAGTTAGTTAATAAACCTATCAAAAGGTTCAATAAATCGTAAGATCCACATTAATACAGTCTATTCAGATTATATAACCTTTTTTTATTGATCACTTAAACTCATTTGGAAATTGTTATTGAATTATATTCAATTAGCCAGTTTCATTAAACTAAAATCATAATTAATGTAAATTTTCTAACAAATTGTTCTGCTTAATTTTTTCAGGATTTTGAGGTGGATTCGGGAAGAAGAGAGACCATCTGATTCAGGATTGAATAGTATTGAGCATGTGTTACTAGATTTGTCAGGTCGGATTTACTTTCTTCAATTGTTAAAAGATTAAGATTAATTCGTCAAATTGGATATGATAAAATGGATTATGGTTGATTCTGCAGGAGTTACATCCATAGACATGACAGGCATTTCATCCCTCTCAGAAATAAACAGAATTCTTCAAGCAAAGGGTATCAAGGTATTCCTCTCAAAACCCTTTAATTAAATCAAACAATTTGGAAATTTTTGTAATGACAAATTACTTATTTACTTTGTACAGATTGCACTAATAAATCCAAGGGTTAATGTAATGGAAAAAATGATACTGTCAAAGTTCACAGAGACCATAGGGAAAGAAAGTTTTTTCCTTTCAATTGAAGATGCAGTTGGGGCATGTCGGTTTTCACTTCAAAGAGAGAAGAAACGGGACCAACCAATGGATCAATCAGAGGTGATGGTGTGAACCGTATGTTGCGACCAGTAATGAAATACTAGAAGTAACACTATATGTACAAGTAAATTGTATAAATTTATTAGTATAAATTGAGGTTATAGTCTCTGATTGGGTGATTTTCAAGTAGAAAAAAAAATTAAACAATTATATCACTCAATCATAAACTATCACCTTAGTTTATACAAATAAATTTATACTATTTATTTATATCCGTAATTTTATTTAATAAGTTTTGATATCTAGGAGTTCAATAAGTTAGGGGTGTGAGTCTTGTATGGAAATTAATGTATGTGTGCTTTGTTTAGGCCCAAATAGCATAGTTTGGGTGCAAACTGGTATGTGATCTGTGCTTAATTGTAGTATTGTGCCTGTATTTTGTTTTGTAATGAATAATACAGTTAGGAGGTTTTTATCGTTTTTTGGCTGCAACATCTTTCTTTACTTAGTATTATCTTTGTTCAGTTTGGCTTTCGAAAATATACCAAGTCCTAAGGTTTCAAAACTTGCAAGATAGAGGAAACCATTGAAGAACAACAATGGTTTATCAATAGTCAAGGCCATGAAAGTAATTTTGACCTATTATTATTCTTCAATAATTTTGAAGCTGTTGAGGTACAAGTACTACAAATATTGACTAATTTCAGCTCTACCATTAAATTTGTCAGAGTGCATTAATATCATAATCGGATTCCTATTTTCTGTACAACAAAATTTATCATCAAGCATTCTTCTACACGTCTTGTTTGTTGTCACAATCTCTTTTGTGTCATATAATTTAAATTCCTAAAACTAGAGCTTTTTCCCCTTCCATTTCGAGAACTCTTCTTTTCTGTTTGAAACTTGGACTTGCTTTTTCTGCTTTATATTATTCTGATTCATCCTGAGTTGGACTTACAGATGATGTTTTCAGGTATAGACTTTTAGTCTCTTTTATATGTTCCTTGGGCCACTTGAAATCGAGCTATCATTCACTACAACTGTCTTTATGCAGGATGAGCTTTAGTTGTTCTCGGATCTTCTCTCCTATGCCGTTGGTTTTTTTTTTCAATATATACTTTAATTACCCATTAAAAAAAAAAAAAACTTATCAGGGATAAAAACTTGAAAAAAAAAACATAAATATGTGAAGTAAGTGAAATGTGGGTGGCTGTTGGTACTTCATATTCCCTAAATCTTCAGCTGGGGTCGCCACTGCCCAGCTTGTTTGATCATGAAAAGATTGTTCAAATGCTGTATTTATATGTCGGTCGGTATGGGTTGATATTTTATACTGATTTTATTTGAAGAATAAGAGCCTTATATTGTGAACTCATCAACCCTACCTAAAAGATCAGCTTTTGATCATTTATTTCCTAGACTTAAATCTAATTAATAAATGGCCCATAATTGTCAGTGTGCCCCAGAATTTAGTGAGTGGGTTCCATCCTTTAAACAGCTCATCTCCATCATCAAAAGCTGGAACCAATAAATTTTTCACTTTGAACTTCCACGTAAATTTTTCATCTCCTTTTGCGGGACGACCTGAAATAAGGTAGCCAAAATGGGCAAGCATTAGGCAGCGGCACTGTCTAAATTTGTTGTTAGTGATGGCAAAGTCTCCAGGTTGGGTGTGTTTAGGTTTTGTGTTTAATGTTTAGAAATTGGCATTTGGTTAATTAGTGTTGAACAATGAAGCAATCATGTGTCCAGTCATTTGAGATTCTGGTGATTAAAAAATGTGAAAGTTGAGTCACAACTCAACTCACAGGATTCAAGTGCATCTTTTTCTAGTTGGGGAGGTAAGGTGGGATTTTTCAATTCTGTGTAATGGAGTGGTTGGTTGGTTACTAAGGTTGGCGAATCCAACTTTCATGAGAGTTGGGTTCAGTAATATCCTGTCTTTTGTTCTCTCGTGCCCACAATTTTACAAATTATGTCACCCAATCATATAATCACGTATTATCTATATATCTAATTATATATTAAAAAATTTGTATATATAGTATTTAGCGTTGCTCAAAAATGAAACATACCGTGAAAAAGTGACTTGGGATGGCCCTTTTTTAAAGGAATTTTGGCTTCATTTCAGAATTGTGTATTTGTATGTCGGTTATTTGTTTTTTCAAGAGAAAGAGGATGGTGGGAAGTGGGCATTGAAAGGGCCCTAAAAGCAAAAGCCCAATTGGATGAATAAAGCGAAAGAGGAATCACATGAAAGAGGTTGTAACATAAAAGCATCTTATCATCGAATTCAAATAGAAAGTGGTTTGATAAGGTGGGAATCCACCACATTGGCATACTCCTAAAAGACAGTTGTACTCAGGACCACGCTGCCCTCTTATACCTTCTCGTATATTTGTTATTCCTTTTTTTTTAATATATAATAAGTACAATTTTTATATATAATTTTACATATAAATAACAATAATATATTATTATTTATTTATAAAAATTATATATAATACTATTTATCAGAAAAATATTATTGGGCCCCTTCAGGGTTCATCAATAAACTTAGAACTCATGCTTGGAGACTCCAACTTCACCAATCAAGCTATGCCACGGGGGATAAATCACATGGACTTACCATGCCTTATCCGTTGATCTTCAACAGAACATCAAAACTGAACACCTTATGGCAACAGAGCTTGCCATAGGCTCTCGATTTTGATTCACTTTGGATAATGGGCCCTACATCTTAATGGCCACCACCCCATAGAAAATGCATTAATTTATTTAAAATTCAGTAGGCTGCCGACGGAATGTAACGAGAAAACCGTGGAGGCCTTCAATTATGGGTAATATAATTTGAATCCGGAAATTGCGCCACTTTTTTCTTCACCCATATTTTACGTTTTCACTCTTTTCGCCTGTATTTTTCCAGATTACTTTGCCACGTGTGAACCTCTATTCAAAGCTAATGCTTTGGACATAATTTCTATGGAGACTAATTCCAGATCCTTTGTAAGACTCAGGTGTAAGAGTAATTAATTCACATTTTCCCATCAAGCTTGGACTCAACACATTTTTCACCCTGACAATTTTTTTATCTAAAAGTTAACTAAAAATCAATAATAGCACGTGTGTAATCTATTATTACCGTATTACTCCTAATGTTGGAGTTATGTTATTATTTATTTAGCCATATGTATAATGATTAAAATATTTTTAGTATATAGAAAATTGTTGTTTAAATATGTTTCGACGATAACAAGAAAATCCAAACGTGTTGCAAGTCACAAAGGTTTCTACAAAGCAATATTAACGAGTCTTAACATAATAACTATTGTGATAAAAGATAGAACAAAATTATGATAATGTTTTTTTTTTTTAATTTTTCGAAAAGTGGAACTCTTTGATTGTTCATAACCCATCAAATTGAGTAGCAAAATGAATCCCTTGATAGCACGATAATTTTTTTTATGATGTGCCGTTAACTTAACATAATTATCCAAATAAAGTAAGTTTCACATTCAAACTATCTTTTATTCTAAGTCAGACTTTTTATAACTTATATGTGAGGAAGAAAAAGGGTGATGGTGGTGGTGATATTGTAGATAGTGGTCGTGGTAATCGGTAGATCAAAGATAAAACGCTATGTATATAAATAAAAAAGAAAAAAGAAGGGAGGGTGGAAAAGAAAATAAACAGAAATAAAGAGAAAGAAAGGAATATTTGTTTCCTTTTCTCTTTTTTTTCTTTTGTAGATTTTAAAAATTAAAATAATTATTTAACTTCTTTCTAATTAATTTTGATGTTAATTATGTTAAGTTTGGAATAAAATAGTTTTATTTACACCTTTAATATATGAAAAAGTGTTTAAATAATTGTACTTAATTTTGACTTTTAATTAAAAATATTCCCCTCAAACCATCAAAAGTTATAAATTGGATCTCATTGTGTGTTTTAAGACTGTCTCATTGTTATTTATTTTTTAATTCAATCATTGGTTGAAAATTATAATTGCAATTTTATTGTGTGATGAAAACAAAATTGTGGTGTACATCGCGGCGTACAGGATTATTTCATTTGACTCAAACTCGGTTTTAGGCGACTTGCATTAGGTGCCAGTCAAGTTTGAATTTTTCCTGGTCTTCAAGATATGAAGCCAGAAAGGAGGGGTCGTTGGCCACGTGAGTCATGAAAAAAATAAATAATGACAACATGGATGTTTTTTTGAAAGACACGTGTCACGACCCAGCGTTACAGCTGGCTTTGCCGGCTTGCATTCGTCGGGCTTCCATGGCTCTTCTATCCGACGTGGATACTGGATCCCACGCATTTTCATACTAGCTAGCATCCATTAACAACGCAAGTGGCGTGCTATAAAATATTTTCATTTGAAAAATAAATATAAAATTTATATATCAGCTTAATATCCTTTTCTTAATAAGGAATCTTGTTTAAATTAGGTTAATCTCATTATCATTGAATCATAAATAATATGATAAATTTTATCCAAACTTTTATTTTATTTTTTGACTTAAATGTTGCACTATTCAATGAACACTCATGCAATATTATATACTTTTATATAAAATCTAATGATAATGTATATATATATATATATATATATATATATATATATATATATATAATATATATATATATATATATATATATATATATATTATTATATTATTATTATTTTTTATTTTATAAAATATTTATAATAATATATTTTTTATATTTTTTATATATTTTTTTATATTTTTACAATATATATATAATTTTATTTAAAATGAAAATAATATTATTATTATTATGTAGATTTATTGTCACGGGGTCATTAGTTTATATGCAACGTCTGAAGTGGCACACATCAGAATATTTGTGGTGTAATTTTAATAATCATTAAGTGGTTGAATATTGATGGTAGTTATATTATTTTTGTGTTGTTGGTTTATGACTTTTATGTCATGGGAGATAAATCATTCATATTCTATTTTGTTCCTTTCAGTTTTGCCTAAACAATTATTCTCTATAGAAAATATAGCTGGAAACTTTTAACACCATATGTTAATCTAATACAGTGCAATATAAAACAATTTAGTTAGGATTAATTATTTTTATACGAAATTTATTTTAGATCAATCTCATATAATTTGAAATTAAATCAAATAATATTAAAATTAACATGAAAGTAATCGAAACAAACTCGAATGTTGAGAGAACGGTTAGTTTATTAGAATTTGTTAAAAAAAAAACTTATATAAATATTAAAGAATAATATTAATAACAGTTGAAATTTTACAAATTAAATATAATTGTATCTTGATGTAATTGTAATTACACGTATTATTTCTTATATTTATTTAAATATTTTATTTTATTATTCGGTAATAAAAATATGATTTGTTTTGTAAGATTATTGATGCGTTTTACATGTTTTAGTATATACCTTTGAAATCTTTTATAAACAAACAAAATATTATATTATATATTTTATTAATAATAGATTTGATAAAAAAAAATTAAAACACTAAAAATATTTAAGAAAATAAACACAATAATCAATTTCAAGTCAGTTTAGGTTATATCAAATTAACCCAAATGTAAAAAGGTTGGGTTAAAGTAAAAATTTTTAATACCATTATAATTCAATTTGAATTAAAATTAAAAATTTTTAATTTTTAATTTAAATTTGATATAAATACGATTTGGTAATATAAATAATATATTTTAATTAAAAAAATAACAAATGTATTAATTTCCATCTGGTAACACATGGTTATTGATTTGTTTGTCAAGGTAAAACTTCTTTCGTCAACTCAAACATCAATTTCAAGTTGTTGGGTTCTTGCAATATGCAAATCTTTGCTGGTTTGCTGCATATGATTTTGCATAATTTGTGATAATTTAATATTATTAATTAATATGTAGAAATTACGACAAAATAAAATAAGACCAAAACCATTAATTGAAATGGATTTCAAATACTTAAAATATACCTATTTCCGCCACATGTCATTGTCTAAATCGGTGGAGAATATGCTGTTCTCCAAACCCATATTATATATGCTTTATATGAAGTCTACATCACATCGCAATCCAACGGTTCACAACGAAGCAATTTCAAAATGGAGAGTTCCGTCGTCAACGTAAGCGAAAGCGCGTTAACGGTGGTTATCATCAACTGTTCTTTAATCAAGAAAGGGGCATTTTAGTCAATTGAAAATCTGTTAGCGATGAAATGATGCTTGCTTTTGGTGGTGAGCGCTGACGCGGTGCACCTCATGAGAAGTGGGGTCCTTCTTGGGCGCCGACGATCCAGCCGTGTATGACGTGACACGTGGGGCCCAATGACTTTAGAACACTTTTGGTTTGATGTCGTTTTCTTAACATCGGACACTTAGGGGGGAATCGCTGGGGCCCACTCCCCCGTACGCCTAACGGCATTTGAAAATTGTAATATGCAGTATTTATCACAAATACAAATACAAATACAAAGATTTGTAGATGTAACGTGTGCTTTAATTCGATATTCAATATAAATAATAACTCAAGTTAGGTGGCTCCTCATTAATGCAGTAACATTTCTTTTATACTTTTGGTAACGACTTCATTAATTAGAAAATAAATACCAATAAATTAATAGAATAATGAATTATTATAGTATATAAATAAGATTATTATACAATGAACATATTTGTGTAATATAATTTTTTAATTTTTTTTAAAAAAATTATTAATTTTTTAAATAAAAAAGATAAAATGAAATATACTTTTATTTATTTTATATAAAAATAAAATTATAATTTTATTTTTATAATTAACAAAAATTAAATAATAAATAAATATTTGGTTTTTAAAATCCCACCGTTGGGTAGGGACAAGTCTTCTAGCCATTTAATAAATGGAAATTGAAGATTATAAGCTGTAACGACTTCATTAATTAAAAAATAAAGGCTAAGAAATTAATAGAATAATGAATTATTATAATATAAATAGGGATATTGGAAGCCTCAAATTGTGGTGCTAATTGAGAATTTGATTAAAAAAGAATAAAGTCTAGAGAGAGAAATTTACATGAAAAAATAAAATAAGAGAATTAATAACATTGAAGGAGAGAGAATCTAGTGGGTTTTGAGCTGTGATTTAGCTGTCTCTTTATGTATCATTTCTCATACACATATCTCCGAAATCCCTAGAAAAAAACCCCTCACTCATTTCTCCTTCTCTTCTTCATCTTCTTTCTCTCTCATCTCGCCCCCCAGAAAGCTTAATCTTCTTCACGCATTTGCTCAGATCTCAAGGTGAACGTTTTTCTGCGATACCCGTTAATTCTGTTTGCGATCTGAGCTTGGGAAGTAGGAAAAAGGGAGGCCTTAAGAGAGGGAAAAAGTGGCATTTTGTAAATCAGATGTCTCGTGTGAGATGAAGGGGAAGACCCATTTCGATCTTCATTCTTCTTTTCGTTTCTCACTTCTCATTGCCTTCTTAGTCTGCTGTTGCTCTGCTGAGCAGGTGAGCATTACTGGCCATGGAGGACTCACTGATACAGAAGCGCAGTACATCAAGCACCGCCAGCTCCTCTACTATAGAGACGAGTTTGGTGACAGAGGGGAGAGAGTCACTGTTGACCCTTCTCTTGTTTTCGAAAACTCAAGGTTAAGAAATGCTTACATAGCGTTGCAAGCTTGGAAACAAGCTATTCTCTCTGATCCTTCCAATTTTACCTTAAATTGGGTTGGATCTAATGTCTGCAACTACAGTGGAGTCTACTGTGCAGCTGCCCCGGATAATAAGACTATCAAAACTGTCGCCGGCATTGATCTTAACCATGGCGATATCGCTGGCTATTTGCCGGAAGAGTTAGGGCTGCTTTCTGATCTTGCATTGTTTCACATCAACTCCAATAGGTTCTGCGGCACTGTTCCTCACAAGTTCAAAGACCTGAAATTACTCTTTGAGCTGGATCTCAGCAACAACAGATTTGCCGGTAAGTTTCCAAATGTAGTTCTTCAACTGCATCAACTCAAGTTCCTGGATCTCAGATTCAACGAATTTGAAGGCACTGTGCCGAAGGAGCTTTTTGACAAAGATTTGGATGCTATCTTTATCAATAATAATCGTTTCAGATTTGAAATTCCGGACAATTTTGGTAACTCTCCAGTTTCTGTAATTGTCTTGGCCAACAACAAATTTCATGGCTGTGTGCCTTCTAGCCTTGGTAACATGTCGAGGCTCAATGAAATTATCCTCTTGAATAATGGCTTGAGGTCTTGCTTGCCACCGGAGATAGGGAGGCTGAAGAACTTGACGGTGTTTGATGTGGCCTATAATGAGCTTATGGGGCCTTTGCCGGAGACAATTGGAGGAATGGTGAGTCTAGAGCAACTTAATGTGGCTCACAATATGCTTTCTGGAAGCATTCCAGCGAGCATTTGTCGGTTGCCGAATTTGCAGAACTTCACCTTCTCTTACAATTTCTTTACTGGAGAACCGCCGGTTTGCTTGAGTTTACAGTCGTTTGATGATAGGAGGAATTGTTTGCCGTCAAGGCCGGTCCAGAGGTCGGCAGCGCAATGTAAGTCGTTCTTGTCTAAACGTGTGGATTGTTCTTCGTTTAGATGTAAACCTTTTGTTCCCTCTTTGCCACCTCCTCCTCCACCTTCACCACCGTTGCCGGTTCCTTCTCCTCCTGTTGTGGTTCCCTCGTCTCCACCACCACCACCACCTTCGCCTCCTCCCCCTGTTTTCTCACCACCACCTCCACCTCCTCCCCCAGTTTACTCACCTCCACCTCCACCTCCTTCACCAGTTTACTTACCATCACCTCCACCGCCAGTTTACTCACCGCCGCCTCCACCTCCTTCACCTCCACCTCCAGTTTACTTACCACCACCTCCCCCTCCTTCGCCCCCACCTCCAGTTTACTCTCCTCCACCGCCACCTCCCTCACCCCCGCCGCCAGTTTACTCACCGCCACCACCACCTCCTTCACCTTCGCCTCCTCCACCAGTTTATTCATCACCTCCTCCACCGCCACCATCACCAATGCCGTCGCCACCATACTGTGTACGTTCACCACCACCGCCACCACCAAGTTCACCTCCACCTCCATTATTCTCTCCACCACCACCTACCCCTTACGTTCATCTCTCACCACCTCCGCCACAACACTCGCCTCCTCCACCACCGCATTCACCACCACCTCCTATTTATCCATACTTATCACCTCCACCTCCTCCACCTGTCCATTCGCCGCCACCACCATCACCATCTCCTTGCATAGAACCACCTCCACCTCCTTCGCCGCCACCGCCATGTGTTGAATATTCGCCGCCGCCACCACCATCGCCATTGCCACCACCACCAATTCATTACAAGCCACCACCATCACCATCTCCCCCACCCCCACCTGTAGTCTATACTTCACCGCCTCCACCAGTTCATTACAGTTCACCTCCTCCACCAGTTCATTACAGTTCACCTCCCCCACCAGTTCATCACAATTCACCACCACCACCACATTACAATTCACCACCGCCACCAGTTCCATGCGAAAACCCACCACCTCCTACCCCAGTAAATGATGCACCATTGCCGCCAGTGATTGGAGTCTCATACGCTTCACCTCCGCCACCTCCCTTCTATTGATTCTTTTGAGAATTTTGTCCTCTAACCTTTCATCAACAACACAAACATAATTTACAAATGGGTAATTGCGGAGTACGGTTCCGTTTTCCTCTTTTGGTTGGGCAATTCTCGTCGCTCTGTGGAGGAAGAAGAGTAAAAGAGATTGAAATTGGAGATTAAAATAAGTTTTCTGTGCAGTAATTGAAATTACGTGATCCCGAAGAGTTTAAAAAGAAAAGAAAGAATAGAGAGGTAAGAGGACAAAGTCTCTCCATATTTATTTGAATTGTTATGAATATTTGAGTTGTGAAATAAAAATGGCAGAGAAAGAGTTTTAGGTTGCAGAGGAAGTGTATGTATAGGGATGAATTGGTGACCATTACCATCACAGCTTGCAGATTGCTTCGCTGATGTTAGTGATGGTTCTGGTTTGTGAGTTTTTATTGTTATTATCTCATCTTCTTCTTTTCAAGTATCATACTTTTCCGTTCTTTTCCATTTTATAGTATAATCATGAACATTTTACTTGTATTTGAGTTCAGAATTCTTCTCATTTCTTCTTCCTTATTTGTGAACCATATTTGTATATTGATTATTATGGTGTCAATTCAGATAATGGATCTCTGTCAATGTCTTGACATTAAACAATAAATTTCCAGAGCTTATTCCGCGGAAATGTTTATGTAATATTAGTTAGTGTGATGTTGTGGCCTCTGGTTGTTATTGGTTTCTTCCAGGTCCCAAATTTTCGATCGAGGGTTCCTGGTGGGACCTAAATGGCGTCCCTGCCGTGAATGGTGGGGGTAGATCAGTTTGATTAAAAATATTTGGTGGGATTTTTATCATGTGCTCCCACTAATTCTGGTTTTTGAATTCAAACCTGATTGATTAATAATGCCTAGTAGTGTCTACTTCACCCTGACAGAGTCTTCATTGGAATGTGAAAACGTTGATCCTGCTCTGCAATTCTTCATCAAAAGCTTAAAAAGTCTCTTTCAGTTTTATGAGATAAATGCAAGCAGTGGGCTAGTGCTGTTGACTGTTGTTCCTTCTATTATTCAATAGTTCTGTTGTGAAAAGCCTGCAAAGCAAAATCTGGCAGGATTTGTGGAACAGTAAAACTTCCAATTGGGGTGGGTTATCCTGTTTAAAAGAAGAAAAACTTTCACTCAGCGTTTCTTCTTTCTTTCCTGTGTGAAACTTCAGACCCAAGTTCTTCTCTATTGCTCTTTTCTGGGCCTTCATTGAATGTGAGATTGAAAGTCTCTTTCTGTGTCAAAAATTATTCGCTCAAGAGGATAGACCTTCAAGATTTTCATGGAGCCATATTACATAAATTTTTCTAACTTATCCCTCCCTGCAAGTCAGCTTGTTGGTATCTATTAATAAGAGTCAGTTTCCATTCTTAAAAAGCTATTATTCTATTGAGAAATTGGGAGAAAAGTTAGCTTTCATATTCCATTATATATAGTTGGCAATTATAGGGCCATGTGCGTCTCCACAGTATAGTTGCTTTCACTTGAATTTCTTTCTCTCCTTCTGTGAGGAAGAGGTTTAAACTTTCTAGTGTCTTATTCAACTCTTCTCTTTCACTTTATTGTTATTGTATCATTATCATTTAAATAGACAAATTCTGCTTCCCGGTGTTTCTTTTTTAAATAATAGAGAGCTTCAATCCGCCCTTCAAGAAGGGTGAGCTTAGGTTCTTTTCGTACTTTCCTTTTGAAGGCTCATTTACCTTTTTTGGTTTATATAGTTTCTTAAAAAAAAAAAAAAAGAGCGTGAATTCCACCACAAGCTCTTTGATTTTAACATTGAATGTAAGATAAATTGGGGTAAAAAGTTAAGTGGTAAAAAGTAAGACTTGTGACAGAAATGATTGGTAATTCCTAATTTTGTCGACAAAAGCTAGATTGTGCCTATACATCAATAGCGTTATGGGTCACTTTCTCAGCTTCAAATTTTTATTGAATGCCATTAAATTTGCTTTACCTAAGGCAGTTATAAGGTCGGATCATACTGTTGTAATTCATTTGAAATTAAAAAGAAAAAGAAAAAGAAAAAGCAGTAGAAGCCATTTGAAATGAAGATTCTCGTCTACTTGCCCTTTTCTGTTCCTCAAATTAATGATACGCCACACAAAAAGAGCCCTACTTGGATGATATCCACATGGGCTGTTAGGGCTTTTCACATCATTTACAAAAGTTTGTTGACTTCTTTTCAATTACCCAATTGAATTAGGGCTCTACATCCAGCCTGTGAGTAGGTCAAGTTTATTAATACACATCATAAAGGAAGATGCTCAAACTGAACCATCACCATAAAGCAGAAATTTCTCCACCAAAAAGAGAAGATACAGATAAGCTTAAAAAGTGCATACAAATTTGCCACGTGGAATATGGTATTTAAATACTCAAAGAAAGACAATATTAGTTGGGTCGGCTAAATTAGGTAATTAATGTGCTAATTATGTATTAAAGCATAATGAAGTGTTTGTGGGTTTCAATGACTAAACAATAATAATTCATAGTAATTTTGGATTGTAAGACTTCTCTTCAAGTCGAAATCACTCAACATCATGTACAATCATTTGTAATTGAATTTAGTTAAATTTTGGTAGTTTTAAGGCTTATGTGATATCATTACTCCAAAACAATCATGGGTATTCATGTGATAAACCTTGTCAAACTTCTAAGGGAGGAGAGAAGGATGAGAAATTTATTTGTGGAGATAATTGATAGTTTTTTAAATTAGAACTAGGCAGGGGTTTCGCATTAGCCTTCTTTATTTTTAGGCATGTAATGAATATTGAATTATTTTTTTAAAATATAATTATATATATAAATAAATTATACAAACTTATCTGTATAAACTAATATAAAAATGTGTGATTGGATTATATAATTATTATTTTTTTTACTTTTTAAAATCATTCAATTGAATGTTATCGTTCATACAAGTTAGACAAGAATAAAGCTATAGATACTCAATTTCTTTTATCTAAACAACTCATTGGATTGGATGGGAGAGAATGTTGCAATCATAAATTTGATAGAATTGGGTTGGTCTTGATCTTATAAATGTCAGTAAGCTGTGTTATCCAATAGACTAGTATTTTTGACAATAGGCACACACTCTACTGACACAAGGTATGGAATGGATACAAGCAATATTAGATAAAACCATGTGATATATCATTAGCCACCTTTGAAAACCGAAATTATAATTTCAAATTTGTCTTAAATTAAAAAGCAATGTATCCATTTTGATTGGGGGAGCATCCTTAAAAGTGGTTATCAAAGAAGGCATAAACAATATAGTTTTTGTTGATAGGATTTTTCGTGACCAACTAATATTATGCAACATATAGACTAACAAAAGATAAATAACAATAATGATAATCTTAATTGTGAAATACTTCATTTATCTATTGTATATAGAAATTATGTGAACTATTGCATGAGATTTAACATGAATGAATAGAAAAAACAAAAAAACAATTTTAATGTAGTTCAGTTTGTTGTTCGAGAGTCTACATCTATAATTATGTTATTTATTTATGAGAAAATGTTCTGATAAAATTTTTCTAATAATTAAAACTACTATTATAAATCTAAGATCTGTAGTAAGTTTAAAGAGTCTTTTCTTGGATATCTTTACCTTTGGTTAAGACTTTTATATAAATGAGACAAATAAGTAAAGTTACAAGTAGATATTATATCTAAATATTATTAATTCAAGTATGATTTTATTGATTTATTTCTATTTTAACTTGTACAAAAATGAAATAATTACTTTGATTGTATGATAAGAGACAATTGTTTTCCCTTGTAGACACAAGATGAAAAATAAAGATAATCTCTTAAGTACTAACGATTTCTACTATCATGTGAAGTTTTTCTCACTATCTTTAAATGATGAAATTTTTATCTATATTATGCATTGATCTTCCAAGCAGATGACACACTTGATCATTTTCCTTATCACTTGTTGTTAAGTAGTTGTTTATTGAATGCTAATTCCTGTCAATTTGGTTAAAGAAAAGTTTTATCATATAACAACTACCCCAGTTTTAAGAGTATGAGTAGGATTTAAAAAACTTCTCATTTTTTTGTACAAACAATTGACACATGAAGAGTTGGAGTGGACTTACCTGTATAATGATATATCATCCTTACCAAGCAATTAATGGGTAGTGTGCTATCGTAGTGTGTCAATCATGATGGTTCATGTCACTAGAACGTCTTGATAAACTTGTTTTGTATACGCCATTAGATTAATGACGCATGTTATAGGTTTATCTTAAACATTTGGGATTGTAGCCAATCTAGTTTGGATTTACTTATAAAAGTATGATGATGATATCCTTTTTGTCTTAGATTTTTTAAAAAACTTTTGACATTCATTTCTCATTTTACACAATATGCATGTTGAGTCAATCCCTTTGAAACACATTACTAGAAGAGTTATGTATACTCACTATTATAAAGGTGAGTTGTCTAACTTCAATTATATGCATTTCAATTGCTACATAGTTTTTAGGGTTTGTTGATTTTGTTATCCCCATTTGTAGGTTTGAAGTCATCTACATGACATCTTGTTCAACTGACCAGAGATATTTCTTGGGTCTTCGTCTAGAGAGTTAAGTCCCTCAAAGTACACTTAAGGAGGTTACCTTAAGTGTACACTTAAAGTACACTTGGGTCTTTGTTCTAGGATGACAATTGCTTGGAGAGAAACATGCCACTCCAACAAATAATGGCAAGCAATTGATAGAGTTCACAAATTTAAAAAAAGACTACGGGTTGTTGGATGTCTTCCTATAATTACCAAAGGTAGTCTCATATGAACTACCTGTGTCAAAAACAAAGTTTATAATCTCCTTCCTTCTTCCTCTCAATCTCAAATATTCAAGTTAAACCTATACCATATGGGTGACCTTTTAAGGTGCCATAAAAAATTGCACATAGCTTCTCTTACAAGTAACTTATCGATTCTTTTTCACACATGCACATTCTTTCACACAATTAATATCATTTAAGATACATCTTTTGACCCTACTCAGACAAAATACACCAAGCTTGCTAAGTCTTATCCTAAACTTATCATAAAAGCATGACAATTCTCTTTTTATCTTAATCTTTTCACTTTGCTTTGTCGGTCGAACTAAATTGTAATTGTGCCGACACCTGACCACATGAGGAAATAAAATTTCACAATCCACTTTTCCATGCACACATCACATGAATTGCTTAAAACACCATGCTACGAGTATTTCCTACCAAGGACATGCACATAAAACATCCCACTTGTCACATGAAAAAATAAACTCATCTAGTTCTCTTTCCATATGAATTGCTAAGATTGAAACTCTAATGTGAGTGCCCCTATATGAAGCATGTGCATGAAACATCTTATAAGTGCCAACTAGCATAAGCCCTAATGCTTTCACATTTTAAGTTCCCAAGCCAAAGATCATCCAACAATGGCTTCATGAACCCATACCATTGATCACACAACAATGGTACGCCTACTTTTTGTCAAATAGTACTTAAGTATTGTACTAATATTTTTAGCAAGCAATCCCACAACATTAACACAACAATTACTACTTATTTTTTAATTAAAAATTACTTAATCATATGATAATATATTATCATTAGAACCTAAATTGATACTCACTAAAAATACACATAGTTTTATTGTTATAGAAATTTCATAAAACAAAAAAGCAACTGCTTTTCTAGTAAATCATTTATCCTTTTATCTGTATATAAAAAAAAAATAATAATATATATACATCATTTTCATTTTTGCTAATAATAGAACCTATACAATCACTTATAAAATAATTATATATGATAAATTTAATTTGACTTTACACATGGAATAATGATAAAATTTAAAAGTTATAAGTAGGGCAATAATGTTACATTTCCAACCTTCATTGTAGAAGTTAGATTTTAACCTTAGTAATAACATTAAACATAGAGAAACACTCAATTACATAATAACATATTATCATTGAAATCTAAATTAGCACTCACTAGAAGCAATAATAGCATTACTCTTCACCAACCATCTAACAATTGCAGGATAAATCATTTATTATTTGAAAACATTAGAGGTATATAATACAGCAAAAATGAACTCAACAAAGGAAAAGCGCTATAAGACTCATCTCAATCTTGATTAATATTTAGCATTCAAACTGTACTTAGCTGTAATAATTGAACTACGGACTTTTCACAGACTCAAATAACTCGCCACAATAATGAACAGCTGGCAAAATAATACAACATAACAAAAGAAAAATTGTACAATTTCTAAGGGCAACAGGCAGCACATAGAACACTATCAATGTAACATCAAAGATACCAAATACACAACATACTGCATGGACAAAAAAAAAAACCCTTAATTCCCAATGGAGGTTTCTGTACCCCTCCTAAATTAACTCTCTTCCTCTCAATGACTTTTTTTGTGACAGCATCAATCTATTTCCCATGGTGAATATGGACATTTAGCCCTGACCACAGAGTTGAACTTGACAAATTTATCATTGGGTTGGATTATCTAACTACAGTGACGGAACCAAAACTTTCTGCCCAGCAAGTTGACAGATAGCAACAAGACGATGCTTATACTAAAACAGTATTAAAAGAATTTTGTTCTTTGTAATTACCCAAATGGGTTGCCCCCAGTCGAGGAGAAAGGTTGTGGTGTAGCAGGAGCTGAGTATCTACCTGCCAGCTGTTGTTCTGGATTCATAAGGCTGAAACCAGCCCCCTGGCTCCCAAATCCCCCAACTCCTTGCTGCCTGTAAAGGATCATAAAAGAGATTCAATACATATATCATAATCTGCCAACAAATGGTTAAAACAATCTACTTCAGATCCCAAAAAAAATAAGTTACATCTCCTTTAGGTACTACGGTTTATAATTTAGAAATATAAATCATGTAAAAATTTTGTAAAATCTTATTCTGGCAATGCCATAATTATATTATTATTATTATTATTTTTGTTTAGCTAGCACACTTCCCATCAGATCTATGGAAGCCATTGCAATCCAGCCACTTAACAGATCCGGTCTGACCATAAAACAAGAGGTTAAAACTTTGTTAGGAAAATGGAAACCAAGAAACTTAAGGTCAAAACCACCTACCTCCCAAAAAAGGAAAGAAAAACAGATTTAGCCAAGAAAGACTTCAAAACACATAAAAGAGAGCCAGACAAAACCTCAAGCAATTTCACCTTATTAATTTGCTCTATGTGATTCTAGAATTAGCAGATTTCTTAAGAAACATTAAAGACATTTCGACTTGCTAATTGAATATTTACCCGGAAAGTGAGATGTTACTGGGTACTTGTGGCCTCATATACGCCCCTGTAAATTTGTGAAGCACAACTTAGCACAATAAAAGGGCAGGTAATGTATAGACAAAAAAAAGTAAATATATAAAGAAACTAGAAAAACCACACCAACAGAAGTGGTTTTACTTGGAGCTCCATAAGTTGGTGTTTGGGAAGGCATGAAAAATGGTTGAGGTGATGGTTGGGGTGCCATCCAAGCTGTTGATGGGGTACCTAGGCTGGAAGTGCTTAATAAGCCAGGAGGAGGAGACAAATTTGGCAAAGCACCTTGTAAGGATGCCATGGAAGGAAACTGCATCATGAAGAATACAAAACAACAAAATTTTATTAGAAAATACTTTATATAAATATAACAAAAAAGTCAACAGCAATGAACAAGAACAGTTGAAACATACTGTTTGGGCTTGAACTGGTGTTGATTCGCTGTTGGCATCAAATGGGTTCATCGACCTTGACTTCACCAAAGTGGGCATGGGCTGAAACCATGAAATATACATGTATGAGTATCTAGTTGAGCAAAATTATTTATATAATTAACTTTGGTATGCAAAGGTACCACTGCAGTATTATATTGCATTGAGAACCCCATGGCATTAGGTGGACCATTTTGCCACCCAGGAACTGCTTGAAAGGATGAATAAGTTGAAGCAAACAGATCCTGCAATCAAAACAAGATTTATTACAATACATGATCCAGATGTACGGCAAATATATGATTGGTGAAAACTTAAAGGAAATATCACCTCAGGCAGTTCTTTCGTGCCAGTTGACTTAACTTCCACAGGGGAAGGTTGTAAGACACTTCCAGAATTGACCTCTGCAGATTTTGTGACAAATTTAGGTGCTTGAACAGCTGGTGCACTCAGAAGCCCCTGTGAATTCTGAGCATGAGACAAATTCCATGGCTGCCAAGAAGATCAGGAAGCAAAAGTTTGAGCAAATATTGGATTATAATGATATATCATCTACGATTTGAGAAAGAACACAACATTATTGGGCTAACCTGATTGCTTGAAGCTCCATGAACTGGAACTGTAAGTTGTGGTGCAACATTTTGACTAGCAGCAGCAGAAAATAAAGGATGTTGTTGATACTGCATACTAAAGGAATTACCTGCATTCCCAGACAATACATGTGTTGTTCCTGGGGCAGCTGCCAAAGCATTAGCTGAGGGAAATGAAGCAAATCCACTTACTGGTGCAGCTGCAGGGGCAACAGTAATAAAGGGAGAAATCGGTGCTTGCCCCACAGGTGCAACAGGTAAGCTACCACCAACTGGTAATACACCAACATGAGCCACAGATGCAGTTATTGGAGCACCTGCACCACCGGGTATTGAAGATACTTCTAGAGAAAAGATAGATTCCAAAGTATTCAAATTTGGAGCTTGAGATACTCTTGTTTCGGGGACAAAATCAAAAGAGGCCCAATTATTGTCATTGGTTTGACTTGCTGGCTGTGCAACAGATTGAGGTTGAATAGTCTGTTGTGCTTGGGTAGCTGCTGCAGTAGTGGGAGGCTCAGGATCAGCATCAAAATCAATTAAACTTCCAGTACTCTCCAATTTGATTTCAGCCGGATTCTCATTAGCAGATCCCAAGCTGCTGTAAGATGCAGTTCTCTGAAAGTAAAGATCATAATAAGGTAAATCCATGTCTCTTTCTTATCAGTTCTTCCAGAAAATTGGGGAGAGAAAAACAAAAGAAAGTGTAAGAAAAGATGACAAATTCAAATGGACAATTATGCAGATCTCTGGATCAGTAAAAATAAAGGCAAGAAAATGTGAATCCTCAAACACATAGATAAGTCAAAGATAAATACACATTACGTTCTATTGAAATCACACAAGAGTGACACAGAGAGCCACACAGGATTCGTTTGACTTAAACACATCAAATAATAAACAATTAAGGAAGACAATGCTGCATATAAATAAAATTTAATTTTTAATTGTCTGCCCAAGTAATCTGACGATAAGTTTGAAAATTCACTGTCAAAAGAAAAGCTCCCACTATTTGTTGTGCAGAAGGTTCGGTTGAATCTTGCCATATGAGATCACAAAACATTGATTATGACTCAATTAATGCAACATAACAGCTGAAATATGATCAAGTATCATATGGTTAAAAAAAAAAAGTATCATATGGTCGAACCACAAATTGTCACAAAATAACACAGATGACAAGAATCAGTGCTGCACACTTTTTCAAAAGATCACTTCATGTCTAACACATTGCTTAGCTCACTAATTCAGGACGACCTTGATGCCTCAAAGTAATTACGAGTAACTCATGAATAACCATATAGCCAACCACTGGTGGACTGTGGAGCGTTTCTCTACCAAATTGAGATTCAAGAAGTAGGGTTTAAGACATCACTCAACAGACATGAATAAGTGTGCAGCTTAAATTAACAATAGGCCCACCTGTGCATGAGCAGAGCCATCAGCAGCCCTGCCACCATTGACTTTAGGAGGTTCACTTATTCGAAGAGGCAATACATTTTCTCCTAAAATTTCCCTAACTGGACGAGCCATAGGGGGACTAGACGAATCCAGACCTTTTGTTCGTTCAGGTGACCTGCCTTCCAGTTTTGAATCTCCATCAGATATTCTACGATCTTCAAACTTCCGGCCATTTCCAAACCTATCATCTCTGCGCCAATCATTGACAATCTCAGGACGAGGAGGACTACTTCTATAATCACCATACTGCCGACTTTCTTGCTCGTATCCAGGACTTCTTCTCTCATCATAACCATATCTAGAATTCCTATCATCACTTCTTCCACCAGGACTAGACCTGTCACCGTAGCGACGCTCAAAGGTATCTTCATATGGTGGGCTTCGGGATCCTCCTTTCTCATAGAAGTCTTCCTTGTCACCCTACATGACATGCCATTATTCAAACAACAAACAACTACAGGCAAGTCTATCTTACAATAAAAATAACTAAATATGCCAAATTCATTTTCAGATTAATCATGGTTACCACGTGATACCATGTAATATCTTGAAAGAAATCAAAAAGAGAAAATTAGCATCTTACCATCTTTGCCCTCGGAGGCCTGTCATAATTCCTCTCACCACCACTGTATTTTCTATCCACATAAACATGTTTGATGAAATCTCGAAGTCTAGCAACATTACTGCCAATAAATAACTAAATCAGAAATGGGAAATTTTGAATTCTCATAACTAAATAGAATATAAATGTGTGATAACCTGCTATCAGGAGCAGAGTGATGCCGTGGATCCCATTCTTTAAAATAAATTTCTTTGGCACGCTATGTATGCCAGACATATGATTCAAAAATAAGAAAATAGAAGGATTAGCATGGGAACCAGGGGAGGTTTAACTGATCAAAAAATTATGAAGAAGATGAAGAAAAAGAAAGCATGTGTACCTGATTCCCACCTTCCTGAAGAGCACTAACTTCTTGTGAAGTAAATTTAGCCATTGATATTGATTTCACTCTGTGTGTAAACTCCCGACTGGAAATATTTGAAATAGTTTAGGTGGGAAAACAGTTAATTTAACTCTCTCACTCTCTCCCCCCATAGACACACTGATGTATATGTACATTTCGAGGGAACCTTTTTTTTCTTTACTTTGACTGGTGTATATAAAGGAAACGTATGAACAGAAAAACTTAAAATCTGAATGGAATGAAAAGCACAGTCCAAACTTACTGTATTCCACTGCAAGTGGTGCAAACAAATGTCCAGAAATTTGTGCAAACATACTGTGGTCCCTGCTTGGCAGAAATATAAGTTAGCAATATTATAGAAGGTCACACAATTAGCTTCTTCTAGGAAGAATAGTTGTACACACTCGGATTATGTGATATTACAATTATAGTAAATGTACAATTGAAATTTGAGATATAAGGAGCACACAGAATAATCACCCAGTGGATACATCCTATCTACATAAGAAATCCCCAAGAAAACACTTAATAATGATTTAGTTTCATTTGTCAAAATTTGAACTGTGAGATTGCAATGGTATTATTCATGGAGTTTGGAGTCCGAACTTTGCTTATTATCCTGTGTCTGCACCACTAGTTGGGTTTTAAGAGTTCATATGATGACTTGAAAACCATCAGATTGCAAGACACAAACACTTCAGAAAGGACAAAGTAAATAAACTTATGGATATTATTTTATTTCTCTAATTTAAAAAAAAAAAAAAAGTATATTTTGTATGACTATTTCATTGTTGCTCAGAATTCATAGTCTACCACACACCAATATAATTTAATAGCATTTTATCCTATTTTTAAGTGTCAGTCTACATAAACCCAAGTTGATAAGTATTTAAGATTGCAAAAATCCCTTGGTACATTTCCCTCAAAAACATAGTGTCCCCGTGTTAAGTCTAAATAAGTTACAACATAATTCCTCATTATCAGCTAATAACTTCACTCATTCATTGCACCCAATTGTTCCATGTTGTAACTTTCATAAAACATTTGGAGTAATTAATAAAGCATTACTTTACTTTAATTTACTTCTAAAGCAACCTATCAAATCTAACCAAATGAAATTAACTCAATCCTTGCACCACTATTATTTAAGCACCACCTAATTCCGTATATATCCTAATGCCTACAATGATACAATCATAAAATGTACGAATCCAGCACTTAATTTAATTATGCAAAAACAAGGATGCAATAGGAGACATACCAGACTGTTACAATTAATACATCTGCGATTATCAGGAAGTTTAAGGAGACCCCGAATTATCCGCTCGTTTTTCTCCTCTTCCTTCACTCGATTCGCCATTCCAGCTTCCTGTGAATTAAAACCAATGCTATAAATGATGGAGTGGAATTTTCTCCAAATTGACTTACAAAAGAAAAAAGACTCGGTGTACTAAAATTTTATGCAAAACGACATCCAATCACTGAACAAATTGCCGAACAATCCAATATCCTATTGCTCGACAGAATCACCAAGTAAAGAATATTTTATAGTGCTCTCATCTCAAAAAAGATGCAAAGACATTGTTTAACATAGAATATAAGAAATGAACAAACATAACCTGAAAAAAAAATAATAATAATAAAACAAAACAAAATTATTTTTCTTTCATGGAAAACACAGTCCCCGCTTAAAAAAAAGGGAGCATAAATTAAAGAAAACGCTTGACAAAATTGGACGTTACAGACTAACGGATCTACACAATCAAAGCTCATGAAAGTGGAGTAAGGCGAGGAGAGAAGAAGAAAACGAACCTATATTGGAAGGTGCAACTGCAAAGGGAAAAAAGTTGGTCTAATTTAGGGTGCTTCTTTTGAGCTGGTGATGATTGTTCCTGATAGAGATCCGCAACTTAGAGTTACTTTGGTCCAATAAATAAAGTGCAGTAGACACACAGAGAGAGAGAAAGGAGTTGCAGATCTTTCAAGGTTTGGAAACCATGGCTCTGTTTTTGCACAGCTACGAGAAAAACCAAAGTCTGATTTTCCTAAGAAGAAAGAGAGAGAAAATGTTTTTTTTTTTTCCTCTCTAAAGAGAGAATATATAAAAGTATAAAGAGAAAAATGATTTACACTGTATTTTCGGCTACTGCTTGCTGTTACAAATACCGTTCTGTGTCCTTTCTTTGACCCTATTCAATTCAATTTACTCGAAAAACTTTCGTTGGATAATTAACGAAGGCTAGAGGATTTTTTCCCACGCAGAAGTTTTAATGCTGAATACAAACTTGTGACGTTTTGAAATTTTAAATTTTAACGGCAGTAATAATAAAATTATAATTTTATTAATAATATTTAAAAATATATAATTTTATTTTTTTATAAATTTAAACCATTTATATTTTACTTTAATTTTAATTTTAAAAATAAATTTTCGTTTAAAATTTTAAAATTTATTTTTTTATTTAGCAACGATAGCTATCATCGTATTTATCGTTAACTCATTATCTTCCTTTTCAATAAATAACATTAACTAAGATAAAAAATTTCTAATTTTATATAGATAATATTATTATTTTTTCACTATCGATTTTGTTTTCATTTTCTATTTTTTAAATGAGTCTAAATTTTTGTATAAACTTTAACAAATGGATAGGTAGAACTTAGACATTAACCTTTTGTTTGTTGAAAAAGTCCATTTGTATGTAAGTTGCACTTTCACATGTGTATATGATCATATCATTGTCTTATGAATGAAAAAAATCATAAATTAAAATATAAGAATATATTAAGTATAACATGAAATTTGAAAAATAATAATTTGAAAAGAAATATAGAAAGGGTTGGGCTCTCATGGTTGAACTCTAACCCAAAAATATTTGACATGGCTCATATTGATACAATACAAAAAATAGATCGGTTTGATACGATTCATTAAAACATATTAAATAATTAAAAATTAAAAAAATATAAATTTATTGAGTTGATCAACAAAACATATGAACCGACTTACAATGCTCATAAGGGTATAACCTTAGGGTTTTGGGCAATATTTCAAACTACAAATTTTTATCAGTTCAACCCAACATATAAGGTCCAATGACTTATATGAGAATCGCATTGATATGGCTCAGACTAATCTACCGCCAGCTCAGCCAAAATAGCACAAGTTTGAAAGAAAAGTGGATGCATCCCAAACATCATGATGTTCCCAGGCATAAGTCTACACTTTCAATAATTATAGACATGGGTTTAGTAAGGATGATATAATTTTTCTTTAAATTTAGTGACTTAGCATGTTTTAAAGTTATTTATGTTCATTACGGTCATGATATTGTGTATTGTAATCAGTTTATGGTTTCTAACTTTTTTTTTTTATAGAGATATAATTATTTTTAAAAAATTTTTAAAAAATTAATATTATTCTTTCAATAAGTATGATATTGCATAATTATAAATTAATTTTGAAAATATAATATTTTTTTAAAAATATTATTATCATATTTAATCGAAACAATTATTTAATTATTGGAAACGAACTTCAACGGCCAGGCTGGTTGACGTTTAGTGGGCTCGTTTTGGGCTCCGACCATCAGTTTAAGGAGTGGCTACGTATTTGCTTGAAGCCGTCATACAACGTGGGACCCAATAGGAAGTGCTGAGCTGGCAAAAGCGTAACGAAAAAAGACAAACGGGAGAGGAATTGGTTCTCGCTCGTTTTCGACGGGGAGTGGGAGTGTCCTTGCAGATTTCAAATCAAGTGTCAGACTGAGCGCTTGCCTCTGAGGAGCTTGTTTTGGCTCCAAACATGAGTTCTCCTTGGCACATGTTATAATTCTTCGAGGCCTTCTAATCATTATATCCTTGCAACAGTGAAAAAGGATTGGAAAATATCGGTAGGTTTTCCAACTTGTGCATTCCCAAATTATAAAATGTTGGCGGTGGAAAGCAATTCACTGCTTCGTGGGACGTAATGTAGGGAGAGCCTTATCCATCCAGCTCTTGAAAGTTATCTGACAAATCTTCCTTTGCAGTCTCCAGTTCCAGTCAGTAAGCCGGACGGTTGCAAGGGATTTATCTTTCTCAATTAAGCCCCATATCTCCAACCATGCTAGTGGAATATATTGCCAGTTGCCTCTTCAGCCTCCTTTACAGATTCTGTTGGCTCCTATCCCTGTAATTGCTCACAGGTAATTAATAAACTCCCTATCAACTTTCCCTTGCAGACACATTCCTTTTACGGGCAGAATGTATATAAGAAGCATTGCATAGGTCCTGAACTACCGATCTATAGAAGATTGTATATACACTATTACGAGAATCAAATTCTTTGGAAGAATTGTGCATTTGGTAAGTTGAGGCCGCTACAACTTTACTACAATTCAGCACCAAACTGAGAATATATCATCATATGATTGAATGTTATTTTATCTTTAATTCAAAAATCCTTAATCACATGATAACATATCAACTATGTAAATGAATTATATACCGAAAATAGGTATATATAATTTTATTATTTATATTATGCATAAATTTAATTATTATTTTTTTAGGGTACTATTCCATTTTGTGCATACATAGAATATTGAGCATGTTTAATTATCTCCCATGTATAATTTAGAGGATTCACACATTAAGAGTTTCATATTTGAAAACAATTATAATTTAAAAGAAAACCTTGAAAAAATATTCAAACTTCTTGATTAACTTCATTAAGCTTTACTAATTGTACTCAAACAAGCTATCCCGCTAATTGGAATGCATAATATAGTTGCAAAATATAACATTAAATATTAAACTTATGAGTATGATTTAAGGATAAATATGTTATTTTATATTTATATATGATTATTATAAATATGATATGGGTCAGACTTGATTTAAGTATAAATATTAAATTTTTAAGTTGATGAACAACTCTGTATGAAAGGTATATGTCAATTTATCTAATGTTACATTAACTAAAAGGATAATGTTTCATGTAAAAATTTTTAAAAGAGATGTACAACATACTTATCATATATGTCTGTATAATTAATTTTTAGATGAAAACTTATACAAGACATGTTATCCGATTTTTAGGGATTTTATCCCACATATTAACTTCGTTCTTATTTGTTTAAGAGAGAAATTTGAATTAAGATTTGAGATGATTGTCAATAACTTTGATGATATTCTTCAGTGAAAAGGAGAAGAAATCAAGTAACATTGAATCGTTCAAGGGGAATCCAAATAAGCAAGTTAACTTGATTTATACATTGTGTACATTGTAATAATATTTGATCACTTGACCACCCAAGCTTCATCTGTTAGGTGTGTAGCTCAAAATTTGAACCATTGAAGAGGGTTTGTAGGAAACATAGCGTAGAATGCAAGAGAGGAGTAGTCTGAGAAAAGAGAGCCCTTTACGATCCAAAGTAGGACAATCTCCTGTTTTGATGGGCTGTCAAACACATTCCTAATCGAATGAAACATTTGCAAGCTATGCTTTTGCTTGTTGCCTTCTTCCACATAAAAACTCATGTGACCTACACCTGCCCAACATGACTTTGTTCCCATCTTTTCTCTTGAAATTCGTCTCTCTCCTCTCTTAAAAAGGAACCACCAATCACATGGACCAACCTGTAGAGAATAGGCCCATTTAATTTGAATAAAGAAATTATAATTTTATTCCATCCTTCAATCATTCATAGCTGCTCTCTTCTCATGTCCACCAATAATTCTAGGCCTTCTGTGTCATTCCCACATTTATATAAAAGAACACGATCGGTCTGTCACAGCTGCCACTCTCAGAGTGTCTTTGAAATATTATTCCTTCCAGCGCGTCACACTTGCTAAAAAAATTAATTACATTAACAAAATACTTTGTAATTAAACCCCTTTGGTTGATTACATTTACGGTTGGATTCGAGCTGAGTCGAGCTCAGCTAGCAGTCAGCTCAAGTTCGGCTCGGTTCATATATGAGCGGCTCGAGGTCGGCTCGAGCTCGACTCAAGCTCAGCTCGTTTTGGGCTCGTGTTCGGCTCAGCTCGTTTCAGGCTCGCGTTCGGTTTGGTTCGTTTTTTCTTATCAAAACGACGTCGTTTTTAATATATATTAATCAAAACGACGTCGTTTTGTGTAAAAAATAAAAAAAAATCTACCGAGCCAACTTGAGCTCGATTTCAGGCTCGAACCGAGTCGAGCTAAGCTGGGCTCGGATCCAGCCCTAATTACATTGAAACTGATATATTATTCGCCTACGTAGCAAAGAAACAAAAATGTAAAAATGTGGATTAAAATACGGAAACGAAAATATTGAAACTTATTGTCTCAAATAATAAAAAATAAAAATATAGAAACACATATAAATATAAAAAATAAAAGAGTTGTTTTTTTATTTTATAAATAGCAAATTTTATAATAAAAATATATCAATATGTATTTCTTTATAAAAAAGTATAATATTTTTTAGCAATAATAAAATGTGTACTCAATCAGTTTAGTCTCTCAAATGACAAGTAAATAAACAATGAATAACAAATATAAAAAAGTTAATTTTTCAAATATCAAAGAACAGCTAAAACTGTTGGAGAAGTCAAAGATAAAGAGGAGATGAGTTTTAATATATCAAAGAATAGAGAAGCTTTAGAAGCTGAAGAAATGAGAAGATAAAATTAGAGTTGAGGTTTGAAATTGCGAAAAAGCTTAAAACATAGAATTGATTTTTAATTGATTAAAAATAAGGAAAACTAAGGCATTTCATTTCTTGACACGTGTTTCAGTTTTATTTATATTTTGAAACACTTCCGAAATGTTTCGTACTAGTTTCAAAGCATTTTTGAAAGAGTAATACTATGTGTATCTATTTTGGATACACAAATATATACGTACTCATATATGTCATCATATGATTAGATATTGTTTTATTCTTAATTTAAAATCATCCAATCACATAATGATACATATAAATATGTATATATTTGTGTATTCAAAATGGGTACACATAGTTTTATTGTTTCTGAAAACGCGTATCCTAGTTATTCCCATATGCATGCTTTGCGACGCCTTGCCACATATGACTAATAGATGTGAACGAAGAAAGTTAAGGGGCGATCAGTAAAGACTGTAAAATATAAATAACAGAAAGCACTTAATTAATGTAACTTCAAATATAATTTAACATGGAGATCGACAAGGAATAGCATTAAATATTACTAACAATTCAAAATGTGCCTGTATGATAAAAAGATGCTTATCCAGATCCATCTATAAATATATAGATTCCTTCTCCTTCATTTAGGACTCAGTCTATTATCTCACATGGCATAAAGTTTGATGGTTCTAATTTCTCCACCTGTGGATGTTTCTTTGATGACTAGATAACAGAAGTCATATGAGATGTTCACTCCTCTTCCAATTTCTCTCACATGAAATTCCTCCTTTGAAGCTTTTACAGAAGTTAAGGTGTTCATCACATGGCAAAATCTACTTGTGATTACAGTTAACACTGATGTCTTTTTGGATTGCTTGTTCCGTAGCCCAATATTTTTGACCAGCTGATCTATATATAAAAATAGGTGTTGTCCTCTCTTTTCTTCTTCATATTCTTGAAGCTTTCATAGGGTTCTGTATCATTTTTGTTTCCCAATAAAATTTGACCATATTAGCTTCTCTCTCCCCAATTTATAATGCATCATACAGAATAGTTTGCTATAGATATTGGTTTCTTTCGTCAACACTTTTTATTCCGGTAAATCTTTAGAGATTTGGTAGCATGGGGAAGCTCAGTTTGGGCAAGATGTTGGATTGTCTCTGTCTTAATAAAAGTTCATGTTCTTGTTTCTGCCTCAACACCTTGGAGAGTGAAGATGAATTTGACAAGAAACCACTCATCGTGAATGAAGGAGCCCAGTTGCTGAGGTTAAAAGATGTTGTTTCCAGAAACCAGACACTGGCGTTTCAATTGAAGCCCAAGGTAAGCAAACTCTTTACTCTTGGAAAATTAAATGAACTCAGAAAGGAGTTTATTTGATGTTTCATTGCTGGATCATATAATACATGCATGCAGATGGTGGTGCTGAGGGTCTCCATGCACTGCAATGGATGTAAGAGAAAAGTTGAGAAACATATATCTAATTTGGACGGTACATATCTTTAACCAGAGCTTGAAGATGATACTAAGCATATGGCAGAGCTTGCTGCATGCATATTTATTGTTCTTATTCATCTAATTTTCCACAATAATCAATGATCCCTTTGAAGTTTGAATATATATTTGCTAAAAGGCTAAATGTAATCGTCTGTGTGTGTTTGATTTGTGGCTTGAAATTAGGGGTGACATCGTACAAAGTAGACCTGGAAAGTAAGAGGGTGGTGGTGATTGGGGACATAATTCCTTGTGAAGTGCTAGAGAGTGTCTCCAAAGTCAAAAATGCTGAGATTTGGATTTCTTAAGCTTTATGATGATTCCAGCAGGCGCACATGCCATCCAAAATCATTTTCAAAAATATGTATACTTTTTCTATAATTTATAAGCAATTATCATGATATACTGTAGGTGTCATTTTCCGAGAAATCGGTTGTACTCTTGTGCAGATGAAATTTAAAGATTTCTGCATTGATCATATATAGGAAGTTTAAGCCTTCCAAATTCCAATATATAGCAACCTTATCATTCTTTATCAGGTTCCTGCTATGTACTCATCTGAACTATATAATGATATGAAAACTACACATCTGAAACCGGAAGCTCGCAAGAAAAGTTTCACTAATTTGACACTTTCCCTTCTTCAAAATAAACAGCAGATATTTGACTTACCATTCTACCAGTGAGATAATTGAGAAGAAAACATGCTGCTGAAGATGCTAACAACTGATCTACCAAGTACAGGACGGATCGGAATAAAGTGATTTGGCCATCGGATATCATCACAGCCACCACAGGAGCATGTGTCACCGCCGTAGCAAAATATTCTAAAATCAATGAAAGATGCGATGGGAGTTACTTTAGGAGCCCAATATTTTCAGTACTCGAGCCTGAACCCAATATTCTGAGTTCGGGGCCCAAAATCTTCAGTACGCGAAGACTCAGCAAAATAATCTAGGTTCCAGAATAAGAAACCCTAGCATCAAACGCTGAATAATTTCATTTCATTAAATATATTCCTGTCAAACATCATCTTCTTAACTAAAAGAAGCAGTGGATGTCTATATTTGTGCATGTCCCATGAGACATTAATAATATGTCCCATAAAAATTGGTAAATAAGGGTTGTATATGTGTTTCTAAATAACTAAAGTTGTTAATTAAATATCTAAATTTATTTTAGATTTGTTTAAAGAATTAATATTTTATCAAAATTTTTCAATGAAATTACAAGGCATTGTTTTGACAAAAAAATATTGAAACTTGAGCATTGGAGTAATATCTATTTTTCTTGTGGTTTTTTTTGGGGTCTTGACTCAGATCTTGTATTTGAAAAAAAAAAAGACAAAAAGCAGTGCAAATTAAGTTCACAAAAGCATACATCATATCAGAAGAAAAGCTGGGTATGACGCACATGGATCTTCTGTGTATACTCTCGAGTCTCGACGAAACTAGGTGAGGTGACCATGTTGGCGATCCACGAAGAGAAACTGACGGACACCATATTGCGGAGATTGTGAGAAACACAGAGAAGAGAAATGGCAGCAACAAGCGACTGCGAGATGAGAATCTAAAGCTCAAAACTTTTAATCTCATACTTTTTTTCACAGGTTGGAGAGTAAGTTAATGTGAATATGAGTGTTGGAAGAGCAACACCCAGAAGAAGAAAACAAAACCACGAAAGACTCAATCTTAAAAGAGAGTACCGGCACAATCCTAATTAAGAGTCTGAAAAAGGTCTCTAAACGATCCAGAGATTTGGAGAGTTGGGTGTCGTTTACTCCACATCTTCTTATCGTAGCGGAGGCACATTATGTTAGCTGTCTTAGAGATTGCAAAATCCAAGTTTGGAGCTTCACATTCCCATGGCAGACACTACTTTTCTGACAAGAAGGATTTCAACCATTCCCAAGAGAAGCTCATTTTTTTTGTTCGCAAGACTAGCAAGCAGTCAACAGCACAAGGAATGTGTATCTTGCATTGCTTATTACCATGCTGAGGGGCTTTTGTATACTGGCTCATATGACAGAAAGTTATGGCTCGGAGGGTTTTAGTCCAAAATGACTAAATTGTTTTAGCTCTAAAACTAGTTATTTTGGACTCAACGGAGATGATATAAGGCTAATTTGGCCCAACTAATGGTTGTAGTCATAGACCGGAGAGCCCAGTGGCGTCCATGAGAGAGTCATAACTTGCGCGCACAATATCTTCTTTATTCCACGCATATTCTTCTTCTTCCCAAGTCAACAACCAAAATTCAAACTGTCACAGTTATACAATATTCTCACGTAACTGAACAAGATTTTTTTCGAGAAAACACAACAATGGCCAAAGCTCTGTTGTTCTTCTCTCTCCTCCTCATCTCAACGCTTCTCTCGTATTCGAGCCCCGATCCTCCTACCCTCGCCCATGCCGAGTTAACGAACTACGGCTTCCCGATCGGGCTGCTTCCCTCATCGGTGCAAACCTACTCTTTGAACCAGACTTCCGGCGAGTTCTCCGTGCAGCTTGTTGGTGTATGTAAATTAACGCTCCCTCCAGACAACTATTTGGCTACCTACTCTAGTAAAATTAAGGGGAAGATCGAGCAAGGTCGGATCGCGAAGCTGGATGGTATTCGGGTCAGGGCTTTCTTCAAGTGGTGGTCCATCACAGGGATCCGGTCCAGTGGGGATAATTTGGTGTTTGAAGTTGGAATGGCCTCTGCCAAGTTTCCTAGTAAAAATTTTGACGAGAGTCCTGACTGTGACGGCCAGAAATCAGCCTCTTAATCTAGGTTAGGGTTTCTAAAAATTCTTTTCTAAGTGGTTTTATTTAACGAATTACCAACTTATTTGTTAGTTTCTGAGTCACTTACTGTGGGTTGCCATTTTCTGTTTTACACTGCTTCATTGATACTTGTGTATAATCTTACTCAGGAATGTTCATTGTTGATTGGATGAATGGGATCAAAACTTACTATGCAAATTTATTCGTCTTCTTCTTTCTTTGCAGAGCTTCCCATCTACTGAAGAAATTATGTTAAAGAGTCTTGGCATATGAAAGTAATAAACCGTGGAAAACTCACTTATTTTTTTGTATGCATTTAACTATTTAATGAGTCTCTTTTGTGTTGGATAGGAAAAGGCTGCCCTTTTCTATATGATATGTATGAGCTGTAAAATATATCTACAGGATGGTTATGACCTGGTGCACCAACTGAATAATTTATTTTTCTGTAATGGTTTACAGTGATATATATTTTGGGTATATGTAATAATATCTAATTATATAATAACATATCATCTATTCATTATATATGGTAAATGTGTGCACGTAATATGGGTTGACTCTTTATTGCAATTGGAACGCAATAAAGATATATAAAATACTTCAAAAGAAAACAGAATATGAAGTCAATGCCGATTGTGCTTGCAATTGGGGCCTACGATGCAGGCAAGTCTTCTCAAACTTGTTTAAGCAATAACTCAACGTGTTATGGTCAGGATGAAGAAAGTTCACCGGGCAACAATGGTGCGCGCTCGGGGCTTGCGGGCAACAATCATAAACAAGGCAACAAAGCCATAAATAGCACCAAGTAAATAGCATGACATAAGTATATACAGGCGAACTTTCTTCCAACACATGCAAAACCCGGCAAGCCCACTCAGGCTTCTTGTCTCGATCCAGTTTGCGGGAATTGCTTGTAACTTCAGCCAACCAGCCTTGTTTCATGTAGATAAAACATCGCTCTATTATACCTGTATGATCCGCTACCAAATAACTCAGATAGGTTCATATGTCTGATCAATGTGTGCCACAGTTTGCGCAGCCCCTACTTCGCAGAATAATCTGTCTTGGCCCAAGTCAACTCTATAGCAACTGTATGTTTCCATTAAATTCCTTATATTTGATTTAAATCTAGAATTATTTCATGAAATAGTGATAGAAATTATAAGCTCTTAACTTTACTGATTGAGTCGGAAAAGTATTGTACTTCTACCGTGTGGTTTGAAACATATTCAGCTTTGCATTCAAAAAGCATGGTGCTCTGCGAGAAGATTCTATTGGCCGTCTAGTTAAATGTTAAACCAACACGGAACAAGTTTCCCGGCAGGTGAAGTACACGTTATCGAACCAAAGAAGCAGTTTAGTGGCAAAACTGAGCGCGGGTTCAAATTTTATCTTATGATATATCGAAATCAAATTTTTAATTTATCTTATTTAATAATTATGAAATCAATCATTAGATTCAAAGCTTGTTATATCCGATATGATTAATTTAATCCCAAAAGAATACTCCGACTCATATAAAGTTTTTCGTTATATATATATATATATATATATATATATATATATATGTGCCATGACTGTATTGTTAAATATTAGCCTAAACCTCTCTATCCTCTTAATTCCTTCCTTCTTATGGAGTCTGATTCTCATCTTTAAAGTTAGGTCTTCATAAAGTTGCCTATTGCGTTCTCCTGTCCTGTGGAATCTGATCTCTAAAAAGACATCATCCATTCAAAGCCCTGCAAGCTTATTAATCTATCAATTCTTTTTTTTTAGAAATAATCTATCAATTCTTTATCAGCTATTTATTGATATCAATTCAACTCTTTTAATCCAAACAAGGACGTAAATTAACCTTGAGGCTATTTTTGTCCTTAAATAAGTTAATTAAAGGATTGATTAAGTACAACCTACGAACTACATGGCTTATTACTTCAATTAATATTATGGAATATTATTAGTCTTTGAGTATTTTTGTAATAGCATGTTAAGGAGATAAACTTCTATAATTTGTCTTTACTAATTAATAAATCTGAGAATTTTAGTCTGGATTTAGAGTCTTCGATCTGAAAAAAATCTCTTACAAAAATGGAGAAAGGGAAAAAGATAAAAACGAAAAAATATCTTCGTAATAAGAGACAAAGATATATGTGTCTCTACCCTTTTTATGCTTCCGTCCCCATCTTTGTCTTTTTATATTAATATTTTTATTTAAAATACTAACATATCTTTAAAGTTTTAGATTATTTATATTTTTCAAATTTAAATTGATTGATAAATAATATTTGTGTTATTTAAAATAATAAATTAGTTTTAATTTTAGTTATGCTATATTTTGAGAATACGAATGGGAGATTATCTTTGTAACAGGGTAACAGGGATAAATATTGAAATCCACTCCCTATTTTTCGTCATTGCGATCCCCACCAATTAATTAGTTGACCGGCACTTCTGAAACACATGAACCTCAATTCTCCCTGTTACACCATAAATTCTATAGAGAATGTTTGTCAACAAGGCGATTCCCATACTAGCCCATGAATTTCATGAATCTTTTTATATAGTCAATTTCTCATTAACCGACCAAGAAGACTACATGGAGAATTAGACCACACGCAAAGTACAAATTGGTGCGGAGAAAACAGACACAGAAAACGTTCAAACGAATCATAATAATGCCGACCTTATTTTTTGACACGGCTACTTGCTTGACTGATTCCTTCTTTACTTTGAAGATTCTACTTTCACGTTTTAGACCTGTACTTTTTCCTACGAATCCCGCCACCTTAAACCGTCATTAATTTCTTAATTAATTTAGTTAAGCTCGTATCATTAATCAATTAATTCTTTTAGTCAACAGTTTCAAACAAAACTATATTCCACGTCAGAATCAAGTGCTCTCATTCTACGGTTGAGATCAGATCATGAGATGCATATTCTCATGCAAGGACACAAAACCACCACCGGCAGTTTAGTGGCCTGTGTTTTTCACGCACCAATCACTGAACTAGACAGTCCTGCTTGCACTTTTCCCTGTTTTGCAGAATCAGCCCTGATTGATTTTGCATTAATCAAATTTACCAAGCGCGTTGTTCGTGCGCGTGATTCTCCATCGCGCTCCGCTTAACTTTAAAACGTGAACGGCTCATACAAGCGCTTGTTCTCTCTCTCTTTCTCACAAACAATTACAAACCAACTAACAACGAAGAAGTTTCTCTCTCAGTTTTGGATTCGCCCCTTTCCGAAGTTGAAAGTCTTAGGGTTTTGTCGCGTTAGAATCCTAGGTGCCTCCCCATTCTTAACAGGTATTTCGTCGCTCAGATTTGTTTTTCTTTTCACTGCTTTTTCGAAATAAATGATCACTTTTTTTTGAATTTCTTTTTAGGCGTTCAGATCCGTTTTTCTTTCTGTTTCCGCTTCAGTTTGCTTTTGTTTCGGAATTGCGCTGCTGTATCTTATCTGCTTTTGCAAATTTCTGCGATTTTTGACATGTGATTTTTCTTATGTGTTTTATTTTGTTTTCCTGAAACCATTTTTTTTTTTGTTTGTTTAACGTTAATTTTTCACAATGTATGAACGTTTGCTTCTAAATTATTATTAAGAAAGCTGCATCCTGTTGCTTTTGATTGTGATTTTGTTTTATCAAGTGTGCTTTAATTTGTGTTCTTGAAAGCGCACAAGCTTAAAAAGTGTGTTTTAATGGTGTTTTAAGACGTATTGAGAGAATAATAATTAATTTTGTTGGTCATGTTTGTGTTGAATGAGATTAAGTCTGTTGTTTAGAGAAAAAGAAAAGGCAATTTTTTGTTTCTTTGTTAGATTGAGTAATTATTTCTGAAACATAAGAATAATTCGAGTAATTGTTGCCACATCCTGTTTCATTGAAGCTGCATTGCAGCGGAAGTAAATTGAAAAAAAAAAAAAAGAGAACAAGAAGTTCTACGTGAACATAGAAGAAAATAGTTTAAACTTATATGTTATATTTTTGTTATTTGACTCCAAAAAGTAGGAGAAGAAAATAGAATTTCAATTTCTGTTTTTGTGTAGGTAAAGATTTAAAGCTCTAGCTTAATTAAGCAAAAATGAACTGAATTCAGTGAATATTGTAATTGCGTATCACTTTAATATAGGATTTTCTTTACTTTTGTGGATTACTCTATTCATGTTCTATAGAAAGTACGAATAAGCTTAGGATTCACTACTTATTCATTTTCACAGGGAGGCCTACTATCTAACTGAATTCAAGTTTTAAACAATGGATTTAGAAGATAAGTTTCTTGCTAAAGGTACGCTCTTCATCTTTTACAACATTTTTCTCTTTTGGTAGCTATTTTTTTTCTGCTGCCTCTAGGTTCATTTATATCCTATTTCCAATAGAAAAATATATTTTATAATTTTTGAAGATGGCTTTGAAAGCCTTGTGGCTACAACTAGGTGGTTGTTGTGTATGTTTTACTACTCGTGATGTTCATTTAGTTTTTTTAATATATTTTTTTCCTGGGTTGGTAAACTAAGATGACTGATGAGGACAAGAATGTGTGGCTACCAAAAGAGTGGGAAGGCTCTGTTTTCTACTGTTCTAATCAGTTTAGAACAATTTGAGTTGTTGATTAATTGGTATAGTTTCACTAAGCTCTTGACATTGAATTCCCATAATGCTTTTGCTTGGGGATTTTTTTTTCATATCTTTCAGATACCTTTGTCTGAGATTTAGTTTGCATGTACTAATTTGTGTGAAATTAGATCTATGTTAATAGGTTGAGTATTGACAGCGTACAGGCCAGGCTAAAAGTTGAAGATTTCAAATAAAGCACAACCAAAAAACTTACAATGAAGTATATGTGTAATGCAAAGCAGAATTTAAGTTAATGAGCATTCTGTTGACTTCATGTTTGGATGGATTAAAGTTTGCAAAAAAGATGATTGGAAAACCTAATGGGAAGGAAGGTAATGACCCTAATTGTGAGAAATACTAATACATTATTTATATCTGATAGATTGCTTGGAATTTTTCTTAAATATCCATTCAAATACTGAACACAATATGGGGAACCTTCAGTTTTATATTCAATGATGTAGACTATTTGTCATAGGGAAGTGTTTTATTCAACAAATTTTACACTTTAGGCATTGTTGTTAGAAATTTGATTCTAAGCAAACTTCTTCTTTTGTGGTAGCTAATTATGACTAAACAACAACAAAGACTTTCCCTCTACAAGTAAAGAAAATTGAAAAAATTATCTGATAGATACAGGTCTTTGGAGCAATACCAGATTACTGAATAATCCATTAAACTGGTTCCTCTCCCAATTTATTAATTTCTTAATAACTGCTTTCTGTAGTTCCATACATTTGTTCATTTTTCTTTTAGAGATGTTCCTTTTTTTCAATAAGTAACAATAAGAATTTTTCTGTTTAGAAATAATAAAATTAATCTTGAGCTTTCAGTCATGCATTATTGCTATAATAACAAAAAAATGTAGCAATAATAGTTGATTTTAGGAAAGTCTTTTCAAATTTCAGCAAGAAATGATAAAATGTTACATTAAATTGGAAATTAATTCTCTTAGGAGATTCTGAGGATACTTGATTTAAAGTATTTAATTAAAATGAGTATAGAAAGCCCAATAGGTGGGCTACCAAGTGAAAAATGGATGGTCTTCTAACAGGCATTATAAGGTGGGGTTTTTCATGTTTGTACTATTTTGAAGCAGTTATATGCTAAAGGAATGTCTTCAGCTCTAAAATACTTGTACCTTAAACTGTTTGCGGAATTGAGGTTTAATATTAATTGTATATAAACAGAAGGCATGTCAATATTCATAGTGTTGACATTATTGTATCTTCTGGTAGGCTGGCATAAGGTCAGTTTTTATATTATGTTTGTGGCTAATTGCCGAATGGATATTACAACTAGCTACTAGTTTTTCAATACGAACTTTCTATCTATGACCTGATGAATCAAAATCTGACGATAATCTTTCAGATATAGTCAACATCTGGTCTCATTGTATTTTCATTAAGGTATTGAACCCTAAATCCTTGATTTTCTTACCTCAGATTGGTCTAGAAAGATTCTCAACTATGCTATGACAGACTGCAGTGTCAACATTTTGCATCATTTTATTTTTCTTAGTACTTACTTTTTTAGAAAGGATCTGTTAATATCTTCTTTGTTTTGATTCGTCTTTTATCATTCTTCATGTAAATTTTTGGTGTACAACTGCTGCTTTGTCATATGTTCTTTATGTGTGAGGCTTCTTCTAAGTTTTGACTTAGTTCATGCAATGAGTTTCAAGAATATTTCTTTCTTGTATGATGTTAATATGCTCAAGATGATCAGCTTCTTGCGATTTGTTGGTATTTTAATGGACATGATATTAGTCCAGTTGATTTTCTGTTTTAAGTTCTGACTTAGTTTGTACTACTTGTTCTGTTATCGATTGGCTACGTATTGGCTTATACATTCTTATCTGTTTGCTTAACTATGTTAAAAAATTGAGTAAAATTAACTTACTATGCTTGACCCTGTTTAGAATATATATAGTCTTTGAACAATTAGATTAGGAATTTGTGGTGTAATAGAAATTGTGCTGACTATTGGAACAAGTTCCCCCTGTTAATCCAATTTTGTGTTTTTGTTTGTTTATGATTTCGGTTTTTGAGCTTTCAACATATCCTGTTTGAGTCTAATATCTTTGTTGCACGTCATTTACATCCATTGGTATAAGGTTCTTTGTTCCTTGTTAATATGTTGCTGTTTCTTCCTTTTTACTTGGGTTTGTATATTCCTCATTCCTTTTTCTTTCTAGATGTGTAACTTAAGAAGCCAACAGCCGGACTTAGGGTGAGGTAAAGTTGCTTTGTCTTGTAATTGCAGTGACTTCACTATATTGCTTACTTTGAAATTTCCAGGGCTGCTTTGCTCAACTGGGCAGTTTTATGTCATGACTTTGTCCAGGGATGTACAACTCCACTGGGCCATAGACATGATTGCTGAAGATGTCGCACAATTATTAGACAATGTATTAGGCTGTACCTATCTCTGCTTATTTAAACACAAATGAAGTCTGTTTGTCTAATCTTTCTGTTCTTCCTGGTACACAGGAACATACATACACACACCTTTTCTTTGTTTGAGGAATCTTCCCTATAATATTGGGATTTTTATTCATCAATGAATGCTTTCTATTTATATATTGTCCTGATGCAGCTTTGAGACTTCCCTTGCTTTCTTGCTCAATTACATATCACTACAGGAAACTGATGTGGATGTTTCCTATAGATCTACCACTAGGTAGCTGGATTGATTTGTGGGATACCACTTCATATTATTAAAAACTTCTAGTTATATTTCAGAAATTCCTACAAGTCAAAAGATATGTAGAAAACTTGTGGTGGAACCAAATGTTGCAAAATAGTTGTAATGGAGATGATGTGACTATGGTGTTTGAGTGAAAGGATGAGGAAGATCAACTTAGAAAGTGCCTTACATATGTAGACTTTTGACAATGATGCTGGATAGCAATAGCTTTTATAATGATTGGTGCCATAAATACTTCATTATTGTTGCTTTTTTTCAAGCTTCCTTAAAATACCTTTTTTCCTTTTTTTTTTTTTTTTTGGCTAAGCAAAGTACCTTTTTTCTACCCAAGAATTCCTGACATAATTTGATTTTCTTTTCTGTACAGTTTCTGGCGTTCAAAGCCTTTCTTCCAGTGTGCACAGCACCCCTGAGAAAATCGGGCATTCAGATGATGCTTCAAGGAGTCCAGAACTCCTCCAGGAGTTTGTGAAATCCGGACCAAAGAAGGAACTTCTTCGAAGTTGTTTTGATAAGGACAAGAAAAACTCAGCTTCATCAAAAAGCAAAATGGCTGAACTTCCAAAAAGTAATAACAAGACAATTAAGAAGCATGATTCAAAAAAGGTTTCTTCAAGTCCCACCAATCAGTCTTCTAGGAAGCAACAGAGAAAGGGGGAGAACCCCATACGACTGCCTCCTCCTTCTGAGCAATCTCCAGATTTTGGATGTTCAAACACATGGATCTGTAAAAATTCTGCTTGTAGAGCTGTTCGGTCCATTGATGACACATTTTGCAAGAGGTGTTCTTGTTGTATCTGTCACCTGTTTGATGACAATAAGGACCCTAGCCTCTGGTTGGTTTGTACATCTGAATCTGGTGAAGAGGACTCCTGTGGACTATCTTGTCACATTGAGTGTGCCCTTCAACAAGAAAAGGTTGGGGTTGTTGATCTTGGGCAATTAATGCAGCTAGATGGCAGTTATTGTTGTGCTGCTTGTGGTAAAGTGTCGGGGATTCTTGGGTAAGTAATTATTACACCCCTTGAGTTAAGGATACAATTATAGCACTGACTTTGACAGGTTGCACTGTTTTTCTGTCTTATTGATTGATTTTTCTTTTCTTGAAGTGGTTGCCTGATTAGTGAGCTACCTCGTAAATTATGCTAATTTGGATTTAATCTGATTGGGAGCATAGAACTATTCCTTAAACATGTCACTTGCTGCAATTTAATGAAAAATCTGTGATGTGAATGAGAAGGTCTTTACACTTTTTTAGCTTGATAAATGCATTTGCATTACCTTTAAGCCATAACGTTATTAAAAATTTAACAGTCTGTGAACTAAATCCTGTTGAAATTGGACGGCTCTTGCTGATCCTGGACAGAGATGGAACCAAAAAAATAGAAAAGAAAGGAAACTTTGGGTTACCTAACAGGTTTTTCAAACCTTCAACTGATGTGAGTTTTGTATGTGATTTATTGATATGGCAGATGTTGGAAGAAGCAACTAATTGTAGCTAAGGATGCTCGTCGACTGGATGTACTTTGTTATAGAATTTATTTAAGCTATAGGCTCCTCAGTGGGACTTCAAGGTTCAAAGAATTGCATAATATTATAAAAGATGCGAAGTCCAAGCTAGAAACAGAGGTGGGTCCAGTGAATGGACTTTCTGCAAAGATGGCACGCGGCATTGTCAGCAGACTCTCTGTAGCTGGAGATGTGCAGAAACTTTGTTGTCTTGCTATTGAGAAGGCAGATGAATGGCTGGCATCTATTTCTAATGTCAATCCAAACTGCAGAGGTACAACCCATAGTAACTCTTTTATTTCATATAATTTTTGCGAATGAAATATATTAATTTTAGCAAAGGAATAATATAGTTTCCTTCTTTTGCTCGCAGAGGATTCACTTCCTGCTGCTTGCAGGTTTCTATTTGAAGAGGTGACCTCTTCCTCTGTCATTGTTATTTTGATTGAATTGTCTACCACATCATCTGATGATATTAAAGGCTACAAACTCTGGTATTGCAAGAGTAGAGAAGAAGTGCACAGAAAGGAGCCTGTTTGTGTTTTTCCAAGGGCTCAGAGAAGGATTTTGATTTCCAATCTTCAGCCCTGCACGGAGTACAGTTTTCGTATTGTTTCTTATACAGATGCTGGTGACATGGGTCATTCAGAGGCTAAGTGTTTCACCAAAAGTGTGGAGATACTTCACAAGAACCTTAATTCGACATTAGCCATGAAACGTAATAAGGCAAATACCATTGTTGAAGGAAGTTGCTCTAATGCTGAGAGAGAATCCAAAATGACAATGGGAGTATGTTCTGGGTTCAAGGTTCGAGACCTCGGAAAGATCTTGCATCTGGCCTGGGCTCGAGAACAAGGATGCCTTGAAGGGTTTTGCAGTGCTGACATAGAGTGCTATGGAGCAAACAGAGTGGGCAAGCCGGAAACTCCTGAAGAAGATCCAATGCCGCCCATTTCACATGGGCTTGACCTAAATGTTGTTTCAGTACCTGATTTGAATGAAGAACTAACGCCTCCATTTGAGTCCTCAAGAGATGAAGATAATGGATGCACTTTTGAGCAAGCTGTTGAAGCAGATGACGATGCTGTTTCTCATGACATAGAGAAAAACCCTTTAGCAAGATCTCATGGTAGTGGTGACTCCCAGACTTGGACCCATGGGCCAGCTGTTGATTCCTGGGCTGAGTTGTGCAGGAAAAGATCGGCACACTCAAATGAAGAGCCGCATGACTGCGATAGTACTCTGATTAATGGGTCTCCATTTCACATTTCTGATGGTTCAGGTTGCTTAGATGAGGACTTCGAGGACTGTGTCAAGATAATTCGATGGCTAGAACGTGAAGGCCATATTAACCAAGATTTTAGGCTGAAATTACTAACATGGTTTAGTTTAAGATCAACAGAGCAAGAACGTAGGGTGGTTAATACGTTTATTCAAACTCTGATTGATGATCCAAGTAGCTTAGCAGGACAGTTGGTTGACTCTTTTTCTGATATTGTATCAAGCAAGAGGCCTCGGAATGCGTTCTGTAGTAAGCTGTGGCATTAGATTAGGACAGGGCATTCGAAAGACGCAGGATTATTCTTTCCTTACATCTGATAGTTTCATCTTCGTTTGTACAGGTAATTTTTCAAAATCACTGTGAAGTGATTCATTTAAATTATGGACAAAGTTTCTCCAGCCAAAGATTTGGGTTGATGGTTGCAGAGACGGGAGGCCTTTCGAAGTTGACAATTACATTCTGGTATTTATTTTCTATATTCTAAATTGTTGGAGAAACTTTTGGTCTGGGAAGGAGAAATATTTGTATGGATATTTATTTTATCGTCAATTTAATTTAAAGAAGGGTACATGAATTAATCACAGATGTTATTGTGTTACGATGCGTTAGGCGGTTCTCTTTGTATGTTGCCTGTCACTTATCAGATTTTGGTGAGGCCAAAGGACTATTTCCCACCCAAAGTATGTTTTTTTTTCCAAATTTCCTTTCGTTAACTTTGAAAATCTCATTTAATCACCTATGAGCTGTTAAAAAAAAAAACGATTTCAAGGGCAAAATCATTATTTTATCTAGAATATAAAAAATAAACTTAAATTTGATTTGATTTTATTTTATTTTTCTCTCTAAATTTTAAAAACTAATAATTTTTTTTAATACAAGTTTTTAAAAAAACATTTTTCCCTCTAGGGTTTTCAAACTTTTGGATTGAATTTTTTGACAATAACTGATGATTTCCAGACGATGTTTTTTTCTCCCCAACGTCTCTTCTTTCTGATCGTGTGGCGTTTCCCCCTCATCGGTATCGTCGTCGATGAAGAAAGTATTTCTTCGTTAAGACGAAGACGAACCGTCTTTGTCTCTGACAAAGACGAACCGTCTTTGTCTCTGACAAAGACGAGTTGTCTTCATCTCGACGAAAACGTGTCGTCTTTCTCTCTGACAACGTCATTAGATGTACGGTTGAAAAATGGGATCGTAGAAGAGGGAGAGTAAATGCTTGGAGATCGTTGATTGTCATCGAAAAAATTATATCTGAAAGTTTGGAAACCTTAGGGAAAAAATACAGTTTTTGAAAACTTGGGTTTGAGGGAAATTGTTAGTTTTTAGGGTTTGAGAGAAAAAATGATATAACTAATGAACTCAATTAATTTTAATAATCCATAGATAGATAAATAAGATTTTCAAAGTTAACAAGGAGAATTTGGATAAAAAACATACTTTGGGTGGGAAATAATCCTTTAGCCTTTTGGTGACCAAGAGGTACATATCTGCGTATACCTTGTCAACAAGTGATTAATTAGCTCTTCAAAAGATAGAGTAAATGGCAAAAAAAAAGATATCGTATATAAAAAAATATGAGTTTATGTCACATCTAACTATATTTTAATATTAAATTTTTTATTTATTTGATTAAGTGGTTTTGAGATTGGTTGATATATTCGTAGAGTGGTCCAATCTGTTTTAAAAGAAAACATATAAGTAATTAATTCATCAAGGTTAAAGTGGGAATTCCAAAAAGATTGAACTTTTAGATGCAAACAACATGATTTTAACTATAGCTAGATTCAAATTGCTTTTGAATTCATTTCGGTTAATAAGTGGATCAGTCCAAGTTTGAGTTAAAAAAATTATTTTCGATTTTGAATGATTTTAAAATAAAAAAATAATCGTATTATTTAATTATAAATTATTATTTTAATTTATATAAATAAATTTATACATATAATTTTATTCGTATCTTTACAAGATGTAAGAAGCCTTGAGAATGTGTCCTAGCGTCATTGGATTTGGAATTGCATTGTTTAGATGCAACTAGTCCTGGCCACGGTTTATGAATCGATAGTTTCGATTCGAAATCATCAATTTACGATTCAAAAAAATAAAAACTCGAAATCGAAACCGAAACCGTTACAGGACGGTTTATAACTGGTTCAAAACTAATGGTTTCGGTTTATGATCTCGATTTGAAACTGATATTGAACTGTCAATTATAATACACGACCCTAACTTATTTTTTAAATTATTAATTATAATAATTAAAAATTAAAAAAAAACTTGAATTTAATTTTTCAATTAAACTTCTTACGTATCTTCTTGGGGTTTAGAAGAATCAAAATGTACCTAGTTCTCTTATCTTTACGTATCCGATAGCCGACAATACCCCCTTAATTTATCATTCACCTCTGCTATCTTAACTATTGCTCTACCTCTACATATTGGTTTCCACTTTTTTGTGCTGAAAAATCTTCTATAAATTAATTTTTATTCACATTTGATGTATATGAATATTGACCGAATCTCCTATTATTTGAATAATTTTTACTATTTGTTATTTTTTGATAATAAATATAATTAATTCTGAAAAATAATGAAAAAATAATAAATAAAATTAATTATAGAGATAAATTTTATAATTAATTACGAATTGTATAATAAAAATTAAAATTGTAATTAATAAAAAATAAAGAAAGAATTTAATTTAATTTGAGAAAAAGACTTTGAAAGATTGAAAGAGTATTGAGAATTGAGAGAATGATAAATGAGAAAGTTTGAAAGATTGAGAGAGAGAGAGTTGAAACAAAGATTAAGGGAATATTTATGGGAGAAATTAAAAAAAAAAAAAAAAAGGGTGGGGGAATGAAATGGTACAATTATGCAGGGGACGTCCCTGCAAAATGTAAAAACGCAGGGGTTGTCCCTGTATTTTGCTTTGCAGGGAACCAAACGTCCCCTGCATTGGTTTTATTAAATTTTTAAAAATAAAAAAAAAATTAAAAATTGAATATTCCAGTTCACAAGGTTTTGAACCATCAGTTTAACGGTTGATTTATGAACCGGAGGTTAGACGGTTTAAAAATAGAGAAATCAGAATTAAACCTTCAAATTTTGATTTTGTAATTCTGGTTTATGCCAGTTCTAGGTTAAGACTGGCCAGTTTTAATCCGATTCACTGGCCAAACCGGCCCATGATCAGGTCTAGATGCAACTGAAAGGTCAACAAATTCTGTAGAGTGGACTTTGTTTGGTCAAAAGAATTGATGTCTTTTTCTTGTGTTTCCTTCAGCTATTATTCACTGCACCAAAGTTTGTTGACCGTTTGCTGCACGACAACATAAGGGCACCTGTCTTCTTCTCAAACAAGTACCTAAAAATAAAATAAATTGGCCGACCCAAACCACCATAAACACAACCTGCCAAAACGTCACTTTTTTTGAACTGCTCTTCTGGTGCTACCGTGGACTAATGAAGTTTTCTAAGCAACGGCCAAAGGTCTATTTCCCAAGTATGCTATTTTCTTAAATTTTTTTCGGTTAATTTATAAAATTTTATTTATCTATTTGTGATAGATTAAAATTAATCATTTTAAAAATAAAATTATTATTTTATCTGTATTATTAAAAATAAACTTAAATTTAATTTTATTTTCTCCTTTAAACCCTAAAAACTAATAATTTCTTCCAATCCAAGTTTTAAAAAACTGCATTTTCCCTTCTAGGGTTTTCAATTTTCAGAGTTAGTTTTCTGGCATCGTTTCTTCATCTCCGGTGACCTCCAGGCGGCTCCTCTTCCTCTTCGGCATAGCCTCCTTCTAAAGGTTGTCCTGGGAACTGTGGTCGACGAAGACCACTCGTCTTCATAGAGATGAAGATGAGTCGACGACCGTGCCCAAGATAATCGTCGAAATGAGGTCACGTCGAAAAGGAAGAGGAGTCGCCTGGAGGTCACCGAAGAGGAAGAAAAGGCACAAAAAAACTAACTCTGAAAAATTGAAAACCCTAAGGGGAAAATACTATTTTTTAAAATTTGGATTAGAAAAAATTATTAGTTTTCAAAATTTTAAGAGAGAAAATAAGATAAAATTTTTAGGAGTTAAGGTTCCGTTAAATTTAATAGCTTATGAGTGAATAAATGATATTTTTAAAATTAATAAAAGAATACTTAACAAAAACACATACTTTGGGTGAAAAATAGTCGTTCGGCCAAAAATAAAATAAATTGGCCGACCCAAACCACCATAAACACAACCTGCCAAAACGTCACTTTTTTTTACCTGTTCTTCTGGTGCTTCCGTGGACTAATGAAGTTTTCTAAGCAATGGCTTATAGAACTCAATTGGGGGGGTCCATGATGATTGTTTTCATATTGTGGTAGAATTTTATTGCAACTTTCATGGGTGATAGTGGATTTAAACAGTACTGAGTTGGAATTTGTCAAACCTCAAACTTAATTTAGTTTGAGTAAAATTAAGATTGAGTTTAAATTTGTCTTGTTTGAATTAAATTCGTTTGAAAAAACTTAAACTCTAGTTTAATTTAAATTTGAATTTAAAATTGAATTGAATTTGATATTATAATTAAACAAAAAATAATTAAAATAATTTCATTCTAATTCAGATAGATTAAAAAATATTATTTTAATTAATTTATATTAAAATATTTTAAATTTGCTACTTAACAAGTTTAATACCTTTAGAAATTGAATTAAAAAATATTTAAAATTCTCATATTTGAATCAAGCATATTTTAATTTATTTGAAGTAAGCTTCCTCAGGAACAATACAGTGAAGGTGATAACTGATGGATATTAAAGAAAGAAAAAGGTATAAATCAGCCTTATCTCTAGATAGTATTATTAAATATTAATAAATTAAAAAAACAGTAGACGGAACAAGACAAAAGAATCCTTTTTGCCTATGTTCCCCCCTTCAGGGCCCTACCTTTTCTCGTGGTCACGCTATCTCCGTTATCTTCCCCCATCTGCTGCTGCCTCAACTCAACATTCCCATCACTAAAATTATTATGTTTTTATAGTTAAATTAATGTGATTTGAAAAATATAAGTTTCAGCCTGCAATTTGACTTGTTCAAGTCCTACCTTACTGGCTAGATTGGCTCTTCACAGATCGCGACCAAGGGAAAAAAAAAAAAAAAGGTAACTGCTATTTATCTTAGTCTGAAGGGTAGATTAAACAGTAAAAAGAAACAGGGGAGTGTATCTATAAAAAAATATAAGTTTAAAATTTTTTTAACATATATCAGATTAAATTCTTAATTAATTTGATTATAGGAGCTAAACTCACTGTTGAATTGGTCCTAATGCGAAGGATTTCATTTGATAATTTTGCTTCCGAAAGTCCCCTTGATTTGTTTAGTATTTACTGCTATGGCTCTCTTGGTTTCTATAAAAAATGGAGACCAACCAATAATTACTACAAACCATTCTGAGTACAGCTCTCCCCACCACTGCATCTGTCCATTCTTCCGGTGCATTAGTTTCTACTAAATTAACATGGCGATGCCAGAGCAAGGTCTCTCAGCCGCCCTGAATGCAAAAATCATTGGCGCCGGCACTGAACCCATGGTTCTTGCACATGGGTTTGGTGTAGACCAATCTATCTGGGACAAAATCACTCCCTTTTTGGCTCAGCATTACAAGATTATGGTTTTCGACTGGCCCTTCTCAGGATCTGTACAAGACACAAACCTTTACGACCCTGTCAAATACAGTTCATATGATGCTTTTGCCAACGATTTGATTACTCTTTTGGACGAAAATTGTTTAAAATCATCAGTTTTTATCGGCCACTCCATGTCTGGTATGATTGGATGCATTGCTTCCACGAAAAGGCCAGACCTTTTTAAGAGGCTCATACTCATTGGAACTTCTCCCAGGTACTTCTTCAACCTCGACATAGCAGAAAAGTAGACTTCAGTTATCTTACTTTCACATGCAAGCTAAATTTTTGGATATATATATTTGCCTTGTTCTTCTTCTTCTTTTTAAACAAGCATCATCAGTTATGTGTATTCTAGTTAATCAATCTAACCGTAACTTTATATGCTAAGTTTTCTGATATTTTATCAGAAAGAATTTTCACTTATTTTCTTTGAAAATAAATTCCCTGATGCGTTTTCTTACCTGGTTCCATTATTTTTGTAAATTATTTCTGGTGTTAAGCCAAGCTTGAGCATTTTATGCTAATAAAAAAAGGGTAAATATAGAGTGATGCAGCGGTAATGAGACTCAGTGGTGCTTCGATATAAAGCAGTAATGTGATATTCTCTAGCTCTTTCGATCTCAAACGTGTGGTGATGAGAGACTCAGTTTAAGATATTGAAGTATTTTTAATCCTGATCCTACTTGAATTGTGTGGCTGATGAATCTTCTCAAAAGTATAGTTTTTTCTGTGTCCTCAATAATTTGAGCTGCTTCAGCATGTACGCAAACCATCTTTTAGATGGGATCCATAGTCGCATAAGCTAAGATTTTCGTCTCTGGGCAAAAGAGAATTTCAAGAGTGCAAAGGTTCAGATCCCCATGAATAATATTTTAAAATTAAATTCTTCAAATCCAAAATTTCATATATTTGTCATAGTTTATAAAGTTTCTTTCTTGTATTAATGTTATTCAGGTACATAAACACAAATTATTACGAAGGAGAGTATCATATGTATCATCTTAAGAAGATAATATAGTATATATACTCATGTATCATTTTTAGATAGGATCGATAATAGCATAAGCTAAGACTTGGGTTTTTTGTTTATGAAGATACGAAGTTTGAATGATAAAGAAAGGGATTCCAAATATAAGAAAGCAAATGTTCAAATTTCTTTTATAACATTTCAAAATTAAACTCTTGGAACTTAGAATTTCAACTTGTTTAGTGTAGTTTTAAAATTTCTTTTTTATTGTTATGTAGAAACATAAACACGGATGATTATGAAGGAGGGTTTAAGAGCTCAGAGATTGAGGAACTCATTTCAAGCATGGAAACCAACTATTTTGGCTGGGCATCAAGCTTTCCTTCTCTTGTTGTGGACTCAAATGATGCTCTATCGGTGGAGAAGATTCAAAACTGCTTTACATCTATGAGACCTGAGGTTGCGGTAACCTTGGCTAAAACCGTGTTTTATAGTGACCAAAGGGAAATTCTGGATAAAGTTACGACTCCATGCACAATCATCCAAACTGCAAGCGACATTGTCGTTCCAAACTCGGTTGCTCACTACATGCAAGAGAAGATCAAGGGAATATCAACGATGGAAATGATCAAGACTGATGGACATTTCCCACAGCTCACTGCTCACCTGGAGCTTGTTCAAGTCCTCGGTGGAGTTTTAGGGTTTTGATCTTTGATCGATCTCTTTGTACGTTTATGTAGGCGATATACGTTGCCGACTATTTTCCTTTAGTTTGTGATGATGATAACTTGTTAAAAATTATACTATGAAATGTGATGTCGAATGTGTTTTATGCAGAAAATTTAGTTGGAGTTGTGATGAAATCTCAGACTCACGGCCGTTATTTTCAAAAACCTACTTTTCCGTTAAGATTAATGGTTAAAAAAATTAAAAATTTATCACATTTTCTTTAGTTTAAAAATCTAACCATTTTTTATCACCTAAAGTTTAAAAAATGTTTATTTCCTTTTAAGAGTTTTTTTTTTCTATCACCAAAGACAATAAAGTTTGTTATCTCTAATCGCATTCTCTCTCTCTCTCCTTTTCTCTCTCCCCTAGTCTCTTCCTTGGCTGTCTTCATCTCAAACAACCTTTGATAAGTGATAAGTGATTGAATTTTTTTTTCTATACCAAAGAAATCTTATTAGAGTTGAATCATCTTTTTAAGGTTGAATTGATCATATCAAATAGATGAATCTTAAATTTAGTGACCAATCCTATAATCATTGCACAAAATAAGTCAAATTTTTATTTTTAAAATATGGTCGAGATTGGGCCTTTTTTGTGTGTTTCGAATTTGCGTCTTTGCTAACTACCAATGATTTTAAAAATGGATCAAGTTGGCCGGTTCAACTGGTTGAATAGAGAATCAGCTTCAAGTCTGGCTTGGTTAATATGAAAAGATGGTTTAGTCATTGACTCAGTCAAAATCAGGTTTGACTGAGTTTGATCAAAATTTAGAATTTTTTTAAAATTTTAATTATTTTTGAGTAATTTGATTATTTTTTATTAGAATCGATAAATTTCTAAAGATTTGTAAGAAAAAATAAGTTTAAAAATAAAAGAAAAAAGAAAAAATATCTCATATCCATTGAAGTCTTCTAAAGGCAATAATTTATAAAATTATTATTTTTTATATCATGAGATTGAGAGTTTTTTTATTTTAATTGTTTCATTGAAATTAAATAAAAAATTGTTACTTATTAAAAATGATATGTTCTAATCTCTATAGATATAAATATTTTGATTGATTTTTTTTTATAAATTTTTAAGTAAAACATATTTATTATAATTTAATAATAAATTAAATTGATCAATTTTTAATTAAATTAATAAAATTATGAATCAGTAAGATAACTAATTTGATTACTAATTCGATTTTAAAAACATTGCTAATAACTTGTGGAAAGGTGTCAGCCGGGGCGATTCGATGTTACCCCATTTATAGAAATAAATTGCATGAAAGCCCAACGGGCCTCTTTTGAATGCTTCAAAGTGCTCTGGGCGGGACATGAGTAGCCTTCCGAACCTGAGCGACAAATTAGTAAAAAAGAAAGAGAACCGAACTACCCGTGCTAATTACCTTATAAAACATGAGAAACGGACTCACTGCTTCTCATATCCTAACGAAATCATCACCCACGGTCACGCCATTCCTTAGTCCAACTATAGCAATAATCTCTTGCTCTCAACTTCTCGACGTCACCAATTCACTTGTTCTTTTTTCAAATTTTCTCCTCTCTCTAACTTTAACTGCCGAACATTCGCGATCATGGCGACTTCTGGGAGCGACGAGTTTGTCAAAGGAAATGTTCATCCAAACGGCGTCGCAGTCATCACTCTCGATCGTCCCAAAGCTCTTAACGCCATGAATCTAGGTTATTTATTTTTCTTCATTTTTACTTTCTGGATTTCAATTCTGTGTAATTAATTTCTTTAGTTAATTATGTTCTACTCCTTAAACTTCTTCATCGTTTAATTAATGGAAAAAAGGCCCCTGTAGTTGGTAATGCCACTTCGTTAGAAATGTGATTATATATTTATTTGTGACAAATAGATATGGTATAGATTTTAAAGATAACTACGACTTTAATTTTGTAAAATTGAATAATCCTAATTCTAATTTTAACAAAATTAACTTGAGAAAATCAATGTCTGATTGGGAGATGGAGCAAAACATTCCTTTATTTATTTTTATTTTTTGGACTGATTAATATCATTTTTATTTTTTTTGAACTTGAACAGCTAATTTATTTCTGTGGCCATTTATTCATATCAAATTGCTTTTATTGATATGTGTGTGTTGATTTCAGTTTTAATCTTCTGGTGGCTTCTCTTCAGCTTTTGGTTTCTGTTTATGCATAACTTGTATGCCCGTCATGGTACAGATATGGACATAAAATACAAGAATTTTCTTGATGAATGGGAATCAGACCCACGGGTCAAATGTGTGCTAGTGGAAGGCAGTTCACCTCGTGCCTTTTGTGCAGGTAATTAAGTAACAATATAGTTTCCTTATTGATATTCAATAGCATCCTTCTGCCATTTATCTCTGATATACTGTTGAAGAACTTTCTAAATTTCATTGTGGTTAATTTGTACAGACAAGTTCTTATGCGTATGCATAAACATTTCTGGGTTATCTTCAATTTAGTTCTAGGGCAGGTTTTGAAGGTGACCATTCATTGCAAATGCAGGAATGGATATCAAGGGACTAGCTGCTGAAATTCAACGAGACGAGAACACACCCCTTGTGCAAAAGGTTTCCTTATAATGCATGTCTTGTGCTGGGGATATTCCTCACTCACTCGATCAACAATTGATCGCTTTGAAAGCACCATTATACCGTTTGGTTTTTCTTTTGCATTTCTCTAATCTTGTTGTGTAGGCTATTGTGTTGTATATCATATCTTGACTTTCTCAATGCTCGTCTAATTGATGACCCAGATCTTAGTTTATATGCAGGTGGTGATGTCAAGCAGATCACAACCAAAATCAACTATCAGATATGATTGAGGTCTCCTTGTGTCCTTCTAAGTATAGATTATCAAATTCATCAGAATACGTAACACACTCTATTAAAACCAAGTTGAAGATAAAGTACCTTGTCTATTATATATGCTTCAATGCTAATAAATCAGTGATCAACCTGTGTGGAACCATTCTTCTGTATTTATCTAATTATGAAATTGCACCTAGAATTTGGAAGAAACCTAAAATAATTTATTCGAATTTAAACCCAGAAAAACAAATGTTTATAGTTGAATAGAAGACTTATCTCTTGTAATTTTACTTCCCAAATATGGTTTCAGTCACTCAAACAAGTGTTGGTTTCCCTGTTACTATTTGGAGGAGGATTACAATTTAGTTACAAGTTTTGGTGTTTAATAAATTTTATTGTAATTAAAGTGTTTCTGCTTTATAATTGTGGCTGCAAAATAAATGAGATGATGTTGAATGTGATAGAAGTAGTTAAACTATGACTTTTGACATGCCTCTGTGTAAACATAAACTCTCGTCCAATCATGATGCAGCAGTCCCTCGTGTCATTCTATATGTTTCATTCATATTGTTGAAAATCAAGCTAATATTATCTTCCATTCTAGAGTATTTGCATTAATACATATGCACTGTTCTATCTCGTGAATGATATTGACCTGTTTTATGGAGTTTTGTATTACCAGTAATGATGATTTATTTTCTGAAACATGCATTTTGTTCTCATCTGATGGATTCAACTTAATTATTTTCTGAGTTTCAATTTATATTCTATGTTGTTGTCCATTAACTGTACTTTTCTATTTGTTCTTGTATTTTATTCTGTCAGTTGAGGTATATATTCTGTATTATGCTGAATTTTCTTCCAGGTATTTACTGCTGAGTATTCTCTGATTTGCAAAATTTCTGAGTACAAAAAACCATATTTGAGCTTCATTGATGGTATAACAATGGGATTTGGAATTGCTCTGTCTGTTCATGGTCGCTACAGAATTGTAACAGAGGTACAATATTGTTGACTTATTGTATGGAGATCTTAAATTGTAATAGAATTAAAAAATTTCAAGTTTTTTATTTTTGTAAATCCATAGCAGAGGACTGTTCTCGCCATGCCAGCAAATGGAATTGGCTTATTCCCAGATGTTGGATTTTCATATATTGCTGCACAAAGTCCAGGAGGAGGATCTGTTGGTATGTTTTGTCATCTGAATTGTGATAAACAGAATTGGTTTTGTTCCCCAATGTAAAATTTTCACTAACAGGTTCTTAAATGTTTAAATTGGAGTTAGGATTGTGGGCTAGCTATTAACAGAGTCTATTTCTTTTAGATATCTTTTTTGAGATAGCAAATAGGCTTAATTGCTAGAAACTTTTCCACAAATAGTTTCAGTTTGAATTTTGGTTTTTTTTTTTTGGTGGTTCTTTTCTCTCTTTTTCTATTATAGTTTTCCTTGATCCATTTAATTTTTTACTTATTTGAAATAGTTTTTTCTGTTTCCATCTTGGATAATGTATTCAAACATTTGTATAATTTTCTCACTCTTGTACCTTAACTTTATTTTCTTTTTTTTCACAAACTGGCTTCTATAGATGCAATGGCTTGCAATGAAAAAGGAGTTGCTGTAGCTTATGGCTGAGCCTCTCTCTTGCACAAAATTTGATCACCAGAAATTTCTTTTGACCAGTTAGCCTTTGATCTGGAATGGTTTCTCTCCTTTTTCTTGAAGCAATGTATGCATTCTCTTGGTTGAGGAACTGGATGCTTTCATATTGTGTGATATAATAATTCCTACATTATCTCGTCTTGGGATTTGGTTGTGTAGTTAAAATGTAAATTCTTACTTGTAGAATTCGTCTGATTTCAGATTTCTTTCTCTCTTTTTTCAGCGTACTTATTAATAATGATAAGATTCTGTCTAGTTCAATCACTATGTTAGTTTAATGTTTTAAATCTCAAAGTGAAGTTGTTTGTTGGTTTTTTTATTGTTTTATTAAGATTTAGTTTCCTGTGAAATGCCTACTTGTTTCTTCTCCATAATTTTTTCCTTTTAGACATGGATTGTTATATATGTTAATATACAAATAATTTCTTTGAAGTGGTTGATAACATCCTTCTTTCTTTATTTTGTCATTATTTGTTTTCACTGTGTGACAAACTCTAAAAGTGTTGCAGGTTCTTATCTTGGATTGACTGGGAAAAGGATTTCCTCACCTGCTGATGCATTGTTTGTTGGACTTGGAACACATTATGTCTCATCTGGGAATTTAGGTCCACTGAAGGAGGCCCTTTTGGCAGTTAACTTGTTGGTTTCTTTTGTTTTAGTGGAAATGAGTTTGCTGCATTAAACAATTGTCTGTTCTAATTTGACTGAGTTTTATTGTGGCCTTGTATGGAATAATTTGCTTGTGATTTAAATAAAATCTAGTTACTTAACAACATGTCATATAAGTTTTGCCCATTCCCTCAGATTATCATGATTGGATAATTAAAAACACACCACTTTTGGGATTGTAGTTAGAGCATTTTTGTTGCGTAATATCTCTATGGTGGCACTAAGGACTCTTTTATTACACTAATGTTAAATCTATATTCTTTTTCAAATTGTGGTTTGAGATGCATATACTTGTGCTCTTCAGATGGAATTTATTCATAGGTTTAACCATCTGCTGCTTGATTTTTTGTGGAGTTATTATGTAGTGATCCTAATTTATAGATTCTTTGCCTAATTTGAAAATTCATCTAAACTTTCGTTGATGCAGTTCCGAGGATCCAGATCAGGATATCAAAACACTTTTGGCAAAACACAACAGTGATCCTGAGAGTGAGGCCAAATTGAAGTTGCTTTTACCTCAAATAATTTCATCCTTTGGATCAGAAAAGTCAGTTAAGGAGATAATTGAAGAGCTTGAAAGACATCAATCAAGCAGTGAGGCTTCAGGTAAACTAGTTCAAACTTTTTGGTTTAGAAAGAGAAAATTGAAATAACAAAATAGTGTTGTCTGTCCTTGGGGAACTCAATATTTTCTGTGATGTTGACTTGACTTGAGTTGATGTTCATCAGAGTTCTGAGTTCTTTTGTCTATTTCCAGTGGTGCAGTGGGCTAATGAGGCTCTTCAAGGTCTTGGAAAAGGTGCTCCATTTTCTCTTTGTTTGACACAAAAGTATTTCTCCAAAGTTGCATCAGCATATGGGAAAGCTGACAATGATTTATCGAAGGTCAAGATTCGGGCCTGTGTCTTCAACCAATTTTGTTTCTGATTGTTCATGATTTTTCTCCTCTTATGGTACTCTGTGAAAACTAACATGTTTTTTCCTCTGCAAATGGTTGCATTCAGCTAAGTGGTGTGATGAAAATTGACTATCGAATTGCTTTAAGAGCTTCTCTACGAGGTGATTTTGCTGAAGGTGTTCGAGCAGTCTTAGTGGACAAGGATCAGGTTTTCTCACTATTATCATTTGAATACAAGTTTATAAAATATGAATTAATCTGCACTTTTTGGTTTTCTTTAATAAATTTTGAATGACTACTTGATTGATAAATAGTGAATTGCTAAAAAAATATATCCGCGATGGCCCTTCATTATAGAATTGTAGATTGCATATTTTCCATTTATTCATTTTGATGTACTTTCCCAGTAACCTTCATGATGTATTTTGCAGAATCCGAAGTGGAAACCATCAAGCCTGCTGGAAGTTGACCAAAGTGAAGTGGAAGCTGTATTTGGACCTCTGGGGCCTGAAGTTGAGGAATTGAAACTTTGAAGGTCAGACATGGAATCAACATACTTTTTCTTTAATTTCTGAAATAATTGGAGATGGATACTGTTCCAGTATAATTTACGCCAGAAAATGAACTTAGTTTGCATATTCCAAATTAGTCTGAACTTAAAATGTGATCATTTCGGATCCCATGAATCTTATGTTTATTTGCAAAGTCCAATGAGTTAACTACTTCTAAAACTTCATTTGAATAGGATTGGTCACTGGGTCGCAATCAAATCGATTGATACAATTTGAATTTCAAAACCATGCAAATCACCCCGTATCAAAAGAAAAGAGAGAACAATTTGATACTTGTGTCTTTTTATCATTCATTGAAATGCTATATCTAATGTTTGATAATCTCTCTCTCTCTTTTTTTTTTTTTAAACATGTTCTGTATGCAATGCATGGAAGGTTTTATTTTGAAGTTGGGTTTTAGAAAATTGAACACCCAAGAGGGGCACAGATAAGGCAGTAAGATTGTATCAAAATCTTGGGTTGTGTAAATTTAAAGCAAAGTTTGAGCTTCCCGCTAAATGTTTTGACATTAGAATGAACATTAAATGATTGGAAGAAAGCTTACCCATTGGAAATGGACCTGGGCATTCCTGCTTTGTCTTCACGTTCGTTCATAAGATTCTCCCCCACAAGCAATACCATGCGGCTGAATTACCATCACAATTGGACCACAGAACTGAGCTTCATTCAGATTCAGCAAATGAAATACAGAGACCTCCAATGATTGCAACGTGCAAGACAAAAGATTTTCCTCTGGTGGCAGGCTTTAAAGCAGCATAACAAATAGCCAACAGTCATCAGCATAATATGGTAACCATTTCTTCACTTCTCAGATTAAACTAATTCAAAATGAACCTTAGCAGAAGCTCAGAAAGTCACCCTGGCAGGATTATCAATTACATATATCTTAGAATTTTCTGCTGTCCTGCAAGCACCATGTAAATTTGATTTTACATGAAGCTCGTCATTCAAATTTGAAATGAAGGCCTTACTCACTCTTTCAAAATCAGTAATTAAAGGAACACAAAAAAGTAGAAAATTTTCAGTTCTCTAAAAGGGAGAAAGAAAATGTATGACTTGACTCATCTGGGCTGATAACATTCACAAGTATGTCACAAATGAGAACAAAAAATATAAATAAAAAATAGGATGAGATAGATAGCTGATGCTGCAGGGCTTCTTGTGATTCACGGGCACCAATGACAGATAAGGAGGGACCAAACACGGTGACGCTTGTTTTCAGCCGTCGGCTACAAGCGAAAGTTCAAACCATCTTTTTTAGATGGGATCCATAGTTGCATAAGCTAAGACTTTCGTCTCTTGCCCTTATAGGGCAAAAGAGGATTCCAGGCATAAAAGTTCAAACATTCAAATGATATTTTAAAATTAAATTCTTCACATTTAGAATTTTATATATTTGTTTATAGTATATAAATTTCTTTCTCATATTAATATTATTTAGGTATAAAAATGCAGATGATTATGAAAGAGAGTATTATATATATCATTTTAAGAAGATATATGATATATACACTTAAGTATCATCTTTAGATGGGATCGATACTAGTATAAACTAAGAGTTTAGTTTTTTGTATGTGAAGATATGAAGTTTAAATAACAAAAGAGATAATTTTAAACGTAAAAAACAAAAACTCAAATTTCTTCCATCATATTTTAAAATTAAACTCTTTGAATTCAGAATTTCAATTTGTTTGGTGTAGTTTTAAAGTTTCTTTCTTATTGTTATGTAGGTACATAAGCATGGATGATTATGAAGGAGGGTTTAAGAGCCCATAGATTGAGGAAATCATTTCAAACATTGAAGCCAACTATTTTGGCTGGGCTTCAAGCTTTGCTTCCATTGTTGTGGACTCAAACGATGATCTCTCAGTGGAGAAGATTCAGAAATGCTTGAAATCTATGAGACCTAAAGTTACAGTAACCTTGGCTGAAACTATGTTTTATAGTGACGAAAGGGAAATTCTAGATAAAGTTACGACTCTATGCACAGTCATCCAAATTGCAAGCGACATTGTGGTTCCAAACTCGGTTGCTCACTACATGCAAGAGAAGATCGAGGGAAAATCAATGGCGGAAATGATAGAGACTAATGGACATTTCCCACAGCTCACTGCTCACCTGGAGCTTGTTCAAGTCCTCGGTGGAGTTTTAGGGTTTTGATCTTTGATCAATCTTTTTGAACATTTATGTAGGAGATATAAGTTGCCGACTAGTTTGTGATAATGATAACTTGTTAGAAATTATGCTATAAGATGTGATGTGGAATGTGTTTTGTGCAGAAAATTTAGTTTGAGTCATAGTGAAATCTCAAACACATAATAATTAATTTTTAAAAATTTAAATACTTATTTTTCTGTTTTAAAAAAATTAAAAATTTATCATATTTTTTTAAATTTAAAACTCTAATATTTTTTATCACTTAAAGTTTAAAAAATATTCATTTCTTTTTAGAGTTTTTTTTGGTCACCAAAAATAATAAAATTTGTTGTTTTCGGTTGTATTTTCTCTCTCTCTTATTGTCTTCCTTAATTGTTTTCATCTCAAACAACTTTTGATAAATGATAAGAGATTGAAATTTTTTCTATAACGAAGAAATTTTATCAAAATTGAATCATTTTTTTAATATTAAATTAATCACATTAAAAAAATCTTAAATTCAATAAAAATCCTATAACCGTCATACAAAATAAATAATTATTATTATTTTTAGATGTAGCCAGGATTGGGCCTTTTTTGTATGTTTCAAATTTGCGTCGGAAAAAGTGTCCGTCGGACGGGTCGATGTTACCCATTTATGGATATACAATGCATTAAAGCCCAACGGGCCTCTTTTGAATGCTTCAAAGTGCTCTGGGCAGACATGAATGGCCTTCCGAATTGCAGGATCCAATCAATGTAATTATAACTTAAACTGAAGGACAAATTAGTAAAGAAGAAAACCGAAATATCGGTGAGTTACCTGTCGGTCTCTTTCTCACATTTCTACCTTCCTTATAAAACATGAGGAACGTACTCACTGCTTCTCATATCCTAACGAAATCATCACCCACGGCCACGCCCTTCCTTAGTCCAGCTATAGCAACAATCTCTTGCTCTCATCGTCGCCAATTCACTTGTTCTTTTTTCAAATTTTCTCCTCTCTCTAACTTTAACTGCCGAACATTCGCGATCATGGCTACTTCTGGGAGCGACGAGTTTGTCAAAGGAAATGTTCATCCAAACGGCGTCGCAGTCATCACTCTCGATCGTCCCAAAGCTCTTAACGCCATGAATCTAGGTTATTTCTTTTTCTTCATTTTTTACTTTCTGGATTTCAATTCTGTGATTAATATGCATTATCTTGTAATTAATTTCTTTAGTTAATTATGTTCTACTCCTTGAACTTCTTCGTCGTTTAATTAATGGAAAAAAGGACCCTGTAGTTGGTAATGCCACTCTGTTAGAAATGTGATTATATATTTACTTGTGACAAATAGATATAGTATAGATTTTAAAGATAACTTACCACTGTAATTTTGTAAAATTGAATAATCCTAATTCTAATTTAAACAAAATTAATTTGAGAAAATTAATGTCCGACTGGGAGATGGAGCAAAACATTCCTTTATTTTTTTAATTTTTTGGACTAATTAATATCTCTCTCTCTCTTTTTTTTTTTTTTTTGGAGCTTGAACAGCTAATTGATTTCTGTGGCCATTTATTCATATCAAATTGCTTTTATTGATATGTGTGTGTTGATTTCAGTTTTAATCTTCTGGTGCTTCTCTTCAGCTTTTGGTTTCTGTTTATGCTAACTTGTATGCCCTTCATGGTACAGATATGGACATAAAATACAAGAATTTTCTTGACGAATGGGAATCAGACCCACGGGTCAAATGTGTGCTAGTGGAAGGCAGTTCACCTCGTGCCTTTTGTGCAGGTAATTAAGTAACAATATAGTTTCTTTATTGATATTCAATAGCATCCTTCTGCCATTTATCTCTGGTATACTGTTGAAGAACTTTCTAAATTTCATTGTGGTTAATTTGTACAGACAAGTTCTTATGCGTATGCATAAACATTTCTGGGTTATCTTCAGTTTAGTTCTAGGGCAGGTTTTGAAGGTGACCATTCATTGCAAATGCAGGAATTCAACGAGTCAAGAACACGCTTCTTGTGCAAAAGGTTTCCTTATAATGCATGTCTTGTGCTGGGGATATTCCTCGCTCACTTGATCAACAATTGATCGCTTTGAAAGCACCATTTAAACCGTTTGATTTTTCTTTTTCATTTCTCTGACCTTGTTGTGTAGGCTATTGTATTGTATATCATATCTTGACTTTCTCAATGCTCGTCTAATTGATGGACCAGATTTTAGTTTATATGCAGGTGGTGATGTCAAGCAGATCACAACCAAAAATCAACTGTCAGATATGATTGAGGTTTCCTTGTGTCCTTCTAAGTATAGATTATCAAATTCATCAGAATACATAACACGCTATTAAAACCAAGTCGAGGATAATGTACCTTGTCTATTATATATTCTTCAATGCTAATAAATCAGTGATCAACCTGTGTGGAACCATTCTTCTGTATTTATCTAATTACGAAATTGCACCTAGAACAAATTTTTTGGAAGAAACCTAAAATAATTTATTCAAATTTAAATCCAGAAAAACAAATGTTAATAGTTGAATAGAAGACTTATGTCTTGTAATTTTACTTCCCAAATATGGTTTCAGTCACTCAAACAAGTGTTGGTTTTCCTGTCTACTATTTGGAGAAGGATTACAATTTAGTTACAAGTTTTGGTGTTTAATAAATTTTATTGTAATTAAAGTGTTTCTGCTTTATAATTGTGGCTGCAAAATAATTGAGATGATGTTGAATGTTAGAGAAGTAGCTAAACTATGACTTTTGAATGCTTCCATGTAAACATAAACTCTCGTCCAATCATGATGCTGCAGTCCCTCATGTCATTCTATCTGTTTCATTCACATTGTTGAAAATCAAGCTAATATTATCTTCCATTCTAGAGTATTTGCATTAATACATATGCACTGTTCTACCACACACATGATATTGACCTGTTTTATGAAGTTTTGTACTACCAGTAATGATGATTTATTTTCTGAAACATGCATTTTGTTCCCATCCGATGGATTCAACTTAATTATTTTCTGAGTTTCAATTTATATTCTATGTTGTTGTCCATTAACTGTATTTCTCTATTTGTTCTTGTATTTTATTCTGTCAGTTGAGGTAAATATTCTGTATTTTGCTGAATTTTCTGCCAGGTATTTACTGCTGAGTATTCTCTGATTTGCAAAATTTCTGAGTACAAAAAACCATATTTGAGCTTCATGGATGGTATAACAATGGGATTTGGAATTGGTCTGTCTGGTCATGGTCGCTACAGAATTGTAACAGAGGTACAATATTGTTGACTTATTGTATGGAGATCTTAAATTGTAATAGAATTAAAAATTTTCAAGTTTTTTATTTTCGTAAATCCATTGCAGAGGACTGTTCTCGCCATGCCGGAAAATGGAATTGGCTTATTCCCAGATGTTGGATTTTCATATATTGCAGCAAAAAGTCCAGGAGGAGGATCTGTTGGTATGTTTTGTCATCTGAATTGTGATAAACAGAATTGGTTTTGTTGCCCAATGTAAAATTTTCACTAACAGGTTCTTTAATGTTTAAGTTGGAGTTAGGATTGTGGGCTAGCTATGAACAGAATCTAGCAAAAAGGCTTAATTGCTAGAAACTTTTACACAAATAGTTTCAGTTTGGATTTTGGTATTTTTTGGTGGTTCTTTTCTCTCTTTTGTCTGTTATAGTTTTCCTTGATCTATTTAATTTTTAACTTATTTGAAATAGTTTTTTCCATTTCCATCTTGGGTAATGTATTCAAACATTTCCATTTATGAAGAACATTTGTATAATTTTCTCACCCTTGTACCTTAACTTTATTTTCTTTCTTTTCACAAATTGTCTTCTATAGATGGAATGGCTTGCAATTAAACAGGACGTGTTATAGTTTATGGTTGAGCCTCTCTCTTGTGCTAAATTTGATCACCAGACATTTCTTTTGACCAGTTAGCCTTTAATCTGGAATGGCTTCTCTCCTTTTTCTTGAAGCAATGTATGCATTCTCTTGGTTGAGGAACTGGATACTTTCATATTGTGTGATATAATAATTCCTTTATTATCTCTTGTCTTGGGATTTGGTTGTGTAGTTAAAATGTAAATTCTTACTTGTAGAATTCGTCTGATTCCAGATTTCTTTCTTTCTCTTTTCACCATACTTATCAATTATGATAAGATTCTGTCTAGTTCAATCACCATATTAGTTTAAAGTTTTAAATCTCAAAGTGAAGTTGTTTGTTGGTTTTATTTATTGTTTCATTAAGATTTAGTTTCTTGTGAATTGCCTACTTGTTTCTTCTCCATAATTTTTTCCTTTTAGACATGGATTGTTATATATGTTAATATACAAATAATTTCTTTGAAGTGGTTGATAACATCCTTCTTTCTTTATTTTGTCATTATTTGTTTTCACTATGTGACAAACTCTAAAAGTGTTGCAGGTGCTTATCTTGGATTGACTGGGAAAAGGATTTCCACACCTGCTGATTCATTGTTTGTTGGACTTGGAACACATTATGTCTCATCTGGGAATTTAGGTCCACTAAAGGAGGCCCTTTTGGCAGTTAACTTGTAAATCCTCTGTTATCTTTCTAATTTTAGTGGTTTCTTTTGTTTTAGTGGAAATGAATTTGCTGTATTAAACAATTGTCTGTTCTAATTTGATTGAGTTTTATTGTGGCCTTGCATGGATTATTTTGCTTGTGATTTAAATAAAATCTAGTTACTTAACAACATGTCATATCATTTTTGCCTATTCCCTCAGATTAGCATGATTGGATAATGAAAAACACCACTTTTGGGATTGTAGTTGCAGCATTTTTGTTGCATGATATCTCTATGGTGGCACTAAGGACTCTTTTATTACACTAATGTTAATTCTATATTCTTTTTCAAATTGTGGTTTGAGATGCATATACTTGTGCTCTTCAGATGGAATTTATTCGTAGGTTTAACCATCTGCTGCTTGATTTTTTGTGGAGTTATTATGTAGTGATCCTAATTTATAGATTCTTTGCCTAATTTGAAAATTCATCTAAACTTTTGTTGATGCAGTTCCGAGGATCCAGATCAGGATATCAAAACACTTTTGGCAAAACACAACAGTGATCCTGAGAGTGAGGCCCAATTGAAGTTTTTTTTACCTCAAATAATTTCATCCTTTGGATCAGAAAAGTCAGTTAAGGACATAATCGAAGAGCTTAAAAAACATCAATCTAGCAGTGAGGCTTCAGGTAAACTAGTTCAAACTTTTTGGTTTAGAAAGAGAAAATGGAAATAACAAAATAGTGGTGTCTGTCTGTCGATGAGGAACTCAATATTTTCTGTGATGTTGACTTGAGTTGAGGTTCATCAGAGTTCTGAGTTCTTTTGTCTATTTCCAGTGGTGCAGTGGGCTAATGAGGCTCTTCAAGGTCTTGGAAAAGGTGCTCCATTTTCTCTTTGTTTGACACAAAAGTATTTCTCCAAAGTTGCGTCAGCATACGGGAAAGCTGACATTGATTTATCGAAGGTCAAGATTTGGGCCTGTATCTTCAACCAATTTTGTTTCTGATTGTTCATGATTTTCTCCTCTTATGGTACTCTGTGAAAACTAACATGCTTTTTCCTCTGCAAATGGTTGCATTCAGCTGAGTGGTGTGATGAAAACTGAATATCGAATTGCTTTAAGATCTTCTCTACGAGGTGATTTTGCTGAAGGTGTTCGAGCAGTCTTAGTGGACAAGGATCAGGTTTTCTCACTATTATCATTTGAATACAAGTTTATAAAATATGAATTAATCTGCACTTTTTGGTTTTCATTAATAAATTTTAAATGACTACTTAATTGATAAATAGTGAATTGCTAACAAAATATATCCACGATTGCCCTTCATTATAGAATTGAAGGTTGCATATTTTCCATTTATTCATTTTGATGTGCTTTCTCAGTAATCTTCATGATGTATTTCGCAGAATCCGAAGTGGAAACCGGCAAGCTTGCAGGAAGTTGACCAAAGTGAAGTGGAAGCTGTATTTGGACCTCTGGGGCCTGAAGTTGAGGAATTGAAACTTTGAAGGTCAGACATGGAATCAACATGCTTTTTCTTTAATTTCTGAAATAATTGGAGGATGGATACTGTTCCAGTATAATTTGCACCAGAAAATGAACTTGGTTTGCATATTCCAGATTAGTCTGAACTTAAAATGTGATCATTTCAGATCCCATGAATCTTATGTTTATTTGCAAAGTCCAGTGAGTTAACTCCTTCTAAAACTTCATTTGAATTGGATTGATCATTGGGTCTTAATCAAATCGATTGTTATGATTTGAATTTCAAAACCATGCAGATAACCCTATATCAAAATAAAAGAGAGTACAATTTGATACTTGTGTCTTTTTATCATTCATTGAAATGCTATATCTAATATTTGATGATCTCTCTTCCTTTTCTTTTTTTTTTTTTTGCATGTTCAGTATGCAATGCATGAAAGGTTTTATTTTGAAGTTGGGTTTTAGAAAATTGAACACCCAAGAGAGGCACAGGTAAGGCAGTAAGATTGTATCAAAATCTTTGGTTGTGTAAATTTAAAGCAAGTTTTAGCTTCCTGCTAAATATTTGGACATTAGAATGAACATTAAATGATTGGAAGAAAGCTTACCCATTGGAAATGGACCTGGGTATTCCTGCTTTCTCTTCACATTCCTTCATAAGATTCTCCTCCACAAGCAAAACCAGGCGGCTGAATTACCATCACAATTGAGCCACAGAACTGAGCTTCATTCAGATTCAGCAAATGAAATACAGAGACCTCCAATGATTGAAACATGCAAGACAAAAAAGATTTTCCCCTGGTATCAGGCTTTAAAGCAGCATAACAAATAGCCAACAGTCATCAGCATAATATGGGAACAATTTCTTCACTTCTCAGATTAAACTAATTCAAATTGAACCTTACCAGAAGCTGAGAAAGTCACCCTGTCTGGATAATCAATTACATATATCTTGGAATTTTCTGCTGTCCTGCAAGCGCCGTGTAAATTTGATTTTACATGAAGCTCCTCATTCAAATTTGAAATGAAGGCCTTACTCACTCTTTCAAAATCAGTAATTAAAGAAACACAGAAAAAAGTAGAGAATTTTCAGTTGACTAAACGGGAGAAGAAAAAGTATGACTTTCATGCATCTGGGCTGATAACGTTCACAAGTACATCACAAATGAGAACAAAAAATATAAATAAAAAATAGGGTGAGATAGCTGATGCTGCAGGACTTCTCTGTGATTCACAGACGCCAATGACAGATAAGGAGGGACCAAATACGGTGACGTTTGTTTACGGCCGTCGGCTATAAGCGTAAGTTGCGTAACTGAACCCAAAAAAACCTCTTTCCCGTTGTGGATAGGGTTGGTTGGATTAATGGGAATAAGAATAATTTGTTTTCAATTAAATAAAAAGATGAGTCAAATATTTGGCCATTATAGTACACACTATTTCATCAAAAGCAAATTTAAAATATATTTTTAGCTAAAGTGACAGGTAAGTTAAATTGAACTTGGCCAGCCAACCTGGCCTGCCGAAAAAGAAAACGTGATGAAATAAAGACAATATAACCACGTCAGACAGTAGAGGTTTCCGCCTCAAGTCGGCAGGGAATGTATTTATCGCACACGGCTCTTTGTCAATTGATTTTCATCCAACTAAATGTCGGAAATACCCCGTAAGGCCCTTTTCTCCTTATAAATATATTAAAAATAATATATCATTATATAAATAAATATTTTTAAATTAAATATAAAATATTATTTAATTATATGATAATAAATTATTTATATATCAAAATTATACGTATTACTCATCAAATAAATTGTTATATATAGAAAGTAAGATAAACCTTACGTCTCTGTAAGACAGGGACAGCATTGTAATATCACTCAGGAGGTAGTTTCCTGAAAGTGACATAGGAAATACAGATGGGACCATTGAATTTAGGTTCCTTTCCTTTGAGCTCTTATTTAATCACCAACCCTCTTCTCGTCTCTGATAATCAATCTTGAATTCGATTCGCCCGATTTTCTATCTTTCTTCCTCTTTCTTTTTTTTTTTTCTTTTTATCCTTCTTAGGGTTTTTTAACTGCCATGTCCATTCCTTACTTTGTTGCCACACCTCAACCTCGCGGCAGAAAACAATCGAATAAATCTTGCTCCCTTCGAAAGCGTTGTTTGCAAATGGTAAAGCAACAGAAAACCCGATTCTACATCCTCGGACGCTGCGTTTCGATGCTCTTATGCTGGCACTATCACGATGTCTCTGATTGATTTGGGCTATAGGAGGCGTAACCGGAGGACATAAATATATGTTGGGGGGCGGTAGTGTATAAAAGAAGAACGATCATCCCCTTTTGGTTACTGTAAATTTCTGTAGGTACATGATATATTATAATAGAGAGGGAAAAAGGAAGATGAAATAATTGATTGCTATAATTTTCTGTAAGGGATACTGATACAAACAGTTGCATGAGAGATTTTAATTTTAGTTACTTTGGTAGCCGATGAATATTTGAGTTGTTTGGAAATTATCATTCCGAAATCTTTCCACTGGTTTGGAAATTTCATGTCAACAGTCTATCAATGTAAACAACCTTACGGTTAATGCTCTTATGAATTCCTGTAATTAATGCCAACCATGAGAAGAGAAGAACAAGGTTTTATATAGAAGAGTACATTATAACTCTTAGGAAGCATATGATTCGGATAATATTTTTATTATTAAAATTAATAACCTCTAAAATAGAGCTGATGATAAAAATTATTTTTTATATTATCGAATATATTAAATTATTAGAATAATTTTTATCTTACTCCAAACCAAATCTGCTTTTAGACTGTAAAATGGAAAAAAAAAATTGCTAATGATTCTTTGAAACCTTTTCCTTTAACCGTGGATTGATTAATTGTTTGGTTGATAAATATTTGATATAATTTAAAAATATATAATAATTTGATAATAAATTGAATTAATTGATTATATGGTTGAACCGTGGATTAATAAGAGGACAATAACAACACTTATCCAAACCCCTACCCAATGCCCATGGACTTCCGATCCTCAGTCTAATGTCATTCCCTCTTTCCATTAACCGCTACCTCACTCCCCACCCGAGCCAAGCATCAGATGCTTTAGCAGGGGGTGAGTGTACCAAAATTTAAAGGGGGATCTTCCCTTCATTCCTTGGTCTACTGTCTTTGCTAGCATCCTATGTAAGGTTGTTAGCACCTCCAAAATTGAAGATAAGCGCTCATGCTACATTTCTAAATTGTTTCAATCTCTAATCTGGGTAGTTCTCCTATAAAAGAAGAAAGAAGTCAATTCATTATCAGAAGAACTGGGCATTTGGCCACTATCTAACAAAACGAGTGGCCGTCTTCAACAGCCGCTTCAAGGCCATTCTCTGCTGGTAGGAGTCTATCCTAGCAGGTTTCGATTCGGGTTTCTAAATCTTAAGAGCTTTGTCCATTCTGATTCTAAGTTCGGTTCTTATTTTTGTAGCAGGACGTCTAATTTTCCCACCACATGCACAATGGACCATTATGAGATTGTTCCAATTGGACCTTAGGCCACAAGCACCTTATATCAAACCCAATCCAACAAAATAAAACCAAAACGTCATCGTACTATCTAAAACCTCATAACCCCCGCAATTTCTCACTGCATAAACCCTAATAATTTTTTCAGTTCCCTGAAATTGCTGGTGTTTGGTTATTCAAATCCTTCACAATCTGTAAGTTTCTAAATATCGTTTCTGCTATCAATTATCGGAAATCATTTAAACTCCTACTTGGTCATTCAAATTATTTACTTATCTGCTGTGATTGGCTCTTCGAAAGTTAGCGATGTTGGACGAAAGCAAGTTTAATGTTGACCTTAAACTATGGGCACTTAGAATTCCGCGTGAGCTCTGCAAGGTTGCATCCCGAATATTGAACGGGTACAGACTCATTCTGAAGTATTTATTCGGTTAATGTAAATTACCTGCATTTCACATCTTGAATATTTGTGTCGTTTTAAGCATATTTTTCTTTTCCTAGGAAGCAGTATACTTTGAATATATTTCTCCTCTAGAACTTTAAGTTAACAAAATTGATAAACACAAGTGAGGATCATGTTTTGTTCCATATAAACACTTAGTGAAGGATGTCCTTTTAAGGATCGGTTGAATAATACAGATTTTTGTTTCAGATCCTAATTGTTGTGTTGTTATGGACTTCACTGTTTCAGTATTTATATATCTTCCTTTTGCTTGTATAAAACGCCACTGAGAATTGAAAGTTTGCTGAATAGTGAAATTACAAAATGAATTTCTGAATAGTAAAGGATGTCCTTTTGAGGATCGGTTAAATAATATAGCTTTTTGTTTCAGATCCCAAAGTGTTGTGTTGTTATGGACCTCATCGTTTCGGTATTTATGTTTCTTCCTTTTCATTGTATAAAATGCCAATGAGAATAGAAAGTTCGCTGAATAGTGAATTTACTGAATGAAACTCAGACACATTATTGTCATTGCATTTCTGAAGCCATGTTATGTGATATCCAGTAGTCTGGATGGACATATTTTGTTGAAAAATCCAATAATCTGATGAGGCATCATAACACTCTTGTCTATTTCTGTATTTTTTTAATTGCAGATATATTCTTGACAAGGCCCGTGTTAAACCTATTACTGAAGATCCAACTTGTGAACAAAACCGTTACATGATATTATCGGAAAGGGTTCAGAATTCTGGTAAGGAATGTTGAAACTGTTACTTGGATAAATACATAATATATAAAACTATCAACAATGGGTATAACTGGTCATATTAATTGTGAATGAAAGAAACTAATTTGATGTTTACTTGCCATCTGAGTCAAAATTTTGATTGATCTACGCACAAATTTTTATGTGCAGAAGAAAATTTAAAAATAAAAATAAAAATCGAAGGCCATTCCTGCTAAATTTTTTTCTTATATAATATTGTAATTTGAACACCCAGGTGACTCTAGATGAAATCTCTGCTAATTTTGCTTACTTTCTCTCTGCCAGCCCTGTTTTCAGGCTTGGCCCTTATGTGTTGGCCCATAATTTTGTTGAGTAAATCCAGATTACATCTTAGCTATCAATGGTCATGCTCAATTCTCTTAGTGAACTTTTTTTGGTCTTTTGGTGGATTAAGAGACTCAAATCAGGCATGCCGATCTTGTTTATTATTTATTTGTTGTTAGATTTCTTTTTTGCTTACATAGTGTCTTTAGAAGGAATAATAATTTTCAGTCTGTCTTGATTTTGATTTACCAATGCTTGATTTATTGTGAGTATTCTTCATTGTTACTTTCATGTGGTCAGGAGCCAATGAACATAGTTCGCTCTGCTTTTCCTTCTCGTTCTCTTTTGTGCTAGTGCACAAAAACGCAGTTACAAGATCATGCATGATTCTTTACTTAGCATAAATGGTTGTAGAACCTGTCCTGTAGTTATCATGAATAATTCCATTTGTGTATGTTTCTTTAAGCATGCCTATCAAATTAATTTTACCTGCATTTGAATTTTTTTCCAAAACTGTTTCTGTTGGATTTTTTTTTTTTTTTTGCATGATCTAGATGAGTCCAAGCTTTATAAAGTGGACATGTGGGCACCTATTTAAAATTTTACTTTATTGGTAAGCATGTTTATCTCTCACTAACAGAAATTTCTTGATGTAGAAAAGATTTATCTGATATTCCTGATGCAAAGCTTGAAGAACTTAGTAAGTTATGCAAGATTGAAGTGGTTCCCTATTCTATGACACTTGGATATTCCTACTGGGATGCAGGTCTGCTGCATTGCTTTTGTAATGTGTATTGCAAACAGTTATCTTTATCTCTTTTTATCTTTTTGTTAGAGTCCTATTTTTCTCTTTTGGTCCATGCTCACATGCCATAGTCTAAAGATGAAGCGTATGTCTTGAGGACAACTTTATGTGGTGCCACATTTGGTAGTAATGATATCTAAATTGTTAAAAAGGCTCAAACTCTCATACATTGGACCCCTGATCCACCTTGTATCACTTTTATATACTTCGATATACTAGTGTTTCCTATCGAAAGAAAAAAAAAATTGAATTTCGTTGTTTGTCCTAACTATTTTTACACTGGTCATCTTCATTGTAGATTATGTGTTGAAGCAGATTCTGCCGCCTGGTGTGGAGGTGCCTACATCTTTTGAAACCATAGTTAAGCATTCAAATTATGTCATATATCCTTTTGATGTTACCCAGTAGACTTAAAGTCACTTTCCATTAACTTTACATGTGTTATCATATGGAAAGTCTTTCACTTTCTAATGATACTTGCTACATGGTGCAGCAAATAAGTTAAAATATACTGCACTCCACATTTGCAGTTTTCAGCATGAACATCTTGACTGATTACTCAATTAACATGTCATCTTGCTTTTACAGGTCACATTGCCCATCTTAATATTCATGACGAATTGCTTCCTTTCAAAGAGGTTATTGCAAAAGTCATTTATGATGTATGTTTTCAGTTGCTTCTATCTTTAATTCAAGCTTGCTTCCCTTTTTCAATTCATTGTATCATTTGTTCCTTCATATCTCTCTTTCTAGTGTCATCATGAGTTGGAGGACCTCCTGAAGTGCATCTACCTATATCTGTTATAGCGCTCAGTGTTTTTCAATGGTTAATAACGTTAGTGTATAACTTTGATTTCTTATTTTGTTGCAGAAAAATTATCCAAGAATCAGAACTGTTGTTAATAAAGTTGGAACAATTACCAATGAGTTTCGAGTACCAAAGTTTGAAATTTTAGCAGGAGAAAATAATATGGTCACAGAAGTGAAGCAGTATGGGGCAACATTCAAGCTAGATTACAGTTTAGTCTATTGGAATTCAAGATTGGAACATGAACACCTGAAACTTGTGTCTCAGTTTCAGCCTGGGGAGACCATATGTGACATGTTTGCTGGTATTGGCCCTTTTGCTATTCCAGCAGCACAAAAAGGATGCATTGTGTTTGCAAATGATTTAAATCCAGACAGCATTCATTATTTGAAGATTAATGCAAAAGTCAACAAGGTTGATGATTTTGTTTGCGCATATAACATGGATGCAAGGAAATTTATATCTCAAATGATGGCAGCACCAGTGGGAAAAATTAACTTAGAGTCTGATGTTTCCTTGCTCAAAGCTTCTAACAACTGTGGCATACAGGCCAATGAAGAAACAAGTGTAGAACTTGCCGAGCTTGGAGGTAAATGTACTTGCTTTGATTTCTGCATCATCCCCCTCTAATTTCCTTGCATATCATTTTACCTTAGTTTTCTGTTCCTGCACAGTTGAGGTTAAAGAAGTACCTCCTTTTCTTAAAAATAATCTGGAGGTTGTAGAAGAGTATTGTAGGAAGGCAGATACACCTGTTACTCAAGCTAAGAGACCTTCTGATGGTTGCTTGGAAGGTATGATAAGCTGCAGCATCAGGATCACTACATCTATTGAGTGAATGTTGTATTTATATATTCTGTGTCTTCCAAGTGCAATATCTTGTGTACTGGAAAAAAGTATTTATTGTTTTGTCTTGTGGTAGATAATGTGAAAATTTAAAATTTCTTTTTCCTCTGCAGATACTGGAAATGACAAGGGTGCTGCTGTGCCTATTGCTTGTGGGAGGAAAGGAAAGAAAAATAAGAGAATGAGAGGCTCTGAGTTGCCTAATGCTAAGACATGGGAGCATGTTGATCATGTGATAATGAACCTTCCTGCTTCTGCTATAAACTTTCTAGGTGCACTCTTTTAGCTCTCTCTCTTTTGCACATGCATAAATACGCACCAAACTTAGTGTGTATTTGAAAAAATGTGTTTGCTTGTTTTATTTCAGTTCTTATTGATATGCTTTGTGTTTGGTGATCTTTTTCCTTTTTTTGGTTAATTAGGCATATTCTTGGTCATTCATTGTCATCATTCATTTTATATACTTCATTTTTTCTTTGCAGATGCATTTAAAGGCCTTATCCAGAGGAAACATTGGAAAGGATCTCTTCCTTGGATCCATTGTTATTGCTTCATGCGGGCAAACGAAACTGAAGAATTCATAATCTCAGTGAGTCTTTTAAAATATGCTGCTGCTTTTTTTTTAGTCCTAATATATTTTACCGGTCCATGGATAAGTTGAATACTTCCTTTAGCTTATCATTTCAAGGTCATTGACATTTTAGTGTCCTTTTGAAACCTAGTGGGCAGCTTTATTTAGTAGTTAATTCAGTCCCTGCTTTTGAAGCCAATCGCCTTATTTTGTCCAATCCACCTCAACTGTTTTAGTGATGTAACTCTAATGTGTCAGATGCTGCAGCAAATACAGAAACTCTTTCTATCAGTTTGATAATTCTTTAAATATTGTAATCTGAATTGGTTTATTCTACTGTTTTACAGGAGGCAGAAACTGCTGTAAATGCCTCTATACAAGACCATATATTTCATAAAGTTAGGAATGTTGCTCCAAACAAGGTACAACCTACTACCTGGATCAGGATCTTTCAAAGTAATTAGAATAATTATTTTAAAAGCACTGTTTAGTAGATTTTTAGGTTCATATTTGTATGCAAATATGACAATCATGTTGCTTGCGTGTTTTCTGAGCACTCCTTTGTTGTCCAGGCTATGTATTGCTTGAGTTTTAGGCTGCCAGAGGCATGCTTCAATGAAGATGCCACTCATGATCTCCATTCTTGTGGTGAAGAAATAGGCTCAGTTTGAGCTGAACTTAGTTGGCCATCAATTTGGAGAGGTTGTTCTCAGTTTTGACATATTTCGTCGGTAAGATGGCACTGGGGCTGGGTGAAGGGGAGGTCACACTGCAAAATGAAGACTGGGACTGGGTAGATGAAAAGAGGATAGATGTATATTTGAGCTGAGTTGAATTGAAATCCAGCTGATTAAAGCTTTAGTTTGACTTAATTTCAGTTTGTTTGTCCTTCCGGCAATGTCTTCATTCTACTGATAATATTGTTTACGATAATTTTGTTCTTATAATTAATATTATTTATCTCATCAGTAACTCTCTAATGACAATATATTCCAACTCAAACAAGTTCATGCTCAAATTCAGATAGGATATTATGAATTCAAGTAAAACTTGAGCCAATCCTCATTTTGAGTGTTTGATTTGAGCTGACTTGGCTTGACTTCTTTTGTCAGTTTAGCACATATGAGCTCGGAAAGAGTTTTGTAGCTTGCACCATGCATCTTGGGGGTTTTTTGATAATTTTATTCAATTTTGGGGTTTTCTGATATTTTTTGTTTTATGGGGAAATTAAAATTTTTCCAATTTTTTTTCTTCGTTTTAATTAATGAGGCATGTATCATGAAAATTTACTTATTTTTATTTATTTTTCTTTTAAAAATGCAATAAAACATAAAATAAAGAGATATAAATTTGAGTTGAATCAAATCAAAAATTTGAATAACTAATTAAAACTATTAATTTGAACTGAACTAAACTATAAATTTAAATTAAACTGAGTTGAATATCTCTTTGTTTGAATTTAATTTAGCTTAAAAAATGAGTTGAATTTTTTATCTTGAATATGACTCGAATTAAAATTAAACGAATTTTAATAATAATTTTTTTTGTGTTAATGTAAGGTTTTACACAAGAAGCAATTTTGATATTAAAAGAAGGATTTGGCATATTCTATTGGCCAAAGGACTATTTTCCACCCAAACTATGTTGAATTCTCAAAACTCTCCCCGTTAACTTTGAAAATACCATTTACCCATCTATAATCATTTAAATATATTAATTTTAAGGGTAAAATTATCATTTTATATTTAATATTAAAAATAAACTTACATATGATTTCATTTCCTCCCCTAAATTTAAAAAATTAACTTTTTTTTCTCTAAATCAAGTTTTAAAAAATCACATTGCCCCCATAGGGTTTAGTTTCAAAACGTGTTCAGTTTCTTCGACACCATCGTTGATCGTCTCTCCCTCCGATGGTTTCCCTTCCTCAGACGACCCACCTCAACTCCACCCCAACCCATCCGACGTCGAGAGACTCTCTTCCCAAACGACAGTTCTTGGCGTCGGATGGGTTGGGGTAGAGTTAAGGTAGGCCGTCGGAGGAAGGGAAACTATCAAGAGGGAGAGACGGTTGGTGATGACACTAGAGAAACTAAATGCGTTTTGAAACTAAACCCTAAGGGAGGGGGGAATGTGATATTTTCAAACTTGACTTAGGGAATAAAATATTATGTTTTAAATTTTTAGGAAAAAATGATATTAAATTTTTAAGGGTTAAGGTTTTATTAAATTTAATTAATCATGGATAGATAAATGGTATTTTCAAAGTTAATAGGGAACTTGGAGAGTTCAACATCCTTTGGCCTATTTTATTAATGCTAACTTCGTTTTGACAAGTTGAAATGTGGTTACCTTAATTAATTTCCTATTAATTTACTCTAATTAAAGGATATGTTGTCCCATCACTTGTGACAGCGGATTGATTTGCACTTAATTTCCCCGTCGATTGACAAACGTTAATCAACCAAGGTAGATCCGCTCACGAGCTATGATAAAAATGCAGTCTTAAGTCGAAACGCCGACGTTACAGCACTTTACCACGGGGTTAGGGTTTCAGATCTCCCAATTTTGCTGGATCGGTCACTAATCTCAGCACATGCTCAGACTCAGGCACTCGTGGATAGCGAAATTGTGTTGTGATTTATAGTTGTTTCATTTGTTTTCAATTCTATTCCGACGGAATTATTAACAATTGATTGAGAGATGCTGTCGAAACCGGGACAATCATCTTACCGAGATAGAACGCAGGAGTTTTTAAGCGTAGCAGAGAGGCTGAGGAAGTCGTCTAATGCGTCCTCATCACGTAATGGTAGCGCTATCACGAAGGCCGATGATCGAAATTCTGCGGTGGCGATTCAGTCGGAATTCAACAAAAGGGCTTCAAAGATAGGGTATGGGATTCACCAGACATCACAGAAGTTGGCTAAGCTCGCCAAATGTAAGTAAATATATGTTTAATTATTATCTTCGAATTTGTTGTAAACGTTGGTGAATATTATAAATAACTTGTGCTATTTGATTGAGTTGTGATTATTATGGATGAGTTTCAGTCTTTTATGTTGTATATTCCTCTGAAACAAGTTAGAAAATTCGATGTATTAGCAGTGCAATTTGATGGAATCATAGATATCATGCGAGTAATACGATATTTTATATGATTCTATAAATTAAGTGGAGCGATGTGTGTTAAGTTGATGGTGTTGCGATGGGTGTTGTTGGAACTGAAATGTGTAGTTAATCTAGACCTAGTTAGATTTGATATTGATGTGGAATGTGGTTGGTATCTTGATTGTAGTCTATATGTTGCTGGCACAGTAGTGTATGGTTGTGGCTGCATCTTGGCTAGAGGATGGTTGTACTAGTTTACCAGAAGGACAGTATAGCGTTGTTAATTAGTTTTAGTGAAAGCTGATGAAGGTAGAGTTGTGATGTCTGTCAATAATTAACCAGCAATAACCAAAGTTTGAAGGTGCAGCTGGTTACTCGTGATAATTTTCCTGGCTAGTTTATAAGTGAACTTGTTAGCAATAAGGGTAATAGCATATGTACTAACAATAAGTATTAATTTGTGTACTAATAATGACATGTAACCATGCGATTGAGTATTACTTTATCTCTACTTTAAAATTACCTAATCACATACTGACATATTATTGTTAGTGCACAAATTAGTACTCATTGTCGATGCACATTACTAAGTTTTGTACTAATGATAACGTGTTACTATGTGATTGAGTAAGTTTAAATTAAAGATAAAATAACATCCAATCATATATCAATATATTATCGTTAGTAGTACTCATTGTTAGTGCACTTTTTTTTGTAGGAATAATGATCATACTAATGTATATAATTTTCTCACATTGTCAAATTTCTAATTAATATAAGATATTTGTTTATGTAAAAAAGTATAAACATTTGTATTTGAGTATATTTCTGTTTCAATTTATTGCTCAAAATGCATTTAATTGAGAGTTTTATTTTTTGATAAACATTAAAGTCTTTATTGGTTTTTTGTTTTGTGCTTGGATTTGTGGTGTGAATGTGATTCCTCTGTTATATTTTGGCTGTACATAAAGTTGAACTAGATTACCAAGTACATGCATCAGGAGCTTAACATTGACAATGCTGATAATCTGTCACAATGAACTGCAATTTGGCTCTAATTTGTCATTAAAAAAAGAAACTGTACTTTTTACTGGGGCAAGATATATTAACATGTTTGCCTTGCTTTCTTACCAGTGGCAAAGAGAACATCAGTGTTTGATGATCCAACTCTGGAGATCCAAGAACTGACAGCTGTGGTAAAGCAAGATATCAGTGCACTTAATTCAGCTTTAGTAGACCTCCAATTTCTCTGCAACTCCCAAAATGAAAGTGGGAACATCTCAAGTGACACAACAACCCATTCAACCACAGTTGTGGATAACCTAAAGAACCGCTTGATGGGTGCAACGAAGGAGTTTAAAGAAGTCCTTACCATGCGAACTGAGGTATTTAAGTGTAGATTTACTATTAGGTCACTTGAAAGGGCTCCTAAGTTTTTGTCATTTGTTAGTTTAATGTGTCTAACTATTGACCTTTTTATGGGCATGACATGCAGAACCTGAAGGTTCATGAGAACAGAAGGCAGTTGTTCTCTTCTACTGCTTCAAAAGAGTCTACAAATCCCTTTGTTCGCCAGCGTCCTCTGACTTCCAGGTCTGCTGCTGAGGCATCTAAGGCACCTCCTCCTCCGTGGGCTAACGGTTCTGCCTCGTCGTCCCAATTATTTCCCAGGTGAAAGTCACGACTCCTTCAAACTGTTTAAACAGGAATGTTGTTAAATTATATGGTATCTTACTCAGACGTGTGGTCAATCAGTTGTAAAGAAAAGCCTCTGGAACTCTGAATTTAGGATTGGAATCTTGTGTCCAATAATTTTTTAAGCTTTTCTTAATTACAATTTTTTTCTTTATTTAACTTATTTATTTTTATGATTCTTTTGAAGTTCATAGCAATTCCATAAACTCTATAATGTGAATCATGCTGCATTTGGAGGGTTGAAATTACATTTATCCCGGATTTTTGTGTATCTCTGGGGATGAGGACTCTATTTAGTGTTTTGAGTGTTGTCATTCGTATCCACATTTTAAAGAATATGAAAATACATATGCATTTTCATTTTTGGCTTTCATTTCTTGGATGGGGATTTGAATGGAACAGGATCCCTGCGTCCCCTTTCTCACTAATAATTTCTTGTTCCTAATTTGCAGCAAACCAGCAGACGGGGAATCACAACCATTATTGCTGCAGCACCGTCAACAACAGCAGCAGTTGGCAGCTCCCCTACAAGACAGCTACATGCAGAGTAGAGCTGAAGCCCTTCATAATGTGGAGTCAACTATCCATGAACTGGGTAACATTTTCACACAACTGGCAACCATGGTATCACAGCAAGGAGAGATTGCAATCAGGTTTGTTCATTATTTATGGATTTAATGATCATAAGAAACTTGTGCATGTGGCTGGATACATATTCTATCTATTATAAGTAGAAGGGCACTTATGGGTAGCTACTGCTCCGAATGTATGTTTCTATCAAAGACTATAAAATGAAACCATAAGGGCAGATTTGGATGCTTCCTAGATGGAAACAATTTCCACATCATTGCTGAAAGATAGGCATCTTAGCAATTCACATGTACTGAAATTTTGGCTGATAAAGTGTCATTTTATGATGAATTATGTAATTGCTGACATCTGCATGCCAAAGGAAGTGAGTAATAGGAGCTAATTCTACTTTCTGCTAGAAACAAGTCAATAAAATGGTGTAAGGTTTGACTGAATTTTCCCCCTTTTCTCGGACCCAGAAATCCAGTGGCCTGCCCTATATGTTCTTCGAGTTCTGTAATGAATTACTTAATCAATAGCTTTTATCAATAAGCTCAACCCTTAAGATTTACATTTACTGAATTTGAAAGAGATAAAGATGACTATTACCATTTATCAAATTGACAGTCGTTAATTGAATCATCTTTTGCTGGCAGGATTGATGAGAACATGGATGACACACTAGTGAACGTAGAAGGAGCGCAGAATCAACTAGCCAGGTATCTTAACAGTATATCATCCAACCGTTGGCTGATGATCAAGATATTCTTTGTACTAGTTGTGTTCCTCATGATTTTCTTATTTTTTGTGGCCTAAACGTGTATGAGAAATAAAGAAAATAACAAAACCTTTTCTTTACTTTCCTCCCCTGAGTTTTCTTCATGTACACTTATGATGGAAAATTAATCAAATGTGTGAATTTTTTGACACCCGGTAGCCATACACTTCTTTTAATGATTGACTACAGCATTTTATATTGGGGGATTCTCATGGTCTCTTAATAGGCCGAAAGGGTGAACCGTCCATGATAATAGGTTAATTTTCATATTTTCTCAGATTTTCTGTGTTTTTTGGGTCTATGCTAATGCTCCAACAAATTGTTTTCCAATTCAGTTTAAATCATAAAATCAAATTAAATTGTTTAAAAATTAAGATTTGGTTTGGTTTATAAATTATATAACTGAATTTGGTTTCCATGAAGTGCTTTGAGAAAAAACACTTTATAGTAAAATTATATATATTTATTTTAAATATATAAATAATTATATATTTAATATATTATTGGGTGATTTTTTTATAAATAATCACTCTAATTTTTAACCTGTACTCCAAATACGCAACGGTACCACTGAAGTGTATATCATAGTTTTGACTAGTCCGTGGCACCCAGTTTGGCCCTACCCGGTTTTGAAAAAAAGCAAAATTAGCGGGCATTTGAATTTGAAATGTCATAACGGCCAAATCAGCCATAGATGCTCCCCGTCTTAACTCCCCCAACAGCAACTGCAAGACTCATCGGTCTCATCTTCACAGTTTGTCTCTCACACACATACAAACTCAATGGCCTCTCTCACTCCAGGAATCCTTCTAAAACTTCTCCAATCCATGAACTCAACAACCCGTGTCACGGGCGACCACCGCTCCGCTCTCCTCCAAGTCATCGGCATTGTTCCTGGTCTCGCAGGCTCCGACCTCTGGCCCAACCACGGCTTCTACGTGCAGCTCTCTGATTCCGTCAACTCAACCTATGTCTCCCTCTCGGAACATGACACTGAACTCATTCTCACCAACCGCCTCCAGCTTGGCCAGTTCGTTCATGTTGACCGATTTGAGTTCGACTCGCCCGTCCCTCGTGTGAACGGAATTCGTCCAATCGCAGGCCGCCATGCTTTCGTAGGCACTCCTGAACCTCTCATTGCGCGCATTTCTGCGTCGAAAAGAGAATTTGTTATTCAACCAGTGTCCGATTCGGAGTACTCCGTCGATCCAATTGCCGTTTACTTGTCCAAAAACAAGTCCGATCGAAAAGAAAACAATGAATCCAAAGGAGATGATAAAATTGAAAAAACTAAAACAAGACAAGCTCTTGCGCCGAGAGATAACGTCCCAATTCCAAATTTAGATGAAAGCAAACCAGTTTTAGAAAAGCCACCTCAGAGGTTTTCATCTCCGGCTACTGCAAAACGATCAGGATCGATTGGAAAAAAGAATCAGGCAGTGGTTGAAAGAAATCCATCTCCGGCAGGAAATGTGAAGAGATCTGCGTCTCCGGTGCCATCAAAATGTGTTGTGCCTAGCCTAGTTGCTGCTAAAGATGACAATCGGAAGACGGCAAGGGAGCCAGCAATAATAGTTCCGTCAAGGTATCGGCAGCCTTCGCCGAACGCGAGGAAGCAGGCTTCACCAAATCCACGAAGGGCTTCGCTCTCTCCTGGGAGAAGGTTGTCGGGAGGAGTGAAGTTTTCACCTGTTGTTGCAGATTCTGGTGGGAAGAAGAAGATGGCAACCATTGTTGCCGGGATTTCCAAACATTCAGAGGTCAAGAATGGTAGAAAAAGCTGGGATGAGTCGCCTCCTGTCCAAGATTCAGGAGAGCAGAAAGAAAAGGCTGCCGTAAAGAGTAATAAGCCAGATCTGGAATCCATTTTGCGAACTCATGTAAGGCCCTACTAATTAAATTGTAAGTAAATATTTGTTTAGATATAGTTTTAGTTTTAATATTCTCTGCTGGTTATCCCTATCAGGCTGCTATTTCTAGACGTCTAAGTGGTGTTAATGGGCAAAAGTCGGTCAGTGATGATTCTTTAACCAAGAAGAATAGTAAACCAAGTTCGCCTGAAACCAGTTTGGGTTATGAAACGCTGGGAATTCCAATTCATGAAAAAAAATGGACTGATGGCAGTGTTTCACTGGATTCAGTCTCCTTTGGCCTTGCAAGAATGGGGAAGGTATGAATACTTGGTTATTGATAAATTACATGCATCCTCTCCCTGTTTAATATCTTTATTTTGAAGACTAAGTTTGATCTTTTTACTTGTTGATTGACTGTAGGAGGCCATGCAAAGAAAAGTTCTTGCTGCTGCAGCAGCGGCTGAAGCATTAGAGGAGGCCTTTGCTACCGAGTCTCTTGTAAGGTGTTTGAGGTAATCATAATTTGCCAAGCATTCTGTGTTCCCAAGTCCTCTTTCCTGAGTAAACTCTTATAATAAACATGTTTCAGTGGTTTGATGTAAATTTACTGCTTTTATTTACTTCAGCATGTTCTCTCAACTCTCCTCTACATCCAAGGCTGGAAATCCTTTGCCCACAATCGATAGATTCTTTTCAATATACACTGACGTAGTGAAATATACTGGAATCGCTGAATCTGTTACAACCCGAGATAACATCTCGACTGAGCAGTCAAAATCCACTTCTCTCTGGGTTGAAGCAGCATTGGCCACTGATCTTGAGATTGTCTCTCTTCTCACCGCCCTAAACAACGAAGCTCCTTCAACTCTGCAGAAAAGTTTTTCGAATGGAAAACATCTGAATCTACAAAACCGACTAAAGGGTAGCAGTAGTACAGCAACAGCCACAGATTCTAATATTGAGACGTGGACAAGAGGCCATGGAATGGAAGAAACTGTGCAGCTTGGAAAGAATTTGCAGTCTGAGATGCAAGTTTGGTTTGTACGGTTTGTTGAGGAATTGCTGGATGCTGGTTTCCGGGTGTTTGGAGAAGGTGAAATCAATGGAAGTGTAACTCTTCCTATGGATTGTGGTTCAATTGCAGTAGTCTTGTCCCAGTTGAAGCGTGTAAATGAATGGTTGGACAGTGAGGTTTCAAGCAAGGACGATACACTCAGTACAAAGATCGAGCAGTTGAAGAGAAAGATCTATGGGTTTGTAATTCAGCATGTGGGAACTACATTTGATAATGCTTCGCATGTTGCTTCTTCTTGATCTATTTAATTTCAGTTCAAAGCTTGAAATTATGTAATGATTTCCTTCTTTATTTGAAGATATGGAATTAGAGTAAGATCATTTCCACATGTCTCTCATGTTTTTGGGATAGAAAATCTTTTGGCCGTTGTACCTAAATGTGACAACAGAGTAGGTAGGGATCGAATATCTTAATCTTCATCGTTGTAGAAGAATTTTTTCTTTAGTAGAGATTATAAGAGATTTTTGTCTTTTCTTCGTAACAAAAAATTCTATTCCCTTCCTTCCTCCATCTTTTCAGAAAAAAATTCTTATATTTTTTATTTAAAACTTTTAAAATTGATTTAATATATAAATGTTTAAAATATATGTAAGAAAGAAAATAAATTAAAAAAAAGGATAAATTAAGATGTGAACGGGTTGAAAATATATTAAATTTTATTTTTAATTATAGGAGTTTTAACCATTATCTGTTCGTTTGAGAAGAAACGGTCCAAAATTGAATTGCGGCATCTAATTAGATCATGTGTTCCCAATGATTGGTAGCTCTTTTTGTTTGATTGATACCTTTGTTTGGGTAGTCTTACTTTTTCCAAGAATCGTCAAGCAACCATCATTCGGTCAAATGCCCTAATAATTATTTGATATTAGGTCACATAATTTATTTGTTATTTTAGATAATAATTATTAGGTTGAATGACTTATTTTTACCTAAAATTTTACACGTTAAATTTAAAAAATTTAAACATTTATAATTTTATTATAATTAAAAATATAAATATTATTTAGTTAAAAAATATTTAAAATGTTAAAAATTTATCATGCGTTATTTTTTAGTTTAAAAATTTAATAATTTTTTTCTATTCAAAGTTTGAAAAGTGATTATTTCTCTTTTAAAGTTTTGAAACTATCATCACAGACAACAAACTTTATTATCTTTAACTGCATTCTCTCTCTCTCCCCTATCCCTAACCATTTTTATCTTCAACGAAGGGATGAGGGGGAAAGAGATTGGGAGAAAGAGAGAATACGACTGAAGATAGCAACAACAATTGAAAGTGGTGAGGGTTTCAAAATTCTAGAGGAGAAATTATTATTTTTCAAATCTTAGGTAGGGGACATATTAGTTTTTAAACTTAAAAAAAAAGATAAATTTTTAGTTTTTTAATATTTTTAATTAAATAATATTTTAATTATGAATCCTAATAATGAATTCTCACAAAATTGTGCGTATTTGAGTTTTTTAAATTTAACCAATGAAACTTTATCATTTTAGCAAACCTTTGGTGGGAATGAGTTTTTTGACCTTATTATTATTAAATTATTTTAAGTTTAAATTACATTAGTAGAGTAACTTCCAATCTCAATAGGAAAGGTAAAGGTTACTTTCTCTTGTAGGCATATGGTGAATTAATAATAAATTAAAAATGCCTTTCTTTCTATGCCAATTCGAATCTCATATATGCACAAGGCAAGGTCACCCTAACCAAATCTGAAATTTATTGGGTTGTGCATGATAAAATTACCATAAGGGTAAAATAGGTATTACAATAAAAACAATTTTTTATTTCTTAAACATCTGATCAAATAGTCAATTTTAAAATTATTGAATATTTAAATCTTGTCATATATTCATTTCCTTTTATTAAAATATAATTGACAAAAATAAAGATACGTTAGTTATTGTATCAAGATTTTGCGTGTAAGTGATCCATTCTAAAATATGTGTCTTTTTTTCAATTAACTAAACCTCAGGATATTTATATAAATTATATTTATATTATAATAATAATACACATAAGACTCGAATATCAAAAATTTAATTTTATATATTATATATTAAATACAATATCTTATTATTTGATATAATTTTTAAAAAATAAAATAATAAAAAAATATATAATTAATATATTATTATATTAAAAAATATATAAATATTTTTAAAATTTTAAAATTTTTATTATAATTTTTTTAAAATATATATTAATTTATATTTATAATATATATTATATTATATAATATATTTATTATATTATATAATATATTAATTATATTATATTAATTATGATGTAATTTATAATATATATTATTTTTTATTTGTCTGGTATATTATTAGGAGGTGAAGGCTGCTGTAATGAGAATGGTACTTCGGCAATAAAAGTCAATTACAGAATAAAGTGGGCCCAGACTAAGCGCATGCCAGCCACGTGTGCACCCAACTCAACCTTCCTCTCATCCACCTGTTCATTAATCCAGCCATCCACAAGCAACACGGGACCTCACTCCTCAGTGGGACCACGCAACACGAAGATGATTCCATCTTGACCAGTTCTTAATCAGACGGCTCACCTTCGCTCGCTCAACACATCATCATCAATACTCCTTTCACTTCTTATTTACATATAAAAATAAAACAAAAAATAAGAAAAAACAACAAACAATTTGACAACTCTTTCCATTTCATTTCAGCCGTTACACAAACACATTGGAGACAGTGCTCTTTGCCTCTATCCAACCAATCAACTCATCCGAAACCCTAATTCTCATTATCAGATCGTCTTTTAACTTTACGAATTCTTTTGTCTTAACCTTTAATTTATCAAGTTTAATCTCATCCATATCTGATTTCCGTTTTTTTTTCTCCTTCTGCTGAAGAGGTTCACAGTTTACAGGTGTGTTTGTTGTGTAGAGTGTTCGATAATGGTGGGAAGCGGTAACAGGAAAGACGAATCGTTGGTTATTAACAGCAATAATGTGTTTGCGGCGTTGGGAAACTTGAAGAAGAAGAAGAAGTCAAGTAAAGAACAAGGTTCATCCAAGAGCAAAGCCAAACCCGCCGAGAAGGAGAAAGAGAAGGAGGTTTTCTGGGCCCCAACGCGGCTCACTGCTAAGTCATGGGCTGACGTCGATGATGAGGATGACGACGATTATTATGCAACAACCGCGCTGCCCCAATCGGTTTGGGGTACTGTGGACTCAAACCCCCAGAAGGAGTTACAGGAGCCTCCTGTTGAGGTTTCGTTTTTTATATTTTATTTTAGTTTCTTTCGTCTTTATTCTAATTAAGGTTTCTTTTGTTGTTTGGTTTTTAATATGGATTATATCTTTTTGTGTGAATGTACTGTCCAGCAATTTGGATTTAATGACCATTGTGAATTGTCTGATGAATAAGATGATATTGCATAAATGTGTTTAGCTTTCTCTTTTTTCATTGTCACTCCATCATTACATTTTCTAAAGTTGGTTTAGGAATCGTTTGCTAAAATGTTGTGTCGGTAAAATTTGTGTTCTTGTGGTTGTGAATATGATGACTGTACCTCCTGTTGACAAACAACTGTACTTTTTGTAATTGAAATTCTTTTTAGGTAGATTCTAATCCATCTTTGCCAATGAATGTATGGATATCATGTAGAGTCTACATGTGTGTAGCTTTATGAATGCCACTATAAGAAGTTACTTTTTGAATGACTTAGATTGTCCTGTGGTGTTGACTGGTATTTTTGGATATCAAAGTTCTTTTAACTGTTTATGTTCTTTGTGGAATGATATGTATCTGCTGACAGTTGTGGAAAGTTTTGTTTTTCCTCGGTTGCTGGTAATCAATTTTGGATCATTTTCTGCTTCAGTCATCATCGCAATTTCTTACTTTTATGGAAATCTTCTTGATTGATTGAAGTTTACACGTGTAGAAATGCCCCATGTTAAGGCTACATCTATTCAATCTGGTATACGCACGTATTAAATTACGTGTATGTTGTTTTGACTGTCTTATGCTCATTGTCATCATATGTCTTGTTATGTATTTGTCGTGGCTTGAGCTCCTTTACACTTTGATTTCTAGTTATGATAACGTAATAAATAAAGGAATTTGTCATTTAGTTTGTTGGATTTAATTGATCATCCAGAGTATGTGTTATTGCAACTAGTGTTGATGGGGATGATGATAAGAAACACTGGTTAATATGTAGTTGCGTTACTCTGGTAGACGTGTCAATTGTTTTACTGCTTCATGGTAAAATGAGTGTGGTTGAATTGATTTAAATATTGGTTGTCTTTTCTTGATTGCCTGAGTTAATGTTGGTTTAGATGCAGAGATCAATTAATGCTCTTTATAGAGGCATTTCATTTACCTAGTGGGTAACACCAATAACTTCGACAACGATTTTGTTCTGTTGCAGCTGTACTCTGTCATATTATGGATATGCTCTGTCATTCCATTTAGTTACTGTGGTTTCCAGTGACCTGATTGTTTAGGGTCCACCCCTTTGTGAACTTGGGACAGCCAAAGTATTAGTCTCTGCTTATGTTTTGTGTCAGTCATTGTTGTGCTGAATAATGATCAAATAATAGTGTATCAGCATGTAGTTTGATACAAAAAATATATTGTGCTGGGGAAAAGGGCAGTAATTATTACTCATGCTGTATTTACCATATAGGAATAAAATGCACTATGAAATTAGGATAATTAATAGTACAGAGTTGTATCATTATCAAAGATTCTTAGATCTGTTCCATATTTATTTCAGGAAAGTGAAAGTGAAAGTGAGGAAGAAGGTCTTGATGAGGTTGATGACGATGTTGAAGAAGAACATGAACATGAAACTGAGACAGCAGTAGAAGTGGAGCCAATAGTTATGAAGCCTCCTGAAATTCCTTTGGCACCTAAAGATCCAGAAAGGCAACTTTCAAAGAAGGAATTGAAGAAAAAGGATCTTGAAGAACTCGATGCTCTTCTTGCTGAGATGGGATTGAAAAAGGAAACCAGTGGCCAAGATGGATCTCATGGTATATATATATGTTTATGTATCTCAATAGGTTTCTCATGTTAGCATTGAATTGGGTCTGATTTCTTTGTGATGTATGTGCCATCGCCAAAACGACATACACAAACACATGCTTACATGCACACATGTATGCATATTTTAACTTTGGAACTACTTTTAATTCCTGAAATTCAAATGCTTTCACTTCCAATACGGGAGAAGTCTTGAATTTTCTAAACAGCTTCATCCTTTTATGTTCTTAAATTCTGCAAGTTCATTTATTATTCTTTTCTGTACAAGTTTCTTGTGGTTAATGGGAACTCTGTCCAATCTTACCCTCTCTTTATGCTGCTTTCCTACATCGAGTTCACTGTTTCTACATTTTGTAGTGTATAGATTGTTACTGCCAGTGCATATGACCTAAAATTTTTTTCATATTGCTCTGAGCATAGGTTTCAGCGGAGCTTGGTAGCTTTTTACTAGAATTTTAAACAGCTGAGAATTTTAATGGGAAATTATAACAAGTTAGCTTCTACCCACATTCGTTTGATGTTTGTTGACCATGTTAGTTCTTGGAGTTTACGACTTCTGGTTAAACAGAAACATAGGTCCATTGCTTGTTGCTGTATTTCATTTTACATAGGAAGCCTCTGCTACATGGAATATATTTTATATATACGCATTTTCCTTTTTTCAGGTGTTGCACAAGAGAAGAAAGGTGAGGATAATGAAGATTTTGAAAAGAAGGATGATGGCCCTGCAGAGAGCAAAACTGCCAAAAAGAAGAAGAAGAAGGATAAATCTGTAAAGGAAGCAAAAGATTTGTCTGAGAACCAGCCTGATGGTGCTAACGCTGGTGGTGGGACAGATGAAACTGCTGGGACAAAGAAGGCAGAGGATACATCTATTGATGTGAAAGAGCGGCTGAAGAAAGTAGCTTCTATGAAAAAGAAAAAGTCTAGTAAAGAGATGGATGCTGCTGCCCGAGCTGCTGCTGGTGAAGCTGCTGCAAGGAGTGCAAAGCTTGCTGCTGCAAAAAAGAAAGAGAAGAATCACTATAATCAGCAGCCAGTGCGGTAGGCTGGCAGGATACTCAGTTATTGTAGTTTTCTTTTTGACTTCTTACATATGAACATGAACTTTCTTTTGTTCATTTTATCATATGCAAAATAAACAACAGAGTCTGGTTTTGTCAAAGTAACTTTCAACAGAATTTTAGAGAAAGAAATTGGTTCTTTCATCCTGATTTTTTGGCCCTGTTCCGATGGATGACATTGTGTTTGCACGGTTGTGAATTTTTATGAATGTTTAACATCTAAAATATCTTTGTGCGTGAAAATATGCATTGTGCTTGTATTAAATGGGAAAGTGAGGAGGGCTGGTGATGGGCAATTGCCCCACTGCTTCATTATTTAAAATTTATGGAAATGCATCAGGTTTTTGTAGATGGTTTTTTGTCTAGGCTGGCTTCTATTTTTGAAAAATTAAGAACTTCTTGGTTCTTCATGAAGTCCCATTTTATGGACCATTGACCTTGGGAAAGTATCATTCGTGACATTTTTAGATCATAATTATCTTTAAATGCGAATTCCATTTACATATAAATGCAAATTTTATTTCCAATTTTAGATTGCACAACAATAACGTCTAAGCCCGTAAATCCCTAGGAAGCTAGCGAGTTTCGTATCTAAGTTCTCTTTTTCATAAATTTTATAGTTTTTATTATTCAAAGTCTCTCTTAACGGTTATTACCATCTAACTTAATAAAACTTTAGATGTGGATATACTTGAATCGAGTTATTGTTTTTATTTTTTGGATTTTATTTTTTAATTAAATATAAGTTTTTAAGTAATAAATATTTTAATTAATTAATTTATTTATATTTTAAGATATAAATATAATATTTATATATTTTACCAACCAAAAATACCTTCTAACCTAGTTTGATTTTGAAGGTAAAGAATAGTTTAAATTTTAAACTTTAAAGACTGGGAAAATGTCATTAAAAAAAAATTGGGTGAAAATTTGTTATTATCCTTTAATTAGACCCGTTAATTGAGCTTGATCAAATAAAGACTTAACCTAAAACACGAAATTGAAGCCTGATATGAGAAGACCCTATTCAACACTATGGCATGTCAGGTTTTAAGCTTTAATATTAAGCGTATAGATCAACTCGACTTAGCTTGATAATATGTAAAAAAATAAAAACAATATTTAGTGGCTTGTGATAGAAGCAACTGATGCTTCTACCTTGTTTCAATTTGTTTAATTTATTTATTTTTCCTCGTATAAACTTATTCGACTTTTCTTCATTTTCAGTTTTATTTACAAATTTCTCAATCTCAATTTTTTTATTATATTTTTAATCTCATTTTCTCTCATCAACCCTCTTTTAGAAACTATCTGAATTTATAAATAATAATTTTGTATGTTTATAATTTTATTTTTATTTTATAAAGATAAGTAGATAAATGATATAATATTTATATTTTATTTATGTTTTGTAATTTATATAGTATATAAATTTATTTATTTATACTATGTTATAAACTTATAATATTTTTTAGGCCAAACGACTATTTCCCACCCAAGGTTTGATGTTTTCTCAAATGTCCCTCCTTTAACTATGGAAATACTAAACACCCACCCATAAACAGTTAAAATTAACGGGGGTAAGGGTAAAATTGTCATTTTCTCTATAATATTAAAAAATAAACTAAAATATAATTTCTTTTTGCCCCTCTAAAGTTTGAAAACAAAAATTTTCCTCCAGCCTAAGTTTTAAAAAATGGCAGTTTCACCCTAGGGTTTGGTTTTGAAATCTCCGGCGACCTCTCCGGCTCCGTTGCCGACGGCCTCTCCCTCCCGAAGAATCCTCTCCTTCCGATGATCCATTTCCTCTCATTTGGAGGTCCAATCGGCCTCGGAGACGCCTTGGGAGATGAAGACGAAGTCGTCGTCTTCGTCTTCGTCTCCCAAGGCGTCTCTGAGGCCGATCGGACCTCTAAATGGGAGGAAAGGGATCACCGGAATGAGAGGATTCTTCGACAACGGAGCCGGAGAGGTCGTCGGAGATTTCAAAATCAAACCCTAGGGTGAAACTGTCATTTTTTAAAATTTAGACTGAGGGAAAATTTTAGTTTTGAAAGTTAAGGGGGGCAAAAAGAGATAAAATTTTCAGGCGTTAGAGTTCTATTAAATTTAACCGGCCATGGGTGAATGTTTGGTGTTTTCATAGTTAAAGGGTGGAAACTTGTCATTACAGCATATCTTGGGTGGGAAATAGTCGTTTGACCTATTTTTTATCATGTAACTATGATATTTCTTTTTCACAAGTGAAGTATTATAAATAATATATTTATGATACTGTCTTCGGTTTTAATAATTAAAAAATAATTTATATTTAATAATTTTAATTAATTTTTTTAAAATATTGTTTAAATAGGTCGATCTAACCCAATTAAGATTTGATCCGACCTTTTATATATAGGGTCGAGTTTTGGGTTTTCACATGCCAATGGATTGGCCAACCTAAATGCCCATTACTGTATGACCCTAAAACTTGCCCAGTAGCTCAATTGGCTAAGCCGGAGCTACCTAGCTCAGCCCATTGGCACCTCCACCCTTAATCAATCGGTAACAATAAAAATTACATGACTACGTAACATTAATCTCAACCCCAAATCAAAACGATGTTGACTCACCACCACGTAAGATTATCATACCCCAAAGGAAGTAGCCTTAGTGAGGTTACACAAACAACGAAGCGCCACCCCTCGGCCGAGCTGTCCACGCTTTCTCTGGAATTATTTTCTAGCTAAATTCCCAATTCGATCTCACTTGAGGTCTTTTGATCTCAACAAAATCTCAAGCTCTTGGTTTTCACTTCTGCTAATCCTTATAAATCATCTTCCTCTTTCTTACTTTTCTAATTATTGTAAATGAATATTTAGGGTTAGTAAGGGATCAATCCATCGAACCGCTGAGTGGCCTATCTGTAAATACGGTCGAAAACTGGGGGCGAATCAGTCCCAGCTTCACCGCAACCCGGCTGCGGCCATTCAATCAACTCAAGCCGGCCGGAATTTCTGGTTTTTCCTCCGCCAGCAAAATGCGCCCCTGCAACACACCCTTCACTACCTGCCCTACATTGATTCTGTAAACCGTCACTCAGCCAAGCCCCATCACCAGCTCTCTTCAAAGATGGACTCCGCATCCAATTCTTCTTCTGCTTCCAACTCTGCCTCTCCCCCGCAAGAGGAGCCTGAGTACCTCGCCCGTTACATTGTCGTTAAACACTCGTGGCGCGGCCGTTACAAGAGAATTCTCTGTATCTCTAATGTTGCAATCATCACCCTCGACCCCAACACGTTGTCCGTTACCAACTCTTATGACGTCTCCACGGATTTTGAAAATGCCACGCCGATCATTAGCCGCGATGAAAATTCCAATGAGTTTAATATTAGCGTGAGGACTGATGGTCGCGGAAAATTTAAGGGGATAAAATTCTCGTCACGGTATAGGGCGAGTATTTTGACCGAGTTGCACAGAATCAGGTGGAATAGACTCAGTGCAGTGGCGGAATTTCCCGTGCTTCATCTTCGGAGACGCAACTCGGAGTGGGTCCCTTTTGTAAGTTATTACTCCTTACTTTGCAATGTTAGTGGTTTTGTTATGTGTATAATCATACTTTTTCTTCCTTTGTGAACGGCTGGTTACAGGTTATTAGAACTTATTTTAGTTCACCTACTATTTTATGTTTCCAATTTATTAGTGGACACATGGGATTGATATTCTGGAATTTGCATGTGGAAAATGTTAGAAAGCATAATTATTTGCTAGGTACCAGCTTAAGATTTTGGATGTGGTGGTTACTTAATATGATAGTATGGCATATGTCGTGTGCTCAACTTTCCTGCGTCTCATTGGTATTTGTATATGTATACGGAGTACACTGGACTGAATTACTAATGACTGGTTCCTGCTGCAGAAATTAAAGGTTACTTATGTTGGAGTTGAACTTATCGAGTTGAAATCTGGAGATCTCAGATGGTGCCTGGACTTTAGGGATATGGATTCACCTGCTATCATTCTCCTTTCTGATGCTTATGGGAAGAAAAGTGAAAGTGGAGGTTTTGTTCTGTGCCCATTATATGGGAGAAAATCGAAAGCTTTCCAAGCTGCTTCAGGGACCACAAGCTCTGCAATCATCTCAACTTTGGTAAGGATGCACTATTAGTGAGTAATTTATGATTCTTTAATGATCTCAATTGGATACTTTATCAGAATTGGCCTAAGTTTCTGCTTGCTTTCGGAGCCCCTTTTCCCAAAGAACTGGATTGTTTATGCCTATCTCATTGTGCTTATTTTAAGAATTTTTTTTTCTATCAATAACATGTTACCTAACATATTTATGCAGACTAAAACTGCAAAATCCATGGTTGGGTTGTCACTATCTGTGGATAGTTCTCAGCCCCTCACTGCAGCAGAGTATATAAGACGACGAGGTAGCTTACTATTAACCTATATCTGCCTCTTTTTGAGCCCCAATCTTCCTTGTCATATTCTTTGCATTGCTGTTTTGTTTCATTGATCGATGATATTCACCTGATAATTTGTAAATACAGCCAAAGAAGCAGTTGGGGCCAATGAAACGCCTTGTGGGGGTTGGTCAGTGACAAGATTGCGCTCTGCTGCTCATGGAACGTTAAATGTTTCTGGATTGACTTTAGGAGTTGGTCCTAAAGGAGGCCTTGGGGAGCATGGTGATGCTGTATCCCGTCAACTCATTCTTACAAGGGTTTCACTTGTTGAAAGGCGACCAGATAACTATGAAGTAAGATGAAGAACTTTACAACTTTAATTTTGGCTTCAAATAGATAGATAGGGTTTACCTCATACAAAAGCATGCTTCAAATTTAATTGTGTTAAGAGAAAAGCATGTAGCTATAAGATAGAAAGTACTTATATGTGCTCAGTATCCTTCAATATGGCGTACCTACAAGTTGCATCACTTCCTGAGAAATCTCCTTAGATGTGTGCAGGCTGTTATTGTCCGTCCTTTATCTGCTGTGAGCTCACTTGTTCGATTTGCAGAGGAGCCCCAGATGTTTGCTATTGAATTTAATGATGGATGCCCTATCCATGTAAGCATTGATCAGTTTTGTTTTGAAACTCCAATTCACTTAAATAGTGTACTATCTAATGTGAGTGCTGTGCTATACAGGTATATGCAAGCACATCTCGTGACAGCTTACTTGCTGCAGTTCGGGATGTTTTGCAAACAGAAGTAGGTATATTTGTTCTCTGTTGGATGTAAACAGTGGCTTGCCCATAAAATAATCAAAACATGATCATAATTTACTGATCTTTCGGTTTGCCTAGCGTTGTATCTGTGAGAAGATATATTAGATGGTAAAGTTTGTTGTGGTGTGGTTTACCTTTAGATTATACTTTTGCAGGGTCAATGTCCAGTACCAGTATTACCAAGGCTGACAATGCCTGGTCATCGTATTAATCCACCTTGTGGGGTTGTCGATTTACAAGTTAGAAGACAGCGTCCTGTGGCTGATATGGATAATGCGTCCTTGCATTTGAAACACTTGGCTGCATCAGCTAAAGATGCTGTGGCTGAAAGTGGTTCAGTGCCTGGTTCGAGAGCTAAACTATGGCGTAGAATACGGGAGTTCAATGCATGTATTCCATACAGTGGAGTGCCCCCTAACATTGAGGTGCCCGAGGTGATTTTGATGGCCTTGATTACAATGCTTCCTGCTACTCTAAATCTGCCTCCAGAGTCCCCTCCCTTGCCACCCCCTTCACCCAAAGCTGCTGCAACAGTGATGGGCTTCATTGCTTGTTTGCGTAGACTACTCACGTCAAGAAGTGCAGCTTCGCATGTGATGTCTTTTCCTGCTGCTGTTGGAAGAATAATGGGTTTGCTTAGAAATGGATCTGAGGGTGTCGCTGCTGAAGCTGCTGGACTGATTGCAATACTCATTGGTGGTGGATCTGGTGATGCAAATATGTTATCAGATTCTAAAGGAGAGCAGCATGCAACAATCATGCACACAAAGTCTGTATTATTCGCACAGCAAGGTTATGTTATTGTCCTTGTTAACAGATTGAGGCCCATGTCTCTATCACCTTTATTGTCAATGGCTGTTGTTGAAGTTCTTGAGGCTATGATATGTGAACCACATGGTGAAACTACCCAATACACTGTTTTTGTTGAGTTGTTACGCCAAGTTGCTGGTTTGCGGCGTCGTTTGTTTGCACTTTTTGGACATCCTGCGGAAAGTGTTAGGGAAACGGTTGCTGTAATAATGCGTACAATTGCCGAGGAAGATGCAATTGCTGCAGAGTCTATGCGTGATGCTGCTTTGCGAGATGGGGCTTTGCTGAGGCATTTATTACATGCATTTTTCCTTCCTGCTGGTGAGCGCCGTGAGGTTAGTCGACAGCTTGTTGCCCTTTGGGCAGATTCCTATCAGCCAGCATTAGATTTATTGTCTAGAGTGCTGCCTCCTGGGCTTGTTGCTTATTTGCACACACGTTCAGATGGAGTTTCTGCTGAAGATTCAAATTTGGAGGGTTCATTAACCAGTAGAAGACAGAGACGTTTACTCCAGCAGAGGAAAGGACGTGCAGGGAGAGGAATTACATCTCAAGAGCATTCTCTGCCTTCGGTTAATAATTCTGAAGTTTCTGGTTCAGCAAGGCAGACAATTGTTGGTGCTAATAAAGGACCAGAAAATTATCAAAAGTCTGCCCTAGATCAAACTTCTGGACAGGCTTCAGCTTTTCAATCTACTCCTGCTCTTGTTGGTGAGAATTTGACCAATAACTTGTCAGCTACAGGTGTTTCTCAAAATTATCTTTCAGCTGTTGTTGCTACAACTGATGCTCCTGCAACAAGTATACATGAATCTGTAGAACCGAAAGCTTCAAGTTTGGTTGATTCTGATGCCAATGTGGTTGATTTCCAGAACACAGGCCTTCCAGCACCTGCTCAGGTTGTTTTAGAGAACACACCAGTGGGTTCTGGTCGGCTACTCCTTAATTGGTCTGAATTCTGGAGAGCTTTTAGCCTTGACCATAATCGTGCAGATTTGATTTGGAATGAGCGCACCCGACAGGAGTTGAGAGAGGCTTTGCAGGCTGAGGTTCATAAATTAGATGTTGAGAAGGAGCGTTCGGAAGATATTGTTCCTGGAGGTGCTACTGTAGAAATTATGACTGGCCAAGATAGTGTGCCTCAGATATCTTGGAACTATTCTGAATTCTCAGTCAGTTATCCTAGTTTATCCAAAGAAGTTTGTGTGGGTCAATATTATCTACGATTGCTGCTTGAGAGTGGTAGCAGTGGCAGGGCACAGGATTTCCCCCTGCGTGATCCAGTTGCCTTTTTTAGAGCACTATATCATCGTTTTCTTTGTGATGCAGACACAGGCCTTACAGTAGATGGTGCAATTCCTGATGAGCTAGGTGCATCTGATGATTGGTGTGATATGGGAAGATTAGATGGTTTTGGAGGAGGGGGAGCCTCTTCAGTTAGGGAGCTATGTGCAAGAGCTATGGCAATTGTATATGAACAGCATTTTAAGACAATTGGACCTTTTGAAGGTACTGCACATATTACAGTTCTCTTGGACAGGACAAATGATAGAGCTTTGAGGCACCGACTTCTTCTCCTTCTGAAGGTATGTTGAAAATGAGTTGCCCAACTTTCTTCCCTTTCTTTGGCAATCTTTGCCTTGGCAAGATTTTTTGCATGAGTTGAAATAATGTCAATCTGTTAGGATCCCAAGTGCAAGGTATGGGACTTGGATCCCACATTGGAAAGTATAGGCAACTAGTGTGGGGTTTTTATGGTCTTGGGCTCTCCCATCTCAATAGCTAGCTTTTGAGGTGTGGTTCTCCTAAAGTTCGTATCATTTGGTATCAGAGCCATCACTACGTCTCCCAGTTGCAATCGTGCGGCGCGGGTGGTGACGCCGGCATTATAGTGTTCGCCTGGGGCTAGTAGGGAGCTAGCGCACAGCCAGCCCGCGTGGGCGCCGGGGCTGCGGAGCATGGTGGTATGTTAGAATTCCAAGTGCAAGGTATCGGACTTAGATCCCACAGTGGAAAGTATGGGCAACTAGTGTGGGGTTTATATAGTCTTGGGCTCTCCCATCTCAATAGCTAGCTTTTGAGGTGTGGTTCTCCTAAGGTTCGTATCACAATCCCAGTGAAGTCATGATGGTGAACAAGGCCCTTGAGATACATGCTTATGGCCTTCTGTACTTATGAATTGATCCGTTCAATGGAAGTGACTGACTGCATATTGGGCCAAAGTCTATATTAAAATTTGCATTTCAGTCATAACTTTAATCAATGTAATGATTTAATATTTTGTTATCATTTGTTATGTTAGGTTTTAATGAAGGTTTTATCAAATGTGGAAGCTTGTGTTTTGGTTGGAGGGTGTGTATTAGCTGTTGATCTGCTGACGGTTGTTCATGAAGCGTCAGAGAGGACTGCAATCCCTTTACAGTCTAATTTGATAGCTGCTACTGCATTCATGGAACCACTCAAGGAATGGATGTTTATTGACAAAGATGGTGCTCATGTTGGACCTGTGGAGAAAGATGCCGTCAGAAGGTTCTGGTCAAAGAAAGCTCTTGATTGGACAACAAGGTGTTGGGCTTCTGGGATGCTAGAGTGGAAAAGATTGCGGGATATCCGTGAACTTCGTTGGGCATTATCTGTTCGAGTTCCTGTCCTCACACCCACTCAGGTATTGTCATTTAGAGTTGTAATATGATGCTGATGTACCATTGCTTCTACTTTTGCTGCTTTTTTTTACCATTTGCATGCATGATGCCCGGTGCACTAGCAATTATATCTGGTAAGTGATCTACTATTAATTTCTCTAATTGTTTTATTTGGTTACACAACTTTTAAATTTATATTATGCTGATACTTGACGATTTATTTGTTTTCTGTGTTTAATCAATTATCATAGATTTACAAAAGCCTTTATAATCTTGTATAGAATTATGTACTAGAGATTGGTTATCCTTAGGATGTGCTCTGTCCTATATGTAGATCAGTGTTACAATTATGTGGAGCAAATGTAATTCTGTGCTTTTGGTGACTGTGGTCTGTGGTGCTGAAGTCTCATCATTAAATCATAGTTAAAGCAAACTGTAAAAAGAAAGCGCCTTTTATTTGCCTATTTATGAAAACATATTGCAAATCATGGTAATAATATATATGTAAGACAGATACTTATCTGCATACAAAATAATATCATCTCAGACGGCTTCCTAAATACAATTTAATCACTAGATGCTGTATATTTTATAGGTAGGGGAGGCAGCATTATCCATATTACATAGCATGGTATCTGCACATTCAGATTTAGACGATGCTGGAGAGATAGTTACTCCAACTCCCAGGGTGAAACGGATCTTGTCAAGTCCCCGCTGCCTTCCACATATTGCTAAGGTGATTCTCAAAGCTATTTAGTTTTCAATTATTATACTATCATAGTAGTAGATTGCCTCCTACATATAGGTGGAACTAATATGCCAGTTAACTTGTCATATTGTTTAATTATATTCTAAGCTTTAACTAAAATCTTCTTACTTATCTATTTTATAGGGCTTACTTTTAGTGTACAAGGAATTTTGGGAAATGCACTTATATGATAATCAATAGAGTTCTGGTATATATGCACTCTCATGCTATAACCAATAGTTCCTGAAATTTCTTTGTACTTTAAACTTTTATGAAATAGTTAGTACTTGGCTAATGCCCACGAAAAATGATGTTTTCCCTCTTTATCTTTCTTATGAGTTAATAAAGTTCTGATCTGAGAATTACTGCTGGATCCCACGACTGTGTTAATTAGGAAAATTTTGTAATAATTATCTCTAGTAGTTGTCCCAACCCAAGGGAGTCGAACCCATGATCTCTTTGTTGAAGCCAAAGAAAGGTCTTAACCACTCAACCCAATCCTTGGATTGTGGAATTTCCATGTCCAACCACAAAGGCTTTGCCACTTTTCTTAACTTCAAAAATTAGATGTTTGAGTTGAGATCTTTATTGCTAACTAATTTTGCCAAAAAAACAAAGGCTATGCTTTCTGGGGAACCAAGTATTGTGGAGGCTGCTGCTGCATTGCTGAAGGCTGTTGTCACCAGAAATCCTAAGGCCATGATACGTTTGTACAGCACAGGCACATTTTATTTTGCACTGGCATACCCTGGATCGAATCTCTCGTCAATTGCTCAATTATTTTCAGTGACTCATGTCCATCAAGCCTTTCATGGTGGGGAAGAAGCTGCAGTTTCATCTTCATTGCCTCTGGCTAAACGTAGTGTGTTGGGTGGTCTTCTCCCGGAATCATTGTTGTATGTGTTGGAACGCAGTGGTCCTGCTGCATTTGCAGCAGCAATGGTGTCTGATTCCGATACTCCAGAAATCATATGGACGCATAAAATGCGAGCAGATAATCTGATTCGCCAGGTATTTCGAATTTTCAAATGATTCACTTAAATATTGGTGTTCATATGTTTTCTTGAATTATGCTAAATAAGTGAAACAACTATGAATTGGCACTTAATACTCTTTCCTTTTACCAGGTTTTGCAACATCTTGGTGATTTTCCCCAGAAATTGTCACAGCACTGTCATTCTTTATATGAATATGCCCCAATGCCACCAGTTACATACCCTGAGCTGAAAGACGAAATGTGGTGTCACCGTTATTACCTTCGGAATTTATGTGATGAGATTCGGTTCCCAAATTGGCCGATTGTTGAACATGTTGAGTTTCTGCAGTCATTGTTGGTAATGTGGCGTGAAGAGTTGACACGAAGACCTATGGACCTTTCAGAAGAAGAAGCTTGCAAAATACTAGAGATATCCCTGGAAGATGTGTCAAGTGATGATGCATCTAAGAAACACTCTTCTGAATTAGTTGAGGAGCTATCGAAGAAGATTGAGAACATTGATGAGGAAAAGCTCAAACGACAATATAGGAAACTTGCAATGAAATACCATCCTGATAAAAATCCTGAAGGGAGGGAAAAGTTTCTTGCTGTACAGAAAGCTTATGAGCGTCTTCAGGTAGATCAGAGATTAATGTTTGAAGTTATAAATTCCATGAGATTAATGTTTCATACTGCATTAGCTTGTGTGAAATCCATGAGTATTCCTATTTAACTGTTGGTTCCTTCTAATTTTGTGAATGGTTACACGAATGGACAGAAAAAATTATCTTCTGGGTTAAGCATATGAGAGGATCCATTTTTTTAGTGTCAACTCTTTCAAGTACATTCTCCCTTATGTTCAGAAAACTGTTAATTTTACATATTTATATTATATATGTGGATTTACTTAATGACTCCTTTTAGCATTTTATGTAGCTTATGCATTTGCAAATTACATGTGGTAATGTCATGACTAATAGGGATATCTTTTAGAATTAAAGGATGCAACAAAAGTTGTTTTGCTGTAAAATTCTTCTTAGTGTTAAAAGTATTTTCTATTCAATTTTTTTAATTTTTACACAGTGTCCATTCTGCTCAAACCTTTAGCTTTATATGATTGTTACAGGCTACCATGCAAGGCTTGCAAGGTCCTCAACCTTGGAGATTATTGCTTTTACTGAAAGGGCAATGCATCTTATACAGACGATATGGAGATGTACTAGAACCATTCAAATACGCAGGCTATCCAATGTTGCTTAGTGAAGTTACTGTTGACCAGGATGACAACAATTTTCTATCCTCAGATAGAGCACCTCTTCTTGTTGCAGCTTCAGAGCTTATCTGGCTAACGTTAATGCCTCTCTTTCCATTGTCTTCTTTGTTGGTTTTACTAATTGAAGTGCAACACTGAGTTAGATTAGCTTAACCTTTTTTAACTATTTTCCATGTTTAGGTGTGCATCGTCCTCATTGAATGGTGAAGAGCTTGTGAGAGATGGTGGGGTACAACTTCTTGCAACTCTTCTTTCCCGGTGCATGTGTGTAGTTCAGCCAACTACTCCTGCAAGTGAACCTTCTGCTATCATTGTTACCAATACAATGCAAACATTTTCTGTTTTAAGTCAGTTTGAGAGTGCCAGGGCTGAGATGCTTCAGTTTGCTGGACTAATTGAGGACATTGTGCACTGCACAGAACTTGAGCTTGTTCCTGCAGCTGTTGATGCTGCCCTTCAGACTATTGCCTATGTTTCTGTGTCACCTGAATTGCAGGATGCGTTGTTAAAGGCTGGTGTGCTATGGTAACTTAACTCTTGTTTTGTGATACATCTGTGTTTATGCATCCCACTTGCCCCCCTTTTTCCTGGCTTATTTTACTGTTTTGCATAAATCTGAGTTAGCTGTCACTGTGTGCTGCCTTATTGAACTTATTAATAACCATACTATAATTGTATATAAGGCATCCCCACTGAACAATTTTCTTCACTTTCTTTTGCTTATTAATTTAATTATCAAGCTAATTAGTTCCTTATCTTAAGCATATGTTAGACTTATTAGGGTTAACTGACATGGCCTTATGTTTTGATGCCTTAATTTCAGACGGTTTACTCTTTAAAAAACAAGATCTGTTTGTTTCCGATGCCGCCCATCCTTTTGTTTCTCATTTCATGCCTGAAATGGACTAAGTTTTTTGTTTTTTAATTACTTTTTATAGTCATATAAATCTTATTAGTTCTGCATTTTTCATTAAGCTGTTACTTATTATTTTAATTCTGATTTATTCTAGGTACCTTTTGCCATTATTGCTCCAATATGACTCAACCGCTGAAGAATCTGACACACAGGAATCACATGGTGTTGGTGCTAGTGTTCAAATTGCAAAAAATATGCATGCTGTACGAGCAGCTCATGCCCTGTCCAGGCTTAGTGGCTTGTGCTCTGATGAGGTTTCAACACCTTATAATGGGGTGGCAGCTGGTGCGCTTAGAGCTTTGTTGACTCCTAAGCTTGCAAGTATGTTAAAAGATCAAATAGCGAAAGACCTGTTATCCAAATTAAACACAAACTTGGAGTCTCCAGAGGTAAATTTGTATTTTCTGTCATTGCCTATTTAGTGGAGGAATTATCTAGTGTTTAATAGTATGAGCATTTAAATGTTCTTGCACAACTAGATTTGTTGTTTATGGAACAATTTTTATGTTGACATTGCTGGAATATATGAGAGCTGTTCATTTTAGATGACTTTATATACAATTATGTATCAGCATTGTTAGTTGCCTTCCTTTATTTATGACAATGATGGAACAAATGTACATTTGAGGGCAAGGCATGTTTATATGTGTGAATTGTAGAGGTTAAATTATTCCCTTTATGAGTTAAGTGATCTAAGCCTGTAAATATGGAAAAAACTTTCGTGCAGCTTATTGGCTTTCTTGAATAGATGGAATTAATGTTTATAGATTAGGAGCAGAGAGATGTTTAGATTGTGGAATGTAATCTTTTGTTGAGGATGGCATGCAAAGAATATAATCAATCAGTCACCTGTCTGCACATGTTGTGATACTTGTTAGTGTGACTTCTAAAGTAAAGTTTTTATCTGAATTATCTAACATATAACTATGTTCTTGCTGTAGATTATCTGGAATTCTTCAACTCGAGGAGAACTCTTAAAATTTGTGGATCAGCAACGCACAAGCCAGGGTCCTGATGGAACTTATGATCTGAAAGATTCTTGTGGATTTGTGTACAAGGCATTATCAAAGGAACTTTATGTTGGCAATGTATATTTGAGGGTCTACAATGATCAACCAGATTTTGAAATCAGTGAACCAGAAGCATTTTGTGTTGCTTTAATTGATTTTATATCATTTCTTGTTCACGATCAATGTGCAACAGAACCAGTTGTTCAGAATAACCTTGGTAATGATAGCTCATCTTCTGAGGCATCCGACCTTCCAAATGATGCAGTTGATTCATCAGTAAATGAACAGCATGTTTCTGATGATTCTTTGGCAGTATCTGATGGGAAAACAACTGACAAGGAAGATACCCAACTGATTAAAAACCTACAGTTTGGTTTGATCTCACTTAAGGTACATTATTCATTTGTGCATTTAAGTTCTTAATAATTCATTGCATTTGAATTTTTTCCCCAAATATTGCAGAACATACTGACAAGCAACCCCAATTTGGCATCTATATTTTCTACTAAAGAAAAGCTATTACCTCTATTTGAATGCTTCTCTGTGCCTGTTGCGTCAGAAAGCAACATTCCTCAGCTTTGCCTGAGTGTGCTATCTCTCTTGACAACATGTGCTTCCTGCTTGGAGGCTATGGTAGCAGATGGATCCAGTCTTCTTCTTTTATTACAAATGCTTCATTATGCTCCAGCTTGCCGTGAGGGTGTTCTTCATGTTCTTTATGCTTTGGCTAGCACACCAGAGCTTGCCTGGGCAGCTGCCAAGCATGGTGGAGTTGTATACATTCTTGAACTTCTCCTGCCTTTGCAGAGTAATGTTTCCCCCCCACCCCCTCTCTTGCTTCCCTTTTTTTTTTTGCTTCTTATCTGTAAAAAGTAATGTAACCAATAATGAAATGGTTGATGTACAGAAGATATTCCCTTACAGCAAAGAGCAGCAGCAGCATCTTTATTGGGGAAGCTTGTTGGGCAACCGATGCACGGACCAAGGGTAGCTATAACATTAGCAAGGTTCCTTCCAGATGGCCTGGTATCAGTTATTAGAGATGGGCCTGGTGAGGCTGTTGTATCGGCACTTGAGCAGACTACTGAAACTCCAGAACTGGTGTGGACACCAGCTATGGCAGCTTCTTTATCTGCTCAGATTTCCACCATGGCATCTGATCTATACCGTGAGCAGATGAAAGGTCGCGTTGTTGATTGGGATGTACCTGAGCAAACTTCTGCCCAGCAGGAAATGAGAGATGAGCCACAGGTATGATCTGACGTATTTTATTTCTGTACCTAGAAAGTATATTTTCATATTCTTTATCTTACAGGTTCTTCATCATGTAGGTTGGAGGAATCTATGTCAGACTATTCCTAAAAGATCCTAAATTTCCTCTTAGAAATCCAAAGAGATTTTTGGAAGGACTGCTTGATCAGTATTTGTCATCTATTGCTGCTACACATTATGATACACAAGCAGTTGACCCAGAGCTTCCTTTGCTTCTATCTGCTGCTCTGGTGTCATTATTGCGAGTGCATCCTGCTCTTGCAGACCATGTTGGATATCTTGGCTATGTGCCCAAACTTGTCTCTGCTGTGGCTTATGAGGGAAGACGAGAAACTATGTCATCAGAGGATGTGATAAATGGAAATCATGCAGCAGATAGAGTATATGAATCTGATGATGGATTAGCTCAGCCTGCTCAAACACCACAGGAACGTGTTCGGCTTAGTTGTTTGCGTGTACTGCATCAACTTGCAGCCAGCACTACATGTGCTGAAGCTATGGCAGCAACTAGTGCAGGAACTCCTCAGGTATATATTGGAACATCTACCGATCATGTTATGAATTCCATTGACTTGATCATCTGATGTATTTTTGATACGTACTGTGAAAGAACCAAATCCCCAAGCCAGTTGTTGATGTTGGAGAATCCAAACACATAAACCCCACACCGGAAGGCTACACTTTTCAATTTGGTATCAAAGTCTCCTACCTTGCAACTGGAATCATAACATACCACCACACTTAGCAGCCTTAGTGCTCACTCAAGCTGGCTGTGTGCTATTCTACTAGCCTTAAACCAACACTGCAATGCCGACGTCACCACCAACTCCGCACGATTGTGATTTTGAAACATGAGGGTGACTTTAATACCAAATAATACAAATCTTGAGAGGCCCCACATCAGAAGCCCATACATTCCAATATGGGTCCCAAGGCCTGTACTTTGCACCTGGGACCATTGCAAATTTCTACTCTCTAAATTTAATAACCAACTTTGTGGATAGGACTTCATGGAAAATTCACATCTCATAATGTTCACTTAGTTGTCTAGAGTGTTTTCTTAATCTTTTCATCATAAAGGCTTTCTCTAGAATTCTTTTAATTTCCTTTTTCCGTTATCCTCTTCTATTCAGGAATGATTCTCTATCTAGAGTGATACTTTATGGTCTTAATTTTAAGCATATAAAATTTTCTATTGTCTAGAATACACTGATTATAGCTGGTAATTGGTCTCTGATTAATTTAATATTTACTGAGATAGTGGTTTTTGTTTTTCCGTAGTTTGACCCTTAGCAATAGGTGACTTCATGCCTTACGATCATGTTTTTTAAAATTCATCTGTTCATAACCTTAGTCCATTTGTTTGTTCTTGTAATCATCTTTTCAGGTTGTTCCACTTCTAATGAAAGCTATAGGATGGCAAGGTGGAAGTATATTAGCTCTCGAGACACTAAAGCGTGTTGTGGTTGCTGGAAATCGAGCTAGAGATGCACTTGTAGCACAAGGCCTCAAGTGAGTAACTTTTGTTGGTTAGATCAATTAAAAAACCTATTGTGTGCGTGTCCACAAGTCTGTTTGTGTGGCTTTTGATCCTTGCTATCTGATATTCAGAATTTTTCATTCTATTAATGGAGTCAAACTCTTACTTCCTACACTTTCTGATACTGGAGCAATAAATTTTTTGTACATTGTAGGGTTGGTCTTGTTGAAGTACTTCTTGGCCTTCTTGACTGGAGAGCTGGGGGTAGGAATGGACTATGCTCTCAAATGAAGTGGAATGAATCCGAAGCTTCTATTGGCAGGGTGCTAGCAATTGAGGTTAGCTTGTTTAATATGTTTTGTCGTTTAAAAGCTGTGTTATCCTTACCAAAGAAAATTGTTATTGCCTACTAACTCTTTTAATGATTAAGCCTTGTCTTTTGCTCATTTGGTTAACATTTTATGTTTTCAAAAATTTTTAAGGTGCTCTCGCTAGTTACAAAACCTTGTTTCAAAGTGAAGGTGTTGCTAATTTTTCATCCCTTTTTCCTTCTGACTAATTGTCATTTTATGTTGATCCAGGTTTTGCATGCATTTGCTGCAGAAGGGGCCCATTGCACTAAAGTGCGTGACATATTGAATGCCTCAGATGTAAGTTCGGCCACTTTCTTCTTTTAACTTATGTTTACTGTTTCACTAATAGCTTAAAGTTTTCAGCAATTTAATCTTCCTTAAAAGAGTGCTTTCTGGGGAAATTCCTTGAATCATTTATCCTAACTTCATGATTAAATTTGAGTGGACCTCCCTGTTTAAAAAGTGTTTTCATTTTGTTGATTGCTTAGATGAAAACGTATTGCCAGTTTTCAACATTTCCAGAAATTATCGATTTGAATTTGTCAAAGTTGATAAAAATAATGCAGTATCCTTGGTGACTTGTGCATTTGGTTAACATTTTGTCTGGGTATGAATTCATTTGTGTAGGTTTGGGGTGCTTATAAAGACCAGAAACATGATCTTTTCCTTCCTTCAAGTGCTCAAGCGGCAGCTGCCGGTGTTGCTGGTTTAATTGAGCATTCCTCGTCTCGACTCACTTATGCCCTTACGGCTCCCCCACAGCAATCTTCTCAAGCTAGAATGCCTGCTTCATCTTCTCACTTAAACGGAAGCGCAGATCAGTTTTCATATTCATAGTGTAAAGAGAATTCTTCAGTGGTAAAATACCTTCCACATCTGTATAGTCATTGTACAGTTTATAACCCTTCCCCCTCCCTTTCCTTTTATTTTTGTTTTTATATATATATATATATATATATATTTGACTTTACCTTTTGGGGTAAAAAACTTAAATGCAATTTTCTGTGAGAGAATTTTGAAAGGGAAGAAATCATTCATTTTCCAATGTAAAGAGTCAGTTGGATCATTTGTAAATTTTTTTTCAGTTTGTTGCCCATTGCCATAAATAGTTAGAGCTGGCTTTGTGTGAATTCATCATTATTGCAATTTTCTCAATTTCAGCCATAATAAATTTGAATTTCTTTGTTCTTGTTTGTGTTGGTGGCATTTTTTTCCTAGAATCGAAGGTGAAGTGGAGGGAAAGTATCATACATGAACCCAGAAACTGGAGAAGAAACAACAGTAACAGAGAAAGAGATGAAAAGATGTTATTGTTTTATCGAGATTGTAGCAGCACACCGCACCCCAACACCACCCCCCCCTATCAATTAAAATTCACCAACTTCTGCTTCTACTTCAAAATCAGATTCAGTGGCAAGTACAAGCAGTAAAGAGAAAACAAAAATTATGTTGCTTGGTAAAGGAAGTCTCTTAATTAAGATGATGTTGGCTTGCTTCCTATCCTATGCTTTCAGTAAACAAGTCTCACTTTTAATGAATTTTTACTTAGCAGCATGTATAACTTGTTTCCTTTCTGGCACTCTCTCTTCAACAGAATGCAGCAGCAGTATCCCACCTGTTTCCCATTGCGGAAGAATGTCCGGAAAAAAGATCCAAAATAAAATAACAGCTAGTAATAATATTAATGTCCAAGAACATCCTTCAATTTTCAGAATCTGTGTGGGGTACCCTACAAAAGGGCAGGGCTTAAATTTAATAACAACAAAATAACCGACCACAGTGGGAGTCGAACCACGACCTTTTGATCCGAAGTCAAACGCGCTAATCCACTGCGCTATGCGGTCCTATGTGAGTCTTTTCCGACTTTAAAAATAATCATCATGGATGCAGTTTATATTTTATAATCTTTTGGAAACGAAATAAATAAGAATTTTACATAATCAATACTATTATTACTTATAGAAACCAAAACCCTCTTAAACTTGTATACATTAAATTAATAAATTCAATAAATTTATAAAAATAATAAAAACTTTTTAAAGTATGAGTCAATTGTTGTTTGTTTGTTTTTCCTTGAAGTAAAATGTGAGTCAAACAGTTTTTCCTTTTATTTCAATCATTATCCGTCATTTTCTTGAAAAATAATGTGGCCGAATTTGCAGATAACCAAACTGCTAAATTTTGGTTCGCCTATATTTAGAATATTTCAACTCATTCTTTGTCCATATAAAATTATTATTCCAACAATTTCAAAATTTACGTAACAATTCATATAATATAAGAAAATAAATGTAAAGGGTGAAGCATGATTTCCAATCCAATGTCACGACCTAATTAATTATTTTTAGCTTTTACAGGCAGAGTTTCATTAATGGCCAAATAGTTGCTTAATTAGGTTTGAGCTATAACAGTACCGTAATTAATTGGAAAGGACATTGAAGAAACCTCATCTTGGAAACAACTCCTCCCGAGTTAGCTTGCAAGAACAAGATAAATAATTGTGTAGTCGGTTGAGCCTGTGCACCGCCAAGCTAGGTGGTTTGGCGGTGGCGTAAAATGGATGATTTAGAAGTCTGAGGTCTGATCAAGTTTTGTGGGAGAGTAATGAAGTTGAAGGGAAGGTTTCCATATTTGACGGCAAGAAACGGAATAATAATAATTAAAAAAAGAGTACCATGGCCCATGACCATGAATGACCATGCATATATAATTATGCATTGTATTTATAGTTAGTTGATCAAACACTTTCCACCCCCAACCAACCAACATAGCCTCTGAAACACGGCGATTTTGTTATACCAATAAAATCTATATATAAATAATAAAATATTAAATTAAATATTTTAAAATTAAAAAAATATATAAAATATTATATCATTTGAATTCGTAAAGCTGTTAAAATTATTTATCAAAATTATCTCTTGATGTGATTTAATTTTTTTTTTTAAACTATCTTAAATAACAGCTTTTAATGAATAAATGAATATATATAATATAAGTATAATTAGAGAAATTTAATTATTAGTAACAACTTTTAATAATATTATTAGTAAAATAAATAGTATTATAAAAATAATATATAATATAAATATAATTAGAGAAATTAAATTAAATTTAAGTCTGAATTATCAAACTAATATTTTAACTCGACTTTGACTCAAACCTAATTTACTAGTGAGCCAAACAGGGCTGACAAGGCTCGAAATCAGCCTTATTGGTCAGATCTACAGTTTGCTATCCATGTATTCTTAATTAATTCACACCCACTGCCAATTGAACTCTTAGTCCCGAGGTTATCTTAGTCTTTTTCTTTGTATATTCAACCGCAGCTTCCCTGCCCGCCAATTATCTTCCTCTCCCATAGAAGCTATGCGAATCAATCTTCTTTTTCTCTTTACTCTGGCCATACTCCCCACCATTAACGCCTCAAAAGCTCTTGAATTCCCTCAAGAATTTTTCAACTTTACGCTGAGGTGAGGTGAGGTGAATGAATGAATGGACATTTGTCAAAACCAAAACTGTTGCCAGAATGAGACGAAATTGTCTAATCATTCTAATCAATATGGGAGTTTGGTGAGATGGATTTAATTGCCTAAGTTGGGGAAATTATGAAATTAATGTTTATTATTTTTTATTAAAAGTGTGTTTTCTCTCTGCTTCTAATTGGTTTACACTTATTCTACAAAAAGAGATGGCTCAGGAGGATGGTGATGGAACGAACACATGTGCCAAAAGCCAACAACTCGAGGGTGTTCAAATCGTATTTCCGTTGCGTCGGTCTTAATGACGCTCACCGCACCTCTCACTGTCTCTATCAATAAGACGGGCAGCTGCGCCCATAGGACTGACTGGCTGGACTTGCGCTCAACTTGTATTTGAATTTTAAATTTAAATTCGATTTAAATAAATTCAAAATCAACTCAATTCAAATAAGTCTGAGTCTAAAAAACTTAATATTTTGAATTTAAATTTGGCTTGTTAAGCTTTTGATTTAAAAAATTTAATACAAAATATCATTTTAATTAATATATATTAAAATGATACCGTTTTAAAAATAAATTACGTTAAAATTTTAATTTAAATTTTAGTTTGGTTTTATATAAATCAAATCCAATTTAAACTCAAACAAATTTAAATTCGGTTCGATTTAAATGTAGCCGAAAGTGGGCATCCCAATTCCACCAAGCTTCTCATTAATATGAACCATGCTCTCTCAATGCATATTTGTTGAAAAAGGACAAAAATGGTGTGAAATTCGGGTGATATCTGTAAATTATTGCTTCAAAAGGTGATTTAAGTAATAGTAGGGAGGCAAATCACTTTAGTGATATTTTAAAATTAAATATTTGAAAATTTTGAAAATATTAAATTAAATAAAAATTAAATTACAGGTTGTCCAAGGCAGCAAAAGAGCCACGGCTCTGAACATGTTCTGGTAGGGCCACTGGAACTCGCCAACTGATTACGAAATTACCAAAATATTCCTCCTAATCACCGCCAAGAACGATAATGCCCCGGACGTTATTTCCACAATTAAGTATCATGATGAAAACAGACCAAAATTGTTTAACGGCCTTACCTTCACATTTCAAAATAGTCACGTTCCTATTCCATTTTTTCATTTTAATTATTAATTTAATAATTATGGATAGACCAAATGACTTCTCTTCATTTAAATTTTAATGTAAAAATAAATATGTATTAAAATTTAAATACTTATTTATAAATTAATTTTTATTAAAAGAAAGAATAAATTTATTATTTTATTATTAAATCTTAAAACTTTACAAAATTTATGTATTTTTTATTTAAAAAATTAATAATTTTTTTCTTAATATTCAATTTAAAAAAATTCACTTTTCTCTCTCATTCATGCACTTCGACGACCTTTGGCAATTGGAATGACAGATTTCATCTCCAAAAAATGGATAAGACAGATTCGTCTTGATTGTCATTTTGGTCTGCTGGAGGATGAAGGATTCATCGTCCAAACAGTCCCTTAATTGTTCTAACTATCGAAGGTCACTAGATTGCCTAAGTGAAGAGCCTCCAAGCTATCATTGTCATCAAAGAAGAAGATGGATCGGCTAAAGTCGATTGTCAGAAAATAGAAGCAAGGATTTGAAACCCTAAGGGAAAAAATAAAAATTTTAAAACTTGATTATGAGAGAAATTATTAATTTTCTAAACAAATAAAATAATAATATAAATTTTATAAGGTTTTACAGTTTTAATAAAATAACAATTTTATTTTTATCTTTAACAGAAATTAATCCATAAATAAATATTTAAAATTTTATAAACATATATTTACCCCTATATTAAAATTTGCGTTGAAAATAGTCCTTTAACCTCAAGAATGATATATTTATTATATAGTTGAGCTACCCTCCCTTTGACCTTTTTTAACCAAATTACGATATTGTCAAACTCCGCGTTATCCATGCTCTAGTCTAGTGGCTTCCTGCATACACATATTTTGAACATCATTAAGACGGAAAAGCAAATTTGTCTACCACCTACTTTCAATTAACTTGCATTAAAATTTATTATTATTATTATTATTATTATAATTTTTATTGCTGTTAAGTTAGCAAAATCCTATCAAACGTTTTCTTCTACATCTCGAAAACCGATCTTATGCCCACAAAATGGCTTCCGTTGTTAGTACCCTTTTTTGGACCATCTCCTTCCATAATAAGTTTGTTTGGTTGACCTTTTATTAAACTCTAATCTCAAAGAAAAAAAAATTTTATTAATAAAATTATATATATTAATTTTAAATATATATTTTTATATATCATTATATGATTAAATAATTTTAAATTAAAAATCAAATAATATTTAATTATATAATAATATATATAATTATATTTTTTTTAATTACAAAAACGTTCAAAAAAGTATTTCCCCATTTTTTTTAGTGCTTTAAATATTAAGAAAAGTCAAATATAAGCTTAAAATTTTGTTCAGAATCTAGAAAGTCATCCTAGGATAGGATACTGATGTTGACACTACTAATAACTATTTCCCACCCAAGCTTTCATGTATTAATTTTATTATAAAATTTAAAGAATTTATTTTTTCAACTATCGTCTATGTCAATTAATAAAGACTTTTGAGTAAATGAGCAAAAAAAGTTATTTTGTTTGAATATTGCAACAACATGTCCAAAAATGGTAGCATTAATGTTGTCTTTAGTCCATGTATAAAATTAACATGTTTCGTCAATTTCTTCTTTCGTTTTTTTTTTTTTTTTTGAGAAAATGAAATATACAAAGTAAGAAGATGAAGAGATAACTTGAATTCTCAAAAAAGTTATTGTTGAATGCGGGATGTAATCAAGTTAAGCCAAACCGAATAGCGTTTGGCTTGAGCTTGACTCATTTATCTCAAAGAAGAGCTCGAGTTGGTAAGATCTCAATTTGAGTTTATGCTCGAGAGAAAAATGGATTAATCTGAGCTCAGCTAAAAAATTAGTTTAAATCTCTTAAATTCAAAATCAGAAAACAAGATTTAAAAAAATAAATATAATATTAGAAACTATGAAACTTTAGTGATATTTTATTAAACTGGTCCGTGAGCTTACAAGCTCATCAATGTAGCAAATTTCAAGCTCAAATTGGATTCAACCTTAATTGAATTGAGCCCAACTTAAAACTAATATGAGAATAACACAAGATTCCTTAAACAAAAAATAAATCATGTTTTTTAGCAAAATAAGAAGCACATGTTTCAAAAGGAAAAGTAAGATGCAATTTAAACATGTTTTTTTGCCAAAATCATCAAAGATAGTCTTTGATGAAATGAAAGCTCCTACAAAAACCACAAAGTTTCAAAAGCAAATGTTCACCCGCATGCAAAATTGCACAAAGGGTGAATTATTTCAAAATTTTCCGTAAGGCCGTAAAATTTGTGAAATAATTTCTGTAAAAAAATCGAACCTTATAATGATCACATTTCCAAAATAGTTTAAATGTTATAATATAAATAAGTGTATGTTCTCAGGAGAGAATAAAGTGTTTTTTTCGTAAATAATCCTTTGAATTCAATAAAATTCTCTTAGAGTTTTTTCATTCAGATTTCGTAAAGACTTTTAATTAACAAATAATAAGTATTTAAAATTTTGAGGTTTTAATATCTCAATTGCATTACATCAATTATTTTCAAACTAATTAATTACTCTCTCTCTCTCTCTCTATATATATATATATATATTTTTTTTCTTTTTTTTTAGGTTGTCTTATTTTCTCTAATTCCTTTCACATTTTAACATCGTTGTCTTATTTTTCATTTTTTTAATTATCTTTGTAATAATTGGATCAGATAAGATTATAATCCTCAACGAAGGTGGATGTGACTTGATAAGGGCCAATTGACATAGAAATCATGTAGTATTGATAAGGGGATGCAAGGATTATTTGGGCGTTTTGGATTGGTATTTTAAAATGGTTTGTGGCAATACAAAAATTGAGATTGATTTTCGGTAAGTGGGTGGTGTCATCTTTGCAATAGTGGACTTAATGTTATAACCCTCTTTTTTAAGGCTTGTATGAAATTACTTTTATGTTTTTATTTAATGAGTTTTATTTACAAAAGTGAATATTATTTGGGCAAATGAACTTTTCAAATTTAAGGGGCGAAAAAAATTGTTTAAACAAAGTATGGGGGCGGCACAGTGATTCGGCCATTAGGGTAATAATATAATTTAATTTACATGATTTTTTAGGTTAGCCCATATTCCCAACTATTTTTGTCAGCAATAAAGGACTGAAGGCGGCAAAAAAAAACTTCAACACGACAGGCCAGGGCAGCACGTAAATAAGAGAGACAATAGTTTCGCAAATGGAATTTTAAACGAGAGGCGGGAGGAACAGGTGGACACTATAAAAGCCCATTCTCTGCCTCTCTGGAAGCCAGTCACCACACACAACCGCTGGCCCTAAATCTTCTCTCTGCTCACACGCACGCACACTCTCTCTCTACTTATATCCCATTTTTTGAAATTTAAACGTATTCTTATAAAGAAAATTACCACAGAAACCATCTTGCTTTTAAGAGAAATTAAAGCCAAATATAGAGATCGCAGCCCTAGAAGTGATCAGGAACAGGCTTGGCAGATCCAAAATGAAGCAATGCCGTCTTCTTTGCTGAATATTTTTACGGCGTTTGGATAATTTTATTCTTGTTTCTTTTCATCATTTATTTGTTTCTCGCTGGTTAAGGTAGGGTCATGGACTGCTTGTTTCATTTTCTTCTCTGATCTATTTGTTTTGATCGGAAAATTAGCTCTCCATTTGGTTGTCGGAAAGGAAATTTCAATGTGTTCGTTTTCTTGTCTTTTCAACACATTGAGAGATCTAAGATTTCAACTTCTGGAAAAATGCAAGTTTTTAATTACGTTTATCGGCTACCGAATGCTGCTTTGGTTTTTCATTTGTTTTCGTTAATTTTTTTCAAGTCTAATCGTAATGCGGATATTATATCGTTAAGTCGATTATGGTTTCTACTATCCGTGAACAAAATTTATGTGATTTCTCGTCTGTTTTTTTTTTCCTCGGATGTTTGTGGTTAGATCTGCTCTCAGCAATAATCCTTTTCTCGATTTTTTCATTTTTTAGTTTTCGTGTTTGGTTTAGATATATCTATCATTTAGTGATTTTTATGTAGCGTAAATAATGGTGGGGTTGCTTTAGAAAAGGAGTTAATTTGTCTTTTGGAATGTTCGCTTATTTCTCGTGGCTGTGTTTTAGTGATCAGGTAGTTTTAACTCCTGTGTGGAAAATGTTGGAGCGTCGATGTACATAGAAGAAGCTTTAAGTTTTTTTTATTTTCTTTTTCTTCTTTGTTAAGCAAATGCTAATCATCATGAAATTCGTCTTTTTGTTTTTCTTTCTGAAAAAAGTATGATTTTTGATATATAAATTTTAAAATTTTGGATTTTCTTTTTTTTTTACTATATTTTAATTTTTTATCTCACAATTAGGATCAAAAGCAAGAAAGCTAATGACGTATTGTTGCGGTTCATCCGAATTGTTCTATTTGTGGATTAATTAGTAGATAATTTGTAGTGCCTTGTTCACATGTGATGTGTTCATATGTAATTTTTTCTATATCTGGTTGCAGTACACTACAGGTGGTTCCCTCTACATCTTCAAGATGGCTTCTACTGCTGCTACTGCTGCTTTTTTTCCAGTTTCTTCATCAACAGACTCTGTTGCCAAACCCAAAAATATTGGATCTGCTGGGTTGGGAGGTCTCAAATCGAAATCCTCTTCTGGGCGTTTGCAGGTTAAGGCTACTGCCCAAGCCCCTTCTAAAATAAATGGTACTTCGGTTGGTTTGACAAAACCTGTGGAAGGCCTGAAGAATGAGGATGATATGCCTTCACCTCCCCCAAGAACTTTTATTAATCAATTACCAGACTGGAGCATGCTTCTTGCTGCCATAACAACCATATTCTTGGCGGCAGAAAAACAGTGGATGATGCTGGATTGGAAACCAAGAAGGTCTGATATGCTTATTGATCCATTTGGAATTGGGAGAATTGTCCAAGATGGTCTCATATTCAGACAAAATTTTTCGATTAGATCCTATGAAATAGGTGCTGATCGTACTGCCTCTATAGAGACATTGATGAATCATTTACAGGTACTAAAAATATTTGATTTTGTTTCTTCTTTGCAATGCTCCAGTGTCTTGAATGTGTTGCTCTGACATAAATTAGTTATGTTGAAAGGAAAAATTACTTCACACAAGTTTGTTGCTTGTTATGGGGTTTCATTTATGCTTTCACATGCTAATTATTTTCGTATTTACATTTGCGGCAGGAAACAGCTCTTAATCATGTTAAGACTGCCGGTCTTCTTGGCGATGGCTTTGGTGCAACCCCAGAGATGTGCAAAAAGAACCTGATATGGGTGGTTACCCGAATGCAGGTTGTTGTAGATCGCTATCCTACCTGGTAAGTTGCACATAGTTTATCCTTTTGGTGGCAATTTGGTATGAGCAGAAAAGTATATCCCCTTTTGTTTGTTATTGATCATCATGATGATTATCTTCTGCATGAAATTTATGAGAGTTACTCTGTGCCTTAGAATTGGCTGGGTTATCTAGGTTTTTTGGTTAATGTCTCATGGGATGATGCAGAGTTGTGCCATGGACTTATATTTGAGCTTTAGTAGTGATGTGTGTGTTTGAAGGTTAAATTTTTAACTTGTGCCTGGCATGAATTGTTGCTTCCCTTCAATGAAGAAAATACACTTGCTTGGGGGCCTGCAACTTCCTCTTTAAGACAAGCTGAAATGTGAGATAAATAGAGATAAAAATCATGGAGGAGAGAGAGAGTGATAACTGTAGTTTTGGAAATGGAAGAAAATATCCCGAGGGAGAGAGAGAAACCTATTAATGTTGGACAATATAATTTATGTAGGATAGTTGGTTATTATGTGTTTTGTGGTCCATTGTGACATATGGGACATTATGAATTAATCTCATAAATTCATGAGCTCCCCCACACACCCACAATCCTATTTGGAAACTATTTATTTATAGAATTTCGAAGGCTTTGATTCTTCGGAGATACAGTTCTATAGTTTATACTTATTTGTTTTTTTAATGTCTTGAAGATGAGAGACTAGTTTATGCCTGTCTTGCAGGGGTGATGTTGTTGAGGTAGATACTTGGGTTAGTGCATCTGGAAAGAATGGTATGCGCCGTGATTGGCTTGTCCGTGATGGTCAAACAGGGGAAACTTTAACAAGAGCTTCCAGGTAGGAAACTTTTTTCTTATTTAATTATGAAGAATTTTAACACTTTCTTTTGGTGTTCTATAATTATTATCATGTATGCTTGATGCTGGTTACTGAAACTATATGTTTCTGCTAAAATTTGTTGCATAGTTGTTGGTTCTTGGGATCTGTTGCATATATATGCACTTTTGGAAAAAAAAAAGTTTTTTATTGGCAGTCTTTTTTTTTTTTAAATATTTACAATATTGTTTGCATTTGAATGTTTAAGTCCATAATTTTACTTCTTAGCGAGCGATAGTGGTTTATTTGTTATTTTCATTAAATGGTAATTATATTAGTGACTGGTATTATTGTAACTGTATTGTGATGATATGCTTTTTATGTTTGCAGTGTGTGGGTGACGATGAATAAACAGACTAGGAGATTATCCAAAATTCCAGACGAAGTCAGGGGGGAAATTGAGCCTTATTTTGTGAACTCTGATCCTGTTGTTGATGAGGATAGTAGAAAATTACCAAAACTTGATGACAACACAGCTGATTATGTTTGCAGAGGTTTAACTGTAAGTCCATGAGTTTAATGACTAGGGTTATTGACTTTTTGATTTCTAATGCTGGTTCTGAATCTTGGTTACTAGTTGTTAATTTATTGTGACATTTTCATTCTTTTCAAAATTTGCAGCCTCGATGGAGTGATTTAGATGTCAACCAGCATGTTAACAACGTGAAGTACATTGGCTGGATCCTCGAGGTAGATTTTTCTATTTTATTTCATTGTGCAGCTTTTAGTATTGTAACCACATATTCTCCCCCTGCTTGTTTAGTAGTTTTAGTTTGCTTGCCATGAAGCTTATTAAACAAGGAGATGGTTAGCCTGTTTAAAATTTCTAACTCGAAGAGTAGTTTGGACTTTGCAAGTAGAATTAATGATTTTCTAGCATTACTTCAATTAGGAATGTTTAAAATCACAAATAAGTATGGTGATCTAGTCAAGTGGTTACTCTTTGTTTTTGCTTATTTTTTAGAATCTTTAAGATTATAATTCTTTAAGGCAGTTTAACTAATAAATAGAACACTGTAACTCTTTAAGTGATTATTCTACATTTCTCTGGTCGTGCATACATGGTAATAGGTTGTAATGGTTGAAGACAAACAAGTTTTAATTTTTTGTGCAAACTTTCTGCAGAATTCTTAATATAGAAAGCTATGACCTGTGACATTTTGTAGCACCAGCATGGTTCCTCCTTTGTTAGGCTTTCTAGCGTGTTGTCATGGCTGGTAATTAACCAAAGTGCCAAAATAATAATGATAATAACAATATTAAAATCTAAATTAAAATGGTGGATTCTGAATTTGTAGTATTCTTTCTTGTTTCTCGTGATGCCAGGAGAATGAACATTACAATGCTTGAAAGAAATCCGTAATTTTTTACTTTCTTTATGCGGCCGCTTTTCTTTTTGAGTTAAAAAGTTAAACATGTCTCCTGAACTGGAATATATGCATACTATTACTTGTTGCAGAGTGCTCCACAGGCAATCTTGGAGAGTCATGAGCTTGCATCCATGACTTTGGAGTATCGGAGGGAGTGTGGGAAGGACAGTGTGTTGCAGTCCCTTACTGCTGTCTCCAGCTCTGATAACGGGAATTTGGGCCTCTCTGGTGGTGCAGAGTGCCAGCACATGCTACGACATGAGGACGGGGCCGAAATAGTGAGAGGAAGGACTGAGTGGAGGCCTAAATATGCAAACAACTTGGGGAATGTTGGTGAGGTTCCGGTAGGAAGTGCATAAAACTTGATCTTTGTGGCAACGAGGCAACAGTCACATTCCTTGTGTAGAATCCTGCTTTTGTTCCTGGATGATTTATATGCTTCTTTATATATAATGCCTTATTTGTCTCACTTGGTGTAAGTTGAATGTAATTAGCCCTGCTGAAATCTCGTTATTACTCTCATCTCAACCCAACCAATTCAACTAGCTCTCTTCCCAGGATGCAGTGCAAAGATAAATGACTTGTATAGGGGGAAATTTAAGGGTCTCTTGTGTTTGTCCTTGCCTAACCTGTTGACGGGTGTTAAAAGCTTGGTGTTACTCAAGATCTTTCGTTGAACATGATAATGTATACTTTAGTGGCTTTTCTTTTTTCTGGTTAGATTGGGCAAAAAATTATGCTGGTGGGTTTGTGCTTCATATTTTTAGCTGTAGGGGAAGGCAATAATGATCCTTATATATATATATATATTTTTTGTACCTTTGATTGAATTAGCCAGCTTGTTTATCTCCCTCTTGCACGAGAAGCTGCTAACGACAGACAATGTGTGCTGTCATGGGTTACAGTTTTTAAATACAATAATTCATGTCTTAGATTTATCACATAGTATTACCTCAGAGGACTTTCACTTCTGTTTTAATTCAACTATATTGGTGGTCTAATCCATTATTTTATTGGTTACCGATTAATTTTAATTTAAACTATTATAATAAAATTAATAATTATAAAAGATTGAATTAATATTTTATAACAATATATAATTATTTAATTAACTAATTAATATGAATGTTATTTATCAAATTATCTTAAATTTATCATTAAAAATGATTAGCATAACTTTTAATCTATTTATTTATATAAATAATATAATGCACAATATTAGAGTTCAAATGCTTTACATTTACATTTGATTTATTATGAGTTTTCAACTCTCCAAATTTTAATAATACAAATTCTTTTGTTAAAACAAAATATGTATAAAATTCACGTATATTGAAGTTTTCATACTACTAATATAATTTATTTTGACTAGATTTGATACATTTTTCTATTGGGCAATAATTACATAAAAATTGAATTGTTAGAACTGACCGGTTTAATTTGCTTTTCAAAGCACTGCATGGCATGGCAGCAATCAGTTGAAAACCCTCGCGTGTTGCCTTGCCAACTGCACACTTTATTACCAGTCAGCCGTTAATGTAAGCCGCGTGCGGCGGACGGTTTTGTAGTGGAAGACGGGTTTCATTTTCACGTGCAAGCTCTGCGTTACAGCGGCTGACAGATGAAAAAAGAGAAAAAATCTGCGTTGTAGTTTTGCCTCAGGTCAGGTCCTCCTCCTTTTTCATAGTGTGCTAATTATTATTTGTCTAATTGTCTCATTAAAGTGTGCTCCGATAATTACTCTGCTCTCCTCCTCCTTTTGATTTCACCTATGCTTTTGTATTAATTGCTTTTCTAGAAATCCAGTAAAATTTCATTCATTTGTACGAAAACAACCTAAATCACAATCAGGTTGTCTAGAATTTACTTTCCTAGTTTTGCTAAAAAGTTCATTGTCTAGCGCAGGAGGATGAAGATATATTGTTTTGTTGTAGGCAAGAGCGGAGGAAAAGGAGGAAGATAGGTAAGGGCGTATATGGTTCGATTTGATCTGGTTTGAGAGTTTTTTAAAATTAAAATAAAAAAGTGATTTAAAAATTTTTCTAACTAAAATAAACTATTTTATATTTCAAGCTAAATTAAACTGAAAAAATATAGTTTAGGTTAGTTTAGATTACAATTAAACCTATTAAAATTATCCACCTTTAAATATATATTTTTAATTAAATTATAGCTTTTTAAAAAATAGTATAAACTTGTAAAATAAATATAATATATATAATTATAAAATAAATATGAAAAAATAAATTATATTCTTAATTATTTATCAAAAAATTATTAAATATAATTATATATATATGTATTTAAAAAAAATTAATTTATAATTTAATTCAATTTAAAAATCTCTTAATTTATATTTGAAAAATTTTAGAAGGAAGGCTGGGCCAAATGGAACACTTTGCTAATCTAGAAAGCGAGGCCCATAAATTATAATAAAGCAAAAATTAATGGTAACAAAATCATTGTACTCTCTCTTCTTTATTATCCTTAATTATCATAACAAAAAATATTCTCATCTTGGATCCATAAAAAGTTGCTGTTTTACTGAAAAATAAGTGTAAATATATAATATATATATTATTATATTATTATATAATTAAATATTAATTTATAATTATTAAATTATATAATAATATATCAATATTTATATATAAAATTATGTATAAAAATTGTATATAATACTACTCTTTTTTAAAACCCACAAAACAAAACGCTATAGACTTTTCTTTTTTTACAAGAAATTTAATCCAAATCGAATTGTTGTTTTCGAAACCAAGCCATAATGCTGTAAACTTGGACTATACATTATGATCAAAGATGATAGCATACACATTTATTAGGTGGAGACCCATACAAAGCAACGAAGGATGGTCAAATGACTATTTGTATGTATCATTAGAAAAAGTCTAATGATTGGTCAAAGATAAAAAAATCATTTTAATATAAATTAAAAAACGATAATTCAAAAAAATTTAAAGTATAAAATTTTCTCCTATCAGTAAATATTTCCACAGTTATCAAGAAATTTTCTAAAAAAAAAATAATAGTAATAATGGTAAAAATGACAAGAGAAGATCGATAATTGATGATGAAAATGATTAAAAAGAGAATGATGATCTTTCGTGGTATTATTAGTGAAGATAAAAGAAAGAGAAAGAGTATGTCTAACGATTGATAGTGAAGATGATGAAAGGAGAAAATTGATAGATAACATTAGTATTGTTGGCGAAGATGAAAGCGCAAAAAGAGAATTTCTGATGATTGGTGGTGAAGAACGAAGATACACAAGGAAAAACTAAAAAATGAAAAAAAAAAAATTTTAAGAAAGAAAAATAATAAATTATAATTATTAAATGATAAATTGGTAAATTAATCAATGAAATTTTATTTTTGCTTAAGGTATTTTTATAAATTTAATAAAATTAAAGATATATTGGAAATTAAAATTCGTATCAGACGAACCCTAATTTGATGCTGAGATCGAACCGAATTCATTAACAAGATTGGATAACTGACTGAAAATTTTGTATTTTCACTCAACCTTGCTGAAAATAGCCATTTGGCCATGAAAAATATTAAATGGCAAATACTATATGAGAATACAGGGGAAAGGTTCCATCTTGCTATCGAAAGCAATGGCCAGTTTGAGTTGAGTGTTACAGCACAACACAGAAAACAAAAAAGTGGTTAAAAATGGTGGGTAGAAATTAATTAACGTCTTCTTTGTTTATTTCGATGAGCAAGAGTTAAATGAACAATGCAAAATAAATATGTTTGAGCGAATACTTTCTGTCCATATCAAGTTTCTTTATTTTCTTGTTTGAATATTCTAAATTGGTTGAATGGGTCATGTATATATTATAATCAATTGATGGAGAAAAGAAAAGTAGGTGATTACAGAAATTCCAAGTTTTAACGAGACTGAAGAATGTAAATGGAAATCACATCGAATTCCAATTAAGCCAAAGAGAATCTAAACATGATTGGACAAACACAGGGACCCAAACTGTATTATTGTTATTTTTCACCTTCTCTCCTGTTAGTTGAATACCTGCAACTGCAATTCTCAGAAAATGCCACATCTTTTATTCTCTTGGATCGAGGAACCCCTCTTCATCTTTCATGGAGGAGTTCCATCGGAGTCCTCTCAAAATACCATTAAGTAAAATGCCTTTCTTCATAACATTACATTATTAACTATGCCTTTCTTTTTGTCTATTCCTTTTTAGTTCACCCATCTCTCTCTCTTCCTCCTATATCATTTCAAACATTAACAGGTGTTTATACTCTCTTTCTCTTTAAATCTTTTTTTTTTTACCTTTGATGCTTCAACTTTTATTTCTGTTCTTCGTTTGATGCTGAATTATTTTAAATACTGCTGTTACTGTCTTGTATAAGATCTGGGTTTTACCTTTTGTTTCATGTTTTGAAATTTGGTTTAGATCCTTGTTGAATTTACTTGCTGGTTTAAAGAATAAACCTTGATTTATTGTTTCACTCCTCCAATTTCATGTTATGGCCAAAACTTAAAGTTTTTGATTTGTATATGTTCAGATCATTGTTGATGATAAACTTCTGTTTCCTTCTAGATTATGACCATTGCTTTGTTGAATTTCCTTTTAAGTTTCTTGTGTGTAGACGATTTCTATAAACTTGATCTGGGTTGCCATTCTTACTTTATAAAATTAGAAATTGTACCTTCTGTAGCTCTTGAGGTTCATTGTATGTATATGCCCGACTAGTAAAATGTGGCGATGCTGATTTTTGACTTGGAGTATGCACGTTTCAACAATAAAATATATTGTTGTGCCTCTAAAACTACTGCTCAGGATTTTTCATGGTGTATTTCCAGTAATCATGACGTTGTTTCGTCATTTTCCTGACTTATACTAGTTTTACTATTATTTTCAGTGGCTTCATTATTGATTTATTCTGTTAAAATTATTGTTTAGAGTCCTTTCTGAATGCTTTTATCAAGAGAGATTGTGTCATCAGATTAAGAATTTGAGTCTTGGATAAGATCTTCTGTATTAATAAATTTTAGCATGAATCTTTGTGTCTGCCAGTGACTCATAATCGTTGAATCACTTCTTGATTGCTCTGAAATTTCTATACTGATATACAAATCCTAGTCTGCTTCAGCTTTTTTAGCTAGTATATTGCTATGTCAACCCTTCCCTTCCCATCTGATTCTTTCTGTATCCAGTAATTGAATATCAATTGTGGTCCAGGCCCTTATTTTGCTGAAGATTGCTGCATTCCCACCATGCTCAAGCAAATCCTAAGCAAACTTCCTCGGAAGTCACCAAAATCTGACCCACTAGATTCAGCTGAGATTAATTCTGGCAGCAATTGTTCGAACTTCAGCAATGTAATTCACTGTACAAATGGTGGAAATGGTCTTTCAATTCCACTGAGTGTTGTTAAACGGGTCTCTTCGGCTGTTTTTCCTGCTAGCATCATGGCTGGAGTTGAGGCTGTGGAGCCTCATCTATCCTTCAAAGACGTGTCAAATCAGCAAAAGCAGAACCTATTTGTCAGTAAGTTGAATCTGTGTTGTGAGGTTTCTGATTTCAGCGATCCTGAGAAGAATACTGCCCAGCAAGATCTTAAACGACAGACACTGACAGAACTTGCCGATTTTGTTTCTTCTGGATCTGCAAAATTCACTGAGCCAGCAATTTCTGCAATGTGTAGAATGTGTGCAATTAACCTGTTTAGGGTTTTTCCGCCCAAGTGTCGCACTAATGGTTCTGGTGGTGAAGCTGAAGATGAAGAACCGATGTTTGATCCTGCTTGGTCGTATTTGCAAATTGTGTATGATCTACTCCTGCGGTTTATCAGTTCTGGTTCTCTTGATGTAAAGGTGGCGAAAAAGTACGTAGATCATTCATTTGTTTTGAGATTACTTGAACTCTTTGATTCAGAGGACCCAAGAGAAAGGGACTGTTTAAAAACAATTTTGCACAGAACTTATGGGAAATTCATGGTACACCGGCATTTTATTCGACAAGCTGTTAGCAATATCATATATCATTTTGTTTTTGAAACTGAACAGCATAATGGAATTTCTGAGCTGTTGGAAATTTTTGGGAGTATTATTAGTGGGTTTGCATTGCCACTGAAGGAAGAACACAGAATGTTCTTATGCAAAGCTTTGATTCCTCTACACAAGCCAAAATCAGTGGGTGTTTATCATCAACAATTAACGTATTGTGTTGTACAATTTATAGATAAGGATCCAAAGTTGGCAACTACTGTGATTAAGGGACTCTTGAAGTACTGGCCAGTAACAAATAGCCAGAAAGAGTTGATGTTTATAAGTGAGTTGGAAGAGGTTTTGGAGATGACTAGCATGACCGAGTCCCAAAAGATAATGGTCCAACTTTTTCGGCGCATAGGATCCTGCCTCAATAGCTCCCATTACCAGGTATACTTTCGCCTTTATTAAGTGCTTGCTTCTAAATGAAGTGTTTATTTTGGCTGGCATCTTTAACTGTATCTTTTCCATGCTCGTTGATTGAAGCTCTCGACTTTGGCTAAGTAACAAATTCAAGCTATTATGCCTTCTCTTCTATTCACATGTTCGTTCTTTTGTTTTTGTTGAACTAGAATACTTTTCCTCATTTTGTCGAAAGGCATATTGTGATGACTTGTTTATGTAAAGTAGAAGAAGTTTTCATAGATATTGGATCAATAATAATAAGGTCATAATGGATCGAAAAATCAGGTTTTGATGCTAATAACATCCCTTTAAACAATTGATAACTAGCTTTTACAATGGTCAATTGAATTTTAGATTTATATGACAGAATTCTCATTTAAACTCTGTTTCTGTTACTTCTTCATGGCTATGGGCAGTTGAAATTTAAACCGATGGCAAATGAATTTGCCACAATTGTTACTTATTCTGATTTTGAAATTTGGATGTACATTTTAATTTCACCTCCATATTGGTTAGAGACCCCTGCATACTTAATGGGAATTATTAGTGCTCCATAAGATGTTTAATTAGATGGCGATATTATTGTCTCAGAAGAGTACAGCGAAGTTTTTTTTTGTTCATTCTGTTTTCTTCTATACCATTTTCAGGTGGCTGAACGGGCTCACTTGCTATTGAACAATGAACACATCCTTAATCTTGTCAAACAAAATCGGCAAGTTATTGTGCCTCTTGTCTTCTCAGCTCTAGAACGGAATGCCCAGAATCACTGGAACCGGGCAGTTCTTAATCTGACACAAAATATAAGGAAAATGTTCTGTGAAATGGATGAAGAGCTAGTTCTTGCTTGCCAACATAAGGTAGAAGAGGAAAATTCCCTATTAATTGTGGAAGCTGAGAAGCGCAAATTGACTTGGCAACGCCTGGAAACTGCTGCTGGTTTCCAATCCTCTGCTAATTATATTATGACTCCCATGAAGCCTGCCATTTGCTCTGTTGCTTGCTAATTGCTTGAGCGTGTTTTTAAGAAAAGGATCATGCTACATCAGTCTGATTGCCGGAACAGATGATGGTCATTGAATTTGGGCAGGTTTAGGATTCAAATAGGCATTGTAACTATACTAAGATGTTGTGTGAACAGTAATGCCGCTGTGATAAAGGTTTATTGGCATATGGGTGTCTAATCCGAAGAGCCCTATTGCTTGCAGTTGTGTATTGACATCTCTTTATATCACTGTCAAAGGCTGTTTGTTTTGCTCATAACTTTTTCATATAAGAATTGTATTTTCTTTTCTGGTAAAGAATATGATGATTCAGGTTTCTACCCCAGAATAGTAAAGGAAAACCCCAATGTGATCGCCATAGCTACTTGGTAATTTGGGACAGTAGAAGTACTAAATATTTCATTGATTTAAGTAAGGTTTTATCCTCTGAAAAAAAAAAAAAAGAACAAGTCAAATATTTCAATTTTCCTGGACAACTCCACTGTGTCTACATGGGAGAAGCCAATAATACTATTTTTATTAGTAGAAATTGATAGTTTTAGTATGAAATGTAAATGGTTGATGTGCCCATGTGAAAGCTTTCCTGGAAGACAACCAGGAATAAATTCAATCCAAAAATAAAGTAAGAAAAGATCCCACCACCACGTTTCCTCTTCTTGTCTCATAGTGCTAAATATCGCCCACTTCACTTTGCCACAATCTTTAAATTGTTAAAGCATGCGAAATTTTAGTAATTATTTATTTATTTGAGAGAGAATGTATGCAGCACCAGGACCAGGATTGAAGAAATGGCATACTATGATCATCTCCAGAGGCGCCATTAAGAAAAAGGCCTGCCTTTACGCTTGCTTTGTCTTATCTTTTTGTTGCCTTAATCATAGCCTTTGTTTATAATACCATCCTATTAGTAAACGTACCTTTAATAATCTGCTTAGTAGAGACGATGGGGCATTGTTTTTATTGATTTGATCCTCGAGCAAAGCTAATAATTAAGTATACCCAATCACATTATGACACCCAGTTAAATCAGCGATCCATTTATCCAAAAAGTAAGAGCTGAAGCAGATAAAGAACAAAGCTCATGAAGTTATGCAGGAGCAAAAATTAGCTTCCCCAGTTGACAACTTGGATGGCAAAATACTTGAAATTCTTCTACTTGTTTAAACACAAACAATTTTCTACGTGCTAACCCATTCTGGGTTGGCCGTCTTGAAAATTTTTTTCACTTTATGATCTTCCGAAAAGTGAAAACCAAATGAAACTCTCATCTTTTATTATGTAAGCTTAAGCTTCTGAGTTTGCATTAAGGATACATTCAGTATCAATGGTACACATTTGATTGGAAATAATCTGAATTATTCATACTCCCAAAACTCAGATAGTTCCGTTTATATTATTGGATTTCAATATATGTACACGCATGCAACAGCAGTAAGCACTGATGTCACCATTATCGACACAAAGTTCACCGCATTGTTGTCAAGAATAGTAAGACCAGCAATTTTCTTCACTGTTGGTCCTGGTTTTCCGACAACCTGAAAGATTGATGACAAATGCCTTAGCTTCACAAAATGTAAAACTATCTATTCTAGGGTCACCAATGCACATATAATGGTAATCCCTGAAGCTCCATGCTGATCTGTTTGTAAACTCAAGAAAATATATTTGACTTACCTTATTACGAACAGTACAGAATCCGCTGAATTGCAGTGTTGCACCCAGCAAAGAATCTATAACACTTCCAAATAATCCTGCAAGTGTAGAGAGGGGAATGACCAACAACTGCTTCAGAGCATCATCATATGTACATTTTGTGGTGAGAAATCCAATGAGCACAAATGTCAGTCCAATAACACTGCCAGCTGCCATAGCTGCCAGTAGTCCAGCTTTTGTCACACCACCATTTGTGCCCCTCCGAACAGGCTAACAACCATGAAATAACAAAATTATATCAAAATTAAAGAACAAATTAGTTTCATCTAGTCTGAAAAAACATTAACAATGAAAGACATCACAATAGTGAGATGCCAGTCTTGCACTTGGATATACTATGAGCTCTACAAGGGAACATGGAGAATTGGTGAACACTACAAGTAAAATATTTACATGTCCACTAATAATTAATTATAAAATACAGAAGAATGAGATGCTTAAATAAGGTGAATTAAAAAGAATTACAAATCGTCAGTAAAGCCATTCGAAGCAAGTCAGTTCAGGTTATGCTTTGGCATGCACCATAGTTAATCTGCGTCTGCAAGCATAATCATCAAAACATGGCCAAGTAGAACATTTAACAACTAAAACTATTTAAAAGAGACTGACAAATCCGTCAACAAAATTAATAATAATAATAACTGCATTACCACAATACACAATCTTCATTGCACATTGCGGTGGAGAATAGACCACATTAAAATAGCAGTTCTCCATGAAATTTATAGAAGACCAACATCAAATCTATAAATTTTTAGGTGGGTCAAATAACCGAGTCAAAATTTTAATTTATTAAAAAACTGACAATATCCTTTTGGTAAATGATATCTAAAATTATAATAAAAATTAAATTTAACAGGCGGAGACTTGTCAGCATAGTATTACATTTACAAGAATTGTGATACAGTCTACCCAGCATTGTTTTTATTTTACAAGTACTTTGATACTTTTTACAGCTAAAATGGTAGTGCTATAGATAAATATGCAGAGAACATGATTAATACTGAATTAGATTTTCAACCTGCAACCCGTGTTTCTAATAGTCAGCTTAACCCAAACCCTTCCTCAGAGTTCCATAAAGCCTTTGACATAGGAGAAGATATCAGAGCCAAGAACACATATCAATGCTTTTCAAGTTTCAGATTGATGTTCAAAAATAGATAAACTTAAAGCAATACATCACAAAAGAGTTGCAAAATTATTGCACCTTAAAAGTAGTGATTAATCGAGGTTGATCATCACTTAGTACCCCAATCTCTGAAGACCAAGTATCCCCATTGCAGCAGCAATAATGACCTACAACACCACCGATGAGGGCAGTCATAATGGTTGAGTCTTTCGAGTCTAAGCACTTGTCTTCCCATCCACTCAATCCCCAAATACTAACAACTAAAACCGTTGCTATACCACTGTTTGATAAAACTTGTATCCTGGAAAGAATTGAAAAACTGAATCAACATTTCATTCATGAAATTAGTTTAATCTTAAGAACTCTACAATGAAAAAGGTGATTAATTAATGAAAGAAGTGGGAAAAGGTTACCAATTTCTCTGACCGCCGTCTTTGAATTCGGCGTCAATGCGTCGTTTCTTGCCCTCTCCCACCTTCGTAAGCTTGGATGAAGTGAAAAAGAAGACCAGCAACATAGCCCCATACCTTCAGATAAAAGGTAAATATTATTCACAAATCCATAACCCAATCTATCAAAGTATTTGGCAAAATAAAAATAAATAAATAAAAAACCTGCTTCCGACGGCAATATGAATGGTCATAACGAAGAAGCCGGCGACTGCACCGGAGAGGTCGAGAGATTTTTTTACGTAAGCTCTAGTCGCGACTAGGAAAGAGACAAAGACGGCGATTAATGGTTGGATTAGAGATTTTTCCATTTTTGACCCTGCCGAACAAATGGATTCGCAAACTAATACTGATACTGCAACGACTCATAGTTTCTTTTTGTAACGAAGGAAACGCGAGATGATAATCGGGTTGTCAGTTGCGTTTTGATATTTGAATAAACTAAATATTTCAGCCAATAGAAACCACCAGTTTTTGTGGAACCCACGTTTATTAAATCACTTTTTGGAAAGAAAATCTATTAATAATTAGATGTAAATTTCACAGAACTTTTTTGGTGAAGTGTTTTGTTGGGGCCATAAGCCTTATTCCCATATAATGTACGGTAAAATCTGAAATTAATATCTATTAATTTTTAAAATTTAAAATTTTATTTATAAATTAATTTTTATTAAAATTAAAAATAAAATTATTATTTTGATAATAATATTAAAAATATATATAATTCATTATATTTTTATTTCTAAATTTTAAAAAATAATAATGAGTTTGAAAAACAAAACTTAATTTCCACTCGCCCATTCATTCACACACTCTGTATGCTTAGACTATTATTGCGTTTTTCATGTTTTTATTATTTCATTGATTTTTAGTGTCCATACACACCACAAATGCTTATTGTCACGTTTTTCTTATTCACTTTATTTCTTTTTAAAGACTATCTTTAGATATTAACTAAACAATTTTAAATTATTAAATTATCATAAATCAATAATTAAAACTTTATATCTCAAAATTTGTATAAAAAATCTTAACATAGTACATGTTAATACTTGTATATATTAATATAATATGATTTTATATAAATAATTAATGGATTTTTTTTGCTAAATATAAAAAAAAAACCCAATTTAGAATTTAGCTTTTGGACTTTTTTGAGTGTTTTCCTTACTTTTCTGAAGGAAAATTACAACATTGATTACAACATTGTCAAATAACCCCCTAAATTGGGGATTATATCAAAATCTAAAGTTTAAAAATATCATATTTACTCTCGAGAATTTGGTTACGTCAAATAGACGTAAGTGTAATTTTTTATCATGTGAAAATATAACTAGTGTAACAAATTACACCTACCTATGGTTTTTTGACATTTCATAAGAATTCTAATTCAATCTTGCAATCATCTTTAATAAAAACAAGAAAACATGTATTAAAATTATTTACCTAGATTAAGATAAAATAACCGTGGATGCCAATTTTTATGTGAAAATCTACTAGTTCATGACATTAATAGAAGCTAAATGCAGTTGCCGCCAGCTACCAGCAGCCCTCGTTTGTCAACAAAAAATCTCTTAGAACCAAACTAGAATTAATGCTAAGTTGACTAGTTCTGTGGTGGTACCACCTCCGAAGGCAGGCCTGATGAACCAACATTTGGCACAGTAAGTTACCTGATCTATTAGGAATGCTCTAAATAAATCTGATCTTCAGTTCCAGTAAGCTTTCGATCAAACGCAAAGACAAGCTCTAAATAAATCTAAAAAGATCTTCTTAGCTTAATAACTTGCACTGTACTACTCCTTGCCTCCATGGAGATCTACACGTTAAATGTCACAAAACTTTCAAGAACTAAGCTCATTTCAGAACACAAGTGTAAACACATGACATACTCATTGCCACCACACTATCAATGGCATAAATGAGTCTTTGGACTTATCTTTAGCACTGTTTCAATATGTGTACGGAAATCTAAGTTATAATAACAACACTCAACCAATAATAGAAAAGACTTTAGTGCCCAATTTTTGGTTGACTCCATTCTTGCGTATAAAATATGTGAATCTTGTGTCTCCTTGTAATAATATTTATGATTTCTTTTTGCCTATATGTTCGACCTACCATGATAAACATTGATTTTAAGGACTTTACTGTGTTAACTTGGCTACCTGTGGTTGAGTAAATTTTGATATTTTGGACATGAGAGGTGATTATACATAGGGTGAAGTAGGAAATACTTATAATTTTCTAACTTTGGGGCCTTGTATGTCATTGACATTGTTCATGATAGAATTTAATCTCTCATCTATTCCTTGTTAAAACGAAAACTTCATACTAAAAACTAGTTTTCAAAACGAACCTCTTGAATGCATCTTGCAACGCTTCTTTATTTATGAAAAATATTCATCACTTTGAGATCCTATATACCACATGCTAAATAATCGGTAATAGATGGTGTTGGTTGTTAACGGAAAGGATGTAACTAGGGTATTGAATCAAAGATTGTTTGATTCTATGTTGTGGCTAATTACGGTTGATGAGATATAGTCTTAGGGGTCATGCATATAGTAATCAAACTTGGACGCTGAAAAATGCTTATACCTTTAGGATTATGGGTAACATTGAATGGATCATCTAACATAAGTTCTTCAACCAAAAGATCATTTATTTTATAGCCACAATTGAAGACACCTTAACTAAGAGTTCTTCTTTTCTATTTGGTGGTGGCCCAAGTGGAATCGTAACACTAATAATTGTCAATGGGGTTGCCAGTGAGACATTTGTCATTTTATTGAATGGACAAAGTTTGACATCTTGAAAGAGAGGGCTCACCATCCTATAAAGAAAAAATGTGCTGAGATGCACAAAGTATATCTCTTCCCATTGCAACCATTTCATTTGCTTCTACGGTGAGGTATGCAAATGAATTAATTAGGGTGTTAGCTCATTTTGATGTGGAAACAAATGAAAATTAGTCTTAGGCTTGCCTAATGTTAGAATTCAGTTCGGCCTGAAACTAATTTTTCGAACCAACCAATTGAACCTTAGACTTCCCCACCCCAATTGACAGATCTAATTTTGAACATAATTAGATTGGGAAAATGGCATTCTCCCACCAAACTTTTTAGCTGCTGCATATCAATTTGTTTGATTTCTATGGTATATCAATTAGCTGATGGAACCAATCAATGGCCGAAGTGACCTTTAGGACTCAAAATCAACGCCCATTATGACATTGGTTTGTTTTTCTTGGGGGCCAACCTAACCCTTAACGGCTATTAATTAATCGAAAGTTGGATTTCTTGTTTTCCATGTTGTTTATGATATGACTCATTGCATGTAACGCATGGCTTAACTCAATGCATTAATATCACAATTACAATCTTACCAGTCACCCAACAATATTCATTATTTCTTCTTACTTTGAATTGTCATTTTTTTCAATTTAATATATGAATCTATTTTTCAATACACCTTTTTATTTATATCGACAATAAGACTCATATCTACATTCATTATTAGGCCTCATTATTATATATTTCTATCAATATCTATATGATATGGAGTCCTTATTTTCTGGCTAGTAATTATTTTCATAAAGATATGGAAAGAAGAAGGATTCTATGTAACACTGTCTACTTCAACATGAATATGCACAATGGTCTTAAGTTCTAAAGATTGCATTTTTCGTTATTTATTATCGTGGTTGCTTTCATCCGTAGTTATATGGTTCGTAGGCTCGCCCTTGTGTTGTTCCTATGTTCATATGTAAGTGTGACTAGCTTCGCTTAAGTTCACAGGTTCAACACTTGCCCTTGGTACAGATTGATGAACTCTTGAGCTCATGGGTAGGTCCTGTGGTCTTATACTTTGTATCAAATAATCTCTTAAAGTCTGTCTGGTTAATATTAACCTTGAGAGACATCTCAAATAAAGACATTGTATCTTGAACCGCCTTGAGTCAATCCTCGATTATTGCAGACCAATCATTCATGCCTACAAAGTTGAGGGACTGATAAATGCATGACAACCCATAAATTAGGTGTAGCTAGATCCTGTCTATAATCAAAGTCATCTTTTTACTCCCCTAAAGTCCTTTATGTGGAAATCTGTGTTGGTGCCTCAACCAACTCAGTAGCATTAATTGGAGTGTCGTCCCCTTCTTGCAATGCCTCATTAATCAAATTCCTTACTTCAATGGCATTGAGACTTGGTTGGGTAACTAGGGTAGTTGTCCTTGGATCTTGTGCTTCATGTGGGATTGCAGCTAGAACATTTACATTAATCTTTTTGAATTTCCTCATATTGATCTTGTAAAACTTGGGCTAATATCTCATAAATATAACTTAGTAAGTAAAACTTTAAACTTAACTTAACTGAATAGCTTGTGAGTGCAGTCAATACAGTATGAGAGGCTTATTTAAATTCTCTTAATTAACTAGACATACTATAACATCTTTTCAATACTAAAATCATGTTCTCATATTCATTTGTAACACCTTCCTCCAAAAATAATATACTTTAAAATAAAACATTACTATATTTGACTAAAATAAGATGATAACACATATCTTAATTATGAAAATTTAAAACTTTAGCAAAATAATTAAAATACCCTTCATGAAAATTCATTAACATTAAAAGCGTAAAAAGAAGTCCATGAAACAACATAAAAATGTGTAGCATCCATATGTAAATCATTAAAAAATGACCTTAATAGGGATGAATTGGTGTAACTGGAGCTGAATTGTCTAATTGTTGGAAACCCGTTGGCTGTAGTTGCTATAGGCCCATGGTCAACCTTCCAACTACTTGAGCAGGTTGGTTTTTAATGATATGGTTGGGTGTTTCAGAAGATAGGGAATTATGATTGGAATTGTTTTCGATAGCTTTCATTAATCTTGTCTTCCTTCCATGGTGAGCCATTGTAAAGGTCCAAAAAGGGCGGTGTTTTTGCCAAAAGTCATCAGAGCTTTTTGGGGTTTTCATCCTTACGTCAAATTAGTATTATTAAAAAGCAGAAAAATAATGATGTATTTAATATCAAAAATATGAATATAATAAAAATTTTTTTGATGTTATTTAATTTATAAATTTAACAATTTATATTTATAATTATATTATTAATTGTTTTGAAAACGTTCTAGTAAAATTATAACTGGTATACAAAAAATTGTAAAAGTTTTTAGATATCACTTTATATAATCTTGAATTTTTATATAAAAAAATATATTAAAATTATATGTGTAATTGAATATGTAAAATATAATATCATAAATTTTATGTTAAATGAATTTGTAATCCTTAAATAATAAAAATTGTAATTACATTATAATTAGAATTATTTTAATCACAAAAAATAGTTTCATAATAATAAAAGTTATTATCAAATGTCTACAAAAATGATCCAATCAACTCAGCCCACGCTACCCAACAAAGCAGTAAAATTACAAAATGATCCCTACTCAACCGTTACAATTTAAAATTATCCCGGACGTCCATGCCCACTCGCTTTTTACCTATCCCACCAAAAGCCCTTGCTCGCCGTCTACAATCCGTGCCTTTCACTAGCGTGTCCATTATCCACAGCGAGTTTATTTTTCTTTCTTACTCGAGCCCGTTTATCATTTGATAAAACCCGCGAATTGTGTCTTTCCCGCTGCACTGCCATTAATGAGTGTTCTCTGCACTCTGTCAGACAAACTTCAACGTAGAAAATTTATGGAGAGATAAGGGGGTGCAGAAAACAGTGCAACAAACAGGTAAACTTTACAAGGGAAAGAAAGAAAGAGCGATGAACAACCAAAGGCTTGTTGAGAGAGAGAGAATGAGAAAGCAAAATCACCATTAATTCAGAGCCAGAAACTCAACTACCAATCTATTATATTTATAATGCAAGAAAATAGCAGCAATAGTGGTTGACAGGTCTTACAGATGCCAATGTTACGTTCTACTTTATGATATATATATAAAATTCAGCGTCTCCTGCTTCTCTGCGGTGTTTTTGTTGCTTTCACAGATCCAATGTGGAACTCGGCAGAGAATGTGTTTGCCAGAACGTCGTCGTTTATGGAAGACGGGGAGGACGAGGAGGCTCTTCGTTGGGCCGCCTTGGAGCGCTTGCCTACCTACGCTCGCGTTCGCCGCGGCATTTTCAAGGATGTGGTCGGTGACTATAAGGAGGTAAATGTAAGTGAACTTGAAGCTCAGGAGCAGAAGCTTCTTCTAGAACGTCTGGTCAATTCTGTTGAAGATGATCCGGAGCGCTTCTTTGATCGAATGAGAGAGAGATTGGATGCGTAATGACTTTTGTTCTCTTTCTTGTTTCTTTCTTCTAGTGGTGTTTTTTCGGGGGGGTTTTGTGAGAGCTAAATTGAGTCTAGTAAGCTTAGTTTACTTAATGAACCGAGCCTTTCAGTTTGCAGATTATGTTTTTTAACTTTTTTGAGCTACTAAACTAGTATACTATAAGCCAAGTTTGAATTTTTATTGTGTTGGAAGCTATAGCAAATCAACATAACGATTAAATTACATTGATGATTCAAAAAGGAATTTTGACGCGTAATTATGTGTCCTTGGAAACAGTCTTTGTATGATTGACTAAATTAAGTGGAGACTTATAAAAATGTGAGAATTTTCAGTAATTTCGGATTGGAAAGAGTTCTCTTGTTTTATTTTTTTCTACATGTGTGGCATTACAGAGTAGATTTGGAATTTCCAAAGATTGAGGTTCGATTTCAGAATTTAACTGTTGAATCTTTTGTCCATCTCGGAAGTAGAGCACTTCCAACCATTCCAAATTTTATATTCAACATGACAGAGGTAATAAGCTCGCAATTTACACTCTTGGCTGCTGCTATAAATTGATTTCGTTCCAACTTATTTTTTGTTAATGCTCATCAGGCTCTTCTGAGACAATTGAGGATATACAGCGGAAAAAGAAGCAAGTTGAGGATTTTAGATAATACAAGTGGGATTATTAGACGTGCAAGGTATAGTTGAATTCTAATTTTATCTCAGTTGGTGATTTTATTAGGCCAGGAATTTGCGTGTTTGATAAGGTAGGATGATGATTTGTAGATTGACACTACTATTGGGTCCTCCGAGCTCTGGAAAGACAACGCTATTGTTGGCTCTTGCTGGACGATTGGCACATGATTTACAGGTGTTGAGAGTTTTCGTATCTTCAAAAATTCTGAACACGTTTTTAATAACCAATCCTGTTTCTCATGCTATATGCTACGGTATTTAATCCTTGAATTGATCTCAGTAGGTATGACTTAGTGGGGTCAATAAAGGTCTAATCTAAGCATGATGAGCTACTGTATATTCATGCATTTTCAATCACCTGCATTTATCTTGTCTCCAATAGAGGATAGGAATGAGAATAGAATAGTGGCTTATAACATGTTGTTGATGGAACTATGCCTTTTGTAATGGGCTTAGGTTACCCCCTCTCAAAATGTTGCAGACCTGCAGTCTTTAATCATGTATGTGAGTTATGCATTTCCTTTTATTAAAGGATTAAACTTAAGAACTTTGGATGATTTAATTTCACATAAATTACCAATGTTTTTCTGTTGATTGTTCTATTTTTTTTTTTGATGTCTTTAAACTTGATTGCTTTAAAGGTGTCAGGGAAAATTACATATAATGGACATGGTTTCCATGAGTTTGTGGCTCCGAGGACGTCTGCCTATGTCAGTCAACAGGATTTGCATGTGGCAGAGATGACTGTGAGGGAAACTCTTGAGTTTGCAGGACGTTGTCAGGGTGTTGGATCCAAATATGGTAACCTTTATAAAATCATTTGTGTTTGCATAAACTATGCTTTCTTAGTTGTTGACTCATGAATTCTTGCAAAAGATATGATTTCGGAACTTTCAAGAAGAGAGAAGATTGCTGGGATAAAACCTGATGATGATCTTGATATATTTATGAAGGTACTTTCCATATTCTTTTCTCTACAAATAGATGATTTTTGCCTAGAGATTCTCACTGTTACAATTATTTCTTTTAGTCATTTGCTTTGGCGGGAGGAGAGACAAGCCTTGTGGTGGAATACATCATGAAGGTATGCTCTAGATGCTGAATATTTTTGTAAACAGGAGATAGCAGTAATGCAATTATGGCTTTCAAGTGTACTTTACCTGACATGTTACTAACTAGCACACCTTCAAGAATAGCCAAAGTGGCCAAAGTATAGTTTTCATTGGTATTTACAATGATATTGGAATCGAGCCGATGGGTTAAGGATATTGGTTTTATAAATTGATGTTGATAACACAAACCTCAAGAAAAGGGTATAAAATGACATCATAGTGGATTTTCTAGGGATTCACACATCAAAAAGGTTGGTTGATATCCTATTAGCCAGTGGAATTCGATTTAAAAGGAAACATGTTCCTTAAGGAAGTTCAGTATTGTAAATATGGTATATGTGATTGCTGAATTCTGAAGCACTAATGTACATCTGACAAAGATTTTAGGGTTGGACTTGTGTGCTGACACATTGGTTGGAGATGAAATGCTTAAAGGGATTTCTGGAGGCCAGAAGAAGAGGCTTACAACAGGTTTAGATGGTTTTGTTTACTGTTTCTCATGTACTAGAATGTTATAAGCTTTTATTGATGCCAATTTAGCACATATGTGGCTGCAGGTGAATTATTAGTTGGTCCTGCTAGAGTGCTATTTATGGATGAAATATCAAATGGTCTTGATAGCTCAACTACTTATCATATTATCAAATATCTTAAGCATTGTACTCGTGCTCTTGATGGCACCACAGTCATTTCTCTACTTCAACCTGCTCCTGAAACTTATGAGTTGTTTGATGATGTTATACTTCTGTGTGAGGGCCAAATTGTGTATCAGGGACCTCGTGATTCTGTTCTTGATTTCTTTACATCTATGGGATTTAGTTGTCCCAAGAGGAAGAATGTGGCTGACTTCTTGCAAGAGGTAAGTTTAGAAGAGCTTGAGATTTGGGCTCATTCTCATGTACATTGCTACTTTGCTAAAATCTTGAAACACAGGTTACGTCAAAGAAGGACCAACAGCAGTATTGGTCCAACCCCTTCCAACCTTACCGTTATATACCTCCAGGAAAGTTTGCTGAAGCTTTTCATTCACACCAAATTGGGAAGAATTTGTCCGCAGAACTGGCCGTTCCTTTTGATAGACGCTACAATCATCCAGCAGCCTTGTCAACTTCTCAATATGGAGAGAAGAAAAGTGTACTTCTCAAAATTAGCTTTAACTGGCAGTTACTGCTGATGAAACGAAATTCATTTATCTATGTTTTCAAATTTGTACAGGTAATGTAGTATTTTTAAATGGTGATGTGTTAATGCTAGCTTTTTTTGTAACTAATTCTGGTTAGTGACTTTTTACATTGGTCCAGGATTCTTTTTTAGTTTTTCATTTTAATTATGCATTGCTGATCTATTAAGAGGAAAGTGCTTCATAAAACTTGATTGCTGATTATTATTGTGTACTGCTCCCCAGCTACTTTTGGTTGCCCTAATAACAATGACTGTTTTTGTCCGCACAACGATGCACCATAGGACAATCGATGATGGAGGATTGTTTCTTGGGGCACTTTACTTTTCCATGGTCATTATTCTTTTTAATGGCTTCACCGAAGTTTCAATGTTGGTGGCCAAGCTCCCTGTGCTTTACAAGCACAGGGATATGTGTTTCTATCCAAGTTGGGTTTACACACTTCCTTCTTGGGTCTTGAGTATTCCAACTTCACTCATAGAATCTGGTTTCTGGGTGGCTATTACATATTATGTTATTGGATATGATCCTGATGTTTCTAGGTGTGTAATTTGCTTTCCCTGATTTCAGCTTGATTTATTATGGTTGAGTTGGCATGACTTTTTAATTTCATTCCTTCAATTTGCAGACTTTTTCGGCAGTTCTTGTTATATTTTCTTCTGCACCAGATGTCTATAGGTCTCTTTCGTGTTATAGGATCCTTAGGCAGAAATATGATAGTTTCAAATACCTTTGGGTCTTTTGCTATGCTGGTGGTAATGGCTCTCGGAGGATTCATTATTTCAAGAGGTAAAACTGATTATTGTGCAACATCATTGTTCATTGTTCATGCCAATGTTTTATTCATTTCTCTGTATCATTGTGACAGATCATATTCCAACCTGGTGGATTTGGGGTTTCTGGGTTTCTCCTTTGATGTATGCTCAAAATGCAATTTCTGTGAATGAATTTCTTGGACATTCTTGGAATAAGGTAAGACCATTAGCTTATTGTATAATATTTGCCAAGCACATTTATGCATATTGCTTAGCTTTTCTGTATCTTAAAAATTATGTTGTTCAATAACAACATTATGGTTTTTAGTAATCATATATAAAGGAAGTTTGAAATGAATAGCATTATCCCCAATTGCATTTGCATATATCCATTTAATTGTTTTAACTAGTTTAGTCATTTCATAAACTTCATGGCACCAGTTTATAGAGTACACTTTTTTGTGTGCCATTTGCTATTGTGCTTTTTACCATATCCATAAATTTAAAGGATTAGTTCAAACACAAAAATTCATGACAGTAATAAATAATAGTCATGCATTAAAATTTTCTTTTTGAAAATGAAACTCTATATTTTACGCGCTTTAAATCTTTTATCATTTGTAATAAGATTTCTAAAAAATTATATATAAGCATTTTAATTTTTTAATTGATTACACACAAGTTCACTCTATTAAAAATTAAAAGAAAATTGAAGAAATTTGTTTCCATCTGAATTCTGTAACTAAACTCCACTTTGGACCCTTCATCAGCCAACCCTAACAGAAACATGATTAAAACAAATATATGATGGAACAACTTGCAGATTAGCTAATTATACACAATCTGTTTGCCCTCAATAACAAATATGAGAAATGTTTTCCTAATGTATAAGATTCTCAATACTGTTTTAAGCCAAGGATTCCAAAGTGCAAGTGATGAAAAGCCTGATTGAAGAGACTACTAGTAGTATGAATTTTATTTCAATCTAGAGATGAGCCACTTATGAGAGAAAAGATAATTTAAGAACATACAATCGGCTTCCTGTGTGATACAGAAAGCAGTATGATGCCCTAACTTTATGAAAAGGTGCCAATCAAACCAAAACCTGATCGAAAATACCACTGCAGATACCAGGGTTAACAAATTTCCCATAATTCATTGCTCTCCACAATCTAAATTTACACAAGCGATACTGAAAAATTAGATTTTTTTTTTTTGTATGTATATATGTATACATTACCAAAACTCATTGTTGTCTGCTTTTTGTATGTAGATGGTTGTGAACACTAACTCTTCATTGGGAGAGGCATTATTGAGACAACGAAGTTTGTTTTCAGAAAGCTACTGGTATTGGATTGGCGTTGGTGCTATGATTGGATATGCGGTATTGTTCAACATTCTTTTCACATTCTTCCTAAGCTACCTTAAACGTAAGTCATCTCATTGTGTAGAAGTGATGAGTACAACTTCCTTTTTACTTCTGCTTAGATGAAGAAATTAATTACAAATGTATCTGGCTAAGTTCCACTTTTATTATTTAACAGCTTGGGGAAAGCAACAGGCTGTTGTCTCTAAGGAAGAGCTACAAGAGAGAGACAGGAGAAGGAAAGGGGAAGCTGTAGTTATTGAGCTGAGAGAGTACTTGCAGCATTCAGGCTCACAAAATGGTTTGTAAAACGCGTATTGTATTGGCTTTTCCAGTTTTTCTGACCTTTTCTCTTATTGGTAGATATAAATTTGAAGCTGAATGTTCAAGTTCTTATTCTTCCTAACTTCCATGTAGGAAAATATGTCAAGCAGAGAGGCATGGTTCTTCCATTTCAACAACTTTACATGTCCTTCAGCAATATCAATTACTTTGTGGATGTCCCTGTGGTGTGTGTACAGTTTCTTTTCCATTTGCCAATTACTTTGGGAAATATGTTGACTATTTCTTTCTCTCATCCAAGTTTCTCTTCAGGAATTAAAGCAAGAAGGGATATTAGAAGATAGATTACAGTTATTGGTTAATATTACTGGAGCATTCAGACCTGGTGTGCTTACAGCATTGGTAGGAGTCAGTGGTGCTGGTAAAACCACCCTTATGGATGTTTTAGCAGGCCGAAAAACTGGTGGAGTTATAGAAGGCAGCATACATATATCTGGTTATCCTAAAAGGCAAGAAACTTTTGCTAGAATTTCGGGTTACTGTGAGCAGAGTGACATTCATTCGCCTGGTTTGACTGTTCTGGAATCACTTCTTTTCTCTGCTTGGCTGCGGTTACCTTCAAAAGTTGATTTGGAGACACAAAGGGTAATACATCTTTGGCCTTTTTGTGTCTATAGACTGAGATAACTTACTGATTGAATTTCTCAGGCATTTGTTGGGGAGGTGATGGAACTTGTGGAACTGACGTCGTTAGGTGGGGCATTAGTTGGTCTACCCGGAGTTGATGGCTTGTCAACTGAACAACGTAAAAGGTTAACAATTGCTGTTGAACTGGTTGCCAACCCTTCTATAGTATTCATGGATGAGCCCACATCAGGTTTAGATGCAAGGGCTGCAGCAATCGTGATGCGAACTGTCAGGAACATAGTAAATACTGGGCGAACTATTGTGTGCACAATCCATCAGCCCAGCATAGACATTTTTGAATCCTTTGATGAGGTTAGCACTTAAATTTTGCCAGAGAGCTTCTCAAATGGGGTTTTCTTTCCTGGTATTGAAAATGAAAATAATCAGAAGTGCTTACCAATAAGCAATACTGCTTTTATATCATGTCCTTGTTTAAATTTGATCACGTGCTTGATCCTTATTAAGTGTTTTGATTTAATGAGTCTACTCAATTCATAATTTTCTCCATCTATGCAGCTTTTGTTTATGAAGCGTGGAGGAGAGCTCATGTACGCTGGTCCACTTGGTCCTAAGTCTTGTGAGCTCATCAAATATTTTGAGGTTGGATCATCCATTTTAAAATCTCTTAGAATATTTTATATCTATTTGTGCTTAAATCATTATGAACTTGTTTAAATTTGTCTTATGGATCTATATATTTAATCTTTAGGCAGTTGAAGGAGTGCCAAAAATAAGGCCTGGATACAATCCTGCAGCGTGGATGCTGGAGGTTACATCACCAGTTGAAGAAAATCGTCTGGGTGTAGATTTTGCAGAAATTTACAGATCATCAAATTTGTTTCAGTATGTACATGTTTTAAGGAAATGCCAGCTGTAGTTTTTGCCATTTTATACATATATTCTTTTTCCTTTTGCTTTCATTTTCTTTATCTAACCATGCTGTCTTGTTTTGTTACAGACATAACAAAGAATTGGTTGAAAGTCTAAGTCAGCCTAGTGCAAATTCAAAAGAGTTGAACTTTCCAACAAAGTATTCTCTTTCTTTTTTTAATCAGTTTCTAGCTTGCCTGTGGAAGCAAAATCTATCTTATTGGCGGAATCCACAGTATACAGCAGTTCGCTGCTTCTACACTGTTGTCATTTCATTAATGCTTGGATCAATATGTTGGAAATTTGGTTCAAAAAGGTTTCTACTGAACTTTTCTTTTTAGACATCTTCTGATAACTAGGCAAAAGTTTTGCTTAAAAACTTGTTCAGGTGCTTTCACGCTTGTGTATTTCGGAAACTTGGTTATACAACATATACATCTTTATGTATTATTTCATACTGCAAGTGGCGGTTAGTTTTTTTCAACCCCATGAGACTTGATATCAACGTTGGATATCTTCCATCATTTGTATCTCTTTTTCAATTGCTCCTGTACAGATGATTTTACCACTAAATTCTCTGTGAAATTTCAAATTCTCTTACATGCAGGGAGAATCAGCAAGATTTATTCAATGCCATGGGATCCATGTATCTTGCAGTCCTGTTTATTGGTGTGACAAATGGTACTTCTGTTCAACCGGTTGTTTCTGTTGAAAGATTTGTTTCATACAGAGAGAGAGCTGCTGGGATGTATTCGGCTCTGCCTTTTGCATTTGCTCAGGTTTACCTTCTTGGCTTCTTTCCTTCTTTCCACTTCTATTTGTGCGAGCAAGAACTCTTTTGTTCTCTGAAACTTCACTCATGTTTTTTCCTTTTATGTGCAGGTTGTTATTGAGTTCCCATATGTTTTTGGACAAACTGTTATTTACAGCTCTATTTTCTATTCTATGGCCGCGTTTGAGTGGACTGCTTTGAAATTTATTTGGTACTTATTTTTCATGTATTTTACCATGCTGTACTTCACCTTATATGGAATGATGACTACTGCTATCACACCAAATCATAATGTTGCCGCCATCATTGCTGCTCCATTTTATATGCTTTGGAACCTTTTCAGTGGCTTTATGATTCCTCGCAAGGTAATGAAGTTATCATTTTCTTTTCCATATATATATAGTATCATAGTTTCTATATGTCATGTGCATTTTACATAAACTGATCAGATGGAAAACAGCGCTCAAATATTTATTAATATCAACATAACAGCCGATGTTCAAGTTTGAAGTGAACTTAAATGTGATGCTGAAGGCACCAGGGTATTATATAATTTTTTCATCGGATATCTAGGGCATGTTAGATCTATCATATGACCTTACAGATGGATCTGAGTTTAAAACTGTCTCTATGCTAAAATGCACTTGAAATCAATGTTGCTCGCATTCTTTCTCTTTTTCGTGTGTAAATATATCAAAATCAATGTGTTCCCAATTCTTTTGCAGAGAATGCCTGTTTTCTGGAGATGGTATTATTGGGCAAACCCAGTGGCATGGAGCCTGTATGGACTTCTGACATCACAGTTTGGCAATGACGATAAACCGGTGATGCTTTCAGATGGAACTCACTCTGTGCCAGTGAAGCTGTTACTGAAGGATGTGTTTGGATTTAGGCATGATTTCTTGGTTGTAGCAGGTGTAATGGTGGTTGCCTTTGCCGCATTTTTTGGATTCATATTTGCTTTTGCAATAAAAGCCTTCAAGTTCCAGAAGAGATGACAAGGTAATTATGTATGATAAGCATGTATGGCAAATTGGCAAGCGTATCAATTTCACATCAAAAAAAGGTGGCTTGAAATTTGCATAGCAACCTGGTATTGTAGAGTGAAGATAAAGTCGACTGGAAAATTTTACAAAAACATACATAAATACTTATCAAGTGTAAACAATAATTGTTAGTATGATTGAGCAGTGTAATTTTACAAGACATACACATGCATATATATATATATATATATATATATATAACGTTGTAAAAACTGCATAGGTATAATTATTTATGAGGCCAATGGGTTTGTCGAAGACTAGTGTACATTGTGGGCACGTCAATGGGGTTGAGTCGGCCTGTGACATGGCCCAAGCCCCTTTTTGGCACGGCCTATGGAGACACGGTTCACTATTGTTAGCAGGCCAGGGCTTAAAGCCCAGTCGAGCCATAGGCTAAGCCGCTGATAGATTAAACAAATTCTGGATGTACACATTTTTCTGGACCAATCCTGTTCAACAATAATATTCTAGGATTGTACAGTTTCTTTGGTACAGAATTGATTAGTTGAACCAGGAGCATCAAGAAAGAAAAATTCAGACTCAGCTTCCTCTTTAATAGGGTTAAAAGAACAGATCATAGCAACAAAATAATGTATTTTTTTCCAGCAAACAAAGATTTGTTCAGAAACAGCCTATGATGCACGATTCCAACTAGATTTTATCATGTTTCTGGGAATTAAAAGGGACTATGCTTGGAAAAACAACCAAAAAGGATAAAACCTAAAAACCCCCTTCCCTGTAGACTCTTAACCAATATAAACAACCATTAAGTATCTGTCAGAGGCTGGAACTTCGACTCTAGATCGTATGATACAGTAGATATATAATTATTACATTAGCTACGATGTGAGGAGATCCCAAAAACTAAAAGTCACTTCCAAAGCTTGACACATTTATCGTGACTCGCGGAGGCTACCAAACCAGTAACATTTGATACTGCCAATGAAGATATAAGCTTGTCATGTGCATTCAGGGTCAATGTCTTGTTCTCAGTCATGTTCCAAAGCTCCAGAGTCTAGAAAGCTCAATCCACATCAAAACAGGTTCAAATCAGCATCTTCAGCTAGAGATTGTTAATTCATTTTGTTGTCCACATAAGGAACTAGTTAAGCCAAACAAATGAATCTATTCCTAATATAGGTGGGTCCTCATGCAATATTGGGCAGAACGGATCAAGGTACTATGGATCACTGATAGATATTACCTCGTCTTAACAACTCACATGAAAGACTCCGGAAGGACTCTATACCAACAAATGAAAGCGGCATACAACTTTCCTATAACATAAATATTCATATTCAAGCCACGAGTAGTAAACTTCATTTTTTTTTTTTCCGGACAGGAGGTTGTAAACTTTGATCCTAAACTAAGTATAATCGTGCATGTGAAAGACAAACATATGTAGAGAAATGTAAATGCATGTATGCATTTATGTATATAAAATATTCCTGTGGAAAAAAGGGGTGAAGCTGCCTACGTTGATTTCTTGAATAAATTGAAAGGGTAGTGTAAGAGCTATAACTTGCCTCATAACAGCCAATGACCAACAGAGAAGGGTGTGTGGGATGGAACACACAAGTATGAAATTTGTTGCCGGTACAGCTTAGCTCCTGAACACACTCCCCTTTGCTTCCAGAGCCAACAGTCCACACTCTGACCAATTCATCACTCACCGACACCAGAAGCTCGCCAGTAGGATCCCAGCATACAGAATGAACTTGATTTTTATGACCCTAGAATGAGAGTTTCACAGAACACAAATGAATGAAATACTGCACAAAGTCATCAAACAAAATCTCAGCCAACTAAAATATTTTAAGGGGTCCAGATCATGAAACATTGTTCATTTCTTTCTCATGTATTCTCGCCAATCAGGGAACTGAAAATCAGTTTCATAGTGGAATCCCTTCCAAGTGCAAAAATTGAGTTACTACAGACACCTCATCATTACCATCTAACTAAACAGTTTAGCCAACAAGACCATTCAAACATTAGGAAACACTGGCAACAAACCTGCAATTTAAGTCGGCAAGCTCGTGTCTCCACATCAAATATGGATACATAGTTCTCTGCAGCGGCTGCAAGAATCCTTCCAAGACGTGGTTGAAATCTCATCTGGGTTGCACCACCCTAGCAAAATGCAAAAGGATTAAAAAAAAATTACTTGTACAGAAAATAAAAAAATAGAATTCAACAATACAATTTCCTTTGAATACATTATACCTTGAAAATACCAGCACAACTTCCATTGTTGATACTCCAGCATCGTATCTCGCTATTATTGTCACAAGAATAGATAAGGTCCTCTTTACTAGGGTGGAAATCCAGAGACATAACACTTGTAGAATGCCCAGTAAAAGTACGAAGAGAATAACCAGGCTGCAAAGAAGAACGATCTCTCCATCTAAATTATTAAAGATAGTAGGGATTTTCATAATAACACCTATGGGTTTAGATGTATCAAAACTCAAATTTGTGGCCCCTTATTAATAAAAGGTTAATGTAACAACAAGGAAACATTCTTAAATCATAAATTCATATTTCAAACCGTTTCTTGTGGTTATGAGCTTGTTTCCATTAGAACTAAAGGCCAAAACTGGTTAGCCAATTCTACAAAGTGACCAAAACTACATTATAATACCATTATATTTTGATGTTGCAGCTGAATTTTCTTCTTGAAGTTATGAGAACATAGGACATAAAAATTAACCTAAAGTAAGATGTAAAAGAGGCAAGTCATGATTACCATTCAAAAACAAAGAAATAGAAGAAAGGGAAAAACACACAGACACACAACACACAAGTCTCATTGCACAAGAAGAATGGATCTCCTAGAAGACTCCATCTATTAATATTGCCAACAACACACAAGTCAGTCTACGTAATTAATCTGGATCATTTTTTGAGGTATAAACATTACAAAGTAGGAACAAATATGCAAACAAAAGGGAATATGCTTACTGACATTGTCAGTGTCCCAAACCCTGACAGTACCATCAGCAGAAGATGTAGCTAGCCGTGACATGCTTGGACTGAAACGGACATCAGTAATCCATTGAGTATGCTCTTCAAGCGTCGACTTCACCGTAAAAGACTCTGTGCACCATAATAGAGCCTACACCAGAAAATCATCAAGCAAAAGAATTAACACCGTCCTTTAGGACAAACACAAGAAAGCACCAAAAGTTCCCTGTGTTGCTGCAGAATTATCATTTCATTGTATCAAGAAACAATTCATAAAACAGTTCACCCATGGTCCTTACCTTTCTATCATGTCCACCAGTGGCAAGGAGTTTTCCATCTGATGAGAAGTGACAAGATTCAAGCTTATTGTTGCTTGCAGGTATAACCCGGATTTCCGAAAATGTGAAGCCTATTGTTACAACATAATTGTCAAACCCTTAGGAACAATCTACATAATACAAACAACATTTTATCCAAAAGTTCTGATTCAGAAAAATTTCCCCTTCTACCCTCCTTTCCATGCAACCATGCCAAGGGATATAGAAAAATAAGAAATCAACATTCATCATACCCTTGCTGACTTCAGCAAGCCGACCGACTCTATCTCCAGGATCTGCATCATCAGGTGACAAGAATGACTCTACATGATCATCCAGGGATCCGTCATCCACAAAACGGTCAATATCAGCCTGCAATTACTTAAAATGTTACCAACCATCAAATGAAAAGTGCTAATAAAGATTCCACGCAAGCAATAAAGGGCAAAGATGTTTCTCACCAATTGATTTGGTGCTGATGAGAGGGCACCCAAGCCATCAGAGCCAAACATAAGCAAAGACTTAGAGGAGCCACCATTATGTTGCAAATTAGGCCTTGAAACCACATCTCCAGGTGTGTGAGTAGAAGGCGATGAAGGTGAACTTGGGGATGGCCCAGTGGTGTTTGCAGTTCCAGAGCTATTGGCAGCACCAGAAGATGATCCCGGCTGCTTTCTCTTTCGCCCAATTTGATTTTTTGATGCCTTACACAAACAAGGAACACTAATTAGAGACACTATCCAGGTTAACTTTTTTGAAAGGCCAAACACACCGCTGTCATATGTGGAAATCATGTGAGAGCAAAGGTAAATGAGACTGAATAAATTGAAGAAAAAGTAGTAACCACAATAACTATGCAAAACTTAGAAGGTGAAAAACAATCAACAAAAATAGCATATTATTAATTTGAATAATCTAATATGTCCATGATTTGTGGTACAAATAATAAAACAGAATTCTGAAGGCTTTAAATATTTTAAAATATTATCAGAATCAAGTTCAGAACAAAATATGTTAAATGAACCATTTTAAATGTTTTAATAAAGTAGATGAGTGGAGATTTCTGACAGAGTCAGTCTAAAAACTAGATGAAACTACACAGCAAGAAATGTGCATCTAATATAGATTGTAATTTCAGAAACAAGGTGACAACAAACCTGATCAGTTCCTTGAAAGGTATTTGAGATACTACCATCCATCGCCATATTGCCAGCTCCTATCATTTTATCTTGCTGCAGGAGATGGGAGTTTGAATTCTGAGACTGCTGGCTTGAAAGGGCATGCTGTGGATATTGTTGCAGCTGTTGATTGTTCTGCATCTGTTGTTGCTGTAACTGTTAAGTTTTCAAATATACATAAGCGAAGACCTCCAGTAAGCCAAATGGGCCATAAAATATTTTGGGAACATTAAACAATTATAATGTTTGTCAACTCAGACTACAAAAGAGAGAAGATACCTTCATTAGCATATCAGCATCTCCACGAGGCAGCACAGGGCAACTAGCTTGCATAGCTGATCCAACATTGGACACTACATCACCAACAGTATTTACAGGGCTTTCTTTACCAAGACCAATATTTCGATTGTTAAGAAGCATTCTCGATTTTCTGCATTCTAAATCATTGGCAGATGGAGATGTCAAATTCTGCTGTGCTTGAAGCATAAGTTGTTGTTGCAACTGAAGTTGATTGAAGGACTGTGGGGACTGCATCAAAGACTTTTGCTGCTGCAAAATCCCAGATCAAAGCTGATCAAATTCCTAATAAGGTAAAGGTGCTATAAGTTAGGGAACCCAACATGCACATCTTACCTTATGATATTAAATATGAGTATATATCAAATCCAGAAGTGACAAAGTTAGTCTAATTTGTTTGCAACATCTACCATGCTGGTTAAATGTCAATTTAAGAACTAAAGGACACTAGTAATTTTACACAGGCCCGTTTATATAGACAATCCTGCCCAAAAAAGGAGAGCAAAAAATTTTACAAACACCTCACGCAAATGTCAGTATAATCTATGTACAAAGATCAAAACAATGAGATCTATCAGGCCAAGTACTTGCATGTTAGAATGTGGTATGGCAGAAAATCTTAACAATTCCCTGCTCCAAAAATCAATTATATTGCTTTCTAATTTTATATAATTTTTAAAGCTATTTTAGATATACTTTTTCAGCAATATTAAGGAGCTTAACTTTAAACTCCAAAAATTTCTCAACTAAGATAACTGGAGTTCTATTTGTCAAAACAGACAATGAATTGAGAAAAGAAAGAGAACAATATATTTCCCTTTTATATGGTAAACTGACACCATTAACTAATGAAACGTCAGACAAATAGGCTTCTTCAAGATTGAAACTTAAGCATTATTAACATAACATAGTTCTCATACATTCAGATTAGTAATGCACTTTATCTCCTGTTCATCTTTACCAAAGTATCTGGCAGCTAAATTTTATAGGACAACATCACAAGAACGAAAATTGAGAGGTTCTTACTGTTAAAGGCCATCCTTTCAAAGTCACATTGCCGCCACCTGGATTTGATCCTAAAAAACAAGAGAATAACTGTAAAACCAAAACTTAAGATTCCAAAAGCATGAACTTTGAATCAAAATCTTCAACCAGTACAACCAATGACCATGGGTGCAAATTGTACAGGCCCTCATAATGACTTGCTATATGAAAAGAATTAAAAAGGTTCTAATTTCCCAATATCTTTATCCTCAATTACGGTTTCCTTCAGCAGCAAGCATTTCATTCTAAGATTATAACTTCAAGCATTTCATTCTAAATAAAGGAACTCACAGAGGGTAAAAATTTCAGACATCAATACATAACTAAATTGTTTTATTAGAGTTTATGAATAAGGCCATTGGTGCTGATCCTGACAAAGCAGGAACCAAAGTTGGGTGATATAAAATTGAACCTAATCTATTTAAAGTTATCAGCCACATTACACAAGCATAAAAATTAAAGGAAATGACAGTATTGACAATACCATGAACTCCAATTAATGATCCATCTGAACCAACAGGTCTAGGACTCATCATAGGGTTCATCTCACTCTTTATATCCTGTTTCAGCATACAAGACGTATCAAAATGAAATACGAAACACAGAATTAAAAGGATGATGACACAGTGAAAATATAAGCGTTGACCTGTGAAGACACTGGAGGTTGCTGATTGCGACTTTGAACTGGTTGACTACCTCCAGGCGTACTATGCAGGGTTTGCCTGTGAGGAGAAGGTTAAATTACATCAATTACACATCAATGAGAACCAAAGCAAGAAGTAAACCATACATAATCAAAAAATTATATCCATAAAAACAGTGATAACATCATGTTAAGAATTACCCTGGAGGCTGGCCTGCCATTGCAGTTGCTTTCAACAAAGAGGTCTGATTTGGATCCAAAAGCTGGCTCATATTCTCACCCAATCTTGGCTGAAATAATCAGGCAATGTCATACAACTGGTAAATTATAGGCCAATATATTAATACATCAGAAAGCTAATACCTTCATAGCTGCATCACCCAAGGAATCCCTCTGAAGTGGAAGCTTTAACCGATCCTCATAAAGTTTTGCTGCAAAGGTATTTGCAGTTCCAGGGCTCTGCCTCAAGAGAGGGTCATTGCTGGTGCCACTCAGAAGCTGGGCACTATCTCTTCTCTGCAGCTGTTGCTGCTGCTGTTGTTGTTGTTGTTGCTGTTGCTGCTGCTGAGCATGCCTCTGCATTATGAGCTGCTGCATCTGCATCTGCTGATGCTGCTGAGGTTTCTGATGTTGTTGTTGTTGTAGCTCCCGAGCTTTAATCATTTGAGTCTGCCATTTTAAGATATTTTAGAAATCATAATAAATCTATTAATCCTCCAGCAAACCAATTATCATGCAAAGAACAGAGAAAAGATTTTCAGAAAAACAGAGATGCGATATCACATACATATTGAATCTCCCTCAATTCCATTCATGAGATAAAAAACACATAATACAAACAAATTTCACAATGATAACTCAAAAGATTCCAAGCCAAGGCAACTTGAAAATATATTTATTAAGCCTCCCACCAAAAGTCTTAAAGCTTCCTATTAACACCATATCCTGGTCAAAATGGGCAAATTTAGCACAAAACCACAAAAATGGTACAAATAAAATGGAGAGCAAATTGAGGGGCAGTTCATATTTGATTAAGAAACAGCATTAGTTAGACGTAGGCACCCAATTGTGAGCTTTCTTTTTTAGAAACAGAATCAAAGTTCACTTTCTAATTGCAATTATTTTAATTCTTTCTGATTTAGTATTGGGGTGGGGGGGGGGGGGGGGGGGGGGGGGGGGGGAGGAGAAGAGGCGGCAAGCACCACAATTAGGCCAAACTGTGAAACCAAAGACATGAAAGAGAGGGAAATTTCAGGACATTAAGCCCAAAGAAAGGAGAAAAATTTAACCCAAAATCTCACAAACCCACCTCAATGTAGGATGCAGCAGCATCAGAGTGCTTCTCATTTGTTCTAGCAATAAATATATCCCAAAAGACTGACCACCATTCAAATAAAAAGCCACCAGGTGCATCAATAGCTGGAGGGCACACAAACACAAAACCCAGCATCAATTAAGTTGCAAAAAGATGAATGAGACATGAATAGATAAAAATCTGTCCTCCACTGCATTTCTTTTCCGTAATCCTACCTACAGGATCTGTTGATACCTTCCCTTCAGCTTGAAATGCCTTTGCAGAAGCATGCAATTTCCTCTTTATAAGGTAATCATATATATACACATCCAACCTATTGACCAAAAGAACAAAAGATACCACCACTGAAAAATTTAGTCTTAAAAATTTTACAAAAGAAATGGAAGTATAAATGCTTCAGATGGTATATAACATATGATGTAAATCTTAAGTTGATATAAGCTCACAGTTAAGATGAGGAAATGCAGGGTTTTAGAGAGAAAGAGAGAGATTTTGTTATCAAAACCCTGGAGATATAAACATCACATAACCACCACCAAATGCCCATGCAATATAGTTCAATTCAGTTCAGATAAAACTTTTCCATATTATGGAACCAAACAACACTACATAATCTTAGAGAATTTATACACTTGTATTTCAATCTATTTGCGCCACATCAAATATAAAAGTGCTTTGGTTGCACAGAATTTTCCACCTTTAACCATGAGATTTTAGCATTATTCAGGATGTAAGGTGAAGAAGTGACTTGAAAAAAAAAATCGATTTCCTTCCAGTTTGTTTTCTCAGCAACAAAATTGGAGATAAACCAAATGACAAGGGGAACAAAATTTACAAAGACGTTATCAAAGCAGCATCAGAGAGGCAACGAAAGAAAATGCAACTTCTAATCACGAGAAAAAAAACAAAAGCCCTAAAACCAGTACGTGGCAATCCCATCATCATCAACAGCAACATAAAAATTAAATGTAAAATACATAGAGAACGTAAACCGTGGGGAGAAAGATACAAGCCAATACTATAAAAAAAAACACAAAAACAATCATACCCATCAATGTATAAGTAATGTCAAAAATCGAAATCTAGAACTGAAACTGATCATTGAAAACTAATTTCACCCCAAACCATCGTCTAAAAACTATTTGAAACGACAGCACAGCCTAAGCCAGAAACCATTATGTGTAAACATAATAAAATTTCGGCAACCAAATCAACAAACAAGAACAACGCAAAGTAAAATGATGAAAATTGAAGAGAATATACAAAACCCACCAAAACTGAAACATACCCATTTCAGAAAACAATAAAACATTACCACCCAACCAAAAAAGAAAACACTAAAACCAAAACCCTAGAACATAAAAACCCAAACCCAAATTATTATCAACAAACATAATAGTTTAGTTATTTAACACTTACATTTTATCGGCTTCCCAGTTGGTCTGCGACATGATTAATGTAACAGTTTAAAGTGAACAAACGGGTAAAAGCTGTGAGTACTAAGAATGTCAGATAAAATTCCCTTCTAGTTGGGCTAGAATCTTAGAACATGCCGTGTGGTTTTGCAGAGTTCCGGTTCTTTATTTATTTATTTATATATTTTTACTGGCCCTGGAAGACTTATGACTTTTGTTTAATAATATTTTAATATGTTTTTATCTTCCTCCATCTAGCTTCTTTTTTATTTTTATTGTAAGCGCAACACTCACGCAACCAGTAAGTGCCAGAAATTTGGTTTGATCGCAAATGTTCAACCCTCTTTTTCGTCAGCTTTTGTAACTGGCAGAACAGAGTTATGAAATTTTATTGAATGAATATCCCCTGGGATGGGATTTTATTTTTGGAAAAAGAGTTCTGAAATTTTGTGGTGAATTCATGGAAAAACATTTTAAGAAAACCCAATTTGGATTGCGTAATTTTAAAGCAATAGCAGTCTAATCAATCACTTCAGCTTAACCCTACGTGTTTTGCATTGCATTTACTGTTCTCAATTATTTTCTTATTTGTTTCTGTAACGAAGAACATTCAGATCCATAATCTAAGTTCCTAATTTCCCAGTTAAAGCTAGAAGCGTTTATTCAAATTCCAAAACAAGTTTTATTCGAACAAATTTGAAATAAATTTTACCCAAGTAAATTTAAACTCTAACTCAAGCTTGAAAAGTAAAAATTTTTAAACTTAAGTTTGAATTTAAACTTTATAAATCCGATTGTCAAATTTATAAACATAAAAAATTTTAATATAAATTAATTAATATAATATTATTTTAATTAATATATATTAAAATAATATTATTTTAATTTAATTTCACTCAAATTTAGTTGGATTAAACTTAACAATAAGCTCAATTGCATATTGCATATGCATGTTTTAATTTTATTTATTTATGGCTGATAATTATTTTTCAAAAGCTCTAGCCTTGTGGATATTCTTTCTATAGAATAGCGTTGATGATTTATAGGGAATGCTGATTAATGAGTCAAAATTCAAAGGAAGAACTTTTTATTTGCTAATAATTTGTTGTCCTTCTGGTTTTAGCGATTTTCATTCAAGGATAATATTTTAAAGTACTTCATTTTCAGTCCCAAGAATTAGGGAACATATTATTAAACACAAAATCTTGTGTAACTATTGTCACGAGCCTAGAGTTTTGACAAAATAAAACAAATAGTGGGTACTCGAATTTCATTCTTCAGCGGCATAAACCTAATATGACCAAAAAAATTCTGCAAGCATAAAGCAAAAGACAAAAGTTCTACATTATTGTTTATTCTTTAATAGGCTACTCCCCATCTCTAATTTTCCAATGTTTCCACATTTCAATTACTGCATTTTCAGGCCATTCCTATGAGCAAAAGATGGAATAATTACTTGGGAACAAAATTTTTCCAGTCCCCTTAGAACTAAACAGAAAGTTTTCTTTGTAGAGGCAAACAATGAAAACAATGTACACCAGGGATTTCATTCCTTGAACTCATCTTTGTCGTCTACTGGAATCGGCCTGTTCCTCCAAAAGACTGCAAGGGCACTCCCTCCAAGCTGTAAAGGAGGTAATAATGAGAAGAAATCCCAATCAAAACGAAAACCAGAGCTAGTAGGATTGTGGGATGTGAAGGTTTTTTGAGAGCGAAAAAAGCCATACCGCCATGCAAACAACGCTAACTCAGGTTTGTAAAATGCTTCTGGGCGAGAAGAAATCCAAATGCAGAGCTCTGCAGAGGCAAATGAAATAGTAATATAACTTGTGGAACGCAAAAATAGTTTCAACAAAACTGGAACCATGCATGTATATGTAAATAAATCTCTATTGGGTACAGCCTAACATTATACTTGAACAATTGATGAGTTTAATAAGTGGACCAGTCTGCAAAAATTGAAGAGTTTGTAACACGGCTCAAGGTCTCTTAGGTCGTGTTTTCATGAACTCTTAGTGAATTGATTAGTATGTTTTCTATAAATTAATTTATTAATTTATAATATTTTAAATAATTTTTTTATAAATTATACTAGATCAATATATAAACTTTATTTGAAGGTTTTAATATAGTTTATATTAATGTTTTTAAAATCAGATCGATAATGAAATCGATTATGTCACTGATTTATCGTTTAATTGATTCAATTGGAGACTCGATTGACTTAATTTATTATTAAATTAATATTTAAAAAATTTAAAATTTTGATCAAATCTAATTTTTAACTGATTCATTCGGTTAAACCTAATTTTTGATCAAATTTGACTGAATCAATAATAAAATTAATTTTTATATTAATTAAATCGAATTTAGAATTTATTCTCGTTTAACCGGTTGAATCAATCTATCTGATTCAGTTTTAAAATTATTGGTTTATATACCCCGTAGATCTGGTATCATCCAACCTTGCCTTGTTTAGTGCTTGAATTGGAGTTACATAATACAAACTATCCCTTTGAGCAACAAAACAAGTTTATTTTTCCCTTCTCTCTTTCCGTTATGTTTTTGCTTTTTTACTATGGGAGAAGAGGATTAGGTGCACTGGTTTCTTCAAGATCATCACTTTAGAGGACTATACATTAAGAAGTTATGAAGCATGAATCAACTTACCGCAGCATCGACCAGAACAAGCTGACCGGCAAGAAGCTTGGTAAGGAGTGGAGTCATGACTATAGCTCCGATAGTTGAACACCTACAGAAATCCTTCATGAAATTTATGAGATTAGAAGGTCAAGGTCTCAATGTTGTACAAGAACATTAAAATGCATTAGTAAATCAGTATGCTTCCAGAGAAGCCACAATCACTTGCTCTTAAAACATAAACGAAAGCCATTGCTGTCATAGGTGTGTGGTCAAATTCTGACCAAATACAAGTCGTGACCATATTTTGGAATATAGTCACAAAGTATGCCCTGCACTGTTTCCATATTATCCACAAAGTTCTATAGAATGAAGGCTCCAAAAGCCCAGAATCTCATTTTTTATGTTCACAACCATGGTGAAGATATATCATGGTGATGAACTCATGATCATTTCAACAAACATGATGCATTAATTCGTACTTGACTACTTTACAGCGCACGCGCTCCACCCGTTTTGTATGTCCCAACTTTCTGTCTAATAACAATGCAATTCTAATGACAAACTTCACTTCTGGATAAAGATAAATAAAATCAGGCCCTGCCTAATACCTGATAGTCACCCAAACTGATCGCTCTTCCTCTCTCCCTTCATTGTGGGTACATGCATGCAAAAAGAAAAAAGATTGTCTGCACACAAGAAAATAAATCAAGCTGCTTGAAAATTTTTCTAATCTACAGAAAACTACATTCCAGAATTTTTAGTACAGAACTGTAGAATATCCAAACCTCTATTTAAAGAAAGAAAGCAAATTCATACGCGCACACACTCACACAAAAAAAAAAATTCCTGCTTTTTCTTGCATCATTTGCTGCTACATACACGTCAAGGCTTGACCAATGGGAAAGTTTTATAGTGCAACAACATGTGTCAGAGACCATTCACATTTCAAAAGACATAACAATTGGCTTCTTTACTATAGATACAGAAAAAGAACACAAGTTGCAAAAGCACAGTTTAGGTCCACCAATCGAAGGCCTGTACAATGACAGACTGTATAAGCAATAGATATTAAACTGCAGCAGAGTTCAACCAGAGACTGAAAAAATTAAGGATTTTAATTGTATGAATGCAAATGGAACATACATTGTCATAAGGACAGAAAGTGCTACATTTCCTTTTGAAATATAAGTTGCCACATTCGAAGCCTGACCACCAGGGCAGCATGAAGCCAAAATAAGATCAGTTGCAAGTGGTGCGGAAAGTTTTAGGGACTGAAAATGAAAGAGATATATCAGTGACAGTAATTTCAACCAGGATTATTGTACCTCTTGTCTGCAGCAGAAATTAACAGCCAACTTAAGAAATTGAGAAGATATACCATTGCAATGACAAAGCCCAACATGGGTTTGATTAAAAATTGAGCAAGAAACCCTATACCCACCTGCAATAATAGTTCTCAGTGATATAAATCAGGAAAACTATTAAACTGAAATGTTCCTATTTCAGTAACATTCTATAAACACATGTTAAAATTTGCTTCTTACAGTCCATGGATTCCACAAGCATTGTCTGAAATCCTCAAAGGCCAATGTCAACCCCATTAAAAGCATAAGGAAACCCAGACCGAGAGTGAATAGGTCCGTTTCCAACCAGGTTACCTGTGGGAAGACCTCATAACCAACTAATGAAGCAACAGTTCGTTTATAATCAAAGAATTACTGACTGATCGACAATTACCGCAGCAGGCTTGTAGATCCCTATTACGGTGCCCATATGACCTGTCCATGAAAAAGTAAAAAAACTATGCCTTTGAAGTGTACCGCTTAGAAAAATAGATTAAAACTACATTAAGTGCTACCGACAAATGAAGACATACCCAGACAGGAAAAAGGGTAGTCAGAGTTTCAATTATTCTCTCATACTGACTCATACTGCTAGAACTGTTAGCGGGAACATCTCCAGATACATTAGCAGCAGCCTTGCACAAAAGTTGGGAGTTCCTGAATGTCGTAATCAGAACATTGTTGTTGGATATTGAGCATTTAAAATTGCATAATTATGGACAGAATTAGACCTGACAGTCCAATGTTTTCATGTCACTTGACTAAACATAACATATGCTATTTATATCGTTAGACAATTCATAATTGTTATTCGTACTACTCACTTTGAAACAGTATTTCATAACCTTCCATATATAAGAGTAGCTTGTTTCATGGCTTTCATTTTTCGCTTAATCTTTACTTATATTATGTGCATATTTCAATGATGACTAAACGGTTGATAGACGTTCCACTGCTGGTCATTGTTTCTTTCTGGGAGATTTTCTTATCTCTTGAATGAGAGATGATGGGACTTCGAGGACTATTTTTTATTTCCAAGTTTTTTGATTTCTCGGGCACTGAAAACACACCCTGAGATCTTTGCATTCAAATTTACAAGAAAAACGAAGTAAACAACTAAGATTTTAGAAAGTTTCAAAAGCACGCTCAAAAACACTCTAAATACATGAGAAAGCAATAGAACTAGAACCCATGTACCAAATGAGCAAACAAATACAACCAAGAACCAAAACATGTAACAAGCACAAATCAAACATACCCAGATGAGCCTGCAGCCTCCTACAAGAAACTGAACAGCTGGTTGGTGTGTAGAAAGCGCGCAAAGCATATAAATAAGTACAGTCTTTAACAACAAATCTAGTGGACATGAAGGCCATTAAAGAAGTCTTAAAACACCTTAACCAAAGAGAACACGTGCTAAAAGCATGAAATTCAAATGAAGGGTGGACGGTTTGGCTCTGTAACGTCGGGGCTTTGATTATAAACGCAGACATATAAGGTGGGTTGTGGACACCAATGAAATCACTCACTCCAAAGTAGCCTTTCTTTTGGTTTATTTTATTCAATCGTTTTGTCGTAAGTTCACACTTGATGGGAACTTCAACTAAACTCCATTATCTTTTCTGAGATGTAACGGGAAGATGAGATATAACGAGTTCGCGATGATATTATTCATTAGGATTAACGCTAAAATCACTAAATGTTTAATTTTTTTTAAACTTTTGATCGAGAGTAACATTAAAAATCTTGTGGAGTAGAGTTTGATTAATCTACTATTGTGAATGCCCAGAGCAAGGTTCACGCCATTGGATTGTGCTTTTGTAGGCTCCCAGTGAGTATGCCAGTATGTATTTATGAGTTGACTCATAAAATTATATAATTTTTATATTTTCTAATTTATTATTATTTTTAAAGGGTTATGTTGGATCGCACGCAGTCTTGTCCCAAGACGTCGATATGACCGACACCAGTGCATGTCTTATAGCATTTTGCTAAACACCACTACATAATTGCGAGCCTGTGTACGTCTATTACCCTCCTCCATTGATCTGCCTTTGGCGTGATGTGGGTTGCCCCTTCAATTATTTGTTTGTCTTTCCACCAAGGAACCCCTTTTCATATCAGCTTTTTTGAAGCTCTCTAACATTAATTTGCATCTCTTCTTTTTATACATTGTACTGTCTTTTTCTATTGGAAATTTGGAAATTCCATTGAGTGGATAAAATTAGCTGTGGCATGCCGAGCTATATGGTCCAAACCAAGCCATACTCTTGTTGCTTTCCGGCAGCTGGGACAGTACTGGTACCTGCACAGCGTAGCTAATTTTCCACCCACAAAGTCATCGAACCAACCCTCTTTTAGTAAACTTTGAGAGAATGTGAACCCGTGATAAGAATTTAATGTTATTATAAATAGCTCCCTTTCATAAAGCATGAGATGAGATGACACGACAGACAGAATGATACAGAGTCAGACACTCTAAATAAGGAAAGAATAAAGCTGTCCCTATGAATAATATATATAATTTTTTTTCATAGATTATCTAAGATAATATGTTATGGGCAGATTTTTTTTATTTTAAAATTATTTAATTAGGGTTAATATATAAAATTATATTATAAAATTATAAAATTGGTTTATACGTATATTGCTACTCATGGCAAAAATACTAATGATGAAAGCATGGTAAATTGTAACCCTTTGATTGTACAACCAAATTATATATACATATTTTTATTACATAATTTAGATATATAGATAATGTTATTATATAATTGAATAATTTTAAATTAAAGATAAAATAACATTCAATCATATAATAATATATAATTTATATATTTATATTATATAATAAAAATATATACATTTAGTATTGATTTCGAATGTATAAAATTTTTCACGTTAACATCTTTTATGCGGTAAAAAATATAACAGTTTGAAGTCGACCCTTAAAATGCAACTAAATGCATTAGGCAGTGATCAAGTAATTTCAAATTTTAAAACGATTTTTTGATAATTATTAAAAAAAATTAAATTAGATCTCATGCTATAAGTGATTGTTCTGTAAAGATATTAACTTTAACATAAATATAATATATTTATTATTAACATAAATTCATTTATTTGAATTTAAAATCATAAGTTAAGCTCTGAAAAAGGGAGAATTTAAATTCAAATTCAGACTTCAATCTTAAGAAAATTTGTATATGAAGAGGAAAGAAAAAGAGAGAGGAGAGGGGGAAAGAAAACCACAGATTAGATTTTTTTTTTTTTTCCACCAACTTTATTATAAATAATGGAGGACATGTCGTTTTACTGTTTATATGAACAATTTATCTTTACAATGTCAACCGTATGTCGTATACTTTAACAAAAATGGTAACTTTGTCATCTTAGAGAGGTACGGTTACCCTACGTGTATCATTTTCTTGGCAACACGTGGACCAACAACTTACATTTCTCAATAAAGCAAGAAATTTGTGTTGGTCATGGCTTTTAAAAAAGGAAATAATTGGCAATTTCTATTTGAATTATAATGTTGATGAAATATATATATATAATTGTTGTTATTTTCCTGTTTGGTTATTGGTTGTTGAAATATATCTCAATTTCATTATACGCTTTGTTAGGGACGTTGATTAGTTGAGTCTATTTGGATAGGTAGGTTGTTAACGGTATCCACAAATATTTTTAACTGTTAAGTCCGTTATTTGATTTGTGTTCTGATTCCATATCGAAATATATTAAATCTATAAATATAAAAATCAAAACTTATATTACACAAAATTAATTAATTTATATTAAGTTTTAATATATCAATTGTTTTACTTACCTCTATTAGATATGAGATTTTTTTTTTTTTTAAAGTCTTCAAAACACTAGTAATTAGAATTTACAAATGAGGGAATCTCCAAGAAAAATTTGGCAAAGTAATGTGACAAGGTGCCCTAGGTATGTACATCTTTGTCCATTACAATCAAAAGATAAACATCAACAATTGTAAGCCGTGCCCCCGAGGAGTAATACCAACGCCTAATTGGGAAATCTCTAAATGGTCTTAAGCTCTTAAGTGTTATATCAAGATCAGATTCTTGAAATTGATTCAACCCTACAAAATATAATCAATGTCAAATAGGAATCTCTGCTAAAGAAAATAAAAAAAGAGCAAGGCCCTAAATTAATGCTGTTTGAAACTGTGTTTCACGGTGACTTGGGAGAAAATTTTGGGCCATTCATAAAGGTTAGAAAAAGATATCATAGGGCCATAATTGTTAAGAATAAGGTAAACCCATTACTTTATGGAGCAACCCAATACATGCAGCCTTAATTTCTAAGTTTAATTTGACGGGGGTTAATTTGAAGCGGGTCATGTTGATAGAAGATTTTGAGGTGTTCGCACTGAAAATTGATAGCATGGCGGACTAAATTAGGGACCATTTATGGGTCAATGAAGTTTTTTGTCCAGAGATCCCTTTTAGACGTGTCCGTAATTAGTCCAAGGACCACCTCTTTGTCTACCCCAAGACTAATAATAGTGAGGTAAATGTGGAACTAACTAAGCCACCAAAAGTTAAAACGGTAACTGCAAAATGGAAGGACGGAATTTCTTTACTTTGCTCAGATTGTAATTACTTGTTGTCTCATTATCAAATCCACCCCTATTGGTAGCACAGCTAAAACCAATAATTGGCAGTGAAATGTTATTCAATAATGTGCAAAATTTGAACCCAACTTCTAACTGTCCAACAAGCCTAACAAAATCTCATTTAAGTGTCAATATGAACTAAATCGAATTCAAACACTTTTTTATTCAAATTCAATTCAAATAAAAAATGGTTTAATTTAAGTTCCTCGAGCCAAAATTAAGGGTGATTTAAATTCATCTAAAATAAAAATAATTTGACTCAAGTTTATGGTTCGAATTTATAGTTTAAATTCATGATTCATTGATAAAATGATGTTATTTTATCTAATAATATACAAAACGATGTTATTTTAATAATTATTTTACATAACTGAAATTAAGTCACGAGATAAATTTACACCGAATTTAGTAATCTACCCAATTCATGAATTAGACTAAGCTGAACTTCTTGACTCAAACTCGATTTAAATTTGAAATTGAATTAAACCGACTTTCGAATCTAAACTAACTCAGTTTGAATCCAATCCTAATTTCATTAGTAAATTAAACCGATTATTATTTTAATAGGGTTGGGGTGTTTTATTTTTCACTTTATAGAACCATGGATTGATAGCTGTCAAGTGAAGTTTCTTGAATTATTGCAAATTATATGTGCTAGTTGGTACAATTATACATATAAACACACACAATAGAATAAAATGGTAGGTTTTCTTAATTGTAAATCTGAAATCCAACTAAAGATTTGTTGAAGAAGAATGGTAATATAATGGAGTTTGATTCCAAAATCATACAGAAGCCAACACAAATTTGGTAGTAATTGTGGTTGGTAATAGACAAGCATGATCGGAAGGTGCCTGTCTCCATTTCATCTCGTGAATCATTGGGGATTGGGGACCCCCTTGTTAAGTATATTTGCCATATACACCAACCATATATTTTTTTTTATAATTAATGGATAAATGGGTTCAATTAAAAAAATCTATAATTTTTTTACATAATTTAAATGTATTGATTAACGCTGGACTGGGTCCTAAATTGCTATTTGCCGGCAAATCTTGGTGAATTACAGATGTAATGCCAGTGTCTTGAATTATATATTGTTATTAAAAGGAAAAACGTTGAATGATGCATGCGGCATGCCATATGGTTCCAAGTACTACTACAATTAATATATATATAAAAACTATATAAAAGAAGTCTAATAATTTATGCTCACATCAATGAATCGCCTACCTCATATTTTCTGCTCTTAGTGTTAGGTGTTAAAATAATAAAGCAAAGGTTACATTCAAAAACCTTTCTTACGAAAAAGTATGTCACTAAAGTGTAAGTTAGGAACAGTAAAAAATCTTCGTCTTCTCTCTCTGTTGATGAAGATACAAAGACGAACTCAATGAAGATGTTGTCTTTGTCTTCTTGTCTTCATAGAGGAGGGAGACTTTTGAAAGGAGAAAAATAGTGAAGATGGGAATAAGTCGTTTGGTCTAAAATAATAAAGCAAGGTCACATTCAACATTTCATACATACATACACACATTGTACTTTATTTTTTCTATTTCTACGTACTAATTTGAAAAGGAATAATTGAATCATGGAATTTAATTGTGTAGGCGGCTGTAGCTACTGGGTAGACTTGAGCGGGGAGAAATTCAAACCCTAATTTCATGAGGCGTCTTGTAAGGAAAATTGTAGTTCAAAATAAATGCAGAAAAGGACATTCAACTTTGACCATAATCAAGTGGAACAATTTGGTCTTTACGTGAAAGAAAGATTATCAAAAGTGAATACAACCAAGTGTCTGTATTTTATTTTTTTTTCAAATATGATATACATAATACAGCAAACCTCCCTTTTATCCAAAATTACAAACATTTAGTTACAATAATAACAATCCACTGTGTGGATAGATTTCTCTTGTCTAGATAAAGCCTAGTCTACATTCCCATTCTAAGCCCATGTCAATATAGGAAAAACATTAATTTTCTGCCAAATCGGGGATTCATAAGTTATTTGTAATTTACTTTATCTTTGATATAATTGAATACAAAATTTGACCCTCACTTGCTTTTGCCAACATGAGCAACGATTAGGTGCTCTTGTGAAGGGGATTCTAAATCCTTTCCAGGGCATACGATCCCCCGAACTTACTACTTCCCACCAAGGGCTTTTTTAGCAGAGATAAACATAAAGGCACTTTCAGTATCTGGTTTCGATCTTATCAAATATGTGATATATAATAAACCAACAATTGTTTTTCGTGATAATTTTTTGATATTTAATAAGTATCATTTTCATTATTTAATAGATATTGTTGATATCTAAAACAAGTGGACTAGATGATTCTTTTATTTAATAAACTAAATAAAATAATATTATTAATAATACAAGATATGTTGCTGAGGTAACGAAAATTTTCCCAAACTAAATGTCCCTAATTGTAAAAAGAAAAATAGACACATTGACAACCAATGGAAACATAGAAGAATTCAAAGTTGAAACAAAACAAATAATTAATATGGTTGAGAAAATAAAATAAAGGTAAAAGAAGTGGTTAGTAAGTTAGCTCCCCAACATTTTCCAGCTAAGCTTGGCAGTGACTGACAGCCTTTGATCAAAAATGCCATATGTCATCACCACCCCTAAATTTGCTTAACTAAACCCACACTTTTACTTTTACTGGTCAAACTGCCGAACCAACTCTTTATCTACTCACTCATACGCTTCGCCTACCCCCATCAGTATTCTTATTCCGTATCTTATACGTTGCAGCCCCCACGCGTACGTAGAGGACGTGGTAGCCAATTAATTTGCAGTAGGTTGACCATGGAGGGAGACTGTACTTTTATTTTATAATTAAATATTATCAAATTAAATTATTTTAAATTAAAAATAAAATAATATATAATTTATATATTTAATTTGATAATTAATCATATAGATCTAATATTATTTTACATGAGTGTTTCGGATAAGAAATATTATTTTTATATATATAAATTTAATTTTTTTTCGTATTTATCAATTTTGTATCATTAAAATAACCTTATTTAATTAACATAAAATAATATATTAATATTTTTTATTATATACTATTAAATATCATAATTATTTGTAATTATTAATTTTTATAACATTTAATAATAATTTTATTTAATAAATTTTAAAATAATATATTTTTATTCTAATTTTTTATTTTTAATAATAAAAAAAACTTTTATGCCGTGCCCGAAGCCCTTGAGAATGAGGTTGGATGGACCAGGGACCCACACTCCCTTCTCACATGCACAATCCAAACAAGTAGTTATACATCAGTCTCCAGCGAACGAGCACGCGCTGAAACTGCGATTTGGATAATTTCACATTACATTGAATTATAATTTTACAACGTAAAAATTAATAAACAAAAAACGTTTCACACTCGATGGCTCTGTTTCTCACTCGGCTTTATTTTCACTTTTCGGAAATCTCGGGTCGGGTTCCTAATACTTTCTCTATCACAGTACAAAACCCCTTGTTTCTCATTTCACATCTCACCACAGAATCTCATCCTCTTCTCCGTCTCTCTCACACACCATGAAGTCTCACCGGAAAACCACTGTTTTTGCTTTTGTACAAAACAGCTATCAGAAACCATCCATTGAAATCTGCATATAGAGAACAGTCAGTTTCATTCTTATCATTCTTTGTTTTGAAATGGCAGTGTTTATTGACTGTAGGTATGTATTCTCTGTGGTTTTTGTTTTTGTTCTTTTACTGAGTGACGGACCAGTCAGCTCGGAGCCGACTCAAGACAGGCAAGCCCTCCTTGCATTTCTCTCAAATACCCCACATGCCAATCGCGTGCAATGGAATGAATCCGACTCGGCCTGCACCTGGGTCGGAGTTAAGTGTGACGTTAACCGTTCTTATGTCTACAGTTTACGACTTCCTGGTGTTGGACTAGTGGGTCCGATTCCGCCTAACACAATAGGCAAACTGAGTCAGCTCCGAGTTCTTAGTCTCCGCTCTAATCGTCTAAACGGTGAGATCCCATCCGATTTCTCCAATCTAACCGTCCTTCGGAGTCTCTACTTGCAAGACAACGAGTTCTCTGGTGGATTTCCGGAGAGTGTGACTGGGTTGAATCGGTTAACTCGACTCGATCTCTCGTCCAACAATTTGACTGGAGCAATCCCTTTCGCCGTCAACAATTTAACCCTCTTAAGTGGTCTTTTTCTGGAAAATAATAAATTCTCAGGCAATCTTCCAAACATCAACCTTGCAAATCTGTCAGATTTCAATGTGTCCAACAACAATCTCAACGGTTCAATCCCTGCTACTCTAACCAAGTTCCCCTCATCAGCATTCACCGGAAATTTAGATCTATGTGGAGGACCATTGCAACCTTGTAATAACTCATTTTTCCCACCTCCAGCTCCTTCACCATCTGTAAACCCACCTTCAATTCCGCAACAGAAGAAATCTAAGAAACTGTCAACGGCCGCCATTGCTGGTATTGTCATCGGTGGTGCAGTATTTCTTCTTCTTTTACTGCTGTTGCTGGTATTTTGTCTTAAAAAACGACAACGTAAACAGACTAGGAAGACGCCAAAACCCAGTGCAGCAGCGACGGCTGCTGCGGCGGCAGCAGAGGCAGGAACTTCTTCATCGAAAGATGATCTCACGGGTGGGTCAGCAGAGTCCGAGAGAAATAAACTTGTGTTCCTGGAAGGAGGGATTTACAGCTTTGATTTGGAGGATTTGTTGAGGGCTTCAGCCGAAGTTTTGGGTAAAGGTAGCGTGGGGACCAGCTACAAAGCAGTGCTTGAAGAAGGAACAACAGTGGTGGTCAAGCGATTAAAAGAAGTGGCTGTTAGTAAAAAAGAGTTCGAAATGCAAATGGAAGTTTTGGGGAAGATTAAGCACAACAATGTGGTTCCATTAAGGGCCTTTTACTACTCTAAAGATGAGAAATTGCTTGTGTACGATTTCATGCCTGCCGGTAGCTTATCTGCTCTTCTACACGGTACGATTTCAATTCCATTTTCACTTATTTGTTCAATTTGTTTTGACTGTTGCAGCCATGGCATCTTAGATCAAATTTTAGTATATTCCTTGTCTGAATTCCAACGCTATTCCTGTGTAAACATTCTTTGAGTGCTAATTAAGCAACTCTTGCTTGTTGGAGGTCTTCTCTGTTTGTGGCGTCACCGGCATCATCATTTTCTTGTTAATGATAATTTTTTTTAATATTTACACATTTGGGTGATGTTTCATGGACTGGTAACCGGAGCTTGCGGTAATTGGTTTGGCAGGTAGCAGAGGTTCAGGCCGTACGCCATTAGACTGGGACAACCGGATGAGAGTAGCATTAAGTGCAGCGAGAGGCCTGGCATACCTCCACGTGTCAGGAAAAGTAGTTCACGGGAATATAAAATCCTCCAACATCCTGCTCCGACCCGACCATGATGCTAGCATTTCGGATTTCGGACTAAACCCGGTTTTCGGCACTACAACTCCACCCACTCGGGTGGCGGGTTACCGAGCCCCAGAAGTCGTAGAGACTCGCAAAGTTTCATTCAAATCAGACGTGTACAGTTTCGGTGTACTGTTGTTAGAGTTATTAACGGGGAAAGCGCCTAATCAAGCGTCGTTGGGTGAGGAAGGAATTGATTTGCCTCGGTGGGTCCAGTCAGTGGTCCGTGAAGAATGGACGGCTGAGGTTTTTGATGTGGAGTTGATGAGGCATCACAACATTGAAGAGGAAATGGTTCAGTTGTTGCAAATTGCAATGGCATGTGTGTCTACCGTACCGGATCAGAGACCGGTGATGCCAGAGGTGGTACGCATGATTGAAGAGATAAATAGAAGTGAGACCGATGACGGGTTACGACAGTCGTCTGATGATCCTTCAAAAGGATCGGACGGTCATACACCTCCGGCTGAATCACGGACCCCACCTAGGGCTATTACACCTTAATGTTTTCTGGTTTTATTTTCATCCTCATTTTTATTTTTGCAATGATTTTTAGTGGTTGGAATTGGGCATTGATGGGTTTGCGTCGATTTTTATTTATGATTCTTTTCCTTAGTCTATTAGCTTAAAATCCTCTTTGGCCGTAAACCACATGGCTTTTCTGTACAATTTTAATCGTCGAGCCTTTGCGTTGGAAAAATCATCTGAAAAAATTAACGACTTGTTTTCTTATTGTACAGTGGCAAAACATTTTGTTTTATTATTCTTGTTTAATGCATTTAAGAATTATTTATTGATATTTTGGTCAAGGTCGGCCAGTATGTTGGTATTTATGTTATGTCCTCATGGGACTAGGGGTATATTGGGGATTTTGTACGTGGGGTTGATTCATGATGAAAGTTAACTCAACGTGTGGTTCTTAAAGCAAAGCTGTATGATTGTGAAGGGGTATCTTGGGGATTTTACGAGGTAGTGAAGTGAAGGAGAAGGGTGGGGAACAGCCTGGCCGGCTCTACTCTTTTCTATCTGACATATACAGGGCCACAGCCTTTTGACCCAGACTTGTTGTCAGCAGTTGATCACGCTCGATCTCGCCCACCTCAATTTCCAGTTTCATCACGGCCCTTTTTGTCTTTTTGCTTTGGCCAGAGGACTTATTCCCACCCCCACGTTTATTGTATTTCCAAAGTAGTATCTCATAATAAGTAACAGTTTTATTATTAATATTTTGAAAAGCAAATTTTTTCCCCTGAAAAAAAAATAAATTTTCAAGTGATTTACGCCTAAGCATTTTCCTGCATTGGCACAATCCATCTGTAGAGAAAGAAGATGAAGATAAATCCTCGGCATTGGATGAAGATCAAATGTCTTTGCTTGGACAAATACAATCTCTTTGTCAATTCCAACAAAGATGTTTTGTTTTTATTTAGATTTAAACAAATTAAACGAGATGATCAATGTCAGATATGAGTGTTAGAAGAAGCATCAAAGAGAGAGATATCATTGGGAGGGAGAGACAACGTTGGAGAGTTGACCATTCATTGGAGAATTATCTTCATAAATTGAAACCCTAAAAAAAAAATGTAAGTTTTCAAAATTTAATTCTGAAAATAATTGTTAGTTTTTTAGATATAAAAAAATATATTTTATTATTTTTAATATATTATTAATTAAATAATAATTTTATTTATAAAATTTAATTAATCTTATTAATTTTAATTATATATAAATAAATATTTATATTTTTAATAGTTATCTAATGAGAATGTAACAAATTTTAGGTGAGAACAGTGTTTGACCTTTTGTTTTTTCCGCATCTACCAGTACTACTTCAAATTTTAATTTCCATGGAAATTCAATTTTAAAATTATATATTAAAATTGTTTGAAAATTGAATTGCAAGTGATTTATTTACTTAATATTTAAATTTTCTTTTAAAAAATAATAAACTAATCCAAACTAGTAATGCCCTTTCCGACATCTTGAATCTTAATAACTAACCAAATAAATTGATCGTATCGACCACGCTCTATTCAGTCGAGTTGGCGTGACCGTTAATCCGTAATAGAATATAATGCAAGCTAGGAGAATTCAGACAGTTTCACGTACAGGTGGCCCACTGCGTGTCTTCATGTGTAACTGATTCGAAAGTGTCGTAAACGCGCCGCTGTCTCGTCTTTGAGTTGGTGTATAAATGCCACGTGGATAGATTAGAGTCAATGGAGAAACGTGCCTCTTTGGGCAAAACACAGTGTCGTGTTTTGGTGCACCGAAAGCAGGCTCCAGTAAGTCTTTTGGTCGGAATCATTGCCACTGTGTTGTCTTCCATTGCCTTTACATTTTTAATTTGGCAATTGGAATTCCCCCAAGCCTCCCTTAGGTTTGACGAAGTACAGGTAAACCCAAATATTTGAAGAAATTACACGGGCCCTTGTTTTTGAATTTAATCTCAAATACCTTCTTGTATTGTCTTGACTGTCATTTGAGTCCTTTAATTATCATTAAAGGTAAAAAAAAAAAAAAAAGAACATTTCTATACATTCGAATATCATTAAGGAGGTGTTTGGTTTGAGTAATGTTTGATTACTAAAATAAAAAAATTACCTTGAAGATAGATTACTTAAAAGATTACTGGGTATAAATAATTACTATGTTTGATAAAATTTGATAGGTATAAATAATTACTATGTTTGATAAAATTTGATAGGTATAAATAATTATTTTGTTTGGTTAAAGGTAATAAAAGATTACTAGTAAATTATTTTACTTAAATGCCCTTGAATATAATTATTTTTAAATATTTTTTATATTATTTGTCATATTAATTAAAAATAAATTTATTTTTATCTCAAAAAATTAATAAATAATAATTTTTCTATAATAAACTCAAGATTATCCCAGTAATCTTTAAATACCTAAGGTGAAAGTGGTAATCAGATTATCACCTATATTATCTGTCACGTCAGAATTAGTAATAGAAGATTACTGTAATATTTTATTACTGACAAATCAAACAAGGGAATAAAAGATAGATTACCAAGGTAATCTTAAAAACCCTCAACCAAACGCATCCTAAAGGTAAAAAAAAAAAGGAACATTTCTATACATTCGAACGGTTCTGGAAAAAAAAAAAAAACCAAATCCAAATGTGAGGGGCCACAAGGGGTTTTGTACAATTTGTGGGTTTGGTTGTGTATTATCAAACCTCAGGGAGCTCCCTGAGAATTGCTCTTCTTCAAATTTTAACCAATTACCCCACTTTCTTGTATAGTTACAATCGATGAAATAAGACTCTGAGTAGCCTTTTTTTTTTTTTAACTTAACTATAAATAAATAATAAGATTTCTTAGTAATGGACCCAAATGACAAAAAATTTTTTAAGTAATATTTTGAGGATTTTACAAACGTAAAATACGCTCAAAAAATTAGTCTTACATTCAACATGTATAATAGACCTAATTGACAAATTAGTCTTATGTTCAACCTGTGTAATTGAAGTTAACCCATACACAACCTAGAAATGGAATATGTCACACATGTACATATTTGTCAAAAGTATAAGCTCCACCATGGTAGTATGACCCATGATATAAGCAACCTTAGTTTGAAGGAGGAAGTTGCGATGCTGTATTTAGACAAAAGTAACCACATACTTGGTCAAGCTTAACTTAAAGGCTTTGACAAATACACAAGTTGGGTCAATTATAAGCTAAGCTGCTAAGCTACAAAACATGGGCCATTTGGTTGGTTTGGTCAGTACACTTGTTCCCTCTTAATCAATGTATCTTTACATTACCATTCACATCAACCCTCCTCATCATACAAGACAGAAGATGAGGATGTTAAAAATTTATAATTTAGAAGAAATCCCTTATTTGGAAAGGCATTGGATACTCACCATCACATTAATTCCTTTCTTTCCACTCCTCTTTACAGTTCACATAGATTTTCACTTTCCTACACTTTACTGCTATGGGTGAAAACTTTAATCATTTCATTAGAGTTGACTTCAATTTTTTTTCCGTGTATAGTTCTCTTTAACTTTACCCAGGAAAGAAATTTGATACCATTTTGTGGGTTTCACCACTTGAAAGAGAAAAATCTTACATTAATTTATTTATATTCTGAGACATATCTTCATCACAATTTAATACATCTCCATTTTCTTCCTGGTATAAGGTTTTCTGTTGTCAAATCCTTGTTGGGTCTGAAAATTACACCTATCTCATTGTCTAGGCACAATCTTGACATCTGAAGAAGGAAAAAGGAAATTAATATTAGCAATGGTAGCTGACCTGCAAATGTTATACATTAATTTAAAGTAATACTAAAGACATAAAGTTTCTTACCTTCAAAGTTTATTCTTTAACAACATGCCCAGGAAAAATAAACTGATTTATATATCGTATCTAGTTGAAGATGCGCATTCATAATCTTTAAGAGGAATGTTATTTTTAGACCATTTTGAATGCATAATTGGATAGACAAATGATGTGTAATTTTATTGAATCTTGAAAAAGAAAGGCAAGGCCAAAAGGTAACATAATTACAGGCCACTTTTTCCAATATTTTCTTCTTCATCATTGAATTTAGATTCTAAAACTCTTCAATGTTAGTCGGAACATTTATGTTGAAAGAAACCTTTCTTTAGAGCTAATCACCCTTATTCTATAACTTGGAGGATTTAATTATCTGTCATTGACGCTATCCATATTAAACAATGTGATTGAAAAAGCAAAAGAGCAGCAAATTTTTCTTTGGCAAAACAGTGATAAATGGTTTGGCCTGGAACATATGTTTGAACTTCTCTTTAAATGAACACTCACAATCTTTATGTTGTTAGCTTGCAACAGAAAAAAGAGCTGGATAGTGCTTTTCTCTGAGGACATGCTTTTCTTCACATGCCATGTTGGAGACTTGATAATGCATCCCCTGCAAAAGGAGTTATTTTTGGGTGTCTAGAAGCTGAAGACATCTTTCTTTTATTAGCATATGCATATCAATTATGTCTTGAATGATAATTATGTTTACTGAAGTAGGTTTCGGTAGCTTTCCGGTATCCAAAAATCTCCATTGCACATCATAAACATCAGTCTGGTCCATGAAATATTTTCTATATCATGCTTTTATTGAATTTCAAGAGATTTGATTCAAGAATTTATAGTTTTTAATAAACTTCAATCAGAACCACCCTTATAAAGTATGATAGAATCCATGATGTCAACTGATAGTGCGTGTAGAAAAGAATGGAAAGATGCTCTTTTTGGTCTGTAAGAATAATCAGAACCACTGTCGACTCCCAGAAATTCTTATCTGGCCTGTTATAATTATGATTGATTTCTTCCAGCTTTTAGAGGGTATCTAGATGGAGTAAACTGATAAGGAAAAGAGAAATTTGGTTGGATGTGTAGAAGATAGAATATGTTCTAGTTGCTGTAAATTTTAATAAAAAATAAAATTGAATTTTTGGTGTTCCACTTCAAAGATTACAACCTCGTCTGCTTAAAAGGGCTCACACTATGAGATGCACAGTGTATTGATACGGGTGATCTGTGGAAGTAATTTCATAGATGGTATTCTCATAGATAAAGTTCTGATGATATTTACCAACTGATAAGTTATCATGGAGGGAGCAGGCCATGACAGATGATTTATAATCTGGAAGAGATGATAGACGTGCAAAATTAAGGATGTTTAAGGGCCCATTTTGTAGGAAGAATTCGTTGTCAATGTCAGCACATTATATCATCTAAGGTCGGGAAAATAGTTTGAAACTTCTGTAGTATGTTTCTGTTTCTAGATGAATTGAACAATTGTAAAAATCAGAACAAACAACATACAAGCACCATCCAGCTGCCTATCACAATCAATATTAACATGGTAGCGATCCAAATGATAAAAACACCAAAATCTGAAATCTTGTTTGCCAGTGACATATACCTGTAGCATGACCAGTCATTTAGAAAAAATTCATGAAATGTAAGTCTGACAAGATAACAGTGAGCTATTCATATTCAGAAAAGAAGTGAAGATACAGGGCAGAGATGCTGTTCATGTTCAACTCTATATGTACAAAACTGCCTAGAGTAGATTCTTGTGTCTAGCTACTCATACTGAGCTTAGATTCATGAGCACTAGCTTGTAGTTTCTATAAGTCAGACTAGTTAGATTAATCTTTTCCCCGAAACCTTGGTTCCATGTTATCTTCCAAGCAGTCAACATGGCATAAATTATTCAATTCCAAAAGGAGAAGTGGGATTGAATTGTCCGCACAGTGTTTTCTTTTTACTTAGCATGGTTGTCTCTTGGAGCTGTCAAACAATATGAATAATATTGTGCTCAACCGCAGATAAATTCAGCCTTAACATGCATTTCCATTCCCAATAAAGCCAATGTTGCATAAAGTTCCTCAGTTTTTGGATGAGATGTATCGCCTGCAACAAACGAATGAAATTCACCTCCAATTTGAATCCAGCTGCACCCAGGAATCTTCTTCAGCCCCTTTTCTTTCATTAGGTCTCTCACTGTCAAAACCTCTTTCCACCTTCCAGCAGATGCATAAGCATTTGAAAGTGCCACATAATTTCCTGGATTGTCTGGTTCCAGCTGAAATATATGTTTGGATAAGTATTCCACAAGGTCAGTCTCATGGTACACTCCACAACTGCTAATCAGCGATCCAATTATTTGTGCATCTGGCTTGTATGGCATTGTGAGAATGACTTTAAATGCTTCATCTAGATTACCACATCGAGAAAGAAGATTAACCACACATCCATAATGCTCCATACTGGGTTCGATATTGTGATCAGAGACCATATTAACAAAAATCTCCAAACCTTCATTTACCAGTCCAGCATGGCTGCATGCATACAGGATATTAGTAAAGGTTATGCTATCCGGTTCTATACCTTTGTTCAGTAGACATTTGTATAATGCCAGAGCTTCTACAGCTTGACCATGCAATGCATAACCAGATATCAATGCATTATATACAGGCAATTCCTTGCTTGGTATTATATCAAAGATCCTCTTCGCTTGATGTATATTTCCACATTTAGCATACATATCCACCAAAGATGTTGCAATTGGAGTCAGCAAGCAAAGGTGCTGCCTAGTGACATAGCCATGAATGGCTCTTCCATTCTGCAAAGACGTCACATCTGTGCAAGCTGAGAGTGCGGATGTGATGCTAGGGGCACCAGGTTTAATACCAGCTTCCTGCATTTTCTGGAAAAACAGAATTGCCTCATCTCCAAAACCATTCTGAGACATACCAGTGATAAGAGTAGTCCATGTGATTAGATCAGGTTTTACACCAGAGGACTGCATTTGCCTTAACATGTCCTTAGCCTCATTGCCCTGGCCATTCCTAAGAAACCCCAAAATCACAGAATTCCATGATATAACATTAGGTGATGTACCCTCCAACTGCATCTGATAGAACAACCTCAAGGTCTCACCACTCAGACCCAAGTTTGCATAAGCAGATAGTATTGCATTCCACATCACAATATCTCTGTGAGATATGGAATTAAAAATTTCTCTTGCATCATTGGTTCTCTCACATTTGGCATACATATCTAAAATACTACTTGCAACAACCATGTCACAGTCAAGATTGTTTCTAATACAATAACAGTGTGCCACTTTACCAAGTTTTATGTCTCTTGTATCAGCTGCTGCAGCCAATATGGATGCTAAAGTCACACAGTCAAATTTCAGAAATTCTGACCTCATCAAATGACACATATTGAGCGCCTTGTGAATCTGTCCATTTTGCACATAACAAGCAATGAGTAGATTCCATGTTACCATATCTTTCTCAATCATTCTACTAAAAACTAGCTCAGCCTCTACAATCAGACCAACCTTGGAATAAAAATTTATAATAGAACTACCTAAAATGTTATCTAATTCCATCCCACTTACAACCGCAATAGCATGCGCTTGCTTACCCTCTTCAAGTGAATCTAAATTGGCTGAAGCTGATAGAAGGCTTGTCACAGAGATTCGAGTAACTTCAACATCTTCCAATCTCATATCATAAAACACCGCAATTGCTTCCTCATTTAGCCCATTTTGCACATACCCCACAATCACAGAATTCCAAGCGACTGCATTCTTCACTAACATACCATCAAAAACCTTTCTTGCCTCATCCAGAACCCCACATTTCCCATACATATCTATCAAACTACTAGCTACAAAGACACAACCATTGAAACCCACCTTCATTACATATCCATGTACTACTCTCCCAAATCCAATCCACCCTAAAGCACCACAAGCCTTTAAAACATTAGGCACAACAAAATTATCGGGAGAAACCCCATTATCTTGCATTTCAACAAAACCCATTATAGCCTCTTCACATAATCCCATCCGACAATATAATCCAATAATAGCAGCCCAAGAAAACACATTTTTCACCCTTAATCTAAAAAACAAACTATAGGCAATATCCAAAACATCACATTTGGCATAGAAAACAACTAACTTTGTTGCAATGTACTCGTTTCTTGAAAAGAGATCACCATGTTTGTGAATTCTGGCGTGAATTTGCTGACCAGTGTATATGGCTCGCTCGTAAACACATCCCTGAAGGATTTCACCGTAGATTTCAGGTCCAATTTGGAAATTTTCATGCTCCATTTTGGTTAACAAATCAACAGCTTCTTGAATTTGTTTTTCTTTACAAAGGGATGATATGTGGTGAAAGTAGGATTTGTACAAATTTTGATAAGTGTGATCAGTTTCATGGGGACTTGAGAGACTAGTTTGAGTTAATTTGAGATTTTTCTTGGGGATAGTTTGAGAAAATGCAGGATTTGGTGTAGCTGTAAAAGGAAGAGAAGCCATGCATACAACGCAAGAGAGAGCACAAGATAATGGCGACCATAAACCAGACAAAGCGGGACTGTGTCAAGGACATTTTTGTAATTCAAATCAACCGGATATTTTTCTGTTTTGGCGGTAATAAAAACTGTCAACTAATCCCTTAGTTTCTGTTTTGTGTATAATCTGGATTCCACTTTGGGCCTAATTCATCTGGAAAGTCCAGTATAGAAATGACTGAGAAAAACCCATAATCACTTTTAAAAAATAGAAATTCGATCTATATTTATTAACTATTTATACATATTTTTTATTATATAATTAAATATATAAATTATATATTTTTATACGATTAAATGATTTTAAATTAAAAATAAAATAACATCTAATTATATGATAACATATCATTTATATAGCTAATTTTATACTCAACTCATGCAAAAGAAAGCTTTAAGAACTTTATTCTATAATTTATCTAATTTTGAGAACAATGGCAAAAGGCTGTTGGACATTTTTTATTGTTTAGATCTTTACAACAATAGCTTTTTCCTTGTCTTGGTACAACAAAACCAGCTTCAGCTATTGTTTTTTGTTTTCTTCTCATCGAAAACCTTACCTGATTTCGTTAAATAAGTAAATTCTGAGATATAATAATTGAATCTATAATTACTGTATAAGATAACTTAATATTTCGTTTTATTGTAGCACTTCTCTGTTTAATTCCAAAGTTAATTTGTTTAAATTTTTTATACGAAAGAGAGATCATATTAGTCGAATCTTGTTCTTTCAGATAGGAGTCTTTTTGTTTAACCACTCAAGATAATCCTTATGGTCTCTTCAGCTATTGTACTCTATTAAAATCGTAGGCATTGCATGGGAAAAAGAAGAAGAAGAAAAAAAAAAAAACCCATTACCACCGTGGGCGAAATCCTCTCTAGTTCTTCCATGTAAGTTAAGTTGTATTAAAAGAGCTTGTACTGGAAAAATGATCGTGCCCTTACTGCTTCCATGGCATTTATTTAATTATAATTATATAATTAGCAGACTAATACAACCATAAACTCAGTTAGCAGGTAAGATTGTGGAAACTACTTTTATCTAGTAATGCTCATAACAAAAATTTACCATTTTGATAAAACATCACTTTCAACAGTGAGTCGAAGTCATAGACAGGTTACTCGAATCAACGGTTAGACTTCTCATTAAGTGTATGTGTACAACGGGTAGGATCTTATTAGCGTATTCTTTTTATTGAACAAAGTAGATCCAGTCTATAATAAGCAAATTTGGAACAATCCGATAAAACGAATAGGACTTATTAAAAAAATGTGACCTATGAGTAAACAAGAGTTGGTGCAACAAACAAATGCTATTCAAGGAAGAGAGGCATAAGACACGTATCAAGTATCTTAGACTAGGGTTTACATATAAAAATTGTATTAAAGTGTATGAGAAGAGTTCCAAAAAGGAGTGGGCCAAAAACTAGAGCACAAATAAAAAAAGACAAATAGACTCACTTTCACCTTGTAACCTTGCAATCTTCTTCATCATAGTAAAATTTCTCCATTGACTGCCATGGTTTTTCTGATTTGGGTTTTTCTTGTTTATACTTTAGGTTTCATAACATTAATTATAGTAGCTCTTCTACATATATAAACCAAAAATAACAAAAAAGGTTTATTTATTACTCCTGAGTTAGTATAGCATTAACTTATTCGTTTCATTTAGAAAATATTCAAATCTCTCTTATAGCTTAAAAAAAAAAATCTAAAAATAGAAAAAAAAAAAACCTTACAAAATTATTGAAAACCCTCCGTATGAGGTTCCTTTTTACTTTCTAAACCAAGTAATCTCATAAGGAAAATAAACAAATCAATAACAAAATGATATATTGAAGTGAAATTAAATGAGATAAGGTTGTCTGCCTATACGTAATTCTGCCTCTAAACAAGATGGCCCTCTGGCCATGGAAAACTTGCACAGAAATTTTAAATATTAAACATGGGTTGAAGACAAACGGGAGAAGTCTTAAGGAAGCAAGAAAAGAATCCCATAATATCATACTTATGTCCCATGTTGGACCTCTTTCATCCATGAAAACCATGTATGAACTTATTCATATATTGATGAGGTAATGTTTGATTGGGTAATTTTGAAATGAGAAAAAAAAAACTAAACAATCACGTCACTCAATAAAAAAATGTCACCTCGGTTTGTATATGTAAATTTATATAATTTTTATATATATAATTTTATTTGGATTCAAAATATATATATATATATATATATATATATATATATATATATATATATATATAAAATTTATTGGAATTTATGTATGTATCTATGATTGGTAGTGTACTTAGCGTTGACAGTAGTTGAGATAACAATAGGTCAATAAAAGTATAACTTTAATAATCATAGAAATATGAAGAAAATTCGAGTCTTGAATGGCACTCTAAATTTAGCTTTAAAGAAGTTATGCATGAGCATGATATCTTTTGCTTAGAGGCCGACCAAACTGATTCTGATTCCATTCTCCACTCTCATGGGTTCTGGTTCAGATGCTATATGATTATTATTCACTCCACAATAATCTTATCTTTTAGTCAAACATCTTTCTACTACAAATTCTATTTCTAAAGAGAAGACCATTGTTCATCATGATTCCCTTCGATCAATGCTATCTAGCTCATCAGAGATGACAATTTGGCTTGCGAATGTGGGTCTTCAACCCACTCCTTCTCAAACGGGAATGACTGCAGTCGAGAACAGGGTGAAGATGAGAATAATGTATCCTCAACCCATCCCCTTTGCTATTCATTCCCTCCTATATATTTCCAAAATCTTTACATATTAAATTATCCTTAATAATTTTGAATTATTACAAATATGTCTTGAAATCTAATAAATATTTAATTATTTTTCTGACAGAAATGAAAGAAAAAAACGTGAAAAATTTTCCCTACAAGGAGGGAACGATGATTCCCTATTATCCCTGACACCAAGATAGGACAAAAACGGGGAAAAAGTTTCCTTTACGAGGGGATTAAAGTATTCGACTCTGGCTTTTCTCGTTGTCATCTCTATAATTCATACATTTCATTTACATCTATACTTCTCATCTCTATAATTATATTTATCAATCTATGGCGAAATTACTAATAGATGAAAAATAATGTTGCTAAATAATGAAAGAGAATTTTATAAGATAAGCATGAGGAAGATGAAGTTGTAGAAGGAAGAGAACAGCTAGCAAATTTAATAAAGAATGAAAAATATTGTTGGGATGTGGTTTGTATGGAATCTATCCTAAATGAAAATTGAGAATTTAGTAGAACAATCAATTTCTAATCAAAATATCCCAATTGAATAATTATTCTCACGGCAAAAACTTACGCCCACAAATGTTAACATCATTCTCTTTCCGCAAAGTTTTATGCATAAACTCATTCACTTCATATTTAAAGTTAAATATCAAATTCTCTTCATCATCTTTTTCAATGATAAGATCAATTCAAATAGACTTTTGCTAAATAATTTAGATTCAGAAGAATGGAATCCTTCTATTTTGCTTACCCTTTTCGCAAATCAGCTTTATGTGTAGATTAAGTATCCACACTGTTCCTAAAGCAAAGTATTGTTATGTTGCATTATTGTCAAGCATTTTTTTCCATGCGTTGAATTAAAACTATTATTAATGTGACACTGGGTTTTGCGTAGAGATGAGATTGAGAATGAGAGTAATACTATGATTATTTTAATTACCCAAAAGAAATTAAGAAATTAATTTTTATATTGTTAAATTAAGAAATTAATTAAATTAATTTTCTAGTTTATTTTATTACAATTATGTTTTTTTTTTAATCTTAAAAAAAATCATGCAACTTGTTATTTTAATCAAAGAGTAGAGATATTTTCATTCTGTAATTTAATAAGAATAAAATTATAATAAAATTAAAATTATTTTAATAAATTTTTAATCAAATAATAAAATATAAATTATTAAAATAATATAAGCTTACCTCAAACCAAATACTTCAAAAAATTTTAAGATTTGGATGAGAAACATACAAAAAGATCAAAATATTAGATAGAGTAACCTGACTGGAAGTCTATTCTTCTATCAGGACAAAGACACCTTTTAATTTTGCGAATGGAAGTGAATTGATATATTAGGGTTAGGGGTGGAGCATCGTCTGGAAGCTCCGTGTCGATTTTGAACAAATGAAAGAAAGAAAAAGAAAAAGAGAAAGAGAAAGAGAAAGAGAGGGAATATTCTCAAATAAATAACATGCACCAGACAAAAGGGATATTCAGAGGGGCGAAACAGGAGAATAAAAGGACACGTGTCAGGAAGAGAATCTGTTCACTTTCTCATCGTATTTATCTTTAGCTAGCTTTGTTAAGGAAGGAAGAAAGAGTAGAGAGAGAAAGAGAGAGAATCCAGAGAAAAGGCAAGGATTGGAGTCTTGTAGAAGAAGAGTTTGATTATGGAAATAGAAAGCGACCAACCATTTCATCTTCTCTCTTCCTCACAAATTCAGATAAGGGAATTCGATGCACTCTCTTACTTAACTTTATTAAATTAATCTGTCTTTACTATTACCATTTTCATAGGTATCCTATGCATCATATTCCATTTTCTTACCTCCCTTAATTATTCAAGATTATGGAAATTTTAGATGTATATATATATATATATTGCATGCATGGATGATGGTGTAAGAATATTTTCATTAGTGTTGTCACTCTGTAATTAATATAATATATATATTTAATAATAAACAATAAAATTATATGTACATATTTTTTATATATATATAATGTGTAATTTTATGATTTGATGATTTTAAATTAAAGATAAAATAACATTCAATCACATAATGATATATCATTTGTGTACTCAAATTATATATCAATATTGTATATGTATAATATAACGAAATAATAAGTTATGGGCTAAGCATTATTAGTCCATATATAAGAATTTATATAGTGTAATACACCTTGATGTGATATAGTTGATGTTTTTCTAATAACTATATAAGACTGATCTTCTCTCTGCCGATTAAAAGATATAACTCACCATCAGATACATTAGCAATTAACATTCATGGTAGAAGGGAGAAAAACTAGATTTTCTTCAACGTTCAAATCACTAATGGTTTCTAATATGTATGTTTTAATTCAATTAACTTGTGATAATTGTGGGTTCAAATTTCTTGAGAATGGAGTTAGGGTGGTAAGATAAATTCAGTAGAATTCAAGAACATGTTTATACAAATTTACATATATACATTGACTTGATGCATACTAAGAAATAGAGAATGTTTTGCGTCTTTATATGAATAATTCTTGAATTATATTATTCGGTATTACTTTGATTGATTACTTGCCGTAATTTTGATAATATAAGCTTACAAACGGAACTTCATTATTGTGGAAGGCCACACACACCACACAGATAAATAAATAAAAAGAAAAATATTGGTAAATATAAAATAAATCATTATTTAAGGGGTTGGGGGAGAATCTGCTTACCTTCCAACCCACTTCATTAAAGTTGGTAGCAGAAGAAGATTCCCGGCTATTAGGGTTCTTTATTGTTCTTTTGGGGTGGGATTTTTGCCTTTAAGCTTTGAAGGTTGTGTTGTTCCCTTAATTTAGAGTCGTAGAATTGGAACTAAGATATTCTTTCCTTGGGTCCAAATATTTTATTCTTTTTTTTTTTTTCCAGTGAATGTTTTTCTTTTCTAATTTTTATGTTTAGAGATTAGATATTCGCTTTCTTTTCTCTCTGAATGCACTCAATTCTAGAACAATTATGCAACTTTTGAAACCAAAAAGAAAGTTGCATGGTGGATTGATACTAAGTAAGCACCCTTCTCAATATATATATATATATATATATATATATATATATGTATGTCCTTTCTCTCTTTCCTTCTTCAATATATTATTATTAATATTATAATATTATTATTATTATGGTGAAAAGACTATTTTCCACCCAAACTTGGATGAAACTACAATTTTCTACTTCTTAAGTTTGCACTATTGTCCATTTCTTTTAATGAAAATCATTTGATTTAATTATAAATTACTAGTCTATCTTTTTAATCAAGTTACAAACCATTTCAATTTGTTTATGTCTTCAATCAAACTGTTTGTAATTTTTTATTGAATTTGGAGCTAAGAACTAGGGTTTTAATTTTCAATTTGAACTTGAAGAGCAAGACAAATTCGAATACTTTTTCTTCTTGTTGTTATTCGAAGGTTATGGAGATTGAATTCAATCAACAATTTGAATTCCTACAATGATAAGAACAGAATGACTACTCAAACCCTAATCTTAATTGTTCTTTAACTTCTTTGGATTGAGGTTTTCATTATAAGTCTAATAATGTGTATAAGTCTTGGTTTCTATCTCGTCATTGATTGATCTTTAGATGAGAATCTAAATATATGAAAGATAATATAATTTATTTAATGAGAACTTGAATGCTGGAGGTGATGATGAAAATGGGGTTTTGGATACTCATGAGGTTGAGGAGGCGGAAGAGGGTAAAGAGGAAGAAGAGAGAGGGTAAGGAGAAAGAAGAGTTTAGAAGAGAAAGAAAGGATTGCATGCATTGATTAAAATTTTAATATTTTACGAATATATTTTTACCTTTTCACACGTGGATATTAAACTGATTAAATTTTAAATATTTTATTGAATTGTTAATTATTAATAAAAATAAAAAATGACTGGACTAATAAACTTTTTATCTTTAAAAGGTAAAAAATAATAATTTGATCAAAATTGTGGTGAAAAATACTGACACGGCCTTGTTATTAATTTTGTAAATTTAACACAATCCTGGTATATGCAGCTTTTCAAGCCCTTTTCTATTTTTAATCACGCCGAATCATAATTTCTTTATTATCTCCTAATGGGACTACACGTGTCCAACGTCTATCAAATTCTGAGACATGATCGGTTCATCCTAACCGTACAATCCCTCCATTGTTTTTTTGTCATCTTTAAGATGCATCATAGTGACTGCCACAATTTCTTTACATTCATGTAATTAATGAACTAATGATTCCTTAATCAGTATCCCGCAAACCTCAATGTGGATTTTGACAATGAATAATATTTTTTTCTAAGTTTCTTTGTCTTTCAACGAGAAAATATTGTTTGATTCAAAGCTTTATCACGTTAAAGTTGATAAAATTTTATGTTTAATAATTAATTTTATAATTATTATATTAAATTTAATTTTAAAAATCATCTAAAAAAATTTAAATTTTTTCTTTTATGTGTTATTTAAATTTAAAATAATAATAATAACAATAAAACCCAATTAATGGAAAATGAGTGATAGAATAGTGGGATTTCAAGCCCAAGAGTAAGTATTTAAATCCCATGATATTTCCAAATTAAACTCTATGAACAAAAGATTACATACTGTTAACAGAGTATAAAAGTTTGATGAAGAAGCATCTGCAAGCATCAAAGGTTTATAGGGTCATATAAATTAGCAAAAGGAGAAAGAAAAAGATAACAGTAAGAAGAAGAATCATCTTTTGTATTTAGAGATTTTGAACTCGTACAAAGAAAGACTGTATACCAAAGGGGTTCAACAGCCAGGCCAGCCATAAGCACATGACCCCTTAACTGTCAGAGCTAGCTTTGATTCCTTCTTCTCTCAGAGAGAAAGAGAGAACCTCTCTGATTTATAGCTTTTATTTTATTTTTCTGCCTTTGTTCTTTGCAAGAAGTTACCATCCCTCTTTATCCCTTGGCTTTTTCTTTTAATCTCTCTCTACTTTATTCTCTTGAACTCACCCCTAAAAGAAGACGATCCTCCCCCGATCCTCCTTGTGTTCACAAACAACATCTTCTCCCTTTCTCTCTTTCTCTCTCTCTCTCTCTGAAAATCTTTTGCTCTTGTTTGTTCCCACATATCCTGTAATTCCTATTTGAGCATGAACATCTTAACCAACAGTGCTTTTTGAGAAGAGAATATAGAAGAGAGCTCTTGATTGTTGATAATAATACCTAAATATACCAAAACCATGGCTTCCCCTTCAGAATTAAGCCTGGATTGCAGACCACACAGCTATTCTATGCTGTTAAAATCTTTTGGAGACCATGCAGACCAAACCCAGAAGCTTGAAGAGGTCCTTATTCGTCTTGAGGAAGAAAGGTTCAAGATTGATGGCTTGAAGCGTGAGCTTCCCCTTTGCATGCAACTTCTCACCAATGGTAAACTCACTGATGATCTTATTCTTTAATTGCATTTCAAATGATTCATTATTTGTTTACATATGATAACATAAAGAAATTGTTTTAATTTGGTTCTAGCTATTGCTGGTTATTCATGTTCTTTGCTGCGACACTGAGCTGCCAACTTTTTCTTTTTCTCATTTTATAGAAACAAGTGATTGCTTTCTGCTAGCCCCATCTCTTTGAATTCAAAAGAACTAAAGCCAGCATGAATTTCCAAAAAGAAAGTTATATAATAACAAATATTTTTAATTTTTTTCCTCAGCTGTGGAGGTTTCAAGGCAACAACTGCAGGCCTATAGAGCAAATCAAGGGCCTCGACCAGTTCTTGAAGAATTCATACCCCTAAAAAATTCAAGCTCCGAAAACTCTGACAAATCCTCAGCCATCTCTGATAAGGCAAATTGGATGACAACTGCTCAACTTTGGAGCCAAACAAGCAATGAAACCAAGCCACAAACCTATACTTCATCTCCTAAAGAAACTGATGTGGGGTTCAATGTTAGTCCCAAGCTGGCCTTGGATACTAAACAGAGAAATGGAGGAGCTTTCCTTCCATTCTCAAAAGAACGAAACTCTTGTCCAAGTCCAACTTTAAGGACTCTGCCCGAGTTGGCCCTTGCGTCTGTTGATAAAGAGGTGGAAGATAAGAAGTGCAATGAAAATAATGAAAATGGAATTTCTTGTTCAAGGAGAGAGAATTCTGGTAAGGTTGGAAATGTTGGGGTTGCCATTGAACAGGTAAAAAACGCTTGTAATTCATCAGATGGACAAACAAATTCAAACAACCCAACAAATAATACTCAAACTCATAGGAAAGCAAGGAGGTGTTGGTCACCGGACTTGCACCGCAGATTCGTGAATGCCCTTCAGATGCTTGGTGGATCTCAAGGTAAGAAAATAAACAGAAACTCAAATAATACAATCAAGCAAACCAAAGGTTCCTGATGAACATATATTTCATTTTTATATTCAAACTACATATAATTGTCATAATGATTATCGTCAAATATTTAACAAATCTTTTTGGGTGATTTAAACAGTGGCGACCCCAAAGCAAATCAGGGAGTTGATGAAGGTTGACGGTTTGACTAATGATGAAGTTAAAAGCCATCTGCAGGTATCTTTCTCTCTTTCTTCTTTCTTTCTACTGAGAAATTCAGTTGCAGGCAGGCATGAAAACAGATTTTGTCCAATTCTCAAATCTGACATGCCTAAAATGCTGGTAAAAGTCTAATGATTTGGTACAAACAGAAATACAGGCTTCACACAAGACGACCTAGTCCAAGTCCCCAAGCACCAGGAGCCCCCGCTGCACAGCTAGTGGTCCTCGGTGGCATTTGGGTCCCTCCTGAGTATGCCTCAGCAGCGGCTGCAGCCCACAACGGAACTCCCACTGCCACTCTCTATCACCACCCCTCCCCTCATACTCCAACACATTTCTGTGCTGCGTCGCCTGTACCTCAGGATTTCTACACTGCACCACCTGCACCACCGCCGTCAGTACCACCTTTGCCACCGCCCCACCATCAGATGCACCACCATGCCCTCCAAAATCAACTCCACCTCTATAAGGCCAACTCACAGGGCCACAGTTCACCGGATTCTGATTTACGGGGAGTCGGAGACCGCTCGGAGAGCATAGAAGATGGAAAGTCCGATAGCAGCAGCTGGAAAGGTGAGAGTGGTGACAATGGAATTAATGAGAGCAAAGGCTTGGCTGCACTCAGGGAAGATGGGGAGGAGAGCAATGGAAGTGAAATAACTCTCAAGTTCTGAGTTTTATTAGTTTAGGCGTAGGGCTCTTTTTGGTCTCCCAAGTTGCTATCTTATTATTATTAGTCGAAATTCTTATGTTAAATATCTAGAGAGGGTAAAAAAGACATAATAAAAAGTGACTGTTTGTTCTGTTTTCCTCAAGTGCTTGATGTTCTATGAAAAGATTGAAAATTGGTTGTTGGCATTTTCTGAATGTTTTAACGTTTCCCCATTTTGACCCTTACGTAGCTATTGGCGGCTTTTCTACCCATTTGGACCGACTTGAAACATGAAGCAAAAGTCTTTGTTTGTTTTTAACAACAGGAGACAGGTAAATGATATCATGGGTACCATAGAACCCTCTTCAAGTTAGGATGGCCTCGTTCGGATTGAACTAATTATATTAAATAAATAAATTTTAAATCTAATTATTTAATAATTAAATTTATAATAATTATTTAAATTTAAATATGTTTATTTGAGAATTACACATATTTTATTATTAAAACTATTTTTTAGAGACATCAATATGATATGTTTTAATAACATAAATCTTTCAAATTTAAAAAAAAAAATATATATACGGGCAATGTATATAGAGAAGAACATCTTAGAAATATTATGAAATGATTCAAGATTTGGAAATTAAGGAAGTAAAATCTGGTTAAGAAAGAAAGAAAGAAAGAAAGTAGCACGAAAGTGTTAGGAGGAGGATGTCTTTACACCCTAATCCTTCTCTCTCTCTCTTTCTCTTTGTTGCCATTCTTTTTTTCATTGTTTATTTGACTAAAGTCAAGCGCAGGTGTATGTCACTGGATTGGCCAAAACCTTCTTCAGTTAGTATATTTTCAAATTCTTATTTATAAAATTTTAAAAAATTAAGGACTTCCTTTTTTCTTCAAATTATTAATTAAAGTTAATGATAAAAATATAATTTAATAATTTTAGGGCTTTTATATTTTTTTTACTTTCAACTGCCCCCTAGACTTTTAAAAAAATCAATTTCAACCCGTTTTTGAAAACCAAATATCTGTACATGATCCCCGTCTTCCTCAGATATTCGTGTCTCCCAACTTTTGGAGACATTTAAATTAGGGTTATTAATTGAAAAACTAAACTTTAGGTCTTACTTTTCAATTTATCAAGTTACCCATCATGTATAAACTGAATTTTGGCTATTTTCTTCTACTTTCATACATTGATCTTAACCTCTCTGCAGGCCCAAAAATATAATTTAATTACAGTAAAATTTTCGAGATTAGTTTTAATACCGTTTCCCATATACTAGATTAGAAGATTCATTGATCATATATACTGACTCGTTACATAGGTTACGATCAGTTCTAGATCTTTTTGTTTCGAAACCAAGAATTATAACTATTACAAATAGAGGAGCAAATGATTTCATCTTCTAGCGAAAGAAAATATAACAAGTGATATCATTATCATTCTCTACGTCGTAATGTATCCCATTGACCACACTCAATTGTAGACAATCACATTAATTTGTACAAACAAGTTTATATAATTTATTTGTATGCATAATTTTATTTGAATATGCAGATAAATATGCATATGTCTTGATTCCAAATTGGATTTAACGACAAATTGCACAACCAAATACTATAAAGTACATTACGATTATAAGAGAAATTGATTATAATAACACTTCAAATTGGGAGCTAATTAGCGCCCAGTGTAGATATCAAAATAAGCACATCCACTAAGAAGATACAAGACTGCTAGACTCCGGAGTCAAACCTCCAAAACTACACCACAAAATCATGCACTGACGCCAGTTCTCAGGCCGCTTCCATCCTTTAAACCATGATCATCACCCATGTCACTTTCTTTCATTGCCACATCAACCATTGACTGAACAGAAAAGATACATAATTCAGCAATTTAAGCCCTCAAACGCTAAAATAAAACAGACCTTTAGTTCAAACCTCCTGATTAACATAGTGTTTCCATGGAGTTTGGATTTAGCACATGAATTGAAGGTTCTGCACATCCAACATGCAGAAACTTTCCTCCCATTCTTTGTTATTATACCAATCATCATGATCTTCCATTAAATATATTTGTAACATGCAAATTACAACACATGCTAGATATATCACCTTAAATTGTGTAATAAATTCTCTTAAAATTACACAAAAAGCTTGCACCGCGTGCACAACACAATTAGAACAAGCAAAACTTTTGAGATATTAAGAGAAGATGGAGTGATGACAGACTCACTCATAACGAATTATGTAACATAGTGAGAAGCTAATTTGGAAAAACAAAATTTCTTTAGGGGTAAATTTGACAGTGGGCAATAGGATTGCAAGGCTGGTGCACGATCCCATATGAAATATGTATTCTAATGTGGTGGCAGGACTTTTAATCCACTCTTTGCCTCTATAGAAGCACAAAAGAAATTCTCGACTAAACTCTTCTGTTTTTTTTTTTTTTAAAATCCCTGTCCTCTATCCTACATACACAAGTTCAAAAAAAGAGGCCACTTCTAGACTCTACAAGCTTGCAAGCCAGGAAACTAAAAGGTCATAATATCCCAAGCAAGTGTCCTCAGGGGATTTGAATTTCTGAAACCTAGACCTCTTGGTGTAAACAAAGGCTTTTGCCACTCAGTCAATCCTTAGGGGTTTACAATAATAAGGTATAATGAGCAGCATCACCAAAAACTGCATGTCATGTAGAAGCATATACATTTCACGCTACACCATGCTTTAACGTAATTGCTGAGCACACCATTGATGATTGCATGGTTAATATTCATACAGACTATATATTGAAGAGACTAACCTGAAGTTCCTCTTCACAGCTCCTAAGTCTTTCAGAACTCTGTTTTACTCGCATAAAACATCTGTACAGCTGCAGATCAATCATAGAGTGTAATAAGTTATCCAGATAATGTTCCAGAAGAATTACTTCCATTCAACTGAAAAATATAATAATCACCTTGGTCAACTGTTTAAGACGATGTGAAGAGAGCTTCTTTGCATCAGTCAATGCATCCTCCAGTTTCTGCATACAACATAAAATTCTAAGTGAGGAAATGAACGAAAATGAAGAAACTGAAGTAGTGACAAGTAGACGATTAAACAGCACATAACCTCAAAAACCAGTGCTTTGTCCATAGGACAAAATATACCTTAGATCTTTTATGTAAATCAGAGACAAGTTGTTTTTTTTCATCTAACTGATCTTCCATCTGAGTAATCTGAGAAAGCAACAAACTTTAGAATGTATTTTAACGCAAGCATAATAATTTGAAAAAAAAAAAACTATAATAGTAATAATGAAAAAGGATATATGGCTCAGATCAATTTTTCAGGTTTGTAAACCCACTAAGTTCAATTCCCTGACACCAATGTCAGCGTTAGTTCAATTGTCTGGGGCACACTTTATATAACAAATAGCCTTTAAAATTTGTTTAATGACATGAAATATCCAATTGCATGCACAATTTGAGCAGCTACAAATACAACATAGAAAATAACATGTGACTTTTGTATAACTACGTCCAAATCTTCAAATCCCAGGAGGAGAGCTAACCTCCATTTTTAGTTCTTGACACCTTTGAACTGATCTGTCCAGCTGTTCTTTAACCTGGTAAGGAAACAAGATGAATAAAGGCAAGAAAACAACAAACGAATGCTGGGCATTTAGCAAGTTTAACATGTAAAACTTACCTCATCATTGTAATCATCACCTGAATTTGATGAAAGTTCCCCAGTATGCTGATTGTTAATTGTAGAACTGCCATAGAAAAGGAATAGAAAAGTGAAACTGCAATCCAATGAATAAGGTGAAGCTATTCTCTACCAACAGTGTATGAAAAAGACATTGATGTTCTAGATCAATACTAGAAAATAAATGTGCCACACCAGTTATATTGGCAAAACATATGAACAACCAGCAGCATTGATGAAGTTATCATCTGATCTATCAAGATGAAATGCACACAAAGGAAGTGAACATCTTTCTTGACTATTTAGATTCTAAAGTGGAATCATTATAAAAAAGATTAATCGACAATAAACCCTATAACTATAATTGATATTGTTTATACTAAACCTCCCTACCAGAACATAAGTGATGAGTCAACAATAGACAAAGCACCCTATGCAAGCCCCACAACAAGCTGAGGTAACTATAAAAGTTGATCCACTTCATTAAAACTTTTATTATTACATAAAATTTTGGTCATTAAAGACAATAAACCTATTGAATTATAGAAATGTACAACTTGGAAATAATTTGTATTTCCGTTTCATAATTTAGATAGCATCCTATCTCCGAGGATTGCATGTTGCCAGCAATTAACTCAGTAAGGATTGTAATTTTTGTTGCTGTTGTATGTGCATGTGTGTGCTTTCCTAATTTCATATTTCTCTCTGGGATGCAGGGGAGATTTACACAGGCCATAGAAATACAGTAGTATAGCCCATGTGATAGAGCTCCAATCACGAAAGTCTACAAACGCAGGCACAAAATGGAGAGAAAAGAGAATCAACCAGTGAATAAGGCTAATAAGGAGGTGGTCCAGGAAGATTCTAACAGTACTTGAGTAATGCTACTTGGCTGTACATGGTTGGTGAGCTTGGCGAAACTGTTAGGTTGAAAGAAAGAAAGAAGAGAATAAAGGGGAATGTTGGAAAAAGGAAGAGGAGAATTTGGATATTGGCTACTGTTGTGGCAGAGTACTAGCCTCTTGAATTGCCAGGAATTTCTGACAAATTTCTTCTGTCATCTTCTAATTTCACTTTCAGTTTTGTAACCCAAGAGGTGGTTAGAGCATCCATCTTCTTTGTAATTTCCTTGTTGATCAATGAATAGTACACCTTTTTGGTGTAATTTCCAATCAGTTCACTTACTTAATTTTGGACTTATGTCTAAGCAATATTTAGCATTTTCTAGGTTTGTATCACAATGTATTTCCAATTCCATAAACTAGGGTTTGAAACTAAAAAACTAAAGAATGCTACAATTTAGCAAATTAGTATAGACAACCAATTAATAACTAGCCTTAATTGGCCTTCAAAGACAAAGAATTTAAAAAAGAAGAGAAAAAAAAGAGAAAGTACAAATTAACTTACACATTTTGTTTCCTTGATGAAGATTCTTTACTCTTATCAACACTTCCATGATAGTCACTGGCTCCATCAATTCCCCTATATCGGTTTTGATCAAAATCATTGTTCCTTTCCAAATCTTGATTATGGTAGTGAGCAAGCCCTAGCTCATTATCCTCTGGATCTTTGTCTTGTTCTCTATCTGAGAAATGGTCCCTTGATGGATCTTGATCGAGGGCATGCTCATATCCTCTTTCCTTATCTCTATCATGGTCTCGAGATGAAGTATGTCCTCTGGACCTATCACTGTACCGATCCCAGCGCCTGTCCCTACTATGATCCTTACCCCTTTCACGATCTCGACCTCTATCCCAGTCACTACGATGAAACCACTCCCGACCAAAGTTTGACTTCCCACCTCTGGTTGTAACTTCATTTACTCTCACTACTCGTCCATCAATTGTCTACCACAAGTTTCATAATGTCAAAGGGCATAAATTATATACTAAGGACCTCCAAAACAGGCAAGCAATAGTACAAGTCAGTTTTTAAAATACTGGTAGAGAAAATACATACCCTGCCATTCATGTCATTGATGGCATCAATTGCCGATCTAGGATTTGTAAAAGTAACAAAGCCATAGCATTTTCCCCTAGTCCCACGATCATTAACAATCTGCAGCCGAATGTACAGACAAAGTTTATCAACTTATACTACCAAACCACAAATACTGGAGATTCAGCATACAGCCAGCAATCCTTTCGTTATTACGGGAAGAATTAATAAAATTATAGCTGATAACCAAACAGGTGACTCCAATTCACGTATTCAGATTCTTAAAAGAATAAATTTACAGTAATCAACCCAGTTAATTAGCAAGAAGAAAATAACCCAGTCAATTTCTAAAGGAATTTTTCAGTAAGAAGCATGAAATAGAAAACTTTGAGTAGACAGCGTACAAATATCTCAACGAACCGAAAAAGAAACAAAGACAATTTGAAAGACAAAAAGAAGAAGAAGCATTAAAGTGTAATACAAAACCTACATAAATGAAATTGAAAGAGAAATGAAATGAATGGTGGGTGCGAGACCTTAACGGCGACAACAGAACCGTAGATATCGAAGACATCGCGAATGGAGCGCTCCGTGGAGTTATAGGGAAGTCCTCCGACGTAAATAGAACTCTCATCGTCGATCGTCATCTGCAGTTACTAGAAACTTCTGTTTTCCACATGTAATTGTTGCCGTTCTCACTCCTGTGTAATTTTGCCTTTCTCTTCCCTGGCTCGGGTCTAATTTTGGGCCTGGTCTTTGATCCACCCAGAGAAGAGGTAGACCATACGCCCTACTAGGAGTGAGCGGGCCTATTGAAAAATAAAGATTTGAGATCCATTTTTTAATGATTTGAATGAATTAAAAAATTGTGTGATAAGCCTGACAGACCATATATTGTATATGTTTGGGAATTTGAGCATGTTAACCCATTAAAATGCTCACATTCAGTCAAGTTCAAATAAAAGAAAAGGTCAATTTATTTTTAAAATCAATTTGAATTTTAATTAGAGGAAGTGTAATTCGATTTAGCTTAATTTTGGCTCAAGATAATAACTCGAATTTGTAGTGCAAACTCATGGATCGAGTTTATAATTCATTAATAAAATAATATTATTTTTTCTATTTTGGGTAAGACAATATCGTTTGTCAAATAATAATAAACTCAAGCCACAAATTTAAGTCATAAATTCAAATTATGAATTTGAGCTAAACTCAAATTGGATCGAATTAGACTTTTTTTATTCAGTCAAATTGAATGAATCTTAATTTTATCTTGATAGATTTGAACTAAACTAATTTTTATTTAAACCAAATTCAAATAAAGGGATATTCAAGTTTGATTTGATTTATATTCACCCATAACCAATATAAACAAGGGAAAACAAAGGATTTGATAGGTTGTTATTAGGGCTGGATTCGAACCGAGCCGAGCTTGGCTCGCAGCCAGCTCGGGCTCGGCTCGGTTTTTTTATGGTCGGCTCTAGTTCGACTCATTTTCGGCTCGACTCGTTTTATGGCTCGGTTCGGCTCGTTTTTCATATCAAAACGACACCGTTTTGTATATATATATAAATCAAAACGACGTCGTTTTATATAAAAAAATTTTTAAAAAAATTATCGAGCCAACTAGAGCCAGCTCAAGCTCGATCGAGTCGAGCAGAGCCCGGCTCGTTTCGGGCTCAAACCGAGCCGAGCCGAGCTCGAGCTGGCTCGGCTCGAATCTAGCCCTAGTTGTTATCTCAAGACTAGGGTCTTCCACGATTCTACCAACATATCATATTGCTTTGTATGTAAAGGGATTCACTTGATCATTAATTATTTATGTGAGCGGTTAACCACTTTTTGGTATGTTATGAGAGCTTAACAATAAAAGAGTTTTAATGTATAACTCTAATTAATAAAAATACAAATTATTCATATTTTAAATATATCGTTCTAAATCTTTAAACGTAAAATATATTAAACACTTATTTTATAAATTTTTCATATTAAACAATATTTTTTTCCTTTTTTATGAAATTTTAAAGTACAAAAATATCTCTTACATTTTCAATTAATTACTATAATATTATAATTATATAAAAAAAAATCTAATTTTTATCAACCAAATCCTTAAAACACATTTTACATTTTTAATGACACTATGAAGGTACTCTATGAATTTTTTATATACATTTAATTTTTTTAGCTCAAACATCAATAAATCATAATATTTTGATGATGAATTAATAAAAAAAATAATAAAATGTAATTTAAAATCTGTTTAACAGTCAATTAAATACTTTACATTTGAATTATTATATTAATTTTAATTAGAAAATCTATGAAAATTATTAAAATGATGATTTATATTTTTATAAACGTATTATTGATGATATATTATATCAAATTTGTATATATAAATTTAATATTTTTTATCTAAATTTTATGATTTTTTATAAATATAATACTTCACTATTTATTATATTATATCTATATAATATGTTTATATTTTTTAATCCGCACTCACTAATTAGGTGTATAAAAAAAATATAATATATCTTTTCAAATGTTGGTTTTAAGTCAAGCTAGGATGAGAGTAGGGTTTGGTTCAACTCTGAACCCTATAATGCACCTTAATTTTTGAGGATTGGGTGGGTGGCCCATCCTTTTCAAAAGAAGATTTTTCAATTTTGAATTCTAAGGAAATGTGAAAGTTGACAGAAGGTTCTTAGAATCTTCGTAAAAGTACTTTTTTCTTTTCCAAAAAGTTTACGAGGAAAAGTGTGAAAAAAAGACAATTCTAATTTCTACCACCCGAATTTTCTTAAAACCTTCCTGCATCATGGATTTATTTATCCTTTTATTCAAAATTAAAAATACCAAATTACGATTAAGAAGAAGATTGGAGGTACGAAATTACAAGTTTGCCACTGCTCAATGGGTGAAATTACTAAGCTTTGGTATTTGATAGTGAGAGGTTGAACGGAATAATTAATAGTTTGAAGTAGGGACCACAGCCCGCCCTTGGATGGATGGTGGATGTTTATTTTAAGAAAGGTCGCCTTCTTCACAAATTGACCCGGGAGAGAGAAAGGTTACGTCGTTTTCGACACGTGTTAAGAAACTGTCACGTGAACGTGTTACTTGCTCCAAAAGATGGTCCCCACTCCCAGTATTATATTATACTGCTTTTGTCATGGCCTACTTTGTTTAATCAGCCGTGGGAATGCAGTCCACAGCAACGCAAAATGTGGATGGAATTTTGAAAAAGATTTTTTTATTAAATTTAAAAATTTTTTAAGTTGTTATCAATCAATTCTTTTATAATTTATTTGAAAATTGAAAAAACAACGATTGAAATTGACACACAGCACAGAAGAGAGAATTGAACCATAGAAGTGGAGACTGCACAGGTATCTCATGTGACCGCCCTTTCAATCTCAACAGTCACTGTAGCTCTGGGTCTGGCGGGCCTGTGGTCTGCGGTGAAGGGTCCCGTTTGCTGAATCGCCTCTGTTTGGTTTGTTGCAGGAGATCACATGCCCCGTTCTGAATTCAATTTTAGAGTTCTTTTAGGACGCTCTAAACTTTGCTCGTATACCTTACTTTCACTTCACGTGCCCATGTCTGATTAGACACCATTAATTAATTAGAATTGATTACGTGTTAAGTTGGGCAATTAGGTTTGGGGCAGAGGTACTAGTAGTGTTTGGTGGCAAGTAATGTTCTGCATGAAGAGAGTTATAGAAACAGCGCATAATTTCTATAGTAACTACTCGTTCTTCCTCCAACTAAAATTCTCCTTTAAACTAACCAAAAATTACCAAGACCATAATTTAAATTTACATGATGATATTACGATTATTGGTGTGATAATTTATGACGGGATCGGACACGGCTTGCCAAGCCGAAGCCGCGATGAGGGGGCGGCTGTGCCAACCTAGTGTCAAACACCCTTCAGTTTCCTCAACACAGTATCCCTCAGCCGAGAAAAGCGTTAGAAGCATACTGGCTTGCCTAAACGCGTTAGATCCCATAGGCAATGGCCTAAAACCGGCTCCTGCAAGCCGCGTCCTCCATTTTGTCAGCGGCTCGTGCCTCTCCACCCTGGCGGCTCCTTCGCAGCACACAACGTTACACAGCTCTCTCTGTATGTAAATCTCAGCTACAGCCTTCTCCGGCTGAAGCGAGCAAGCCTCCAGTGAGTCGAACATTGTTGAGTAATAATACAAAGCCTTACTGAACCGGTCCAAGAATTCTGGTTGGTTATGATTAACTTCTTGCTCAACTACTGTCATGATCTTCGGGTTCAAGTCTCGGATCCAACCCAGTACCATTTCTATCGGGGAATTTCGGGCAGGATCTGACCCCAGTAGTTTGTGCAGCTGCATGATTGAATTGACCGCCAATGCTTCCTTTGGGCTGACCTGGAGCATCCACGGCTTTACATCCTCCAGGCGCGAAGCCGCGACGCCGCGAAAAGTGAACATGATATTCACAGACCGAGCCAACTCAGCCAACCTCAACCCGATTTCGCGCAGAAAGTCATGGCCATCCGGCGACGGTGGGCCTATTCCAGTTAACCGTAACCGCGGAGGTCCACCTGGACGCAAAGCCAAAGCCTGAATCAATGCTGGCCATTGCAAACCATGCATCAAATTAAAATCAACCACGTGGACGCAATCATGACCGTCGAAAGCTTCTAAAATGGCCTGATTAGCGGTGAAGTGAGCGAATTTTAAGTAAGGACAGGCCTCGTAGAAGTGGTGATATAAAATCTCATTTTCGTAAGCGGAGCCGCAGACGGAGCCACCGACTCCAACGATCCGGCGGCTCAATGCGTCGATGAAGTACTCCGCCACTTTTCCGATTCCGCAACCCGTATTAACATGAGTCAGCAAGCCCTTCATATCTTCAATAAGCGCACCAGCCAATGCCACCTCGCCACGTTGTATTGACTCGGCACAAGTCAATAACAGGTGGACCAGTCTTATCCCGGAATCTTCTTCCACAGCCGTTACCACCGTCAACTGCCGCTGCTGCGGAGGTATATTCTGCCGAGGCGGTTGAGACAGAATTATATCATCGGCCAAGTAATTATTCACAACCGTCTGATCAGGAAAGTCTGGTAGATCGGTTGGTACAGCGACAGGCTGGTTGAACTCGGACAAGAGTGAGTCAACCCAGGAGGCGAGATCAGAGGGATTGTAATGGATAGTATCGGAGGTAAGTAGAGAGATATCAGCGGGAGAGTTAACCATAACGGTGTCAAGTCGTTCAAGACGCTGAGCCACCTGACGGAGCTCGGAAGATCGAACCCTGTAACCGGCTCCAGCGAGTAACCCATCGACGTCGGCGGCTGGTTTTGTAGCTGAACAGGAAGAGTTTCCACTGCTACTTCCAGTGGAAACAGCTGAGTCGTAAGTAACCATTGGGAAGAAGTTGATCAGATTTTGAAATGAAAAGGGTTCAAAGGTTAGGTTATATTAATCATCTGATGGCGCCGCCTGCGACAAAGGGAGCAGGGAGTGAAAAGTGATGAGTGAAAGAGCAGAGAAGATAGGTTTTTGAAGAAGAGAGGATGGCGTTACAGGAAGTAGAAGGAGATATGTAGAGAGTGGATGAGATGTAGCATCAACTTTGTGTATGTATGAGGAACCTCAATTCAACTACATTCTCTGGGGACAATGACTATTTCCCATTCGGTTTTTTCCCTCAGCGACAGCTTCCTACCCTTAGCTTGACAGTGGCCCTCCCTTTCAACCATAGTCAAAATATAATTATTATATTAATTAGCCCAAAACAACAGTGAAAAAATAAAAATTTATAGTATAATTAAATATTCTTTTATTATATAATAATAAATATAAATATATATAATTTTTATCATCTTTTGTTATACTAAAATTAATTATATGTATATAATTTTTATATAAATAATAATATATTATTATATAATTAAATAATTAAAAATAAATTAAAGTTTAATTATATAATAATATATTATTAATTATATACGAAATTACACCCACAATTTTATTTATTTGACGATGTGGAGGAACAATTTAAAACCGATAAACACCAAACAGAGTTCGAAGGGCTGTGGTCTTATAGTGGTTGAGTAGGTAGGTAGCACGAAATTTGGGGCCATTTTGTAAAGCCGAAAAAAAAGCACGAATTTATAAGTGTAAATCTGAGGTGTTGACACGTGGGGCCTGTTGAATGACGTGGGAATTGGGACCAACACCTCTGTTTGTCATGTCAATTCCGAGTCTGAAAGTGAAATCTTTTCAAGTTTTTTATTTTCACTAATTTAATATTAATTAAAATAATATTATTTTTATCATATTTAAATTAAATTAAATTTATATTATATTCAATTCAAATTTAATTTTATAAATAATATTTTACATATAAATAAATTTAATTAATTCATAAATAAAAATTAATATAAAAATATATAATTAAATAATTTAAATTTAAAAAATAATAATCACATATTATCACACCAATTTTTATAGTTTAATAATAAAATGTTTTGTGCACGAATTGTTATAATTTTATTCTTTACCAAATTTATATATATATACTAATATAAAAATAATTATAGACTTTTTTAACTATTCACGTTATATACCATAATATTATGTCACATTCAAACCTTAATTAAAAAAAAAAAATTAATTAAGTTGGAGAATACCTTCCCATATGGTACGTTATATCCGATGCAATAGTGATAGTTACGCCAACTTCAACAATTGATCTTCCTTGTAATTTCACTTGGAATTTTTAAATGTATTTCCAATCTACACTATTTATGCTTAAATTCAAATTCTACCCTCATATTTCTATGCCTTCACATCCTCACCGTTCCTTTCACATTTTGTACACCCTTTGATCTTATTATCATCATATGCCCATCATCATACGCGTGCAACGTTCCCGTTATGTTTACCTCTTTTGTTGAATCTCAGTCGTGTAATTACCGGGCATCGCTGTTCTGTTTTATGATCCAATGGCTACCACTATGCTTTCGTTGGGCCCATTTTTCACATTGACTTTTGCTTTCGTAGACTTCCGTATGTATATTTTGAGAGCTGTATTCGAACAAAACTGGACGGTTATCTACCAACTCAGCAAATCAAAACCAGAAATGGTCCTACGGATCACTAGTTTCATTCCGGACCTTCGCCATAAAGAGGTGCCACGTGGACCTAGTGGGCTGTCAGGGATTGTTTGAACCATCTGCTAACGATATTAACTGCAACAACTTGCTGGTGAGTGTTACAAACCAAAAGAAAAATATTCCCACTAGCAGTAAAAAAGTAGAGATTTTGACATGGAGATCTTGAACCGGAGAGCTGGCTTGTCAGAAAAGTCTTAAAGAGTTTGATCTTATATCTCAAATCCAAAATCATTTAATGGGATGAAGGTCGGCCAGTATGGCCTGTCCCCACTTGCTTTTCTTTCTACTTAGATCATCAATCTGTGACTCAAAAACCGTGGCCAACCTAGATGGGGCACAGAAAAAGATGAACCTCAATTATTGAATCTTACACTTGAAGCAAATGGTTATATCTTTTCTATTTCTTATGTATGGCATCTCCCCATGATCAAGGATGCTTCGTGTAACTTCCAATCCGGGCTAACACGCTACTGCAAAATTATTAAACAATCTAGAACATGAGAAGCTACCGCAAATTCAATTACAGTATGCAGTAGTTTTCAATACAATTCTAATATGAATTGATAAAGAAATGAAGAATGGATACACATACCCACAAGTAGAGAGGCTAATTCAAAAGGCCCAAAATAACCACAGCTTTAAAGAGAAGCAGCTAGGTCGATTGCCATTCATACTTGCTAATTGTTTATGATTTGATACTGAACACTGATCAACTCTAGATAATAGACAAAAGGGGAAGAAAAAACTCCCATGAGGGAAGATAAAGATATATATAATCGGACCATGATAATGATTTCACACATCAAACGAACTGCAGTATAAGGCATCAATATTTATGGTAATAAAGTTCAAACTTTACTGTAGCAAAAGACAGTAATTTTCTTTTTAATCCTGTCATCACCAGAAAGATTAAGATGGTGCAACTGCTAAAAAATGCAGAGTAACACAAGTTCCCCATATAGGCCAAGAATGGCAGATCATCAGCCAAATTGCACAACAATTTGGTTGTTCATTATTAAAAGACAGTTCGTCAAACTCAAGTATAGAGCTGTCACAGCCCACTGTGCAAAACAAACACACAATCAACAATTTATGGAAGCAATGTGCAGGCACACCATATATCATCAAGAAACAACCAAAACGTAATTGAAATTATGGAAAGATAACATTTGTGAAGATCCAATACAAGAATTATACTTAGAGATTATAAAACTGAATACTAGAGATAAAATTTGTTACATCCCAAAGGCTAAAGATTGACAAAAAGGAACCAGAAGTATTATACAGAAGCATGTTTACCAGCTATGCTCTTCCCTTGTTCATTTTCAACAAAATCATCATCAGTATTTTCATTGCTTGTCGGCTTAGATACAGTTTGATCACGTTGTGACAGAGCACTGATAGGTCCAGTAACGGACTGCTGGTAAAGAACACCTCCAGCAATCGTGAAGAGAAGGCAAACCAAACCAAAAGGACTGGCATGTTTATCCCAAATCAGCACATTGATCACAACAGTAAGGAATTTATTAACCACACCAGTCACGGTAAACGCTGTTGCAGATATTGCCTTCCTTGCAGCAAATCCAAAAAAACTAATAAGCAAACCAAACACACATGACAAAGAAACCGCAAAAAATGCTTCACTATCAAACCAACCCTCATTGCTAGCACCCAAAGCAGCAAACACATCAACATACTCTCCAGTTAAAAACCAAAACACTGGTGACATAATCAACGACAGTAAATTGTTGTACAACACAAAACCCCAAGTGTTCAATCCAAGATTGGTGACCATATGCTTAATATAGACCATCTCAGTAGTAATTGTCACCAAATAAGCAAATGCCCATGAATAGGCAGTCAAAGTGAAAGCCGAATCAGTGGCCACATAACCAACAGCGCCACTCAAAATAATCAACAGTGAACAGAACGTAAGCTTTGATGGGCAAGGTTGCCTTCTAAAGGCGGTATCAGCAATAGCAACCAAAAGTGGTGTCAATGATCTAAACACTATAAACGTATCCACATTGGCATGACGCAAAAGGTTAGTGTTTGTAAAAATGGCAAGATAAAAAACACTTGCAGCCGGTAAAAACTTCTTGGCTACATCAAAAGTAAATGGATCGTGATGTAAAAAACCAAACTTTCCCAAAACCCACACACCCAAAGCAGACGTCAAGTACTGCAAGGCGGTCAAAAGACCCGGGTAGTTAAATTTGGTAATGGCGTACTTGTTTATCACAGCAAGCAGGCTAGAACACAGAGCGTAACCAACTACCAGGCTGCTCGTCGTAGAGTATTGTTTACTTGCATCAAATCGAATTGAAGACATGCTTTCTCTTTTATATGAATTTAACAAATATACTATCCCAATATAAAAAATCTTCAATCAGTCATCTAGGTCAAATTCAGCTGATAAATGTAGGATAATGCTTCGATCTACAATGTATGGAGCAAATTAAAGAACAGAAAGATTTAAGGGAGATTTATGAGGGAAATGGAAGATAAAACCTTGCAGCGGGCAGCGAGATCGAAGACCCTTTTCTGGATCGAAACAGAGAGGGTGAACTTTCACGCGGGTTCTGTATTTCTCTATCTAATGTTGATTTGTTGTTCCATAGACAGGGACTACTAATGGATCAAAATGTCGTAAGGAGGGAGTTCAGCGGCTATGCCAGCGGATGAGGACTTTGTTTAAGGGATTAAACGACACCGTATAAGTTATTTTGATAAATATGATAAAGAAATTTTTAGGTCTGATTTTGTCATGGAAAATTCGTAGAAAACGCTGCGGAGAGGAATATCACTGATTCACTATTAACTCAAATTTAAAAATCACTTGTGGGTATTACATGTATTAACAAATTATGATATTATGATCTTGTATGTTTTGTATTAAATGCAAGGTAAAAATATTATTTTCATGATGTCGATTTTTCGATCTTCCATAGTCATTCAGTTGTACCAAAAGATGAAAAATTTCTAAAATTACACTTGTACTCTAGAAATTAAAGATAATTGTTGTGTGATTAAACTCCATCTTAATAAAAATGTATGAGAGACTTAAGAAGCAATTAATTATGTGATTAATAACTGAACACGTCGTTTATATGTAAAACCACTCGAAATATCGGTAGAAGTACCCTTTTAACTAAAAATAACGAGAAAAATAAATCTTAGTAATTTTAATTATTTTCATGATCTCTTCGATATGCCAATTTAGTCTTTTACTATTACAAAATCACTTTTTATCGCAATCTCATATCATCAAAAAATTATATAATTATTTTCTATTTCAATAGAATAATATAATGAATGGAATTACTTATTCTATAAATACAAGATTATACAAAGGCTTAAGACACAATCACTTATTATTATTCTACCAAATTTACACCAAAGAACTCGATAATATAATAATGGATGTAAGCTTTTGAATAGCATATCAAACTACTTCAAAAACGTTTTATTTATAATTGTAATGTTTGTGTCTCAAATTATAAGGGTATTAGAGTAATACTGCAATGACGGATATCTTAGTCATTAGAGTTATTATGAAGGGGCAGCTTAGTCATTTAAATACCCTAAACCCTAGGTATTTAAACACTCTTATAACCAAGGGTTTCACTCTCTTTTATTTTTGCGTTGTCCTCTGTTTTTACATATATCAAAATTCTATTAAAGTTCGGTGATTAGAGGAATACTTTTACATTGGATGTATGATTTCTTTGCAAAATCCAAACAAAATCGTTTTATTGTTACTATTTTCTTTCTTTTATTTTAATATATAACGATAATTATTTGTTTGTATAAGAACACACCTATACCCATACATGTTTCTCATTGATGAAATTTTCACCGGCGATCCTTATTTTCCTATCACATTGGCGACTTACAATATATATATAAACATTACCCATTTACATGAAGTGTCGACTCTACTTTCAGCCAGAGGAATATTACAACTAAGAAAACTTTGTCACTTGATACCGACGGGTTTAGGAATGTCGTCATCGAAAGAAAAACAAACATTTAACCTTTTTTTTTTTTCGCAAGAAACAGGACAAGGCAGTGATGACTTGTAAGTTTAGCAAAATACATTAACCAATTAACTTCCATAATCATTGATTAGCATGATGTCACAGTCGCATGATGATGAAAGATGACATAAAATTAAGTACATCTCACTGTCTTCATAAGCATCAGCATTATCAAGTGCCTTACCCCAGCCCAACTAAAACATAAGCTCATAGTTACTAGCTGCGTGTGATTGATGTATGCATTCATGCAGCGGGTGCATAATCATAGCCTCCATCATCACCATCGCCCTCCATTGATGCTGCAGGAGCATAGTCGTAATCTCCATCATCATCATCATCATCACCATCGCCTTCTATGCATGAGGGAATAATGAACTTGGAAATCGGAGACATTTTTTGGGAGGAAGAAGAATTAACAGGGCTGGCTGGGTGGATAGTAAAGAGATAGAGAGGTAAGGGAGTTATATAAGAGGAGGGAACGGGGCAGCCATGATTTTGACGCAAGTTAACCACGTGGGGAGCGTGGACTGATGCAGAAAGGCTGTTGAACACCCAATGCCCAACTCCAGTGGCTATTTCTTGGCCAACCACGTAAGAAGTTGAATGACACTTCAGCAATTATGCGTCATAAAGCATCTTTTAGTGCATAGAGGGGTCATTGAGATTTAGACTCTACGTTCAGTGACACTTCACAGTGGGATCCATTGGGTTTTCAGATATTATATATGAATAAACTATGGAAAAATCTAACATCATGAGTGAGTGACTGAAAGTTCCCATTGAAGATGCCTAAGAAAACACTGGTTACTGCAGAAGCTCTTCATCATATATAGACGAAATGCTGCATCATTGTAGAAGTATATTTGCAAGTGAAAAGAGAATTTCTAACGATGAATACAAAAGTCAGATCAGATGAATTCATATCCCTGGACCCTAGTTCTTCCTTATCAAGTCGAACATATAGATATTCTCATTGGCCCACCAATATCGTATCAAGTCTCATGAAATAAACACTTCTATCAAGTTTCTATAATTTCTATTGATTAATATAAGCAAACTTTGAATTATCTGGTATGATAATTATAGGTTCAGTTACTATATTATGAGTTTACTTGTTTAGTTAAACAGGTAGGATTTTGGTAACGAAAAAAAGTATATAGTTATTTACTGTTTTGTTAAATATGTATCTTTCTAAGAAAATTTTATCATTTTCATGATGATCCATGATGGTCATGGTAGTGAGGAACTGCAAAGGCTATATGGTGAGGAAGCTCTAAACATGCAATTAGGTAATATATTTGTAAGAATCATCATACAACAGAAGCAAGCATCGATTGGATTTTTCGAGCCAATATGTATTGATTAATAAAAGATGCATTAATAAAAGAAACAAAATCAAAGTTTCAAAACATGAAACCTTGGGAAACAAATTACGTTTATCTTTGCTGAAAAAGGCAAAGATGGCAAAACTTTATACAAAAAGTCACAAGTCAACAAGAAAGTAAATTCTTATCGTACCATAGAATACTTCTCTAAATTACAACAAATCCAATTCAACACAAGCAACAAGTTACCCTCTTTGAAGGCCTATTAAAGTTTCCATAATGATAAAATTCAAGAGTAAGCACCAAAAATTTATCTCTTTACAATGAGAAAACAAAACGATGGTATAAAAAATAACAGCAAGATTGTATCTTGGAAAGTCTATAAACACAGCAGCAAAAAGTTAGGGTACAAATGAAGGCAATTGGGATGACGGTGAACATATTTGTACTCGCATGCCTTAACACTTTAATGGGCATATACCAAATCAACTTAACCTAAACTTCCATCTTCACTTGAGTTATCATTATTCAGTTCACAAGATAAGAAAGTGATGAAATTAGCTGTACGAATAAATATCCCTGAATCTGATCTGCCATTCATTAGCTTACTGGTCCATAATTTTATCTTCTTCATTAATCAATTACATACAAAACACCCATCATTTTTAGAAAATCAAAATCAATTACAAAAGAATCAAATTTACATGGTTTGACTAATAATACTTATATAACAACCGCACTAGGTTTTTTTTATTGGTTTTAGGGTTATGAGATATAAAAGATATAAAAAGACATACTCTATAATGACTCTAACCAATCTTGCTATTTTTTAGACATGATCAGACTTCACACTCCAAAATCTTTCACTTAGAGAATGATTTTAAAGAAACGTAGACATATTCTAGTATCTTGCTAATAAATTGGAACCCAAATGATCTCCTACTCTAGCGCCTCCACATCAACCATTGAGACAATATATAAACTAATTAGCTTATCAATAGTGACAAGTGGTCAACATTCCTACTAGGTTCTTCGATCCAATTATTGTTTTCAATGATAATATTTCATCATTTATCAACTTGTGAATGTGATGATATCTCAACTAAATATATTTCAATCTTGCATGAAACAATGAATTTTTAGCAAGATGATAGACAATTTGATTGTTACTAAAGAGTGCATTATTGTCCTGTGTCTTGCCAACTCCTTCAGAAAATTCTTCAACCAAATCATCTCTTTGCTAGCTTTTAATATAGTCATATTCTCTACTTTAGCGATTGAGAAAACAACACTTTTATGAAATCGAGATGTCCAACTCAAAGTTTGTAGTGTTTTTTTTTTAACTATCCAAGTCACCAGCTAAATTTGCATCGAAAAAACTTTGTCAAATGACAATACACTTTTTGAAACATAGTGTCATACCTGAAGCGCCCTTCAAATATTAAAAAAAGACAATTTACAACTTCCCAATGCTCCCTCCATGAGTCTAACATATATATGCTGACAACTCCTATTACACGTATTGTGTCTAATCTAATATACATCACAATGTACATTAAGCTTCCAATCGCTGATGCAAATGGTACTCTGGCATATATTTTTTCTTCTCATTTGGCTTTGGTGACTGCTCTTTAGAGAGGTTAAAATGACTACCCATAGAAGTGTTTTCGATCTTTGCATCTTAAAGACTAAACTGCTTAACAACTTCAAATATCCTTCTTTTCTATTTCAACAGATTCTCATCTCAAGTATTTGCTTAGTTGGACCCAAATCTTTCATTTCAAATTTCTCTACCAATTATTGCTTTAGCTCGTAAATTTTCTGCTTATTAGATCCTACAAGAAGCATATCATCCACATATATATAATAGCATAATAATATAGTAGTCATCAATTTTTTTATATAACAAGAATGACTCATCTCGCATCTGGTGAAGTCATTGTCACGCATGAGTCCTTCAAATTTCTTGTATCATATCCCTGAATCTTGCTTCTAGGGGATACATTTGATATGCCAATAATCTTATCAGCATTTGAATGCTCCTCGGGATAAAGGAAAATGTTTCAATACAAGCTGTACAACACCATTAGAAACCAACTAAAAGAATATATAAGGGACCATAAACTTTACAAGGGAAGAATAAAATGAATCCCATATGATAAATATGCAAATCAATTTATCATTCTTTTAACAACATTTAAGGAGATTGTACTTGGAATTGTGAAACTTGTATGATTGAATATTTTTTTCCTAGTAGAAACCAAAGAGGAAAAGTAATAAGTTCTCCTAAAGAAAAGACTGTATCGCAAATCGATAATCAATAAGGATGTTGCAGAATTACCAGGCCAGTACTCCCTTCTCTGCTTTTGCTAGATCTCAGTTGCTGCTTCTCCTGGGCGACTGGAACTACAGTTGTCCTTGGCAGCTTTTGCCAGCTCTAGCGCCTGGTTCTCATCCTCCATGCTTCTTACAGTACTACATTAACATTTGGCATTTACAACTTGGGCAAAAATCACTACAGACTTCCAGATTTTTTTTTGGGTTATGGTTTTGGAAAAAATATATATATATATAAAAGCTATAACCTTCTGGAAGTAAAGCATGCGATATCTGTGACATCATTTTGTTTAGATACCATTTGTATAGTCTATACTTGGTGGAAAAACCTGAATTTCTTTCTTGAATGTTTCCTGGTTTGTTTAGATTTACTGCAACTTTTTCTTGAACTCTACCATAGTAGGATATGATAGGCCTTCAAGAGGAGATGTTGGTTTCTGTTTTGTTTTTAGTCTGGTCCTAGATTTTTCTTGCTATCCTCCCGTTGGGTTGAATGTACTTGGGTTGTATCCAGGTCCTCTCGTTAGAGATCCCTTTGTCTTTTTGTTTATATATATATTTATTTAACCCAAAAAAAAATCAACTTAATGAGACTAAATATACATTCATATCATTTATGGAGTTAGGAAATAAAAGATATATCTCATAAAGCACAAAGGACCAAGCTTATCACTAATGAATGATTAGTGAAAAGAAACGAAAACGAGACCAAAAATTACAGAAAGAAAAAATGTTCTAATTTTTGGATTTCCATGTATATTACTTCGCTTGCCATATTTTTATATATATCCCTGATGGTTAAATTAGATCAGACAAAACTTTCTTTAGGAAACTGGAGGGGTGTCCTACTAATCTATGCTTTAGAAACTAAACCTCCAGAACTTTGATTTTATATATGGTATGCAAGCCTGATACGTTATATTGACTGAATTAATAAACAAGTTCTTCCACGGTAGTTGATTGAAAACATACTGAGTGCTACTGCTGAAAAAAATGAGCTTTATGCTTTAACTAAAAATGTAGCTTCACGAGCTGCTTCAGCACCAAACTAGCAGCAACTTTTGTCACATAGATTCATCTTCACAATACAAAGGCTGAGTTTTCAATTGTTGTTTATCTTAACTTATACAAATCCTGAGAACAGTTATCACTGGACAGAAAAACTTGGGTATTCACACGGAAACAAGTTCTTATGCTTATACTCGTATAAATATGTGATGAATTGCTTAACTACAGAATTGTGTCTGAGATAGAGCTCCATAGTTAACATGTAAAATATTACAAGAAATAATAATTTTATATATAATACGCACACGGTCAATATGGGAATGATTTCTTGATTTGTTTCATTGACTTAAGATTCTCTGATGATAAATTAATGATTAACACGAGCAATATTATTCAATATAAGGATTTTCAAAGCATGCATGATGAAGAAGATGAAATCTTTATCATAAGTAGATAATGACTTTTTATTAGTGGTTGTGGATCATACTACATCTCATTATATTATCCAGTAGCCCTGCTGGAATTTCCCAACCAAAGCCTCCTTTAAAGGTAAGAGCTAGCATCCATAGTCAAAACAGAAAATCTATATAGGCAAATTAAGGTCTAGCTGACTATAACTTTCTATTAAGGACAAAGGAAATACATAGTTAGGGTTTCTAGCAGGGACGGTAGAAATCTAGGGCTGATCATAAATCGTTAATTTAAGCAGCTGGAGCATAGTCAGAGCCACCATTATCATCATCGTCATCCCCATCCCCATCCCCATCGCCTTCTTCCATGGATGCAGCCGGAGCCAAGTCGGTTCCATCATCATCGTCATCATCATCATCTCCATCACCTTCAAGTGGTTCATTAGGGTAGTAGTAAGGACACCCATGATAATCATAATCGTCAAAATCATCATGCACATTAGCAGGCATGAACAACTGTGAGATGTTGTGAAGCATATTTTCTACTGTACAAAGAAAGGAGAGACTTCTTGGGGCAGCACATGGGAGCACATGGAGTTTAAATAGAGGGTTAAAAAGTTGTAGCCATGGTGAGGAACGTTCCGGTTTAAGCCTGCCTCGTGGATTTCTGAGGGTGGAGTGTGCCGGGCACGTATAAGAACCCCCACAAAATGCCTAGGTGGCACCAGTCCTGTAAACAAAATCTGTAATGCAGAATCCGTATGATCAATATTTTGATTTATGAAAGGTTAAATAATGTGGATGGTTATGGTGTTTTTATTTGATGGTGGAAAGATACTAGTCATCTTTTTTGGTTTGTTGTTTCTTCAAGGGTAGTGGAGGAAAATTGGGACGCGCATTCCGATGCAATAATTTGGTGGGAAATAGTCATGGGAAATTGAAATTTTTAGCACTATTTTATTCCGTGTATACAAAATTGTCACCTATCCTAAAACTTTCACAAATATACCACAACAGTACTCACCTTCCCCAAAATACCCCTCTTCAATCTTTCATGCACAAATTCTCTCTCTTCTTCTCTGCAACTTTTTTCTCTCTTCTTCCTCTTCTTCCAAAATGATAAAGGAATCACTCTCTCTTCTTCCTCATCTTAAAAAACAAAAGCAACAAATTACTTTGAAGAATTCTTCAGATTAAGAATTCTTCAAAGTAAGAATTAAAAAAAAAAAAGATCAACCCACAAAAAAACTCAACTATATCTATTTTATATTTTGGAAGAAATAACTATCAAAGAAGAGCATTTAGTAGGATTTAACTGGAAAAAAAAATTAACATTTAAGGATTAAAACTGCAATAAAAAAAAATTTGTGATTAACCGAAAAAAAAACAAACGTAAGCGTGAAATTCTGGAAATTATTCCTGTGCTGTACATATAATATAATAATTATTCTGGAAATTATATATAATAATATATATTATATTATATTATTATATATAATAATATATATAATATATTATTTTATTAATAATTATATATTTTATATATATATAAAAGGGTTGGCGAAATCGCCAACCCTTGGCGCCGCCAAGGGTTGGCGATTCCGCCAACCATTTATATTAATATATATAATATATTATATATATTATTATATTAATATATTAATTTTTTATATTATTATATAATATATTATAATATTATTATATTATAATATATATAAAGGGTTGGTGGCCGCCAACCCTTTATATTAATATATATAATATATTATATTATAATATTATATATTATATAAATAATATATTGTATATATTAATTATATATATTATTATAATATATTATATAATATTATAATATAGTTATAATTTATATTAATTAAGGTTGGATTCGAATCGAGTCAGTTCGAGCTCGAGTTCGGCTCAGCTCGGTTCGAGCCCGAAACGAGCCGGCTCTACTCGGCTCGATCGAGCTCGAGCTGGCTCGGCTTGGCAGGACAAATTTTTTTATACAAAATAACGTCGTTTTAATCTATATATATATACAAAACGATATCGTTTTGATATGAAAAACGAATTGAGCCGAACCGAGTCATAAACGAGTTGAGTCAAAAATGAGTCGAACTCGACCGAGCCGAGTTCAGCTCGAGTCGAGCTCGAGCTGAACTAGAGCCGCCCCTAAATAAAGCGAGCCGAGCTCGGCTCGACTCGAATCCAACCCTAATATTAATATATAATATTATATTATACATAATATATTATAATATATAATATATAATATAATTATAATATTTTAATTAAAAATATAATATAAATAATATAATATATTATATAATTATAATTATATATTATAATATATTAAATATAATATATTATATTAATATATAATATTTATATATATATATAAAATTAAATAATTATATATATATATAAATAATGGGTTGGCGGAATCGCCAACCCCTGGCGTACGCCAAGGGTTGGCGATTCCGCCAACCCTGGCAAAATATATAATATTATATATATATTATTATATTAATATATATAATATATAATATTATAATATATAATTATTAATATTATAATAATATATAATAATATAATATATTATTTTATTATAATATTAATATAATATTATAATAAAATAATATATAATTATATTAATATAAATAATATATAATATTATAATATAATTATAATATATAAAATATATTATATATATAATATTAATATTATATATTATAATATTAAAAATAAAAAAAAAGGTAGTACGCCAACCCTTGGCGCCAAAAGGGTTGGCTTTCTTTTTTAATTTATTTTAATAATATAATATAATAATATATAATATATTATAATATATAAAATATATTATATTATAATAATATAATAATATATTATATATTATATTATATTATAATATATATGAATACATATTATAATATTATATTATAATATATTTATATATATATTATAATAATATATATATATATATATATATATATATATATATATATATATATATATATATATATATATATATATGTAAAAAGAGTTTGGGTTGGCGATAAGAGAAATTGGTCTGTAGCATTAATGTAGGGTGGGCCCACCCTTTATAAAGCAAAGCAAGTGGTGTGGGAAAGGTTGGCGTAATAATTCTCAGAATTTCCAATTTCCCATATCAATAAAAAGGTTACAGTATTATATTATAATATAATATATAAACCAAGAGTTGGCGACATCGCCAACCCTTGGCGTCGCCAAGGGTTGGCGATGCCGCCAACCCCTGGTAACAAAATTATATATATTATATATATTATAATTTTAATATTAATTTTAATATTATATATATTAATATTATATATATAATATTATAATATATAATATTAATATTATATATAAAATATATTTTATATATTATAATATATTATATTATTAATATATATAATATATTATATTATATAAATAATATATTAATATAATAATATAAAAGGTTGGCGGTTACCAACCCTTTATATATATTATAATATAATAAGATTATAATATATTATATAATAATATAAAAAGTTAATATATTAATATAATAATATATTATATATATTATATATATTAATATAAATGGTTGGCGGAATCGCCAACCCTTGGCGACGCCAAGGGTTGGCGATTTCGCCAACCCTTTTATATATATATAAAATATATAATTATTAATAAAATAATATATTTTAATATTATTATAATATTATAATAAAATAATATATTTTATATATTATTATATATAATAATATAATATAATATATATTATTATATATAATTTCCAGAATAATTATTATATTATATGTACAGCACAAGAATAATTTCCAGAATTTCACGCCTACGTTTGTTTTTTTTTCGGTTAATCACAAATTTTTTTTTTCAGTTTTAATCCTTAAATGTTAATTTTTTTTTTTAGTTAAATCCTCCTAAATGATCTTCTTTGATGGTCATTTCTTCCAGGATATAAAATTGATGTAGTTGAATTTTTTTGTGGGTTGATCTTTTTTTTTTTAAATCTTTACTTTGAAGAATTCTTAGTCTGACGAATTCTTCAAAGTAATTTGCTACTTTTGTTTTTGAAGATGAGGAAGAAGAGAGAGTGATTCCTTAATCACTTTGAAAGAAGAGGAAGAAGAAAGAAAAAAGTTGCAGAGAAGAAGAGAGAGAATTTGTGTATAAAAGATTGAAGAGGGGTATTTTGGGGAAGGTGAGTACTGTTGTGGTATATTTGTGAAAGTTTTAGGATAGGTGGCAATTTTGTATACACGGAATAAAATAGTGCTAAAAATTTCAATTTCCCAATAGTCATTTGGCCTTCTCTTATCAATAAAATGTGGACTTTTACATGCAATGGAGGAAGAGGATATGTACTTCTGTTCCTTGGTTACAATGTGGACTTTTGTAATCCTTTGGCTTTTTCTTTGCTGGGGTCTAAGGTTAGGTATCAAATCGACATTATATAAATAAGTAATATATATGTTTAAGAGATTAAACTTTAATATAAATTAATTAATTTTATATAATATAAATTTTGATTTTCATATCTATAGATCTAATATATTTTTAATATGATATCAAAATTAAAATTAAATGAGTGAATTTAACACTTTAAAGTGATTGAAATGTTATATTATAAAGTGATTTTGATCTTAATACTAAATAAAAATTTAATATTTATAGAAAAATAAATTTTTGACACTCACAAAATAATATTATATATGTTTAATGTTGAATATTTAATTAAATAATTAAATTAATTATTATTATAAATTGAATATTATTTTATTTTTAATTTAAATTTATTTAATTATATAATAATATAATATTTAAATATTTAATTAAGTATTTAAAATTATATGTATAATTTTATTATTTCCAAAACCGTTCAAGAAACCTTAGCCACTCATTTTTTTGAGCTCTCTCCTGACCCCTCAAAGTATACCATTGCTTACCAAAGCCCCATCATCAGTAAGCTGATATGTGCAGTATTAAGACTTCCTCTCCCTCCAAAAGTTTGACCAAAGTAGCTCGCCGAGATCAACGGTGGACTTGGAACGGTTAGTGGGTTTTTCGTATGACGATGTTCCACATCTGTTTGATGATCAATGGATCGATCGGACGGCGTACGATGAACAGGTCAAGTTCAGGGACCCCATTACCAAGCACGATACTATAAGAGGCTATCTCTTAAAACATTTCGCTGTTGAAGATACTCCTCCGGCCTGATTCAGTTGCGCTGGGTCAAGCAGGTGCATTTTATTGTTTTCTCTTTTTGTTGTTGGAGAAATATTTTTAATTATTAATTGAAGTGGATTGAATGAGTTTTAATTGACCCCCAAGTGATTTCATGCGAGCATATCAATGTCGCGGAGATTGATGCTGATGTAACTATGGTCTGCTATTATTAAACTTGCTGAACTTGTTTTCAATTCAAGAAAATGATAAATTATAGCGTTTAAGAATCATTTGGTATGAGTGTGACTAATGTTGTTGACGGTTTATTACTTAAATTATATAAGAAGTACGTATGTCAGCTTAGGAGTAGTTTATTCTTGTATTTGAAGTTCTATATTCATAATTTATTGGAATCTGGGTCGTGGAAATTGATAACTATGTTCTGCTATAATTAAACTAGCTGAACTTGTTTTCAGTGCAACAAAATGATAAATTATAGTGTTTAAGAATTGTTTGGTATCACTAATGTTGTTGACGGTTTATTACTTAAATTATATAAGAAGTATGGGTGACAGCTCTGGAGTTGTTTATTTCTGTATTTGAAGTTCTTTATTCATAAATTATTGGAATCTGGGTCATCAGTCTTCATGTGCATGCATGGTTTAGTTGTTTAATCCAAAGATAGTATTGTGGCATGTGTCCAATATTTTATTTGTAATCCAGGTTATAAGCCCCATCGAGAACTTAACAATGTCTAAATTTAAAGAAACATTTGCTCATATTTTAATAGTTTCATTAGGCTTTCTGCTTAAATTAAAATTATTTGGTCGTTGTCAGAGAAGGAGAAGTTTTTGGAAATTGAGTGATAGCCTAAACTTCCTGCTTAGCTTTGAGATTGCGTATGTACCTATGCTGTTAGTGGCTTTCTACTTTTTGGTGCTAAAGCACTATCCTTATACAATGATATCACATTTCTATTGAATGATGCATTGGCTATCTTTTTCCCTCCTTGTTTAAAGATTATCCTTCTTTGACTGATTGAATTGCTATATACAGGACCGTATGAGATAACCACAAGGTGGACTATGGTGATGAAGTTTGTCCTTCTGCCATGGAAACCGGAATTGATATTTACTGGAACATCTGTTATGGGAATCAATCCAGCCACTGGAAGTTTTGCAGTCATGTGGACTGCCAGAGGACCCACTAGACTTCCTCCCCCACCAGAAGTTTGACCAAAGCAGCCTGCCGAGATCAACTGTGGACTTGGAATGGTTAGTGGGATTTTTGTATGATGATATTCCACACTTGTTTGATGATCAGGGGATCGATCAGAGGGCATTCGATGAACAGGTCAAGTTCAGGGACCTCATTACCAAGCACAATACTATAGGTGGCTATCTCTTAAACATTTCGCTGTTGAAGATACTCTTCCGGCCTGATTTTCAGTTGCATTGGGTCAAGCAGGTGTGTTTTATTATTGTTTCTTTATGTTGGTGGAGAAATATTTTTAGTTATTAATTGAAGTGGATAGAATGAGTTTTAAACTTTTATTTGGCCCCCAAGCGATTTCATGTGAGCATGTCAATGTCATGGAGATTGATGTTGATGTAACTATGTTCTGCTCTTATTAAACTAGCTGAACTTGTTTTCAATGCAAGAAAATGATAAATTATAGTGTTTAAAAATCATTTGGTATGACTAATGTTATTGGCGGTTAATTACTTAAATTATATAAGAAGTATGTATGTCAGCTTAGGAGTTGTTTATTTATGTATTTGAAGTTCTATATTCATAATTTAATGGAATCTGGGTCGTCAGTCTTCATGTGCATGCATGGTTTAGCTGTTTAATCCAAAGATTGTATTTGGGCATCTGTCCAAATTTTTTAATTGTAATCCAGCTTATAGGCCCCATTGAGAAATTAACAATGTCTATGTGTAAAGAAGCATGTGCTTATATTTTAATAGTTTCGTTAAGCTTTCTGCTTAAATTAAAATTATTTGGTCATTGTCAGAGAAGGAGAAGTTTTTGGATATTGAGTGATAACCTAAACTTCCTGCTTAGTTTTGATATTGCATGTGTACCTATGCTGTTAGTGACTTTCTACTTTTTGGTGCTAAAGCACTATCCTTATACAATGATATCACATTTCTATTGAATGATGCATTGGCTATCTTTTTCCCTCCTTGTTTAAAGATTTTCCTTCTTTAACTGATTGAATTGCTATATACAGGACCGTATGAGATAACCACAAGGTGGACTGTGGAGATGAAGTTTGTCCCTCTGCCATGGAAACCGGAATTGATATTTACTGGCACATCTGTTATGGGAATTAATCCAGACACTGGAAGTTTTGCAGTCATGTGGACTGCCAGATGACCCACTAGACTTCCTCTCCCACCAGAAGTTTGACCAAAGCAGCCTGCCAAGATCAACTGTGGACTTGGAACGGTTAGTGGGATTTTTGTATGATGATATTCCATGCTTGTTTGATGAGCAGGGGATCGATCAGAGGGCGTTCAATGAACAGGTCAAGTTCAGGGACCTCATTACCAAGCACAATACTATAGGTGGCTATCTCTTAAACATTTCGCCATTGAAGATACTCTTCCAGCCTTATTTTCAGTTGCACTGGGTCAAGCAGGTGTGTTTTATTATTGTTTCTTTATGTTGGTGGAGAAATATTTTTAATTATTAATTGAAGTGGATAGAATGAGTTTTAAACTTTTATTTGACCCCCAATTGATTTCATGCAAGCATGTCAGTGTCATGGAGATTGATGTTGATGTAACTATGTTCTGCTATTATTAAACTAGCTGAGCTTGTTTCAATGCAAGAAAATGATAAATTATAGTGTTTAAAAATCATTTGGTATGACTAATGTTATTGGCAGTTAATTACTTAAATCATATAAGAAATATGTATATCAGCTTAGGAGTTGTTTATTTATGTATTTGAAGTTCTATATACATAATTTAATGGAATCTGGGTCGTCAGTCTTCATGTGCATGCATGGTTTAGTTGTTTAATCCAAAGATAGTATTGTAGCATTTGTCCAACTTTTGTACTTGTATTCCTGCTTATAAGCCCCATTGAGAAATTAACAATGCCTAAATTTAAAGAAGCGTTTGCTTATATTTTAATGGTTTCATTAGGCTTTATTAAAATTATTTAGTCGTTGTCAGAGTAGGAGAAGTTTTTGGATATTGATTGATAACCTAAACTTCCTGCTTAGTTTTGAGATTGCATATGCACTTATGCTGTTAGTGACTTTCTACTTTTTGGTGCTAAAGCACTATCCTTATACAATGATATCAATTTTCTAATGAATGATGCATCGGCTATCTTTCTCCCTCCTTGTTTAAAGATTTCCCTTCTTTGACTGATTGAATTGCTATATACAGGACCGTATGAGATAACCACAAGGTGGACTGTGGTGATGAAGTTTGTCTTTCTGCCATGGAGACTGGAATTGATATTACCGGCTATCTGTTATGGGAATTAATCTAGACACTGGAAGTTTTGCAGCCATGTGGTATTATTTCACCCCTCTCACCATGAAAATAGATAGGCCATATGTTTTATTGGGCAGTTCATAATCTTTCTTTTTTCATATTTGCAGTAGGATTTTTGGGATTCCATAGTGAACAATAATTATTTTTCACTGGAGGGCTTGTGGGATGTATTTAAGCAGGTACTCACTCTTAAATGGCTTAAATTCCATTAGATGGTTATGTTTGTGTAAACACAAATCAGTGATCCTTCTTATGCGTAGATTGTAATTCTTTGCAGTTACGGGTTTACAACACCCCTGACCTGGAAACGCCAAAATATTAGATAGGCCATAAGTTTTATTGGGCAGTTCATAATCTTTCCTTTTTCATATTTGTAGGATTTTTGGGATTCCATAGTGAACAATAATTATTTTTCACTGGAGGGTTTGTGGGATGTATTTAAGCAGGTACTTACTCTTAAATGGCTTAAATTCCATTAGATGGTTATGTTTGTGTAAACACAAATCAGTGATCCTTCTTATGTGTAGATTGTAATTCTTTGCAGTTATGGGTTTACAACACCCCTGCCTGGAAATGCCAAAATATTAGATACTCAAAAGAACTGCAAACTATGAGGTTCTGTGCTTTATCTCGGATAGATTGCTGTTCATTATTACTTGTATGCTTATACACTAGTGCAGAAATCAGCATACTTGCAGACATATCCCCAGCTCTTTGGAAGGCACCAATCTATGCAATCCTCTGTAATCAAAATCACATATCATAGCATTCCTTTATTGATATTGGAGAGTAAAATCTACCATTGGTGGCTAAGTTATCAAAGACAAGAATAGAATATTAAAAGAGGCTTGAATTAAACTTTAATAGCCCAGAATATGATGGTGCGAAAATTAGTATTAGTTGTATGTATATGTGCAGGGAACAATCACTACATATCATTGTTTGCTTCCTATTTTGTTTAAAAGTCACCAATTTACATTGTAAATCTGAATAAGGTAAGAAAGAGTAGTGTTCTTCTGAAAAAAAGAGCAAAGGTGATTGTATTGATCCAGTGCATGATCTGTGGTGAAGTCATTTCTAATGATCACAGAAAGTAAAAAAGACACTGTATAAGATGCTATGAAAAACACTTCAAATATTTGTGCAAAATCAAGACTCACAATTTCTCTTCAAGGTGATCTTTTGTGGAATACATGAGCTTGGATCTCATAGAGTCTCTACAGATGCAGAAACCTTGAATCAAAACATACATTCTTCCTAGTGCCAGAAGATTTCTGAAGATTTCTTGTCTTGTGAAATTTCTAGTTTCACTGAGAAAATGAGGAGAGTGTTTTTAAAAGAAAATTTGAGACGAAAAGCATACTAATTGTCTAGCAATATGAAAGTTTGCAGCAGTGGTGCTGAATTATGGTGTCATGATAACTCCATTGCAATTAGATTTAGAAGCTTCATGATATGACTGTTTGTTTTCAATCTATTGATCATATTCTCCAATACCATATCTAGTCCTCTTACCTACATGATCATTGTGCCCTTAAGTTAGAGTTCTTGTTTTCTGGATAACTTATTATACTATTATTAGCAAAATATCCATGGTCTATTAATAAATATGATTGAGTTGATAATTGAATGATGTATAGAAACAAAAACTCATACTTTCTAATGTGAGATTCAAGTTTTATGCCTTACACATGGGATTGTAACATATCATCACACTTTGATGTCCTAATTCCCACATGAGCAAGCTTGTACACACGGACGTCTCCACCTATACTACATAATTGCAACTAGGAGACATGATAATGTTTTCAATGTGGGATCTAAGTTTTATTCATTGCACTTAAGATTGTAACATACCATCACACTTTGCAATCCTGATACCTACACGGGCTAGCTAGCACACACCAACAGCGACACTCGCAATGTACGATTGCAACTAGGAGACATAATAGTGTTTTTTATACTAAATAGTACGAACCTTAAGAGAACCATACTCAAAATGCTAGTTGTTAGGATTGAAGAGTATAAAGTCATATAAACTCATATAAGAAGTATATACTTTCCAATGTAGGATTTAAGTCATATGCTTTACACTTAGGATTGCAACAAAATTCCAATCGGTAACTTCTACGCCCATGTGGCCTCTAAGATAATATATTCTTCAAGCAAGTATTTATGGTTTGTCATATATGTGCATATATAGTTAGGAAAAAATTCCACAATGGAAGATACCTGTGACAACTCTTGTTTTCACTCAGGCATCTATGCTTATATGTTAAAAACATAAATCCATGTAGTTCTTCCACTTTACAAGGATATGAACGGTTGAGGCCCATTATCCATGTTGGCTCCATTGTTCAAGTTGAGACTATTAATATTATTATCAATCATTTGAAAATGAACATGTCTGTCCATTTTATTATTAAGAAGATAAGCTGTAAGGATGATCTTTGTCCAGCTTACCAGATCCTAATCAAGTAACAGTTTATTTGAGGAAGGCAAGAGGCATTGCTGCAGTACTAGAGCTTAGGGGAAAACCAACCGAGGATATTGTTTATGAAAGAGAAAGCATTGCACTCTAGTCTTATCAGAGATGGTCTCAGACCTAAAAAAGGTTGTTCGCTGCCTCGATACAATGATCCAGGCCGAACATGGAGCTTTATAATGTTATGATATTCAAAATTCTGTTTAAGCATATTATTCTCAGGTATCCTGAGGTTGCTTCTGCTGTTTGTCCTTCAATGTTTTTTTCTCAATTTTGGGTTGAACCTCCTTAAATATCCAGCTGTGGTTTTTAGGGTGATTCAACATCTGCTTCAAGAGAAGAATTGCATTGGCTCCAACACGCTGCTCTTTGTCTCAAGCTTGGCATAAGCCTTCAATTAACCTAAGGAACTTATGTTGATGTAAACTGCATTAGAACTCAAATTCACAAAAGCAGGGTACTTTCAGTAGCTTCTGATTGACAGTACGAACAATATACTCCTGAGTTTGGTATTGACATGGATCATGTACAAAGTGGCACAACTTACTGTCAGATATTTCATTGTTGGAATTTTTATCTTCTTAATGCTAGATTCCTTCTTCGCAGTGTGGATTTGCCTTATCTATCTTTAGTATCCATCACTCTCACATAACTTTGGACCAACTGAATCATCATGGTAGATACAATGCGCCTTTTAGCTGGCTTTCTTTGAAAGTCTACGATGTTGATGAAACAAATATTCTATAAATCCGACTTAATTTCATTAAATATTATCTTCTGTATTTATAATTATTTGTTCACACCATTCTTTATTGTTTCCTGGCAGGCTTCACTGAAGAGGAATGAAGAACTGATATGGCTCGAGGAGTTGTAAAGATGTATACTCTTATATGAATCGGAAATTCTTCCATGATCCTACTAATACAGTTTTCAAGAGGGCAAAATTTAACATTGAAACAACTATACTATTGCAGCAATTATTTGCTGACTAGAGAAATCAGGTTCTGCTTTATCTTCACCGCACAGGTACCTTCTGTGGAGATGTCCGTTCTTATCCTTCTCGTTTTGCGGTTCTATGTTTCAATGATTTTGCCCAACTCGTAGCGGCATATTGGCTCTGGGTTTTTTAGTTGGACATTGATGCGAACCTGATAGATAAACTATAAGACTTTACACTCAAACAAGGAAGTTACAAACCCAGAAAGCTAAATCAGATTTCCCATCAGACATGATATATATGAATTGTGAAACAAGTATTTACAAAGGTGTCTGCATGCCTCTGGAACCACCAGCACGAACTACGGACACGAAAAATTTTGCTTGCATAGTGTTGATGCAAGTTGAAGCTGTGGATACCCCTTGTTGTTTATGGTGGATTTGAAACAAAAGTTGTAATAAAGAAGTCAACAATTAGCACGCAATAGTCGTGCACGTCACAGCCAGTGTGAAACTCTGGATGTGAATTTTCCACGAGTCTGTCTTCGTATCACAGACCAAAAGTTGGCTAAAAAAATCTCATTCAAATATGTATCAGCGGCTATGTAATTGCTGGCAAAATATGTGTAAAGCCCCAAAAAAGATGTTCCAAAATTTTCACCGGTGAGCTGTCCTTTTTCCCTTAAAAGATAGTTTGAATGACAAATGTAAGGTATCCAAATGTGTGAGCATGAGTTCAAATTCTCCGAACAGAAAGCCTTGGACACATAATAAATCTTGAAGTACTATTTTCATATCTTTCTATCCAAATCCATTTGTTAATGGTTGATCAAGTTTGATAGATTCATCCTTTGAAACACAAAGTTTTAGTCTGAATAGATAATATCAACCACTTCACGTCCATCTGATTCTTTGGCTATGGTTATTTTGCCCACCCTTTTTCTTTTTGTATTATTTTGCTTAATATACCTATCATTGTTGCATTATAAATTGTATTATTACTTTTGATCCCATCAAGATAAATTTGACTTCTTTCTCAGTTAATTCTTAACTTATTTGATATTTTGATCGTTAAGGAGATTGTTCACCTCAAATAAAGTTTCTTGTTAAAGAATGGTTTCAGCTTGCAGCACTGGTAGAGTCCTTGACAACTCAACTCAAACAATTAAGAGTTATTTTATTTTGGCAAAAATTGAAAAGAAGAATGGTTTGTTGAAATAAAGTGGTTTAGAAGAAATAGCGGAAATGAAATTGTACAAGGGAATCTGGCATTTTCACATGAACTGGAAGTTCCTCCATCTCATGTGGTCTATTTGTTCTATTTTTAAATAAGTACACCCAATTTCCACTTCATATGGGTTTTTTTTTTTTTGGGTAAATTAATTAATTATTGTAATTTTAGCAAAGTTTTCTGGAAGCTCCAATCTTTGATTTTTTTTCCAAAAGAAAAGAAGAACAGAAATTACAAGTCAATCAATGGCAACAAGTAACTGCAGAGGCCACCGCAACCGTTAGATTATCCGACAAAGACTCGATTTAATTGAATTCAAACGTTCAAAACAATACGGCGCCGCCCTCTGTGTCTTTCTGTGTATTAAGCTTACACGCGTACATGTTAACGGTTTGTTCTGTTAAGGCCATCAGTTTTCTTCTCTTATAAGTGCAATCCCAAGACCCTCAAGCCTTAATTTTTTTCAAATTTGAAGTATCTCTCGTTGGCTTCTCTGTCGGGATTCAAGCCATCTGCCACATCTGAGGTATGATTTTTCGTCATTTTAAGACTTTCGTTGCATTGAAGTTTATGCTTTGCTTTTTATTAATGCGGTACTTTTGTCAGTGCTGGTCTGCGTTTAACACCTTAATTTTGACTGATGTGATTTTCTGAACTGGGTTTGTTAAAATTTATCCCATTTTGATCTACAAATCTTAACTAGAGGAATTTTAGGGCTATTTAATTGGGAGTGAGAAGGATTTTATGGCTATTTAATTGGGGATAAAGAAAGGTGTAGTCCTTTTTTTTTTTTGGTTATTAGGGTTTAGTCCTCTTTTGTGTTCACATTTCAGATTTTCCCGGCATGGGTTTCCATAAAAGTTAGTTTCTTACATATTTCCGTCAGCAGAGAATCCTGTTCATGTTACATGTTTAATATTTTGAAGGGAGGAGAAAAAGTAAATTCTTATAAAAGGGATAATAGAAAAAGTACATATCAGATCTAAATCCAATATAGAAGATTTTATGCTTTTCCGGAACTGCTTGACATTCTTATTTGGTTTTTGGCAGTCCATATCGTGTGCTTGATATTTACTGTTATCATGATGTGATCTATTTTAGCTTCTGTTCTGAACTTGATAAACTGTTTCTGTAGCAGGGAAAATGACTGAGCCAAATCTGAACACACCCTTAAACCCACCGTCATCAACTCGAAATCTCCCTGATTTCAAAAAGTCTATTAAACTGAAATATGTGAAACTTGGGTACCACTACCTAATTACACATGGAATGTACCTCTTCCTTTCACCTCTGGCAGTCCTAATTGCTGCGCAAGTCTCCACATTTTCTCTCCAAGACCTTTATGATCTTTGGGAGCATCTACAATATAATCTTATCTCTGTTATTCTATTCTCCACTTTGCTTGTTTTCCTTTTGACACTCTACTTTCTCACTCGCCCTCGCCCTGTTTACCTTGTGAACTTTTCCTGCTACAAGCCTGACGAATCTCGGAAATGCGCAAAAAAGATTTTCATGGATCAATCCGGGATGACTGGTACATTTACAGGGGAGAGTCTTCAGTTTCAGCGCAAGATCCTTGAACGATCTGGGCTTGGCGATTCTACTTACCTTCCAGAGGCTGTCCTTAACATTCCTCCAAACCCATCAATGAAAGAAGCTAGAAAAGAAGCTGAGGCTGTGATGTTTGGAGCAACTGATGAGCTTTTTGCTAAAACTTCTGTGAAACCCAAAGACATTGGTATCTTGATTGTGAATTGTAGCTTGTTCAATCCAACTCCATCTCTGTCTGCTATGGTTATAAACCATTACAAGCTTCGAGGAAATATAATTAGCTACAATTTGGGAGGGATGGGCTGTAGTGCCGGCTTAATTTCTATTGATCTTGCAAAAGATCTTCTTCAGGTCCATCCCAACTCTTATGCATTGGTTATCAGCATGGAGAACATCACATTGAATTGGTACTTTGGTAATGATCGGTCAAAGCTTGTATCAAATTGCTTGTTTCGAATGGGTGGTGCTGCAATATTGCTTTCAAATAGGTACTCTGACAGAAGAGGATCGAAATACAGATTGTTGCACACTGTCCGTACCCACAAGGGTGCTGATGATAAATGTTTTGCCTGTGTTACTCAAGAAGAAGACTCTGAAGGGAAGATTGGTGTTAGTTTGTCAAAAGATCTGATGGCTGTTGCAGGCAATGCTTTGAAGACTAACATCACCACATTAGGGCCTCTTGTTCTACCATTGTCTGAACAACTGCTGTTCTTTGCTACATTAGTTGGAAAGAAACTTTTCAAGATGAAGGTCAAGCCTTACATTCCGGATTTCAAACTGGCTTTTGAGCACTTCTGCATTCATGCTGGAGGAAGAGCTGTATTGGATGAATTGGAGAAGAACTTGGAGTTGTCTGATTGGCACATGGAACCATCAAGAATGACACTTTATCGGTTTGGCAACACCTCAAGTAGTTCTCTTTGGTACGAATTGGCTTATTCAGAGGCCAAGGGAAGGATAAGGAAGGGTGACAGAACATGGCAAATTGCCTTTGGTTCAGGGTTCAAGTGTAACAGTGCAGTGTGGAAGGCTTTGAGGACCATAAACCCAGCAAAGGAGAAGAGCCCATGGATGGATGAAATCCACAATTTTCCAGTAGAAGTTCCTAAAGTATCAACCATTTAATTCAAGAACTGCGTTTGTGAATGGAGAATTTTTCTTTTTTCTTTTTCAGATGTCAAAATGCATTTTTGCCATCCATCTCCAGATGTGGATGGTAGCTGCTCAATCTGTGGCTGGCTATATGGGATTCAATTGTTTTAGGATTTTGGTTATTGCTGATTGTCCTTTTCACAGATCTGAATGGTATTTGTTACTGGATTATTCATGGCTTTAGAATTTTGGCAATATGTTGATTAATGTGATCTAAGGAAGTTGCTTATGCATCTAAAACTGAGACCTGTTTATTTTAGAGCTAGCTATTCAAAATCTAGTTGGGATGTTACTAATCTGAATTTCTGCTCAAGTTGGCTTTATCTACAACACATTTTCATTAACAGATAGCTCAAACAACAATCGTAGTTCCATCATGTTCCATTCTTGTTTTCTTGCCATGGTTCTTACTACTAGGAAAGTAGGCAGGGTAGTGGGTCACGTGGAAGAGCTTTTGAGTTCAAGAAAATGGACAATCAAACACCAAAAGCAGATGGGCTGTTTTCTCTGTAGTATCATACTGTTTTGAGGGGAAGCAAACTCTCAATAGTAATGGTGGTGTTGTGGCCTGAAATACTTGGTCTCTTCCAGAGACATGTGACCGGTAATACTTCATAGAGACTGTTTAATGGGTTGAGATATTCTTGAGCTAGAAGCATGCAACGTCTGTAATCTGCAACCCTCTATTTCAATTCCATGGTGTTTGGATAGAGTCCTTGCATACTCGTCCACCTCAAGGATAGGATTTAAAACAAGCTTATCGAAAGCAGAAATGAATAGTTTGGTTGGCTTTTGTTTATAGAATCAAATAATCATTTTAAAGATTTGCCTTTGCACAATGATATGTTTTTGTTTAAATATATTTAACTTCTATAAACTCCCATATGTGCTTGCGCCTTAGTCCCAACACCCCACAGACATAATATTGCAGATTAGAACAACTCCCACTGATAAAGCTAAAGGACATTAGCTAAAATAAAAATTCATCAACATGGGAATCATCACTGGGCAGTGAATCCATGAAATCATGCAGTTAAATCTTACATATCCATATTTAGGAATCTGCACTCCTTTTGTTCTCACATCAAATAACGAACAAAACCTGTACTAAACTGACAACAGGCAATATGCACGACGATGATACTACAACCAAAACAGGAAAAAGCAATAGCACAAGGACATGCAAATATTCATGGCAACCTTTTAATACCACAGAAAGATTAAACTTGTTAGAGAATGTCACTATCCACAACATGTCATAACCAACATACCAGGTTCAGCAACCAAAGATCAAGCATAAGGAAAAAACAGATAAATGTATAACCCCGCTTAATAGCTGTGGAGTGCAAATCCATTAATTTAATCAGAGGATGAGAAATTGGTTCCCATATTTTGAGTTGAGTCTGACAAATATAGGCAGCCATAATCCACTTGAAACTACTCCTTGGTTGACTTGTTGATGAGTGATTTATGGATGTGAGGGATGACACCCCCACCAGCAATGGTCCCTTTAATCAAGGTGTCAAGTTCCTCATCACCACGGATTGCAAGCTGCAAATGCCTGGGAGTTATGCGTTTCACCTTGAGATCTTTGCTTGCATTTCCAGCCAACTCCAACACCTCTGCAGTTAAATACTCTAAAATAGCAGCTGAATACACAGCAGCAGTAGCTCCAACTCTCCCATGTGCATTAGTCCTTGACTTCAAAAGGCGGTGTATCCGACCCACAGGGAACTGCATGTTAAATATCACACAAAAAATTCAAAGAAAATAAAAAACAGAGCATGCAATAGCCAGAGTCAACATTAAATGCAACAGTATTCAGAGATTACTTAAACAGGATCCAGAACACTGAATGCATCTTTCAATAATATCAATAAAATGTTTAGAAAAACATAGCTATCATTCGCCCCTTTCACATTAGTGGGATCAATTTCATATGAATTTGCTCCCAAAAAAATCCATGTATCATGAGAAAATGACATCTAAAATTTAAAAATCCAATAATAAGAAAAGATACCAACTACATCAGGTCCTCAAAACTTGAAGTCACATTCAGTAATACCCTGTAATGTGCTATTTAACACCACCTCCAATAACTAACTAGTTTCATCAACCCTAATGCAACAAGAGATGCTGGCTCCCCAAATCACTGAACCAGGTACAGGAGGCATTAGATGTAAAGAATATTATTGGGTAGCCAAAATATTGCACTCTATCCTATATGTGTGAACAAATAAAACTTGGTCAAGAAGTAGTAGCTCACAACAATACAACAGACATTCATTTATATATAGTCAACATATTACATAACAATTTTTTGTATCAAATTAAAAAACAAAATTACCAGGCATCATATTCTTCACTTGCACAATCGATGACTACAGAAATAAAATAATGTGACCGACTTAAAACAATGTGAAAACTCACTTGTATTGCACGGTAATTACATTTTGGTTCAAGACACATCAAGTTTTAGCACCTAATGAATGCATGAGATCTTGCAATAAATGTTTTATCTAACTTCTTCAATTTCAACTTATTCCAGTTTAATGTTCTAAAGAGAATTAACTCTAGACCCTCAAAATATAACAAAAACAAAACACTTCGAAAAGAAAACCTAATATACGAGAAAAGACCGCAGTTTAGAACATGAAATGGGCAATTTCTTTGATGAAACAACGACATTAATTAAGAACAGAAAATGGATGAAAGTTGAAAGCGGAATGTAAAAGAGAAAAACTTCAAAATAGAGAGAGATCTAAAAGAACCTGAAGGCCGGCTCGGGAGGAGCGAGAGATTGGTTTCTTCTTGTCCTTGTCTTTGTTGCCGGCAGAGGCCTTTCCCATAATCAAGCCTTTTGCCCCTTTTCCCGACATCTTTCCCGCCAAATTTATGAGAATTGCAGATTCCGACGCAACGAGAAGGAGAAAGGCACTCAACACACAACACAACGGATGATTGAAATTCAACCGAACAGAAGCCCTCGAGAGATTACAATTACATACTTACATCACATGTTTATTCAGCTTTTATTTTTTAAAATTTCTTTAACCCTTCTACTTATATCTTGTAACCTTAAAGCCCTTGGATTCTTGTACATGTACAAGATCATCCCACATGTTTCTCATCTCAATAAACGAAGTTCACCTCTTCTGTCGAGTGGAATGGAAAGAAAAAGAAATAGTAATGAGGGCCAAACACGAACCGCACTGGCTCATATTTAACTAGAATTCAAATTAAGTTAAGGCATATAGCTCATTTTTTAAATTAAATCGAACTCAAATTAGAGAGAATTCAACTTCGTTTACCCTAGAGATGGATGAAAGGCTTGATTATATTCGAATTTGACTCGTAATTTGATTCAAATTATGTTATACAATTGTTAAAACGATACCCTTTTATTTATTAATAAATAAAATAATATCATTTTATTAATAATTTATAAATTCAAACTATAAATCAAAATCAAATCTGAATTGAATTATTTTCATTCAAACCGTGAATTTAAATCAAACTTACACCAAACTTGAACCGAATTATTTTTATTCAAATTAAACTCAAACCACCTTTAATTTTTTATTCGAACTAAACTTAAACTAAAAAGTATTTAAACTCTGTTCAGTTCGTACCTACCCTAATAGTAATAACAAAGCATCTCAATTTTATATTGCAACCGTTAAATGTTAATAACTTCAGTTGAAGATAGCTTCTGATCGAAGAATATCTGTTGACATCCTCGCTACATTCCACTGTTAAGTTTAAACATGCAAATTAGAAGGTCCAAAATTTACTTTCAGAGGCAATAAGAACTTGTACACAACATTTCGTCCAGTCTATATCTATTTAATGCATCATTAACAAGAAACTAGAAGATATTCTGGTTTAGTCCCTCTACATAATTATCTAATATCTGAACATTATGCTAGGCAAAAGGATGAGATATATGATTGCCCCGTCACTCATTTCCTGCTTCTTCTTTCTCTTTAGTCTTCCCGTCATCTGCAATATGAAAACCTTCAACCTTGCGCGAAACCTCTTCTGCAGTTACCTTGACATTTCCAACTGAACCATTTGCCAATACAGCTTCAGTATCATCAAGAGTCAGAGGGCCTGTCTGCCATATTCTAATGGTTCCATCCTCAGATCCTGAGGCATATGATTCCCCTCCTGGAGAGAAGCGCACACAGTGTACAGGACCATGGTGCCCTTTATTGCATGCTGTACCCAGACAAAAATTAGTAACTACAGAAATAATGAGGCCTAATATTGATTTTGAGATACTAAATTTAAAAGACAGGAATGCAGCATGAACCATCTGAACTTATATAGTCAAATGAAAAGATCACATGAGAAACAAATCATTTAAGTTTTAGAATAAAACCAAGTTGACAAACAAATCTTACTATTTAGTCAATACAAACTGAGGTGATAGTATGTAATTGGATAATATGATTGTTTATTTTTTCTCATACTTCAAAATCACTTAATCATATATTGTCACATCAAAAAACATAAATAAATTAATAAGATTTGTTTATATATGTAATATTATTCTAAGTTTTATTTTAATAGATTGAGTTCATGTTGAAGCACATACCTATCTCATCACCCGTGTGGAAATCAAAAACACGGATCCACATATCTTCTCCCCCAGCAACGAACTTATTACCATACTTTGGCTCCAGTGAAGCTGATTCTATTGTGCATGGCATGTTGTAGCTCTTCACGAGCCCAAAACTAGGGAAAGAGATTGAAAATCTTAGACAGAACAAGGTGGAAAGCTGGGTAAAGAAAAATAGTCAATCTGGCCTAAATCTTACTGGTTTGCATCCCAGAATTTAACTGTTGACCCATCAGCAGTTGTGATATATCGACCATCTTGACTCACTTCAGCACTGGTTACAGATGACTTGGTCTCAAGTGTTTGGACTATCTTACCACTTCTTACATCCCATAATCTGTATACAACTACTAATAATTTTAGTAATGATTAGATTAAAAAAAAACAGAAAATCTCATCCAGTCCAAGAACTATTTTCAACTTCAACTTTAGGAGAAAACATGTATAAAATACTATAATCTCATAAAATTGAACAGTTTGCCCAACAATTTTTCTATCAAGTAACAGCAAGCAATCAAACCTCTGCAGAATATAAGAAATTAACATTCTTCTTTTTTTTTAATCTCTCTTTACTTGAGCCAAAAGATTACTAAAACCCTAGAACCTTAAATTTTAACCTCATTTTCTGAGTTTTGATACCCAACCGTTTGGCAAATGCAATGAAGCTTGATAATTGGACCCATGTTTTTAGCTTATTCTATCCACAACTTGCGTTAGTATACACTTAGAAGAGCCCAAAAATTTCAGGATAAACTATCACATTACGGTTACTTAAAGGAATCAAAACAAAAAGCAAGATATCAAAAAAAAATTACTTTCCATGAAACAAAATAAGTATCACATAAATATAGAATTGAACATGATGCAGGAGAAATAAGCATACCTGACACCACCCATGTCAGAGCAAGAGCTTAAGATTGTCTGATCACTATGGAGCCATGCAACAGTTCTGACCGAACAAGGAGATCTATCCACTTCTCTTGAAGGTGCATCTGGTCGATTCAAATCAAAAATACGAAGGATTTTCTCCACTCCTCCAGTCAGCAGAAGATGAGTATCCTGTGTACAGATTGAAAAAACATTAAATGTGATGCATACATGAGCATAATTATGTGTTCATAAATACTTATCCATTGAAATTACCAAAATATTAAGATGCAAAGGATTTTCACAATAATACTGTCATATTAAATAGAGAGAAAAAGATAAAAAAATTACCTCTGAAAATGCACAGGCTCGAACAATGTGCTTGTGCTCAAATGAGTGCAACTCGTCTCCAGTTAATGCATTCCATACTTTACTGCACAAATAATTTTGATCAAAATTTCATGTGAACCTTTTTATCTATAATGAAACACTTGCTATCATGTACAAAAGAAACTTTTCAGAGCTTTAATTGTATGGAATTAACACCAATTAAATGATGTCTCTACTCTGGCTCACCATCTATTACAGATAAATTGAAAAAACACTACATACTCAACACTCAACATGTTTGAAGATACATGCCATTTTCAAAAAACAAATTTGTCTTATCTGACCTCTCATAGCATAGGAATCATCAAAAGGTACCAAATTATAAAGAATTAGATAAAAATATAGCATGTTTCAAAGACATGCCAAGACAAGAATTTGAAAGTTAATCTTACGAGAAAGAAGGGTTAATTACATACGCACTAAAGTCAGCAGAACCAGACGCAGCACGTAAAGCATTGGTATCAAGGCAGCAACTCCACACCGCACCCTTGTGACCTTCAAACGTCCCTATCCAATCTCCAGTCCCTCCATTTCTGAGCATGGGAGTAGAATCTGAATTGCACCAGTAAAACAATCAGATTCAGCAATAAAAAATTTATTAGGTTTACCACAAATAAAATTAACTAGCATTCCAATAGGCTCATGTCAGCATATTTGTGTCACAATTTCAATTACACAATCTTCTGTTCCAATTCAGAATCTCATTGCAATTATAATTACAGATTAAATCAAAATCGAAAACTAACAACATATCCTCATAGAATTCCAAAATCAATCAACGATCAGAAGCAATTGCAAACTTGAAATACAATAAATTAGCACTCCAAAACCAACCAATGATCACAAGCAATTACAAATTTACACTAACATTATAACAAATTAGTATTCCAACATTAATCGACAATCACAAGCAATTACCAATATATACTGACATTATAATAAGTAAACAGAAAAATAAGAAGAAATTGTGGAGATGCGTAGCGCACCCTTGCTAGCGCTGATGAGGAAGAAGCCATCGGGAGTAATAGGACTGTAAAACAGATCCACTACGGGCCTAGAATGACCGTGGCATACAAGCGGAACAGCAAACTTTTTCTTATCCATCCCTTTAAAATAACAAAAATTCAATTAAAATGGTTTCAAAAATATATTGGAAAAAACATAGATTTACAGAAATGGATATAGGTGTTGATATTGCGGTAATTTGTATAAATCCACGCTTCCTAACCCTAGGGCCTAGGCTCTAAGAGAAATGGAGATGTTTAATGGTTCAAAAAAAAAACTACAATCAATTTTGTTATACAAAGAAAACAGAGCTGCGTGGGTAACAGGAGTTACAAGAGAAACAGTTTGGGTGGATGTCGTCTTATATAGGCCAACTTTTCCTTATTTCAAATCCTCAATAAAAACATAAATTTCACTTTAGCCCCCTAGACAACAGGTAGTGCGATTTAACACCCCTCTTACCAACTCTTGACAAATGGGCTCTTTTAACGGGCCAGTAGAAGAAGCCCATGGGCTCCCGATGGTCCACCAATGCGGTATTAAACCGCCTTACGCCCAGTAGTAGGCTATAAACAGCAATCGTAGGCCATAGGCAGAGGCAAAGCCTCGGTTCCCAAGCCAAGCAGGAAACTTGATCTTAAAGAAATTAGATTCGAATTCGATTGCAATGGCCGCTGTAGGAATCGAAACTAAGCAGGTGGAATCGGTCGTGGCGGAGGAGGCATGCTCAGCTAAAGGGGCATCGAAGCAAGGAGAGGGACTCAGGCAATACTATCTCCAACATATCCATGAACTACAGCTCCAAGTCCGACAAAAGACTCACAATCTCAATCGCCTTGAAGCCCAGCGCAACGAACTCAATTCAAGAGGTTCCTATTCTCAACCGTAACCCTAATTTTCACTGTGTGGATTTTATTCTCATTTTTAACTTATATCTTTTCCTAGGGTTTGCATTATTGATTTCTGAATAGCTTTGATAGGGCTATCCTATGATGAATTATCAGTGACTATGAATTTTGCGACATGATTGAATAGTTATTAAGATTGATATATAATTGCACATAGACAGATATTTTAGTTAATAGTGGGTTGAGAATTGCCCAATTAATTTATGACATTCTTTATTATCAACAGTTAGGATGCTTAGAGAAGAATTACAGCTGCTTCAGGAGCCTGGATCTTATGTTGGTGAAGTGGTCAAAGTGATGGGCAAAAATAAGGTTCTTGTAAAGGTCAGCTACATCATCTCTTACAGCTTTTAGCGTTATAGTAGGTATACAAAAATGTTCAAGATTTTGAAATTTCTTTATTTGTAGTTAATGTTGTTTAATTGCCTGTTATTTTAATGTGGGTTGATTGTTTAGTTTATGTCAGGTACATGAACTGAAAGTTCTAGTATGAATAAACATGTACCGAGAGAAAATTTTCAATTTAATCAGATGCAATACTTCCCCATAGAGCTGATTTTTCTCACTAATCAACCACTGAATGGTTTTTCGGTGACATTAGAAGCATGAATATGTCTGTTAGAGCTGAGGTATATGTCACCTACAAGAAGGAAAAAGTAGGAAAACTGGGGTAATTATGCAATTATGATAAAGTGGAAGAGTGATGATTAAGGGAGGAAAAAAGGTAGGGAAAGTGGAAAAATTGAGACAAATAATAGTGGTAGGGAGAGTTCTAGCCTCTTGAAAGCTAGACAAATTAGGAAGAAATTTTGGCTTCATTGTAAACACTTTAATTGTTAGTATGAGTATCCTATTTTCTGTTCCATTCTATTTGTGCTGTTTGGTTTGATTGTGTGAGTTAAAAGATTTATGGATTCCTATCAATGTCTTGCTGGTTTAGTCAACCATCACATTATTTGTGTTAAAATTGTTCTTGTATGTGTTATGTATATTTACTGCTTTTCAGTTATAGTTGAGTATGTGATGTTTTACTGAATGATGAGCTAGAAAGGGTTGGATTTGAGTTAAGATGGCTTGAGTTTGATTTCCATCTCGGCTCAATCAAGCCCAAACTAAGCAGCCATGGCTCAAGCTTGAGTCTCAAGTCATGGGAGCCAAGCTTGAGCTCAATTTTTTTTTTTTTTTAATATTTAAAAAAAAATTGTGTTTCTAATAAAAGAAAATGTGTAATGAAGTTGAATTGTGATGAGAAAAAAAGAAAGTAGGCTTATTTATAATGATTGAGGTAAGTTCCTATAATCAATTTCACCAATGTGGGAGTGCTAGAATATGGAATTGGGTTGAGATTTGTGATTATTTATAGCGTGTGAAGGGAGTTGTTAAAGTGTGTCTTTACAATGTGAGACTTCTACACTTCACCAATTATAATTCACTTCACCCACTATGAATCCATATAATATTATGCTCTTCTATTTTCATAGAGAAAAACATTTCATATCATAACATCATTCATCATTTTAATGCATAAAAAATAGGCGATTAGTCATTATTTGAACTTAATAATCCTTAGAACTAGTATTGATGTTGTGTTATTGTTTTGTGAAAAAGAAGAAAATTCTTGATTTTATTCATTGATTTGCATCGTAAAATAAATTCTTTGGCCATTCTTATTGAATAAAAAATTCTTCGTAGTATAAAAATAATCCTTTAGCCATTGTTTTGTCAAATGTCATTTTTTATAAATATAATAGAGCATAATATTATGTGAGATATATAATGGGTGAAGTGTAAAAGTCTCACATTGGAAATATACATTTCAATAACTCATTCAACTCACTTCACTCACTATAAATAAACACTTAAGTATCACCCCAATTTCAACTCTTTCACATAGGTGAAATTGATTCCGATAACTCAACTTGTCTATTATGAATAAGTTTGTTGTTCTTCCTTTCTCATCATACTTCAACTTCATTCTATGTTTTCTTTAATTAGAAAACGTAATTTTTTTAAATTAATAATAAATAAGTTTAAAATTTATAAAAAAAATTTAAAACGCTACAGTATTGAGCTGAGCCGGGCCAAGCCAAGCTCAAGCTCGGCATTCAAGCTTGGCTCCGTCAAAACTCGTAGAGCTTGAGCTTAGTCTTGAGGATTCGAGCTGAACCCAAGCAAGCCTACGATTGAGCTTGGCCTGGCTTGAAAAAACTCTTAGAGCTAGTTGCGTTTAATTTGAGCAATCATGGGTGATAGATTGCATTTAATGTTGTAATGGTTTTAACTGATCATAGCTTCCCATGATAGTTTGCTGATCATTGAAAAAATAAAATTCCTAAAATACATCTGTATTCGCTTTTTTGTTTTCTTCCAGGTCCATCCAGAGGGGAAATATGTTGTTGATATAGACAAAAACATTGACATCACCAAGATCACACCATCAACAAGAGTAGCACTTCGTAATGATAGCTACGTTCTTCATTTGATTTTGCCAAGCAAAGTAGATCCACTTGTCAACCTCATGAAAGTTGAAAAAGTTCCAGATTCTACATATGACATGATTGGTGGTCTTGATCAACAAATTAAGGAGATAAAGGAGGTGTGGTCATGGCACATTTTTTTCGCTATGGATTTACATTTAGTTGCATATAGGGGATTTTGATTTTAATTGAGTCCTTCATTTTTAATCATCTTTGATGGTTATGTTTTCCTTCTCTGTTTGTGGTTTATCACCTTTATAGGTCATTGAGCTTCCTATCAAACACCCTGAATTATTTGAGAGTCTTGGAATAGCTCAACCTAAGGTTTGTTTTGTGTTGTTATGTTGCATCTACTGTTGATCTTGTTGATTGGGTAGAGATATATTACTTCTACAAACTCAGTCTCTCTCTGCTTCTTTTACATAACAGGGTGTCTTACTATATGGACCACCTGGTACGGGAAAAACACTATTGGCTAGAGCAGTGGCTCATCATACTGATTGTACTTTCATCAGGGTTTCTGGTTCAGAATTGGTTCAGAAATATATTGGAGAAGGCTCTAGAATGGTTAGAGAACTCTTTGTCATGGCAAGGTTTGTTTCCTTTCTCCCTGCTGTCTCATGCCTTGATTGTTTTTTCTTCCAAGGTTAATGCTGTACTTAACTTTGGTGTATTTTATACTTTTTCCTTACTTCATTATGTGGTTGTGGGTGGCACATGACTGAAGCATGTGCCACTCTTTTCTGAGAACTATAATTCTTTCTCTTTGATATTTCTAATTTTTATCTGGAATTATTCCATAGATGTTTTGCTTCATGTTGAAAGTATGGATGAATAATCTTTCAGCTGATTGATGTTCTGCACTTTTCTTGTTATCCTTATAGTTTCTTATCCTATTAGTGTGACTACTCGCCTGTTTTTCACCAGGGAACATGCTCCATCAATCATTTTTATGGATGAAATAGACAGCATTGGGTCTGCTCGGATGGAATCTGGAAGTGGCAATGGTGACAGTGAGGTGCAAAGGACTATGTTGGAACTTCTCAATCAGCTTGATGGATTTGAAGCATCAAACAAGATCAAGGTACTGTTTTTCAGTTCGGTAAGCAAATGTAGTCAACTAGGGAGAGAATAGGGCATAGTATTTGCTATATTTGTTTAGTTGACTTATTATGCATGTAACATGAAACTTGCCAAACAGGTTTTGATGGCCACAAATCGGATTGATATTCTTGATCAAGCTCTCCTTAGGCCTGGACGAATTGACAGGAAGATCGAATTTCCAAATCCTAATGAAGAGGTCTGCTACCATTACCATAATGTGCATTTACATTTTTCGAAAATAAATCTCTCTTTCATCTTGTCCCTCTAAAATTCAACTTATAAAAGTGAATATTTATTGAATTTGGTTCCATATGAATATTTGAATGAGAAGGAATGCAGGTTTTTGTCCCCTCATACATAATTGTGTTCTCATGTGAGATACACATGTCAACATTTGTTGTTATGATCCTTTCCATATGGATAGTTGAGCAATGAATGCTTTTTTTGTCTTTAACGTGTTCTTGTACAAAATGTGTATGTCAACATTTTATTGTTTTGATCCTTGTGAATAAATTTACTGGAGAGAAAAGTACCTGTTTTATGTTGTGGAATATGGTGAGTTTGAAAGATCGAGAAAATCAGGTCACTATGACAGGTTCCTCAGAAAGCTAAAAATTAGTAATCTTTTCTAGAATTTGAATTGATTACATTATTTGCAAGCAAGTATAAGACAAAAGAGACATGCTATTGTGAAAAAATACCCATGTTTATATTGTCATTATGTTGTGTATATTTGGTTATCTAAGGTAACCTTGTTGAAATTAACATTATCTTAGCAATTTTCCTGTAGAGATTGTTTCTCTGAGTAGTGTTTTCTGTCTGATATAGTTAATGTCACATGTATACTTATGTTTGTTTTTCATTTTATGCAGTCTCGTCTAGATATCCTTAAAATTCATTCAAGGAGAATGAATTTAATGCGTGGGATTGATTTGAAGAAGATTGCCGAGAAGATGAATGGTGCATCTGGTGCGGAGCTAAAGGTATGATAAATTTTTTGTCTTTACCTTATTATTAATTTATTTAATTTTCTGTTTAATTATTAAACATTAGTGCTTCTGCAAGATTGAATCTTGGAATTTTTGAAGTTGTCGATGCTTTGGATTTATGCCCCAAGTTGTTATTAGCTTCTCTATGTTCTCATAAATCCCTTTGAAAAGATATTAAACTCATAAGTGACATTGACATTTGAAGACTGTCATGTTCATTTAAGATTATAGATGCAAAACAAACCCATACTTCTCGGTTTGCTGTTGGGGGGTCATTTCACCGACTAATCAAACTTTTGAGAACTGGTTGACTGACTCTGAGATGTAACATTCTATCAAAACAATTTTAAAATATCTATGTATGAACAGAATACTGCCATCCATATAGTTTATTTATTATCTTCAAGGTGAGTTTGGTTGGTAATATGTAGTTGTAACCTATCCTCTCTAGTTGATTTGGCTGCTGCCACTCCAATACATATTGTCTCCACAAAATTCTAGGTGGAGTCACGATGCATGTGGACCCAGTCCATGTCTGCATATACACATATACTACCTCCATGGCAAATTTGTTAAGTGCACAGTGTGCTGGTTATGGATGGAGTGGTTTTTGCAAAATTCAAATTAGGAGAATTTGAAACCTGGCTATAAGGTTTATTTAATTTAAGATATATTGTCATATGAATGTGGTTGACTCACCTAATTAGCCCTATGGTTGACAGTTTGGTAACCTATAAAATTGAAATGTCAAAGAGCATTTATATATTATTTCTTTTATCCACTGTTTAATCTGTTTATTCAGGCGGTGTGCACTGAAGCTGGTATGTTTGCTCTAAGGGAGAGGAGGGTGCATGTAACACAGGAAGATTTTGAGATGGCAGTTGCCAAAGTGATGAAGAAGGAGACGGAAAAAAACATGTCATTGCGGAAGTTGTGGAAATAATTACTCTTTTGTTATCTACTTGGTTGTTTGAGCAAGTATTCAATTAGTGCTACATTTGACTCGTTGCTTGGCTGTTTGTTAACAAGGTTACCATCATTTAGATTTGCAATCTGAGGGAGGGAAAACGCAATCTTTTTCTTGTGTGAAGTAGTTACTTCAGTTAATTGGTGTATTTGTTTATTTATAGGAAAGAAAAAGGAAAAAAATAGGTACTTCATAAACGGCTGAATCTATTGTTAATCGCTAGGCATAAGCAGGTTAACGTGGGCATTTGAGTTGACAATCAGAAATTAGATTTATTGTTGGCCACACACTCAGGAGTACTAGTATTCGTGCAAAGCCATAGCCATGTGCGTGTATTAGATAAATTTGTGGCCGAAACTGTTGACTGCCACTTCTCCTATGCGGCATGCCTGCAAGCGCGTTGATGTATTAATATGATTTTGATGGGTAGATTGATTTTTATTAGTAAGCCTGGTCCAAGTCAACTCATTTCAGGGTAGATACCTGATTTAGCTGGAAAGGACGATACCAGTAAAGAAGACAACGGACGGGTAAAGGTTAAATATATTGATCATTTTTCGTTTTCATCTCGTTCCGATATAAAGATGATGAAGAATCGTTTTTCCTCTTTATGGAAAAAAATTTTTCCCTTTCCTATTTATGCGGGGAAAATTTCTCACACTGCTCTTCCCATCTAGTGTTGGGGATATTTGTAAAAATTTGATGTTTTTAATAATAATTTGATAACATTGGGTTTAGAAAATATGTATATATTTACTTATCTCTTATTATAGAGATTTTAATTATCTCTTATTTTTTATTGGGGAATGTCCTCTTTACTGATTGGATCTCATGTAAGCTTATTTGAATTATTAAATTTTATTTTAAAACCTAACAGCAACCAAAGGAGCTCATCTACGATACAAAATGTTTTGACCTAGAAATCAGTAGAAATGTGTTGGCTGACGCGGTTGTGACAGGAGACATTTTTGTAAGTAAAGGTGATAGATCCAAGTGTTTGCTAATAACAGTTAAATGCACCTCTGGTGAGATTTATCGCATATCATTAAAATTCATAGGAATTCTAGACCAAGCAGCTCTCTTTCAATCAAACAGCAGGAAGAAGGTAGACATCTTATTATGTAAGTAATTAGTGGTAATGGCTCTCCATCACGCCAAGTTGCAACTGTTAATGTACTTTTCTTCCTGGTTGAACAGAGAGAGGAATATTAATGAGTCAACGTAAGTGCCAAAGAGGGATTCGACTTTTCTAGCCTTTAAACCTCTACGTTTAGTGTTGACTCTGAATACGGAGATAATTGGCAAATCAAAGAGAGCTAAATCTTGGAAGCCTCTACAAAAATGCTGAAGTCGAGACAGCCATTCTTCATTCTCATTCTCCTCGGTTTATGTTTACAGCTTTTTACTTACTTCTCTTATGCCGACGTTGGAACGGCTGCTTGGTATGCTCCCCCATATTTACGTAAGTACATTTCAACACCTTCTGGTTTTTCCTTGCCCATTAAAATCGATAAACAAATAAAAATTTATATGTATATTTACACAGCTACAGCATGTTATGGTAACGATCAAAGCCAGTTTCCATCGAGCAATTTGTTTGGAGCAGCGGGAGAAGGGATATGGGACAATGGGGCATCATGTGGAAGACAATATTTGGTAAGATGCATCAGCGCCGCGGAGCCGAACACTTGCTTGCCTGGTTTAACCATACAAATCAAGATTGTTGATTATGCTCTTCAATCTGTCTCTCCTCCTTCTCGCTCTGGCACCACCATTGTTCTCTCGCAGGCCGCCTTTGCCGCCATAACCAACTCCTCTTCCACCGCCACTTCCATCAATATTGAATTCCAACAGTAAATTTCTAAACATTCCTTTTACTCTCTCTTCTAATCATGCTTATTATAATTATAACCGCACTTAGTCAAATAGATTTTTGGTTAATTTTCTTTCATTTATTGCATATATAATCAGGGTTTGACATTACTGGAAGTACTTCATTTTTGGAGAAAGACATAATCTGCAGTCAAAGCTCCTGTATTCTCATTCTCAGAATGGTATTGATTTTAGACCATTTCATCCATTTTTATGTAATATTATTATTCTGTGTAATAATTCGTGATATATGCCAAATTCCAGAACCTTATGATTGGTTGGCTGCTATTCTTTTCTCTTTAAATCAATGTCCAAGCCAAATCTATCTGGCTTGCTTCTTGGCTTTGGAAGCTTCTTCAACTAGTTTAATATGGTTTAAACGTGAAAACAAATCCACCCCAATACTTTATACATTAATCTCGTGATTTCCGTCATTATCATGTGAAACTCAGAGGTTACAAGTTTTCTGTGTTCAATGTCTGTGGGCTCCTTCGCAAATTCTATCTTAAATTAAAGCATGTGGGAGTGGGATATTTGAGTACGTAACTTTATGCCTCCTTGTCCCACGGTCAATTAGATTGATAATGAGTGGATTCAAATTGAGCTAAGCTTGAGTTCGACTCAATTTGAGTAGAGTCAATTTCGAATTTTAGTTTATGAAGCTTGTTGGAAAGAGGTTTGAATTTAATTTGTTTAAAAAGAGTCAAATTCAAGTTTGTCAAACTTGCTTGAAATGTGTTTAAGTTTGGTTCTTTTAAGAGGAGTCGAATTTGAGTTTGATTCGAGTTTGAGTTCAAACTGAGCTTTAAATTTGGTTTGATAATTGAGAAAAATAATTAAAACAATATTGTATTAATATATATTAATCAAAATAATATTATTTTAATCGATTCATATTACATTTTTTTATACTTGTAAATTAGATGAGTCAAACACCCTTAAAACTTGAATTTAAAAATATGTAACTCTTAAACTTAAATTCAAAAATATATCTCTCATGTTCGAACTTAAAGCCAAGATTAATTGACCTAAATTTATCCCGGGCTGCTTTGATCAAGCTCAGTGTCATGCATTTTACACTATAAATGCGTCCGAACCAACTGTACTATTTGCAGGGCAAATCTTTGACCTTAGGACGTGACAGCTTATTGGCTAAACACATTGATTTAAGACTAGTCTAAAAAGGAGATAAAAATAATTCACTTCTGAGTCGTACATATGGAAAATTATCCTTGATGACAGATACATTTCAATAGAAAAATGGTGGTGTAAAATGATTGATGACCCCGCAACTATTGATTTCATAGACGGGCATTGCCTTGAGTTTGGCCCATGGAGGGCAACTTTAGGACTGTGAGAACTGTACATTAAGTTGGACTGCATGTGTGAACATAGTTGCGATGATGTGCATGTCATAAGTAACATTCCAACACGACCTCATCGAATTCAAATGCTCCCATCTCCCTTTTAGTTCTGGTCAACTGTAGATTTTAGACGCAAATTCTGACTGACCCTACTGCACTCTTATTCGTCTTACTTTTCTTAGAAATCTTAATGTGAATGCCCGGAAAACCATTACTCTGCCATCAATGTGCATTTCAATGCAAACTAACTCATTATTGCATGGGCAATAAATTAGAAGAAACCACTTGAATGTGACACTGGGAGGGCAACGAGGTTGCCTTAATCCCCCTTTTCATCTCCATAGGATAAACCCTTTTATGTCCCCATCCAATTTTGATATGGGGATAATAGGAAATTCCCAGAATATAGTTATTATAATTTTAGATACAAAAATTGAATTAATCTGATAGGATTCTGACTAATACTCTTGGTTAGCTTATAAAATGGCTGCAACTGATACTGTTTGATACTCTAGCAGGTTGTTTTACATGTATCATATTGACAACGATTTTTGAATTCTGTTGCAATAATGATAAATTCATCGTTACCTAAGATTTTTGGGGATTTTTGTTTGCTCAAGTACAAGATACATATGAAGTTCTATCATGTTGTAAATGTTCCTTGTAACATTTGAAATCAAATGTCACCACATGGAAGGGAAGACTGGCTTGGTAAGATTTGAGGGGGTCAGTTAGAGAATGAACAGAAATAAATGCTGATTCATGAAATGAGAAGGGCAAAGAATTATTTAGCGGACAAACAGTGGGAAGAAGAGTGTTGGGCTCTGGAAGGCCAAGCGTGGGAGTGTTTTGGTTTCCTTTTTCTAGTTTCATGGAGATGATGTAAAAGGCCTTACTGTTCTATGTAAATACAACCTTTAATCAATACGCACAACACCACTTTCTTCATTTTACTATCATTTTATTTTATTTATATTGGGTGAGGATTGATTGCTAAGTTGCAAGGTGCCTAACAATTTTGGCGTCCGAGCATGATGAGAATGGAAGTTAGGGTAGATGGGTTGGAAAAGAACCTAGAATTGGTGAGGGGTAAGTTGAATGGTGTGGATACTAAACTGAAAAACTTAAATTTGAGAATTAAGGCTACACCTGAACCGAATCGAACTGACTCAACTCGGCTTGAATTCATACCGAGTTCAAGCCAAAAGGGTCAATTTGATGGTGAGATGATGGCAGTTTCAGCTACTTGAGTAGTGAGGATGGAAAGTATTGATAGCGAGGTGACTAGTGGGGAGAGATTATTTGGAGTATTTTTTGCCTTAATTGACTGTCTGGAAATGCTTCATATTTGTCACCAAGTATTTGTTTGGAGTATTTGAAATGGAACCTAATTTTGTTGCTCCATTTGTTATTGTGTGCTATTTTTTCATCTTCTATCTGCATGGTGTCTCTGTCAAGGGATAAAAGGGGTGAATGTAGAAACTTCTGATGTGAATGTGCATGTTTGCATGCAATAGACACATGTTTTCTGAGATTGTCCGTGTGAACGTTACCAGGGGTCATGGCCTTCTTTGTGCTGCTCGGATTTTTTGCGCTCATGCTCATACTGCATTGTTCCTCCCTCAACAGTAACTGCCAAAACTGCTGCTATGGCTGGGGTATCTTGGATTGCTTTCCTGCATCTGTGGAAGCATCTTTTTCCCTTGTTATCATTTTTGTTGTCATTTTCTCCATTCTTGGCATAGCCTATGGTTTCCTTGCTGCCACAATGGCTATTCAGAAGATCTGGCAGCGACACTACCACATTCTTACTAAAAGAGAGCTTACAAAGGTAATACTAACGGTTAAATCACTCCTATCTTGTAAAAAATTGTTTTCTGGACTACTTGATCGGGTAAAGTAGGTTGCCTAGACAATGATGGTTCAATACTAGAGTTGTCAAACACTCACCGTCTTGTTTAAAAAAACAATTGCAGGAGTACATTGTGGAGGATCTTCATGGTAGTTATACACCATCTAAACTGGATCCAGAACATGAAGAACGACTGAAAATGATGAAGCTTATGTAGCGATGGATGGGAGGCTAAGTTACATGATGTATTTGTAATGTTTTAAATCGTTCAGCACGCAAAAGCTACAGTGTATATTTGTCCGGCAAACTTTGTTTGCTGTTACAAGGAAGAAAAAGAATGTTAACATTTTCCTCTAAATCTAGGAAAGCTGATAATGGGGAAAATGGGTTTACAGAAATGTCTGTCCAGTTATATGTTAATATTTGCTTGAATGTTTGACAGCTCTGCAGTATGCATGAGGATTATTATAGATTCTGTTCAGTGGGCTGGCTTACTAGTCATTGAAATCATATAATAACAAACAAACATAACATAATCATTGAAATCTAACATACTTGCCAGTATAAACATGTTAATGGGTGACTTGATTGTTTCTTTCTATTGATTTTTACATGATGGTTGGGACTTGGGAGGCTTCCTTAAATGGTGTTAGCATGGTGAGCATACCTTCTGGAATTCCCAGGACACTTACAGTCTCTTTCATCAGAGGTAAACTCTTGCATTTATTTCCTAATTGCATCTTCATGAGTTTTTTGGTAATCACAAAATCTCAAAATTACATTCTCTCTGTTTACTGTAGAGGTCATGCATTGTGGGAATTTCCAACAAAAATAATTTGCTATAACAAACTAACCTGCAGACATTCACTCTCTGTTTTTCCTCTTTCAGGCAGGCGCAGGTAGGGCTCACTGCAAATAGACACAACCCCAGCTGCAAGTTTTCAGTTCTTATGCAAGCATTTCCTTTACCGCTTATAAGTTGTAACTATCACAGGTTTTTGGGCAGCAGGATGTCATAATGATTTCTATTGAAATCATAGAATTTGGTAATACTTAATGTTTACTTCAGGGACACTGGTATTGGATTTCATTTTTGTGGCATACAGCAGATAGAGAGCTGAAAAACTTGAATAATGCTGCTACCAAGAGTGAAAATGAGGAAACAAAGACATAAAGTCATGAACAAAGAATTATCAAACTAGCCCCAAGGGTAGCTTGAATGGTTAAGTGTAGAATCCTCATATGGTTCTAAGAGGGTTTGAATTCAAAACTCGTATGGATTATTTCAAAATCAAACTATTGAATTATTTAATACAACGGTTGTAGATTTAATCATTGGATTCGAGATTTTACCTATTCGGTCTGATTGATTCCCTCAAAAGGGAAGTTCGGCCTACCTCCTCAAGAATCTGAGAAATATTTTTGCTGTCTTTTCAGTACTCCTGAAGGAAATTATATACCATATCTATTTACAGTGGTATCTGAAACAAAGCCCAAAAGTAATCCAGATCCATTGATTAATGAAATTTCATTTGACCTATTGCCTCGGCTTAATTTCTACCAACTGCACTGAGAAACAAAATATATATATATATATACATTGCCTTTGCATAATACACTTTCCTTTTAACATTTCGATTCATCATATTTAAAACTGAATTAAGCAATTAATAAGAAGGTGACTCATCCATCTTTTGATCCACCCTGCTTGTAGCATAATACAACAAAAACAAAATTTACACATTAACTGTATATTCGATTACTACAAAACCCCTGGTTCAAGGAGTTTTGGTCACCATCGCTGACAAAAATAAGATGGTCACCGTCTCTAATAACATCTATATCATCAATTTCAGCTCCTTCTTTACTTACAATTTTAGCTGGTGAGATCTTAAATTTTTTAGCACCAATTTCAAGTAGTTTTTGCATGCTTGCTGGAAGCAACACAAGCTTTCCTGCGACTTCTCCCTTCTCCGGACAACTAATTGTCACTCTAGCAGAATTAACACCATTATTCACGGGATGTTTAGGATGATTAACTGAAAACAGTAAGTCTTTTTCCGCAGTCTGAGCAGCTGACATTATTCCGAATAGTGAATTGTGGAAGTTATTACTCCTGTGCCGTGGACAACTTTGGCTCCATGGTGAATCTGTAGATTGGAACGAGCCATCTTGTTTTAAAGCACTAATAACTGGCTCACTTGTAAACCTCCCAAGGTAGTGAACTCCCTGCGACTGCCTAGGAGTTGATGCAGTAGGTTGACTTTTACTCTCCTCTTTAAAAGTTTGGAAGATGAGTTTTATCTCTTCATGTCCCTGTTGATCAGCTAGGTCTCTCGGGGTCCAGCTATGGACATCTGGTTTGTCAATGTCAGCACCTTGTTCCAAAAGAAATTTGACTATTTCAACGTTGTCTTCACAAACTGCAACATGGAGAGCAGTGGAGCCATTGTTCCTAGGTTTTGTGACATCCCCTCCTTGCCGAACAATTTCTTTTAGTAATTCCAAGTCATTCTGCTCAGCAGCAGTACACGCAAAGTGACCCATATCTCCAGAATTAAGGTTTGCGCCATTATCCATAAGAAGTTTGATCACATGTTCATGACCATGCAGCATTGCCTCCCATAGCGGTACATTCCCCTCCGCATCTGCCATTCGTGGAAATTAAATGTAAATCACATTTGAAATATTTGCAGGCCCTATTAACACTTACCTGAATATATTATGCATGAAGACAGTCTAAATGCTCAATCCCAAAATATTCTAGGTTGAATATTATGTTAAGTAATCATGTACTTTAACCATCAATGAAAGGGGAAATTCGTCTAAATAATTAAAGCAAAGGGGAAGAATATGGCAACAACTCAACAGCACAGGACATTTAATAATCTGTGGGCATTTAAAAGAATTACGAAGTGGCAGGATAAGTGCAGATTTAAGTAGTATATGGTTGACTAGAGAAGCCTCATATAATAAGTTGAAGTAGCATATCAAATAAAGTGACCTCATGACAAGGACAATAACAAATCGCAGAGTTTTTAAGTCAACAAACATGAAAGGGTCCTGATAATGTAAGTTCATTTATCTGACTTATCAAGGTCTACAACTTGCAGAGGGCTGACTATTCAATTGGGTAATATATAGCAGAATGAGACTTCTCTATTGAGAAAGGAGAGGAATGACCAAATACTGCATCGGCACGGAAGGAGTTATAATACTATAATAATTTCAAAATCTGCACATGCATGCCTATGCTGATATGTGTATCAGAAGGCTGACTAATATATATTTTATGATTTCAACTTCAGATTTAAGAAATCAGAACTCCAAATTATAGTTAGCAATCCGTCTCTCTCCCATTTTAAGACATGATAAATACAAAATGAGAAACTAATCCTATACTTCTAAGGACACTAAACATTGAATTCAAACATTCAAGATACTTCAACATATAACAGAAACAGAAATAAATTCTCAAGAATGAAATCAACATTATCAGGAGAAAATGCAAAGTTCAAGAATCACTTGGGATGAAAACAAGAAGAGATGATAAAAACAATCTAGAAAGTTTAATACGCACACAATGCAGCCTTGGTTATGTACTGTTTTAATGAGCATACCTCTACAGTTAGGATTTGCACCATAATCAAGTAGAAGAAGCACACAATTCTCACTTCCTTTTGATGCAGCTATATGCTATTTCACATATAAAAAGTACAGAAAGGAAAAAAGAAAACATTAGTCTCTGTGATGAAAATTTGATTTTGGCAAAAGTCAGAGAAATAGTTTCACAAACCAGAGGTGTTCTTCCATTGTTATCTGATTCATTTGGATCAAGGCCTCGTTTCAACAGTTGATGCAACAGTAAATCATCAGCTCTAAGTGCAGCAAAACATAGACTGAGAGGTAGGTCCATTCTCCCACGAGCTAGCATGTTCTCAGTCTCCAACAAAATTCCCTCCATCATTGGGTCCTGGACTTCGAGGTCTTTTAAATGCTGACCCACCAAGAAAGAAAGAAACAATTGTGTAGAACATGTTAGATTCTAGTCTCAAAGTTATGGCAGATATTTAATAGAATTCTACCCACAATTGTTAGAATATACTAAGACAATTTTTTTTTTTTAATTTGTTAAGAGTATGGAATTTGCAAAGCATCAAAGGATTTTATGATCTACCTAGTGTTCTACATACAGTAAAGATTAAAATATAGCATCCTAAATCTACAGACCTGGAGAAGATTATTCAAGATTATCGTCCCATCACCAACATTAGCCTGAACAATATTCAGGAATGTTGTACGGTTCAACCGTAATAGCTGGCTCAATCGTTTGGTCCGCACTGTAAAAAGCTGCGGCCTATAACAAAGAACCCCGATCTCTCCACAAAGTTCACCAGTTTTAGCCTCGCCAATAACCTGCAGTTATTTAACATAATACAATTATTATATTCTTTGTGGATAAAAGGACCTTTCAATCCATAAGTAATCCTTGTATTAATAAATAAGTTTCCTGAGTGTTTAGTATGATAATACTTGCCTGATCAGCTCCATTTTTGAGAACCAATAGATCCTGTAAAGTAATTCAAATATCAGATTCCATTATTTACAGTGTTTCATATAATGAAAATATCAATGTAAACGCTGTTTACTCCAGTTGTTGGCATACTGCAACCTGTTTTCAACTTTAGGTGCACAATTAAAGACCAGAGAGAGAGAGAGAGCAGTAATATTGAATAATAAAATTTACAGAGAAGTTCAGCAATTACCACAGCCCCAGTGACAAGGATGTAGAAGTCTGTTGGTGCTTCGTTTTGCAAAATGACATCTTCTTTTGGAGGAAAATACTCAGCTTTCATCTCTGAGACCTTTGAAATTTATTTGTAAAATAAAGATGCAGTGTAAGTATAGACCATCAAAAAGTAAAATTCACTGCTCTTGGAAAAATCAAAGAGAAAACCTGATACTTCAGAGACTTACCAGCTGGAAAAGCAAGTCATTGGAAACCCCACGAAATAAGTACACCTTGTCCATGAGAGAGTAAAAAAGATAATGCGAAATGCTTGATCGGATGGCTTTAGGAAGAGAATCAAGAGTCTCTTGCTGCTGGAGTCCCTCAGAATCAGTCCTGAACTTCAAACACAAATGTGACAGCATCTGATCTTGTAGGCGAAGAGGCAACTGGTTCCTCTGAGCAAAACTTGAAGCAGCTTGAATGGTGTCTCTCTGATATTTTTAAATTACAAACAAAAAGGGAAATAACACTTAGCATTCTAACAGAACCAGCAATGTCAGGAACTTCACCTGTTGTAAGTAATCAATTTACAAATATATAACAAGAATCAAACTCACAAATTTTCTGGTTCGACTAGTTCCATGGACAACCAAGTTGGTCATGTTACCAATCAGATATGCCGTCAATCCAAGGTTGAAAAGCATAAAGAAGATGTCAAAGATCATCTCCCCTGCATTCACTGGATGCAAATCCCCATACCCAACAGTTGTTAGTGTAGTGATAGACCAGTACATTGAAGTCACATATCGAGTCCAAATGCTCTGTTCAATGAAGTTGTCTCCAAGGGATGCTCCAATCCAGGTCCTGTGTGGATCATGGTGACGTGCAGCAATAAGATAATAGAAGCATCCAGCACAATGCACCGCAAACAGAGTGACCTACAATAAGAGTCCTATACTTATTATGGCTTACTAAAACAGACAAACTGCTTTTCTTTCACAGAAATATCCAAAGTATTTAGGACTCACAAAAATAAGTTTACAGCATCGAACCCAAAAATAATTGTAGTTCCTGTCTTTCTCCAATCTGTTCCAAAAGAATAATGCCAGTTGAGCCATGACCAATAAACAAATAATAAACAAGCTAGATTATATCAAAATCAAATTCCGTTAAAAAAAATAATTCTTACAACTTAGGTTAAAGCTAAGAGCTAGTTCTTTTGTACCGGGAAAATAAAGCACTAACTCTTCTGAGACGCCAAAGGCGAAGCATGTTAAATAAGCCATATGACTGGAGCTTCTTAGGAGAAATTTTCAGAGCAAGTTCAGATGGCAATGTGGAAATGACATCAAAGAGAAACCAGGAACTTGTATATTTCCAAGCAATCTTCTTTCGACTATCAACAAGTAGGTACGTAGCTTTGTCCAGGTAAGCTACGAAGAAAGTGAGAACAATATCCATGGCAAAGAATCCATTAACAATGTTATCAATAATGGAAAGCGGTTTCTCTGGCCTTCTAAGGAATCCAAATTCAAATGGCGACACCCAAGCAGTGTAGATAACCAGAAGGACAAGAAAAGTCTCCCAAACCCTGCGACAATCAATCAAAATGAGCTACTTTTAGCCAAAAGGTGTTTCTTGTTAGTATAGTTGTTAGCAACCTTGCAAATAACTAGTTGCAAAACAAAAGGAACTAAAACGTTGCTGCAACTAATTTATCTCTATAGTCATCATAGAAGGGGATTATAACTCAATTCAAATCTTTTATTTGATTCTTATTAGCAATTTTCAACTCATGAACTCTTTCAAAAATAATTCTTTTTATAAAAGATCAAGATATACATAGAATTGAAAAACAAGGTGCAGAATTGATTCAAAAAAAAACTGCAGTTGCTCAAACTGTTTCAGACTTCCCAGCTAGAGGAGTCAAACTAGGAATTGCTTTGGTCTGACTTGAGAAAATTTAACAAAAACACGCTAGATGAACACATTTTTGGAGCACGCACCCAAATTCCGTACATAAAAATGAAGAAAAAGTGAAATTGGCAGTAAATTAACCATATGATTCATGGAAACAGTCAGCTAATAACCATTCTCTGGAAACTCTACTGGAAATACAAACAAACAAAAGATGTCAAATACACTATTGCAAATACAAATAAAATAAGGGTGCCAAGACTGAGACACCAGTAACCTACAAGCCACCGCAAGATTCTGAAGAGCTTTTTGTTTACTCTTTCTCAAGGAGGCAGAGAAATTTTTTTTTATAAAAAAAAAAAAAAAACCAGTAATAAAAAAGACATTACAAACAGAAGAAACAAAAAAGGGGTACTTGCTAATGGCCTGAAAACAAACCAAAAACTAGCAAGTGTAAAACGAAATTGAAAATTGCAATGTTGTTGAGTTTAAAAAATGCTTCACGGGGCTCAATGCCGCTTTTTTTCCGAAACCTCCGCATCAGGGAAGAAATATATATTGATTCAAATAGTTACGACAAATAGGTCAACAACGCCATCGTTAAAATAAAGCAAAGAACAGAGCGGACGCAAATCTTAAGAAAGAAAGAAAGAAGAAAAACACCTGTAACGACGATCATAAGGCGAAACAACGAATCTTCTGAGCTTGACTCGCCGGTTACTTCTTGCTCCAAGCGACGGAAGAACTCCGGTTGAAAGACTGTAATGGCTTCCATCTCTCGACAACTGCTCAATCTGTTCTTGACCACAGACTGAAACTCTAAACATACCTTTGTTTCTTTGGCTCGCCATTATCAACACCAGCTTCTTAAATATCTAAAAACGCGTTCGCCGATTGTGGTGGCGCTCCCAGCGTTCTTCTTCTGAAAAGTTAGCTGGTTCTCTATATATAAGGCTTTTCATAATTACACGCACAGGTAAATGTTGGTTTCAGAACGAGTAGCTATTTTCTGCACTGACCCTAGTTTCACGTCCCTGCCCCTACACCTATAAAATAATATATTGACCCCGTCTGTTGACTCCTCCATCAAATTACCTTCCCACATTACTGTTTCCGTTTTCAACGCCAAATACTTAAAATAATTTTTATCTAATAATAAATAATTCTTTATAAATAACATCAAATATAAATAATTATAATTATAGCTATTTCGAGAATTTGAGGAGAAGACGGACGGGATCAGATTTTGTATTAGCCTGCTACCTGTACAAGGAAGATTCAACGTTACTCACTCTCCTCAAAGCGCGTGAAAATAACATCTTCATTATGTTGTAAATTGCAATTGAAAGTCACGCGTTCGCCTTGTGGCCAGACGGCTGACCACTGACTAATCGGTCAAACTTAAAACTGACAATTAGAAATTTTTTTTTTTTTAAATTAGAAAGAGGAGGCAAGTGTAAAATACTGGCTACTGTAATCAAAATTTTCGTCGAAGAGGAAAGGAATAAGAGAAAGGTACAATAGGAAAAATTAAAAGACCAGAGAAATAAAAAATAAATGATAATGGCTAGAAAAAAGGTAATGGACGGTTCCTAATTAAAGTTAAAATATTAGGGTTTTTTTTTTTTTTTTGGCTTGGGTGATACTTATCCTCTGTATAAATATAATAAAATTATATATACTTATCTTAATACATAAATATAAATATATATTTATATAATTATATGATTTTAAATTAAAAATAAAATAACATTTAATTATATAATAATATATATTTTTTTTTTATATATTTAAAGTAAATATATATAGTATTACTCATAAAAATAAGGTAGCATAGAAAAAATTCTAATTTTTTAATAATATTACTCAAAATAATATAATAAATAATATCAATAAACTATGTAAATAATTTTTGTATATAAACAACGATGTATCATTATATAATTAGATATTTTTTTATCTTTAATTTTTAATTATCTAATTATATAATGACATATTATTATTTATGCATAAAATTATATACAAAAATTATATAAATAACATTACTCAAATGATATAGGTATAATTAGATTAATAACTTAATCATATTTATTAAAATATTATGAATATAATTTTAAATTTATTATACTTTTATCTGATAAAATACTTTATTTTCATTTAAAATAACAAATTATATGAAAAATATTAGTAAAAAAATATATAATGAAATAAGAATTTGAAAATTAAATTAATTAATTAATTTCTTAATTTGACAAGATTAAAAAGATTTAATATCTGATTAATATAAAAAATATATAAAGTAAGTTTTTTAATGTATGACAAATTAATTTAATATATGAAAAATATATTTTAGTAATAATTTTAAATTATTAAAAGGATATGTTTTAAATTATTTGTCAAATAAATTATAAAATATATATTTAAATAATTATTATTTTATATATCTTGATCAATAATATTTTAATATTAATTATAGTTTATAAAAATATTAATAAGAAAAAATTTTAATGAAAAAATATATATAATTCCGACTTGGGATCGGTGTAGCCGCGACGCGGATGAGATAAGATAGGAGCCCCAGAAAAACATATATATTTCCATTAATGTTAAATGTCAGAAATATCCCTTTCCCAGCTCTTAAATGTCTTTAAATTTTTATTTTGTATTAAAACCCAATTTAATAAATTATTATTGGAAAATCAAATAAAATAGGCAAACCATTTAACGATTGTACCTTTTTTAAGCCAAATAAGTTTAGTTTTATTTTTTTTAAAACAAATGTAAAAGTCACTCAAAGTCATTATTTACACAAATGCAAAAGTTATCGATTACACAAAATTGATTGTAGATGATAACTTTTGCATAAAAAGTTTATTTTGCATTTGTATTTGTATTTGCGTAACTATATCTTTTAGGCGTTTGCACTAGGGTTGGATTCGAACTGAACCGAGTTCGAGCTCGCTTGAGCTCGAGCTCAGCTCTCTTCGAATTCGAGTATTTATTATTAAAACAACGTCATTTTAATATATATTAGTCAAAATAATATCGTTTTATATCTAAAATTTTAATTTATAAACTTTGATAATTAAGCTCGAGCTCGAAAACATTGGCTCAAGCTCGGCTCGAATCTAACCCTAGTTTGCGCACAATTTTTATCTCTATTGATGATGACTCTTTTAGATAAAATTTGGTTAAATCACAAATATTAAACGGCAAAATATGTTAAATAATAAATCATCACAATACCATTTCCAATATTTTACAGTCAAAATATAAGTTTATTGAGAAGAGATTTGCGAAGGAAAAGGTAAATATAGTGAAACAGGTATTATTAACATAAAATATAGGTTTGTTTAGGCCTAGATATGATCTGAATTGGCTTGGTCTCAAAAACTAACTCGGTTTAATTTAACTTGACTCAAATTCATTTGATTGAAATTTGAACCGAACTCGAGCTAAAAGATTTAGCTCATTTTTTAAATCGAGTTAAACTCAAACCAAGGGATGATCGATTCAGTTCGACTCAAATCTGACTCAAATCAGTAATTTAAATTCATAGCTCAAATCAACTCTAATTCAGTAGTTCAAATTGGCAATTCAAATTTGTGACTCGATTCGATTCGAATTTATGGGTCAAATCAGAAATTTTAAATATTATTTATATAAAACAACGTCATTATATCAATGAATCATGAATTCAAGCCACAAATCTAAACCATCAATTCGAAACAAACCAAGCTATGAATTCAAGTCATTGATTTGAGCTACAAAATTGAGCCAAACTCGAATCAAACCTAGTTGAGTCATTTTTCATCTAAGCCAAATTTAATTTTCGCTCAATGAATTTGAGATGAATAATTTTTTATTCAAACTGAATTTGAACCAAAGAGTGTTCGGTTTAGCCCGGTCTAAATCCACCTCTAGGTTGCTTATAAAAGTATAACTCAATTTTTTTTAACCTATTTTATTTAATTTTCCTCATTGTCAGAAAGCTCCTTTACATTTTCCTAACCCAACAACGAACAATTTTTTCAAAAAAAAAAATTATTATAATAAGTTTTTTCTTTATATCCAATAAAAGAAATTGGGATGGGTCCAATCCAATCCCAATCTCCTAAAATTTCATCCAAGCATAACATCGGATTCTTTTTCAAAAAATAGTCCAATCCCACTCCCTAAGAATACGTTAGTGCAATATCTTGGCTAAACTTGCACACAATGATTTAGGATCTATTCGTTTATCTTTTTTAACATATTATTTTAATTTCATTTCTTCTTCATAAAAGAGGTCAGTTTTGTGAGGTAAACAAGCATTACTTAAATTATTCAAGTGATAAAAAATAAAAATCAAATCTTTTTTCCATCAAACAATATATTAAGATTACTTTGAGTCAGCTCGCAGTCAAACTCATGTATTATTTAAATAAATATTAAGAATAATATTTTAAATAATTTTAAATATTTAATTATAAATATTAAATATAGATTAAAGTTAACCGAAAATGAAAATTGGCTTGGTGGTCAAATGCGCATCTTCAACCCTTAGGATACCAGCTCCCCCAAAATACTAATATTTTACGTAAATGTTAGTCCATGGGTTTGATTAGAGTAACCTAACTAGAAGTCAAACTGTAATCTAAGATGGTTCAATTGTGGTTCATTCTAATTTACTTATTTTCCTATTTAATTTAAATTTGTCCAATTTATAGTTTTTAAATCATTGAGGTCAAACAAACTGATGGTCATCCCCTCATTTATATAGGTCAAAAGACTTATTCCCACCAAAAGACAAGCCCTCTGTCATCTTCTTCTAACATCAATCTTGGCAAATGAATCATCTTTGTCCAATGAAAATATATATCAATGTTAGAATATTAACGAGATAAGAAGATATAACAAAGGTTGTTATAAATCAAAATCGAGATAATTATTGAAAAATGGAAAAACCCTTAGGGGGAATGGTCACTTTTTAAAATGTAATAAAATTTTAATTTTTTAAATATTTTTAATTAAATAATATTTTTATCTTTAACAGAAAATTTTAATTAAAGGGTGAGTATTTAAGTTTTTGAAACTTTATTAGTGAAAATTTGAGAATACACTAAACTTTGGGTGGGAGTAAGCGTTTTGGGCTTCATATATATATGGTTTTACTTTGAGTATGTACTTGTCTAATTGAAATTTTCCAATAAAGTTGCCATTTCAAATGCCGTTATTTTGTCAATTTAAGAGAAGCCCTTTTCATCAAGAAAAAAGTGAATCTCCGTGACTTCTGGTTGCTTTTGGAGTGTATAATTACCATCCAGTAAATTCTTGGCTTGGCTTGCAACCAACGTTAGTAATTTTGTAGGTAACTTTTGTTTCCCTTTTACCAGGTAGGTTTCTGTTCACATATTCATATTAAACCTTATATTAAGTTTCATTATTGTTGAATAATCACAAAATGTGAAGACAACGCAAGATATCTGAATTATTTTGCTTTACTTTATATGGGCATGCACTTATTTACCATAATACCCCTGCCGTCACATTTGAATGACCAGAATGTTCGATAGCTCAAATTCAATTAGGACACGAGGCCCTCCCCATCCAACTCTGACCCCAAGGGTCTTGTGTTTAATTTTATTATACCCATAAAATACTTTTATATAAAATTTAAATCATAAAATATAAACAATACTTAAAACTTTGAAATTAATTATAATTAACAAGTATGATTAATATAAATTGTAACTAAATAATCAATATGAGTTATTGATTCGGACTTGAATGATTAAAAAAATACAATATACAATAATAATTGAAATTGTCACAAATTAAGTTTTATCATTTTTTTCAGTGTTATCCAAATTTGTATTTTCAAAGAGATAACTAATTCGAAATCTTCATATTCATATTGTGATTTTCTATCATTTTATATCCAATCACTCAACATGAGTATCACTCTTTAGTAGCTTATTTGGATTCGAACTTTTAATTCATCTCTAAATTTGTATTTTTTTTTTTTTTGGGTCATCAACGCTAGTATTCAGATTTGGCAACTTCATTTGTCTTAAGCTAAGGTCAAGTGATCCTAAGTGTATCATGTATTTTAATTTAGAAATGGAGAAAAAAATGACTTTTCAATGCACGAAGGGGAGAATGTATCTTTTTTGACCTTTCAAATATATTATATAGTTTAAGCTATTAATTTAATTATAAGCTTAATTCTAAAAGGGCAGGGTGGGGTTCTTGTTTTCAACAACTTAGCTTTGTTTTGATGGGTTTAAATTTAAAATACAACATTATATAATTTAATGCATGGAAACAATATATTCGTATTCGTTTTTAATATATAAAAAGTTGTACCTTTTATATATATTATTATATAATTAAATAATTTAAAATTTAATTACATCATAACTATAATGTGTATCTATTTAGTCATGTCATTAAGCTGATGGGAACCTACTTACTTTAAATAGATCTATAGATTCAATTCAACCTCACTAATTAATTGAATTAATTTCTACTTCATGTATGAGATATGTATATCAAGTTGTTGAACATTAAAGACTTTTGAAATGGATGTGATATTAATGCATAATTTTTTATGTCAAGGGAGTCAACATTTCATAAAATTTAGAGTATGATATTAAAATAGAACGGGTAACTTATAAACTTGGTGAATTGACTAAATACCAAATATACTTGTCATTAGGATGTAAAGAAAAATTAATCAGGGGGCAAAAAGATTTGCAAGGTTTTTGACCCCCTTAAGCATTTGGAATACAAATCTTTTTTAACGGTTAAACAAAATTTTATTTCAATCAAATTATTTTTTTAAACTAAATTAATTATATTTAATAAATAAAATTAGTATTTCAATAATCACGAAAAGAAATTTGTATCATTAATTAGACTTTTTTTTAAAATCTCACTTTTATCACTCCAACAACTCGAAGCTTCGCCTCACCGTCAAAATTGGGAAGAAAGATGTATGTTAGAAATGATGAATGGGAAACACGCTGCTTGCTGCTAAGAAAAAGTAAAGTTAGCTGCTAGAGATCTAATCTATATGAACAGAACAACCATTGAATGTGAAAGAAAAAGACGCAAGCAGGAATTAAAATATAATAAAATTAGGAATATTAATTAAAATATATTTTTTATCTTATATATATATATACCCTTTTTTTTATTTTATAAATATAATTATTTTTAATTTAATTTTATCTTTAAAAATAAAAGATTTTGAGATTTGTCAGTAATTCTAACTAACTATCTAATCAACTTTTTTACTGACAAAATCATCAAAAAATTTCATATTTTCGTCTTATTTTATCTTATATCTCAGTTTTGGTTTGATGAGTAAGTGGGTGAGCTTTATGTTTTATTTGGATGAGTTTATAGTACAAACTCTAAGGGTATTTTAGAGATTTTAAATTTACGACTATATATATAATAGAAAAAAATTGGCTATTTATGTATACAAGGGAAAAAAAAGACTATTTTAATTAATATACTTAAATAATATATATAATTATATATATAAATAATGACATATCATAATATAGTTAGATATTAATTTATCTTTAATTATAAAATATCCAATAATATAGTAACATATTATTATTTATACATATAATTTATGTACGAAACACAACTCAATAAAACAAAAGTAATACTATGTGTATAATTTTATAAATAAATAATAATATATTATCATATAATTAAATATTTTAAAATTAAAATTAAAATAATATTTAATTATATGATAATATATACGTAATTTTATTAATAAAATAATAATAAGAAGTTTATGTAGTAAGTATGAAAGCAAGGAAACTTGAGAATCTAGAAAAGAATGGACATGGTGAATCTGTAGATAGTGGTCGATACTTATTGTCTGCGAAATTTCCAAAAGCGAGCACTGCTCTTTTACAAAATGATAACAACCTCAATTCAACCCAATCTTTTTGAATTTCAACTGGGGTAGGTTTTCACGTTTCGTGTCACCATTTTAGTCACAATAACTAATCTAACCTGCTATCCTAATTCTATGGTTACTGTTCCCACCCAAGCAGAGGGTGAAAATAAGTCTTTTGGCTTTGAAATTTAGGGTTTAGGGTCGTTACAAAAATGAGCCGTGCTATCCTTTGTCATTGACGGCAAATTAGAAAAATTATTGATGAAGTAGGTAATGATTGGGTACAATTTTGGGAGATTTTAAAGAGGAATCATACATCATTAATGACAACAAGTGATGAAGACAGAAGAAACTGCGAGGAGGGTCTGAGTGAGGAGAGGAAGGAACGGCACACAGATCTAGCAAAAACTGTGTGTCATATCTTACGTACACTGGGAGGGAGAATTATAGGAGGCCGTTGGACCCAGTGTCTTGAAATTGTTGGAAAACGTTGTCGTCTAAAATCGCATTAATTAGTTGATGAACGTTACGCATTTTTTTTTTTTTAATAATAAAATTAACTTATTATATAATTAAATATTATTTTATTTTTAATTTTTTAATAATATTTATTTATTTATATACTTTAAATAAATATATATAATTTTATTATTAATTAATACATCATAAAGATTTGACTTAACAAACCGAAAATAAAGGGAGAAGTAGTATTTCCCACCTAACTTTTGATGTATTTTCAAAATATCACTCATGGCAGATGAAAATTCACTTTTTCCACCTATGAGCTGTTAAAATGGATGATATATGTTTGCATAAGGGTAAAATGTTTACCCTTATTAGATAAAATGACAAAAATACCCCTCAATTTAATCTCTCAAAATTGATGTGAGGGTTTTATCATTAACCCCCCTTAGGTTTTAGAAACTAACATTTTCACCTTACCTAAAGTTTTTAAACTTTAAAAACTAACATTTTCACCCCCAAACCTAGGGTTTCCATATTTTTCAAAATACAGCCGCCCCCCATAACTTTCAAAACTAGCATTTCACCCCCATTCTTCAACTTCATCTCCCGACGTCTTCTCTGGCGTCCTCCTTCTCCTGGTGCGACGGCGATGGTTCGATGAAGAGATCTTTATCTCCTCATCGCACGGTGCGACAAAGAGACGGAGATCTCTTCGTCGCACGGTGCGACGAAGAGACGGAGATCTCTTTGTTGCACGATGCGACGAAGAGAACTCTCTTTGTCGCTCGTCGTCCAGATCTAGGAGATCGCTCGTCGCGTCTGGACGATGCGACGACGAAGCATCGTCCTTCGTCTATTCTTCAGATCTGGGCGACGCTTCGCCGTCCAGATTTGGGCGATGAAGGGTCATCCTTCGTCGTCCTTTGTAGTCGGAGATGGGAGATCGGTCGAATGCGTCGGTCGTCGCCGGAGAAGGAAGCAAACGCCAGGGGTGAAATCTAAACTTTTCAAACTTTGAGGATGGATTAGTTATTAGTTTTTAAAACCTGGAGGGGGAAAACAATGAAATTTTAAAGTTTTAAGGTTTTAAATAGCAAATTACGATTTTGCCCCTATTCCTAACTGAAAAATTAGATGGCAGTTTGCTCATGGGTGAGAAAAATGGATTTTCATCTGCCGTGGGTGGCATTTTGAAAATGCATCAAAAGTTAGGTGGGAAATAGTCCTTCTCCCAAAAATAAATACAATTCCAAAATTTTGGATCCATACCCAGAAAAAATAATAGTATTATATATATAAATTTATATATAAATAATGATTTATTATTAGATAATTTTAAATTAAAAATAAAATAATATTTAATTACATAATAATATACTATTTTTGTATACAAATAATAATATATTATATATTATCAAATAATTTTAAATTAAAAATAAAATAATATCTAATTGTATGATGATATATAAATTTGTGTTTACAATTTAATTAAAAAACAAATATCTATTTTTTGGCATGTGATTCAGATAAGGATAAATATGAGTCGCAAAAATAATAAATCAAAACGACAACAACACCGTAAATAAATTAAATACAAAAAAATAAAAATAAAAGAAATAGCAGAATATTGTCTAACAAGTTTTTCCTTTATCAACTCCCCGAAGAAAAAGAAGTTCAAAATTCACCAAGAAAAGCATGATATTTCATAAGTGGTTCATTGATTCCTATGAAAAATTAGAGATTCTTTAGCTTTCGTATTTGAGTCAGTGAAGAAATGGAATAAAAAATAGCTAAAATACATGTATACCCATGGGTCCTCCCATATCAATTTAGACTTATTTGTATTCGTTTTATCTGTACTCATTTTAACTTTAATTCTATAAATTTATCAAGTCTAATCCCGATTAATAGTAAAATCAAAGTTGGATTTTTTTAGAATAAAATTGTACATATAAGCAAAATATATGAATTTTTATATATAAATTAAGATAACATTTTGTGATTAGGTGATATAATTATTTACTTTTTATTTTAAAATTGTCCAATCAAATATTATTATAATATATTATATAAAAAAATTTATATAATTTATTTATGTACATAATTTTTTTTTTTATGCGGATGTATCCAACTTTTAAGATAATAACAATAATCATCTTAGATATAATTAATTTTATTATAATTAAGAACAAAGTTCAATTATTATTATTTCTAAAAAAGAATTTGTTATTTAATTGGCCGAGGGGATTGTATAAAAAAAACTAGAATAAAATTATAAATATATATTTTAAATATATAAATAAATATATATTAAATATATATTATTATATAATTAAATACTTTTAAATTAAAAATAATATAATATTTATTCTTATATATATATATATATATATATATATATATATAGATGGAGCATTACCCAACGAGTCAACCTCATTGGGACAATTGGAGAGCCTATTTTATTGGGTGATAGAAATGTGACAACAATGATTTGAAAAGGAGGGAAGCGAGGCAATTCCTCAGTTGGGCAAGTGGGCAGCCGCCTCGCCCACTGCCAAATAAATAAATGAATGAAATTGACAGTAAATTTTAGTTATGTTTATTGGTTAAAAAATTCAACCACCAATCTTGAGTGGTGAGTTAATGGCCACCAAATTAAACCAGGAGTTGCCCCAAAAGGAATCCTCAAAATTTGATTTCCAGATTTGTCGGAAAAATGGCCAAATGCCAATTTCCCACCCAAAGGTTTGGTGTTAACCCAATGTTTTATCTATTAATTATTAAAATTTTAAATATTCATTAAGAGTAAGATTATTATTTATAAAAACATTTTAAAAAATAAATTTTTTTTACATTTTTAATTCTCGAATTTAAAAACTAACAAAATTTCTCATATCCAAATTTAAAAAATTAACTTTTTCCCCTAAGATTTTTCTGAGATGTGTCGACGATTGGAGACAACGGTGTTCTCTCTCTGTCAACCCCTTTTTTTTTTTTCTGGCCAACCTTGACCAATGAGAGTTGAAGACGAAGGCATTCCTTCGTCTTATGACAAAGATGACAATTCATTTTTATCAGAGATAAAAACAATACATCATCATCATCTCTTAAACAACAACGACACATCATCTTTGTTTGGAGGTAATTGATTTACCTTTATCAATCGGTTTTGTCAATCAATGATGACAAAAAATGAAACACTATTGAGAAAGAAGTCGAGAGAGAGGGAGAAGTCGCCATCGCCGTTGGCAACATTTGGAAAAACCTTTGGGAGGAGATAAAGTTTTTCAAACTTGAGGTAGAGAAAATCTGTTAGTTTTTAAATTTGAGAATAAAAATATAATAAATTTTTAGCTTTTAAAAATATTTTTATTAAATGACAATTTTACTTCTAACAGTAATAATAAAATTTAATAAACAGATAAATATTTAACTTTTTAATAAATACCAACTAAAAAATTGAGTTTGCACCATTCTTCGGGTGGACAAGGGTCATTCGGCTGTCCAAAAAATATTAAGATATCTATAAACAAAATAAAATAAAATTTACTCATTAAAAAATCTTAAATGAGAAATTTCGTGCCCCATTTGTTTGCTAGTTTGACAAACCAATTCAGAAGCAAATTGGGTCAGAATTTAGAGTGGATTTTTGTTAGCTGCCAGCCAATAATCATTAGACAAAAATAAGTGGACGTGGATGGCCTCTTTCAAACACTGAATCTATTGCAAAATTATCCAAATGAAAATGGGGGGACACTAAATGAATAGGTATGAAATTGACCTTGTTTGCAAAGCATTTGCCATTCTCATGTGAGTCACACCCCATTCATTAGAGTAATAAATCCAAAGACCACCTAATAAATTGACAAATTGTAAAAATGCCCACTTAACAAACTTCAATTCTGGACCACCATTTCCCGAACTGATTTATTACTTAACTCAATCCCATTATTTATATTGCTTTAAGAATTGCATGGTTTTTGTTATCTCTTCTCTTAAAATAGGAAATTTTAATTCCCACACTACGATATAACTTCAACTGTAATCTTTCTTATTTCTTTCAAAATTTATGCAATTTTCCTTACCTCAATCAATCTATCACATCGATTCAATACCCATTAATTTATACTATATTTGGTAATAATAAAATCGTATGCGTAAATAATAAGCGTAAATTTTTATATAAATAATGATGTATCACTATATGAGTAGGTAAGTTTGAATTAGAGATAAAATAATATTCAATCATGAGCAATATTATGTGTACCAATTTTAAATACAAACATGATGTGTATCATCACTTGATTGAGTTTTATTTTATCTCTAATTCTGTATCATCTAATCACATGATGATACACATCAATTGTGTATTCAAAATAGATACATATAATTTTATTATTCAACATCTTTATGTTCAAGTTTGTACTTATTATTTGTGTAAGTAGCACTACTTATTTGGTAGAGTAATGCTCTTTTGGTACATAATTCATATACACAGATAACGTGTCATCACATGATTGGGTGTTATTTTATTTTTAATTATAAATTAGCCAATCAATGATAATACATTATCTGTATATATGAATTGTGTATCAAAAATAGGTATACATAATTTTATTATATTTGATAATATTTTTAAGAAATCTGCATTTGAATGCTCCAATCTAAATCAATTTGCCTAGCCCAATGCAACATCCTTACTTACAGGTCCCAGACAATCTCAGCGAACAAGCCCATAGGTAAAACCAAACCATATATATGGCTACATTTTGGCCTCGGTGATCAACTCTAGAGTGACCGAATCTGCAGGGGGCTCTAAACAATTACAAAGCCAGTAGTTAACAGGATTTCCATGCATCCTCAATCTTTGATTATTACCCCACAATTGGCAGCAGAATAAATAATCCTGCGGCATATAGTCAGCGATAAATATGGCATCATTTTTTGTCGAAGCTCGTACCAATGACCAGGTATATTGAATCTCGGTGGAAATTGATTTAAAAGAAAAAAAATGAAACGACACAACACAAAAGATAACAAAAAAGGTCGATTCTTAGCGTGATTTGATGGAAAATACCAAAAGCATATGTATATCAACACTAATGTTATTATCTAAAAAGCAAAAACAAGAAGTGGTTTTACAATACTGTACTGTTAAAACAGTAATTGAAAGCCTGAAATCTCTCTTTATGCTCCTTCCACTATTGCGAATTTAAAATAATGGAGGTTGAGGTTATATGCATAGTTGTCTCATGAAATGTAAAAGTTTGCAACTTGATGTATGTCGTAACGACCTCAATGTAGTAAGAGAATCATTGTACTTTGATTATGATTGTCGAAATTTGAAGGTTGTGAATCCAAGATAATAGAAATTCGTTATTTAACGTTAAGTAGATTGTTGAGTATAAAAACGGATTTGGACCCTTGTTTCCTATTTATGACTTCTAGAATAAATCATATCATTCCCAAGGCTTTTTCTTTGACTTGTAGGCTGGTGTAATGTTTCTTCACTAATTGCTCATCAGTTTTATGAGTGTCATATCTGTAAATTTGATTAATGAAAAGTTTTGACTGTATAACAATTACTACTAATTTTTAAATTTCAAGCAACATTGTGGAAACTCTTTGTCTCTTTGCACATATGAACACCATGCAGATGGTTAGAATTCTCTAATAGTTAACATGAACTATTAGGTATTGGGTATTTAACATATGCGAGCTAATGCCTATCAAGTCAATTTAGATACTTATGATGTTTGATAGGCTATGTTTCATGCCCAAAGATGGATACACGATATATAAACTAGCACTATTTTAGATGATTTGGATCACTTTTCGCCTTTTCTCGAAATGTCTGTAAGAAATTTACTAAATCCATGTATATATTATGTAAATTTCCTTAAAACATTTGTTTTTCTCAGCAAAATTAACACTAATGTGTTCAAGAAAGTTTTCCATTGTTTGACATCTTTTCTTGTGTATATCTTCTCAAGCTCAATCCAAGATAAAACTCTTTTATCTCATTTACAGTGTTATTTGAATAAAGTTTGTTTTGTATAAAAGATTGCTATAAACTCTCTATCGACTTAGGAGAGCGCCAGAGAGTGTTCATTATATAATCCTTTCACAAACAACGGAGGGTTTATGGTTTCTTCAGCAAATGTTCTCAATCTATTAACTTCTAGCAAAACAACTTTATTGAGATCTTGTTTGTCTATCTATTTTAATTCAACACATTGAGGTGATAGCTTAACAAATAAAAACACTTCTTTATCTGGTCAATCCGACACAACTAGATCCAACATCTGCTCTAAAGTGCCCTTCTCAATGGTGGTTCGATTCCGATGGAGACTTGAAGGGTAGAAAATGATTGTTCTATACAAAAGTTTAGATTTTATTCTTTTAATTTTTATATAACTTTTTTTTGTTAATGTAATAAGGAAAATGAAAAATTTTCCTATCAATTGAGAGACAAACAATGTACCATCAAACCATAAAATTCTATATAGTTATACATTTTTTTATTTTTGGTTTAATTTTCTTTAAATATTATAAAAAGAATATATATCAACAATGTTCTGAACTGATTGAACGGACCGGGAACGAATCGGATTGGGCCCTTGACCGAGTCAAGACCCAATCCAGTTTCAAAACATTGAACTTTCCTTAACAAAACGACAGAGCCGGCTCACCGGACAGCGATAGATTGTCCCCAGAGAATTCTGTGTAGGCGTTCACAAAGAATGCCTCCAAAAATCACCAACCCACGTGCTTGTCTTGTGCGGCTCCCCAATTCCAATTTGTTTTGGAATGGAATTTTGGAGAGTGACTTAAATTTCCATTCAAAACTTGTTTCAGAAAACCTGAATTTCCACAAATGACTTATTGTTAACGTGCAAAACCAGTCTCTTGTCTTGCGTCCACACATGAATTGGTGTCTTTTCTTACCTCTGAGAAAAGGAGATTTTTTTAAGTCATGTCTGTTGAGCTTACAATTTTTCATTTGAGGTTAAAATACAAGTCAACCATACCCTAAAGCTTGTAATTTTAAAATTTTTGCCTACCAGAATGCTCCATCCATCCGAAGATAAACTTACGCTAAACTTATTAACAAGCCTATCTCAAACATGACCTCTAAAATTAATAAAATTGGTAAAATATTAAAATTAAAAAAAAAATGTCTGGATTCGAGTCTCTACCACACTTATAAAATCTTAACTTATCTGTTATAATGGTTATATGTTTGATCATTCTATTATAAATTTATCTATTCAATTAATACCGGCAAATCTCAATTAAAAAAAAAAAAAGCCTAAGGGTCAAGTAGCAAGCAGGACTACTGCTTCTCAATTATTCTACACACTAAAGTCACATTACTTTACATCCATTTCAACTAAGAAAAATCCTAAAATTTTAACTTATGGATAATATCAAAGGAATAATGTTCAAAAGGCTTTCATAAAATAATAAATGATATTCATGAGATATTACTTGGTCAAAATAATGCATTTTATTCTCACTACAAGTCTCTGATAGTGAGTCCTCATCCTTCACCCAGCCAACTAATCGTTCCTATCGTATATTGAAAACCGAAGTAATAAAATTATATTTATAAATAATTTTATATATAATAATATATTATTATATAATTAAATATTATTTTATTTTAATTTAAAATTATTTAATTATATAATGATATATTATTATTTATAAATAAAATTATATATATTATTTATACGTATAATAATATTCAAACCAAAAAGGGCCAAATTACTATTCCTCACCCAGATTTGAAAAGTCTGATTTTGCACCGATAGCTACTATTGCGAGTAAATTTTGTTAAGTGGAAGGGTATGATTGTAATTTTGTTAAGTGGAAAGTCTAAATACTTAACTACAGTTAATTTTATTAAAATTTTAAAAACAGAGAAAAGGAAACCGGTGTAGCCGGTAAAAAGGGTTTTAAAACATGCAAATGCAACCCCCACCTGTCCATTCTTATCCGTTTGTCCTTTTACTTTCTCCCTCTCAATCCCCTTCCCATTCCCTTCAAATACTAACCCAAATCAACTATTCGCCTCCATCGCCGATCTCTTGAAGCTTTCTCTAATTTTTCTTAACACAAAAACCCTCGACTCTGGTTTCTCCTTCCCCTCTTTTCAACACACACGATAACAGATATGGCGACCAATCTCCTTTCTTTCAGGCCTGCAGGAATCCAAGTCTGCGCATCATCGGCTCCCCGGAAACCCGATTCCAGCAAACCGAGGAGTCCTTCCTCCAACTGGTGGACTCCGCTCTTCGGCTGGTCCTCCGAACCTGACTACATTGACTCCAACTGTAAACCAAATCAGTCGGAGGCTGATCCTGAGATGAAGCCTACTAAAGCTTCTCGGTTCACGCCGGGTTGCTTCACTGAGGAGAAGGCAAAGCAGCTCCGGATGATGACGAAGGATACCTGCTTTCATGACGTCATGTATCACTCAGCCATCGCCTCTCGCCTCGCTTCGGATTTCAAGTTTCAATCGGAATCGGAAAGTTGATATTAGACGACCCGAATCAGTAAAAATGTCTCTTTTTTTTTTTTTTTTTTTAAGTTTTATAATTTCAAAGGGTGTGTAAGTAGATGTTTTAGGGATTAACGGTGATGAATGCTGTTTAGTTGGTTACGATGAAGAAGTCGATATGATTAAGTGATGTAATTACGTTAATTATTTTTTATTACTATAAATAAATAAACCTCGATATTTAAAGATGATTTGACTTTCATTGGATTAACAATTAATAATTAGTAGGGCATAGGTAACGAAAGAGACAAGATTTTCCAGTTGTCCTTGGCATATTCGGATTTTGATTAGACCTTGCTTCTTTCAGAGGTATTTTTAATTTTTAATTATTTAATTATATAATAATATATTATTATTTATACATACAATTCTACTCTTTCAAACAAATTATGCAATCAAATTTATTTTAAAATATAAAAATAATAAATAATCAGTCACTCAAAAGAGAGTCATTACCTCAGAATTGTCCCTTGCACAGCAATTTTCTCTATGGTCAATACTGGAAGATCCATAAGCAGAGTTGTGAAAAGTACTGAGAATTAAAACTGGAAATGCAAACTAAAAAGTGAAAAGTGCGGGGAAATAGTGATGGTGGTCCTGGAGGGACAACCGATCTTGTTTTTTGTTGAATTTGTATCTTTCCCTAATTCCTTCCAATAATGTTATATTCACAAAAATTGTGCACAAACTAATATGACAGTGATGTAACGAATGTTATATATCAAAACTGTCATATCAGTTCTATTAAAATGAAATATTTTATCTCTACAATTTGATTCTCGCAAAGAAAGTAAACTGATGTGATAGTTTTGACACATAACATTTATCACATTACTACCACATCAGTTTGTGCATAAATTTTGTATACAGTTTCTGTACATGTAGCATTATTGAATTCCTTATTGCATAACAATTCCATCGTTAAGGAATCTCTCTCGGAAAATGCAGATTGTCTCTATCCTTCCTAGTATACCATTCGCTCATCTTGAAAATATGCAAACTATCATTTAAGTATAACCAATAATCAGTTTACTCCTATACCGTCGATAGACAACAATGCCGACCAGATGAAAGAAGCATTGCCCTCTGTTTGCCTCAAGTTCTCCTGTTTCCCACACTAACAAAAATGAATTAAGCTCCCAAACCGACTTCCCTTTTTTAATATTTGCCCAATATACAAGGATAAAAACTACACTCAGGCTGAGCCATTGCTATTATGTGAATTTAAATGACCTAAGAGTGGCAAGCCATCAACTGCACCTTTAGATCAGATAAATCTGCAGTACAATCTCACTCAGTCAATATTCCTGAAGTAAAATTATGTATACTTATAATGAGCACTAATTTGTATACTATAGTATTATGTGTCACCATTTGATTTGATGTTACTTTATTAAAAATTCAAAATCTCTCAATCACATAGAGACACATCATCATTTAAACAAATTAGTATTTATTATTAGTACACATAGTTTTGTTGATATTCCTAGAATCACCAGCACAAAAATAATACAACACATCCATAATTCACAACCATAAACCATATGAAAAACAGAGGATTCAATTTAAGGGAAAAAATAAAAAAGGTGATCATTTGTTACCTCAATGCATTTAAGATAATTGTCTTTCCTTATTCCAAAAAAAGAAAACAAAAAAAGCCCATCAATAATGCAGTTACAAGTATCAACTCTGTCTAAGCTGCAATATATCCGCCAATGAAAAAATGCAGTAGAATTGAAGTAAACAACCACATTTCTGAGCTAACCAATCCACCTCACTTGCTCTCAATATCATAAAGATCCGTCCTGAAAATCTATTAAGGAAAAGCCAACATAATACTGAAACAGAAAGAAAGAAAACAAGGTTGCCACCAGAAGGGAATTTTTATCACCACAACACCATATTAATTTTTCTTCTTTTAAATCTTCTACCAGCATCTTGCATGAGCAAATCATGGTCCATCAAAAGGACTACAATCTAACCCATGATACCAGGCACAAGCTATGAATAACTTCCAGTTTAGAAATATTTTATGCATAAAGATGTGCCAGAGGTGGCACACAAAATCAGCCAGTTGTTTACAAAGAAGGACCAGAAGAAACTTAAGAATTAAAGTAAATAATACAAGAGAAGTCAATATATATGTGAAATCCAATATAGAGTGAGAAAAAATATAGCAGAGTTAAAAAACCAGGAAGCAAGCTCCTCTAACCCACAGCTTTTAGCTTCATAAATGAATTCCTTTCAGAGGCTTAAGTGCAGGAGGAAGACAAGACAGCGCTGAAATTTACTTTCACGTCCATGTTAATCAGGGACAAAGATGAAGAGATATTGATTAGAACCAAATTACTTATCTTTCATTGCATTAGTAAATATGCAGAAAAAGTAAGTGATATAATAGCATTGGTGCCAAAATGCATACTAATGGCTAATGAGAAAATTAAGATTTTCTTCCAAAGCAGATAACAGTCAGGATGCCATTGCCATTATTTTCATTAGCATAGTTTATGAGCATATCTCTCACACTTCTAATACTTTGAAAACCATTTTGCACACAGAGTTACTAAAATTCTATTAAATGCTAAAGAACCTAAATGCCAACTTCAGAGTATAAATCCAAACAGAGAAGTAGATGCTATAGGTAAATTAAAAAAAAAAATCACTTAAAGAAACAAAGAAATAAGAGAAAAAGAAAAGGAGATACAAGTTTAAAGAAACCAATTCCCTAACTAGTCTTACTGTCTTCCTGTATCTGCTCTTAACATGAAATGATGTTACTAAAAATTAAATCTTCATTGATGTATCTGCCAATTGCTCATCGGTACATACTTACTAATTCACCAAAGCCACAAAAAATCTACTCTATTCAAAAAGCATATTCTGTGAAACAACAAACCATCATTTCTTAAATTCAAGCATAAATCCCCGTGTCCTACAAAAGAAGAACAAAAAGAAACAGCATAGACAGGATCTTTTTAACAACACTCCATGAGGGTTACATATTTCCACTATCCAATTTTACAATATGTTTACAAATCCAATCACATGAAAGACAAAAAGGCAAATATTTCCATCTAAACAACCAACATACAATTTCATAGAGGCGAAAAAATAAAATAAAAACAAATATAGATGAATACCTTCTTAGTAATAGCAAACCATGCAACATTAAGTCATATAAAGTACCCAAAGGTCATATCACATGAAAGGAACACGAATCTCCCATTTCAATATACAATATGAGCACAATAAAAAATGCAATTGTTCTACAACAATTCGTGTATTAAATTCAATTGATAACACAAACTATAGAAGATAATAAAGGATACACCAGATAAAACCCATGAGCAAATGCACCAACCAAAACACCAGTAAACAACCGGTCCCTTAGAACTGGATTCCTCCTCAATGCGATTCGAACTAAAACAATCATCAAATACCCACACATAAATTAATTATTGACAATATAAAGAAAATCGCAAAATTTATCCCCTGCCAAAAAAAAAAAACCATAAATTAACCTTACTTAGAGGAAGAACAGGAGCATATATGAGAGGGACCAGGAACTTGAACGGAGCTTTATTGTTTTGTTTCCTAACAACAGCCTCCCTTCATAGATGTAAAAAACAATTGAAGAGAATTTGCACGACATATAATAGTAAATCTATACAAGAAAGAAAATGTTGTGTTTCGGAAGACTCACTGTTTTAAGGGATCGGATGACGAAGCCATGGCGTGCTCTGAAGATGAGAATAGATCTATGAGAAATCGATCAGAAGAGACTGAATTTAAGGTTACAAATTCAATTTGGCTTCGTAGATTGTATTGCTGCGTGTTACCAAATCCTGGTTATATATTTTTTCATTTTACAGTTATAGTGAATTTTTTATTCGATAAAGTATTTTTGAGTGAATAAATTAATATTATCATATGATTAAATAATATTAGTTAAAAGATTTATTTTCACCTAAGATTTAGTGTAAACTAAACTCATTTTTGTTAACTTTTAAAAATTCGAAAACTTACTCATCTGTTAAATTTTATTATTATTGTCAAGATTAAAATTATCATTTAATAAAAATATTATAAATTCATCATATTTTCCTTTTAAACTTAAAAACTAATAATTTTTCTCTATCTAAAGTTTGAAAATTGACTATTTCCCCTTTAGAGTTTATATTTTTTCTCTTGTTGCTCCTCCGATGACTAGAGTTAGCTAACTTTAATTGTCTGTGCTCCTTGCTCTCCCGAACAATGACGAATTGTTGGGCAACCAGAGATGGGCCAACGTTCGTTGATGCACCAAATCAATTTGTGCGTCACACAAATTTGTTTAGCTGATTTGTGCGTCGATCGATGCACAAATCGACTAGACAAATACTTTATTTATTTATTTGATCAATTTATGTGTCAGTCGAATAGATCTATGTAACACACAAATGTGCACTAATGATTTGTCTATGTCCAATAGATGGGAGGGAGGAGGTTGGCTTACTCTTGTCATCGAAAAAGCGACATAGGAGAAAATCCAAACCATAGGGAAAAAATAGTTATTTTTCAAACTTTAGGTGAAGAAAATTTATTAGTTTTAAACCTAAGGGGCGGATAAGTCTTTTGGCCAATAATATTTTAAATAGTTGTTTTAAATAACAATTTTACCCTTGATAGTAACAGTAAAATTTAATAAAGGGATAAAATTTTAAATTTTTAAATATTAATAGGTATGATTTTGAGTTTGTACTAAACCTTAGATAGAAATAAGTCTTTTCACCAATAATCTTTAATTACATAATAATATATCTTCTACATATTTATTTTATATATTCAAAATATGTATATATAACATTACTCATTTTATTTTATTTAATATTTAGGTATTAAGAACTGACCATACTTTAAAAACGAAAAAAAAA